>NC_080671.1:177862862-180661724 GCF_030247195.1 Topomyia yanbarensis | reverse complement strand
ATTTACTTCTTCGGGTTGTGTCTGCGTCGCAGAATTATATAAATTTTGCGGTTTTGCATGCGAGCAGTAACCGCCGCAACAACTGTGTGACACTGCTTTGGTTTCGTTCGATTTAGGTCGCAATGAGGTCGCCACAGATAACAGACACTTAAGTTAAGACAGTAAAACAATGTAAACGTTCAGATGCGAGACAATGTTCGCATGCGTTATTCAACATTATATTTGATGTCTGTTCTCGGTGATTCTGACATTCGGTCGTTTATTATATTTTACATTGCGTACTGCTTCCTTTCAGACATGTAATTTCTTTGATTGGATTTAATTTTCCAATATTTCAGTCAACTGCGCTTTATTGCTTACAAGCAGCGTCTAATGTGGTTGCATAAGACGTTGTCAAAATAGTAGGTGATAGCCACTGATAGGTTTTCAAGGGTAGTTTTGTGTTATTTTTACCACTATCCAAACCGGCCCTGTCGCTGCTATTACAGGGGTGCTGTCGGTAAAACGTGCACCTAAAAGGTTTCGTTAAATACTATGAAGGTTCAAATCGTTGAAAGAAGGGTGATGATAGTTTCAGGCGATAGAGACTATTTTCCTCGACCATGTTGTACATATAGTCGCAGGGGTCAAAAATTTTCTACATCACAAGAAATTTTGCAAATAGGTTGACAACCCCTGATATAGGCAATACGCATTCTCTTCATAGTCAGCATCACCTTCTGACACATGACAGGGAACGTTGTATTCCGAGCTCTCGTCCGAATGCTACGAAGATACAAATCCATTCGAGGATTGCAAATTTTCTGTTCCGCCGAGCAGCTGAATCACTATGCATCATACTAATGGAAGTGAAACCATTCCATTAATCAAATTTCCAACTAGTTCTGTCGATCCGTCGAGGAGGAAACCAGCCTCTCGGTAGACAGGTAGACCGACTCATATCACGGCTGTGGATCCCCGTTAAGGAACACACACCAACATACCAACATATCGGTTGGAATTTGCATAGTCCACAATCACCGTCACCGCCGTGAAGCAGAGACCGAGGCTCGTAATCTTGGTTCCCCTTCCGGTAAGTCAGTTCCTTTCACCATTTCTCTTACGTTGCCGCATTATCTGACATATGATCCCCATCGTGCCTGCCCACCGGCCAAGGAACAGTAACGAACATATGTGCCATTCCTTGCAGCCCAGCACACCCTGAACTACTATTTGGAAGGGGGCGTATTTTCTCTGCTCGCACAAAAAAGTTCAAACATTTCATACGGAAGAAAGCAAGCGGAAAAATCTCGCCTACTGCCTGATATGGTCTATAGGTGTTTTTCTGCGTCGTCGTCGTAAAGGAGCATATTATCTTCGAATCCAGACCGGGCGGCTTGGCGGCAGCCTACACGTGAATGCTCTTATATCGATTTCTACCATCGGCACCTTCAGTGATACAGCTTTGAACGGTACGTTCTCTGTGCCACGTTGGCAAGAAAGTTTTTTTTCTTCTTCTTTTTAGTTTGCGTTGCTGGTGCTTATACATAATAATCGGTGACAGAAACATAATCTTCAATTACCGGGAAAATCTTGGAATTGGTTGGAATTAGTTCCACCGATTTTACTCCTGTATTCATATGGTGGAGTTCCAACCAGGAAAGACTCATAGTTTCAGTTGGATCGTTGCGCTAGTTCTGGTTATTTATGCCGTGAAGGTTGGAGAGAAAGGGTAAAACTCGCAAACGAAAAAAGCAGTTTTTTTCCACACCGTATGTCAGATCTTCATAAAAATCAATCAGCAGTACTGTAACAACATTCTACATACGCTGATTGATTTTTATGAAGATCTGCCATACGGTGTGGAAAAAACTGCTTTTTTCGTTTGCGAATTTTGCGCATTCTCTGTCCAACCTTAAGTCAGTTCAAAAGTAAGCAGGCCCGTACGCAGAAAATTCTCAAGGGAGGGGTTTTGATTTTTTTTCGTTCCTTATATAAGGGAGATACGTTGAAGATTTTTTCCATATCCTGGAGGGCTGCATCTTGTGTCGACTTGCTCAACAAATTGGGCCAACGTCTGTTATCGAGGACCAATCTTGATCAGACACCAACGGCTGCTGGTTCGTGGTAGTACTGTGGTGGCTTATAGTAAGTCTGCTGACCAAATCCCATTCTTCCGTGGTCACCGTTAGGTATTACTTCAGAAGGAATTGTGCTCTTGCTCTTTTTATTTTGCGTTTATCGTTAGTGTTATATTTTCATCGAGGCTGTTTCTTGCTTGCTGCCCAACTCCGAGTTCGTGTTGTTCGTTCGTTATTTTTCCTACTTAGCTGCTGTTGCTAGCTTGCTGACCAACCTTTGCTGTGAAACTATTCTACTCACAACTGTTGATAATATCGAAACCAGTCTTCTCATATGCACATCGCACACAATGTTCGCTCTGGTTCTGTGCTCATATTAAACCCACACTTCGCATACGAACTCAAACACGCTATTTTGTACCTAAACACGTGCACATGTTCGCCTACACAACCGAACCGTACACGGTGTGCGTACACATAGGTTTTAGGCACTAGTTTTCTCTTTCTCACTCTCATCATCACTAGTTGTTACGGACGGAATCGTTTTCAGACGATCTTTAGTCAAACTCGTCGTTTATCAGAGTAAGCTTCAAGCTATAATATTTTAATTCATTAGTTCTTAAGCTAGGTTACAAAATGTTAGGTTAACTTACAATTTTAGTCTTTTTCGACCTGATTTCCGTCTTTTGTAACAATCTGTGTGGTTTTGTTGAATAATTAATTGATAAATTTAACTAGTGGCGCCAATTGCACGTAAGTGTGGCTTCTGTTGAAAGTATGAATACTTTAAATTCACTGTTCACCGTATAGGATAGTTGACAAATTAGGTAACAATTTAGAAAAATATATTCGCTGTTGTAAATTTGATATGCTCATCGCCTTAATTGTTATTGACGTTGGTTTAATTCAGTCTGTCATTCCCCATTTGACGGTTCTGCGGCCAGTGGCAAAGATATGGCTGGGCCATATACTCGAGAGGTGGCAATCATCGCGAACACTAGTGTTGACTCTTTTTGCCTTGTGCGAATCGTTCACGTGTACGCACCCGGTGTACGTACACGGATGTTTGAACTGAAGTTTACACATCGTTCGCTTGGGTTCGATGTTCGAGGCGAACCTGTACATCGAGACGCAGCATGTTTGAGGTTGAACGCGTGCGCGAAATTTTGTACGCAGGTTAAAACTTGTCGATGTTCATGGGAAGTCTGATCGAAACTTACCGAGACGTGAACCGATCCAGCAGGGCCGGCAGAACACTATTTTCTCGAGTGGGTACGAAGATTCGGAGTGATTTCTACCCGTGGTGACGATAGTTCAGACCTGACGTGTGTAAGTCAACAGAGAAATTCCCGGATAATATCTGGTGGCTATTTAGAAACACCCTTTGTTAGCGGGCTGTATGGCCGACGGCTTAGCGAAAATTTGTTCGTTGATTGCTGATACTTCAAATGTTGCACAGCTAACTTCCAATTACTCCATTCTTTTAAATTTCGATGCATTAATTTTCCGTTCCCACCGATAAAACCTTTCACAGGTACTGAAGCCCGCGTGATAGTGTTGACTAACGACAAGGTATCTCCAACGACCAACATCCCCTCAGGCTCAATAGAGGTCGATTTGGATATATCTGCGGTGGCACAAATAATGTCGATAATTCCACTTTTCGATACAAATTATATCCACCTGATACAACTGGCACCAGGAATGTCTTCTTCCGGACCAAATATAAGCCATTTAACATCATCGATATATGCGGGATCTAATTAAACACTCGGCCATGTACGAAGAAGTCTTGTCTATGTATCCGCCTGGGAAGTAGAAATTGATGGTGTAGTCTCCTACGGGGGTCCTAATTGCGAAGTATAAGGTTGGATTCTTTAAAAACTCTTTGCTTTAGTCAGTGAAAATTCTGGTTTGCAAATAATTGCGTTCGGTAAAAATCGAGGAATCTAAGAAAACAACAAATTTTCCATCAGCCTTATATTGAGCCTATTGCAGGGTCTGCTCTTCTACAATTTGTTTTTTTGAACGGGGCTCGTCCACCTGTTCCTCTTTTTGTGCCGCGAGGCATGAACTGCCTTCGTCGCAAACCATTGGGCCTACAGCTACCTATTGTAGAAACAAGGCAAGACTCCGCACGATCCCTCAACATATTCCACATAATTATTATTTGGGGAATATTGAAGCACTCTTTTAAAGAACGCTTCGAGGAGAATTGCTAAATAGGGCTACGCTACCGGCCATGATTAATATATACGCTTCCTCGTTCACTAAAGAGTGCGAATCTGACTATCCCATTGTGGGAACATTTTCTAGTGTGCCATATGCATTATCAAAGGAGGAAAATCGCTTTCTCTCCTTAGCTTCCTGGTAAAAGCCTGAGACTGTCCATTGAAGGGTGCTGTTACTAAACCAAAATAAGTGGTTACTGGTCTCGGGAATGCGAGAAAAGAGCGGGAATTTTCACATAGGACATCAAAAACACCATGCGTCCCTACGTTTCAGTCCCTAAATTTTTTCAATGTAGATCTTCCACAATTTTAACATTATTCGCCAGGGCCAGGAAAACACTTTTGGGGATCAAAATGTGCTGTTCTTTCAATCGGATTAGCCTTTGCTCGGTACCAGCTATTGAAGCTGTCGCTTGTCAAGTCCGAATCAAAGGCAAAGACTTATTGGTATTTTTTCCATATACATCGCTCCTCAGCTGGTTTTAGAAGACTTCAATTCTCACGGTATGCCATGGGATCTTCACGATGTTAACCGATCTATCTAACTGCGTGATATTTGCGATAACTTCAATATGACCATCTTGAATACGGTGGAAATGACACAAATTCCTACTCCACCTGCACGGCCAAACGCTTTAGATTCATTATTGTACTCGACCTCGCTACAATTAGTGAGCCCACTGTTTGAAAGAGCCACGCGTCCACTATATCCGAAACAATCGAATTAAAACATGAAATTCCTGCGGTGGAAGCGTACAAGGTTTGGACTGGTTTGGTTCTATACACTGCGATTAAATGTCAGACGAAACGAGTACCCGGTGCGAGCAACAGTGAACGGCCTCCCACTGTACGCGAAATGGTTTCATAAGGACTTTTTGGAAGCCGAATCGCCCGAATTATTCCGAATATACGTGACGTTAGAAACACAAAGTGACTTGACGAAAGCTGAAAAACGCGGTTATTGGCACCGGTTCGTCGACGGATTAACTAGAGAAAAAATGTTTCAACTGGTGGCTAGGCCCTACGTTGTGTACTCGATGCAACCTTTGATCGAAATACACGCAACCAATAATCTTTCGGTGACAGCAGCAGTCCATGTGGATCTTCATTCAAATCGACGTTTCACGATGGAATGATAATGCTGTATATAAACGAAATGATTATTTTTTAAACACACATTTTTATCTGACAGCATAAATGCTCGCACTAAGCATTGCAGTATATTACCGTAACGTTCATCGGAAGATGACAGCTATGCATAGCTTCTATGCTATTTATTATGACAGTAGTGGAGTGGCGAGGGCGACCATATCGTTATAGTTTCTGGGGGAAAATATGAGAGTTCCGGAGTGCTTCATCTGAAAAATCATGCCAGATTACCAGATACAAATATTAATTTGAGTTCCTTCTTACTGCTCTATTGGTAATGAGAAGGCGGACACTTAGACATTAGATTGTCATTTTTATGAAAGATAGCGTAATTTCAACGAGTTTTTCAATATTTTTTGTCAGAGGACGCTGGAAAATTGGCAAATTTAATGGAACCCTGGAAGTTTAGAGATACCAAATGTATCAACACACCTTGGTTAAAGGGGATTGATGAGGGTCGTGACTATCTTCGAGTGATATCTTGGGTCATGTCCTATAATTATACGTATCTCCGGGATATTGGGGTCGTGGAGAGAGGTTTTCACGATATTAAATATGTTGTCTGGTCGTGCGCCTAGTGTTCTAGCGTCAGATCTATGCTAACCGGCCTCATTCCACTGCACTGATGTGCTGGATATCCTCGATCTTCCCTATATGTCTCTCATATACATATTTTTAACCGCCATATATATCCAAATTTAGTTATCTCTTCTCTCAACCTGTGAATCAGGTCCCAAAAGAGTTCCCAGCGGATCCAAGGAGGTCAGTCGACGATCCGGTTCATGATGTCCTGACAGTGATCTTCCGTTTGCCAAAAAGCTGCAAGTTAAATTTTTTCTTTACCCTGCCATTGTTGTCCGCCCTCTCTTCACTTCCCCTGACACGGTCTTTGCAACTCTGATGTTGAAACCAATCCCTCGTGTGTATGTCTATTGCCTTCCTTATAAAAGTGTTTCTCTTTGTTTCAATTTTTTATCAAATAATAATTCTTTTTGAAAAATTGCGAATTATATATTTAGTCTTTCAACATACTTCTAACTGCATCCTCTATTCTGCATAAAACCGCGTGAATATTTTTTTTAAATCGATCAGTATTCCTCGTTTTAAGAAATAAAAAAATAATTTCAAATTTCAATGGATTTCTTATTATTATCCCACATTTTGAAGAAATTGAAAGTGTATAGCAAAGAAATTTGTATCTGAATTAAAATATAAAATTGATGTACATCGAGAGCTTCGGACGCATTAATTTTGTGCGCGAGACTTTCGAGTGAACAATTCCTCCCTCTGTTATTTTCGAGTGGGTAGTACTACCCATACTACCCACGTATTCCACCGGCCCTGCGATCCAGCGATGCCAACCAACTTGACTTACATCCATTTACAGCTACCACCCTCACAGGGTTTCTTCAAAAACTTGTTTCTAGAATGACCGAACGCAAATTACATTGTGTGTCAAAACAGCTCGCAGTATAAAATTTAGATTTCCAATCAGAAAGTTAACCCTGCAGCACTCGCGCCGTTGTATTTTGTGCAACACCTTCCGAAACTCTAGCGAAATCTTCTTCCAGCACCAGCGGCTGCGCATTCGGGGAGCAATTCACGCGAGTGCCGGAGGGTTAAAAAGTAATCCAAAACTCTCCTGAGAGGGGTTTGAACCCCTAAAACCCTCCCCTTGCGCACGGGCCTGAAGGTAAGGATCCATACTAAGCAAAAGATTCCGTAATTCATGTCTTGAGCAATGCACATAAAATGAGTATAGCAAATGACATGCATTTACATGTAAAATATGTCAACATACGCGTCGTTCGCAATTCTCCAGTACATGTATAATCTTATTATCAGCTCAGAATGCACTCCCATGTCTTTGATTTGAGGACCACGGTGATTTGTTTTTATCTGTTTAGAATATGACAGGAATTTCCCGAAGATCCGTCCGCAAATCTTTACAATTATCTTTAACTTTACACGTTTCATTGGCATGGAAAACGAAACATTTTTCATAATCAGTTTGACTCAGGAGTAATTTAGAATATTTTTCATAAAGAGTTTTCGAAAAAAATGTTGGATTACCGTATTTTTTTCGGCAAAACTAGCCTAGAAAGACTTGCAAATGAATACTGCTGCACGAAAAAGTATGCACTGATAAAAGTTGTGACACTTTTCACAAAAACAAACATTTATTGTTACCGGCAGCCCTGCCGTCGGTAAAGAAGCTGCGAATCCATTGTCTGTTCCCTCGCGTCTAATCGACTGTGACAAAGCGAAATGTCAGGGAAACAGCTGTAGATCAGCCAGACACAATGAGTAGGCATATTATTAATGTGAACTAGGCAGTAGAATAGGATCGATCGTGTGAAGTAAGTCGCGAGGCAAATCGAATTAGTAAATTATATTTTGTTATATCATTTGTAGGCTGCAATAACAATTCGTTTGAACTGATTTATTGATAGAAATTAGGTATGAAGGTATGTTGTAATATACATGATTCATAATTAAGAATCCTAACTTGAAACTGTATCAGTTACGTAACTGTAGATTAGTCACGATCAGCTCTTTGCCGACAAGGAAACCGACAGTCGATAGACCGAAGAAAGACTAACAATGTAAGAATTAATAACAGGTGTTCAATAAAAAATGAGAATGATTACAAAATTTTATGTAATTAAAGTAAAGAGCAAAAAAAATTTTTCTCTGGACTCCATAGAAATGGGTGGCATGGCACTCCGCGAGAGTGTTGTACGGTTTTACGAAACGCATGGTCATCGTGGAAAAAAGTTTACGGTAAACCACTTTCGAGATGAAAATATGCCCGTGAATACAGTTTACCGGATCCTGGCATCCCTGAGCGTGAAGCGGAAGGCCGGTAGCGGCCTTCCGGTGAAGATAGTGACGAAGAAGAAAAAGGAAGCGTTGAAAAAGCTGTTCGACAACATGGACGGAACGAATTTTCGCGACGCTGGCCAAAAATATCACTGCTCCCATATCTTGATTCATCGAAACCTCAAGATGCAGGACATCATCTATCGGAAGAAGGCTCGGTCCCCCGAGTACACGGACGAGCAGATAGCCATTGTGAAATCGCAGTGCCAGTGTAGATGACGAAGAACTACCGCGGGACGTTGTTCGTACTGGACGACGAAAGTTACTTTCCGCTCACGACGACCCTCATTCCAGGAAATGGCAGCTACTATTCCAGCGACAAGTCGACCACACCCCCCCCCCCGGAGTAAAATATAAGTTTAAGCATAAATTTGAGGTATTTGAAAGCCGTGGTTCAAGCCGAGCGGTCTGGCCATCTACCAACAAGTGTACCAGGAGGAGTGTCTTGAAAAAATTCTTCTGCCGTTCATAAAGGAGCATCATACGGATAGGAAGTACATCTTCTGGGCGAACAAGGCGTCTTCCCATTACGCCAAGAAGACGATCTTGTATCTTGAACAGAAAAAGATACCGTACGTGCCCTAGTGTACAAAAATAATTGGCGGGCCAAGGATACGAAGCAGTTGACCACCAGGATCCGGAACATGGACGTCAGCGCCGTCCAGTGTTCCTGTGAGAGCATCGTATCAGGGCACTTTCTCTAAAATTTCTTGTTTTTTAACTACGTGACTTCTCAATTCTCATTTTTATTGAACACCCGTTATCATATAAAAACTTCTGAAACCAATCAGATGAATTACAACTTTGAGGCTGCTAAGTCTGCAACCGACAAGACGGTATTTGTTTTGACCATCGGGAAAATTCTACCAAGATTCTCATCGTAAGTGGGACGATTGAAAGGAAGTCCCGTCAAAAGAGCTAGAAGAAATAGACCTCTGGGAAACAAGTCAATCTAGAAGGTTTGAGAGTGCATTGGTTCGATCATTTGAGTATTGCTGTTAACAATTAGTTCCGTCATTCAGCCACGAGTCCCGTACAGTTTTCCAGCCAAGCTGGTGTAAATTGACACTGTTGAATTGGTCGGTTCTCGAAACCGAAACCAGTTTGACCTAGTACAGCACCAGTTTACCAGCGAATGACGAGTGTAGCCGAGAGGACTTCGGTAATTCCGTATGTTCCCAGTAGTATCTAAGGAAACCCGCAACAGTATCAGACAACAGTCGCATCCGGTTCTTCATAGTGGCCGATTCCAATTAGTACCGATCCGGTATATCTCGATTCTAGGAATCCTCCCTTCCCTTCCGCTGAGCAGTGGTATTATCCATCGAACTATAACGGTGCCGTACCCCACAATCCAACGTTGATACCAAACTCCATAATTCCAAATGATTTGAATATGCACGCTGGGTATCCGAGTCCAAATGCACCGACAAGTGTTCCGTACTCCGGACCGAGACTAGAAATCATACCCTCGATCGTACCATCATCTTTAGAATTCTACGATAACAGTAACGGTCTTTCAGTCGGCATAGGGCCCAATAGTTCGCAATTAGCAGCTCAGCAAGTAATGTCACGCAAATTGCCGAGATTTAGCGGGGATCCTCAACAGTGGCCTATGTTGGTTCTTTCAAAAAACACGACGGAGATCTGCGGATATACCGACGCTGACAATCTATATAGATTGCAGTGTAGTTTGGGAAGGGTGGTACTGGAAGCAGTTAGAAGCCGCTTACTCCTGCCAGCATCCGTACCGTACGTGATGAAAACGCTACATAAATTTTACGGAAGGCCTGGAATATTGATCAGTTCGCTTCTACAAAAGGTGCAAAATGTGCCTCCACACAAATCGGAGAATCGGGGGCATAATTGTCTATTATGGTCTAGAATCTGGTAGATCATATTGTCTTATCCCACCAACAAGCGCATTTGTCATAGCCAACTTTACTACAAGAATTGGCCAATAACCTGGCTACGTTCAACAGTTTTATGGTCGGCCTTGTTAATCTGGCAGCAGAACTAATCGTCGATGTAGATTCCGCCCAATATCATCATAAATATGATAAACCAGAGAAGCCAAAGCAACGGAAGAAGCTGTTTACTCATGCCAACGAGGTATCTTTCATACCCACGAAGGAAAAGGAGCCATCAGTTAAAAAAAAATTCGAAAGTCTGTTCGTACTGCGGAAACAATACAGTCGTGATTCGTTGGTTGGGCCAACGCTCATGTCCAACTAACGAATTTAATTCGCTAGTTGGACCGGCTGACAAATGTCAAAAACTCTCCAAAGAAGACATTAGTAGTGTAAAAGATTGTTAGATAGATTGTCAAAGTGAATTTGACATGAGATTTTGACGTTCAGATGCTTTTTAGTTGAACAATGGTCCAACTAGCGGAGGTCCAACTAAAAAGCGGTCCAGTTAAAAAGTGTCCAACCAGCGAATCACGACTGTAGTCTGTTCTAGTTCCAAATCATTGGGCATCGGAGCCAGATATAATCCTATGCGCCTGAAGAATTTGTATCGATTGTGCCTCGTAGCACATCGGAAATGGGTTTGAACCAGTTGAATCAGCGAATCCAACCGAGACAGTACACCACCATCATCACGTGAAATTCCTTTTGCTATTCCGATATCTGCCAATCTCGCTCAATAAAGATGGGAAACAAGTTGAAATCGACGGTTTTCTGGATGATGGTCAACGTCGACTTTGCTGGAAGAGTCATTAGCAGTTCGGTTGGGAATTGATGGAGAGCTGGACAACCTCTGGTTAGACTAGGTTGAAAAGATTGGAAGACATGAGAAAGACTCCAAAAAAGTGGGATAACCCTCATCTATAAATTCTTCCAGTCACCAATTACAGTAAGGTGAAACCAGGCATGAACATCGGTATTGAGCAGGTTTGCTTTACCAGTCTGAAGACCCGACTCGGTTGGTGTACTTATGGAAGTGATGATCAGCGAGCTCATAAATTTTGGAAGCTACGACAGTACGCCGGGAATCCCGAAGTCGAGTCTGGGTTGCTATGGCGGAAAGTTATAAAATAGTGTTGAGCAGGTTCCGAGGTTTGGAAAAGCGGGTAACCAGAGATTTAGAGCTATGACGAAAGGTGCACGAGCAATTCGCAGCTACGAACTCAAACAGTACGTCTGTAAAGCATCACGAGAAGACTTGGCTAACTTGAATCCTCAGCGAGTATGGTAGCTACCTTTGTAGTGGTCAACTCCAACAACAAGGATGCGTACGCGAAAATTAGTGGAATCTACTTCAACGATCTACTAGGTGGATTAAAACAGATATTTGTAAAAAATACCACTACTTTTTTCAGCATATATTTTTTCGCGCAGAACTATTTATTCCCTTTAGCTTATACTCGGGTAGATTTGCTGTTCAAAATACGGTACTCAAATCCTTTTTTGGAAATACTGCATACAAAAACTTCAAAGCCCTTTTGAAAACTTTCTCTTATGTCAAAAAGTTTCTATTGCCAGAGGAAAACCGAGATTCATCAACAGAACACAACTGCACAATTTAATTCGAATCAGTGATGATGATATTTTACGGTAGGCCGCTTTCTCATGGAATCGCTCGACGTAAGGTAATCGTCGTAAGGTAATTTACGATGTTTTTTACACACTTAGAAAATCATGACATGTATAAGAATCAACAAAGACATATTTTTACTTTTGATTTTAAATTTACTTGACGTTAAACTTAATGAATCACATAGTTTAAGTATATAATGGCGACTGTTTCAAGCGTCAATTTTAATTTTGTATCACTGCGCACCGAAAGCAATATGTTTACCGTAATTCTACAATCTTTCATGTAAAATTATATATTTTGGCGCATTCATTATTGCGGCCAGTCAGTCCCCTGAAAAAAACTTCCGCTCTAAGCGACGGTCCACTCTAACTCTAATAATCCACGCAACGGTACCGGAATCCGTTCGCGACAATGCACAGATGTAAAACATCCAAATTGAATTCCAATCAGTGGTACAATACCGGGGACCAACCTGGTGGGAAACTTCAGCTTGCCACAAAACCAACTCATTCTGGTCGTTGTTCCGGGTGTTACTGCGCGGGATAACGATCTTTCACTAAACAGGAGTAGCAGCAGCAGTAACGGCGGTCGTTTGCTGGAACAGAATGTGGTCCGAGTTCCCGCAGTCAGAGAGCAAGAATGTTAGTCGGTTTTTTGTGTCCCCCATGAACGGAAATCTTGCCGTTGACGGGAGGGGAAGGGGCAAACTTTTTACAGTTGGTCCATTGAACCGTACCGTACCGTACTTGACATGGTCTGCTCGCCGCTATTTCTTCCCAAGTCCCCAGACAGTGGGGGGGGTCGTGTTTCCGCGGATTCGTGAAAAAAAGTACCGACAGCAGATGTTTTCCGCTAGCTGACTTGTTCCGATCTGATATGGAGCAACAGTCAATCGATTGGTTCAGCAGCGTAAGTGCGAGAATGTGTATGGGTATGGATCGGGTTAAGGCTTTTGTTCAGTTGATTTTTCCTTCCGGAAGAGAGAAAGAGACAGAGAGACTGCTCTGGTGAGACACTAATTGGTATCTAGGGTCAGATCAAAATATGTTAGATGTGTTATTGGTAGAAAAAATTCGAGTATGTGCAAATGAATATTCATTATATTTGGGTAGCTTTTTGAAGTAAGTAGCTGTTTTTTGACAAATAATTGTCTCAAATCTAAACCTAAAAACAGAGACGTCATAAGACCACTCGGGGCCCCTGGGCACAACTGAGCTGAGGAGCCCCTATAATTGAACAGATATAAACTGCTGTAGAGTGGGATGATCTAGAAATGATCCCCAGCATCACGGAACCATTCGTGAAACATTGAAATTTATTTTTCCAATTTAAGCCAAATAATTTAATTCAAAATATGTGGAGAAATTTTTTTAGATTTCCATCACAATAGTATTGTAAGTGCCCAGGTACCGTCGAAAAATGGAAGATGATTTTTACCGACCGGTCGGTTCTCACGGTAAAGAGGAACAAGTATGTCTTTGCCAGGAGATATGCTGGTGGACTTGTGTGATTCGTAGTTATGCTGCCTAAACTCGACCCCCATCAGCAGAAGACAAAAGTTAAGCCCGTAAGGTATTAAGTCTGTTCTAATGACCCTGCCACTTCTAGTTTTCTGATCTGTATACATAAAATATTATTATGTTGAATAATAAGGATACAATTATTAAAATAGAATATAATAAACAAAATGAATAGAATTGATAAAATGAATAATAAACAGCATAAAATGAATTGAATGAAAAAAATGTGCAGTGTTAAAACAGTTATAAAATTAATAGAATATACTTAATTGCATCAACTTAATTATTTGGTTGAAGTAATTAAAACGAAGACTCGAAAAATGCTACGATTAGTAAAATGTAGAAACATAAGATGTATGAATTGGAAAAATGAATAAAATGCATAAAATAAAAACAACCAAACGAATTAGATAAATACAGGAAATAAAGGAACTAATTAGAAAAAATCCAAAGAATTGAACGAATAAAATAATTTAATAAAATAAAATGAACACAAATGAACCAATTAAATAAAAAGAATACTGAATGAGACAAATGCCGGTGTACCAATGATATTTCATATAGCACACAAATATAACATCATATATTTTAGATATACCACATTGGTATGGTAGGATGAATCATTCAAAAGCCTTGGCTCAATTTCATGGGCGAAGGTAGTTGCGTAATAGAACGTAGTGAGGGGGGCTTCGACATATAGAAAGTAGAACTGAAATAACTGAAATATTGTGGAGTTGGAATGTCTAGATGCATTATTTTAAAACATTTGAACAATGTCCTATGCATAATAGTGACGATGAAACGAAACATACTGTATCCCTCTGCATTAAGAAGGTCTTCTACTCTCATGGTTTCAAAAATCGATTTTTTTCTTTATTTAATTTTAATCTATATGTATCTGAGAATACGCCACAAAAGGGATTTGGTGAAAATCATCTTCCTTGGCATGTTTCTCCGGCCGTTTCTGAGATATTAAGGACATTATTCATGCGAGCCACAACATAGCTCCTATGATGCACACATCCCTCTCCCCTGCCTAACCATGTATCTGACATGAGCAAATATAAAAATACGTTTTTCAATACACTAACCTTGCCGGTGTACCACGAAACTGCTACTTGAGGAAGCTAGAATATTTTCCTATACAATCAACCCGAGTTTTTGACGGAATTCCATCTGTAGATCTTATTTTGTGCGAAAATGTCACCCCTCTTCACTTGGAGTTTTTTTCGAAACACTCTTATTTTTCTTCATCTCATTTTCAGAATACTTTCAAATGCACTTTAATCACATATCACTGGAAAAACACCCGCGAAACTTTATTCGTTTACTAACTAAACTTCAAGTTTTCTACCAATGTGCAGATGACCGAAGGAAAATGTCCGAAAACTCTCATTTGTGCGTTTGAATCTTCACTTCGAATTCCGTTTTTTCACGATATAAACAAGCGCGTCGGTGCCTTGCAACAAGCGGGAGTTCCTGGCTTCCACATATCTTCACCTTAAGCGCAGCGAACCACGATGGCGCTTGTCTATGGAAAAATCATTGTGTAAAAAGTTCACCGGTCCATTCTTGACAGTTTATGTATATGTGAGCGCATATGAAAGGTTTCTAGTTTTTTTTTGGGACGACATTGTCGTGCGGAAGAAAAAATGCGTCGGACATGTTAAGAAGCGTATAGGAACGAAATTACGAAAACTGAAAAAAGAAAACAAACGTATCGGTGGGAAAGGATTGGAAAAGTTGACGGACAAATCAATCGGCCAGCTAATGAAATTTTATGGGCTGGCAATACGGAGAAACTCAAATTCTGTAGAACATATGCGAAATGCAATCTGGCTTCCCTCGAACACTGCTCGTCATCGCACGAAAATCTCCAAGTGTTCACCCGGCGAGGGAAGTTGGTCTACGTGGCGTCAGGCTGAAGTAAAAGAAACTTTAGAAACTTTCGAACATGTCAGGATCTACGAAAGCCCATCATCTAATGATTTATTAAAAAGATGCTTAGGAGCTCACAACCAAAGCATCAATGAGTCTCTGAATACTGGAATCTGCTCCTTAGCGCCAAAACACGTGCACAAATTCTGGCAGGCAGGTGGTCAATGTTGTGACTTATTTGGCAGTCAGTATCTTCAACCAAGGATTTTCATCGGTCTTACAAGCTATGGAGGCAGGGCCGTCGAGAGCCGCGTCGGGCCCCAAGGTTTGTATTACTGCTGGGCCCTTTTAAACCTAAGCCGTCTAGCTCAGCATGCGTTGGTACCTCTTCTGCCATGGGAAATTCGTGAGTCCGTGGTTTCTATTAGTCTCCGGTTGACTCATATATCCACATCCACAGATAGCGTGCCAGACAGGTTGAATTTCGACAGCTTCTTATTCCGTGGTATCCAAATCGGGTAAAATTTCCATAGTAACGATTTTTTCAACTTGCGGGTACTCGGGTGTAAATAACGATTATCGACGTAATTATAGGCGCACGGTGCTAATTCGTGTATTCGTACCTCGTTTGTGTCATCGCCTATATATACAGAGGTTCTGACTTCATGTTGCCACATTCAACGATATATTTCGTTTCGCAAAAAAAACGCTTCTACTTGATTGATGTTCTGAAACATAATCAGCACGGTATGTCTAACATGGTGAAATTGTAGAGTGTAAACATTGGCCATCTTTAGCTCCATTTGTCCTTCTAACAATACATCTTAAGGAAGCCTCGAAAAGTAAACAGGAATACAGTTCGACCACAATAAACCTTATGATCTGCTTATAATCATCACTCATTTTTTCGACATACTGAATTGGAACACGATACATTACTTCTACTGTGCAGACAAAGCAGGAACACGGATTGAGTTATTTGCTGGTAACGGTGGAGCAATTTGTAGCTTTTGTTGTAAGCAAGATGAGAAGGTAGCAGATGCAGCTCGAAATTCTCGTTTAAAATTATTAAATCAAAAAGATTTTTTAATTTACATAAGTTTAAACCGTTTCCAATTGTAGATATTATGCAGGTTTTGTAAAGAAACAATGTGCTATGTCTCACGTAGGAGCCGGTTTTTATATGCTGTGAGAATCTGCAGAACCCGACAACAATATAGAGTAATCATCGCAGTAATCAGACGCAAATTAAACAACTGCGAGTACAGCGGGCAACCGAGTACTGCTGCTGTTGGCTGAACTGAACTGTTTGATTGCTTTAGTTTGCACATTATAATTGGGTTCTTATAGACATCACATGCATCTTTGGCGAGGCCCAAAATTACCGTTCTATCTCAACACAATTCTTTGCTAGGGATATTTTGCTAGAGGGAACAATCCTTGAACGTGCAATTAAAAATACAAAAATTATCCTTTTTTATCACCGGTTAAATAAGGTCAGTCTACCTTCTCATCTCGCATAGAGTAGAAGCTAAAAATCGTTCCACTAAAGATACACGGCAAAAACGACTGCAGACGAATTGTCTTGCTATTGATTTTTGGAAATGTGTTGCAAGACTAGCTACTCGGGTAGTAAAACAATTACTAAACGTACAGATTGTGCTCAATCCGGGAAAAGTTAATGCCCTGTAAATGCACCATATCAAACATTAAGAAGCACAGTCGTGTGTTTCGCGGAACAATGTGCAGCACACCAACGAAAGCTGCCACGTTAACAACAATATCCTCGTATATAAAGGCCTCCAGAGATATGTGCTTACATGACTTATCTTCACACACCATCGTGATTAATAAAATCATGCCAAGAAACGGAGAAGTGGTTTTCATAACAGCTGAATATTCCCATTTTCCCGGGTGCCCCTAACATTGTTCTTATGGTGAGAATGCTTCCGTACAAACCAACTCCTTCAACACGTAACTTTTTATGCTTATCAAGCGAAAATGGGACGTTTCACCAGAAAAACACTGGTTATGCACCCATGGTAGATTCCTATGCCTATTTCTGCAAAAATATCCACGAATTTGACAGGAACAAATCTTCACTCAACAACAATCGCACACAGTATCTCCAAGCCAACAACCGGCACCACCATTAAGAATCGAACGTAGAAGAGAACGGATGCGTTTGTCCTCGCGCTCGCATTTCTGTTTGACGCTCTATTGCTTTCTTCGAACATGTTTTGAATTGGCTTCTCAATAATTTATAGTGTATACTCCTTCGTTTGTTTTTTAACATGTACACAAAGTGGAAAACTCGCTTAAGAACGTTTGTTTTAACAAAAGACAACTATCAAATAAAGTTTTCATTTTTTACACTTTCATCATATGACAATTTAATAAGGCGAATGATTATAAAGAAATTACTATTACCATTTTTATCGGAACGTGTTCGACCATCTTCCGGGTTAAAGCGCGGGCCCCTAAATGCGACCCGGGCCCCAGGGTAATTGCCCTGGCCGACCCCCCCCCCCTCTCATCGGGCCTGTATGGAGGTGATTGGAATTCTCTTGGGGGCTGAAGCTGAAAGATGTGTTACTCGACTCGACAGTGAACGTATAACTCGTTCTGAACGCAAAGTGAGTGTCGCGAATTCAACAGAGAGAGCAAAATGTGCAAAGCCAAGAACATTTTCATGATGAGGAAGGTGAGCTCTGCGTACCCGGTATAATAAATTATCTAGTAAGGTACTACAATCGAGTTATACACCGTACTTTCGCGATAGTCAGATTTGAATATTTTTTTCTACAATTGTTCAGACAACATACGGCTATGTTTTCTCGAGAGGGATTTGCAAAATGTCAGTTTGTTCCATTTTTATGGCCCCTAATAGACCAAAAAATAACGTAAATATTGGGAATGTTCACAAATCGTTACATAACTTTTACAAATTATAAAATAAAAAATCCTTCACGGGAAAACATAGCCAACAGACTATGATTTTAAAAAAATATTGGTTTTCCGATAACAGATTACCCAATTTGCCACAACTTTACTTAAGCGGGACCCATGCAGTTTTATCATCAATGTCATCAATGAAGTTTCAAGGTCGCGAGAGATTTTTCTTTTCATCTTTAAAAGTAAAATTGAAAAGTCAAAATATGTATCTTCAAAACAAAAAACAGAAGTTTCTAAATCCATTGAGTAGATGTTTTACAATTTATTCCCAGAAAAGTGCTCAATTTTAGGCCTCGCGAGTAGAAGACCCCCTTAATTTTTTTTATATATATATATATATATATATATATATATATATATATATATATATATATATATATATATATATATATATATATATATATATATATATATATATATATATATATATATATATATATATATATATATATATATATATATATATATATATATATATATATATATATATATATATATATATATATATATATATATATATATATATATATATATATATAAATTAAGGGTGTATAGGGTAAACAGGTCTAATACGCCCCCCTTAAGCAAAAATAGCTATATTTCACCATTCGACACTATGATCTCCGCATCTCTAATTTATTGTTGTATTAGTTATAAATTAGTACCCGTTTCATTTTGTATTAACAGTCAAGCATCTAATCTCCAACTACCGCGAGTTCAAGGAACTCCGGAACAGGTATGATATCTCAAGCTCCATCAAAGAGAGCTTGTAAAACGACCCGGTGCGAGAGAATAACATGATATGCTTCAATTAGGACGCGAACTTCTTCGACAAAATATAACGGCTGGACTATGCGTCAATATAATAAAAACCTTGAGAACTGTGTGATTAACCACAGCCAGACACAACAACCGCAGACCCCCAGCAAATAGAAGTAATATTCGCTCGTTTTGTTAGTTAGATTATATCTGTAAAACACATGACATGTAAACTATATTCTTCTAACAGGCGAATGACTAAGTTGGTTAAAGCCTGCAATTAAATAAATAAACAAATAAATATTTTTTTATTAAAAACATCCTGATATAAGTATGATTAGACTTTTTTTTAAAGATGCCTAAATTCTAGTTTTTTCTTTCACCCAGGGCAAAATGCCCCCGGTTAAAGTCTCATATGCCCCACAACAAGAGGATGGTATGCTCCACAGCAATCGGTGAGTATGCCCCACAATAATGGGTGGGGCGTTTTAGCCGGTGATGAGCTGTTGTGAATGCATGAATAATTCTACACGCACACAAAGTTTTAAGCGAAGCTAAAAACTAAGATAGTGACTGTAATATTCTAGTAAGCTGCTTGAAATAGTTCTATCAAACCCGACTGTTTCTAATTGCTTGTAATGCTATTGGAAAAAGTTAGAGCTTTCATCAAAATAGGTCTTTTGAAGCTTTTGTGTGTATTGTTGTTTTGCAACATATTAGAAATACCAAACTAACTTAGTATGTCGATTTCATGAAACGATACTGTTATCATTCATTTTTAGATAATTCAGGAATACTAAGAATTGAAGAGGGGAACTTTGCCCCGGTGGGGCGTATTATACCCTTTTACCCTATCTAGGTATTGATCCGCTCCGTTTTGACAGTCGCAAGCAATCGAAATGTTTTCAAAAGCGTCCCGAGTGCTCTTAATAACAGTACTTTTTGATAAATAGTGAACTAAAATTGTACATAAAGATTTAAATATGTATATTGTTAACAGGAACATGAATTAAAATGACAAAGTTAAATGCAGCACGATTTGTATATTCTTAGCATAGTTGCGATTAACGAGATGCTTTTGAACCATTGACTACAAAGACCGTTGCAGCCCGCGACAATTTGACAATTTCCACATGTTGAACTCTCAAATGTGGTGGTACTTTGGTGCAGGGCCGCCAAGAGGAGGGGGGGTTCCCTCCGGGCCCGGAGTTCTGAAGGGGGCCCAGATTTTTAACAGACTCTAAAATTTTGACATTATTTTTCGACAAAAATTTATTTGAGAATGCAATTAAAAATTCAATATCTTCCTAACCTGAATGAAGAAGCGAATGCCCTTAAGGTTAAAATAACTATAATTGAAACAAAAATACGATCAGACTTGTAGGGGTTAAACAATTAAATGGTATGATTAGAACTCATGAGGTTGTCTTCAAATTTCGCCAATATGAAATTGATTTTTTTGATTTATTGAATTTCCAATCTTCGAAAGCGCTGGATTAGTATCGAAAGTAATTATTGAAAGAAAAACCCCTGCTTAGGGGTGCCACACCGGTTTTTGGAGGCGAATTCCTTGTCTTCGTTTAGGTAAATCCGAATTCGCCCGGAAGAATCCATTGGATTATTTTGCAATTTTGCGTTTCCCTTTTCTTTACCAGGAACCGTCCAGCACCCAGTCCTCATAAACATCATCCTCGGGTTGCAACCCCTAGTTATTAAGGAGGGCCCCTCTTGGCGGCCATTTAGTTTTACCCCATCGAACCTTCGCTTCAATGGATAAAATGTTCCTCACAAAGATTCTAGAAAGAAACTGAAGTGTGATTTCACACCCCGTGTTTGTTTACTGAGGAGCAAAGCTCGCTCGAGTTATCCTTCACAGCGAGAGTAGCTGGTGCTTTTATATTCTTTGTGAATATCCGAGGAAGCGAAATACTACACTAAACTAATTCAACAAAACTGTTAACAAATCCAAAAACATACAGCTAAATGTGAACGGCACAGAAAGGTGGAGTGCTTTACCAAAACATTACACTCTACGGCGAATGTGAAGAAAGTATGATATTTTTCCTCCTAGTGCTACGAGCTACATAAGAAATAAAAGAGTGCATATTTATTTGTTTGTAAGAGTTTTATACAATAATAAGCAATGGAAGCGCTCCAAAATTCTGTCGAGTGATCACTTTAATTCGAAATTCTAATTGATTCCAACGTAAAACCATGTGTCTCCTGAAGTCTATCCACTGCTCAGTAAAACTCTGCTGCTCAATGTACCACTAGAGGCGGTAACCCTACCTCTATTTGAGAGCTCAATTGGTCAAATGAGTCATCAAAAACCATTCATTTGAAATTTATCCAATAATTTAAATTTAAATTTTTGCCTTTCTCATATAGAAAGGTTATGCAATCACTCTGAAAACCGCAACCTAATCCCGGCCCGAAGGGCCGAGTGTCATATCCCATTCGACTCAGTTCGTCGAGATCGGAAAAAGTCTGTATGTGTGTGTGTATGTGTGTATGTATGTGTGTGTATGTGTGTGTATGTGTGTGTGTATGTGTGTGTATGTGTGTGTGTGTATGTATGTGCGTATGTGTCAAATAATGTCACTCATTTTTCTCAGAGATGGCTGGACCGATTTGCCCAAACTTAGTCTCAAATGAAAGGTGCAACCTTCCCATCGGCTGCTATTGAATTTTGGATCGATCGGAATTCTGGTTCCGGAATTACGGGTTTCAGAGTGCGGCCACACAGAAATTTCTCATAAAAACTATAGGAAAAATTAAAAATAGATTTTTTATTTTTGATGCTAAATGTATTCAAGGTGCATAAAACGTCGAGATTTGATGCAAACACGAAAAAAATTTGACGAAGATTCACTTTTTTGGATTTTGCACATTTTTGCCTTTCTCATATAGAAAGGTTATGCAATCACTCTGAAAAACGTCAACCTAATCCCGGCCCGGAGGGCCGAGTGTCATATCCCATTCGACTCAGTTCGTCGAGATCGGAAAAAGTCTGTATGTGTGTGTGTATGTGTGTATGTATGTGTGTGTATGTGTGTGTATGTGTGTATGTGTGTATGTGTGTGTGTATGTATGTGCGTATGTGTCAAATAATGTCACTCATTTTTCTCAGAGATGGCTGGACCGATTTGCCCAAACTTAGTCTCAAATGAAAGGTGCAACCTTCCCATCGGCTGCTATTGAATTTTGGATCGATCGGAATTCTGGTTCCGGAATTACGGGTTTCAGAGTGCGGCCACACAGAAATTTCTCATAAAAACTATAGGAAAAATTAAAAATAGAATTTTTATTTTTGATGCTAAATGTATTCAAGGTGCATAAAACGTCGAGATTTGATGGAAACACGAATAAAATTTGACGAAGATTCACTTTTTTGGATGTTGCACATTTTTGCCTTTCTCATATAGAAAGGTTATGCAATCACTCTGAAAAACGTCAACCTAATCCCGGGCCGGAGGGCCAAATTTTTTTTTCGACTGGCATAAGGTTTCTGGATTTTAACAGGGGCATAGTTGATGGTTTACGGAGAGGGGTTACACTCCCTCTCTACTGTTCACTCCCCTCCTTTAAAAATCTCCTTAAATCACCCCTCAGACCACCACCTCATACCCCTCCCTTTCAACCCCATCATCTTTAAACCACCACTATGTCACAAAGCATACCAATTTAAGCTAAGGAGTCGTTCGTTCATGGGACTTTCGTCCTCCTCACATACCCACCCCCGCATGACAAACTGAGTTAGCAAGCAGATAACATTGATCTAATGCTGATTAGGCTAATGGAGTATGATATTTTTTTGTTTCAAGTGTTTCACCGTCGACACGTAGCTCATCAAGTTCGTGGCTGGCATGCCATTGTGTATAAGTGCAAAGTGTACTAAGAATGTAATGGACATTTCCACAATTATGTTGAACATAAAAAGCCTCCGTGCCATAGTTTAGAGAAATGAGAAAGGCACAATTGCACCGCTAGGTGGATTAAAACAGGTTTTTTATATTTGGTTTGCCGTTCATTGTTACAAAATCCATAAAAAATCATATTCAGATACGAGATGATACCGAAACATTTTTGTCAAGGGGTCGTACTCAAATGACGTAGTTTTTTTTCGGCGATTTTCGACTACCAATTCTCCCTTGCAAAGAGGCCAGGGTTGGAAAAAAATAGGTACGTTTTACAAATACGGCCTTTTATCATCATTTTATTATAACAGCAAGTATAGTGGTAATAATTTTGTTTTGAATTTTATATGTCAACTCTGCAACCAAACTAAATCAACTAGTTAGCAAGAGTAGCTAACTAATGTAGCAAGTTAAATCCGCATACAAAATCTTTTTCTTTTGGAGTGAGATTTTGAACATCGCTTCCTGAACGTAACGATTTTATTTTTGAACTATTTACTAGAAATTAGTTACAACATTCTTGTAGAATATTTTAAGTTGTGCTAACACACCAACACAAATAAAAGAATAATTCATGTTTTTATAGGATTATGAATGTTTTCGAAACAATCATAGCGTAAAATCCAACCACAACCCTTATTTAAAATTTGATGCATGTTTTTCATTTTTTTCCATTTTTTTATTCCTATATGGATTTTTTTTGTTAAAATTTCATTGATCTATTTTTTCAGGTCGTGGATTGTATTTGTATTTCTACAATTTTAAGATTCTGTCTTTTTATCTATTTCCATACTTTATTTTATCCATCTTTTACGTTCCTTACTTTTGCTTTTTTCTATTGCTACTATCATTTACTTATATATTTATAGTTTTTTCTCTGTTATTTCATTTTATTCGCAATTTTTCGAGAAAATTCTGCTTTCTTTATTTTAATTTTCATATTGTTTCGTATTGTAATACCCTGCTTTTTTATTTTTTTTCTTTTGTCATTCCATCTAATTTTTAGAATTTGACTATTTACTACATTTATTCTTATCACAGCCTTTTTCTATTTCCCCTTTTTATATTTTTGTTGCATTTCCAAAAGTAATTTCACTTATTCAAATTTATTCCACTTTGTCTTATCGCTTAATTTTTTATCTTTCTCCTGTTTTCTTCCTTATGCTCTAGTTTGTAGCTTTTCGTTTTTCGCAATTTTATTTTTTCCCATTGTTCATTTAATATAATTTTATTTATTTTTTATATCTTTTTCTTAAGATTTAATTCGTTATTGTTATTTCTTCACTGTTTCCATTTAACCTATTTTGAAAGTACTTTTTCTGTTGACCATTTTTCTATACGTTTACATTTATTTTTTTATTTTCCTCAAAAACATTTGATTTGTCTTTTTAGACACTATGCGCACTTTTTCTTCATTTTACATTTAGTTCGTTATTTGAATTTATTTCAGATTTCATTTTTAGTGTTTTTTTTTTCTATTCTTTAAATAATTTAATCCATTCTATTCATTTTATTCGTGTTAATTTCTCCATTTTTTGTGTTTCTATAGTATACTATGTTTGCTTTTTCTACTATTTTTTGTTTTTCATTTTGTCTGTTTGCTGCGTTTTTGTTCAATACTTCCCATTTTCTTTACTTTTTCGTCTTTTCATCCTTCCGATTTTTCAGTTTTCAAAATTTTCCGGTTCGTCCATTTTTTAATTTCTCTATGGTTATTTTATTCTTGTCATCTTTATATACTCCTCTAATTTCATGCATTCTTAACGTTTTATTTACTTTTTATTTTGCTTTAAATCTGTCTTGTTTTTAATGTTCAATAAATTTTATTATTCTTGATTAATCGAGTTTTTCAGTTTTATGCATTTTTTATAATCATGTTTGTATTGTAGTTTCTTTTTCATTTTCATTGATTCTTAAAATTTTTCCTACTTTCTTTAATCTTCGCAATATGTTTTTCTAGTTTCCTGTTTTCTTTTATCAATTTTTCATAGGTTTAGTTTTGGTTTTTCTCGACATTAATTTGTTTATTTGGTTAATTATGTTGTTTTTAGCTCTTTTATACATTCTTTAAATATTTAGTTTTCCGATTGACAAAAATGGCGCTTTTCAAAGTCACCAAAACTGTCGAAGAGGTATTAAAAAACTCCCAAAGTATAAAAAACAACTAGAACAAAAAACTGGTACATAAATATAAAATTTCAGTGTACTATACATAATATCAGTGAACTCCAATGAATTTCAAACATTAACTTTTTTGTACTCAGGCAATACATAGTGATGGGGGCCCGTACGTTGGAACCCCCGGACCCGTATTTTCTCTCTGCGGCCCTGCTTTGGTGACATCATGGCGGCTCTAATTGAGCAACATTTGAAAAAGGCATATCGGCCTATTTATTTTTTTTAAAGCAGATAATTAAAGCAGTTTTTCCCCAAATCAATTTACTAGGGACTGTCTTTGTTCCATCAGACTTTAATAGAAAACTATTGCTATGGATTCCATTTTGAATAAAAATAAACTTAAAATAAGTTAAATGATATTATAAGTGACGAAAAATTTTGAACTTGAATCAATATCTTCCCTGGTACCGAGTCCTCCGACTGAAACTAGGTTTCTGTTCGTCATTGGTTTAGCTAAGGTTACCAAATAAGCTGAGAGCAAATGAAGGAAACGTTAAATCTCCACCGAGATAAATTTGAATGATGTCGTACCGGTGCTACATGCACTGACGGCGTTCATAACATACGTTACAAATCACGTTTTCTACTTGTAACTTTTACAAATCCGCTAATGGGTTGAACAGAATACACAGTATGTTTGCGATTCATGAAGGAATCCTGATCATGCAACAACCTAGTCCTGGTATAATCTGCTTGGTTCATAGTATTATGAACAACGATGGCATTCATATGGTTGGTAATGGTAAACTATAAAATCAGTGGTACTGGTAGTGGTACTGAAATAAGCACTTTCTGTCAGATTGTCTTCGGGATGATCCGGATTCTTTCATGAAAATACATGACTTTCCACGATCTTAGATTATTGTATATTGAGTGTTATGTTCATGTAATTAGCGGATTGATACAGGTTTAAGCTCGTTCCGAGAACTGCATTAGAAATGTCGAAACATTTGTACTAGCGCGCATATTGTACTATCTGAAACATAAAAGAAATTGTGTAGCCCATCATAGGCGATCGTCCTAACGCTTATGATGTGACATCAATAACGTGTCAGAGAATCTTGAGTGACACCTTTCGACACAAGTTTGATTGTGCCAATTAGTAACGCGGGTGACGTCGTGTAAACTCACAGCTTTATGCGGAATTAGAAATTTTGACTAAATGTGACGTAGAAGGTTGATTGAAACTGTCATCATTAAACTTTTTGTTTCCCCATGAATTTGCTGCCGATTTATCCTACTTTCCGGTTAAAATGTCGACGATTTATACGTTTTTCAGAATTTTACAAATTCAACGTTCAAGAATAGTCAATATAAATGCGGATTCCATTCCATTTCGCCATAGGTAGATATAACAGGACGCGTATAGTGCTACTTCAGGTTCAGGAAATTCTATCATTCTTAGATGAGCCTAGGATCCGGCTCAGGTGCCTAAAATCAATTATCTTCAGGATCTTTGGATCTATATTAAAAAGTCAGGTTAGGACTGGGTTTCTTCAAGTCATTTTCTGGTTCGGGTCGGGTTCGGTTTTTCAAATTTTGAAATTCTCGGGTTCGGGTAGGGCTCGGGTTTTATACAGTTTTTAATCTCGGGTTCAGGTCGGGGTCGGGTTTTTTAATTTTAAAATGTTCGGGCTCGGGTCGGGTTTAGGTTTTTCAATTTTTAAGCTCTCGGGTTCGGGTTCGAAAAAAATGAAACCTGACCATCTCTAATATGCAATATGAAATATCAATGGCAGTGTTGACAAAAAAAAGATTTTTGACGCTTGATTCGAACTATCGATCTTTGAACAGATATAACTTGTTTTAGAGATATTCTAACACCATACATCCTTCGGCAAAGTTGTTCAGTATACTATACTTCTATTTAATTATTGGCTTACTGCAGGAAGAATTGTAGTATGTCGAATTTAAAATGCAAAAAAGTAGTTTTTCCCATACTAATTTCCATACAAATTTTAAAAGCAATGCGTTACGCCGGGTCAACACTAATCTACCCCAAATTTTGCACAGTTATATGGGACCCCAAATGGAACCAAAAAAAGTTCCCCTCCCTATTACATAGCTTTTCTTTATATGAGAAAGGCAAATCGACCTTTTATGGAGAAACCTAGCCTCAATTTTATTTATTTTAAGTATTTTGAAAAATGTCATAACTTTTTTAAAGTATTTTTCAACGGATATATTTTTTCGCAAAGATTCAGCTCCCTGTATCTATATCAATATTGCTTGAATTATTGAAAACTGAATTGAACAGTGCAGTAAGAGCGCCTTATTCCATGAACGTGTTCCTAAAAAGGTTTACACGTCATTCTTCCGTACAATCAGATTGAATCTAAAGTATCCAAACGAGAAATACCAAGCGGTCTAGTCCTGAGTTATGGTACAAAACCAGAATGAAGGAAACCATTCGCAGCTAGTGGAAAAATGTGTGAGATAAAACCCCAAACCAATTCACCGCCGAAGAGGTTAATTTACTCGAATTAAAGCAACGGCAAGAAGGTTTTTACCCTATTTCTGTTTCTCCTATCGCCTTTCCGATCTACACATTTAAGTAAGAAATATTTCTCCGACATGCTTCATCAGTGCGTTCTAAATAGCCGTACGGATTGTTGGTTTTCGCTTTTCCATCATCGCTCGATTGTGGTACGCTTCTTTCTTCATCTTACTACACGTATTCGCTTCGGTGGGTTATGATCCCGAGCGGGTTTCTACAAGCCTAGGAAGCCCACCAACCAACCAACCAACCAACAACAGACGAGATTGGTGATTGGGCGCGGAACGGAACGTTACTGATCAATAATGACCGCAATTATCTGCCGGGGATATAATTTCCCGTCCGATCCGGCTACCGCGTGTTTCGCCAGTACAACAAACACCAGAAACACCGAAATAGCAGAAAGATTTATGCCAATGCTATAGTAGTGCAAGGGAAGTATGGAGGTTAGGAATTGAAAATTATACACCGTTCCGACCTCGCTGGACCGGGGCTGGGGCAAGTTTAGGCAGCGCTCTCAATCCATCAACACATCTTAAACGGATAGTGAAACGAATATGTAAACGGCGATATGCGCGGTTTAGTTTTGCCTCGAGGCGGTTCGTTTTCTGAAGATTTGAGAAATGTGTTTTTAAAAAGTTCTCTTCCTAGCCCTAGGGTTCGTTAGGTTACAAAAGGCAATCTAATGAATGCTTCAATTAAGAGTAGCTTCTCGTTTTATTTAAATTGTGAAGGAGTGACGCTGGTCAAAATGTTGTTAATCAAGCTAGGATGTGTTGAAACTATAACCAATTCTACAATACACTTGTTGAAAGGGGTGAACCAGAAAAATAATATACCGATCAAGGATAATAATTTATAACATTGGACATAATTTCCCAGCACTCCGCCATGTTTTTCTACCCGGCAAATATCTGTCCATATGCAACAATCTTTCCATCGCTAAGCACCCACACAACTTGATAGAAGACCGCCCTTTGCCCCGAAAATCCTAACAAACCTTGAAGCCGCTCGTTTCCTCCGCAATCCTTCAATCAGTGATGCTGTCAATAATTCGTTTCCATTCAGTTCAACCCCTCACGTACGGGGCACTATCGACCCGTAACATTTTTCCTTCCTGTTTTATACCGTCCTGAAGGCGGTGGCAGCGGAGGCTCTTGCTGAAACCAACGGACGTTCGCATCATCATCATCATCATTCACATCAGCGTCAACGGCTACTATCTCCAACCTACAACCCCACGCCAAGTGCGGCCGCATCACCGTATGTAAACACCGACACTTCCGAATGGGATCGGACGCTTCACCAAACACCAAGCTCCACAGCATCAACACCAAACAGGGGCAAAGCCAAAATCAATCATGCACCAATTGATCCGGTAAACATTCATCTAAGCTTCAGCCGAGCGTGAAAAATGCTCAGTCGGCATCATCACTTGAACAGTTTGGCCGGATACACGGACAGATATTTTGCTTTACTGCGGGTGCTTGAGACGACATTATTTGCAGCGGGGAAAAAAGTTGTTTGTTTGGTTGCAGGATGGTATCCTGTTTTAGCTTGGATTGTAACATTGAGATAGAACGTGTTGAAGCGGTATCTGAACCAAACGGAAGCTCATCAAAAAAACAAATCAAGAGTTGTCCTACTGGAGCTTCGGTAGGGCTACCCGCCAGAATCACTTACAACAATTGCAGACGAGATGGGAAATGTCACCCACTAAAGCACTGATTAAGGCCAATTGCAGCGGGCCGTGATTCTGATTGTAATATTCATTGTGCGTTGAGATATGTGCGGGCGTAGGGACTTCACGATTGCATTTATCATCGAGAGGGGCTCGAGCGTTTGTACGCTAACATTTTCGATCGCGTTTGATTGTTACGTGCGCTAGCGTGTAGCTTCGCATGTGTAAATTCGATTTTATAAACGTGTGTCCTTTCGCATATTCGCGTGTGTTCTTAGATGATCGCGCGCGGACCGTGAATCTGATTCTAAATTTTCGGTGTACGGTTCAGTTACTAGAAGAGAGTGAGTTCCTCCGTATCATTCCTGGTAATGTCTAGTGGATCTGAGCGTTATTTTTTGTTGGTCCAACTGAAGACACGAACCTCGGCTCTTAAGACCGCGTTTGCAAATTTATAAGTGATTCATCCCATCTGTCAAATTTTCGTTTCTGATATCATCTGTTCCGTACCAAGATGATAATTACACACGCTTTTGCTTTATTGAAACATTTCATTGCTCAGTCTGCTAGTGTTGTGTGCGGGGTTCCTCTATGTAAGTTTTGCGATAGATTAAATATTTCCGTTTAAAATTAATTTCAACCAAACTTAATGATATTACAGTGTAGAGTAGCATGTTGTGTTCCATGTTCAAAATCACTTGATTATGATATTATTGAAACCGTTGTAAGTAATTCTGTACTAGATAAACAAATCTGTGTTTGTTATATGTCATCAAGTTGTTAATTATAGTTTTGCCTACTCCTTTGAAACGTAGGCGATAGACAAAATAAAATAATATTTGCTAAACACGTGAACAAAAGCCATCTCCACCTATTTAAAAGTGATTAAACGTTTACTTAGAGACCGGGGTTTTTTTTATGTTTGCGAGATCGCGGGCGTAGGTGTGTGTGGATGATCGCGAAGAGCTCGAGCGTTTGTATGTTAACGTGTTTGTCGCTTACATTGCATAAACTTCGCGTACATAAATTCGATTTTTTAACCATGTGGTCATTCGCATATTCGCGTATATTCTTAAATGATCGCATACTCAGTGAATCTGATCCTTAATTTTCAGTGTATGGAACAGATGCTAGAAGAGAGTCAGTTTCCCCGTATCACTAGAGTTCCTGGTCATATCATGTTGTCTAGTGAATATGAGCATCATTTTTTATAGATTCAACTGAAGGTTAGCGGTGTGCGCCGGGCCGCGCCGGCCATTGCAGGTAAAAATAGTAAGCACGCCGGTGTGGCACCGATTTTTACCTAAAATCGGCGGCGCGGCGCACACCTCTACTGAAGGCATGGACCTAGGATGCTACGACCGAAGGAAGAGATTTCCAGACGTGACCGTTGCATTATCGCGCGAACATAAATTTATATTCGCATGGTCCCCCCCTCTCCATCCAATTCTCCATGTATCTCGGCAGAATGAGTAACATGCTGAAGACTAATACTTCATCCGTCTATTATTATATTTATTAGGAGTCGCTTGATTTCTAGGACCTATGAGACGAAAAAAGGGGAATAGGAACGAAACAGAAGCGGATTTCATTCGAATTGTGTAAATAACGCCGGCCCAAACGGGCTGGCAAGAAAACGCTTCACAGGAGTAGATAAAATAGGGCATACATCATCGCACTCTTTGGATCAAAAATACCCAAAAGCGATTCTAACAATATATTCAAATCTAGCATTTCACAATACCACATTTAACCCTCTGGAAGTCGCGCATATGGCCCACTGAACGAACAACCACTGATACTCTAAGACCATTTTGTTAGCTTTTTACAACAGCGTGCACTCAGTGCACTAGCGCGACTGCCAGAATGTTAAATTACAGTACGGCTCAAATTTTCAACAGCTCATCTTTTCCTGTAAAAAACTTTTAATCTAAAATCCCTTTCCAAACTGGTCTTCAAACCCGCTTCCAATAATAACCCCAAAATCCACTTATTGATTGGCAAACAGTTGATGAGGGTTAGAAGTATTCGATTTTTGCAAGTTTTTCAACATCCCCCGTTTCCGCTTCCTTTCTTCACACCAAATGACCATACTTTTTAGTTGCAACACATCAATCTACACGGAAGAAAAAACAACTTTGTCATTTATTGCGTTCGTTAGAATCCATTCCGGTTCAAGTTTGAGTAGGCACAGAATCCTAACCTAATTCTATAAAGAATGAGCAAAGCGGACGACGAAGACGACGACGATGATGATGGATTTGAATGCTACAAGCCTAGGAAGCCCACCAACCAACCAACCAACCAACAACAGACGAGATTGGTGATTGGGCGCGGAACGGAACGTTACTGATCAATAATGACCGCAATTATCTGCCGGGGATATAATTTCCCGTCCGATCCGGCTACCGCGTGTTTCGCCAGTACAACAAACACCAGAAACACCGAAATAGCAGAAAGATTTATGCCAATGCTATAGTAGTGCAAGGGAAGTATGGAGGTTAGGAATTGAAAATTATACACCGTTCCGACCTCGCTGGACCGGGGCTGGGGCAAGTTTAGGCAGCGCTCTCAATCCATCAACACATCTTAAACGGATAGTGAAACGAATATGTAAACGGCGATATGCGCGGTTTAGTTTTGCCTCGAGGCGGTTCGTTTTCTGAAGATTTGAGAAATGTGTTTTTAAAAAGTTCTCTTCCTAGCCCTAGGGTTCGTTAGGTTACAAAAGGCAATCTAATGAATGCTTCAATTAAGAGTAGCTTCTCGTTTTATTTAAATTGTGAAGGAGTGACGCTGGTCAAAATGTTGTTAATCAAGCTAGGATGTGTTGAAACTATAACCAATTCTACAATACACTTGTTGAAAGGGGTGAACCAGAAAAATAATATACCGATCAAGGATAATAATTTATAACATTGGACATAATTTCCCAGCACTCCGCCATGTTTTTCTACCCGGCAAATATCTGTCCATATGCAACAATCTTTCCATCGCTAAGCACCCACACAACTTGATAGAAGACCGCCCTTTGCCCCGAAAATCCTAACAAACCTTGAAGCCGCTCGTTTCCTCCGCAATCCTTCAATCAGTGATGCTGTCAATAATTCGTTTCCATTCAGTTCAACCCCTCACGTACGGGGCACTATCGACCCGTAACATTTTTCCTTCCTGTTTTATACCGTCCTGAAGGCGGTGGCAGCGGAGGCTCTTGCTGAAACCAACGGACGTTCGCATCATCATCATCATCATTCACATCAGCGTCAACGGCTACTATCTCCAACCTACAACCCCACGCCAAGTGCGGCCGCATCACCGTATGTAAACACCGACACTTCCGAATGGGATCGGACGCTTCACCAAACACCAAGCTCCACAGCATCAACACCAAACAGGGGCAAAGCCAAAATCAATCATGCACCAATTGATCCGGTAAACATTCATCTAAGCTTCAGCCGAGCGTGAAAAATGCTCAGTCGGCATCATCACTTGAACAGTTTGGCCGGATACACGGACAGATATTTTGCTTTACTGCGGGTGCTTGAGACGACATTATTTGCAGCGGGGAAAAAAGTTGTTTGTTTGGTTGCAGGATGGTATCCTGTTTTAGCTTGGATTGTAACATTGAGATAGAACGTGTTGAAGCGGTATCTGAACCAAACGGAAGCTCATCAAAAAAACAAATCAAGAGTTGTCCTACTGGAGCTTCGGTAGGGCTACCCGCCAGAATCACTTACAACAATTGCAGACGAGATGGGAAATGTCACCCACTAAAGCACTGATTAAGGCCAATTGCAGCGGGCCGTGATTCTGATTGTAATATTCATTGTGCGTTGAGATATGTGCGGGCGTAGGGACTTCACGATTGCATTTATCATCGAGAGGGGCTCGAGCGTTTGTACGCTAACATTTTCGATCGCGTTTGATTGTTACGTGCGCTAGCGTGTAGCTTCGCATGTGTAAATTCGATTTTATAAACGTGTGTCCTTTCGCATATTCGCGTGTGTTCTTAGATGATCGCGCGCGGACCGTGAATCTGATTCTAAATTTTCGGTGTACGGTTCAGTTACTAGAAGAGAGTGAGTTCCTCCGTATCATTCCTGGTAATGTCTAGTGGATCTGAGCGTTATTTTTTGTTGGTCCAACTGAAGACACGAACCTCGGCTCTTAAGACCGCGTTTGCAAATTTATAAGTGATTCATCCCATCTGTCAAATTTTCGTTTCTGATATCATCTGTTCCGTACCAAGATGATAATTACACACGCTTTTGCTTTATTGAAACATTTCATTGCTCAGTCTGCTAGTGTTGTGTGCGGGGTTCCTCTATGTAAGTTTTGCGATAGATTAAATATTTCCGTTTAAAATTAATTTCAACCAAACTTAATGATATTACAGTGTAGAGTAGCATGTTGTGTTCCATGTTCAAAATCACTTGATTATGATATTATTGAAACCGTTGTAAGTAATTCTGTACTAGATAAACAAATCTGTGTTTGTTATATGTCATCAAGTTGTTAATTATAGTTTTGCCTACTCCTTTGAAACGTAGGCGATAGACAAAATAAAATAATATTTGCTAAACACGTGAACAAAAGCCATCTCCACCTATTTAAAAGTGATTAAACGTTTACTTAGAGACCGGGGTTTTTTTTATGTTTGCGAGATCGCGGGCGTAGGTGTGTGTGGATGATCGCGAAGAGCTCGAGCGTTTGTATGTTAACGTGTTTGTCGCTTACATTGCATAAACTTCGCGTACATAAATTCGATTTTTTAACCATGTGGTCATTCGCATATTCGCGTATATTCTTAAATGATCGCATACTCAGTGAATCTGATCCTTAATTTTCAGTGTATGGAACAGATGCTAGAAGAGAGTCAGTTTCCCCGTATCACTAGAGTTCCTGGTCATATCATGTTGTCTAGTGAATATGAGCATCATTTTTTATAGATTCAACTGAAGGTTAGCGGTGTGCGCCGGGCCGCGCCGGCCATTGCAGGTAAAAATAGTAAGCACGCCGGTGTGGCACCGATTTTTACCTAAAATCGGCGGCGCGGCGCACACCTCTACTGAAGGCATGGACCTAGGATGCTACGACCGAAGGAAGAGATTTCCAGACGTGACCGTTGCATTATCGCGCGAACATAAATTTATATTCGCATGGTCCCCCCCTCTCCATCCAATTCTCCATGTATCTCGGCAGAATGAGTAACATGCTGAAGACTAATACTTCATCCGTCTATTATTATATTTATTAGGAGTCGCTTGATTTCTAGGACCTATGAGACGAAAAAAGGGGAATAGGAACGAAACAGAAGCGGATTTCATTCGAATTGTGTAAATAACGCCGGCCCAAACGGGCTGGCAAGAAAACGCTTCACAGGAGTAGATAAAATAGGGCATACATCATCGCACTCTTTGGATCAAAAATACCCAAAAGCGATTCTAACAATATATTCAAATCTAGCATTTCACAATACCACATTTAACCCTCTGGAAGTCGCGCATATGGCCCACTGAACGAACAACCACTGATACTCTAAGACCATTTTGTTAGCTTTTTACAACAGCGTGCACTCAGTGCACTAGCGCGACTGCCAGAATGTTAAATTACAGTACGGCTCAAATTTTCAACAGCTCATCTTTTCCTGTAAAAAACTTTTAATCTAAAATCCCTTTCCAAACTGGTCTTCAAACCCGCTTCCAATAATAACCCCAAAATCCACTTATTGATTGGCAAACAGTTGATGAGGGTTAGAAGTATTCGATTTTTGCAAGTTTTTCAACATCCCCCGTTTCCGCTTCCTTTCTTCACACCAAATGACCATACTTTTTAGTTGCAACACATCAATCTACACGGAAGAAAAAACAACTTTGTCATTTATTGCGTTCGTTAGAATCCATTCCGGTTCAAGTTTGAGTAGGCACAGAATCCTAACCTAATTCTATAAAGAATGAGCAAAGCGGACGACGAAGACGACGACGATGATGATGGATTTGAATGCGGCCAGTTTTTCCAGCCTGGAACTGTTGAAAATCAGATAAAACTTTAGCCCGAGCCGGAAAAGGGTTCAATTGGGTTCGGTTCAGCTTTGCAAGACGGCAATGAAAAAAAAATGGACTGGTTTGAGCCGTGGTTTTGAACCGGGGATGACCTCACCCTTCTGAGATGAATATTGTGTCGCTTTCGGATATACGCGATATGTATGGGAAAAGGGTCAGTATCCTGAGTATCCCAGACAAGATGGAGACGGGTGCCGCAAGTTGATATAACAGATTGGCTTGTTCGATGGAAAATAAAATCTCTGTGCGGTGCTTTCAGAATTGGGTATAAATGAGAAATTATGGCGGGTTGAATATGCAAATTATGGGATATCGCGTGTTTGGATTTTTCTGCGGCTAGTAAGCAAAAAGTTACCTAGTAACCTGGTTATAAAATCTAGAGGTGTTTTTCCTATGTAGGGGAAAGCTAGTGATCGCATGTTGAGTTCATTGAGAAGAACTCAGGATTTTCCGAATTAAATCAACTTCACCTGGGTGATTGGGCATTCTAGTGTTGCTGGAAACGAATGTGCTCCCGAAATGGCCAAAGCAGGCACAGAGAATTACTTGAATCTGCTTTGACAATTTCGACGTATTGGCTGAAGAAGAGATCCTGGGTCGTCAAACGGTGGGATAACAAAATTCTCACAAGCTTCCTATATCATGCCTCCACGCGAGTCTAAGTCTATTGATGACATTTGGTCCCTAGACCGGCGACGACTGGGTGCTATCAGCCTTCTGCCGATAGTAGCAGAATGATAGGGTGCGAACAGATCTAGTCGAGAAAACATTGCCGTAAAAATGAATAATTGATCGAAAATTAGCCCCAATACGACTAATCTGACTAGTATCGATGATCACGGCTCAATACTAGAGATGGTCGGGTTCGGGTTTTTAGACCCGAAACCCGGACCCGACCCAAACCCGACGGGTTTCGGGTAAGGTTCGGGTTCTATAAATTGAAGCTTTTCGGGTTCGGGTCGGGTTCCGGGTTTTCAAAATTGAAATTCTCGGGCTCGGGTCGGGTCCGGGTTTTTAAAATTTTGAACTTTCGGGCTCGGGCCGGATTCGGGTTTTTCAAATTAGAAAATTTCGGGGTCGGGTCGGGTTCGGGTTTTTAACAAAACAACCCAACCATTTCTTGACGCTGTCTGTACACAAAACCCAGTCTCTTTTCATACTCGTGATACGAATGGAAGACACATATAACCGTACCAAATGGTAGCACCTTTAAATCGCTAGAATTTGTCGTATTTTCTGGTGCCCAAATATATTATTTTTTCATCCTTGCATAAAATCCTGCCTCTTCAGATTCGCAAACTGACTGAATTATTTTATGTTTTAAAAGAACATTCATGAGAGAGCATTCAACAATATGTGTTTCACATCTAAAATTTCTTTCCGATTTATTTTTCATGATAATTAGTAATAAATCAAGTCAACAGAAATTTATCGGAAAATATTGGTTCAACTTTCTGTTTTAAAATATTAATTTCGACAGGTACTTTAAAACCGACACGTAGGCCGCGGTCAGGGTAAACGCGTAAAACTCAGCTAAAGCGTACAGCAAATAGTATCTAAAGTAAAGCGAGTAGAAATCTACGGGAAGTAGAAACAATAAAAACCAATCTATTGATCGGCTCCTGATTGCTCGTTTCGACAGTCGCGAGAAATCGAACAGTGGATGTGGCGAGTGCACTTAATGGTAGTACTTTTTTGCTACATATTGAATAATAATTGGCCATTAACCCTACAACGGTTTCGTGACTTTTTCTCTAAGTAAACGGTTTTGTGGGATACATTTGTACCCCAGAACTAAAATCGCTCTAATATGCCTAATTTTTATTAAATTTTATAATTAAATTGGATAGTTTTATTCTAAAACATACAATTTTACACAAGTTTTTCGCTTACTATGTAATGATGTTTTTCTTTTAAATCAAGATATAATAATGTTTTCGGAATTATGTAAGCATGACAAAAGATTAACGTAAACGGTTTTGTGGGGTACATTTGTACCCCAAAGAAACTTTAAGCGGGTACTGTTAAGTTGGTCAAATGCAACAAATAGGTTGTACCTGCTTTAGTGGAAGTTTAGTAACAATCAAATTGATTTATGATAAAGATTGCTTGCAGTTAAAATAAACTGTAACCATTGACTGAAAAGGGCGTTGTAGCCCGGGGACGATTTCGCAATTCCCATATATTGAAATCACAATTACCATAGCTAATTTAATACATGTGATAAATCATACAAAACTGCCTTGCAGGAATGGTTTTTGATACAAACTTAGAACTTTTGGTTAAGTACGACGGGCAAGGTTGTTTGAAACTGTTACCATTAAGTTGTTTGTTTCCCCATGAGTTAGCGACTGATTTATTCTACTTTCCGGTTAAGATATCGACGATTTGTAAGTTTCTCATAACATTACAAATTCGACGTTCAATAATAGCATTTTTTTTCTTTTTAAAATAATAGCAAATAAAAATTGGGATTCTATTGGCCAGTGATTCGTTTTGCCATAGGCAGATTTAACTCAACACGTATGGTGCTACTTCAGCTTCGAGTGATTCTACTATTCTAAGATGACCCTAGGGTGTCTAAAATTAAAAATCTTCGAGATCTTTGGTGGATTCTCCATATCAGCAAGTTAGGTTCGGATCGGGTTTCTCAAATTAAAAATTTTCTGGTCGGGTCGGGTTCGGGTTTTCAAATTTTAAAATTCTCGGGGTCGGGTCGGGTTCGGGCTTTACAAAATTTTCATTCTCGGGTACGGGTCGGGTCCGGATTTTCTAATTTTGAAAATTTCGGGCTCGGGTCGGGTGCGGGTTTTTCAAATTTTATAATTTCGAGCTCGGGTCGGGTTCGGGTTTTTCAATTTTCAAGCTCTCGGGTTCGGGTTCAAAAAAATTAAAACCCGACCATCTCTAGTCAATACGTATTGTAAATTCGCCGCGTCTGTTTTAAGATTTAATTTCAAGCTCCGTTATTGCTAATAAGCCCGTGCATCAGGTTAACATTCCTTTATATTTCCCTTCAGTGTTCGTTATTATTGCTCGTATACTTGTATTCTACAAACAATCCGATATGGAAAATAAGAAATACTTTCCATGATTTATAACATCTCGCGCTATCTTTGCCTGTATAATGTGTTATCACTCCGTAGTTTTCAAGCCAATAAATATATCGTAGAGAAGAAGTAGCAAATTTCGTCTAAATACTGTTGCAATAAATAGTGATCCGGCCCATTACCTAGGCAATGCTCCCACGGTCGGCTATGTGGAGTTCAAATTGCCTTTGTTTAGGGAACATAGGATACTCTCGGCAGCCGACTGCCAAAAACTAAGCAAGATCTTTTATTTTTCGAGTCATCGTGCATTCGAAGACTAACTAAACAACTACCTAATAAAATATGCTTTACAGGTCGCATCGCTTGCTTGGAGCGAATCCTAGACCTGATACCCTTCCAAACTACCAACTTCGCGACACCTATGGAAGAGTCTGATGAATCGTCGTCCTTCCCTTAAGTAGGTGGAGCATCAACACTTCCTGTCAACCTTATCCTTCATCCTTTCCCGTGAACGATGAAGATGGGGTGACCGGCAATGATTGCTATCATGCTGTTGAGATTTTAATGTGGGTTGGATTGGTATGAATTCCTACTTAACATTTCCCAAGCAACTCTTATTAGATAATCAGCAATCAAACATGATGAAGTCAGTGTGCAATCCGTAAAAATCATCGTCACAACGCAACGCAACGTATTGGCTGAAAAAGAGATCCAGTCTCGGGTTTCATCTGTGTACTGCAACCATCGGCGAAACGTTGGGCTGGTCGCCAAACAAGAGTTTTTTTAGATAGAAGATGCCAAGACCCCACTGCAAATTCAATTATCGCATGACTACAATTCAGGGCGCTAGCGTTAAGTAATTTTCATGTGTTCTTAGAGAATTCCACTACACGAAACCGCATATCATTTGATATGCAACTACCCAACAGTCACAAAATTGGTCATCTTTACAGAGACGAAACTATGTGTAGATAATTAACGTTTTGATCCTGTGTGGTAGTGAGCTGAACTTTTCGCATGCGATTGAAACTAGAAAATTCCGACGAATTCGGCAGGGTACATCTCGCATTGTTCCCTTCTCGTTTTTTAGTTCTCTTAAGTATGACGTCGCGTACCTTAACTTCTCATATCTCAGTTATCATTTCTCACACTATAAATTGAATCGCTCAATTCTCTCTTTTCGTCTCCCACTTCTAATGATTACTCTTAAACCTTTTCAGTTCGGTACCAAACTTATTTCCAACAAAAATTTTTACCGCTATTCGATTAGCGAGAAAATGAAATGCAAAAAAAAAATACACGTGTTAAAAAATTACTAAGACCAGGAATAAAAAATTGCAAATTTTCACCAAAAATTAAACCGTTTTTATTTTTAAATGAGAATTGGAAAAAATTATTGATAAATTGCTGTGAAATGGAAAAATAGGGAAAAGCAAATACGTATATAATACGATTAAAAAATGGAGAAATTAAACTAGTTGTGAACAATAAAAATGAACGAAAAATGAAAAGTTGAAAAAAGAAGAAAAAACAAATCAGTCTTTTAGTCCACCTAGTTGTGCAATAATGGATTCCATGGTTGATAACATAGGCGGCTCCAGCCTATGAATATGCTATTGAGCTAAACCTAAGCGTTATTTCACAAAAATGTTTAGTTCGTGGGAATCGAGTACTGATACATAACCATGCACTGCTAGACCCCATGCAAAACTAACTTAGACATCAGTTCGTTAAAAGTTTAATAATCTTTCAACAAAGTCGGATTGACAGCAGTCTTCGACAAAGTTGTAGACAATTAAATTATCTTTCTTGTTTTCGTTTACAGTGATAATACGATGCATACAGTGCCACCTAGCGGTGAAAATGCGAGCTAGTGGGTTTTCTCCATGTAAATTGTCGAAAAATCTCATACAAACTTCAGGAACGTTGGTCCGGTAGCTAGACTTGTCCGATTTGCTTCAAATTTGGTACAAATACTCCTGGTGGGACTAGGAATCGACTCAGTGGTGGACCGATAGAGGTCATTCTTCCTTGCCACTCTAATGAGTGCTCTAATTGGTAATTTTGCACTTCATCAATTACTACACCCAAAACTCGGCCGTAATACCTTTATGGTAATAAGAAAAAATTGTTCTAATAACAAGATGTTTCATGCTAAAACGGTCCCAACAAAAAATCCCCGAACAGCAATACCAACACATTTAAATCTTCTCTGCGTCGCACTCATGTTTCATCAATTCTTATTCAATAAATATTAACGCGACGGATTGTCTGGAAGTTTGTAGCACTTCGCTTGTCATTGCATTGCGCTTCAAGCGAAGTAAACACAATGGGGATAAAGACGAGGTTCGATTTTTCTACACGACACATTCCGTATTTGAAGATGGGCTCACAATCGGCTAGCTTCAAAACACAGTCAGAATAAAACGGAATAGTGGTGGGGTACCTCGGCCGGTGAATTGAAATTTCTTTTCTATCACGGACGTTAACAGCGAGGTAGCGACTGCACAAAACATGAATAGTCCTTCCCGTCATGTACGGGAAGCAAGACCTATGGTTTGGATCCACGTATCCGAACCGAGGGTCCAGATCGAGACACTTGTCTGGATCTTAGCACCAGGTCAGGGCCTGTTTCAGGTCCGGACTTGTAAAGGGGATGGGCTAGATCCGCGTACTGGTCCAGATCCGGATCTGGGTACTGGTCAGAATCCGGTTACTGGTCCAGATCCGGGAACTGGTCCAGATCTGGGTACTGGTCCGGATTTGGAAACTGGTCCGGATCTGGAACTGTACCGCATCTGGCAACTAGGCCAGATCCGGAAACTGCCTAAAATTTTTATTTCGCTATCCAACCTACTAAAAATCCGTAATTCCGGCTGGTTCCTGCCAATATTGGGTCAGATTCCAGTCTGAATTTGGTTGGATATCCGCCATGATTCCGGTTGGTACGACTCGTACTACCTACATGCGAACAGAGCCGAGATTGACACATACCGAAAAAGTGTTTGTTTGTGTGATGCACATACATGAACAGCAACCGAAATTCGACATTCCACCGTTTACAACCTTTGCGGGAATATGAATTTAATACCGCAAAGCGCAATTGCGTGGTCTGTTACCAAAAAGACAAGAGAATCTTACCCAAAAGTAATAGAAACATACCTGTCGGATTTTGGGTGACATAGCATGTATCCTGAAATAACACAATCTTTAAAAGCAGTAGTCCAGTCTGCTCTATTTCGGTCAGATAAGGATACTGTAATCGCGCAAAGTAATAGATTTACGATTTTTGTTTACTTGTTATATGCCTGCAAGGGGAAACTACACCTAGGGTTCGTCGCGGTGCGGATGTGGGCGGTAAATGGATTGTCCGCACCGCAACCGCAAAAAAATATCAAAACCGCACCGCTTACCGCAACCGCACTTAATTTACCGCACCGCACCGCGCGGTAATGCGGTAAATGCGGTAAATTTTTTATATTTTTAAAAATTGTGTTGAAAAATTGTTCATTTGTATGACCATATATAATAAAATGTTATTCTTATTTACACGAAATGTAACTTTAAGAGACTCCTCAGAATGTAATGTTTAAGAAAAAAAAATCAACTTTTGCATTTTCTATTAATAAAACTCCGTACATTTAAAATGCAAGCATTATACATTCAAAAACGTTGTACTGCAGTAATAGGAAAACTTTTATTTTAGCAACCCTTCAGTTAATTGAAAAAATGTAATGAAAATGTAATAAGAAGTGAAGCGTTTTTTTCTTTAAATTGTCATATTTTCAATGTGTTTGACATATGAAAATGAAATGGATGATTTTCGCATTTACGTAATAAAAACCACCTTTCATTCTTAAAGGAATTTCAACAAAAAAAATTTAAAGTCGAAATACCAGTACTTCTATATAGTAGCGCATATATTCCAATACAGTGAAATAAAAACATTGTATTTCATCAATAAGAATGACGCCATATTTGACGAAAAAAAATTGCTCTATACATTACATCTAATCAGGAGTCCGGTTTCAACCGGTACAGAATTATTGAACATAGAAAAACTGCTAAAAATCTCGACAAACATATGATTACGGCCTAAAAGCCAACTGTCAAAATCCACTTTGAATGGAAATTCCAGACAAACCGTTACTAGTCGAACACAGTTCACAACAGTTTATGAAAGAGAAAACTTTTCTCTTTCGTTTATTATCAACATCTGTGATTGGCGTGTAACGGTTTGTCCGGAATTTCCATTCAAAGTGGATTTTGACAGTTGGCTTTTAGGCCGTAATCATATGTTTGTCGAGAAATGTATGATTTGTAACATACAGCAGAAATGTTATTAAAAATAGGGGGTTTTATGGACAAAATATCCCAAAACTCTAGCTTCCGCATTTATCAAGAAACATATGTATTCTCATTCAGAAACTAAGATTGCTCCCTTTAAAAATATATGAAGTGTAATTTTCTAAAGGCTAGTTCTAGAAAGTTCTAGCATTTAATGTATTTTCCTATAATATTTTCCCAAAGAGCCAATGGCAAAAACTTCAATTAAAGTGGGCGGGAGTCAAACGATGGGGTATTTGGCAAAACTAGTTTCAAAAAAGCTACAAAATAGTCTTAACCCTCCAGCACACGCGCCGTTGTATTTTGTGAAAAACCTTCCGAATCTCTAGCGAAATCTTCTTTCAGCAACAGCGACTACTCATTCGGGGAACCATTCGCGCGAGTGCTGGACGGTTAATTGAAACATTTTAGGACTTAATTTGGTAGAAAACTATCGTAAATTTGAATGGAAGTACGCGAAAAAAGTTATGTAGCATACTTTTTGAGAAAGAGTCCAATAAAATTGACTGCATTGACTCACATTGAATTTACACAGCAATCAAAGAAGATAGAAATACGATGTTGATTAATTAATTAATTAATATCAACAGACACAGTGTGGTCCTAATGATAATTTCTTAATCTATTTAAAAAGTTGAATTGTAATCTGCTACGTGGAATGTGAAGATCGAACTCGGATGACACTCTGTTGAAGGTCCGCTGCAAACCAATGATGGCACCGTTTCCTCCATAGTTAGTCCGGCGAAGAGGTAATCGGAGGAATAAATTATTGCGAAGGGCGCGAGGGCGAACGTTCATGTTTATCGCACTGAGAAGCTCGGGGCAGTCAATTCGATCTTGCAAAATATCCGAAATCGTCATAGCACGGAATAGATCCCGTCGCACTTGCAATGTATCGAGTCCAATAAGCAAACCCCGGCTTTCATAACTTGGCAGCTGGTGAGGGTTGCTCCAAGGCAATCGACGAAGGGCAAACCGAACAAATCTGCGCTGTACTGTCTCAATTCGATGGACACCGTTAAGATAATGAGGGTCCCACACAACTGAGCAATATTCCAGAGTTGATCGAACGAGTGAGCAGTAGAGAGATTTCAAGCAGTAAATATCTGAAAAGTGCTTAGATATTCTCATTATGAACCCCAAACAGCGTGATGCCTTTGCGACAATATAGCTGATATGCTGTTTAAATGTCAGTTGTTCATCGAGAAAAACTCCGAGATCTTTGACGCAATTCGCTCTGTCAATTGTGGATTCAGCTGGACAGTAATCGAATCGAATTGGCGTTTTTTTTCCTCGAGAACGTAATGACCGTACATTTTTTGGGGTTTAGGGTCATTCGGTTGATCTCGCACCATTCCGCAAAGGTTACCAGTTGGCGTTGAAGGAAAGCTGCATCATCAGTATTCCGGATTCTATGGTATAACTTGAGGTCGTCGGCGAAAGACAACCGTGGTCCTTCTAAACAAAAGTTAACGTCGTTAAAATACAGAAGAAAAATCAATGGACCGAGATGGCTGCCTTGCGGAATACCAAATGAAGCAAAGAACTCTTCGGATACACAATCACCTATCTTGACTGCTAGACGACGATCACTGAGATATGATTGCATCCAACGGACAATATTAGTACCAAAGCCAAGTCTATCCACTGCAATAGCGTGATTAATCTTGTCAAAAGCAGCTGAAAGGTCCGTGTAGATAACGTTAGTGTGAAGGCCGTCCGACATGGCATCTGTAACATATGTTGTGAACGACAGAGGATTCGTAGATGTTGAACGTTTCAGCATAAATCCATGCTGAGTCACGGAGATATACTGTTTGCAGTGGTTGGAGATGGGTTCCAACACAGCCATTTCAAACAGCTTAGGAACTGCGCTTAGCGTTGTAATACCACGGTAGTTGTCAACTACCTTTTTATCACCTTTTTTGTGAACTGGAAACATGAAGGAGGATTTCCAGAGTTCGAACGAATGATAGAATAATCATCCTAATTTGGACCCCTCCTTATTTTGGACGATTTAATACATTTCTATCCTTTACTGCCAATTACTTCAAATACGTTTGGTTTGATGAAGATAATTATATTTTTTGGGTTGTGTTTAAGTCCCAGCATAATTAGTTTGTCTCTAATTTATTTAAATTAATCAAAATTCACAATTGAAAAATTGATATCGGAAACGATTCATAATTCAACGATTTCCAACAGAAATCGGGAGAAGTGATGCACTTTTAAATTGGATTTAAGAGTAAAAATTTATTGTTTTTAAATGATCTAATAATTTTGTCTCTATTTGGATCTTGCATTTTATGTATTTGAAATGGTTAGTTTGTGACGTCTTACTTAGTATAAAATAACTAGTGTCCAAAATATGCCGTAAAACTATTAGCGTCAAGATATTTCGGACACAGCTAGATTTTCTTTCGTAATAGCAGTCCGTTTATCAATTTAGAATAACCAAAATTATCATTTTATCAATTATTTTTTTTTTTTGCGGTGCGGTTGCGGTAAAACCGCGCGGTTATAGCTCTTTCCCGCACCGCATCTGCGGGAAAAAGTGTCTTACCGCACCGCAGATTTTGCGGTGCGGGTGCGGTAAATACCGCGCGGTTGCGGTAATTACCGCAACCGCGACGAACCCTAACTACACCGTAGCGGTTGACGTTAAGTATTGGCAGTGACTAAGACGTCGCACTAAAGAGAGGTGATATGACATTTGAAAGAACTTCTTTCCAAATGTTCTTAACGGTGTTCGAGTGATGGGAAAGCGACAAGCTCTACCAATAACTACCAGACTTAGGGGCCATTTCTTCACCCTCGCTTAATGCTTAAGTCAGGTTGAAACGTACTGGTGAACCTGGTTTAAAAGTGAAGTGAGGATAAAGAAATCGGCCCTTAGCGATATAAAATCATAAACTACGCACACCAGATCACGAGTCAGTACGTTAGGCAGACGGCATATCAAGAAAACCGTGTACATGTACTTCTAAAAATCATCTTGTACTATCAAAATTGATACATAGTATTTAAAATCGTTGTTTTAAACACTACTGTTTCGTGACAACTGCAACAACTGCGCCTAGTACCTAGGAGATGGATTATTGAGCGTTAGTTTAAAATTGATGTATTATCTTGAGTTGCGTGTGTCGGTTGCGTGATCTTGGTCGAGGGCAGATAAGTTTTACTATCATCAATATGATATTTACAGTATTGGACAAAACATGTGCAACAAATTCCAAACTTTATTAAAAAGCGTCAGTAATATTCATCGCTTATAAATCAAAACAAACATAAGTTCCACAATGGATGGTTCATTTTATATCGTTGTACGAGCCGTAAACTCCTTAACGACCAGGGCCGGCGGAAAGCATGGGTTGTATGGGTAGTACTACCCATACCGAAAATAACCGAGTGGGTAATTACCCACTCGAAATTTTGAACCATTTCAAAAAATTTAGATGCGCAACGCATGTATCTCGCACTACACACATTTAAAAACATCGATGTACCACGATTCCATTTGCATAAACGAACGTGATTTAATGTGAATGTAATGTAAGATGTGCATTGCGAAAAGGGAAAAATCGTTACTAATGGACCCCTCACCCTATGCTTTCTACCCAATCGGGCGTAAAGTTTTTCGCCGCCCCTGTTAACGACGACACACTAAGAAAGTTATTGTGAAAAGTACAATTTTTCGTTGGACAAAACAGGTGCGACTTTTTGTTTTCTCTTGATTTGTTCATCAAATTGTACAAAACAAGCGGAAAAGATGGCGTTTCACAACAAAAGAGTTGAATAGTTAATATTCTACCATTACGACGCTAATATCACACAAAATTCCTTGAAAACTACAAAAAGATAGAATTTTTGACCGTAAAGTGCAAAAATTGGTGTTATCAGACTTGGATTTAGATTTAGATGAAATGATCGATTGCTGCTTAAGGAAAGTTATCATAATAATTATTTGTGCCAAATACGGGGTGGAAAGCCGAGTATATCACGACAGTGTTCCGATTGTATACGACGGGAATATTTTGTTTCGGACCACACAGGTAGAAGATCACGCTCCACTACAGCAAAAAAGGAGTTTATAAGTCATATTTCAGTGTACAAAGTAAATCAGTTGAAGTTTTTCGACGCCCTGCCAAAAAAATACATAAATTTTTATTAATTAAACAAAGCAATAAGCATTTTTGATTGATCGAAGTGACACTTCTCTTCTCTGATTTCGTATCTACGATATATTTTTTGTATACAGAATGGTGATGATTATGACTTTCATTGGTTTAGTTTTGCGATAAAAATACACTGAAAAAAAATCAGTACGGACAAATAAAAGTTTTTTGCAAATAACTTCTTTTCCTTGAATGTGCCCAACTTGAATTTTTGACGGTAGGTAGGGAACATAATTACCTATCTTGGAAAAATTCAAAATATTATATTTCATGATTTATTTTTTACCATATTCCTTAGTGAAAACTATTATATTTTATGTTTAATGTGGAATGAAACTGTGCAGAAATAATATTTATTTCAAAATTCATCACCCTATTAAAGATAAACTGTCCTATCACCAAGTACTTAATCTCAGAATGTTATGGTTTCCATCAACAAGGATGTTTGAAAATGGACTGTAAAACATTTCCTTGGTCTCGTATAGTTCCTTTGAATTTAATAACATTTTCTTGAGCATTTCCCCAAATTTATTGGGATTTTTGTAGGATTTTATTGATTTTTGTAGGACTTTTTCAAAGCTATAGAGCTATCCTGAGTCACTGAAATAAAATATAAAATTTGCTAAAGATTTATAGAAATTCCCTGAAAATTTTCTTGAATGTTTGATTTTTCTGAAGCTGGCCGACGACGATCACTAGATCCCAAAGCTCATTCAGATATTTTTTTTCAGCGCTATGAGCACTACCATCCTCCATTAAAATCGCTAGTCGTGTGAATCTCGCCCCTTCCATTCTAAACTTTGTATCTCCTAGAATGTAAGGAACTCAGCATTCAAATTTTATGTACACAATGTTTGAAGATCGTTCATCAAAAACCGTTTTATCATCGTTCTAAATATTAATTTTAAAAATTTCTTAAAATCTTCTTTGATGTTCGAAAAATGTCTCGAGATTTTTCCATTTTCGTTAAAGTTAGTAAGACTTCTCAGAAGCTTGTGGGACATGCCGTACCTAAGGCTTGAAAAGGTTTTTTGATATTCGTCACTTTTCTAATTTTGAAATATTAAACACTTTTACCGTTGTCTTCCTTTTTAATTCCACTATGATGTGTATCATAGTAGAATTAAACCGGAAGAAAAAACGGTAAAAGTGTTTAATATAACATTCCACTAAGTCGCTCAAAAACAGTGCTTTCGTTAAAGTGTTAATTTTGTAAGTTTTTCTCGAAATACGTCGTTGAAGTTAATTGTGAGTTTCATGAAATGCACTTGACATTTTTTTTAAATTTGATATGCTTTTATAAAATTTGCAGATTTTCCATAAGCCCTAATATTCTTGAAGCTTCTCGAACTTTCCAGAGATTTTGAAGATTTTACTTAATATAGTGGGATATTTTTGAAGTTCTGTACAGATTCACTGAATCACCGATTGCAGCTAACAAAATCTTCTGAAACTGTAATAATATGTCTAAATGTTCTGTTCGCAGAATTTCCCGAGGTTGGTAAAATGTGTGTGTGAAAATCATGAATACTGATTTCTATTGAAATTGTTTATATAGAAAGTCTCTAAAGTCTGAAATGTTTCCTAAATTCCATACGACAATCGTAGATCATTCTTAAAGTTCATTGAGATACTCTGAAGTTTGACAAAAACGAGCTATAACTAACCTGAGTGTCGTACAAATTATCTGAAGTTTTAAAGATTTCATTATAATTTAGCAATCTCCCGAAATATTAAAGACTTTACTGAAAATTGTAGGATGTGCCTAAAACTTGCATATTTTTTTATACTTGTTAGATATCCACGATGAGTTTATGGCTTACTTAAAGTTTGAAATACTTTGCTGGACTTTACAGAACTACTCGAGTAGCACACAACTTCTCTGAAATATGCGGAAACCCAAAATTAAACAAAATTAAACGAAAAAAATGTTTGATGGTAGGTATACGTACTATCGAGACAAAATGTGCGTACTACCGAGGTATACCTGTATGTAGCTATTTAAAAAAAAAAATGATAAGTAAAAGTTGGACCCTTTTCAAAAGACAGTCTAGATTATTTTTGGAAAAACAAAGTATACAAAGTGCTTTTTTGTAACAAAGTCTTCATGTGCAGAAAGATTCATTAAAATTTGAAAGGGTAGTGCCAATTCTGAATACGACTTAGCGCGAAATTCGTCACCCGGTGACGTGCTGCAAATCAAAAGGTTTTCAGGGATCATTTAAAGTAAAATACTCGCCTGAGAAATTAGTTTGTATGATAATAAGGGAGATCGGAATAAAAATTCAATAGCAATTACATGCTAATGCTACGTTCACACTACGAGTTAAAACGTATCTTAACGCTGTCTTGATGACGTTTTTCTTGTTGCCAATTATTATAACATGTTTTAACTCTGTAGTGTGAACGTAGTATAAGAGCACATCTGCTATATGAAATTAACTTTATGAAAATCAGTCGCAAATTCCCTGAATAAAATCAATTTCATGTAGTAAGTGTTCATAAAAAGTTTGAGTCCTGGTACCTAGTTTCCAAATAACGCGAGGAACGTACACATTGAGCCAATTTACTCTAGTATCAGTCATTTCATGACTCATTAAGAAAAGTTCTTCATGCTTACAAAAGTAGTACCATTACCAGAGAAATGTAGTTCTTAAATAGGTTTCTTGAGCGCGTCTCACATCCATCCTCAAAACTTCTGTTCACTTTAGTTAGGCATAATTTTGATAGGACCAGTTTATATGAGAATTTACAGAGCGACCACACTCTCGAACCCCGAGCTCTGGAACGGGAACTCCGATCTAACACATGATATGTATACGGCAAATATTCAAAAAAGTAAGAAAAATCCTGTTTCCATACCGATACTTTATGGCACTTGGAAGCAACGATACAATAATACTCGACACTTTTAGAAAAGTGTCGACTCATATCTACTTCCCAATCACTTCAGCAAAGTTGTTGGAAAAGGGTGTTTTTTCACAATTACGCCGAAGAATATCCAATATTGAAATAAATTTGCAGAAAATTACAATAACCTAAATGTAACTTATCTCACTAAATTTCTTTTTGGTACAGCTTATAAATTCCGGAGATAGCGTAAGTTCTGATCGCGGATCATTGTACATAGAGAGTTGTTGATATCCATTTCACGTGTTTTTGGTATAGCAGAATTTGATGACGTACATAATATTTTATTCCTATTGAAATTTCAGGAAATTATTGCACATTGTCGAAGTTACTTTTGGAATAATCTCGATCTGTATTCAATTCGCACAACACTTCCCTCTGGCAATATGTATCTTCCAAAAACGTGTTTGAGTTTCATGCCAGTTTTGAAGGTAGGAAAAAACCTCGTGATCGCCTTATCAATGTACGAATCATCAAAAATATGATGCTGTGGAAATTGCAGCACTTTGAAACTTCTGTAAGCAACCAGAAGCATCACGTTGAGCACCAGTTTTTTCTCGTTCCCTTGCCGTTGTCCAATGTTTGTTTTGCATTTTTGCGCTTTATCAGCAGCTGCCACTGCAATTTTCTCTCCGATGCGACCAGAATGTACAACAGAAAAATAGTTTCCTTGCCAACTTTGACTCCGCATCGGACGCTACTGAGAGCCGTTGCATTTTCCTACACTCTGACTGACATCAACAAACCGACATGGTTCATGGGAAGAAGCAAGCAACAAAAAAAAGGTTTATCTGGACCACTCCTTACTCTTTACTAGATGGAAGAAAGCCAATGCTAAACACCCGTACCTACTGGCCAAAGTTTCGCCATTTTCTGCAGTGAAAAAGCCGCTGAAAATAGCAACCGGGCTGGCGGAAACACCAAACGGCATTTGAATTTTTTAATTGCCACGTTCAATTCGATCATTTTCATGGCGAACCATTCGGATGGATTGGCTACTGTTTGCTGTTTCTTTGTTCGGTTGTTGCTTCACATGCCCCCCCGATTGGGCAGGAGGGTGGTTCAACGACTTCAGAATGATTCAAATCGGACTGCGTTGCAACACAAAACTCTCTCGGAATTGTGTTTATGTAGCTTCCTCGGCTGGTTCGGTTGATACTTTCTCTTGACTAATTTCATGCCGATTGTTGAATTGAATGGAATTTTTGTCGGACAACAAACGCAGCGATAGCTGCTTAATTTAATACCGTCATCAAACATTCAGTCGTTTCCTACTTGCTAACGTCAAAATGAAAAGTTGTTCTTGGCACATCGATTGTCGATCAAGCTGGACAACTGTTTTTCATTTATAGATCCTTTTTTATCGCGGAAAAAGGCTCTTTGCCAAAACAATAACCAATCGATATCATTCACTATAACATCAACATTTACGGATCCTTCGAAATGGTAAGTGTGAAACACTTTCCTTTCACGAGAACGATGAAAGAAATCCTCTTTCCTCTCGTTCTCTATGCTCGTCCATCCTATATCGCTTCAACGGACAGAAAAAATAATAATAAAACGGAAATCATCGAAGAAAGGGGAACTGTTTGCTCTGCTCGCCGCCGCCGCCATCGTCGCCGTTACTCAACAATAAACGGAGAAAACACGAAACTTTTCACCCACAACATAACCCCGATGTGGCACGGTTCCCCCGTAGCATGACTGGCGGAGACGAGCGAAAAAAAAAAAGATTTTCCTTCACCTTCCCCTCTGGTCTGGTGGCTGATGCTTGTAAAAAAGTGGATTCGCTGCATTAGGTTGATTGTCTGAGCAGTGAGCACCGTTCGTTGGTTGGCCCAAGTTGAAGGTTTTCCGGTTTCACCCTACCGCCGATGATGCGGAAACCGTAGCTAACCGGGCAGTGCTTAGAACCGTCCAAGAGGGAAGGGTGGAAGGTCTTCAAGTTGAAGATTAAAACGATTATTATTATCACTGTTGGCCCTATAGCTATACACAGAAGACATCGGCCGGTCTACCCCGCCCCTCAGCTATGGGCTGTTAAAACGTAGTTCGGATAATAACAATGGGGTAACAAAAGCACAAATCGCTTTTCACTTCAATTGGGGGTGCAAAAGGCCAAAAAAGACGAACTATTTAACAATAAAGCCAACCAGCAGGGTGGCGATGGCGACAGAAGGCGAGCTGTTCGTTTGCCAGAATGTAAATTTTTAAGGACTCGGAAAGCATCCGGATCCGTTCGGTTTGCCCTATAAACCTTCTAGAAGTGTATGTTCGTTCAATTTCCGACGCTTTTTATTGTAATTGAGCAATTTTCACAGCTCTTTGTCGATGGGAGTAAACTGAAGCGCCTGAAGTAGTTTAACAGGTTTTACAATGATTTTGGAAATCATTTGAAAAGTTCGTGATAGGTCTTTCATTTTGCCTCATCAATTGGGGAAGAATTGAAACATTGCAGTTTTAAGTTGCGAACACGAAACTCAGTTCTATCCATCGCTTTGCGTGAATGAAAAACAAACAATATGACAAAAAAACTCATTTTGCTTACCCATCAACCAGTTCGGTTCCCGATCCTACAATCATTTCAACGAATTGCCTATTTTGCCTTTCTTGTATCATTTCGAGGGGTTTACTTTCAGTATCCTGGAATATTGGTAGAGATTCCTTTTCTTCCGCTGACACACCCTACTCCCACAAGTATGTTTTATTTTTCTGATAGCAACACAATCTTCGCCGCGGTACAGTGTCTCGGGCCGTTTTTAACAGCACTGTTTACCGGCGAGGACTGGAAGGAAAAGAGAAATTGTAACATAAAGATAGTAGGGTGGCTTATGTCGTTTTCGCTTAAGGCAGAAACTAACTCAGTTTCGGACCTAACTGCTGTCAAACTGTTTGTTTGAAGCCAGTTTCGAACCTAGGTTATACACCACTGTACTGAAAACCGGGTTGGGTTCTAACCTGAAATAAATTTCGGGTTCGCTCACACCGCCGCTGTTTTGCGAGAACCCAACTCAGTTTCATTAGACACGTTCGTTTGAAGCAACTAACATGGGTTAGTTTCTAGGTTGTCAATCGAAAACGACATTCAACTCAACACCGAGAGTCATTGCGATTCTTACCAAACCTTAGCGCCTTGGAATCAAAGGGGTTTGACAGTTTTGTCGAGAGTATCACTGAAAATAATTATTAATCTCAACATGTACCATGACATCCTTCGGTTTTCCCCAGGTATCTGCTACACCACCATGATCTAAAACGTTGCGTCGATCCACAATAAACAGAATCAATTTCATTCGACACAATTTTGCGATAGTCGAGTTCGTTTAATTTGTTGGTCCACCATGGTGTAAAGTTTTTGTTGTTCACCGACATGTCCAAAACAACACACTTCTTCAATTAGTTGACCAATATTTTCGCTTTTTAGTAAAAGTCTAAAAATTGAGTCATGCCGTACGGTATCTAACTAGCGAAAATCGAGCTTCGAGCAAAACAAGCAGAACAATTTGAACTGTCAGTGGGGCCCATAATTTGTGTGCCCGCTGAGATGTTGACTTATGTCAGTTCAATACAAATGGGATAGTGGAGCCATATACATGGTTTTCCCGTACTACTAGGTGCGTCGTGACTGCACTAGGGTTGTGGTACCGGTAATACCGGTACCGAAAATCTCGGTAATACCGACCCATTATTGGTACCGTAATACCGGTACTGAGCAAAAGCCAGTACCGGTATTTTCGGTACCATACAAATTTTTTTATGAAATATATGTAGACTCTATTGGTGGACCCGTTTCCAAATATCGGTCTGCAATGAGGCTTTATTATATTGAATTATCTGCTACATAAATCGTTCAGCTTACGCCTTTGTGGGGGAAATAAGGTGGGGCCATGATCATAATAATTCTTGAAGTTAAACATTACTAGCTCCTGTTATACTGAACGATATATTTAAATTCCTACACTATTTGGTCGAAATAAAATTTCAACTAGCTTCTGCTAAATTTCAAAGTATTCACATAAGAGACGTAACAATCTTTTTTGATTTTTTTTATTAGCGACATTCTGATTGGTTCCAATGATTCACTGGGTGGCGCGTAATAAGACTGTTGGGGAGATGGCCAATTACCTTCAATCCGTCGATAGTCCTGAGCAATGGTAGCGTTGGAAGGAATTCCAATTCCCAACATCGAGGGGCACTGTAGCAACCCAGCCACAGCACAACCAAATTTCGTTCCTATTCCAGGGGAACAACCAACCGTGGAACCACCAGTAAATGTTTTTCGGTTTAAAATCCGGAACACACCATGCGTAACTTAAACAACGCCTTTATTTGCTACATACTGGATACACATGCTACTAGATTTATTTTACACTTAAACTAAAGGAACATGTTACAAACAAATTAAAATTTCATGCGGATCCACCGCGCATGCTTCCCGGTGAACTGATTGCAGCTTGATTTCGATGGTGACTGATCGGTGCTCCAAGTTTAGATCATCATCAGACCTTCGGCAGAAGTGATGCGATGTTTTCCGTCGGGTGTGGGAGCGGGAGATTGTTATCAACTCTCCCCGCTCTTATCAGTGGTGTCTTCGGGATAATCGGCCGTCCTTATCACACGCACGGTTGTTGGTTTCTGTCGATGTGTTGCTGGTGGTGATCGTCGAAATGGTCTCCAGTACATCTCGCGCTGCTACCTGCGATGGCAATCACCACACATATCCCCATATGTGGTTTTACTCGCTGTCGTTCGTGCTGGTGTGATATAGTCGCAGGGTTGTAGTGTAGGGTGGCTGATCGTACTTCCGAACATCCTCACCCACCCAGAAATTCGTCTAATTTCTGAAAAGAGAGAGAAAAAACGGTTCCTCTTCGATGGGATGGGATAGTGGAAGGGTGGGGGGTTTCAGTTGAGTGTTGGTTCGACGATTCCTATGTCTTTATCTGGGAGTGACACGTTACGTAATTTCTATTCCTTGCTGGTACTAGTAGAATATTAATCAACCGCAGCCAATATGCAGTGCGATATATGAATTTGATGTATGATGAAAATTTGCTCATGAAGTGGTTGAAATCAGCGTAAACGAAGGCAGTCCCAGTATCTACCATGTAAAGTTTCGCTTCCTCTCCCTCGCTATTCGGTCGGGAATCTGGGTTTGTAGGCCATACATTTTGTCTCCTCGCCATCCAGGACGGACATTGCAGCCAGATGTTATTTTCCAAACGAATTCTTCTAGGTATAAGACCTGGGGCGTGTCCCCACTTGCAGCACTCCCTAATTGTATTGTTTGCCACTGTCAGATTTACGACTAATGTGATCAACGTTGATGAAGCAGCCTTCCCCAAGAGCTGAACCACTGGAAGTGCGTCGCAAAGTTTCATTCTAGAATTGATCTGAGACTTCAGAGAAGCCACCTTAGCTATGTGGAATAGCCGTCGGACTCTGAACTCCCCCTTTGGATTCTGACTCCTCGTGTACAGGCGACCGTCGTAAGTCTTCTCCGAGGCATCCGAGCAGCAGTGAATCTCGATCTTCAAGGTTTCCGGCATGACCAGGTAGCGATCAATCCGGAGTTGGTTGAAAAGCAAAAATTGTTCGTGGTATCTTTTCCAGGACTCACCCACCGTTGGAGGTAGTGTTTGGTCCCAACCTACCCTGTTATTGGTTTCGTTTCGTAACGTCCTCAGTAGCTGCATAGAAATCATTGCCGAAGTAATAGCAGCTCCCAAAAGCCCCAAAGGGTCAAATAGAGTGGTAATCACGGACAACACATAGCGTTTAGTTGGCGATGTTGTAGTGTGCACGGTGGGAATCGTGAATTGGAACTTCCACGTATCCGTGATTGGCATCCATGTCAATCCCAAGGGTTTAAGTGTTGGGTCTGGGTCCAACACGATTCCATCCGACGTCCGAATTGCTAGCTCATCCTCGGACATACCTTCTAGCACTGAAGAACAGTTTGATGCCCACTTTCGTAATCGAAATTTTCTCCTTGACATCATCGTGTCCAGCTGCGTTTGTAGCTTCAGTACTGTATCGACCTCATCTGCGCCCGTGATCACATCGTACATATACGTGTCGTCCATGAGCGCCCTTGCAGCAAGTGGAAAGTGGTTCTCCTCATCCAAAGCCAGCTGTTGAATCGTCCTGGTATCCAAAAACGGTGCTGATTTGGTACCATACGTAACTGTATTCACCTCGTAAATATCAATTTTATCTGTTAGCGTGTCACGCCAAAGAATACACTGCAATAGTCGATATTGTGGGCTGACATTGATCTGCCGGAACATTTTCTTCACGTCGGACACGAGAATAATCTGTTTGGCCCGACTTCGTAATATTATGGATCGTAGATCCTCCTGTATCACTGGCCCAACCAGCGAAACTTCCAAAGATGTCTTACAACAAGCAGCGAAGACCACGCGAACCTTGGTAGTAGTGCTTGATTCCTTAACCTCCGTGTGGTGCGGTACATAGCACCATTTGACTGATCCTGCAGAAACATCGTCGACCCTACTCATGTGCCTCGGTGCTAGATATCCCTCCATGAAGACAGCGTACTGATCCCGTAGTGATGAATCCTTTGCCAGGCTACGTTCCGTTCCTTGAAGCCGTCGGATTGCGATGTCCCTTGACTCGCCCAACCATGAGAGTACGTCATCATTCTTGGGTAAAGCGACGGTGTACCAACCGTCTGGATTCCTTTGAACCGTATGTAGAAACAGCTCCTCGCAGCGTTTCTCCTCCAGTGAGTGAGTCTTACCAGACTCTTCCTCCTCACAAGACCAAACGCGAGGCATCGACTTATCAAGCACATCCAGTGTAGATACGTTACAATTAATGTATAGAGCTTCGGTTGAAACCGAAACGCCGCCGCATATAACCCATCCGAACACGGACTCATTGAGAGTCGGTAGGTCTTCCCCAATGGAAATTCTTCGACCGGTTTCAAAAAAGTCGAAGAAGGATTCGATGCCGAGCACGAGGTCCACTGCGCTAGACTCGAAAAATGCAGGATCTGCAAGTTGAATCCCATCCGGTATTATCCATCTATCCGTGTTGAGAGTAGAGGTTGGAAGGTTGACCGTAGCCTTGGGTAGAACTAATAAACCCAACTCTCGATAAAATGAAGATATACGTGACCGGATCACCGCACGTAACCTGTGCTTAACCTTGGTTCCAGTTTGTCCAATTCCGAGGACTGATATATCCACACGATCACGAAATATCTTTAACCGCTGACTTAACCGCTCCGTAATGAAGTTGCTTTCCGAGCCCGAATCCAGAAGGGCGCGAGCGGGAAGTCGATTACCTTCCTCGTCCTCAATCAAAACAACTGCTGTAGCCAGTAACACCTTAGAAGAATACTGGTGAGTCGAACCAGACACCAGGACATCAGTTGCAGCCACATTAGCCACTTGGGTTGAAGTAGAGGTAGTTGGTTCCTTGGAAATTGGTGGTTTACTGCTCGCAGCAGCTGCTGCAACCTTAGAATCCTTATTTCTCTCCGACTTAAAGCAGACCAGTGTGTGGTGACGACCCTTACAATTTCGACAAGAGAATTTAGATTGGCAATCCCTTGCCTGGTGCCCTGCCCTGAAGCAATTCCGACAGAGTGCATGAACCTTCAACAGTGCATCTCTGTCCGTTACGGCCATCTTTTGAAAAGCGCTACACTGGTACAGTAGGTGATCCGCTGAACAGGATACACAGCGCCCCCCAGACGCTTGGGTCGAACTATAACTGGTCCTCACTGGTTGCTGTTTCGGCTTCAGTTGTTGCGCTGCCTGTTGAACACCCCTAGTGTCAACCGCTCTTGACGGTAAGCAATCCAAAACCTGGATTCTACGCCGCAGAAAATCCGACAAATCTACCAGCGTATCATTCTTCTTTGAAGCGGAGACCTCTTCCCACCCCCGTCGAGTGACCGGATCCAGTCTAGCAGTGAGAATGTTGACCAACAGCAAGTCCTTATAATCCGCTGGTTGAATCACCTGATCGAGAGTCTGCACGGTTCTTTCGAAGCCTTCAACGAGAACGTGGAGATCTGTGACTGATTCCTTGGAGAGTGTAGGTAGATTAAAGAGCGACTGCACCTGCCGCTTCTTCAATTGCTTGCTGTTGTTGTATCGCCTCAACAGCATTTCCCATGCCACCTGATAATTGGCTTTGGTGATTTGGAGTGGGTCGATCAAGCTTTTAGGCTCCCCTTGAAGACACCCCTTCAAATAGTGGAACTTCTCCACCTCTGGTAGGTCCACCTTCCAGTGTATAAGCGAAGTGAACAAGTCCCGGAAGCTCAACCATTCGTCCACGTCACCATTCAATGTTTGAAGTTTAATTTGGGGAAGGCGGACGTGGTCTGAGGTCCCATGCGGCACACCATCACCTGCTCGAAGAGACTGCTCCAAAACCTGGGGTTCCTGAAGCTCCTTGACCTTGTCCATTAAGAAGGTCTTGATCTCGTAATAGTTGTCACTGAATTCCATTCGCTCCTTCTCGTACGCCGACCCTTCGGCGTTGTAGTCATCGTGGGATAGGATTTCAACAAAGGTATCACTGAAGCTTTCCCACAATTCTTCCAACTTACCAAGGCGTACTTCGATATCAGTAACCGTGTTAGACTCCTTGAAGGATTGTACAAACCGCCAAATATCGCTGAAGGATAGTTGTATTTCCTTCAACCTTGCCGTCAACGCCCGCATTGACGGTGGTTTTTTGTTTGAAGACGAACTTGCCGCAGGCATCATGCACTTCACAGTAAACAGAAAGAGAGAGGCGTGGTGTAGTTATCTGTGAAGAATCCTAGCTTCGCTAGGCATATACTGCATGAAGCTACTGACCCGACAGAACAAATAGCGACGCTCCAGTCCTATCAGTCAGATAAATCAGTCTTCACAACGTCGTGACGTCACATCAAATCCTCCAAGGATATTAAAACTCGCAAATCAGCAAACAAGTGGAGCGAAGAGGAAAGAACGTGGTGTAGTAATCGAAAACCTCCGGCTTCGGCCGGGCATATACCGTGCAACTCACCACACAAACCAATAACGGCACCAATTGTTTGATAAGTTCCAACCAAATGCAAAAAAACGGTGAAATATTCCAAAAATGTTGCAAAATCACCAGTTCGAAGACTTATTTGTGCCGAATAGGCAAACAGGGCTCAGCAATAGTAGTGGTAACACGAAGAGGATCAATTCAAAATTAAAATGGTGTATTTCTGAATGCCTAGCTTCGGTAGTACACTAATTGTAAATTTACCTGAGCAAAAAAATCGCGCCGCCTCCTCTTCGTACCACGGGTGTCCTTGAGTTGCTCCTAGCGTAGTCGATTGGCTTAGTTGATCCTTGCAAAGGACGGCTTTCCTCACTGTCAGCGCTGTTGCGATAATTTCATACTCGCGGATAACCACGCCGTGTAGAAATCGTAGGCCAAAATGCCGAACCAAGGCAATCAACCGTGTTTTCCAGCAGATGATTCCAGTTGAGTCACACAACAGCTCCAATGAATGGGTTCGGATCAACAAGGGCATAGAAAACCATGTGTTAGCTTGTTGAATTTGCCAAGTTCGGCTGGACATATAGCATGCAAGAATTCACTAACCTGGACAAAAATCCAATCCGCTGGGTCCAAGCCACGTGTAAACTAGCAGCAGCAATGGCGGTCCGTCCGAAGCGATGCCAATTCCAGGCGCCAAGCGAGTTGTTGAATAGGCCAATTGTTCGTTGGCACGATGGCGACCGCTATTGAATTCCTGCGGCTTCAGTAATGGCGATTCCTAGCGTCGGTGTGGTACCAGCGTCGACCCAGTGCCGACAGCGTCCTTTCCAAGGCGGTTCCGATCCGGCTCGAAGGACCAAAATGTTGGGGAGATGGCCAATTACCTTCAATCCGTCGATAGTCCTGAGCAATGGTAGCGTTGGAAGGAATTCCAATTCCCAACATCGAGGGGCACTGTAGCAACCCAGCCACAGCACAACCAAATTTCGTTCCTATTCCAGGGGAACAACCAACCGTGGAACCACCAGTAAATGTTTTTCGGTTTAAAATCCGGAACACACCATGCGTAACTTAAACAACGCCTTTATTTGCTACATACTGGATACACATGCTACTAGATTTATTTTACACTTAAACTAAAGGAACATGTTACAAACAAATTAAAATTTCAAGCGGATCCACCGCGCATGCTTCCCGGTGAACTGATTGCAGCTTGATTTCGATGGTGACTGATCGGTGCTCCAAGTTTAGATCATCATCAGACCTTCGGCAGAAGTGATGCGATGTTTTCCGTCGGGTGTGGGAGCGGGAGATTGTTATCAACTCTCCCCGCTCTTATCAGTGGTGTCTTCGGGATAATCGGCCGTCCTTATCACACGCACGGTTGTTGGTTTCTGTCGATGTGTTGCTGGTGGTGATCGTTGAAATGGTCTCCAGTACATCTCGCGCTGCTACCTGCGATGGCAATCACCACACATATCCCCATATGTGGTTTTACTCGCTGTCGTTCGTGCTGGTGTGATATAGTCGCAGGGTTGTAGTGTAGGGTGGCTGATCGTACTTCCGAACAAAGACTATGGCCTAAATCATGTCTGTATTTGGTTTGCGTTTAAATCTTTATCTATAAAAGAACGAACAGCGAGAGAGTTGGTGAACTGCTTCGAATGGTGCGATTCGCAATTTTTGGTGATCGAAAAAGTCAGCAAAACTCCATAGTGAACAGGAAATTAGAGCCTTATTTTGCATAAAAGTCAGCATCAATTTACAGCAAAACGATAATGCCGAGAAGAAATGCGACCAACGTATATGGATTTCAATTCTCATTTCGATTTACTGTTGATAGAATGTTCTTGCATTTACCATCTGTTGAAGTCGACGAAGATCGCACCGCTTAGCATTTATTGAATTCAAAGTGGCCTAGATCTCGAAATAAAAGAAGGCGCCGCATTCGAAAAATACCTTCTGCTGCAATTAGGCATCAGTTTGAGCATTCAATTTTACTTGAAAGCGTTTCTCGAATCTTTTGAAAAAAATATTCGAGTACCGGTACTTTACCGGTACTACCGGTACTGGGGGCTTCAGTAACGCAGTACCGGTTCTCGCCAAAATGGGTCGGTACTGCGAACCCTAGACTGCACGTTCAATACTATTTACAGTACTTGAGATTATTGATAGTGTAATGTAATAAACCGAGCGATAAAATATCCGACCGAAGCGAAAATTTTTCTGAAAATTACAAATTGAGTTTTTTGTAGAATTCGAAATTTAATATTACAGTGATGTACAATTTTTTGACTGATTGTTTGCCCCAATGTCAGTACAATGAAAGTTACACACGTTCAAAAATTACCTATCGTTTCTTTCAAAAGTTTTGAAAAGGAACCCCTATATTGAAAGGTATGTCGTAGTCATGATAAAAGTAATAACTAAATGTTTACGATTAGTGTACTAAGAAAGGCTATATCACACTGCAATATTTGGATTTGGCGACCCAACATTTATTAAATGAATCGTAGATTTGTAACGAAATTTGCATTGCTTATATTAATAAGCGCTCTCCGAAGGATTGAAACCACTGTTCAGAGAAGAGAAAAACATGGATTGGGAACAATATTCTGAATTCTATGGAATAGACAACCAACAAGTATGTAATGTGAATTAATTCACAATTAAGATTACAAAATCAATATTAAGATGTAATGAATCGTGAATAAGTTCACTTCGTATAGTCGGATCGCAAAGAATATTCCCTGAAGAATTACATTGGAATCCTAAGCAGACTCGTAGACAGGATTTTGTTTCGGAAGAGGTTTATTTTTTTGCCTAAATGTGCATAATTACTTGAGATGGTCTCCGATAGAAACTGAATGAAATTTTAAAAAGCAGTTCGTGCAAATAATTCCAAAACTGAGATATTATAATCTAAAAGTTCTTAACCCTCCGGAAGTCGCGCGAATGGCCCACTGAACGAGCAGCCGCTGGTGCGCTAACACAGTTTCGCTAGTTTTTCAAAGCAGCGTACACTCAGTGCACTAGCGGGATTGCGGGAAGGTTAAAATATGTTCTCTATTGCAAGAAAGGCTACATTACATCTAAGAATTATTGAATTCAAAATATTTATGAGCAGGGGTTGTCGTTCTGATGGTATTGGAAAATGCAAGATATTCTAGACTACGTATTTACAAGGTATAGAAGACGCTAAATCGGAATGAGTAGAAAAATATCCAAACCACAAGAATGTCGAAATTTGCTCTAAAACTTCTTATATGGCAGGCGATTCGTGGATACGGAGACAAGCTGCAACCGTTATTTTCTTGATCTGGCGTCTTGCCACCATTACCAGCTCTATAGCATCGCGCGAATTCAGCGCAGGTTCAATTTTATGATTTTATAAATTTAAGTGAAACTACATTCAAGACTGGCCCTGGCCTGGTGGCTACTTCAAAAGTTATAGCATTTAATATATTTTTCCTTCTATTGCCCCATAGTGTCTATTTCAAAAACATCAAGCGAAGTTGGCGGGGGTTTAACATTGTTCAAATGATGTGACATTTGGCATTCGAGCTTATTTTGACATTTGTCACAATATAAAATGAAGGGGCTTTGAGATTAAAAAAAAATTGCGGTGCCATAATGTGAAGTTATGTCAAGATGTTGAAAAGTAAATGGTTGTGTGGATGATAATTATGTTAATTCGGTACGCTGTTGCCACGTATGTGTACAATAGGGCATTATAAAAATTTTCAATCAAGTGATTCTGACCACTTAGAAAGTTCGTTGCTTCAGATAACTTTATAACAAGCTGTGTTGGTAGTATTTTGTTTAATTTGGAACTCTGCCGCCACGCAGCGCTAGCGTACAAATAAAGTAATGAGCTTTTCAACTTGTTATATCCAGTATTTTTAAAATCACTCCTATTAGGGACCATGCAAATGAGCTCGGGCAGCATTTTCATTTTATTCCAACCTATTCACGTGATATTATTAATTGGATGCCCAAGTGTTTCCAAGATTTTCAGGTTTGGTTCACTTCATTTTTTAGGAAAAAAAATCTTACGTTTTATATTTTTCAAACAAACAACACTTTCAAGCACCGCTTTATTTTTGGGAGGCACTGGGTGATTATTTGATGAATTATTTTGTAATAGTCGATTTCCCCCACACGAAATGCCATGTGAACTTTAAACCGTGGGTGCAAAAATATAGTTTTATCGATCGAGCTTAAAATTTCCATAGTTATTCTAGAACCAAAATGGAACCCAAAAAGTTGCTGGAAGGGCAAATTTATTTTTTTTTATATCACCATGTGCCACTCTAGTGCAACGTGAAATTCATTCACTAGAGGTCAAACCGTGGAATATATTTACAGAATATCTTTGGGGGAATTATTCGTATGAATATTCCCCACAGTCTGATAAATATTTAAATTAGGAATGGTCCACTACGATAGAACTAACAAAATTAACCTTTAATACTAATGAGATACAAAGTTGGCGTCTTCGACAAAGTTAGAAATGCTTGTAATGAAGAATTTTGTTGAAGAACTTGAACTTGTAGGACTAAAAGTTATCGATTTATAAAGCGATTTCTATGTCAACCCTATTGAATTTAGTTTTTTGATACTTTTAACTTTTTCCACTGCGACGTTTTGTGCAAACGAAGTTCAAGACAAATATGGCGACATTAAAACCATATAATATTATTGATGACTGGATGTAAAAATACTCATTCGATTCAAAGTTATTAAAGATTTTTACATTTGTTTACACCACCTTTAACTCCGTATAAGAATGAAAGGTGCTAACCAAAATCGACGAGCAGGCACTTTTTTCAATGTCCAGACTATGCATGATAAAGGTAAGGTGGTGTAATCCGTGGCACTTTGGAACTTTATGAAAAGGGTTAGCTTACTTTTCATGTTTTTTTTTACTTTTTCAATATAAAAATCGACAAAAAAATTTCGATTGTTTCGTAAAATTTTGTAATTAATGGTATAACATTCTTTGTAAGCATTTAAATCATTCTGACATGTGTATTTCAGTATATATTAATTTAGGGTCTCCAATGATATTAAAAACTCCACATTTTTGCTCCCACGTTAATAAAATCGGAAATAATCACGTGCCCTAATCCATCTGAGCTCCTGTATTCATCCCACCCATTTGAATACATTAGTTTGAGCAGTGTCTAGTTTCTCTATTAAACTCATTAAGTAAAATGGTAGGATGAATAAGGGTGCTTTGTATTCGACTTTGCACTTCGCTCAAACGCGAGTATTTTACATTTTCCAAACCAGATTTTTATGTTACTGTTTCTTAAGAACGAAGTAAACATGCTGATACCTATTTAAGCGTAATCCAATCACTGTAAACCGAATTACAATCGAAATAGTGTGGCATCCTGACTAATGAGATGAATAAGGGCTCGTCTAACCTATAAGTGAAAATGGATGGAAAAAGTAAAAAAAAAAACAAGATACATTAAGGTATGTTACCTTTATTGTGCACAGTTTAGACATTAAAAAAAGTGCCTGATTGTGCATTTTGGTTTGCACCTTTCTTTCTTTTACGTAGTTGAAGTTGGCGTGATAAAATGTCAAAATCTTCAATACCTTTGAATCTATACTATACAATATACAACAATATTTAATACTGCCATATTTGCCTAGAACATCCTTTACACGAAAAGTCACAGGGGATTATTATATAAAAAAACTAAATTTAAGGGAGCAGCATAGAAAATGCTTTATAAATCGATAACTTTTAATCTTACAAGTTCAAGTCTTCAGCAAAATTCTTCATTATGAGCGCTTCTAAAACTTTGTCGAAGACACCAACTTTCTATCTCGTCAGTATACAAAGTGATTTTTTTAGTTCGACCAAAGTAGGCCATGCCTAATTTTAATTTTTATCATATTGCGGAAAATAATCATACGAATAATTTCTCGAAAGGTACCCTGTGACTATATTCGATGGTTTGACCTTTAATGAATTGCATTCACGTTTTGCCTTTCTCAATAGAAAGGTATTGCAATTGCTCTGAAAACCGACTTTTTAACGGAGGCCCGGAGGGCCGAGTGACATATACCATTCGATTCAGTTCGTCGAGTTCGGCAAATGTCTGTGTGTGTGTATGTATGTGTGTGTGTGTATGTGTGTGTATGTGCGTCTGTGTGTGTGTACGCGAACACAATCTCACTCACTTTTCTCAGAGATGGATGAACCGATTTTGACAAACTTAGTCTCAAATGAAAGGTGCAACGTTCCCATAGGCTGCTATTGAATTTCTAATGGATCCGACTTCCGGTTCCGGAATTACAGGGTGATGAGCACGAACACGCAGAAAATGTCGATTTTAATAAATTCTGCAATGAATGTATAATGGTGAAAATTTTTCCAAAATATGACCACAACTGCTTCGATTAGTAGTATTAGGTCACCAACATCCATTCAAAGTCTATTTGGCCACATTGGCCACCGTCATCGGTTCCGGAAGCCCCGGCGAAAGTATCTGAATTCAGACTAACAGTCACATCGGTTTCTCGGAGATGGCTAGACCGATTCGACTAAACTTGACTTCAAATGAAAGGTATTGCGTCCCCGTAATTGGTTATTTAATTTCATCCCGATCCGACTTCCGGTTCCGGAGTTACAGGTTGTGGCGTGCGATCACATAGCAAATTGTGATTCAAACCGATACCCCGATGAAAGCAAAAAAGGTAAAAATTTCGCTAAAATGTCTCTCAAACAACTTAAATTTGCAGTTCTAGGTCACCGACGGCCAACCAAACTTTTGTTGACTACATTGACCACCATAGACGGTTCCGGAAGTGCCCGGGAAAAGCGGCCATCTTTCAAAATTTACGAACTCACATCAGTTTCCCGGAAATGGTTGGGCCGATTTTCACAAACTTAGTCCCAAATGATAGCTATAATACCCCCACAGATGTCTATAAAATTTCGTACGGATCGCTTATATGAGTCCGGAAATATAGACTAAACCGTCCGGTCACATATGAAATTCCCATACAAGCCGGAACTCAAAATTTTTTTCAACGGGGAGACCCCATGAAATTTCAGAAATCGAATTCGTATTTTTGATGTCAAACATCTTTAAAATGCATGAAACGTCGAGATTTTATGTTATCTCGAATTTTTTTTTATAGAAATCGACTTTTTGGGACTTTGCCGATTTCGCACCTTTTTTCAGTTCAATATTACTGTGGCTGTTTTTTCTTTTTCAAAATTTTACAACTCGAATAATGATTTATTTTCCTGTATATAGTTGTCATGTGATGTATAATAATAAAATGTAATATATGCATTTAAAAGCTTTTAATGAATATAAACATCGCACACATTCTCGTGATTCATGATTGAGAAAGGCACAATTGCACCGCTAGGTGGATTAAAATAGGTTTTTGGGGTTTCTAATCACTGTGCACTGCAAAAAAAGAACCTATCTTAATCAAAACAGGTTTTTCATATTCATTGATTCGCACAGATTTAATAAAAAAAAATTTTAGCGCCCAATAAGCGCCAGTTGAAAACAGTACACTGAAAAAAATCTATACGTTAATTCTATTAGCTTGAAAAGGTTATATGTGCGTATCGTTTTTTCAATTCAAAAAAAGAAATACAACTGCCATTTTTCAAACGATTGTGATGATAAATATCGCATAATATTTTGAACAAAAGAACATAACATGGCATATCATTGAAAAGGTCATTTCTTCACACAAAAACTACTCACTTCTACACAAAAAATATAACATCGGTTTAAATATGATCACGTAGCTAATTTTACTGTGTAGTTCGTTTTGTCAGAGTTTGTAGTCAGCCCGATTTTCGCAGCTTCCCTTTTAAAAAGCAATAATGCCCCTTCCACTGCTCCACGATCAACGCCAATGATGTGAAGAATGTGAGATCTCGTGATGATGGTTCCGTTCCTTTGTACATCAGATCTTCGTATCGCTTGATTTAATCCAATGCATTTATACGAATCAGCTTAATCAGTTTTGTCGGCAAACCATGTTCAAGCATTATTTGCCACAGTTCGTTTCATTTTATTGAATCTTATGCCGCCTAGTAATGTGTTATTACTCGATTAACGCAAATAATCGATTAATCTCTAAAAAAATCGAAAAATCAATAATCGATTATAAGCTTTCGGTATAGTCGAGTAAATTGATTAGCTGATATCATTTAATCGCCAACATAATTCATGAAGGGTGTGCTAACGCTGATTATGGAAGCCGCAGAACAAGAAATGATAAGCGCTCTCGAAATTTCAAATTGTACCCAGACCTTTCCTTGGTTGCGAACTAAGATTTCTTACCTAATAGATTAATCAAGCTCTCGAAAATTACGATTAATGTATAATTTGCAAAAAATTAGACAACACTAGCCGTCTTGAAATGCACAAACATATGGTGAGTCCGCAAGTCCCAGGATGCAGCCAGAGTTTGTCGTTTGGTAAACATTTGGTCCGTCATTGATTGTCCTTTTCGAAACCCACTTTGATAGTCACCGACAAAGCATTCTGCCAAAGGCAACATACTCGTTATGCCTCGGAAGTTAGTACGTTCGAGTTTGTAGTTCTTCTTGAAGATAGGGCATATGAGGCCTTTCAACCAATCCGAAGGCATTTATTCTTCCACGCAGATCATCCGGATCACGCAGTGGATTGCTGCGCACAGCTGGTCACTCCCGATATATAGAAGTTTACCCGGAATTCCGCCCTTCCCCGCGGACTTGTGGTTTTTAAGCTTTCGGATAACTTTCTTCTAGTGAACAAAAAAAATGCTGATTTGTTTACCACCACTTTACCACTCGGTCGAATAACGTACTCTACCACACGAAACTAACCTTGTATAGAACACTTTTTTGTTGGAGACGAAAGGCTGCGACCAGTGATCTATTGCAGTATATAGAACACTTAGTAAACCGGTTACTTTATAGACTATACTGGAACAACATAACCACAATTTAATTAGAAAGGAAACATTTTTTCAATGGAATTAATAGATTGACGTATTTTTTTTTGTTTTGAGTTAGAGGCAGTTTTAGACAAACAATTTGTTTCCAAAAAATGGTACAATAAATCTGTAACAGTTGAGATTTAATGCTTTGTGTAAATCGATTTTTTCCCCAAATATCACCCTTCACAAGAACCAAACACCCTGTATATGATAGAGCTCCCTGGTTTAATCCCAACAAATTAGTCTGCCTACTCCCACTACTTCAAGTACATTCGGAATCTAATCTCAGTTGTATCTGCGACAGTCTTAGGGTACATGAAAATCATGTACATTTTCTACCAAATTAGGTCCTAATATTTTTCAGTCAAGACTATTTTGTGGATTTGTGCCCTCAAGGGCAAAGACTGGTTTTACCAACAAATTTTCACCCTAGTGAGAAATTTTGGTGTTTACCAAATTTTCCTCCTTAGGGTGAAATATAGCATAATGCTACATAACTTTTTTTTCGCGTACTTCCATTCAAATTTACTATAATTTTCTACCAAATTAGGTCCTAATATTTTTCAGTCAAGACTATTTTGTAGCTTTTTTGAAGCTTTTGTTGCCAAATACCACATAGTTTGACTCCCGTTCACTTCAATTGACGTTTTTGCCATTGGCTCTTTGGCAAAATATTAGAGGAAAATATGTTAAATGCTAGAACTTTCGAACTAGCATTTAGAAAACTACACTTCATTCATTTTTAAAGGGAGCAATCTTAGTTTTTAAATGAAAATACATCTGTTTCTTGAAGAATGCGGAAGTTAGAGTTTTGGGATATTTTGTCCGTAAAACTCCCTATTTTTAAAAATCATTTCTGCTGTATGCTACAAATCATACATTTTTTGCAGTTTTTCTAATGTTCAATAATTCTGTGCCGGTTGAGACCGGACTCCTGATTAGATGTAATGTATAGGCAATTTTTTTCATCAAATATGGCGTCGTTCTTATTAATGAAATACAATATGTTTTTATTTCACTGTATTGGAATATATGCGCTACTATATAGAAGTACTGGTATTTCGACTTTAAATTTTTTTTGGTGAAATTCCGTTAAGAATGAAAGGTGGTTTACTACGTAAATGCGAAAATCATCCATTTCATTTTCATATGTCAAAAACATTGAAAATGTGAAAATTTAAAGAAAAAAATATGCAGCTTCATTTCCTATTACATTTTTATTCCACATTTTTCAATTAACTGAAGGGTTGCTAAAATAAAAGTTTTCCTATTACTGCAGTAGAACGTTTTTGAATGTATAATGTTTGCCTTAAAATGTATGGAATTTTATTAATAGAAAATGCAAAAGTTGATTTTTTCATGAACATTACATTCTGAGGAGTCTCTTAAAGTTAAATTTCGTGTGAATAAGAATAACATTTTATTATATATGGTTACACAAATGTACAATATTTCAACACCATTTTTAAAAATATAAAAATTTTACCGCATTACCGCGCGGTGTGGTGCGGTAAATAAAGTACGGTTGCGGTAAGCGGTGCGGTTTTATTATTTTTTTGCGGTTGCGGTGCGGACAATCCATTTACCGCCCACATCCGCACCGCGACTAACCCTATCAACTAGTATGTTGAATAGAACTGTATTTAAATACTATTTATAATTAGTAAATCAAAGTTTACGTATATTTTGCAATAACCACCCCCCTCGCTAACAAACGTAGACTTTTGCTAGAGCCTACGTTTCAGCCATGAATCTACGTGGTTTATGAAGGATGCATGACGTTTAGCATACATACGTTAGGCATAAGTACGTTAGGCATAATGGACGATAATTCACAAAAATATAAAAATAATCGCAAGGCTTTCGTTATTATAGAGATTTCGCTTGTTTTTGTCAGTGTCATGTACAGGATCAACATTAGGCTGCGGATTCAACGTTTGTGACGATACCTTTTTCGTTTCGGTAACTCGTCACAGTACAGGATTAAACTTTCTCTCATATCAATGAATTTTCGTAGTTTTATTTGTGATGACCTTGAGAATACAATCATTGTGCTTAAGAATATGGGAGACAATCAATATAGAACCAGCAATATTCGTATATTCGTGGAAAGAATTATAAAATGCATCATTCTTTCTTTCATGAGCTGTTCTCCAAGGTATTTTCTTCTTGGACAATTTCATCTTGCATGCATAAAAAACTAATCTAAGTTAACCCTTACATGCCCAACTTTATTCTAGTGTTCATAGAGTTCAAGAAACACGAAAAACCCGCTTTGAAAGATGGTTATTTCGCAGCACTGGAAGCTGTTCAATATTTACCTTCCAGTGTTCAACACAATTCTCTTAGAAAACTTTTAAATATTCTATATGCAAGGAGAGATAGTCGAAGACGGTCCAAATTGATACGTTTTATCAGTTTTCAACAATAATGGAAAATAATGAAGATATATCAAAATTTCATTTATTAATCATTAATACAAAATAGATCGCTTATAAACAAGAGTATTAAGCCTATTTTAGAGATATGCAATTTATTTATTCGTTCATTCGATGTGCATTCGTTTTGCTTCTTTTATTTGGGTTAAGCTTTTTTGATGTATTTATAATAGAGTAAAATGTTGATCGAGTTCTATCAGCTTCCAGAGTAATTCTACAATATCAAAAAAATCAAACATTTGCGCTCTTACCACCCGAGGCTGTCACCACCAAAAAATTATTCTCGTAAAGGATACTTCAACATGATAATTTATGCCAATCGTCCATTATGTCAAACGTCCATTATGCCTAATGTATATTATGCCTAACGTCCATTATGCCAAACGTCTTTATGCCTAACGTTCATTATGCCTAGCGTACGTATGCCAAACGTCCGTATGCCTAACGTATTTATGCCTAATGGAGTACACCCGTTTATGAATGGCCTCATTCTCAAAATGCATTAAAATTCAGAAGATAGATTCAGATGTAGAACTCCTATATTGTATTTTAAGTGTTTAAACTTTGTACGTTGTACATATAATGATTGCAATCCTAATTGGCTGCCTCACTCCATAATTTAGCAGATGAGCCCAAACATTTCTTTTCTGAAGAATAGTTAAAATTGAAGTAAATAACAACAACACTCCTCTCTTGCAGATGTCTTTTCAACCAAGAGGTTTGTAAGTGGAAATGTGTCATCTTGACTGTCCATTTGATATTGGAGATGGTCAGGATTAGAATCTACCACAAATCCATTGTGTTATACCAAAAATCGATCTAGAAAATATTGGACGCAATCGAAGCATGATCGAAATATCCAACCCGCTCAAGAACTGAAAATGAAGAATTGAATATGGCCTGTGTTAAGCCAAAGAGGACCAAGCGCCATTTTGAGGTACTTTATCTAACATCCAATGTAACACCAGGAACTCTAATATCTATTATGTTTTGGGAGCTCAAATAGCAAACGAAAGCAAGCAAGTGTTCTTTGACTTTCTACGTAAATGGTAAGTTATCGAAAAATGAATTTTGGTACGAAAAATATACGAAAAAAATTATGGCGCTTAGCTCGGTTTGGCTTAACGCAGGCCATATATTGAGACCATTCCAAGCAACTAACAGTTCGAATAAGAGAGCTACTTAAGTTTTTCAGTAATTATCGGAACCATGTGTCTTCTAGTAAAGGTTTAGCTTAATTACATTTTATAATAAGTTAAAAGTGTACTTTTGAGTATTATCTAAACTTGTGGCTGTTTGAAAGGGTTTCAACATATAAAATTCTTGTTTCTCCGGTCGAATAAGCGTTTTATATAAATGTTATGATCGGACTTGATTCAGATCCAGAACTTTTTCGAATAGCTTTTCGGGAACTGATTGCAAATTTGATAAATCAATTCGGTTCTCATGACAAAGTATAAATCACTTCCAATTACAATCAGCACACAAACAACTCCGCCACCACCAATTTAAAACCGGATCGAAAACATATGATACAGCCCCATCTTCTGCCATACCATTGAACAAAATAATCTCTTCTCACTTACCGTAAATGATCGTTACAATTCCAGTCCGGAAATCCATCGTTGCATATGGTCGTGAAACGTACGGGCAGCGAAGGGTTTACAGGGAACGAAGGATGGTTCTGTTTTTTTTCGTTGCTTACGTTGACTGGTCGCCTTTTTATTTTCTGTTTTACGTGATTCGCCGGAATCAATTAAAATCGGATTCGTAACCCGATCCAAAACCGTCCGATTGCACACCGATACACTATATCAATTAAAAGCGCTGCATTTCGATTTCCTGCTACGTTAGCTTCTTCCTCGCTGCAATTCAGCGTATTTTTTTCGCAATTTGCAACACACACTTACTTACAGCTACATTCACACAATTAATTAATTTTAATTTGACTCAATAATCGCGTATCATATTTACATTCACTGGCACAAATTTCACTTGATTCGATTTTTCTCGCCAACTTGCAACAATGCACTTATTATTTTAATCGCCGATGCACCAATTTGCGCAATAGGGTAGCACACCCGCAAAAAAATGGATTGGTGCAGGCAAACTCTCGCATATACACGCAAAACGCACAAACAATCAGCCCGGTTGACCGGATCTGACAATGTGATCCCGCGTTCGGCTGAGTTTCCGGCCACTGATTTCCGGCTCGGAGCAGAAAATGCTATTATACTCGTGACGTAATCAATAATTCAACATCAGATTTTCACTGCATGCTCTGCCCCCTGGTTATGAATTACCATAAATTTTTCACTGGTCGTGCGGCTTTTGACCGGACAGCACACTTTTGCAATTGTGGAAATTTCTTCAAATTTTCCCCCGTCACCAAACTGCTTTCGGAACAGCTTTTCTATTTGTTTACCTTCGGGATCAATGAATGCATGAACCGCATTTCACTGAACGAGCCTAAATATTCATTACTTAATCCCGCTTTCGGTTGTTTTTGTTTTTTCACAGTAGGATGGCACAGCAGTTGGCTACCTGTCTCTCTGGACTGGGTTGGAAAAATAAAACGGGCCGATGGCTCGAATCGACAGCAAAATCCACCAATGCATAAATTTTCATTCACATCCACGATCGGGGTCGGTGAGAAATTGTTAAATCTGGAAAAATAATTCACAATATTGTTAATTAAAACGCAATTATTAATTCACCAGGTGTAAGCCTTCGATAAATATTATTTCCCACGAACTCTGCACGTCTTCCCACACTTTCGACGCCCGCTTTGGGGGCGAGCTCTTTTTTACGCAATCAACATAATTATCACTAGCGGGTTCCTCTTCGCTGCCAGCGGGGGTTACAATGTGCACTTTCGCCACAAGCACAATCACAGTCGAGAGCCAGTGCAAAGAGGAAGATTCTGTATGTGATGTTAATAAATTACACTGGTTTTTCACACTCTCAATATTTGTGGAACTTGCCCTTATTTTACGATAACGCTTTAATTGCAGTGTACCCCTCATACGCAAACAAACGTGCTACGGTTTATTTTTCACTCTGCTGTAGCTTCAATTATTCCATTTCACTTTACCCCCGGTACAATCATCAACCCACCGGGCAAACGGAACGTGATAGCTGAACCACGTGGCTGGATCGACTATTGGTGGCTTCTACCGCCCACAGCAACCACCAGGGATAAGCACTACACACGAAGTGGCACCGATAACATAACAGGAATGAATTGCACTTGTCACTAGACCGAAAAAATCGGTACTGTTCTCACTCGATTCCAGCCGGATATTTAGGACTCTTCGGCATACACATTTTCCGGTTCCGAAAACAGTGCCTCTCTGATCAGATCAAAGGCACCCCCTCTCAATCGGACGTGCAGTTATTTTTATAACTTTCCACAATTGTATTCGAGCCTTGCTGCACCACGGTAAAAAATGAGCAAACCTATTCCCATTTCACATTTTTTCCCTCTGTACGCTTTTCCGGAAAATTTCGCCTCATCAATTTTCCTGCCGCAGGATTGAGCTCCAACAGGCACCACTTTTCAACCCAAACTACACGGTGTCTACTTTCAGGCGCAGACTGCACCCACCGTCGTCAAACTGTACTACGGAGGTCCTTCCAGCCCGATCCTGTCGCGTCTCCCGCGCGAGCCACGAAGCAAGCTGCGAAAGTGTGCTGGAAAATTCGCGCACCTCACTGATAGCACAGACTAGCTAACGTACACGCGATCGACAACCCTACGTCACGCTTCGCGTAGACAAGAAATCAAACTAAATGTCCGGAGCACACGGTCGGATCGGTCGGGTCTCGCCGAAGATTTCGATATAAACCTAACTTTTCTTGGCTGGAACTCACTCTCCCGCATCGTATCCAGCCACCACTGGCTCGCAATCCTTAGAATGCATTGTTCTACCACGCTAACGCTTGCTAACGCATCAAACAAGCATAAACTTCCCCTCCGTGAGCTGCTGGAACAGTTGATCTCGCGAGAAGCGCTACCGCATTCTCAACAGGCCCAAAACACGACCAGCCAATCCCAGCACGGTTCGGTCATGCGTAGTCGTATACACTCTCCCACCCGAACAGTCACTCACTCTCGCGCTCTCCTGTCTCGCGGAGGCACTTGAATGCACCACCCAACTCTCGCAGACTTTTCACAGCATGCTGAACATGCTGCAAAACAAACAAAAATTCAAATACAACACAAGCCATCCGTAAACCGTTGTTTTTGTCGGCCCCTGCGAGAGCCGATCATGTTTATGCTCTCGGCCATAGCATATGCTTTTCGAGCCGAGTCGCAATGATGCGCGGCTCTCCGCGGTCGTGATATCACGAGTTCGCAGGTATCTATCTACTCTCACTCTCCGTTTCTTTCAGCGGTTACCACGCCAAACCGTATGTCGACCGAACTGTTTATGTTGGATGAATGTCCACACCATTTGCTACCAAGGAAGGCATCCACCCACCCCGGCTAGGGATGCTCTCAAACGATGCTACTAGCGAGTGATTTTTTTGTTGTGAAAAGTCTATGGGCATACATTTCATGCATCTTATTCATTAGTGCTAAGAAAATGAATTTAAGGCATTGAAAATAGTCCTAATTGCTCCTATTTACTAACCAAGGATTTCTCCCGAACTATTTAGTTTAATCATTAGACCGTATGGTTGAATATTATTTTGATTGTTTTTTTTTTTGGTGTAGCTTTCAAATGGTTTACAATATCGCCTTTATGTCAAAGAAAAAGTTACAGGAAATGTTATAGGCATTTTGAAAAAACCCATTGTTGTTGATGGAGAAACACGAATAACTTCTGAAATGGTCGTAATAAAATAAAATAATTATGTTGTTAAAACAACATTTAAAAGAACACTCGAGAACTACTAAATTTAAAATTTTAATTTTAATTAAAAATGGTGTTTATTTAATTTATTTTATTTAATGGCGTTTTATTCAAAAAGAAAATTGTATTTTTACTGCACATCGTATCAATTATAAAGATATGTCAAAAGTTGTTGTTAGGAAAACTTTTTTATCTTCCCGGAAGTCGCGCTAATGCACTGAGTGTACGCTGCTCTGAAAATCTAGCGAAATCGTCTTAGCGCACCAGTGGCTGCTCGTTCAGTGGGCTATTAGCGCGACTTCCGGAGGGTTGTTGAAAGCTTCTTCATGATGCAAATATACTGAAAAAGGTTCCTTTACGGCTTTAAAACGATAAACATTCATTTTTGACATTTTATGATGGGGTAATAACATAAGGGGGCATAATCATACGAATTAACAATTTTTTGTTGGAAAAAATTTCAAATATCTCGATAACTATCGCATTTTGGAAGATTTTGTTAAAATCATTTTGATTTAAAACGACACTTCGAATTATATTCCGTACTAAAATTACAGTTTTGTATGTCATTCAGTATGGAATTTAAAAACATGTGGGTCATTCCACGTCAGATTTACAACCAAAATTTTGATTCCTTCCAAAATGTTTTCTTACATTCATTAGCTAAAAATAATTGACACGTATTTTTTTTTTGCCGAATATGATATTTTAAAAAATTGAACATTTTTCAATCACTGATAACTCGGAAACGATTCGATATATGGAAAAAATGTTAAATAAAAAAGTTGCGTTTAAAAATGAGCTTACCGAAAAATTTTACAAAAAATTATTTTTTGTTATATAACTTATGAAATTTGCAATTATTTGAAACAAATTGATTTTTTTAAGCTGGACCAAATTTTTTTTTACTTATTCTTTTTTAATATTAAGAATCATGTTAAAAAGATTGTGTAAAAATTTGAGAGTGGATATCAAAATACTTTGCGAGATATTTCAATTATAAACTTAAAACAAGGGCAATTTTACACTAAACGCCCAGATTGGTCTGATATAATTGAAATATTTTGTAAAATACCATTCTGAAATTTTCGCATTATCTTCTCGATATAATTATAAATTATTTGAAAAAAGCTAAAGAAAATTTTGTTTCGGCGCGGCGCTAAAAAATTTGTTTGCTTGTTACATTTGCAGAATTCATAAATTACATAACAAAAACAAATATTTTAAAAAAATCCTGTGAGATCATGCGAACACGCAACTTTTATTATTTAATGGTTTTTTCACTAATCTAATAGTTTCTAAGTTATCGGGGATTAAAAATATTCAATTTATTAAATTTATGAAATTTAATATATTTTATAAGGTTCCAAAACTCATAACTTAAAAAACATATAAAATTCAGCCAAAGCTAAAAATTAGTGTCAATAATTTTTAGCTAAAGAAAGAAAAAAGAAACTGGAGAGAATAAAAATTGAAGTTGTAAATCTGATGTGGAATGACTCGTAGTCTGCAAATATGTGACTTTTTTGGTATAAGTATAAGAACCAAATAATTTTTCTAAGTCGCCCTGAAAACATTTTTTTTGATAACATAAGTATATTAAGAAGACTATGTAAAAATTTCAGAATGGAATATTTCAATTATAACAGGCCTATTACTGGGCGTTTAGTGTAAAATTGCCCTTGTTTTATGTTTATAATTGAAAAATCTCGCAAAGTTTTTTGATATCCAGTCCCAAATTTTTACACAATCTTTTTAACATGATTCTTAATATTAAAAAAAATAATAAGTAAAAAAAATGATCCAAACTTAAAAATAAATCAATTTGTTTCAAATAATTGCAAATTTTTTAAGTTATGTAACAAAAAATATTTTTTTGTAAAATTTTTTCGGTAAGCTCATTTGAAAATGCAACTTTTTTTATTTAACATTTTTTTCCATATATCGAATCGTTCCCGAGTTATCAGTGATTGAAAAATGTTCAATTTTTTAAACTTCAAAAGTTCAAAAACTATTAACCTGAAAAAATATCAGCCAAAACAAAACATACGTTTCAATTATTTTTAGCTAAAGAATGCAAGAAAACATTTTGGAAGGAATCAAAATTTTGGTTGTAAATCTGACGTGGAATAACCCATGTATAAAGTAATTGTTAGAAAAACTTTTTTACCGATAAGTTCTCCTTCATACAATCACATTCAAAATGTTTCTTTTCTCTTTAGATTTTTGTTGGCAGAATATAAAAATAAGAACAAATGGGTTTTTGCAATTTTAATTTTCTACAAATATTTTTGTTTCGTGAAAAATGACACATTTTTTTCAGTGTATATTTTTTTTCATACATACTTATTCCTTCCCTGTAACTCGTTCTCAGAAAGTTTCACTGTATAATCGATCAGAGATAATAAAACCTTTATATTTCTATTCCTCACTTATCAATTTTGAATCACCAAAAATGAAACCGTTGCATAAAGAATATTGCTTTACTGATGCTTTAGGGGCATCACTAAACCGATTTTGAATTTTAGGGATATGAAAATTGATTCAAAAAATTGTGGATTTACTTAATAATGCGATTGCTAACGGTTCAGGGCCGCCGAATACAATCACTGTTTCGTACGACCTCACACGAAATATTGATTGGAAGAGCTACGCGTCCGCGATATTCGAAAAGTAGAATCGAACCAAGAGCTTCCTCCGGAGGAAGAGTACGGATTCCTGGCTGGCTTGATTCTCGATACCGCGAATCAAGCTCAGACTAAACGCGTACCAGACGCGAACTCACGCGGACGTCCTCCCAATCCAACAAACAAAGAGTGCTCAGACGTGTACGCGAGACAAAGAGTGCTCAGACGTGTACGCGGAGAAGGCCGCTGCGTATAAGACCTTCCGGGACGACATGCTGCTAGCAAGCTACCGACAGTACGCGATGGCGGAAATGCGCATGAAGAGTTTGGTAAAAGCCAAAAAACGTAGCTACTGGCGCCGGCTCGTCGACGGACTAACGAGAGAAACATCGATGAGCACTCTTTGGAGTACGGCACGGCGCTTACGAAACGGAAACAGTACTAGCGAGAGCGTTGAATATTCAAACCGTTGGATATTCGATTTTGCCAAGAAGGTTTATCCGGATTCCGCTCCGGCACAGAAGATCTACCGCGCCGCGTCGCCTCACGATAACGCGAACGAAACACCGTTTTCGGTGTTGGAGTTCTCAATTGCACGCTTGTCATGTAACAATAAAGCCCCAGGGCCAGACAGAATCAAATTTAACTTGTTAAAGAATCTGCCAGACTCTGCCAAGAGACGCTTGTTGAATTTATTTAATAAGTTTCTTGAGGGTAATATTGTCCCTCATGACTGGAAGTGAAGATCATCGCCATTCAAAAACCAGGAAAACCAGCCTCCGACCACAACTCGTATCGACCGATTGCGATGCTGTCCTGTATCCGAAAGTTGTTCGAGAAAATGATCTTGTTTCGCCTCGACAATTGGGTTGAAGCAAATGGCTTATTGTCAGATACACAATTTGGTTCCCGCAGAGACAAAGGACGAACGATTGTCTTGCGTTGCTCTCAACAGAAATTCAAATGGCATATGCTAGAAAAGAGCAGATGGCATCAGTTTTCCTAGATATAAAGAGGGCTTTTGATTCAGTGTCTATCAAAATCCTTTCTGAGAAGCTGCAGCACCATGGTCTTTCACCGACTCTAAACAACTTATTGCTAAACTTGTTGTCTGAAAAACATATGCATTTTTCGCATGGTGATTTATCGACATCAAGAATTAGCTACATGGGTCTTCCCCAGGGCTCATGTCTAAGCCCCCTTCTCTATAACATTTACGTGAATGACATTGACGAATGTCTTGTCAATTCCTGCACGCTAAGGCAGCTTGCAGATGACGGTGTGGTCTCTATTACAGGTCCCAAAGCCGTCGATCTGCAAGGACCATTGCAAGATACCTTGGACAATTTGTCTGCTTGGGCCCTCCAGCTGGGTATCGAGTTCTCCACGGAGAAAACTGAGCTAGTCGTATTTCCAAGGAAGCGTGAACCAGCGCAACTACAGCTTCAATTAATGGGTCAAACTATTGCTCAGGTTTCAACTTTCAAATATCTCGGGGTCTGGTTCGACTCTAAAGGAGCCTGGGGATGTCACATTAGGTATCTGAAACAGAAGTGCCAACAAAGGATCAACTTTCTCCGTACAAGAACCGGAACATGGTGGGGTGCCCACTCAGGAGACCTGATCAGGCTGTACCAAAAAACGATATTGTCGGTGATGGAGTACGGGAGTTTCTGTTTCCGCTCTGCTGCGAACACACATTTCATCAAACTAGAGCGAATCCAATATTGTTGTTAGCGTATTGCTTTGGGTTGCATGCACTCGACACATACGATGAGTCTAGAAGTGCTGGCGGGCGTTCTTCCGTTGAAAAATCGATTTTGGGACCTCTCATATAGATTGCTCATCCGATGCGATATCTTGAACCCGTTAGTAATTGCAAATTTCGAAAGGCTTGTCGAGCTCAATTTTCAAACCCGATTTATGTCCTTGTACTACGATTACATGGCACAAAATATCAATCCTTCTTCTTTAATTATCCCAACCGTGTCAATCTCTTTCATGCTTCTGATTTAACTGTATTCTTCGACACATCCATGAAAGACGATATTCGTGGAATCCCGGATCACATACGTCCGCAAGTTATCCCAAGCATCTTTCATAGTAAATTTCGAGAAGTCGACTGCAGCAAGCTGTTTCACACCGACGGGTCAAGCCTCGGTGGTTCCACTGGCTTCGGTATATTCAATCAAAACCTCACCGCCTCATTCAAACTCAATGATCCTGCTTCAGTTTACGTCGCAGAACTTGCTGCTATTCAGTATACCCTTGGGATCATTGATACTTTTCCCACCGATCATTACTTTATTGTCTCGGATAGCCTCAGCTCAATCGAGGCTCTCCGTTCAATGAAACCTAGAAAGCACATTCCATATTGTCTTTGTCTGTAAAATCGTATAAGATTACCATAGTTTGGGTTCCCTTGCTTTGCTCCATTCCAGGTAATGAAGAAGCGGACTCTTTAGCTAAGGCGGGCGCTTTACAAGGTGATATATATGAAAGACCAATTAGCTTCAGCGAATTTTTCAGTATTACTCATCAGAGAACCCTCGAAAGTTGGCAAACTTCATGGAGCAATGGTGAACTGGGAAGGTGGCTACCTTCGATAATCCCTAAGGTATCGACAAAACCTTGGTTCAGGGGGATGGATGTGGGTCGGGATTTCATTCGCGTGATGTCTCGGCTCATGTCCAATCACTACACGCTGGACGCACATCTCCGGCGTATTGGGCTCGTGGATAGCGGTATCTGCGCTTGTGGCAACGGTTATCACGAAATCGAACATGTTGTCTGGGCATGCGCCGAGTACTGTTCTGCCAGATCTCAACTATTCGATTCCCTTCGGGCCCGAGGAAGATCACCCAATGTCCCGGTTCGAGATGTACTAGCAAACCGCGATATTCTCTACATGTCCCTTATATACACGTTCCTCAAAACCATCAATATCCAAATTTAAATGCCCCTATCTATTCTCTTATCATTCCCAGAAGTGCCCTCTTCCGCCTACCGTACCCCAACGATGGTCTGATACGACTCCAAGACGAGACAAAACAGCTGTCGCATGAACCAACAACACGAGACCTACAGTACAACATCACACGCGCAACGCGGTGTGTTTCCGATCCATATCTGAGCCGTACTACGAAATCGTCTGGAGGCGTCCCAATACATGATGCATCCGTTCGAAACTGTAATCCTGGCCGATGATTCCTGATGCCGGAAACTGAAAGTTTATATCTCCCCCCTCCCCCTGTCAGTCTTATCCACCCTCTCTTCCATGTCTCTGATACACAGATGTATGATTTCACCCCCTTCTCCTCTTGAATATCTTTCCAAAACTTTTGTGCCCCCCCCCCCCTATCTTCTAGTTTTAGTTGATCAATATTTAATCTCGTTAAGAAATGCCCAACAGTACCACTACTTTAAAATAGCCCTAATTAATTCCTCTTAATCTTGAACCACTCTCTCTAGTTATTTCTAGTTAATAAGCTTGAAAATGTTTCGCTTAGTTAATAATTAATTTCTCCAACAATCTCCCTTCTAAAAATTATAAAGTGAACTACTATACAAAGAACACACAAAATGACTCGTCCCCTAATCTTACAAATATTATATTATCACCTCTTGTATATGTATAAGTTAGCTGTAAAGTTTTTTTTAGTTTCATTATATAAATAATAATATTGAAATGTGTAACCCCCTAGTTTCAAGAAATTCAAAATGTAAAACAATGAAAAAATGGCACCTTTAAGCTAACGCATACGTGCCTTATCAAATAAACGAATTGAAAAAAATCATTTTATTAAAATAAAATGTTATTCTAAAAATGTTAATCAATTATTAATAAAGTATTAAGCCTGATTGGTGGTGAACGAAGTTTAAATTGAAAGCTCTCTTATTTCGTACTTGAAAATTACTTTTAATTTTAATTTGTTATATATATTTTATAATTTGTTCTATATATTTTATAACTTTTTAATGCTGTGTATTTTTTTGTTTAATGAACTTAACTGATTTGATTTATATAAAGAATGGTTTATTTATTTCATTTTATGAATTTCATATTTTTGGTTTATGAAGTTTTTCATTTCATTAATTTTGCATAATTTATTCAGTTTTTTTTTTCGAGGTTCTTTTCGTGCGGGATTTGAATCTTTGTTTATCTCATTTTAAGTTGAATTCCTACCTTGTCTGAGTTCTACAAACTAAAGAATGATCTAACAGTTATATATGTAAGGCATGTCTCATCTCACTGAAATGGATTAAGTCGTTTTTAGCAGCGCTGTTGTTGTAGAATATTTGCTGGTTAGTCGCCAATTTAAAGCTGGGGCGCAACGACTTGGATAGGGCGCAACAACCTGGATGGGGCGCAACGACATTGATGGGGTACGAAAACTATAACGCCACTATACGTAAAGTGGACCGGAAAATGAGCGGCATGAATGCAAACATAACGAAAAGTACTAAATTGGTGCTTTTTGCTATGAAGGGTGCATTCCACATAAAAATTAATATCCGATTTCTTCGAAAAAAATTTCTCACACCCTTTAACAAAAAAGTGTGTCAATTGTTATTTGTTAAGCTTATTATTCAATAAATTGTACATATACCATAATAACCATAATGATAACTCGTAAACTTTACAATATATGGAAAGAAATTAAAATTAAAGTTGGATTTTTTATTGAACTTAACTTAACTCTTAAGAGTTCGGAATTTAGTATAAAGAAATTGAATATTTTTATATCTCGATCCATTTTTTACTTTCTAAATATTTAGAATCATGTTGGAAAGATGGTGTAAAAGATTCATATGGGAGTCTGAATACTTCATGAGATATTTCAATAATACCAATAAAGCAAGGCTACTTTATAGTAGACACCCTGTGATAGAAACTTACAAAATGGTTTGTAAATCTGATGTGAATTTTGTTTGGTGATGGCAATGCCCTGTTTTTAAACATACGCCCTAAACGAACCCCCTGGAACTGTTACTGTTGAGGTATTAGGGCGGTAGTCTAGTACATAATATGCTAACTCTTAACATAGGCTTTGTTCAACAAGCTGAGCCACCCTAGGGACTGAAATATACCTCTATGAAGTGGTTATATACAAAGTTGTGGCGAAAAAGTGAGCTAAGTTCGTGATTTTTTTAAAGTGCTTAATGCAAATTAAGCAGTTTAAAAAAATCAAAGTTCCCGAGAGATCCGGTAGCGCGGTTATCGTGTATTCTGTTCTTTGTGCAGAATAATGCGGAAATGCCTCTTTTCGAAATCAACAGGCTGTGTAGCGAAAGTATGAAAATATTTGGAACTTCATGTAAAAATTGTCTTTGTTCCAGTACCGAGTAAATTGGAAGTACTGAGCAAACAGGGAGAAAGTTATCCCGGAAGTCGCTTCTTGTTCTTCCTTTGGTACTATCGATACAGTTGAATTTTACAGTTTTCAATTGAATCGATCATCGGTGTAAATAGGAGCGTGTACTTTCCACTGCTGTTTTCTCCGAAACGATCACATGTAGTACTGGAACAAACCTATACATTGCTCCAAAACAAAAATTAAACCTTGCAGAAAAGTAGTTTTAAAATATTTAAAATAAATCCGAACAGAGAAGATTATTCTTGTGACAGAGGTTGCTTGACTCAGAAAGCAACTTACAAAAATGAAGAGGCATGAAGATATTTTTCGTAATGTCCAACAACGAATATATATTATTTTGTTTTGCTGTATTCCGATGGAAAAAATGTTATGATCGTTTAAATGCGGATATAAAGACTAAATATTTGATTTTTCCAGAAGCATGAAATTGGTACATAATATAGAATATTTTAATCAGAACAAATATACGACCGAAACAAAACCAATATTTTGGAAACATTGGTCGAGTGGGGGTATGTCGTTTTCAACAGGGATTAGTAAATTATAAGAAGAAGCCAGCTGGCGGATCCTATCCTAGATAGATACCACAACGGAATCTGCAAGCTGCCCTAGCGTGACGGAATTGACAAGACATTTGTCAATGTCATTCACTTAAAAATTGTAGAGAAGGGGGCTTAGACATGAGCCCTGGGGAAGGTCCACGTAGCTAATTCGTGATGTCGACAAATAACTTTGCGAAAAATACATATGTTTTTCAGACAACAAGCCCCCTGAGTCAGTAAGAAAACTGATGCCAACTGCTCTTTGCTAGCATATGCCATTTGAATTCCTGTTAAGAGCAAAAGGCAATCGTTCGTCTCTTTGCCTTTACGAAAGCCAAATTGTGTATCTGACAGTAAGTTATTTGCTTCGGCCCAATTGTCGAGACAGAACAAGACCATTTTCTCGATTAACTTCCGAATAGAAGAGAGCATTTCAATCCGTCCATACATGTTGTGATCGGAGGCTGTTCTTCTTGTTTTTTTTGATGGCGTGGACCTTCACTTGCCTCCAGCCATGAGGGACAAGGTTACTCTTAAGAAACATACTAAATTAATTCAACAAACGTCTCTTGGCAGATTCTTTAACAAGTATAATTTCATTATGTCTGGTCCTGGGGCTTTATTGTTACATTATCGTCCGCGGGGGAAGCGGCGCGGTAGATCTTCTGTGCCGGGGCGGAATCCGTACAAACCTTCTTGGCGAAATCGAATGTCCAACTCTCTCGTTAGTACTGTTTCAGGTTCGGTTTCTCTCATTAATCCGTCAACGAACCAGCGACAGTAAGCGTTTGTTGACTTTCATAAAAATTTTCATTGGCTCAGGTAAACCGCCATTCCGGTTGATCTTGTACGCCGGTGGCCTTTTTCGCGTACACGTTTCAACACTTTTTGTCCCACCACGGGTTGGGAGACCTTCCTCGAGAGTTCGCGTTTGGTGCACGTTTTCTGAGCTTGAATAGCGGTGTCGAGAATAAAGCCACCTAAGAAGCCGTACTCTTCCTCCGGAGGAAGGTCTTGCATGGACTCGAGTTTACCGGATGCAGGATGCTTAGCTCTTCCAATCACTATTTCGTTTGAGGTCAGACGAAATATTGATTGTACTCATTGGCCTTAAGCCGTTAGCAATAGTGATTAAAATTGACAGAGGTTCGCTGCCGTGTCGATCAGGAATTATCTTCCACATGCAATCTAACCGAGTCGAGCAGAGGGACAAGTCTAAGGAGCTTGGGCGCGCTGGGGGAGCAGGGATCCGTGTCATTTCACCGGTGTTCAAAATTGTCAATGGAGTTATCACAAAGTTTTTGGAGTGAGGTAGATTTCGATTATCATTATCATGAAAGCAATCCCATGCTATGCCGTGGGAGTTAAAATCAACTAAAACTAAGTTCAGTGCAGGAAAGAGTTCTGCAATGTCGCAAGATCTTCAATGCCTGGTGTCGAGGGAAGGTTAATTCTATTGAAAAAATAACACGTTTTGATCCCCAGTACTCTTCCGTAAGAGTGTTCTCGATCCAAGCAAATAAAATTAAAATCTATTTCTGAAGTACGTAGTATGTTTCGCATAATAAATTTTAAAAGGATCGAGTTTCGGGATAATGTTTTTTTAATGCTACTGTTAAACAGTGATCATATCCGTGACCTCGTTCGAATTAGCTATCGAAGGATACAATCGCTGAAAAAAGGGGCTATTTTGCAGTCAACTGCATTAAGAATGTTTTTATTGCAGTGAGAAAGCTTACCAGGATGCTTTTAAGAGGGTGTTCTGTAAAAATACGGTCCACAGTGCTGGGAACTTCTTTTCTGAGCTCAGGTTTCGTAGACCAGGAGCTGTTTGCTTCGGTTTTGCACCAGTAAGTACTGTTATTTTGGAGGACATTGAAGAGACACCTTCTGAACATTACAACGAATCTTAGGAGAGGAAAAGTTCCTCCTTTTTCTATTGCTTCTAGATGTGCCCTCCTGGTGTTCATCAGAGTCACCATCGTCAGTAGACAAGCCAGTATAGATTTTTGTAGAGACTTGTGGCTTAGCTATTTAAAGCAGCATTTCTGCGAAAGATCCCTTAGAGCGTCCCTGAAGGGAACTCGTCAGTTTCTCTCCGCACTGTATCATCATGTCGGGAGATTATGTTGATTTCCCCCACTGTAAAGATACTTTTCGACACCCATCCCCCCGGAGTCATCCACATGATTCTCATCGCATTTCCCACAACGAACCTTGTTGCTACAATGGGAGGCTGTGTGTCCTGATTGGTTACAATTATTGCATTTCATTACCCGTGGCACAAAAAGGCGAACAAGTAGACGATCATTGTCAAAGAGGAGGTAGGTAGAGCAAAACCGACGAAGGTCACCCGATAAGAGTCTAAGTTGACGTATGACGTATTCCTGTCAGCTGCCACTGATGTTGAATGCAAACATCCTGTATCTTCCCTGACTCAAGCATGGGGTCTTTAACCCTTGATAAGGCCGAGAGTTTGGGGCTAATAATGAATGTTATATTAATGGAAACACGGTTCTTTCACTTAGTTTAGAATCTACATTTATTTCGTAATAAAAACAGTTTTGAAAAAGGTGGCGATATAGTTGCCACCGCCCGGTAAACACGTTTTATTAAACTCTATTTCTTAAGGATAGTATAGGAAGAAATCCAAACGAAAGCTTAAGCTAGCTACCGTTATGCCCGTTTTTATGTAACCATTTTTGTTATTGCTAGATTCACTGTTTTTACCTCCATCTCTGTTCAGGCCAGTGCTCAGGACATTTTTAAGGGGGTTGGTTTTATTCGTTTCTTACAAAAGAAGGGTATAGCAACCCTCAAACTTTAAAGATCTTTTCTCAGGTCTGGAGGCCCTATTCTTTTGTATCAATCGACTCAGCTCAACAAATTGGGACAATGTCTGTTATCGAGAAGGAATCTTAAACAGACAGTGCTGCCTGTGGCTCGTGGCAGTGCGGATTACTGCAGTGATTTGTAGTAAGCTTACCGACTAAACCTAAACCTCTTGTTCCTTCCAGCCTTCAACTTACGCAGTCACCGTTAGGTATTACCTCAGTAGGGATTGTGTGTTTACTCTTTTTATATTGTGTTAATTGTTCGTAGATTTCCCATTGCTGTTGTTTTTTGCTTGCTGTCCAACTTTCGCGCTATATCTAACTTGCTGATGTCTACTGTAAATATCGTCACTCGCCGAGACGCGAAACGATCCAGAGGTGCTGATGACCGACATGTCTTTACAACTACCTTTCTTGGCGCTAGTCGTTTCGAATTATCCTATTTAGCTGGTGCTGAGCGGGGTACTCTCACAGGAATAGGAATTTTTGCTTACCGATTCCCGTTTTCGTAAACCATTTAGCTCTCAGGCACTAGGACAGACCACAGGCGGTGGTATTTTTTTGGATGATCTTATCCCGATTTCTCTGACTTCGTATTGTTTGTTTGTTGTTTTTCATCCATAGCTGATGTTGCAAGCTCAAAAAGAAGAGAAACATTTCAAAAGTAATTCAAAGCCTTCATTGGAATGGGTTTGAGACAACTATATTGCCACCTATTTAGATTCATTTTATTTTCATCTTTGTATTTTTTGCAACTCAAGAACCGCGTTTTCGGATAAAAAAGACTTGTTTTTACAAATTTTGATCACCAACTTATAGGGTGTAGAGTATTTTATTCAAAATCGAGTTAATTGTATTGTCCATGCAGGAAAAGAAAAGGTGACAATATAGTTGCCACTGTCTTATAAAGGGGTAAAACAGCTAACACGAGGACGACCGCGTCACATTCAACCCGATTAGATGGTACATATACAGTATACTCCTTTGCAAAAGGCCCGTAGCCAGCAATATAATTTGTGTGCTTCAAATTATTTTCCTCCACCAGAAGCTTATCAGGGCTAATTATTGATGTTTCTGTCACCGCCGAATATTGCTTCATCAGAACTCGAAAAATCTGCAATAGATCCAAACATTTCTTGTCTTCGGTCCGGAAAAGTTTACAAATGGCCCGGTTGCGGAGGGTGGGTTCATTTTTAGTCGGGGAGGTGATTTTATTGCGACATCCATCTCGCCTTGAGGCAAACCATTATCAACGAAAGCCGTTTTTGCACGGGTTGTATTATAGTCATGAATGAGGAATATACAGTCGTGATTCACTGGTTGGCCCACAGCCTATGTCCAACTAACGAATTTGATTCGCTAGTTGGACCAACTGACAAATGTCAAAAACTCTCCAAAGAAGACGTTAGTAGTGTAAAAGATTAATAAATAGGTTGTCAAAGCAAATTTGACATGAGATTTTGGCGTTCAGATGTTTTTCAGTTGGACAAAGGTCCAACGGCACGGCACGAAATATTATTTGTCATTCTGCCCGAGACTTGCGCGCTATTCATTCAACTTTCAGCCAAAATATCTTATGAAGGTTGCAATGATGTTCGGAAGGATTATTTGAAAACATCCATACCATGAAAAAATCATATAGGATGAAATACTCTTGCTTATAACACTAAACTTTTGCACTCTCTTCCTTTTACTACGCGATGAAGCTACAATATGCACATATTTGTATCACATATACTTATCTATACATCACACTTACTTTCATGAGGGGTTGGTTAACTTGTTTGCAATATCAGCCAGGGTATTCAGATAAATTCAATTTTCTTGAACGATATAGACACTGTGGGTATACAGAATAACTTTTGAACCAGAAGTCGTAGCCAATTACTTTTCTTGGAAAAGTTGTACACTGTACTAGTATCTGCGGGAGTTAGTATTGTACATTTTTTAGAACACATAGGAAACTGTCTACACAAATTTAAATATGAAAATTTGTGCCACCCTAGTAGTCATATGTTTGTTAAACATGTATGTGAAAATAGTTAAAACTGACGAAGCTACGGCATTTATCTTGAAATGTATCCAGTGAAAATGTAATCGTGCACAGAGCATTCGCACGACTGATTTGTTTAGAAATATTTCCTAAATTATGAACGAAGGGTTTTGCATACAAAGATGAATAACTTTTATAAGCATAAAACATTATTTTCATCCTAATTATTATCGAATTTCCCCAAAATTCCACGCGGCCTTTCCCGATTGAAAGGAACGGCCGCGCTCCATGATACGCCGCGCTTAGCCCATCTGTCATAATATAGCGATTTTGCATAACGAAGGGCTAAATGAACTAACAGGTCTGTGCCACAAAAGGAGAAGGGCTAAAGGATAACCCATATTGTTCCAGAAAACAGCACTGCGTTATGCAACGTTTTGTGCAGGTTGATTATACCAGGTGCAAGTGGTGCCAAATTCACAACGTTCATTCCGAATTGAAAAGTCCTTTTAGATTACAGAATTGATAAAATTGGTTAAATGAGATAAACTAATCAATCAAATTCTGTTTTAAAAATTTTCCTTGCGTTTAAAACAAAATGGGAGGCTTATTATTACCGCTACATACTAAATTTCAAGCGCAAATAGCAAATACAATTGCTAGTTACACCAAAAGCTTACTGGCAACCTTACAGCGGCATTTAAGAAGCAGTTGGTGCGGCGTGTACGTTTCAGTGAATCTCTCAATAAAAATTCCAACGTATAGGACGAACTTGTTAATAATTATTGGAGTATACCAAATATCAAACGTAGTTAATTTAATCGTGCGTGCAAACGCGAAAAAGACGGGAGCGGACTTGGTGGGCACAATGTCAGAACCACCACAACGAATTCTCTAGACTATAAATGGTATTGGTTTTAAATTTCAAAGCAAAAACGTGATTGGAACACTTCAGCGAACCACCTGTTTTTTTTCCAATGCGGGGGGAAGGGCATGTCATGTTTGTTCTTAAACGACTTTTTTCTTCGCTCCAAAGAGTGTTGCAGTAGTTCTGTGTAAAAGTTTGAGCTTAGAGATGCAGAGTTTCGGGCTTCCGAGTTTTGTTTTTTTTTTCATGAGCTGTATAAGTATAGTCAAACATGAAATTTCAGAAACAACTAACATACCGCGTAGTAGCACAGCACCGGCTGGCTGGCTGGCTTGATTGCAGAGGGGAAGGAGCTATCTGACCAAGAACTTATTTCTCATAACAGTTCGATATGGCTTAAAGCCGCAGGCAAATTACTCTTACGTATGTGTTGGTGACCATACTGACATAATAAGAAATTCGCGTTAAAATAATTTACCCAAGAGAGACTTGAAACCGACAATCATTGTCTCACCGAAGACACCCCTTTACTAACTGAGCTAACGCGATACATAACAGAGTAATGGCAAAGTGGCATACATAAGTTTCGCTTGAGCGTGAACGATCTAAGCGCAGAGCTTCTGCTCGTGCATGCATGGGTATGGGACATTGCAAGATGACGTCGTATGAGTAAAAATGCTCGAAAAAATGACAGCTCAGCGAGCTTGTTTACATGGACTTCGAAATTTTTTTATTCCGATTCAGTGCAAGTGAGCGTGTCATATCTTCGAGCATTTTTACTCATATGACGTCAACTTGCAATGTCCCATACCCATGCCATGCACGGGCCGCAGCTCAATACGCTTGAATCGTTCACGCCCAAGCGAAACTTATGTATGTCACTTTGCGAAGACACTGTCATGTATCGCTATAGCGCAGTTAGTAAAGGGGTTTCTTTGGTGAGATATTGATTGTCGGTTCAAGTCTTGGTAATTGTTTAATGCGAATTTATTTTTATGTCAGTTGGTCACCAACGCATACGTAAGAGTTATTTACCTGCGACGTCAAGCCATACCGAACTTTTGAATGAGAATGAAGTTCCGGGCCAGAGCGCTCCTTTCCCCTCTGTAATCAAGCCAGCCAACCAGCCAGCTGTGCTACTAACGGTAGGGGAGACCGGGGCTAGTTGGCGGTGTTTCCAGTTTTCATTTTTTACTGCTTTGACTTTGGTAGATCTTGCAAAATAGAACACGTTGCATGAAATAATAGACTGTTGGCAACATCTCTGAATTTTATTAAAATGTTTGATACGTTGTCTTCATTTCTAGAGACAAAAAAATTAACGCGGAAAAGCCGCCAACTTACCCCAGCCTCGGGCGGTATGCATGGGGTAAGTTGGCGGACTGCCAGAAAATAAGCAATTCATTAGGAATACAATCACATAAGTGGTCCATATGGAATGTGCCGATTGTCTTTTCAATAAAACTGTATAGTATTCGGCATATCTCATTATATTTCAGTTTCAATACCCTGTCATTTTGACTTCGACGCGTACTCCATATTCAAAAGCAAATTTACGAAATTCTTCAGGCGTTTGGCTGAAATAATTGTCCATTTCATTGATGAGAGACACAAGAAAAAGTTTCTCTTACTTTGGAGTGAATTCCAGAAATAAAAATATATGATGACTATTTTTGCACTATCAATAGTACCGCCTACTTACCTCGTGTGCGTTACCGCCAACTTACCCCAACCGCATATTTTATAAAAAAGGATTTAAAAAATTACTTTTGGGTATGAATAGGCATAATATCTATACGGATGCTGAAGCCTCTTTTCACGCACTACCGAAAAATATAATGGTTCGGGACCTTAAATTACACAAAATGTTTAAAATTACGAAAATTTACAAATTATGCTCAAAAACACTTTTTCGTCCACAGCTTCTACAAAGCATAATGTTTCGCAACAAAAACACATTGGATAATGCGTTTCACATTACTTAAGGTACACAACGAGAGACAACGCTTTATGTCTAATAGAAACGGAGAAAAAGGGGTTTCGCCAACTAGCCCCGGGCTCCCCTATATTATTTGTTTCTGAAATTTTATGTTTGACATATAAGCTGATGAAAGAAATATTAACAAAACTCGGAGGAGCGAGAACTCATGCCTCTTTTTATCTCTAAACCCCAACCATTACACAGAACTACTGCAACGCTCTAAGGAACGAAGAAAACAGTTGTTTAGGGACGATTCATAAATTACATAACGCTTTTAGGGGGGAGGGGGTACGACAAGTTGTGACATGTTGTGACATAGGGGGAGGGGGAGTAAGCTAGATCGTTACGTAATATGTTTTCACCGAAGAAAAAAAAATTTCAATGAATAACATAATAGAAGAGGGGGAGATGGAGACATTTGTGACAATTTGTTACATGGGGGGAGTCAATTTTGGGCAATTTTTACACTACGTAATTTATTAATGGCCCTTATCCACAAGCATGACATGCCCGGTGCATGTGCACCGTATTGTCTAAAAGAAAAAAGAGAAGAAACAGGTGGTTCACTGAAGTGTTCCAATCACGTTTGTGCTTGGAAATTTAAAGCCAATGCCATTCTCAATGATAGGTAAGGGACCATTCATAAATTACGTAACGCAAAAATTGCCCAAAATTGACTCCTTCCTCCTCCCATGTAACAAGTTGTCATAAATTTCTCTATCCCCCTCCCCTATTACGTAACAAATTCCTCGAAAAAAAATTGTTTCGTAACGATCTGGCTTACTCCCTCTCCCCCATATGTCAACTTTTCGTACCCCCCTAAACGCGTTACGTAATTTATTATGGTCCCTAATCACCAGATGGAACTTTCTAAATGGAGCCTAACTTTGCAGGGATGATTGCTTTCGACGATAGCATGTTTTTGTTACAGCTCAGCAAAACAAAAAAAAGTAAAATGCTACAGGCTACCCAAAACAAAATTTTGTTGTTAAAATTTTCAAAAATAGTTAAAATTTGTTTAATGAAGATTACCACTAAATAGTTTTTTTTCCACGTTTTCATCGAATTTTCAACTTTGAGCTTCAATTTCCTTTAACAGAAAGCTACGATTATTCAAACAATGTGTGTGTATGAAAGGTGTGAGCGTTGGGAAGAAATACTAGTGCGGATGACAACAGACAATCGTGTTTTAGTAGTTTTATTTAGATTTTTAAAGAGACCGCCTAGAGGCGGTGTTGGGAACTAGAGGGTTAATTTGATTAAAACCATAACATCCACCAGCAAAATCTAACATCCGGACGATTAACATTGCTGTCGTTTGTTTTGTTTTTTTGTGACATTTGACGTACTAATGAAAGTTTAATTTGTCTTCAAATGCTGTACATAATCATATACAAATAATAACCTGTCATAATAAAATGAAGAAAAAATTTATTTATGGAGAAAGTCGCAGGGGATCGGTTTTATTCGTAATTCCCCTAAAATTACTAGTCGTAACTCGGTGAACTTATGGCACTCAGAAGAAGTTCATGTATGTTATATTTCAACCAAGTGACTGTCTGTTGGTACGGTATGGTTTGAAAACGCGCTACGGAGTAAACAAATGGTTGGTGGTAATTGGCCGGTTCAAGCCCATTCCGCTACCTCCCTGTTTTTTCTAGTTCTTTTTTTTTTTTTCTAATTACGATATGATGTTCATATCGCGATGTTATATTTGAAAGATGCTTTTTGTTAAATATATTTGAACGACACGTTTTACTACATCAGATTCAATGAAAGGGTTTCTTTTAAATTGTTGTAAAATGACTGATGCAACTAGCATAGCAACATAAGTGGCCTTAATGTTCAGATGTTATCGTCATAAACAGCCAGATTTGAAGGGTATTAGTTTTGGCTCTTGATTTTTTTGCTGCCTGTAAGCGGAATCGATAGTATTAATTAATAAGGGAAAGTTCCCGGTTATGGCATATCTGTTATTTCTGGTGTGTTGCACGCTTTATTGCATTTTTGACAAAGTTATATTCTAAGCTTTTAGGTTTATTACCAAATACAAATATGTTTTGTGAATTTGTATTTGGTATTACTATCATTATCCCTGGATGCTCCGTTCAAACATTTTTGGGTTCAATCAAAATGCGCTCCAGGTCCGCAGACTCTGTCTTTCTGGTGTTTAATGACAGATATCGCCAAACTTACTCACCTGCAATATACTGCTCATGATCACATATTTGTCATATATTTGGGATTATTAATTTTTATCTAAATGATTTGTGATCATGGGCAGTAGAACTTGCTGCAGTTTGGCTGAATTTTCTATTGAATACTCATTAGCTCTGAGATACTTACTATATCTGAAATTTTAAGCAGAATAATATTTTTTCGAAATTGTTTATGGTAAACGAAATTGTAAACTTTTGGTTGGTTAGTGAACATAAAAAGTGTTATTTTTGTGCTCTGTATTAATAGCGTCTAAACCATTGGTTTTGCGGTTAGTTCGGAAAATTTTCGTTATTTCCAAACGCGTTTTTTCGATTCCAAACAAATTCAAATAGAGACTTACTCTATTCAGTAAAGTTGTAGCTAATTCTAATACCAACAATGGAATTTGTTGAGAACACTTGTAAAGTCATGAAGAGGCTGATCATGGTATGTTGATGTCGAGATTCTATGTATGAATAAATGTTGGGTTAACCAAATCGGTTAAAATATTGTCATGATTTAATCACTGTAGTGTAGTGAGCAGCGTAATGTTTTGTTTGATTAGAAGCACAAGTTCCAGTTTTCTAGCTCCCACTCCCTCAGACCGCCAAAGCTTTAGGGCTTTATGACAAAATTATGATTTTTTCAATATTCAAACCGCAAGTCAATATATTAATGTGATGTTATGTAATATATTTTTGCATTTGCGAAATTGTTTATTAATTACAAATACCTTCAAACTGATCTAATTGACTGACATTGTACTTTGAGGAATCTAATTTTTCGAATTTGCCCAGTATTCTTTTTGTTAACTTCTAATTTTATCAGATTGTCATATCACAATAATTAGTCTACAGTATCGAAATAGTAGGCCTAGGTCGTATTTAATATTCCAAATAACAATTGGCTTATTAAATAGAATCAGTCACTAAAAATGATTTTATGGAAACATGATTTTGTGAGGCTAAAAAACCTAACCTAAGCTCACCTTTCTCCTAACGTTACTAGAGGCAAACACTGATTGTCTACCTTTTGAGATACTGCGCACCATTTGTGGAATTCTGCAGAAACGGTTAGAGATACGATCAAACCGACTAAAAATTCACCCTATAGGGTAACAAAATTGCCTATTCACCCTGAAAAAAAATTAAATTAAAAAATTTTTTTTGTTGGTCGTTATTGGGATTCAATCGCCCTCACCTTTATAATTTTAGCGCGAACATAGCGTTGCTGTCTCTAATATGTACCGTTCGAACCGTTCTGTCCCGCTCCAACGCCCCGTTACCCATACCATTAACTTATAGGGTAATGAGCTTATTTTCACCATGTTTCTATTTTCCATCTTTGTTCAACGCATTGGGCGACAATTGAGGCACTAAATCCGAATTTTCGTTGCGCTCAAACACGAGCATTTCATTGTTTTCAGGGCATTTGTGTTATTAGATTGATTCTAATCAACGAAGCAAAGTTCTTGATGCCAATTCATACGCATTCCATCGATTGTAGGCCGAGTAATTAATGAATTAGTGAGGTACCTTCCTTAATAGGGTGAAAATAGGCAATTTACCCTTTGTAAAAGTAATGGTAGTGGGCCTTCTTGTAGATGGATATACTGGATATATTTTTCCTAGAATTCATTTTACATTCAATATGTTGAACACCCAGAATTGGAACTTAAAATCGCAACGAAAGACGTTGTAATAATGGGAAAAATTGACAAGTGCTCTAAGCATCAGATGCTCGAGAAAACATGCAAACCGAGTGACTGTCGATCGAGCCAGTAAGAGACAAAACTATTCTGTAAGAACAACATTGCTGCATTGCCTTACAAGTTGTAAGTTACAATATTACATCATCACAAAGTGTTAGGAAGTTGATAGAACTGCTGATCATCGGCAATTGTCGCGTCTTCGCGTTTGAATAACTAGATACTTCAATGGTTATCAAAGTTTCTAAACTTTCGTATTCTTTAGTTGCTGTTATTATTCAGCTCTCCCTTGCCGAACACCTAAAATGAATGAATGATAAAATACTTTCATACTTTACTTGATGGGCTATATTGTGTCGATTTTGAAATGTATATATAGTTTATTTAGTAATGTTATAGCAGATCAACTTAAAGGACGTGAGTTCAAATCTATGTTTTCTCTCGTTTTTTTATATTGCGATTTTTTTTAAAGCTAAAATAGCTCAAGCCAGTTTACTGTGCATCTTTCCTTTTTTATGTGTTCATTACAGAAAATTAAGTTTTCAAGTGCCGCCCACGCATCATTGTGCAGTCTATTTTTTCTTTGGACGGTCCTCAAAAAGGCAAGCTAAAATCGTGGCTTCAACAATTCCATCATTTCTGTTCATAATTACAAGTTTATTCAAATTAGAGGATAATTATTGTAACCAGCCGTGCCTCTGAGACCACTTGCCTTTCTGAGGGTTAAAGAATATTATTAATACATATATTTTAAACATGGTATACAACACATAAATGATATGATAGAACGTTTGACAGATGAGTAATTATTGTATTCATCATTAAAGTTGTTTTGAAAAAGGGATATTTTGAAATCAGTGTATCAGTGATTATGCAATGAGAGCAGATGCGTGCCTTAAGAGACATGATCTTCTACAATTAACAAAAAAATCAAAGCTTTTGAGCGATTTAGTGGAGGGGCTAAGACATGGTCTTTATTAATCACATAATAAAGGTTCAAGTAAATTTTATTAATACCTCGGCATGCAAAAAATGGATTGCGTTAAAATCGTTATCAATATGATGGCTTCATTCGTCAGTACAGTATTAAAATTCGCACAAAAAACGGGTGTTACACGCAAGCCAATGATTAAATTTTAAAAGCATTTATAGTATGTTTATAAAAGTGCACGACAAACCTACATGATGGTTGAATCAGTTTATTTGTACCCTGCGTGTTTGGCTAGCGTATCGTCTACTGCCCCCACAAACATTCAAACTATTCACTATGAACACCATGAAAGCACCTAACAAGAATTCTTTTTAATCAGTTTGATTTTTCATTGCGCCTAGAAAATATACCACAGAAATACGCCATATGCACCTCAGAGAGCTTGGAAGCGCCCTACGAGTTAGGATAGACTATCCACTACCATCTCATGAGCTCAACTACTCATATCAACGCCCCAAAGAGATACAGTATATGCGCCCCAGAAAATCTGAAAGCGAGATATGTGAATATCATACTAGCGCCCCATAGAGTCTCGGAGCGCCGTGCGAACTATGAGAATATCGGACTTGCGCCATAGGGAGTTAAAGAGAGCCCTGCGACCTATGCGAATATTAAACTGGTGCCCGAGAGACTGAGAGCGCCCTGCGAGCAATGTGAATATCATGCTGGCGCCTCATAGGGTCATATTAGCACCATAGGGAGCTTTACCCGATCAGAATGAAATAACAAGATTATATTAGAACACAATTTTTGTATCATATTGTGTTATAAATTAGGTCTCGTTAGTAGTTAAAATAACAAAAAATTATAACAAGTAACAATACAAGATATAGTTTTGAAATATTTCTGTTATGTGTTTCTGATCGGGTAGAGTACCCTGTGAGCTATGAGAAGCACCACAGCGAGTGCGGAAGCGCTCTCCGAGCTATGGGAATATCATACTAGCGTTTTAGAAAATCTTAGAGTCTCGGAGCGCCGTGCGAACTATGAGAATATCGGAGTTGCGCCCTAGGGAGTTTAAGACAGCCCTGCGACCTATGCGAATATCAAACTGATGCCCGAGATACTCTGAGAGCGCCCTGCGAGCAATGTGAATATCATACTGGCGCCCCATAGAGTCATATTAGCGCCCTGTGAGCTGTGAAAAGCACCCCATCGAGTGCGGAAGCGCTCTCCGAGCTATGGGAATATTATACTAGCGCTCCAGAGAATCTTAGAGCGCCCTACGAACTATGAGAATATTAGAATAGCGAGTTCGAGAGCGCCCTGCGAATTATATGAATATCGTAAAAGCGCTCGAGAGAATCTAAGAGCGCCCTGCAATCTATGAGAATATTAGACTAGCGCCCCCGAGAATTTGTAAGCGCCCGGCAAATTAAGATAACATCAGACTAGTAACATAGAGAGTTTTGTGAATATCATCTTAGCGCCCTGAAGAGCTTGAGAGCGCCCTGTGAGCTATGGTACTATGTATCACACTGAGGCCCTAGCGAGCATGGAACCACTCTTCGAACTATGGGAATATGATACTGGTACCCCAGAGAATCTGAGAGCACCCTACGAACTATGGGAATGTCAGATTAGCGCCCTAGCAAGTTTGGGAGCGCCCTGCGAGCTATGGAAATGTTATACTGGCGCCAGAGATAATCTGAGAGCGCCATGCGAGCGCTGAGAATATAAAGCTAATCTAGAGAGTTTGAGAGCGCCTAGCGTGCTATGGGAATGTTATGCTAGCGCTCGAGAGAATCAAAGAGCGCCCTACGAGCTATGTGAATATCATACTTGCGCCCTATAGAGTCATACTAGCGCCCTAGATAGCCTGAGAGCGTCCAGCGAGCTATGAGAATATCATTATAACACCCCAGCGTGGAAGCGCTCTCCAAGCTATGTGGATATCACAATAGCACCCCATAGGGTCTCGGAGCGTACTGCGGGCTATGAGAATATCAGACTAGCGCCAATGTGAGTTTTAAAGTACCCGGCGAGCTATGGGAATATCACACTGGCGTCCCAGAGAATCTGAGAGCGCCCTGCAAACTATGAGAATATCAGACTACCCTACAGAGTTTGAGAGCACCCTGCGAGCTATGGGAATATCATGCTGGCGCTCGAGAGAATCTGAGGGCGCCTCGCGCGCTATGCGAATATCATACTAGCGCACCATAGTCATACTAGCGCCCTAGAGAGCTTTAAATCGATTTGCGAGCTATGAGAATATTATACTAACGCCTTAACGAGCATGGAAGCGCTCTCCGAGCTATGGGAATATCATACGAGCGGCCCAGAGAGTCTGAAAGCGCCCTACGAACAATGAAAATATCAAACTAGCCCCTAGTGAGTTCGAGAGTGCCCTACGAGCTATGGGAATATCATGCTGGCGCTCGAGAGAATCTGAGAGCGCCATGATATGCTGGCTGCGAGATATGTGAATATCCTTCTAGCACCCCATATAGCCATACTAGCGCCCTGCGAGCTATAAGAATACCATACTAGCGCGTCAGCGAGTGTCAAAGCGCTCTCCGAGCTATGGGAATATCATACTGGCATTTTAGAGAGTCCGAAAGCGCCCAGCGAACAATGAGAATATCAGACTAGCGCTCTCAAGAGTTTGAGATTACCCTACGAGCTATGGGAACAAAATGCTTGCGCCAGAGAGAATCTGAGAGCGCCCTGCGAGCAATGGGAATATCATACTAGCGCCCCATAGAGCCATACTAACGCCCTAGAGAGTTTGAAATCGGCCTGGAGCTATGAGAATATTAAACTAGCGCCCTAGTAAGTTTTGGAGTGCCATGCGAGCTATGGGAATATCGTACTGGCGCCCCAGATAATCCGAGAGCGCACTGCGAACTATAGGAATATTAGACTAACGCCCCAAAGAAGCTGTGAGCGCCCTGCGAACTATGAAAATATCGAACTACCGCCTGAAGAGTTTGGGCGCGCTCTGCGAGCTATTGGAATATCATACTGACGCTCGAAAGAATCTGAGAGCGCCCTGCGAGCTATGGGAATACCATACTAGCTCCCCATACAGTTATACTAGCGCCCTAGAGAGCTATGAGAATATCGAACTAGCACCCTAGTGAGTTTGAGAGTGCTTATGCTAGCGCTCCAGAAAATTCGTGAGCGCCCTGCAAACTAAGAGAATATCGAACTAGCGCCCAAGAGAGTTCGAGAGCGTCCTGCGAGCTATGGGAATATCATGTTGGCGCTCGAGTGAATCTGAGAGCGCCTCGCGAGCTATGTTAATATTTTATTAGCGCCCCATAATCATATTAGCGCCCTAGAAAGCTTGAAATCGATCTGCGAGTTATGAGAATATTATACTAGCGCCCCAGCGACCAAGGATGCGCTCTCCGAGTAGCATGTAGCGCCCCAGAGTGTCCGAAAGAGAAGAATCTGAGAGCGCCCTGCGGACGATGAGAGTTTCATAATATCCTAGAGAGTTTGAGAGCGCCCTGCGAGGAATATCATGCTGGTGCTCAAGGGATTCTGAGAGCGCCCTGCGAGCTCTGTGAATATCATACTAGCGCCCTGAAGAGCTTGAGAGCGCCTTGTGAGCTATGATATTATATATCATACTGGGGCCCTAGCGAGTATGAAAGCATTCTCCGAGCTATGGGAATATCATACTGGCACCCCAGAGAATCTGAAAGCGCCCTACGAACTGTGGGAATGTCAGATTAGCGCCCTGCGAGCTATGGAAATATCATACTGGCGCCAGAGAGAATCTGAGAGCGCCCTGCGAGCGATGAGAATATAAGGCTAACCTAGAGAGTTTGAGAGCGCCCAGCGTGCTATGGGAGTGTTATGCTGGCGCTCTAGAGAACCTGAGAGCGCCCTGCGAGCTATGTGAATACCATACTTGCGCCCCATAGAGTCATACTAACGCCCTGGACTGAGAGCGCCCAGCGAGCTATGAGAATATCGTAATAGCACCCCAGCGAGTGTGGAAGCGCTCTCCGAGCTATGTGGATATCACAATAGCACCCCATAGGGTCTCGGAGCGCCCTGCGAGCAAGCATGGGAAAAATCGCATCGTGGACCGATCGTTCGCGCTTCGCAAGCAAGCTTTCTTCAGTTGTGATGCATTCTGTTAGCTTCGAAAATGATACCTAGCAACCTGTCGTTACGGACACATGCGATTTAAAGCTATAACAACCACCGAAGAAGCACATCAGTTGTGTTTTAATTCTTTCCTTCCCCAACGCGGATGGCTTCGTTCGCGAAGCTCTTCTCGAGCAGTTCGCGGTTTGCATAGGATTTTCATTATACAGTTTTATTTCATTTTCATATTCGCACAATATAATTAATACTTGGAAAACCATATACCATTTTAAAACTAGCTGATAATCAATGGTTTTAAAAATTTGCAACAATGCACTGCTAACAAATAGGCCGCAAGGAACTTCAGTAGATCAAATTGCAAGTTGTGTATCACAAAACTACCCATAACGCGATCTGTCAGCAAAAAAAATCCAGTGCAAAAATAGGTACTATGTTTTAATCATGCAGAAAGAAACCTTTGTGAGCTTCGCGAAGCTACGTGACAAACATTCACGAGCGAAGAATTGAAGCTGCTCTTAAATTTTTTAAGCTTCACTTTTGATTCGCAGTTTGCCCATCTAGTGACCTGCTCTGAAGTTATTAGACTTCTCCCTTCGTGCGTTGATTATGGTTAATTAGTGAGCATACAATTTTGACTACTTTGTGATCCACAGTTAGCAACAGTCGCGCGAGTGAACGAATTTTCCCATGCCTGCCTGCGAGCTTTAAAAATGATAAACTAGTGCCCTTGCGAGTCTGAGAGCACCCTGCGAATATCATACTGGCGCCCCATAGAGTCATATTAGCGCCCTGTGAGCTGTGAAAAGCACCCCAGCGAGTGCGGAAGCGCTCTCCGAGCTATGGTAATATTATACTAGCGCTCCAGAGAATCTTAGAGCGCCCTACGAACTATGAGAATATTAGACTAGCGCCCTAGCAAGTTTGAGAGCGCCCTGCGAATTATGTGAATATCGTAAAAGCGCTCGAGAGAATCTAAGAGCGCGCTGCAATCTATGAGAATATTAGACTAGCGCCCCAGAGAATTTGTAAGCGCCCAGCAAATTAAGATAACATATTAGAGAGTTTTGTGAATATCATACTAGCACCCTGAAGAGCTTGAGAGCACCCTGAGAGCTTTGGAAATGACAAACTATTGCCCCTGCGAGTCTGAGAGCACCCTGCGAGCTATCGGAATATCATACTAGCGTCCTATGAGTTTTGCAAATATCATATTGGCGCCCCAGAGAGTGTGGAAGCGCCCTGCAAGCGATGGGAACATCAGACTATCGTCGGAGAGAATCTGAGAGCGCCTTGCGTGACTTGTAAGTATCAAACTAATGTTGAAACGCTCTGCGAGGTGTGGGAATATCATACTAGTGCTTTCAAGTATCTGAGAGTATCCTATGAGCATATCATACCAGTGCCCCATACAGTCTGGGATCGCCATGTGAGTTATGAAAATATCATACTAGCGCGGCAGGGAGTTTGACAATACCCTACGAGTTTGAATAGATTCCAATTAGCTGGGATCATTAAATTTGCCTTCCAGAATGATAAGGCCAACGGAATTTTTTTTTTGGCTCAAAAAATATTTTTTTTCGGTTCCAGGAGCTGGTTAGTCGCCGACTAACCGTGACTAACCGCAACTACAGCACTGGTTTTTAGCTATCTTTGGCAAATTTAAGATTAAAAGAAACGAAAGATATCCCAACAATTTCCGAACCCCACACAAAGTATATTCGAATAAATAAAGCGCAAAGCATAAGTGCGACATACATGTATGCGAGCGCATGGTCAAACATAATCGTGGGAAATGCCACTTGGCTTGTTCGCGTTTTCTTCACTTTTAAGATTCTTTCGAATTGCCGTAACCGGTAACAAAATTGTTGTTAATCGATAGGAAAAAGCTCAGCGATGTTGTGAATTTTTTCAACGAAAATGTTTAGGACACGAATAGCTACTTATTTTTTGCCTCCTAAAGTAAACCACATCCCCATAATACAAAAACCATCTAAAAAAGAATTTTAAAGCTAAACAAAAATTTGGACAGCAACGAATTGACTAAACAAATAAATAGTATTTTATTTGTTACACTTTCATCTGACATTTTAATGTTCCTTATGAGACTATAAGAATAAGACTGTCAGATACAGTTTCATAGTGGTAGCTTCAATTGCTACTCGAACACCGCTCCATGACCAACATACCGAAATTTCAGAAGTAATCGAAACAAATCTAGTGGTCTATTGACACTTACGACACCCCTAAAATTTATTCCTTTTCCGAACTGTATATATGACTACGGCAAAAACCAGTTTGACATCCATCTCGTACCCAAAGCCATGGATCCAGTGCCACAGTTATTAGCCCGCACGAACCCATAGCAAATGGCTGAATTTTAAAGGCAACATAAATATTTTGATGAAGCAATCATAATCCTATTACCGCCATCACATTCACGTACTGATACGGACAGAAGTTTTTCCCGGATCGCATCACACTGCTCTGCCGCCCGGAAGATGGACGAGGTACTCGCATAATTTTGAGGCAAACTTTGGGTTCTGTGTTGTCTGGATTCAGCTGGTATCAGGTAGCGGTTCTTATACCTGTAAAACTCGTCGTTTCGGAAAACTGGATCCGAAGCACGATTTCGCAATTACAACGCATTCTTCTCCGTCTCCGGATGGGGGGCGAAAGTTTATTTTCGAAAAGAAAGCTCAATTTAGTACGGTCGATTCAGCTCTTGTCGTAAAAGTCGGGGGAGGGGACAAGGCAACGCCATCAGGTGGTCTAAGACGAAGTTTTATTACCGAAGCCTTTAGAGGTTGTTATCGAAGCAGATTAATAACGATGATATGAAACTGTATCGGTTTGGTGAGTGTTTCCGAACTCCGACGAAAACACTCGGAATAAGGGTTACTGGATAATTCGTACCGCATTTAATCGGCTTATAGTGACTATATTACCTATGATCGTAGTTGTGAGTGTATTGAGTAGCACACAATTACCGGTCTGTACAAGGCACCCACCTGGAGGATGTGGGGTATAAAGTCCTTGCACAGGTTCAGGTGTCTACCCAGGTAAACCTCCCCGTCGGAAAAGACGTCACTAGGTAAAGTGCGGAGGTAGGGGATCTGTTGTTAATGTCTGTTCCCTTTCCAAACCATTTACGCGTCGATTGTGTCGAGAGAACCCGTTTATTTATCGTTTTCGTTTTGGAGTATCAATTACACAATAATTATCTAGCACTGCCAGCAGTGTTTGAATGAAACCACTAGCGCCGAACGGAGAAGGAGGCAAGGTTGTGTCGATTTTGAAGGACGGTCAAACTTTTCACATTCTAATAGAAATTCAATACAATACACACGCACATATGAATATGACGTAATTGGCCAGAAGTTTCTTCCGAGTATTTCTTTGTTGATTAGAAAGTTGGTTAACATTACGTGTATGACATGGATAGGATCCTTTCGTTTATTGAAAGGAAATACTTGGAGTACTGTTTTTTTTTGCTTGAAGAAAGTTATTTTCAGGAGGCGAAGAGATATTTGTTTAACAAAGGCTATCAAAGCTGATAAAACTGTTGTTCAGAACAAATTTTGATAGCTACAGTTTCTGGCATGCTTAAGCTAAGATTATGCTTGAGCTTAAGTTGATTTTCTGTGAATTTCACTTGAACTTCACTATTAAATAACACACCGGTATTTCGACTACTACTTCAAATCTTTTTCAGTGTTTGTCACGTGGATATTGTGACAATAATATGGTCAAGGACTGTAATTGTGTGTGCTGAAACAGTAACAGAAAATCGGACGATTTGCATATTTCTGGGACTAATTTACTTTTCGGTGGTATGTTGATAATACTTTGTATTGCTGGAATAAATACTCCTGCTTTTCTTTTATTTCACAATACTGAGTGTCATTTTTGAAATACGTAATCAAGACTCCTTGAAAAAACTTTGCACATAACTGTTGCTGTTTCCGACGTAGTTATTGCCTACATGTTCGTCGAATTGAATTTGGGATGGAAAGTTGTTTTAGAATTTCCCAACACGGTGTATTTGTAAGACAACTTTATTAACCGTTATGTGTTCGACGCGATACCCGGGTACCTTTTAAGGTTTAAATTATTGAAATTCCCATGTTTTATCCATAGCTGGAAATTGAATCTTTGTGACATCTTAGAACTACACTAAGTCAAGCTTTTGGGTTCATAATATTGTTGATGTAGTAAGGGGGGAGGGAGGAGGGGCCACTGATTTTTTTACTACGTAGCAGGCCGACGTGGGTACCCGGGTACCCACAAAACTGAAATACCAACAACTAAGCTAATTTCCAGCCGATTTTGATACTTTTTAGTGTTTTGGATTTGGGAATTCATCCACTTTTAGACTTGGTAAAAATGAATCAGGTTACTTCATTCGGTTCCCGGGAATCCGCATTTCCGGAAGCATGTTCCAGTGCTGGAGTACAATTTTTGAATTTTTATGGAATACAGTTACGAATTTGGCAATATGGGTATCAAAATTCTCGGAATTGCATCAGTAGGCTATTTATCGTGGTTTTGGAACCAGTTAGTGATTTGACCCCGAAACGGACACTCAGGAGCAGATTTTCGTGGAGCCGTGAGTGGTCAATCCATTCCAATTCCATTTTTCAAGATCCCATAGGGTCCCGTAACAAAAAATAACAGTCTTCCGAGACAATATGAAGAGTTTTGTTACTCATACTGCTAGAACATTATTAAAATTTACAAATGACGAATTTCGCGCCAATTCGAACAAATGTTGGCAGCGCCCTCTCAGATTTTAATGAAACTTTCTGTACATGAAGACTTTGTCACAAAAAGCGACTATGTATATTTTGTTTTTCCAAAAATGATCTAGACTGTCTTTTGAAAAGGGCCAAACTTTTTTTACCATTTTTTTCAAATGGCTATAATCTAAAAATGACAAATCCTACAAAAAAATGTTGTAGGAGTGGTTTTCACAAAATTAGTCAAATTTTCGAATAAAAATATCGAAAAAAATCTTCATTGACTCCTACACTAAAAAAAATCAGGAAGTCGATTTACAAAAAAAAACCATTTTTGATTTAGATGAAATTTTGTTCCAAGATAGATAATTATTTTCCCTACCTACCGTCAAAAATTCATGTTGGGCACTTTTAAGAAAAAAAAAGTTATTTGAAAAAAACTTTTCCTTGTCTAAACTGAATTTTTTCAGTGTTTTTTATCGAAAACTAAACCAATGAAAGTCATAATTATCTCAGAATCCATTTTCCCAGCTGCTAGTTGCCTGATACATGCAAAAAGCATCAGTTACGAATTTGGTATATATTCATAACAAACTTGAATGAAGACTGGAAGACTGGAAGATTGGAAGATCGGAAGACTGGAAGACAAGAAGAATGGAAGACTTGAAGACTGCAGTTCTTTTATTCCTCTCAAAACTGATAAATTTTAAGAAAAAATTGACAAACTTTTCAAAAAATTATTTGATGTCTGATAGAGCAGCAGCAAAATACAACAATAAGAAAAACTTTGCAAACTTTTGTAGATTCCAGTCAAAGTATGAGTTAAGGTTGTAGAGAGAATGGGCCAAAATCGAAAACGAAAAAAGCAGTTTTTTCCACACCGAGTGTTAGAACTTTATAAAAATCAATCAGCTTATTTAAAATGTTGTTACTTGAATAATTCATAGCCCATTGACCGTAGCTATACACTTTCTTCAGCAAAATTACGCCCCTGTATTTGGCTCAACTATATAAAGTGTTTTCTATACTTTTAAAATTTTGTAGATACCAAGTTTTGAAGAAAAAATACTGAAAAACACCAAAAATTGCTAAGTTTTAATGGCTCTGCCGCTCTTATAATTCAAAATTTGTACAAACTAACTAACCAAACTTCTCCATTTGGACAGTTCAGGACCACTTCAACAGGCATAAATTGGAAATTTTATCCAAAATCGGCCCATTTTTCAAAAAATCAAAAATCGCCACCACTAGGAAGCGTTTTAGCAAATTCACTCCGAAGAAGGAAGTGGTCCTAATACCCTAACCTTTCATTTAAGAAGTGAGCTCGATGACTTTTTTAACATGATGTCATTTTGGGACACCCTAGTGTATTTTTTTTACAATGGAGAAGACCTTTACGTCCTAGCCCAGAACACGTGCTATTGGTAGGTGTCCAAGCTACCGCACGGGGTGTACTGGGGGCGTGTCGGGCTCGAATGGTAACGCTGCCATTAATACCGACTAAACTCCATTGGGCTCCGCCATCGTTCCTCCCAGAAACTACCTCTCGGTATTACTTCCGGGGGAATGGCTGTACTTAATGTACTCATTCACTCTCACTCACGCGTTCATATGTCCTGTATGAGGCTTACTTGGGTGCTATCTCTATCGCATCTTGATTCACTCCCAAACACTCCACATGAGGCTTACTTTTGTGCTCGCCTCACCCATACCATGTGAGGCTGACTTTTGTGCTCACTCTTAACATGCCGTGTGAAACTGACTTGGATGCTCACTCTTTCGCTCCTCTGCCACGCCATGAGGCATCTACGACATACTACGCTACGACCCTCCCGTCTTGGCATGAGGCAGTCCACTTATACGCCTACACACTCACTCTTCTGTCTTGCTTCGGGGTGGCTGGGTTTACCCCTTACGCGGTTGTCAGTCACTTCGCCAAACCTGCCTCAGCATGAACAGACCATTCACTCCCTTTTTTTGCGCTTGGCCTTTTTCGCTCCAACTAACCAATCACTGGTTAGCCGTGCCCGTCGTCTGTTGCTCGGTTCGCCAAATTACCTGTAGCCTACAGGCAATCTGGGTGGTAGTAGCCGAAACTGCGTTTCACATTCACTGCGTTGACACATCTGCTGAATAAGGGTATCAGGGGTTGTGTCCCAGCTACAGACGTCAAACATTGCTCTTCTTTCGACGTCGAAACGAGGACATACGAACAGTATGTGTTCGGCAGTTTCGTCTACACCTGGGCAGTCCGGGCAGATTGGGACCTCCGCGTGACCGAACCTGTGGAGGTACTGTCGGAAACAGCCATGGCTTGACAGGAATTGTGTCAGACGGAAGTGAATTTCCCCATGGAGTCTTCCCACCCAGCTCGATATGCTAGGTATCAGCCGGTGGGTCCACCTACCTTTCGAGGAGTTTTCCCACTCACGCTGCCATCTGGCGACCGAGGTCACCCTGGTGCGCTCGCGGGCTCCCCTATTTCCAAGTAGCTCAAAGCACTCCTCATCTTCCCGAATGACCAGCCCGACTGGCATCATGCTCGCTATCACGCAGGATGCATCGTGTGATACCGTGCGGTAGGTAGATATCACTCTGAGGCACATCACGCGGTAGGTGCTCTCCAGTTTCTGTAGGTAACTGGTTACCCTCAATGCTCTTGACCATGACGGGCCGCCGTACCTGAGGATAGATACGGCAACGCCTGCCAGTAGCCTACGTCTACTGGCGCACACGTTTGAGTTGTTGGACATCATCCTCGATAGAGCCGCAACAGCAGTCGACGCTATTTTGCATGTATGGCTGCCGAAGGTCAGCTTGTCGTCTATAATGACTCCGAGAGACTTCAGACTTCGCTGTGAAGTGATCGCGACTTCTCCCACATGGATAACTGCATGTTGTGCCGACTTGCGGTTGTTGACGATAACTACCTCCGTCTTATGATGAGCGAGCTCCAGGCCTCTCGCGCTCATCCATTCCTCCACCGTGCTGATCGCGTGTTCTGCGGTTAGTTCTACCTCAGGGATTGACTCCCCGTAGACCTCCAAGGTTACGTCGTCGGCAAAGCCGACGATCTTGACCCAGGAGGGAACTTCAGTCTCAGAACCCCGTCATACATGAGGTTCCATAGCACCGGGCCTAGGATCGAACCCTGCGGGACTCCGGCGGTAATCGGAACCCTTTTCTGACCGGCGTCGGTCTCGTATAGCAGTACGCGGTTCTGGAAGTAACTTTCCAGGATCCGGTACAGACCCACCGGTAGGCTAAGCCGGTGTAACGAGAGCGCGATGGCATCCCAGCTTGCGCTGGTGAATTCGTTCTTCACGTCAAGTGTCACTAACGCACAGTATCGAATGCATCGCCTTTTTCGGTGGATCGCTATCTCGGCAGTATTTATCACTGAGTTGAGAGCGTCCACCGTGGACTTACCCTTTCGAAAACCAAACTGGTTGCTTGACAGGCCGTCCGTACCTTCTGCGTACGGGGTTAGCCTGTTGAGGATAATCCTCTCAAGCAGTTTTCCAGTCGTGTCGATCAGACAGATTGGTCTGTACGCCGATGGGTCGCCTGGCGACTTCCCGGGCTTCGGCAACAGCACCAATTTCTTCCTTTTCCATCTATCGGGGAAACGGCACTCGTCAAGGCATCTCTGCATAGCTAGCCTGAACATGTTCGGGTTCGTTATGAGAGCGCTGTTTGAAACTCCATCCGGCCCTGGAGCTTTGTTCATTACTAGGGATTTAGCCACTGCGAGTAGTTCTTCATTCGTCACCGGAGCCACCGTTTCGGCCGTCCCGCACTGTCTCGTAGTGCAGGTGGCCAGGTGCTTGTGGCTCAAGATGGGAAGAGTACTTCGATAATCGTCGCCAACCGGTCCGGAAACCGTTCTGAAAATAAAGAGCCCCCTTTGGTCTTGCCATCACAATCCTGTAGGCGTCACCCCACGAATCAGCTCGAAACACTTCACGGCGGTTCTCTCTTGCATCCTCGGTGCGAGCTCTTTGCATCCTACGTCTAGCTCTGAGGCAGGCTGATCGTAGAGCTGCAATCTCGGTACTCCACCAGTATACCGGGCATCTGCCGTTTCTTGGCAGGGTTTTTTCTCGGCATAGTGGCGTCGCACGCGCGTGATAGAACAGCTAACAGCGCATCCCCGCTTAGACTGTCGGTGTTGGCCTCCAGTTCCAGGGCCGCGGTGAAAGCTTCGCTGTCGAAGTGATTGGACTTCCACCCGCGTACCTGACAGGGATCTCCCGCCCTCGGATGCTGCACACCATAGTTGATCCTAAAGCGGATTGCTAAGTGATCGCTAGTGTATACAAAGGCGTATATGTGGACTGCCTCATGCCAAGATGGGAGGGTCGTAGCGTCGTATGTTGGGACTTAGCTATAGACGCCTCGTGGCGTGGCAGAGGAGTGAAAGGGTGAGCACCAAAGTCAGTCTCACAAGGTATGAAAATGGTGAGCACCCAAGTAAGCCTCACATGATATGTCAGACGTGAGGCCTAAGAAAAATGTCTCACATGGGATGCCAGGGGGAGCGACAGGGGTGTAATAGAGTGGTATGATCGAGAGTAAATCAGGTGATATGGTGAACATCCAAGTCAGCCTCACATGGTATGGTAGAGGCGAGCACAAAAGTAAGCCTCGCAAGGTATGAAAAAGGTGAGCACAAAAGTAAGTCTCATGTGGAGTGTTTGAGAGTGAACCATGGTGTGACAGAGAGAGCACCAAGTAAGCCTCATACAGGATGTATGAACGCGTGAGCGAGAGTGAGTGAGTGCATCAAGTACAGCCATCCCCCCAGAAGTGATACCGAGAGGTAGTCGGTATTACCTAGTCATGGCGTCACCGTTTTTTTTCTCTTCTATTATTTGCATTTAGTCCCACTTAGTTATTATATTCGCTATGATGATGATGGATTTTTGTTATTTGTTTACTGTAGTTTTTAAAATAATGAGATGTCTACAGAAGTCTGCGCCACGCGCGCGATAAGCAGATAGAGACTAACTTGAAATCGAACATGGTGACCAGTACTAAGAGCTCATCGGGTTGAATTGAAGCTTTTAGACTTTTGTTGTGATCAGGGTCTGATTTGATGATGGAGTTGCTTTGCTGGCTTTGCTCGACAATAGAGTTAATCTCTGTTATTGCTGCCATAGCGGCAATAACGGAGTTGGTTCGTTGAGTGGGGGGCTTTTTTTATTTAAATATTAAAAATCTTGCTAAAAAGATTGCCTAACAGTTTTGGTGTGGATATCAAAACATTTTGCAAAATTTTACAATTATAACATCAAAAGAAACGCAATTCAAGCCCAGTATTAGGCCTATTATAATTGAAATATCTCGTAAAGTGCTTCAAAATTTATTCACCATGTTTATTTTTTTGAAAAAATAAATAAAATTAATCCAACTTGATAAAATATTTAATTTGTTTCTAACATCCTCATTTTTAACAAAAATCTATATGGGACTCCTATGTTTCAATGGACAGTATACATCAATATTATATATCAAAATAAAGTAACTGTATAAAATACATGCAACGGGAGGAACAGGGTACATTACGACTGGAAGACTAGATGGTGGAATGGATTTCCAATCTGAATCACTGCGAGGAAACTTTTTGTTTTCTCCTGAGGGCTTCAAATGAATGATCTATGCTTATCTATCAAACAAGCCATCAGGCCCCTTAAATGTGGTAGGGTAATGTACCTATTATGGCAGTAGAGCTTATTGCGGCCCTATTTTTGCACCGCTTAGTTTCGAATCAAGCATGAGATAATGACAATATCTGATAAGGATGAAAAGTCATCACTTGTGGCTGAACACCCAATACACTAAATTAGAAATGTGATGCAAACAAAAAGATATAATCAAATAGACCATTAACATTAAAAAAAAATTGACAATAACTATTTGACTGTAACAGATGTGCAAAAGTAAGCTCAAGTAATATTCTTTACTTGTTGTGCACATATTTATTTAAAACTATCCTCTAAATAACACTATTAAAACTATGTGCTATGAACCGGCAATTACCGCCTCATATCTCGTTATTCAGCCAGAAATATGGACATAAAATTCGGCTCGGGACAATGCAATGTTTGATGTGAAACTAGTCATTTCCAGTTTTTAGCCTTTGCAATACTGGGCGCCCTTTTTCTATCATCTGATGAGATTCTTTCTTAGTAGAATTAATCGTTTTTCAAATGATGTATTCGTGGCATCCATGATCTGGATACCTAGTTAAAATCGACGCAAATATACTGCATTGTGTTTTAACCAGATTATTTTTCGGTGAAATTTTCTGAGCGATAATTGAATCGCTGAGAAGAAAAAACCACAGAATAGAATATTTATTTTCACTTATGCTAGAAATGGATATATTACTGCTAATTAATCATTATACAGATGTTTAAAAAACAGTACACTGATCGCTTATTGTGATAAAGGTTGTAGATAATATAGCTTCCTTTAAGAGAAGCTTCAGCTATAAAGTCGAAGACAATTTTGTTTTACGATTTTGAAGGTAATGAACCTCTTGTGTAATGTAAGGATTTCTTTATACATTTATTCCGTAAGAAAACCCTGTTTTAATCTACCTTGTCGTGCAATTATACCTTTCTCATTTATCCAAGCTACGATTCCATGGCTGGTTATGTTCAATACAACGATGGAAATGTATATTACATATTCAGTATGATTTGCACATACAAACAATGGATCGAAAGCCAAGGTCTTGAGATACTTTGTGTCGACACTGAAACATCGCTTGAAACCAGCGGCGGATCAAGGAGGAAGATCCGGGGGATCCGAACCCTGCCGAAATTTTTAACTTGTTAAGAAATTTTAAATTAGTTTTAATTTTAAAGTAGCAACCTCTTATTACATACTCCTACCTAAGCCTTTATATGTAAAAAAGGTTGACGATTTTTAGATTTTTTCTATATGAGAATGGCAAAAATGTGGCAAATTCTAAAAAAGTCAACTTCCGCAAAAAAATTTTTTTTGAGATTTCATCAAATCTCAACGTTTCCTGCATTTTAAAATCATTTGGCATCAAAAATGCAAATTCGATTTTGAAATTTTCCCTTATTTCACCCTTTGAGAATTTTTCATTTCAGTTTATATGTGAATTTGCTGTGTGATCGCACTCTTCAACCCATAACTCCGGAACCGGAAGTCCAATCAATAAATTCAATAGCAGCCGATGGAAAGGTTGTACCTTTCATTTGAGACTAAGATTGTGCAAATCGGTCCAGCCTCTCTGAGAAACAGAGGTGACATTTTTCCACATACACACATACACAAAGACATTTTCCGATCTCGACGAACTGAGTCGAATGGAATATGACACTCGGCCCTCCGGGCTGGGATTAGGTTAACTATAAGGTTGAGAAAGGCAAAAAACAACGATAGCATTGAATCTACTGAAACAAAAATCTGAAACGAGCTAAACAGATTGCCAATCGATGCCTGGATGGATACCGCATTTCAATGTGAAACTTGACCTTCTATTTCGACAGACATCGCCGCCATTCAAAATAAGTCGCCGACGATAACATTTCCGTTTCCGATTCAAGAACACTGAGTCTCATCAATCAAATGTTACAAGCAACGAACCAACAAATTTCGATCCAGTTTGATACGCTTTTCGCTGGTAGGCCGAGGATAAAAATTCAACGGAGGGTAAAAACTGATCCCTTCCTGGAATCGAGGGTGCATAAAGTATGGCAATGAGCCCTAAATCTACCGCACAAAACGGCTTTTTTATCGGTGATTCACAGTCATTCGTTTGGCTTACCCTTTTTTGGGATCGAGGCCCCTTGATTGAGAGGGCTAACCTTTTTCTCTAATCTGCTTCGGAAAATTAGTTGAGTTGGCTCGATCTGAGCAACCACCACTCAATGATGGGTATGAATATAAGATTATACTTAAATCACTTACAGTAAAGTAGTATAGTTTTGCGAAACTCTCCCGTTAGATGATAAATGATTGCAAAAGTCGAGAAGTGTCGTTGAGGGGGCGAGAGTACTTTCGCGTCTACTTTTGCTACTAGCGAAACTAAATGAGTGAAATAACATCAAAAGAAAAGTATCTGCCATTCCGATGTCGCGCCAATGAAAACGATGGGAATCGCTCCGCAGAGAGGGGCGGTGGTTACATGAATTATTCATTTCCTCTATTCATAATTTACAAATTTCAAGTGGCGCAATGAGTGAGCAAGAAATTCTTCATTTATCATAAGTAATTAACTTCCGTGTCGGGTGTTGACGAAAACAGACCCGGCAGGTGGCTAATTTGGGCTAGTTGCAGTTGCTCTTCGCCATTTCCTGCCGCTGCGTCCGCTACTACGGTTTGGCTAATTATTTTGAAAGCGAAAGGTCGTCCTCAACGGGTTAATTGGTCAAAAGTGAGCTTACTATTTTCGTGGTGACAGATGCAAGTCGCGAGAGAGCTATGAAAATTGTTTAAATTTTGATTAGACTAAAGTAGAGCCGGGGGTCCAACTTTTCAACTTTCAATTTTTTATTCGGTTCGTTTATTTGATTAAGGCACGTTAGCTTTAGCTTAAAGGTGCCATTGTTACCTTTTAGTCTAGAGAGCAAATTAATGAGAGATTTGTTTCTTGGAGAGAAACAAATTAATGCTCTTTATTTTAATTACATTAAGGAATTGAAATCATTCTCATTTTTTTTCATTGAGCACCCGGTAGTAACTTCGGCAAAGTTATTCTAAACATGATTATTCTAAAACTTTGCCTGTCATCTAAATTTTTTTCTTGGAAGATTTTCTTGTTCGGGTACACTACTTTATCCCAATCGAAAAATGTTTATTTACAAAGTTTCGGAATAATTCTGTGATCATATCCTATGAAGGGATGCAAGCTCTAAACGTCCAAGTCCTCAAACAAGTTTTGTCCTACTTTTATGGATTGATTTTACTAAATTACCCAAAAAGGTTCAGAAGAGATTCATTTTTTTTTCGAGAAAGAATTCTCAGCCAGTATCAATGATCAGAGTTCAAACGAATCGAAATTCATAAACTTCACAAACAAGGAATCGATAATCTTCCACATCTCTCAATGTTTGACGAGTTTGACTGTTTGACGAGTGGCAGCAGAACACGGAACTTTATTATGGTTATCAAATTTTAGCACCCTGTCCTAATTACGCCACTTAAACTCAGGTAATAACAGTCGCTTGGTGTCATCATTGGATGACGTTTGTCAAAGTAGTTGTTGCTCTGGCGATGATTAGGACGATGATGACGGCCATCAATACCGAAACGTAATAGTTCAATGATTGGCACGTTTTTACTGCTCCCACCCACCACTACTACCCATTAATTTCCAACCGATTGGGCTTTTAGTATTAGCGGTCAACAGTGCCGTTGATAAAGGTTGATTCCACGTATGGAGTAAAAAACCTATTTTAATCCACCTAGCGGTGCAATTGTGCCTTTCTCAATCATGAATCACGAGAATGAGTGCGTTGTTTATATTCATTAAAAACTTTTAAATGCATATATTACATTTTATTATTATACAACACATGACAACTATATACAAGAAAATAAATCATTATTCGAGTTCTAAAATTTTGAAAAAGAAAAAACAGCCATGGTAATATTGAACTGAAAAAAAGGTGCGAAATCGGCAAGTCCCAAAAAGTCGATTTTTATAAAAAAAATTTTTTTGAGATAACATAAAATCTCGACGTTTCATGCATTTTAAAGATGTTTGGCATCAAAAATACGAATTCGATTTCTGAAATTTAATGGGGTCCCCCCTTTGAAAAAAAAAATTGAGTTCCGGCTTATATGGGAAATTCATATGTGACCGGACGATTTAGTCTATATTTCCGGACCCATATAAGCGATCCGTACGAAATTTTATAGACATCTGTGGGGATATTATAGCTATCATTTGGCACTAAGTTTGTGAAAATCGGCCCAACCATTTCCGGGAAACTGATGTGAGTTCATAAATTTTGAAAGATGGCCGCTTTTCCCGGGCACTTCCGGAACCGTCTATGGTGGTCAATGTAGTCAACGAAAGTTTGGTTGGCCGTCGGTGACCTAGAACAGCAAATTTAAGTTGTTTGAGAGACATTTTAGCGAAATTTTTACCTTTTTTGCTTTCATCGGAGTATCGGTTTGAATCACAATTTGCTATGTGATCGCACGCCACAACCTGTAACTCCGGAACCGGAAGTCTGATCGGGATGAAATTAAATAGCCATTTACGGGGACGCAATACCTTTCATTTGAGGCCAAGTTTAGTCAAATCGGTCTAGCCATCTCTGAGAAACCGATGTGACTGTTATTCTGAATTTAGATACTTCCGCCGGGGCTTCCGGAGCTGAGGATGGTGGCCAATGTGGCCAAATAGACTTTGAATGGATGTTAGTGACCTAATACTACAAATCGGGGCGGAGGAGCTCTGATGCAATACTCAGCTGCATATTTTGCCTTCCATTTGAGACTTGGTTTGAGAAAATCGGTTCAGTCATCACCGAAGAACCAATGTGACTTTATTTGTGGAATATGCCCGGAATTCCGGACTTCCGGAATCGTCGATAGTGGACAATATATTCAAAGAATGTTTGATTGGCAATCAGTGATCTAGATCTGCGATTAGAAGTAATTTGGTGACCATTTCAATAGTTTTTAGCCTCTGAGGTATTACGATTGTACCGATTTATATGGGAAATTCCAGTGTATCCTTACTAACACCCCTGTAACTCCGGAAGCAAGAGTCAGAACAGAATGAAATTCAGCAGCAGTCAATGGTATTACTGTATTTTTCATTTGAAATCATGTTTGTAAAAATCGGTAGAGAATTCGTTGGGGAATGGGTGTGATATTAGCTTAGGAACTTGGCGGGTTCCCCGGGGGCGTCATGAACTGTCATAGGTGGCCAATGTGGTCAAAGCTGCTTTGATTGATCATTAGTGATCCAGACCCGCAAACTAGAGTAATGTTACATCAATTTTAATATGTTTTACATCATTTGAACATCATGGTGGTACCAGTTTGTATGGGAATTTGCTGGGTGACCGCACTCTTCAACCCGTAACTCCGGAACCGGAAGTCGGATCAACTAAAAATTCAATAGCAGCTTATGGGAGCGCTATACCTTTCAGATGAAACTAAGTTTGCGAAAATCGGTTCAGCCATCTCTGAGAAAATTGTGTGAGTTTAAATGACACACACACACATACACACACAGACATTTGCCGATCTCGACGAACTGAATCGAATGGTGTATGACACTCGGCCCTTCGGGCCTCCGTTAAAAAGTCGATTTTTACAGTGATTGCATAGCCTTTCTTTATATGAGAAAGGCAAAAAGGTGCGAAAGTCCCAAAAAGTCGATTTAAAAAAAAATAAATTTCGAGATAACATAAAATCTCGACGTTTCATGCATTTTAAAGATGTTTGGCATCAAAAATACGAATTCGATTTCTGAAATTTCAAGAGGTCCCCCCGAAAAAAAAAATTTGAGTTCCGGCTTATATGGGAATTTCATATGTGACCGGATGATTTAGTCTATATTTCCGGACCCATATAAGCGATTGTGCGAAATTTTATTGACATCTATGGGGATATTATAGCTATCATTTGGGACTAAGTTTGTGAAAATCGGCCCAACCATTTTCGGGAAACTGATGTGAGTTGGTAAATTTTGAAAGATGGCCGCTTTTCCCGGGCACTTCCGGAACCGTCTATGGTGGTCAATGAAGTCAACGAAAGTTTGGTTGGCCGTCGGTGACCTAGAACAGCAAATTTAAGTTGTTTGAGAGACATTTTAGCGAAATTTTTACCTTTTTTGCTTTCATCGGAGTATCGGTTTGAATCACAATTTGCTATGTTATCGCACGCCACAACCTGTAACTCCGGAACCGGAAGTCAGATCGGGATGAAATTAAATAGCCATTTACGGGGACGCAATACCTTTCGTTTAAGGCCAAGCTTAGTCGAATCGGTCTAGCCATCTCCGAGAAACCGATGTGACTGTTATTCTGAATTTAGATACTTCCGCCGGAGCTTCCGGAACCGATGATGGTGGCCAATGTGGCCAAATTGACTTTGAATGGATGATAGTGACCTAATACTACAAATCGAAGCAGTTGTGGTCATATTTTGGAAAAATTTTCACCTTTATACATTCATTGCAGAATTTATTAAAATCGACATTTTCTGCGCGTTCGTACTCATGACCCTGTAATTCCGGAATCGGAAGTCGGATCCATCAGAAATTCAATAGCAGCCTATGGGAACGTTGCATCTTTCATTTGAGACTAAGTTTGTCAAAATCGGTTCAGCCATCTCTGAGAAAAATGAGTGACATTTTTGGTCACATACACACACACATACGCACATACACACACATACATACATACACACACAGACATTTGCCGAACTCGACGAACTGAATCGAATGGTATATATCACTCGGCCCTCCGGGCCTCCGTTAAAAAGTCGGTTTTCAGAGCAATTGCAATACCTTTCTATTGAGAAAGGCAAAAAGTTTATTGTCAAAATTCTGTATAACGAGAAGGGTTAGGGGCATGAAAAAATCTAAATAACATGTCAAATCTTACATATTACATATAAATTTATTGTAGGTATTTTAATTTTAAATAATGCAGAAGTCGCATAAAAACAATTCTGGGGAGTTATAGATTGTACATACCGTAATTTGGAAAACTATGGGTCACTTTCTAATTAGTATCGCATCTGAAATTGTTGGTCCATATACTGCCGAGCCAGTCAGTTCTCAGATTTTTCGATCATCTGTATGAAATGATATTGTATTTTGAGGTAGTATAGTACCACCGACATCCTATAGCTGACGATCCACTATGTGAATTTTATGTGAAGTATCGATACCAGATTTATCCTTTATTTTATCTGGAGCTCTGGTTTCAAGTTTATTTTTTTATTTAGATTAAAGAGGTTTTAACCTTAAGGTCATTCGCCTCTTCGGGTTAGAAAAATCTCTTATGAAAAATTTCTAACCCTATGTGCGGGGTCGGGACTCGAATCCAGGTGCGCTGCGTACAAGGCACTCGATTTACCAACTACGCTACGCCCACCCCCCTTTCAAGTTTATTTTTTATATGCAAGTGGCCATTAAAGGAACCATTAAATCGTAGGGAATCCATTCTGCTAATTCTGCGCAGTGAAAATGTCTGTTTCGTTATAATTGGTCAAATTGGTAATAGTCATATTTCGAACTAATATAGCTAATATGTCTGGAAAATGGTTCAATGGTGCTGACCTGACAATATTTCGTTCCAGTGCGTAGCATCCCGGATCTGACATGCCTTCAGATGATATCGTCAATATTATTATTTATTTTTAAAGGATATGCCTAATATTGGTAATATTGAAAAATATACAATTACTTAATTGTTGATTTAAAATAATCTTTTCGGGATTGCATTGTCGGGTTTTTTTGACTTTCGAATACGTTTCTAAAAAGTTTAACATGTTATATCATAACAGAAATTTTTGTAACACTATTAAATTTATACTGCATCAAAATTAAGTTAAATACAATTACTAAATTTTCTTGTGACACTAATGAATATGTTTTGTAAAAAACAATTATAAACAATTCAATCCGTTCAACTCGTGTGTGTATCAAAAAGAGCGAAGCCCAAACGTGCTTCCCTCTTTGGAGCAACATTATAGCGGTTTACTTTAATTATTGTCGGATGTGCTCATCTGTTCGTACGGTGAAATATTTGTTAATATGGTTTATCTGGTTCCATTATACGAGGAATTTAGAACTGAGAGTGTTTAAAGGTGTGGCCAAGAAACCTTCACTTTGTGTAACACAGAGTACACATTGTATATGCTGGTCGAGTCGCCAAATTTTCAAAATGCTAGGATCTGGATGCTCAGATACATGGACAACAATCGCACCATCCCTGGATCGATTCTTTGTCTCATTAACAGTATCTACTTCAAATTTGAACCTATTCGGAGAAATCTTGCAAACAAATTAACGTGCTTGAAGTCCATCGAAGTCTAAGTACTTTGTAGTTAGTTCCTTCGATCGGGTTAGAGCACCCTCCTCGACATACCACCAGTTTTCGACTATCCACACAACATAGGCAATTTATGTATGGAAGTATGAAAACTAGCTATAATAATCTAAGATAATCTGAGCGGAAAACCACAGAATGTCGCATTAACTGAGAACTTTGGATTCCTTATGCTATTCAACACCACGAATTTTTGAGACATTTTGCTCCCTGTCCAGTGTATTTCAGAACCGCAACTCCGTTAAGCCCTTTAGCTCCCTCTCGTGCCATTTAGCACCATTTCTTCGTTGCGCCATTCAGCTTTCAACTTGGTCGCGAACTACAGTAGTCTAACCTACTCCGACGGAAAATTCCCCGGCGAGAGAAATTCTCTCGAAACCGAGCCAACTAGCCAGGTGTAGAGGTCGGTCCGGCAATTCCGGTAGAGCAAGCCGTCCGATTTGCTGGTGCCCCAACTATCCGTGACTGGTGGTGTCTCTTATCTATTGCTCGCTGTTCAAAAAGCCATTTCCGCTATAAGAGCATCATGATCTACGTCATCACTCTGGTGACCGCGTTCCTCGTGTGTTCTGCATTTTCCAGCGTGTCGCTTTGAACCTCGGACATTCAAAGGCCAGTGTTTCCTTGACCTTCTCACAACGACAGGAGCTGTGTCAAGTGAAAGTTCCCCTCTTCATGCTTTCCGTTGATGCACGTTAATAGGTTTGGGATACACCAGTGGGTCCTCCTTCTTTTCTCCGCGTTATCCCATTCCTGCTGCCACCTCGCCATCGAATCGATTCTTACCATCTACCTCGCAGCATTTCTGGTGTTTCTCCGGTTGTAACACTGGTGTTTCTCTGATTGTAGCACTCGGGTTTGTAGCACCTTCCGCCCTCCGTTTGTAGTACCTTCTGCCCGGGTGATGCCGATAGCGCATATTGCCTCCGACGCTTGGTTTTCACCGACGTCAATCTGCATCCGCTGAAGCGCTGATCAACAACACCTCCATCCTGTGGTGAGCCATCTGTAGCTTGACCCCGTTCATGCAGTTGTCGGTCGCATCTATTGTCTCCGTCACAGAAACCACCACTTCTTCAAGTGTCTTACCCATCACCGTTAGTGACACTTCGTCCGCGAAACTCACGATTTTCACTTTCCTGGACAGTGTCAAGACCCCATCGTACATACATCCCGTTCCAAAGAGTTGAACCGGGAATGGAGCCCTGAGGAACACCCGCTATCACTCGCATTATCCGGCCCTTCCTTCGTCTCGTACTGCAGCACTCTGCTCTGGAAGTAGCTCCTCAAGATCCGGCATAGATAGTCGGGGACCCTCATTAGGTGCGATGGCTCTCCAGTTGGCGCCGTTAAATGCATTCTTAACACATATTGTGACCACAGCGCAATATCGATTTCCTCTTCGCTTCTGTTTAGATGCCTTCTCCGCACTCTCGAGCACTGTCCTAATTGCCTCTACTGTCGATGCTCCTTTGTGGAATCCGAACTGCATCGTGGACAGTCCGCGCTCGCCATTCGTGCATTTCATTAGCTTTTAAAAATGATTTTGATAGGAGTTTTCCGAGTGGATCGTCCTGTAGCTTCCCTAGCTTTGGCAGCAACACCAGCTTCTGCACCTTCCACATTTCGGGAAAGTTGCCTTCTTTTAAAAATTTCTGCAATACCATCTTGAGCCTGTCCGGGTATACCAGGCGACTTTCTTTGGTTTCAGCCGCTTAGATACTTCTGTAAGCTCATCGTTAATCACTTGCCGATAGTCCGTGTTTGATCCATTTTATTCGCCGTACGGTGTTGGTGACCCGGTAGTTGGATTGTGCTTCGGGAAGAGACCCTCAACCCTACGATTATCTTCACCTTACTTGCCAGCACAACTAAGTACGCGTCGCCCCATGGATTGTCATTTACTTATCGGCACATTTCTTAGTGGCAATCTGACTTGCTAAGCTTGATCTCCCGTTTGAAAGCGGTTCTAGCTTCCACAAACACTGCCTTATGCTCTCATTTATCTAGCCCAAAAAACTACTAACTAAGTCCGCCTTCTGGTTTTGAGACAAGCAGCATTGATCGTCTCGTTCCACCAGTGAGCTAGACGCTGTATATTACGTATATATCTCAATCACACCGCCAGCCCAAATGTCTCAACGAAGCGGTTTTTGTTGAAAAATTTCGTCTTCCACTTTCGCTATCCGGTCATCCTTCTCCGTGCTGCAACACGGTTCCGTTGGTCGATACGGTAGCGATAGCGAATCGCCTGGTGGTCGCTTTGCGCATACTTCTCGCGTACTCTTCAATCCATGTTAGCTGTCATTAAAGGGCTACAGAGTGTGGTGTTGATAATAAACTCCCTCCCGTCTCCCCGAAATGTGCTAACGGAACCTTCATTTCGCGATCGTACATCTAACTTCGGTACAGCTTTGTGCAGGATATACCCTCTTGTGTTGGTTACTCTACTGCTTCACTCCACAACCGAGGCATTGAAGTCACCACCAATGATTATTGATTTTCGGCCGATCAACTGCTCGGTTAACTGCTTCAGCATTAAGCTGAATTGCTCCACTGTCCACCTGGAAGCAGCGTAACAGCTTCGTACGAGCGTTGAATCACTTCTTGAATGGAGAAGCTGCCCATAACTTGTACCGCAGCCGCCCGGTCCATCTGCCACCCAGTTACCGTTATCATAGTGGACTTGATACGGCTCTGCAATCAAAGCGACGTCATACATGGTTTCCGTCGTAGACAGCGACAACAGTAGTGATACACATTTATCTGGGGTATCTCCGATACCGTTGGCCTGCAGTCGCCCTCTTGTAGGCAGGGCACCCGTCTGATGGTTGTTCCCGTTCGCTGGAGTGTACAGCATGCATTTGGGTCTCTCGCAAGATGGTATGTCTCCTCACATTTCTAGCACATCCTGGATCTATCCAGTCCATTGCAAGCCCCTGCCAAATGTCCAGCGCTCGAACATTTAAAGCATTTATCCGCTTGTTTATTTGGGGTGGCTCTTAATGGATATCTCGACTATCTAACCGTAACTTTGCGGTTACCGGTAAACGAATCATCGCTGTCTGAGCTCCTCCGTATCCCTTCTTTCTCAGCTTGTATGCCATCGTGATCTCATCAAGGTTCTTGCACACGATCACCATCTCCGGGCTTAAAGCTTTAATTTCTGCCTCTTCACCCAGTGATTTGGTAATAATCTCCCACATAGTCGAGATGTTAATCATGGGATCCTACTTCGACTCGAAGGCAAGCTTACCTTTAAAGGTACGCCTAGTTCTTATCACGGTGTCACCCAATTCCATCACCTCTAAATCCTCTCCGATCTTTTCGAGGAACGCTGCATGCGTTGTCGCGTCATTGGCTTTGACGAGCACGACTTCTCTCTTTGGTGCCTTCTGACGAGCTGGAGGTTTTCCTTTCTTCTTCTGCTTCACTTTTGTCGCTTCCTTCCGCTTTCGCTGTTTCCCGTGTTTCTCCTTACGATCTACAACGGAAGTTCAGCTTTCTCCCGGCTGAGTGGCTATCTTCCCTTCAACAGCAGGAGCGTCCTCGTCCCCTTGGACCCGCCTGTAGTCTTCCGGTTCCTGGCGAGATTGCCTTCCTTGGAGTCAAGGAGACTGGCTTGTTCTCCCTCCAAACAGCTTCTCCTTCCCCTTATCCTTCTGTGTGTGTGTGTGGGGGGGGGGCTAGGAAGATGTAACTTTAAAAGGTGACTAGCCAGTGGAACGTTAGTTTTTATCCCAGAAATTGTTACTAATTATTTGATTGAGCGAATCACAAGATGAGCTTCTTGTTGAGAACATGAAAATTTATGAGGTTGACAATACTCACTTACCGATGGGGGTGGTAACCTACCCTTCCCCAATTCTGGTTCGATTTCAGCAACTCACACGGTGTTTCCACAGATTCATTAACAAGATGGGTTTGGTTAGTCAATGCCGCTTTATTTTAGGAACCTGATTGTGGGATGAAATACACATAAGTTAGACATAATTTGCGCATAATAAAACTCGTTAAAGGATGGCATTTTGTCAGCTACTTATTCTAGTGTTAAGTGTCTGAGTGTGTGTCCTGGGAGTATCCCTCGGTGGTCTAGCACGGAAATGTCTGAAGCCTCGCCTCAGGCCAAGCTTGGCACAAGCACAATCAACCTTCATCTGTGTTGGTTGATGCCAAAGGATACAGTAACGGATTTGGTTCATTTCGTGGATATTGTTGAAACATTTACATCGATCTCCGCCTGTCCCACCTGGCCACTACGGACTAGTTCTTTTTTGTGTTGAGCCAAGGAAACACCTTAGTCGAGGCCAATGCTCGCTCAGCTACAAAGTGGCTGTGTCATACTTCTTCACAGCAGACAGTAGCGTCTTTCGGATTCTTAGAACCATCTCCTCAATGTCCTTATGGGCATTAAGAAGCTTCTCTACCAAGTACTTCGCTGTCACTCCTTTCGGCTTCTTTGAAGTATTGCTCACCCCGCTCTGCTCTGGCTATTGCTGCTGCTGCTTGTCCTCCTCCTGCTTTTTCTGAATAACTTCAGCTGCTGCTGGTAGTGGCAACCTCACCAAGTCCAGGTTGCTATCTCCACTCGTTGTACGTAGTCGCCTCTTGTGATCTTATGGTTATCTATGCAAGCTGGGAGGTCCTGTTAGGGTTGACACTATCCATCTGAACCTAGTAGTACCAACTATTGAATACGACATTTGAACGTACCCGGAGACCTGCCAAGAATTTAGTGAAACGGAAGCAGCGGTGTTGTTAACCCACTCGCAATTTCAAGTCGGTGTCTTCGTATCTTGTCGGTTGACGTTCGTCATGGCTAATATGACGTAATCCGGATGTTAGTGGCGTCGATCCTGGTGTGCCAGTTGGAAATCTGGTTGAACTAGGGTGCTTTTATTGCTAAGATCTTTGATTACAGAAATATTAGAATCTTGGCAGAAGCCGCACAGTCTCGTTTCATCGAAGTTATTTTCAGAATTATAGCTGTTTTTAGATGTTTAGCAGAGTGCTCCAACCCCTTTACATCCAAGCAAAACTCCTGTGGAATTGCGGGTCTAGATCACTAATGACTAATCAAAGTGGCTTTGACCACATTGACTGCCTATAACGGGTTTTAATGCCCTCGCGGAAGTCGCTAAGTTTCTAAACAAAAATCACGCCTATTTCTCGAATTCTTGACTTATTTCTACAAACTTGATTGCCATCGTTCGGACGAAAGATCGTAGCGCGTTCAGCTTGGTCGTGTTGGTGATCGTATTTATGTTGATGGTTGTTATATTGTAGCTGTTGTACTCCATTGCAATATTATATCTTTACCTTCGGCGTGTCGTCGTTTTTTGCCATGGTGGACGTAGGAGCGAGTGTCTGCCTTCAGTGGAGGACGTGAGTCGATCGGTGCCCATCGTTTCTGAGCTCATTCGGTGCCGGTCTGCGCTGTGCATCTACATTTATGGCCGGCTGTTGGGTTGGCACCTTAAAAGCGCCGTCGTTCAGCATTGTACGACCTGGAGGCTGATCAGACTCCGAATGTCGCTGTTTTTGTGGTGGTCTGTTCGTATGTGTGGGAGCAGTCGAGAGTGCTGTCGATATATTCGGCAGCGGCCGCAAATGCTTCGGGGCCAATGGGTTGTCGGATAATTGCTTTTTTGTCATCGGCCTTGGCTGAACCGGTTTCGGTCTGGCCGGTTGCTTAGCGACTTTCGCGTACGAGACGTTCTGCTGATCAGCAGCTAGTTTTTGAACCAGAATTTTTTTGTTCGGGATGCATGAGACGCCACTGTGGAAGAACTTGCTACAGTGCCGACATGTTTGCTGTTGACCGTACCATTCCGTGTAACTATTGGCCACATCATTTCGAGAAGGGACAGTATATCATCGTAAGCTTGCAAAAACTCGATGATTTTTTCGTCGGTAACGTCCTTGGAAAGATCAACCAGTTTCACTTCTACTGCCCCATCCTCTATCCATGATCCTCAGCTTGTAGTCTTACCGTCGATCTCTGTTTCGTGTTTTTGTTGTGTTCCTGAACGATGGTTTGTGCTATCAAAACTTCACTGACCTTAACAAAGGCACACCCTAGACTTCTGCTTGGCGGAATACAAACAACTTACTCTTTCTGTAAGAAATCGAGAATCGCATTCGTGTCTACTGCTCTTGGAAGTTATATTTCACACTACGTTTTCAAGCTAATTTAAACTTCGAAAATCGATAACAAAATCGGGTGTATTAATCGGAGCATAATGATTGATTTGTTGAATGATGTGCAGTCAAACAATTCCGTTTAAAAATAGGATTAGAGCATTTATATTATAATGTTAATAATTTCGTTTCAAAAAGAGACCACGTCCTGAGCAGCACCTGCAATGGACGCACGAGGAAAAACAAACGCCTCGATAGGTACATCCCTCTCCAATTTACCCAAGCCACAGAAAGTTTATGCATACCTCCTGTCCAAGTCGCAACTGAGATATGGCGGCGATAAGATTCAAAACATAAATATGTTCCACTTGATTACGCCGGATTTTAGCCCCTTGTGCAGCAAAAACCATCACCGCACTAAATTCCGTATTATCCCGCCGTGCAAATAAAATAAATTACAAAGAAAAATTGCAATTAAATCCGACATGGGAGGAAACCCGAGCACCGCCGATTCTGGACTGCACGTCAGGGGGTTTGAAAAGCAAATAAATATACAAAACGGAAAACGGTGGTTTCTACTATCAGAGAAAGCCGACAGACAATAGGCAGCAAAAGTGAAATTGATCTATTGCACCCCCTAAATAGTAATTGTAATGAAAACGCACCCTCTTTCACAAGTTTGCACCCCGCGGCGCACCATAGGGAAGGGTATTTCATTATGACATCATCGTAATCACCGGCCAGGAAGTTCTGGATCTGCTTTTTTAGGTTCGCCTAAAACACAATTCGGTGGCATATTTTTGTTCCAGCGAAGGGTGAAAATCGAAGGGAACGTGAAAACGGCCCAGATAAGGGCGTAATTTAAATGAAACAACAACCGATGATCCCTTCACTTAGGTACAGTTTACTATGGAAATTTTGTAGGAATAATTTATTCTGGCTTGCGATTTTAGAAGCAATGACGAGCAGTATATATTTTCGAAATTATGTAAAATAATAGCTACGGATCGATATCTACCAGGACACTACACAATTCCATCGACGGTAAAGATTTTCCTTCAAACGCAAGACCCAGCCTCATTATTCTTCTATTAGCACCCTAAAACCAATTGTACACAAAATGGGATTTCTTATCGCATTGTGCCAAACCATTTTTTTCCCTTTTCAGCCAAAAATGCCCACCTAACGATTCGAATCGATTGATACGATCACTACAACCCTGCGGGTACTCAATCTAATAACGATCCATTAAACAGTGCATCTCCGTGGCCTAGCCCCGCCCCATAGCTGCAAGTTTCCCCAGATGCTTTCCCTGCTTGAAACACAACAGGGGCACAGAACATAAGCACATGTTGGAAAAACGAAATCGCAATCTCCTGATTCCGAGATTCTGCCCTTCCATCACAGATGCAACACACCGTCGCTTCTTGATACAGTCATCGCTTAGGGTGATCAATTTCAATTCACTTTTTCCGGAGGACTTGTTGTCGTTTCAAAAATCCGTAATTGATGGGCACGAGAACAGCAGGGATGGTATTTCTTTCTATGGTTAACTTCCACTCATTCATTATTAGGTGCTCGGTTTGTGCCTGACCCAGGTTCATGATTTTTCCCTTCTATCCGTTATAATCCAGCAGATAAGCGATGAAAATTGGTGCATGCAGCGAAGCACGGATGGGGTGACAAACGGTTGCTCCCTTCCACTCTGTTCCAGTCAAGTTGGGTTGAAATTTCGGAGGGGTTCCAAACGGCGCTTTTTGGCATTTTTATTATTCTAGGAAGTTGGTTTTGATTGGACTGAAATGATCGTGCTACTCGAAACTGTTTCTAGCGCGGAAACATTCGTTCGAGTTTATTGTGTCGTTTTCAGGAATCATTTGAAAAGTATACCAAGCACAAAACAAGGGTGATTTCTTCACTGCGATAAGATAAAAACAAATAGTTTCATACTTGGCTGATCACCAGATTCGCTTAATGGCTTTTTCACCATATTTATTGCAGATTTTATTGCTTCATGAAACTGATTAGCGGGTTCCGGGTTCCATTCCTGGAGCAACAATAGAAATAACAGGGTATTTTCGAATCATTTCTCTCCTTATACACCAACGTATGCTTTCACTCGACATTTTGCGGTCAACTGACCATCCAGACCTAGAAAATGTGAAAAACTGACTTTAATTATCACGGATCCTCAAGGGGCAAGCGAAACCGACCACAGGACAAAAGTTAGTCTATCAAAAAAGTTTCCCCAACTCCCAACTCCGCTCCCTTGCCAATAATGTGGTCTTCCTGTGTCGGTGAGCGATTGCTCGTTCATTATTTCCCTGGGGAGAAATTATTTGACGACCCCAAGAGTTGATGAGTGGCAGTTTCATTAGATAACAGTTTGAAGCTTTTTCCCGGAAACTTTTACAACCGAGTATCCGTGATGTGATGAGCTCGTAAATACCTTGGCAGTGGGGATGGTTCGAGGTAAATCTATTAAATCACACAAACAAACGCACAATCACTTTCCGACGAGCCGTCGTCCTTACCGATACATATTGCCTCACGCCCACAGTGCGGCACGAGATATCAGGTAGGTACCATGCGACCGCTTTCGCTAGCTCAGATAGCTGAATAATTCATCGGAAGTGTCCAGTTTGATGGCGATGAAAACTTTTCGATCGTGCCTATTATCATGCTTGATATGTCACACATCCATGGCGTGGTGGTGGTGGTGATGAAACTTTTCCAGGTCACTTTCCTTGGGCAGGTCGGCTCAGATAGGTTCGACATGTTCATCAATAATGTAGCTTAACGAGTAACAACCTATCTTGCAGAAAGGATTGACGGGTTCAATTAACAGTTTCTGCTTACCAAAGCAAACATGTTCTCCTGGTTGGAGAAATTGAATCGAAGCAGGTAGTGTAATATTGATTTGTGTAAATGAATCGATGACAACGTTGTCTTGTTTCTGTAATTGAAAAATAAAAATATAGTTTTATTATTTTCTCGAGACTAGACAAATAAAAAAAGGAAAAGAAACACGTAACCAGGACCGTCGAGAGCTGCATTGGTCTCCAGGACATACGTTACTGAGAGAGGGAGACGAATATTAGTTTGACCCTTGATTAAGGAAATTGTATGTTAAAACCAATTTAAATCAAGCCATGTCGATTCAGTCAGTTTTAAATCATCGATTGGAGATAGTATAAAAATTGTTTTGTGCTAGTAACTAGTACTTCGATAGAAAGAAGCGCATCAGAGAAAAAAAGCTTATGCTGTGGAATACTAACACAATAACGATCGATTCCGAACGACACCCTACCAGACATTCGACTCAGTTCTTGGAATTCGGCAAGTGTGTGTGTACGTATGTGAGTTTTTTTATATAGCAAGGTTGAAAAAGCTGGCCTCTAGTGTATTGGCACTGTGTCGGACTCACGACTCACGTTCGTGCCCAACCACTAAAACAATACTTTTCACGCCCTTCTTCTCCACGGAACTACGTCATCGTATTGCTTCGTGAGGGGATTCATTGTGCTTTCGTCGCACCTCCTTCTTCTGCTCTATCTCGGAGCCTCACTTGGTTAATTGGAAGGTTCGACTTTACTTCTCTTACTTCTTGTCTCCATTTATTACGTCGCCATTAGCTCTCGTTCCCGTGAGCCGGTAATATCAGAGTTGATCTCGACAAAGCTGGGAGCTAAATCGCTCAAGGAAGCGGGTATCGGTGTCGGCGAAATTCCTCCGTCAGGGAACTATCGGTCGGAGTAGGGTGAGTTCGCCGTTGATGACTATCCAAGTAGATCGTGACAAGGCCGGGAGCTGAATGACTCAAGGAAACATGAGCTAAATGACTCACGGAATCTGCACCAAAATGGTGCTGTCATTGAGCCATTTAGCTCCCCACTTCGTATACTCGGTTATGTGCCCGGTGGTGGACCTAGCCTACTCAACGGACTAGACAGTAGGTACTGAGGTTCATCCAGCGATTCCGGGTGGAGAGTAGCTTCCGGTTTACTGGTGCTCCAACGACCCACTGCTAGTTATTCGATTCGGTCTACTCAGTCTTACTCCGGTGGTGGATCTTGGCTACTCACGAGCTACCCGGTAGGGTGTCTCGGTCGATCCGACGATTCCGGTGGTCCGGTTTACTTGGCGCCCCGACGACCCAAGCCCGGCGCTATTTTGCGTACTACTCAACTGATTCCCGGCGATGGCCCTAGTCTACACCGTCAGAGAGTTTCCCGGCGGTGGAGTTTCTCCTGAAACCAGATTTGTGGTTTCCCGGCGGCGTTTTAGCCAATGGCGCTACTTTGTTAGTTTCTTTGCAGCAGCTCGGAGAGAATACTCGTAACCACTCAGTTGACAGCGTCCCAAATGTGCTTGTCGTGGCACATCTCTTCGACGATATTGTCCACTGTCACGCCAGGTATGACCTCTACGAATATCTTCGAACCTATGGCATTCAAATACAACGTGTCTCTTGCACGTTCACACACTCTGGGCAAAGAGGTGACGAAGCGTGTCCAAATCGATGTAGGTATTTCCGGAAGCATCCATGCCCGGACAAAAACTTCGTCAAATAGAAGTTCACCTCTCCATGCTTCCTATGTACACAAACAGACACATTTGAGATGAGTCGGTGGATCCACCTTCCTTTCTCCGCGTTATCCCACTCTTGCTGCTAAGTGTCTTTAGTGCCACGTTGCGTATACTATCCGGTCCGGGAGCTTTATTCGCTTTCAGCCCTTTTGCCACTATAAGGAGCTCGTCGTTGAAAACTCGATTGTCACCTGCATTCCCACCGTCTGCAGCAACGTACGATGTAGGCGGCCATGCGGTTGGGTCGTACTTCATTGGACCCTTGATCCTGGTCATAACGACACAGTAAGCATTGCCCCAGGGGTTACCATCTACTTCTCTGCACAGCTCCTTGTAGCAGGTGGACTTGCTTAGTACTATCTCGCGTTTAAAAGCGGCCCTGGCCGCCCGGAATGTTACCTTACACTCTTCTCTGACTGCCTCAGATCTTGCTCTCTGAACGCGTATTCTGGCTTTTAGGCAAGTATCCCGGAGGATGCTTAGCCTTTCGTTCCACCAGTACGCCGGATGCCGGTAGTTCCTCGGCTCCATTTTCCTCAGGACTACCTCACGGTATTACTTCTGGGGGGATGGCTGCACTTGATGAACTCATTCACTCGCGCTCACGCGTTCATACGTCCTGTATGAGGCTTACTTGGGTGCTCTCTCTGTCACACCTTGATTCACTCTCTAACACTCCACATGAGGCTTACTTTTGTGCTCACCTCTAACATACCATGTGAGGCTTACTTTTGTGCTCACCCCTAACATACCGCGTGAGGCTGACTTGGATGCTCACCCTTCACTCCTCTGTCACGCCACGAGGTATCAATAGCGAGCCCCCCCCCGTCGTCTGTTGCTCGGTGCGCCAGATTCTCTGTAGCCTGCAGGCAATCTGGGTGGTTGCAGTCGAGACTGCGTTCCACTTCTTCACCGCTTGACACATAAGGGTATCAGGGGTTGTGTCCCAGCCACAGATGTCGGGCATTGCTCTCCTTTCGACGTCAAAGCGAGGACATACGAACAGTATGTGTTCGGCAGTTGCGTCAACGTGGACGGGGACCTCCGCGTGCCCCAGCCGGTGGGTTCGCCTACCTTTCGAGGAATTATCAAACTCACGCTGCCATCTGGCGACCAAAGCCACCCTGGTGTGCTCGCGGGCCCCTCTATTGCCACGAAGCTCAAAGCACTCCTCTTCTTCCCGGATGACCAGTCCCACTGGCATCATGCTCGCTATCACGCAGGATGCATCGTATGATACCGTGCGGTAAGCAGATATGACTCTGAGGCACATCACGCGGTAGGTGCTCTCCAGTTTCTGGAGGTAACTGGTTATCCTCAGTGCTCTTGACCATGACGAGCCGCCGTACCTGAGGATAGATACAGAAACGCCAGTCAGTAGCCTACGTCTACTGGCGCACACCTTTGAGCTGTTGGACATCATCTTCGATTATGCCGCAACAGCAGTCGAAGCTCTATTGCGCGTATAGTCAACATGGCTGCCGAAGGTCAGCTTGTCCGAGGGACTCCGAGGGACTTCAGACTCCGCTGTGAAGTGATCGCGACTTCTCCCACATGGATAACTGCATGTTGTGCCGAGTTACGGTTGTTGACGATAACCACCTCCGTCCTATGCTGAGCGAGCTCCAGGCCTCTCGCGCTCATCCATTCCGCCATCGTGTTGAACGCGTGTTCTGCGGTTAGTCCAACCTCGGGGATTGACTCCCCATAGACCTCCAAGGTCACGTCGTCGGCAGGAGGGAATTTCATTCTCAGAGCCCCGTCATAAATGAGGTTCCATAATACCGGGCCTAGGATCGAGCCCTGCGGGACTCCGACGGTAATAGGAACCCTTTCCTGACCGGCATCGGTCTCGTATAGCAGTACACGGTTCTGGAAGTAACTTTCCAAGATCCGGTACAGACCCACCGGTAGGCTAAGCCGGTGTAACGAGAGCGCGATGACATCCCAGCTTGCGCTGTTAAATGCGTTCTTCACGTCAAGTGTCACTAACGCACAGTATCGAATGCTTCGCCTTTTCCGTTGGATCGCTATCTCGGTAGTCTTTATCACTGAGTTGATAGCGTCCACCGTGGACTTACCCTTTCGAAAACCAAACTGGTTGCTTGACAGGCCGTCCGTACCTTCTGAGTACGGGGCTAGCCTGTTGAGGATGATCCTCTCAAGCAATTTGCCAGTTGTGTCGATCAGACAGATTGGTCTGTACGCCGATGGGTCGCCTGGCGGCTTCCCGGGCTTCGGCAACAGTACCAATTTCTGCCTTTTCCATCTATCGGGGAAGCGGCACTCGTCAAGGCATCTCTGCATAGCTAGCCTGAACATGTTCGGGTTCGTTATGATCGCTGCCTTGAGAGCGCTGTTTAGAACTCCATCCGGCCCTGGAGCTTTGTTCATTGCTAGGGAGTTGGTCACTGGGAGTAGCTCTTCATTCATCACCGGAGCCACCATTTCGGCCGTGCCCGTAGTGCAGGTGGCCAGGGGCTTGTGGCTCGAGACGGGAATAGTGCTTCGATAATCGTCGCCAACCGGTCCGGAGACCGTTCTGGAAGTGAAGAGCCCCCTTTGGTCTTGGCCATCACAATTCTGTAGGCATCACCCCACGGATTCGCGTTGGCATTCTCGCACAGGTTGTCGAAACACGCTCTTTTGCTGCTTTTAATGGCCTAGTTAAGGGCCAATTTCGCAGCTCGAAACACTTCACGGCGGTTCTCTCTTGCATCCTCGGTGCGGGTTCTTAGCATCCTACGACTAGCTCTGAGGCACGCTGATCGTAGGGCTGCAATATCGGCACTCCACCAGTATACCTTGGCATAGTGGCGACGCAAGGGCGTGGTAGGAGCGCATCCCCGCGTAGACTGTCGGTGTTGGCCTCCGGTCCCAGGGCCGTGGTGAAAGCTTCGATGTCGAAGTGTTTGGACTTCCACCTGCGTACCTGACAGGGACCACTCCTGCTGCTCCATGTATGTGTGCGTGTGTGTATGTATGTATGTGGAAACAAAATGTTACCTCTGTTTTTCAGAGTTGGCTAAACCGATTTGCACAAACTTAGTCTCAAATGAAAGGTACAACCTTCCCATCGGCTGCTATTGATTTTTTTTATTGATTGGACTTCCGGTTTCGGAGTTACGGGTTGAAGAGTGCGGCCACACAGCAAATTCCCATACAAACCGAATTGAATTTGATGCAAAATGTCTTTAAAATGAAACGCCGTGATGTGATTTCTAAAAAAACAGGGGCGTAGCTAAGGGTATGCAAAGAGGGGTTGCCTCCCCCACACTACACACCCTTCCCTGAATCCCTGAAGTCACCCCCCATCATGCTCCTCCCTCCAATCTAGCCACCTCCCCCTCAAAGCCCTCAAACGTCCACCTTATGCAAATCTTCAGACCCGTCCCTCTCTCATTCCAATCACATTCACCCTTCAGGCAGACCAATATAGGTTGGGGTGGTTCGGTTGTGGGTTAATCATCCTCTTCACAAACACACCCTCACATGATCAAATAAGTTAGCTGAAAGACAATATTGAGTTAATGCTAATTAAGCTAATTAAGTGTATATTTTTGTTTCAAGCAGGGGCGGATCCAGAATAAAATTTCTTAGTGGGTCTGAATTTTCGATTTCGAAATGAACACATTATGTAATACGCAATAATCTCATTTAATAAAAACTAGTGAGAAATTTGGCTTGAAATGATTTCGAGTTTGAAACTAATTTAAAATTAAAACTAGTTTAAAATTTCTTTACAAGTGGAAAATATTCTGCGGGGTGCGGACCCCCCTGATCATCATCCTTGATCCGCCGCTGATTTCAAGGGCTGTTTCACTGTCGACACATAGCATCTCAAGATCGTGCCTGTTGATCCATTGTATATATGTAAATATCGTACTGAATATTGTAATATACATTTCCACCATTTTATTGTACAAAGCCATGGAATCGTAGTTTGGACACATGAGAATGGCACATTTGCACCACTAGGTGGATTAAAACAAGTTTTTATGTTTCTCTATTGTAAGGTAAAAAGCTAAACTCGAACGTTCTGACAGTGGGGTTTTTAACAATGCTATTGCTAAGCATTCGTCAAGGCAATAAATCTGGTAGCGTCCTTCTCATCTGGTAAAAGTTGTAGTTTTAGTGCATTTTTAGTACAGTCGTGAGACTTTATCGATAATTTTGTTGAAGTGCGCGCGGAAAAAGCAGATTTTGCGGTGCAGGTGCGGTAAATACCGTGCGCGGTTGTGGTAATTAGCGCATCCGTGATGAACCCTACTTTGATTTCGGTTGAATCATCCCAATCGCTGATCACATCTAGTTTTCGTGCCCTTCTGGATGTTAATCCCTAGTAACAATTTATGTCCTTCTACTTAACCATTTGTCACTCGCGCTAGTGAGCTGAGAACACGTCGCATTCAAAATCAAACGAAATCGTATTGCGCTAGACGCTGCTAGTTAATAGCTTGAGCTTGTGAGCTTGTGCGACCACCCCTGGCTGCTACTCCGTTATCGAACTGGAATAGCTGAAGTTGTACAGGGAATAAGTAGATAATTATGCTTGTGAATAGCGAAACATTTTTCAATGTGCAACTCCTGGTAATCCTAAAGTGTTTATTGATCTATACCGGCACCGGCCAGGCCCGAATGTAGATCGCGGAGTAAGAGGGAAGGAATTGTTATTTCGATACTTGCTTTTGCTACAGGCCGTATATACTACTGCGCACTCCACAAGTATCACGGGATTATATGTTACTATGTTTTAATTGCCGCAAGGTTCTACTGTATCGATTTTGTTGGCTATTTTCGGCAAATTTGAGACTAAGAGAAACGAAAGCAATGAAATTGAAAGACGGATAGGTATTCTAGAGCGAATCATAAAACTTTATAAAACTTAGAACGGAAAACTAGAACTAGGCAGGCTCATATGGGCATGATCGAAAGGAAATGTAAAGAATTTTTTGCCTTCTGCAGAGTAGGAGTTGGGCGTTTCACCCAAGTCTACCGCATGGTCTATGGTAGAACATAACTCATCATCATGTGATCGCGCCAGCGATTAGTTCCTACGTTGTGTTTTTGTACGATAGTCGGGAGAGGGAACACCAGATATATATTCCACATTTTAAGCGCATAGTTTCCGTGTATTTCAATTATTAACATGACGTAATTATAGTATAATTGAACACAACAAATATACCCAGTCGTTTGTATTGAATCAAAAACGAACCCATTCATCTAAACACCGTGTCGGTCTTACCCCACCCAAAAACTGTCGGTCTTACCCCAACAGCGCACATTTTGTTAAATGCTCAATTAACAGTATTGAAATACTCAAACTTATCTTCAATACACACAAATAACGATATGGAGAGTAGAATAGAATGTGTGACACAAAAACTGGTAATTTTCAAAGCTTTTGTGTTATTAAAACCTTAAAATGTATCAACTAAAAATAACATCCAAAAGCGCATCAACTTTGCTTTCGCTTGTTTTGTTTTTTTCGTTGACGTTTAATGAATCCATATGGCATCGATGTGTATCGAAATGCCTAAAATAATCGTACTAATAATATCCTGTCATTATTGTATGATTTAAAATTTGATATCTGGGAAAAGTCGTGGGGTGTCGGGCTTACCCAGGGTGTCGGGCTTACCCCCAGTTCCCCTACTACTTCTGCAGCAGCTGTGAAGTTCTGATTCACTGATATCGATAATGTTTACGTTTCTGTAGCATATCGATGGACTGTCTGGATTCTTTTTGCTGGTGATAATTGTATCCATAATAATTTACGGCTGCAATTTGATTTTCAGACAAATGCTGCAACATGACGAAAGATCTTCTCGATGTTGTTACTGATGGATTTTGTAACTAAATTTCTGCATGGTGAACAATGGTAAGTTGTATGGCGGCACAGTTGTGTTTCTACTCCATTTGTTTAAGGTGGATGAAAATTAATCAGACATCAATTCGAATTGTTTGAACCGATTATGTCGCTGAGAGACGATCCTGAACAAGGTGGCTGCTCGCTGATACGCACAAGGCAACCCAAGCCTGACTGCTCCGAGTCCGAGGCCTGCGTTCTCAGCACGGTAAAGTTGGTCGTGATTGGAAGACTAGGTTCCGATGGGTGAAGGACAGGGCTTCGAACAATGGAGGACTATACTCCGGTTGATGGAGGACTATGCTCCAGTTGATGGAGGACTACGCTCCGGTGGATGGAGGACACAGCTCCGGTATGTGAAGGACTAAGTTCCGGTGGATGGACTACTCGGCACTAGTACGTTGAGGACTAAGCTCCCGTGGATGGAGGACTCGGCTCCAACAGGTGGAGGACTTGGCTCCGAACAGTGAAGCACTAGACTTCTGCGAGTGGAGGACTGTGCTCCGAGGTATTTTCTAGGGTAGTGGACTAACATTAATCTCACCTGCTATTGTAGTACATTTTTCAAAATGGCGGGGACATTTCGACAAACTTGGAGGAAGTGTACTGAACAATGGCTTTGGCGTTGGCTGTGTAATCAGGTTGACGAATGTGTATCCTTGTGGCTTCTCTCGATCGTGCAGCTTTTGGTGTACACTATAGTTTCCGGTATCTGCTGATCCTGGTCACGGCACCATTATGATCGATTAGTTCCTACATTGTGTTTTTGTACGATAGTCGGGAGAGGGAACACCAGATATATATTCCACATTTTAAGCGCACTGATCGACGAATATTACGTAAGTACGCGGCGAATTTACTGGTCACTTCCAGATATGGGTGAAAGGTCGATTTCGGGGTAAGAAATAAAAATCTACGGGGTTGCCGGACCAACCGCCCGTGGCGGTGGTCTTTCTTGAACTGAATAATTTTATTCTAAGAACCGTTTACATTTCAATATATGCACATCATCAATTTTCTCATTTCAACACACACATGTATATCAGGTGCCTGTACCTGCTGATGCTATACATTACAGAGGAAATTTAGTCGCAGGGTAGGGGAGCGTACAACAATAACGTTGCGCCGCAACATCATGTTTTACCGTCGACGCCGGCCGGCGTGTTTCAATTTCATTGCTTTCGTTTCTCTTAGTCTCAAATTTGCCGAAAATAGCCAACAAAATCGATAAATTATCACGGGAGGAGGATATTTGTTAGTAAGTATAGAAGTTGGATTCTACTTCTTCTTTACCGACGCCAGAGAGGTGACTCCACTATCTGGACGAGATATCGATCCATCAACTCATTGACCAACGGATTTATTTCCCTTCCGAAGGAAGACGTGACCACAGATTTTTTCACCTTAGAAAAATCTCAACGACTCGGCTGGAATGGAACCCAGGCCAACTGGAATGAGTGGCGGTCACGCTTACCACTCAACCACCGGTGCCGTAGTATATTTTCCCGAGTTTAATATTGCTTGGGGAGAAAAAAATCTGTAACATTTTAAATACAGTGGTACTCAAACAACATTGAAAGTGCTTTACCAAATATTTCTAACCATTGTTGTCATCATAAGCTTTTAACTTTGTATCACATGCTTGTAGTGGTGTTATTTTCTCGTTTAGTCAATTCTCACTATCAATACAAATAGCGAATGATTGACCATTGAAATATTTGCCATTCTATATACACAACCAACCGCCATCGATTCAGTGACAGTGATGGATCCTGAATTATGCACCAGGGAATATAGTAACACTCGCGAGCGGACAGTTTTAAAGCCGATCAATGCAGGATCCCCACATATAGCAGGAATGGGATGCGCATTGAATTTCCAGTTTTTTTTGTCCAAAAAAAGCGCCGCTGGCAAGGTGACTTTTTCTCATTTCCGACTGCGATGCGACACCTTGTACTCGCTATACAGTCAGAATATCGAATGAGCGATAAAACCGACTCGTGTTTGAGCTAGTAGGTATGACATGTCTACGCTACGCCTGGCTCTGATGGAACGGTATACCTACCTCATGCCATCCGTCAAATTCGAGTGGGGTTTTTGGAAATAGATTTTTAGGTGACACTTTTTTGCAGTCACGTTATTCGTCATTTGTGAGTTGCGGCAGAGCGGGTAACATTAAATTTCAAAGCCAAAGGAAACCAAATTTAAAGGTGGGCCCACTGGAATGATATGATATCCAACTGTGTCAATTCCTCAGTATCAGTTTGGTTTGATGAAGATGGGTTGTTTTTACGTTTCAACATCATTAGTTCATCTCTAATTGCTTCAAATTAATCAAAATTTACAATTGAAACAATTGCATCGAAGGCGATTCATAATTCCACGATTGCCAAGAGGAACCTGGAGAAGTGATGCATTTTTAAACTGGTAGTACAATTTAATTGTTTTTCGACGATCTAATAATTTTCTCTCTACCTGGATTATGCATTTCTTGTTTTCGAAATGGTTGTTTGGTAAAGTTTTAATTAGAAGTAGAAAATAAATAGTGTCCAAAATATGTGGTAAAAATAATAGTGCCAAATTTTTTTTAGACATAACATAAGATTTTCTTTCTTAAGGCTCAAGTTACCTCAAGGCTTGGTAGTGTGCGTAAGAAAAATTGTGCTCAGCTTTGCCACCAGATTATCCATTTAAATCTTTTCAAAACTCTAAAAGAAGAATATCAGTCGATTTATTAGATCATCACGATTCAATTCATGCAAAATACCTGGCGGAAAAGCCATCGGCTTAGCTGAATGGTGCTTTTGAAAATGTGGCTGTGGTTTTTTCATTGCGCTGTTGTGTTACATGCCCCAGCACGGTGTGGTAGTGTGACAAAAAATCACAGCCACTTTTTCAAAAGCACCATTCAGCTAAGCCGATGGCTTTTCCGCCAGGTATTTTGCATGAATTGAATCGTGATGATCTAATAAATCGACTGATATTCTTCTTTTAGAGTTTTGAAAAGGTTTAAATGTATAATCCGGTGGCAAAGCTGAACACAATTTTTCCTACCCATACTACCCAGCGTTCAAAACTAATACATGCTCAAAAAAGGTAACTTGAACCTTAATAGCAGTCTGTTTATCAAGTTGGAATAACCAAAATGTAAAAAATCAAGAGCGATAGGTCGAGTGTAGATTATATTCGGATTTGTTCTGAAATTATTAGCCAGTCAATGGAAATTAAGGCAAAATAATGTTTTTATGTTTCTCTATGGTAGGGTGAAAAGTAAAACTTGGTCGTCAAGCGGTGAGATAACATAGTTTACACTAAAGGGATTGGAATGGCAAGGAGACGCCATGTTCCGTTTGGAGTTTCAATTCAGCTGTAGTTTGGATTCAGGACGGAGCATGTCGTTTCTTTGTTTTTTAAGCTCTTTAATTCTCACAAGTCTCCTATCTCATGCCTCCACGCGAGTCTAAGTCTATTGATGACATTTGGTCCTTAGACCGGCGACGACTGGGTGCTATCAGCCTTCTGTCGATAGTATATAATGATATAATCAAGGAAACAGTACCGTAAAAAGGAATATCTGATCGGAAATCAGCCTCAACAAGACTTTAATCTGACTAGTATCGATGATCGCGGGTCAATACGTATTGTTATTGCTCCAGCCGTTATTGCTAACCAGCCCGTGTATCAGGTTAAAAATTCATGTATTTCTCTTCAATGGTCGTTATTATTGCTCGTATAGGTGTATTTTACAAATCATCCGATACGTAAAATAGGAAATACATACCTTGATTTATAACATCTCGCGCTATCATAACTCTTTGTCTGTATAACGTGTTATCACTCGGTAGTTTTCAACCAAATAAATATATCGTAGAGAAGAAGTAGCGAATTCTGTCTAAATACCGTTACAATAGATAGTGATCCGGCCCATTACGCAGATAAGATTACCTTTTCTAGGAAAGACTCCCACGGTCGGCTGTGTGGAGTTCAAATTGCTTTTGTTTAGGAAACAGGATACTCTCGGTAGCCGGTTGCCCAGAGTTTAAAAAAGCCAAAAACTAAACAAGATCTTTTCTTTTTCGAGTGATCATGTACTCGAAGACTAACTAAACAACTATATAATAAAATATTCGTTACAGGTCGCATTGCTTGCTTGGAGCGAATCCTAGACCTTATACCCTTCAAAACCACCAACTCCGTGACACCTATGGAAGAGTCTGATGAATCGTCGTCCTTCCGTTAAATAGGTGGAGCATCCACACTTCCTGTCTACCTTATCCTTTATCCTTGCCCGTGAACGATGGAGATGGGGGCGGTCGGCAATGATGGCTATCATGTGTTGAGGTTTTAATATGGGTCGGATTGGCATGAATTCCTACTTACCACTTCCTAAGCAACTCTTATTAGATAATCAGCAGTCATACATGATGAAGTCAGTGTGCAATCTGCCAAAATCATCGTCACAACGCAACGCAACGCAACGCGCAACGCATGAAGGGTGAAAAGTAAAACTCGAACGGTCTGACAGAGGAATTTTCTTAACAATGCCGTTGCCAAGCGTTCGCTAAGGAAGTCTTTTTTAATTCAAACTTTGTCGATTATTTTTTTGATGCGTGGTTGCGGCAATACCGCGCGGGAAGGGCTCATTTCCCGCGCCGCATCTACGGGAAAAAGTGTCTCACCAGATTTTGCGGTGCGGTTGCGGCAAATACCGCGCGATTGCGATAATTACCGCAACCACGACAAACCCTACTCCTATACATATACAGATTTGTAACAAAATAGTGATCATTCATAAATTACGTAACGCTTTTAGGAGGGAGGGGGTACGACAATTTGTGACATGTTGTGGCATATGGGGGATGAGGAATAAGCTAGAACGTTACGTATCATATTTTCAGTTTTAACATGGTCTTCGTGTGCAATGAAATGGTGCTTTTAGTTCTATTATGACCGTTTGCACTCGCACTTGAATAGAACCAATTTCAGCAATCCATCCTGAACACAAAAATACTTTGAACGAGTGCCCTATCAAACCTCGCATATCCAATCTACTTGACCTAATTCGAAACTCATTAAATTCACCGAGTGTTTCTGGTTCGAAGCATATCACGCCGCATTCCCATTTGGTTCAAGTGCTTTCGTAACATCGGCATGTCCAGATGCATCCATCTAATGTTCTACTCTCATCAATTTTCCTCCTACCTACAGATGCAGAATAACATCTTGGTTGGAAGCGGAAACTGTTTGCTCGTTGCGTTAAATTTTCGTTGCACAATCTCATTTCCATCGACGTGGAGTGGTCCGTGGAAGGATGTCAGATGCTTCGGACGTCTCAGGTGCCGAGATGCGAAGCACTATTTTGACAAATTGTATCATTATCTACAAACTCCAACCAAAGCACCGCAGCAGCGAAGATTCAATAGCCGTACTTCAAGCTGGAAAACATCATTTCCAGAAATTGATGTGCGTAATAAAATCAGTCAGCATTTCGAAATGATCCCGTTGAAACGCTGTCACACGTGTATTTTCCGAGGGAAATTAAATCTCAACCTCATCAACCGGGAAGGTTATAATTAGGATTTCGGTCGGTAGCTTTGGGTTCATCCCGAATGACACTTGGCACGAATCTTCCAGGTCCGGTTTCACACCACCTTGGACTGTGGCACACATCCGGGAAGCATACGGAATTATTAAAGCACAATTAAGCAAATGTCACTTTTGGTCGCATCTAATGGTAATTGTTATTATCATTATCTTTGCTTTTATGATAATTGGTAATGTTACGAAGCTGTTGGCTTGCGGCGTACTTCAGTCGCTAGAACGAGTCCTGAAGGAAACATTGTCCGTGTAGTTTTTGCTGTACTTCTTAATATTTATGAAGCAATCGAAAAGAATTGCCAGCGCATCCTTGGTAGGGTTTTTTGCCAAAACCAGTGTCCATGAGCACAACATCCGTTAAGATTTTAGCGGTAAGGTGTTCCTTTTGCTGGAAAAATGATTGTGTCGATAAAGGCGATTTAACAAAAAATCCTTTTACCATTTACAGTACACGAAATAGGAATGCAAAACTATGAAAATTTGTGTGAAATTTTCACTAAATCTATGAAAAATCGTAATGTTACCAAAATCTGCGAAATTTTTCAAAAAATCTGTTCGAAAAATTCAATATTCTAAAATTGTTAAATTCAATTCAATTATTTGGATGTGGCAACCCTGACTGTTAAACCAAATTTGCATCACTGGCCCTGAGGGTGACGAAGAAAACAACAGCCGCGATGGGTCCCAACAATATTTGACCAATATGACCGGATATGGTAATTTTGACAGGCTACCATTCAAACGTGGCGGTTGATGTTTACCGTCGGCGGTCGAACCTTTTCAAACATCTACTCCTCACACTGAAAAGTGTTTTCGGTATTTTTTTTCCTTCCGGCTACTCCAAGGCTTATCACAACCGTACTGGGAAAAAAGGTTTTCTTCGTTACAGATTCTGGTATGATACATTTCAACATAACGATGAATATTTGATTGAATTATATACAGTGTTTTAAAAGCCTTATTCGTGCTCAATAGCCTCTAAACCATTGATTCTTGTTTTGTTCGGAGAAGCTCCTATGTTTGTGAATGTGCTTTTATCGATTCAGTGACTAATTCACCAGCTAGTGATACATAAAATCTATTATCCATAGAAATTTAGATACAGGTTCGGTGTCTTCAGTACATATTGCTATTTTAGCGAACTTGCGGAAGAAAAGAAATCTGTAAGTTTGATATAGCTATAGATCATTGAATGTGAAATCCCTTAAAACATAATTTTGTTCGCTTGAGAATTTTTAATTTTTTTTTACGTGAATCAGCGGTTGAACTGACTGAAATAAATATGCTATATTTCTCCTTAGTGGAGAACAATTTAGACTTTATCTTTTTTTCTCCTTTAAGCCTATAACTAAAATGAAATAATTAGATTTTCGCACAATATCATTGAAAAAACATGCCTCTCGTTAGTCTCAGAGCCGTCTTAATACCACTCGGGGCCCCTGGGCACAACTGTGCTGAGGGGTCCCTATAATTGAACAAGTATAAACTGCTGTAGAGTAGGATGATCTTTAGATTTCCATCACTATAGGTGACATTGTGAATGTCCAGGTACCGTCGAAAAACGGAAGATTTTGTGGCAAAGGGCACAACACACTATATGCGGTTGTGGGAGTTTGAACTCAGGTGAGCTGCGTACAGTGTAATGGACTTATTAGCTGCGCTATTCCCTCCCCATATACTATAATCTGACCATTTGCCTTCGTCAAAAATGAGGAATAATGGATTAAGGCGGGTAAACGTCAACACTACTATGTCGATTGATTCAATATTTCAATTTACCAATAAAATTCAACTTGTTAATAGATGACGACTACGTGATTTACAAAAATTACATTGTTCTCAATTTCTTAGTGTTCCTGATATGATGCAGCTGGAAAAAGTTAATTACCAGCTTTACAAAAAAGCCATATTGAACTACATTTACAGATGACAAGATTGAATATTGCAGCCATTGAAATCAATCGATATTATGCCGAATCTAAGTGCGCGATTCTAGGTTTATTCATGTTAAATAATCGAATTTTTCGTTGCAGGCATTCTTTAAAATAATGTCTCTTCATGCACAAATTGTTGGTGAGGTAGATTTTTGTTACAGTAAACCGGGGTGACATTGATCACTTTTCGAAGTAATCATTATATATTTTTAGACGCTAAGTATTTTTTTCAAGTTTTATTTTATTTTTAAACCATGTACTGATGTATGGAGAACAAGATTAGATGGTTTTACCTGAAAATGTCCGCTTACAACTATTTTTCAAAAATGATTGTAAGTTGAAGTCCGTTTTCGTGTTCCAGGGTGACTTTGATAACCTGCATGTTCACTCACATTAAGTTATTGATGTCAATGTTTTTCATTCAAATGTTTGTGTAAACTAATTCTGGAAAGATACTCATTGTTAAATTGTTGTTAATTGGTATTATACAAAGTATTTCAATGTTCTGTAAAATTCGAGTAATCAAAATTCGTATAATTTGTGTCCAACTAGAATAAAAGATTCTAAAATCCTATAAAACTGCTAAAAATGTTTTGTTTCAGTGTTTTATCAATGTACAAAAAGTTTCATCCATTTTAACACGTTGGAATATTGAACAATAAAAAACATGTTGCGAATTTAAGCTTAAAATAGATTGAAATAATTGCCAACTAGTTTCACAAAAAATGTATTAAAAATAAACAAACTCTAAAAACTAAATTCAGCATATCCCAATCTAAAGAAAAATAAAAACCCGCTTGTAATTTATTACTCTTGCTCAAATCTAAGATTTATTTGTTTTATAAAAAATAGACACTTTACAAAGCTTCGTAAAAATCAGGTAAAGTCAAATTTCGGTTTTTTGTAGTTTTTGTATCCAAAAACCGAACAATATACTCAAAAAGTATAACAAATCAGTATTTTATAAGTTTAGAGTAAAATTAATTTCAAATTAAAATGATTCGGTAGGCTATTCTGGTCACCCCAGTTTACGGTGTATATACATTCTGACAGAAGGTTTGTGCTTTCTTTTATAGTGAACGGTTCTGAGAGGCGAAGATAGCAAGAAGTATATTATAAAAAATACATATTAATATTTTCACATTCAACGAATTAGTATCTCAAAGACGGCGCTGGTAGCTAAGTGGCAAGTAGAGTCGCCTCTCTGGTGTCGGTGAAAGAGACCGAAGGAAAAAAATAAATAATAATAATTAGCCTTTTCACCTTTCGAAAGTACAAATGTTCGATACCTTCATTGTTACGTAAACAAATAAATATAAATTACTCGAACCTATTAATATAAGCAACACAATTCATTTCAATAATTCACCACCACAACTTTTAGGAGTTTATTCCTAATCAGTCATAAAGATAAATTTACAGAAATGCAACCATCTACTAACAAGGCTCCTTAAAGACGAAAAACAAATGCTATATTACTTAGACTGCAATATTATACAAATCCAAACATAAATAAATAAAAATTTAAGTTAAATACAATTCATTTCAATGCCAGTCATATCAAACAGTCTAAATAGGGAACACATCGAATGCACGCTGCCGTGGGTACGTTCCATTTGAGCCTGTATATTCTGATTCCTGATAAGGCGGAGTTTCGTACGAAAATAACATTATTGGTATTGTAACAGACTACGACGGCATTGTGAAAAATGCCTAATCTGGCCGCGAAAGTATCGTGAAACCTCAAGAAGTCCAGGAGTCAATTTTAGAGGTTTTCATGTAGATTTGTCCATTCTCAATACCTGATGTGATAAAGAAATAAAAATTTGCCACATGCGCGGATCGCTTGCCAAACAATAATTGTGTACCGAATTTCGACATCTTCTTCTTCCACTTTCTGTACAGCTTCCTTGTGCAGATTTTGCCACCTTGCTGGTTGCCGCTCATGCTTGGTGCCTTTCGAGCTTATTGTACGTGTTGGAGAACATTTCCATATCTACTTTTAAATAGGGCTAATAAGATTTGTAAACAAACTTTTGGTTTGCTGATTTCTCTTAATTTATTATAATTTCATCCTAGTAAACATTTGAAATTGATTCTACTAAGGGTAAACATGATGATTCATATGTATTTTTCATGAAATTCGACTCGGCAGCGGAATAATGAGCAAAATAAGTTTGTTTACAAAAATTTCTTTAGTCCTTTAGAAGAATTAATATTGATTTCATTGTTTCTGCTCAAAATGAATTGAAACTTCAATCGAAATGTTGAATTGACGTTTTAATTGGTCCAATACCACCCTGGTCATGCAGTGTCTCGTTTTCTACCGCTACCATCACTCCGCTTGATTATCTGATGCTCTTAAACCGTCACATGGGTTAAGGTGCAATGTGCGAATACGAGCAACTGATCCATTATTACCCACACGCTAGAGAGTTATAAACAATTGAGTGCTACTATTTTTTTGGAAATAACCTTCAGAATGATTCTATATTCATCCTAAGTTGGGGGCCCCTAAAAGCCCGGGGCCCTGGCCCAGTGTGCCCATGCGTAAAGACGGTACTGGTTAGTCTTTCGGAGAGAGCTCCCCCACCCGTTATCAATTGACAACGAAAGTCACTTGCAAAAATGCTCCAATCAAAGGGAAGTGCCAAGAGGCCACATTGTTACTGACCAGGAACCGTCGTCCGCAGAGAATGTAACTAATTTACTTAACAAACAATCCTTACCAGAGCTGAACAAGCAGGTACTTAAGGTTGCTCATTTTATTGAATCAATGTTAACTGGCTTTTGAGAGATGGCAGTTTAAAACAGATAAATTTTGATATACCGGTTCAAGGTTGATTCCAGTTAACTGCTTGAATTTTTTTTTATCTCTTTGCTAGCGTATCAGAGACTGGTCCATTAATCTCAATTTTATATTGTTTTCTAAATTATAACAGTCCTTATTAGGACAATAATTGTTCACGCGAAATTATGCGTGAAATCTAGGTTTAATTCTACGTGAACTTCCACGTGAAATACCGCATTAAATTCCATGACATCCCACATAAAATTTCACGAAATGCCGCCGAAAATCCTCGTGATATATTAAGTTAAATCCCACGTTAAATTCTGCGTAAGATTTCACGTGAAATTTCGTGTGAAATATCAGGTAAAATCCGTGGATTTTCACTTGAAATTCATCGTATTGTGAAATAACGCGTGAAATTTCATGCGAAGCATTGAGAGAAGTTTTACGAAAAATGACGCTTTGAATTCCACCTGAAATACCACGTGAGATTCCACGTGGAATTTTGCCTGAAATGCCACGTAAAATTCCAAGTGAAATACTATGTTAAATTCAGCGTAAAACTCCATGTGAAATTCCACATCAATTTCTAACCGATCATCCGTGTATAATTCCACGTGCAATTTCAAGTGAAGTTCCACGTGACGTTCCACGTGAAATTCCACATAAAAATCCACATGAAACGTCATGTGAAATTTCCAAGTGAAATTACATGAGATCCCACGTCAAATTCCATGAAATTCCACGTGAAAATCCACGTTTAATGCTGTGTGAAGTGCAACGTGAAATTTAACGTGACATCCCACGTCAAATTCTACGTGGAAATCCGTGTGTAATTCCATGTGAAATTTCATCTGAAATTCCATTTGAAATTCTATGTAAAATTCAGCTCGAAATACAGCGTTAAATACGACGTGAAATTCAACGTGAAATTCCACGCTGAATTTTACGTGAAATTTCACCGAAATTCGATGAGTATTTTCACGTGGAAATCTGTGAAATTCCACATGAATTTTCACGCGAAACTCCTCGTGAAATTTCATGAGAAAATTTCTTGCTCGCGTAAAATTTCATCATAAGATCCAGCGTGGAATTCAGCGTAAAATTCTATGCAAAGGAGTGCATGAAATTCTACGTGAAAGCCGTAGAATTCTACGCGAAATATCATCTGAAAATTCTGCGCTAAATTCAATGAAATCTCTCGTGAAGTCCCATGTAATTACACGTAGAAATCCACGTTAATTTTCAAGTTAAATTCCAAAAGGAATTCCGCGTATAATTTCTCAATGCGTGGAATTCTACGACAAAGTCCGCCTGAGATTCTACGTGAAATCCCGCGTGAAACGTCACGGTAAATATCAGGTATATCATGTGAAATTCCACGTGAAATTGCACCTGAAATTCCGAGCGAAGTTTCGTGTGAATTTTCACGTTAAATTTCATTTGAAATTCCACATGAACTTTCTCATAAAAATTCGACTTGGAATTTTATGAAAAAATCCACGAGAAATTCCGCTTGATATTTACGTTAAATTCCGCGTGAGATTCTATGTTAAAATCAACGTGAATTTCCACGCGAAATTCCGCATGAAATTCCACAAGCAATTTCACGTGAAACATCAGATGGAATTTACACGTTAAATTTGACTACATGAAATTCTACTAGAAATTCTTCTAGAAATTCTACTAGAAATTCTACTAGAAATTCTACTAGAAATTTTACTAGAAATTCTACCAGAAATTTTACTAGAAATTCTACTAGAAATTCTACTAGAAATTCTACTAAAATTCTACTAGAAATTCTACAAGAAATTCTACTAGAAATTCTACAAGAAATTCTACTAGAAATTCTACTAGAAATTTTACCAGAAATTCCAAATGAAACTCCACTTGAAATTCCACGGTATTTCACATTGAATTTGAAATTTCACGAATTTCACGTGGAATCCACTTGAAATACCGCGTAGAACTCCACGTGAAATTTCAAGTAAAATTCCAAATGATGTTCCGTGTAAAATTCCCCGTGAGAGTATAATTCCACGTTTAATTCCACCTGCAATGCCGCGTGAAGTTCAACGTGAAATTTCGCCTGAAATTCCACATGGAATTCTAGATGAAATTTCATGTGACATTTCTTTTGAAATTTCGAGTGAAATTCTATGATATCTAACGAAAAAATCCTTGACATTCCATGTGAAAATCCGCGTGAAATACCACGTAAAATTCCTTGCGAAATTCCATTCCATTGTGCACGTGGAATTCCACGTGAATATCATCGTGAAATTTCGGGTGAGATTCCGCGTAAAATCCAGCGTGAATTCTCACGCAAAGATCTGCGTGAATCTCTACGTGAAATCCGTATAATTCCACGTGAAATTTCATGAGAAAATTCCGCGCGAAATTCAGTTAAATCCCACTTAAATACCATGAAATTCCATGTAAAAATCCATTTGAAATTCCGCGTGAAATTTCACGTGAAACAATGCGTGAAATTCTACGAGAAATTCTGCCTGGGAACACACGTGAAATTCCGCAAATTTCAGGTGAAATACTGTATTAAATTCAGCGTGTTTTTTTTGTTGGAGGCGACCAGTATTTAGATCTTTAGTGGTAAGAATTTTTACGTTAAATTTCACGTGTTCTTTCCTCGAGAAAACCCATTTGAAATTCCGGTTAAAATTCCTCGAAAATTCTGCGTGAAAGAGAAATTCGACTTGAAATTTGTCGATAAAATCCACGTGAATTTCCACACAATATTTCGCGTGAAATTCCACGTACAATTTTTTCGTGAAACTTCAGGTGGAATTTTACGCAAAATATTCAATTCCACTTGAAATTTGACGCTAAATTCCACGTGAAATTCCGCGTGAAAATCCACGTGAAAACCCGCGCGAAATTTTGAATGAGAATCCACGTGAAATTCTGCGCAAAATTCCGCGTGATACTTCAATTAAACGTGCACGTGAAGTTTCACATGAAATTCCTAGAGAAATTTCACGTAGGATTTCACATGGAATTTCACGCTGAATTTCAAATGGAATTTTACCTTGAGTTTTGCGAATCGAATTTCAACGTTGATTTTCACGTAAAATTTCACATGTAATTTATCGCCGAATTTAACGTTGAATTTAACACAGAATTTTACGTCGAATTTTACGAGTCATTTTGCGAAAAATTTTACGTAAATTTTGACACTGAATTTAGCGTGGTATTTCACTCGGAATTTCTTGTGGAATCTCGCGCGGTATTTCACGTACAATTTTAAATTTCGCGGATTTCACGTGGAAACCATATGATATTCCGCGTAAAATATCACGTCAATTCGTCGAGATCGCAAAATGTCTGTGGGTGCATGTGTGTGTCAAATAAAGCCGCTTAATTTTCTCAGAGATGGCTGAACCGATTTGCACAAACTTAGTTTCAAATGAGCGGTTCTAACGCTATTGTATTTTTTGTTGATCCTACTTCCGGTTCCGGAATTACAGATTGAAGACTGCAGCCACATAGCAAATTCCCATATAAACTTGCACCATGAAGATGCCCAAATGATGCAATTCACATTGAAACGGATTTAACATTACTTGGATTAGCGGGCCTAGATCGCTAAGGACCAATTAAAGTAGTTCTGGATATATTGGCCGTCACTTAGGGTTGGAGATAGCGTAGTTGGTAAATCGATTGCCTTGTACCCAGCTCGCCTGGGTTCAATTCTCAATCCCGCACATAGGGTTAGAGATTTCTTTAAAGAGATTTTTCTAACCGGACAAAGAGGTGAATGACCCCAAGGTTAAAACCTCTATAATCAAAACACAAAAAAAAATTGGCCACCTATGACGGTTCTTGATACTCTCGGGGAACTATCAAAGTTCGTATGATAATGTCACACCTATTTCTCAGTAAATTCTTGCCTGATTTTACAAACTTGGTTTCAAATGATAAATATAATACACCCACTGACTGCTATTGACTTTCATTCAGATCTGACTTTTGATTCCGGAGTTACTACGGTTACATAGGAATTTAAACCGAAACAAGGTACCGGGCATATTCCAGAATTAAAGTCACATCGGATTCGGTGATGACTGACTCTTTTTTTGTCAACTCACATCCTCTTTTACAGGTATATTTCCTCTCCCACTGCATTCCAAAATATGTTAAACCGAAGACAACATTTAGTTCATGCTGATTCATCCACTTAAATATTATATTTTTTGTTTCAAGGACGTCATCGTCAACATGTTGCTCATCAGGTTCGTGGCAGTCGTGCCCTTGTAAATATGTGCAAAGTGTAATAAGAATGTAATAGACATTTTCATAAATATATTGAACATAACTGGCTATTGGATAAATTAGAAAGGTACAATTACACCATTAGGTGGATTAAAACAGGTTTTTTATTTTGTGACACCGTGTAGTCTGAGCTTTTAAAAAGTCGTTTCCATATCAAATACAGATTTATTTTTATTTCGTAATAACGACTTAAAAAGGGTTTTGGGTACTAGACGAATAATCTTCGTAGATATATAGACAGATTTTATAGTCGATTCCAAGCGATGCACATAAGCAATTACAATAAAAATATTTCCGACCGCATAAATTAACTATAATACAGTGTGTACACTGTACATCCTTTAGTTACAGCAGCATGCATGTGGATGTATATAAAACGCTCAAATCCGGATCAATCGAGCTACTTTCGATGTCCCATGTTTACCATAACGATCCCTCCATTGAGTTTCAATAGGGCATCCCATGCGATGATATTTATTTTCTTTGGAAAATCTCAATTTCATCGATTATCATAATATTCCGAAAGGGAATGGCTTTCTGCCCCCGTCAGTCCTACCTCCGCCCCCATCCCTTAACCCCAAAACCCACACGCTAGCATCGGAGAAAATGTGTATCGGTAAAACAAACAGAAAGAAATGGGTCCAACCTTTTCGCTGTTGTCTTGCAGGATATTATTTTAAATATCTTTTCCACCTTCCATGCCATCGGAATATGCTAACGGATGCTCTGTGTTCCAAATCTGACGCTGGTAGGGTGAGGTGGGGTTTGGAACTCTAAAAGAAACGGTGCTTTTCGATTCCAGCGAAAATAGTGGAAATGGAAAGGCTCTCATCGAGAAAAGCAATATTTTGGTAGCTTTCGCTTTACCTCGTTTCATCCAGAATGCTACTATTTGCTTGATTCAGCTCGGAAGAGAAGGTCCTACCTCTCCTCCGTCACTGAGATACCCGTCGGTGAGGATAAAGTGATTGGAATGAATTTCAATAAAATATAAGAAAGTTATTTTTCCAATCGCATGAATAAAGAAGCAGCAACAACTGTAAGGAACACTGGCAAACGCACGGAATAGGCTTTCGAGCAGTATGCAACCAACAAGGGTTCGACGAAAAGAAATCAATCGATGATAAGTATTGCTTGCAACACATACCACTACTTTATCGGATTGTATCAAGTTAGTAGAATACTTTTTTGCTGTTGTTGGAGTAATAGGAACTCGAGTGCAGCTGTATTCTTACCTAACAAGGAAGCAATGGTTCTCCGCCTGACGATTGCATCAGAATCATATAATCATCAGATGGGAAAATAAGCTACCCTTTCTTATCTGGAAAGCAACCAAATGTGGTGATTGGAATGATGCAAATCATGTACATACTGTTTTTTCGACGCAGCTATGCAACAGATTACTATCTAATACCCAGCACTCAGGAATTGTAATTCTTTGAAAATCGATAAACACATGAAACCACTGAGGGCCACTTAGCATTTTACCCTTTTCATTTCACTTTCGTGGGCAAAATACGCAGGAACATTTGTGCCAAGCCCGCCTTAAAATCATTCGGAGTCTCTGGGCACCATTGAACTAAAGAGTCCCTATCATTGAACAGGTGTAAAGAGATGTATAGTAGCATGGTTCTCCATGCTACTCCAAGACTTCCAAATTTGAGCCAAGTAGGCCGACAAACCATCAAAATAAATGAACAAAATACATGGTTAAAGTTTCCGGTGACATTATACACGCAAGATGGTCTGAGTTGATCGGAAAATTAAGCAAAATCGCGGACACCCTAAGGTATAGTTAATAGCATTTAAAATGATAAAGCAGAACATGGCAGAGAAGAATCGTGTTTCAATCTAAAATTTCCAAAATAGACATATTGTAAAAGCTATCGGAAAGATAAAAAGACATTTGATGGTTTGAAACGAAAAATATTGCGTGACGTTTCTCTTAATAGCAGTTGTATAGTATAGCAGTAACCTAACAGAATTAACAGGGGGTAATCTGATTTTTGTAGTTTCATTACGTTGTTTGAGGCCGAAGAGTGCTTTGGTTAAGAATGCTGAAGTAGGGCGGATTTACCATTTGATCGTTGTCTTGACCAGAAAAAAATCTTTGTATTGAGTGTAAGGTAAGTAAGGTGGTTTTCGCAAACGCAAACGCGAAAGTTCATTTTTGTTGATTATTTTTAATAGTACGCTTTTCACATGTTCAAACTGAATTATTTCGAATCAAGAGTATAGTCGCCAAATGTTGGTAATATATTGGCGAACGTTGATATTTTAGGGGATTAAGTAAAGTAAAGTATCACACATTCTAATTCTCACGATGTTAACAAAATATAGAAAAAAGTTCTTATTGTTTGCTGTATTAAAATTTTGTTATTTGTTCGGAGTTCTCTTCTCATAGATCTAAAGCTAAAAGATGTCAAATCTGTAAGAAATGATGTGTTTTGTTACGAACTGAACTAACTGAAATGCTTTTGCTAATTAGTAGTAGTCAAGTACACAAATTGTCCGTGCATGGTAAGTTGGGATGGGTGTCAAGATAGGTAGTTTTTAAATTTCGCGCCCCCACAGTAGATCCACTCCATACAAAAGCTGGACAAAACCTCAAAAGTAGTTTAAAATGAATGAAAATATCATCTAAGGGTAATTTTGGTGCGCTGAACTCGATTTTGATTAAATTAGAACGCTAAAAAAAATTCGACAGCCTAGGGCGGTTCCAATTTTTTTTTAATTTCGCAAAAATGAATTTTATTAACTTCTCAAAACAGATACTTCGTAAGTGAACAGAAACATTTTGATTTCCTAGGGTAGTCCTTAGTAACGACTTAGCTAGGGTGGTTCCAATTTATCGAAATCTGGCGAATAAAAAATGATGTAATTTTATACATTTGTTTGTAGATTTTCAGTCTAATCTGAATACCATCATTGGAAAAATCTTCCCTTCATAGCTCTTTAAGAGATAATCTTCATGTACTAATTTATGAGCGTATGCGTTTAGAATAGTTTAGAATAGTTATAAAAGATCTTAAGGTGTTTGATAGAATGCCTTAATTTTTTGTTTTATTGGTTTATTTATTTATAGTTATCGCCAAAGCCATTAAAAGATGACAGGTTTATTTGATTTTGATGAAGATTTCAAATCATGCCCTACTATGCTCTATTCACAGTTGCTCATACGATGCATATTGCAGCTAAGCCGCTCAATACTTTTCCATTGATTTTCAGTTCCAATGATGATATGAATATCTCTCCTTGTGGGTACTGACTTGGATTTTCGTACGAAAATATCCTGAGCATACTTTGCACTGTATGTGTATGCTTTGAAATAGAGGTGTGAGCGTTTTTGCATGAAACTCTCATCAATTTGGAAGTGAATTATTGAGGAAGATTTTGAATTTGATTGTTGATTGTGATAGATTCAATAGGGAATTTGCACTTGAAAATAAATGTTGCATTGTTGGCCAATAACTCAAAATCGGTAAAAAGAACACTTCCCGCACTCACGTGTTTACCTTACATCGGTCACCAGCAAAGCTAACGACCAATACGTACCAAATAAATAGGATTCATGTAAAGATATAATAATAGTAGCAGTTAGTTTGCCTCGTTGGCTTGTATTTATTTGAATTTTTCTATGCTGCAGATAACTGTGAAAATGTAGAAACCAACCGGTGAATAATAATGCAAAACTTCATGAAATCACAAAATACCATGCGTCTCCATGAAAAAACTAATTTTACAGATGTCCAAATATCAACCTTCGGCGCAAGATGGTACTATGATTTTTGAAAACTAGATACAATTCTACGTCAGTTGTACTAGATGAGATCGTTCAACACGCTTTTACCGATAAAGAGATGACACTCTGAATGTAAATAAGTCCGCGTTAAATAACATAGTTATATTGATTTTATTGGTAACTTTTTAAATACTCATTATTTCTCAAATCGAAATACACCATTGAATTCTTGAGATGATTTTCTATTAGAAACGCCTATATGTGTTGCTAAATTATCATAATAGTACCTATTAAAGCGAGATGAATTGGAATGAAAAAAAACTTTTTGTCACTCAAATTCTTGCAGATTTTCAAGACTTCGTTTCAAGACGTCGTACTATTACAAATATACATCATGATGAGCTACCTTAAAACTACTCGCCTATTGAACTGAGAGATGAAATTCCACATAAAATTTCGCATGAAATTGCGCGTAAAATTTCGCACGAAATTCCGCACGAAATTCTGCGCGAAATTCCGCGCGAAATTCCGCACGAAATTCTACGCGAAATTCAGAGCGAAATTCCATGCGAAATTCCACGAGAAAGTCCATACGATATTCCGTGTGATACTCCGCGAAATTCCGAACAAAATGCAGTGCGAAATTCCCCACGAATCCGCGTGAAATTCCACACGAAATTGCGCACGAAATACCGCATGAAATGCCAGGTGAAATTCCATGCGATATTCCGTTGCGAAATTCCGTGCGAAATTTCGTGCGAAATTCCGTGCGTAATTCTGTCTGAAATTCTGCGTGAAATTCCATGCAAAATTCCTTGGGAAATTCCTTGCGAAATTCCGTGCCAAATTCCGCTCGGAATTCCGTGCGAAATTCCGTTCAAAATTCCGTGCGGAATTCCGTGCAAAATTCCGCGCGAGATTCCGTGCGAAATGGCGTGCGAAATTTTGTGCGAACTTTAGTGGGAAACTCCGGAAGAAACTCCGTCTGAAACTCTGCGCTAAATTCCGTGTGAAATTCTGCGCGAAATTCCGCACGAATTTCCGGGCGAAATTCTGCACGAAATTCCGTATGGCCGAATTTCGCACGTAATTTCGCGAACAATTTCATGCGGAATTTCGCGCGAAATTTCCCACGGAATGTCGCGTAGTATTTCAGACGGAATTTCGTGAGGATTGTCGCAGGGAATTTCGCACGTTATTTCAGACGGAATTTCGCGCGGGATTCCGCATGGACTTTCGCACGTAATCTCGCAACAGAATTTTGCACGAAATTTCGCCCGACATTTCGAACCTAATTTCGTGCGCAATTCAGTGTGCAATTTCGGGCGGATTCGTGGGGATTCGTGGGACTTTTGCACGGAATTTTGTAGGAATATCGCGCGGAATTTCGTGGGAAATTTCGCACAGAATTACGCACGGAATTTCGCGTAACACTTCGTGCAGAATTTCGTGAGGATTGTCGCAGGTTATTTCACATGGAATTTCGCACGGAATTTTGTGCAAAATTTCGCCCGGAATTTCGTGCGGAATTTAGCACAGAATTTTGCACAGATTTCTCGCAGATTTTCATATGGAATTTCGCACAGAATTCAATGTCGCACGGAATTTCGCGCACAATTTCAGACGGAATTTCGTGTGGAGTTTCGAACGAAAACGGAATTTCGCACGAAATTTCGTGCGATAATCCTGTAAAATTGCGTGGAAAATTTCGTGCGAAATTCCTTACGAAATTTCATGCGAAATTGATTTAGAAATTTCGTGTGAAATTCCGTGAGAAATTTGGTGGGAAACTCCGCACGAAATTTCGTCTGAAACGCTGCGCGAAATTCCGTGCGAAATTCCGCATGAAATTCTTCGCGAAATTCCATGTGATATTCCGTGCGAAATTACGTGCGAAATTCCGTGGAAAATTTCGAACGGAATTCCCTCTGAAACTCTGCGTTAAATTCCATGCGAAATTTCGCACAAAATTTCGAGCGAAATTACGCACGAAATTTTCCACGAAATTCCGCGCGACATTCCTACGAAATTCCGTGCGACATTTCGTGCGAAATTCCGTGCGTAATTACGTCTGAAACTCTGCGCGAAATTCCATGCAAAATTTCTTGGGAAATTCCTTGCGAAATTCCGTGCCAAATTGCGAGCGGAATTCCGTGCGAAATTCCATGCGAAATTCCGTGCGAAATTCCGTGCGGAATTCCCTGTGAAATTCCCTGCGAAATTCCGTGCAAAGTTCCGTGCGAGATTTCGTGCGAAATTGCGTGCGAAATTTTGTGCGAAATCCAGTGGGAAACTCCGGACGAAATTCCGTCTGAAACTCTGCGCTAAATTCCGTGCAAAATTCCGTGTGAAATTCTGCGCGAAATTCCATACGAATTTCCAGGCGAAATTTTGCACGAAATACCGTATTACCGAGTGGCCGAATTTTGCACGTAATTTCGCGAACAATTTCATGCGGAATTTCGCACGAAATTATGCACGAAATTTCCCACGGAATGTCGCGTAGCATTTCAGACGGAATTTCGTGAGGATTGTCGCAGGGAATTTCGCACGTTATATCAGACGGAATTTCGCACGTAATCTCGCAACAGGATTTCGCACGAAATTTCGCCCGGTATTTCGAACGGAATTTCGTGCGCAATTTCGTGTGCAATTTTGGGCGGATTCGTGGGGATTTTCTCACGGAATTTTGCAGGAATATCGCGCGGAATTTCGGGGGAAATTTCGCACAAAATTTCGCACGGAATTTTGGGCAAAACTTCGTCCGGAACTTCGTGCGGAATTTTTACGCGGAATTTTGCACAGAATTTTGCACAGAATTTCGCGTAGAATTTTATATGGAATTTCGCACAGAATTTCATGTCGCACGGAATTTCGCGCACAATTTCAGACGGGATTTCGTGCGGAGTTTCGAGCGAAAACGGAATTTCACACGAAATTTCGCGCGATAATCCTACAAAATTGCGTGGACAATTTCGTGCGAAGTTTCATGCGAAATTGCGTTAGAAATTTCGTGCGAAATTCCGTAAGAAATTTGGTGGAAAACTCCGCACGAAATTCCGTCTGAATCGCTGCGTGAAATGTCGTGCGAAATTTCGTGCGAAATTCCGCATGAAATTCTTCGCGAAATTCCGTGTGATATTCCGTGCGAAATTTCGTGCGAAAATTTCGAACGGAATTCCGTCTGAAACTCTGCGTGAAATTCCATACGAAATTTCGCACAAAATTTCGAGCGAAATTACGCACGAAATTTTCCACGTAATTCCGCGTGACATTCCTACGTAATTGCGACATTTCGTGCGAAATTCGATGTGAAATTCCGCGTTTAATTCCGTGCGAAATTCGGCACGAAATTCCGTGCAAAAATCCATGCGAAATTTCCCAAGAATCCGCGCGTAATTTTAGACGAAATTCCGCCCGAAATTCCGCATGTAAATTCCGCACGAAATTCGGCACGAAATGCCGGGCGAAATTCCGTCTGAAATTTCGTGCAAAATTTCGTCTGAAATTCTTAGCGAAATTCCATGGGAAATTCCGTGCGAATTTCCGTGCGAATTTCCGTGCGAAATTCCGTGCGAAATTCCAGGCGAAATTCCACACGAAATTCCGCGCAAAATTCCGTGCGAAGTTCCGTGCGAAATTCCATGCGAAATTCCGTTCGAAATTCCGTGCAGAATTCCGTGCGAGATTCCGTGCAAAATTCCGTGCGAAATTCCGTGCAAAATTCCGCACGAAATTCCGAGCGAAATTTCGTTTGAAATTGCGTGCAAAATTTCGTACGAAATAACGTGCAAAATTCCTCACGAAATTCAGTCTCAAATGCTACGCGAAATTCCGTGCGAAATTCTGCATGAAATTTTTCGCGATTTTCCATATGATATTCTATGCAAAATTATTTCCGTGGTAAATTTCGAAATTCTGTCTGAAACTCTATGTGAAATTCCGTGAAAAATTCCGTGCGAAATTTCGTGCGAAAATCGGTGAGAAACTCTGCACGAAATTCCGTCTGAAACTACGCGAAATTTCGTGGGAAATTTCGAACGAAATTTCGCCTGAAGCTTTGCGTGAAGTTCCGTGCAAAATTCCGAGCGAAATTCGGCACGATTTCCCACGAAATTCCGAGTGAAATTCTGTGCAAAATTCCGTGCGGAATTCCGTACCAAATTCGATGTGAAATTCCGCCTGTAATTTCGTGCGAAATTCCGCGCGAAATTCCGAACAAAATTCCATCTGAAGGTCTGCGCGAAATTCCATGCGAAATTTCGTGCTTAATTTCGTGCCAAATTCCGTGCGAAATTCTATGCGTAATTCCTTGCAAAGTTCCGTGCGAAATTCCGCGCGACATTCCGTGCGAAATTTCGTGAGAAATTCTGTGTAAAATTCTGCGCGAAATTCTATGCGAAATTCCGTGGGAAATTCCGTGCGTAATTTAGTCGGAAATTTCGAACGAAATAACGTGTAAAACTGTGTATGAAATTTCGCGCGAAATTTATTCCGCGTGGAATTCCGTACGAATTTTCATGCGAAATTCCGTGCGAAATTCCGTACGAAATTCCGTGTGAAATTCCGCGTTTGGGGTTTGGGAAATTTGGGGTGAAATCCTGCGCGAAATTCCGTACGAAATTTTGTACGAAATTCACAGAATCGTGTAGAGTTTCGCACGGAATTTGACACGAAATTTTGTACGGAAATTCACACGAAATTTCGTGCGGAATTTCGCATGAAATTTTCCACGAAATGTTGAATTTTAGACTTAATTTGCCACGGAATTTCGAACGGCATTTCGCACAAAATTACGCACGGAATTTCGCATGGAATTTCGCTCGGAATTTCGCACGAGATTTTGCACGGAATTTCACGCAGAGTTTCAGACGGAATTTCGCTCGAAATTGTTGACGGAATTCCGCACGAAATTTTGCGGGAAATTCTGTGCAAAATTCCGTTTGAAATTCCGTGCATAATTCCATGCGAAATTCCGTGCGAAATCCGGCGTAACATTTCATGCGAAATTTCGCGCGAAATTTCGTACGAAACTCCGTGCAGAATTACGTGCGAAATTCTGTGCGAAAGTCCATCGGGAGCAGCTCAGTCGATTTTTATATGAGACTCAGTCCAACGGGAATCGGAAAAAGTTTGAAATTTTAGCGAAATGTAAAAATGGGTTTTAACATTAAAGAAAATCAATACTGTCCATACACATTTTTCATGGCATTCGATTCGATCGCTTGTAGGTTGCGTAATAGGGCGATAGCATCCCGAATAGGGCCAAAATAGGCTCTTTACCCTGATACGGTCTAGCTGCTCAATACAACTGTGCGTTTGATTGGTTGCGAAATTCTGAATACATATAAAGTTCAATTTCAGATTAAAAACACAGGACTCTACGATATTTTCTCCAACTTCTGTCCTACGTGCGAAGATAGAGAGTATTTCAAATAAAGTGACACCATATCACTTAAATTCAGCAGCGTCCCATCATCATGATACTAAATATCGGTGTTGTGTTGAGATTTCAGAATGCATACCCGGACAAGATACCGATAAACTTTCTTGGCTATGTACACGGAATGATAAAAGCGCAGTAACTGATCAAATACAAGTGCCATTAAATGATATTCAATTTACAGGACTTTTATTAGCCCTCTTATCGCATCATATTCATGCCAGCGCTTGGAGTTCGTTCGTATACATCTTTCATCGGTGGGAGCAGTAAAACTATCACGTTCGAAAGCCATTAGTTATCGGAATCACTGGATTCCGTCTGTTCGTGTCCCCAATCCTCCATTCCAAACCACCTACCACACGACCAAAACTTCCATCAAGCGGTTTCGCACGGAAAAGTTCTAGACACCTCCTGGAATGCCACACGACTATTTGCGGTAGTTCTTCTCATCGCCGCTCGGCTATGGATTTATCGGATATACCTAACTACTCCGGTTCGGAGAGGATGCAGTAGAAGCTTAATGGGTGGGAAGGGAGTAGTTGGCCCCGATTGAATTCTTCCAGTGCTGGAGGGCATTTCCGATTCCGCAATCTGCACGCTGGCTGGCAAACGAACGAACTGTGATGTAAAAATTTCCTATAATTGCACTTTGTCCCCGTCGCCTGAGTGGGTTTTAGTTTAGTCGGAATCGGCAACGGCTGCAGGGCAACTGATCAAATGGCGAAAATTAAGAGCAATTTGATTTCGAATTCATTGGCTGATTGGATGGAGCGGATCATTGGAATTCATTTAGCGGTGGTTAATATTTTAGCAGTTTCGCTGACCGCCATCCAGCAGTGCATCAGGAATATCTTTCAAGCTACGTGGAAACGATTTCAATTCACTAACAATGGTAATAAATTTTCACCACAACTGGGGAACAAATTGACGGGATTAACAAACGATGCGATTTTAGTTAAATGACTGAATCGATTTATCTACCAGCTAAAACTGTTTTTCTTTCGAAAACTGATATCTAAAACTTAGAAAATGAAAAATATTTGAAACGATCGTAAATCTTTTGTGTGATTTGTAACTTGATAAAAAGAATAAAAAAGTTTGAAAGGATAATCTCAATATTAATTTTCTAGTCAAAAGGAAAATTCCCGCACGAGTCTATTGAACAACTTGGTATACATTCAAATAGTTAAGTCAAAACTAAACTTACATTCCAATTTGTTGCCACTCCCTTGCGGTTGCGTTGAATCAGCTTTCATCATTATGAACCCTTAGGAATCAGAACATAATAACCATTAATTTAGACCACAGTAACTGGAGGCGAATCATCCATACCTGAACTGGCGAATATGAGCATATGATCCGGAAAAGTATCATCATTAAATAACAGAATATCCATCGTCGGATCCGCTCATCAACAGGCGACAGGTAAATCTTTGAAAGCGATTGGCTCCTTGCTTACTTAGACTTCTCGTCTAACGGAGATATTTAATAATGCCGAGGGTTGTGTTCCGACATGGGACTAACGACCAAATCGGACAACCAAATTGATTACATGAGAAGCCTCTCACAATCAACTCTTTGTCGCGTGCTATCACCCAAGATCATTATCTGACCTTTAATCTGGCCGATAATGGAAAAATATAAATCCTGATAATAGAAATTAGGATACACGTTGCCATATCCAACAAGGTTCTTTGTTCTCGTCTTTCAAGATGTTTACTGGAGGTCCTTTTCGGGACTCCAGCAATAAAACACACAAACACACGCCCACAGGTCGAATAAAGTTTGTCGGTTGCGTGCGAACACATAAAAGAAGTTAAGTTTTATCACTTTTATAAAGGAGGAAATATCTCTCGTGTGGTATCGCCTAGCGCAGGGTATAATATTTTCCCTCACCTCATTATGTCACGTACCTACTTACGAAACGGTGTAATCGCATGTAATGATCCGCTCAGCGAGTCATTTGAAATTGTCTCGCTTTTCACGTGCATTCAATGATGACAAGCTTCAACGACTTAATCTAAGATTTTCTTGTCTCCTTTTGTCCTTCCGCTTTATGAATCCCTTTGAGATCGGATAAGTAGTGGCTTTATAAAAAATTCCACAGTCATTAGTTGAGGGATTAAATCGAGTTTAGTGTGGATGTGTCTCTCATACAGCATAGCTGCATTTCCTTGAATCCAAAATATCGAAAATTTTGCTACCGACCATCTTCGATGAAATGTATGTTCGCAGCGGAGCGGAAACAGAAACTCCCGTACTCCATCACCGACAATATCGTTGTTTGGTACAGCCTGATAAGGTCTCCTGGGCGGGAACCCCACCATGTTCCGGTTATTGTACGGAGAAAGTTGATATGTTGGCTCTTCTGTTTCAGATGCCTAATGTGACATACCCCGGTTCCCTTAGAGTCGAACAAGACCCCAAGATATTTGAAAGTTGAAACCTGAGCAATGGTTTGACCTATTAATTGAAGCTATAGTTACGCTGGTTCACGCTTACTTGAAAATACGACTAGCTCAGTTTTCCCCGTGGAGAACTCGATACCTAGCTGGAGGGCCCAAGCAGACAAATTATCCAAGGTATCTTGCAATGATCCTTGCAGATCGACGGCTTTGGGACCTGTAATAGAGACCACACCGTCATCTGCAAGCTGCCTTAGCGTGCAGAAATTGACAAGACATTCAGCAACGTCATTCACGTAAAACTTATAGAAAAGGGGGCTTAGACACGAGCCCTGGGGAAGACCCATGTAGCTAATTCGTGATGTCGATAAATCACCATGCGAAAAATGCATATGTTTTTCAGACAGCAAGTTTAGCAAAAAGTTGTTTAGAGTCGGTGAAAGACCATGCTGGTGCAGCTTCTCAGAAAGAATTTTGATAGAAACTGAATCAAAAACCCCCTTTATATCTAGGAAAACTGATGCCATCTGCTCTTTGCTAGCATAAGCCATTTGAATTTCTGTTGAGAGCAACGCAAGACAATCGTTCGTCCCTTTGCCTTTGCGGAAACCAAATTGTGTATCTGACAGTAAACCATTTGCTTCAACCCAATTATCGAGGCGAAACAAGATCATTTTCTCGAACAACTTTCGGATACAGGACAGCATCGCAATCGGTCGATACGAGTTGTGGTCGGAGGCTGGTTTTCCTGGTTTTTGAATAGTGATGACCTTCATTTGCCTCCAGTCATGAGGGACAATATTACCCTCAAGAAACATATTAAATAAATTCAACAAGCGTCCCTTGGCAGAGTCTGGCAGATTCTTTAACAAGTTAAATTTGATTCTATCTGTCCCTAGGACGTAATTGTTACAGGACAATAGAGCAAGTGAGAACATCGAAAACGATGTTTCGTTCGCGTTATCGTTAGAGGACGCGGCCCAGTAGATCTTTTGTGCCGGGCGGAATCCGGGCAAACCTTCTTGGCAAAATCGAATATTCAACTGTTTGAATATTCCACTCTCGTTAGTACTGTTTCGGTTTCGTATGCGCTGGGTCGTGCCCTAAAGAGTGATCATCGATGTTTCTCTCGTTGGCCTTACGTTATTTCGTCGCTGTTGTGCTATCTTATGACAAACGCCATTTTGGGGTGAACTGAGTTAGATATGCCACATTACTTGTCTAAAAAATCTCTACAAAGTGGCGTTTACAGAATTTTGACATTATGCTTGGTTACTGAGATATAGCGAGAAACGTGCTGAGAAATTTTTTTTTGCTTCAAATGACTGTGTCTGGGAATTGGCTCAAATTATCTTGATGTATAAGATGTTTTTATATGTGAAACTATCTGAGAAACACAATGGCATAATCATTTTCAAAACAAAAAATGCAAGAATTGTGAGCAATTCTATTCTATTCTAACCCTTACACAGCCAGTATTGAAAAGCATCCTGGAAAACACTGCAGATATTCTTTAGTGTTTTTCTTGTCAACATTAATATTTGAAGCATATTACAATATGTCGCAAATATTAAAACGGCCAGGCCTACTGTGCAGAGTTGGGTTTGAAGATGTTTCAATATTATATGGCAATTGAGTTATTCATTTAATGAACAATTCAACCAACGAATCGTTTTGAAGCTTGAATGAGGAAGAAACGAGGACAACCGTGCCGACCGTTTCAGTTTATAGGGGGTTAGGATAAAACGTTGGGAGTGACTTTGCTAAGAAGGTTAATGTCACTCCTTTGGTCCTTCGGGATGGGACAGAGGTATTTACACCTTGCCCTGGCTTATTAAGTCTAGGTTATAGCGCCTTTACTCGCTGTGAAGAATTGTGAGAAAAATGCAATTTAAGTTTTAAACTGTAAATATAGCATACTTGGCAACACTGTATGCAAAAATAATTATTTTTTCTAGATTCCCTGACTCATTTCCTTCAAAATGCATCTCACCGATTGTGTATAGTCCAAATGAAGCCAAAGATATGAATAAAAGTTTATAATTGATGATTTTTTTCTATGGAAAATTTTCCATGCACGATTATGACATGTCATACAAATTTTGTCATCAATACACACCTATGACACGTGTGAGTGCGACTTTTGTTTACATTTATAGTAAAAACTCGCAACATAGTCAACCGATCTACGTAATATTTAAGAGATTAATACAGGACAGATAGCAGCATCTATTGTATTCTTTGAATCGTTTACACTATTTATAAGTTTCAAGATATTCAATCTCAAACTTTAAAAATCGTTTTTCTCGAAATGTGCAAAATGGCGCTTGTCATAAGATAGCACAACAGCGACGATTTGGCTTTCATCAAACTCTTCATGTGCGTTTTCGCCATCGCGTACTGTCGGTAGCTGACTGGTAGCCCGTGGTCCCGGAAGGTCTTATACGCGGCGGCCTACTCCGCGTACACGTCTGAGCACTTGTTATCCCACCATGGATTGGGAGAACGCCCGCGAAAGTTCGCGTCTAGCCAGCCCAGAACCCGTACTCTTCCTCCGGAGGAAGCTCTTGTGGCGATTCTACTTTTCCGGATATCGCGAACGCGTAGCTCTCCCAATCAATATTTCGTGTGAGGTCATAAGAAACATTGATTGTATTGGTTGCCCCTAAATCATTAGCAATAGTAATTACGCTTGGCAGATGGTCGCTGCCGTGGGGATCAGAGAATATATTCCCCATGCAGTCTAACCGCAGTGATGTCGAGCAGAGGGACAGGTCTAAGGCGCTTGGACGCGCTGGAGGGGCAGGAATCCGTGTCATTTCACCCGTATTCAAAATGGTTATATTGAAGTTGTCGCAAAGTTCATGGAGTAGGGTACATCGATTATCGTCATGAAGGCAACCCCATGCCGTACCGTGGGAGCTGAAGTCACCTAAAACTAGCCTCACTGCGAGGAGGAGTTCCGCAATATCGCAAAGCCATCGGTGGCTAACTAAGGCTCTAGGGGGGATGTAGGTGGAAGCTATGCAAAGGTCTTTGTCTTTAATTCTGGTTTGACAAACGACAACTTCAATTCCTGGTGTCGAGGGGAGGTCGATTCGATTGAAAGAATAGCACTTTTTGATCCCCAAAAGTACTCCTCCGTAAGAGTCTTCTCGATCCAAACGAATAATCGTGGAAGTATAGGTTTATTTCTGAAGTGAGCCATGTCTCGCATAGGGCAAATGCATCGCATTTCAAATTATTTAGTAAAATTTTAAACGAATCGATTTTCGGGATAATGCTTCTGCAATTCCACTGTAGAACAGTGATTAAATCCTTAACCTCGTTCGATGAATTAACCATCGAAGGATACAATCGCTGAAAGGAGGGGCCATTTCGTAGTGAACTGCATCAAGAATGTTTTTACTGCGGGGAGAAAGCTTATCAAGATGCTTTTAAGGGGGTCAGAAATATTTAACGCTGTAAGAATACGGTCCACAATGCCAGAGAAATTTATTAAGCCAGCACTGTTTTCTTTCTCTGGCTGAGATATGGGAACAAATGGGGTTTTTTATGTCACAGGAAGTGCTGGGAACTCCTTTTCTGAGCTCAGGTTTCCAGGAGACCGGGAGCGACTTGCTTCGGTTTTGCACCAGTAGCATGAGACACCTTCTGGCCTTTATGACGAAGCTTGAGAGAGGAAGTGTTCCTCCTTTTTCTATTGCTTCTAGGCACAGCAGAAGATGTTCCCTCCTGGGGCTCACCACAGTCGCCTTCGTCAGTAGACAAGTTGGTATAGATGTTCGTAGATGCCGGTGACGTAGCTATCTTAAGCATTTCTGCAAAAGATCGCTTAGAGCATCCCTGAAGGGAACGCTTAAGATTCATCTCGCGCTATTTGTACGCGGGACATGCCGGGAGATCATATGGGTTTACCCCATAATAGAGACACTTTTCGACATACCTTCCACAGGAATCATCCGGATGATTCCCACCGCATTTCCCACAACGGGCCTTATTGTTACAATGGGAGGCTGTGTGTCCCAATTGTTTGCAATTAGTACAGTTCATGACCCGCGGCACAAAGAGGCGAACAGGTAGACGAACCTTGTCAAAGAGGAGGTAGTTGGGTAGAGCAGAACCGGTGAAGGTCACCTGATAAGAGTCTGAGATGACGTATGTTTTCTTCTCGTCAGCTGCGACTGATGCTGAATGCAAACGTTTGCAGTCCAGTATCTTCACTGGCTGAAGTATGGGGTCTTTGAAACAGTCAGTCCCATGTTTCAGCAGGTCCTCGCAACTCTAACTCGAATCGGAAACTACCCCACAGACTTCAACCCTGTTAGCTGGAATATACACTCAGTACCCTTTCATAAAAGGCCCGTAGCCAGCAATATCATTTGCCTGATTTAAACTGTTAACCAGCTTATCAGGGCGGATTGTCGATATTTCTTTCACGGCCGAAATCCGGTCAATCAGAACTCGAGAAATCTGCAATAAATTCAAAAACAATTTTTGTCTTTGGTCCGAAAGAAGATCACGAAGGGTCCGGTGGCCGAGCTGGGATATACTTTGTGCCGGGGAGCCGTTTTTGTGTCGACGTCCATCTCACCTTGAGATGAACCGTCGTCAGGGGATGTCATCTTTGTACGGGTCCCAGTGCACGCTAGTAAGAGAACCAAGATGGGGAAACGTAAAATAACACTTTACATTTGTATGTAACGGTATCCAGATGGCTTACTAGAAGACTACTGCTTCACTGGTCACTGGCCGGCTAACGGTACTCAGAAACAGAAACACAAAAGAAGGGAAAAATACTGCAACCTCGACGAGGGGGAGAGTGCGCAAGATAACATTGAACGCTGATTAGCACTATTCTTTGTCGCTATACACTACTCGGACGGGCAGCCGAGCGCTCGAAAATGAAGGATGTTACAATTTGTTGATTTGCACGCATTGAGATGTTTGGGTGTCTAGATGATGTAACTTTTATGACTATAGATGTTAACAGTCATTTCAATATATGTATTTTGAATATTGTATAAAATTGTTACAAAACATTTATTGCCAACTCTGTACGATTATTATTCAATTACTGTTCGATGTACATATTTCTCGAAGAGCGAGAAATAGTTAATTTCAAAATTATTGAAAATAATTGTCTAAAATCGCTTTATTGAGCGTTGGTCCGCTCAACGTTTTAGCGAATATTGTTCTGCTGTTTCGAATCCGTGCCACCAGAACGGGAGGCTGTCCATACGCGGTTCATACGCTTCGCCCTTCAATATCTTCCATGGCGAAAAAGATTTTAACTGCCGAGCTATGAAAACCGTTGCCAATTAATACCCCTCGATACACTCAACATTCGGAGGGATTACTCTCGAGCCCTGTTCGTCTCGGACTTACTATCTGTCAGAATGGATTGCGCTACAATTCTAGAACGTATCAATCTTCAAGACCGCATTCGAAAACTACGTACTAACTCTCTTCTGTGACTACCTTTTAGGAGAATCAACTATGGTCGCCACAGCGCTGTAACCGGACTTCAGCGAGTTTTCAATAGAGTTGCCATAGGGTTCGAAAGGGTTCTGAAAAGGGTCATCCTGAACAGTCTGACCAACTACGCTAAAAGTGATAACGGACTAACGTTGCGGCAGTTCGGATTCCGGAAAGGAATCTCGACGTTGTACGCCATCCGCACAGTCATCGCGAGTGCGGAGAAAAAGTAATCGCTACTGCGCCGTGATAACGATCGACATGAAGAACCCGTTCAACAGTGCTACTGGGCGGCAATCGCGGTAGCACTGTATAGCATGCGGCTCCCGGATTATATGTGCTCTGGATTGTAATGTACAATGGAGTGTTGACACTGGAACTGCCCAGGAGAGTTGAGATCGGCAGCTTTGCAGATGATGTTGTCCTGACGATAACCGACGAGGTCCTCGAGGAAGTGAAGATGTTGACAGCATCATGGAAATCTGGATGGCTGATGTCAAGTTGAAGCTGGCTTACCACAGGACCGAGTTAGTGCTGGTCAGCAACCGAAAACATCAAGCTCGATGGACACACAATTCCATCGATGCGTGTGCTGAAGCACCTGGATGTGAGGCAATCGAATAACATTTTATTACAGAGCCTTAAACTTTAGGATCATTCCCTCTTTTTATTGTTAGAAATATCTCTACCATATTCATTAAATTGCAAACACTATGCATGCGACAAGGTTGCGAGGACAACTTACGTATTGACAAAGATCACGCCGAACATCGGAGGAGCAAGATGCAGCACGGATGTCTCATCGTGAATACTGAGGTATGACGTACCGGCCTGGTTTGCTGCGCTAAACACAATGTGGAACCTGATGAAGTTGACAAGCATATTTTCCTAATGGCTGTTCGTGTCGCGATTCCGTACACAACGATACCATCAGGTGCATCTGCATCACTCGGCTGAGGACGTACAATGCTACCAGCGGAGGAATACACGAAATTCAAGGAAACTGGTTACGGTAGGACTCTTTGGCTAAGTGGCAGCAAGAGTGGGACAACGCGGAGAAAGGAAGGTGACTCATCTCAAATATGTCGGTGTGGGTCCATAGAGGTGGACTTCCATTTGACGTAGATTTTGTCTAATCACGAATGCTTCCGAAAGTACCAGTGTCGGTATGGACATGCTTCGTCTCCATTTTGCCCGGAGTGAGTGATCGTGCAACAGAATAGGTATGCCCGACGTGACAGTCAACAATATCGTCGGTCGAAGAGACATGCCTAGATGAGCATATCTGGGATGCGCTCAAGACAGTAGTGACGAGTGTACTCTTCGAGCTGCACTGGAAATGGCGAATGGACCAACAAAGCAGCGCCGCCAACTAGAAAGCGACCGTGAAAGAACAACTCGGAATCGGGAAAAAATCCGTCGACAGGGAACTGCGTGATTTTTTGGTATTGGTGGTGGGAGTGTGTCTCTAAAATAGGCGGCACGTTAAGTTTGATTCGGGGAAGTACGAAGCGAGCTACCGGCTCTTAGCGCAGAGAATATCGTACAATAGAAGTGTTAAAGCAGAAAGGAGGTGGAATACCGTCGGGAGAGTAGTCGCGCAAGCATTAGCTTTAATGTATTTGCGACACCTAATGCCTTCAGCTTTTTCGAAATGATATATTCTACAACTTTGCCGAAGACGGTAAATGAACTTCTGTTTTCCAATTGTAAATGTTCCGGGCACAAAAAAATTAAACCTATTTTATGAGAGGGAGATATTTTTCAGTGAACTTTGATAAGTTCCTGAAACATAATCAAATGGTGTATATATTATATGCAACACCTTATCTGGCAAAAACGTTGAAAGTTAGCGTAGGTGCCAACAACAAGGAACCGTTAACTATTGTCCTCTCGGTATATTCGGGCATCAAGCTAATCCATTTTAATTAAATAGAAAAAAGTGAACAAACTAATCCATAAATTTGGCTCATTCTGCAGTCTCTCTCTTATTTTATACTACGTACATGAAGTTGCATATGGTAGAGATATTTCTAACAATAAAAAGAGGGAATGATCCTAAAGTTTAAGGCTCTGTAATAAAATGTTATTCGATTGCTTTAATTTTTTCTTTTGTCAATTGTGTCTAATATATTTAATGCCTAACGTATACGTTACATTTATGCCAACGCAACGAATCTGGTACTATCTTATGGATGGTTACATATAGGTTACGAACATCAAATGGTGACCGCTTGTGAATTGCAATTAGCTCCTTTAGAAATTTAATGTTGAGATTACTAAAAAGATTTTTGTGCTAGACTGTTTAAACCAACTCAACCTAAATATAAACATGCTGCTCTAGTATCACATTAGTTCGCGTCTTTCACTCATGAACATCACACATGGATTTCGTCGTTGAAAGATCCTATTTCCAGCTGCGGGCAGATATCAAATGTACTGCCAAGAAATAGTGCGCGATTTCAACTTCCCATCAGCATGTCGTCGCTGTTGTGCTATCTTATGACAAGCGCCATTTAGCACATTTCGAGAAAAACGATTTTTAAAGTTTGAGATTGAATATCTTGAAACTTATAAATGGTATAAACATTCCAAAGAAGACAATTAATGCTTCTATCTATTCTTCATCAATCTCTCAAATATTACGAAGATCGCTTGACTATGTTGCGAGTTTTTACTATGAATGTAAACAAAAGTCGCACTCACACCTGTCATAGGCGTGTATTGATGACAAAATTTGTATAACGTGTCATAATTGTGCATGAAAAATTTTCCATAGAAAAAAATCATCAATTTTTAACTTTTATTCATATCTTTGCGTTCATATGGGCTATAAACAATCGGTGAAATGCATTTTGAAGGGAATGAGTCAGGGCATCTAGAAAAAAATAGTTATTTTTAGTTACAGTGTTGCCAAATATCCTTTATTTCCAATTTAAAACTAAAACTGTGTTTTTCTCACAACTCGTGTAATTTTCTTTTGAAAATGTTTATGTCATTGTGTTCCTCAGACATTTTCACGCATAAAAACATCTAAAATTTCAATATAACTTGAGCAAATCCCTAGATACAGTGATTTTAAGCAAAAAACTCACAATTTCTCATGACGTTTCTCGCAATATCTAAGTAACCAAGTAGAATTTCAAAATTCTGAAAACGCCACTTTGTTGAGATTTTTCAAACAAGTAATGTGGCATATCTAACTGAGTTTACCCCAAAATGGCGTTTGTCATAAGATAGCACAACAGCGACGATGTGGGTCGAGTGAAAAGCGTTTACAGGACTTTTATTACCAACGGCAGCTCGCTTCGAACCGAGCACGTTCGGCAGTCCTCTTAAAAGTGAAACTAGCAAACGGGATTCGCCTTAGAATAGCAAGGAGAGAACGTTGAGGAAAAATATAAAACTTACCATCAGCACACTGCAAAAGAACAACACTCCAGAATCTACCAAAGCGTAACTTCAACCGACCATAATGCTCTCAGTTTGGAACAAGTGTATTATAGCACACAGCTCAGGGCGGTGTGGGTAAGAAGGATAGACGAATGTTATCAAAACAGTAAATGGCAGATTGTGGGGCGAAAGAAAGAACTTTCAAACTTATAAAGTTGACTGTTTTTGTTTCAGCAATTTCAGTGAAAATCTTAACTACGAACAGCCACCGGCATTGTGGGTGTGGAGCGGTTAATGTTAAAGGTAGCAGAACAATACCTTTTGTGGAAAATGCATTAAAAGCACGGTCAGGTTAGGATGCTACACTATACAAGATCATTCTAACACAATGATAATCGTGGAGTCGACTCCACAGGTGACAAATTTGCGAGACTATTCATGTGAAGTTTTACCTTTCTCAAAGAGAAAAGAATGGAATCACTAGAATTTGTCGAATGTTTTGAACAGGGGCGGATCCAGACAATTTTTTCGGGAGGGGACTGAGATTTCGATTTTAAAACGAAAATTGTGCAATTCGTAATACGTAATAACCTTAATACAGATTTGTTGGTAAAATTTGGCTTGGAATGATTTTGAGTTAGAAACTAATATAAATCTAAAACTAATTTAAAATTTCTCAGCGAGTAAAAAATTTCGGAGGGGGTCTGGACCCCCAAGACCATCCCCATGGATCCGACACGTGTTTTGAATGTAGTACGCCCAGGTTGACGAAAGTCCAATGACGATGATGTATGTTGACAATAACTCCCTATAAAGGTATGCAAATGTGTGTAATCTTCTGAAAAAATCTGAACTTGAATACTTCCATTTTTTTGCAAAATCGTGTGCTGAATCCGAAAATGAAGGTCCAAAAAAATTGCAAAAGAGCAGTTTTCGAGTTATAGTAAAAAAATAATTTCACCTTAAATATAAAAAATACGATTAGTAAAATACAAATCTTCGGCTGTAGCCTATCGATATTAAATATTTTTGTGTTAAATTAAAAGTAAATGAATGTACTTGCGATCGCTTGTACATTTTGTTTCAGTGCGACTAATGGTTCTGACGTTATTTACGAGACCGTTGAACTTTTTCTTCGTTTTTTTATTTTTTAAACAAAAATGAGCATTCAGTAATGATTTTAAGCAAGATAAAGCAATCTTAAAAGCCATATTTTTAAGGTAACTTAAACCCTAGTAATAATCAAAGAAAATAAGCTATTATCAGTCAAAATCGGATGAAAATTGTTAAAGTTATTAAATTTTTCGTGGAATAGAAATATTTGAGTTTCTCTGGGTCAACTTATTGAACCGCTTCAATCCCATTTTTCTAGTTTTCAATATAATATTAGGTATTATCTGTTAGAACTATGTTCGACAAATAAAACAAAGAATTTTGAGATGATTTGATCTGGGCTAATATTCGACCTCGTTTATCTCAGTGAAGTCGGAATGCATCGAATGATTGGTATGTAATAATGCATATATTATTTACACGTGTCATACAGAAAATAACATACCTATTAGGGTAACAATGATTTATATGAAAAAAAAATTCGCAACCTACACCCCCTAGCGTCGCACAGAGGAATAAATGGGGTCAAATCCTGGCCAAAATTATTTGCTGCTGCAATTGTTGTTATTATGCCTTAATATGAACTAAAAATAGACAATTACTAATTTTTGGAACAATTTGGCATCTATCCACCAACCAGTGCAGAAGCCAATTTTCTATACCCTTTCGAATACTAGTAATTTCTAGGTGATCTTTGTGAATACATTTGTTTTTCCAGTTGCATAAACATTTGATCAGTGGGAAAAGGAGAAGAAAAGGGACGCCTGTGCATATTTTCATAGAGATACATTTTGGCAAACATAATATTTGGCCCTACCGCATTTCGATGTACCTCAAATTAGTAAAAATTTCAATATTTTCAAATCGCTTGGGATTGGTGGATCGGACAAGATCGGAAGAGTTCGAATATTTTTTGTATAGCTGAAATCTTGTTTTGTAATACTGCTTCAGCAACTTTGCCGGATCTAGCCGTATAATGTAACATTTTTATCATTCAAATTTGGAATAAAATGTTTAAAAAAGGTATTTTTTAAAGTTGGTGCAATGCACAGCAAGTCTACTTTTTTTAGTTAGTTTTAAGCTGAAGTTAAACAAACGGTTGTGTTGAACTAGGTTTGTAATAATATTGTCTTATTTAACACAGTCATCATCACTAGAAAGCGATTTTACTGAAATATAACGAAAACGATTAAAATATCCCTTAAAATATCACCATTGGGCATACATGCAAAAATTCTTTAACAATTTTTGATATACTCCTAATTTTGCCACGTTATACAGTAGGTTCTTAGGTATGTAAAAAAATATAACGAAACAAAAAAATCGAAAAAAAATATTTTGGTTTTTGGCCAAGAATTTGTTCTAGTTACTCCTCTGTGCGTCGTTCCAAATTATGAAAAAATCACACTGTCCAAATTTGAGCGAAATCGGTTAACCCTAACCCCTCCCCCAAAGAGCTTAAAGTCTGTATGAGATTTTTGGCCAAAATGTATGGGGAAACACTCGCACTTCACAAAACCGACGCTAGAGGTCGCTGTAAACTTCCGATCGGTGAACTAGGAAGGAGTTAAGCTTTTGAAGATAGGCTGAATAAGTTTGTCGAAGACTGCAAGACAATCCAACCAACCGTTAAAGAGTTATTAACGTTTAAAGTTGGATACTGCTGCTTAACATTCGCAAAGGGCATGTATGTGAACCACGAGTGAAGGTGGGACAAAGTTAGGAAAAACTCATATATCTCTGAAACGATAAGAGATAGAAAGCTATGATGTTCCACAAAGTTGTAGAGGAATAAAAGGACCTTTTGGTTTCACTGGAAAGTTTCAGGATTTCTCCGCAAGGTCGCGGTAGTGAGCCAAGCAATTTAAAGGGAATACTCCTATCTGTACAACGGTAAGAGATGGAGCATTTGAATGTTCTACAAAGTTGTAGAGCAGCAAAAAATATTTTCTTTTCTCATTTGAAAAATGCAGAATTCTATCACATGGTGGCGCCAGTGATCAAAATGAATTCAAGGTAATACTCCTATCCATACAATGGCAAGAGATAGTGCAATCTGATGTTCTGCGAAACTATATAGCATTTCAAAGGCTTTCGTGTCTCGTTGTAAACATAGAATTTAGGCCGCCTAGTGGTGCAAACAGCATAGAGTATGAATATATTTTAATACACCTTTTGAATGTATTCTATTTTTTTCGAATTTTTACTCCTATTTCTTGTGCAGAGATTCTTTAATTATACATAACATGTTATAAAATTTTCTTAAGACTATCATGCTATGATAAAACCTATATTCTTAAATTTCTTCGTAACCCCATTTATATTTCTCCTGTTGCATTCATTTATATAGCATTTTTAATTTTTTTAACTAACTGTTGACTAACTTTAAGAGCGCTCTTGTAACAGAGATGTCGTGTATAGTGTCGCGCGTCAGTGCTCGTTTATTACCTCTCGCAGAAGAAGCGTACACAATGCACTGTGAATCCAGTTAGACTGGCATTGGTTGCACGATTACAGGGCTGATAATTTGGTGATAAGTGAGAACTACTAGGGTCATTCGAATGCCAATTAGTGACTTTTTCATCAAATCTGGCCTCACTTATAACTTAGAAATAGGCTGCTCGAAATATATTCTGTTTTCTTACGCGGACTACAGGGCTTAAGTTCTATATTGTGCTAGAATATTGCCAGCCTGGGATAAATACCTAAGTAGGCTACAATCCGATTCGCGCTGTGCTTCTATTATATTCAGCATCCCCCTTTTTTGCAAATAAGCAAAGCCTACATGCCAATCGCGCTACCTGCCCATCAGATCACCACATCACCAGATATTTGGATTTTGCTTTTGCAGATCTTCTGGATCGTCTCGACAGCTGGGTATTTTATGCGGTTCATCGAGCATGTTGCTCGCTATCGCCGGAGGAATATGGTGTATGTTGTTGTCGTCGGTGCTCGTTGGTCGCCTCAAGACGTGCCATGTGCTGCGAACCCAATTCAAATGATATTGGTTATACGAGTACAGGACTGATATTTTGGTAGTAGGCAAAGGATACTACGCCCATTTGAAGACCCGATGGTCAATTTTTCGTCGTATCTGATACCACACAAAACTTCCAAACTGAACAATTCAAATCAATACTTTGGAATTGTAGTTCATGTGAGGTCATAGAAATAAGGATTACCATTCCACAGTGGTCCAGAATGTAAATTAAGCAGGAATTTTGAGATTTTTCTAAATCTAAACAACTTAGCTTTAATAAGTCTTTGGAGAAGTTTTCGTAGTTTGTGGGTTTCTTCATTTTGTTAAAAAAAAACAGATAGGGTAATTGAACCAAGATCAAAAAAATAACTTTTTAATTATTCCAGCTAGATCCAAATAACCTTCAACGAAGTTGTAGAACGACAAATCTTGGAAAAGTTTGCTGAAGACATGTGAACTCTACCTATCATACTTTTCATTTTACAACTTATACTTTTATTTTAAAATTGAAGGTTAGGGTGTTTCTTAGTGTTTATCAGAAAAACTGTTTTAGTCAAATAACTTTTGCGGTATTGATTTAAAAGTGAAGTAGTCTACAGACAACTTTAAGATTGTTTTAAGGAAAATAACTTGTTTCATGGCAACTATTTTTATCTGTGTCAGGGCAACTATTATATCTAACTATTTTTGCTGATGAGTTATGAGCACTTTTTCGCCGACAATAACAATATCTTTCATTGGGGCAAACAAATAATAATTCTTTTTCAAGTATACCTAAGGTCATTACTAGAGTTATAATTGAGCAAAAAATAACGAATACGTTATTTTCTAAAAGTTCATAAAGTTGATTACAAAAATTCTATTTTTGATATTATAAGTTCTTATATCTTTTGAATAATAGAACCTAGCGTTTTAATGTGGGTGGTTCTAATTTTTTAAAATCTTAAAATTAACTTTTAAATGGTTCGAGATAGAGCTTCGTAGAAAATAAAATTTTAAAAAACTTGGTCGAAGACACTGGAACTCTATGTCGTGTATTTTCCATTTACAAGAAATTTACCAAAAAAATCTTAACAAATGGTTTTCTTTATAGAACTTTTGCAGTTTTAATTTTTCATAAGGATCACGTAAGAAAAACTTTCAGATATTTTGAAGGAGAGCATTTTGTCTCAATGTACCGAACCTCTAGCATCTCTCGTTAGAAAGTTATATATACTTTTTACTAAAAATAAACTCTTTTATAAGTAAATATTGCAAGACGTAAAAAATATTGTATTTGCCATTTTTGCGATCTATACTTCAAAGCATGCTATATCACATGACAACAACGGCATTTAATGTTAAGTGTCCTAATCGAAGATAATGCTATATGAAATGGTTATATTTTTTTTATAAAAACGTTCTCATACCTTTCAAACGAAAAATTTGTACTTTCAGATAAAGTAATTAAAAAAATCGAATTTTTGAAAAATAAAAAAAGTTATGTAACCCCTTAAGCTTCATACACACAGTATATATGCATCCTTATTCCAATTTTAATAACGAGACACAAAAGCCTTTGAAATACTGTATAACTTCGCAGATCATCAGATTGCACTAGCTTTTACCATTGTATGGATAAGAGTATTACCTTGAATTCATTTTGATCACTGGTGCCACCATGTGGTAGAATTCTGCATTTTTCAAATGAGAAAAGAAAATATTTTTTGCTGCTCTACAACTTTGTAGAACATCCAAATCCTCCATCTCTTACCGTTGTACAGATAAGAGTATTCCCTTTAAATTGCTTGGCTCACTACCGCGACCTTGCGGAGAAATCCTGAAACTTTCTAGTGAAACCAAAAGGTCCTTTTATTCCTCTACAACTTTGTGGAACATCATAACTTTCTATCTCTTATCGTTTCAGGGATATATGAGTTTTTCCTAATTTTGTCCCACCTTCACTCGTGGTTCACATACATGAGATAAGCGGAGTACGCCCTTTGCGAATGTTAAGCAGCAGTATCCAACTTTAAACGTTAATAACTCTTTAACGATTGGTTGGATTGTGTTGCAGTCTTCGACAAACTTGTTCAGCATATCTTCAAAAGCTTAACTCCTTCCTAGGTCAGTGATCGGAAGTTTACAGCGACCTCTAGCGGCGATTTTGTGAACTGCGAGTGTTTCCCCATACATTTTGGCCAAAAATCCCATACAAACTTTAAGCTCTTTGGGGGAGGGGTTAGGGTTAACCGATTTCGCTCAAATTTGGACAGTGTCATTTTTTCATGATTTGAAACGACGCTAGGGGGTGTAGATTAGTGATTTCAAAAATTGTCGTTTTATTGTCACCCTAATGCCTATGATACTAAATTTGTTATACACTAATCCTTCAAAAATCTTAAGTTTTATACATTGAAACTGTGTATGTTCCGTACAATGTTAATAAAAACTTTACGAATCAGTAGATCGATGTGATACTATGTACCACTACGTACGTCACGTATTATAAAACTAATAATTCATTTTACTTCCTAGAACAACTAACAGTTCGTATCTTGAAATCATGTTGATCATTGTTGAACATCGTACAAGACTTATTCAAGGTTTTAAACCTCAATTTCTAAACTTCAAAATGAAATCAGCGACCCAAAAAATCCCCGTGAATCGAGTTTTATACTGACTGTAACAAAATTTGATTATTTCGTAAAAATGCCATTGTGTAGCCGCCATTTTGAATTTCCAAATTCTGTTATCATTATCATCAGCGACCTGAAAAACCACATAATCTATTTTTATGCTAGTTGAGAAGTTATCCCTGTCTCTCAAAATCTTTTATAGACCAACATAATAATAAACTCCATTTTTTACATATTTTGATATTTTTTTCGAAAAACTGACCTACTAAAAATTCTGCAAAAAATCTATTATTTAGTTCAATGTTTGAGATACTTGCAAACAAATTTAGATCTCCAGGACGTTTAGTTCAAACGCGGCCGAATTTATTAAAAACCCGAGATTTTCGAGTTTTAATTGTTTATAACTAATAAGTAGTACTAGAAATCCACTAAAAACTTTAGAGAAGTAGGTCCCACTGCGCCACAAAGGGTTGTTGAGTCCAAAAATGCTGTAGAATAATGTTATTTGTAAAAATCCTCATTAAGCAGTTTTTGTCTGTATTCACTCAAACTATTTTCGTGGAACAAAACGCCGAGCCTCGTATAGGGGAGAGTGGGTACACTTGATCCCACTTTCATTTTTTTCACATAACTTTTCAATGAAATAATAGTTTTGATTGCAAAAATTGTCATTTTGTTGTCAATTCGAATTATAAGAGTTGTGAATACCCAAGTAACATTTCTAGTTTTATAGCACACTACAAGTGAAATATAAGTTTTAAGGAAGGCTTCAAGTGTACCATAAAACCTTAATTGCTACAAGGGTAATGTGTTAATCCGAATACCATATCCTATCAGTAATATGAAAAGTTCTGAAAATCGTGTCAAAGTGAAGTTTTTGTAAAAACGTGTGGTAACTTGATCCCCTGCCTACTTGGGCTAATCAAACAGAGCACACTATGACTAATAGAAACGAAAGTTAAGCTAATTACCTAGCCTGACAAAATAACTAATAAGATTACCTTTACTATGCTATATTTCACCCTAAGGAGGAAAATTTGGTAAAAACCAAAATTTCTCACTAGGGTGAAAATTTGTTGGTAAAAACCAGTCTTTGTACAGGAGGGCACAAATCCTTATTTCATACTATGTTGCGTTTCGGCTTCGCCTCTTCAGAAACCGACACTAACGTATTGTCGGAATAGATTAGCGCCGGCTTGACGCAAATCCCTTAAAACTAAAACACACTATGTGTTTCAATCAAACGACTGATCAAACGTGATGTCCCGTTCGAGCAGAAGTTCTGTTTATGCCGATGAGACACAAGTGAAGCCGAAACTTGTCTTGGCTTAGCAGGCCTATGCGAAAGCACTATGCTATATTTCACCCTAAGGAGGAAAATTTGGTAAAAACCAAAATTTCTCACTAGGGTGAACATTTGTTGGTAAAAACCAGTCTTTGTACAGGAGGGCACAAATCCTTATTTCATACTATGTTGCGTTTCGGCTTCGCCTCTTCAGAAACCGACACTAACGTATTGTCGGAATAGATTAGCGCCGGCTTGACGCAAATCCCTTAAAACTAAAACACACTATGTGTTTCAATCAAACGACTGATCAAACGTGATGTCCCGTTCGAGCAGAAGTTCGGCATAAACAGAACTTCTGCTCGAACGGGACATCACGTTTGATCAGTCGTTTGATTGAAACACATAGTGTGTTTTAGTTTTAAGGGATTTGCGTCAAGCCGGCGCTAATCTATTCCGACAATACGTTAGTGTCGGTTTCTGAAGAGGCGAAGCCGAAACGCAACATAGTATGAAGATTACCTTTTTAGATGCACGACAAACTCTAATACCAGTAGAAAGTGAAGCCAGACATTTGCGGTGAATCAGTGCTGTTTGACTGGTTTTTCCAACTTTCAATAACTTATATCAAAATTTGCTCGCGAAACAAACATTTTATCAATTTCTACTGTCAGTTTCTTTATGTAAGTGATTATTTGTATTCCTATACATTTTGGAAGTGTGTGTGAGAGTTAATGATAGGGATCAAGAGTACCCAGTGTTACACGGATCAAAGGCACCTGTTGTATGAGGTGAACGAAATTTAGTTTTTTGCCTTTCTCATATAGAAAGGTTATGCAATCACTCTGAAAAATGTCAACCTAATCCCGGCCCGGAGGGCCGAGTGTCATATCCCATTCGACTCAGTTCGTCGAGATCGGAAAAAGTCTGTATGTGTGTGTATGTGTGTGTATGTGTATGTATGTGTGTGTGTGTATGTATGTGCGTATGTGTCAAATAATGTCACTCATTTTTCTCAGAGATGGCTGGACCGATTTGCCCAAACTTAGTCTCAAATGAAAGGTGCAACCAAGGTTCCCATCGGCTGCTATTGAATTTTGGATCGATCGGAATTCTGGTTCCGGAATAACGGGTTTCAGAGTGCGGCCACACAGAAATTTCTCATATAAACTATAGGAAAAATTAAAAATAGAATTTTTATTTTTGATGCTAAATGTGTTCAAGGTGCATGAAACGTCGAGATTTGATGCAAACTCGAAAAAAAAAATTTGACTACGATTAACTTTTTTGGATTTTGGCACATTTTTGCCTTTCTCATATAGAAAGGTTATGCAATCACTCTGAAAAACGTCAACCTAATCCCGGCCAAATTTTTTTTTCGACTCGCATAAAATTTCTGAATTTTAACAGGGGCGTAGTTGATGGTTTACGGAGAGGGGTTACACCCCCCCCCCCCTCTACTGTTCACTCCCCTCCTTTAAAAATCTCCTTAAATCAGCCCTCAGACCACCACCCCATCCAGCCCTCATACTCCTCCCTTTCAACCCCATCATCTTTAAACCACCACTATATCACAAACCATACCAATTTAAGCTGGGGAGTCGTTCGTTCATGGGACTTTCGTCCTCCTCACATAGCCACCCCCGCATGACAAAATGAGTTAGCAAGCAGATAACATTGATCTAATGCTGATTAGGCTAATGGAGTATGATATTTTTTTGTTTCGAGTGTTTCACCGTCGACACGTAGCTCATCAAGTTCGTGGCTGGCATGCCATTGTGTATAAGTGCAAAGTGTACTAAGAATGTAATGGACATTTCCACAAGTATGTTGAACATAAAAAGCCTCCGTGCCATAGTTTAGAGAAATGAGAAAGGCACAATTGCACCGCTAGGTGGATTAAAACAGGTTTTTGTATAAGTTAAGTTACACAAGTTCATGCGAAAAACGTGTTTTTCTAGACATAAGCCCTTATAAAGTTGTTGTAGTTGAAAATTTTAACCCATATTTTCAAACATATGATTAAACTTTTCCAAAACAAATGCAATACATTTGAGTTGTTTTTTAATCATCATAAACTACCAAATATGACATTTTCTTTTTATATTGTGATAACTTTTTGTGTTTAGATTATGCGACATGGCAGAGGAATCAACTATCCCCAACAATCAAGTATCCTCACTCTCCCCTACCATTCGATTCAATTCGTCCAGTACGACAAATATTTGTGTGTACATATGTGTGTATGTGCGTCTGTGTGTATGTGACCAAAAATCTCACTCACTTTTCTAAGAGCGGGCTGAACCGATTTTCACAAACTTTGTCTCAAGCGAAAGATATAAGTTTCCCATGGGCTGCTATTGAATTTATAATGGATCCGACTTCCGGTTTCGGAATTACAGAGTGATGAGTATGATCACGCAACAAATCCCGATTTGAACGGATTCTACGATGAATTTAAACATTTTTTTTTTCCAAAATGTGACCACAACTGGTTGGATTTGTTGTACTAGGTCACTAATAGCCATTCGAAGCCTCTTTGGCCACATTGGTCACCATCATCGCTTGTGGAAGCCCCGGCGGAAGTATTCAAATTCAGGAAATTAGTTATATCGGTTTCTCGGAAATAGCTTGACCGATTTGACCAAGTCTCAAATTCATCCCCATAAATGGCAATCTCCTGAACTGACTTCCGGTTCCGCAGCTAAGAGTTTTGGCGTGCGGTCATAGCAAATTCCGATATACTGCAGCGTCCGGTAAGATTTGGAATTCGCATGGGGACCCCATGACTTTTCAGAAATCGAATTCATATTTTTGATGCCAAAAATCTTTAAGATGCATGAAACGTCGAGATTTTATGTTGTCTCGAAAAACATTTTTTGACAAAAATCGACTTTTAAGGACTTTTGTTTCGTTAACAATTTTTGATGTTTAGGTCATTGGGGCCAATCCGTCCATGTCCGCCTTAGATGACTTCTACCGTGAATCTTGTATTGCAAGTAGGGTACATTTTAGAGTCGACGCGGGTGGCAGATCTTCGTATATCCTACACGGAGGCGTGAAAGTGCTCTTTGTTTCCTCCGGTTTTCGTGGTCTGTCCACTTCTCGAGATCTCTTTTTACCTTCTGCGGGTAGCCTTGCAGGATCCACCAGTGGCCGATAAAGTACCCGGAGGCTTTCGCCTTGGAGGCATATTATTGTCGGATGAAGGGATCTCGTTGGAAAACAGAGCGCGTGAATAGCGACCGAGCGCGGCCAAGCAGTCAGCCTCCTTGTTAGCGGATTCCGCTGTGCCCGGGAAACCAGCATATGGTCAACACAGGATCGCAGAATTGCTCAATGGCTTGAACTCTCCTGATTCCAGCACTTCAATGACCGAGAGGGAATTTGAGAAAACAACTGCCGAAGTATCTTCAGGTTTCTTGATGCTGGCATCGATGGCGGCTGCTTCTGCGGAGAATACTGAGCAAACAGAGGGTAAGCGACGGATGAGGCCCTCTTCAATTTCATTCACAATCGCCCCGCGCTCTTGCAAAGTTCGACGACTTGGAGGGATTTGGCTATGATAGTACTGGGAGAGTTACCTGCTCTGGTGAATACAGCCAGGCTACTGTTTAATGGATCCGACTCAGCTGTGCGATTGTAGGGCAAATGTACAATTGATGTCAATGGCTGTCTGTAGCAGGTGACATTCGTTTCAGCTACCGCCAGTGCCCAGCGGCACGGAAGTATGCCGATCTCAACGTAGGCGGCCTCGGCGGGGGAGGGGGGTCAGCAGACGCGATGTCAGCATGACTGCTCCGTGATATATCCCTTTAGTTTCCCGAAACAGGTCCGACAGCTTTTCTCCAACTTCCACCCTGAAGTCTCGTATATCGAGGTACTGCATGATATAGCAGCCAAGTTTCCGGGACCACCCCATTGGTGCAGCTGGAGAAGTTTTCCTGTTGTAAGCCTTGGTAAAATCTAGAATGGTGATGTTTGCATGCAAGTCGTTTGCTATGGCACCCTTACTATTTCCTCGAGGTATCCTATGTGTGCCTGTGCCAAGTTCCTTACGAAATGCGAACTATCAGTGTTCGAGAAGATCTTGTTCCTCAAGGAAGGTTATCAGGCGTCTGGTTACCATCCTTTCCATCGTTTTCCCAATACAAAGGGAGAAGACTGATGGGTCGGAAGTCATTCGGGCTCCTGGCTCACTCGCATTTCTTTGGAATGGGAATGTTGAGTGCGGTTCTTCAGTTGTCTGGGAAGGACCCGCCTTCCCCCAAGGAGTACTCACTTGCCAACCGAGGGTAAATGCCTCAACACGGGATAGCCAACATAGGATTTCCTTTTCTACTACTCAACGCAATAGCTAGTTTCACTCTAGAGAAAAGTTTGTTGTAATCTCGGCTCAGATCTGGTATGATGTTGTAGGGGTGGCTTCTATAGTTCTCTTCTTTTTGAGGAAGAAGTCCCCAGAAAGAAGGGTAAAGTGTTGACCGATTGCGTTAGCAATTTCATACGGCTCAACGTAGTGGTGTAGTGGTACCGTTGACCGATGATGCGAAGCCGTTTTGCCTTCTTGTGCCTCTTAGGGCATTTATCCTTCTCCACAGATCCGCAGTCAACGAATCGAAGCTGATCCTGTCCAGGAAGGAAGCTGTACTGGTTTTCTTGGCTTTCTTGATGGCCTGCATGGCCTGATTCCTGATGCGGAAAAAAAACCAACGATCTCTCATCTCATCCATGATTATCAAGTGGGGGTATTTTTAAGAGCTTGAAGATCCCTTCGTTAATTTCTGACTGCCATCGCTACCAATGAACGCTCGGTTTGGTGATGCTCAGCTGATTTTGGGAATGCATGATCTGGCAGCCTCTTCCATGACTTCTTTAAGATCAACCGACTAATAGTCACGGTATCTATCGAGGGCATCAGAAACGTTTTCTGCGTAGGTGAGCGAATAGATCCAACGGCGACGTCGCGACGTCGATGAGGGCATCCGATCACAACAGACTACAATAAGTAATCGTTGTTTCCAGTGTTGGCTAGAATGACCATCCGCAGGCTTCAGCGATGGTATATATAGTTAAATCTACGGCGGATGCGGATTTGCCCCGGAGCAAGGTGATACTGCCGTCATTTAGCGCTATCGCGTCACCTACTTCAATGGGCTCTATGATGGCATTACCGCGATGGCAACGATTCCTTGAAGCCGAGGGAAAGTCACCCATTAACAGAAAGAGGGTTTATACTTGCTTGAAGTGACACCGACGTCACTGACTTCCTGCGGGATGTAAATAGACACTACTGTACGGCGTAAGAGAAAGTTGACTCACACTGCAGGTCAGCTCTGATTTCCAGGCCGACCGGCTGAACCAAGGTTAAAGATGTCCCCCTTTATGCGCCTCTTGGATGGCAAGGCATATAGGCGCGGAGCGGGCTATGCGATGTGTTGAAGGTGTCCTAGGTTTGCTCTCAATTCGTTGATATTTTTTGAATGTCCAGTTTACTGTTAGTTTCATCGGGTAGTATGGTTGGACTGGGGCCGGAGCTATTCTTGGCTGAACTGCATCTGAATACCATTTGGATGAGTCTGGTGTACAACGATAGGACGGAGAGGGGGGATGCGATGAGTCCCCGCGGGCTCTGCAGCAGTCGAGTTCTGTTGGGATATGAGGTTGTAGGGACTTACCCAGAAAGACCCCGGGTGGTTCGGGTTGGCAACCGTTGAGGACTCATCGGATGTCTCTGGCACTATCCGAGTTGGAGACGATACGGAGAGGAGGCTTTTTTGCTGCACTATGAGAAGATTTTGCTGTAAACATGTTTGGGTCTGATGGTTTCTTCGTAGACTTTGCAGCTTGGCGTTGGCGTGGCTGGTTTTGTACCGTAAGACCTTCAAGAAAGATAAACTGCGACAGATGGTTCCAATCGTGTTACAGGATTGGCGGAACATACCCGGGGAGACCCCGAGTACCCCGTGCCGGTTACCAGCGGGGACTCATTAGATGTCTCCGGTGAGTCAGGAGCGACGCGAGAAAGGGGTTTTAGATGCACGGTGAGCAGGATTTGTTGTAAGCTGCTTTGGGATTGATGTTTTCTTCGGTGACTGAGGTTTGGCGTTTATGCGGCTAATTTTGTATCATGACGCACTGTAGAAAGGTAGCATGCGACAGATGGGACCGGTCGTATTACGGGGTTGAGAGAACTTATCCAAGAATGCACCGGGTTCCCCACGCCGGTAACTATCGGGGACTGATCGAGGATCTCTGATACTTTCCGAGTCGGGACGACGCGGGGAAAGGGTCTTTTTCCATATACGATATACAGTTTTTATTGTTGTTGTTGCTGTTGTCCTATTGTGATTCCGAGTGCAGATTCTGCAGATGCGGTGTAGTTGTTGCGTATTTCAGTGTTCGTGTCGCTGCTCCTGTAGCATAACTGAACATGGTTCCAGGAGCAACCGACGACAGGGCTTACATTGCGGAGCCAACGGTTGGTGTGTCTGTGGTCCGGGTAACTGGGGGTCGGTTCTTAGTTACTAGGTTGGTTATGTACTCTTTGCCGAAGCAACGGCTCGGGCGAGAGATTGTTGTTGAAAGCACAGGCTGGCCGCGGAAACTCGCAACGCATTTAAACTAAGTTTGTTATGGATCAACATCAAGCTTGGTGTGAGCGAAAATTCTCTTGGCTTAAGGCTGAAACTGTATGATGTAACGAACTCATGGAACTTAGGGAACTATGGTTCGATAAATTAAAAAAAAAATATCAGGCATAGATTGGCTCTAAAATCGGTGGCTCTGCACCGGTTAGGGTGTTTTCTGACTGCTGGGTTGAGTGTTGTTGGGTTTATTCGGAGATGAGGTTAGAGTAGTGGAAGTTCATAGCGTGTTGAGTGATGCTGTTGAGCTGAAACGAGACCAGGACATGATAGAGTCCCTGAACGGCAACAGCAGTCGGGGATAGCTTTGGTATTGGCACTTATGGATTTGTCTGGGCCAGTTCTCCTAGTGTCTTTCTCTTTCTGGAGACTGGATCTTCTAGTTTTTTCGACATTTAATTAGCAAGGGCATGGAAGTTGAAGTATATTTTTCCATATTTAGAGCCATAGTACTCAAGGGAGAGCAAGGTGTTGAAGGGAGAAAGTTTAGAAAAGCGTGGAAGGATCATATATGCAAGCTTAGAGCTCACCGGCGACTTAACCTTTTGTCTGCTACCGTAGGAGTCAGGGTCTTTTGGCATTAGAAATGCGAATCACCTGAGTCTACGGCATGTCCGGACAAGCGTAAAGTAACTTGTTACTTCATGCTGTCGGAACCAAGTTACTTTACGCTTGTCCGGACATGCCGTAGACTCAGGTGATTCGCATTTCTAATGCCAAAAGACCCTGACTCCTACGGTAGCAGACAAAAGGTTAAGTCGCCGGTGAGCTCTAAGCTTGCATATATGATCCTTCCACGCTTTTCTAAACTTTCTCCCTTCAACACCTTGCTCTCCCTTGAGTACTATGGCTCTAAATATGGAAAAATATACTTCACCTTCCAGTCCCTTGCTAATTAAATGCCGAAAAAACTGTTGACAAATTGACTCAATAGGTCGTTAACAAAAATGGTTAACAAAAAAAAATGGTAAAAATGGATCTTCTAAGCTCCGGTTGTTTGGACACGTCGACGGGGGCTAGGGTTATGGGGACTGGTTCGATGAATCTCCTTTTTTGGGTTTTATTCCCGTAGGAGTAGTTTCGTCGGAGGAAGTGTTCTTCCAGAAGTGGACAGACGACTTTTACGGGGAGCTCGGAGACGGCATTACGCAGTTTGGCTATTTCTACCATCGCCGCTGTAAATTGTTGGCAGTGGATGGTACAGGCGTATGCTAGTACGCAGCAGGTCGATGAAGAAAGCTATACAGCGATGACCCGTTTTTATCAGCCCCCTTTGTTTATGTTAAGTTGACAAAATGGGAACAATGGCAAAACATATTTGATTATTTCTTTTTAATAAACCGAAGCTCTACACATATTTTTCTTTAATCCCTAGACATAGCCTCTTATTACTGGTTGGTCGATAAATTCGGGTCAAAAAACTGATAAAAACATGGGCTGATAACGGATTTTCAATGTAGTGCGGGTATACTGCACGTCATATTCGCAAATGTTGTATTTTTGGTATATGAATTCAGCGATACAAAATTCGCCTAGGGTTACGTTATCATCAAATTCGGACATCTTTTGAGGTTTTGTCCGACTTTTGTATGGAGAGTGATTACTGTACCCCGGTCGACGGTTAGAAAATTAGTAATGGAAATTCAATTACTTCAGGAATTCTTATGAAATGTGCTGAATATTTATTTTAATAATACTATATATTATTCGACATTATTTTTATTATTTTTAAGTTCAATGCCCCGATATTTTAACTTCACTTCTACGCGTACTTTATATTCAAAATCAAATTTTCGAAATTTTTCAATAGGTTGGCCTAGTTAAACATCCCGTCCATTGATGTGATTCACAAGAAAAAGTTTGTCCTGCTTTGGACTGAATTACAGCAATGAAAAAAGATGCACAGGTACTGTCGAAAAATATAATCATTCGTGGAACATATTAAATCTCACCATCAATGCCACAAGATGTTTAAAATTGAGAGAATTTTGTTATTATGCTCGAAAATACAATAACGCCCAAAACGTCTACAAAACAAAATACCATGCAACATAAACACATTAGAGAATGTATTTCACGCTACTTGAAGTACAGAACGACATGTCTAATAGGAACGTAAAAAAATGAACCGCTACTATTTCATTTGCTTTATCAGCATAAAATAAATGTTGTCATAATATTGCAAAAAAAATTCGGGTAACCCCGGCTTAACAACTACTGTCGGTCGACGTTCTAATAGCCAGCATCAAATAGTTCACCTCTCATCCGAATGGCCTTCCTGTACCTTTGCATTAAGCATCCGTGAATTGACCGCTTGTCGCATTGTCTCTTGTTGGTCTGCATGGCAGAAAAGTCAGAGTGTTTTCTGCAGCAAACTATTTCGCGTGATGACGGCTATAAATAACATCACCACGTTTTCGAGTGGCTTCCGCTCCCCCCTCTCGATGGGGCTAACACAAAGGAGCGAAAGAAACGTATAAAAAGGACATTCAGCCCACCAGGAGAAGGATGAATGATGCATCACGCTCGGCTGGCGCGCTGACTCCCAGTGGCACTGACGGGTTTGCGTTGTGCTGGGCTATCAATGCATTTCCCTCAGAAAAGTATCATATTTCTCACTGAATCCCAACCGAGCCACCCACCACCACCGCCACCGATGCAGTTTGTTTCGGGTTTTCTCCGTCTCTCGCTTGTGTTGGTGCCTGGCTGCACCGCACAGAGCTCATTTTGTTCCTAGGATAAAAGTTTTTTTGGGTTTTTGTAGCAAGTTCAGGCGTCCTTTTAAATTTTGTTTTAATATTTGTTTGCTGCTTTGCTCTCATATTTCCGCTGGAGAGAAGATGATTTATCACCATTTGTCATCGTAGTCGTCCTGGCGAACTGAAGTGTGAGGTTGGAATAAATTGCAGTATATTCATAATAAACAACGCGAATGATGCTGATGCTCTGAATAAACTTGAAATATTTAAATTAATCTAAATTCACCTAATGCTGTAGTGTATGTATACAAACTACAATTACCACAGTCACTACCAATGCATAGATTTTTAAAATTGATGACTGTTACACGTGTCGCATATTTTGAATTAGGGCACTCTCTCCCTTTGGACAAAAACATATTTTTTTATGTTTGCTCTATTGTGCATTGTTAAGGGGGGCATCTGGTGTAGTGGGCAAAAAAATCGACTTCTTTTTTATTCGCTTAATTATTAGTGTTGAACCTCTAGAATAGTTTCCCGCAATCTCGATGGCAACGCTGAACTTCTTTTGTTTTAAACAGTCATGCATTCCTCTCGCGTATTTGCTGTAACACACGCAGATTTCAATCTATCGGAAACTTTAAGGTACATAAGTACATAAACCGAAAGTTATTTTGTTTTACGATTTTGAAGGTAAGGCAACAATTGATCTAGTGCGAAATGTTACAATTTATTTTTGTATATTCATTTTGCACGAAAAAAAAAATATTTTCAGTCACGCAGGGTCACACATACGAACGGCTAGAGTTGACGTCCAACCATTTCCACGTCAAGGAGAGCCGCTGCGAACACGATAAAATTAGGACTGGTGGTATCCCACGGAGAATAAAGATCGCAAATGGTGAGTGAAGCTAAGCAATTATGTGAAAAAATTCCCCCAGAGGCGAGATTCGAACTCGCAACCATTGAGACTCCGGCCCAATGCACTAACCGTTATGCTATCTCTGGGTATGATGACATCCCAGAAAGGACATATGATTATCGTACTGGCGACGGTGATCGTACCCTGCCTGCTAAGCGAGAATCACTTACAACGGCAGCTGACCACACATTTTTATCTATTTAATTTCCCCGCTAGATACCTATAAAATTGTCAGACACGGGAAATTCAATAAGACTTTTAAAGCTTAGAGTTGTAGGTAGTCGATGAACCAAGAAAAATAGAAAAATGTTCGAGTTTCGGAAATTGGTCTCATGTAAATCGAAAAATCTCATATTTTACTGCGAAATTCGCTCATTTTTCTTCAAAATAGGGGAACGGTGCCTAAGACGGAAACCTTAAGAGGGAATAAGGGTTTCATCCTGAAAAAAACACTTTTTTTGATGTAGCATTTCAATAACGTGCTGTCATTTTTCTATGCAAAAATATCGACACACGACTTGGTGACGAAACTTTTTTAGAACGTCTCTAGAAAAACATGATTTGCGGTATTACCTGCCATTCAAAAACTACTTAACTGATTTCTTTTCAGCTTTGCATATACATTCTATGTAGAAAATACCTAACCCCTACGTTGAGTTTTTGAGATAAATTTTCAATTAAGGGGGTGTTTACTTATAAAAAGGCGAGATTTTGGGTGAAAAATGGAATTTTTGCCTTTCTCCTATAGAAAGGCTATGCAATCACTCTGAAACCCGACTCTTTAACCGAGACCCGGAGGGCTGATTCTCTTATGCCAGGCTGCTATTGAATTTCATTTAATTCCGACTTCCGGTTCCGGAGTTACAGGTTGAAGAGTGGGATAACGCATGAAACTCCCATATAAATCGGTATCAGCATGGTATCTGAAAGATGCAAAACTTTATAAAATGTGTTCGAAAATGTTTGGATTTATATTTTCAGCTCACTGATTCCCAATCAAACCCACGTTGACCACATTGGACAACTTCGGCGGAACCGGAAGCTTCGGGAAAGTGGTTATGTTCCTGAGTTGAATTCCCATCTGCTTCTCAGAAATGTCTGACTAGAGTTTCACTAAATCAGTCTCAAATGAAAGCTAGGATATTCCTATTTATCGCTATTAAATTTCTTTTGAATCGGAGTTCTGGTTCCTGTGTTATGGGTTGAAGTATGCGGCAACTTGCGAAATTTCCATGTAAACAGGTAATCAATGTATGTATAAATGGTGCAAAAATAATTGAAATGAGTTACAAATTGTTTGAAATTGTTGGCTGACACTCTTATACCATTCGACTCACTTCGTTGAGTTCGAGAATACAAATTCAAATACAAACGTGTGTATGTCTGTGTATATGTGTATGACCAACAATTGCGCATCGGTTACTCGGAGATGACTGAACCGATTTTCTCAAAATAAGTCTCAAATGGAAGGTATAATATGCAGTTTGGTGTAGTATCACCCTTCACTTACCTTATCACCTCCACCTTTCATCAACCCCCCCCCCCTCTTGAACACCTTCGTACCCGCATTTGGGTATTGCAAAAAAACACTCATTTTTGAAATCTCAAAGGCCTCCTATTATGACAAATAGCAAAGTAAACTCAGGTGCCAAATTTCATACCATTTGGACAATTTTAGACCTCCGCCCACTTTTCTTGAAGTTTTTGACATTGGTTGCTTGGGAAAATACCTTAGTTTTTCAGAATAACTTTTTTTTCTATTCAAACAAACTGCACCAATTTTTTAGCGTTTGTTTTGAAGCTTCAACGATGTTTTTCGAAATGTAGAAGCCCTGGTTCGTTCGTTATGGTAGTTTAAGTGAAAAAGTAATGTCCCATATTTGTAAGTTCACGTTACTTTTTTGCCTTTCTCATATAGAAAGGTTATGTAATCACTCTGAACATCGTCAACATAATCCCGGTCTATCCCCCCATCACACACCATCCTTCCCTAAACCCACCTTCCCTCATCATTCCCCCCCCCCCCCGAAGAAAATTTCCTAGTCCCTCCAAAATAAACTTCCCTAGCAGGTCTGTAAAACCATTTGGTTTGAAATGATTTTCAGTTTGAAAACTACTTTAAAATTTGAACTGTCGATCTATTGTAGGTATGTGCAAATCGTACTAAATATGTAATGGACATTTCCACCATTATATTTAACATAACCTGCCATCGAATCGTACACAAAAAACCAGTCATAAATTCATGAGCAAAAGGTCATGATTTCATGAACTGAACAATTTACGAAAACCATGACCAAGTTCCTGAAATTAAGAATAACAAAACTCGAATTCATGAAACTATTCGTGTTTTCGAGAAACTAGTTCGCCCCGAATATATACATGGTGTTACATTAGAATGTTTGGTTAGTGTACTGTTTTTGTTCCCTGGACATGTTGAGTTTTTGTTGTGATTCTAGTTCATGATTTGGGAATACACAGCCGACAGTCAAATGATGTTCATGATTATTTGCTTATTTGCGCTTTTTGTGATTTCTCATAACGTTATTGTGCTATCTTATTCATGAGTCTATTATAGCATTTTTCTGTCAGACTAGCGGGATTAAAATTCATAATTTCAGGATCTTAGTAGCGATTTTTGTAATTTCAAATTATAGTGATATTTTAGTTATGACTAGAGTGATTCATGTTCATGATTCCAGAATCTTTGTAACGATTTTAAAATTTTTTGTAACGAGTTGATTTCAGGATCTAAGTCATGTTCATAATTTCAGGATCTTGGTGTTCATGATTTCAGGATCTAAGTCACGATTTTTGTAACTGCTATTCATTTTATCGTAATATTTTAGTCATAAATAGAGTAATTCATATTCATAATTTCAGGATCTTAGCCATGATTGTCATAATTTCTGTTCATGTTATCGTAATGTTTTATTTTAGAACTTTCTTCCAAATTTGAAACGAACAGTAATATGACTAATGTTCATGATATCAGCAGTTTTACCACGGTATTCGTAAATTCTCAGCGCCTAACTGTGATCTATTACTTTTTGGTTACTATCGGTTTTTGCCTTTCTCAATAGAAAGGTATTGCAATTGCTCTGAAAACCGACTTTTTAACGGAGGCCTGGAGGGCCGAGTGACATATACCATTCGATTCAGTTCGTCGAGTTCGGCAAATGTCTGTGTGTGTATGTGTGTGTGTGTGTGTATGTGCGTCTGTGTGTGTGTACGCGAACACAATCTTACTCACTTTTCTCAGAGATGGATGAACCGATTTTTACAAACTTAGTCCCAAATGAAAGGTGCAACGTTCCCATAGGCTGCTATTGAATTTCTAATGGATCCGACTTCCGTTTCCGGAATTACAGGGTAATGAGTACGATCACGCAGAAAATGTCGATTTTAAGAAATTCTGCAATGAATGTATAATGGTGAAAATTTTTCCAAAATGTGACCACAACTGCTTCGATTTGTAGTACTAGGTCATTAACAGCCATTCAAAGTCTCTTTGGTCACATTGGCCACCATCATCGGTTCCGGAAGCCCCGGCGGAAGTATCCAAATTCAGACTAACAGGCACATCGGTTTCTCGGAGGTGGCTAGACCGATTCGACTAAACTTGGCCTGAAAGGAAAGGTATTGCGTCCCCGTAAATGGTTATTTAATTTCATCCCGATCCAACTTCCGGTTCCGGAGTTACAGGTTGTGGCGTGCGATCACATAGCAAATTGTGATTCAAACCGATACTCCGATGAAAGCAAAAAAGATAAAAATTTCGCTAAAATGTCTCTCAAACAACTTCAATTTGCTGTTCTGGGTCACTGACGGCCAACCAAACTTTCGTTGACTTAATTGACCACCATAGACGGTTCCGGAAGTGCCCGGGAAAAGCGGCCATCTTTCAAAATTTACGAACTCGCATCAGTTTCCCGGAAATGGTTAGGCCGATTTTCACAAACTTGGTCCCAAATGATAGCTATAATACCCCCACAGATGTCTATAAAATTACGTACGGATCGCTTATATGGGTCCGGAAATATAGACTAAATCGTCCGGTCACATATGAAATTCCCATATAAGCCGGAACTCAATTTTTTTTTCAAAGGGGGGACCCCATGAAATTTCAGAAATCGAATTCGTATTTTTGATGCCAAACATCTTTAAAATGCATGAAACGTCGAGATTTTATGTCATCTCGAAATTTTTTTTTATAAAAATCGACTTTTTGGGACTTTGCCGATTTTGCACTATTTTCAGTTCAATATTACCGTGGCTGTTTTTTCTTTTTCAAAATTTTAGAACTCGAATAATGATTTATTTTCCTGTATATAGTTGTCATGTGATGTATAATAATAAAATGTAATATATGCATTTAAAAGCTTTTAATGAATATAAACAACGCACACATTCTCGTGATTCATGATTGAGAAAGGCACAATTGCACCGCTAGGTGGATTAAAATAGGTTTTTTTATTCGGATCTTGTTCTGTGAATTACAGCGAGTAAGGGCGCTATAACCCGGACTCATTAGCCAGGGCAGGGCTAAATACTTCTGTCCCATCCCAGGAATCTAGGACCAAAGGAGTGACATTAACCCTCTTAGCAAAGTCACTCCCAACGATTTATCAAACCACCATCAAATTGAAACGGTTGTGTACGGTTGTTCACGTTTCTTCATTATTCAAGGTTTAAAATAATCCGTTGATTAAATTATAATTTTAAATCAACTTTATTTTGTGCGCTGCACAGTTGGCCTGGCCGCTTTAATGCTTGTGTCATATTCAATATGTGCCACAAACATTGATAATGACAAGAAAAAAATTAAAGGGTTGTGTACAGGACACGACCACGGTGACAATAAAAATGTAGCTTTTTTCAAGAGCGTGCAAATGAATTTTATCTATCACACATATCGACTCACGTTCTTGTTCACTCGCCTGTTTTCATATGTTACAATTTGCTATATACCCTCCCCATCAAAACATAATTTATTGAAGGTCTTTTAACGGTAATCTATTAATTAATCAAGTATCTCACTAGGTGATTGGCATTATTTGGCTAATCCATCTAGTAAAAATTGGCTGGTCTGTCCAGAAAATATATTAAAAAGAAAAGTTCCATATTGAGAGCTGTGATGAGGAAGCCCACGCCCGCCAACGGAAATATACAGATTCTCCATGAAATATGAAATTTCATTTTCCATTTAAATTTTCAATAATGTACTAATGAACTTAAGTAAACAATCTTAAGTTTAAGTATTTCTTGATCGATTAGTGGTGGAAAAAATGAAATTATTTGATAAATTACATTGTTATGCAACGTTCGCACTACCAGTTAAAACGGGTTTTTATGCTATCTTGGTGACATTTTTCTTGTTGCTAATTATTAAAACGTGTTATAACTCTGTAGTGTAAACATTGTATTATTAAACCAATTCTGCAGCGTTTTATGTTATATAGATGTTTTATGTGGTAATAGGACTGACATAATTATATCTTCAGTACAGCGGTTTGTTTCATAATTTAAAACAGATTTATTTTAAAATTTAAATTAGTATACCCAACCGTTCTATTTGTTGTATACTTTAAAACGCAATTAGAACTGTGTTTTAAATACATAGGGTAGGACAGATATTCTGACTGGATAAACTGGGAAAACAATTTTAAGTCCAGTAACGCTTAAGACATGGCTTGAATTTGAATCGAAAAAGAACACCCGCTTCAACTGCTGCTGGGACGGTAAGTTCTGTTTTAAAATTTTCCGTTGTGTGCAGTACGAAACAAAAAGTGTTTGAAATTAGAAAACAAAAAGTTCTGCTGGGAATGTGATTGTTTCCGATGCAATTACACTCAGATTTTTCACGCAGGGGATACAGGCCGTGTAAATGAAAACCGCGTAAATTTCAAAATCCGCGTAAAAAAACCTGAGTGTACTCTCCTATATAAAATACTACGCTGCTGAACAGTGCAATAACTACAGAAGCACGTTGTCAGATGCCTTACTGATAAAAAACATATAACCGAAATATGAAACATGAAAACCAATAGGCTCTTTACCCTACGCAGCTACAAAGCGCCGTAAACATGGATTAACCAGTTACAACGCACACGCATGCATAAAAATAAATATATTTTTTTTCAAACGCAACACTCTTAAGCAGGACACATCGTATTGAATTAAATCCAAACCACCCCACCCACCCACTTTGCAAATTATTCTGTGACACCGTGCTGGTACCCGAAAAATCCGCACAGGGCCACCGCTGCCGAAAATGCATAGTGTCTACCGCTTATTGTAGCGCCCAGACGCTGCAGCCATGACCTTACCCGTTCGACATAAGAACAAAAACTGATTCAAACGGGTACGCGTCACCTCTATTTATAAACTAACCGTATATGGTTTAGTCACTTAGGTGCGAGTGTGTGCAAATGCCAACGTTACCGAAAATCGATAGCGCTTATTGCATCGCCCGGAGACGATGTTGCTCTTATGGGATAAGAGCAACAACTGATTTAAACGGACATGCGTTGCTTCTATTTTCCCGTTTTTCGTGAACTTTTTAATTTTACCAATTTCCAAAAGTCTACTTTTATTGGGGAGATATTAAATTATTACCAATATTTAAGTTAGGTGTTTCTGAATCGGTTGGTGTATGAATGATTAAAATCCATCTAGTAATATCGGAGTTATAAGCGTGCAAACCTTACATAGTTTCGTTACATGGGAGATAGTTTAGATTTTAGAATGACACCTAGCCCCAGATAGTGGAGTAAGACATTTTTAATGTCAAAACTGTGGACGAACATCTGCAATTTTCCAGGATCCCTACATGTATTGGCTGTGTATGTGTAGACTAGACTAGACTAGATCTTGTTCAGTGAATTATATCACGCACACTATTTGGGATTCTCAGCGCAGTTTTCGTTTTCCATCCAGACATCACCATTAACCTTATCAAACGAATAACGATGTTGGAGGTCCTAATAGTTTTTTTATGCTAGTGTCTATTACTATGAACGCTAGCAGCTGGACGTTTCATGAAACAGTGCATAGAATAAAATTGATTGTAAATCATGTGCTAGGCCTCTTGAACCAGTTCACGAATACATGAATGTTTAATAATTTCGTGAACTATTTCACAAAAATGAACGTGAGTTGTGACTTATACTAGATATCATGAACCAGTCCACGAGTACGTGGATAATATTTGATGATTTTGTGAACTATTTCACCAGTACGCATATTGGATCGTACCTAATATATTAGAGATCATGAATTAGTTCACGAGAATTTAATGGATTTCGCGAAATAGTTCACGAGAACATATCCAGATTATTTTGATTTGAACTAAGACTCATATATCTATGAAAATCATTATGAGTCAACCTTTGGTTTTATGAATAATGTTCATAAAGTTGTGAATTAGCTCGCGTACTGAAAATCGCCTTAGAAATGACTTGGCGGAAACCGTGACTAAAGTTCATAAAACAAAAACAAATAGTTCCACTAAAATAAGCGTTATGCGGTCGTTACTGAAGGGAAATTGAACATAATTATAAAACATGATTTTTGTGCATGGTCCCGTCTTCATAACGTGATTGTTCCAGGATTCAAGGCACTTTATTCACGATTTTGGGAAAAAAAAATTTCCGTGTAGTTTGGATAAATGAGAAAGGCACAATTACACCGCTAGGTTGATTAAAACAGGTTTTTATTTTTTTTATTTTTTTTTCACTCTGAAACTCTTACCCCTCTTAAGTTTAAATAGAAAATTCGAGTCATCCATGGATGCATTGCTCGTAAATTGCACGTAAACCGCGATTTGAGATCAAGTTGCATCAATGTAAAAACTTATACTAATAAAATCTCAAACAGAAATATGTTTAAAATGGCCGAAAAAAAGAGAAAAAGAGACCCAAAATCATTTCAAAAGTGGTATGGGAAAGATGAACACGCGCCACATCTCTAATGTAGATGGCCTGTTCAATTTCTGCTGTGATCCATACCGATTTCCTATTCTTGATTCTCATAAATTTTTTAGGAGCATGCCGTTCCATTAGGTTTTGTATCTCGGAAGTAACACGCTCAGTTTTTAGATTGGTGTCTTCGATATCGGCAATATTTTCAAAATTCCTGCTCTGGAAGTCGGCTTGGAGTCTGGTGATATTTACGGCCAGGAAATCTCCAACTGTGATTCGTTGGGCTGCGGGCAGGAAAATTGTTTCGTGGTCAGAAATGCAGTTGGTTATTGCTTTGGAGGTCACGATAGACTTCGGGTTGTCGATGGTAATGGCGGAGACATCGGTGATCCGTGTAGGGGAAGTTGGTAGAACCGACAAGTTGAAGACATCGTGTATTCGATTCAATGCGGCATGATTTCCCACAGGATGCGGAAAGGACACATTTATGTTGTAATCACCTAGTAAAAACAGCCTATCAAAGCCGAGTTCTTGTATGTCCAGCAGTAGTTTTTCATACTCTTGGGCAAAACTTTGGTTGCTGGTGTTAGGGTTGCGGACAGTGGCGATAACGAGGCTGAGCTCGATGATTCAAGTTTGTTCAACAAAGAATTCAAATCTTTGATTAAATTGGTGTATCGGGGTTGAAAGTAGATTTTCGGACTGTTGTCGTTTTTATACCTTTCATATTGTACAGGCCGATTCTACTCCAGGACTTGTGGGGGCGACCTCTAGTTGATGGTAGGCTGTGTTTGATGAAGTTGTAGAACGGTAAATGTACTGGTCCGATAAGGCTAGAAGAATTCATCTTAGTTTCAGTTACACTTAAGAAATGGAATTTATTTTTATGTAGAGCAAGTTTAATGCCGTCGATATGGCATTCCAGGCCACGCACATTAAGGTGGCCGATTCGTAGCTGGAAGTAGTTGTTTGGCATGTGGTGGTTTTTATACGGAATCGTTAGCGCTTAGGTTTAATTTGTCTGCAGCAGGGATTGTAATTCTCTCTCACTCATGCGAGAAGTAGCTTATCCGATGTCCAACTTTTCCGAGATAAGATGAGTCGCAAAATTCTCCGTCTCCACAAATAGCGTGAGAATGATTTTCCGGATAAAATTTATTTGACTTTTTCCTTCTCACCGGAGAAGGTGATAAAATTTTAATTTCGTGGAAATCAATAAAAACTTCAAAAAATACTCTTAATTACAAAGAAAAGCGGCAAAGAAGTATGATGGACTTGTTTTATCGTGTTTTGGAATAACGACAGCAAAGCAGGGAACGCCAAAAGGATACCGTGATAAACTCATTCACTCATTCTCCGGCTGTTTTATTTATCCGGAGAAATAACACGTTGTATTTATCCGGAGAAGTTGTGTGAGTGCCAATAACTTTTCGTGTGAAAATGTGAGTTTTTATTGTCGCAGTAGCAAACTATCCGGGCGCATTTACTCATATGAGCGATAAATGCAATGCCTGGTCTGCAGAGAACATTCAGGAGCTTCTGCGTCAAAGAATATAAATGACTCATCGATGCTGGGATCGTGCAGGAGCAGTTCGAGGAGATAGCTGGTGTCTTCAATTGGAGTGTATTTCTTCGACTTAGGAAGGCGTACTGCAGCTCTGTCGTTTCGGACGTACACCCGATCAGAACGAAATAACAAGATTATAACAGAACACAATTATTATAACATATTGTGTTATAAATTAGGTCTCGTTAGTAGTTAAAATAACAAAAATTTATAACAAGTAACAATGCGAGATATGGTTTTGAAATATTTCTGTTATGTATTTCTGATCGGGCACCGATTCCACCAACTTTTTCTGTTTCTTCCTCAATGCCAGACTGTGGATCCGGAACCTATTGACAGATAACATCTCATTGACCTTGAAGCGGTATTCTAGTTGCATAGTTTAGCTTCTTTGTGCTTCTCGAAGTATTTCCTTAGGACGTCCGATTTAGTGCTGACGCTATCGAATGCAACTAGGATGGGTGGCGTAATAGACCGGTCGGTCCATTTGGAAGGTTTAACTGGAAGGTGGAAGCACGAGGTTTCGAAAGGCATTCGGTCTGGGATGCCCAGGAAACACAGGAAACTTTTGACAATGGATCGAACGTTTTCACCAGCTTGGTTGGGAACCTTGTTGATGGAGATTCGATAGCTATTGACACTTTGGGAGCAAATTCTGGCAAGCTTCACTCCCGTTTTAATCGACTCCAGTTTGGCCTCCACGTTGACGACCGATTTCGCATCAGAATGCTATTTTCTGTCAGCTGTGTAGCGGTATTGAGCTTATTTTTCACCCTGTCAAACTGTTTCTTTGTGTTGTTTTGTGGTGTGGAAAGCTCGGTAGGGATCTTCTTGATTTGTCCTGTCAATTCATCAATTTGTTTTTCTACCTTTTTGAAATCCGTGACGTTGGAAGTCTTGACTTTGGGAATCATACTGCCGAATACCGTGCACCGTTAACACAGGTACTGATTAAAAAAAACTCTAGAAAGAAAAGTGCGGAGAGAAAAACAGCATTTTTGGCAACGTATGCCCCGGCTTTGTATGGCAACACGTCCAATGTTATAAGGATAGGCAATGTTCGATTGGATTCGTTTTCTGACAGCCAAAGCCGCATCCAATCGATCCAAAATGGAGTCTCCGCAGTTCTCTTTCTAGAGTTTTTCTAGTACTGATGTGTGCTGATGTTTGAATGCATTTTTTCTGCAGTGATTTACTAACTCGTACGCAGATGCTGTGAAACCACTTTAGAAACGAGTCACATCAGATCCATCCAATTTCTGCTCAACCTTCTTCGCTCGTTTGGTTGTCTTCTTTGTCTTGTTGGGTGGTTCCTCGAGACCATAGGCTCCACAAACGTCTGCAGTCGTAACGGTGACCAACACCCTAACGATTCTAATTGGAATTACCGCTGCATTGTAGCAGCCGGTTGCGATGGAATACGAAATACTTTTGCATAGCTGGCGGCTCTGCCTGCCACCTGAAAAAAATCACTGTGGGGCACAAACAATCACAAAATCGCGCGGCGGCCGCCGCTAGGGGGTGAACCCCACCGGACACGAATCCGCGACACATCAAATATCACAAAAGTACCACTTTATGGAATAAAGGAGCTTGAGCTTGTGCGACTATCCCTGGCTGCCACTCCGTTATCGATCGGGACTAGCTGAAGCTGCACAGGGAATCAGTAGATAATTATGCTTGGGATTAGCGAAACATCTTTCAATGTGCAATTTCTGGTAATCCTAAAGTGTTTCTGATCAATACAAGTATCATGGGAGGAGGATATTTTTGTTAGTAGAGAATAGAAGTTGGATATACTTCTTCTTTACCGACGCCAGAGAGGTGATTCCACTACCTGGACTAGATATCGATCCACCAATTTCATGGACCGGGGACCAACGGCTTTACTTCCCCCTTCCGAAGGAAGACGTGACCACAGATTTTTTCGCCTCAGAAAAATCTCAACGACCTCGGCTGGAATTGAACCCAGGCCAACTGGAATGAGTGGCGGTCACGCTTACCACTCAACCACCGGCGCCGTCAGTACCACTTTATGGAATAAAGGAGGACGAAAACTCTTGAAAATTATTTAATTGGTCCGCTTGATAAAACTAACCGACGCGTCGGTGGGCAGTGTTCGCAGATTGCTTTTCTATATCTGCTGATATCAAAATATGATGTCTGTTTGCTGTAATTTTGTTGTTTGACTTTGCTCGGATTGTCAGCATACTAGGTAATCACTGCCAAGCTGCAGAAAGATCCATCGTGAAATTGGTATTGCAAACCAAAACTGATCGCAATCTGACGTTCGTTAAGACTTTAGATCAGGTATCTTGTTCAACTATACTTACATACGATTCCACAATTTCCCACATTTATTAGCTAAATGAAGTGCACTAGACAAACAAAATACAAGCGAGAACACACTAATTTTGTTTTCAGAATCAATGCCAAACATGAACCACCATGTTAGAGAAACGCGAAAAATAACCAAGTCCATTTCAGCCGCCAGAAAATTTGTATTGAAATTGCCTTTAAATAGCTTCTGCAAATTGCATTTGTTCCTAGGGGCAGTTAGCACAGGCGCGTTGAGTCAAAAGTCCAAATGTTTAAATCGCCTGAGTCGCCTGACCATGTTCGTCCGCCTTTTTTGACTGGGTGTTGACGCTTCATCTGTGTACCCATCCCTAGGTGGCAGTATAATCGCATGAAAATTCAGGGATTTTTTTTTTTTTGAGATTTAGTTCAAGCATTATTATTTATTCTGGTATAGATTTTGGACATTTCTGCAATGGCATATTGGACAAATTAAGATAGGCTTAATTCGGCGGAATCCTATTCATATTTCTAACAGAATGCTTCTCAGCATTTTGATAAGAATCCTGCTAACAAATTCATTTAGAATTCAGACGGAAACAGGATTCTAGCAAAATTCTGCTCAGAATTATTTATTTCAAGATGACCTGTACCACGATAAAGATGCCTCAGAACTATGAGCTGGATTCATGGCCGGATTCCTAGATTTGATAACATCAAAATTCTGACCAAGAGAGTTTAAAAAAACTGCTCATCTAAATGCTAACTAGGAAAGGATTCCACCTGAACTGTTAGAAGCTTTTGTTCAAAATCCTGCTATGGATACAACCAAAATTAATCGGAATCTTATGCAGTATACCATTCGAATCGTGAATAGGACTCAACAAGAATGTTGAGATGAATGTTACCAGAATACTATAGGAATGCTATAGGAAGAGGAATTTAATCGTAATCCGAATTATTATTACTTCTTGAATATACTTTTTATTTGAAAATTTAATTTCGTTTGTTTTAATAGGCTGAATTCGCTAAAAAAATTCAATCCCAAGGTTAGAACCATGAACCTACGTCAAAATAGGTTAATATTCGATTTGAGATTTCCGTAATCCTTTTCTGTTACGGAAAACTTAACTACTCTGGAGCAGCTCTTGACAAACATATGATTAGGACGTATAAGCCAACCGTCAAAATTCACTTTGAGAAGAAATTCAGGGCAAACCGTTACTATTATCAATGACCGTTGTTTGTAGTAAACAGAAGAGAAAAGATTTCTCCTTCCTGAACTGCTGAGAACTATGTTCGGAAATTACGAATTGTCAGGAAATAGGGATGCCACCGTTCCCGGTTTGACCCGGAAAGTCCGGTTTTTGGAGACGATCTCCGGGCCTCTGGGTTTAACATCAATTTTCCCGGGTCTGGGTAAGCGATGAATTATTTTAACTAAATTTGTTTGTTTCAAAGGAGTTCTTTCGATGTTAATGTTTCTTGCCTACTTCACTCTATTTCTTCTGTTTGCTGTATCAGAAGGCAATCCTTGTTCGCCTTATCCTCCACAGCGAGAGTGGCTGGTGCTTTCAGTTTTTTGTGGTAAGTTGGAGAAGTGAAATTTCTACACCTATCTAAATCGACAAAACGGTTGCCAAACGCGAAAAAATTACAACTTAATGACAAAAGCTCCGTACAGTGGTGTGAATTATGCTTTGCCAAATAAAAACACTAAAAGGTGAATGTTTGTCAAATCGATACCTCCAAGAATGTAGACACATTCCAGCGTTAGGGAACAACGTTTGCATGCATCATGCAACTGTTAACAGCTCATCGTTTGAAAAATCCTATGATGTACGCTCAAAAAACTTAATTGAATACTTTGAAAGTCCTAACACAACGTTAATGTTATGGGTTTGATGTTTTTTAGGTTGTCCTTTCATTCTGAGAGGTGAAAATGTCACGTTAGGGGACAACAGCGCAAAAAATTGATTTTCCAACCTACAGTTGTATTTATCAAAAACCTGTTTTAATCCACCTAGAGGTGCAATTCTGCCTTTCTCATTTCTCCAAACTATGATTTAATCGCTGGTTCGTACAATATAACATTATGGAAATGTCTTTAATTCTTATTACACTTGGTAAGTATACTTGGTAATTACCGCACCCGCACCGCAAAATCTGCGGCGCGGTGAGATATTTTTTCCCGCAGATGCGGTGCGGGAAAGAGCTTTTACCGCGCGGTTTTACCGCAACCGCACCGCAAAAAAATAATTGATAAAGTGATAATTTTGATTATTCTATAATGATAAACAGACTGCTATGACGAAAGAAAATCTAGCTGTGTCCGAAATATTTTGACGCTATTATTTTTACGACATATTTTGAACTAGTTTTTTTATACTTCTAAGTAAAACTTCACAAACTAACCATTTCAAATACATAAAATTCAAGATCCAAATAGAGAGCAAATTATTAGATCATTTAAAAACAATAAACTTGTACTCTTAAATCCAATTTAAAAGTGCACCACTTCTCCCGATTTCTGTAAGAAATCTTGGAATTATGAATCGTTTTCGATATCAATTTTTCAACTATGAATTTTGACTAATTTAAAGGAATTAGAGATGAACTAATTATGCTGGGACCTAAACACAACCCAAAGAATATTATTATCTTCATCAAACCAAGCGAATTTGGAGTCATTGGCAGTAAAGGATACAAATGTATGAAAGCGTCCAAAATAAGGAGGGGTCCAAATTAGGATGATTATTTCATCATTCGTTCATATTTCATCATATCGTATTTCTATCTTCTTTGATTGCTGTCTAAATTCAATGTGAATTTTTCTGCAGTCAATTTCATTGGACTCTTTCTCAAAAAGTATGCTACATAACTTTTTTTTCGCGCACTTCCATTCAAATTTACTATAATTTTCTACCAAATTAAGTCCTAATATTTTTCAGTTAAGACTATTTTGTAGCTTTTTTGAAGCTTTTTTGCCAAATACCACATAGTTTGACTCCCGTTCACTTCAATTGAAGTTTTTGCCATTGGCTCTTTGGGAAAATATTAGAGGAAAATACATTAAATGCTAGAACTTTCGAACTAGCCTTCAGAAAAATACACTTCATACATTTTTAAAGAGAGCAATCTTAGTTTTTGAATAAGAATACTTCTGTTTCTTGAAGAATGCGGAAGTTAGAGTTTTAAAATATTTTGTCCGTAAAACCCCTATTTTTAAAAATCATTTCTGCTGTATGCTACAAATCATGCATTTTTTGCAGTTTTCTAATATTCAATAATTCTGTACCGGTTGAGACCGGACTCCTGATTAGATGTAATGTATAGAGCCATTTTTTTTCGTCAAATATGGTGTCGTTTTTATTGATGAAATACAATGTGTTTTTATTTCACTGTATTGGAATATTTGTGCTACTATATAGAAGTACTGGAATTTTTATTTTACTTTAATTTTTCTTTGGTGGAATTCTTTTAAGAATGAAATATGGTTTTTACTACATAAATGCAAAAATCATCCATTTCATTTTCATATGTCAAAAACACTGAAAATATGAAAATTTAAAGAAAAAAATATGCAACTTCATTTCTTATTACATTTTTATTCCACTTTTTTCAATTAACTGAAGGGTTTCTAAAATAAAATTTTTCTTATTACAACAGTAGAACGTTTTTCAATGTATAATGTTTGCCTTAAAATGTACGGAATTTCATCAATAGAAAATGTAACAGTTGATTTTTTCATAAACATTGCATTCTGAGGAGTCTCTTAAAGTTAAATTTCGTGTAAATAAGAATAACATTCTATTATATATGGTTACACAAATGTACAGTTTTTCAACAAGTCCCAAAAAGTCGATTTTTATAAAAAAAAAATTTTTCGAGATAACATAAAATCTCGACGTTTCCTACATTTTAAAGATGTTTGGCATCAAAAATACGAATTCGATTTCTGAAATTTCATGAAGTCCCCTCTTTGAAAAAAAATTTGAGTTCCGGCTTATATGGGAATTTCATATGTGACCGAACGATTTAGTCTATATTTTCGGACCCATATAAGCGATCCGTACGAAATTTTATAGACATCAATGGGGATATTATAGCTATCATTTGGGACTAAGTTTGTGAAAATCGGCCCAACCATTTCCAAAAAACTGATGTGAGTTCGTAAATTTTGAAAGATGGCCGCTTTCCCGGGCACTTCCGGAACCGTCTACGGTGGTCAATGTAGTCAACGAAAGTTTAGTTGGCCATCGGTGACCTAGAACAGCAAATTTAAGTTGTTTGAGAGACATTTTAGCGAAATTTTTACCTTTTTTGCTTTCATCGGAGTATCGGTTTGAATCACAATTTGCTATGTGATCGCACGCCACAACCTGTAACTCCGGAACCGGAAATTGGATCGGGATGAAATTAAATAGCCATTTACGGGGACGCAACATCTTTCATTTGAGGCCAAGTTTAGTCGAATCGATCTAGCCATCTTCGAGAAACCGATGTGACTGTTATTCTGAATTTGGATACTTCCGCCGGGGCTTCCGGAACCGATGATGGTGGCCAATGTGGCCAAATAGACTTTGAATGGATGTTAGTGACCTAATACTACAAATCGAAGCAGTTGTGGTCATATTTTGGAAAAATTTTCACCTTTATACATTCACTGCCGAATTTATTAAAATAGACATTTTCTGCTTGATCGTACTCATCACCCTGTAATTCCGGAACCGAAAGTCGGATCCATTAGAAATTCAATAGCAGCCTATAGGAACGTTGCACCTTTCATTTGAGACTAAGTTTGTCAGAATCGGTTCAGCCATCTCTGAGAAAAATGAGTGACATTTTTGGTCACGTACATACACATACGCACATACATACACACACAGACATTTGCCGAACTCGACGAACTGAATCGAATGGTATATGTCACTCGGCCCTCCGGGCCTCCGTTAAAAAGTCGGTTTTCAGAGCAATTGCAATACCATTCTATTGAGAAAGGCAAAACGAGTCATAAATGTATTCCTGGTTTTCATTGACGACCGTCATAAAATTCTTTTCAAAAATTTCTATATATCTATGATTTGGGAGCCTCAAACCTACACCAACATATTTCAGAACAACTTTTACTTATATTGGCAGATTTATTTTCATGAGGTAAGCGATACAAGCGCGTGGAATGTGTCTGTATGAGTTTATACTTGTCTCGTTTAAACTCAACGTGTCAACTCGTTTGAACGTATACTCGTGTTTCTATATTTTCCAGAGCAGTAAAATTCTCCGGGTTACAAGCTAACTGTCAAAATTTACTTTTCCTGACAGAGTTGCCACCTCCGGTGAGGCTTTCACCGGAGGTGGTAACCCTGTCAGGAAAAGTAAATTTTTTGTAAGCTTGTATGGACTAATCATACGTTTGTCCAGAGCTTATCTAATTCAACGAAGAAAAGGAATTTTGATAATGTATGCGCGAATTTAAAGAATAGTAAATTATTTTTTATTTTGCTTGTTACATGTTCTACCTCCAAAAATACCCCAAACGAAACGAAAAGATAGCAAACGCTTTAAATATTTGATGTAGCCAATTTTGCTAAGGGTGTGAAAACCAATTTCGAGGATGGAATAACAACGTAAGTAATTATCCGACTAATCATTAGCATACAATTCAAATCTCAGCAGAGCATTTTTCGCCTCATTTGAGCAAATGAACCTCGAAAATGCATAATAAATTAACACGGATTGAATCCGCTGATTCCACGAAGCTGCACTCTTCCCATCACTCATTAACTCTCGTGTGCCTTAATTTAATTTATTCCGAATAATAATGCGCATTCGAAACAAGGCACGTATATTTACTGTAAACGCGTCCTGTCCCGATGCTGGTTGGTGCTGCTGCTGCTGGTGGTGCTTCTACTGGGAGTACAGTCGGTAAATTAATTAACAGCTCATGTTGCAAGTGCAAGGATTTCGCTCGGTGCACGTTCCATTAGTTTGTTTTTTGTATTCAATTGCAAATTAACTTATTGATCCTGATAATCAAGGGCGATTCGATGCTTGAACAAATATTGTTACAATTTTTATGTTCTGCTTTTTGGCTTGGATTGCATCCGTTGAAACGATGATTGATGAGCCTTTTCAGGAAGGACTAATAAATTAATTTTTAATCCTCTTGCGGTGAAATACAATTGTGAGTTATTATTTATTATTTGATTGCAAACTAAATGCGTTCCAGTTTGCAGTCAGCGAAATAAGTGCGCTACTACTCCTACTCGTTGTTAGCATAATACTTAATACTTCGATGACCTTTCAGGTCATGTATCACCAGATTACGTGTCCAACAGGGCGTGAATAAAGATATATGTTTTATTACCGACATCCAAACGGTAATTTCCTGCAAAAAAAATGATAATGTGATTCTGAAAGGAGACAATGATCCACAATATGGCAGCCTCTATGTTTAACCGGCAGCCAGGGAAATTACGCACGCGTCTAGTGTGATCGGCCTTTAAAATAGTTTGGCGCTTATCAAATTAGAAACGTCTAAACCTGTGTTAAGCACAATTCAGTAGGAGAATGTGCCTTCACTTTGAAGTAACTTATCCGCCAGAGTCGATCTAGGGCCAAGTGTTTCGTAATGTGTTTCTAAAAATCAATGAAATCAAATGCCTTTCTATTCACATGTATTTTTCGTTGCGTGTAAGACGTCCAAACCCTACAAAAAAGTAACGTAACAAATGCGCTCAAATGCGGATCGGCAACACACCGAGTTGTGCATGTGACTTTTGTGCTGTAGATCCCGTGTTTGTTACCTCATTCGACAGAGATTTTCATATCAGGTTGAAGTCGCATCAAACCATCGTGGGTGTACGTAACAGGTGGAGGAGGGCACTTCTGAGAATGATAAGAAAAATAAAATTAAACTGCATACTGATGGTTTTTAGGATGGTGTAAACAAGGGACATATAGAGGAGATCGCGGTTTGCACCTACATCTCGAGCCGGGACATTAGGTGATCTTCCTCGGAACTGAAGGAAATCCACTAGTGGAGATCTCACAGAATAATCGGCGAACGCCCAAATAATGTGTTTGATATCGTGATAACCGTCGCCACAAACGCAGATACCGCCATTCGCGAGCCCCATACGTTGCAGATGAGCATCTAGCGAGTAATTATTGGACATGAGCAGAGACATTACGCGAATGAAATCCCGACCCACATCCATTCCGCTAAACTATGGTTTCGTTAATATTTTCGGAATAATAGAATGCAGTCACCCTCCTAACTCTCCATTGATTGAAAGATATTGAAAAATTTATTGATGCAGGTTGGTATTTCGTAGATGAAACCTTCTAAAGCGTCCATTTTAGCTAAGGAATCTGCTTTTTCATTACCGGGAAAGGAGCAAGGCAAAGGGGACCCAAACTAAGGTAATCTTGTACGATCTTACAGATACGTCACGCAGGATTTACCATGTTTTCCATAGCAGATACGGCTATGGTTCCAGATTTCAGAAAACGAAGGGCATCTATTGAAAAGAGGGGTAATTTTGCACTCAACTGCAACAAGAAAGTTTTTACTGTGGGAAGAATTCTTACTAAGATGCTTTTAAGAGGGTCAGAAATATTAAGTGCTGTAAAAATTCGGTTCACAATGTCAGAGAAATGTATTAAGTCATCATTGGTTTCTTTCTCTGGCTGAGCTATGGGATAGCCCAGGAAGTGCTGGAAATTACTTTTCTGAGATCAAGTTTTTGAGACCAGGAGCTGCTTACTTCAGTTTTGCACCAGTACTTCCTCGAGCTGTTATTTTTAAAGGACCTTTAAAGGACACCTTCTGGTCTTTACAGCGTAGCTTGGGAGAGGAAATATTCCTTGTTTTTCTATTACTTCTAGGCACTGCAGAAGATGTTCCCTCCTGGGGTTCATCACAGACGCCTTCGTCAGTGGACAAGTAAGTATAGATGTTGATAGAGTCCGGTGGCATAGTTATCTTTGGCATTTCTGTAAAAGATCGCTTAGAGCGTCCCTGAAGGGAACGCTTATGTTTTTCCTCTCGCTTTTTGTAAGCGGGATATGTCGGGATTTCCCCCACAGTACAGATACCTTCCAACATCCCTTCCATAGGAATCATCTACATAATTTCCACCGCATTTCCAACAACGAACCATATTACTATAATGGAAGGCTGTGTGTCCCAATTGGTAGCAATTAGTAGTTCATGACTCAGAGCACAAAAAGACGAACAAATCCAGCATCTTCACTGGCTGAAATATGGGATCTTTTAAACAGACAACCCCGTTTGTCGGCAGATCCGCGCAGCGCAAACTCGAGTCAGATACAACCCCATCTATTTAAACCTAACTAGCGGGTACTTATACCCAGTATTCCTTCGTAAAAGACCCGTAGCCGTCATTATCATTTGTGTGCTTCAGACTATTTACCACCATCCAAAGCTTATCAGCGAGAATTTTTGATATTTCTGTTGCAGCCGAATATCTCTCCCTCAAAACTCGAGAAATCTGCAATAAATTCAAACATTTTCTGTTTTTGGTCCGGAAACAGACCACGAAGGGCTCTGTTGAGGAGCATGGATATAGCTTAAGCCGGGGAACCGATTTTATTTTGACATCCATCTCACCTTGAGGCGAACCATTATTGTCAGGGGACCCATTTTTGCAAACGCCTACCCGATCAGAAACACATCACAGAAATATTTCAAAACTATATCTCGCATTGTTACTTGTTATAAATTTCTGTTATTTTAACTACTAACGAGACCAAATTTATAACACAATATGTTACAGAAAATGTGTTCTGTTATAATCTTATTACTTCATTCTAATCGGGTATTGTCCAGTGCATGTTAGTAGGAGAACCAGCAGCTCACAAGATGAAAAACACTGTAGCTGCTCTGCACACACTACAGTGTTCCCAAATAGGCAAAACGTGATCGAAATGTCACCTGTCAAGATAGGTGGTTGTGTATCCGAAGAGTTCTTCGCTACATCTGGTATTCCGCAAGGCAGTCATCTCGGTCCTTTGATTTTCCTCCTGTATTTCAACGACGTTAACTTTTTCTTAGAAGGACCACGGTTGTCATTCGCTTATAACCTTAAGGTATACCAAAAAATCCGGAATACTGACAACGCAGTTTTTCTTCAACGTCAATTATTAAACTTTGCGGATTGGTGTGAAATCTACTGAATGATCCTAAATCCTAAAAAATGAACGATCATTACGTTTTCGAGGGAAAACGCCCATTGGATTCGAATACTGTCTAACAGATTCCACGACTGGCAGAGCAAATTGTGTCAAATATCTCGGAGTTTTTCTCGATGAATAATTGACATTTGAACGTAATGAGAATATCTAAGAACTTTTCAGATATTTACTGCTTAAAGTCTCTTTATTGCTCACTCGATCGATCAACATAGGAATATTGCTCTGTCTTGCGGAACCCTTAATACTTCAACGGTGTCCACCGAATTGAGTCAGTACAGCGCAGATTTGTTCGATTTGCCCTCCGCTGGTTGACTTGGAGCAACCCACACCGGCTGCCAAGTTACGAAAGACGCGGACAGCTTATCGAACTCGATATATTGCAAGTGCGGCGGGACCTGTCCCGTGCTATGGCGATTTCGTATATTCTAAACGATCGAATTGACTGTCCCGAGCTTCTTAGAGCGATAAATATGAACGCTCGCCCTCGTGCTCTCCGTAATAATTTATTCCGCCGACTACCTCTTCGCCGTACTAACTATGAAACCAGCCGTTATTGGTTTGCAGCGGACATTCAACAGAGTTTCATCCAGATTTGACTTTCACATCCCGCGTAACATTGTTTTAAATTATTTTAAGAAACTATCATAAGGACCATACTGTGTCTGCTGATATTAACTGTAAATAAATCAATAAATATACTATTATGGTTTAAAAGTTATGAGTGCTCTGTTGCCAGAAACGGGATTCTTTGTAATACCAATATCACTCATTGGGGCAAACAAAAGATAATACCATGATTCGAGGTATAAATCAGTAAAAAATGGCGAGTACGATATTTTCTAATATTTCACAAAATCGATTTCAATAAATTAATTTTTGATATTATATTGTATTATATGTTTTGAATAATAGAAGCTGGAGTATTAATGTATTAGAAGAAAATGTTCGTCTCTGAAAAACATCTAAATATGTCAGAAAAAAATGAAAACTGAAAATTTTATATTTAAAATTTGGTTTTTCATGAATTGAACGTTGGAAGAATATTCAAATTACTTAATTTTGCACTTTACATGACTTTTCTCTAATTTTAAATAGTTGGTAGGGTAGTTCTAAATTTATTAAAATCAGAAAAATAACTTTTATTCGTTCGAGATAGAGTTTTGCAGTCTTCCAGAAAATTGAAGAAAACCAAATTTTAAAAAACTATCTCGAAGACACTGGAACTCTATTGCTTGTATTATTCTTTTAACAAGAAATTAACCGAAAAATTAGGGTATTTCTTAAAATCGGTTTTATTTATAAATCTTTTGGGATTTCAGATTTAAAAAATAAAATAAAAACTACAAAAGTTTTAGATATGTTTGGATTTGTCGTATAATGGAAAGTATAAAAAATAGAGCTTGCGTGTCTTCAACAATTATTTCAAAAATGTATTGTTCTAAAACGTCATCAAAGACAGTCAACCCCTATCTCGAACTGTTAAAAATTGAGTTCCAAAGCTTGCTAAAATTAGAATTACCCTAGCTTCTGTTTAAATGAAAGGAAGAGTTTTGCAAAGCACATAAGCCCAGTAAAGTCCAGTAGGAAATAAACCGGAATTCTGGCTAGTTCTAATTCGTATCCCGGTTCCAGTGACACAACAGATTCTAACTGTAACTCGAGCTGGAATACGAATTAGAACCAGCCAGCATTCCAGCTGATTTTCCGGCTGAACTTAACTGGGAGCCCAAACATCTTATAAGACCAGGGCCGCCGAGAGAGGGGGGGTGTTTCCCACCGGGCCCGGAGTTCTGAAGGGTCCCGAATTTTCAACAGAAACTAAAATTTTGACAAATACTTTTTCGACAAAAATTTGTTTGAGAATGCAATTAAAAATTCAATATCTTGTGTATAATGTAACTAGAATAGCGAAAATTCTAAACTACTGCATATTTGATATCAACTATGTTTACACCTAATCAGAAGATCAAACACGACTGGAATAGCGGAATTTGTACATCGAATGCCATGTACGCAGCTCATTTTGGGTTCGAATCCCAACCCCGCACACAGGAATAGAGATTTTTATAGGAAAATTCCTAACCTGAACGAAGAAGCGAAAGACCTTAAGGTTAGAATGTCTATAATCGAAACAAAAATATAAATTCAAGACTTGTAAGGGTTTAAAAAATTAAATGGTTTGATTAGAAGTGATGAGGTTGTCTTCCAATTTCTCCAATATGAAATCGATTTTTTTGATGAATTTAATTTCCAATCTTCGAAAGTGCTGGATTAGTATCACAAGTAATTATTGGAAGAAAAAACCCTGCTTAGGGTTGCCACCCCGGATTTTGGAGGCGAATACCGTGTCTTCTTTCAGGTAAATCCGAATTCGCCCGGAAGATTCCATTGGATTATTTAGCAATTTTGCGTTGCCCTTTTCTTTACCAGGAATCAGGAATCGCCCAGCACCCAGTCCTCATAAACATCATCCTCGGGTTGCAGGCCCTATTTGATAAGAAGGTGCCCTCTTGGCGTTGGCCAATATTATTTTAAAAGTGCAATTTGGGTTTACCCCATTGAACCTTCGCTTGAATGGATCAATGTTCCTCACAAAGATTCTCGAAAGAAACTGAAGTGTGATTTCACGCCTCGTGTTCGTTTGTTGTGGAGCAAAGCAAAGCTCGCTCGAGATATCCTACACAGCGAAAGTGGCTGGTGCTTTTAGATTATTTGTGAATATCCGAGGAAGTGAAGTACTACACCCAACTAAATTAACAAAACTGTTCACAAATGCGAAAAAATACAACTAAATGTGCACGGCGCAGAAAAGCGAGTGCTTTACCAAAACATTACACTCTACGGTGAATGTGAAGAAAATAAGATATTTTTGCTATATTTTTTTCGCCCTCGTGAGAAATTTGGTTTTTACCCAATTTTCCTCCTTAGGGTGAAATATAGCATAGTGCTTTCGCATAGGCCTGCTAAACCAAGACAAGTGTCGGCTTCACTGTGTCTCATCGGCATAAACAGAACTTCTGCTCGGACGGGACATCACGTTTGATCAGTCGTTCGATTGAAACACAAAGTGTGTTTTAGTTATTAAGGATTTGCGTCAGGCCGGCGCTAATCTATTCCGACAAAAAGTTAGTGTCGGTTTCTGATGAGGCGAAGCCGAAACGCAAATATGTAACAAGATATTTTTCCTCCTAGTGCTATGAGCTACATAAGAAATAGAACAATAGGGTGATGAGCCCATTTTCGCCATGTTTCTATTATCACCCTACCTATTTGAAGGCGTTGGGTAGAGCAGTGTCTGCCATCTTTGTTCAACGCATTGAGTCAAATGGTAGCACAACAATAGGGGCACTCGATTCGAACTTTCGTTGAGCTCAAACAGGAGAATTTCACTGTTTTCAGTGCATTTGTGTTATTATATTGGTTCTGAACAACGAAGCAAAGCTGTTGATGTCAATTTTTACGCATTCTATTGATTGTAGGACGAGAAATTAATGAATTAGATAGGCACCTTGCTTAGTATGGTGAAAATAGGCACTTTACCCTACATATTTATTTGTTTTTAAGCGTTTTATACAATGGAAGCAATGGAAGTACTCCAAAATTCTGTCGAGTGATCACTTTAATTCGAAATTCTAATTGATTTCAATGCATACCCATGTGTCTCTCGAAGTCTATCCCTTGCTCTGTAAAATTCTGCTGGTCAAAGTACCACTAGAGGCGGTAACCCTACCTCTATTTGAGAGCTCAATTGGTCAAACGAGTCATCAAAAGCTCCTTGATATACTAAAAGAATTCGAAATTATTCCAAAAATTAAAATTTAATATACCTACATGGTTTGCCGTTAATTGTTACAAAATCCATAAAAAATCATATTCAGATACGAAGAAATACCGAAACATTTTTGTCAAGGGGTCGTACACAAATGACGTAGCTTTTTTCGGCGATTTTCGACCCCTCTCTTCCTCTTCGTAGCATTTTGTCACAAAATTTTAACCTCCCCCTTGTAAAAAACGTAGCAACTACCAATCCCACTTGGCCAGGGATAAAAAAAATAAATATGTTTTACAATTTTTTCAAATATAGCCTTTTATCAACATTTTCATTATAATAGAAAATTGCGTACACAACAAGCCCCTTTAATGACGAATATAGTGTCAATATTATATGCATGGAGCATGAAGAGAAGATCTCTCAGTTCACAATCTTGCAGCTGCCAATGATTCTAAGCATACGTTCAACTAAATTACTAAATTTTGTTTGATTGATGTCGAAGAGAAAATACAACGCTGTTACCAAACTAAATCAACCAGTTAGCAAGATTAGATAACTAATGTAGAAAGTTAAATCCGCATACAAAATCGTTTCGTTTTTGAGGAGTGAGCGTGAGATTTTGAATGTCGCTTCCTGTACGTAACGATTTTATTTTTATTTTTGAACTATTTACTAGAAATCCTTGATTTACCGCAAAATACACTCAGCATCGGCGTTATATACCTGCCACCAGACCGAAGATTCGACGCGGTGAGTATTAATGATCACTTAGAATCGTTGGGGTCAGTGTCATCCCGATTTGGCATCCATACTCCTGCCATTCTATTTGGCGACTATAACCAGTCAAACCTGCAATGGCGTTTTCCTGAGAGAGACTTACCGTTCATTGACCCACTGCTCTCGCATATGCCGGCCTGCAGCTGCGCTCTTATCGACGGGTTCAACCTACAAGCATTCACCCAGATTAACACCATATTTAATCGGAACGAACGCCTTTTGGATTTTGTTCTTGCAAATGATATTGCTTTACCAGTCACTACCGTGTCCTCGCCCATCGAACCTTTAATTGATCTCGATGCTGATCTTGCTGTTACATTTAGTATGCCCACTCAAATTGTTTATGAAGAGGCTACTGTTACTAATTTTTTGGACTTTCGCCGAGCCGATTACGCCACATTGAATGCTATGTTATCTATCATCAATTGGCACTTCATTGAATCGTCTACCTGCATTGATGAGGCAGTAGAACATTTCAGCGCCATTGTGGAGAATGCTGTCTTAAGTGTTGTTCCAGCTAAACCACCCCCGCAAAAACCACCGTGGTCGAATCGACGATTACGTGCGCTCAAGCGAGCACGATCGGCTGCCCTTCGGAAATATTGCAGTTCTCGTTCACCCTATTTTAAACAACAGTTGAACATCACAAGCAACCGGTATCGTCACTACAACCACTACCTCTACAATCGACATGTGAAGCGTACAGAAGACAACCTTCGTCGTAACCCCAAACTGTTTTGGTCGTTCGTCAACTCAAAGCGAAAGGAAACTGGCCTGCCTCGCTCCATGTTTTTGGAAAATGCAACTGCCTGCAACGAAAGCGAAAAGTGCAATTTGTTCGCAGAACATTTTAAGCAGGTATTCCACGATAGTTCCGCCACCTCGATGCAGATAGAAGAAGCTATTCGAGAAATGCCACGTGACGTGTTTGACTACAGTATTCCGCATATAACTGAAAGCATGGTAGCGACTGCCATGCAAAAATTGAAGTTATCCTTTGCTGCTGGCCCTGATGGTATACCGTCATCCGTGCTAAAGCGATGTGCAGTCACTCTCTGTAATCCGCTGGCTATGCTGTTTAATCTCTCGGTTCAGCAATGTGAGTTCCCTGCACGCTGGAAATTTTCCCACTTATTTCCAGTTCTAAAAAAAGGTGACAAACGCAATGTTTCTAATTATCGTGGAATTACTTCTTTGTGTGCCTGCTCAAAGTTATTCGAAATAATCGTGAACGACACTCTGTTCGCCAGCTGTAAAAGTTATATTGATAGTGAACAACATGGCTTTTACCCAAAGCGCTCCGTATCCACTAACCTTATGCAGTTTACCTCGAACTGTTTGCGGAACATGGATGCTGGGTGGCAAATAGATACGGCGTATATAGATCTTAAAGCAGCATTCGATCGAGTGGATCATGGAATACTCCTAGGAAAATTGCAGCGACTCGGCATCTCAGCGTTTAGTGTTGCTTGGTTCAGATCATATCTGACAAACCGTTCTGTACAGGTCCGAATCGGCTCGACAACTTCTGAATCGTTCACAAACCGGTCGGGAGTTCCACAAGGCAGCAACCTCGGTCCGCTACTGTTTTCAATTTTTATAAACGATGTCGCATCGCTACTACCATCGGACTGTCGTCTGTTTTATGCAGACGATACGAAAATCTTTAAAATAATTAAATGCCTTCTCGACTGCCTGGAGTTACAAAGAATGTTGCATCTGTTTGAGGAATGGTGCACAAAAAACTTTATGGGCTTAAGTATTGCAAAATGCAGCATAATTTCCTTCCATCGGAAAACTCTGCCCATTATATATGATTACCAAATCTGTGGCTGCTCTCTTACTAGGACAGAATGTGTTAAGGATCTTGGCGTTTCTTTAGATCGTGAAATGACCTTCAGACTCCACTATGACGATATCCTGTCAAAAGCCAACCGACAATTGGGTTTCATCTTTAAAATTGCTAGGGAGTTTCGTGATCCGTTTTGTTTAAAATCATTGTACTGCTCGCTTGTACGCTCATTGCTGGAATCCAATGCCGTAATATGGAGCCCTTACCATGCAAACTGGATCGCCAGGATTGAAGGTGTTCAGCGAAAATTCGTAAAGTACGCTTTGCGGTTTCTGCCGTGGCGTGACCCAATTAACTTGCCGCCATACGAGGAACGCTGCCGTCTGTTAGACATCGAGTCGCTGGAGGTACGAAGGATCACCTCACAGGGATTATTCGCTGCAAAGCTACTCACAGGCGATATTGACAGCTCTGCTCTGCTTACTCGGCTGAATTTGTACGCTCCTGAGAGACAACTTCGTCGTCGTAACTTCTTGTTCCTGGAGTCACGAAATACACAGTACGGACAGCACGACCCACTTCGATTCGTTTGCTCGAGATTCAACGAACTTGCTGATTTCTTTGATTTTAATGTGTCGACTAATGTGTTTCGTCAACGAGTACTTGATAATTTTCGTGTTGTTCGTAATGTTTAAATTTTTGATTAGTTTTAACCTTTAGTTTTAAGTTTTCATTAAGACAATCTATGTCAGATGAAATTATACCAAACAAATAAACAAATAATAAACAACATTCTTGTAAAATATTCTAAGGTATGCTAACACACCAACACAAATAACAGAATAATTCATGTTTTTATAGGATTATTAATGTTTCCGAAACCAGCATAGCGTAGAATCCGACCACAACCATTACTTGAAATTTGAACCATGTTTCTCAATTTTTTCCATTTTTTTATTTCTACATGGATTTTTTTTAATTTTGTTAAAATTTCATTGATTTATTTCTCAAGTTGTGGCTTTTATTTGTATTTCTGCAATTTTAAGATTCTGCCTTTTTATCTATTTCCAAACTTTTATTTTATCCATCTTTTCATATTCCCTATGTTTTGCTTTTTTCTATTTCTTTTTCTCTTTTAGACGAAATTTTTTGAGGAAATTCTGATTTATTTATTTTATTTTTCTTATTGTTTCATATTTTAATACTCTGCTTTTTATTTGTTTCTTTTGTCATTCCATCCAATTTTTGAAATTTGTCTATTCACTACATTTTTTATTTCGTTTATGGAGGTTTTAACCTTAAGGTCATTCGCCTCTCCGTGTTAGAAAAATCTATTATGAAAAATTTCTAACCCTTTGTGCGGGGTCGGGACTCGAACTCAGGTGCGTTGCGCACAAGACAATCGATTTACCAACTACACTTCGCCCACCCCCTTATTTACTACATTTTCTTCTTATCATAGCCTTTTCTATTTCCTTTTTTTATATTTTTTGCATTTTCACAAGTAATTTTACTTATTCAAATTCATTCCAATTTGTCTTATTGTTTAATTTTTTTACCTTCTTCGTATTTTCTTCCTTGTTTTCTAGTTTTTAGTTTTCTGTTTTTCGTAGTTTTATTTTTTACCATCGTTAATTTAATATAATTTTATTTATTTTTTACACACTTTCCTTAAGCTTTAATTCGCTATTGTTATTTCTTCATTGTTTCCATTCAACCTATTTTGAAAGTACTTTTTCTGTTGACCATTTTCCTATACGTTTACTTTGATTTTTTTTATTTTTTTATTTTCCTTTAAAAAACATTTGGTTTATCTTATTTTGACACTATACGCACTTTTTCTTCATTTTGCATTGGGTTCGTTGTTTGAATTTATTTCAAATATTATTTCTAATGTTTTTTTCAATTGTTATAATAATTTAATCCATTTTCTTCGTGTTAATTTCTCCATTGTGTGTATTTCTATAGTATACCATGTTAACTTTTTTCTACAATTTTTTGTTTACCATTTTGTCTGTTTGCTCCGTTTTTGTAAAATACTTCCAATATTCTTTATTTTTTCGTCTTTTTATCATTCCAATTTTCCAGTTTTTCAAAATTTTCCGGCTCGTCCATTTTTTTAAATTTCTCTATAGTTATTTTATTTTTGTCTTTTTTTCTCGTCAAATTTTTTGCATTATTAACGTTTTATTTACTTTTTCTATTGCTTTAAATATGTCTTGTTCTTAATGTAAATTTTTTTTATTATTCTCCATTTAGCGAGATTTTCAGTTTTATGCATTTTTTATATTATTGTTTGTATTCTTTTTAGTAGATTTTTTTTTAATTTTCATTGATTCTCAAAATTTTCTTACTTTTCTACCGATTTTTCATTATTTTCATCATTTGTTCAATAATGTTCAACTTCTTTAATTATTTAATATGTTTTGCTAGTTTCCTGTTTCTTTTATGAATTGTTATAGGTTCTGTTTTGTTTTTTCTCGATTTAACATTTTTTAACTATTGACTTTAATTTGTTTATTTGGTTGATTTTGTTATTTTCAACTTTTTACATTTCTTACAAAAGAAATGTATAGGATTCGCTCAAACTTTGAAAACTTTTTCCGAGGCCCGGAGGGCCGAGTCTCATATACCAATCGACTCAGCTCGACAAATTGTGACAATGTCTGTATGTGTGTGTGTGTGTGTATGTGTGTATGTATGTATGTACAAAATGTCATGTAATTATCTCAGCAATGGCTGAACCAATCTTTATGAAATTAGTTTCAAATGAAAGGCCTAACGTTGCCATTTGACACTATTATTTTTGATTTTCGATATGTTGTTTACTCTCTGAGATATGGGCGATTTTGTCAAAACACAGCAGGTTTTTGGCGAATAACTTTTGAACATTACAATATTGTCCAACAAACTGCACATAAAAAGAAAGCTTTTTAAAATACCTTTCTAACAAGCTATAGATTGTCTAAATCCATGCACGAGGGGCGGAGATATTAAACATTTTGTATTTTTAGTCCTCGCTTACCAATTTCCACTAGCTAAAAATGAGATTGTTTCATGCAGAGTATTGCTTTACTGGTGTTTTAGGGGCAAAACTAAACCGATTTTGCATATCGGGGTATGAAAACACATCTACGTGATTCAAGGAATTCGATGTTGAGATTATTTTGTGAATTACCTTTATAATAAATTAACTATTTCTCAAAAATCAATATATAAGTTCACTTCAAAGACAAAATAATGTGTTGATAAAGAAACAGTGAGTTCTAGTATTTAACCCTTGGATTGTGCATTGCGTTCAATCATGAGGTAAATATTGGATGGTATATCAATACACAGATCAACAAGTAATTCACCTAGTAGTGAGATAAAAGATTTCTCATATAATTATACTCGTGGCGTCACCGAAAGCAACTGTATGTTTGAAGCCCAAAAATCTAGCGAAAATTTAGCTCTTTTCCAAGATTTAGGCTATACTGGTTATGGCGCAAAAATTACTACTCACATTAATTATGACAAAAATGAAAGGAATCAATATATCATAATAATATACCTATAAAAATAATGTCACTGCATTAACCATCATTTGCCATTCCTCACACGACCCCCCCCCCCCCCCCCCCATCTCTCTCTCTCTGTCTCTCTTCTATCGCATCTATCCAGCTATTTCTGTATCCATTTCTAAGTTGTGTGATAATCTGCCAATCTGAAATATTTATTAATTGTAATTGCGAAGGTTTGAGAAAACAAAACTATTTTTTGTCTGCTGCTACATCAACTAAATTTTAATTCAATTGTATTCAAAGCCTGTATCTACACTATAATTAAGGAAATTCATGGCTATATCCGAAAAATATTTGGCTTAACTGGGTAATATGAAAGTTAGACGGTGAACATTTTCAAAAGAGACATTCCACGTGCGAAGTATATGCTTAAAGACTGAAAGCTGAAGCCAGCAGGATTGGTCTTGCCATCAACGTTTCGAAGACAAAATACATGAGAGGAAGAGGTTCTAGAGGCGACAATGTGAACCTCCCACCCGAGTTCGGATTGACGATGACGAAATCGAGATGGTCGACGAATTAATGTATTTGGGCTCACTGGTAACCGACGACAATGATAACAGCAGAGAAATTCAGAGAGGAATCTTGGCGGGAAATCGTGCCTACTTTGGACTCCGGAGGACGCTCCGGTCGAACAAAATTAGCCGCCGCACGAAGTTGATTATCTACAAGACGCTGGTTAGATCCTCTACGGCCACGAGACCTGGACTATGCTCGTGGAGGACCAACGCACCCTTGGAGTTTTCGAACGAAAGGTGTTGCAGATGGAAGACGGAACGTTGCGCAGGCGAATGAACCATGAGTTGTATCAGCTGCACATTCGTTGTATTGGTACGAACTTTCATGAAAAATAACGGATCAAAGACCAAAAATATCCACAAATCAGATCCAGGAAAAGAAGTCTCCCAAAGTACCCACGCTCGATGGGGGATGCAACAGCAATGTGTTTTCTAACTTATCGTCGTCCCTATCTGGATATACTGAGTAGTTTGAACCATTCATTTTTCACAGTATTGGTCTGTATAGGACTTGTTTATCCATATTTCCTGCACGCGAATTCCGAACGAAACAATATGAAAGCTATAAGCATGAATGGAAAGAGACTGCATTGAAATCAACTGAATGCACGGCTTTTATGCTATCGACATAGCCTAGACATTTCACACTATTTACTTCAATGCAAATGAAAACTTTGAAATATCTACCTGTCTCATTCACGAATCGCATTCTCCCTGTCGTTCTCTGTTCAAGGGGCTTGAAAGCACATGTGACCTTGTCTCACTTTACTATATTCAATTGCGCGTTAAAATACTGGACCAGTAAATTCAATTCTGTACATTCTTTTATTCGGGAATATGTGATCAAAAAGTAAACTTCGAATTCCAAAGCAAATTGAACGTTCCAGGTTCCTGATAACTAATTAAGGTCCAACAATAAGGTAGAAATACCAGATAATATTAAAACGACGCCGTCAATTAAAGAAGCATGAAAAAAAGAATAAAACCAAAAAAAGATGGAAGCCCTAGAATGTCCATTGCATATTTATTAGCCTTTTCTCAGAAGATGGGATTTTCAAAAACATTTCAAAACTTTTTAATGCAATGGTTCTCAAATTCGTACAGTCCGGTTTATTCATTGTCTTAATTCAAAAATGTTTTTAGCTTCAAATATATGACCATTTCATTTTAATTAATTATTTCATTCCGCATCTTTTTTATTCGTTTTGTTCATCTGCGTTCTTTTTACTTATTTTATTCGTTTCATTCTTTGGATTCACTCTGATCAGTTTACTCTTTTTGTGCATTTTACTCATAACTCATTTAACTTATTTTATTCATTGTTTTCATTGTATTCATTTTATTCATTTTTTTTCAGTTTAATCATTTTGTTCAGTTTCTTCATTTTAATAATCTGACTACTTTTTCAGTTTCAATCTTTTCTTCCAAATAATTTATTTGATTCAATTTATTTCTTTATATTAATTTATAACCTTTTACCATTCTTCCATTTTACATTTTAATCAATGCATTTAATTCTGCTAATTTTCTTCTTTTTATTCATTTTATCACTTCAGCTCATTTTGTTTATTTGATTCGTTTGTTTTATTTATGCATTTCATTTATTTTTTACTTTATTCATTTTGTTCATCCATTCTTTTTATTAATTTGATCCATTTCATTAATTTGATTCATTGTATTCACTGGATGAATTAAATCAATTTGATTCATTTGATTCTTGTTATTCATATGATTCATGTGATTCATTTGATTCATTTGATTCATTTGATTCATTTGATTCATTTGATTCATTTGATTCATTTGATTCATTTGATTCATTTGATTCATTTGATTCATTTGATTCATTTGATTCATTTGATTCATTTGATTCATTTGATTCATTTGATTCATTTGATTCATTTGATTCATTTGATTCATTTGATTCATTTGATTCATTTGATTCATTTGATTCATTTGATTCATTTGATTCATTTGATTCATTTGATTCATTTGATTCATTTGATTCATTTGATTCATTTGATTCATTTGATTCATTTGATTTATTTGATTCATTTGATTCATTTGATTCATTTGATTTATTTGATTTATTTGATTTATTTGATTTATTTGATTCATTTGATTCATTTGATTCATTTGATTCATTTGATTCATTTGATTCATTTGATTCATTTGATTCATTTGATTCATTTGATTCATTTGATTCATTTGATTCATTTGATTCATTTGATTCATTTGATTCATTTGATTCGTTTGATTCATTTGATTCATTTGAATCGATTGATTCATTTGATTCATTTTATTCATATCCTTAATTTTATGCATTTCATGTTCTAAATATTATCTTAATTTTTATTTAAAAACCTAATCTAATTTGATTCGTGTATATTATAATTTTGGTTTACATTAATTTTTCTGCTCATTTCATGAATTTAAAAATCTATTATTTCATTTTTTGCATTACTTTTTATTTCGTTCGTTTTGTTGATTTCTATAATTTATTCAGTTTATTCGAGATTTTATTCGTGCAAGACCAGAAACTGTTTTCATCCCACCTCTAGTTGGGTGCATACTTCTCGTGAGTTCTGCAAACTAATCCAATAGTGAAATGTGTAAGAAATGTCTCATCTCACCGCTAGGTGGATTAAATCGGTTTTTTGTATATTCTTTTAATATTTAGTTTTCCTATTGTTTTTTTTAAATTTTTTTCCGTTGATCGGTGTTAGGAAATATTTTTAATTTTTGTAATTAGTACATTTTTAATCTTTCCATTTCTTACTTTTACAAATACTATTGACAAAAATGGCGCTTTTCAAAGTCAACAAAACTGTCAAAGACCAACGGAGAAGATAAAAAAACAGATAAAAACTCCCAAAGTATAAACAGCTCTACGTTTTTATATCAGTGAATTCCAATGGATTTCAAACATTAACTTTTTGTACTCAGGTAATACACAGTGGTGGGGGCCCCTACGTTGGACCCCCCGGGCCCGTATTTACTCTCTACGGCCCTGTGTAAGACTAAATTATATAGTCTTAGCAAAAAGTTAAACCTAGAATATTTCCCTTCGAAAAACTTAAGTAGTCTGTTTTTTATAATGAGAAAACCAAAAAACATTACCGGTTGACGAAAGTCACGGGTTTTTCAGTTAAACCTCAAACATGTAACCCGCCAAAAAGTGGGGTTGGGCAGCTGGGCCAACAATAATTAAAAATATTTTTTCTCTCTAACACATTCGAGATGGTTTTTTCTGGGATGAACATCGCGGAAACATGCCTAATTTGTGTACACACACATTTACGGATCTCTGTGAACTCAGTATTCAATTTGCAGTATATTTTTCAGGCGATCACATTGGATCGAGGCGGACGTCAAGTTCATCTTATCTGGTGTTCGAAGCAACAGATATGCTCGCGTCGAAATGGAAAAATAATTATCAGTCAGGAATATTAATCAACAATTGTTGGTTCGATTAGCCGGGTTCTATAATTCCCGCAAGCAATCTCAGTGTGTCCACAAATAACGTAGATGACTTCAAAAGTAATTGCATGGTTCATACATCGTCGCGTTGATTTAATTTCAGGTGGCGCATGACAGAAATATTCACACAAACAAGTGGTCTTAAAAACCCGATCCCGCAATTCCCGGACCCGGTTGGAAAGTTTCCGCAAATTAAAATGCTCATTATTCATTGATTATCGAGTTAGACTAATTTGACATGATATTGCAGTGCAAATATTTTATTTGAGTTGCGCTCTTCGAATATGTTTCCTCTACAATGTTCTATGGAATCGGTCTCAAAAGTTCACGAATGCAACTAGAAACTAGAAATAGAATCTAAAGAATGATACAGTACTCTCATGAATTCTATACAAATTACTGTTAAGCTTGACATGGTCCTCGGTATTGATTAAATGTCCTTTACAATGCCTCCTGGAACCGTAGCTAAAAGCAAAACAATGTTTTGATACTGTCATTCCGTTTTGGAACTTGACCTTTTTTTTCAGCAGACTTCGCAACCGATTCATAGTGTACAGGACAATAACGGGGCTAGTGCTACGATGCTACTGATCTCTACAAATCCTTCCTGGATAAGTTCCGCAAATACAACGAATGGTTGATGAAACTAGCACCTTATCCTCTGAACCACCAAATCAGGGATCATTTCTAGGTTTCCCAAAACTAGCTAATATATCTTCGAATTAATTTAGAAGGTTGACATTTATGTGACATTATTTTTATTTATACTCAGGTTATGTTAAGACACACTTCGAGCTAGAAGTTGTATGAGTATGGCTCACGTGGCCCTCTGACACACCCTACGGGATTTCTTTGTCTAACAAGAAGCGGGTTTCTGACCTGACCAACAACTATAGTTAACGAATCTTGAATAATTTCCTGATCATTTGCAAGTAGTTTAGTTGAAATCGGTCGAAAATTGAGAAAACTAGAGCCAAATAAACACATACATTTTAAAGTCATAAAAGCTTCGAAGATGCCCAAGCTGCCCAACACCGCCTTTTGGCGGGGTTAGTTCTTCAGCCCATAAGTGTAGTTTCAAGTTAGTACAAGACCAAATTTTAATTCTACGGCAAAGTACTGCTGTAAAGTAACTTACCAATAATTTTCCAATTGAATTGTACCACCACAAGCAAAATAGTTTTTTTTCTCGTTTTCCTCAAATTTCCAACTTTCAACTCAAATAACATTTTTTCATTTGCACTGAACCCCGCCAAAAGACGAAGTTGGGCAGCAGAGGGTTGAAATAACGCGAGCAAAGACGCCTAATTAGACAGAACCTTTACACCCACAAAGTTTCATAGGATTATGAGAGGATGCTGCTGGTCGAGTTGACTTCAAACCCGTCGTACATCATTCATTATTCCATTCCGAAGCACTCCACAAATGCTTCTCTCGAAGTAATGGAAAAAAGTGATATCCAGAGGGTCCACATTACTAAATTATATTTTATGCTGTTTTGGTTTCCATTTGCACACGTTTGATCATGGGTCCGTCGGCAATGGCAAATGTGGTGAGAGTAAATAGCAAATGAAAGTGGATCTGAAAGTATCCATTTGCCAAAATGAAGTGAATGAAATGAGCGCTATTATCAATGCCAGTATGTGACAATCAAATCGTTACCTACCCGAATAAGAATAATTTCTAAATCTCAATAATCATAAAACAGTAGAAGTTATTACATATCATTCATAATTTATTCCAGTATATTTACAACAGAACTTCATGGAACAAACAATTTTGTTGTTCAGATTGTGAGAAATATAATGTAAGGAAAAAATCGATTTCTTTACTGTTAAGATATAGGAAGATGCTAATCATAAGCGGCTCTGGCCGGATTATAAAACGAGTGGGCACGCTTTGTATCCGATGTTCAATTTTTAAAATGTAATTTTGAATTCTGGAAAAACGTTTCCTGACAGGCATGGAGAGTGGCGAAGAAGTATTTCTATTCGGGTACAGACATTCTATGCATATAAGAATGTTATCAAAAGCAGAAGTTTGGCAATGGACTGCACAAAAACTCAATAAAAGGTTTTCTGGCTGGGAAATATTTATCATATGTGTTTGAATGGTAACTGTATCTGCGATAACTCAAGGAGAAGATGGGCCAGAACCAAATGGTACATCGTCGCGTGGTCAAGAATCAACATCGCATCGCTCGATACAAAATGCAACTCATTTGTCCAATAATAACTTTAATAATAATTGAGTCAAAATATTTGAATCAATTGCAATTGGAACCCTCGAATCGTCGCCACATACACACAACCTATTGTGCAATATTGGGGCTCAGCTATTGTCGTTATATCGCAAGTATTAAACACATATTCCACAACTTTTAATTGCTCTCAATTTAGAGCCAGAATGCAAAGGGAAAATAACACATTATCAACACGTGTACCATTCGATATTTAATTACTGCTGTATGTGGCTGCACATTAAAGGGAGAGTCTCTGAAACAATCCCATTAGGTTGCAAACTGTTGCCAAATATTGTTACAACTGTTTTATGACACGTCTGATTTCCCGTAACCACCGCCGGACGTTCATATTGCTCAAGCTTGGTCTGGAGTGCTGCAACAATATTAGTAGGGAGCTTCACATTTTCGTATAGGATTCGTCGTGTGCGGTAAGTGGTGGTATGGGAAATAGGCATTTACCGTTCAGTAATTTAAAAGTATATAACGGAATTGGAATATCATTGAAAGCATCTGAAATATATTATTTCGTTTATTGAGGAGTAATACATGTACGCCTTAAAAATTAAACAATAATCAACATTCTACTCCTACAATCAAGATTTGATATCGAATTTATCGTATTTACCGTGGTGTGAGTGCGGTTTTGACATTTTAGATTTTTTTGTAGAAAAACGATTTCAGACGAAGAAAATGTAGCTTAGGATTACAGATTGTTGCAAATGTGGCTTTCGAGAAACGATGACCTCGATTCCCAGCGAAAAAATCGTAAAGACACACAAAGATCCACAGCACAATTTTCAGTAAATATACATTTTATTCGTCCTGCATCGCCGTTCTTTATCAGATTTTAATGCTACTCTACTTTCTCTTTCTACTTTTCCTCCTTTTCCTATCTCCTCATTCTAGCCAAACTCTTTACATCCTACTCACGCTTACAGTGGCTCTTTCCTCGTGGGCCGCCGACCGCAAGCTTTTGCTCTTAGGTCGCCGCTTGAGATCGTCGACTCCAACCTTGTAAATATCGGCCAGGGGGTAACATGGAAATTAGCCTCTATGTTGCTAGCACTAGGAATAGTAGTAAATTTATAACTTTAACGTATAAATTTAGTTTAAGCAATAGTTTGGTTCACTTTTCATTTTTGCATAGCAGTAGGATATAGTATCGAGTAGGTTTACGATGGCGATTTGTTTATGTTTACGTCCTTGAGTTTGCTCCCGATCCTTTCATCACGTCGGGTGCGGCGTGTAGTGGCGCAACGTTTAGTGGGGGCAACGAAGCGGTAGTTGTTGACGGGGCGAAGTCAACACTACCCCTCGGAATGCTCGAAGGATCATCTGAAAGCGTATTCGCTACCACACCAACGTCGAGTACCGCTAACGATACTGCAGGGCGTTCGTAGATTCCACCGGATGCTGTTTGTAGGGTAGCCCGCCGTACCTGTCCGTCGGGAGCCTGTTGCATAGCAATAACCCCATCTTTGGGCCAGCAGTTTCGGTTGAACTTTGAATCGACGATTATTACGATGTCACCAACCGTAATAGGCTTTGACGGAGTAAACCACTTGGCTCTTCGTGTGATCGTAGGATAATAGTCAAGGAGCCATTGCTTCCAGAACCTGTCTGCCAAGAGCTGTGATTGGATCCAGCAGTCCTTTCTGTACATATGGCTGTCGTCGAAGGGAACCCACCTCAAACCGTTTGTAGATCCTAGTAAGAAATGGTTGAGTGTTAGGACGGGCGATTCGTCGTCATTTCCTTTAATGTTAGTCAGTGGTCTTGAGTTGACGACGTTCTCGACTTCGATCAAGGCATTTTGCAACACTTTGTCAGTGGGTAGTCGACTAGACTGAAGCGTAGCCAAGTTTGACTTCATATTGCGTGTCAACCTTGCCAGTCTGTTGTGATAGAGCTGTTGGATTGCTGTTTTGAGAAGCTTAAAGACTTAAAGACTGAAAATTAGTTCCCCGATTGCTGTAGATGACTGCTGGGACACTCCTCCTAGTCATTACATTTCCAATTGCCATAATACAGGAGTCGGTAGTGGCACGAGTAGTTAGACAGCTAGTGAGAATCCCTCACCGTTTTTCCGAATTTCGTCCTACCAGTTTCTCCGGATTGCATGATATGTTGCTTTCAGTCGAGAAATACGGTAGCGCTGCAAGACTACGTTGACGATTGTCTCGTGGTTTTGGAGGTTGAATCACTCATGTGTGTCGGCGATGATTAGTTGGGCAACGTGGTGATTCCTAGGAAGAATAATGGGTTTAGTAGCATAACGGCCAATGAATAGACATGCCTTTGTTCGGCCCGAAAGCGAGCAAGACCGTTTTCATCCAGGAAGGTGCCGCGAAAGAGCAGGTTATTTCTGATTATCTGTATTGCTCTCCTTTCAAGAAGTAGCTCTCAGCCAAAGCTGTGATCTCATCGTCGTAGATTTCTGACTGTGCTTGGCAGTACAAATTGTTTTCCGCTTCAGTCAGTTCTTCCTGTGTCAAGCGTCCAGTAAAACATCGATCTCGTTTGGCACATCGCTGCAAGTTACCGATATATCTGAATATGAGTGCTACGCGATGTAGGAGTGGAACCCATTTGGAGCATTTTTGCAGATTAACGAGCGGGCCATCGTAGGTGCATGAAGAATTTGGTGCGGACGAAGCTCCGTTGTCGTCGGTTTTCCGAGATTAGGGATTTTAGGCCAGGCGTCTCCGTCTTGTCGAAGAAATTCTGGACCAAGAAACCACCGACTTGCTGTTGATAAATCGGAAACTTGGATCCACTATGTTCCTTCATCGGCGACGTTCAGTTTTGTCGAAATCCATCGCCAATCGTTAACGTCCGTCGACTTCAAGATTTCACTGACGCGAAATGCTACAAGTTCGCTATATCGGTGATGGTCGGATCTCAACCAGCATTATACATTTTTGGAATCTGTCCAGAAGTATCGCTTGCTGATCTTGATGGAATGAGACGCCAGTACTGTATTCTGTAATCGAACGCCGAGTAGAGCTGCTTGAAGTTCGGACTTTGGGATTGACAGAAATTAAAGGGGTACTACTCTAGTTTTTCCTCCTACTAATGAGCATTGGATCGCACCCCTTGCTTGGAATCTTAGATATACGACTGCTGCAAAGCCGTTCTCGCTGGCATCCACGAACGTGTGCATCTCTGCTTCAGTCCTTACCGTTGTCAATGTCCGGTAACATCGTGAAACTTCCACCAGTTCTATCTTCGGAAAGACCGCGAGCCATGTCAGCCACTTCTCGAACTGTGCGTCTTCGATTTGGTCATCCCAGCCGATCGATGTTCTCCGAATTTCCTGAAAAAGAACCTTCAGGAATATTAATACATGTGCAATCAATCCCAAAGGATCAGTGTGCGTAGAACTTCACGTTTCGTTGGACGACGACAACCTGATAGCAGAACTTGATCATAGCGAAAATTTGTATGTGAAACAATCGGTTGAAGTGTTCCACCACATTCCGAGCACCTTTTCTGGTGTAGTTTCGTCGCCAATATTCTCCTTCGCCGTTACAGCCTTCAGTGTCGCTATTACTGTACCAGAGTTAGATATACAGTTGCGTATTTGAAATCTGGCTTACTTGTGGATCTTTTTCACTTTCTGAGCCAGTTTCACTGCATCTTCTTCCGTCTCTGTGCTTATGATCATGTCATTAAAGTAATTCTGCTTCATGATAGCGTCCACTGCTTCTGGGTACTCTTGCTCGAACCACTTCGCGTTGCCTTTCTTTACATGTTGCGCAGTACTTGGCGAGCAACATGTCCCGAAGGTCGCTATCTGAACAACGTACACGTTTCGCTCAGACTCATTCCTATTTTTTCCAAAAGAAACGTTGGCAGTACTGATCCTCGTCTCACATTCGAACTTGGTAAAACATCTCTTTGATGTCACCGCTTACTGCTACTTTGAACTCACGGAAGCGAATCAGCACTGAAAGAAGCGAAGTCAGCTGGTCAGGACCCTTCGATAAGACCGAATTTAGTAGGTCCGTCTTAAGACTACGCGGAGCCCCTGGGCACTATTAAGATAAGGGACCCCTTTAAATGAACAAGTATAAACGGCTGTCGAGTAGGGGTATGATCAAAAACTGATTCCCAACATTACGGAACCATTTCTACTCCATGCTATCCTGTGACTCTTTTCTAAATTTGAGCCAAATCAGTCAACCGCAACCGTGCTCAAATTATTTAAAAAAGTGGGATTCAAAATATATGGAGAACAAAGATGATTTCAGATTTACACAACCAGGTGTAGTTGCTGATGTCCAAGTACCGTCGAAAAATGCAACGATAATTTGTTTTTCTGACCGACAGTGGCGAAAATCCTAGATAGATACTAATGGAGACGCAGATGACATAGAGAAAAAAATATGACATGAACAGTTCAAAGAAGGGGCTTTTAACGGTCGCCTTGGATTCGGCTAAGTCCAGAACCGGCTCGTGTAGCTCGCATCGCTGCATCGGTTTTAGATTGTCGAGGCAGGCAGCTTTGAATCGGATAGTCTGACTACCGTGAACTATTCGAGTAGTTCACGATAAAGCTGAGAGATAAAGCTTACGGAAACTGGAGTTAAATTGTTCATGGAATCAGGAGTTGAAGGGCTTATTGAAATGAGAACTAGATAGCTCACGTAAACGGGAGTTAAACGGCTTGTGAAAATTTACCACTGTGGAATATCCAAGGGGAGTTTGGAGCTAAATGGCAAGTACGCAGAAGATCCAAACGGTGTAATGGAGAGAATGGCGGAAAGCAATAAAATAGAATAGAAACACAAGATAGAATAATATGATGTAGTTCCGCGGGAGAAAAGAGTGGATGGAGAGTAACGAATATTTGTATTGGTTAGCGTACTGTTCACCGTGTCGTGATGACCCAGATCAAGGGCCAAACGACGCCAGCTGATATGTGTGCTGAAAAACTGAAAATTATCGTTCCGGGGCTTTTCCTGAAGCACGACCCAATCGCACGGCCGCCTACACTATACGTTAATGCAGACGGTGGAAATACTGGTGAGGATCGAGTCCTCAACGACGCGCTTGTGTAGCCAGCCCTGGTCGATCGCTAGCAAGCGAGCAATTTATGCGCCACTTCCTTCAGGAAGACTGCACGCCAAGATTTGTTTGCCCGGATGCGACTCTTTTTAGGGCGAGTCCCTGAAGAAAATTCGCCTAAAGAAATTATTGAGGATCGGGCCAGACAGGCTTATCAAAAGTTAGCCTCCAAAAGACGGGTAGACGACCCTAGTATCAGCAGCAGCAATCCATAAGAAAACCTAATCACCCTCAGAGAATATGCAGTAAGAAACGGCCCATACCTAAATTATCCTCACAGGAACTGCAGCCACTCACCACCAGGTGGCTCAAACATGCTGAAAGCGAAGCTTACGCCACTCATCAAATTCTGCCAAGCGGAAGACAGCGAAACAAAACGAAAACTACACCGAACGAAGTGACGTAAACATACTAAAACGAGACTAAACTTGTCGCAGTACTACATGAATACAACATTTGACTGCGTTTACACTAAACCACATTTATTTACGGTACAGAACGTTATGTTTCTATTTCATGTTGTATTTTCTAACATTTTAATTTCTAGGCCTATCTTGACCATACCTAATGTGCTTTTCTCCTCTTTAAAATCCTTCCAAAATTGATGACGTCACCTCACGGCTCCAGGGCTCTTAACGGCTATCGCTTTGCACCCGGGTGACTAATTAAGTGGGTTGTGTGTGGCGTTCATAATGGCTGACACACATCCTCAAATTTGGACGCATCCCTAACTATCGCCGTCCGCGGATGACTTCTCGGGCGTCTTTCGTTCTGGCGGCTTATACCACTGCGGCGTCCTCTCCACCACCCTTCACACTTTAATAGCAAGAACGATACGACAATCTGATGCTGTCATTTGTTGATGTTGTCAATCGTTCTGCGATGCGGCGACTCTCGACGATGGGCGGTCGCATCGATCGGCCTCGCCGGTTTCTGACCAGCGGTTGTTGGTAGCTGGTTGCTGATTTAACGGCCGGAAACGGCTTGTAGACGGACCGTTCCTTCTTCCTTCTCTCGTTCGTCGTTGGCTGTGCGAAATTGAAAAGAGTGCCGTCTGGCTATTGCAAACGGGGTCATTAGCACATGCGGGAGGGTCAATGGCACTTTACTCTGAGCACATTTACCGTTCTGTAACCTGTTCGCATTCTACGCACGTGGAAACTAGCTATTCACTTTTAGTGATTGAACTAACGGGAGAGAACAAAGTAATTAGCCTAATTTTAAATACTATCACGTCACTTTTACTAACTTTGAACAAACTAAACCGGACACTACGTTTGGTGGACTGGAACGAAATGAACTGACATCGTAAATCCTCAGATTAGGGAAGGCAATTTTGTACGAACTTACAGGAAAGACATATTTTCCCGCAAATTTCTTCGGACATGTTCGAAAATCAACGACCCTACTAGCTGTTTTATTCTGTCAGATAAACTGTGGCTCTATCTGTCCCTCTCCAACATGCATTCCAAGCGATGGATCGTCATGGTTTTCGTCTTCAGGAGAATCTCAACAGGCAATTGAATTTGTTCCCCTCGCGGAGAGGAGTATTAGCTATGGTGTTGCGCAAGAGTCGATCAACGGTAGGTTGTTTAACTCTTGGCGCAAACAAATCAGACTGCAGAATATGACATGACCGCTACACTTGTTACTGTGTCAAAAGGGTTGAAAGAGAAGAAAGCTCCCACTCCGGGCGGTATTCCCAATGTGGCACTGAAGACCGTTTCCGGACATGTTCAGGATAATCATACAGAAATGCCTGGACGATGGATACTTCCAGGATAGATGGAAGATTCAGAAGCTGGTGTTGCTGCCAAACCAGGGAAAACCCCAGCATCGCATCCCGTAGGACTATATGCCTGCTGAATACTCTTGGTAAACTTCTGGTAAGGGTCATTCTCAACAGGCTGACGAACTACGCTGAAAGTGAGAACGGACTAGCGCAGAGATAGTTCGGGATTCGGATAGGGATCTCGACGGTAGACGCCATCCGCAGAGTCATCGCTAGCGTGGAGAAAGCATCGAAGCAAAAGAGAAGAGGCCAGATCGCTACAGCGCCGTAGTAACGATAGACGCGAAAACGAGTTTCACAGAGCCGGCTGGGTGGCGATCGCCGCAACGCTGCACATAATGCGGCTTCCTAACTAGCTGTGCAAAGTTCTGGAAAATTACTTTCATAACCGAGTACTGGTCTAAGAAATGAACATGGAGCAGAGGTCTATTGAGGTCACGTCGGCAGTACATGGTAGCTCTACACTCGGCCCAACGCTCTTGAACATAATGTACTACAATGAAGTGTTAAGACTAGAACTGCCCGGGTGAGTTGAAGTCGTCGACTTTGCGGATGACGTTGTCCTGACGATAACCGGCGAAACCATTGAGGAGGAAAAGATGTTGACGGAAGATACAATAGCATCGTGGAAAACTGGATAGCTGATGTCAAGTTGCAGCTGGTTCACCACAAGACGGAAGCATTACTGGTCACCAACCGTAAAAAAATCCAGCGTTTCATGAACGGCGTCGAGGACACTTCACGCCATTGATGCGTGTGCTGAAGCATCTGGGTGTGATGATTGATGATCGGTTAAGTTACATACTCTACATATACATGTATGTATGTGTAAAGCTGCGTGAACGTGTTAAGTTACATACTCTACATATACATGTATGTATGTGTGAAGCTGCGTGAACAACTAACGATATCGTTGGTGGCGATATGCGTAATTGCCGGGATGATCCCCTTATGCATCACTCTTTCTGAGGATGTGGAACGCTACCAACGGAGGAATGCACAAAATGGTAGCAAGAGTGGGACAACGCGGAGAAAGAATGGTGGACCCAACGACTTATCTCAAATGTGTCGGCTTGGGTGCATAGGAAGCATGGAGAGGTGAGCTTCCGTTTGACGCAGTCTTTGTCCGGGCATGGATGCTTCCGGAAGTACCTACAACGGTTTGTAAATACTGCGTCACCCCTTTGGCCGGAGTGCGTAAACGTGCAAGAGACACCGAAACACGTAGTCTTCGATCACTTTAGGTTCGAATAAGTCCGAAAGGGTATACCTGGGGTGACAGCTGACAACATCGTCGAACAGATATGCCACGATAACCATATCTGGGATGTCGTCAACAGAGTAGTTATAAGTATACTCTCAGAGCTGCAGAGAAAGTGGCGACGGGACCAACAAAGTAGCGCCTCCGACTAGAAAGCCGCCGTGAAACCAAAAATCGGACTTCGGGAGAAATTCCGCCGCCGGGGAACTCTTCACCTGAGTAGACCGCCGGGGACTAGCTGAGGAGTAGGCGACGTAGCATCGTTCGGGTCGTCGGGACACCAGCGAACCGGATGTCTGGCTCCACTAGAATCGCCAGACCGACCTCGACACCCAACCGGGTTGCTCGTGAGAGCGTTAAATCTGAATCGGGAATTAGAGCTAGTAGATCGCGTCGAACAGCTTGCAGTCGGTAGTTGGGGAGTTAGTGACGCGAAAGCTACGCTCCATCCGGAATCGCTGGACAGAGATCAGCCCCTACTGGCAGGCCCGTTCAGTAGGTAGGGTTCACCGCAGTGGATTAAAGCTGTCATCTGTTTCTATGAATTACTCTGTTTCCGCATGTGATGCTGGGGTGGAGCACATCACATGTTCATTGTGCATTTTGACTCATTCGGTTCAAACATAAGTTCGGTAAGTCGATTGCCTGGCACACAGTTCACCTTGGTTCGATTCCCAACGCATGTAGGGTTACATATTTCTCTGATTCGAAAAAGAGGCGAGTGATCGCAAAGTTAAAACCCTATAATCGCAAAAAATCCCTGCTGCAAAGATATTGTTAACGGTATTCAGTTATTCAGTTGAGTTTCAGCCAAAATAAATTTTCCTAAAAGTACTATTATTTAGCAGTCATACTTTTCGTTGTCATGCTATGCAATAAATATTGCATATTAATGGACTTGTTAATAATATTTTTGGGACCTTGCTAATTGCCAAACAATACAGCCGTTTGATTATTTTTCCAAAAGCGGCACTAACGAGTTTGGCTACATTTTGATTTACTAGCCCAAGGCTTGGCAATTGTTGCTCTCAGAAGATTACCTAAATCGTGCGAAAAAAAAACGCAGTCCTTTCACGTCGCCAATTATCACACTGTAATTTATACCAGCCTACCACACTTCTGACGTCAGCTTGACGTTAATTACAGCCGAAGCGAACGAGCGAAAGAAATTCGAACCATCGGCGGTAAGGCTCGTAACTGACCAGCGGAGCGGCCTCCGAAGGGGCACGTGTCGCTTCCAAAAGAAACGCGATGGTCAGCAACTTTTTCGAGGTTCGTGTCGATTGCCAATAAAAAAATTTCACCTGAAAACGGATACCTTGCGTGCGCAAAGTATATCAAGTATAGAAAACAACGAAAAATTTCAACTCCTCGCCGTCCGTGACGGAAGTGGAATCGATTTTCTTGCAATTTTCCATCACCCCCACGCAAGTGAAAGCGTACAGAGGTTTACTCCTGAGAATATTCACTGAACGACCGGGGCTGATTAGGGTGTCCCGTAATTCAAATCATCGAATGGCTAAAAATGAGGCTGAAGTTTTATCTTAACTGTATCCACGATTCAAAACTGTGACTTTCCATTTATATCATATTCGAATCATTGGCCACCTTATCTATGCCGACCACTCCAGACCAAAAATCGTAAATCAGTGTCGGCAAGTAAAAAAGCACCCTGGTCAACCTGGAGATAGCATTGATGATAACGAATCTTATTCATTAATTGTCTAATCTCAACTGTAGCCGGGATCGTTGCTCTTTTGAACGGTGAGAATCCCTAAGCTTTGAACTTGCTATCTATAAAATTCACCGTGACTATTTGTAACAATAATGAACGAATCTGGGAAAACAACGGGTTCCGCAAGTATTATGCGCCTTTTTCCATTGAGCACCGGACGCCCGCAACCATCACCAAGTGCCAGCTGGCGGTGAATTATTTGCCGGAGCTATTAAAAAACGCTTGCGGCTCCTAGGTAGCAAGGTATCGCTTCTATCCATCGCCGTATTCTAACTGAATGGCAGGTGAAAAACATCTGTTCCGATCAAAAGGTGAAACGTGTGCTTTGGACATGATTTTCCGCTAATAAGAGAAGAGCAGCCCCTCTTGCTTCTTTTCCTTTCCTTTCGGTACGGGTGAGAGCCAGCAAAGCGAACAAAGAAAATGCTTTTTATAGTGAAAACGATTTCGAGCGGTCGGACTATGCTTCCATACACACAAAAAGGAAACGCTGCAAGGGGAAATCCTGAATAAATCACTGTTGCTGATTTGGTTCTGTATTTTTCGCCGGCTTTATCAGGTTCTTACTCATTGGTTGTTCGGGCAGTTGATTGCGAGTAAGAGTTATGCATTAAGGATCGTGTTGCTTTTCCCCAGAATGTCCTGGTATTATTTTGTAGCTTTTCATCGGACTTTTTACTGTATTATTATGATTATTTATTGCACGAGTGTTGTTTTTTCGCTCAACAAATAATCGAATGCAACGAAATGGAAATGGACATTGCTAAAACGATATAACAGTCATGACAGTCCAATTCGAAAATGAAAGGAGATATTGATGGTCTCTGTGTGTTGAAGTGAAGTGAATTGCTGAGCAGAATTTAAATGCAGTCTGGCCCTTCATGCATTAAACTAGATCAAAATTGTGTACTTAAATTTGTTGAATTTTCCTGGTGACTTGTGTAGCCTTCAGTAGCATTTGAAGCTGTGTAGAAACCTTCTACGTGGGGACTCCAGAACTTTGCCCTATTTTGTGAAATTATGCTGGAAAATTACACCATCTATTCCATACGCAATAATCTTGCCCCATCATTTCGATCTCCAGTTCAATTATAAACTGCTAACGGTTTACCAGACCTAGGGTGGGTAGAAAATCGGCATTATGGCAAGTGCGCAAAAACAGTCAAATCGGACGACGACTTTATCGAATGAATGGGATTTTGCAAAAATTTGGAGTATAAGCAGTGCAGGAAACAACTTAACAAGCCGTTTTAAAAAAAACTTGCGGAAAACACAAATTTATTTTGGGAGTGCAATGAATATGTCAAGCTCGTTTTTGCGACACCGTTTCTTCGCTTGGATGGGCTATCGTTGCTATCGCTGGGGAAACGGATGACATCTGTGCTGAACTGAAGGTAAATAACCAGCAAATTTCGCGCCTCGCTAGAAAGGTTTCAGCAGCTACTCCAGTCCGACCTTTGGACCACCTCAGAAACGTCGTCGCGAGAATAGCCCTGATTCGAGCAGTATTCTTGTCGGTGGCCGAAAGCTAGTCGATAATAACAACATTTTCACGGTTCCACCTCCCACGCCGTTGCTCTGGTTGTATCTTTCCCGCTTTCATCCCAGCGTTAGCAAGGAGACTGTCGAAACAATGTACAAAGAAGAACTAAATTACAACTAGGAGATAAAGGTTATTCCGCTTGTAAAGAAAGGCATACTACTGCGTCAGTACTTTGAACTTCATATCCTTCAAAGTTGAAGTTCACCCAAAGTACCGAGATGCAACTCTTAACACTGATACATGGCCGCAAGGAATATTGTTCAGAGTATTTGAGGCAGGCCATGCCCAGAACGTTTGGTCCCCGCCGACCGATTTTCCTCCACCTCCAAAAGGAGCATGTACTACGCTAAGGCAACCCGGCCCATCAACGACGCTGCAGATGACTCCGCAAGTTACGCCGCCATTGTGAAGGAGTGTCGATGCTGATCGCATTCTAGGACGCAGTTGGTACTATGAAAGCTCTCGATCCCCCGCTACAGTCGAGCCCTTGCAGTCAGCGTTCAGCAGTCGTCCCGGTCCTGTATATGTGGGTGGAGGAGGGGTCTTCCGAGCCACCTTTCTCGGCAAGTATTATACAAATTATAACGATACAATGGTTGAGCCGATTAACGCTTCCAGCTCCAGCTCATCTCGCTGTAAGCTACTACCATCCACTATGGAAGCTCTCGATGCCCCCGCCACAGTCTAGCAATTGCAATCATCTGTCGTCCCGGTCCTGTGTGTGAGATGGGTGAAAGAGTCTTCCAACCAGCCACAAATGGCAAGTATACATTTGATCCAAACACTTCAAGCGCTGATGTATTTTGCCTTTTGTTCCGACATGTTGTGACCAGACGTCAACCATTTCTCTCGCCAACGACGATCATCGCATTTCGTGGCGCGACGCAGTTGATTCGGAATTCCTCGAATCCCCCACCATAGGAGACCAAACGACCGTAAGCCATTTCACTACTGTTCGTGGAATTGAAGAAGAGATCTTCCAACACGCTCAAAACGGCAACATGGCTTCGCTTTCTGCTGAACCTGATCCGTCATCCAATAGCATCCAGGTTTACTACCAAAATATTGGTTGCTTAAATTCATCAGCGGACAGCTATTTACTCGCGACCGCGGGCTGCTGTTATGACGCCATTGCCTTAACTAAGACGTGGCTCGTCAACCGTATTCTGTCTCGCCAGGTGTTTGGTTCGACATTCGATGTCTACCGCTGTAACCGCAACGCCGTCATCAGCCACAAGGCATCAGGTGGTGGTGTACTTATCGCCGTTCTCCATAATATAAAAGCCCGAGTGATCAACGTTGAGCGATGGGCGAGCTCTGAGCAAATGTGGATATCAGTCAAACTTGCCGATCGCAATCTGTTCCGGTGTGTTGTGTATTTTCCATCTGACAGAATTCGTGATTACAGCATCATCGATGTACATCTTTCCTCCGTTTCTTTCATCAGCTCGATCGCTAACCCGTCTGATGATATTGTTCTACTTTTATTTTACCTGGATTGGCGTGGTGCCAGGCAAGTAATGGATTTCTCCGATTGGATATCGATAAATCTGCTCTTATCACCAATGCCAGCTGTATTCTGGACAACTACAGCAGCGCAACTCTTCGGCAAATTAATAATTTCATTAACGAGAATGGAAAATCTTAACAATTACGACGCGAACGAAGCTGCGATGACGTTTTCGAATATTCTTAACTAACTTATCGACCGTCATGTGCCAAAACGAACAATTAAAACCGATCAACACCTCTGGGCAATCAACCGTCCTTAGGGCCGAATAAAACTGCCAAACGAGCTGCGTTTAAAAATTCTCGAACCATAAGACACTTACATTACGAAACCACTACTTTCTACTCGACCACGAATACAAACAGCAAAGCAGACGCGCCTTTTAGACACCAGCGGAACGTCTAACGTCAACTGAAAACTAAGTCCAAGTCGTTTTGGAAATATATAAACGAGCAGCTAAAAGAATCCAGCTTACCATCTTGCATGTCATTTAATGGAGTTGCAGGCTCCGACACTAAGGAAATTTGCCAACTGTTCTCTGACAAATTTTCAAGCGTTTTTTCCTACAAGTGCCTTCCACCATAACAAGTCACTGCTGCCGCCAATCTAATTCCTTTTCTAGGATGAACCATCAACCGAATTTGCGTAGATAATGCTGCCATTATGGCGGCAAAGTCCAAGCTGAAATCGTCTAGTTCGCCGGACTGAGATGACGTTCCGTCGATTTTATATATAAAAAAATGCATCATTGAGCTGAACCACTTCGGCGAGTTTTCCTGCTATCACTCACTGCTGACACATTCCCTTCATGCTGGAAAGCAGCGCACATGTTTCCAGTTCATAAAAAAGGAAAAAAATCGAACATTAATAATTATCGGGGAATTTCGTGTTTAAGTGTCGTATCAAAACTATTCGAGCTGGTTGTTTTAGACCCTATTTTCTTTCACTGCAAACAATATCTCGCAGACGATCATTACGGTTTTATCCCTAAACGATCGACAACGTCCAACCTGCTCTCATTCACAATCTATGTACTCGATGGATTCGTTACTGTATTGCAAACCGATGCTGCTTACGTGAATCTATCTGCAGCAATCAACAAAATCAAGCATGATATCGCAATAGTAAATATGATCAAACTCAGCATTCATGGACAACTTCTGCGCTGGTTTCGTTCCTACCGAAAAAATCCAACTCCAAATCAGTATTAGGAACTGTCAATCTGCACCATTCTTCGCTACATCCGGCATCCCACAATGAAGCCATCTCGGTCTAGTGATATTTCTCCTTTCATTCGCCGACGTCATGAAAATTTTTCGACAAATGCGGGATAAAACCGATGCCGAGTTTCTTCAGAGTGGACTGGAGAGCTTTAGTATATGGTGTGATCTAAACAGAATAGGTTTAAGCCCGAGTAAATGCTCAATCGTTACGTTCACGCGGAAACGCCATCCGATTCAGTTTAACTACCATTTCTTTGACAGGAGCATTCCAAGACACTCACACGTCAAGGATTTCGGAGACATCATGGATTCGGCACTAACGTTTCAAACCACATACATCATTTATTGTGGATAAGGCATCAAGACAGCTTGGGTTCATCATCCGAATAGCGCAAAACTTCAGGGGCGTATACTATTTAAAATCACTGCGCGCTGTTTCGCTCAATAATGGAATATTGTTGTGCTGTTTGGAATCCGTACTACCAGAACGATATTGACAGAATCGAGATTATCTAACGGTCATACGCTTTGCACTTCGACATCTTCCTTGGCAAAACAGTTTTCAGCTATCGAGCTACGAAAACCGTTGTCAGTTAATACAGCTCGACACTCTAAGCATCCGAAGGGACTCGAGCCCTGTTCGTCACGGACTTACTGTCTGCCAGGGTGGATTGCCCTACAATCCTCAAACGCCTGGACCTTAAAGCTCGCGTTCGAGCTATATGTAATAACTCTCTTGAGCGCGTCCCGCTCAGGAGAACCAACTAGGGGTGCCAGAGCGCTATAACTAGACTTCAGCGTGTTTTTAACAGTGTAGCAACAGCTTTAGACTTCAACATGACGAGGAATATTATTAAAGCTAAAATAATGTCAATTCTGAAATGAAATTAGTTTAAGCAACAACCAAGGGGTTTGTTGGTGAAGGTACAACTAATAAACAAACAAATACGTCAATTTACACTACGGTATTTTACAATTCGCAGTATACTATTTTATCTTGAATTGATACATTTCTCGTAGAAATTTCAGTAATTCCTGATCGTTTTCTCCATCCTAGCTAAACTCACACTAGCTGTGGCTGTGATCTATTACTGCCGCTCTACGCATAATTGACCCATGTATATAGGGAATCCCATAGAACATGGGACAAATATGCTTATAACGGCAGACTAGGAGAATGATAACAGTATAGTCATCTTTCTACACACAATTCCAGCCTAGGCACCGTGTGGCATCCGGCGGATTGAAATGTCTCAACCAAGAATCGATCCACTGGGTTTCTGCTCCCATGTCATAAGAGGCGGCTGAAAACAGAATTTCCCAAATCAAGGCGTTTATCCGTGCCGAGAACTGAATGTCTGGTGGGACTAAAATATGTCAAGTGCGAGTGTCGTGGGTCTTACTCCAGTCGTGTCACGTGAATCTCTGATACAATGGACAACCCAATTCTTTGCAAATCATGGAATTCAAATGATGGTTATGTTCCTAATACCCATTACCGGGTTTGTTATAGGTGATTATAAGCCAACGTGTTTGGTATCTTCTAGTTGCAGTATTGCAGTACAACAAGTGCTGATGATGAAATGTGTAGTGCTGTGATCGAGTATGATTAGAGTAGCACAAATCGATCTTCAGCTTAAACGATCAGCAATTATAAATCTATCCCGCCTTGTGCAGTAACAAAAGTTTTCAAAGCTTTGGTTCAAGAACCAAATTTCCTTAAATATGTTGGAAAGCTACTTAACACCGTCTTCGTCGCTTTCAACAAAAATGGCATGATAAATCCATATGAAATGCCAGGTGCATGTATACTTGCGAATAGTGCTTTTCAGGCATCGATTATATCCGACCTCACAACTCATTGATAACATAAACAAGAAAGGGTTTCCTCTCATAATCGGCGGTGAGGTAAATATCCACCACAAAATTTGTGGCAGCTCAGATATCAATTTGAAAGGCACCGAGTTGATGGAATACTGTAGTAGTACCAATCTGCACATACTAAATGGAGAAAATCGCCTAACATTTGCACGATCTGGCAGACAAGAAGTGTACGATGCAACTCTCTGCTCTGACGGTATTACGCATGACCATGAGTTAGCAAACTGGCTCGTAAAAAATAAGCTCAAACTGTCGTTATCTGATCATAAGTACATCGTCTTTGATCATTTAAACGTCTCTCTAGATAGCGTTACATATCGTATTCCCAAATCTACGAACTGGGACCTCCTCTACGCTTGGCGACTAAGTTTTATGGGTATCTTCCTACAATTAAATCTCTAAGAGACTTGGATGAGGCAGTGGATAAAACAAACCAACTTATAGGATATTACCAATACTCTTGTCCGCTTCGAATCATACGTGCTTCTAGTGGAACCTCTAGCTAGCATACCGAACTTGTTCGACTCAAAAAGTTATGTAGAAAGGCTTGAGAAATTGCAGACGCAGAAACGGGTTGGAGGCATTTAAGTTGGTTTGTAAAGCATACCGAAATGTCCTACGATCCTATGAACGAAGTTGTTGGAAAAACCTCTGCACAAATGCCTCAAATCTCAACGAGACTAATAGACTAAATAAGTCACTTTCGAAATCGAAAGACTTTCATGGCAGTTCGATTGGAACTACTAATGGTGTATAATCATCTGACGGAAATGTCTTTTTGACACACACTTTCCAGACTGTACGTACCCATCACTGACGACTGCCCTTGAGTTCTTTTCTGGAAGTTCTGATTGTTGGACATTTGCTCGAAGATTTGTGACACTTGAATCGATCAAATGGGCGATTGAAAGTTTTGCTCCATATTAGTTTCCGGAAAATAATGAAATGGATTCTACTACAAAGAGGGTATGAACACTTCAAGCATATTTTGAAAAAGGTTCATACTTGTAGCCTTGTAACAGGATACATTCCATTAGCGTGGCGGAAAATAACTGTAAAATTCATTCCCAATGCTGGCCGCGTCACTGATGAGAAGGCAAAGAGCTTCAGACCGATCAGTCTGACCTCCTTCCTTCTCAAATCAGCGGTAGGTTTAATCGACCACGTCATTCGAGATGCAATAAAACATGCATATCAGCTGGGGCAAAGTCTACCACCACCCCGTTAAACAAGGATATTTACAACATTAAAATAGGTTTTTCAAAAAAGCAATCAAGTGTAGGAGTTTATACTGAAGGCGCTTTGGACAACGTGTCTTTTGAATTCATTTTGGAAGCAAGCAGGTACTCTATGAGGAGTACCTTCATACATCACGGACTAGATACACGCAATGCTTAGCAACCAACATCTGTGCTCATCGCTAAGACAAGTAGAGATAATGAAACTAAGTGTCCGCGGATACCCTCAACGTGGTGTGCTGTCACCACTTGTATGGAACCTTGTCGTCGATGGCTTGTTGAAGAAACTTAATGAGCTTGGGTTTCCGACATAAGATTTCGCCGAACATTATCGGTATTTGCATTAACACACTTTTTGATATGATGCAATAAGTCGTATGTGTTGTTGAGCAATGGTGTCTTCATGTTGGACTATTAGTTAACCCAAATAAAACATCAATGGAGATTTCACGCAACGAAGGATTCCGGATCAATGTGCACTAGCGTGAGTGCCGGAAGGTTAAGCTACTGAGAGTTGCCGCGCTGCGACGCTATACTAATCGAACGAATCCCAATAGAAGGTCATTTACGCCAGCAACAATTACAAAGCTTTTAACCGCTAGCGCTAGTCTTGGTACGTGCTACAAATTCAATCTTTCCTAAATTCTAAAAATCCTAAACACTTCTGGTTTTTCATAAATAGGAAACATGAGGATTACGGACTTTCTTCTAGCATAAATTTAGCAAACGAAAGTGCTGACACGGCCCGGGGTATGTACAATCGGTTTGCAAAACATTTTTCAATTGCATTTGCAACAGTTCCGACTACTCCAGCACAGGTCAATCCGGACTACCCATTGATGCTGGCATTGGAAAGATGAAATTTTGCGAAATCAGCTGCTCCCGATGGAATGCCCGCAATCATTGTCTTAAAAAATGTGCTAGTGCGCCTTCTACTCCATTAAAACCTATCGTAAATCAATCGTTTAGACAATTAATTGACAATTCCTCTGTGTTGTGCGGTTCTCGTCTTTAAAAAAGCAGACAAGGAGGACTTAGTAAATTATCATGGTATAACCTCTCTCTGTGCCTGTTTCAAGCTGTTCGAAATTCATATAAGCAAAGTGTTGTTCGGGAAAGCCAAAGCGTATATATCGACAGATCAACCGAAAGAGCCACCAACCACAAACATCTACATCTATCAGTTGTCGTCCGCCTTCCTGATGTCCGTGTGCCAGAAGGAGAAAGGTGAGAAGTTGTGAGCGTTTGTTTTGGTCAGTTCTTTCTTGCGCTTCTTCGTGAATTTCGTACTCAAAAATATACCTGTCATCAGCTTGTGAGGTGTAAGTGGCACCATCTCTTACTGAGCACTACAACTAGTAACGCTTACACTACCCTTATATAGGGTGACCATATCAAGCGAGTAAAAAACCAGGACAGTCCAAAAAGGACTACCACCCTCCATCACCTCTTAATCGATTGTGCCTTCTCCCCACGTGTTCGGCTGCTTAAAACGTTCTATTCGGCAGTAAAACAGTTCTGGGGTCTTACAGGCAAAGCTCAGCCAAAAAGTCTTGCATGAGAATTCGATCACCGAGCTGTTTTTTCGGATTTACACACATGCAGTTCTTGTTCCATTACCATCAGCAAATGTAACATGATGTTGTTGGATACATCGGCTATCATCAATTTAGCGGATGATACGAAATATTCTGAAATCATCTGTGCAGCACCGGCGAGGGGTCATTGAAGTAAATTAGAAACATCAACGGTCCAAAGTAACTTCCCTACTTCATTCTTGATTTTAAGTTAAGTAGCTATCAATCTCCAATGACAATCATTATCTCTCGATCTGAGAACTATGATCGAAACAGCTGCAAAAACTACCATTGATTAGAAATTCCTCCTGTTTATCAATTGTTATATGAAAATAGCGGATTGGTTGGTGTAAATAATATCAGTTTGAGATCCTGGATTGAAAGGCAATTTAAGCCGGGAAGAAACTCTAGTTATCATTGTTTCATCGGCCAGAGATTGGTCCACAACTGGAACCATTTCGATTTATTCGGCTGTCAAATTTCCTTGAAAACGGATCACACTGCCGTGATACGCATAAGAGTCCCATTTACTACCGATTTTCTATACATATGGGACTGTTATGCTTATCACGGTAGTACAGGTACGAACGAACGCCGAACGCCGGTAGTACAGGTACGTACGAACGCCTCATATTTTTATTTTCATTTTCCACGTAAGAGAAGAAAGTTGAGAGATTAAAAAAGACATCGGATTGTACAATTGAGGGATTCGAGTATTTAAAATTTTGTTTGTCGTATTTTGCTTGAGGGTGAATTTACGTTGCAATTATGGTTGCGATCGGTCACAACAGCAATTTGAACCAGAGAAAATAAAGCGAAGACTCAGTAAAGAAAAATATTTTAGGCTTACAGGGCAAAAACCAGGACAAATCAAGCGTTTTCCTTGACTTCCCAGGACACCAGGACAGTCAGTGAAAAACCAGGACATGTCCTGGGAAACCAGGACGTATGGTCACCCTACCCTTATATCGTAAAATGCCTGGGTTTTGTGAGAGTTGCACTGATATTTTTCCCGATGGTAGTAATGTTGTAAAATGTGGCTGTTTTGCTCATCGTCATTTTGCGCGAAATGTTGCGGACTGAACGACGAATTATTTGCCGCTGTTGTTAACAAGTCTAGCTTATTTTGGATGTGTAACACCTGCAAAAATATCATGGACAAAGCAAGTTTTCGTAACACATTAGTGTCCGTCGAGTCTGTAAACCAAACGGTGATCGAGAAGCTTAAAAATGCAATTCGCAACGACATATTGGAGGAATTAAAGGTGGAAATTCGGACCAACTTCAAAACGTTGATCGACGCTGAACCAAAAACACCGGTTCCTGGACCACTACAATTTTCCTTTAATTCTGCTAAAAGAAAGAGAGACAACGACGATACTCCAATCCTTCTAAGCTGCTACGTGGTACTGATGCCGTCGGTTCATTCACATCATCCATCGCTGTGAATCGTGAAAATAAAAAGTTTGGGTTGTATCTGTCAGAAAATTCGCCCGATGTTGCTGATGAAAGTGTCACTAAGCAAGTTGGTCACTCGTAGCAGTGATCATAGAACGCTAAATTTTGTTTCCTACAAAGTTGGAATACCCACGGATCTCAAAGATAAGGCTATGACGGCGTCTACATGGCCAGTTGGGATTACTTATCGTGAGTTCGAAGAGAAGCCGGAATCCAGAAAGATTTTTTTTGGCAACCGAATGCTCAGCAACGATGGCGAATTTTTCGCAGAATCACCGATCTTCATGAGGTATATTTTATTTTATAGGGATTATGGTGAATAGCTTTTGGTATAAATATTTCGTTAGAATTCCTTTTTTTCTTTAAGATATTAACTCTTAAACTTTATTGCATGATAAAATTGTAAATTTTATATCTCAAAAACTACTGAAGATAATTCAATATATTTTTGCACACTAATGGAATGATATTTGCACTATCTTATCCGTTGTGTGTCCGACGCGGTACCCGGGTACCTTTTTAAGTTTCAATTAATTAAATTCCTATGTTTTATCTTTAGCTGGAAATTTAAACTTTGTGACATCTTAGAACTTCACTAAGTCAAGCTTTTGGGCTAATAATATTGTTGATATAGTAAGGGTGGGAGTGAGGAGGGGCTCCTGAATTTTTTAATTACGTAACAGGCCGGCGTGGGTACCCGGGTACCCACAAAACTAAAATGCCCATAACTAAGGTAACATCCAACCGATTTCGATAGTTTTGACTGTTTTGAATTCAGGAACTTATCCACTTTTGGACTTGGTAAAATAAATCGGGTTACTTCATTCGGTTCCCGGGAATCCGGGTTTCTGGAAGCAGGTTCCAGTGCTGGGGTACTATTTGCGAACTTCAATGGAATACTAGCAATATGGGTATCAAAATTCTTCGAATTGCATCAGTAGGCTGTATCTTGTGGTTTTGGAACCATTTGGTGATTTGACCCCGGAACGGACATTCCGGAGCAGGTTCCCGCGGGGCCGTGAGTGGCCATTCCATTCCAATTTCATTTTTCAAATTGCCATAGGGTCCCGTAACAATAAATAACAGACTTCCGAGACAATTTGATGAGTTTTGATACTCATATTGCTAGGACATTATTAAAATTTACAAATCATATCCTAGTACTGGAACATTACTCCGGAAAATCCGGATTACCAAAAACCGGATCCATTGTTCCGGTTCTGTTGTACAGAATCAAAAAGTGGACGAGTTCCTGAATCCAAAACATCTAAAAGTATCCAAATCGGTTAACGGAAACCATAGTTATGAGCATTTCAATTTGTGGGTACCCGGCTACCCTCGTTGGCCTGTTAAAGGTGTTTTTGTTGTTGGACACATAACTGTTATAAAAATATTTTTACTTAATAATTGTGTGAATAACGGTACTTTGAATCTATTTAAAATTATGTAGATTACGACTGGTATATGGTGCTGGAAGAACAAAGTCGGCTGTCTCAGTCTAGATAATCAACACAAGGGTTTCTTACCCGACGTTTCGGAATTTGGTGGTGGCCCTTTTTATTTCACTTGAAAAAGCCCACCACCAAAGACCGAAACGTCGGGTAGTAAGAAACCCTTGTTTTGATTATCTAGACTGAGACAGCCGACTTCGTTCTTCTATTTAAAATTTTCAATTGTATTTTTTCTTGTGTTCTTCGCGCTTAAAATTTGCGCTCTTTCAACGCACGGCCCACTTTGATGCAGCCCGCGAGAACGTTCGTATTGGCAACGTCGCACGTCACTAGGTCAGAATGCGCATGTGTGGGAAGTGCGCATCGCATGACTAAAAGAAACCACATCTCTCGATTAGTGCAAAAGGGCAAACTTTTCAATACGGATTATCGAAGGTGATTTTTTCCGGATATTTTAACATGCGTTAAATTTTTTTGACTGATGTGCACAACCAAAATTATAGTTGTTTAATATATGTTTTATTATTTGAATAACAAAAGTGTTTTTAAAGATGTTAATTGTTAGTAACGTTAAATTATACGTTACTAACAATTAACATCTTTAAAAACACTTTTGTTAGTCAAAATACATCTATGTTATATCCAAATTCTTTTTAAGTCTACAACATTAATATACGAAAGTGGAAAATCTTATGGCAACAGAAATTTATTTCACGTTTTTATTTTCACCGAGTGATATTACCTTTAAACAACGATGTGTCTTTTGAAAAAAGTTTACATAAAATCTGTTGTTCAATCGCATCGATGTTGGGGTTTTTTATCACTATTGCTTCTATTAATTCTGTTGATTGGTGGTTCTCCAAGCTCTGGTAAGATATTATTCATTTTTGTCGAATTTCAATTAATCATCAATGATCTTTATCAAAATCATCGTTACAGTTTTCCGCATGTTGAGTCATCGAATATTCCAGTTCCATTACTTTGGCAAACACTATAAGAAGAAAAATGTAAATTTTCCTATATTTTAAACGCGTTATAGAGGAACCCATTACTATAAACATCGGATGTAAAATTGAAAATTTAACGAAAATTGTGTTTTGTTCTTGTCCATATTCATTTTCGTTGTATTTTTTGCGCCCATTACGACATATGCTACACAGGTGTTTACCAATATTATTTTTAAATTTATCACTCCACATGGATGCCACAAAAACAAGATACGACGAACATATTTATGAATTTTTTAACGGAATACATCATTCGTGTGATCGACCCATATTTATAGCATAAATCAATCGAATGTTTTTTGAGCAAATATTGTCTATCTTGAGATAATATAGCATTTCGTCGAGTTGTCCCTATATGGGAAACACCCAAGTGCGATCAAAACAAAAACAAACGTGAAAACGTTTTCTCACTCGCACTGATGCAAATTAAATGAGCGCGTAATTTAACGCACGACCCGATGGCGCATGGCTGAAAAGTCGCTATGTGGATTTATGAAAAGATTCACAATATACCATGCTACCTCTCAGACAGAACCAAATGAAAATAAAACGTGGTGGAGTATGTCAATTTGCGAAAAATATGCCAACGCAGGTTAAAACATGCCCACTGCTCAACTTTGCTGATCGGCTGCGACAGAAAATTAAATAACTCTTGAACAATGTAATAACGCTCAAGGGCAAATTACTCAGAAAACATCACTTTCAATTATCCATAAAGAAAAGCTATTATTTTGCTTTAATCTCAGAGATGCCAATTTTGAACATGAGATACGCTCCTTCAAAGCGATGCGCATTAGAACGTTGCGGCGTGCGGCATTGCCAATATGTACGTTCTCGCGGGTTGCATCAAAGTGGGCCGTGCGTTGAGAGAGCGCACTGTTCAGGGCCGGCGGAAAGCGTGGGTAGTATGGGTAGTACTACCCACTCGTAAATAACCGTGTGGGTAATTACCCACTCGAAATTTTGAATCATTTCAAAAAAATTAGATTCGCAACGCATGTATCTCGCACTACACACATTTGAAAAGAGCGATGTACCACAATTCCATTTGCATAAACGAACGTGATTTAATGTGAATGTAATGTAAGCGTGTGCATTGCGAAAAGGGAAACAATCGTTACTAATGGACCCCTCACCCTATGCTTTCTACCCACTCGGGCGTAAAGTGTTTCGCCGCCCCTGGCACTGTTACGAAATCCTCTATAAAACCTATTCCCTCTTACTTGACTTTCACATGCACATCACCTCAAGGCGTTGAATATTCTCAACGAACACTAATCACGTATTGAGGGCAGATTCCTACATGTCAATGTTGTGATCAGCTGCTACACCACGGGAAATCTTGCGCAGAGATTTCTAAGGACGACCAAAGCCGGTATACAGTCGTCGTATGCTAAACCACAACCGGTTGGTAAACCAACGACTGCAGAACGTGCTTTCACAAACACCAGCTCAGATCGAGCCCAGTACCACCAAACCAACTGCCATTACCAACATCGAAGTAACAACGATTACAGCAAATATTTCCAAATCAACAACCAACACCACCAATAGGGAATCAAATACCGATGAAGAAGGATTTACAATAGCGACCCATAAGCACAAACAACAAATAAGGACACCCGACTGTGAACAACATGAATGCAGTACCGATGACGACATGGACGTAAACGAAAACGCGAGCGAAGACGCACCGAATGACCCCCATGGTGCGACAGACAACACACCTAATATTTCACCAACGAAGAGGATCTCAATCCGCAGCAGTAAGATGCGTCAACAAGACCCGACGAACAAGCTGTAACAATATTTTTTTCTATTTTTACATATTGTAAAAACACAAAAGATCCACGGCTCAGTTGTGCTAAAGCATTGAGCCGTGTCAAATATAATTAAAATTAAAAAAATCAATATGTATATATTAGCTGTGTTTATCTAAGGATTTGTACCACGCGCACGCTAATATCGTGCAAACAATTCTAGACAATGCTGGCAGCACCGACACTGAAGACTACAATCTTCCACGCCTTCAGTGGTCGCTCGATAACGATCTAATATGTTAACTACCTGAGGCATTAATCTCATCGGAACAAGAAATAGCTGTGATGGAGTCTACGGTTGCAAGCGGTCTGTACCAGATCTGCTCACTGACGAATGTGAACGGAAGGATCCTCGATCTTGCATAAGTAAACAACACGGATATCGCAGAGCTGCTTGAACCTCCGACTGCTATTCTCAAAGTCGATCCTCACCACAAACCTGCGAATAGATGTGCGTACCAACACTTTAACTCGATTGACGACCTTTATTTTGATTTTAACCGTCGACAGGTCCCACTTAATATGTTGTAATGATCTTGACGAAACAGTCGCGCTGTTTTTTGGCAAAGTATATGATATACTCCGCTAAAAGGTTCCACTGAAACTAGTCAATAGGATGATGGATTTCAAAGATCCATGGTGGACCGCTGAGATTCGCCATTTGCGTAATGCCCTGCGAAAAAAACACAAGCGTTATTTTCGCCATAAATCAGACGAAAACAAAGTTACTCTTCGATGGATAGAACTGCAATATGAAAGTGCCCGGAATTCCACTTTTCGTAAGTATTTAAATTATGTGCAAAATAACTTTTGTGATCACGCTGCAATATTTTGGAATTTCGTTAATAGCAGAAAACGATCCGGTAGTACTCCCACTGCACTGATAAAATATATTCGTAAATCGTTTGGCATTAGTTTCGTACAGAAAATTTGCATAAAATATACGAATTTTTCGTACATATCATGAATCGTTCGTAGTTCTATTGAAACACAATTTTTTTTTGATTACTAATTTTTCGTGAAAACCACGAAACGACTTTCGTTGGCTTATTACGAAACAACTTCGTTCGGCAAACGAATTGTTCTCTATTATATACGAATATCTTTATAATATTTACGAGCATTATTCGTCAAACCGTCAACGTCAAAAAAGCTTCAATATGCAGTTATTGTTGCTATACGTCAGATAATTTTTGATCGTAACGACGGTCTCGGTCTGACTATTTAGTAACCGTATCCGTGTTCGCTGGTTTCAGTAAGATTTCCTGAATCTCTTTCGCTTCCAGTTGATCCAGAATCCGTTGGTTTTGTATAAATTAGTTTGAGTTTTTCTCTGCCGGAGCAATGTTAAAATAATATGCTATTAAATACGAAAACTTCTTAGATGAACGAAATAAATTCGTGCGACAAACGAGATTGTTCGTAATATACACAAATGTTTATTAAAATAAACGAAACATTTCGTTTCATTCACGAAAAATAATGTCGTATTCAACGACAACATTCGTGCAATATACACTAAATAAGTAAAATTTATGAAAACTTTTGTTTATCAAGCGGCCATTTCTTCATACCACAATAAAATCGATTTTGCCATATCTGTTCTTTTAATTAAAAAAAATCGGTGTTGTCAAACATCGATCCTAAAAGATCGAATGCAAAAATAAGAGGAAAATAAATACGAAACTTTTCTAATATGAGCGAAATGAAATCGTGCGACCAACGAAATCGTTCGTAATATACACAAACATTTATTGAAATAAACGATTCATTTCGTTTCATTCACGAAAAATAATGTCGCTATCAACGATTACATTCGTGCAATGTACACTAAATAAATAAAATTTACGAAAACTTTCGTTCATCAAGCGGCCATTTCTTCGTACCACAGTAAAATCGATTTGGCCACATCAATTTTTTTAAATAAACAAAAATCGATGTTGTCAAACATCGATCCCAAAAGATCGACTGAAAACAATAAGAGGATAACAAATACGAAAACTTTTCTAAGATAAACGAAATGAATTCGTGCGACCAACGAAATCGTTCGTAATATATAGACACGTTTATTAAAATAAACAAAACATTTCGTTTCATTCACGAATAATAATGTCGTTATCAACAATAACATTCGTGCAGTGTACATTAAATGTGTAAAATTTACGAAAGCTTTCGTTCACCAAATGACCATTCTTGTTCATGAAATGAACTAAACCTACTATTTAGAATGCACGAAAATACTTCGTTGCAGAAAACGACGAATGAATTCGTTCATTGCACGATCGATTTTATTATATTTACAAATATATATTATCAGTGTGACGTTTTCCTTGGAAACGCAAGCGTGCAATCTCCAGCTGATGCCGTAAATTTGTTTGCTGATTTCTTTCGCGGAGTGTTTAGAAGCGACTATACCGTCCCTTCGGAAGAGTATTTGGAAACATTGCCATCGTACAGCATACATCTACCTCGTCCCCTTGTAAGTCGAACCGACGTATTGAAAACTCTGACTGCTGTTGATTCGTCGAAAGGGCCTGGCCCGATCATCTCTCGCCCCAATTTATATAAAGCTGCGCCCATGTGCTGTCGCTTCCAGTGTGCATCATTTTCAATCGATTTCTCGCTGAATGCATTTTTCCTGTCGCCTGGAAAGAAGCTGCAATCGTTTCCATTCATAAGGCTGGAAATATTCACAACGTCGAAAATTACAGAGGTGTCTCATTATAAAACTGTCTCTCCAAAGTTCTCGAAAAGCTGGTCTACAACGTCACGTATGCAGCTGCATCCCACATTATCTCGGAGTATCAACACGATCAAACAACTTCTAACCTGATAGTTTACACTTCTAAGTTGTTTCCCGTCGTCGAAAATCGTCATCAGGTGAACGCAATTTATATAGATTTTTCAAAAGCTTTCGACAACGTGCCGCACAACATCGCAGTTCGGAAATTAAAGCGTTTAGGATTTCCCACCTGACGGATTCACTGGTTTCAGTCTTATCTTTCCGATCGCTCGGCATTCGTGAGTTTAAAAAACACGCGCTCAAGCACATTCAGAACTTCCACAGATGTCCCGCAAAGCAGTCATCTGGGCCCGCTAATTTTTATTTTTTTATTAACGATATCTGTAGTCGGATCCAGTCTGGGAAATTGCTATACGCGGACGATCTTAAAATCTTAAGAACTATCGCTTCGGCACTTGACGCCGTAGTGCTTCAAGAAGATATTTGTATTATTCAAGAATGGTGCACGTTTAACGGAATGGAAGTTAACGTTAATAAATGTAATTAGTTTCGGACGCTTGCTTACTCCATGACGTCTTGAATATAGTCTACATGGAAGAGCAATTGAAAGTGTCGACTCGACCCGTGACTTGGGAGTGCTCTTCGATAGGAAGTTGAGCTTTTCCGACCATATCACCGCGACAACTGCTAAGGCTTTCGGAATGCTGGGCTTTTTAAAACACACGGTGGACTTTAATGATTTCTACGCACTAATAGCACTTTACTGTGCCCTGATCAGAAGTGTTCTGGAGTACTCTGTGCAAGTGTGTGCACCATACCATGCCGTTTAAATTGACCGACTAGAACGTATACGAAGATGTTTTGTGCGATTCGTTCTCGGGAAATTTCCATGGAATTATGCTGCTAGATGTATGCCACTCGGTCTGCAGACTCTGGCGACTCACTGTAACTTCCTGCAAAGAGTTTTTGTTTTCGACTTGCTGTCAGGTAATATGGACAGTCCAGATCTTCTCTCGGGCGTTAATTTGTATGCGCCTCCCCGTGTCCTTCGTAACACCACTCTGTTGTGGATCCCTAGACACCGTACTTTATTTGGACATAATAATCTACTGGAAAGATGTTGCCACAATTTAAACGAAAATTCTTCAGTGTTTGATTTTAACATTTCGAAGCATAGATATAAGTTAGGCCATTACAAATCTTTTTTTAAAATTATGTCCAAGTACAAATTTTTTTCTGAAGGGGGGGGCAAACAAAAAATAAATATTTATTTTAATAAACACAAAATTTTTTTTTTCCTTTTACATTTTCTTTCGATTGTTCTCGTGGACGTTTCCGCAGGGTGATTTCGTATAGCGGGGTTGAGCTATTTGTTTTACTAGAAAAATTCAAGCAAACATTACTGAATCAATCAAAAGTTCACATAGGAAAGGGATGCTAAAGTTTTCGTTTTAAATAATTTTCCGAACAGTGCAATTTCTAAATTCCCAATAAAAGTTTGAAAGTTCTCTATGAACTTAATGTAAACATTTAAGAGTACATTGAGATATTAACTTTTGGTTGCTTGAATAGTTTTCGTTCCGTTGTGGCGGCACAAGGACCGACTGTACACACAAGGCATGAAAATCGGTCAAAGGTTTTTCATATAAGGAAGACTGTGCAATCACTCTGAAACTCGACTTTTTAAGCTACACCCGGAGTGTCGAGTGTCATATACCACTAGATTCAGTTCGTCGATATCTGAAAATGTCTGTATGTTTTATAGTATGGTTAAATAGCTTCAAAACTGCATTGGCCCTAGGTGGGACTCACTTTTGTGCCTAACCACTACTAACAGTCCTCACTTTTCTTCCTTCCTTTTGTTCCACGAGACTGCATCAAAGCGTTATATCGTGGGGAGGCTGATTCAGTCTTAAGACAAAATGATACATTAGAGCGGTTTAGCTCCGAACACATATCCGGCTAATCGCAGTGGTGAACTTCCGTTAGCCATTTAGCACCCGTTTCTGTGAACCATTTACTTCCTGTTTTCGCGGGCCATCTCAATTCCTCGTCGGAAGTTCTCCCAATACCGATGCCTGTTGCGCGAGTCATTTAGCTCCCAGTTTTGTCGCAATCTACTCGCATAGTCCATAAATCCTACTCAAAGGGCCAACCAGTACTTGGCGAGGACGGTTCGGTGATACCGGATGGAGCGTAGCTTCTGGTTCGCTGCTTCCGGTTCGTTGAAAACTCGACGACCCACCGCTGGTGCTTCACTCGACCTACTCGATCTTGTCCCTGACGGTGAAACTAGTCTGCTCACATGCTTCGGTCCAGCGATTTCCGCTGGTTCGTGGTGCCCAGTACACTGGCGCCTCAAGCAAAGCTGTGGTTGCTCTCACAGCCTTCCCCTTAACATAATCGTCGTGACTTTAAAAGTTCAAGTCGATGATATATTTTCCGACCGCGCTGTCTTTCGGCTGCTAGTCATCACCAACTCTGTTTTATGATGGGCAATCGTCTCCGTGTCGAGTGTCTCCTCTTCTAGTCCGATTACTTGGAACACCACATCATCCGTGAAGCCGAAAATCGTTATATCTCTGGGAAGGTTCAGCTTCAATACTCCATCGTACACTGCGTTCCACAGCGTCGAGTCGAGGAACGTCAGTTGTAGTTGTGATTCCCCCTTATCTGTCTCGTAGATCAGTGTTCGGTACTGAAAGTAGCTCTATAATATCCTGCAGAGTTACTCACGCTGTACAGCGAATGGGCGATTGCTTCCCAGCTAGTACTATTGAAGCATTCTTCACACCTAAGGGAACCACCACGCAAAAAAGATATCCTTATCTCTGCTGTCTCCACAGCTCCCACAACCGTTTGGATGGATTTCACTGTAGACCTGCCTATAAGGAAACCGAATTACATGAGATGCCGTTCTCACGGTCCGCGTACTTCGTTAGCTTGTTCAGGATTACTCCTTCTCTCTAACATTACCAAGGGATATATTGACTACGCTGAAAGATTTTCATGTTGTCCCGGCATCGGAAGCAACATCAGCTTTTGTCGCTTCCAATTATCGGATCGTTTTGAACATATCCGGGCTCTTATGTATCGCTTCACTTTTATGGCTTTCGCCATCTCGATAAGCTGTTTGTTGGTAAATCGATCTTCATCTTTGTGATCATCCTCCTCACTGTACAGCGTAAATAGATTCATGTTGTGGGGGAAAACCTTTCGATGGTGACCTCCATCTTTTCCGGGCACCTTTCAGGTGGTGCAACTGAGCCTTTTATCTTTGTTATGCCAACTTTGTAGGTCTCTCCTAAGGAAATTCGCGTTGGCTTTGTGGCAAGGCTTTCTTGTACAGCTTGACTGCTTTGTTGAGAGCGGTTCTTGCAGCTCGCTTCCCTCGAGCTTTCTGACTTCTTTTTTAATTTTAAATATATTTGACACGGCACAATGCGTGAGCACAACTGAGCCGTGGAGCGCACCTTGGGGGTCATTTGGTCCGTCTTCTCTCGCGTTTTCGTTTACGTCCATGTCATCATCGGTACTGCATTCATCATGCTCATCGTCGGATTACGGGTCGCTATTGTAAATCCTTCTTCATCGGTATTAGATTCCTTATTGGTGGTGTTGGTTGTTGGTTTGGAAACATTTGCTGTGATCGTTGTTACTTCGATGTTGGTAATGGCAGTTGGTTTAGTGGTACTGGGGCCGATCGTTGTTGAGCTGGTGCTTGTGAATGCCCGGTCTGCAGTCGTTGGTTTACCAACTGGTTGTGGTTTAACATACGATGATTGTATACCGGCTTTGGTCGTATCAGGTGGAATTTCTTTAGCAGTCTCTGCGCAAGGTTTCCCGTGGTGTAGCGGATGATCACAATATTGACAGATAGGAATCTGTCCTGGGTGCGTGACTAGTGTTCGTTGAGAATATTCAACACCATGAGGTGATTTGCATGTGAAAGTCAAGTAAGAGGGAATAGGTTTTGTCGGACGCATGCTCACCACACGAACTCCGTTGCGGAGTCTTGGGAAGTAGTTCCTCCAACTATCTTCCTTAACACTATTCACCTCTCCGTATTTTAACAGGATTTGTTTGATAGCGAAGGAACTAGTACGTGGTGCCAGGTCATGTATCTTTATTTCAATGCTGTCAACATCTATATACGTTGGGATACTGTATAAAATGTTATTACATTCGATGATGTGTTTCATGTTGTTCTGGGAGGCGAATGATTCTGATTGACTAATATTTTTTAACATATTCAGTACCGCATGACGTAAATGGTGGAATTGCACCGCATAAAGTACCGCAAGCTACGTTGAACTTCAAGTTCACCTTCAACATTTGCTCCCCTTCATGAATTGATGGTATTACCGGATATTTCGTGTAGTCAACAGCAACACAGTTTGCCCGCATCGTGATATACTTTTGCTTGGCATTATCACTCATTGTTTGTTCACGTATCACACACTAGGCAGAAGGAATCAATTTTTGCCAAGCGTCGCGCGGATAAATTTGATTACTTGCCCTGCTATTGCAGCGGAGCGATTTCTAGCTTCTGAACTGAGCGAGATGAGAAACCGAAGTGATCTCCGACTTCTTCTCCAAGCTCGGAGGCAACTTATACGTAGATCGATAATCGTCGTATTGCACCCGGCGACCGTTTCTCAGTTTCCCATCCCTTGGTATGGTCGCATTACACGCCTTTGTTAGTAGTGCCGTGAACTCGTTCGCATTTAGGTTGAAGAGGATACCCCCAAATTCAAGTTCTTCGACGGACACGTTCCTGTGAAAAATCGCTGTTTTCCATCTTCCCTCGTTTATATATCTCCTACATATTCATATTCATGTGTAGTTCATAGTCCTGTTATCAACGCTGTACCAAATCGCTTGGTGAGCGCTGTGGATATATCCTCGCACACTTTTCAGTCCATCTTTCCGGTTACTCCAAGGCTACAAAAATTGACATCGATAATGGATTCCCGGTTCTTCCTGCGGTAAGTGCCGATGATACCATTATTTGTAAGATCTATATTTAGCTTTGCTAGAGCATTCTTGATCGCTGATGGCCAGACAAAGTTCTTTTGATTCCAGCGTCTATCTCGAAAATTTCGCATGTTTCTGGTTCTTGGAATATTTCAGAATTAATGTCTCTTCGAGTTCTTGGGAAACGGCTTATTCGATTTTCACAAGCTTAGCCTTAAATGGAAGGTTTAGTAGCAGATTTTGATCTGATCAAGTTCATAAGAATCGCACATATGGCTGCGGATATACGGTATGAATACTACGATCCCATATGAAATTTTTAAATGTCAAAAACCTTTCGGTAAAGCTCATGTATATTGAATATTGAACCACATATAAATCTCCAGGAGTTTGATTTGAATTCAGATTGTTTCCTTATCGAAATTATTTTCGAATGCAACGATCGATTATGTCTCTATCGACTGTTGCGTTTAAAATGGAATCGATTCAGAAGTCGGTCTGTATTAGCCTTTCCATGAGATCCCGAGCAAAGTCCAACATCAAAATTACAGCAAATAGACAACATATTTTGATATCAAGCATCAAATTGAAATCTTATTTTGATATCAGTTTAAACTTTTTCAGATATAACATCATATTTTGATCTCATTTTGATGTGCTTACATTTTTAGAAAAAAATGTTTGTTTCTATTTCATCAAATTGATTACTTATTTTGTTATCAATGAAATATTTCACCATCTCAATGAGTTTTCAATTTGCTTTCACTGATAGCATGAATAGTTTTCTGTTTGATGTCATAGTGCAATTTTTCTGCTTTCGATTTTGATCTTTTAACCTTTAAAACGACCAAAATGATAACAACCTGAGCAATCATTCCCAGCTACATCACAACACCAAGTTTAGTTCTCAATTTGTTATCAGACTCTGCTCGGGATGTTTGTTTGATAATACACAGATGGGTCCTTCCTTCCGCGACCAGCAAACGTTTCATTTGGTGTTGGACTGGATCGATGATCTCTTTTAAACTTCACATTTACCCGAGAATGGTCAAAATAAAAATTATCATGGGATGGTAATTTCAAAAACTACCATAATAGTTTTCAGTTACGAAAAGCAAAACTCTATGGAAGCTATTGTTGTTCTATAAAACGTGACAATTTTTTGAATTCTGGTTAATTTAAAAAAATTATTTGCCCCCTGATTTTTTTCAGCGATTTTGAAGGGGGGGGTGACATAATTTTTAAAAAATATTTGTAATGGCCTTATTAATAAGAAATATATAGTTTTAAAAGATGTGTGTACGGAGTTTGTATACCGAAGATAAGAAATAAATTAATTATTTAAATTAATAAGGAAAATTATGTAATCCCTAAGGATGTAAACTTTTTCAATGCAACCAATTCTAATAAGACTGAAAAACTGAAAGATTAGCGGTGGATTCACTGTCGGTTGAAATTCATCTGCTTAAACATTTACAGTGACTAAACAGAACAGAACCATTGTCTATTTCGGTACGTCAATAGTACAGTATTCAAGTGGTAAATCGATTGCACAACATTCAAAAGAGCCGTCCCATCCTTCTTTATTTGTGTGTCGGTATTGTGATGCGGTGAATCGTACTCAACGAGCAGACGATTTTTGAACTACACACACAGACTTGTGTAGAATGCCACAAACCCAAGTACGACGAAATTCATTAATTTTTCATTGTGATACAACAACACGAAATTTATTATTAAATTTCATTATAACTTTAATAGTTATTTTGCATACCGGGGCACACGGACACACGGAAGTAATTCGAAAGTTTGCTGTGTTGTTAGTTGTCTAGGGAATATGTGATAACTAGTAGGAGGAGGAAGGTTGCTTCATTTGAATCTAAACATTATTGTTTTTGTTCGACAATGATATAACCCGTGACTCTGAGTTTATTGGTTCTGAAATGTTTAAAATATAATACAAGCCTTTAACGATGTTTAATTATTAATACAATTAAACTTATTATTTGTTAAATGTTTTTTTTTCTTGTGGCCATCTACTGAAATGAAGATTTTATTCAACTTAGTACTTATTGAATCATTAAACGAATCCGCAATCTGATCATACTGAAATGCGAGGACAATTTATGCTTCGCAAAACGTTTAACAATCAACTCCAGCTCATGTACTGGCGAAAACGTTTGAAACCATCGCTTGCCCATTGTGGATCGGAAGGTATACGTTGCGTTCGCAAACCAATTGATGCAACTATTAGACCCGGCGGCCAGCACATGGGCACAATATTAAAAGTAATTATCGAACCACAAAACGGCCAGCCTGTTGATAATTTATGCACGGTCGGAAGTCACGTTCCTAAATTTCCACCGCCGGCTATCGGGCGCCATCGGGTGACACGCGGTTTCGGAGCGATTTTGATCCAGACTGCAGTGTTTGTGTCAGCGAGCAGAGTTCCGGGAATTGGGTATAGTTGAATTGAAATAAAATTTAGCGCGGTAAAGATCACGCTAAAGCGACCAGCGTGTGGTTCCGGGAAGTATAATAGTGTTTACGTACACGCACGCACACACAGACACAAACAGGAACAACCGGTGGGGGGGTCATTTTATGCACTCGAACTCATAAATGCAGTTCCGTGTAATTGGGGCCTCGATTGGAAATGATTTTGGTGACACACTACGCAGAATTGGGTATCTTTGTCGTTTGTGAAAATGGTTGCAGGTGGTGTCATAGGCATAGATGCCACTACATCAGGACACGATGGACATTACTGTATCCACTGCTGCCAGTTACATGTCAAATTGTTTGTGAACTTCGGTACACTGTATCTAATGATCATAAAAGCGTTTTCGTTTTTTCACGGCGCTACGCTGCCGTTATACGCATAATTGCTCCATGCATATAGGGAGTCCCATATAACATGGGACGAATATGTGTATGACAGCATTAGACCGGTGTAGTTTAAACAAAAAAAAAGACTGATTAAACCAAAGTTTCAATGAATGGGGCACCACTGGACCAACTAAAAGGTGTTACGATAAAAAATTGGACGAATAAGAATATGTGTAAATCCTTAAAACTTCTTAGTAAAAAATCAATTCATGTTTCAATTTCAAATGCAATTCAAACAGAATTTTTAAAAAAATCACTCAAGCTCAAGTTTAGTAAATTCGCATTTCGGAACCTTTCGACTTCTTCCATAAAGTTTTCCTTGCTCCCTTTCCTCGCCGCAAAATGCTAATTTACCTTGAACTGCATCTCGCTGACAACTGTCTTTCGCATCTTCATTTGTAAGGGTCCGCTTGACAATTTCCCAATATTTTTCTATTGTGCGGAGCTCTGGCGTGTTGGGAGCATTCTTGTCCTAGTGCACTACCTGGACGTTATACGCGGCATACCACTCTGTGTCCTTTTTTCGGTAATGACAAGATACCAAATCCGGCCAAAACCGAACGGAAAAATTGTTTTACTTGAACACACTTGGCAACACACGTTTTTTCCAAGTACTTCTGCAAATAAATTTCTTGGTTGATAGACCCAGTTGTGATGTAAATGTCGCTCTTCAAGCCACAGGAACAGACTGTTTCACACGAAATATTTCTTTGCGAACTTCAACAGCTTCATGTGTTTGAAAATCTCTGCTACCTTTCCTCTTCTAATCAACGTATAATATTCTCGTTCAGGAAGCTGTTTAAAGTCTGCCTTAACGTAGGTTTCATCCTCCTGTGCCACGCAATCAAACTTCGTCAGCAGCTTCAGGTTCAGTTTCCGGAATCGTTCTCTGGCCGACTTGTTTAGCTTATCGTCACGATTTGGAGTCACCACCTTGTAAGTCAATAGTTCTACTAGTCGGCCCCCGCCAAGGGCGACAACCTCAGAGGGGCGCTGAAATCATGACCGGCTTTTTGATTTTTGGGAGGATAAAGCATGAAACAAGTCAAGATAATCCGCCTTAGGAGATCGGAGCCATTTCCATGCACACACGAAATCATTTTTCGAATGTCGAACTAAAAAGAATGACATAGTTTACGTCAAAGAGGCGCAAAACTGAGACTTTGCCAAGGGCGCCTGAAGGTCACTCTATGGCTCTTCTGATAATACGGTCTATGTTGAGTTTAGGGGACGAAATGTTTGAGTAATACAAAATTTATAACCTCATCTGAGGCAATTTACCGTCCCGCAAGCAAAGTTTTATGTTTCACCAAAACATATCGCACTCTCGTGAAATGAATTATTGCTACCGTATTACCGCGTTTCCTTACTCGTCAAAAGCATCCGTATTCTGTTCCCTGCCCCCTAATAAAGCAATCAAACTTTATGATTTATTATTCACCATGTAGGGCTCATTATGAAAACAACACCCTCAGCCAATTGAGGAAGGTCCATTCTTGCACTACACTCGCCTTCCTTTGAGTTTCACCTTCATCTTGAAGTCCCTCCAGCTCAGTTTACCACCACGCACGGTGGCGTTATGGGCAAGGTTAAGTGTGGTGTGCCAAATGTTTTCTTTGTAAAAATATTAAATTTTGCCAAACATTAATTTGCCACCCCAACGAGTTTCGTTAGGTTCAATGGGGAGCGTACCGGTTGAGCTAATTTTTTGAAGTCAAACCAAAACCATTGGGGATTTTGGGAAATATGAAATACTTTTGCGGTGGAAAATCTTGGTATACTACATATGAGCGACCGCACACTACTTATGCTGAAGAATCTTTGTCCGATTTATAAGCTTGAAGTTAATTCCCGATTTTTGTCTTCTAATATATTTGAAACGGGTTATACGAAGCATCCTCTGTTATTGCGACTTTTATTTTCGGTCGCACATATATTTCTCAACGCTCTAATTTCACAGACTCAGTGATGTATTATTTTTTACTCGAATAGCAAATAATCGATTAATCACTCAAATAATCTGAACATCAATAATCAATTCTATGCTTTTGAGCCTATTTTGGTTCAAAGTATTCTTACACAATAGTTGTTTGTATAAATCGCCCCACTTATTTTTAATTTGATGCGATTTGGGAAGTTTAATCGGTGTATATTGCATCAATCGAATCAGAATTTTATTTTTACCGTTGATATTGTAAAGTTTGAAAATGTTTGCAAGCCACAGAACTACCACAACCACCAAATTTTCCACCGGACGGCTGCACCATCTATATTTCATTGTCGGTATTCTCAGAACTGTGCGCACTATGGCAACTGCATGCAATCACCTTGCCGAAATCATCAGATCGAACAACAATTTTAACAATTGCCAATTCATGCACGCTAAGACAACTTATAAACGACGTTGTGGCATCTGTAACAGAGCCCAAAGCTGCCGATTTGCAAGGACCATTGCAAGATAATTTGGACGATTTGTCTGCTTGGGCTCTTCAGCTGGGTATCGAGTTCTCTACGGCAGGGCCGGCGGAATACTTTTCTCCCGAGTGGGTGGTAAGATTCGGAGTAAATTCTACTCGTATTGATGTACATTTTAACATGGTGTGTGTAAGTGAAAATGAAAACTCCCTGATAATAGCCTGTATTCACCCTTTGTTAACGGGTTAGCGAAAATGTGTTTATTGATTGCTGATACCACATAGAACATTTGTACAGCTAAGTACCACTTACTTCATTCATTTCAATTTCATTGCACTCCCTGCGATAGAACCTTCTTTGATGGATACTGAAACCCGTATGATAATATTGACTAATGGGGAGGTATCTCCGACGACCGACATAGAACGATTTGAATATTGCTCCAATGGCAAAAATACTGTCAATAAGTCTCCTTTTCAATACAAACAATACCCATCTAATACAACCGGTCCTTGGACGGTCTACTTCCGGACCAAAGATAAGCCATATAACATCATCCATAAATCGCGTGATCTAACTGAACAACACTCGGGCGTATCGTGCTGAGTGATGAGCCTGAGTTACGAATGAGTTTTCTGTGCTGTGGTTCTTTTGGTGCTTTTCAGCCGAATATTATTAGTTGTGATTCCAATCTCTGATTGCGAATCATTATAAAATCGACGAGCTATACGGAAAGCATCGAGTTCAGTGATTTTACTGAGATATTATTTGGTAATTCGAGTAAATAAAATTGCCCCTGACGCCTCTTCGCGCCAGTTGACACATCACGCTTCCATTTGCCCAGCCACTCAATCGGATGAACAGAAACAATCAACACTCACTTTTATCAGCTTCAAAGATGGGGAAAAAAACATTGGATTTGCCACGATCGTCCAGTTGCGAAAACAAAACCAATAAACGGTCTCGAGATGATCTAGACAGATCCAGCGAAAAAGAATCTTCGGCCGACCTATTGGAGCAGATACGGAATATGTTCAACCAGTCAAACAATAGAATCGAGGATAAAATTGACACCAGCATTCGAGAATTAAAAAGGGAGATCACTACGCTTCGTGATGATATGCAGCAGTTTAAGGAGGTTTGTACCCGTGATATAAACAAGCTACGAGAATCTGTGGCAATTATCAATGCAGAAGTTAATTGCAATAAGGAGTCTGTAAACCGGATTGAGAAGTCTAGAGAACTCATATTAACCGGTGTACCGTATGATCCATCCGAAGATCTCATTGTTTACGTGCAAAAAATTGCTGCTGTAATTAAATACGATCCCGTTCCGTCTATTTTCGCTAAACGTTTATCCCGCATACCAATCGTCGCATCCGCCACACCAGCAATTCTACTACAATTTGCCTTCAAAGCCTGTCGAGATGAATTCTACCACCGATACCTTGCCGTTAGGAACCTTTCGCTCGTGCACCTTGGCTTCAGCACTGATAAACGAATTTATCTTAATGAAAACCTTACCGAGCTGGCCCGTTCCATAAAAGGCCGTGCGATCAAGTTGATGAAAAATGGGAAGCTGTGCAGAGTCTTCACGAAGGATGGAATTGTGTTTGTCAAGCTGAATGAAAACACTCCAGCACAACCGATGACGACTTTGGAGCAACTTGGCACTGCCACCGCAGAATTACTACCCTACCCTTAAAGTATTCACTTCCTGCCTTCAAAATCCGTGCCTCCTCTCCCAAGACTTCCCGTGATTATTCCCCTCCTAAAAGTATTACACCTTATCCTTATAAGATATTCTGTTTATCCTTCACAAATTTTCCGTGAATCCATTCCCAAATTTTCCCCTGTCTTATTCCCTCCTAAAAGTTACTGGTTTGCTGATCGTTTTATTGCACACATTGGATGGAGGACGTTATATTGCTGTTACCGTTGCTGTTGCTGTTGTTGTTGCTGGACAATCGCTGCTGCTGTTCGGCTGATCATCATTTGAACCACACAGATAAGTGTCAGAGAAAAAAGTATATACATTTATAGAATTTGTATCGATTCTTAGCTTACTCACTTTTAATTGATATTCCCTCGATATTGTACCTTTTCATATTTTCTCTTTTGTGTACGTCAGTAGTAATATATTAAAATGTTAGCTGATTCCGTGAATGGTAGTGCTCGTGATGTTGAAGGTTTTGCCCATATTCCTCGTGCTGTTATGAATGTAGCTTTGCGCTCAGACTGTTTGAACATTTGTCATATGAACATACAAAGTATTTGTGCTCGTCAGTTGAGTAAGTTCAATGAATTCAAACTATGTTTTGAAAATAGCAAAATCGATTTGATTTGTCTTACTGAAACATGGCTAAGCGAGACGATCTCTGAGGACCTATTAGCTCTTTCCGATTATAATTTATTCAGGAAAGACCGCATTTATGGTCGAGGAGGAGGTGTATGCCTATATTTCAAAAAAAATTTAACCTGTGAAATCATTTCTTCGTCGGAACGATCAGAAGATATCGGAAACTCTGATTGATTGGAGCATATGTTTGTTGAGGTGCGAACGCATAGCGATAAATTTTTATTAGGCATAATTTATAATCCTCCTCGGTCGGATTGCTCGGATGCTATCTTTGAAAAATTATCTGAACTGTCCCTGCTTTATCGTAACGTTATTCTTGTTGGTGATTTTAATACTGATCTTAAGAAATCTTGCCCTAAAACTCGTAGATTTGAAAACGTTATTGGCAGTTTCGGCTTTGAATGCGTGAATGAAGAACCTACTCATTATTACCCTGGTGGAAGTTCACTGATCGATTTACTCTTAACAAATAACAATAATTTTATACTGAAATTTAATCAAGTAGCAGCTCCTGGTTTTTCAAAGCATGATATGATATTTGCTTCCGTGGATATTCCACGTTCACGTCAAGTCGAACATCATTTTTATAGAAGTTATGCGCGAATTGATTCCGTATCCCTTGCCAATGAAATAAATTCAATAAACTGGTCTTTGCTGTACGACATTAATGATGTTAACTTAGCTCTGGATTTTTTGAATTTACGCTTGAAGGAGCTTTATGAAGCTTTTGTACACCTCCGCCCATACATTCCAAGTCGCAAGAATCCGTGGTTCAACAATAACATCTTATCGGCTATGATTGATAGAGATGTTGCCTATCGCTTATGGATAAGCAGCATAAGTCAAGACAACCACGCTCAGTACAAGCGTCTTCGAAACCGTGTAACCCATCTGATCAACGTTGCTAAATCATATTACCTTTCCAATACTTTGCAAAGCTCCAATTCAACCAAGGATCTATGGAAGAAACTCAAACAACTAAATGTTACTAATATCGCAAATGGTTCTCTGCAATTTGATAACTCAAGTGACGAAACTAACAATTACTTCAGCAGTAATTTTACATGTGACCCGCACTCTCCTCCACCAGCATTTTCAAATCCAAATGGTTTTAAATTCGTACCTATTCATGAAAACGAAATCATATTAGCCATAGATGCTATAAAATCGAATGCAGTAGGTCTGGACGGAATTCCCATTAAATTAATTAAATGGATTCTACCTTGTATCATTCAGCCAGTTACTTTCGTATTTAATTTGATTGTGCGTACGTCAATGTTTCCACGTGCGTGGAAAGCAACTAAAGTGATACCAATTACAAAAAATGCTAGAAGTACCAATTTGAACAATTTGCGACCGATTAGTATTTTATCGGCATTGTCTAAGGCATTTGAAAAGATTATAAAAGCACAAATTCAAGCTTTTATATCTGAATTCAATCTCCTGCATCCTGTTCAATCAGGTTTCAGAGAAAGTCACAGTACAACCTCTGCTCTTTTAAAAGTGCACGATGACATTTCCAAAATGATTGATAAAAAGGGTTTAGCTTTTCTATTGTTAATAGATTTCTCTAAGGCTTTTGATAGAGTGTCGCATTCGAAATTGCTGAAAAAACTGTCAACCAATTTTCATTTTTCTAATACTGCAACATCGTTGATTAAATCATACCTTTCATGTCGTTCGCAAGTAGTCTTCGTTAACGAAATGTACTCTCAACCAGTAAATATTACGTCAGGAGTCCCCCAGGGCTCTATTCTGGGCCCGCTATTGTTTTCATTCTTTATTAACGACCTTCCATCTACTTTAAAATATTGTAAAATACATATGTTCGCCGATGATGTGCAGCTGTATTTGTGCTCCACTGAATTATCTGTTTCGGAAATGGCGGATTTAATCAATGCTGACCTATCACGTATATATGCATGGTCTGAACGTAATCTTCTTCCTATTAATACATCCAAATCGAAAGCCATGTTTATAACAAGGTCCCACCGTCCCAATATTTTACCAAGTATTATACTGGGTACTGAGGAGATCGATTATGTTGGACATTTTATGAATCTTGGGGTCAAGTTTCAAGATGATTTCAGATGGAATGGTCATGTGAATATCCAGTATAGTAAAATTTATAATGGGCTACGGCATCTTCGTTTAACTTCGGGCATGTTATCAATCGAAACCAAACGAAAACTCTTCAAGTTGCTACTTTACCCACATTTTCTATATGGAGCTGAACTTCTCCTAAATGCCTCAACTATAGCTCTGAACAGACTGAAAGTTGCCCTGAATTGCTGTGTGCGATGGGTGTTCAATTTGTCTTGGTTTTCAAGGGTGACCCACCTCCAGAGTGAACTGATCGGTTGTCCTTTCACCGAATTTTTCAAAGTGCGTGCATGTATTACTCTATTTAAAATAATTAGCACCGCCAAACCATCTTATCTGTTCAACAAAATTCAATTTTCTATTAGCAGTCGCACAAGAAATCTAACTCTACCTCAATATCGCACTTCCCATTATGGAGACACCTTCTTCATTCGAGCCGTTGTTCATTGGAATCAACTACCTGTCGGTATAAAAAGTATTCGATCTTTACATATTTTCCGTAGAGAATGTATGGACTGGTTTAAGAGAGGGAATTAGAATTTATATGGTAAAATTATAAGTCACACAGTACTACCAAACTGAATTTAAACCGATTGTGGAAATTAAAAAGGATTCATCCTTACTTCACAAGTATATGATACAAATAAATAAATAAATAAATAAATATGAATAAGTATTTAAATACGTACCCACCCGGCAAGTAGAGATTGATGGTGTAGTCTCCGGGAGGGGCCTTAATTGCGAAATATGGGATTGACTCCTTCCAGAACCCTTCGCTTCAGTCAGTGAAAATTCTGGTATGCGAGAAATTGCGTTAAGCAACAATCGAGGAGTATAAGAAAACAACTTATTTTCCTTTCGCCTTTCGCCGGATCTGTTCATCCAAACTTTGTTCTTTTGATCGGGGCTCGTCTAGGTTTTGTGCATGAACTACCGACGTTGCAAACAATAGCGTTATATAGTTACCCATTGTAGAAACAAGGCACGGAGCAGAAAATGCTGAGAATTGTGGAATGTGTTCCTTCTGTGGAGAGACTCCGCATGAACTGTCGACATATCGCACATATAAATTAGACGGGGAAACATTGAAGCATTCTTTTGAGTTCCACTCCGAGGAGAAATGCTAAAGAGGGCAACGCCACCGGACACGACTAATTTCTACTCTCACTAGAGAGATATTCTGACAATCCCATTGAGGGAACATCTTGTAATGTGCCTATAAATTTTCGAAAGTGTAAGCACTGGCGGCTCCAGGAGGAGGCACGGGGGGACACGTGCCCCCCCCCCCCTATTCATCCAGGAAGATTTCCATCCTTAGTGGCTTCCTTAAAGAAGATATTGAAAAAATTCTGTGTTTGATTTGAGAAATTCTTCACCACACTCCACGTATGTCGAGAAATGCGTTTCCAAGCTTCAAAATTTCATTTTCCAAATCGTGCATCAGATACTTTTTTTTCAAGAAGGCGTGCCCCCCTTTACCATCCGGCTGGAGCCGCCTATGAGTGTAAGTAGAGGTTTGCCCACTACTCGGGTTCTTATTTGCCCAGCGTACCCTTCTTTTCAGGGCGGACTAGGTGCCTCTACAGAATTTCGGATTTTCGTAACAACAAAAAAAAAGTAAACAAAATAAAATAAATTACTAAATTTACCGACTTTATTGTCCTCCAACTCTCCACTTCACTGCTGCTGGTGGTGACTCACTGCTGCGGGCGGAAAGGCGGGCGGTTTCCTCCGACCGGCCGGGACAACAACGGCCCCGTTGGCTGCTCCGGTAGCGGTCCTTGACAATTAGCTAGGGAGGTGAGCTTGGCTCCTTTGTTGGAACCTCCCTAGCGACGTTGGTGATAAATCACCGGATTCACTTGCTCCCCGCAAGGAATCCCGGAAGACACCGCAGTGTTCTTCCCAGGTGGAGCCGTTGTCCTACCTGCTTCCCTCTCCTTGACTGTTAGCTGTAAAGGAGAGCAAGGCTCGTTCGATTTATCCTCTACAGCGAGAGGGGCGGGTGCGTCGGATCGTTAACGGTTGGCCGGGGAAGCGAAAACTCCTTTATGCTTAGCTTTCCCCGACGGCGATCCTGCACCATTAAATTCACTTCTGCCCGAACCACGGGCTGGCACTTTTGACGGATTTAATTTGCCGTCACACGCGCGCACTGGAACGTTTTCTACTGGCGGAAAACTCCCGAGAAACTTCTAAGCGAACTTTCAAAAACTCGATGGCCGCCTTCTTAACCTCGACCGAAAAACAAACACCGAAAAACGCACCGCCGCCTGTCATCGCTATATGTAGCATAACCAGCACAGTTATTGCCGCAATAAGAGAGCGGAGACCTATCTAAGCCCTATGTTATTTATACATGAATACATAACAAAAATTACTACACCTATCTTGATCAATGACAACATCCATGGACTATTATTTAAATGAAATTTACACTAAAAACATGAACGAGCATAATGAACAGCGGTGAGTTATGTTGCAATAACAATGCACTCTTCGTAGAGAGTACGCACAAATAAGTATATTTGAACCCAGTGTTAATTGTTACCCTGACGGGTTACAAGAGGAGAATCATTTCCTCTCGTGAGCTTCCTCGTAAACGCCTGAAAGTGTCCCTTGATGGGTGCTGTTACAAAACCGAAGTAAGTGCTCCTATTATTTTCCTAAGTTTTACACAATGTATTGTTATAGAAAACTTGGTTAACTTTCGAAATAGATCTCCCACAATTTTAGGGATCAAAATGTACTATTATTTCAATCGGATTAGCCTTTTTCGGTTCCAGGTATTGAAGTTGTCGCTGATAAGATAATTATCAAATCCGAATCAAAGGAAAAAACTTATTGATATTGTTTCTATACTCATCCGACCTGGTTCTAGGTGACTTCAACTTCCACGGTATGTCATGGGCCTCACGATGATAACCGATCTATCTTAATGTATGATATTCGCGACAATTTCAATATGACCATCTTGACTACGATGGAAATGACAAGAACGTCAACTCCACCAGCTCGGCCTAGCGCGTTAGATTTATCATTGTACTCGACCTCGCTACATTTAGTGTGTCCATTGAGTCAAAAAGTTACGCGTTCATTATATCCGAAACTATCGAATCAAAATAAGAAATTCCTCCGGTGGAAGCGTACAACGTTTTGACTGGCGTGATTCAGACGAAATGAAAAATCGCTCCAGATTACCAGATACAAATGATAGTTTAAGTTCTTTCACTTTGCTTCATTCGGGGTAATCAGAAGGCGGACACTTAGGCATTGGAAGGAGAATTTTTCAGGATATCTTGTCAGAGGACGCTTGAGAATTTATCAAATTTCGTTGGCAATGAAAGTTTTGGAATCCGAACGGTATCAGCAAACCTTGGTTAAAGGGGATGGATGAAGGTCGTGAATTCCTTTGGGTGATATATCGGGTCATGTCCAATCATAGTACGTTGAATGCGCATCTTCGGAGTTTTGGGGTCGAGGAGAACGGTCTCTGCACTTGTGTTGACGGTTATCGCAATAATAAACATGTTGTCTGGTCGTGCGCCTAGTGTTATAGCGTCAGTTTTCTGATCCTGCATGTCTCTCATACACATATTTTTAAACCCCTGATAGATGTCTGAATTTATTTATCCCTTCTCTTTTGGTTGACATGCTAATAGCTACCTGTAAATCTGATCCCAAGAGTTCCCAGCGTATCCAAGGAGGCCAGTCGGCGATCCGGTTCATGATGTCCGGACAGTGATTTACTGTTTGTCAAAAAACTGCAAGTTTAATTTGAAATTGTTGTACATCGAAAATTTCAGACGCATGCATTTCGTGCGTGAGACACTACGTGGTTAATTTCAGGTTGTGGTTTGCTCCAAACTTTCGAGTGGGTAATTCCCCCCTCGGTAATTTCCGAGTGGGTAGTACGACCAATACAACCCACGTATTCCGCCGACCCTGCTCTACGGAGAAAACTGAGCTGATCGTCTTTTCCAGGAAGCATGAGCCGGCGCAACTGCTGTTTCTAATAATGGGTGTAACGATCAATCAGGTCGTGTCGGGGTCTGGGGAGATTGTAAAGGGAAATGGGTTTGTCACATTAGGTATCTGAAACAGAAATGTCAACAAAGGATAAATTTCTCCGGACAATAACCGGGACATGGCTGTATTGTCGGTGACGGAGTTCGGGTGGTGTTGTTTCCGCTCTGGTGCGAACAAACACTTTATCAAACTGTAGAGCATCCAGTATCGTTACTTGCGCATTGCCTTGAGTTGCATGTACTTGAACTATACGATATCTTATGGGAAAAATCGAATTTGGGAACTCGATAGCACACCTTGAACCCGACGCTAATTGAAAACTTCGAGAAGCTCCTCGAGTTTAATTCTCAAATTCGATTTATGACCTTGTTATTCGACTACATGGCACAGAGCATCAATCTTTCTTCGTATAATCCCAACTATATCCGTATTCTAGATACTTCTGATTCTACTGTATTCTTTGACACATCCCCAAAGGAAGAGATTCATGGAATCCCAGATTATATATGCTCGCAAACAATCCCCAATATATTTTATAATAAATTCCGAGAAGTAGACTGTGACAAAATATTCTACACTAACGGATCAAAACTCGATGAGTCCAATGGCTTCGGTATCTCCAATGATAATATCACCGCTTCATTCAAGCTCAATGATCCCACTTTAGTTTACGTAGCAGAATTAGCTGCTATTTAGTACACCCGTGGGAACATAGACACGCTGCCCACAGATCCCATTTCGGACAGGCTCAGTCAGCCTATTTAGGCTCATTCTGCGAAAAAGCCTAAAAAGCAATTCCTGTATTTTCTGGGGAAGATAGGTGAATCCCTGCATACTTTAACTTAAAAATTTTACCAGATTACCGTTGTTTGCGTCTCATCTCATTACTCTTTCCGGAGCAGCGAAAAAGCGGACTCTTTAATGAAGGACTTTTTTTGTTACGGGAAACTTTGCTACTGCGATCACTATTCAGGTTATCTTTTGTGGCTGCCCCTGTTTGCTCTACAATATTATAAACTGCCCGAATTCAATGTAGTTGAAAGTGAGTTGTTTGTTTGTCCACATATGTCGTCCCAACCGGGTAGTACATTATTAATGCAGCTGAGGATCCATTTGGGATAGGTATGCCATACCTCGTCATAAAATGCCTGCCGAAGTATCGCTTTCTTCGAATATATAGTATTGCACAATGGCAGCTCTCGGGCTTGTAGCTACAGAATCGACTAATGTCAACTTGACTTTTGCCAATTTTTTCTTATGATACTTAGTAGGACAATCTCCCCTAAATAAACCTGTGATTATACGCAAATCTTTTCATTTTAGATCCATTAGTTCTTTGGCTCTCGTTGTATCTGGATGTACGAATTTCTTGGCTTGTCGAGCGCCTACTGCGTTACGTCAATCGTTTAGTAGTTGGTCTCTTGCCTAAGTCGAATGTTCGTGTTTGATGGCACAGGTAGGTATGCCTAGCAATGGTTCTGGTCCAACAAACATGTTTGATGAACCATGCCTGACGAATTCGTCGGCCACTCCGTTACCATCAATCCCTTGGTGGTCAGGTACCCGGAATATCATTATGCTATATTTCACCCTAAGGAGGAAAATTTGGTAAAAACCAAAATTTCTCACTAGGGTGAAATCACAGAATATCATTACTTTATTCCGCGTTGCCAGTTGTTCTAGAAATGTGATGCACTTCCAAACCATTTTGGACTCACATTTCGACGTCCTTAATGTCAACTTGGCTGTCCGAGAAACTTTGTAATTTTTGTATGCCTGTTTCGTTCCATACAAACCTCCGTGCAAGTGTATATTGCATCTACCTCTGCCTGGAAAACTGTACGCCACTTTCCCATTGATACCGCTTCTTTAATTCTTTGTTCGTAGACTCCCGAGCCAGTCAGCTCACCCATTTTAGAGCCATCCGTATAGAATGATATTGTACCTTGAGGTAGTATAGAAACCTCTACATCCCATATCTGACGATCCACTATGTGGACCTCATATGAGATATCGAAGTTCGGTTTAGCCTCCATTTTATCTTGAACTGTTGTCAAGACAGGGTTTAGTTTGAGTTCCTTTATTATACTCACGTGACCATTAAAATCCCCATCCAGTAGTGGTCTACCCTTTAGCACTCTCAGAGAGCCAAGTCTTGCCTCCCCCATAACATGTTTGTGCAATGAAGGTAGATGAAGCATGGCTTCCATAGCTGTAGTGGGTGTTGATTTCATAGCACCTGTGACAGAGAGGCGATGGTCGCGTAAGACCAGTAAGCCAACCTCGGTTTGAAACCCCAAATTTTTCCGAAGAGCCCACAGTGCTGTTGTTCCTTTATTTACGGCGTATGTCAGGTGCGAGTTCCAATTCAGTGTGGTGTCTAGGATAACACCTAGGTGTTTCATCTGCGTAGATGATTATAGTTCCACTGAGAGTTGGGGGAACCAACTTCAGTTTTTTTCCGTGAAACATTGGGGAACTAAGGCATCACCGAAGCATTGGCTTAGGGGGATGGATGTGGGTCGATAATGAAAAATATCCCAATTTCTCTCCTCTTTTTTTCGGTTTTAGAAGCTTCCTGGCCTGTCGTCCTTACCAAAACGCTGGTATAAAAGGAATTTGAAGCGAGAACTACCGTGTTACGTAAGTATTTTTTTTTATTTTGATTATAGAGGTTTTAACCTTAGGGTCATTCGCCTCTTTGTCGGGTTAGAGAAATCTCTTTAGAAAAATCTCTAACCCTATGTGCGGGGTTGGGATTTGAACCCAGGTGATCTGCGTACAAGGCAATCGATTTACCAACTACGCTATCTCCACCCCCTGTTACGTAAGTAATTATTTAAATTAAATTTGGTGCAATATGAGGTATTTATAGGGAACGTGCAGGTACGCTGCCACAGAAAACATGACCGAAGGAAAATGCACACTGCGCGCAAAAGTCAATGGTTGACATCAATGATTAAAAAACGTCAACGAAAGAGAGGTAAAAAAAATCGAGTATTATTTTGAAGGGGGTCTTCTTTTTCTGGCTGTGCTAGAGGGCGCGGACGTGAAAATCAAGGCAGCAAATGCGCGGTCCTGCTGCTCGACTGACGCGATTGGCTAAAGAGGATCGAAAAGTGTAATGGTATAACACTCGTCCGCGAGAATGCAGGCACGAAGATCAGTAAGGGAACAAGTTCAGCAAACTGTCGCAGTGAAGTCGCAACACGTCCTGCCGGATCCCGAACGACGGTCGACGACGCAAATGGCGCTATCTTGAGAGAAATCCACGTTATGCATCGGGTAAATCTGCACAATTTCCCTATCACCTCTTGCACAGCTTTGGTAATATATGCATGACACATGGTGGTCCGGACGTGAAGGAGACCCGCATATGAGCCTTCCATTTTGGGCAGCTAGCCGTAAGATTATTTTCATTAAATTACAACAACCGGAAGGTCTGACCACTTTTGAAGGATTCCCCGCAGGTCCGAAGAATACCCCCCTCCCCCTTGCTCGGTTCCTTTCGATTTGGTAGGCTGAGGTAAGTTTTGTTCCTCTTTCCCTGTCATCATGTCCACTTTCTCTCCTCTGTCACTGATACAACTACTGCTACACCGATATTGAGAATAAGCCCCCCCCCCCTCTGAATATCTTTACCAAGCAAACACAAAAATCTAATTTGGAATATGTATTCCCAGGTTAAAGATAGTTTCTCATAAAAACTCCTTCTGTATATCAAACTGGGTTTCCAGTATTGAGATAGAGATAGAGAGTATTGAGATAGATGCAAAATGTTTTCTTAAAAACTATTGTTTCCATTATTGTTAATCAAATTGTATTTCTAGTTTTAAGACAGCTGTAAATGTTACAGTTGAAAAAGATGGATGCTTCGTATTCAACAATAAAAAGAGAAAGCTAAAAAGAGTAATAAATTGAAAAGAAAACAGGGTACAAGATACTGTAATATCAACAGCATTAACAATAACAACAACAGCAAGAAAAATAAGAATAGGAGCCACAATAAATTCAACGACAGTAGTAATAATTACAACTACAATAAAAACAATAATAATAACAACAAGTCCAATAACATCACCAACAACTTCAATGGAAACAGCAACAACAGAAATAATAACAACCGCAACGAAAACAGAAACAACAATAACAGCAGTAACAACAACAACCACAATAACAACAACAGAAACAACTACAACATCAACAAAAACATCAAAACTATCAAAAACAGCTGCAATATTCCTACATGCAACTATTATGACTCAATAGCAATCACCATAATAATCAACATCATTGTTCACCTTGCTCCTGAGAACGTTCGTGTTTTCGTCAATTTCAACGCACTTTTCAGAGGCAGACCAGGACAAACATAACACAGCTGTAGCAGTACAATAGTTTTAGATAATATTATTACGCATAATGAATCAAAAGCAACTTCTTTGAATGCCACTTAAAATTTTGATTTATTGTCAAAATTTTAATAGAATCAAGTAAAAATTAACCAACTCCATAAGAAAATAATAGGCTCATTTTCGATAATTTTAGGTACCGAAAAAAATTGAAATGATGACATAAAAAGTGAATAGGTTTTTGGATGTGACTATAATGTCTTTAGAGATGATCGTAATTTACGACTAACCCAAAAAATGTCAGGTGGAAGACTTCCAATCGCAGTTTATTCTATATTTAAGTCTGAACTGACTGTTAAATCAAAATTCAAAGGTTTTGAACATGTAAATATGGGTTAAAGCACAAATCGTTATTTAAATGCACATTTTTGGCACAGTGTTTTGTCCAACGGATCTAGCTTGCAAATCAACATATGGAATTTTCTTTCAAGCAGCTGATGAAATAATCTCCAATTTTTCTCCAAAACTAATAGATCATATATATGGTGATTTAATGAGCGCAACTTAGATTTTATTCTTGACTCTGAAAATCAGAGAATTCTACTTCCTGTCGTTAGTGAAAATGGAACATAACAATATATGTTTGAAAAAATTGCTGTTATTTAGATCTGCTATTAGCAAACATTAATGAAGATTTCTTTGTTGATGACTGATGTATCTCATTCTCCCTTAGGAAAAAATGAATCCTTTCACATAGCAATAGAGTTCTCTGTTTGTGGGCACAAGAATCATAATTTCATTGACAGTGATTTCGAGGATGTCTATGATTATAGGAAAGCTAATTATGAAAATATTAAATATAAATTAAATAGCGAAAATTGGCAGTCTCTTTAAAAGAATCAACAGAACATTGAATATGCAGCGGAGATCTTTTATAATATTTTATGACAAATAATACAGGATAAAGTCGACGTTGACAAACTTTAAACAAAAAAGTATAATATATGATTAGCTCAATCATCATGAGTTCAATGCTATTTTCATGTGATCATATTTTCAACGGCTGGGTATTTGAAGGGGCAGAGAGGAGTGGATTAGTAGAGTAAGAGTGGAGGATGCGTTTGAAAACCTATCAACTAAAAATTCAATAGCTGCTTATGGAAGCGTCATACCTTTCATTTGAAACTTAGTTTGTTTAACACGGTTCAGCCATCTCTGAGAAAATCGAGTGAAATTAAGTGACATACACACAAACGTACACATATACACAAATACATTTTCCGATCTTGGCGAACTGAATCGAATGGTATGTGACACCCGGCCCTCAGTGAAACAGTCGATTTGTAAAGTAATTGCATAGCCTTTCTTTATATTAGAAAGGCAAAACAAAAATACCATAAATAAAAGTATTTGTTTTTGTTCACGATCGTTGAGTTTCCTTTATAAGCTATGCATCCACGGTTGGCTCCGAAATTCGAGACTTTGGATGTATTTGTTTCAATAAGTAACAAGAAAAGTGCAACGACTAACATTTTGTTGTCAGATAATTTAAAGAAAACTATTTATTAACTCGCTGTATACAACATTATCATATCCTACGCAAATAACAAATCAATAATTCATTTTCACCTTCGCGAGATTGATAAACTCGGATTAACTGTTCAGTATATGGCATACGCACTAGAGCTTCCATCACGGGAATTCATTTCCCGGGAATCCCGGGATTTTCGGATTTCTCGGGATTTCCGATTCCCGGGAAATCATGTTTTCTCATTCCCGGGAATCGGGAACCCCGGGAAAAAAAGGTTTTTAATTTATTCCAAAAAGCTTAGGTTCTGCAAAAGAAATTATGTAGGAAATATTTTTACCGGTACACATTTGGAGTGAGTAGTGAATGCAGATTGTAGCGCTAGTGATGCGCACGATATCTCTGCAACCGAAGAGCCCGTTGATCAGATTTTTTAACAATTCTTTTAATAGTTAATTTGAATAGTTAGATCGCGAATGAAAGGGCTTGCAATCAAATTAGTCATGGAAATGGCGGCACTTTCTTAAAAAATCGATGAGTGTATGTTTCAAAACTTGGGATGGTTTTTAGTGATATCATGCTTAGCGCAAACGCTATTTAAAGTAATGTTTCTAGAACGTCTGCAGAAATATTTGATCGGTTCATCGACTGCATATTTCGTCTAATGTGTTATACCTTAACAGTAATATCTTAGCTTAGGTTCTTCGTCCATTATCTGCTTGATTTTGATTCACACTTATTTCTGATCCTACTGTGATGGAAATGGATTCCATATATCACATTATCTCATTTGATCGGAAATAACTGCACACTACCCTGAAGCATCTCAATCTTTTCATTCAAGATTACTAAAGAAGGTGCTTTGCATTAAATTGATTACATACCATCGTATCAGAACAACGATTCCAATTTTGGACAGTAACTCCAGCAGCTGCGTTTAGTCCCAATCGTAATCGTAATTACCAAAATTTAGGTTATACATATAGCCAAGAAAAATCATAAAAAGAAGTTGATGTTGCGTAAACCAATTGCCATCTTCTGACAACTGCTTTTAGGACAGATATACATGCAATCAAACGGGTTTGAAAACTTTTCAATTTATTCTTTTGTTTTCAAGAAAATCTTTCTCTTTTTTATTTTTCTTCTGTATTCCCGGGATCCCGGGATTTCCCGGGAAATTTATTATTTATTTCCCGAATCCCGGGAAGCTGAAAACCGTCGGGAAATGGACGCTCTAATACGCACTTGAACAACATGACGATGTCGTTCCACTCACTGCGCTTCAATCCGGCCAACAACTCGGGCGCGTAATTAATCGTACATGCAACATTTCATTCCAAAGCACAATATAGATTAGTTTGAATTGAAAAGTCAACAAACACCAATGTGGTAATTAGAGGTACTATTGTCACAGCCTCGCTCGCTAGTGGGAGAAGAAGCTGATTCGCGGTAACAATTATTGAAATATTTTATGCATTCATACCGATTAGAACTGTTTCAATTAATATTGTTAATTGTACTATTACAGTTTCAATATCCGACCTATTAGGACCAGAAACGCGCAGTTGCCTACTATATACTGCGTGTTCCAGTATTGCTAAATCAACATATAGGTATCCAGAGTACGAATGTAATTAAATAAGCTGGCAAATACGAAAGTTTTTTATAAAGCATGTACCTAGAAAACTGCCATTTATCGACATTTACTCCTCAAGCTACATTTTACATTTTATGTGAGGGTGAAATTCATCTTAAATTTATCTGGCTTTCTTGGCAGAAACAGAACGATTCCATGGAATGGCTATCGACACAATACCCGATCAAAATATAATAACAAGATTATAACAAAATGCAATTTTCGTAGTAAGCTGTGTTATAAATCTGGTCTCGTTAGTAGTTAAAATAACAGAAAATTATAGCAAGTAACAGAGGGAGATATAGTTTTGAAATAATTTTGTTATGTGTTTCTGATCGGGATAACTCACTTTTTTGTGATTAATGATTCAATTTATAATTTTGTTGGGAGATTACAAAAGGGTTGATTGCTAATTGTACTGATTCTTCCAATATGCAACATGAATATATAAATTATATAAATTAAAATAGGAAATATTTTAGTATCAAATGAATTGTCTCATCAGTTTGAAATGGATTATCACTAATTTAAAATTTTAAAACCAATTATCATGAAAAAAAACAAAATCAGTCACTGAGATCTTTTATATGTTTACTATAACTCACTTTTGAAGTAAGTAATATAGTATTATCTAAAAATTATGAGAAGTTGCATTTCAAATAACAGATAATTCTGAGCTAAATTAACTGTAAAAAGCAACGCAATTTCTTACAAACTTCAAAAAAGATGTTAATTTGTTCTTTACTACACTACACCCGGTTACAGATCAGTCGTGCTTAGGGCCTGTACGAAACCATCCAAAAAGCTGACGAATTCGCAAGGTGAACCAAATAATGTTCGCGCAGCAGTCATCACTTTCGTGAATTATTTCGTGCCAAAGAGGGAAACGGCGCAACCGAAACGGTAATCATTTATAAATCCACCCTCATCGGGTACCTGTCTGCGGTTGGATTTTAGCGATAGGGAAAAAGGCAGGGAAAACTCGGCTAATGAAACTATTATTACTTTTGAGGTGAACAAAACTGTAATTTTCCGGTTATTGTCCTGCTATGTTATTCATACTATGTTTAGCGGAATTTCCATGACCAAGCGCTGTTTCCAAAGCGGGTCCGTTTTGTGCGATAAATTATTAGCTCATATTTGTGATTTCGTATAATCATCCGCCTGAATGGATTGTGTATAGCGTCTAATTTTCCATCGAGTGGCACGCGTTGAATATTCATTATACTTACCACGACATCAGAGGAAGCGAACCTGTTCTATTGCAGCGGGTTCACATCGTGATAGTGGAATTTTCGATTTCAAAGCAAATTCAATAGTATTACAAAAAGCTGCACCTGAGCTATGCGTTGTGGATATTTGTAAGGTATGTATGTGTCGGTAGACCGGTGAAACCTTACTTCAGCAGAGCCTCGTAAAAGGATATATGTTAGAATTTTTTGGATATATGATTCGGCATGCAAAAGTATAAGCAAGAATAGAAGCTTAATGTACAAATCACGTTACGTATAATAATTAACTTTCCCTCTCTCTCAATAAGGGAAACATTAAAATATTCGTTTCCCTAGCGAGAAGGTAGGTTACAATGAGAATTCGAAGACTTGAAAATGTAATAAAACACTGGGTTGATCAAATTTTGTTAGAACATGAGCTCCGGTAAATTTTTCGGATTCATCATGTACTTGTAGATTTCAAGGTAACGTACGATTGAGTGAAACGGATTGAGCTGTCACATATTATAGTAGAGCGTAACTTGCAGACAAAGTCGGTTAAGTTAAAATCCTAAAAGGATCACAATGAAGCATGACAAAATCCAGTAATGTAAGATGAAAATTCAATCAGCATGACCTAACAAAACAGTATTACACCTATAACCGAGAATGATAGAAATAACAAACTATGTTCTAATATTGTTAAAGATAAATTTGGAATTTCCAAAACGATCGGAAACAATTTTGTTTGAATTTTCGGCTTTTACAGTTAAAAAAACAGAACGACTGCTGTATACCGCCCATCGTTTCGGCCAATAGTTAAAGCCTTTTTCAAACAAAATAAGTTATCGTTCATCGCTAGAACATAATTTGCCAATGATGTGTCTAGATAATTTTCGGCTTGGTCGGTTAAAATTGGCAATACACTACTCAATGACACTTACAAACATATTCATCCTTCCACGGTCAAACCGATCCAGCAATTCCGGATGTAGTATGGCATCCGATACGCTGGGGCGCCACACCAATCATCTTGCCCCCGGCGATAGACTTAGTGTTATGTTTGCACTTAATAATTAAGATATCGTCCGTGCCTTTCCAAAGGAGACGTGACGATTATTTTTCGTCGCAGCAAGATTCGTATCGCTATTCACTTTAACACTTTAATAAAAGATGGTGCAATTTTGTGTAAAAACCTTATTGTAAATAAAACATACGAGAACCTGAAACCACAGAGAACAGACATCCATGATCGAACAAAATATTTAAAAAAAACGTGTGTAAACATTTGAATTAATATACGATAAACACTAGCGCCGCCACACCAACCTATCCCAACTATCCGTCATATCCATTCCGGAACCGGTTCGAAATCCTGAATGGATGCAGTATGGAATCTTGCTCAAAGAAAACAACCGATTCCGACACTATTGGTTGATGCATTTGAGCTGTAATTCATGCTGGAAGTCCGAACCGGTTACGGACTAGTTTGACTGGGTAGAGGAATAACCGCTGTCAATTCAGTCTAACTCAGCCACAAAAAAAATGACGACAGTAGCGCACCTGGCTTGGATATCCCAACTACCTTCGAAGCCGTAAGAGATTTTACACAAGTTGAATCCTGAAGATGGACGTCTGTTCTCTGTGCTGAAACTTTAGAAGCACAGTTTTCAGTCAGTTTTAGTGACAAAATCAGCTAGAATAAATAATTAGCACACATTAAACTTAGGTAATACATATTTTTCGACGTTTTTCAGTATTTATTATCAAATGCGCCAATTCAATTCGTCGCTTCAAAATGATCGTATGGCTCGTTCTCAATGCAATATACAATAATGTGCATATTGAGTTAAATGATAAAATTAAATTATAGCTAATTGAGATAATTGTGATAAGCGTGCACGGCATACCCGATAGAAGAAGGTGTGCGAATAAAAACACTCGCTTGACTAGGGTTGCCACCTCCGATGAGGCTTTCACCTGGAGATTTTTTACTGACCTAGGATAGGTTTTTATAGAAGCACGAGTATACGATGAAATCAAACCTATCTGCTGAGTTTAAATGAGACAAGTATAAACTCTTTCATTCCTTTTGCAACTCCTCGAGGAATCAATTACTAAAATTGACTCACATTCACCGTTTAGTGCTTTTTTGGCAAAGCATACACTGAAGTTTTTTTTATGCGGGGGATACGTACCGCATAAAAAAAATCCGCATAAATAAACCGCATAACTTTGAAAATCCGCATAAAAAAACCGCATAACTTTGAAAATCCGCATAAAATAAAACCGCATAACTTTGAAAATCCGCATAAAAAAACGGCATGATTTTGAAAATCCGCATAAAAAACACATAAGGTGTGAAATATTTTTCATTATTAAGAGCCATAGTACTCAAGGAAGAGCAAGGATTTGAAGTAAGAAAGTTTAGAGAAAAGCGTGGAGTAGGGTATCATGAGCAAGCTTAGAGTTTCATGGCTACTTAACTCTTTTTCTTCTGCAACGCAGGAGTCAGGATCTTTTGGCATTAAATGCGAATCACCTGAGTCTGCGACATGTCCAGACAAGCATAAAGTCACTTAATGACTTATGCTATCGGAACCGTGACTCCCTGGAATCGCAAGACTGACCTCGGCACCTAACCGACCAGCATCGAGATAACGATTTCGAGAGAAATTTCAACGTCGGGAAATTTCTCCGTCGGAGTAGACTAGGCCCACCGCCGGGGACTAGTTCGAATAGATCTGGAAGTAGCTCCGGCAGATGCTCCTGTCACCTGGAAGTCACTCTCCACTCAGAATCGTAGGACCGACCTCGGCATCTGCTCGGGTAGTATCGGTTTCGGAAGATCTTCCACTGCCGGGGAACTCTTCGTCGGAGCAGGAAAGATCCACCGTCGGAGACTATTCCGAGTAGTCCGTAGTGAATCGCCGGCTTGAATCATCGGGGCACCAGTGAACCGGACGCAATCCTCCACCGGGAATCGCTGGACTGACCTCGGCATTCTGCCGGACTGCATCTAAGGAAGAATAACGCGTCCGTCAACGGTAGCATGAGACATTCTTTCGTCGGGGAACTCTCCGCCGAGGTAGGCTAGCTCCACCGTCAGGGACTACGCCGAGTAGCATCGAACACGACAAACCATCAGGGTCGTCGGGGCACCAGTGAACCGGAAGCCACCCCCTAACCGGAATTGCCGGATCGGCCACGGCATCCAATTGGTCAACGTAGAGAGGACGGCATGTAGGACATTATGCCGTGCAGGACTGATATGGCGGTTATTAGACAAGCGAAATCTAGCACGACCAGCTAGACCTGGAATCAAGTGAAGTGCATTAGCACGCCTCCCCCCGTCATGTTAAATGGAATTCGGGGGCAAATGTCGGACTTTTTGGTGGAGTTTAGAGGAATAGGGTTCAGAGTTATCTTCTCTGTTCAGAGTCCCTCACTCTGGCACACGATGGACGAAATCGGTAGTATGGTCTAACTACTGAACGTGTGCCGGGTCGGCGTAAAAGTTTTATCACCAAGTAAAAAAATACACGATCAGAGACTTTTTTCCGATCTCGCCGAACTGAGTCGAATGGTATAAGAGATTCGGCTCTGCGGGCCTCGGTTAAAAAGTCGAATTTCCGAATTTGTCTGGCAACAAAAACCGGGCTAAGGTAAAAACGTCAAAAAAGAGAGAGGAAAAAAACGTGAAAAAGTCAGAAAAGAGGTTAGCGGCCATCTGAAAAAAGACGTCGATCGGTTCCGCGCGTTTGAGTGAAAAGTTTTGGGCTTTTGTGCCCTTCGACCGTTTTTTTGGTCCGGTTCGGTTGTTTATTGGTGCAGTAGGAAGGCTTCCACAAATTCTGGTAATTTGTGGTCAAACAAGTGCCATCGGCTTTGGATAACGGCGTGTGGCGTTAAGGAATCGGCCGAAAATTTCCCCCAGCGAAAAGCACGTTTCTCACAAGCGCTGCGTGTGAAAGAGGTAGCTCCCTTTTGAGGTTAGAGATATAGTGGTGAAAAGCTGACAGAAATCCGCCCACGATAGCCTTCTGCGGAGTGGAAAACTCGTGATTTAGCCCGGACAAGTTACATTTCTACACAACTGCCACTATAATAACCGGTTCGAGAAAAGGAATGAGGAGGGTTCTGGAGATTGTCACTGGAGAAAGTTCGGTCTGGATTTTCTTAGCTTTTTTGCGTGCATACGACCGGAATCGCGCGAATCGGTCCACAGGTTTTACGGTGCTGGTTTGCAGTGATCCTGTCGAGCAAAGGGCGAGGCAAACGCACACAGTTGGGCCGAACCAATTAAGTGCACCTTACCCACCGCATGAGTACCACCGGGTCGAATAGCAGGAAAACAAGACAGAACAACGTCGCAAGGCACAACGGAAAAGAAACCATCAAGCAATTCCCGGGATCGTATGATGACGACTGCCAACATCATTAAGGTGAGTGCACCTCCTTTTACCTCCTTCTAAAAACCATTTAGGATTTGGGGCATTTTTTGGGACTAGATTTGGGTACAGCCAAATTTCTTTTTACATTAGATTACACCGACATGGGTCCCCCGGCGGCGATAACTGCACTGGTCAATCGGTGAAGTACCGTAATCGGTTCGCCGATTCCGATTTGCTGGCGTCGCGCACTACTCAAACAGTCCCCGGTGGTGGATCAAGTTTACTCCAACGATGAATTCTCCTTTGAAAGTATTTCTTCCGACCTCGATTTGTTGTATTGCGGCGGCTTTCTGGCCGCCAGCGTTACTTTTTTGGTCCCTTTGCCCCCACCTCTGCAGCTCGGAGAATATCGGCGTCACTACTATATAGACAGCGTACCCGGGATGTTCATCGTGGCAAATCTCTTCGACTATAAAGTCGACTGTCGCACCAGGTATATCCATTCGAACTTCCTCCAACCTAGGGCTTTCGAGGACCACGTGCTTTGGTATCCTTTGCACATTTACACAATCTGGGGTGACGAAGCATGTCCAACTCGATGCAGGTAGTTCCGGAAGGTTCCATGTCTAGACAAAAATTCCGTCAGAGGTAACCTCTCCATGCTTCCTATTCATCCACGCTGATACATTTGGGATGAGTCGGCGGGTCAACCTTTCTTTATCTGCGTTGTCCCACTCTTTTTGTGACATAGCAAAGGAGTCGGCTCGAAACAGTCTACTTGCTTTTCGTGTATTCCTCCGCTGGTAGCATTCCACGTCCACAGCCAGAGGTGCAGATGGAGATCAACCCGTTAATGACGCATTCTGTGCGCCCTCGCGATTTGAGCACTCATTGGGCAAAACGTGCTCGTCAGTTTTATCCGGTTCGACTTTGAGTTCAGTACCAATACTTCAGTATTAAGGATGAGATACTCGCCAGGACTTGTCCTCTGATAGTCACCCAGTTGGCGCTATTGAAATTCTTCACGTCGATCGTTAACACGTGGCAGTCGCGATTATTCCTTCTCTTTTGTTCTGATACTTTCTCCTCACTCGAAAATCCTTTCCGGACTTGGGGCTACTACAGCCCCTTATCACTTTCAGCGTAGCTCACCAGCTTGTTTAGGACGACCAATTCTAGAAGTTTACCAAAAGTAGCCGGCAGACATATAGGCCAATACGATGCTAGTTCTCCTGATGGCTTTACCGGTTTTGACAGCACACCTGGTGTCTGGATCTTCCATCTATTCGGGAAGTAGCCTTCGTCCAGGTATTTTTGTAGTACTGTCCTGAACATGCTCGGAAACGCCAGGATCGTGACCTTCAGTGCCATGTTGAGGATAGCGTTCAAACCGAAAGCTTTCTTTGCTTTCGCCCCTTTTGTCGTTTGAGACCCGATGGTCATCAACATTTCCACCGTCTGCATCGACGTAGGTGACCATGCGGTTGGGTCGTAATTCGTAAGTTAGTCATCGCACATTTCAGCTAGCATCGTTCGACCCTTGATCTTGGCCAACACGAAACGGTGCGGCTTGGCGTCTACTTTTCTGCACAGCTCCACGTAGCAGGTGCCCTAGCACAGCACTGTCTCACGTTTAAGAGCGCACTAGCCGCCCGGAATGTTACCTTACGCTCTTCTCTGAGTGCCTCAGCTCTTGCGTCTTCTGGTTTTAGAACAGTTAGCACGGAAGGTGCCTTTCGTTCCACCAACATGCTAAACATAATTTTCCCCCGGTTTTCTTGGCATTGCAACTGCACACGCCCTTGCTAGTGCTTCCGACAACGCATCTGCATTTGGAATCGAGACATCTCATCTCCTAGATATCATTCTTCCTTCAGCACACTTCTCAGCTTGTCTTCTGTTGTGATCTCGTCCAGGTTGCTGCACTCAATCACTGTCTCGCGGGATAGAGCCTGGGTCTTGACCAACTCTAACTTTCCAACGGAGCTCAGCAATTTTTGCTGAGTCAGCATATTTTAATCCATATTTCACCCCGACGATCAATGAATCCTGACCTGACCCTTAAGTTCTCTCGGCTTAGGTATCACCTTCTGAATTTTCGGCTTCGACTTGTGGCTTACGATAGTGCATCAAACACTATTGCTTTATGGACTGAGATTATTGGTTTTTGGGCTTTTGTTCTCGTCTTCCTATCTGGGCATCATTTCTCCCAACGCGAACTTCGGGAACTCATTGGCATCGTTTAAGCTACTTTCGGGTTTTTCGGCGTTCTCAGTTCGCATTCGCAGGTCTACTCACGTTAGACGACATTAATTACGAACTTGGTTCCCGTCACTAGTTTCTTTATCCTAGTGTGGACGTTGTTTTTGTGCTTAATGAACTCGTAGAGCTCTTCTATTCCCTTTTTGACATGCGTTTTGTTAGACCTACCAAACGGCAGTACTTCCCATTGCTGAACTTTGGTGTGTACATCTCGCTCGTTCCAAAACCTGACAGTCTTTGACCATCCCGCCGCTCTCCTTGACTGACCACCTGATTCGACATTCGGGGATCTCGCAAATTTCGACTGACTCTTGGAACTCTTCGCAAAATTCTAACTGTACCTTGGACAGTTCGCGTTCACCCCCCATAAACTTTGTCAACCTGTTAGGGATGATTCTCTCCACGAGGTTTCCGAGTGTGTCTCGCGGATAAATAGGTCTACACGATGCCGATTCACCCGGAGGCTTCCCTGGCTTTGCCAGTAACACCACTTTCTGCACCTTCCACATGTTGAAAATGTCCGGGTTGCCAGGATCGCAGCCTTCAACGCCACATTTGGTATTCCGTCCAGATCGGAGGCTCCATTTTATTTTACTCGCTTCGATGTTTTTGCAACCTCGTCGTTAGTTACTGGCTGGCTTTAACAGCCTATCTGGTTCTATCTGGTTCCGATACTTCCCTCTGAGGCCGCATTTTGGCTCTGAGTCAAACAGCGCGTCGCGTACTGAGCGACCCGTTCCACCAGTAAGCTGAACGCCATCCATCTATTGCGTGACTCCTGTCTCGGCATGGTGGCATCACAAACCGTTACAATCTTGATAGATCAACTGTATCCATGCTCTCGGTTCCGCTGTCCGGCCGAAGCACCTCGACGAATAGCTCTTTGTTAAAGGCTTTCATCTTACACTTTGCTCGCTGATCACTCTTTTTCATGCTGCAGCAGGGTTCCATTGGCCGATACGGTAATGAATCGCCTAGTGGTCACTATGGGGATACTTCTAGTTCGCCGTCATTAAAGGACTGCAGAATGTGACGACCAGAATTGACTCGCTCCCGTCTCTCCGAAATGTGCTAACGGAACCCTCATTGCACAGTCATACGGTAAACTTCGCTAGAGCTTTCTGTAGTATACACCCTCTTGGGTTGGTTACTCTATTGTGCCACTGCACAACCCAGACATTGAAATCACCACCAATGATTACCGACTTTCGACCGATCAACTGTGCGGTGAACTGCTTGGATTGCACGGTTCCACTATCCACCTTGGAGGTGCGTAACAGCTGCAAACGAAGACACCGTTGATTTTGGCGATCACGATCTCTGTGTATGAGCATTTTACCACTTCTGCAGCGGGAAAATTACCCATAACCTATATCGCAGCCGACCACCTAGTTAGCGTTATGGGGGTGAATTCATACGGCTCTACAATCAAAGCGACGTCAGACATCATTTCTGCCGTAGACTTCCACAACAGTTTATCTGGGTTAACTCCATTTTCATTGGCCTGCAGTCGCCTTCTTGTAGGCAGGGCATCTAAAGCCGCCCGTCAGATGATCGTTTCCGTCCACTATTCTCTGCATGCAGTATCTCGCAAGATGGACCGTCTCTCCGTATTTCCAGCACATCCTTGATGTATCCTAGTTGACGTTGACGATGTTGGATATCAAGCCGTTCTCAGCAACAATTTCCGCAGGAAGGTAAACGACACGTTTCTAACCCAGCCTTGCACACGGCTCTTCAATACATGGTTCGTATCTGGCATTATCTTCAAATTATCAGAGTTTCTTAGAGGATGCATAAGGGGCTTGCTGTTCAACAACTCACTTTTTGAATGATCAAGCCCAAAATTGTTCCACATACGAATGTAATTGGGTTCACAATCCGTAGTAACAAAATGAACTTTGGTTGAACCCAAGCTTCTATGCGCTGCATCGAGAACAAGCATTTTCAAAAAATGCATCATGTTGTCTGTGGTGTTCTGCGACTTGATTCCATCTGCTGAAGATTCCTACCAACATGGGTTGCCTTTCCAGTTTTCTAAGGAATGGTCGAGTTGCCAAACATTTTCTTGTTGCTGCTGCAGTATGAAAGACTTTGATCTGTAGCCATTTCATCCAGCACCAGTCCACAGTCACGTTCAGCTGCGGACATACCGTTCAGATTCCTTAAAGTTCGTTGATACATTTACATGCGACGACTTTGAAACCCAGTTCAAATTATTTTGCACCTCGTTTCAAACCATCCACCTACCTACAAACCCCATCCTATTCCGCTAATATATTAATTTCAACCCCTCATCATGTTTGTCACGAGAACAAACTAATATAAGCTAGTAGGTAAATGAAGCGGAACCACAGAAAGCTCATATTTAAATTGCTACCCATTTTGTAACAGGCCTCCCCCAGGTCAGCTGGGTGGCAAATGACCCTGGTTGCGCTGGGCGCACAATGATAGACGGTCAACTGGCCGATTGCACATTGCATATGTATGCAAACAGAGCTTGTTGTAGGCAGCACTTGTGCGGACCATTCGACTAGCCATCGCTTACCACGCTCTGTTCTTTATACCCATAAATCGTCGTGTAATTAAGCTAATGAAACACGGCAGATTGCTGTTTAATTGTGCCAATCCTGAATAAAATCATTTCGATAGAATAAAGGGGGAAAGGGGTTCTTTTTCCACGCGTTTCGCTATCAGAGATATGGCCGCCAATCGCAGCAAGGATTATGATCACATCGCACTCTGGGTAGAATAAAGTTCAATTCTTGGCTATGAATAGTGTATGATTTATCGTATGGTCACTGCAATCATATTCGCATTAGCGGCAGACGTACCAGTAGTCGACTTCCATCAGTTCCTTGTCCTGTGATTCACCCGCACACGATTAAATTTGAGATAAAGTGAGGCTCTGGCAGTTATTTGTTACGTCTGGAATTGCCATCTATTTGCTGTATTGGTTTGGTCAACCTCGTATCCACCTCAAGGCAGAAGCTGGAATTGAGCATTACATGGTGCGCCTATGACGATAGGGTATTGTTAGGATTCACTATCAGCGACTACAACTTTTCGAAAAGGTAACAAGGCCCCCGAAATATTTTATTGAAACTTGAAAAATGTGTCTAATATTTTAAATGGAATTCTCTAAGTTTCTTTTGCAAAAGTTGTCTTCTGAGAATATTTTTTTGTAATTAAAATAGGCGGCAGACATCAGTCTCTACCGGTTGACTAGTTGTGGAGGTTGCCGAGGAATACATCAAGTAGAACACGACGAAGCGAGGAGTTAAATGGCTCACTTGTATCATGCCAAAACTGGAAGCTGATTGGTTCACAAAACGGACATCGATACCGAGAGTCAGAGTAGTTTCACCGCCTGGGAGCTAAAAGGCTCATGGAAACGAGTATAACCTTCGGGAGAAATTCCGCTGCCGGGGGACTCTCAGTTGAATTAAAGTGAGTTTACCGCCGAGGACTATCCGAGTAGATCGCGACAAAGCTGGGAACTAAATATCTCATGGAAACCGGTTAAATGGCTCATGGTACCAGGAGCTTAATACTTCACTAATACGAAAGCTAAATAGCTCACGAAAACGATAGCTATACAGCTCACAGAAAACAGAATTAAATGGTTTACGGTAACGCCTGGTAATATCCGAGTGGGGTTCGGAGCTAAATGGCTCAAGTACACAGAGAATCTAAATAGCGTAATAGTTGGAGAGAATGACGGAAGGCAAGAGGAATGTCGGGAACCAAGGCCGCCGAGAGGGGGTGGGGACGGGGTGTTTTCCTCCCGGGCCCGGAGTTTTGAAAGGGGCCCGGATTTTTAACGGAAACTAAAATTTTGGTCAATACTTAAAAAAAATCAATATATCATTGCATATTGGATATCAAATATATGTATTTGTACCCAATTAGAAGATCAGACCAGGGCGGGCCTTGCGTAGTTGGTACATCGACTGCTATGTACGCAGCTCATCTGGGTGCGATTCCTAACCTCGCACATAATAATGGAGAATTTTTTAAAGAAAATTTTCTAACTTGAATGAAGAAGTGAAGAACTTGAATTTGAAAAAATTTCTATAATCGAAAAAAAAATTAGATCAGTCTTGCTAGGGGTAAAAATTAATGATTTAATTAGAAGTCATGAGGTTGTCTTCAAATTTCGTCAATATGAAATCGATTTATTTGATTTATTGTCATGTCTTCGCAACTGCTGGGTAATTATCAAAAGTAATTAGGAAGAAAAAGAAAACTTCTCAACCTTCTATTTAGGGTTGCCACACCGGTTTTTTAGGCAAATTCCGGGTCTTTGTTCATGTAATTCGGATTTTGCCCGGATGAATCCAGTGGATTATTTTGCAATTTTTTCTTCATCATAAACTCTCAGCATCATTTTATAAATCGTCTAGCACACAGTCATCATAAACATCATTCTCGGGTTGCAGACCCTAATCGATATGTAGGGCCCCTCTCGGTGTTGGCTAATATATTTAAAAAGTGCTCACTACCATTTGGGTTCAGATTCACTTTACCCCACAGGACCTTCACTTCAATGGATCAACGGATTATATGCTCCTCACAAAGATTCTTGAAAAACATTGAAGTTTGATTTTACACCCCGCGTTTGTTTATTGTAGAGCAGAGCACAGTTCGTTTGTATTATCCTTCACAGCGAGAGTGGCTGGTGCTTTTTGATTTTTTGCAGATATTCAAGGATGTGAAGTACTGCCCCCACTAAATCAACAAAACTCTTCACAAATGCGAAAAAATACACCTAAATGCTCTACCACAACATTACACTCTGCGGTGAACGTGAATATTATATGATATATTTTGTGCTACGAACTACATAAGAAATAAAGCAGAGCCTATTTAACTTTTATGAATGTTTTCGAAACCAGCATAGCGTAAAATCCAACCTCAACCCTTATTTGTAATTTGATCCATGTTTCGCTATTTTCCTCATTTTTACATGGATTTTCTAAAATTTTGTTAAGATTTCGTTGATTAATTTTTTTTAAGCATTTTAAATATTCCTGTTTTTGGGCGACTTAGTGGAATGCTATATTAAACACTTCTCTTTTTCGATTTCTTTCGCATATTGATACAAACACTGATGAATGCTGCAAGTCGTGGTATATCTGCAATTTCAACATTCTGCTTTTTTATCTATTTCCATTGTTACCATATTTTCATTTTATCCTGCTTTTCACGCTGTTTATTTTTGCATTTTTCTCATTGTTCCTTTATCTACATTTCTCGTATTTTAGTACATGTTTTCAGTTTTGAGCTTTCCGTTTTCCGTAGTTTTATTTTTTCTCATTGCTAATTTAGTATAATTTTTTTTATTTTTTGCACATGTTCCTTAATCTTTCATTTTGTTCATTTTTGTTATTCTTCATTTTTCCACATAACCTATTTTGAAAGTGCTTTTTTCTGTTGGCCATTTTCCAATAGGTTTTTTTTCATTTTTTTTATTTTTCTAGAAAACATTAGATTTATTTTTTTTTGCCATTATGCGCATTTTTTTCTTTGTTTCATATTTAGGCTGTTGTTTGAATTTCTGTCGTTTCTTTTCTAATGTTGTTTTACATTCTTTAAATAATCTAATCTATTTTTTCAATTTTGTGTGTTTCTATGGTATACCATTTTAGTTTTATACTATTTTTTGTTTTCCATTTTGTCCGTTTTTGTTCAATTCATTTTTTTTTAATTTCTTCATGTTTATTTTGTTTTTGTCTTTTTATCTATTCCTCTACTTTTTTGCATTCTTAACGCTTTATTCACTTTTTCCATTGCTTTAAATATTTCTTGTTTTTAATGTTGACTATATTTTATTATTTTCGAGCTTTTCAGTTTTATGCATTTTTATTTTATATCAATTCGTATTTTATTTAGTTGTTTTTTTTTTCATTTTCATTGATTCTAAAAAATTTTCAACATCTGCCGATTTTTTTAATAATTTTCACCATTTGTTCAACAATGTTCGACTTCTTTAATCTTTGCAATTTGATTGTTTAGTTTCCTGTTTTCTTTTATCGATTCTTACAGATTTTGTTTTGGATTATACATTTTTTGACTATTGATTTTAATTTGTTTATGTGGTTGATTTTGCGATTTTTAGTTTTTCTGTACACACTTTCAATATAAAGTTTTCCCTTTATTTTGTTTTTTGTACAATTGAACAAAGGGAATTTTTGAATTTTTTTTGTTTAGATAATGTTTATGATTTTTGCAATTATGTTCTACATTTTTATTCTTTCCATTTCTTTAATTTTTATTAATACTATTGACGAAAAATTTCTAACCTCACCAAAACGTACGAAGACGTATTCAAAATACTATATAGTATTAAAAGCCCTCCGTTTTTACCGTCATTGGCACTACAAACAACTGGAGCAAAAAACTGGTACATAACTATATAATTTCAGTGTAATATAGGTACATAATATCAGTAAGTACAATGGATTTCAAACTTTAAGGACATTATACATGTGAACCACAACATAGCTGCTACGCCGCACACACCCCTCTCCCCTGCCTAACCATGTATCTGACATGAGCAAATATAAAAAACGTTTTTCAACACGCTAACCTTGCTGGTGTGCCACAAAACTGCTACTTAAGGAAGCTAGAACATTTTCCTATACAATCAATCCGAGTTTTTGACGGAATGCCATCTGTAGCTCCTATTTTGTGCGAAAATATCACCCTCTTCACTTGGGGTTTCTTTTCGAAACACTCTTCTCGTTTTCATTGCACTTTTTCAAATGCACTTTTTTCACAAACCACTGCAAAAACACTAGCGAAACTTTAATCGTTTACTAACAAAACTTCAAATTTTCTACCAATGTGCAGATGACCAAAGGAAAATGTTCCGAATCTCTCATTTGTGTGTTTGAATTTTCACTTCAGATTTCAGTTTTTCCTAATGTAAACAAGCGAGTCGGTGCCTAGCAACGTGGCTTCCACATATCTTCACCTTAACTTTGTGATGCACGGGCAATATACAATGATGGGGGCCCGTATTTTCTATCTACGGCCCTGTCGGGAACTAAATGGATGAAAGGTCGAGCCATTCCATGAATAAATCAAGGCTCCAAGTTAACTGCAGAAAACTCGTGAGCAAAATGTTTCGTGATCGCCAAAATCAACCGCGTCTTCATGTGCACTGTGCAGCTGTTACGCACCTTCAAGGTGGATAAAGAATCAGTTCAGCCTAATGTTGGAATAGTTAACCGAGCAGTTGATCGGCCGAAAAGCGGTAGGCATTGGCGATAACTTCAATGACTGCGCTGTGAAGTGGGCAGTTTAGAAAACAACACAAATTGATGTATCCTGCAGGCAGCTCCAGTGAAGTTAGACGTACGATTGTGAAATGAAGGTTCTCTGGTCAAGCATGCCGCAGTGGAGTTTCGAAAAATTTAGGAGATTTTCAGAATCACTGGGCAGGGTTGTTCAAGAAACGCCTTAGTTTGGTGACACGTTTGCAGATTTCTCCAATAACTGCGATGACCGGACGAAGCCCAGGACCATATTTTTTCTTTTATCCAACTTATCGAAATTGACAGGGTGGACTCAGGACCAAAGAAGTCAACCGCTGTACCTGCCCTGGCCAATCCCTCAGTCCATTCATTTCCAGTAGTACCGGTATGTCCGGGCACCCAGCCAAGGTAGATTGTGTTGTAAATGTTTATGTTTATGTTTATTACCTTCACCAACAAGCCCCTTGGCCCCAATGGTGGTTGCTTAAACTAATTACATTTTAAAATTGACAACATTTTCGCTTTTATAGCATTCCGCGTCCGGTTGAAGTCGAAGGCCGTCGCCACACTGTTAAAAATTCGTTGGAGTCCGGTTACAGCGCTCTGGCAACCATAGTTGGTTCTCCTGAACGGAACTCGCAGAAGGGAGTTATTACGTAGAGCTCGAACGCAGGCTTGAAGATCCAGACGTCCGAGGATTGTAGGGCAATCCACTCTGGCAGAGAGTAAGTCCGAGACGAACAGGGCTCGAGAGCAGTCCCTCCGAATGCTGAGTGTATCGAGGTGTATAAGCTGGCAACGGTTTTCATAGCTCGGCAGCTGAAATCTGTTTCGCCATGGGAGATGACGAAGGGCGAAGCGTATGAACCTGCGTTGGACAGCCTCGATTCTGTCAATCCCGTTCTGGTAGTACGGATTCCAAACAGCTGAACAATATTCTAACGTTGAGCGGACCAACGCGCAGTAAAGCGATTTAAGACAATATACGTCCCTGAAGTTTTTCGCTATTCGGAAGATGAACCCAAGCTGTCGTGATGCCTTATCCACGATGTATGACGTATGTGGTTTGAATGTTAATGCCGAATCCATGATGACTCCGAGATCTTTGATGTGAGAGTGTCTTGGAATGCTCGAGCCGAAGAAATGGTAGTTAAACTGAGTCGGTTGGCGTTTCCGCGTGAACGTAACGATTGAGCATTTGCTCGGGTTTAAAACCATTCTGTTTTGATCACACCATGTGCTAAAGCTGTCCAGAGCCCTCTGAAGAAGCTCGGCATCGGTTTTATCCCGTATTTGTTGAAAAATTTTCATGTCGTCGGCGAAAGAAAGGCGGGGTCCTTGTAATGTGAAATTGACGTCATTAAAGTAGAGGAGGAATATTACTGGACCGAGATGGCTTCCTTGTGGTATGCCGGATGTAGCGAAGAATGGTGCAGATAGACAGTCCTTAATGCTGATTTGGAGTTGCCTTCCATCGAGTTAGGAACGAAACCAACGCAGAAGTTGTCCATGAATGCCGAGTTTTTCCAGCTTCGCTATTGCGATATCATGGTTGATTTTGTCGAAGGCCGCAGATAGATCCATATAAATAGCATCGGTTTGCAATCCGTCAGCGAATCCATCCATTACATATGTTGTGAACGAGAGCAGGTTTGTCGTTGTCGATCGTTTAGGCATGAAACCGTGTTGATCATCTGCAATGTAGTGTTTTCAGTGAAAGAAAATAGGATCTAACACAACCAAGCTCCAACAGTTTTGATACGGCACTTAAACACGAGATTCCCCGATAATTGTTGATGTTCGATTTGTTTCCTTTTTTATGAACTGGAAACATGTGCGCTGCTTTCCAGCAGGAAGGGAATGTACCAGTAGTGAGTGATAGCTCGAAGACTCGCCGAAGTGGTTCAAGAAGCCCGCTGATGCACTTTTTGACAAAAATCGAGGGAACACCATCTGGACCTGGGGAACAAGATGCTTTCAGTTTGGCATTTGCTGCAAGAATGGCAGCATTATCGACACAAATTCGGTTGATGGTTCGTCCTAGAGAAGGAGTTAAATTAGCGGCGGCAGCGACTTGTTGTGGTGGCAAGCGCTCGTTGGAAAAAACGCTTGAAAATTTGTCGGAGAACAGTTGGCAAATTTCCTTAGTGTCGGTGCCTAAAACTCCCTTAAACGACATACAAGATGGCAAACCGGATTCCTTTCGCTGCTCGTTAACATACTTCCAGAACGACTTGGGCTTGGATTTCAGTTGACGCTCGACGTTTCGCTGGTGTCTAAAAAAGCCGCGTCTGCTTTGTTGTTTGTATTCATGGTTGAGTTGAAAGTAGTGATTTCGTAATGCAAGTGTCTTATGCTTCGAGAATTTTTTAAATGCAGCTCGTTTGGCAGATTTTAAACGTCTTAGGACGGTTGATTGCCACGGAGGGTGTTCATCGGTACTAATTGTTCGTTTTGGTACATGACGGTCGATAAGGTAGTTAAGAATACTAGAAAACGTCATCGCTGCTTCGTTCGCGTCGTCATTGTTAATATTTTCGTCCCAGTTTATATCCAACAGCGTGCCAACGATGCTGTCGTAGTCAGCGTTTTTAAAATCGTAGACGATAGAGCTTGAGACGTCTTCAAAATTCACTCCTAAGTTACCAGCGAATACAAGATGTAGTGGGGGATGATGACGCACCTGCTTGACTAAAGGAGTCGGTGCAGTGCAGCAGTACGGAGCGCAGTCCCGGGCACTTACAAAGCAGAGGTCCAATGTACGTCCATTCTCGTTGGTGACATTATTAATTTGCCGAAGAGTTGCGCTGCTGTAGTTGTCCAAAATACAACTGGCATTGTTAATAAGCGCAGATTTTTCGATATCCAATCGTAGAAAACCATTACTTGCTTGGCACCACGTCAAGCCAGGTAAGTTGAAGTCGCCCAGTATAACGATATCATCAGACGGGGCGGCGATCGAGGCGATAAAAGAAACGGAGGAAAGATGTACATCGATCAGGCTGGAATCACGAATTCTGTCAGGTGGAAAATACACAACACACAGGAACAGATTGCGATCGGCAAGTTTCACTGATATCCACACTTGCTCGGAGCTCGCCCACCGGTCATCGTTGATCACTCGGGCTTTAATACCACGCCGAACGGCGATAAGCACACCACCGCCTGATGTCTTGTGGCTGTTGAGGGCATTACGGTCACAGCGGTAGACATCGAATGTTGAACCAAAGACCTGGCGAGACAGAGTACGGTTGTCGAGCCACGTCTCGGTCAAGGCGATAACGTCGTAACAGCAACCCGTGGTCGCGAGCAAATAGCTGTCCGTTGATGAATTTAGGCCACCAACATTCTGGTAGTAAACCTCGATGTTGTTGGAGGACGGATCAGGTACAGCAGAGAGCGAAGCCATGTTGCCGTGTAGGAAGATCCTTTCGTCAATCTCACGAACAGTATCGGAACGGTTCACGGTCGCCTGGTCGACTGTGGTGAGGGATTCGAGGCATCCCGAATCAACTGCGTCGCGCCCCAAAATACGACTATCGTCGTCGTCGAGAGAAATGGTTGGCATCTGATAACAAGATGTCGGAGCAAAAGGCAAAAAACTGGAAGCGAAGAATACATCAGCGCTTGAAGTGTTCGGAACAGATGTATACTTGCCATTTGCGGCAGGTTGGAAGACCCTTTCACCCATCCCACACACAGGACCGGGACGACTGATGATCGCTGGCTGCAAGTGCTCGACTGTGGCGGGGGGATCGAGGGCTTCCATAGTGCCAACTGCGGTGCGTCCCAGTATGCGTTGGAACCCGATGGCGGAATGCGGAGAGCAGGAACGGGGTGGTAGCAGCTTGCGGCGAGATTCGTACGATGAGCTAGAAGCGTGAATCGGTTCAACCGTTGTATCGTTACAATTTTTATTATACTTGCCGAGAAAGGCGGCTTGGAAGACCCTTTCCCCACCCACACATACAGGACCGGGACGACTGATGAACGCTGGCGGCAAGGGCTCGACTGTAGCGGGGGGATCGAGGGCTTCCATAGTACCAACTGCGTTGCATCCCAGTATGCGATCGGCATCGATACTCCTTCACAAGGGCGGTGTGGCTTGGTATAGTGGCATGGCCAATCGTTGCGGAGTCCTCTGCAGGACCATTGATGGGCCGGATTGCATTAGAGAGGTACATGCTTCTTCTGGAGGCGGTGGAAAATCAGTCGGCGGACTCCAAATGTTCTGGGTACGGCTGTCTTCAAATTCCCTGAACAGTATGCCTTGCGGCCATGTGTCAGGATTAAGAGCTGCATCACGGTACTTTGGGTGAACTCCAACTTTGAAGGATATGAAGTTCAAAGTACTGACGTCTATGCCTTTTTTAACAAGCGGAATAACCTTTATCTCCTCGTTACAATTTAGTCCTTCTTTAGACATTTTTTCGACAGTCTCTTTGCTAACGCTAGGATGAAAGCGCGAAAGATACATCCAGAGCAACGGCGCGGGAGGTGGAACCGTAAAAATGTTGCTATTATCGACTAGCTTTCGACTACCAACAAGAATATTGCTCGGATCAGGGCCATCCTCGCGACGACGTTTCTGAGGTGGTCGAGAGGTACCGGAGTTTGGCCGGACTGGAGTAGCTGTTGAAACCTTTCTAGTCAGGCGCGAAATTTGCTGGTTATTTTTGGATAACTCGGCCTTTAGCTCAGCACAGACGTCATCCGTTTTCCCAGCGATAGCAGCGATAACACATCCAAGTGAAGAAACGGTGTCGCGAAAGCGAGCAAACTTCATCAGCTTGACACATTCATTGCACATCCAAAATAAGTTTGGGTTTTCCGCAAGTTTTTTCAAAAACGGCTTGTTAAGTTGTTTCCCACATTGCATATGTACCACATTTTTGCAAAAACCCATGCATTCAATAAAGTCGTCATCCGATTTGACGGTTTTCGCGCAGTGATCACATGCACTTGCCATAATGCGTGCCGATCTGAGAATGCGAACAATGAAATATAGATGGCGCTGCGGTCGGTGGAAAGTTTGGTGGTTAAGTCACAGAAGTTCACTCAATTACGTTCTTCGCTGATTTTTTCGCAACACAAAAGCAAACAGGAGACACTTTCACACTGCACAATAACTATGTTAAAAACAAAATACTGAGTCGATTAACACGACAAACAACGATAAAAACTTCACAAATCTCGTCAAAAAATAAAAATAGTTGGAGCGATTTATGTAAACAACTAATCGGTAGGAATACACTGAACCAAAAAAGTTAGTTATTAGATTTGAGTTCGGCATGAGATCACTAGCTGAATCGTGATTTGTCTGAAGGGCGAGCGAAAGTGGAAGATAAAAGCCTTCGACAAAAACGTTACGGCCGAACAACGAGACCGAGAACGTTGATGCGGCTAAACTAACAAGATGGATTATGGCGGCTTGTGACGCCACAATGCTGTGAAAACTGGAGCCACGCAGTAAACGGCTACCTGTCTCGGAGCCGCGCCACTTGTCTCATAACCAGAAGGTGGGCTCAGAGAAGAGGATCAGAGAATAAAAGTGGAGCACAAGCCTGCGTTTCGGGAAACCGCTTTAAAACGGGAAATCTAGCTTAGCAAGTTAGATTGCCACAAGGAGCTGTGCCGAGAAGTACACGCCAATCCCTGGGGAGACGCGTATCGAGTAGTGATGCCGAAGATGAAGGGTCCGTCACCGCAATTTGAAATGTGTCCAGGTAAGCTAAAGATAATCGTCACTTCCCGAAGCACGATGCAACTACCTGGACACCGACACTGTACGGTGAGAAAGAAGGAGCAAACACGGACGATTGGCAAGTGACTAACAACGAGTTGACAGAAGCGTCGATGTGACAAAAATCAAAGAAAGCCTGCCGTTCGAACAAAATACAAAACGTGACGCTGGAAGCTGTGATTCTGATATATCTGGAAGTGTTCAGGATGGTGCCGCAGAAGTGTTTAGATTATGGCAAGTTCTCCGAAACGTGGAAGGTAGAGAAGCTAGTGTTGCTGCCAAAGCCAGGGAAGCCAGCGGGCGATCCAGCCTCGTATAGGCCTACATATCATCTGGATACACTCGGAAACCTTATCGACGACCTATTGAGCTTCAACAACCTCGTCGACTATGCTTAGGTAAGGTCGGTGAAAACAATGAACAGAATAGCGAGGATCGTACCAAACGTCAGCGGCCCGAGAAGTAACGCGAGACGACTGCAAGCTAGTGTTTCGTAATCGATACTCCGATATGGAGCTCCGGCCTGGTGTGCAGCGCTGAAAACCAAGCGGAACCACGAAGAGCTGAACAGGACGTTAAAGTCGCTGATGTCCGTACGAGTCACGAGCGCGTACAGAACAACATCGTCGGAAGCAATATACGTTATTGTCGGGCTGATCCCCATTTGCATCACCCTGCTGGATGATTTCGAGTGCCAAATCGGAGAAACGTGAGAAAGATGGTGAGAATCAATTCGATGGCGAGGTGGCTGCAGGAATGACACAATACGGAAAAAGAAAGCTGGACTTACCGGGTCATCCTAAACCTGTTGACGTGACTTAATATAAAGCACAGAGAGGTAAACTTCCACCTGACATAGCTGCATCAGGAAGTATCCTCATCGGTTCGGGCACGTCACATCACCGTTTTGCCCGAAGTGTGAGAACATCGAGGAAACACCGGAGCTCGTGGTCTTCGAATGTCCGAGGTTGGAAGCGACACGTCGGAAGATGCTCGAAACGGGAGAGTCGGACAACACGCAAAATGTCGTCCACAAATGATAAGCGACATAATCACATGGAACGCGATCAATGGCGTGGTGACGCAGACCATGACCACTTTACAGCGGAAATGGCGTGATGAACAGCAAGCAACCGTTTTGCAATGACCGCCGGGAAATTCTCTGCCGGATTAAGCTAGATCTACCGCTGGGTATTAGTCGAGTAGACCACGGCAGAGCACCGTGTATGAGTCGTCGGGTCGCCAGCAACTGGTCGCAACGCTTCACCCGGAATCGCCGGACCGACCACGGTACCCCACCGGTTGACCCGATAGAAATATAAGAAACCCAAAAAAATCGGTTTGGGAGAAGTTCTTTCGTCGGGGAACTCTCCATCTGCGTAAGCTAGATTCACCGCTGGGGACTAGACTGAATAGACGGCGACGGGATAGCACCACTCGCGGGTCATCGTTGCACCAGAGAACTGGACGCTCTGCTCCACCAGAATCACCAAAAACATCTGGTTGGTTGGTTTGGTTACGTGAGAATTTCTCTCGACGAGAAATTCTCCGTCGGAGTAAGCTAGGTCCTTCGCTGGGGACTAGACAATATGTAGTTTGCGCCCAAATTTTCCTCGTAGCTAGTTTTCGTACTGTCATATAGAAATGTCCTACTTTATGTGGATGGTTGAGAGCTGGTGGTGTGTCGAGGCCTGGTGCCCTATTGAAGGAACTAACTACAAAGTAGTTAGACAAGCGTGAGCGCTATGTATATAAACTAACCCCTTCCTCTCTCCGAAGTAATGCCTTAGGGTAGTGCCGAGGAGTAAATCAGATTTGGCAGTAAGAGTAGTTGTTTTTGCGGGTCGCAGTGGCTCTCTAACCTTGTACCCTATGCTCTTTAAAATAAAACATACATACATATACTACCCATGATCGCAAATCAGTTATATAAAGATATGAAATCCCATGGAAAACGGGACAAATATGCGATCATGTATCCATATACACAAAATACTACGCCACTGAATGGGCAGAATATATATATATATATATATATATATAATTTTGGACAAGAAAGAGTTATAATATGATTTAATGAGTTTTTGATTTCAGATTTAGTTTTAGAGCTGTTCTATATTATTTCGAGAGGTGTCCGAAATTTCGATTTTAGAATAAACATTGTACAATTCGTTATACATAATAACCTTCTTTAATGATTATATGTTTTGTTAGTCAAATTTGGTTTGGAATGACTTTAAGTTTGAAAATAATATTAAATTTAAACTAATTTAAAATTTTCTAACAAGCAACAAAATTTCGGAGGAGGTCCGGACCCCCAGGACCCTCCCCCTGGTTCCGCCACTGGTAAAAAGCATTCAACGATTTATTAAATGAGTCTCTATTTAATTTTGGGGTTTTTATATTCAAACTTTTAAAGCAAACACCGAGCCTCTGAGAAGAATAACGGAGCGACTATCTGAGTTATGGCGATTTCGCTTGAACCTGAAACTGAGTCAGGTTCTAACCCCAACCGCTGTCAGTTCATACATTTTGACAGCAGTTGGGGTTAGGAACTGACTCAGTTTCGCCTCAAACGAAAACCACATTAATGAACCACCAAACCGCAACCCACAACAGTGATATTAAATCTTCACATGCCGAAAGAAATTAATCCTTGTTGTGGGAAAAGCCCTCAATTTCTATCATACAATGTCCTGTTTCTACTTGCACGCCAAGCTTGGAGGCACCTGATTCGTGCAATGTTCCAGATTACCTTGGCGCACCCCTCGATTCACCTGTACCATGGGCCGGGTCGGTAAAAACGCCTCCAATGGATGGAATTGAGTCATTAATCTGTTGGAATGTATTTGATATGTTCCAGCTCCGGTTGTATTGATGAAGTAATTAAGTCGAACAACACGCGTTCCATTATTCGCACCGACCGTCCAGCGGATGTGTTTGTGTGTCATTTTTTGTTGTTATTTGAACTGATGGTATCGTTCGGCTTGGTCTACTTTGTTGATGCCATTTGCACTGCCTGCAATCGCCAGTTGCACACGAGCTCTGTGGGTGTCACGGGGTATATTGACAAACTGATTGAATGATTACGGATTGGTATGAAAACTAGCGCTCCTCTAGTAAGAGTATGGTCAAGAGAAAATCAGGGATCAGATATTGAGATGGCGAGAGATGTTTCTAAAAGAAGTTTGGCAATATTCAAACGCTACATGTATTTCGATGCACTAGCTTCGGCAGTGAAGAATTTCATTAATCATACTAATTAGGAACACCGCAGTTATTTGAAATTTAAGCTCCAAATAGGCCAATATTATAATGCTGCATCCCAGAACAAGATTCTCTGCCAATTTGGAAAAGTTTAATTCATGCCGTCCAGACTTTTACTGAAGATACTTTAATGGAAACGAGTGAAGTGGGTTAAAAGCACTTTTCCCGGCAATCCTGATAGCAGGTTCAGCCGGTGGAAGATTACCGCAGTGTTTTCCGCTGTATTTGAAAATCGTTATGAGGATTTATTGAAAAGCATTTTAAATGCGAATGGGTAGCGTAAATAATTGAAATGTTGTAAAAATCTGAAAGTAACTAGTCAGACTACCATCGAATCACTACCATAAAATAACAGTGTATTAAACCCAACAAACATTTCGTGGTTTTATAAAAGTTTTAATAGTTGCTTTATTCAGCTCTAGCTGAACATTGGAAGTATACGTGTAATCATATATCGTTTATTCCACCCTTAAACATCCGGGATTTGGAGAATTTATTCAGCTTGTCTGATTAAGACACATGAAAGAACAATTCTTCAGCACGTATACATCCTGAAGAAAACCACAGTTCAGCTTTATCAATAAACCTTTTCGTTACCGCTATTCAGCCGAGAGAATTATCATAGGAAAATTGTTAAAAAAGACATTTATTTCAAGTTACACACGCCATCAATCTCTTTGGAAGCCATATTCTTTTATTAGTGTTACGTTACGGTTAGAGAAAAATTGTATTACCTTGTTGGATATCATATCACGTACCTGGATCCGAACCAGCAACCTGTTGAATACTAAGCACTTACCTTACTGTCTGCACCAAATTGAACGGTTATTTGGACGTTGTCCAAATTGGTCCAACGAACGTCCTTCATTGGACGATTTTGAAACCAACCGTTCTTAGAGGGATGCTTAGGATTTCACCGATGTACCGACAAGTCTAGGCTGCTGAATAGAGTCTGTACAAAGGCTACAGTAGTCTTCTATAGATTTGAGTGAACCTAGTTGGCTTGGGTTCGAATCCCAACCTACAATAACTTTTTTATTTCAATTTTTTTTTAATTAATAATTTTTAGAACATTCGGGAATTTTAAATTAGATAATTTATTTATTTCAAAAATGTTGATTATAGTCGTTTTTGTTTCCAAGTAGAGGATTTATGGTTGTCACAAAACATTTAGATAAGTAAAAATGGGTGTTACATGAAAGTGGTGGTAACTGAATGATGGATTGAAGTCATTTATAATTCTAAGGTGGCAATCTCAATTACCACTCCCTGCCAAATGATTTTCTTTGAATTGTGATTTTTTTTGGTAAGCGGAAGTCGCTGTTCGAATTCAATAGTTTATTTATTTATATCAACTAAGTTCGCCAGCATGAATAATCATTTCATTGTACCTTTGTTTGCAAGTCGATGGAGAGAAAACAATCATGGTAACAATGCTGGTGTCAAAAATTTATAGCGACGTTGGAACAAAAAGTTTCTCTTGTGTTCAATATGAGAATATTCATGTTTCACAAGTAAACAGGCCGTTTCGAATTAAAAGGTAAATTTACATAAACGAGGGCGCGTGTTATTTGGTAAGCTTGTACATTGAAAAACTGTAAATCGTGTATTTCTCGTCGTGAGAACTCAGTAGATATAAAAAAACTAAATAAACTTTCTTTATTCATTTATTGATCTATTGCTCCTTAACTGTAATATATGCAAAACATCTCAATTGGAATATACCGAAATAATAAAAAAAAATCCTTCACTTAATAGTAAAAAAAATATTGTGTGTGTATTGGGACTCGAACCCAGGTCGGTTGCCACTCCTCATGATTTGCTAATCGCGCCAATTTTTGTAGTAGTTACAATTACCTTTGTTAAACACATAATTCAGCTAAAAGTCAAAGGTGGTATAACGGCAAATGTAAAGGTAGAAACAACCTTTTGAAGACATGTAGTGCAGCTTAATGATTAAAGGTAATACTATTGGTAACAGCATCGTTTATTCAACTCGCAATTCAGTCTAATTAAGATGGTTGAATAAACTGTTAATGTTTAAATAGTTCAGTGAAAGTTTTATTCAGTTTACATAACCTTTAATCTGCTTCAAATCAACACGTAGTCTTATAGTTCAGCTCCTAATGTTTGTTGGGAAGTTACGTTCGCCTGCTGGATAGATTATTGGAGTCCGAAATAATCGTAATAGACAGTGGCGTAATAAGAAAATTTCTCGGAGGGGGGGATATGAATATTTTTTGTATATATACACAATATATGTATATGTGCATATATCTTTTAGGGAGCAGATTCAAAAACCAACAACTCAGGGAATGGGTTTGGGTAGTCACCCGACCCGCTAATACAACTACTCATGCACTGAACCTGATTCCTCCCTCCGGCATTACTTCGGGAAGAGGTTTTTTTATGTGCACAGCACAGAGCACCCACTCCTATCCAACTACTTAATAGTTAGTTCTTTCAGTAGGTTTACAGTACCCATCCTCGACACACTACCAGTTTTCGGCCATCCACACAAAGTGGCAATTTCTGTATGGTAGTAGGAAAGCTGGCTGTAAGTGGAAAACTAGTGCTCTTCCCCTACGAGGAGAATCTGGGCAGCAAACTTCAGACTGTCTAATTTACTGAGCCCTTCAGTTCCCTTGTGCCATTTGGTACTACTTCCTCGTTAAGTTTCCGACTTTTTCGCGAACCACTCTATCTAGTCCCCAACGATGGATCTAGCCTACTCCGACGAAGAGTTCCTCGGTGAGAGAAATTCGAAAGCGAGCCAAATACCCAGGAGCCGACGTCAGTTTGGCGATTCCAATCGAGTAGGGCGTCCAGCTTGCTGGAGCCCCGGCGCAACTGGTGGTATCTCGTCGCGGTGTACTCTGTCTAGTTCCCGGCGGTGAACCTGGCTGTACGCTAACGGAAAGTTCCCCGGCGAAAGAAGTTCTCCCGATACCGATTCTTCTTTGGTTTCAGTATCACAACTTCTTGAGCCCTTTGGCTCAGTGCCCGGTGCCATTTAGCAGTGCAACTTCTTTAAGCCTTTTAGTTCTCTACTTGTGCCATTTAGCACTACTTCCTTGATGAGCCATTGAGCTCACTGACTTGTTCGCGAACTACTCGGTCTAGTCCCCGACGATGGACCTGACCCACTCCGACAGAGAGTTTCTCGGCGAGAGAAGTTCTCCCGAAGCCAATCAACCGAGGTCAGTTCGGCGATTCCGGTGAATCAAGGTGTTCGGTTCACTGGTGCCCCGATGACCCGCGACTGGTGGTGTCCCGTCGCGGTCTACTCAGTCTAGTCCCCAGTGGTGAATCTAGCTTACGCTGACGGACAGTTCCCTGGCGAAAGAACTTTTCTCGATGTCGATTCTTCTTTGGATTTTGCTATATTTCTATCGCAATAACCGGAAGGGTGCCGTGCTTAGTCTGGCGATTCCGGATCGAGTGTTGCGTCCGGTTCGCTGGCGTTTCAGCGACCCATGCTCGGTACTCTGTTTCGCAGAGAGTTCCCTGGCGGTGATTGCTCTCCTGAACAAAGGGTTCATGTTCATCACGCCGTTTCCGCTGAAAGACGGGCCTGATACATCATAACTTTGTTGACTGTGTTTCACGTCACGTCACTTGTCATTCTGTAGAAAACATTATCCGGATTGATGTCCGGTCCTCCCGTTTTAAGTGGCTTCCTGCACGTCGCTTCAAACCTCGGACATTCGAAAACCACATGCTCCGGTGTCTCCTCGATATTCTGCAACGTTTTGTGTTTTGCGACAATTATTGCAATGATAAATTTAAATTATTCATTACAATAAATCAAGTATAACTGAGTTTAGATGCCATAAAAAATAAACCAAAGAGAAGGCGTCTCCGAAAGTTGCCATAATTTTACTACAAGGGTTATGTCTTGACTAAACGTAACGCTATAAGACGGCTATTATCTCTATTTGAAAAAAATTAAATGAACCACCTTTTGTTATGGAGATTATTTTCGCGCCAATTATTTATATAACCGCCACATCAAAAAATCGCCATCTCGGAAAGTAACCGCCTCAGGTCTTTGTCGAACGGAGGTTTCGTAGACGAGGAACTACTGAACTACTCGCTCATTTCGTTAACAGTTCGGCTGGTATCCAGAAGTTCTGGACGCGTTTCGCAGTGCTTAAATTCGTTTATTTGAGACTGAGTTAAGAGTTATAGAGGTGATTTAGTGAAGTGTGAGTTTAGCTTAATTTTTTTTAATAGTTCTCTTCGGTATTTCTGGTTTAGTTCTTTCGACCAAAAACTGGTCATAGCGTCCAACTTCTGAGTTTTGCCTCAGATTACTACAAGAAAGGTAACGTTTTCTCATGAAATTATAATTAAAAATTGCTAATGTGAGTTCGCGTTGGACAGCAGCGCTCGTCCAACGGGCGCTTTATATTGTACGGGCTGGAGTAATTTGGACCATCGGAAGTCCACGGCGCCAGAGGAGGCGTCATCTACGTTTAGTGTGAACAGACTCGTGTGCTTCGTCAAGGCCCGCCCTTGTGGTAGTCAAACGGAGAGGTGGTAAGTTCGCTTATACTGTTGCGAAAGTTATACAGTGGCCACCAATAACCGCTTGTGAGCCCCGACCCGATTTCTACGTTACCCTCGTGGGTCGAAGTCCGAGAGCCGGCCCTCGTCCCGTACGTAACCAAAAGCGTACCGAGGTGCCGAGTCTGAAACGGGCGGTTTCGTTCCGTTCTGAGGTGGTCCGTAGCGGAATCTTAGTACGCGAAGGCCATCCAGAACACGTTGCCCTCCGTCCCTTGTGTCGTCACGTTTGCTCTCGTGAGAATAAATCGGAAGCTTCCGTCCAGCCGCGCCACCCTCCGCAACTTTAATTTCGGCCATATCGCACACGAGTCGAACGTCAGGCGTCGCATCTACCTTTGCGAGCGTCCTTTTTGCCGCCATCGTTCTCGCCGCCGAAGCTTCGTCAGCCACCATCACGCTTGGTGGCATCTGTAGTCGTCGCCATCGAATACAGCTGGTGTCGCTCCATTCGTCAACGCCATTAGTTCCGTCAGCAGCTATCGCCCGTCATCGTCGGCAGCAAACCCTGCGCGCAGGTAAGTGGAAACACTTTTATGGCCATGACTGTTTTTATTTCCACCATTAGAGCAAAACTGTCCGATACGAACAAACTTTAATAGTAAAAATTTTCAAATTAGATCAAGTCGCTATACGTTTCATTTTTATTAAAATCAGTTCCGTTACCTTAATAAAACCACACTTTATTCAGTTACATTCTCTTGCGTTTGAGTTTGAACCGAAAGGGTTCTTTACAGTACCTCCTGCGTTAACCAAACGAGCGAAACAGTGTACAGGTTTGGCGGTTGATTTGGCGACTTTACCTTGGCGAGTTTAAGATTGAATTTAGGTTAGCCGTTCGAGTCGTCCCCTGAGGAGTTCTCAAAAAATAGTCGGGCAAGCGAAAACAACCGGTGGTCTCTCGATAGCGAGAGTTGCGAATAAGCCACCGAGTTTACCAATAACTTTCGGGACTCGTAGCGCGAGCGGTTACAATTCTCACACTCCGGGCACAATGGTGACGTTACGTGCTCGAACCGATGAAGATACTTCCTGAACCAGCCGTGGCCCAACAGGAGCAGTGTCGGGTGGAGGGTCACCTTTCCGTTCTTTCTATTGAGCAACGTCGTCAAGTTCGGGATAAACTGGTAGGTCCACCTTCCTTCCTCCGTATTGTCCCATTCCTGCTGCCACGTCGCCATCGAACCTACTGTCACCATCTTTCTCACGTTTCTAGTGTTTCATCGATTGTAGCTATCGATATCGCGTACAGGGTGGTTCAGATGGGGACCTTCCGACGATATTGTTCTGTAGGCGCTCGCAACTGGTACGGCCACCAGCCGGAACGTCCTGTTCAGCTTTTCGTGGTTCCGCTTGATTTTCAGTACTGCACCCCAGGCAGAACCCCATATCGCAGTATCGATGACGAAACATTAGATAGCAGACGTCTCGTACTGCTCTCGGACCGCCTATGTTTGGCATGATCCTAGCTATTGCGTTCGTTTTCCGTGGTTGCTGAAACTCAACCATCTCAACCACCTCAAACTCATCGATTATCACTCCATTCATCGCACGCTTCACGTGCCCTCCGACGGTGATCTGCATCCACTGAACCGCTTTGCAGTTGCTGTTGGTCAGCGCCAACTCATCCGTGAGCTATCTGCAGATTGACTCCGTTCATCCAGTTCTCGATAGTGTCAACTGTCTCCGTCACCAACACCTTCACTTCATCTAATGTCTCACTCATCACCGTTAGTGACACGTTGTCTGCGAAACCCGTGATTTCCTGGGCAGCCGCAGTGTCAAGATCCGTTCCAAAGAGTTGGACTGAGAAGGGAGCCCTGAGGAACGTCCTTGTGACTCGCATTGACTTCAGCCCTTCTTTCGTCCCGTACAGCTGCACTCTACTCTGGAAGTAGCTCCTCAGGATCCGGCATGGTCATTCTGTTCATCGCGACGACGATAGCTTCCCAGCTGGCGCTGTTGAACGGATTCTTAACATCCATTGTAACTACAGCGCAGTAACGATCTCCTTCTCTAGCTGCCGTTTAAATACCTTCCCAAGTAACAATTGAAGTTTCATAGCACGCTACAAGTGCAATCTAAGTTTTCTCAGGGGCTGTAAAACTACCATAAAACCTCAATTGTTACTAAGGGTTCCCAGCGCTCCTGAGCATTGTCCGAATTAGTTCCAATGTCGATACTTCTTTGCGAAATCCGAACTGCATTTTGGACAGTCCGCTCTCACCCTCCGTGCGTTTCGTTAGCCTGTGAAGGATAATTCTTTCCAGAAGTTTTCCAAGTGTGTCCAACAAACATATAACCCTATACGAGGCAGGCTTGATTTGAGTCGCATCGACGCTTCGTCGTTAGCCGCTTGTCACTCGTCTGTGTTTGCTCCTTCTTCTTAACCTACGGTGTCGGTGACCAGTTGGATCGTGCTTCGGGAAGAGATCTTCAACGCATATCTTTAGCTTACCCCGGCACATTTCAGCTGGCGTCGACGGGCCCTCAACTTCCCAACCCGGTACGCGTCCCCTGAAGATTTGGGTCTACTTCTCGGTACAGCTTCTTATGTCAAACTGGCTTGCTAAACTTGATCTCCCGTTTTAAAGGAGTCCTAGCTTCCCAAAACGTCGCTTGCGCTCCTATCTCACTCTCAGATCATGCTCTCTGAGCCCGCCTTCTGTCTCTGAGACGAGCATCATGTAACGTATTCATTTAACTAGTAAGCTGGTCGCCATCTACTGCGTGGTTCTAGTTTGCGCGGCATTGTAACGTCACGAGGCTTCACAATCCTTCTTGTTAGATCGGCCACAGTGACTCAACAAAGAGGTCTTTGTTGAAGGCTTTCGTCTTTCACTTTAGCTTGCCGGTCGTCGTTCTCCGTGCAGCAGCAGGGCTCCGTTGGCCAATGCGGAATCGCCTGAGAATTGTCGCTATGGGGATGCTTCTCGCACACTCTCCAGTCCATGTTCGCCGACTACAGAATATGGTGGAATTTCTCTCGGTACCGATGCTCGTTTCGTGAAACAATTTGTTCCCGGTTTTGTCACGCAATCAGGAGCCATTTAGCTCCCCGCTTCGCCGTGATCTACTCGTTGTAGTCGACCTGAAAGGTATGTGCCGAAGTTTGTCGCCTTTTGCAAATAAAACTTTGAGAATACATTTTTTGTTGCATATAATATTTTTTTTCAAAATATATTAAAATATTTCAAGGGGGATTGTCTCCAAATGCAAACCCCACCCCCCGCTACTTCGCCACTAGATGGAATATTTCTATACAATTGTGCTTCAAGTTGATTTCTTGACGCCACCAAGCAAACGTAACGTACCTACAATCAGTGCTTGGAGTTAAGTGCCTAGAAATCGAACCAAATAAATAAATCTTCTAAACAAAGGACGAATTGACAATTCAGTTGATTATAACACCAGAGTCATCTCCAAAGCTCCCCAATCAATAGTGAGAGAGAAAGAGACAAAACAAAACGTGGAAACCGCAAAAAATGGAACAGAAAAATCCCATTAGAATTCTGCTGAAATATCATTTTAATTAAATTTCCAATCCTGTTTTAATTGAACTTTAATCAGCAAACATACACGCAAACCTGTTGGTGGCAGGAGAACATTCCGCTTGAAATTAAAGTGACGGCCCTTCCAGGGTCGGCATTGGCGGCAGCTAGAGCGAAAAGGACACGCTCCACGCCATGTCGTCCAAGTTTCCACCTTCAAGGAGCATACTTTGCTTCCGGGTGGTTTGAAAGAAGAAAAAAATACTTCTCTGGATTACGACAAAATCCAGCGCAAGATTGATGAAATGAATTGATTCAGCAATACCATCTCGCGGATGAAAAGGACAGAAACAGGGGAAAACAGGATTCGATGATGAATGGTTTCAACGGGCGGGCGAGCTACTGACGAGCTCTCGTGATCCTATCCAGTTAGCAATAGTAGCCCATATCTGATGGCAATTTCTCTGGAAATGAGTTCATTAGTGCTGATGTGATTGATGAAGATAAGACTGTGAACTTATGGAATATTATATGTGTAAATTAGATGGATATCCACTATGTGTTTAGGCTCGTGGTGCCCAAGTACGGGCATTTCCTACGTATCCACCCAGTCATAGAATCATACGTAATCTATCATTAATTGATTAATCCTGTGGAAGTTTAGTAAACATCTATTAAACAGCGCATGTAGATGCGAATATAATACTGAAAGATGGATTTTAAATTCATTTGCTTTGTAATTTTAGTCAAACCTACGAATCAGTGATTCATTAAAAAAGCCATCCACATTCAAATATAAATTAAGAAATAAAACTCACGTTTCAGAAGTTCTTAAACAAATCTTTGATAAATGTGAAGTAATTTATTTTAGCTGCGGAAAGTATTTTATACTTCCACAACTTGTTCCCAAGTATAAACACATAATAATTATCGCTGAGCCAGTGCATTCATTGGGTGCTAGTTTTGCGTGCAATTCAGTGCTCGGTCGCTGTTTACCAGTAATTGCAGCGATTTCGAAGGACATTCAACCCAACTCGCGGCAATGAGCAATTTGCGTGTCGAATTTAATGGCATTTCCCGTCCGGCTTCGGAGGGATTTCAGCGAGCCGTCGCGAAATGAAACCTTCGAATAATAATGATTGACATGTTCTAAACTATTTCTCATGCCTCATGGTACTAGGTACTGGTGGAACACCACTACCGACGAGTGATGGTTGACGACGACATGCGAAAGGGGGGATAATCTGACGGACATTATTCAAATTTCAGCGAGTTGCCAGTTTTTAACGTAAATCAAAGGCCGGTTATGGGCTGACGAGGCATAAATCAAATGTTTCCTAGACATGTATTAGCGTCATGTGATGTGTGAAGTTTGTGTTGAACTAAGAAGGCCAGTAGGGAATCTATTGTAGGTTCAGTTTCACAAAAAACATACATTGAGGGAAGGCAACCTCATTGTAACGTAGATTCGTTGCATAATCGATGTGTAGAAGCTAACCTCCCTATGATTGCAAATCAGTCCGATAAAGATAGGTAATCCCATTTAAAATGGAACGAATATGCGATCATGGACAGTATAACTCCTTGGATGTTTTTGTGAACTCGATCGGCGTTCTCTTATATCAATTCCTAGTTACACCGGGAGTGTGTGAACCAAATCGATGCAATATATCTACCGGTTCATCGTCTTTGAAATAAGTGGGGGATTTTACTACATTCTGCATGGAGGAAAGCGGTTTGTTAACACATCCACTACCAGATGGCATTCTTGATTAAAATTCCAACGAAGTAATATCTAAATTAGGTGTGCACAACGCTTTGCCGTTGGCTGCAGCTAGATGGTATGAAACAAAATTTATTACGAAGATGCACCAACTTTGCGTAGGAAAATTGAAGTTCTAGATTCTCCTACAAAGCAGCAACTAAAGCATGAATTAAACAGAGAGAGTTAGAATAGTGAATATTGCCTTCTAAGAAAGTTTTTTATTCCTTCGAATTTATTTGATTGGCTCGGGAACCTCTCCGTGTTAATAAGCTGGAGTAATTAGAAATATTTAAATATAAATTTTTAAAGTCATTCGTTCTGTGACTCTTAGGCAGTTCGATGGTTTTTTAATCTTGATGCGGTGTGATTGAACGCTTAATCTCGGTTTAGCTTTGTGTTTTATTTTCCAAGGCCACGTTCCTCAGCATTTTGTTCACGCAGTGAGGATTAAACAATAACCAGCAATATAAGCTGGATTAGTCCATCGTGACAAACAATGATAGGAGATCTCTAGCTTTCTTGACACATTTAATGCTTTTTGCCGTCTGCGTGGGTGCTGACCCCGTGCGGTGACGGTGTCGATGGCTACCTTCGCGGACGGCCAAATGCAGGTTCTCCCCAACCCAAACAATATCCAGAGCTCTCGACTGGTCTTTTTGTGGTTATCTTCGGCCAAAACAAAATTGTTCTCGACTATGACCGAAATAACAAAGGTCTGCTCAGACAAAGTCAGGGGCGTGTTGACTAATTCCAAGCAGGCAAACGATGTTGCGTGCTGTGAGCAGATTACGTGTGACTATTATATCTATATTCCAGCAGTAAAGGTACAGATTTGAGGCGTCGTTAATGATGAGAGCTTGACGTGAGAGAATCTGCTGCAGTACGGAATTGAAGGTTTTTGAGACCGCTCACTCCAACCAGTGACAATACTTGAACACAAGCGTTTGCATTCAGTATTAATCGCAGGGAATGGCTAGGAAACATACCCCCAATCAAATTCCTAGTGGGTGACCCACCCTGGAACCGCCTCACCGAACTATGTCCTCTTGTACAAGGTCCGTTTGCTCTGTCCGTCTGTTCGTAACGCAGGTCGGGAATTGCGCAAAGTGTAAAGTGTAAGTGACCCATTAACACAGCCACCCATTGTAACAATAAGTCCCGCTGTGGAAAATGCGGTGAGAATCATGTGGATGATTTGTGCAATAGGAATGCTGGAAAGTTTCGTTTCGTAGACTACTCTTGCACGGAACCTGATTCCTCCCCGGCAATACCTTATTTCGGAAAGAGGTTTTTTACGTGCACAGTACACACTCCTGTCCAACTACTTAGTAGTTAGTTTTTTTTTCAGTAAAGTTACAGCACTCATCCTCGACACACTACCAGTTTTCGACCATCCACACAAAGTGGCAATTTCTATATGGTAGTAGCAAAGCTAGCTGTGGGTCTAAAATTAGTGCTCTTCCCCTACGAGGACAATCTGGGCGGTAAACTTCAGACTGTCTAAATTACTGAGCCCTTCGGTTCCCTTGTGCCATTTAGTACCACTTCCTCATTGACCTTCCGACTTTTTCGCGAACTAATCGGTTTAGTCCCCGACGATGGATCTAGCCTACTTCGACGAAGAGTTCTTCGGCGTGAGGAGCTAGGTGCCGAGGTCAGCTCGGCGATTCCGGTGGAGTAGGAGTAGGAGTTCCGGTTTTCTTGAGCCCCAGCGTCGTTGGAGTATCTTCGTGGTCTACTCATTTTAGTTCCCGGCGGTGAATCAGACTGTACGCTGACAGAGAGTTTCCCCGAAGGAAACCGATTCTTCGTTGGTTTTAGTACCACAACTTCTTGAGCCCTTTGGCTCCGTGTCCGGTGCCATTTAGCACCGCAACTCTTCTAAACCCTTTGGTTCTCTTCTTGTGCCATCTAGCACTACTTCCTTGATGAACCATTCAGCTGCCCGACTTGTTCGCGAACTACTCAACCTAGTCCCCGACGATGAAACTGACCTACTCCGACAGAGAGTTCCCCGGTGAGAGAAGCTCACTGGTACCCTGATGACCCGCGACTGGTGGTGCCTCGTCGCGGTCTACTCAATCTAGTCCCCAGCGGTGAATCTAGCTTACGCTGATGGAGAGTTTGCTGGCTAAAGAAGTTCTCCCAATACCGATTCTTCTTTTGTTTTCGCTATATTTCCATCGGAATAACTGTTGGGGTGCCGTACTGGTCTGGTAATTCTGGATCGAGCGTGGCGACTGGTTCGCTGGCGTTTAGACGACCCATACTCGGTGCTCTATTGCAGTCTACTCGATAAGTCCTCGGCGGTGCATCTAACTTATTCCTGCGGAGAGTTCCCTGGAGGTGGTTGAGTCCCTGCACGTCACTTCAAACCTCGGACATTCGAAGACCACATGCTCCGGTGTCTCCTCGACGTTCTCACACTACGGGCGAGGATTTGTGAAGAATTTTTTGCCGGCGTCGGCGGTAAAACATGATGATGAGTTATGTTCTACCATAGACCATGCGGTAGACTTGGGTGCAACGCCCAACTCCTACTCTGCAGAAGGCAAAGAATTCTTCACATTTCCTTTCGATCATGCCCATATGAGCCTGCCTAGTTCTAGTTTTCCGTTCTAAGTTTGTAACTGATTCGCTCTAGAATACCTATCCGTCTTTCAATTTCATTGCTTTCGTTTCTCTTAGTCTCAAATTTGCCGAAAATAGCCAACAAAATCGTTACAGTAGAACCTTGCGGCAAACATAGTAACAAGATATTATTCTGTACGCAATCGCGACTCGTACGACCACCAACCGGACGTTCTGTTCAGCTTTTCGCATTTCCGCTTGGTTTTCAGCGCAACACCCCAGGCAGGAACTCCATATCGCAGTATCGATGACGAAACACTAGATAACAGATTTTGCGCAGGTGTAATCAACGTAGTTGTTAAAGCTCAACCGGTCGTCGACTATCACTCCCAATTGCTTCAGTACACGCTTCGATGCAATCACGTGCCCTTCGACAGTGATCTGTATCCGCTGAACCGCTTGCTGACCAACAACCCATCCGCCTTGTGGTGAGCTATTTTCATCCAGCTCTCGATTGCGTCTATTGTCTCCGTCACCGACACCTCCACTTCTCCAAGTGTTTCATTCATCACCGTTAGTGACACGTCGTCCACCAAATGCACGATCTTCACTTTCCCGGACAGCCGCAATGTTAAGACCCCATCGTGCATCCCGTTTCAAAGACTTGGACCGAGAATGGAGCCCTGAGAAACGCTCGCTGCGACTCGCATTAACTTCTGCCCTTTGTTCGTCTCGTAAAGCAGCACTCCACTCTGGATGTAGCTCTTCAGGATCTGGCTAATTCTTCTGTGTAGCGCTGCGACATTGGCCTGTACGGATTGCCTGGTTACTTCCCTGGCTTTGGCAGCTACACCTGCTTGTGTACCTTCGACATTGCGGGAAAATTGCCATCATCTAAACAATTCTGCAGTAGCATCCCGAACATGTCCAGATATGCCAAGATCGCGGCTTTCAGCGCCACGTTTGGAATTCCGTTTGAACCGGGGGCTTTCTTTGATTTCAGTCGCATCGACACTTCTTTGAGCTTGTCGTTAGTCGCATGCCACTCGGTTGTGTTTGCTTCTTCTTCTTCGCTATATGGTGTCGGTGACCAGGTATTTGGATCATACTTTGGGAAGAAACCCTCAAAGATTATGTTTAGCTTACCTGGGCGCCATTGAACTAGTGTCGACGGGCCCTCATCTTCATCATGACGACTCAGTACAAGTCCTCAAAGGATTGGCGTCTAGTTCTCAGCACATTTTATTATGGCAAACTGGCTTGCCAAGCTTGATCTACGATTTTAAAGCGGTCCTAGCGTCCCAAAACGACGCGTTACTCCTCTCTCACTCTCCGATCATGCTCTCTGAACCCGCCTTCTGGCTTTGAGACAAGCAGCATGTAACGCACTGTGCTACTCATTTAACTAGTAAGCTGGTCGCCGTCTACTGCATGGCCCAGATTTCGTGGTATTGTAACGTCACAAGCCATCACAATCCCTCCCCCTAACCCCTGATAGTACGCCACTGACGAGGAGGAACATTTCCTCTCCTAAACTTCATTGTAAAGACAAGAAGGGACTCCGAAAATTACATCTCCAGGAAATGTGGCAACTAAACCGAAGCAAGCAACTCCTGATGTCGGACAATTAAGTTCAGAGAAGGAGTTCCCGAAACATAAAAAACCCCTACGGAGGAGTACTTTTGGGGATGAAAAAGTGCTATTCCTTGTACGGAATGAACCTTCCCTCTACACAAGGCATTGAAATTGTCACTTGTAACAACAAAAGGCAAAGATCTTTGCATAGCTTCCATATATGTTCCTCCCAACATCGCGATTGGGCACCGACGACTACATGACATCATAGAATCCTTGCCAGCACCGCGACTAGTCTTAGGAACTCTCACGGTACGGCATGAGGACAACTTCAATATGACAATTCTAAACATGGATTCGTCCCGCAGCAGCGCGCTCAAGCGCATTAGATTTATCTCTCTGCTCGGCTTCATGCAGTTAAATTGCGCGTGGAAAGTAGTCCTTGATCTTCACGGTAGCGACCATCTGCCGATCATAGTCTCGATCACCAATAGCTCAAGGCCATCGGAATCAATCTACATTTCGTTTGACATCACACCAAACATTGGTTGCAAGAGCTATGCTGTGGCAATATCCGAATCTCTCATCTTGTCACAAATACTTCCTCCGGAAGGAAAGGACCACTTGTTGCCCAACATGACACTAAACACCGCGAATCAAGCTCATGCGAAACGAGTGCCGGGCACAAACAATCAAAGATGCTCTCCCAAATCGTGGTGGAACAAAGAGTGCACAAACGTATACACAGAGCAGGCTACCGCATACAAGGCCTACCGCGTCGACGCTTGCTATCGACAGTACGCGACGTTACAAACGCGAATGAAGAATTTGATAAAAGCCAAAAAACATAGCTACTCGCGCATCAGAAGGGGGGTTCTACTACTCCCCCTCAGGAGGAGGAGACTTGAATTCCTGCATCTGGGTGTCAGAGACAGAGGGGGCAGGGTGGACAAAGTTAATAGGGTCGAGAAAAATATTAACTTTCAATTGCTGGCAACGGGAGATGAACGGTAAAGATTACAGACTCGGACGGTTTTCATCAAGAAGCATCATGTACTGGGGCATCGTGCCGTCTTCCTCGTGCCAGCAGTCCAGACGATTTCGTAGTACGGCTCAGATGCGGATCGGCTGTGCTGTTTCCAAAACTCAAATTCAGCCCCCTGCCTTTTTTAGTCTTAGTTCTTCAATACATACTCTCGTTATGAAATGCCCAACTGTACTACTACTCATAAAAATAGCCCTAATTAACCCCTTTTACAGTGTTCTGCTAAAAAGATACACAATACATTGCACGGGACAAACAAAAGTATGTAAAACTAGCCGTAGAAAGCGAGATACATTCGCTGAAACTTATCACCGTCGGATGGCGAAATAACATCCGTTTATGTCTTCGAGAGAATTAGAAAATATCACTGCTCACAACACGGCACCTTCGGCATTAATTCGATTGATGATTCAGATCGATCGCTCAGGTTATGTGGCAATTTAGAAAAAAACTTCTGGCGACCATCTTTGTACGCTCTCTCCTCGATGAAAAGCCACCTTACACATGGCACGTCAGGAGTAGTTAATCATTTGCTAGGGATTTGATGCATAACGTCCTTCCATCTAAAGCATCTGCCCCAGAAAACTGACAGAAAAAAAACGTCGTTGGCGAAGAGATAAGATTTAACTAAAATTAACAAACTATGCTCCCTCCACGGACCTAGCTTAAAATCGTCCCCGAGGAAGGTTACAAGCGTGTACGAGCAAGTGAAAAGAAAACATTTTGTTAATTTTTGTTGCTCCCTCCACAACATTTTGTAGCAGGGCTATTCTCCATTCTGTACAAAATGCTTGCTCGTATTCATCCAGCACACAGCAGTTTGTTGTCATTGGCCGTAAAGTGAGCTTTGGGGCTGGATGTTGTTGGCTCGAATCAAAACTTGTCGAAAGTAAACAAAGTTCATTTCATATCGTCAACCTGGCGCCCAGGTGGTGAAATCAACGGGGTGCTGGAGCGTTGCCAAAAAAATTTTATTTCCAGATTAAATTTTACTAAACTTCCCAGTTTAACTCAGCCGGAATGCTGGCTGGATCTAATTCGTATTCCGGCTCCGGTGACACAACCGATTCAAGTTAGAATGTTTAAGGGGTACCATTTCGATGCGGCTTAGCCGCATAACAGAGGCCCGGGCGAGGTGGCCACCGACCCGCCGTCGGAAGCAAGCGAACCTGTGATCCACTCGTTTGCCCGGCTTACTCAAACATAGGGGCTATCCCTAGTTTAAGTCCGACTGAGCGGTAGCGAAGTCGGACAGCACGCGCAAAAGCGATGTGGCGTAGCCACATTGGGTGCTGGACACAAAATAAAATTGGCAACGCTAGCAAAAGGTAAACACAAATGAACACTCCGGATGAACCTATCGTCAATTGACATTTCGACGAGTTTTGATTCGAGCCAATAATATGGGCCCGAGCTTTGGGGAACCCACTTCTACTGCTCCGCCGAATTTTCTTTTTTTTTGCCTTCCACCTCGTGAAGGACGATGCATTCTTTCAAACCGCACCTCATGTGCTAAAGGGGATGACAACTTTTCAACTTGCTCGTCGTACAACCATAATATTCTCGTCAGCACTCCGTACTGCGGTGTCACCACACTATACAAGTTGAGAAGTGGAAAATAAAATGAAAATTCTTCTTTTGTGTTCAGGGCTCTCATTTCTTAACAATTTTTATTTCACAGCCTGCTCTAATTTTCCCGAAAAATGTAGTTTATCTTTCTGTTGCTATTAGGAGAAATACTGTTTATCCACTCCAAACGAAGCAGCCGCTGGATAAACGATTCGATTTATATCAACGAGTTTGTTCAGTAGGCTACACTTTGGTACTTGTACGAAGTTTCTCGTTAGTTCTAAGTGCAAGAGATGAAAAATGGACAAACGAAAACGAAGCTATCAAAGTGGAAAATTTGAGCGAAAATATAGTTTGTATTATCAGAAGACTTATGTCGCTGGTAGGTGGATAAGGTCAAGCCTATGTTTCGAGTGCTTATACATTGTAGACACAGAGAAAAGACTTCCATGTTCAGTTTAATGTACACACTAACTTTTGATTGTCAAATATCAGCAAAATTTTGCTGTTTCGCTGAAATCTCAGCAATTCGGAACTGTCATTGTTTCGTTTGCTGAAAGTTAGCAATTTGCATTCTTTGAGCAACATTCTGTTAGACAGCGTTGTCATTCTTCCAGAAAGTATATAGAGAGACGAATAGTGTAAAGAAAAAAAATACCTTATTGAGCTGATCAAACGAGCAGAGTACTCATGCCTCGTTTGAAAGAGATAATTATTATTCATCAAAAGAGAAACTTAAATTTTTGGTAGAATTTAGTTAGATCGGAGTTGCAAGGTGCATTCTAGGGTACAATTATTAAGGAAAACTAGTTCCAGAATTAATTCATCTATTTCATGCGAAATGCACATCGTTTGCAAAACTAGTCAAACGATATCACAATATTGAATAAGGTAAATCGCTTGTTTTGTTCTTGACAACATTAATAAGTACGAATGAGACGCAAAACTGCCCTTAGTTGTGATATAACAACAATTTCATTTTTAAATCAATTTCAAAACGGTATCTCTTTCAAGAAATTGAAACTTTAAAAACAAAGAGGTAGGCACTGCCAAGCAAACGCATATGCCCCGTGTTAAATTAACGAACTGATTAAAAAATAGAGAAATTCTCTGGACACGAGTGAAAGACAGTAGAGTTAAGAAGCGAAATATCAGTGTGCTTATATTAAATATAAAATATCCCAAGAGCTATGCAAGAATAGCGCACCTGGCGGCGGTTATCCAGCCTACTTATGAATGGGTCGATTATTCTTGCACAAGTCAAATGCTCGAGATGAACGTCTCTTATCTGTGATAGAGATGTGTTCGCATTCATATCTACACAGTCTGAAATGTGTCCCATTACAGCTAAGTTGCTGAGCCAAAGTGCCAAATATGGAAAGGCAAATCTGTAAAGATTTCAGTTGACGATAATGTATTCTTTTTGGAGGGTCTTTGCCTTCTTTGCTGGCTTTGGAAAAAGAATTACGGTCGTGTCATGTCAGGCTACGGCAAAAATTTTGGCGAGATCTGATTTGCTTTGCAATAATGCCAGAGGAATAACAAGCCAGAGCATGGAGTAAAAGAGATGAAAGATACAAATAAACGTGGTTTAAATTAACAACATTAGAGTAGCGAAAATTATGCCAGAAGAGCCGAAACTATGTGTGAGAAAAGATTACATTTTCATTGATATTTCTGCTAGCAGTATACATAGATGTAACGTCATTCAGAACTGATGTAACGTCATTCAGAACTTCTACACAGTTTACATCAATCAGGAATCTGAATGTATTGGCTCGATTGGCACGCTCCCCCATTTTGTTCTGGAAATTATATCATGTCATATTCCTGATGGAGATAGAAAGGGAGATGAAAGAAAAAAGTAGGGAAACTGAAAATGACAACAGAATACAATCACAACAAAAAATAGTGAACGACAAAGTAGTACCTAAGAGTGGCCCGAGAGGACAAGGATTGTGAAGAAAAAATGTTTAGTAAGCTGGTTAACTACAAACCACTGCAGAAAAATCCGATACCGATGCCAGACATAGCCCCAATTAGTTGAGTTGAGTTGAATGGTTTGAAAGACTCTGCCCTAGAGGCCTCGGAAAAATCTTCAATGTTCGAAAATTTCATTAGTTTTATAACATTATATTATTAGAAACTTTAAAATATCGCAACTCAACCCGACCCTCCGCCTCGAGAATTTCGCTGCGCACGGCCCTGGTCATGATATCTAGTAAATTTTATAAATGATCTAATACTATGCTCACACTACAGAGTTAAAACACGTTACAATAAACAGCAACAAGAAAAATGTCATCAAGATAGCGTTAAAACAAGTTTTAACTTGTAGTGTGAACGTAGTATAAGCAAATACAAATTTGTATTTGGTACAAGATAATATATTTATGATCAGATAATGAGTTTGGGTACGATCCAGTTTACCAACTAATGCGTAATATTGTCAGAACAGAGGGTTCCATCTAACACCTCTTCCCTACCAGATCTTGCAAATATTGGGCTACTTCTTACAATGAGTGGAGTGGTACAGAATAAAAACATGTAGTCTTGAAAAAATTGTTTTATTTAAAAAAAAACTATGGGTAGTCTTTTTTTTTCAATGGAGAATACATTTAGGTACTAGCCCAGTACACGTGCTATTAGTAGATGCCAAGCTACCACACGGGGTGTACTGGGGGTGTGTCAGCCTCGAATGGTGACGCAGCCATTAATACCGACTAACCTCCATTGGGCTCCACCATTGTTCCCCCCAGGGACTACCTCTCGGTATTACTTCTGGGGGGATGGCTGTACTTGATGTACTCATTCACTTTCGCTCACGCAGTCATACGTTCTGTATGAGGCTTACTTGGGTGCTCTCTCTGTCGCACCTTGATTCACTCTCTAACACTCCACATGAGGCTGACTTTTGTGCTCACCTTTTTCGTTCCTTGCGAGGCTGACTTGTGTGCTCATCTATTTCATTCTTTGCTAGGCTTACTTTTGTGCTCGCCTCTAACATACCATGTGCGGCTGACTTGGATGCTCACCCTATCACCTGGTTCACTCCCAATCATACCATTCTATTACAACCCTGTCGCTCCCTCTGGCATCCCATGTGGGACATTTTTCTTAGGCCCCACTTCTGACAGACCATGTGAGGCTTACTTGGGTGCTCACCGTTTTCATACCTTGTGAGGCTTACGTTTGTGCTCACCTCTACTATACCATGTGAGGCTGACTTTTGTGCTCACCCTTAACATACCGTGTGAGACTGATTTGGATGCTCACCCTTTCACTCCTCTGCCACGCCACGAGGCATCGATAGCTAAGTTCCAACATACTACGCTACGACCCTCTCATCTTGGTATGAGGCAGTCCACATATACGCCTATACACTCGCTCTTCTGCCTTGCTTCGGAGTGGCTGGGTTTGCCCCTTACGCGGTTGCCAGTCGCTGCGCCAAACCTGCCTCAGCATGAACAGACCATTCACTCACTTTTCTGCGCTCGGCCTTTTTCGCTCCAACTAACCAATCACTAGTTAGTCGTGCCCATCGTCTGTTGCTCGGTGCGCCAGATTCCCTGTAGCCTACAGGCAATCTGGGTGGTTGCAGTCGAGCCTGCGTTCCACTTCTCCACCGATTGACACATCCGTTGAATAAGGGTATTAGGGGTTGTTTCAGCCACAGACGTCAAGCATTGCTCTCCTTACGACGTCAAAACGAGGACATACGAACAGTATGTTTTCGGAAGTTTCGTCTACACCTGGGCAGTCAGGGCGAGCGGGGACCTCCGCGTACCCGAACCTGTGAAGGAACTGTCGGAAGTAGCCATGGCCTGACAGGAATTGTGTCAGATGGAAGTGAACTTCCCCATGGAGTCTGCCCACCCAGCTCGATATATTAGGTATCAGCCGGTGGGTCCACCTACCTTACGAGGTGTTATCCCACTCACGCTGCCATCTGGCAACCGAGGTCACCCTGATGCGCTCGCGGGCTCCTCTATGTCCACGTAGCTGGAAGCACTCCTCGTCTTCCCGGATGACCAGCCCAACTCGCATCGTGCTCGCTATCACGCAGGATGCATCGTGTGATACCGTGCGGTAGGCAGATATCACTCTGAGGCACATCACGCGGTAGGTGCTCTCCAATTTCCGTAGGTAACTGGTTACCCTCAGGGCTCTTGACCATGACGGGCCGCCGTACCTGAGGATATACGGAAACGCCTGCCAGTAGCCTACGTCTACTGGCGCACACCTTTGAGCTGTTGGACGTCATCGTCGATAGTGCCGCAACAGCAGTCGACGCTCTCTTGCATGTATAGTCGACGTGGCTGCCGAAGGTTTGCTTGTCGTCTATAATGACTCCGAGAGACTTCAGACTCTGCAGTGAGGTGATCACGACTTCTCCCACATGGATAACTGGATGCTGTGCCGACTTGCGGTTGTTGACGATAACTACCTCCGTCTTATGTTGAGCGAGCTCCAGGCCTCTCGCGCTCATCCATTCCTCCACCGTGCTGATCGCGTGTTCTGCGGTTAGTTCTACCTCAGGAATTGACTCCCCGTAGACCTCCAAGGTTACGTCGTCAGCAAAGCCGACGATCTTGACCCCAGGAGGGAACTTCAGTCTCAGAACCCCGTCATACATGAGGTTCCATAGCACCGGGCCTAGGATCGAGCCCTGCGGGACTCCGGCGGTAATCGGAACCCTTTTCTGACCGGCATCGGTCTCGTATAGCAGTATGCGGTTCTGGAAGTAACTTTCCAAGATCCGGTACAGACCCACCGGTAGGCTAAGCCGGTGTAACGAGAGCGCGATGGCATCCCAGCTTGCGCTGTTGAATGCGTTCTTCACGTCAAGTGTCACTAACGCACAGTATCGAATACCTCGCCTTTTTCGTTGGATCGCTATCTCGGCAGTATTTATCACTGAGTTGAGAGCGTCCACTGTGGACTTACCCTTCCGAAAGCCAAACTGGTTGCTTGACAGACCGTCCGTACCTTCCGCGTACGGGATTAGCCTGTTGAGGATGATCCTCTCAAGCAGTTTGCCAGTCGTGTCGATCAGACAGATTGGTCTGTACGCCGATGGGTCGCCTGGCGGCTTCCCGGGCTTCAGCAACAGCACCAATTTCTGCCTTTTCCATCTATCGGGGAAACGGCACTCGTCAAGGCATCTCTGCATAGCTAGCCTGAACATGTTCGGGTTCGCTATGATCGCTGCCTTGAGAGCGTTGTTTGGAACTCCATCCGGCCCTGGAGCTTTGTTCATTGCTAGGGATTTAGCCACTGCGAGTAGCTCTTCATTCATCACCGGAGCCACCATTTCGGCCGTGCCCGCACTGTCTCGTAGTGCAGGTGGCCAGGGGCTTGTGGCTCGAGACGGGAAGAGAACTTCGATAATCGTTGCCAACCGGTCCGGATACCGTTCTGGGGGTGAGAAGCCCCCTTTGGTCTTGGCCATCACAATTCTGTAGGCGTCACCCCACGGATTCGCGTTGGCACTCTCACACAGGTTTTCGAAACACTCTCTTCATTCATCACCGGAGCCACCATTTCGGCCGTGCCCGTAGTGCAGGTGGCCAGGGGCTTGTGGCTCGAGACGGGAAGAGTGCTTCGATAATCGTCGCCAACCGGTCCGGAGACCGTTTTGGAAGTGAAGAGCCCCCTTTGGTCTTGGCCATCACAATTCTGTAGGCGTCACCCCACGGATTCGCGTTGGCACTCTCACACAGGTTGTCGAAACACGCTCTCTTGCTGCTTTTAATGGCCTTGTTAAGGGCCAATTTCGCAGCTCGAAACACTTCACGGCGTTTTTCTCTTGCATCCTCGGTGCGAGCTCTTTGTATCCTACGTCTAGCTCTGAGGCAGGCTGATCGTAGAGCTGCAATCTCGGCACTTCACCAGTATACCGGGCATCTGCCGTTTCTTGGCAGGGTTTTTCTCGGCATAGTGGCGTCGCACGCGCGTGATAGAACGGCTACCAGCGCATCCCCGCTTAGACTGTCGGTGTTGGTCTCCAGTCCCAGGGCCGCGGTGAAAGCTTTGCTGTCAAAGTGATTGGACTTCCACCCGCGTACCTGACAGGGATCTCCCGCCCTCGGATGCTGCACACCATAGTTGATCCTAAAGTGGATTACTAAATGATCGCTGTGGGTGTAGCCATCGTCTACCCTCCATTCCATGCCTGGAACCAGACTCGGGCTGTCAAATGTTACGTCAATCCATGCTTCCACCCCGTTTCTACGGAATGTGCTAGCGGAGCCATTATTAGCTGGCACAGTATCGAGTTTCGCAAGCGCCTCCATTAGCGCTTGGCCCCTACTATTTGTACAGCGGCGTCTCCACTCTATGGGCCACCTTGGTGGAGCGTAGCAGCTGCAATAGAACACACCACTGATCTTGGCAATCGCAACACCCTCGGCGGAGGAGTGTATTACCTCTTGAACCGGCTGCACAATGATTAAGATTTAGCTGTGTGACGTTCACGGCTTCTTCTTATTTGCCTCACCGAAGGGACACGAAGGTCCGCCCATAGCATTATGTGTAGTCTAGGATAGGGTGACCATACGTCCTGGTTTCCCAGGACATGTCCTGGTTTTGCATTGACTGTCCTGGTGTCCTGGGAAGTCGAGGAAAATGCTTGATTTGTCCTGGTTTTTCTCCTGGAAGCCTAATATATTTCTATTTATTCAGTCTTTATTATGATCCAGATCGCAGTTACGAACGACCGCAACCATAACTGCAACGTATTCTCACCCTCCATCGGAATGCGACAAACAAAACTTAATACAATCAAATCTCCCCGTTGTACCTTCAGATGGTTTTTTTAATCTCTCAAGAGTGGCTCGTCAATATCGATGAAACAATGGTTACCAGCGCTTCTTCTCGAATCAAATCGCTTTCAATCCGTGACCCGCAGAATTCCCTTTGTACCTCTGAAAAGATACATCGGCGTTTTGGTGCTTCTGCTTCTACTTGAGTTCTCTTGCTAGTGGCTTTATTCGTTTTACTGGAAATCCATTCCATAAAAAGAAAAATATCAACTATCGTGGAAAAATTTCAATGAGTGCTCTCTCGAGCTGGGGATCATGGAATTACTACAGGGTCGATACCAGTACCTATTCAGTCGCTCTGCTTGTTAACAGTGCAGTGAATCAAACGAACGTTTCTACCTAAAGTCTGCTGTCCATATGTACCGTGCCAGTATTATAAACAAGCAAAGCAATCGAATAATAAAATTCGTCCCAAGCCAGTGTGAACAATAAAGCACCGTTACTTTCATCGGTGCGATATCGATCATTCATTTTAAGATGTTTGAAACTCAACAGCAACTTTGCAATTGTAGTTCAGACTAACGGAAGTCGTCGTTATACAAGCCCACCCCACTCTCGTTACTGATAACTATTAAAACTTTGGTCATAACGGTAAGCTACGCTATGGAAGACAACATGCAATACGTTGTTGAGCATGATAATGTTAGGACCAAGATACCCGTATATATTGACAATGATAAGATTGATATTCGTCTGCACGATCTACACCTGGGTACTATTAATAAATTTATTACAACCGTCATATCGGAATACGTATGATTTAAGTTTGAAACCAGGAGAAAATTTTTCTAGGTATTTCCAACGGTGTTTCTTTCGTAAAATGCGAGTGACGGAACCTATTACGTCATATCTGAACCTTCAATTCAAAACAAAACGCGTGACCAAATCTCAAATCACGCTGTGCACGTATGAAGGACAGACCCCTGCGTGCCCTACGTTATTACACAAGAAGACATACTACGAGAAACCATGTACACAAACCTCTAACGAAGCAATATCAACTGCATGCATACCCATCACACAGGCCTTCATCAACATCAACTAAATCACAAACCGTTGGAGTTGCAGCTCAGGCACCAACGAATATTGCAACAACAGAACCTACGCACAGCGTGTCCGATCATTGTGATGCGCCTACTACTTCCCAATCAACTGCTAGCACCACCGATAATAAAGTAAATAACAAAGAACTCAAACCAGGTAATCGTGAAAGCCCATAGAACATTAACAGCGAGGATAGCATGAACGAAAACGATAAACCGAGAGAAAGCGGACGAAGTGATCCACAAGCAACAAGAGGCAATAAAATAAACCGATCTTCAATAAGAAATAAAATCTTTTTTATTTCGAATATAGAGGTTTTACTTAAGGTTATTCGCCTCGTCAGGTTAGAAAAATCTCTTATGAAAATTCCTAACCCTATGTGCGGGGTCGCGGCTCGAACCCAGGTGCGCTGCGTACAAGGTAATCGATTTACCAACTACGCTACGCCTACCCCCAATTCAATTTATTTATTTTTATTTACACATTGGCAATGTCGATTGAGAGGTAGCGGGGGGAAGCAGTACTCTTTCGACTGTCCTGGTTTTTTACTCGTCTGATATGGTCACCCTAGTCTAGGAGCTATCAAGTGTTATGATCGGTTCGAACGGATGTTCAAACCGGACTGACGCAGTTTTCTGATATCCATATTCGTTGAAGAACATGTAATAGAAGATTTGAGTAACTAATTTTAACCAAGAAAATGTACCGTCATCGGGGGTTACTTTACGCCAAAAATAGAACGTTTTGTACATTACACTCAAGAACTACGATCACGCAACTTCAAATTTGAAACTGTTTGATGTTTTACATATGGCACAAATACCTCCAAAGTCAGTGAAAAGATCTTTTGGAAAATCAAGATTGAACGTGGGATATGACGAACTAAAAATTGGCGTAAAGTTGCCCCCACAGGGGGGGCATTTTTTCAAAATCATGTTAACTTCTTGATTTATTGTTATAGATTATGATCGTCATTTATGTGTGAATTCAAATGAATGTCGTGCTCGTAAAAATAAAAAGGGTATGTTCAAGAACTGCGTACCACGCGTCCAATAATTTTGTTGTGGAGAGTCTATAAGTCCTACAATTAAAAACAACAAGCCGAGAAAAATCGCTCTTCATAATATACTTTTTCTTTGAGCCTTATGAATTAGACAACTTTGTTTTAGTATTTTTCTAAAAATAGTTTTAATTTTATTCCGGAGTGCAAAGGCTTTTCCAACAGAAATGCGAATGGTACTGTTATATTTAATGATCAGGTCAGTTCATCAATCTTTAATGAGATATCCATTTCCAACATATTTAGGACCTTTTTGTTTAGTAAGGTTTTAACCAATTCATTGATTCACCTGCACTCCAGAACGATTCCCCGCTGCTTATTCTGTCATTCCTCGAAAAATTGCTTCAATACACATAGTTTAAATACTTCTAGAAACGATGGTGTTTTTATATGTTTGCCTCCATTGCAACTACACTACTCAACTTGCAAATTATCGATTGCTGTTATTTTTCAAAACAGTCAAACTAGTGCGCCAATAAAAATCTGCTTTGAATTAGAATCAAATCCCAAAATAAGAGTAAATTTTAGGTCAAATATACAGATTGTGTAATATAGACTTAAGTAAAGCTTGGCGTAAAGTAGCCCCAATTTTAGATATAATGGACATATGGTCACCAATTACCAAAAAATAAAAAATACGGACAAAAAGTACAAACACAAATTATAGTTTTACATTGCCAGGTTAATTTCACGTAATCTATATCCTCTTATGAGTAGTATATCACACTTTCCCAAAAGCATTTAAGCTACGATGCTTTTTGCGTATATTTTATATTTCAGTTTCATCGCCTACTACGATTATTTGCAAGCATTTTCTTAAACCTATTTCCATTTTTTATAATTGTGTTGAACCAGCAAATAATACTATGTTTTGCTTTTGTCAAAATATAACGTTAAATTTGAACTAGAAGCTCAAGTACCATTCTTTAATTTTGGCGTAAAGTAGCCCCCGTGACGTAAAGTAACCCCCGATGACGTAAGAGATTGAAGGCAAACATAGTAACGGCAACCACAGTCCTTAATGTACATCTTCTTATGCCATTTTTCTATGTAAAAATTGAGTTTGGTCCACTATGTTCATAAGGCAGACATATTCACGTCAAAACCTACCCTATTGTTCCAACACAGCGACAGAAACCAGACACTGCAGTGTCTGATTTCTGTCGCTGCCTCTGTTTCCTGTTCGTAATTCACCCAAATCGCAAATGCAGCGAGCTGCTAGATTGTAGAATCTTGTTATCTTCCCTGACAAGTTGACATCCGGCTACATCCAGGTGGAAATTGAAATCAAATCAACTTTCTACCCCCAACGGCAATACAATTATTTCCAGATTTGTCGGTCTGACATACAGAACACAAAGAAAAAATAAGTTCAATCCTAGACCTACCTTTCACTTTGCCAAAACAGAAAACCTGCTTCGAATATTCGGCCATTTTTTCACCTTGTTGATTGAGCTTTCCGTGCCATGGATCGTCACCTGCAGAAATAACAATCTATGTGCATTGCCAGAACGGTGAAGGCACTTCTTTCCACATGTTTTGGTTATCTCTAACTAGGTACGATTTGTCTTGTCGAATTGATAGAATCCCATTCCCTCTTGCGGCCGACGCCAATTCACAATCTTCCCTTGCCCGCGTCGCCACACTAACCAACCTAGCCCAAATGAATACATCAGACTTTCTTCAGGATGCGATTCCAGTTTGTTCCAAAATGTAACAGATATCTGCATGTTTCGTACGATTCGGCACCGGGCGAGAGCAATCATCTCCTGAGACTTGAGGACAACAATTCCTGTAGCAGATTTTTCAACTATCTAGGTACCTACCCATTTTATCACTCTTTTCCGGTTGTTAGCGAATCTCGTTCCATTCACCGTGTTGCCTAGACAGAATCAGATACGTAGGTATATGTGCACCGAATTTCTTCCCTGCTGTGGGGATACTGATTTCAGCATGATGCAGTCAGAGTCCTTCAACGAGATTTAACTTTCTGCAGTTCACTCGTCTTCCGGCTCCGATTATCCGGAGCGTGGTTTGACGTGTCTGAAAGTGAATAGTTTATGTGTTTACCCCACCGACTATATATCCGAGCCACTACAAAGCCGCATCTCCGAGTGGCAGAAGCGCAAGATTTTGGTGTAGGTATGTCGCCAGTGTGGTGAATAATTGAATAGCTACTTTACGTGACTACGTTGCTTCGGACACAGCAGCCAGCAGCCCGGATATAGGTAGTTTAGCCGGACACCGAAGAATCAGAGCCTGTCATTTAGTGATCCAATTTGCGTTCTCCCTCAATTATTTACCATGATTTCGTTTTGCTTTTCTACTGACCAAATGAACGATGTTTTGAGGCGCCTCCCGTGGTATCTGTGTTGTTATTTTCGGAGGTTTCCATGGTGTTGAAAACTTAATGACGCTAAACCGAGAAAAAATAATCATTGAAATTCATTAGAATCACAAGTATCCGGTATGGAAATCATAAGCTTGACTTATCGCTCGGAGGAGGAACATCGAGCCACTTAAGGCTTTCATACATTGTACTTATGCAATATGTATCTATAATCCAGTGAGCTTTGCTACACTCATCAGAACGAAGCAGAAATAGTTAGTATTTAAGTATGTGAAAAAATTAGGAAAGCTTATTACAATCCGTACATCGTTACATTAAAGATTAAAACTCGGTTAAATAAAACTACTTTGTAAGAACCCGATATATATTTTTTTATACTTAAGGTTTTTGCCTTTCTCATATAGAAAGGATATGCAATCACTCTGAAAACCGACTTTTTAACCGAGGCCCGGAGGGCCGAGTCTCATATAGCATTCGACTCAGTTCGTCGAAATTGACAAATGTCTGTATGTGTGTATGTGTGTGTGTTTTCAAAACTCACTCACTTTTCTCAGAGATGGCTGAACTGAATCGCTCAAACTTGATTGAAAAACTTCAAATGAAAGGTATAACGCTCCCATAAGCTGCTATTGAATTTTTTGTCAATCGGACTTCCGGTTCCGGAGTTACGGGTTGAAGAGTGCGGTCACCCAGCAAATTCCCATATAGAATGGTAACACCATGATGTCCAAATGGTGTAATAGATATTAAAAAGGGTGCAATATAACTCAGATTTGCGGGTCTAGGTCACTAATGATCATTCTAAGAAGCTTTGGCCACATTGGCCACCTAGGACGGTTCTTGATGCCCCCGGGTACTTTCTAAGTTCGTGAGTTAATGTCACACCTTTTTCACAGAGAATTCTCGACCAATTTTTTAAACTTAGTTTCAAATGAAAGATACAATACTCCCATGGACTGTCATAGAATTTCATTCATATCTGACATTTGGTTCCGGAGTAACAGGTTGGTTATTGAGACCACATAGGAATTTCCCATATATACCGGTACAATCGTAATACTTCAAAGGTTAAAAATCCATTTCTATTTGCAAGTCTAGATCACATCATTTCGTTTTACAAGTCTAGATCACTGATAGCCAATCAAAGATTCTTGGAATATAATGTACACTATCGACAGTTCCGGAATTTTCGGGTTCTGGACGTATTCCAGAATTAGTCACATCGATTACTCGGTGATGACTGAACCGATTTTCATAAACCAAATCTCAAATGTAGGGTATGATATGCGGTTCGGTGTTGCATACTCCATCAGCCCCCTCTCAACTTCCCCTCGCACCATCTCTTTCTACATCACACCACCTCCCTCCCACCCCTTTGACCTATATTCTCTTCATCCGCCATATACATTTTTAGAGAATTTCGTCCCGTAGCCATATATGACAAGTGAATTTGGAGTCGCTCAGCTCAAATTTGATATCGAAAAGCTCGGATCAATTCATCTTATAGTGATGAATTGATTTTGTCACACATTTTATGATATAAGTTTTGCCAATAGTTGGTAATTAATATGAATGAGAACATAAATAAACTATCCGATTTCATTATCGTCAATTCGGTTCTTGCAGATTAGATTTTAACGTACTTTAGTGATCTGTAACGTTTTTTTACTACAAATTTTATATTAGATGATTAAATCTATCGACATTCTTACTATGACTTTCAGCTATCAACTCGGTATCGTTTGTTGGTTTTAATCGACGTTTTTATTAATTGTGTGTTTTGACTATCCTCAATTCGGTTGTTTTCTTAGCTGTATTTTCGATTTAGGTATAACACTTATCTTTAAAAAATGCGCTTCTTTTACAATCTAGCCAAATAATAAAAGACGCCTTTCGACTACTTATTCGCAAATTAATAAGTATTGGTGCCTTGTTTGCTTAGTGTCGATTATCAGAGAGAGTATTTCATCAGCATTCAATTTCGCAAATTCTGTAGCATGAGCATTCAAGTTAACTAGCAGAATTTTCATAATAACTTACATCAACTTTAGACAATTCTAATACAGTGAATATCCGTTTTTAACAGCCCTTTGGTGATTTTTAGGCTGTTACAACGGGGATATTGACAACATCGGGAATAGGGTCAGACAGCGCAAAAGTTAAAATAAAAAAAAATTAGATTTTTCATATTTTGGATCTCTAAGATAAGAACATATTTTTCTCAAGAAAAAAATTATTCGAATTCAACTTGGTTCTTTTGCTAGAGGGTCCTTCAAACTACCAACTATCAATTTTCATATGAGACTGACAATATCAGGTCAAAAAGCTGACAAAATCGGGGGCTGATAAAATCGGGTCTTCACTGTAATCTATCAATCGTATAATGTAATGGTATCGTTCTCTCTATAGTGTCCATTTCGGGACAGCCAGTTTCTAAAAGGAGCAAATGAGTTAGTTTAAATCTTCAAGCTTTTCCTAATACAGTAGTTATAACACTATTTGTTACTTGTATGGACTTGTCAGCTTCAGATTCGTCCAAATCTGTTGCTGAAATAATACTATTAATGTTAGAAGTATTATTCGAACAGCATCATCTTGAATATAACCAAACATGCTTACCATGTTCTTGAGCATCTATTACGAAAAAATATTTACACAGCTAAACTAAAACTGATGAGCAGTCAACCGTTTGACGAAGCTACAAGCAGAACCAAGATTTCACGAACAATACTACTTTCATTAGTTGATATCTCAAATCAAATCAAACAAATCTATTCTGCAATACCGATAGGAAATTAGTTTGGCAATCACTCCAAAAAATGGAGCTGCCAAACGAGTCTCAGAGGGCTAAGTGTCACATACTATTCGATTCAATTCTTCGAGACCGCAAAATGTCTGTGGGTGCATGTGTGTGTCAAATAAAGCCGCTCAATTTTCTCAGAGACAGCTGAGCCGATTTGTACATACTTAGTGTCAAATGAACGGTTCTAACGCTCCCACAAGCTGCTGTTGTATTTTTGTTGATCCTACTTCCGGTTCCGGAATTAGGGGTTGAAGACTGCAGCCACATAGCAAATTCCCATGTAAACTTGCACAATAATGATGTCCAAATGATGCAATACATATTGAAACGTATTTAACATTACTTGGATTAGCGGGCCTAGACCACTAAAAAACAATAAAAGTAGCTTTGGGCATATTGGCCACCTCTTAGGGGGTGGAGATAGCGTAGTTAGTAAATTGATTGCCTTGTACGTAGCTCACCTGGGTTCAATTCCCAACCCCGCGCATAGGGTTAGAGATTTTTCTAAAGAGATTTCTCTAAGCGAATGACCCTAAGGTTAAAAGTTGCAAGGACAGAATATGCTTCGTAAAATCCGCTTCAAATATATTAGAATATAAAAACCGGATACAAACATCAAGTATAAAAATCGGCCAGAAACCCTCGTTTGTAAGAGTCGGACCTTTAGTATAAAAACCGGAAGAAAACATTTCCGACTCATACAAAGTAGTTTTCCTCTAGAACCACTATTTCCTAGCACAATAAGAGCGGGCGTATATTACTGCTTTATCGATCGATGATCTAAAGCGGTTTTACACTATATAGTGTAGATTTAAAAAGTTAAAGGGACCGTTTTTTTACCATATTTTGTGACTCATTTTCAAATGTTCCTAAATGTTCCGAGAAGGCTAAACGTAGAGAAAATTTTACATTTCACAAAACACACTGTAACAATTTCTAGCAGCCTCTCCGCCACTCCTCTCCGGTTCCTTGAAAATGACAATGCAAAAAACAGCTAGAATTCTGGATTGGTCTAAATGTGTGCCAAATTTTGTTGTATTTGACCCATCCATCCAGTTCAAATTTCAAACAAAATAATTGACATTGTTCATCTTTGCGCATTGTAAATATAGAAATAAACCATGGTTGAGTAAAGCTAACATACCAAGCAGAGAATAACAAACAAAATTTGAAAACATAAAAGAAAACCATAAAATGTTCTAGGTTTTATAAGAAGCATGGTGCAGGTAAACTTCGATATAACGTACCCTCGATATAGAGTCACTCGATATAACGTACATTCCTTATTTTTCTGTCCCAATTTCTCTTCAATTACGCATGTATTCCATATTTTAAGTATTGAATATGTTGTACACAATCTTAAAAGGTACTAATTGGGCTTCTATTGAGGATGTTAGCAATTGGCTACTTCATTGAAGGTTTCGAGAGGTTTTTATCCAATTTTATTTGCGTATGATCGTAGTTTATCAAAACCAACCATTTATCTCAATAAATAATACATGATCAGTAAGTTCTAACTGGAAACAAGAAAAACTAGAATTAAAAATATTGGTGTGGCTATTGATGGATGGTTTCGGGACGGCGAAATCTGATTCTCTGTGCTGAAATAACAATATTTAAGTTCCATGGAATGCTGTAGGGGAACTGGGGGTAAGACGGACATGTTAAGGATATACTCAAATAAAACATTGTAAAAGTATGTTTTTGTCAACATGAAATACTCTATGTTGTACCTCCATATGTTGGCTTTCGAGTGCCCAGAGGGATTATGTTACAAAAATCAACAAGTATCTTTTTTGAAAGAAATAGAAAACAAAGAAATATCTGCACTTTTTCCAGACTGCGGGTGAAACGGACATCTGGTGGGGGTAAGACGGACATGTCGCCGAAAGGATGATCACAATACAAAATTTAAAAATTTACTGTTTCTAAAGGATGTTTTGGATAGTTTGTGGTTCTTCTTAATATATATGTTCAATTCGGGGTGAAAAGTAACGTTTTGGGGTTCGATTTAAAGTTGAAGCAAATTATGTATTTTCTAATATCGTTTTTTCCGTTGTCATAAAGAGAGCTATACAATCAGTACCAATGATCAGTCAAATCATTTATACAAAACTGGAAAGTTGCATATTAAATACGCAATTGGTAACATCAGTTCCTCGATTGCACACAGCCAAAATATGGGACCTGCACAAAGTCTTCTACCTTTTGCAAGTCCTAGGAATTCCGTAGTCAGCCTCAGTCACATTAACGTACATCTCGCGGTCTACTACATGTGAGACTTCAGCAAACTGGATGGTTCTCCACGTTTGACTACAAGAATTTCGTTTCTACACGAGAGACATTCATATAAGGATGGATCAATAGAATTAATCAAGACTGGCCGTCTTGCCCCACCAGTACACATATTCTTTAAACGCTTGCACTTATTTACTCGTATATGAACTTACCTGTTATTTTCCACGAAGATGTCATTTAAGAGTTACATTATCGAAATAAAAGAAAAAATCCGCGAAAAAATTGATTTTTTGCTCGATAAACCTTAAAATCAGAGACGTAAAAATTACATCCGCACGAAGATGCACTACTGATTATCAATGTTTCCTTAAATTTTTCGCTTTTAACAATATTCAAGGCCTACTGAGTTCTTTATAATTCAAGGATGTCCATAAAGAGAGAGTACTCATATAATGCAATTGAACTTTATATGTTATATGCCTAAAATAACCATGTGTCCGTCTTACCCAACCTGTCCGTCTTACCCACAGTTCCCCTACAACAAAAAACAGCATGTGAAATAATAATAACAATCAGATACAGTTGCTTCAAGAAACCCCGGAGTTAGGTTCTCCGAATTACAGATTCTTTTTATCATTCTCGACGTATGGCTTATCAAATTACATCAACCATATGATCTACGAATCATATTGAAAGTAATTCGGACGCATTTAACTCCGTTATCGCACATTGCGGAATTCAGTTCCCTGGACTGATGATCAATTTTAAAGCTTGCCATCATAAGACCCATGAAATGACGTCTCCTTGACGACCTACGAGGAATCCAGTGATGTTTATGGAAATGTTTCTACTGGTTGCTGAGACTCCTGTTACAAGGACCAATGATTGTTTTCGTATCCTATCATGTGCCACATCAAACAACTAATAGTGAGAGATCATATTTGTAGTTATACGGACAACCAGGGCCGTAGATAGAAAATACGGGCCCGGGGGGTTCAACGTACGGGCTCCCACCACTGTATATTGCCCGTGCATCACAAAGTTAAAGTTTGAAATCCATTGTACTTACTGATATTATGTACCTATATCACTGAAATTATATTGTTATGTACCAGTTTTTTGCTCCAGTTGTTTGTAGTGCCAGTGACGGTAAAAACGGAGGGCTGTTAATACTATATAGTATTTTGAATACGTCTTCGTACGTTTTGGTGACTTTGAAGGGGAATTTTTCGTCAATAGTATTAGTAAAAGTAAAGAAATGGAAAGATAAAAAATGTAGTACATAATTGCAAAAATTATAAACATCATCTAAACAAAAAAATCAACAATTCCCTTTGTTGAATTGTACAAAAAAAATAAAAGGAAAACTTTATATTGAAAGTGTGTACAGAAAAACTAAAAATCGCAAAATCAACCACATAAACAAATTAAAGTCAATTGTCAGAAAATGGTTAATCGAAAACAAAATCCAAAACAAAACCTGTAAGAATCGTTAAAATAAAACAGGAAACTAAACAATCAAATTGCAAAGATAAAAGAAGTGTTGAAAAATTTTTAGAATCAATGAAAATGAAAAAAACAATTAAAAAAAAATACGAACATTGATATAAAATAAAAATTCATAAAACTGAAAAGCTCGAAAATAATAAAATATAGTCAACATTAAAAATAAGAAATATTTAAAGCAATAGAAAAAGTGAATAAAGCGTTAAGAATGCAAAACAGTAGAGGAATAGATATAAAAGACAAAAATAAAATAAACATGAAGAAAAAAAAATGAATTGAACAAAAACGGACAAAATGGAAAACAAAAAATAGTATAAAACTAAAATGTTACACCATAGAAAAACACAAAATTGAAAAAGTAACAAGAAAAAAATTGAAAAAATAGATTAGAGTATTTAAAGAATGTAACACAACGTTAGAAAAGAAACGACAGAAATTCAAACAACAGCCTAAATGTAAAACGAAGAAAAAATGCGCGTAATGACAAAAAAATAAATCTACTGTTTTCTAGAAAAATAAAAAAAAATGAAAAAACAAACCTATTGGAAAATGGCCAACAGAAAAAGCACTTTCAAAATAGGTTATATGGAAAAATGAAGAATAACAAAATGAAAGATTAAGTAACATGTGCAAAAAAAATTATAATAAATTAGCAATGAGAAAAAATAAAACTACGGAAAACGGAAAGCTAAAAACTAGAAAACATGTACCAAAATACGAGAAATGTAGATAAAGGGACAATGAGACATTTTGGAATGAATCTAAAATAGGAAAAATGCAAAAATATATAGAGAAAAAAGAAAATAGAAAAAGGGAATGGTAAGAATAAATGGAACTAATAGACTAATGTTAAAAGTTTGATGGAATGACAAAAGAAACAAATGAAAAAGCAAGGTATTATAATATGAAACAACAGAAAAAATGAAATAGAATGGAAAAATTGCAAATAAAATGGAAAAACTCAGCAATGACTATAAATTAAGGTGAGTGGTATGGATAAAAATGCAAAAATAAACAGCGTGAAAAGCAGGATAAAATAAAAATATGGTAACAATGGAAATAGATAAAAAAGCAGAATGTGGAAATTGCAGATATACCACGACTTGCAGCATTCATCAGTGTTTGTATCAATATGCGAAAGAAATCGAAAAAGAGAAGTGTTTAATATAGCATTCCACTAAGTCGCCCAAAACAGGGCTATTTAAAATGCTGAAAAAATTAATCAACGAAATTTTAACAAAATTTTAAAAAATCCATGTAAAAATGAGGAAAATAGCGAAACATGGATCAAATTACAAATAAGGGTTGTGGTTGGATTTTACGCTATGCTGGTTTCGAAAACATTCATACAAGTTAAATAGGCTCTGCTTTATTTCTTATGTAGTACGTAGCACAAAATATATCATATATTCTTCACATTCACCGTAGAGTGTAATGTTGTGGTAGAGCATTTAGGTGTATTTTTCGCATTTGTGAAGAGTTTTGTTGATTTAGTGGGGGCAGTACTTCACATCCCTGAATATCTGCAAAGAATCAAGCACCAGCCACTCTCGCTGTGAAGGATAACCCAAACGAACTGTGCTCTGCTCTACAGTAAACAAACGCGGGGCGTCAAATCACACTTCAATGTATTTCAGGAATCTTTGTGAGGAGCATACAATCCGTTGATCCATTGAAGTGAAGGTCCTGTGGGGTAAAGTGAATCTGAACCCAAATGGTGGTGAGCACTTTTTAAATATATTAGCCAACACCGAGAGGGGCCCTACTTATCGATTAGGGTCTCCAACCCGAGAATGATGTTTATGATGACTGTGTGCTAGACGATTTATAAAATGATGCTGAGAATTCCTGATGAAGAAAAACTTGCAAAATAATCCACTGGATTCATCCGGGCGAAATCCGAATTACATGAACAAAGACCCGGAATTTGCCTAAAAAAACCGGTGTGGCAACTAGAGATGGACGGGTACGGGTATTTTTACCCGATACCCGCCCGAACCCGTACCCGTAGGAATCGGGCCGGGTTCGGGTTTTATTATCACCGGGTACGGGTCGGGTCGGGTTTTTTCGAAAAATTGTGCATTTACCCGTTTTTGAATGTTTGGATGACTTTTTCTGCCAAAATTAAAAAATGTTAACTTATCCTCTTAGAAAAATATTAAAGCAAGCATAATTTTCCAAATATTTGACAAACATTTTGACAAACATTCGTCCTATAGGTGAGCTTGTATCGAGTGAACGAGACTATCCATAGATTTTGAAAAGATAGTTCACCATTTAGAAAAGTTCGTTTGAAGTATATAACAGGGAAACATTTATCGCTTTTTGTGAAGTTTCTCGAGCATTTTTGAAGTGTTAATGTTGTAATTTTGCTTCATTTTTCTACCATTTAAAAAGAAAAACAAGTGCATGGGAAAGCTATGTTGTGCATGACTTCCATCGATTAGTTGAAGGAAGATACATCTAAAAATGTAGCTTTTTTATGGCTTTATTGCCAAATATGTTTGGTGTTACTACAAAATTTATAGATAAGTTTAATTAAGAAGCAATGTTCACATGTATATGCGTACACGAGATTATTCCAATTAATCCAAAATATGCTGATTAATTGTACCTTTCTCAATTGCAAGATCACTCACTAAATTACAAAATAATCGTGATAGACTGAAGTTCAGTGTGTTTAGAATAAAATTGATGTTTGTGTAGATCATTTTTGGAAGATTTTATCTCTTCCAAATTTTACTAAAACAAGTCTCATGTAAGCTCAATTATATCCCGATTTACGGTAAAATTGTTTCGGAAAAAATCTTCTCACATCACGGATGTAAACATAGGAACTTTGTGATTTTCACCCAATCACACTTTCGGCCGAAAATAAGCTTTTCCACTTGAACGTTTTCGTATGTGTTGAATTGAATATTCTTAGAAAGCCATGCACAACGTCACGAGAAACCGCCAAAAAGCTTTTGCTTCAAACCTTTTTCAAATCGTCTGTTGGCTCGACGCACAAGCTCAACCATCTGGTAGGGGAAGATGGGGTAAAACGCACCCCCGGGGCAAAATTCACACCTTGATTATATCGAAAACAGCTGAAAATTTCTAGAAAACGTCGACACCAGTCGGAAGTCCGTCATAGTAAACATATACTGTCAAAGTTTGATAACCGTACATCAATAGCAGCTCGAGAAATAAACAAATAACAATAACGTGCTCTTCTCATGTAATTATTGTGGCTCGTGCAACAAGGATTTTCCGCTCTTATAAATACTGTTTTACTATTATATTAGAGGATTCCTGTTCTATTTATACCGTTGTTCATTATTTTGTCGCACTACATACGAAAAATCTACTACATATTTCACTTTTTGCTAAATTTATATCTCTGCTCCATCGGGGGCAAAATGCCCTCTTTTATGAATTTGCTGGTTTTTAATCGAAAACAGAAAAATTGTTCTGAAAACCTACCAATTGCATAACCTAAGGCTATTTAATGGCACACTTTTGTGAAATCTCGTTAGAAAACAAAACTACCTGCTTGTTCGCCGAGCATTATGCCCCGTTGTTGCGGTGCATTCTACCCCTTTGTTGTAGTGCATTATGCCCCGTTGTTGTGGTGCATTTTGCCCACGCACAGGTGCGTTTTGCCCCGCTTATTTTTCAAAAGGTGATTTTTAATGATTTTGAAAAATTGAATTATTTTCATTTTTTTTTTTGAATATTTTGCAAAGCGTTATGATTTTGATTACGGAGGAAAATGTTGGCTACACGATATCATTAATAAAATTTTCCCAATTGATGTTCTATAGCTTAGTTATGATCATATTTCCTTAGGGGGTGCGTTTTACCCCATCTTCCCCTATTCACGTGAATGACTCCCAAAATGAGCAGTCGCTTATGCGCAAACGTGATTTTTCTGGAGCTTTAAAGGATGATACTAGATTGACGCGAGTTTTAGAAGGTTAACAAAGTCGTGGATGTTTTCAATATATTTGAAAAAAAGGTAATGAAAGAAAAATCAATCTCAGCTCGTGGTCATCGAATCCCGCGCACGCAATTTACCAATGCGGACTGTGATTCTTTCCCTTGCTGGCGGGGCGTTTTCAGCATCCCTGATAATACATGTCATCATTCCATCATTGAATGTGAAATGATCCCGAGAATTATTAGCTGAAATATTTTATAATCTAATCTTGGGCTTAAAATTTATGTAAGGAGTTTCTCTGTTACATAAGATTCTAAAAGAAAATGGATATCATTTCCGCGTTCAGCGATCCAAATTTTGACATAGAAGACGGTTTTTTTCTTAGCTTACTGCACTCATCCCAAAATTGGTAAACTAGTGTAATAGGAGAGCTCGGGCCTAGTTTGTGGAAGGCGTAAGTTGGCAGAGTTCCTTTGGTTTCTTTTGTGTTGGACATGTCTCATTATTTACCACAAATTATGTAAAATATGGTTTCATATGTTGCTTTCGAAAAATCATGAGTGACAATTTTCGAACGTAAAAAAACGAATTTCTTTACTTTTGTGGAGTTTGTGTTATTTCCGGTGAGTTTTATTCTAATACGTGAATGATAATATTTCACAATAGTGCACAATCTACTTAAATAAAAGAGATGAAAAAAGAAAATTCGACCAACTAGCACCGGACTTCCCTATTTTTCTAATCATTTATTGAAAATCGGGTTCGGTTTTTCATTGATTTTAATTTGGGTGCGGGTCGGGTACGGGTTGGGTAAGGGTTCGGGTACGGGTCGGGTTCGGGTTCGAATTTTTTTTACAGGTCCGGGTACGGGTCGGGTTTGGGTTTTGTATTTTTATAGAATCCGGGTACGGGTCGGGTTCGGGTAAGCTTACAAAAATAATATTCGGGTTCGGGTCGGGTCCGGGTACGAAAAAATCCATACTAGAGATGGTCGGGTTTCAATTTTTTCGAACCCGAACCCGACCCGAACCCGAGAGCTTGAAAATTGAAAAACCCGAACCCGACCCGAGCCCGAAATTACAAAATTTGAAAAACCCGCACCCGACCCGAGCCCGAAAATTTTAAAATTAGAAAACCCGAACCCGACCCGTACCCGAGAAGGAAAATTTTGTAAAACCCGAACCCGACCCGACCCCGAGAATTTTAAAATTTTAATTTGATAAACCCGATCCGAACCCAACTTGTTAATATGGAGAATCCACCAAAAATTTCGAAGATTTTTAATTTTCGGCACCCTAGGCTCATCTTAGAATAGTAGAATCATTCGAATCTGAAGTAGCACCATAGGCGTTGAGTTATATCTGCCTATGGCAAAACGAATCACTGGCGAGTAGAATCCGCATTTTTATTTAATATTATTGAACGTCGAATTTGTAATGTTATGAGAAACTTACAAATTGTCGATATATTAACCGGAATGTAGAATAAATCGGCTGCTAACTCATGGGGAAACAAAAAACAAACAACCTTGCCCGTCGTACTTAACCACAATTTCTAATTTTGTATCAAAAGCGAATTCTATACATTTCTTTTCTAAGAAATGTAAAACCATTCCTGCAAGGAAGTTTATCACATGTATTAAATTAGCTATGGTAATTGGCCACAGCAGTCCCAACAAATTTGTGATTTCAATATATGGGAATTGTGAAATCGTACCCGGGCTACAACGCCTTTTTTAGTCAATGGTTACAGTTTAACTGCAAGCAATCTTTATCATAAATCAATTTGATTATTATTAAACTTCCATTAAAGCAGGTACAACCTATTTGTTGCATTTGACCAACTTAACAGTGCCCGCCTTAAGTTTGTTTGAGGTACAAATGTACCCCACACAACCGTTTACGTTAATGTTTTGTCATGTTTACAGAATTCCGAAGACATTATTATATCTTTTCTTAAAGCAAAACATAGATACATAGTAAGCGAAAAACTTGTGTAAAATTGCATGTTTTAGAATAAAATTATCCAATTTAATTATAAATTTAATAAAAATTAAGCATATTAGAGCGATTTTAGTTCTGGGGTACGAATGTATCCCACAAAACCGTTTACTTAGAGAAAAAGTCACGAAACCGTTGTAGGGTTAATGGACAATTATTTTTCAATATGTAGCAAAAAGTACTACCATTAAGTGCACTCGCAGCACCCGATTTCTCGCGACTGTCAAAAAGACCAATCGGGAGCGGATCAATAGATTGGTTTTTATTATTCCTACTTCCCGTAGATTTCTACTCGCTTTGCTTTAGACACTATTTGCTGTACGCGTTAGCTGAGTTTTACGCATTTGCTCTGACCGCGGCCTACGTATCGGTTTTAAAGTACCTGTCGAAATTGATATTTTAAAACAGAAAGTTGAACCAATATTTTCCGATAAATTCCTGTTGACTTGATTTATTACTAATTATCATTAAATATAAATCGTAGAGATTTTAGATGTGAGACACGTATCGTTGAATGCTCTCTCATGAATATTCTTTTAAAGCATAAAATAATCCAGTCAGTTTGCGAATCTAAAGAGACAGAATTTTATACAAGAATGAAAAAATAATATATTTGAGAACCAGAAAATACGACCAATTCTAGCGATTTAAAGGTGCTACCATTTGGTACGGTTATATGTATCACGAAGTATAAAAAGAGACTGGGTTTTGTGTATAGAGAGTGTCAAGAAATGGTTGGGTTGTTTTGTTCAAAACCCGAACCCGACCCGACTCCGACAATTTCTAATTTGAAAAGCCCGAACCCGACCCGAGCCCGAAAGTTCAAAATTTTAAAAACCCGGACCCGATGCGAGCCCGAGAATTTCAAATTTGAAAGCCCGGAACCCGACCCGAACCCGAAAAGCTTAAATTTATAGAACCCGACCCGAAACCTGTCGGGTTCGAGTCGGGTCCGGGTTTCGGGTCTAAAAACCCGAACCCGACCATCTCTAATCCATACCCGCCCATCTCTAGTGGCAACCCTAAATAGAAGGTTGAGTTTTCTTTTTCTTCCTAATCACTTTTGATAATTACCCAGCAGTTGCGAAGACAATCAAAAAAATCGATTTCATATTGACGAAATTTGAAGACAACCTCATGACTTCTAATTAAATCATTAATTTTTACCCCTAGCAAGTCTGATCTATTTTTTTTCGATGATAGAAATTTTTATCTTAGGGCCATTCACTTCTTCATACAAGTTAGAAAATTTTCTTTAAAAAATTCTCCATTCCTATGTGCGAAGTTAGGAATCGAACCCAGATGAGCTGCGTACATGGCAGTCGATGTACCAACTACGCTATGCCCGCCCTGGTTTGATCTTCTAATTAGGTACAAATGCATATATTTGATATCCAATATGCAATGAGATTTTTTTAAGTATAAATATAAATATGAATATGAATATAAAAAAAAACATTTTACGAGCTCAGACAGAATAATAATTGACTAATGGCTTAATAATTAGGATAGGAATTAGAATATTTTCAATATAATACTATGATAATTGCATTGTGGTTTAGATTTAAAATTTAATTCATATAAGCAAAAAAGAATAACTACTTGGAACCGCTTAATTTTCTTATAAGAAAAGTTGTTTCACACTGCCAAGTAGGTTAGACTTTAAAAATTAGTTACGCTTTGTCAAAATTCTACAAAATAATGTACCAAGAACAATAATTTTGTGAATTTTTTGGATGCTTCGATATAACGTACAATTCGATATAACGTACATTTTTTAAATCGAAATGTACGTTATATCGAAGTAACAATCCATAGTATAAAATCAATTGTTAGCATTATCTATTGAATCTGTTCATAAAAGAACCAATTCAATCGAAGTGCTCTGATTAGCTGGATATCCGACATGCGAAGCCAATTTCCATAACGCCCAAAACCATTGCCCATGCATAGGACGTATGTAAGTGTGTGTATGTGAAAGCGATAGTGTGCTGCTCCCGACAATCTCTGGAAGGTTGCCAAACGCCAAGAGGCAACGTAGTAGGATAGTCGTTTTCCAGCAGCCCGTAGTACAACAAAGCCCTACGGCCAGCATAAATATGGCTTCCCCAGCAGCAGGATAAGTCTAGAAGTAAGGCAAAGGCATTTTATTTCCTGACTTACGCTCATTTTCATTCCGGTCAACAGCACAACCACCCATCGCCGCCTGCATCAAATTTTGTGTACCATCTCATCTGGGCTGCCGAAAAGACTTATTCCGGGAAACCAGAAACACTCGTAGTCCCGAAGCAATTTACACAACTTTAATGAAGCATTACAGGCTGCCGGGAAAAGCGGAACGGCGTGTGCACTTGATGCTTTTCTATCGGGTGGGAAAAGCAGTTGATGTAATTTCCCTCCACCAGGCAACATAATCTCGTAGTCATCCGAAAGGAAGCAGAATATGGACCAAGCTCGTAAAGATAATAGTAGCGATCCCTCGCTGGACGATACATGCTGTTCTTACTTCATAACGCAACACTATATCTAGTCTAGTACCTACCATGAAGCTGGGTGTATTTTGCTCTATGAAATCTCTGATGATATTCTCTCATAATAGTAGGTTCGAGTTCCAAACGTGTACTACGGAGTAGAGACAATATCCGACCAAGAAAGAGCGATGGAATAGAGCTATTTAATAAATTTCAAAATTTGTAGATTTTGTTATGAACAATAAGACGAAAGTACACGGTGTGTTTGGTAGAACAACTTTATTCGAAAAAAGTCGGCATCTCTAAAACTTTCTCATGTGATAGAATGGACTTTTCCTTTTTCTTTCGCAATCAGAAGTAAAATAATCGGTACTCCCGACCACTCGTCCAGAACAACTTTTTATTTTACAGTTCTTTGTTTGAAAACTTCGGTTTTACAATGAAACTGGTTCACATTTTTGACACTAGGTGGTATTCTAGACATTCAAATATTAGAGTAAAGTGGGATCAAGTAGGTCAACTTTCTTTGGCGAGCTCATGCGATGGTATTTTTGCACTGATTTTGACAAACAAGCACTCGTTGGAAAAGTTATACATCTGACAACGGCAATAATGGTTTTATGTCTGGCTAAATATTTTATAAGCCAAATCCAATAAAACGAAAGTACTTTTTTCGATGTTTTCAAAATCTTCGGGTACGATAAGTCATTATATTCGAACAATGTACACACCTAGAAAATAAACGGTTCAACTTTTATTTGAAAAGTATTAATACTGCAGATAATTTGAAAATTGAATTGACGTCATTCGGTTAAAAAAATGAAAAGTAGCCAATGATATGAAAAATCTTGAAACCGAAAGGAAATGTTGAAGAAACATGTTATTTCGGCGGCTGCTTCTGGCTTCTTCGGTGTCCTCGTCGTCACCAGAGTGTGGAATTGAAGTTGTTCATTCCGACTCACGTGGTTGCTTAGCTGTGCGACGGTCAGTGTTCACCTATAGTACCCCCAAACGACTGACCTTTCGTGCCCACAAACGTATGTTTCATACTGATGTCCGTATTTTTTTAAACAACAATATCGAAAAACCAATGAATCTAGTTTCGCTCTTTATAAGATTTTCGTTGGTTGGCGAAGCTGTATTATCGTAAAGTCAATCTTTGTCGCCGTTCACCTCTGATACAGAACTCCTATCCCTTACCTCCCCGCGGTGCCAACCGGGTACAGGCCACCATTTGCCGCTTTTGTTTAAACTCGGGACTGGGTCGGGTTCTATTCCCAACCGCTGTCAGTTCGTTCACTTGACGGATTGGAGCCTGTCTCAGTTTCGTTTCGAGCAAGAGTGGTATTAGTGAGGATCGGCTAGGATCTGTGTTCGCATGCTGACAGGGAAGGGGGATAAACGACGCGCGTGTGAGGCAGATAGTGTATCCGTCTTGCAGAGTTAATGGTTATTTTGGGCAGCTTAAAATTATTTCTTTTCTTTTGTATGTTCGGTTTGAATACAACCCTCGATTAATATTTTTTCTCAATAAATAGTGATTCGGAAATCAGCCCTGAAAAGTCACTGGAAATACATTATACGAACGATAATATCGAAAATTGAAAAGAAGTTCAGGATCGTTAATATGTTCACCGGACTTGTTAGCAATAACGGAATTAGAAATTAGATTCATAAAAACAGGAATCTAATTTCTAATTCCGTTATTGCTAACAAGTCCGGTGAACATATTAACGATCCTGAACTTCTTTTCAATTTTCGATATTATCGTTCGTATAATGTATTTCACAAACAATCTGATATGGAAAATAGGAAATACCTTCCTTGAATTATAACGTCTCGAGCTATCATAGCTCTTTGTCTTTACAACGTGTTATCACTCGGTAGTTTTCAACCCATTAAATATATCGTAAAGAAGGAATAGCGAAATTCACTGTCGCAAAAAATAGTGATCCGACCCATTATGCAGATAAGATCAGCTTTTCTAGGTTATACTCTCACGGTCGGCTGTGTGGAGTTGAAATTGCTTTTGTATGGAAAACATACTCTCGGTAGCCGACTACCCAAAGCTTAAAAAGAACCAAAAACTAACCAAGATTTTTCCTTTTTCGAGTGATCGTGTACTCTAAAACCAACTAAACTACTACCCAACAAACCATGCTTTACAGGTCGCATCACTTGCTTGGAGCGAATCCTAGACCTTATACCCTTCCAAGCCACCAACTCCGCGACACCTATGGAAGAGTCTGATGAGTCGTCTGCCTGCCGTTAAGTAGGTGGAGCATCAACACTTTCCGTCTACCTTATCCTTTAACCTTCCCCGTGAACGATGGAGAGGGGGGCGGCCGGCAATGATGGCTATCATATTGTTGGTGTTTTAATATGAGTCGGATTGGTATGAATTCCTACTTACCACTTCCTAAGCAACAGGGGGACGTGCATAGCGTAGTTATTAAACCGATTGCCTTACACGCAGCTCACCTGGGTTCGAATCCCAACCCCACACAAAGGGTTAGTGATTTTTCCAATAGAGATTTCTCTAACCCGAAAAGAGGTGAATTACCCTAAGGCTAAAACATCTATAATTAAAATTAAAAAAATCCCAAGCAACTCTTATTAGATAATCAGCAGTCAAACATGATGAAATCAGTGTGCAATCCGCCAAAATCATCGTCACAACGCAACTCAACAAAAATATCGAAAAACCAACTCAGAACTCGTGTTCAGCATTAATTTTGACGTAAGAAAAAACCCACTTGACATATTTTTACATTGATTAAACGTACCGTATTGAGGACGAAAGACAATGCGTTTTGCAGAGCAACACAAGAAACATGATAAATAAATAAAGGACGCCGTAACTAATACAGCTGATCCACTGTATCAGCCGAAATGACAGTCGTCAACGATGTTCTCTACCGTGTATCTAGGTCACACAAGATGAGCGACCTCTGCAATAACATAGCAAAGATAATGCCCTATACCCTATTGCACCCCAATACCGATTTAATCCCGTTCTACTCTACTATATTAAAAAAAAACAAAAATGTCGAATATGCATGTAACGGCATTCCACCAAGAGGTTCCTCTAGAATCACACATGTATGTATGTGAGTATGGTTTATTCGTGACCGCCACTTTCAAATTCAATGGATGGGAACACCTAACACCACCTAGTCACTAAATCCTCTTCGAAGAGGTCTCATTTCGTAGATTTCAGTTTGTGATATGTGACGATTTCTAGGAAGCAAAGATGAAGTATTTATCTTTCAAATAACGACGCTTTGAACTTGTTCGCACGAGAGAGTTTACCAAGTCATGCGCGAATCTGTCAGAGCAGAGAGTTTCATCTAACACCTCTTCCCTGTTAGACCGTGCAAATATTAGGCGATTTCCTACTGCTGAAGTATTCCACCAATTCAGTGACTCTTAATTTAATATCTGAGCAGCCCCAACTTATGTGATGGGCAGTTGCATCGCCTACATCGTTTCCAAGGCATCCAAACAACTCGACTTTATATACAGGATGGCTAAATCACTCCAAAACATTCATTGCTTGAAGGCGTTGTATGTAGCCCTTATTCGCCCGTTACTACATAGAGTATTCGACAGTCGTTTGATCGCCTTTTTACCACAACGGAGTGCAGCGCCTTGAGTTTGTTGTAAATTTGTTCGCTTTACTCTACGTCAGTTGCCTTGGAGAGATCGGTGCAATATCTCAAAAGTAATGTTCATAACTGACTTACTCTTGGACAATATGGACTGTCCCAGCCTCCCTAGCCAACTCATCATTAACATTAGAAACAGAACAAAATTTTCAAACAATATTACACGTCTTTTGATTTTAACTTATTCCATGTTACCCTCAAACGTCAATACAGTGTTCTTTTTAAAGCTAGACACGTGATTTTAATACTGGTTATTTGAATATTAGAGTTATTTTAAGAATGTCATTTATATAGCTATGTGTAAGTATTAATGTATCATTTGGATTATGTGTTATGCCCATTTGAAAAAGAGTGGATATGTTTTCCCATCTGATGAGGGTTTTTACCAGCTCCAATAAAGAATAAAGAATGGTTTCCTTTCCAATTCGTAATTTATGGATGAAGGAAATAAAATCCCCAAACAATCCTTCGAAATCAAAGTTACACTCTATAATTACTCATTGTTAATTGTGACTCCTGGACTTTCAATTCTATATAAATAACATCGTATTTGAACTGATTCAAGAGGCTGACAAAATCGAAGGTACACAAAAATGGGGAGAGGTATAATCGAAGGTTGATAAAATCTCTTCTAAACTGTATAACTTTTAATTTGTAACTAAAGCAACCTCCGGATAACGATTGATTTGAAGAAGATAATATAGTAATCGAATATACATTAGGTGAATATCTCACAACACTTCAGCGTTGATGCAGTTTATCTTCTCAAGTTATAAGGGTGAAAACATGAACTACAAAGGAACCAATAAAATGTAGAAGATACGAAAATTATATGTACTTAGTAGGGATGCACATGTATTCTGGATGGCATCCCAAAACACGAGGGATGCAATTTAATGGCATCCTGGTAAGGAAAATTAAAACCACTGCATGCGTTCTCTGAATCCCCACGGCCGGATAATGGCACGGTTATATAGATGGGAGTATTAAAAGCTTTACTCGTCATTTTTAGATTGATGAGGATCACTCTTCACTCTTCCAACGTAGCCCTCACTAAGGATCAAGTGTCCCGAATAATATTAAATCGCCTATAATCGAGTACACAGAGTAATTTATTCGATACTTAGATATCATTTGCACCCGAAATTGTAGGTGCTATCAATCGTTTAATCGCACAGCTGTCAATTGCTTCATTACCCGTGACGTAATGTATCCGTCGATGAGACCGATAACAATCAACAGTGAATGACTGGCGTTTGTCGGTCGGTGTGATACACCCCTCTCAACAATGTAACAACTGTTTTCTATACTGAAAGAAAGCAAACCGGGCATAATGAAAGAAATAGTACTTTATATATCCCCTCGAATTGTGCATTTGAGTGGTTCAAAAGCCACGCCATCAGGACATCATCAGTGCGCCACATAACGCACACGTGTACCGGTCAGTAGATTAATGCCGTCCGATAACAGGACTAATAAAACTGTTTCCTAGATTGAATAATTTCCACGTTTAGAACGATGCTAATCGCTGCAATAGATCGACTGCTGTACTAAAATCTTTAATTCAAGAGTGATGGTGTTGGTGTGTTTAGCACTAAGAATTACTTTCGAACAGTTAATTTTCGTAGAATATACAAATTTTTCGTACATATGATGAATCATTGCTATATCTATTGAAACACTTTTATTTTTGTGAGTTTTTCGTATAAACCAGGAAACGACTTTGGTTCCTTCGTCAAACCAGCATATCCCATAGGAACTTGAGGCACTTTGGTCCGGTAGCGGGACTTGGCCGATTTGCTTCAAATTTGGAACAAGTACTAGGGGGGGACTAAAAATCGGCGCAGAGGTGGGCCGATTGAGTTTTCAAAATTTCAATATTTTTCTGGGCAGTCTAGTGTCTAATTACTACACGTTAGACGCTTATCTCCGACGTATTGGGCTTGCTAGTGGCATCTGCGCTTGTGGCGACGATTATCACCACGTCGGTCTGTTAGAGGTGTTTTTTTTGCAGGACACACAACGGTTAACACAACCTACCATGAGTCAACATTACACTGATTCTGAGTGGTATCCAAACGAACTGTTGAAAACTGGTTCTGTGACATCCGTGGAAATTATAATCCATTGGTGAGCTATCATCAACCGGCTTTTCTCGACGTTCGTTCTGTTTAAAATATAGTTGCGTCCGCTAGAAAGGCAAACAGTCGAGGTCTCTCGGTGCGGCGGTAATCCGCGTAGAGTAATGCGGAAATAGAAAAAAATCTGTTTGTTTGAATGCTTTCAATTAGAAATATGTTTCTTAGAAATTTGCCTTCGAATCCATTTGTATAAGACATGGTTTTGTGACTCATTTATTTAGCAGACAGTGTTATTTACTACAAAAAAAATATTTTAAAATGCAAAAGTATGATATAACAGAGAAACTTTGAATTATTCTGTGTGGGAATGTTTGAGGGTTGCGAAATTATTTATATTATTCTTTTAATTCTCATAATAATGGCATATTTTGACATGCTTTAAGGGTTAAATCCAGCTTCCAATCCGTGTCGACCCACGCGACCAAGCACAACAGAATTACATTACGCAAACAACGAACCACCGCCACGTGTCCTCGCACGATTATTTTACTGTTATTGGAAAACAAATCTTAATGCTTCACAGTCAGTCAGTCGCCCACCCTCCGATTTATTGGCATTTTAATGAAAAAGGGAATTTTAATATGAAAATATCGGTAAGGCGGGGTGATTTTCTCGCGTCCGTTTTGCTTGTGCAAATGGAAAACAATCAAATTAATGTGAAATATTATTTTTGTTTGTTTTCGGTTTTACGAACTGTGTTTCCGAAAGTGCATTTCATTGTACTATCTTTGCGTTGTGCTGTGTTAATTTTAATGATCGGTAAACCTTCTACACCCTATTCGAGGCAGAAGATTTACAGTACCCAAATATCACTATTTCAATAACACTAATGTTAAATATAATTATTGTAAAGCAGTCGATTATTCACTGATGTCCGTGGAAAATTTTACTCGAAGAAATATTTTTCAAGAGCACGCAACAGCTTTTTGTTGATTTTTGATTTGATGATGGCTTCGTTTCATTACACATCAGATGTTCATATCGTGCAACTTAATCAGTTCAGTAGGAAAGCCATTTTCAAGCATTGTCTGCCACAGTTTCTTTTCGTTTTACTGAATCTTAAGCTGGCATGAAATTCACAAACGGATGGTGAGTCCACAAGTTGTTTCTCGGAATTTATTCAGGATTTATCTGATCCGTCGTTCTCGAAGCCCGCTTTGGTTTTCGTCGATTAAGAATTCAGCCAACGGGGGCAATCTGCTAAACAGAGTGGCCTATATGTGGCATTGAGGATCGTTATGCCTCGGTAGCTGTCACACTCGAGTTTCCAACCAACCTAGTTATAAGCATTCCTGCTTTCGCCGAGATTATTTATTTTATTTATTTTATTTGATTATTTATTTGATCTTTTTTCATCTGACATCCATTATCTTTTCAAACTAGCTTCACAAACGTGTACAGATTTGGAATAACATATTGCAATAATTTTAGGGGAGGGGTAAGGGTTTCAGCGTGAAAAAACAACACTTTTTTGCGAGTTTTTTAGAAATTCGGGTGAAGCAAAATGATCAATATTGTTGTACATTATAATGTATCATTTCAATAACATTCTGTAATTTTTCTATGTAAAAATATCGACAAGCACTCGTTGACGAAGCAAAGAAGTCCCGCACGACGCAAATTTATTTTTGAAATATTGATATCTTATATTTTTTCTAAATTTCTTATGTATTGGATGATGTATATTCAAAATTTTATGATCATTGGATAAGAACACGATTTTTAACATGAGCTTACACGTAGCAAAGTCCGGACTTTTTAATGATTTCCATTTCTGAAACCACCATTGTTCTGTTCACTTCAAATGCATGTTGCTCTTTTAATTTTGGTCCGATTTTAGCACAACTAGTTTCATTGTATAGAGGAACGAAAGAACTTGGTTAGTGAATAAATTACATTTGGTAAATTTGCTTGGAACTATGACTTTTTAGTTTAAATATGTTTGAGGTGATCAGATCAAAAATACTTTTTTCACTAATGTATTCTGTACAAATTTCGGAATCATTTCGGAACGGTGACATAGTATTCATTCTATGGAAAATAACTTCTACTTTTCGAATATCATGGTCTCGTTCTGCGCCTAGGTGCGCAAATTTTTTTAAGGAGATTTTGAAGCTTTGTTGCTGATATGGAGGCGCATGGTGTTTTGTGTAAAATAGTTAGACAATCTACAGTAAACCAACACGTTATACAATGGATTTAAAGTAGTGTTCTTCATTTTTTATCATATTGCTGACATTGGTGAACAGTAACGGAAAATCTATCATGAAAACGGGATCAGAGTTATAAGAAAGGTTCAATGACACTGGATGGAAAAATGCATTTAATATTTAACGACTTTTGACATCAAAAAATGAGCTCAGCACCTCAAAATTAGCTTAAATTGTGATTTTGAGCCAAATTAGGTAACATTTGAGGTTTTGTCCGACTTTTGTTTGAAGACCCGCCACTGTGCGACGGTAAGTAGTTTTTGAATTGCAGTTAACACCGCAAATCGTTTTTTAAAGAGACGTTTAAAAAAACGATTTGCGGTGTTAACTGCCATTCAAAAACTACTTACCGTCGTGCGGGGCTTCTTTGCTCATTTTTATCAATTTTTCTATTTTGACAAACTACAACTCCTTTAATAATGGATGGATTTGCAGGGCCGGCGAAACATTTTTTACCGAGTGGGTAGTAAGATTCGGAGTGATTTCTACTAGTAGTAACGAAAGTTAAGACATGGTGTATGTAAGTGAAGGTGAAAATTTCCGGATAATATCTGGTAGCTATCTGGAAATACCCTTTGTTAGCGGACTGTGTAACCGACGGCTCAGCGAAAATGTACCAACCAAAACCAACAAAATTTCACCCTAGCGAGAAATTTTGGTTTTTACCAAATTTTCCTCCTTAGGGTGAAATATAGCATAGTGCTTTCGCATAGGCCTGCTAAGCCAAGACAAGTTTCGGTTTCACTGTGTCTCATCGACATAAACAGAACTTCTGCTCGAACGGGACATCATGTTTGATCAGTCGTTCGATTGAAACACAAAGTGTGTTTTAGTTTTAAGGGATTTGCGTCAAGCCGGCGCTAATCTATTCCGACAATAAGTTAGTGTTGGTTTCTAATGAGGCGAAGCCGAAACGCAACACAGTATGAAATAAGGATTTGTGCCCTCCTGTACAAAGACTGGTTTTTACCAACAAATTTTCACCCTAGCGAGAAATTTTGGTTTTTACCAAATTTTCCCCCTTAGGGTGAAATATAGCATAGTGCAGATATTGAAGTTGCGGTTCTCAAGTCCGAATCAAAGGCAGACATTGTTCCCCTATACATCGCACCTCAGCTGGTTCAAGACGACTTCAACTCCCATGGTATCTGTTCAGGTTGATAACCGATCTATCTTACTGCATGATATTCGCGACAATTTCAATATGATCATGCCTACTCCACCAAACGCTAAGAATTGCACGTGAAAAGGTCCTATCAGGACTTTTTGAATATCAGATCACCCGATTTTTTCCGAATATACGCAACGTTAGAAACACAAATGAAAAACTTAATGAATGCTGAAAACGCGGTTATTGACACCGATTTGTCGAAGGATTAACGAGAGAAATAATGTTTCATCTGGTGGCTGTATTCTATTAAACCGTTGATCGGAATATGCGGAACCAACAATCCTTTTTCGGTGGCAACAGCTTTCCATATAGATCTACACTCAAACAATTAATTTTCCGCGCTGAAATGATAATACTTTATTTAAACGTAATGCTCTTTAAACACTCAAATTTGTCTGACATCAAAGATGCTCACGCTAAGCATTGTGTAGTGCGTATATCATTGTAGCGTTCGTTAGATGATGACAGCTATGCATCGCTTCTATGCTAATTATTATGACAATAGTGGTGAGGGTGATCATAAAAGAGGTTGTGTTGGATACATTTTCCCCACAAAACTGATGGTTTTATATTTACCCATCAACGACCATGCCCACATTGTTAGAGTTCCAAGGATGCTCTCCATTCGATGGGAGTTTCTTAGTTCTTTATCTGATAAATCATCAGATTACCTTAATTTGAATTCTTTTGCGTTACTCCATTCCGGGTAATGCGAAAGCGGACACATAGATTAGAATAAGAATGAGAAAAAGCGTTGGATGAGCATCTCCGGTGTCGTGGAGTCGTGGAGAGCGGTCTCGCAACATTAAACATGTTGTCTGGTCGTGCGCCTAGTGCCCTAGAGCCAGATCTCCGTTAAACGAATCCCTTCGGCCTCGTTCCAGTCCGAGATGTGCTAGCTATCCTGGATCTCCCTATATGACTCTCATATACAGATTTTTAAACACGATAAATAGCCTCTCTTCACTTCCCTGATAAGGTCTCTTCTACTCTGATGTTGAAATCAATTCCTCTTGTATATATTTTTTGCCTTCCTTATAATAAGCCTAACAGTGTAATTTCTTCTTTAAATTGTTAAACAAATAATAGCTCGTGCTAAAAAATAACAAATTGCATATAATTTTTTTGAAAATATCTATAACTGCATCCTTTAGTCTGAATAAAAATGCACTAATATTTATGCTACATATCGATACCGTTTTAAGATATAGATGTGTCAAAATATAAAAACTAAGTTTAAATTTTAAACAAATCATGATTATTAAACCATATTTACAAGAAATTTAAATTGTAAGCCAAAAGACATTTGTATCTCAATAACAAAATCAAATTATTGTGCATCAAGAATTTCAGATACATCCATTATGTGCGCAAGACAAATATGCGGTTGATTTCAGGTTTTAGTTTGTTCCAAACTTTCGAGTGGGTATTTCCCCTCTCGGTTATTTTCGAGTGGGTAGTACTACCCATACTACCCACGCTATCCGCCGGCCCTGTGGATTTGTATCATATCAGCACAGATTTATCGTAAACGCGTATGCATGCTTTATGCCAAATATGAGCAGAATTGGTTCACAAATCGAAAAGTTGTTCATATGGCGTTTTAAAATATTATAAGCGGACTAGCTGAGGGCTACTTTGCACACTTCTTCAATCTGATATAAATAAAAATTAAGCAATTTATTTACTTTTATTGAAATATTATTAAGGCTAATATCAGAGATTTTTAAATTTTTAAAACATAACCCATTTATTGTATTTTCTAAAATAAGGGATTTATTTTAATTTAACATTGATAACGTTGTTTGTCAAAAAAACAACTTGTGTGGATTGAGAGTGAAAACGAAAATAAAAATTTGGCAAAATGAGAAAAATGAAATAAGGGGCTATTTATGACGTGCATTTGAGTGCTTAATTGATGGTGTAATTAATACACAAGGTCAAGTTCTCAAGTTATGGACTTTCGAAACTAGTTTTTTCACGGCCAAGATCACATTATATCGTAACTGCCAAGATTCAATGTCCTCGAAGAAATTTTACAATATAATACAGAGCATCTCTTGAAAAAATAGTTTAGTGATTAATCCTCCTTGAAACAATTATGGGGCAAAAACTGAAAACATTATTTGAAGGCTTGGAATCTTCGGTAAAGTTGTTGAAAATGATTTTAGAAACGACATTTTTGGAGACACAAAAATCTTCAAATAGCATAGCATAGCATAGCACGAACACCTGCACAAATCGTAGATGGAGTTGCAGAATTGAGCATATCCATTGACATATCAGACCTTGCCACGATCTACAATGACATAGGCCTGCTCAACTCCACACACCTGGCCACGCCCTTACAAGCGTTTTTATTTCATAATAGTCCTACCATCTACTTAAGAGAAAAGCTCGGAACCGTAACAGTTTTCATACATACTTAATACAGGCCATATTGCCATGATATTTAAAATATTTGGAAAAGGTACATGGAACGGTCTCACCGGTATCCAGCATGCGAAGAACCTTTCTATATCCGATGTACTGCCAAAAATTACGTTCCACGTTGCTTCCGTTTGATGACCGGAACGCACCTTTCACTTGACTTCGTGAGTCGTACTTCGATGAAACCGGATTTGGAATTGCAGGTTCTATTATTTAATCGGGACAACCACAAATGGTCCAAAGTATCGAAAATTCACAATTGAATAACGATGACAACTAAATTTTTCACGGAAAGCTAAAATTACTTGCGTCTGTGTTTTCAAGATTCTAAAGACACAAAAATCTTCAATTGCTTATGAAAGCCGATCCTGGTGTAGTAGAAACAAACTGAAAACGCCTTTTATCATCATTTTTCTTCTTCGTTCCGAAATTTTTATTGAGGTTTGAAAAATGGAAAATGTTTGATAGAAATGGTCCTAATATTTTAAATGCAATTATCGACGTTTATTTTGTAAAAGTTATCATCTGAGAATATTTCCTTGTAGTGTACATTGGCGATAGACCTTGGCACCTACCGGTTGGTTCGTTGTGGAGGCTAGGTCTATCACCGAGGATTACACCGCGTAGGTCGCGAGGAAGCGGGGTGGTAAATGGCTCACGTGTATCGAGACAAAACTGGGAGCTAATTGATTCACGAAACGGACATAGGGTAGTTTCACCGCCGGGAAATACCCGAGCAGATCGCAACATAGTTGTGAACTAAATGGCTTACGGTAGAGCTCGAGGTTAAATGACTCAAGTACGCAGAGAATGACGGAAAGCAAGAGGAATCTCTGGAACTAAATGGATGAAATGTCGAGCCATTTCATGTATCAAGCTCGGCTCAGAGTTAACTGTAGAAAACTCGACAAAAGACCTCGTGATAGCCAAAATCAACGGTGCCATCAAGTGCAGCGGTTACGCACCTTGAAGGAGGACAGTAGAGCAGTAAACCGAATAGTTGATCGGCCAAAAACCAGTAGTCATTGGTGGTGACTTTAATTACCGGGCTGTGGAGTGGAGTAGTAGAATAATTAACATACGATGGTGTATCCTGCAGGAAGCTCTAGCGACATTAGACGCACTGTTGTGTAATGAAGTTTCCGTTAGCACATTGTGGAGAGATGGGAGGGAGTCCATCATCGACATCAAGGCTTGTAACGGCACAATGCCGGGAAAACTGGAACCACGCAGTACTCGGCGTCCAGCTTACTGGCGCAAGAAGAAGGAGTAAACACGGACGATCGGCAAGTGACAAACAATGAGCTCTCAGAAGCATTAAAGCTACTGAAATCAAAAAAAGCCCCCGGTCCGAAGGGAATACCAAACATGGTGTTAAAAGCTGAGATCATGCCATGTCCAGGATGGTGCTGTAGAAGATGAAGGCAACTTTCCCGAAATGTGTAAGGTACAGAAGCTGGTGTTGCTGCCAGGGAAGTTACCGAGCAATCCGGCCTCATATTTGCTTATATGTTTGCTGGATACACTCGGAAAATCTTGTAAAGAATTATTCTTAACAGGATGACGAAATCCACGGAGGGCGAGCGCAAACTGCTCAAGATGCAGTTTGGGTTCCGCAAAGGAACATCGACAGTGCATAGAATGAGGGTCCCCGACTATCTATGTCAGATCATAAAAGATACTTCCAGAGTAGTTCCGCTGCTGTACGAGACGAACGAAGTCAATGCAAATCACAGCGGGAATTCCTCAGGCCTCCATTCACGGTCCAACTCTTTAGAACGGGATGTACGATGGGGTTTTGATACAGCGAATGTCAAGGAAAGTGAAAATCGTGGGCTTCGCCGACGACGTGTCGCTAAGGATGATAGGTGAGACATTTTATGAAGTGGAGGTGTCAGTGACAGAGACAATAGACGCGATCGAGAACTGCATGAACGGAGTCAAGCTGCAGAGAGCTCACCACAAAACGAAGGTGTTGTCGGTCAGCAACTGCCATCCATTGAAAACCAAGCGGAACAGCGAAAAGCTGAACTGGACGTTCCAGCTAATAGCTCTACAAATCGCGAGCGCGTACTTAACAATATCGTCGAAGGCAGTATGCGTTATCGTCGGAATGATCCCCATTTTCATCACCCTGTCGGAGGATATCGAGTGATATTATCGGAGAAACACCAAAAACATGAGGAAGATGGCGACAATCGATTCGATAGCGACTAGGCATCAGGAATAGGACAATACGGAGTAGAGAAGGTGGACCTACAGGCTCACCCCAAAACTATCGACGTGGGTCAATATAAAGTACGGAGGGATGAACTTCCACCACACACAGCTCCTGTCGGGCCACGACTGCTTCAGTCGCAACGCAACGGAGTGCGAAAACGTCGGGAAGGCACCGGAGCAAATGGTCTTCAAATGTACGAGGTTCGAAGCGAGAGATGCAGGGAGATGCTTCAAACGAGAAGACCGAATATCAACTCGGATTATGTCGTCTAGAGAATGACAAGCGACGTAAACACGTGGAACAGAGATCATGAACGCCCAACTGTGAAAATTGCGGAATCACTGTCGGGAAACTCTCCGTCGGAGTAGGCTATATCTACCGCCGGGGACTAGTCGAGTAGACAGTGACAGAGCACCAGGTTTGGGTCGCCGGGGCGCCAGCGAACCGGACGCCACGCTCCACCCGGAATCGCCGGACCGACCACAGCACCCTACCGGTTTTCCTGAGAGAAATATAGCGAAAACCAAAGAAGAATCGCTATCTTAACCGCTCCGCTTTAGGATCAACTAGGTACGCGGGTGGAAGTCCAATCACTTCGTCAGCGAAGCTTTCACCGCGGCCCTGGGACTGGAGGCCAACACCGACAGTTTAAGCGGTGATGCGCTGGTAGCTGTTCTATCACGCGCGTGCGACGCCACTATGCCGAGAAAAACACTGCCAAGAAACGGCAGATGCCCGGTATACTGGTGGAGTGCCGAGATTGCAGCTCTACGGTCAGCCTGCCTCAGAGCTAGACGTAGGATGCAAAGAGCTCGCACCGAGGATGCAAGAGAGAACCGCCGTGAAGTGTTTCGAGCTGCGAAATTGGCCCTTAACAAGGCCATTAAAAGCAGCAAGAGAGCGTGTTTCGACAACCTGTGTGAGAGTGCCAACGCGAATCCGTGGGGTGACGCCTACAGGATTGTGATGGCCAAGACCAAAGGGGGCTTCTCACCCCCAGAACGGTATCCGGACCGGTTGGCAACGATTATCGAAGTTCTCTTCCCGTCTCGAGCCACAAGCCCCTGGCCACCTGCACTACGAGACAGTGCGGGCACGGCCGAAATGGTGGCTCCAGTGTCGAATGAAGAACTACTCGCAGTGGCTAAATCCCTAGCAATGAACAAAGCTCCAGGGCCGGATGGAGTTCCAAACAGCGCTCTCAAGGCAGCGATCATAGCGAACCCGAACATGTTCAGGCTAGCTATGCAGAGGTGCCTTGACGAGCGCCGTTTCCCCGATAGATGGAAAAGGCAGAAATTGGTGCTGTTGCCGAAGCCGGCGTACAGACCAATCTGTCTGATCGACTCGACTGGCAAACTGCTTGAGAGGATTATCCTCAACAGGCTAACCCCGTACGCAGAAGGTACGGACGGTCTGTCAAGCAACCAGTTTGGCTTTCGGAAGGGTAAGTCCACAGTGGACGCTCTCAACTCAGTGATAAATACTGCCGAGATAGCGATCCAACGGAAAAGGCGAGGCATTCGATACTGTGCGTTAGTGACACTTGACGTGAAGAACGCATTCAACAGCGCAAGCTGGGATGCCATCGCGCTCTCGTTACACTGGCTTAGCCTACCGGTGGGTCAGTACCAGATCCTGCAAAGTTACTTCCAGAACCGCGCACTGCTATACGATACCGATGTCGGTCAGAAAAGGGTTCCGATTACCGCCGGAGTCCCGCAGTGCTCGATCCTAGGCCCGGTGCTATGGAACCTCATATATGACGGGGTTCTGAGACTGAAGTTCCCTCCTGGGGTCAAGATCGTCGGTTTTGCCGACGACTTAACCTAGGAGGTCTACGGGGAGTCAATCCCTGAGGTAGAACTAACCGCAAAACACGCGATCAACACGGTGGAGGAATGGATGAGCGCGAGAGGCCTGGAGCTCGCTCATCATAAGTCGGAGGTAGTTATCGTCAACAACCGCAAGTCGGCACAACATGCAGTTACACATCTGGGAGAAGTCGCGATCACATCACAGCGAAGTCTGAAGTCTCTCGGAGTCATTATAGACGACAAGCTGACCTTCGGCAGCCATGTCGACTATACATGCAAGAGAGCGTCGACTGCTGTTGCGGTTCTATCGAGGATGATGTCCAACAGCTCAAAGGTGTGCGCCAGTAGACGTAGGTTACTGGCAGGCGTTGCCATATCTATCCTCAGGTACGGCGGCCCGTCATGGTCAAGAGCACTGAGGGTAACCAGTTATCTACCTAGCATATCGAGCTGGATGGGAAGACCCCATGGGGAAGTTCACTTCCACCTGTCACAATTCCTGTCAGTCCATTGCTGTTTACCTCCACAGGTTCGGGCACGCGGAATTCCCAGCCTGCCCGGACTGCCCAGGTGTAGACGAAACTGCCGAACACATACTGTTCGTATGTCCTCGGTTCGACGTCGAAAGAAGAGCAATGCTTGACGTCTGTGGCTGGGACACAACCCCTGATACCTTTATTCAGCGGATGTGTCAATCGGTGGAGAAGTGCAACGCAATGTCGGCTGCTACCACCCAGATGGCCTGTAGGCTACAGGTAATCTGGCGAACCGAGCAACAGACGACGGGCACGGCTAACTAGTGATTGGTTAGTTGGAGCGAAAAAGGCCAAGCGCAAAAAAGGGAGTGAATGGTCTGTTCATGCCGAGGCAGGTTTGGCGCAGCGACTGGTAACCGCGTAAGGGGTAAACCCAGCCACCCCGAAGCAAGACAGAAGAGTGAGTGTATAGGCGTATAAGTGGACTGCCTCATGCCAAGACGGGAGGGTCGTAGCGTAGTATGTTGGGACTTAGCTATCGATGCCTCATGGCGTGGCAGAGGAGTGAAAGGGTGAGCATCCAAGTCAGTCTCACACGGCATGTTAAGGGTGAGCACAAAAGTCAGCCTCACATGGTATGGTAGAGGCTAGCACAAAAGTAAGCCTAGCAAGGAATGAAAAAGGTGAGCACACAAGTCAGCCTCGCATGGTATGTCAGAAGTGAGGCCTAAGAAAAATGTCCCACATGGGATGCCAGGGGGAGTGACAGAGGTACAATAGAGTGGCACGATTGAGAGTGAACCAGGTGATAGGGTGAGCACCCAAGTCAGCCTCACATGGTATGGGTGAGACGAGCACAAAAGTAAGCCTAGCAAGGAATGAGTAAGGTGAGCACACAAGTCAGCCTCGCAAGGAACGAAAAAGGTGAGCACAAAAGTCAGCCTCATGTCGGAGTGTTTGAGAGTGAATCAAGGTGCGATAGAGAGAGCACCCAAGTAAGCCTCATACAGGACGTATGAACGCGTGAGTGAGAGTGAATGAGTACAGTAAGTACAGCCATCCCCCCAGAAGTAATACCGAGAGGTAGTTCCTGGGAGGATCGATGGCGGAGCCCAATGGACTTTAGTCGGTATTAATGGCAGCGTCACCATTCGAGCCCGACACGCCCCCAGTATACCCCGTGCGGTAGCTTGGACACCTACCAATAGCACGTGTAGGACTAGGACATAAAGGTCTTCTCCATTGTAAAAAAAATACATATGCTATGTAAAAAATACCTAACCCCTACGTTGAGTTTTCGAGAAAATTTTTCAATTAAGGGGTTTTTTACTCATTTGATATAAAAATTGTTATTTTGCTCGAAAAATTCCTCCAAGCTTCTCCATTTGGATCTCCAGAGAAATAAAAAAATGATGGAAAAGGTTTAAGACAGGAAGACTTCAACATGCAATAATTTGAAATTTTACCTAAAAGCGGCCCATTTTTTAAAAAATTCAAAATTCGCCACCAGTAGGGAGAATTTTAGGAACTTCACTCCGAAGAAGAAAGTGGTCCTAATAAGACGCTGACGACTTTTTTTAACATGATGATATCTTGGGACACCCTACTGCTCATCTTCACCCTATGGTACCTACACTATATCTTATTGCCATTAATAATGGTGATTTATTGAACCTAACCCACGCAAATCGCCATTAGGCTCAACGCAGTTTATCCTAACCTAAAGTACACAGATCGAATGCCACTTTGATAGGGATGACAGTAAGGGTAGAAAACCTATTCATACATCCATTGATGATGGTATAAGATTCATGCTTCAATTTTTTTTGAAAACTATTGCAATCGCAGTGGTTTTGTCATTACTCTTTTCATGTAATGAGTGACAAAATGCCATTAATGCCACAACAGTCTGTTCACCTTAAGTAATCCTGCGAAAGTTCGCAGATAAAATGCATTAATCCAAACGCTATCACTTGGCGTGTGACTTTGTTGATCTCCGAAAGCCCCTCCTAGTAGGCATCGAAAAACACAAGGGTGCCAGTGACTATTTGCTCCCAGTGTCTCTTTGAGCTTGACAGATTGACAGGCCAGCAGAGAAGTCAGATAAACATGAAACAAGCATAGGCCGAAGCTGTTGCGCTTCTGAATTCGTTACCAACATTTTAAGGGAACGTGCAAAGAGGGGTTAAATGGGAGGAAAGAAAGCATGCCGATAAAAGCAAACAAACTTGCACTCGGGTATGGGAAGGCGGACACAGCACAGTGTTGGCGAGCGGCTGTCGGTCACGTGCCTGCTGATCGGAAGAAGTGTTGTGCAATTTTGAATCTGTCTGAATGTATGTATCTCAACGATATGATTGATGTCGGTCTTAGGGGGCACGAGTTCTCTATGATATCATTGCTATCGATTGGTTAAATGATTGAGATTTTGGAAAACATTGATTAGCAAAACGTAAACAGTATTTTTCATTTGGAGTGTTTTTGTGCTAATTAGAATAATGTAATATTCTGATTACCATCTAGCAAATTGCAGTGCGACATGAAAACGCATGGTATTAACAATCCATTGAGAACATGTCCTAATTAAGGATGCTAATTGAATTGCACTTCTCCAGTTTGGTTCACGTCCCCTACCAAACTCTGACAAATATTGCAATCTAATCCAGAAACCAGTAGGTAGGTCTGACAAGGACATCTCCCATCATCGCTGCAACGACCACTAGCACCCGAAGCAACAACTCCAACTCGGCTGACGGCACTTACCAGCTGATTGGCGTTGATTGCGAAGACGAACGGAATTATCGAATCATCTGAGCGACAACGTGTTTAATTTGATAATTAGGAGCCATGTTGTCACGTGTCGTCCCCTCTTCGTCAACGTACCCGTTGATTAGCCTGTGCACTGCCGAGTTCCGATGATGAGTTCGATACACAATATGTGCAGCCCTGCGTATGTTACGTATGTCTGACATGGAGCCATGTAGGAGAACGGAAGGAGATGGTACCTAGTTTGCAGTGCATTTCACAAAACACCCTTCAAATGTGGAAACAGACATGCTCGTCTGAAGAAATTGTGTTGTCGTTCTGACATACGCATGGGGGTTTGTTGGGTGCTCAATCATTTTTCAGCGATCCACTCGTACCTCCGTACTTATCAGAGAACCGTGTGTACGTCATTCAATCAGCCAGGATGTTTGTTTTTGAATTTTGGCCATTCATCAACCCCAAAAACAGCAGGTTAGCCTAACAAACTGCGGTGAACTGTGCACAAACATTAGTGTGATTCAACTATAGATGCGGAACTCAGAAAGAATAATTGACCATGCGTCGTTGTCCGTTGGTAGATTGATAAAAGCATTATTGTTCAACAAAATCAAGTCTGCTTCACTTGAAAACCTGACACACTTCATTTATTCTAAGGCATTGTCGCTAGCAGCCGGATTTGGAATGTTTGAAAGTACACGCTTGGGGAAAGTTTCGTCGCGATACATTCAGCATTAAAATTTTGTGCTAGAGGGAAGACGAGAACAACATTGATCCTGCACACCCATGTAGCCTGACGTGGTAATTTCGAAACATCAAATATTTTTATCTGGCTTCAGAATAGGAATAAGGGACCATCCATAAATTACGTAGCATTTTTTGAGTGATTTTTAACACCCCCTCCACCATCGGAGCATTTCGTCACAAACCTCTAAATGCACCCCCTGGTAATTACGTAGTTTGACGGTAGCTCTCCCCTCCCCCTTGTCACCGCAAACAAAAAAAATATAAAAAAAACGATGTAAGTTAGATGAAACGGGCAAGATTGTCGTGACATCAGGCCAACCCCTATTCTCCTTTAAAAAAGTTACGTAGCATGACATGACCCCTACCCCCCCCCCCCCATCGTCACACATCATCACAAAATACACTACTCTCCCCTTCCCCATATAATTCAACGTCATTCATGGATGGTCCCTAACCATAGTTTTTTCCATGTTCCAGTGTACTAATTCAAAACATTTGTTGAATATTTTGGCTAAGTATCTAATGATGATTTCAGGGAGGTTTCAGGGCGTTACATCACTATAAATATTAATAACAAAACCTGTATTAACCCACTTAGTGGTACGATTAGGGTTGTGGTACCGGTAATACCGGTACCGAAAATCCCGGGAATACCGACTCATTTTTGGTACCGTAATACCGGTACTGAACAAAAGCCAGTACCGGTATTTTCGGTACCATACAATTTTTTTTATGAAAAATATAGGGACTCTCTAGGGGGACCTGTTTCAAAATATCGGTCTGGACGATGACTTTTAATTGTATTAATTACCTTCTAGATAAATCGTTGAGCTAACACCTTTGTGGGAGAATGAGGTTAAACATTACTAGCTCCCGTTGTACTGAACGGTATGTTTAATTTCCTGCACTATTTTGTCGAAATTAAATTTTAACGATCTTGCACTAAATTTCAAAAAAATCACGTCTAGCGAATGAGATGTAAAAATTTGCTATGATTTTTTTACTAGCGACATTCTGATTGATTTCCATTATTCACTGGGTGGCGCGTAATAAAACTATGGTCTAGGTCATGTCTGTATTTGGTTTGCTCTTAAATCGTTATCTATTAAAGAACGAACAGCGATTTAGTAGCTAACAATTTTAGACTTGGTGAACTGCTTCAAATGGAGCGATTTGTAATTATTGGTGATCGGAAAATTCGTCAAAACTCCATAGTTTACAGGAACGCAAGGAGCCTTGGTATGCATGAGAAAATAGTAGGCAAACGGCATAAAGGTCAAAAACAATTTACAGAAAAGCAAGATAGGAAATCCGAGCAACTTGCTCGGATTCACTGCCATTCTCGCTTTGATTTACTGTTGTTAATAGGGTTTCTTGCATCTGTTGAAGTCGACGAAAGTCGCACCGCTTAGCAATTATTGATTTCAAAGTAGCCTAGATTTCAAAATAAATATTCGTGTACCGGTACTTTACCGGTACTACCGGTACTGAGGGCTACAGTACCGTAGTACCGGTTCTCGCCAAAAAGGGCTGGTACTGCGAACCCTAGGTACGATTGTGATTTTCTCATTTAACCAAACTATGATTCATTAGTCCATTATATCCAATATAATTGTGGAAATGTCTACTGCATTCTTGTTTGTTTTGTTTTGATTGTAGAGGTTTTAACCTTAGGGTCATTCGCCTCTTTGTCGGGTTAGGAAAATCTCTAACCCTATGTGCGGGGTTGGGAACTGAACCCAGGTGAGCTAGGCAATCGATTTACCAACTACGCTATCTCCACCCCCTACTACATTCTTATTAAACTTAGCACGTATCGCACGACTACCAAGAAAGTCGACACTAACACACTTTAAAGGGTTACACCACCGTTTGATGAGCAATCAGTGATCTAGATCTGCGATTAGATGTAATTTGGTGATCACTTTAATAGTTTTTAGCCTCTGTGGTATTACGATCGTAATGGTTTATATGGGAAATTTCAGTGTAACAGTACTAACCAACCTGTCCCTCCGGAACCAAGAGTCAGAACCAAATGAAATTCATTAGCAGTCAGTGGGATTACTGTATCTTTCATTTGAAATCAAGTTTGTAAAAATCGATCAAGAATGCGCTGGGGAATAGGTGTGATATTAGCTTAGGAACTAGGCGAGTTCCCTGGAGGCATCAGGAACCGTCATTGGTGGCCAATGTGGTCAAAGCTACTTTGATTGATAATTAGTAATCTAGACCCACAAATTTATGTAATGTTGCACCCATTTTAATATGTTTTGCATCATTTGGACATCATGGTGTAACTTCTTATCTTCTTTCATAACCGTGGAAAGGACAACGAAAATTTAAAACAGTGACTTAAACGCCACTCTCTCTCGCTCGAGAGGCCACTGGTTAGTTCGGCCAAAGACTCTTAAATTAGGGCAGGTAAAACGTATCCCAATTCTCGCCCAAACTGCACTTCACTCCCAGCCACCCAAAAGCTTCAAAATCGTAAACAGGTTTGAGTCTTGAATCAGTGAGCCAACTGCTCGAAAAACGCGAAGCAAACGATCTGTTTAATGGAGACGCACCGTCGCTCAAGCATTACAACGCAAAATTCGAGATGTTGAACAAGGTAGTTACTCATTTTTTCCCTACACCGAAGTAGTTCTCTGAAACGTTTCCCAAATAATAATAATAATAACAATAAATTAAAATTGTAAGAAAATTTTACCTGAAACCGTAATTTTGAACCAAAACTAAAACTAAACTAAAGTTCACAAAATCACATCACATCTAATCTAGCCTTTTATATTCATACTGGCGTTTAACACTATTCACAAAGGTTGCGTTTTTCCTCCAATGTTCTGGTTGGTGAGTACAAAAGAAACGGTCTAACTGGGTATCGCTGGCCGGCCACGACGATGTTCCAACGACGGATGCGACGGTTTGAAGGATGACGATCCGGAACAATTCTAGCGGGGCAACTTTGACCGCATGTACAACGGAGAGCGGGAATGTCTGGAAGGCCGCACAGCTCGGTCGATATTGCGATGGCCGGTGAGCGGGACTCGTGTCTTCCCGGACGAATATCGACGGGTTGGTTGCGTTCCCGGATGAAATTTGGAGGAGAATCAGCTGCTTGCCTTCCTGCTACGTCCCCAGACCAAACACCCACGTTGAATGGGTTAACGGACCTGTTCAAGATGTACTTTTAATCTAACTTGCACTCACAAAATTTTGGAACAATAAAGCTTACCTTAATTCAGACCAATTTTAGTTCAAAATTATCACAATCCAAGCCACTTCGAAAGCGCATCTATTGAAAAACCGATTAGAGAATTTCTTTAATACATTTAACATTGAATTAACTCACAGTATTTTTTAGTAATTACTCGCGATTATCTAAACCTCCCGAAATCCTCGAAATAACGACTTCACTCAAATACGGTATCCAATAAGTTGATCGAGAAATGGGATCTCAAACTGCCTTGAGCCCAGTACAGGATAGTTTGATGTACGCTCTAATTGTTTCCGGTTCAAGCCATTGTTTTATTCTGATTAGGATACTGAAATTCGATTGGCTAGGAAGGTGTATCCGCTTTTAATTATTCTTGTATCAGTTGAAGTGAGTGGATAGGAATACGTCTAAATTCATATGTGTATTGACGGTTAAGGTTCAACTGAGAACGCCTCAATAATCGGCCATCTTGGAAAATGAAAAAAGCAGTTTTTTCTCACAGCGTTTGTAAAATCTTCATGAAAATTAATCAAGGTTATCGAGGCATTGGTACAGTATTACGGATTGATTTTCATGAAGATTTTTCCAACGGTGTGAGAAAAAACTGCTTTTTTCGTATTCCAAGATGGCCACTTTTCCAGGCTTTCTCAGTTGAACCTTAAGGTCTGTTGGACTGATTATAGTTTTGTTGCTTAGCGGTAGGGTTTTTTAAAAACATTATTTACATGACAGACAGTGGGCTTGGGTATTAAAATTGCATGGACAAGTATCGAATGGCTTCAAAACAGATTTCAATTATTTTTTTACATGTAACAACATGAATTGTTACAATGGTGGTACCAGTTTATATGGGAATTTGCTGTGTGACCGCACTGTTAACCCCGCAACTCCGGAACCGGAAGTCGAAAAAAAAATTCAGCAGCAGCTTATGGGAACGTTATACATTTCAGATGAAATTAAGTTTGTGTTAATCGTTTCAGCCATCTCTGAGAAAATTGTGTGATCATTTTCCGACGAACTGAATCGAATGGTATACGACACTCGGCCCTTCGGGCCTCGGTTAGGAAGCCGATTTTTACAGTGATTGCATAGCCTTTCTTTATAAGAGCGACCGAAAATAAAAGTCGCAAGGATAGAACATGCTTCGCAAAACCCGTTTCAAACATATTAGAATATAAAAATCGAAAATAAACTTCAAGCATAAAAATCGGACAGAAATCCTTCAGCAGAAGAATCGCTCAAAAAGTTCTCACCCGTAAAACTCGGCAAGGATAAAAATCATTTAAAAATAAATAAATCGTTCATAGGAGCATCCGTATATCTTGCTGTTCAAGGTTAAAAGTCGGCTATCAAAAAATAACTTTGCAAAAATCGGATATATTTTGCCTTTCTCATATAAAGAAAGGCTATGCAATCACTGTAAAAATCGACTTTTTATCCAAGGCCCGGAGGGCCGAGTGTCATACACCATTCGATTCAGTTCGTCGAGATCGGCAAATGTCTGTGTGTGTATGTATGTGTGTGTATGTGTGTGTGTCATTTAAACTCACACAATTTTCTCAGAGATGGCTGAACCGATTTTCGCAAGCTTAGTTTCATCTGAAAGGTATAACGCTCCCATAAGCTGCTATTGAATTTTTAGTTGATCCGACTTCCGGTGCCGGAGTTACGGGTTGAAGAGTGCGGTCACACAGCAAATTACCATATAAACTGGTACCATGATGATGTTAAAATGATGTAAAACATATTAAAATTGATGTAACATTACTCTAGTTTGCGGGTCTGGATCACTAATGATCAATCAAAGCAGCTTTGACCACATTGGCCACCTATGACGGTTCATGACGCCCCCGGGGAACCCGCCAAGTTCCTAAGCTAATATCACACCCACTCTCCAACGGATTCTCTACCGATTTTTACAAACTTGATTTCAAATGAAAGATACAGTAATGCCATTGACTGCTGCTGAATTTCATTCGGTTCTGACTCTTGCTTCCGGAGTTACAGGGGTCTTAGTAAGGATACACTGGAATTTCCCATATAAATCGGTACAATCGTAATACCTCAGAGGCTAAAAACTATTGAAATGGTCACCAAATTACTTCTAATCGCAGATCTAGATCACTGATTGCCAATCAAACATTCTTTGAATATATTGTCCACTATCGACGATTCCGGAAGTCCGGAATCCCGGGCATATTCCACAATTGAAGTCACATCGGTTCTTCGGTGATGACTGAACCGATTTTTTCAAACCAAGTCTCAAATGGAAGGCAAAATATGCAGTTGAGTATTGCGTCGCCACCCCTCCCCCCTCGCCTTGCCCTTACACCTCCCTCCTTCATCACTCCCCTCCCCTTGGGCCACTCTCACGCCCGCATTTCCTTCATCCACCCCGTATACCGAAATAAGATGAAGGATTTCTGACGCATCCCCCACTCCCACTCTACTAACCCCCCATTCCCTCCACTTTCAAACCCATTCCACCAACATTTCAAAATATAATCACATGAAGATAACATTGAACTCATGCTGATTAAGCTAATTAAAACTTATTCTTTTGCCTTTCTCATATAGAAAGGTTAGGCAATTGCTCCAAAAACCGACTTTCTAACCGAGGACCGGAGGGCCGAGTCTCATATAACATTCGACTCAGTTCGCCGAGATCGCAAAATATCTGTGTGTATGTATGTGTGTATGTGTGTATGTATGTATGTATGTATGTATGTATGTATGTATGTATGTATGTATGTATGTATGTATGTATGTATGTATGTATGTATGTATGTATGTATGTATGTATGTATGTATGTATGTATGTGTGTGTATGTGCGGATTTGTTAACAAAATGTCCACATCGGTTTCTCGGAGATGGTTGAACCGATTTTTACAAACTAAGATTCAAATGAAAGGTATACTATTCTCATAGGTTGCTATTGAATTTCATTTTCAACCGTCATTTTGTTCCGGATTACGGTTACAAAACAAAATTTGTTGATTTTTCCACATCGGTTTCTCGGAATTTTCTGAACCGATTTTGACAAACTTGATTTTAAATGGAAGGTCCATCAGCTGCTGTTGAATTTTGTGTAGATCCGAGTTCTGGTTCCTGAATTACAGGGTGATACGTACGATCACGCAGCAAATCTCGATTCTAACGAATTCTGCGATGAATGTAAAAAGGTAAAATTTTTGCCTTTCTCAATAGAAAGGTATTGCAATTGCTCTGAAAACCGACTTTTTAACGGAGGCCCGGAGGGCCGAGTGGCATATTCCATTCGATTCAGTTCGTCGAGTTCGGCAAATGTCTGAGCGTGGATATGTATGTATGTGTGTGTATGTGCATATCTGTGTGTGTATGTTACCAAAAATGTCACTCATTTTTCTCAGAGCTGGCTGAACCGATTTTGACAAACTTAGTCTCAAATGAAAGATACAACGTTCCCATAGGCTGTTATTGAATTTCTCATGGATCCGACTTCCGGTTCCGGAATTACAGGGTGATGAGCACGATCACGCAGAAAATGTCGATTTTAATAAATTCTGCAATGAATGCATAAAGGTGAAAATTTTTCCAAAATATGACTATAACTGCTTCGATTTGTAGTATTAGGTCACTAACATCCATTCAAAGTCTTTTTGGCCATATTGGCCACCATCATCGGTTCTGGAAGCCCCGGCGGAAGTATCCAAATTCAGAATAACAGTCACATCGGTTTCTCGGAGATGCCTAGACCGATTCAACCAAACTGAGTCTCAAATGAAAGGTGTTGCGCCTTCGTAAATGGTCATTTAATTTCATCCCGATCTGACTTCCGGTTCCGGAGTTACAGGTTGTGGCGTGCGATCACATAGCAAATTGTGATTCAAACCGATACTCCGATGAAAGCAAAAAAGGTAAAAATTTCGCTAAAATGTCTCTCAAACAACTTAAATTTGCTGTTCTAGGTCACCGACGGCCAACCAAACTTTCGTTGACTACATTGACCAACATAGACGGTTCCGGAAGTGCCCGGGATAAGCGGCCATCTTTCAAAATTGACGTACTCACATCAGTTTCCCGGAAATGGTTGGGCTGATTTTCACAAACACTGACCCAAATGATAGCTATAGTATCCCCACAGATGTCTATAAAATTTCGTACGGATCGCTTGGATGCGTCCGAAAATATAGACTAATCCATCCGGTCACATATGAAATTCCCATAAAAGCCGGAACTCAATTTTTTTTTTCAAAGGGGGGACCCCATGACATTTCAGAAATCAAATTCGTGTTTTTGATGCCAAACATCTTTAAAATGCATGAAACGTCGAGATTTTATGTTATCTCGAAAAATTTTTTTTATGAAAATCGACTTTTTGGGACTGCCGATTTCTCACCTTTTTACCTTTCTCATATAGAAAGGTTATGCAATCACTCTGAAAAACGTCAACCTAATCCCGGCCCGGAGGGCCGAGTGTCATATCCCATTCGACTCAGTTCGTCGAGATCGGAAAAAGTCTGTATGTGTGTGTGTATGTATGTATGTGTGTGTGTATGTGTGTGTATGTATGTGCGTATGTGTCAAATAATGTCACTCATTTTTCTCAGAGATGGCTGGACCGATTTGCCCAAACTTAGTCTCAAATGAAAGGTGCAACCTTCCCATCGGCTGCTATTGAATTTTGGATCGATCGGAATTCTGGTTCCGGAATTACGGGTTTCAGAGTGCGGCCACACAGAAATTTCTCATATAAACTATAGGAAAAATTAAAAATAGAATTTTTATTTTTGATGCTAAATGTGTTCAAGGTGCATGAAACGTCGAGATTTGATGCAAACTCGAAAAAAAAAATTTGACTACGATTAACTTTTTTGGATTTTGGCACATTTTTGCCTTTCTCATATAGAAAGGTTATGCAATAACTCTGAAAAACGTCAACCTAATCCCGGCCAATTTTTTTTTCGACTCGTTTAGGGTTTCTGGATTTTAACAGGGGCGTAGTTGATGGTTGACGGAGAGGGGTTACACTCCCCCTCTACTGTTCGCGCCCCTCCTTTAAAAATCTCCTTAAATCACCCCTCAGACCACCACCCCATCCAGCCCTCATACCCCTCCCTTTCAACCCCATCATCTTTAAACCACCACTATATCACAAAGCATACCAATTTAAGCTGGGGAGTCGTTCGTTCATGGGACTTTCGCCCTCCTCACATACCCACCCCCGCATGACAAAATGAGTTAGAAAGCAGATAACATTGATCTAATGCTGATTAGGCTAATGGAGTATGATATTTTTTTTTGTTTCAAGTGTTTCACCGTCGACACGTAGCTCATCAAGTTCGTGGCTGGCATGCCATTGTGTATAAGTGCAAAGTGTACTAAGAATGTAATGGACATATCCACGATTATGTTGAACATAAAAAGCCTCCGTGCCATAGTTTAGAGAAATGAGAAAGGCACAATTGCACCGCTAGGTGGATTAAAACAGGTTTTATGATAGGGGTCGGGTTTGGGCGGCATAGCTGCGAATCGCCCGGGTTCACTGGCGTGTGTCCTGGTGGAGATGGACGTGTCCATCTTTACCATGTCGGTTGTCACGGTAAAGATGGACACGTCTGTCTCTGCCGGGGCACATGCTGGTGAGCTCGGGTGATTCGTGGTTGTGCTGCCTAGGCTCGACCCTCATTGGCAGGGGACAAAAATTAAGCCCGTACGATATTGAGCCTGTTCTAGTGGCCCTGCCGCTTCTAGTTTTCCGATCTGTTTACTTCGCATCTTTGCTCTCACTTGAGTGCTATGGCTCTAATTTTCATAACTTTCCCTACCTGGTCTCTGGCTGGTTGAATGTCGTTAAAATGTAAAAAAATTCCTTCTAAGTATTTCATTTTTTTTTACTATCTAAAGTACATCCCTAAGATTCGTTATAATCCATTATATTTATTTATTTCAATATTTGGGCAGGGAGGGTGCATCAGGGCATTATACGAACTGTGTCATGGATTAGGATACGTGGATCGCCTGTCTCTAGTGAAAAAATAATAATGTCTGCACTTACTTCCAAATTCTTCGGAATTATGTAGTTATTGTTAATATTCTTATCTGACTCGGGATGGTAAATATGAGAGCGAGTAAAGGCGCTTTAACCTAGGCTTATTAGCCAGGGCAAGGTGTAAATACCTGTGTCCCATCCCAAAGGACCAAAGGAGTGCCATTAATCTTCTTAGCCAAGTCACTCCCAACGATTTATTATATTCCCTTTAAACTGAAACGGTCGGTACGGTTGTCCTCGTTTCTTCCTCCTTTAAGATTCAAAACAATTCGTTAATTAAATTATCCATTAAATGAATAGTTTAGTTGCCGTCTTATTTTGAAACATCTTCAAACCCAACTCTGTACAGTAGGCCTGGCCGTTTTAATATTTGCGACATATGAAAATATGCTTCAAATATTAATATTGACAAGAAAAACACTACAGACTAACTGCTGTGTTTTCCAGGATGCTTTTCAATACTGGCTGTGTAAGGGTTAGAATAGAGAATAGAATAGAATAGAAGGTTTTTTTATTCGACTCTTACAAAGTAATGTCCCAGTCCGATTTTTATGCTTGAAGTTTATATCCGGTTTTTATATTCTAATATATTTGAAACGGGTTTTAAGAAGGATGTTCTATCCGCGACTTTTATTTTCGGTCGCTCATATGAGAAAGGAAAAAAGTTATTCCGAATAATTGGGCTGAAAGTATAAATGTGGGACACATTGTAGTTTCCCATAGTACCAATGTCAAAAACTTCAAGCAAAGTGGGCGGAGGTCTAAACTTGTCCAAATGATATGAAATTTAACATCTGAGCTTACTTTGCCATTTGTCACAATAGGAGGCCTTTGAGCAGGGTTGCCACTTTTTTTGAAGAAAATGTGGCAGTTCAACTAAAAATGTCTGGCAAAATCTGTCACTTGACAGCGCCTCAAAGTCATCGAAATTTTGCATCCATTTTACTCGTCATAGAAGTGTATTAATGGAATATGACCAGGATTTCCAAAATTTGTTTGTTACAACTTCTATAATTTGAAAATCTGATATAATAAGAGATTTCACTGTTGGCTGGTAGCTTAAAAAAACTTTGGCTGTACCAGATAAATCTGGCATAATGGTAACCTCGCTGGGGTGTAACGTAAAATTCAGAATATCTGGAAAAATCTGACAAAATTTTATAAATCTGGCAAAATGTCTGGCTTGAACGAATGTCTGTTCAATTGGGAAAAATCTGGAAGAATCCAAATAAATCTGGAATATTGGCAACGCTGCCTTTGTGATTTCAAAAATGAGTTTTTTTGTGCAATGCCCTAATGCGGTTGCGAGGGTGGCCAAAGGGAAGGGGGGGGGGGGGGGTTGATGAAAGGTGGAGATGTAATGGGAAAGGGGGGAGGTGGGGGGCGATGTTACACCCAACTACATATAATGCCTTCCATTTGGTGCTTGTTGTGAGGGTTTGGTCATCTCCGATTAACCGATGCGCAATTGTTGGGCCAAAACATACACACATACGCATACATACGTTTCCTGAACTCGACGAAGTGAGTCGAATGGTATGAAAGTGGCGGCCAACAATTTCAAGCTAGTTGTAACTCATTTTAATTATTTTTGCATCATTTATACATATATTGATTATACCGGTTTATATGGGAATTTCGTACCATACTTCAACCCGTAACACAGGAACCAGAGCCTGTCCTTGATACAACTGCTTCTACACCGATTTTGGAAATAAGCCCCCCTCTGAATATCTTGACCAAGCATAAGTCTCCGCTAAAAAATCAAATTTGTATTCCGTATTCCTAGTTTTAAGATAGTTGTAATTTTACCTCTTTGTTAAAACATTTGTCCCCCATCTTGTAAATAGAATTGTATCCCTAGTTTTAAAACACCTGTGAAATTTTTCATAAATATTTGTTCCCCCTTTTGTGTACCAAACTATATTGTTAGTTTTAAGATACAAGTATACCTCGATAGTACGTACACCTTCGCTTCGTTTAGTGTATGTACTATCGAAACGTACGTACTATCGAATCACAAAAATAAATTTCAAAATATTACTTTTTATGTTTAATATTGCATGAAAACTTACAAAAATAAGATTTATCACTGAATTAATCCCCATATTAGTGATAAACTGTTCAATCACTGTGTACTTGGTTTTAGAAGAACGGTTTGCTACAACCAGAATGGTTGAAAATGGCATGTAAAAGCATTTCCTCGGACTTATTCAGTTCCTTGACTACGTACGATTTGTCTGAATTTTGCATAAAATATTCTGAATTTGTAATAAAAAATCGAAAGGAATAAGATGCCTCTGAATATCGTAGGATATTCGAGAGTTATTGATAAATTCTTTGAATTTGGTAGCATTTCCGCGAGCGCGATGCCATTAACAACATATTGTTTTTCTATACCTTTATTTTCTTGGTCGCAAAACAGATATTTAAATATATTTGCAATGGCGATTAAATTTTACATATATTTTATGACAACATATGAGCTTAAAGATATATGAAGCATAGTTCCCTGTCATACCTTAATACTTGAACCATGCCAATATGTTGAATACTTCTTTTAATTGCTCGCACAAGTTTCACAAAAGAAGTATAGAAGGAAAAAGGCTCGTTTAGCTGTGTTTGTCCAGATCTGTAAGTCATATTAGTCTCCATCAAATTCGCTGGGCGTACTTGATCCGAATCTTACCCATTCCATTCAAAACTTAGTATCTCCTAGAATGTAATGAATTCAGCACTCACATTTTATGTGCATAATATTTGAAAAACAATTAGCAAAAATCGTGTTATCATTGCTATAGATAGTATACCTTAAAAGTTACTAAAATCATTTTTAGTCTTCAGAAAAATTTCTTTGAATTTGACCGGTTACTTCGAAGTTAGTAATACTTCTCTGATACTTGTGAGACACCGTACATAAAGCATGCAAAAGTTTTTGTCAAACTTTCATAATTTTGTGAAGTTAACTGTGAGTTTTAGAAATTTACTTGAGGTTCGTTGTAATTTATTTGTTTGAAGTAATATTGCAAAGCTTGAAGACACCACTTGATGTTTAAATTTTTTTTTCCATGAATCCTTTAAATACTCTTGAAATTTCGTAAACTTTCCAGAAGTTCTAAAGATTTCGATCAAGATCGAAAATTTTTTTGAAGTTCGCAGAATTACCCCGAGTTTGGTAAAAGATGAGTGAATATCGTGAACACTCTGCTGTTTATGTAACATGTTTGAGTCCATGCAAATTCTCTTAAGTTTGAAGCATTGTTCTAAATTTTATACAACCGGCGAATTGTCATCCATAAAGCTCATTGAGATTCTCTGATGTTTGACAAAAAACTATGAATGATAGGAATATCGTACAAATTGTCTGTAGTTCTAAGGATTTCCTTGTAAGTTAGCAAGCTCCCAAAAATTTATAAGATTTTCAAGATACTTGTAGGACGTCCCTAAAGCCTAAAGCTTGTTGGTAGGTGTACGTACTATCGAGGCAAAATGTACGTACTATCGAGGGTACGTACTATCGAGGGTACGTACTAACGAGGGTACGTACTATCGAGGTATACCTGTAACTGTAAATATTTCCTAAAAAACTATTACTATTGAATTCCTTGTTTTAAAATTTTTCATAAAAAAAATCTTTTGCCCCCTCTCTTGTATATATAATCTTATTTCTAGTCTTAAGTAGCTGTAAAATTTTTCTCTTTCATAAATAAAATATTTCAACATTGTAACCTCCTAGTTTTAAAATATCCAAAATGTAAAAACAAAAGAATTTGGCATCGCCAAGCTAACGCATTTATGCCTATCAAATAAACGAAATGAATAAAAAAAACAGGACCCAGAACTCCGATTCAAAGGTAATTTAATAGCATTTAATAGGGATGTTGCAGCTTTCATTTGAGACCAAATTAGTGAAAATCGAATTAGACATTTCTGAGAAGCAGATGTGAGTTCAATTCAGGAACTTAACCAGTTTCTCGAAACTTCCAGTTCCGCTGAAGGTGTCCAATGTGGTCAACGTGGATTTGATTGGCCATGAGTGAGCTGAAACTTTAAATCCAAACGTTTTCCAACACATTTTATGAAGTTTTGTATCTTTTAGATACCACGTTGATTCCGATTTATATGGGAACACACAGACATTTGCCTAACTCGACGAACTAAGTCGAATGGTATAAAAGACTCAGCCCTCTGGGCTTCGGTTAAAAATTCGGTTTTCGGAGTAAAAAACAAACAATTTTTGACGTAGGACTACGTCCATGTTTTGGATACGGGGATGCACTTTGCAAATTCAAGGAAAATGATGCGTAACGAAAAGTGGTTAGGTTTTAAATGCTTATAATTCAGCCATTTCACGATACTTTTTGGAAATTTTTGCGTAAATCGCTCAAAAATACTTCTAAGAGCGGATTCCAATGGATAAACCCAAAGATTTTTTATATGGTCAAAATACCATGCATTTGCATACAGAAGGTAGCGCTTCCCAAGCCTGCGCGACCTAGCACGATACGCTTCTATGAATGACGTCATCATCGACTATTTAAGGAGCAGATTTGTTCGGACAACAGCTCTCCAGACAACTGCAGTGATGCCACAAGTACAGATTTATCTAGAAAGATACTAAGATTTTCTAAGTATTTTTGGTACGGTACAGCTTACAGATTTTTGTAAAAAAAATACAGATTGGTTAGTTTTTTTTTTTACGTGACGACAAATATTTAATTAGGCTGCTGACAAAATGGTGGCGGGAAGCTGAGCTGGAGCTGTTGACATTGTGATGCAAGATATGATGAATCTGTTTGCAGCAAGTCAAATGGTGCTTGCCAGAATAAAAGCAGGCAATCCACACAGATCTGCTCGACCTTCATTCAGACGTCATCCCTTTGATTTGCTACAAGCCGTTTTCTCGCATATCGCATCTTAATGTTAGTCTCAGCTCGCCGGTCTGAATAAAAAATATATTTTTTTAAACAACCTTGTAATTGTTTTGGTACAGGATCCAGTACAGATTTTTCTATATTAAAGTACCGATAGAAAAGATTTTTCAACTCCCGGTACAGATTTAACCCTCAAACGCTATAAATGGTTCGTTTTCAACTCACACGATTTTTTTCAATGTAGTTTTGAAACCAGCCGGAAGGCAGCACCGTGCAAAGTAGATAACAGAAAGTTAGTGTAAGTGCTATAGTTGTACTACATAATTTTGGCCAGATGATACTCTTCATTTGTTCTGCTCCCAAACCCAGTTCGTTAAGAAAATTCGATCAAAAATGCCCATTTTCACCTAAAATATGTTATTTTTTAAAATTTCGCAAAACTGGTTTAAACTGTGAAGTTCGGCTCCATTTTTTTCAAAAATTTTTTCGCGATGATTTAGTTGGAACCCTAAATACCTGTCATCTTTTAATTTGTTCTCCTTCTAAACCCAGTTCGTCTGGATTTTTTTTAATCATAAGGCATTACAATAAAATAAAAGTCCTTGGAAATCAAACAAAAAAAATAATTTGGTTTTTGGCGGTTTTCGTTTGTTTTGACACTAGATGCGGATGTTTCATGCTATTTTTAAATATAGTCCGACAAAAAAATTCCGATTTGCAATATTTCATGTACCCCTTTGGATTCTTTCGAATATTATGAAATCAATACTCAAACGCCGCACCCCCTTAATGATGTTCGATTGAGCTAAAAAATTTCATAGATTCCTTTTTCGATGTAATAAGCATTTTATGTAAGACTTTATGCGAAAATTTAAGATGGCCATTTGCATTATATCTTCCCTCTTGAACACGCCTAGTTCTCCATACAAACTTTGGTTTTAACCTGTGAAGCCTCGTTCCAATTTTTTTTCGAAAATTTCTTCATCAGGGACCGCAAACTTTCGTATTTTTTTTCTTGCTCTGCTCCCAATTTTTTTTTATTTTGTTTCGCAGTGTAATCGATTAAAGTTTCGTTGGTGCTTTTTGACTCGTAATGTAAAAAAAGTGTAGTAAATGTGAGAAGAAGCTAATGTGAATCCAAGAAGAAATTCCAAGGGATACTTTTGCCCAAATCAAGTGCTATAGTTATTATTTTACCAAAAACTTGATTGAAATCGGTACTGGAATATTCTATCTTCCTTGAGTAGCAAGGTTAGTGTATTGAAAATAAGTATTTTTACTTTTGATCGTACGTGATGCATGGTTAGGCAGGGAAAGGAGGGAGAAAGTAGGGTAGTCTGAGTGGCTTGTCTAATGTCCTTAACCCATTATAACCCAGGGGTTTCAAAAAGTGAACCAAATGCAGTGATATCTTCAATTCCATCAAAAAATGTATCAAATATTATGGGAAAAATAAAATCACCGCTTAAAATGGTTTTGAGAATGAAAATATCTCGCGCAAAAAATTTCGTTCGCGTAAATAAAAACAAATTTTAAGTTGTTTCACATATTTCTTCGGATTCTCTGATAGACAACTCTTCTTTTACACCTGTCGAAACGTTTTGTCACATAATGGAATTATTAGCACGAATTCCAACAATAAAATTCAATTAAATGTACTTTTCAGCCGCCATTTGTCCCAACTATACACGGTTCAAAAACATAAATAAAACTACAAAAAATGGCTGCTGTCTTGTTTCACAATGAAATATGAGGTGTAATGATCCCATTAGTGCAATGATAAAATAGTTTGATGCCAAAATTCTGCAGTAAATACGCGTTAAATGATGGATAGTTCTGCGTATGAAACTTCATGCTCTGGAATATAATGGGTTAAAATGTCGATGTCGGTGATGCACTGGCATTGTTGGAAGAAAAAATGGATTTCTGCAATTGAATCGGTTTGAATCGGTTTTCAAATCGGATGTAACATCATGTGCGCTGAAATTCTAAGAGAAAACATTCCGATTGCGATAAGTGGGGAATCTGCTGTCAAAACGAGAGCAATAGAGAGTTGTTAGAGAAAGAGTTTCATCTTTTCTTGGTGGAAACTAATGAGTAAAATGCATGGGCGCAAACAGTTTTTTTAGATTTTATTTGAAAATTTTCAAGTTAGTATCTAAATAAACTTCTACAAACTGTTCCCATATTTTTTCTACATCAAATGTCCAACTACAATATTATAATTTCTTCAAAATCACAAGTTTTAATATCTTTTCCATACGTTAAAATTCACCATCTCTTAAAAACTTTCATGAAAGTATTACCTAATTAATTTAAATTATAAATTTTAAAATAGCCATAATTTATTTTGAAAACTCGTAGTTAGTTACCGCATCCGACAAAGTTGTCAACCAAGGTTTGAGAAGCAGTTTTATAAAGCTGGTTTTTCATCTTGAGCAAAATAGCGACCTTTATTAACATTAATGCAATATGATTAATTTTCCCATATCCTATACCAACTGAATGCAGTACGCCAACCCGGGAAACAACCAACCGCTTCCAAATTTTCCACAGGCATTTGGCACCACGAAAGCAACTCAAATAGCCGTAAGCACAAAGGCGTACTAACTGTTTTTAAACCGGACTAACTTTTAAACCGGCCTAAAATATTTGGTAAGCTTTAATCAAACGATGCTGTCATTTATACGGCTGCGTTCTGATCTGCGTTACACGTCAATGTTAAAAAACAACAAATTCAAGTTAAAGAAAATGAGTAAATTTATTCCGAAATTTTCTTTCAGTAAAATAGCTTTTCTTCGTCAAATATCTCATTCCATAGTGTTTGAGAACAATTTTGTCAACTTGTAGCCGATATGTTTCTGAACTAAGAACTTTAACGTGTTGGATAGTTGAAAGTTGGCCGATGGTGTACATCACTTTAAAGTAACTTAATATTAAATGCACAAAAGAAAATAAATTGGTATACATATGCATGTTTTTATTCAGTTTGAATAGGCGCTCGTCGAGTTAGAGGTGGCTGAACCATCGGTTGTAATTGGTGCCATGATAGTTATTTCTCGACAAGCATATGATTACGGCTTAAAAGCCAACTGTCAAAATTCTCTTTGAAAGGAAATTCCGGACAAACCGTTACTGGATAAACACAGTTCATAGCAGTTAATGGAAAAGAAAACTTTTTTCTTTTGTTTACTGCCAACATCTGTGATTGGCGAGTAACGGTTTGTCCGGAATTTCCTTTCAAAGATAATTTTGACAGTTGTCTTTTAAGCTGACAGTTAAGGGGTATTCCATTGTTATTGAAAATGCGTAGTGTTCTACGCATTAATTGGTATTTTATTTTATTAGTGTAGTTCGACAGTGCTTGTCTTTCCTACCTGATAAACTGGCTTATTTATTGCCATCTTTAATGCGAGCAAAGAGAGCCAAATTTATCCAGAAGAAAGCCGAACAGAGGATTGAAAATAACGAAATGTATGCAAGAGAAGCATGACAAATTTTTGCATATTTTTGTCTTCCTCCGGTAACATGATGCTGTCTTTTTCATTGCTGCGCTCTGATCAGCAATACACGGCAATGTTAAAAACTGTACAATGAAATTAATTTAAAATTCACTGTTTATGTCATTTAATAGCCTGATGTATTTTTGTTTTTAAAACGATTTTGAAATCCTCGGTTTAGCTTGAGGGTTTACCCCACTGTAGAGCACGAAAAAATAGATTTATTTCGAGAATTTTTTATTGCTCAATAAAAAGTCGAATCGACATTTTGTTGAATGGGATTTATAACATAAGTATTGTATCAAACAAAATAATTTTTTCGAGCAATTTCATCACAAGCTGGCGGCTCTGCAGCATTTTCACCTCATGCGCGTTTTTTGGAAGGGGTCCACGGCCGGAAATCTATCTCCCGTGATTTTTGACCTAGCACCAAAAACTAAAGATTTTCTGATTCCTTATGTCAATAGCGATGTAGGTAGGATGTTTTCGATATTTTGATTTTACGCGAAATGGCGCACTTTTGAGTGAAAAAACGTCGAAAATATTATGAAAATCTACACAAAATCGTTGATCAATAAAAAGGCAAGCAATAAAAAAATTTAATCCTAAGTAGTCACGTATCAATTTTGAATATACTGTGAAAATTTCAAAGCGATCAAAAATCATTTGTTCGAGTTACATTTCGGCCAGTGTTTTCAAGGAAAAAGCGGTTAAAGTTTGCAGTACACATGGGATATACATAAGAGGCGTTGCGGCCAAATTGAAAATTTGTATATTTTTGAATTGTTTTCGTTCTCTATGTTTTAGGATGTCATTTTTTACATCCTAAAGCACATTTTAGACTAATAAATAGAAAATCGATTGCTTTAAATTCTACAGTGGTGTAACCGGAACAATTTATTATTTAAGATCCATAATTGACTAAAACGTTATTTTGCTATTTAAATGGTGCATACTATCGAGAACGTTATAGAGTTGTATTGTTAGGCGAGGAGCTTCTCTAACATTACACTTAGTAGTCAGACAGTTCAGCCAAATCTGACTGTTTCAAATTAAATCAAATGCTTATCGAAAAAGAGTGGGGGCTTACATCTTTTGAAAAGTTTGTATCAGTTGCTGTTCTGCAACACATGAAAAATGCCATAGAAATTACTTATTTGCTTCAGACAATTATGTCGTTCATGCAATGGAAATCTGACATTTTAGCCTGGTGGGGCTTATTATACCATCCTACCCAACTACTCTATTAACCATGCATATAGAATTTGCCAGACCTACTTTGCTGAAAATGAAGTAATTCAGACTATCAGCACGATTACCCAATCAAGCCTGAAATACCAAAAGTCCAGTAATTTTAATTAATAAAAATTACAATTAGTTACTTCCTATAGTCTGATAATGAATTGACAATTATAAATTTACAAATTGAACCTGATACTGGATGCAGACAGTGAATGTTAAGGAAGCACCTCGACGAAATGCGGTGTAAATAATATTACTCAAAATTTCTTGGACCAATCGTTCTGAATTTTGCACAGTTTTTATTCTTCACATCATTGCCCAGGCAACTACAAGAGCTCTTTGCAAAGTGCTAAATATTATTATTTTACAATAACATGTTAATCGTTGTTTTAGCAATAATCGGACTTTGGTTTAAAAGTGCTATGAAAAAATCGAAATTCGACAAAAAAGCTCCCTTAATTACTTGTGAAATGCTGTGAAAAACAACTGTGCAAATGGCTCAACGTTTGGTTCAGTAGTTTTTGAGTTATGGTGTATACCGCAAAACAAGTTTTCGTTATGGCGCCGGACTGAAAAGACAAACAATCTTTGTATCGAAAAAAAAATCAAGTATCCAATTTTTTGCCGATAATACCTTACACAACCCACCTTAAGTTCCGACACAATTTAGGCGATTTTCCATATTCAACTTTTTGCTTCATTTTGTCAAGTCATCTGTCTAGTCTCAGCTTTCACAACTCTTTCATACTCTGTGCATATCTGTTCTATCATTAACCCATTCATACCCATGTTGTTTGTGGACAACAACGTTTTTAAACAGCTATAACTTTTGATTGAGGCGAGATTTGCCCACAAAAACAAGTAAGGTACATTAATGTGATTATTGCCTTTAATTTGAGTATTAACAGTTACAAGGATCAGCTCTAGAACTGAAGTTATTGCAATTAGTCTGATTGGATTCCGATGGAGCAGTGCTGCCAGGGACAGTTTACGTTGACGACAGAAAATGATGTTTTCATATATCTTCGTTATGGTGCAATATTATTGAAAACTGATATAACTTATCAATTTATACTGTCGTTGGCTACGTTTTCCACGTAATTGGACTATTGTAATTATTCTAGGAGAATTGTATTGAGCATTAGAAGGTAAAAATTGATCAGCTTCTAGCACTGCCATGGAAGCATCTATCTTTATGAAAATAGGCTTTTCGTGTTTCTTGATCCCACCGTTTTCAAGGAAAAATAGTTTTGAAACCCTACATGCACTAGAAAAAAGTTGGGCATGAAAGGGTTAAACGAAAATTTGTACTACAGCGGAAATGCAAATTGTTCAAGATATGCTAGAAAATTATAAATTGCGAAACAATGCAAGCAAGCTCCGATAACATTTAAATAACGATCAAAACGAGAATATTTGTAGCAGCTTGTTTGCCATCATATTTAAAAGTGTTACTTCGGCTATATGGCATGGCTTCATTTACATTTTTTATTCAATCTTAGTTTTGAACTCTTTCAAAAGCAGTAAAAATATAAATAAACTGTGATTGTATATTCTTTTCTTTTCCTCTTGTTAAAATAACTAAAAAATTGTGAGCAATTTAAACCATAGGTAAACTAACAAATGAAAACAATTTTCATCTCTGAATCCGATTATAAAATTTCGTTCGACAGCGTGTTTCAATATGATTCGACTTCTGCTAACCTGCAATATAACTCTTCGATGTGGCGTTTTGAAATGAGCGTGTAGCACCTTCTAGATATAGGACGATAAAGAATATTATAAAGATTGCATTTAAAATTCGATTACACCTGTTTTTCGTACGAGATAAAACTTGCTTACTTGCCCTCATAGGGTTTGTGTGCAACATGGGGCATAATATTGCACATGAAGGTCAAAAAGTTGTTTCAAATTATTGAGATGTATGCAAGAGGAACATGGCGACCTTTTACACTGTTTTCGTTTGGCTTCAGGATGCAGCCATTTCTGCAATGACAAGTACTAACGTCTTAGGCCGGACTAAACTCAGGCCTAAAATCAAAAATAAGTACCGTGTGGCGGTACCAACTAGATTCAAGCTTACCGCTAAAAAAGTACTGTGATGCTAGTATCAATCATACAAACGTTTTCCTATCGCGAAAGAAGCGCAATCGAAAGTTGTGTGCTCGACATCCGACAGACATTCATTTATATTTGTTTTCATTTATTTTTAGTTATCTTTATTTTGATTTTTATTTACATATTGTAAATATATAAATCACTTGCGTTAAGCCATTGCAAAGAGCCACACCAACTAAAACAATTATAAAAAACGACTCATTATTCGCCACTCTAAATAAGAAACGCGTAAAAAATTCAATTCCCAAATTCGACGCTTTTAAATTTATTATTTTTTTAAATCGTGTATAAGATATATTCTGTCAGAATGGTGTACCTCCCCCTTTGTCAGCCGACTGGAGCCTCCTATTGAGATATCTGACGTTTAAAATACGCACACTGAGTTCTCGCATTTTTATACTACCGCCCTCCCCTTAAGCCCACAAGCGGTTTGTTTTCCTCCCAATTTGCAGTGCAAATGATTTGTTTTCCTCCCAATTTAAACGTCAAAACGGCACAATACCAACGCAGCTGGATAAGTCTATGATCAAGCGAATATCTTTTGTTTTCGATCTAGCTACGCGCTACTCCTCGAATATGCCATGTTTGTTTACATGGCTCGATTGAAACCGTTGCTATTGGTTCGATTAGAACTATTGGTTTCAATCTTCGCGTATTTCTGCCTTATGGGTTGTCAAGTTCATATTTTACTAAACGCAACGTGGCGCAAATATTGTGTTGTAAGTGAAAAGCTAAAAGCCCCAGCAAAAAGAGCCCCACATTGCGGCAAACAGGCGATCACTATTCTTGTTTCACACTCACCTGTAAGTCTGCCAGGAGCGCGAACATTTATGTTTGCTTTCAAAATTCCTAACGCGAGCATGACACGTAATGTCAGAATCTAATATGTACCTACTTTCGCGTGGTTCGTGTGATGTCTTGTTCCATTTAAAATTCTAAAGGTAAACCAATAAGATTCGAAATGTGTCGTCATTGTATCAAACATAGTAGATCGAGCATAAATGTTTTTTATATTCAATAGCTCGATTGGTTTGAAGCAAGGCAAAACCGAACAGCAATAGTCGACAGAACGTCTCTGCTTCTAGCAGGTCGTTAGTTTCTTAGGTAAACTAGCATGAACCAAAAAGGGTTGTACCGGGTTCAACAGAAAAATAATTACCGCACCAATCAACTCAATTTCTTCAGCAAACTTTGCGTGGTGCAATTAATTTGCAGTGGAATTAGTATACAACATTCTTTCTCACAAACGCAACGGAACATCGAGTCGTACATTATTTGCGTCACGTCACAACACAAATACAGCTTTATAATCACACCACACCATAATCGAATTGCAGCGCCAGCCATTATTATTGGAGCACAAGATTTTGCATGCATCATTTTCTGCAGATACACTAACCTATAACCGTAACGGCTTCCTGCTCCTATCCCATGCCTTCCGTGATGTGTGTAGTCGATGGAAGAAATGTTCCAACCAGCAGGAGACATGTAGCAAGGTGACACACGAGGAATCGTGCACCGAGCGTCGTTGATGTTCTATCTACAATTACATATTCAAAATCCCAAACCATATGGGCTGGGTTTGCCACATTTACATATTGAATTCATCACCCGACGATTCCACTGCAGACGATGACGATGACGATCAGCTTTCATTGCCATCCGGGACGAATGATAAATGGATGATAATCCGAATGCGGCTCATCGATGGATGTCATCTGCACTTATGAATATCGTTGAATCTAAATGCATTTGAACGGATCAATGCTCCCTGAACAGATGTATCAATATGGCAGTGAACAACATGTTCGATTTGGGAAATATTTGTTCACAGGAATGATTATTGTCGGTAACCTTACCTTCTGATACAGAGAGAATGTAGGCACTAGGCACACTAGCCCAGGGGTTGAATATTGAAATCAGATACGATCTTCATTACTTCTGCATGGCAAATTGTTGCAAGTTGCAACTCCAATTTGATGTTTGCTGACATACGGCACGCACTAAATATAATATGGAAACGGACGGTGATCTTTCTATTATTAATATTAAGAGTAAATATAGTAAAACATAGAAACAATAGAGGAAAAATAATTAAAAAAATATTGAATAATAAATAAGAAAAAATAAATAATGATTAACGATCTATCCTAACCCCCGAGCTTTGCGACAACTTCAGTAGGACCATTCAGAGCAAGGGTGAAATGACACGAACGCCTGCTCCGCGCCATAGCTCTTCCTCTGTTCAACTTCACTGTGTTTAGAGTGGATGTGGAAGAAGGTGATCCCGGATCTCCACAGTAGCGACCAGCTGCCATTCGTAGTTACAATTGCTACCGCTTCAGGATCGCAGGATACAATTAATATTTGGTGCGATCTCAAACGAAATATTTATCGGAAAAGCTACGCATCTGCGGTATCCGACAAGAACCTCCTCTGTAAGAGGAATACGGGATTTTGAATCTGGCCACCGCGCAGACTAAACGCGCACCAAACGCGAACTCTCGCGGGCAGTTTCTATGATGGGACAAAGAGTGCTCAGAATAAAAATTTACAACACATTTTTTTTTTCAATTTTTTTTATACTGGTTTGCTCCCTTGAGGAAGTTTAACAGTTTCTCTTTGTTATCTCCGTTGTTGCATAGAGCCACTCCTAGACTCGTCGATTTAATGTCGTTCTTTTTCTTAGCTTTGTACCTCCTACAGGGGAGGATCACGTGACGGACGTCAACAGTTTCCCCGCAGCAGTCGCAAACTGGTGGGGCTTCTTTCTTCAACAGGAATTCGTGCGTTAGTCGAGTATATCCAATTCGCAGTCGAGTAAGTATTCGCTAATCAGCCGAGGTCTTTCGCTCAGTCCACTTCATCGTGTCGTTTTATCTCAGTTGACTGGACGCTGACCATTGATTGAACCGTTGGTTTCCGATGGCTGTCTTGATTTACCTAACGGCGTCTGCCCCGGGACGGATATGTCCAATGGAGTAGTGCCCCTGGCTTCTCCTGCGAGTCGATCTGCCTCTTCATTACCATGAATACCAACATGATCCGGAATCCAGCACAGCTTGATTGGACGGTTTCGAAGCATGTTCTCAATCTCCTGGATCCACGGGTGCTGGGATGTACCGGTGTAGATTGCCGATAGACAGCTGGCCGAATCTGACATAATCAGTAAATCGCTGGACGTGTGGTACGCTGTAAGCGCTGATGAAGGTAATATCCGAAAACTCCCGCGCCTACCGCAATATCGTCTTTCGAGCCGTCTGTATAGACGACTAAGGAACGGTTGAAACCAGGAGTCCCTAAACTACTGGAAGAACAATTTCCGGAGGATCTTCAGCTTTCACGTGTTTCTTTACGTCCCACACGATCTGGGGTTCGTACCACTTCCGAGTGGTTAACCACCTCTGTCAAACGACCGTAAGCTCGGTGCACCAAAGGACGAGCAGCGCTATCCCTGATTTTTCTAACATTCGGATGGCCAATTGTACAATGGTTCGGAGGACGTTCAAGTTGAACAACAAAACACCTGCTTCAGCCATAATGGCTAGGATTTGGCTCGTGACATGTGCACCGGATACAAACCTTATCATCCTATTGCATGTAGGAACGAGCGTTTGGATTACGGCATCTCCTCCGCTGCTTACAAGTCCCGTGCCGTAGAGGAGTCGCGAGGTAACAGTTGTAGACCCGATATGTAGCGAGACGCGCGTTTACCACGAGGTAATTTGGCACCGATCATCTTTAGAATACGCAGCTGAGATTCGCACGCCTTCTTCGTCATTTTACAGTGCGCTTTAAAGTTGAGCGACCGGTCGAGAGGAATACCGAGGGTTTTTCAGCAACGTTTGTGTCGGAACAGTTGCACCATTTACCTTTATGGCTTGCGTGGGTTCACGGCGGGCATTCGGGCTGCATTTTATTGCAGATATCGTAGATCCAACACTTCTCGACCAGTTATCGACAGCTTTCACTGCGGACTGGAGTTTTTGGTACAGTGACTAGTCTTTCGTCCCCACTGTAGAAGCAGAATATCTTCGGCGTACAGTCGCACCCGTACGGAATTCGGAACCACGCGGAAGATGAGTTGGATAGCCACAAGGAACAGCGGAACCGATGTGCGGCTACAAATGCCCCCCCCCCACGTTGACCTGAAACGTTCGGCCAGAAAACTGTTCGGTATGTTTACCATACTACCGCGTATCTGCCATTTCTGTAGTGTTCGTAGGATGCCACATCTCCAGATGGTGTCGTATGCCTTAGACAAGTCAAACGAAGCTATCTGACAGTGTTCGTCACGATTCGGTAATGATCTCTCCAATTCCGCAAAGTATGTGTCCGTGCCCCGGCCAGACCCAAAAGATAGTTGTCGTTTGTCGAGATCCTGTTCGACGCTAGTTCGGTGATCATATTTGCGCGAATACTTTCGCCATACAACTCGTTAAAGTGATTGGACGGAATGCAACTGGGCCGGCGTCACTCGAGTTTGGCTTTGGAATTGGTACAATGATTCCTGTTCGCCAACAGGGTGAGAATACACCATTGCGCCATATTCGTTTGAAGAGTTCCAACATGGCATTTTTCACTGACAGTGGCAATCACTGAAGCGTTGATTAACCGATGCAGTCCGGTCCTGAAGAGCCACTTCGTCCTCTGTCCAGCGCCCACAGCAGCTCATTCAGAGTGAAGTTGGAATTATAAATATCATCGGTATCTGGCGAAAAGTTGATCCGGTTTCGTCCGGCCTTTTTCTTCTCCCTCTGGAAAAATAACGAATAGCTAAAGGTTGCGGATCTTTTGCTGTAGTGTTGCGCCAGTTCTTCAGCTATTTCTTATGGTTTATCCACTGGACGGTAAATGACCGTTGGACGATGGTGTTGTTTCCCTCTCAACTTATTCTCTGTCTGCCACATCTCCGACACCACCACGGAACCGCTTTTGGACCGACTCTGCCGGTAGTGCGAGGTATCGCGGTGTTTGCTGATCTAATCAAACGGTCAACAAAAAGTCGATTGATATTTCGTCGCGGTCGAATAGCGCTGGCGGTCAATCGCTTGTCGCTTCAATTGTCCAATCTGCTTGGTCGTAAATCCATTTCTGTCTTTTCGTTGGAATAGTGGACGGTACGGGAATGGAAACGAGAATGGGAAATCGTTGAGGATGACTAATCTTTCCGATAATGTTTTTTCGGCGATAACGTGGCGTAGTGCGGTAGATTTCGTGGAATCCCAGCAAATATAACGCGCGTTGAAGTCGCATAGTATAAGCACCGGGCGTGGCGGCGTTTCGAGGAGGTCTCCCAGCTGTTCTTGACACTGTTGAGTATTGGGATGGACGTAGATCGACACCACCGTCAATGGTTGTGGAAGTTGGATCCGAGCCGCGATTGCTTGTATGCTGGCATCGACATCGATTTGCTCAAATGGTACACCATCCCGAATGGCAAACCCTACGCCGTGTTTCCAGTATCGACAGCTACAGAATTTGCTCGGGGATGATTTGAAATTGGACTGACCTGTGGAACGTCTAGCCCCACAGAAAGCGACGGGCACTGGGGAAAGACTTTGTGTAGTTTTCGTTGTTTGCTTCGACGCTACTGTTGTGGTGATAGATGTTCCATCTCGAAACGAATATCTTTTTTTTTGTTTATTTGTTCAATACATCAACAGGCATGTCAAAGCCCCAATGATGTTGGCCCTAATACTAATCTAATTTCTAACAATCAAGTACACAAAAACAATAGTCATACAATAATTTTAAACAAATAAAAAGGTCAAGTGTTGTTAGCTAATTGATTAAATAGTCTGGAAAAACGTATACACAGATTTTGTCGAGAAACGTTGAGATCAAATGCCGTAGCTGCCTGGTTAAAAATTCGTTGCAGACCAGTGATGGCTCCATACATACTTAGTTAGTGCGTCGGAATGGTAATCTGAACATAATGTTGTTGCATAGTGTTCGATGAGCGACGTTTGTGTTGATTTGTTCCAGAATAGCTGAGACATCTATACGATCTTGCAGAGTGTCAGCGATGAACAAGGCTCTTGCAGTATTCCTTCGAACACGTAGGGGCTCTAGTTGAATTAGTTGACACCGGTTTTCATAGCGAGGTAGTCGGGAAGGATCTCTCCACGGCAATCTACGAAGCGCGAAACGTAAAAAGCGACGCTGTACGGACTCTATTTTTTTCAACGCCATTATTGTAGTTTGAACTCCAAACTTCAGAGCAATATTCTAGAATTGATCGCGATAAATAACAGTAGAGCGATTTGAGACAATAGATATCCGTAAAATTTTTGGCTATTCTGAAGATGCATCCCAGTGCTCGAGAAGCTTTACCAACTGCATAGGACACGTGTTGTTTAAACGTAAGTTGAGAATCCAGAATCACTCCCAGATTTTTAACGTGACTGACGCGTTCAATGTCTGTTTCTAGTAGACGGTAGTTAAAATGAATCGAATCTTTTTTCCGTGAAAACTATATTACCGAACACTTCTTCGGGTTCACGCACATGCGATTCGTGTTACACCAATCAGCAAAGACATCAAGCTGCTGTTGAAGAAATCTGCAATCTTCAATTGAACGAATTAGGCGGAATATCTTGAGGTCATCTGCGAACGACAATCGTGGAGTCTTCAGAACTAGACGTACATCATCGAAGTATAGCAGAAACATCAACGGTCCCAAGTGGCTTCCTTGAGGTATTCCTGACGTAAAAATGAAGATGGGGGCCTGACAATCTCCTATGACAACCGCTATCTCTCGGTCTGTGAGGTAGGATCGAAACAACTGCAAAACACTACCATTTATTCCAAATCTCTCCATTTTTGCGATTGCGATATCGTGATTTATCTTATCGAAAGCGGCAGATAAGTCGGTGTAAACAACGTCGGTTTAATCACGATGTTCCATACACTCTGTTATGTAGGATGTTAAACACAGTAGGTTAGACGCTGTTGACCGCCCGGACGTGAAGCCGTGTTGATCGTCACTTAGGTACTGCTTACAATGAGCCTGGAGAGGTTCCATAATCACCAGCTCGAACAACTTCGAAACTGCACTCAATGAAGTTATTCCACGGTAATTATTGACGTCTCGCTTATACCTCCTCTAGCAATAGATGCTCGAAAAATATGAAGAAGCGGAGTAATCAAAGCTTCAATGTGCCTTTTCAGGATAACGGAGGGGAACCCGTCGGGTCCCGGATTGAAAGATGACTTAAGTCGAGAGGAAGCTCTGGTAATCATCGTTGCATCGACATCGATAGCACCCAAAGCTTGGCCTACAAGTGGAGCTGTGCTAGCGGCGAGTTCAATTTGCTCAATAGTTAGTGCCTCATCATTCGCGAATTTTTCCGAAAAAAGTGTACATATGTCTCGAGATGTGGTAGCTGTGTTCCCATTGAAAGTCATAGACGACGGCAGGCCTGATTCCTTGCGCTGCTCGTTCACATATTTCCAGAAACGTTTAGGATGCGACTTAAGATTACGCTGAATATTTTGCTGATATCGATAGAAACAGTGTTGACTGGCTCGTTTGCACGCATGGTTGAGACTGACGTAATAGTCTCTGAGTGATATTGTGCGACACTTGGTAAACCTCCGCAGGGCAGCTCTCTTTATAGACTTCAGCCGTCGCAGTGTACTCGTTTGCCATGGAGGGCCGGTTTGTCTATGGTGAATTTTCTTTGGAACGTGCCTGTCAATAGCATACACCAGAACGTTTGAAAAGGTTTGAACTGCGGTTTCGGCATCTTCGGGATCCAGAATATTTTCCCAATCGATGGTGGATAGAAGTTCTGCGATACTGCGATGATCAGCTTTACGAAAATTGTAGGAGACAGAAAGCGGTAATATATCGATGTCATGCACCACAGAGCTATCAATCGTGGCGATCAGTGGAGGATGATGTGCCACTGGTTTTACTAGGGGAGAGGGAGCCGTCACTATTGATGTTGCGGAAACCTGATCGCTGACAAAACAAAGATCGAGATGGCGGCCATTCTCATTGGCAATAGGATTGATTTGTGGTAACGTGGCTGAGCTATAGCTGTCAAGTAGCCTCACTGCACATGGGTGGAGAACGTAATGGTCCGCATCCGGATAAAGAAATCCATTACGGGAAGATTTCCATGAAATGCTAGGAAGATTAAAATTTCCTAGTACCATGATCTCATCAACAGCGTTAGCATCTTCGAGGATAGTAAAAACTGAGCTGCATTGTGCTTCAACGTATTCGGTATCACGAGCGCGGTCGGGTGGAACATACAACGCACACAAGTACAACTTACCGTCGCCAAGCTCGATAATTGTCCAAACCTGCTCTAGACAAACCCAAGAAGTGTTCTCGACGAATCTTGCCTTCAAGCTGGTTTTAACCGCTACTAATACGCCGCCTCCGGTGGATTTTCGGCTGTTGCTAGGGCTCCGGTCACAGCGAAACACCTCGTATTCTGTACCGAACACCTGACTGGAAAGCGTGTCATCGTTCAACCATGTTTCGACGAAGACAATGATGTCAAAACTCTTATCGGAAACTTCAAGACGGTATTGCTCGACGATTGAATTAATACCACCATCATTTTGGTAGTATAGCAGCAGTTTAGCTCGTCGTTGACCAATGCTGGAAATCGAAGAGCTTTGAGGCAAGGAAGAGCTCACAGATGCATTGTACTTGCCTGAGGTAGGGTTGCGGAAGACCCCTCGTCCCATCTCCACCACAGAACCGGGACGGCTGCTCGTCACTGGCAGAAAGAGTCCCGGTGACCGAAGAGACGACATTACGTGGGATGTATGTAATGCAGCTGGACTAGGTGTCTCTCGTAAACAGCTGCGCTTCGCAGGCAGGAAGAACGGTATCTGGTGCTAATACGGTACAATTAACGGAGAACTGGAACATTTCAGCGCTTGAATTATTCAGAAAGGATCTTGATGGGCTTTCTTCGGACAAAAGCAAGTGGTGATGTGGAAAGAGCGTATCATCAATGTTGTCAGTCAAACCTGGAAGAACATCAAAATGAGCAGTACCTGTGAGGGGACTGACAACTTCAGAACTGACCCGAGGAAGGTCCAGCCCTACAGTGCCAACTGCTGTCGTACAAACTACACTATTATGCTCACGAATACTGTTTGCGGTAGGCATTGGGAATGGCTTTTGTGCAACTATGCTCATTTTCTCGGAGATGACGATCGAGTTGCTCTGATTTGCGGGGATTTGTTGGTTGAAGTGGTAAAATCGGTGTTCCTTTCGGCCACAGAGGTGAATTCACTATCAACGGATTGGGGTATGACGACCCGGATAGTTTCTTCATTCTGCTATGCTTGCGTTGGAAGGAGTACTACACAGTCCTCACTTCCAAACCGATCCATCTCGTAGTCAGTATTCGTGCGTGGGTTGGCCTCGGGATCCAAACGATGATGAAAATGATAATTATCGAAGAGGCTGGATAATTATCGAGGAGGCGTCTCCGTAATCTCAATGTCATCGTCTGAATGACCCATAATTTCGTTGGTGGTAGTGGTAGCGCTTTTCTTTGGTGGTGGGCTCTTATTATCCGGTGAAGTTGCCGTGGGTTTGCTGAACGAAGTATGTTGCTTCTGCGGTCTTCCTCGTTTCGAATCCGTATTAGTCACTGGTGAGTTGGCCCTAGATTTCGTAATTGGCCCGGCTGTCTGGTTCGCTAGTTTCTGTTCTTTGCTGTGCTGGGGTTTTTCTTGATTCGCGGACTGTTGTTTCATCTGGTGTATGTACGTCATCATTTGCTCGATTTTCTCTTCCTTGCGTTTGTTCTCTGTCAGAAGTTTAATGATCTGCTCATTCTTCTTCGTCATAGTCAACTCCAACTCTTTCAATTTATATAGGATCTCGCTTGGTTGCACTGCAGTCTGGGCGTAACTTCCTTGATTTTGCTGTTCAGCTAGTTTGCGCGCTTCTGGGAATGTCAGATTGTCGCGAATTTTCATTTTGATGACCTCTACTTGCTTCTTGTAATTCGGACATTGGCGGCTTGTTGGTCGGTGAGCACCTTTACAATTGAAGCAAAACAGAGATGCTCGACATTCTTCTTCACCTTGATGTTCTCCAGAGCAGTTGAAACAGCTTTGTTGGCCAGAACAGCGAACACGCAACCTATCGCAACGCAGTTTTTTTCCACACCGTGTGTTAGAACTTTATAAAAATCAATCAGCAGTACTGTAACAATATTCTACATAAGCTGATTGATTTTTATGAAGATCTACCACACGGAATGGAAAAAAAACTGCTGTTTTAGTTTTCGATTTTAGCACTTTCTCTGTTCAACCTTAAGGGTAAGTGAAGGTCATCGCCATCCCAAAACCAGGACAACCACCCTTCGATCCCAATTTGTTTTGGCTGATTGCAATTTTTCTCTGTAATGAATCTAAAATGAAATGGGACTACCTTGTATTACACTCTATTCAAAAAGCCTATGTTAGCAAAGAGCAGATCCCACTTGGAAGAAAATCGGGCAGCTAGCAGAAATTCGTCAGGATTCCGGCAGCTGTCAAAATTATCAACATGACGCTGCCAGAATTCAGCTATACTCCTGCCAATTATGGCAGGCAGATTCGTCTCACCGGTTCTCTTTTGTTTATCTTTTGGGGTTTTCGATTGATTGACACCGGTGTAGTGGAGTGCACTGAAACTGCACCGTTTTTGCACTTTCTAGCAGAAGTGCAGAAAACTGGGTATGTTCCATTGACACTTCCGTTAGAAAGTGCAAAACCAGTGCAATCCACTACACCGGTGTCAATCAATCGAAAATCCCATTTGTTTAATTTTCACCATATTTACATTTTCAATATCTTGTTTCCAAGAAGAATAATTTTGCACTTAACGCAAAACTTTTTTTTTCCGTTCCAGCTAATCTGATTCAACGCGATGAAGGTACTGCAACCTACCTTTTAAAAAATCCAATTTTCGAGGATAAATTCGGGCGTTATTTTTATTCCGTTGCAGTACATTTATTGAAGGTAAATTACGCTATAGTGTGTATTTTTCAAGATTTTCAAATCAATGTACATTTAAAAGGAGGTTAAGGTTCCAAATTGCAAACATCAATGGAAACCAAAGAAGACAGTACTATATTTTGATGCTTAGTTTACAAAAAAATGTTTGTTTTCGAATTTATTATTGGTACTCCATACATCAGCGTTCTCAATGTAAGGTTGATAAAATTGTTTTCCTTGCACCTATTTTTCTACCAAGGTATACCACAATTCAGCTAGCAAAGCATTGAAGAATTTCACGTAATACGAAGTGTTTTGTATTTTAATATAAAAAATATGATGGTCATAAATAACGTTGACGATAAGGTTGATCATTTTATACTCCGCGTAGGCATTGATGGCGTGTGAATTTCAAAACGTTCTAGGAATGGTTGATGGTCAATCCTCATTAAAGTACTTTGGTATCATACCATTCGCAGATTGCCATCTTTTACAGCTCGGGCAAGCCACCAGATGTCCATGAGTATTTGGCTGAATTTGCAACCAAACTACAGTAATTTATTAAATGGCCATCGGATGTGGAACAGATTATATACGTTTAGCATCGGTCAACAAATTTTCGATGCGCAAGCCAAATGTTTCATCTTGGATATAGTGTCGCCTATGGGATTCAACCCCAAATGCTTAACAGGAGGATGAAAAATTGAACCACGCGTTGTTTTTCCTCAATCTACACGCTTCATTACGTACAGATGCATCGTTCCACTAAATACACTAAACAAATCATACTTGATATCAGAAACTGATAAAATTAAAATTCACGGGAGAATAACTATAATTCGGAAACAGATCCGCTCCGATTTTGTATGAAGACCGCGAGTGCTAGATGAGTCTCCTCACTACAAAGCCCCTGAATTCCGACAAAATGTACTGTATACTGGACCAATTCTTTTCTAAAATATCAGGAAACATGACATTTTCTATTGCTTCATTGTGCAATTCACATACTGTGCGACCCACCGCAATTCATTCAGCGCGTGAATGTTTTCGAGCTCCATTGGATAGTTCCTCTGCATTAGCGTATGGAAATTACCTACAAAAATAATTAAGATGACAAAAAATGCTCCGAATCTTCTAAAGCAACTGAGGAATCGAAAGCAGGAGAATTTCCAATACTATTCATCATTTACTCGTATACCTCGTATAGGTACCTAGAACACAATATTACAAATCTATCATAACAGAAAAACTAAGCATAGATCCGCCTGACACCTTTGTACACTACAATGAAAAAAATTACCGAATCATGAGAATGCAAAAACAAAATAATAGCATCAATATGATATGCAAACAAATTTTGAAACTGAATTCTCTGTATGACTATCCAATCGACTCTAAAGTTCTTGGAGAATTCGAAACAGATTGTACTGACGAAACTGGAGGATTAGTTAACACCGATGCATTGACGTAATGTTTGTATCATAACCGGAGTGTCGTGCCTACGCTTCGGACATGTTGTTTTAAAATGATATTCAACGGAATCATTAGATTTGAAATAACATGGTGCCATTACGGTTGAGTTTTGTAAGCGTAAATCGACTTTAAAGTCCTGCGCAATCTCACGAACCAGACACTAGAAAAGCAGCCTATTGATTAGTTGCTCCGTTGACCTAGTTGCGAGTTTCTGGCGGGACGACAGTTCCTGATGGGTAGTTGATAGCGACAGGGCTTCTTATCGTCATCAACTACTTCACCTCCGATAAACTTGCGGGCAAACTCTTCGCTACGGGTCATGACGCGAAACATGCTGCCTCACTATTGCTGATAGTACAACGATGGTCAAATGAATGATGAGAAAATTCGACCGACCGATTTTTATGTAGAATAGTGCGAATATGCCCTACTATCGTTTTCTTTCCATTCCATTCGTCTTCTAATACTAGTACAGTGAATACCCGACTTTATCAGCCCCCGATTTTGTCAGCTTCATATGAAAATTGATAGTTGATAGTTTGATGGGCTCTAGCAGACGAACCATATTGAATTCGAGTAAATCCTTTCTTGAGCACATTTTTCTTATCTTAGAGATCCGAAATATGGAAAATAAAAATTTCCTTTTTTTTTAATTTTGACCCCCTTAAGGGAAATTTAAACTAAATAATCAGAAAGGGTTATATCTAGGGACTGAAAAAGAATATTTTAAGAGCTTCGGTTTTTAATAAAAATATTAGTTCATTTCCCCCAAAATTCCACGCGGCCTTTCCTGATCGAAAGAAACGGTCGCGCTTCATGAAACACCGCGCTTGGCCAATCTGTCATAATGTTGCAAATTTGCATAACGAAGGGATGAATGAGTAAACAAGTTGTTCCAAAAATCAGCCCTTCGTTATGCATCGTTTTGTGAAGGTTGAGTATACCAGATGCAAGGGGTGCCAAATTAATCACGCTCAGTAACATTCAAAAATTATTTTTAGATTACGGAGGTGATAAAATTTGTTTAATGAGATATGCTTATCAATCAAATTCTACTTTAAAAATTGTCTTTGCGTTTAAACCAAAATGCGAGGCTTATTATTACTGCAAATAGCAAATACAAGTACTAGTTACACAAAAAACTTGCTGGTAACCTTAAAGCGGCGTTTAGTAAGCGGTTGGTGCGGCGTGTACGTTTCGGCGAATGTCTCAATACACTCAGGTTTTTTTACGCGGGGGATACCGGTCGCGTAATTGAAAACCGCGTAAATTTCAAAATCCGCGTAAATTAAGACCGTGTAAATTTAAGAATCCGCGTTAATGGGAACCTCGTTAATGGATACCGCGTAAATTAAAAAAATCCGCGTAAATATAAACCGCGTAAATTTAAAAATCCGCGCAAAAAACGCATAAAAACCTTAGTGTATATGTCCCGATTTCATCAATGTCCCTGTTTAATCAGCCTAGAATTCACCAAGGGGCTAATAAAAACGGGTCTTCGCTGTATAACCAAAACGAATGTTTCGTCTCCACCATCCGGTATTCTACAGTCCTTCGAGGAAATGCTATGTTCGCTTCAAGCAGCTCAATACGAATAACAATAAAAACAAATCTGGAGCGGACCCATATTTAAAACTGCTCGATTGGTACACTATATGCATTGATGGCTCTGGCAGAGATGGGCTGGATATTTTCCCTTTTTCCGAACCGTTTTCATAAGATTTTTTAAAGTACTATTTTCCGTTATTAATGCATATCTTAATATTCCGATATTTAATACAAAATTTCTCAGCATATTTTCCACCAAATGACGAAGAAAATGATTAATTCCATTCAGTAGGGATGGTGAGGAGTTGTGAACACCGCTAAGCTATAGATGATAAAAATGTGGTAACTACTGTTGACTGTTTCTGCTGTCATACATCACTTGCTCATTAGCAATTTTATGCGAAGAACAGGATTTTACCATTATTTTATTCTCGCCGCAACAGTGAATTCAGGTGGTTTGGCGCGAATCATATTGTCACCGAATCAGATCACTTTTCTAACTCATCTTCAGATTAGAAATATCTTAAAATTTTTCGTCTTTAGCCCTAATAAAATAACAATAGGGGAACTGGTGGTAAAATGAACACGTTAAGCAAAGTCATTATTTTCTAACTAATAAGTGATTGAGATACTACAATCACCTCATACGTTTCTTGTTAGACATGTTTTGTATGTATCTGGTGAAAATATTTCGACATAAACACAAGTTTTCAAACATTATTCTTGATTTCAAAACATGTCCAAAAATAAGACATGTTTATAGCGTAAAATGAACACCTTCTAGTGCCCTGCAAAATGTTCTGTATGTATGCAATGCTTAGCATTGAAAAGCATTTTCCGAGCAATGCTGATGTCCCAGCGGCTCATGAGCATTGCATACACACAGGGTATTTTGTAGGCAAAAAACTTGTCACGGACAAATTAAATTTTCATGTAATACTAACCAATTTACAATTCTGTGACATGGAAACACATCTACAAACTTGGGGTTATCCATAGGTGTTTAAAATTTAAGGATCTGTTGGAGAACAGTGAAGATATAGCAACTTGAACTTAGCGATTAATTTTGAGGCTTGGTAATTGGAGCAGCAAAATGGTTCATATTACCCCCACTACAACCTGTTCATTTTACCCCCTAAGACATTTTATTTTCTAACAGCCGTTCCGATTGAGCCGATTTGTCCTGATCCCTACTTATTGCTGTGAAATATCTGCAAGAGGTTCAACTACTGTCATGTAACACCATTTTCACAATAAAATTAAAATTACACCACAAAAGACCTTATATTCTACATGCCGAATTTAACATCAGCGACAAACATGAATGCCGATTTTGGTTTTCATCATATTTATTTCACATTCGACAGCTTTTTATCAAAAGAAATTATTTCAATATCCTTTGAATACTTGGCAGGTCACGTTTCTATGAAGTTTGTTTTAAATTTAACTAACATGGACTTGATTTGTGTACCTGTTCATTTTACACCCCCCCCCCCTGTTCATTTTACCAACAATTCCCCTACCGCATATCCATCTTACTCATGGCAGGTGTCCGTCTCTCCTATCGCAGTTTGGAAATGAAAATTTGGTGGCTCTGTTTCACAATCATGTTAAAAATCTTTTTGTTTTAAATTTTATCAGTATAATTAACTAATTTGATAGAATATGATCCCAAATCACGGATTGCGTACAATTTGCGAGCAATGCTTCAACAGATGAGACGAATTTGCTATTTAACCTTAAGATGTTCGTCTTAGGCACAGTTCCCCTACATGGATCGACATACAAATCACAACTAAACACCGGTTTGTCACACTACATTCCTTAACGCTTTTGCAAAGCTTCAAGCAGAGTAGAAGTGCTAAATTTCGCCAGCCTAAAATATTAGTAAAGAAAAATGCATTTGACACATTCTTTCGTGACGTTTACAACGATTTGATGAATCTTCATTCGACAAATATGTTATAACTTTATCAAATCAAATTTTACGAAAGATTCAATCAACATAAACTGAATATACTAGAATTTGATGATTTGACTTTAATTGAAATATGTTGAAAGTTCTAATTTGTCACGCGTTGTAACGTCATATTACATTATCGGTCATAAAAAAATCATCTTCCAGTATATTCAGTTAATGTTGATTGAATCTTTCGTGAAATTTTGTCTACTTTCTGAATATGTAATAAGTTTTGATGTAGGCGTTCATTTGATAAAGTTATAAAATATTTATGGAATGAAGATTCGTCAAATCGTAACGTCATGAAAAAATGTGTCATTTTACTATATTGACCTGCTATTACGAGTTGTATTGTGGTTTATTTATCATCCTCTCGAATTTATCTTCGATCCCCTTTTGCTCTACAATTTCATTGCATAGATACAGGCGATTGCGTAGGTCAACTAGAGTTGAGCTCTGGAAGCTCCTGTAATTATGCTATTAACAAAGCTTCGAAACGTTATTGTCTAGAACAGTGGTTTTCAACCGGGGGTGAATTCACCCCCAGGGGTAAATTGGACGATTGATGGGGGTGAATTATGCGGGACACATTTTAACTTGTTAACCAAACATTCCCGTCGGGTATTTGTCTTTATATCTTGTTTGAGTATGTCAAGAATTGAGATGCTTACTGAGAGTGCCCTGGAACAGGTTTCTTATTGTAAAATTGTGGCATTCATCCAATTGAAAATCTTTTTTTACAGGGTAATAGGGTTACCACCTTTGGTAAGGTTTTCACCCGGAAATTTTTACTGACCTGGGATAGGTTTTTATAGAATCACTTTGAACCTATCTGACCTATCTGCTGAGTTTAAATTAGACAAGTATAAACTCTTTCATTCTTTTTGTATTTCGTCGAAGTATCAATCACCAAAATTGTCTAACATTGACCGTTTGTGGTTTTGTTTTGGCAAAGCATGAGGCACACCATTACTTTGAGCTTTTCTTACTAGCTGTAAATTCATCGCGTTTGTAAACCGTATTGTCCACTTAGATAGGTGTGAAATTTCACTTCACTGGCTAACGACAAAAATCTAAAAGCACCGACCACTCAAGCTGTGGAGGAGCAGCCGAACAACCATTGCTCTCTGCCACAGTTAAGCACACTGCGGTGTCTTCCGAATTTTTTGCTGGGCACAAAACATTCGGTTATTCGTCGTCACAGTCGCTAGGAAGGTTCCAACAGAGTAGCAAATCTTCTCTACCTGGCCAACAGTTAAGGTCCGCTTCTGGAGCAGTCAACATTAACACCGAAATTTTGGAGTTTGATCATATTGAGTTAAAATTATTCATCTTATCACTATACTCGGAGAAATAGATACAAAACCCGGAGGTAATGAGAGGTAGCAACCCTACAGGGTAATGATGGAAAACAATTTCAGAAAGGGGTACATCATGGGGATCAATATTCGGAAAGGGGTACATGGAATGAAAAAGGTTGAAAACCACTGGTCTAGAAAGAGATCAGAAATACCCGGAAAATGGCCGTGCATAAATGACGTAGCATTTTGGGGGGTAGGGAGGGTATATCAAATTTGTGACGAAGTGTGACGAGGGAGAGGGTAGGGTCTGAAGTTGTGCGACGTAGCATTAAGTTTAAAACCCATTGTTTAGAGAAAACAATTTAATGATCCTCCATTCCCAAGAGAAATAAATTTAAATTCAAACAAGTTACTTTTGATGCGGTTTTTCATGAGGTAAATTTTACGATTCGCAGAATTACAAGTTCGCAAAAATACGAAAAGATTTTGTATGCGGATTTAACTTGCTACATTAGTTAGCTAATGTAGCTAACTAGTAGACTTAGTTTGGAAGCTGAATTAAATTTTCACTTCGGATTCAACCAAACAAAATTTAGTAATTCAGATTAACGTATGCTTCTTAAAATTATTGGCGGCTGTAGGATTGTGAACTGAGAGAACTTCTATTCATGCTCCCCTTGACATATAAAATTTAGAACAAAACTATCAACACTATATTTGTCATGAAATGGGCTTACTTTGCACGCAATTTTCTGTTATAATGAAAATGTTGATGAAAGTCGTCAAACATTTCGAAAGGACATGTATTTAAAATAATTGAAAACCATATGTATTTTTTTCATCGCCCGGCCGCTTTGCATGGTACGAGGGGGAGGGAGTAGGTAAATGCTACGTTATTTACGAGGGGGAGGTTTGAATTTTGTGACCAAATGCTACGAGGGGGGAGGGAGGGGTCAAAAATCGCCGAAAAAATGCTACGTCATTTGTGTACGGCCCCAAATGATACAAAGGTAGAAATTGGAGCAAACAAAATAGAAAGAACGCACCGTAAAATGGGGGATCCGGAACATTGACCATTTTTTCAACACTTGCACAAATAACTATCTTTAATTGAAGTAGATGTAACTGTTTGCATTTTTAAATTGGTACCCATAGATTGAAAATGTTAAAATCGTTGTTGTACAATGAAAATAAAATTACTTTGTTGTAAATTTCCATTAGTTGTTTTCGTGGTAACGTTGATCAATAGAATATGTGACGAAATGAGAGATAAGGCTCGAATTGTTGTGTAAATTGCATAACTGCAGGCAATTTCAGGGCCCGATATTGTGACGTCTCGAAAGAGAACAAAATTGCCTAGAAGGATGCATCTGACTTTTATTGAACTTTTCCAGGAAAATAGTCGAAATTAAACAGTCAACAATAAAAATCTCGGAATTTTGAAATTTTGTCAAAAATATTTACGGTTTCCAAAATAGTGATCAGTTCAGTTAAAGTTGACTGATTTTATTAATATACAAGGAATTGTTTGAACAGATTGAAATGATGCATGACAGTTGCATCATTTTCAATTTGAATTTGTGTTCATAAAAGTATATTAAACTAAGAAATAATCGTTGCCGATAGATTATGAATATGTTTAAAATATGGCTTGTTTTATTGTTTCGATGATTTTGTTTGTCTTATGTTTTTGAAAAAAGTCGGATTTAATCAAACTTTCTCCGGTGATCAAAGATACCCCGTTTTACGGTAATATGGGATTTAGCCAGCGGTGAAATTGACAAACATTCTAAAATTAGAACTCACTTTCGTCACATATTAAGACGATTTAAATATATATATATATAAAATTAAAAGAAATAATAGCGAACAACAGTTAATTTGTATTCCTCCCATCCAACATCATTTCCACAAAATTAAGATCATAACACTAAATCAATTATTACAGGTATTGAAAAATCATTATCGTTTTGTCTAAACTAAACAAAGATTTGTTCTTCGGACATTGTAGATCTATTGTGAAATATTGCTGTATTAAAAAAATCTAACTTGTGCATCTCATTTGTTTTAGTTAGCTCTTTCAAATACGCCTAAAATAACAATTCATGTAATAAATAATAATTATCAGATTTTCCACTATGGTGGCGAAAACTAAAGAAGGGGCGAAAAATAGTGCTTCTACCCCAAATGATTTACACACTAGTCATTGATTTCAGCCAATTCAAGGTAGCATTACTTCCAATATAGATGCATTGTACCACAAATCAAAGATTATTCCTGACTCGTTTTAGTTAAAATGTACAACGCGAGTGTTGATCGAACAAACTACTCTATCGTACTCCAAAGTTTTGCATCGTACTCTTTTTGGAGAACGTCTGGTAGGGGTGCTTGAGTAAACGCTTTTCGCTCATTAATGCGATTGACCATTAAGTGTGACGATCCTTACTTTCGCCATCCAAATTGGCATATATTTTGTTTAATCTGTTTTGAAAGAATTAACATACGGTTGAGATCGTAATTTTTTTACCAACCTTCCGACTTTCGCCAGAAAGTTTATTACAGTTTTCCGTTTGAAGACGTCGTACACCGATAACTGAATATCATGGGTTGCACAGCAAGCTCCGGTCAAATTCGATTGCTCAATGACAGGGAGATCATCCTCGGGAATCACAGCGGTTCATGCGATAAATCGAGCATTTCAAGATAACAATCGTCGTCATTGAAATCGGTTTCCCATTGTCTATTGAGATAAAGCGCGATAGTTATTCATGTGGATTTCTAGAAGTTAAATCAAGTATGCAGAGTCCATCTAGAAGTCTATGTTGCTAGAACAACAGTAGCTTGAAACCATACAATCATTAACCTGTGTAAATCTTACTACTTATTAACTCAAGAGTTCAACATTCACTGCTGCAATTTAGAGCTTGTAATAATTCTGCGACGATGGTTCGCCAATTCCAATGAAATTTTAACCGTTGATGCATATTACTACTTCAAAAAAGCCTAATCACGTAATCTAATGAAATATAAATAATGAAATATAATTGACAAAAAAAAGTTTTATTACATTTTAGCATTAGATTTTGCTATTATGACCTTTTACATATGTTGTCTTGGCAAAATCAATTGTATATGGTATCTTTTACTATGATGTTTTGACAGCCGAGTTAGTAGTTGAGATATTTTGCTTATGCTGTATTGCCAATCGGGAATGTAGATATAATGTTTTGTTTATGCTCTGTATCAATCGGAAATGTAGATGTGATGTTTTTGCGCATGAAGGAAATTAAAAAAACGATTAAATTAAACGTGTTATCAATTGAATCATGTGCATTATGTATATTATTTATGTTACAAGTAAGCGCTTTACGCTCCTAAGCTATCATTATTACATGCTGTCGGGCGACCAGTGGCACGACACGGTGAACAAATTTTCAACTAGATTTGGTGGAGTTTTATACTGTTGACTAAGGGCTCTTTTGCGCCGGCCGATTGCAGCAAAACCAAAGGACACTCAACGGATCACCAACCAACTGTCGTGAACTACGTACCATTCGGTTCAGTTGATAAGAAATCTACAAGAAATTTGCTAGCGGCATAGGCAAGTATTCCATTATTCGTGTTTAGACTTCGTGTCAGTTTCCTTTATATACAGGGCTTGAACCAACGAAAATTGGATCGCAAACTACCCAACATTTTCCGGACACAAGGAAAGTCATCTATGGTGCCACTGTACAACTAACATGGAAATTTGAAAACAACGCGAACATATCTTACCTCTAATAGTCGCCATAGCATTATTCTATATTAATGGGCCTTCAGCTCAGCCATTCTGAATATGGATCGCGCACCCGTGATCCAGTTAAGCCTAAAGACTTCAAGGGGGAGTTCAGCAAATTATCAACCAAAGGAGCTTCGATTCCAAGGATATGCTTTCAGAGGATTATATCAGAAATTGAAAAACCAAAGTGAAATGTTTATTTTAAACAAATGACAATACAAAATATTTATCAACAAGTTTTTTTTTAATTTTCATTCTCACTTTCATCGGTTGGATCTAAATCTGCATCAAAACAATCTGGAATTTCTACAATTGCCTTCCTTCCGCGCTTCGAAGGCACCAGGCCTTTAAGGAACGTATTGTAATAAGCCTTTTGTTTGATAAACGGCAATAGTTTTTTCAAATCCTCCAATTTCGCCGTAGCCAAAGGTATTGGTTCATTCTGGATTGGTTGAAGATCGATGCTGTTGATGTTTACAGGATTCTCACACAGTACAATTTGCTTATACTCAAGGTCATTCACATCATATTTTATTTTTACAACCCCAGGTTGTTCGGTAGAATAAAAGAAATGCATAACGTCTTTAAAACGGAAACTCTCCCCATCCGTAGTGCTCTTCGGCATCGTGTAGCGTACAGCTAGTAACTTCGTGGCCAGAAAGTCTTTCTGTTCCATTTCCGTCACCTTCAATGGCACCAATCTCCGTACAGCACCAATGAAAATAGCCCAGTCATGTGGCGTTTCAATGTCTACAGTCATCTTTTTTTTAGCGCGCTCGATTGCCCCATGAACGGTGTCCACTTCAAGGTGGGAATGCCCCGTCTTCATAAATTTATGGTGTATTTCTAAAGCCATATTTTTTGCATGCCTTAGTTCGGTAAAATATGTCAAAAGAAATACAACATTTTTGTTTAAATTCTGACCTGTGCACCGGTCACTATAGTAAACAGTCTTTTGTGCATATTTCGGCATATTTTGTAGATCCTTCAGAATACAAGAACCAATCTCTTGCGAGCCACGCCGAGCTTTTGTTTCATCCCAAATGTAGCATTCCGCTGAATTTGTTCCCAAATGAGTTGTAAATGTTGTAAAATTGTATGTATATAATTGCCTAGCGTAAAAGGCTTGCCCGCAAGTGAGATTGGGTGTAGGCAATTGTTTTTGTAAATCGAAAGAGACAGTTCGTACCTCGGAATTTAATTTAGCCACTGCAACATCACGTTTTTTCTCGTCGTATACACGCTGCGCTGCTGCTTGATGTATATTTAGTTCGTTTTCAATAGCCTCTTTCTGGCGTTTCACAGGCTCCAGTTTCAATCGAACGTTAAATTTATCGCACGTACTGCATGTATCGACTTTTGGCTTTCTAAAAGACAGATTAGTTTTCTTAAAAGCCAATCTGTAGGTGCTCAGGTGAACTGGGGCGATATTATCCTCAGCACACTTTTTTATACAAATCGTACATGCGTTGTACGCTGAGATCGCTAGAAAGGTACAATTTTGCGGTCCTTTCGCGAGTATAGTGGCTCGACGTGGCCGGGAAGGATCTTATATGCCGATTAATGTGAAACTTTTGTTCTTCGGTTATTTGTATCTGGCTTCTATTTTTTAATCGTTGGTCTTCTGCCACTACCCCGGAACCGAGGAATTTCTTTTGCGCCATGACCCGAAGCTTGCTGTTCCCCACATCATACGTCGCTGCAAACAAAAAAAAGGAAGTAACAAATCAAACGGGTATAAATACATCTGTCAAATAACGCTTCTCGTTTGTAGATGTCACATTCTGCTCGAAAAAGATACTAACTGCAATCGACATGGCAACACATAACAATGCAAAACATCACATCTACAGAATCATTACTTTGCTGCGGAAAATTGTATATGATGTTTTGTTACAGTTATTTTTTTCAAATTTTTGTTAGCAGATGTTAAAGAGTAAAGGCTCAGCTTGTAATTGGCATGGTAATCTCGATTTGTTTACTTTTGTTAGATACGACCTTTTGAAAAAACGGTATAGATATATCGTTAGGCTTTGGATGAAGTGCCACCACTTCAGTATTTCCCATAAATGTTGTAGCTTCAATTGTCTGTTCAGATGGAGTAAACATTGCGCATATCGATGTGAAATTTCTCCAGCACCTTTGCTATTTCCGCCAGATGTTTTCTGCGGTACTTCTGTCTAACCTTTCAATCATCGTAAGTCACTACAACGAATTCTTCTTTTGACGGCAACTGGCCGGTAATGCTCAAAACAGAATAACAATTTCTGGAAGCAAAATCAATTTTTACACAAATTAATTTCCTTCTAATTTACCCACTAATATGAGCTACTTTACCAACTGTACTACTGACACACGACCTATTTTCGAAGCCGAAAACATTCCTTCGGAGAAAAAAAACTGCTTTGGTAGGTTGCATGCTGTCACCCATCGCACGATCCAAGTTATAGTAATGGTTCTGTCCATAAACAAACAAATTTTCGTCAGTTTTTCGGATTGATTTAGTTTTTTGATATTACATTACATTACATCTACCATGTTTCTACCTTCTTGGGTTGGCTGTTCAGCTTCTTGGTCAAGATTGAGGTGTGTGTTGCAGAAACATTTTCGTATCCGTCGGTAGAGTAGGAATTTTTGAACGCATGATGAGTTGTTCTTTCATCAATTTCAGAGCAAGATTTTTTAGAAACACTCTCCGGCGACAAATGTCCGATCCCTGGCTGGCTGGCAAAATAAAGAATTTGTGAGTTTATTCCAGCAACGTTCGATATATTATTGATTGAGTTCACAAACGTGTTATTCTTGATACAAAATAAGCTGTACACATTTTGTCAACGGTATCTACTCCTACTTTTGTACTGTTGTAATCCAAAATGATTTGCGGTTTTCCTGATTCCGCGTCGATATCCGGCTGGTCATGCATCAAAAGAAGTATAACAGCTTCGTTTTTTTAGTTACATGTGAGACAAGCATCATATCTTTCTGATGATTTTAATTGTCAAGACTTATTAGGTTGGAATTCCGAAGGGATCTCGCGCCTGTTCTTCTTCATGGTTCCGAAATATGTTAACCCTTTAGCCGAAAAATCAGTAACTAAAGCGGTACAGTTATACCAATTGTCCATTGTAACATTTCTATTGGACTTTTCTATGGGTTCAACTAGCCGTTTTGCAATATTGGTAGGCGAGTTGGAGGCTTTGTAAGGTCCTTCAGGATGTTGACCGCAGTAGAGCTCTAGATTAAAAGTATAAAAGGATTCAGCATCGCATAGCGTTCGCACCTTGATTTCATACTTAGCTGGCTTTCCATGCATGAATTGCATGAAATCGCATCTCCCTCGAAAAGCATGTAGCATTTCGTCAATAGTCATAAATTCTCCGGGGATATAGTGTGTTTTACAGTTTTCTCTAAATCTTTCGTATACATTTCGAATAGCTGCCAACTTATCAATTTTTCTACACTCCAATCAAGTTGATTTGTCGTCGAATCGGAGACATCGCAATAGAAAAATGAATCGACGAGCACTCATGGCGACTCGCAATATGGAAATACCAGTTCCATCGTTTGTCCACAGGTCAATAACATTTGTGTTAGCGGCTTGCTTCAAACCAATTAAATAAAGCATTCCAACCACTGCAATATTTCAATCATTGATGTATTCTTATAATCTCTATCTCTTGCGAACCTACCTGTAAAGTAATGTTAGAAAAAGTCTTCTTAGAGAATTGCAAGAATACAAGAGACAAGATCACAGTTGGATTCTTGACTTTACCAGGTGTATAAGTTTAAATCCACTGTTTTTGTCAAAAACAGATTTTTGATATAGAACGCAAAAAAAAATATTCAAAGTATTTGCCCTCGACAGCAATACATTTTTCCCATTTCTCGGGTAATTTGTGTGTACCACGCCAAAAGAATTTTTGACGAAGAATAAATTTTGGGATAAGACTGCTTGAATTATCTGTGAATATGGTCAAGGCTCTGAAAATGGCAACCACAGGCGAAATTATTTTTTATCAAATTTTGCGTCACCCTTTTTGTTTTCCGTATGTATATAACCTCTAATATTAGAAAATATGAATGGTGATACCTACTTATAATTCTAATTGGGTTACACTGGTATGGTGGCAGTGTTTTAACGTGTAGTCGTTCAAATGTTTACACAAGTATTTTATTTTTTTTTGGATGGACATGGATGTCTGTTTTCTATGCTGGCTGGTCCTATTTAGTACGCTGACTCAAATGACATAACCGATTCTGAAACCGATTGAGGCGGAATTGGTTGTGTCATCTGAGCCGGTGTACTAACTAGAATCAGCCAGCATTCCGGCTCATTTTTCGGCTGGCTTAACTGGGTAGACTTATCCTATAACAGGATGATGAAATTGACAAAAACATGCGTTTGGCACGGAAACTAAATGTATGTACTAAAAGGCTTGCTGAAAGTGTTGTCAGACATCGTCATTTGGTTGATGACATAGATTATTTACTGGGTTGATTACTAGGGCAGATCACTCTAGGCATGTATACTGTCTATGATCGCAAGTCAGTCCTATAAAGATAGGAAATCCCATAAAAAAGTATCTCTCAGTGTTTGATTTGGAAGATCCGAGGTAAAGCTCATTCGGATGTTTATGTTTACTTCCCAGGTCCCGGATGCAATGTTTAATTTTACAAGTATATAACTAATACACTCAAAAGTGACAAATGATTCCACCGAAAATTCCACCTTTCTTTCTCTTCATCTTGGTGAGAGGGAACATTTTTCATAATTTAAATCGATCGTATTTTCTATCGGTGATGAATATTCATTTCTATCGGTGATGAATATTCATCACTGATAGAAAATACGATCGGTTTAAAGTATGAAAAATGTTCCATCTCACCAAGATGAAGAGAAAGAAAGGTGGAAGCCGAGGGGCAAGCAGTAAATCTTCAATCTCGTGTAACGTCTGTTTGTCTGTGGTTAAATCATGAAATCCTACACTAGTATTACAGTGAACGGAAGCCTAGAACAAAGTTTCAATAGCTTTCCGCTCGCCAGCCTCTATTTTAACCCGCCTTATCGCCTTTTTGATATTAAAAATGTCTTACTCCACTATCTGGGGCTAGGTGTCATTCTAAAATCTAAACTATCTCCCATGTAACGAAACTAACTCGTGAGCCAGATTTCTCAGACACAGCCGTCAAGAGAGGGCAGCTTAGTTGCTCAATGAAACACGAAAAGTCATAAATAGAAGCGACGCATGTCCGTTTAAATCAGTGGTTGCTCTTATCCCATACGAGCAATATCGTCTCCGGGTGATGCAATAAGCGCTATCGATTTTCGGTAACGTTGGCATTTGCACACACTCGCACCTAAGTGACTAAACCATATACGGTTAGTTTATAAATAGAGGTGACGCGTACCCGTTTGAATCAGTTTTTGTTCTTATGTCGAACGGGTAAGATCATAGCTGCAGCGTCTGGGCACTACAATAAGCGGTAGACGCTATGATGCATTTTCGGCAGCGGTGGCCGTGTGCGGATTTTTCGGGTACCAGCACAGTGTCACAGAACGATTTGCAAAGTGGGTGGGCGGGGTGGTTTGGATTTAATTCAATACGGTGTGTGCTGCTTAAGAGTGTTGCGTTTGAAAAATATATACACTCAAGTTTTTTTTTACGCGGTTTTTTTTTGCGCGGTATTTTTTTACGCGGTTTTTTTTTACGCGGATTTTGAAATTTACGCGGTTTTCATTTACGCGGATTTTGAAATTTACGCGGTTTTCATTTACGCGGTTTTTGAAATTTACGCGGTTTTCATTTACGCGGTTTTTGAAATTTACGCGGTTTTCATTTACGCGGATTTTGGAATTTACGCGGTATCCATCAATGAGGTTCCCTTTATCGCGGATTCTTAAATTTAAGTGGTCTTCATTTACGCGGATTTTGAAATTTACGCGGTTTTCATTTACGCGGATTTTGAAATTTACGCGGTTTTCATTTACGCGGATTTTGAAATTTACGCGGTTTTCATTTACGCGGATTTTGAAATTTACGCGGTTTTCATTTACGCGGATTTTGAAATTTACGCGGTTTTCATTTACGCGGTTTTCATTTACGCGGCTCGTATCCCCCGCGTAAAAAAAAACCTGAGTGTATTTATTTTTACGCATGCGTGTGCGTTGTAACTTGTTAATCCATGTTTACGGCGCTTTGTAGCTGCGTAGGGTAAAGAGCCTATTGGTTTTCATGTTTCTTATTTCGGTTATATGTTTTTTATGAGTAAGGCATCTGACAACGTGCTTCTGTAGTTATTGCACTGTTCAGCAGCGTAGTATTTTATATAGGAGAGTACACTCATGTTTTGACGTAGGACTTACGTCTTTCTTTACTATACTGGGTATCATTTCAAAATTTTGAAAACGGATGCGTTACGTACACTTTGAACCTTAATAACTTTTCTCCTACTAAAGAAATTACTAATTTTGTTTCATAAATCGAAAGGAAAACGTTCAACGCTTGCTATTGATACCTTGTTTGCTATGTAAAACTTGTTTAAAAAGTCCAAAAACTACTTTTAGTGCGAATCAACATTAATGCTAGAACCTATAAATATGGGTGTCACAGTTATTCTTAAAGCCAGACGTGTCTAAGCCACAGAGCCGAACACACGTACGTGTGCTGCTCAACGAGAAGCTGCATTTGGAAACCAACCAAATCATAGCTACTGCCTTATCGCTGCCAACCAAGAACTGTCGTCGCCCTGCGTGAAATTCATCGCTCTCAGAAGTGGACAGAGTTACTAATTCGCAAGCTGCTCTTCCAGTGCCTAGTCCGTGAGATTGCACAGCATTTCAAAACCGATCTACTCTTCCGGAGCTCAGCCGTAATGGCCCTCTAAGAAGCCAGAGAGGCCTGCCTGGTTAGTTTGTTGGAAGATACCAATCTGTGCGCTATCCATACCAAGCGAACAATCATCATGCCGAGCGGGAAACGGCGAAATAATATTCACAACAAACGGTCCTTATTAGGACCACAAAATCGTTCTCAGAAGAATTACAATTACAATTTCCATTTCGTGCTTTGGAAAATAACTTCCCTCTTATCGGGTTAGTTATTTTCTATAATAATATCCGAAAAATGTACGACAGAACCAATAAAGTGACCAATTGGACGGAAGCAAGAAAATACCTACAAAAATTTGAGTCAGAAAAGTGACATTGACGAAAAAAATGCTTCGATCGTTTCTAAGTGTTTGGCAGCTGAAGTTGCCGATTTGTTTTCCAACGTCAATTATTTGCGCTGTGCTGTACATAACAAACAAATTTTTGCGCGATTTGTTGGGAAATAATCAAAACAATTGTGTAGTAAATTCCGTTGATTTTACCGTAAATTTTGATAGAAATGATTTTGTAAAAGCATTAATTAGCCGCGCTTTGGTGGTTTTTGCAAATCTTTCAAGAACATTAGTGAATGTGGCAACCCTGCTACTAAGCGAAAGCCACACCAAAAAGAATGATGAAAATATTTCCATTTGTCTCACAAAAGGATGGACTTCCATCTGCACTAAGAAGTTTAAAAAAGAGATCGCATTGCGATATACAATGCTCATTCGATGTGAGCTGCGAAAGGGGAATGTTCGTGTATGTACGCAGCAGAAGCGAATTCGGGCAAGGTTCGAATCGTTAGAAAGGATTCTCATCTAGTATCACCAAAAATAGTTATCTGCAAACCGTTTTTTTTAGGATAAAAACATAATGGAGAAAGAATTGAATTAGAAAGTTCCATTTAATAACTTGCATTGAGTTTGCGCCTGTCAATTCTGCTGTACTTTATCAGTGACACATATAAACCAATGTTTATCGAATTAATCTACAAACCCGAAGGTTTTTGCAAGTCCTAGAAAATCAGTGAATGTGGCAATCTCATTCGACATGAAATTTCGAGTAAACATTCATTCAAAAAGTGCATTGGTTCAAATTATCCATGAATGTTATATGATATGCCCAAGTTTAGTCCTACGTCAACACCGCGGTTATGTCCCGGACATTACCCACTCCTAGTTTTTTTACGCGGATTTTGAAATTTACGCGGTTTTCATTAACGCGTTTTTTTTAAATTTACGCGGTTTTCATTTACACGGCCTGTATCCCCTGCGTGAAAAATCTAAGTGAAATTGCATCGGTAACAATCACATTCCCAGCAGAACTTTTTGTTTTCTAATTTCAAACACTTTTGTTTCGTACTGCACACAACGGAAAATTTTAAAACAGAACTTACCGTCCCAGCCGCAGTTGAAGCGGGTGTTCTTTTTCGATTCAAATTCAAGCCATGTCTTAAGCGTTACTGGACTTAAAATTGTTTTCCCAGTTTATCCAGTCAGAATATCTGTCCTACCCTATGTATTTAAAACACAGTTCTAATTGCGTTTTAAAGTATACAACAAATAGAACGGTTGGGTATACTAATTTAAATTTTAAAATAAATCTGTTTTAAATTATGAAACAAACCTGTACTGAAGATATAATTATGTCAGTCCTATTACCACATAAACACCTATATAACATAAAACGCTGCAGAATTGGTTCAACAATACAATGTTTACACTACAGAGTTATAACATGTAATAATAATTAGCAACAAGAAAAATGTCACCAAAATAGCATAAAAACCCGTTTTAACTGGTAGTGCGAACGTTGTATAACAATGTAATTTATCAAATAATTTCTTTTTTTCCACCACTAATCTATCAAGAAATACTTAACCTTAAGATTGTTTACTTAAGTTCATTAGTACATTATTGAAAATTTAAATGGAAAATGAAATTTCATATTTCATGGAGAATCTGTATATTTCCGTTGGCGGGCGTGGGCTTCCTCATCACAGCTCTCAATATGGAACTTTTCTTTTGAATATATTTTCTGGACAGACCAGCCTATTTTTACTAGATGGATTAGCCAAATAATGCCAATCACCTAGTGAGATACTTGATTAATTAATAGATTACCGTTAAAAGACCTTCAATAAATTATGTTTTGATGGGGAGGGTATATAGCAAATTGTAACATATGAAAACAGGCGAGTGAACAAGAACGTGAGTCGATATGTGTGATAGATAAAATTCATTTGCACGCTCTTGAAAAAAGCTACATTTTTAATGTCACCGTGGTCGTGTCCTGTACACAACCATTTAATTTGTTTTCTGGCGACACTGCATTCGCGTGCCATTAGAGGCCCTTACACGCACAATAAAAGTGTCATTACTGGAATTGTATGAGAATTCCGTCATTACTCACCTTACACGATCATTAAAAGTGACTTTACTGCTGAGTAATGACATTACTAGCGCCTTGTGTAAGGGGCTCTACTAAGAGAAGAGAAGACAGTAGGGATCTTTAATTTGGAAAAATTGTGCCAGTTTTTCATATGTATTGGTAGCGGGTGTCCTTACGAGTACACTCATATCATTCATAAACCTTAATTAATATTTTATGATATTTAAATTTAAAAAAAAACCAAATTAAATTCAACCAGCAAACTGACAGTTTTCCTACTAAATGACGTATCTGCAAATATCTCGTTCGCCTCATTGTTAACCGGGACAGAACCCCACACAGCATGATCTGGTACTTTGTCAATCCGCTAGCAGCCTGCCATCCCAAGTTTCATCTGCAAACTATGGTAGATCTGATAAGGCAACCTATAGAGTCGTGCAAGTCGCATGGGTTTGGATGTGTTATTGTCCTAAAAGGAAACAAACTAAAAAATGTTTTTTTCAATAGTTTCGGGTAAAAAAATTTAAAAAGATCTGAGATATCAACTCACGGTACTAATCTGCATCAGAATATGCCTTAACCCGCACACCCCTAAAGATCCCTATCGCGTAGCTAATTTGATCCAGTCCTAACCTCAATATTGAACCAGCTTCTGATTGGTCATTTTGCCAGTCATGAGCGTTCATTATATTTACAATCGGGATGGAAAACAATGCTGCTGAATCTATTCTAGCTACTTTTCATGCACGTTTCGTGCAAATTGAATAAAAGATCTGAATGACGATATAGTTACGTGTATTGTTAAGAGAGACATGAATAAAAATTTAATTTTTAAATGCAGCTAGCATTGTAAATTCTTGGTAGGGGTGCGATCTTTTGGGTACAATTATTTTCGGCAATTGTAAAAAGCATTCAAAGGGAATCTGGCAACGATGAACGCTTGTTGTCTTCAGATTTACGGCAGGGCCAAGTCGAGAAAATTAAGAAGAGCAAGAAGCCTGTTGTCGTCTCTTCTCTTAGGGGGCTCTATTAAGAGGATAAAATGACGTCATATTGGCGTAGGCAACAAAAAAATTTTGTTTGTAACAAAATCTAAATACAAACGAGGAGCACTTTAGTTTGCATCAAATTTGAGAAAGTGCGCATTGTTTACTATTGTTTACTGCTACGGCTGTTGATGACATTTCAAGCGATTTTGACGGTGGAAAAAGCGATGTTTCCTATTTGCAAACTCTGTATGTAGAGATAGGGACACCAGTTGCCTGCGTGTCATCTAATGGTCGAATTTAAAGTTGGATCGCGAATTCTAGCATAATTTTTTTGGTCGATAAACAAACAGGCATGCCAACCGACAAGAAACAAAACATTTCCCATACACGGCAAAACAACATTACCCATTTTATGAATTCAAACTACCCATTTTTGGCTGTTATTCAAAGCTGTCAAAAAAGGGATTCACACGCTCGTATAATATTGTGCTTTTCACCGAAGATTAGCACGCGACGGAATCGATTCAAAATAGCGAAAAATTGAAAATATACTCTGTTGGCTCCAACCGCAAAATTTAGAACAGGAAATCAGGCAAAATAGAGGCCCTGTTTGGATTGTGCTTTTCAACGAAATTAAAAATTAGATGAAACGGGACAGATTGTCGTGACATCAGGTCAACTTCTATTCCTCTTTAAAAAAGACATTAATCACAAATCACACAATTATTTTGATTGTAGCTTCCCAGTCTATGACCGTTATTCGCTGAGTAAAACGATCGTGCCGAACGGAATGACTGGTATATTTTTCATTTAGCTGTTAATGCTAAAAAATATGAACATTATTTGAGCAATAATTCGCAGTAATGTTCATTAAGTGTTTTGATTACATTGAAATTATACCTTAAACTCAGAACGAACATTACCATCTCAAGCGTGTATTTATTACCCAAAAATTGAAAATTTGTTTTAACCGTATTTGAGTAATTTAAAATTAGCGTGCAAAAAATAATTTCATCATTATTCCCAAAACGTGCAAGGAGGTTAGACGCGCGTAGTAATTTGCTTACATTTTTTTATTATTGTGAAGAGCGGGTTTTTCTTGCAGAATGACTGGATTCACGGTGAGTATTTGATATGTATGTGATAAATGATAAATGAATGTGATAAATGATATGTATGTGATAAATTTTCGATTGATGTGATGTGATTGATGTGGAACATCAATCACATCACATCGGTGTCAATCATTCGAAAATTCCAAAAGAAAATATCTACACAAACAATTTTTTTTTTACTTTTCAGTTTTGTCCATGCTGTGGGTATAAGTTTTACCCATACATTCACCACGCTGCGCCACGTGGGGGCAGAAGACCCCGGGGAAGGCGAGGGGGCGCGGTGGGCCCTATGTGGCCCCACGGGTGGTCCCGGTAGATCCAGCTGCACCGGCAGCCCCCACTGCAGCGGCAGCCCCTCCTGCACCGGCAGCTGCCGCTGCACCAGCGGCTGTTGTCGCACCGGAAGAACAAGTCGCACCAGCAGCTATTGTCGCGCCGGCAGCTTCGGTCGCACCGGCAGTCGGAGTGGAACATTAAAGGTCTCAACGGCCTCGAAGGCGTAATATTTGAACTATATTTTTTTCATATTAAAAACGAACTATATGCATTAAACTACATGTATTGAAAAAGAATTACAGTTATGTTTCGAGTTTGAGTTCATTAGAGCACCCGCACCAATGCGTTGCTATGCCTGGTTGGACAGCATTCGGCAACCTTTACCACAACGCGGCAACCACACCGCAGGTTGTCGTACGAGTGCGGGTAATAGCAATTTATACCTGGAGTAGTAGCTAGTAAACAAATCTAGCAACTCGATAGCAACGTATCGAAAAGTTACTATTTGATACAAACGGCACAGTTTGCTTCGGTTTCTGCACACTTTGTGTTCATGGATGGAAGTTTGCTTGCGAATGATAATTTCAAATGCTGATACATATTACAATTGGAGTACAATAGGTGCTTTAAAAGGAGGAACAAACTGGACCACGCAAGAATACGTAGCATTATGCGCTACGCTGCTTGATAGTAATTTTGTAGAAGACTGAGCAATAAATTCCTTAAAATTAGGAGCTTCTCTAGCTATTGGTTGCCGTGATTAACTACAATGGATATAATGCTCAGTAATGTTTAATGACGATTCTAACGACATGTGCATTTGATTTGACAATCTTTACCAAAATTAGTCTTAAAATGAAGTTATTAAATTGTACACAATGCGATTTTCACTTGTAAATGTCATGTATTGTGTTAAACACATTAAGCTTTTCATACAACCACGCTCATTTAAAAAAATTTCTATTTGTAGAGAATGGTATAATCGAAAAGTCAATTTTGTATTTTAACAAACCTTTGAAAAAGTCATTATTTGATGATATCAGCAATACCAAGAAAACTTACCAAACCTGTTTTAATCCACCTATTTGTGCAATAGTGTCTTTCTTATTCATAAACATTATGATTCCTTGATATATTATGTTTAACATAAAGTTGAAAATGTCTATTACATTGTTAATTCTTTTGGTATCTAAATACAAGAATAAAACACAATATTGGGATTCGCAAAATGTGACAAAAGACAAAAAGACTTAGCCATAATTAATCCTTTCAATTTTACGCCATTTCATTTCATGAATTTTGATGCCCATATTGCGTGGGGTTCACGCAAACTCATTTTCATTCTCGTAGGGCTTCTGGAACCGTCTACGTTAATCAATGCTACTTAAGACTTATTTTGAGCAACTTATTTTGGTTGTATAGGAGGATAAGACTATGTTGTACAAAGAGTATATGAAAACCAAAGAAGTTGTTTTATTTTTATTTATAATTACTAGCCTTCCCAGTACTAGACGACTATTTGATGTTATTGAAGTGCAGTTGATTTGTCTTACTCATATAGTACATGCAGTCGACATTGATAGAGCGGCCGATTGTGAATTATCAGCAGGCATCGGTGGTTGATTGTTGGGTTTTCTGTGGTAGATGAGTTTTCACTAGTTGCATGGGTGCATGTTTTTCCGAAGTGGTAACATATTCCACTTTCTCGAATTTCGAAAATTCGTTTAATGAATCCTAGTTTAGTGCGCGGTTCTAGGTCATGTATACGAACGTCCACTTTATCATCATCTATATACACGAGGACTTGGTGTTGGTGTTATTGTATTCGACGTCATCTCGCATGTTGTTCTTCAGATTGCATTTTTTGTGCTTGAGAAAAACTTCTACACATTATCAATACACAGTTTTTCGCGTGGTGCAGTTGTATGTAGGTTATCTAGGTTATTTGTTTCGATTATAGAAATTTTAAACTTAGGGTCATTCGCCTTCTATTAGGTTAGAAAAATTTCTTTTAGAAAAATCTCTAACCCCATATGTGGGGTTGGAAATCAAACTTAGGTGAGCTGCGTGCAAGGCAATCGATTTACCATCTAGAGTATGTCTGCATCCTTAAAGTCAATCGAAATTATGTTATCCAGTAGTACTCGCATTTTTGTTTCCTGTGGCTGATTCATTTCACTGTATCATTTGTGTGGGTAAGTAGCAAAGTGCGGTAAAATTGTCTTTGCGAAATGAGAAGTTAGACCAGGATTTATCAGTACTCATACCGATTTTGGGCTTCCCTACCGATTAACAGACGACCGGGGTAAAACTACCGATATTTAAATTTTCCTACCGAAAACATTTTTATTGATTTTGGACACAACCTACCTCATTATCCATATTTCATTTAAGTTTGGTTCACAGGCGGTTTCAGGGGGTGGCATGAAGGGGCACGCGCCTCCTCTATTTAACCGGAAAGTGATCCAGTAGAAAAGCGTGGGTTTTTGTTTTTGTAAATCATTATGAATCAGTAGCGTCTGACTCAAATGACACGTTTCCCATGCTGATCGGAGATTTGTGCCTTGCCAAGAATCATCTTTTCATCATTTTCCTGATGGGAATGATTGGGGAAGTGGTAAGGATAGGGTTAAGGAAAGTAACGACACAGAACAATTAAAACAGAGCATTCTGCACCCCTGGAGGGATGCTGAACGATCTGCAGGTGCTACAATAGCAGGAATAAAACTTCCAACCCCCGGAGGGATTTCAAATGTTTATTTAAGCAGTGAGCGGATATATCAACACCCCCGCGGGGATATTGAGATAACAGAACGATAACACCCCCGAAGAGATATTGTCATTCAAGAACGGCTAAAATTATAGCTCTTTACCACACTGGGTTAGAAAAAATAGCATATCCTTCAGCTTCAGCTCTCTGTACTTAGGTTCATCTATGTATGGAGAACCAAAAATCCGGATACGTAATTGCATTACTACAGGGTAGTTGCATATCAAATGATATGATGTTCCGTAATCGGATTCACAAAGATCACGTGAATAATACTCAGCGCGCTGAATAGTGGTCTGTGATAATTGAGTTTGCAATGTCCAGTCAGTGTCTCTGGCGGCACCGGTCCAGTGAAATCCAATCAGAACAAGTGCAATAACTTAAGTTCTACAGATATTTCTTCTTTAAAAAAATAAAATGATCGAAATGAAAAAAAATCAGTGATAATAAAAAGTAATAGAATTAATAGAATAAATTAAAATGTGTCTCATTACACTGATAATATAAATTCGTAAATATGATAAAATTTATCCTACAATGCACGAATTCATTCGTCGTTTTCTGCAACGAATTTTCGTACATTGTAAATATTTCATGAACAAGAATGGCCGCTTGGTGAACGATAGCTTTCGTAAATTTTACATTTTTAGTATGCACTCCATAAATGTTATTGTTGATAACGACATTATTTTTCGTGAATGAAACGAAATGTTTTGTTTATTTTAATAAACGTTTATGTATATTACGAACGATTTCGTTGGTCTCACGAATTCATTTCGTTCATCTTAAAAAAGTTTTCGTATTTATTAGCATATTATTTTTTCATTCAATCTTTTGGGATCGATGTTTGACAACACCGATTTTTTTTTAATTTAAAAAAAAATGATCCGGCCAAATCGATTTTATTGTGGCATGAAGAAATGACCGTTTGATGAACGAAAGTTTTCGTAATATTTCCTTATTTGCTGTACATTGCACGATTGTTGTCGTTGATAACGACATCATTTTGGTGAATGAAACGAAATGATTCGTTTATTTTAATAAGTGTTTACGTATATTACGGACGATTATCATATTATTTTCAATCGATCTTTTAAGATCACAGCAATGATCGATGACAACAACGATTTTTTTAAATTTTTTGAGCTGGCAAAATCGAATTTATTTCAATCTGCTCACCTCTATTGAGGACTACAAAGATTGTGGTGTTAAGTAATGGTCGCTTGATGAACGAAAGCTTTCGTAAATTTTACATATTCAGTGTACATTGCACGAATGTTGTTGAAAACGGCATTATTTTTCGGGAATGAAACGAAATGTCTCGTTTATTTTAATAAACGGTTGTGTATATTACGAACGATTTTGTTGGTCGCACGAATTCATTTCGTCCATTTTAGAAAAGTTTTCGTATTTAATAGCATACTATTTTGACATTGCTTCAGCAGAGAAAAACTCAAACTTCTTCATACAAAACCAACGAGTTCACGATGGCTCAACTGAATCCGTACTGCTCCGGATTATGGATCAACTGGAAGCGTAAGAGGTTCAGGAAATCTTCCTGAAACTGGAGGACACGGATACGGTTACTAAATAGTCAGACCGAGATCATCGTGGTGATCAACAATTATTGACTCCATATTCTATCTCTATCGAAGCTCTGTTGACGTTGACGGTTTGACAAATGGTACTCGTAAATATTATTATTAAGACTTTCGTATACCACAGTGAAAAATTCGTTTGCCTAATGAAGCCGTTTCGTAATAAGCCGTTCGTTGTCGTTTCGTGGTTTTCACGAAAAACTCGTAATAAAAAATAAAAGTGTTTCAATAGAAATACGAATGATTCATCATGTGTACGAAAAATTCATATATTTTATGAAAATTGTGAGTACGAATCTAATTAGCAGGGATTTACGAATACATTCTATCAGTGTAACGTTCTAGATGAAATGAATAAAATGAATGACTGAACAAAATTAGTCAGATTATTAAAATTAATAAAATATGTGAACCCCACAAATAATATAAAATTGCATAACACGAAAAAAGTGAATAAAATAAATTAAGTGAATGATACGAATAAGGTACATGAGATAATAAACTGATCGAAATGCATACAAAGAATGAAATGAATACAATAGATAAAATGAGGTCAAATAAACAAAATTAATCATAACGTTTCAAATGTTTCTACTTTGTTGATAAGCCTTAATTAGTCATCAGGAAATCTAGAAATCAGAAGTTTGTCTTGGAATTAAAATATGTCTTTTTGGTCACAGATATTTAAAAAATGATTTTTGTACAGAGTATAATTTTCAGGGCCAGTATTTTAACGCGTAATAAGAAATAGTGAACTGAGATAAGGCCACCTATAAATAGTATTGATTTTCATTAAAGTATATAAAAAAGAGTGTCAAGTATCTAGCTTATGTTAGCAACTACCGGTGCGTAACACGGTTGTTAACCAAAATAATGACGAATAAAGTTGGCAATCTAGCATGCTTTGCCAACCCGAATAGCAACGTGTTCATCTCGGATTATTCCATTAAAATTTGTTTCCGAGTGACAAGTGATTGAAAATGAGTGCTTCAAAACGAGGAACCAACTGGACTACGCAGGAGGACGAGGCATTATGCGCTGCTTGGTTGAACACCTCGCAGGACGCTAGCATCGGCATTAACCAGCGCGCAAAAACGCTTTACGATCGCGTGTTTGATCGTTTTCTGGAGATATGCAGCGAAAATCACGTTCCGGGTAATCCAGAACTACGCGCCCCTAGCGGAATAAAAGCTAGATGGCATCACATTAGTAAAATGGGAAGCAAGTTTGCAGGTTGTGTTGCCCAAATCGAGAACCGTTGCCAAAGTGGGGCGTCTCCTGAGGATTTTTTGAGACAAGCGATTGCACTATTTGCAACGACGGAGAAGACTCCATTTACTTTAATGCACTGCTACAGCATACTGCAAAGTGCCCCGAAATGGCAGCAGTATCACACAGTAAAGGTACGTCTTTTTGATTATTGCTTCCATTATTTTTGCTTATTGCTTTTATTTTTGTTTTAGAAATCACCCACTCCAAAAAGGTTAGCTGCAGAAATTGATTTGGCCAGAGGCGAAACAGATCTGCCAGATCCAGTGCCTTCATCTTCCGACCGTCCTATCGGTCAAAAGGCCTGTAAAGCGCAAAGGTTGAGCCAAGGATGCGCCTCCAATCACGTCGGAAGTGAAATAGCGAAAGCGGGGAATATGTTGGCTATTGCTGCGAAGGAACGACTGATGTACTGCAGGCAAAAGGCACTCGCCTTAAGCAGAATGGCAAACCACGCCATTATGTCTGTGGATATTAATGGTTTAAACGAAACAGCAAAAGAGTTTTACTTGCTGGAACAAAAAAGGATCCTGAACGAAACCAAAGAGGCTTTCAAAAACGAACTGGAGCCTAGACCGGAGCCTCTAGACGATGATAGGGAGGATGTAGAGAATACTATTGAAAATAATGATGTTGTAGATGAGTCTGATTCTGATGGAGATTTTTAATATTTTATTTATTTATTATTAATTTTTTTTCGCCGTATTTATAGGCTTATTCTTTTTTCCGTTACATCATATGATTTATAAATATAATGCAGTATTATGAATTTAAAAAAGCCTGCTTTATTCCACCTAGTGGTGCGATTGTATCTTTTTCGATTGTCCAAACTATGATTCATTAGCTCATGTTCAATATAATTGTGGAAACGTCTACTACATTATTATTATACTTGGCACGTAAGTCGACGCTGACACACTTTAAACTACCACGAAAGTCGTTACAAATTGCCTGAATCCAATGTAGTTGGAAGCGAGTCGATTTTTTTGTCCACACGTGTCGTCCTAATCGGGTAGTACATTATTAATGTAGCTGAGGATCCGTTTGGGAGAGGTATGCCATACCTCGTGAGGCGTCATTAGATGCCTTCCGAAGTATCGCTCCCTTCGAAGAAATAGTACTGCACAACGGCAAAGAATATGTTCCGAGCTCTTGGGCTCGTAGTTACGAGTTGTCATCTTCACTTTTGCCATTTTTTTCAGATGATACTTAGCATGACAATGTCCCGTAAATAAACCTGTGATTATACGTAAAGCTTTTCGTTTTAGATCCATTAGTTTTTTGGTTCTCGTTGTATCTGGATCTATGAATTTCTTAGCTTGTCGAGCGCCTCCTACGTTACGCCAGTCGTTTAGTAGTTGGTCTCTTGCCCAAGTTGACAGTTCTAGTTTGATTACACAGATAGATATACCAAAAAATGGTTTTAGTCCAACAAACAAGCTTGATGAACCACGCCTGGCTAATTCATCAGCCACTTCGTTACCATTGTTTCCTTGGTGGCCAGGTACCCAGAATATGATCACTTTATTCCGAGTTGCCAGTTGTTGTAAAGATGTGATGCACTCACAAAACAGATTGGACTCACATTTCGACGACCTTAATGCCAACAGTGCTGCTTGGCTATCCGAGAAGATTGCGATTTTGGCATGTCTGTAGTTTCGTTTCCTACAGACCTTCGGGCGGGTGTATATTACATATACCTCTGTCTGGAAAACCCCACTTTCCCATTGATATTTTTGCAGCGAATTAAGTGATATTGATTTCTCAAAATATTATATCTCCAGAGCACTTTCTGTATTTTTCAGTTTAATATGATATGAAGTAACGTTCAAGGAATGCGAAAAAATACTTCCAGGTATCTCGTTACCTTTCTTGTATAAAGCAAGTGGCACATGCCATTCGACATCAGTGCGTCGACATCGGAAAATTTTTGTGTGTATGTATGTATGGCTGTGTATGTGTGTGTCAGATAATGCCTTTAAAGTTTTTCGGGGCTGGCTAAACCGGTTTGTTTAAACTTAGTTTAAACAGTTTTTATTAATTCGTAGATCCGGTTCCATAGATACAGGTAGAGGAGTGCGGCATACAGTAAATTTCCAAATAATCTGATAACACTAAGATTTTAAAATGACGAAAAATATGTTAATATGGGTGCAAAGTTACTTGCAGAAGCACGTCCAAATCGTTTTGACATCATTGGCCACCTATGACGGTTCTTGGTGCCCCGGGTAACTTGTCATGTTACTAATGGCATTTTTGTTTTTGACAGTGCACTACACCGGTGTAGTCGGTGCTACACTCATTTAAACTTGGGTGTAGTCAGTCTATCTCTTTCTTTGCACTACACCGGTGTAGCACCAAGAAAAAACGAAAACGCTATAAGTTGATGCTACACCCATTTCTCAGTGCATTCTCGGCCGATTTTTTAAAACTTGAACTCATATTAAGGTTACAATACTTCTATTGACTGCTGTTGAATTACTTTATTTTGATGTTTATAAAATCTAGGAGTACGATAGATCACTATATTCGAGGTTCAATAAAACAATGTACACGCCTAGAAAATCAGTGGTCCAACTTTTCTTTGACGTCTGTGAATACTGCAAATTATTTTAAAATTGGTAACACAAATAATACATTCAATCCCTTGACGTCATTTAGGTAAGAAAATGAGGATGTGGCAAATGATGTGAAAAATCATAAAACCGCGGATGGAAATAACATATTTTTTCAACAGCTACACCTGACTTTGTACTTGCGAATGACTTCTTCGTTGTTCTCGTCGTCACCAGAGTGTGGAATTGAAGTTGTGCATTTCGGCTCACATGGCTCAGTTGTGTGACGATAACGTTTGCGCTTCGGAGCATTTTTTTCATTTCCCTTCTCTTTTTCGATCATTTTATTTCGATTATCAACTTCAACAACACCTTAAATTATTATCTTTGGCAGCCCTCCGCGACCATTCACGCACGCCTACGCCCGCGATCTCCCAAGCACGATAGTCCCCGTTGATAGAATGATCCTGATAGCATTCACAAATCTACAAACGCGAACCCACACGCGCCCGTGTTCATGATCATGCAATTGCAACATCTACATATACTTATGTCCGCGGTATCGCCAACATTAAAACACCCCGGTAGTTAAGTAAACGTTGTAGCACCTATAAACTTGCAAATGCGGTCTTAAGCATTATCCCACCACTCGTGCGATCAAGAAACGGTTACGTCTGGAAGTATAGCCTCGGTCCTAGCAACCTAGACTCATGCCTTCAGCTGGACCAATAAAAAATGACACTCATGTTCTCTAGACAACACGTCCCATGGTGACATAACAGGGAATTCTAGCTACATGGGGAAACTGACTCTCTTCCACCTTCTACCATACATTTAAAATTAAGCATCAGTATCAAGGTCCGCACGCGATCATTCAAGAATACACGTACCAGGAAATCAGTTTCCTCACCAACAGCAAAGTAACATCGATTATGCCAATTCGGCGCTGTTGTGCTATCTTATGACAAACGCCATTTTGGGGTGAACTGAGTTAGATATGCCATGTTACTAAGTTTTAAAATCTCCATACGGTCGCGTTTTCAGAATTTTGAAATTCTGCTGGGTTCTTGAGATATAGCAAAACACGATTGTGACAAGCGCCAATTTCTCGAGTGATCGAGTTGTGCTATCTTATGACAAAGAAAAAAGAGACAACATTCTTAGTTTGTTGGCTTGCTACAAGCCGAAAAGCTTATAGCAAGCCAACAGATGTCTCTGATGACATAGGTAATTCCTATGCAGATCAACCATAAGCATTAGCTAGGTTCTTGTCTCGGGAGCAAAACTTTTCCTACCGTAGTTTTTTTCTGCCAATGGTTGGTTTATATATTCATGATTATTGAACAAATTTCCTTTTGAGATTTCTACTTGTTGCGGAAAGTATACCGAAATGTAGTGATGGATTATGCAAGAAGAACATTTGTTTCGTCTAGTCACCTTTCAACAATAACATTGTTTGATATACATTGTCTCTAAATTGTCAATGAAACCAATTTTTGTTCATTGTTCTTCCTGAATAAAGGAGGAAAATTGGAAAAACTTTGTGTTCTAATACCATCATTTTGTAACCTGATATTGCTGCTATCGCATGGAAAAGTATAATATTGAACATAGTGATCTATAACGCATAATTTTACGAATCAGTTATAATTCATTTTTATATGAAATCTTCTGTACACATTTGTGACACGTCATACATATTTTATCATCAATACACACTTATGACACGTATGTGAGCGACTTTGGTTTACACTTTAAGCAAAAACTGTAAATATAGTCAACCGATCTTCGCACAAATCGAGAGTTTACTTCAGAAAAGATAGAAGCATCGAATGCCTTCTCCAAAAAGCTTCTAACATTTATAAATTTTAAGATATTCAATCTCAAACTTTAAAAATCGTTTTTCTCGAAAAGTGCTAAATGGCGCTTGTCATAAGATAGCACAACAGCGACGAATTGTCTCCAAGCCAAGCTGCGACAGACAACACAACTAATACTCCTCCGCCAGCGAACGACATGACAACACGACCCGACCAATAGATATTAAATTAGCGTTAGTTTTTTGCGCATACTGTAAAAATAAAAAAAGAATCGCGGCTCAGTTATGCTAATTCATTCAGCCATGTTAAATAAATTATGAAAAAGATGTGTGAATTTGTGGAAAGATTTAATTTTACATACAAGAATATGAATTAGTAGTGTAGTGAATATAAAACTACTCTTCATCCCCTTTCATATTCCAAAGATGCTCAATCAGGTCATTCTGTAGTTGATGATGAAGGCTGGTGTTATGTACTTCTCTGTATCGACCCAGAAACGCTGTAAAATCATCAACTGGTCTCACTACTTCATGAACATTGCTTTCCTCTATATCGTATGACGTTAAATCTTCCCGTTCATCTTCAATGATCATGTTATGAAGAATTATACAGGTGCGCATAATAGATTTCAAATCCTCTTTATTCCACAACCTAGCCGGATTTTTTATAATGGCAAACCGTGCCATCAACACACCGAAGGCGCGTTCCACATCTTTTCTAGTAGACTCTTGCCTTTCTGCGAAGTACTGCAAAAAAACAAATAAAATAAGTAAAATGGACTATTTACTATAATTTTTGTAGGCAAAAATGCAGTTACAAGGATTCTTATTACACGAATAATATCATTTGTTGTAATTTAACTTTTCAGGAATGAGACATACATACGGACTAAGTGTTCATTAACATCTTTTAAAATTTTTCTTTCTAGACAAACAAAGTATAGACTACAACATACCTTGCGCTTTTGGCCAACGGGCGACGCTATAGTTTGCACAAGTGTGGCAAGTGGAGGATATATTCCGTCTGCTAAATAGTACCCGGTATTGTAAGTGTGACCATTAACCTCATACTTCACTGATGGTGTTTTGCCGCTATATAGGTTTGAAAATAGAGGGGACCTATGCAGTACAGTAATATCATTGTTTGATCCTGGCATACCAAAGAATGCATGCCATATCCATAAGTCGTACGATGCAACCACTTCAAGAACAATAGTAGGTTTCTTCTCTTTACCTTTATACTGCCCTGCCCAAGCAGTAGGACAGTTCTTCCACTGCCAATGGCAGCAATCTAACGATCCCAGCATACCCGGAAAACCTCGCTCATTTCCGACTTTAAGTAGACGCTTCAAATCTGAACGCGTGGGTGAGCGTAGGAATTCATCGCTAAATATTGTGTCAACCGTGCGACAAAATTCCATCAAACACTTTCGAGCTGTAGATTCGCCGATTCGAACGTATTCGTCCATTGCATCCGACGGTGATCCATATGCTAACTGACGAATAGCAGCCGTGCATTTCTGGATGCATGTCAGTCCCAATTTTCCAGTTGCGTCTGGTTTTTGAATAAAGTATTCGTTTGTTTCAATCTTCGTTTTAATTTTCAAAAACAATTTTCGATGCATCCGATAACGTCGACGAAATTGTTCATCCGTATATATAGGTGTTTCCGAAAAGTAATCTTTGAACAATCGAATGGCACCTTCCTCTGCTCGTCGGTCAATATTCGGTCGTTTTCCAGGTTGGGAACCACCTCGGCTTCTTCGGGTGATTGAATTTGTCGTTCCATATGCGTATATCAATATTTGTTCCGCGAAATGATTTTCTTCATCGCTCGAATCAGAAAAATACTCAAGAAAGACATCCGCGTTCTCCATTATTTTTTTCTACCTACGGGTAGCAACTTTATTTACCAACTACCGGTGCGAAAAGGGAAAGATAAAATAACAACCATGATAGCAACGACCGGTGCGTAACTCGGTCGTTAACCAAAATAGTAACGAATGATGTTGTCAATCTAGCATGCTATAGCAGTCCGACTAGCAACGCATTGGTGCGGGTGCTCTTAGTCGTACGCTAACAGATATCTAATACTGTTAGCAAAAATCCTTCCTTAGCGAATCTGTGGTTCACACTTTAGGCCAACAGTTTCGTGGATATTTGGGGTCGACGATCACAACAATGTCGCCGTTTTCTATCGGTTTAGTCTTGAAGAACCATTTCGTCCGACGGGTAATGGTGGGAAGATAGTCAGTCACCCACTTCTTCCAGAAACGATCAGGGATTGACTAAGAAGCCTTCCATCCATGTCGCAATGTCCTGCTGCTGCGTCGGTAGCTATGGTAACTGGATTTAGTCCTGACAACGAACCCAGCAAAAAGTGGTTCGGCGTTAACGCTGCGCTGTTATCGTCATCTATCGCCACGTGTGTCAAGGGTCTTGAATTGACAATGTTTTCAATTTCAATAAAGACATTTATTAGTTCCTCGTCGTTCATTCTATTTGGCGGGTGGCGGGTTTATCACATTTAAGTTCCTTTTCACTGTCTGTATCAGCCTCTCCCAACTTCTTCCCATATGGAGAGGAGGGCTAAACTTCCAGGCGGTATCGGCAGTTTCAAACTACTGCATCATTTTCTCCATATTGACTAGAGGTGTGCGCCGATGCATTTTTAATCGGCGGCGACGAGAGCGACATTTTTGGCCGGCGGCGTTGGCGGCGTCACGCCGTTGGACCCCACCGGCGGCGGCGCGCCGGCGTGTGTCGGCGTGACGAATATTGACGCTATGTAACTAAAAAAAAAAATCTTGACTGTACAATTTCTTTCCCAAATTTTCGGTTTCTATTGTAACAGACTTCACAGCACATACAAACAAACGTTACAGCTTAAAGAAAATCTAAAAAAATCATCGCCCACGATGTACTAGCGACATCTGTTGAACACATTGCACAAAATGTAATTCTCGCAACCATATCAAAATTTTTTTCAACTGAAGCTCCAATAGTGCCCACTCTGCTTGCCAAATGCAAGATAATAAATGAAAGGTGGAACTATTTTTACAGTTGTAAAATTTGAAGAACGAAATAGAAAAATTGTCGATGTCGCATACTACGACTTTGCATAAAATAATGATTGCAATGGACAAATTTGAAGAGTGCAGAGTAACGACTGTATTTCAATGACCCATAATAATTATTTATTGTTCTATATTTGGGAAATTAAGCAACGGTAAAACAATTTTTGTTCTGTTTGAGGAAATTAATTGTTGTTGTCGTTTCATTGTTTTTTGTTTCTATTTAGTCATCTTTACCGTAAACCCGGGGACAATTGACAGCTACCATATATTGAATTCATAAGCAAATTTTAAGGGTGATTTGGTGATGTCATGGCGGCTCGAATGGAGCAAAATTTGAAAAAGGCGCATCCCATGTATTGTTTTCCATATCTGTGGAAAATAATCAATTTAAGCATTTCTACCATTTTTTTGCAGCTAGAATTCTGATAAAAACACAAATTCTACTCAAAACGAATTGTTAAGCTTGGTGGTGATGTACTTTCATTGGCCAAAATGTTTTTCATTTACAATTCTCGAGATAAAAAGCACCAATGATTTAACGATTTCAAACTTCACACAACAAGAAAACCAAAACATGTTTAGAAAGGAAGGGAGCCAGTTGTTAAAAACAAACTTCCAGCTAAATATTAATAAGATTTATGTAATTTGCTGACGGGTTTCAGTTAGGGATAAATTTATTTTCTAATAATAGTTTTCTTTATTCACATTTTGGAGTAAGCTTTTTCTAAATGTTGTTCTAGCCGCATTGACGGCGTTCACAACACACGTAACGAAGCACGCTTTTCTCTTGAAACTTTTTCGTTTCGTTGTTCGTGGTACTCATACAGAGAAGGCATACTAGCGCCACCATCAAATCGGTGGTGCATATATGAAACAAGCACTATCTGTCAAGTTGTCCCTGGGTTGTTTACCATCGCTCTTTTAGAATCCCGCAGATATCAGGTACCCTAACACGAGGCGTTATTATTAGTATTACTGCGCAGAAATATCACTTTTAATGATCGTGTAAGGACACCTTTCAAGGTAGACACATTACTTCATTTTCCAGGCTGGTGTTTACTTTTACTTCTTGTAAGTACAAAATCGCCACAATGATAAGGAATACGATTCCCTGGTACTACATTTTCTTACAACGTACGACCTGCTTCTATTTTGAGTGCAAAGTATGCTCGATGTGCTGCAATCATACAGTTCTACACCCTGACGAAACCTAAATATACAGTTACTATCAATCATAATCATTCCATGACTTAACGTGTTAGCTCCTGTTAGGTTGAAACTGATCACTAAACAAGTCTGATTGAAAATGGCCTGAGCGTATCTCTAGTTTTCGTAGCACCTGCACCCCGCCAATTTCTCCAGCAGTTCCGGGGACCAACAAATTCTAATCCATTGAATACATTCGATACACCAAATCAATTAAACTACTAACATCCTGTTATGTGCTTGGTCACCGATTGGCATCGTGTTGTAACTTAAGAAATGGTTGTGAACAACTCCCACCTTGGGCACTTCGACAAGAGTGAATTTCACATTTCCGGCCCATATTGTTTGTTTTGATTTGCATTAGATTAAAAAGACCGTAACGTTTTCGGATGGGTGCGGAAACTAAGTAACGCATTTAGTTCTGTGTCCAAATCTCTTCACTAACGCCACCAATTTGTAATTGAAATCGACCGTTTTTTTCTAAGAGTGATGAAAATTCATCTCGTGTTACGTCTTATTTGTCTGTGATACCGGGCTGGTGCAACTGGCACTGAAAATCTTTCTTGAGTGGGGCTAGATCATACGATGCATAATTTAGGAGACTAGAAATCTTACCCTCTGCATCGCCACATCTGTTCACCTGCGTCGCGAAAAGTCAAGATCACTTTGCTCAACTATTCTTCGAGATTTTTTTTTTAAATAGGTAACGATTCAATCAATTATTAAATAAACCACGCATTGAAAATAATTTTTGTGTTTTCACAAAACTAGTTCACACAAAAAAAAGATGACATTATACTCAAATGTTTAGTAGGTGGTTGTGTCTGAATATGTTAAATATTTTTATGATTCTAATTCATAACTCAATGAAACATTGATTTGTATTAACTTTATTGACTAAAACAGTCAAGAATTGAACGACGTGCAAGGATTTTCGTAAATTCTCGTCGTGTAATCGTGATATTTTAGTCTTGAGCTTACCGTTGGATTTTTTACACAGAGTCACGTGTCTTATAGTTTTCTAAATTATTTCACGGGCATGAATTGTGGTTAGGTAATGTATTTTGCTCAGCGCAGTTTCATTTAATTCCGAACATTTCTCTGAATTTTAACAAAGTAATAACAGGGTTACAGGTCCTAGTAATGTCTTTGTATCTAATGCTCGTGCCTATGAGACTGGTTGCTAGCAGTTGTACGCAATAGCTCGCATAGATTAATAATCCACATCCATGAATAATAGTCTGAGTTCCTTGTAATTTTTTACGTAAGTATAATAAGATTATGTGGAAAATTATTTACTTCATGAATTACATCATGAACAGTTTCACGAGCTCGACTGGTGAATCGTGTGTAGCATATTAGGAATTAAGAATCGGTTAAAAAATCAATGAATAATACACTGCGTTCCAATGAAATTAATTACGTGCAAAGATTGGGATCGGGCACATAATCGTAAATTTCAGGCATATTTATCTTGAAAGTGGAAGTTTTTTTTTTAATTTGTGGACCACGAATGGTTAATTGAAACTTATATGCTCACAATCATAACCAGTTGATGAAGCAAGAATGGATCTTTGAATTATATAACGAGTGTCGTGTAATGGTTGTCGAGAAAATATCAAGATTATTTTAATTTTGTAATCCAATTTCAATCAATTCTAGAATATTGCTCTGAAGTTTGAAGTCCAAACTACAATAATGGCATTGAGAGAATAGAGTCCGTTCAGCGTCGCTTTTTACGTTTCGCGCTTCGTAGATTGCCGTGGAGAGATCCTTCCCGACTACCTCGCTATGAAAACCGCTGTCAGCTAATTCAACTAGAGCCCCTACATGTTCGAAGGAATACTGCAAGAGCCTTGTTCATCGCTGACACTCTGCAAGGTCGTATAGATGCCCCAGCTATTCTGGAACAAATCAACATAAACGTCGCTCCTCGAACACTACGCAACAACATTATGCTCAGATTACCATTCCGACGCACTAACTATAGTATGTATGGAGCCATCACTGGTCTGCAACAAATTTTTAACCAGGCAGCTACGGCATTTGATTTCAACGTTTCTCGACAAAATCTGCGTATACGTTTTTCCAGACTATTTAATCAATAAGCTAACAACACTTGACCTTTTTATTTGTTTTTAATTATTGTATGACTATTGTTTTTGTGTACTTGATTGTTAGTATTTAGACTAGTATTTAAGTCAACATCATTGGGGCTTTGATATGCCTGTTGATGTATTGAACAAATAAACAAATAAACAATTGACGACCACTAATACCAAATAATGATCAAGATGTGATAAATCATGAATCAGTTAACGTCGTATATTCGGTCCATAGACAAAGTTCCTAGATTTGTGGATAAAATTAGGAGCCAATAATTTTAGAGCTCGCGAATTGTCGGCGCGGGAAAAATGCATCGGCGGCGCGCCGCCGATCTACCGTTCGTTTGTTTTCTTGGAATCGCCATAAGGTCAGATTGTGGCTGGGCATTTGTCGAATCACCCTAGCTATCGAAGTTTTCATTGTGAATGTAAACTAAACTATGACTATACGTCATGTCAATGCAAATCACTCAGGAATCATCATTTCTCTGAAGTATTGGAAGTAGTAATCTGCACTATGCTATATTTCACCCTAAGGAGGAAAATTTGGTAAAAACCAAAATTTCTCACTAGGGTGAAAATTTGTTGGTAAAAACCAGTCTTTGTACAGGAGGGCACAAATCCTTATTTCATACTATGTTGCGTTTCGGCTTCGCCTCATCAGAAACCGACACTAACACATTGTCGGAATAGATTAGCGCCGGCTTGACGCAAATCCCTTAAAACTAAAACACACTATGTGTTTCAATCAAACGACTGATCAAACGTGATATCCCGTTCGAGGAGAAGTTCTGTTTATGCCGATGAGACACAAGTGAAGCCGAAACTTGTCTTGGCTTAGCAGGCCTATGCGAAAGCACTATGCTATATTTCACCCTAAGGAGGAAAATTTGGTAAAAACCAAAATTTCTCACTAGGGTGAAAATTTGTTGGTAAAAACCAGTCTTTGTACAGGAGGGCACAAATCCTTATTTCATACTATGTTGCGTTTCGGCTTCGCCTCATCAGAAACCGACACTAACACATTGTCGGAATAGATTAGCGCCGGCTTGACGCAAATCCCTTAAAACTAAAACACACTATGTGTTTCAATCAAACGACTGATCAAACGTGATATCCCGTTCGAGGAGAAGTTCTGTTAAGCCGGCGCTAATCTATTCCGACAATGTGTTAGTGTCGGTTTCTGATGAGGCGAAGCCGAAACGCAACATAGTATGAAATAAGGATTTGTGCCCTCCTGTACAAAGACTGGTTTTTACCAACAAATTTTCACCCTAGTGAGAAATTTTGGTTTTTACCAAATTTTCCTCCTTAGGGTGAAATATAGCATAGTGCTTTCGCATAGGCCTGCTAAGCCAAGACAAGTTTCGGCTTCACTTGTGTCTCATCGGCATAAACAGAACTTCTCCTCGAACGGGATATCACGTTTGATCAGTCGTTTGATTGAAACACATAGTGTGTTTTAGTTTTAAGGGATTTGCGTCAAGCCGGCGCTAATCTATTCCGACAATGTGTTAGTGTCGGTTTCTGATGAGGCGAAGCCGAAACGCAACATAGTATGAGTAGTAATCTGGTCGTGTTAGAATTAGTAATGTGCGGTAGAGGTATTTTCTCCATTGGTGATACATACTCCAAGAAATTCTATTATTAATTTCATCTTTATTTGCTAAAAATACAAATGACAGGATTTTGGTGCTTAACTTAACGCTTTTATTTCCGCTATTTAATGATAGGTGGCGCCACTCTCGCTAAGTTTTAGGCGCAAAAAAAAATTTTAGCGCCTGGAATTTAGTACCTAACTTGACGCCGGTTCATGATTCGACATTGATTTATTCACATACTGAGTCACTGGAACGGATTTCCGCTCAAGCAAGCCCGGTTGATGAGATCCTGATTGTTGGCGATTTCAATTTCTCCGGATTAAAATGGCGCTCTGCTTCTGACGGATTTATGTTCGCTGATCCCGAACTGTCATCTTTTCATGATGGTATCACCAGTTTGCTTGACTGCTACAGTCTAAATCTGCTGCGCCAAACGAATAATGTGGTGAACGAGAACAACAGAATCCTTGATCTCTGTTTTTCGAGCAAATCTGACTACGCACCAAATGTTACCGCAGCACCGTTCCCCCTGGTAAAAACGGTTAGACACCACCCTCCCCTGCATATAGTGCTTGAAGTGATTCGAGTGAAGCATGACTGCAATGCTTCTGATACCGTTCTGACATAATTTTAGAAAAGCCGACTATAATAGGATTATTGACTTCCTGTCGAACAGTGGCGTAGCCAGGGGGGGAGGGGTTAAACCCCCCCCCCAAACCAAAATTAATTGGATTGAAAAAAAAATGGATGCTGACGAATTTAATTTAATATTCCACAAAATATTTTTGGAAAAATATTCTCTGATCACTACATTGAGAACTGTGTTTAAAGCGTCATGAGAACTTTTGGAAAATTATGGGAAGGGGATCTTGTAACTTATCTCTTAGCCAAAATCCCATAGTTGTCAAATTACTTCAATGTAAAATAAAATAACTGTCTGAATTATTATGAGCTCATTTTTGGAAAGATGCTTCAAAATATGGATTAGAGACAATTTTTCGAATGGGAATCTAAATTTGAATAGGTTGATTGCATATAAAACAAGCTTGTTTACATTTCAACATTTGCTGAAAATGTATTTTTTTAGATTGTGTAGAGTTTAGACAACAATTCAATATGGTTAACAACAAGAATAACATTTCACAAACTAGTTGAAAGCTGATGTAATTTTGTCTCTAGCAGGTCAGGATCGGTTTTATGAGCATTGGATTTTTGTTGTATTATCAACTATATGAATAGCCTCTTAGCAGGATGCAATGAATGGCGTACTAAAATTTTGTGTGCTACGTACTAGTACTGCAAGTTGTGAGGTAGAGTAATAAAGAAAAGTAAAATTAATGCTCGATAAATTTTTAACGGTCACGATCACATTCATTCGAAACTGCCAAATTTCGATGTTAAGTAACATTGAAGAATTTCAAAACGTAAAACTGGTCATCTGCTGATAGAATAATTTTGACGGTTAATCCTCCTAGAAGTAATTATAGACAAGAATTAGTCTTCAACCAAATTTGGGTCGAGACTTAATGTCTCCAGCAAAGTTTTCGAAAGTGCTATTTCAAACAACTTTGTCAAAGACATAAATATCCCACATATTCAGAGTATCGAAATATAGTAGTAGAAAACCTTTACAACAAGCTATTCTCAAATTACTGTATTTGATAAATCTCTTCTGCGGTAATTAAATAATAAATTCACATTGCGTTCAAGGTGCCTTTGAAGCTTACAAAAAAAATAAGGGAACAGGATATAAAACAAATAATTCCCAGATATTAAAAGGACTCAAAAACACAAAGAGTGATTCCATTTTCAGGAGCTAGCATCAATTCGGCGCAAGCTTAGTCCGCCCACCAAGTTAGTGTTCCATCCATTCATAATTTAGTTATAGGTTTTGTGTTCTCAACTCGCAATGATTGTTTCAAACAATTTTATCCGTAGCGCAGAAAAAAATAGTTTTCACCTAAATTTTTCTTCACTAAGAAGAAATATTGCAGGCCCAGTCCATTTAAATCCCTATATGTTGAATTGATGTAGCCTTCATATTTTCAACAAAATTGTTTGAAATGACATTATCAAAAACTTTGCTGAAGGCACCATGTCTCTTAATATTTTTGAAAAATTAATTCACCATAATTACCTCTATGAGGGTCAATCACCAAAATTTCTATATCACAGCAGGCGCTGTTTTATGTTGATAACTTCCCGAAGTTGTCAAACCTTCAAAGTCAAGGATTATTATATTAGGTGATCTTGAACGTTGAAATTTTTTTAGATCATTTATCCCACTTTAAAAGATCGCAATTTTTGACTTCATTGACATATTATACAAGAAAATAATCTATAGAGGTTTGAAAACTGTTCCATGTTGATCCTTCTTGTTTGTAGACTGGAATGACATCTGTTAGACTACTTATGTTTTTGAGTTTTCAATAATTTATCAAACTCATATTAAATTTTAGCATTTTTTCAAAAAAATTGCGATTTTTATCAAAACCCCCTCCAAACCAAATTTCTGGCTACGCCACTGCTGTCGAATATCACCTGGACTGAAATTCTCGACAATGATGATGTCAATGTTGCAGTGCAGACCTTCTCCAATGTTATGAGCTATGCTATCGATCGCTACGTACCCAAAAGAAGTGGCCTTCAATCTAAGCACCCAGCGTGGCACACTGCCGAGCCGAGACGGCTAAAAGCGACTAAAAGAGCCGCTCTGAATAAGTACTCCAAGTTTGGGGGCTACGTGCTGCGACAACACTACGTTCATGTTAACCAAGTCTATAAAAAGACATCGAAGCGTTGGCATGCCGGTTACTTGCGAAACGTGCAACGTAAGTTGAAGTCCGAACCTAGAACATTCTGGAAGCATGTAAACGAGCAAAGAAAGGAATCCGGGCTGCCTTCAACGATGAGCTATGGAGGACGTATAGGCTCTAGTTTACAGGAAATTTGCCAACTATTCTCTGAAAAGTTCGCGAGTGTTTTCTCCAACGAGAACTTGACACCGACACAGGTTTCACGCGCGGCTCTTAATGTACCTCAATCATACCAGTCTTTGAACTCTATAAATATCGACAATAATATGGTACAACTGGAGATTTGCAAAATGAAGGCTTCAACTTCGGCCAGATGGTCTACCAACTATTATTCTAAAAAAATGCTCTGCCGGTCTAATTGAACCTCTTTGTCATCTGTTTCAATTGTCGCTAACAACGGAAGTATTTCCCGAACTCTGGAAATCATCCTTCATGTTTCCAGTTCACAAAAAAGGTGATAAAAAGGTAGTTGACAACTACCGTGGTATTACAACGCTAAGCGCAGTTCCTAAGCTGTTTGAAATGGCTGTGTTGGAACCCATCTCCAGCCACTGCAAACAGTATATCTCCGAGACTCAGCATGGATGTATGCCGAAACTTTCAACATCTACGAATCTTCTGTCGTTCACAACATATGGTACAGATGCTATGTCGGACGGCCTTCAAACTGACGTTATCTACACGGACCTTTCAGCTGCTTTGACAAGATTAATCACGCTATTGCAGTGGCAAAGTTGGATAGACTTGGCTTTGGTACTAATATTCTCCGTTGGATGCAATCGTATCTCAGTGATCGTCGTCTTGCAGTCAAGATAGGTGATTGTGTATCCGAAGAGTTCTTTGGTTCATCTGGTATTCCGCAAGGTAGACAACTCGGTCCATTGATTTTTCTTCTGTATTTCAACGACGTCAACTTTTGTTTAGAAGGACCACGGTTGTCTTTCGCCGACGACCTCAAGTTATACCATAGAATCCGGAATACTGATGATGCAGCTTTCCTTCAACGCCAACTGGTAACCTTTGCGGAATGGTGCGAGTTCAACCGAATGACCCTAAACCCCAAGAAATGTACGGTCATTACATTCTCGAGGAAAAAACGCCAATTCGATTCGATTACTGTCTAGCTGAATCCATGATCGACAAAGCGAATTACGTCAAAGATCTCGGAGTTTTTCTCGATGAACAACTGACGTTTAAACAGCATATCAGCTATATTGTCGCAAAGGCATCACGCTGTTTGGGGTTCATAATGAGAATATCTAAGCACTTTTCAGATATTTACTGCTTGGAATCTCTCTACTGCTCACTCGTTCGACAACTCTGGAATATTCTCAGTGCGATAAATATGTACGTTCACCCTCGCGCCCTTCGCAATAATTTATTCCTCCGATTACCTCTTCGCCGGACTAACTATGGAGTAAACGGTGCCATCATTGGTTTGCAGCGAAACTTCAACAGAGTGTCATCCGAGTTCGATCTTCCCATTCCACGTAGCAGATTACAATTTGCCTTTTGACGTAGGACTACGTCTTTATTTTCGATATGGGGGTGCACTGTGCAAATTCTACTAAAATGGTATGTAACGAAAAGTGGTCCAATTTTAAACGCATATAATTCAGCCATCTCACGATAAATTTTCAATTTTTTGTTCATATCGCCTCGAAATACTTTAAGGAATAGATTCCAATAGATAAACCTAAAGATTTTTAATATTATGGCATTAAAAATTTAAATAATGTACAACCTAGTCAAAATATCGCGCATTTACACACAGAAGGTAGCGCTTCCCAAATCCGGCACGACAGATTTATGCACCTAGCACGCTACGCTTCTATGAATGACGTCATCACTGACTATTTAAAGAACGGACTTGGCCAGACACGCTCAGTTGCCTGTTGAACGGCTGGCGAAGCAGATCACTGCGCTGTGTTTTTTACAGCCAGTGTAGCCGAGTTAGAAATCCGTTACACTGGCTGTGGAGGTGTGCTACCCTGCGCCGTCCAACAGGCGACCGCTCCAACTGCTTCCTAAATGCCACTGTAACGTTTCCAATAAAATAAATCACGATATTATGACAGATGAGCTAAGCGCGGCGTTTCATGAGCGCGACCGTTGCTTTCAATCGTGAAGGCCGCGTGGAATTTTGGTGAAATGCGCTAATAGTCGCGTGGTGGTACTAGTCAGAGTTAAAAATAATCGAAACTTTTTTTGACGGCTGAAACCTGCTGCGACTCGCAGTGAATAGAAAAAATATTCATTCAACTATCCATCTTATTCATTCAGTTGAATATCGTACAATATATTCATTACACTAATTATCTAGGAAAATGTTTTCAAATTCCGATAAAGCATAAGAAACAACAATCATCATCGCTTACATTATGCCAGGGCCTACATGAATGCGTTTGATTCGTTGCTGCATGGTCGCTTCGTGTAATAATCGGAGCCGAATGAAAATCTGCATGGATGAATGGGCGGATTGTTCGTTTGACGTTTTCAGCTGCGCCACTTAATATTGAAAAAGAATGCGGCTGAATATGATCAATTTTCATTCAATGAATTTGAATATTTTTAACTCTGGTACTAGTTGTCTCTTTCGCTCTACCCATCATCATCAGCGTTGACTCATTTTGCATTGTGCGCTTGGGTTCAATGTTTGAGGCGAATGTGTTGGTAGGTAGGGGAACTAGCGATAAAATGAGCATGTTAAGGTGAAGATATGTGGAAGCCAGGAGCGCACGCTTGTTGCTAGGCACCGACACGCTTGTTTACATTGAGAAAAAATGGAATTCGAAGTGAAAATTCAAACGCACAAATGAAAGTTTTCGGACATTTTCCCTCGGTCATCTGCACATTGGCAGAAAATTTGAAGTGTTGTTAATAAACGATTAAAGTTTCGCGAGTGTTTGTGCAGTTGTGTGTGATTAGAGTACATTTGAAAAAGTGCACTGAAAATGAGAAGAAGAAAAATAAGAGTGTTTCGAAAAGAAACCCCAAGTGAAGAGGGGTGATATTTTCGCACAAAATAAGCGCTACAGATGGAATTCCGTCATAAACTCGGGTTGGTTGTATAGGAAAATGTTCTAGCTTCCTCACGTAGCAGTTTCGTGGTACACCGGCAAGGTTAGTGTATTGAAAAACGTATTTTTTATTTGCTCATGTCAGATACATGGTTACGCAAGGGAGAGGGGTGTGTGCGGCGTAAGAGCTATGTTGTGGCTCGCTTGTATAATGTCCTTCTAGGGTTGCCACCTCTGGAGAGGCTTTGCCCCGGAAATTTTCACTGACTTGGGGATTTTGAGTGGAACTAGACGGAAAGCGATTGCTCGGCATTTAGAGCACTTTAATCGCTATTTATTACTACGTTAAAGGAAAGCTGTAAATTTCAACGTTTCAGAACGGTTTTATCGGTTTAATCTGGTGAAGCATTTCACTTTCCCGACTGAGTGTTAAGAATACAAAAGCACCAGCTACTCTCGCTGTGCAGGATAAGTCGAACGAGAATTGCTCTCCAACGGAAAAAGGAGAGCAAATGAGGCAGGGCTGCGGCATCACATGGGAAGCACTATGTGGTGTCGGTTATTCATCACCGACATCACCGTCGCAACACAGGGGCAAAACATACCTCCCTAGCCAACAGTTAAGGGTCGGTGCAGGAGTAGCAACAACACCGGAAGAATTCGTTTGATGTTCAGCTAGTCAGTCTGATTAGAAAAAAAAACTGCCATACCTTGGTGTAACAGTGAAGTAATTTGGTAAACTTGCAGAAAAATAACTTTTTACACCATTTTGAGCGACTTCGTGAAATGCAACATTTCAATTGTAACATATAGCGAAATATTACTTTTCTTAATTGATAGTAAATTTGATTTGTTTTTCATTTCCATTGCTTTGTGAAAGAAGTCAGCAATATTTGGTGAACTCATCTTTGCCACCTTAAAATCAAGGGTTAGTCGGACTAAATAAATCTGAACCAGAGTAATAGTTAACTTAGACTTTTTAAATATTTTGTATTCCATAAAAAATGAAATTATGCTTCTTCCCACCAAACCCGAAGAAATTGATGTAAAATCCGGAGACACGGAGATTGCTCCCGAAAACCGGAGTCTCCGGGTTAAACCCGGAGGGGTGGCAACCCTATGTCCTTCAGCAAAGTCATTATTTTCTAACTAATAAGTGAATAAGATATTACGATCACCTTATATGTTTCTTGTTAGACATGTTTTGTACATATCTGGTAAAAATACTTCGTCATAAACACATTTTTTTCAAACATGATTCTTGAATTCTAAACATGTCCAAAAATGAGACATGTTTATAGCGAGTGGGTAAAATGATCATGTGGCGGTGGTAAAATGAACAGCTTCTGGTGACCTGCAAAATGTCCTGTATGTATGTATGCAATGCGCAGCGTTGGTAAACATTTTCCGATCAATGCTGATATCCCAGCGAATCATGAGCTTTGCATACATTTGCAGGGCATTTTGCAGGCAAAAAATTTTCACGGAAGAATTGAATTTGCATGACGTAATATTAACCATTTTACAATCTTGTGGCATCGAAACACATCTACAAACTTGGGGTTATCCATGGGTGTTTGAACTTTTAGGATCTGTTTGAGAGCAACTAGAAAGCTTGGTCTATACATGAGATGTGATTATATTGTCTAAAATTCGATTTTTCTTCACCGGTCCGTGTGTTTTTTCCCACACACTAAGTACTAAGAAAATAAATATTTTACATTAAGTAGTATAGTCCTATGTCTATAGTTCGTGCAACCCCATAGGGCTGCCCCTTGTAGTTTTTAAATAGATTAAGAAATTATCATTAGGACCACACTGTGTCTGTTGATATCAATTATAAATAAATACCTAAATAAATAAATAAATGAAAAATGGCGCGGATAATTACTATTTTTACAAAATACATTTTATGGAATCAAATGCAATATTCGTGCATATATTGCCAATCAGATAGTGCAAAAATATTGTGATTTCATTCAGTACAATGGAAGGTAATTGCATTTCCAAGCTGGGCAATACCTCAGCAGGAATTTTTGAAACGGAACCCCCGTATTGAAGCGTTAGAAGTACTCTACTGTAAAACACCAAATTGGCACCAGTTAGACACTAAATTCAAATAGTCACGCAACTTGTGTGATTGTCTAAAGCAACCGGTTGATGTCTCGGGGAGCAAGCATAGAAGCTCTGGTTTGCCAACAAGTAAGTCGAAACGAATGTAACAAAACAGACAATAATAAATTTTACCACTATCTCGCTAAAAGTTTACTTTAGAAAACACTTATTTGCTCAAAATAACTAAAAGGCTTTGAGCAGTTAGAAACAGTCTACCCTATAATAATAGACATAATAACAAGTATAAACCCCACCTAAGAATTCGGTAGCATTTTTGGCAATTAGGAGCGTAAACAAAACGAAAATGGAATCGGAAAGTAAAAGTTGGCCATAACTCAAACTGTCATCTCTGTCGGGTCACTGTCGGTAAGGATGGGAGAAGCAGACAGCAATTTTCGCGTTGTTTTTTTGATTTACGAGTGCTCTTTGCGCAACAAACGAACCTACTTTCGGGTAATTCAAAAAGAAAACACAACCGAAATGAGCTTCGTAGACACGTTACAATGAATTGTGATTTTACAATTGGATGAATATCTGTTTCAAGTTGGCTATATTTGGAATAAACGAGAGTCAAGTTTCCTGTGGGAACGACTTATTCCGCAGCAAGCTATTTACCATATCCGTTTATATTTGTCCCGCTGATACACAAGCTGATCGTTCATTAGATTCTTACAGTAGGCAATGAAATGCTTTCAGGAACTCGGATGCTGCGTTAAAAGGAATTCCTACCACGTTGGGGTGAGTTAGAAGTGCAATTGCGAGAAGCATCTTCATTCATTTTGCACTCATTCGGAGTGCAATTCGCTGGTTGAATGTAAAAGCACTTGACTTTTTACTCGCCTTACCACAACAACGCAGCCCAAACGAACGGGAAGGAACAACTTTGTGGAGGAAAAAATTTCAATCTGTGGGATGCTGTTCCTTTCGTATGGCAGTACGATTTCTTTACAGCCGTTGCTTCATTAATACACACTACGAAATTGACCGGATTGAAGAGATGAGGAGTGGTTTATAACAGCGTCTATTTCGGAGCTGTCGGACTACATAATGGGGTTTATCGCCAGTTATTTCATAGAACATAATAAAATACATGAAGCTTCGAATGACGAATTAGTGATAAGCCGGTAATTCTTTAAGCTAAATGGAATAATTTTCCACTGACCTGGATAAAACAAATGACTACTGTACCGCACTGTTCGCTTGTTGTAGAGGTTTCCTATAAGTGATCGGTTCGATGGGATGGCTCTAGTGCCGCTGTGTGTCATTTATTTTCCATTAACTTCAATTAAAAATGAAACATTCGACGGGGAAACCCACAACGAGGGAATCACAACGACGGTAGTTGAGTGGAAATCGTATCCCTATACGACGAATAAGTATTTGCGCATCGAATTCAACGTTGGAAGCTGTTTACTTTTGGATGGAACCATTTGCCAACTTTCGGTTTGCGTTCTTGTGAATCGGATAAACGAGTATCCCCGTAGACTTATCAGTATAATTGTTGGAAGGTTAAGCGAATGAATAGGATTTTTTTCTTTAAAAAAAAGCTATATGAGAAATGTATCATATTCCAGTATTAAATATAAACATAAATAATTTGTTCAGCTCTCAGCATCCCCTAATTTCTTCCCTCGAGCAACGACCACCTGGTCAAACATTTTCACCACCCTCGTCCAGCATTCCCAGATCCGTGAAAATCCTCGATGCAGCCCCCGAGCTATGCTCATTTTCTCATTATCAAGTAACTACTCCAATTAACTCCCCTCGGCTAAACCAACCAAAAGCCGAACAAACACTCGAAAAAATATTTTCATTGCAAATCGCAATATTTGCATTCCTCGGATCTTGAATTAGTACGCTTCGGCGAGAACCGCTCGGCCCCGAGGGAACACTGAAAATTTGACGGAAGAACTGCGATGTTTATGAGCTGTAGGATTATATTTTTCCGCGCATTTGCTTAAAAGGGGACGTAAGTCATCCTTCGCCCGGGTAAACTGATTTGGGACGAACGGAGCACCAACAAGGTGAAGCGGGCACCTAATTTGGTTATGATGTGCTTTAAAGACAAAAAATAGCCATGGCGGTAAATAGATAAGCAGTGGAAAAACTGCTTCGCCCTTGCGTAAACGCTACTGCCTGCAGGCAGTTCGAGGAACAGATTCCGGAAACCCCATCAAACTGATGCATCAGCATTGTTGAGTGGCGAGTGAGTAAACAGGATCGTCGATATTGCGCTGTTTACATCAAATATAGAGTTATGTGTCCTTTTTCAGGTTACGAAACAGTTGGCTGTTTTAAAAATTACAGTGCATAGAGTCGATATCTCGAATCCATGTTAACGATTTGTTGATAAGAAATAGTATTATACTATAGCAAGCGCAACACTCATGTAAAGGGGGATTAGGGTTGCCACCTCTCCAGCTTTAACACGGAGACTCTAACTGAATTTGTTTCTAACGATTTCGGTGATGGCTGCTCCTGCAGCGGACCTCAACTGTTGGCCAGCGAGAAAAGCTTTGATCCTTTGTTGGAACCTCCCTAGTGAATTAGTTATTGGAGAGACGTTTCGAGTTCCTCTCTTCAGAATCCGATACTAATTTAGTGACAGGACTAAATTATCGTCGAACTGATGGTATTCAAAAAAAACCTTCTGTGTTTAGAGGAGTTCTGATAAAGCTGGTGAGAATTATTGGAACCTCCCTAATGACTGTGATGACGAATAACCAAATTTTATGCGCTCATCGAAAAATTCCAGAAGACACCGCAGTGTGCATCCCAGACGTTGCCGCTTTCCTGTCGGTTTTGATCTACTTCTCCAGTTAGCTGTGGCATAAAGCAATGCTTGTTTGGTTTATCTTCCACAGCGAAAGTGGCTGGTGTTTTTATAATTTTATCGTTAGCTAGGAAAGTTAAATTATGCACCTATCTAAATCGACAAAACGATTTACAAAGGCAGTCTTTTTCGTGCTCTCGGTCGAGACACAAGTGCGTAAAAGCAGTTTATAGCGACAAATAATAGTGCTAATCCGCGTTCAAGGTTATCTTGCCAGTTCGGTTCGGTCCTCAGTCTTTTATTCGCGTGTGAGGATGAAACAATAGCCAGCTGTATAAGCTGGATCGGTCGTCATTGGACACCAGTTTAGTGATCTTTCGTAACACATTTATTGTTTTCTTCGGTTTACGTTTACGCTGACGTTTACGATGGTTCCCTCTTCGGATGGTCAAATGGATGTTAAATAGGGTTCAACTCCTTATGCTCCCCCGGCCCAAATGCTACCCAGAACTCTCAACTGGTCCATTTGTTGTCTACTTTCAGCCCAAGACTAAATCGCTGAATCTTCTTAAGATTTCTAAAGACCTGACAGAACGATTCTCGGCTGTGACATTGCTTGCTGTAAGCACTTTACGCGGGATTATAACTTGTATATTCCAACGGTATGGATAGAGACGGAAGGTGTGGTCACCGCTGAGAGTTTGACATGAGAGGATCTGCTGCAGTACGGGGTTGGCCCTTTTAGAAACCGCTTACTTCAGCCGATGAAAATACTTGAGTGCAAGCGTTTGCACTCAGTAGTAGTTGCGGGGGATGGTTCAAAAACGTACACTCTTATCGGGTGACCTTCGCTGGTATGTCTACCCGTACACCTGTTTGTACCACGGGTCATGAATTGCACTAAGTGTAAACTATTGGGTCACACAACCACCCATTGTAGCAATAAGGCCCGATATGGAAAATGCGATGACTCGGTGAGAATCATGTGGATGATTCGTGCAGTAAAAATGCTAAGAAGTGTCCTTACTGTGCAAAGATTCTGCACGATATCTCGGAATGTCCCTCGTACAAACTACGTGGGGATAAACTAAACGTTCCCTTGCGGAACGTTCCGAGCGTTCTTTCGCAGAAATGTTAAAGAAAGTCACGCCACCATCCCCAACGAACCACTATGCTCAGGGCCGCAGAGAGAAAATATGGGCCCGGGGGGTCCAACGTACGGGCCCCCACCACTGTGTATTGCCTGAGTACAAAAAAGTCAATGTTTGAAATCCATTGGAGTTCACTGATATTATGTATAGTACACTGAAATTTTATATTCATGTACCATTTTTTGCTCTAGTTCTTTGTAGTGCCAATGAAGGAAAAAACATAGAGTTTTTTTATACTTTGGGAGTTTTTAATACCTCTTCGACACTTTTGACTTTGAAAAGCGCCATTTTTGTTAATAGTATTTATAAAAGTAAGGAAATGGCAAGATTAAAAATGTAGTAATTACAAAAATTAAAAATATCCAAAATGCGATCAACGGCAAAAGATAAAAAAAATAGGAAAACTAAATATTAAAAGAATGTACAAAAGAGCTAAAAATAACAAAATCAACCAAATAAACAAATTAATGTCAATTGTCAAAAAAGGTTTAATCGAGAAAAACCAAAACAAAACCGATAAAAAATTGATAAAGGAAAACAGGAAACTAGAAAAAAACATATTGCGAAGATTAAAAAAGTCGAACGTTATTGAACAAATGGTGAAAATAATGAAAAATCGATAGAGAAGTAGGAATTTTTTTTAGAATTAATGAAAATGAAAAAAACTACTAAAAACACAAACATTAATATAAAAAATGCATGAAACTGAAAAACTCAATAAATCAAGAATAATAAAATTTATTTAACATTAAAAACAAGACATATTTAAAGCAATAGAAAAAAATAAATAAAACGTTAAGAATGCATAAAACTAGAGGAGTATACATAAAAGACAAGAATAAAATAACCATAAATTAAAAAAATGAACGGGCCAGAAAATTTTGAAAAGCTGGAAAATTTAAATGATGAAAAGACGACAAAGTAAAGAAAATTGGAAGTATTGAACAAAAACGGAGCAAACAGACAAAATGGAAAACAAAAAATAATAGGAAAAAGCCAACATGGTATACTATAGAAACAGAAAAATGAAGATATTAACACGAAAAAAATGAATAAAATGGATACTATTTAAAGAATAAAAAAAGCTCTAGAAATGAAATTTGAAATTAATTCAAACAACTAACTAAATGTAAAATTAAGAAAAAGTGCGCATAGTGTTAAGAAAAGATAAATCAAATGTTTTTAGGAAAATAAAAAAAAAATCAATGTTAACGTATAGGAAAATGGTCAACTGAAAAAGTACTTTCAAAATAGGTTAAATGGAAAACATGAAGAAATAACAATAACGATTTAAATCTTAAGAAAAAACGTATAAAAAATAAATAAAATTATATTAAATGAACAATGGGAAAAATAGAACTACGATAAACGGAAAGCTAAAAACTAGAAAATGAGGAAAAAATGGTAAAAAAATAAACAATAAGACAAATTGGAATGAATTTGAATAAGTAAAATTGCTTTTGGAAATGCAAAAAATATGAAAAAATAAAAGGAGATGGAAAAACGCTATGACAAGAATAAATGTAACAAATAGACAAATTCTAAAAATTAGATGGAATGACAACAGAAACAAATAAAAAAGCACGGTATTTAAAAATGAAACAATAAGAAAAAAATTAAGAAAGCAGAATTTTCTAAAAAGAATGCGAATAATATTAAATAACAGAGAAAAAACTATAAATTAAAGTAAGTGATAGTGTTAGCAATAAAAAAAAGCTAAAGTAAGGAACGTAAAAAAATGGATAAAATAAAAGTATGCAAAAAGATAAAAAGGCAGAATCTTACAATTGTAGAAATACAAATACAATACAAATCCATGTAGGAATAAAAAAATGGAACAAAAACGAGAAACATGGATCAAATTTCAAATAAGGGTTTTGGTTGGATTTTACGCTATGCTGGTTTCGAAAACATTCATAATCCTATAAAAACATGGATTGTTCTTTTATTTGTGTTGGTGTGTTAGCACACCTTAAAATATTATACAAGAATGTTGTAACTGATTTCTAGAAAATAGTTCAAAAATAAAGATAAAATCGTTACGTTCAGGAAGCGACGTTCAAAATCTCACGCTCACTCCTCCAAAACGAAAAGATTTTGTATGCGGATTGAACTTGCTACATTAGTTAGCTAATCTTGCTAACTAGTTGATTTAGTTTGGTAGCAGACTTCAATTTTCTCTTCGAAATCAATCAAACACAATTTAGCAATTTAGTTGAACGTATGCATCTTAGAATCATTGGCAGCTGAAGGATTGTGAACTGAGAGATCTTCTCTTCATGCTACATGACATATAAAATTCAAAACCTATTAAAATATTAGTAGAATTTTCGCTATTCTAGTTACCTCATACACAAGATATTGAATTTTTAATTGTATTCTCAAATAAATTTTTGTCGAAAAAGTATTTGTCAAAATTTTGGTTTCTGTTAAAAATCCGGGCCCCCTTCAAAACTCCGGGCCTCTTAAATCGCTTGCCTTTTTGAGGGTTTAGGCGTCCGTCTCATCTACCTGCATTTGCCTACCAGAGACTGACGTTATAGCGCATTATCTAGTCATTACTTTTCTACTTACATTACCCCTATTCGTATGAAAATCTTTGCTTTCAATAAACATATGGATCGGGATGTGCGCGTACGCACGTCCCGACTACCAAAAATTACACACACGAGTTATCCACATGAGGGATAATCGCAGAGGTCAACCCAACCGAAGTGCAATGGAAGGGCCTCGCCCTGGGGGAACCGCCTTGTTGATCACGGTAACCCCTGTGCCAGGTAAGTATGCTTTTGCTCGCATCTTGCCAACCTTGTCCCCTTCAACGAGCATGTTCTACTATCGATGCCTATGATAACTGCCATTCACAAACGACAGATTGTTGAGCAGCGAAAGATGTATACAAAGCAGAGAAAAAAAAGAATGTGTGATGATACTGCGGTTGCTGTGCTGCCTGTGCGGCGATGGTATATTGGCGAATGCTTCAATTTTAGCTCATATACCAATCGGGGTTGAATATTACTACGAAGTTTTTTCTGTAGATTATTTACGAGTACGGACTGAAGAAAAAATAGTTGGTCATACATTTTTTTTGGAGCAACCCCCAAACGAATAGTAATGGACACAAAGGAATCAATGTGAAATATGAGGCTTTTCGTTGTGTCTGATTCACGCACAAGAGATTTGTTTTTTTATGTAAATTTGTATTGGAAAGAACAGTCGAGAATACACGTTAATAGAAACTTCCTGAAATACTGGGCGAATATGAAACTTGACATGCATATTCATAAAAGTGTGATGAAAAACTCTGTCAAAGACTGAAAATTTATCGCTCTGAAAATTCAATGTTTTTGGTTAATCGTAAGAGAATTGCACAGGCTACCATAAAGTGGGAAACTAAACTACGTAGCTGAGGACATTTAAAAAGAACAAATGAGTGATATAGAAACTGATCTGAGATCCTTGATGGAGAAGAATAAAATTCTTCCATTGAAAAAATAATTCAACGACGTTTAATGTTGTATCTGCCCTTGATCGGTCGGGATGCTGTTTGAAGCTCTAATTCTTGAAGATCACACAAAATATTCGAACTTGGAGTTGTATGCGATTAATCAAGAAACGATAAAAAAATCTGATTTTCTTAGTTTTGTGCGTTCGTCACGTAGGGCCATGGGCCTTTTTTTCCATGTTTCTATTATTACCCATTTGAAGTCGTTGGTCTGCCATTTTTGTTCAGCCAAATCTTTCGTATTGTGCAAATGGCAGGAGAATAATGGAGACACTCGATTCGAGTTTTCGATGCGCTCAAGCACGAGCATTTCATTTCATTTTTTTCATTTTTGTATTATGGTCTTGGTTCTTAACAACGAATCAAGGCTGTTGATGCGATTTTGTACGCATTCCACCGATTATAGACCGAATAATCAATTAAATGAATCAGTGAGGCAATCTCCCTAATAGGATAAAAATAGGTACTTTACCCTATGATGAAGTCTAGATTCGAATCATCTATATACATTATCATGTTTGCAAGCTTCTTGGTGGATATTTTGTGTCTACAATCGTTATCGTACGTTATCAAACTTATAATACAGTACTTATGTATATAGGAATGGTTACATGGAGTTACATGAACGACATAGGTAAATAATTTAAAGAATAAAATCGAAGATATACTCAACTTAATTGTGACTCATCAAACATTAGGAGCTAGCAATAAAGAAAACACTCTTAAAATCGCACAGATTGTTGAGATCGTCAAGGCATATCGAAAAGCAGAGCATAAAGAAGCGTTTTCTCTCAATCAACAGAAATTTTCCCCAATTCCGAACGCTACTCGTTGGAACGCTCATTACAGTTTGATGAAAACCTTGAAAGACAATCAACCGTTTTTCGATCGATTGGCTGTCAGCTCACCCTCATTAAGTAAACCTTATTTTTTCGCAAACATGAATACCTCTCTAATTTAATGTGAAATAATTACAGATCTTTCTCCACATCGGAGTTTCCTCAATGATTTTTGTGAAGCCATTTGTCCTTTGTATGAAGCCACAATCCGTGTCCAAACACTCGATTGTCCTATGAGTCAGTTTTACTTAGAGTTGCTTAAAATCCGAGGTCAAATTTCTTTGATACCTGATAGTAATATTAAAAAAAGGAATTCGGAGCTCGATTATTACCGGGAAAAGACTAATTTTAACTGCCTTGCGTCTAATGCAGCTATATATATGGACGCCTGTTTTGTTTACGAGAGATCTGCTATATTCACACCTAGTCAAAAAGAGGAAATTGTTGTATTTAATTTGAAATTTTGTAATCAATTTTTTATTAATATTCAACAGGTAGAGTTTTGAGACTAACTCAGAAAATTGTTGTTTTTGAATTCCAATCATATCTTCTATACATATAGAGACAAATAGATAGATCACACAATATACAGACAAGTTCCCACCGACAAATTATGATGGCGGTAACGCTAAATTGGGTTTTAATATGGACGAGTATATTAGTAAAATGTTTGGAGAGGGATCATCTTCTTCTGAAAATCGAGAACAACCCATCGAACAAGTTACTCGGAACATCCAATTCCAGAAGCGCCACCCAGCAGCTGACAGTTCGTTCAAAGTAGCAGAATACTGGTTTAAACGAGGGATAACCGATGAACGATTGTGGAAAATTGCGAAAGTTATTTATACGGCGGCCTCTACACAAGTTTCAGTGGAACGGGACAATTCATTTTTCTTTCATTATTTTTACTCCTCACAGACATCCCGCATAAATGTGTACCATATCGTCGCTGTTGTGCTATCTTATGACAAGCGCCATTTAGCACATTTCGAGAAAAACGATTTTTAAAGTTTGAGATTGAATGTCTTGAAACTTATAAATGGTATAAAAGAAGACAATTGATGCTTCTAGCTATTCTGCATTAATCTCTCAAATATTACGAAGATCGGTTGACTATGTTGCGAGTTTTTACTATGAATGTAAACAAAAGTCGCACTCACACGTGTCATAGGCGAGTATTGATGACAAAATTTGTATGACGTGTCATAATCGTGCATGGAAAATTTCCCATAGAAAAAAATCATCAATTTCTAACTTTTATTCATATCTTTGCGTTCATATAGTCTATAAACAATCGGTGAAATGCATTTTGAAGGAAATGAGTCAGGGAATCTAGAAAAAATTGTTATTTTTGGTTACAGTGTTGCCAAATATCTTTTATTTCCGGTTTAAAACTAAAACTGTGTTTTTCTAACAACTCGTGTAGTTTTGTTTTGAAAATGTTTATGCCATTGTGTTCATCAGACTTTTTCACACATAAAAATATCTAAAACTTCGATATAACTTGTGCAAATCCCTAGATACAGTGGTTTGAAGCAAAAACCTCAAAATTTCTCATCATGTTTCTCGCTATATCTAAGTAACCAAGTAGAATTTCAAAATTCTGAAAACGCCACTTTGTAGAGATTTTCCAAACAAGTAATGTGGCATATCTAACTCAGTTTACCCCAAAATAGCGTTTGTCATAAGATAGCACAACAGCGACGATATGCCAACCATTGCATCAAACGTTTAAAAACCATTTTCAATATAGTTCGTTCCACAATAGATTAACCATTGCCTGGTATAATATCGAACATAACCATTATCGTTTTTATATACTCGACCATACGAACAACGGGTTGTTAAGGACGGTCACCATACCAAAATACGCTCTTTTCCATATACATTTTGACAACATACTACATACTAGAAGTTTATTTTGTTGCACGCCGTCTTCTGAAGTAAGCTTCGTAGACAGTAAGTGGACTGACGCTTTATCCGATTGAGCTATAGCCGTAATATTGTATGACGAGGATTTTTGATCATGTCCATCAACAGGTTTTTGAAGCAGGGTAAACAGATATACGAATAACAAAGATAACCACAGCAATCTGGTCTGGTAACGTCTGGCACAAAAGTGGCACAAAAGTACAATGTATACAAATCTTCAATATAGGATACATGGAAGATTCTGGAAATGGTAACATAAACAAGTATGGTAGTTTAATAGTTGAATGATAATGATGGAATATATCAGTGGTATTCCCAATATGGTGAGTATTATAGGAATAGTTTGGAAATGATTCCGAAGCTTTCTGGAATGGTATTTATTTATTGATGTAGAAAATTTGGAAAATGTCCTTCAAATTAAACTAAACGAAGATTTGATTAATCAAGCGATTGTCATGTCGTTTTGTCCAATTATTACGTCATAGATGATTACTGAAAATAAAAAATACAAAATCGTAATACTGTCAGCCTCTATCAAAAGCAATACTTTAGAAATGCTATGCAAAACCTTGGAGAATCGACTTTCTTCAGTTCGCCTCAGTTCATCGAGTTCTGAAAATGTGCCTGGGAGCGAGTGAGTGTATGTAAACATATCTACACTGCTGGCCAATAAAATAGGTGTGTGATAGATTATTTTGTTTTTCTCTCAATTACGCATACCAAGTTGCAGTAGTCTCAATCACACCTACCGCACACAGAAGCCTTGGGATCTGTCAAGTTACTTGTGGGTTGTTGGCGCTGATTATATTTGCAATCTTTGTCAAGATGCAAAACAAGACTACCGCAGGCTTTTTCGTGTGGTCAATATAATAGGTGTGTGAAATATATTAATGTGTTATTATTTTACATAATTCCATTATACGTTTTATTTGAGGAAGTTTGAATTCTGCGTGTTAAGAAATGTATTTAAATGTTGAATCAGTCAAAGATTTGTTATAGAATGGGTCGAGCATCTCACTGTACTCAAGTGGAACGAGTTTTTCTAAAAAAAAGATGGGTGGGTAATGTCTGCGACATAACCGGAGAGATGTAGAATACATAAAGAACACGTTCTTCAAATATGTTGATATTCATTGGAATTTTCGGACAAAAGGTGATTTGGGCGAGGAATATTTCAAATTATTCTTTACAAAAATGATGGTGGTCCTGACAAGGACCGTTTTTGTTGGCGTTGTTGGCCTTGGTGGGGAGATGCGCTGGCTTCGATTTTCGTTGGATGCTTCTGACTTCTTACTATTTCCGGGCTTAGCTGTTGTCCAGTTGTCCAGGAGGTGATTCTGACATGATTGGTGTAGGTGTAGGTCGTCAACCGGTTATAATTTTTCAAGCGTTGTTTACATTTGAAATTAAACCACTGGATCAATTAAAAAAAGTATTGGTCTGTGATATGAAAAGTACGAAATATATCTTCGGGTTTCTGCATTGACGTTTTTGACAAATACAAGATCAATGCATGTGCCTGCAAGTGTAGTTGCTTGTGATGGATCAGAGATCAAACGAAGCTTGAAACATTCATTCATAAAATAAACAAATTTCAAATTCTCTTGTTTTGAAACATCTATGTTGAAGTCGCCTGAAACGACCATTGGAACATTCTGATTTCTAGACTAAATATTCTACATTAAAAGATGGGTGGGTAATGTCTGCGACATAACTGGAGTGTCGTAACTACACTTGTGACGTTAATCCAAATCTAATGATATGCAACGAAATTACGTTTGCATGTGAAATTTTCAAATGATTCGTTATAATTATGGTTAAAAATTCTAATTGGGAATTCTTTTCCATCACCAACTATTTTTCTTTTTTTCGAATCTACAGCATTCTTTGAAAATATTGTTGAAATGTTATTGATGAAAAACTGAAAATGCGTTTGGCAACACTGCTCACTAAATGGATGGTGGGAAGACGCACATTCGTTTTGATTATGCTAGTATTAGTAGCAGGAAAGAATGAAAAGGAACATGGCCCGAAAACGAGCAAGCGAGAGAGCGATAGTAATTCGTATTCGCTCTACTAAACTAAAAAAAGATGGGTGGGTAATGTCTGTGACATAACCGGAGCATCGTGACTTCACTTCGAGACGTTAATTTAAATCTAATGATTTATGCAGTTAATCAAAGGAGGCTGCCAAAAAGTTCGAATAAAAGCACGCGACTAGTGTACTTTGCACGTTCTATATTTTATCAACACTAGAGAGAATCGAAAAAATAATTCAAAGTGTAATAGCAACATGCAATTGTGGCAACACTGGCCATGGGATGGTGGGGAACACGCACATTCGTTTAATTTATGATGTATTAGCAGCAGAAAGGAATGGAAAAGCAGTGCGCGAAAACGAGCGAGGATAATTTAAATTCTCTTTCTATCCACATATCGTATTTCTAACCTACTTGCTGAAAATTGTTAAACACCTCAAATGGATATTTCAGTTTAACTCTTATTAGAACACAATTAATTGGTCCTGAAAAGAACCGTTTATTGTTTTATTGCGGGAGCATAATTCAGACGCACTCCCCGCGACACGGTGAGCCAGTTTAATATATTTGGCCTGAAAGTTATGCGTTTGGTGCAGTATTTTGCATTCTCGAACAAACCAGGCGCACTATTTTGCATTCTCGAACCAGTAGGCATCGTTGGCTTCTCGGGGCATCATTACGACTGAGGTTTGTAAGCGTAGCTCGACTTTGCAGTCCTGTACAATCTCACGAACCAGACGCTGGAACGATAGCCTACAGATTAGTTGCCCTTTAGTTGGGGCGAAATTCTTGCAGGGCGACAGTTCCGATGAGTCACCAGTAGCTGGGGCACTGTTTCCGTCCATCGCCATTGCCAACTGCTTTCCTTCGGTGGACTGGCTGCTTGCTAGTGCTTGAACGAATACGAATGATGAGAAAAACCGACTGACCAATATTCATATATAAACACACGAGAAAGCACTACTATCGCTCTCTCGCTCGTTTTCGTTCCATTCCTGCGCCTTTCCTTTCCGTTCGGCTACCAATACTAGCATAACCAAAACGAATATTCTGTCTTTCCATCACCTTCAATGTAGTGGCCAGTGCTAGCAAACTTGCATGTTCAGTTTTTCAATAACAACATTCAAACAATATTTTCAAAGAATGTTACAGATTTGAAAAGAAGGAAGGAAAATATTTTCACAAATTTAAATTCTTTTGTGTTATTTGTTAGCGCTGATAAAGGCTATTTAGTTTGCTACTAGCAAGGAGCTGCACAAACAAATCGATTTATGCAGTTAATCAACGGAGGCTGCCAAAAAGTTCGAATAAAAGCATGCGACTAGTGTACTTTGCACGTTCTATATTTTATCAATACTAGAGAGGATCGATAAAATAATTCAAAGTGTAATAGCAACATGCAATTGTGGCAACACTGGCCATGAGATGGTGGGGGAACATGCACATTCGTTTAAGTTATGATGGTATTAGCAGCAGAAAGGAATGGAAAAGCAGTGCACGAAAACGAGCGAGAGAGGATAATTTAAATTCTCTTTCTTTCGTTCCACACATCGTATTTCTTATATAGACGCTGGAACGATAGCCTACTAGTTGCCCTTTAGTTGGGGCGAAATTCTTGCAGGGCGACAGTTCCGATGAGTCACCAGTAGCTGGGGCACTTTTTCGGACCGTCGTCATTGCCAACTGCTTTACTTCGGTGGACTGGCTGCTTGCTAGTACTTGAACGAATACGAATGAGAAAAACCGACCGACAGATATTTATATAATCGCGCTAATATGCACTACTATCGCTTTCTCGCTCGTTCTCGTGCCGTGCGTGAGCCTTTCCTTTCCGTCCGGCTTCTAATGGCCTAACCAAAGGAGTATGCCGTCTTTCCCCCACTAACTGCTCTCGTCAAGCAACCAAATACGAATAATCATAAAACAAACATGTAGTGGACCTATATATAAACTTTTCATTATTTTATTGTTCGGTTGGTCCACCATTTTGACGGCTCTGTGCGGGATGGGCTGAAAATTTTCACTTTTCCGAGTCGTTTTCGAAAGATTTTTCAAAACACAATTTTTTGTTATTAGTGCATGTTATACATACTTAAAATTTTAATACAGCATAGAGGAACATATTTTCAACAAATTGGCCTAAAAATCAAATCATTCTGTTAAGTATGATAAAAGTTATTAACGTTCAAAATCTGACGCGGTGCCGCAGCCGATATTTTGAAACGGGACCCCTATATTGAAAGCTTAAATGTATTCTACATTAAAATTGTTCAAGAGGATAAGACGTATAAATAAATCGCGAATACACTGCGGCGTTCCGAAAACTTCGTTACAAATGCCTTAAAACCTTTGAAAAAAGGAAACACGAAAAAAACCTAAGAAAACATCTACAGCAGCTGACCATCGCACAGTGGGGCCGGGCCGGCCAAAACCTCCAAAATTTAATGTCGATTTTCACACCTTTTATATTTTTGCCTTTTTCATATAAAGAAAGGCTATGCAATCACTGTAAAAATCGACTTTTTAACCGAGGCCCGGAGGGCCGAGTGTCATACACCATTCGATTCAGTTCGTCGAGATCGGCAAATGTCTGTGTGTGTATGTATGTATGTGTGTGTGTATGTGTGTGTCATTTAAACTCACACAATTTTCTCAGAGATGGCTGAACCGATTTTCGCAAACTTAGTTTCATATGAAAGGTATAACGCTCCCATAAGCTGCTATTGAATTTTTAGTTGATCCGACTTCCGGTTCCGGAGTTACGGGTTGAAGAGTGCGGTCACACAGCAAATTCCCATATAAACTGGTACCACCATGATGTTCAAATGATGTAAAACATATTAAAATTTATGTAACATTACTCTAGTTTGCGGGTCTGGATCACTAATGATCAATCAAAGCAGCTTTGACCACATTGGCCACCTATGACGGTTCATGACGCCCCCGGGGAACCCGCCAAGTTCCTAAGCTAATACCACACCCATTCCCCAACGAATTCTCTACCGATCTTTATAAACTTGATTTCAAATGAAAGATACAGTAATGCCATTGACTGCTGCTGAATTTCATTCTGTTCTGACTCTTGCTTCCGGAGTTACAGGGGTGTTAGTAAGGATACACTGGAATTTCCCATATAAATCGGTAATACCTCAGAGGCTAAAAACTATTGAAATGGTCACCAAATTACTTCTAATCGCAGATCTAGATCACTGATTGCCAATCAAACATTCTTTGAATATATTGTCCACTATCGACGATTCCGGAAGTCCGGAATTCCGGGCATATTCCACAAATAAAATCACATCGGTTCTTCGGTGATGACTGAACCGATTTTCTCAAACCAAGTCTCAAATGGAAGGCAAAATATGCAGCTGAGTATTGCATCAGAGCCCCCCCGCCCCCCCCCCCCCCGCCTTGCCCTTACATCTCCCTCCTTCATCACTACCGTCCCCTTGGACCACCCTCACGCCCGCATTTCCTTCATCCACCCCGTATACCAAAATAAAATGAAGGATTTCTGACGCATCCTCCACTCCCACTCTACTAACCCCTCATTCCCTCCACTTTTAAACCCATTCCACCAACATTTCAAAATATAATCACATGAAGATAACATTGAACTCATGCTGATTAAGCTAATTAAATACTATTCTTTTGCCTTTCTCATATAGAAAGGTTACCCAATTGCTCCAAAAACCGACTTTCTAACCGAGCCCCGGAGGGCCGAGTCTCATGTAACATTCGACTCAGTTCGCCGAGATCGCAAAATATCTGTGTGTATGTATGTATGTATGTGTGTATGTGTGTATGTGTGTATGTGTGTATGTATGTATGTATGTATGTATGTATGTATGTATGTATGTATGTATGTATGTATGTATGTATGTATGTATGTATGTATGTATGTATGTATGTATGTATGTATGTATGTATGTATGTATGTATGTATGTATGTATGTATGTATGTATGTATGTATGTATGTATGTATGTATGTATGTATGTATGTATGTATGTATGTATGTATGTATGTATGTATGTATGTATGTATGTATGTATGTATGTATGTATGTATGTATGTATGTATGTATGTATGTATGTATGTATGTATGTATGTATGTATGTATGTATGTATGTATGTATGTATGTATGTATGTATGTATGTATGTGTGTATGTGCGGATTTGTTAACAAAATGTCCACATCGGTTTTTTGGAGATGGCTGAACCGATTTTTACAAACTAAGATTCAAATGAAAGGTATACTATTCCCATAGGTTGCTATTGAATTCGATTTTCAACCGACATCTTGTCCCGGATTACGAGTTGAAGAGTATGGTTACAAAACAAAATTTGTTGATTTGTCCACATCGGTTTCTCGGAATTTTCTGAACCGATTTTGACAAACTTGATTTTAAATGGAAGGTCCATCAGCTGCTGTTGAATTTTGTGCGGATCCGAGTTCTGGTTCCTGAATTACATGAGTATACGTACGATCACGCATTAAATCTCGATTCTAACGAATTCTGCGATGAATGTAAAAAGGTGAAATTTTTGCCTTTCTTAATAGAAAGGTATTGCAATTGCTCTGAAAACCGACTTTTTAACGGAGGCCCGGAGGGCCGAGTGACATATACCATTCGATTCAGTTCGTCGAGTTCGGCAAATGTCTGTGTGTGTATGTATGTATGTGTGTGTATGTGCGTATGTGTGTGTATGTTACCAAAAATGTCACTGATTTTTCTCAGAGATGGCTGAACCGATTTTGACAAACTTAGTCTCAAATGAAAGGTGCAACGTTCCCGAAGGCTGCTATTGAATTTCTAATGGTTCCGACTTCCGGTTCCGGAATTACAGGATGATGAGTACGAACACGCAGAAAATGTCGATTTTAATAAATTCTGCAATGAATGCATAAAGGTGAAATTTTTTCGAAAATATGACCACAGCTGCTTCGATTTGTGGTATTATAGTATTGTAGACCGATTCAACTAAACTTGGCCTAAAATGAAAAGTATTGCGTCCCCGTAAATGGCTATTTAATTTCATCCCGATCCGACTTCCGGTTCCGGAGTTATAGGTTGTGGCGTGCGATCACATAGCAAATTGTGATTCAAACCGATACTCCGATGAAAGCAAAAAAGGTAAAAATTTCGCTAAACTGTCTCTCAAACAACTTAAATTTGCTGTTCTAGGTCACCGACGGCCAACCAAACTTTCGTTGACTACATTGACCACCATAGACGGTTCCGGAAGTGCCCGGGAAAAGCGGCCATCTTTCAAAATTTACGAACTCACATCAGTTTCCCGGAAATGGTTGGGCCGATTTTCACAAACTTAGTCCCAAATGACAGCTATAATATCCCCACAGATGTTTATAAAATTTCGTACGGATCGCTTATATGGGGCCAGAAATATAGACTAAATCGTCCGGTCATATATGAAATTCCCATATAAACCGGAACTCAAATTTTTTTTTCAATGGGGGGACCCCATGAAATTTCAGAAATCGAATTCGTATTTTTGATGCAAAACATCTTTAAAATGCATGAAACGTCGAGATTTTATGTTATCTCGAAAATTTTTTTTTTGTGAAAATCGACTTTTTGGGACTTTGCCGATTGCACCTTTTTTCAGTTCAATATTACCGTGGCTGCTTTTTCTTCTTCAAAATTTTTGATTTATTTTCCTGTATATAGTTGTCATGTGATGTACAATAATAAAATGTAATGTATGCATTTAAAAGCTTTTAATGAATATAAACAACGCAATTCTCGTGATTCATGATTGAGAAAGGCACAATTGCACCGCTAGGTAGATTAAAATAGGTTTTTTCTAAATGTATATTACCTAAAGCTGTATTCGCCAAATTTTTGAGTCAATCGATTGTAAAATATAAGTGCTACATTTTTTTGAACCGTGCAAGGTCTGGAAAATCTGCAAGAATTTGAGTGACAAAAAGTTTTTGTTCATTCTAATTCATCTCGCTCCAATAGGTACTACAACGTTAATTTAACAACGCATATAGGCGTTTCTAATAGAAAATTATCTCAGGAATTCAATGGTGTATTTCGATTTGAGAAATAATGAGTATTTAAAAAGTTACCAATAAAATCATTATAAATATGTTGTTTAACGCGGACTTATTTACATTCAGAGTGTCATCTCTTTATCGGTAAAATCGTGTAAAAGGATCTCATCTAGTACAACTGACGTAGAATTTTATCTAGTTTTCAAAAATCATAGTGCCATCTTGCGCCGTTTTGCGCCGAAGGTTGATATTTGGACATTTGCAAAATTAGTTTTTTCATGGAGACGCATGGTATTTTTTGATTTCATGAAGTTTTGCATTATTATTCACCGGTTGATTTCTTTTCTGAACACTGCTTGTAACTTCAGGGTTTGGGGCGATTTCCTTGATACAAATATAAGTATACCTTAACCGTCTTGCAACTATGACTCTTGTTTCTACATTTTCACAGTTATCTGCAGTATAGAAAAATTCAAATAAATACAAGCCAACGAGGCAAACTAACTGCAACTATTATTATATCTTCCCATGAATCTTATCTCTTTGGTAGGTATTGGTCGTTAACTTTACTGGTGACCGATGAAAGGTAAATACGTGAGTGTGGGAAGTGTTCTTTTTTACCCGATTTTTAGTTATTGGCCAGTAATGCAACATTTATTTTCAAGTGCAAACTCCCTATTGAAGCTATCACAATCAACAATCAAATTCAAAATCTCCCTCAATAATTCACTTCCAAATTGGTGAGAGTTTCATGCAAAAACGCTAAAGCCTCTATTTCAAAGCATACACATACAGTGCAAAGTATAGGCAGGAATATAGTAAGAATGCTCAGGATGATTTCGTACGCAAAACCAAGTCAGTACCCACAAGGAGAGATATTCATGTCATCATTGGAATTGAAAATCAATGGAAAAGTATTGAGCGGCTTAGCTGCAGTATGCATCGTATGAGCAACTGTGAATAGAGCATAGTAGAGCATGATTTGAGATCTTCATCAAAATCAAATAATTAATAGCTTTGGCGATAACTATAAATAAATAAACCAATAAGAATTTAAGGCATTCTATCAAACACCTTAAGATATGCTATCTTTTATGACTATTCTAAACGCATACGTTTAAAAATAAGTAAAAAAGAGCTATGAAGGGATTATTTTTTCTACGATGGTATTCAGATTGTACTGAAGATCTAAAAACAAATTTATAAAATCATTTTTATTCACCAGATTTCGATAAGTTGGAACCACCCTATCTAACTCGTCACTAAGGACTACCCAAGGAAATCAAAATGTTTCTGTTTACTCACGAAGTATCTGTTTTGAGAAGTTAATAAAATTCACTTTCGCGAAATTTAAAAAAAAACTTTTAGAACCACCCTAGGATGTCAAATTTTCATTTTAGCGTCCTAATTTAATCAAAATCGAGTTCAGCGCACCAAAATTACCCTTAGATGATATTTTTAGACATTTTAAACTACTTTTGAGGTTTTGTCCAGCCAGTCCAGTAAACCCCAATCTTCCAGAAAGAATTGCTAAGAAGGTTCCACTATTTCGAAACCAAAGCCTTTGAAGAAAAATGCAATTTGCTTTTTAACAGCGTTAATGGGCCTGGTTCAGAAGGAATCAAAAGATGGCGACATATCCTTCGGAAGGACGAATCAAAGGTAAACCTGTTTTCCTCCGATGCACAACGAAACGTTAAACGTCCAAAGTGCAAACAGTTTGATCTGCGACACACGCAAAATATGGTAAAGCACGGAGGCGAGAACAATGAGGTTTGGGGCTTGCTTTTCGTAGAATGGCGCAGGTCCTATTCTTCGCAACGCCACTAGAATGGCAAGATTCGAATGCAAGGCTAGAGGATGGACACCCTAAAGGATCCAAAGATAACGTGCCTTTACATGACAGTTTCAGCAAGATATTGACCAAAAACACACATCGAAGTATGTAAAAGAATGATTTCGGGATAATAAAGTGACTATAATTTCGGACCATGCCAATCTCCTGTCATCAATACCGTGGAAAATGTACGGAATGTACTTAAAAAGAAGTTATTCGATCGAAATTTCACAACAAATGATCGTTTGAGGGAAGCAGCTTAAAAGGAATGCTACCCTATACCAACGGAAACTTATCAGTGTTTAAATGACTCAATGCCAAGACAAATGGATAAAATTTGGTTGAATAAGGGAGCTTACACATGTTACTAGTTGTTAAAAATGTTGAAGTCTTAAAATCATTGGATTTGAAAAATTTTAATGCAATGTGTTCTTTTTCATATTTACGACTGTGCCTAACTATAAAATATTTGAATATAAAAATATTTTTAGAGAAAACTCAAAATTTCATTTTTATCTCACACCTATTTTATTGACCAGCAGTGTATATGTGTACAAAACGAAAAACTACAAAGGGCAGCCCTTTGGGGTTGCACGAACTGTAGACGTAGGACTATACTACTAAAATATACTACTACTAAAATATTTATTTTCTTAGCACATTTAGAGTAATAATAAATCAAATATATTTCTTACATTTAGTTTAAGCACAGCCAATCAACATCGAATGTTACATATTGAACCAAACCTTCTTGGTTATCAGGTCATTTCATTTGTAGTAGGTGATCGAACCCGATCAAACTTATTTGAGAAGATCTGAAGAAAGAGGACAGAAAACCGTGATCGAACTAATATCTGGAACTTATTTTTTATAGCACAAGATCAGCTTTTGAAAATTGTAAAATTTTACGATTGCGTGTGGACCGGTGAAGAAAAATCAAATTTCAGACAATGTAATCACATTTCATGCATAGACCAAGCTTTCTAGTTATATTTCGCCATTATTGTACCTTTCCTGAACTACGCAAACAAATGTAGCGAATGCAGTGGTCTTAATCATATATCGAAACTATAAATATACAAGAATCGAAAATAATTTTATATATGGACAAAGATGCGTTTTTGCATCGGTTTTTCGAGTGGCAGTGTATTCATTCATAAATAGGCTTTGTATTATGTACCTATTAGCAGAATTAAAATAGGATAGGCTGAGTGGAAATGAATCACGTGAAGTGAAAATGAATCAATGAATTGATCGAACATAAATAATAAACTTTCGTTGTGCTTTACATCGTTCGGCGTAAATGTTTTGCTAAGAAAGTTTTCGTATTTGCGCAACGAATGCATAGATTGCTATCATGCAGGTTACGCATGCAACCGCTAACAAACAGGGATGCCACATTGAAATCTTTCTTTCGGTCAAAAATATCTTTTTACCATCTATAATAACTGAATTCAGGAAAGAAATCTGTGGTAAATTTCCGAAACATTTGTGAAAAATTACAATATTTCCAAAAATCTGTGAAATTTTCATCAAAAGCCCAAAAATCTGTGATCTATGAAAAAGAGTCTGTGATCAACAATTGTGAAAAATATCTGCAAGATCACAGAAAAATTTATGTATATGGTAACCCTACTAACAAATTAGATACTAGGTTTTACACCAACCGACATAACACCACAAAATGAGCCGGATGAACTTCGTTTGACAATTTTCGGTGGTTTGTTTACATAGGAGTTACGTGAGTTCGAATGTAATAGATGAGCAGCCGTTGCACTCAGTCTCGTCTACCTGCATTTGCCTACCAGAGACTGACACCTGACGGGATAGTACATTATCTAGTCATTACTTTTCTACTTACATTACATGCCTATTCGTATGAAAATCTTTGCTTTCAATAAACATATGGATCGGGATGTGCGCGTACGCACGTCCCGACTACCAAAAATTACACACACGAGTTATCCACATGAGGGATAATCGCAGAGGTCAACCCAACCGAAGTGCAATGGAAGGGCCTCGCCCTGGGGGAACCGCCTTGTTGATCACGGTAACCCCTGTGCCAGGTAAGTATGCTTTTGCTCGCATCTTGCCAACCTTGTCCCCTTCAACGAGCATGTTCTACTATCGATGCCTATGATAACTGCCATTCACAAACGACAGATTGTTGAGCAGCGAAAGATGTATACAAAGCAGAGAAAAAAAAGAATGTGTGATGATACTGCGGTTGCTGTGCTGCCTGTGCGGCGATGGTATATTGGCGAATGCTTCAATTTTAGCTCATATACCAATCGGGGTTGAATATTACTACGAAGTTTTTTCTGTAGATTATTTACGAGTACGGACTGAAGAAAAAATAGTTGGTCATACATTTTTTTTGGAGCAACCCCCAAACGAATAGTAATGGACACAAAGGAATCAATGTGAAATATGAGGCTTTTCGTTGTGTCTGATTCACGCACAAGAGATTTGTTTTTTTATGTAAATTTGTATTGGAAAGAACAGTCGAGAATACAAGTTAATAGAAATTTCCTGAAATACTGGGCGAATATGAAACTTAACATACATATTCATAAAAATGTGATGAAAAACTCTGTCAAAGACTGAAGATATATCGCTCGGAAAATTCAATGTTTTTGGTTAATCGTAAGATGCTGTTTGAAGCTTTAATTCTTGATGATCACACAAAATATTGGAACTTGGAGTTGTATGCGATTAATCAAGAAACGATAAAAAAATTCCAGTTTTCTGTGTTCGTCACCCATTTGAAGTCGTTGGTTAGAGCAGCGTCTGCCATCTTTGTTCAGCGCATTGTGCCAATACCGCAACCGCGCGGTATTTACCGCACCCGCACCGCGAAATCTGCGGTGCGGTGAGACACTTTTTCCCGCAGATGCGGTGCGGGAAAGAGATTTTACCGCGCGGTTTTACCGCAACAGCACCGCAAAAAAAAAATTGACAAGGTAATAATTTTGATTATTCTAAATTGATAAACAGACTGCTATAACGAAAGAAAATCTAGCTGCGTCCGAAATATTTTGACGCTATTATTTTTACGACATATTTTGGACTAGTTATTTTATACTTCTAAGTAAAACTTCACAAACTAACCATTTCAAATACATAAAATTCAAGAACCCAATAGACACAAAATTATTAGATCATTTAAAACAATAAATTTGTACTCTTAAATCCTATTTAAAAGTGCATCACCTCTCTCGATTTCTGTTGAAAATCGTGAAATTATGAATCGTTTTCGATATCAATTTTTCAACTGTGAATTTTGACTAATTTAATGGAATTAGAGATGAACTAATTATGCTAGGACTTAAACACAACCCTCTTCATCAAACCAAACGAATTTGGAGTAATTGGCAGTAAGGGATGCAAATGTATGAATGCGTCCAAAATAAGTAGGGATCCAAATTAGGATGATTATTCTATCATTCGTTCATCAACATCGTATTTCTATCTTCTTTGATTGCTGTGTAAATTCAATGTGAATTTTCTACAGTCAATTTTATTAGACTCTTTCTCAAAAAGTATGCTACATAACTTTTTTTGCGTACTTCCAGTCAAATTTCATATAATTTTCTACCAAATTAAGTCCTAATATTTTCCAGTTAAGACTATTTTGTAGCTTTTATGAACCATTTTTGCCAAATACCACATAGTTTGACTCCGGTTCACTTCAATTGAAGTTTTTGCCATTGGCTCTTTGGGAAAACATTATAGGAAAATACATTAAATGCTAGAACTTTCGAATTAGCCTTTAGAAAATTACACTGCATACATTTTTAAAGGGAGCATTCTTAGTTTTTGAATGAGAATACATCTGTTTCTTGAAGAATGCGGAAGTTAGAGTTTTAGGATATTTTGTCCGTAAAACCCCCTATTTTTAAAAACCATACATTTTTTGCAGTTTTTCTAATGTTCAATAATTCTGTACCGGTTGAGACCGGACTCCTGATTAGATGTAATGTATAGAGCATTTTTTTTTCGTCAAATATAGCGTCGTTCTTATTGATGAAATACAATATGTTTTTATTTCACTGTATTGGAATATATGCGTTACTATATAGAAGTACTGGTATTTCGACTTTAATTTTTTTTGGTGAGATTCCTTTAAGAATGAAAGGTGGTTTTTACTACGTAAAAGCGAAAATCATCCATTTCATTTAAATATGTCAAAAACATTGAAAATATGAAAATTTAAAGAAAAAAATATGCAACTTCATTTCTTATTACATTTTAATTTCACATTTTTCAATTAACTGAAGGGTTGCTAAAATAAAAGTTTTCCTACTACTGCAGTAGAACGTCCTTGAATGTATAATGTTTGCCTTAAAATGTACGGAATTTTATTAATAGAAAATACAAAAGTTGACTTTTTTCATAAACATTACATTCTGAGGAGTCTCTTAAAGTTAAATTTGAATAAGAATAACATTTTATTATATATGGTTTGTACAATTTTTCAACACTATTTTTAAAAATATAAAAATTTTACCGCATTTACCGCATTACCGCGCGGTGCGGTGCGGTTAATAAATTGCGGTTGCGGTAAACGGTACGGTTTTATAATTTTTTTGTGGTTGCGGTGCGGACAATCCATTTACCGCCCACATCCGCACCGCGACGAACCCTAGTGCCAAATGGCAGGAGAACAATAGGGACACTCGATTCGAGTTTTCGTTGCGCTCAAACACGAGCATGTCATCGTTTTTAAGGCATTTGTATTATGGTCTTGGTTCTTAACAACGAATCAAGGCTGTTGATGCGATTTTTTACGCATTCCACCGATTATAGACCGAATAATTAGTTAAATGAATCAGTGAGGCAATCTCCCTAATAGGATGAAAATAGGTGCTTTACCCTATGCTGCAGTCTACACGCCACCGAAAAACTACCTAAAATTCAGTACTTTTGACTCAATCTCGTGGTATCGTGCAGGTAGGTAAAATTAGGTAAACCGTGTTGAAGGTAGTTTCCATTTAACTACGGCAAAAATAATAACTCAACCTTGAGTTTAATTTACTTAAATTTAAGTTGAATTAACCTAATCTTGAGTATACCCCAATCAACTTAAAAGTACCTTACTGCACGGAAGACCTCGACTGAGTCGAATCTCTCGTTTTGTTTTTGACAACACTAATAAGTGCGAAAGCGACGCACAGCTCAAAAGTACCTAAATTTAAGTTAAAAGAACTTATTCTGTAGGTTATATTACGGTTGCGTGTAGATTCGAATCATCTATATACATTATCATGTTTGCAAGCTTCTTGGTGGAGATTTTGTGTCTACAATCGTTATCGTACGTTATCAAACTTATAATACAGTACTTATGTATATAGGAATGGTTACATGGAGTTACATGAACGACATAGGTAAATAATTTAAAGAATAAAATCGAAGATATACTCAACTTAATTGTGACTCATCAAACATTAGGAGCTAGCAATAAAGAAAACACTCTTAAAATCGCACAGATTGTTGAGATCGTCAAGGCATATCGAAAAGCAGAGCATAAAGAAGCGTTTTCTCTCAATCAACAGAAATTTTCCCCAATTCCGAACGCTACTCGTTGGAACGTTCACTACAGTTTGATGAAAACCTTGAACCTGTCAGCTCATCTTCATTAAGTAAACCTTATTTTTTCGCAAACATGGATACCTCTCTAATTTAATGGGAAATAATTACAGATCTTTCTCCACATTGGAGTTTCATCAATGATTTTTGTGAAGCCTTTTGTCCTTTGTATGAAGACACTCCGTGTTCACAAACTCGATTGTCCTATGAGTCAGTTTTACTTAGAGTTGCTCAAAATCTGTGGTCAAATTTCTACGATACCTAATAGTAATATTTAAAAAACTACAAGGGGCAGCCCTATGGGGTTGCACGAACTGTAGACGTAGGACTATACTACTTAATGTAAAATTTTTATTTTCTTAGTACTTAGTGTGTGGGAAAAACACCCGGACCGGTGAAGAAAAATCAAATTTTAGATAATATAATCACATCTCATGTATAGACCAAGCTTTCTAGTTGCTCTCAAACAGATCCTAAAAGTTCAAACACCCTTGGATAACCCTAAGCTTGTAGATGTGTTTCGATGCCACAGGATTGTAAAATGGTTAATATTACGTCATGAAAATTCAATTCTTCCGTGACATTTTTTTGCCTGCAAAATGCCCTGTGTGTATGCAAAGCTCATGATTTGCTGGGATATTAGCATTGATCGGAAAAATGCTTTCCAACGCTGCGCATTGCATACATACAGAACATTTTGCAAGTCACCAGAAGCTGTTCATATTACCACCGCCACATGTTCAATTTACCCACTCGCTATAAACATGTCTCATTTTTGAACATGGTTAGAAATCAAGAATCATGTTTGAAAAAATGTGTTTATGACGAAGTATTTTTACCAGATATGTACAAAACATGTCTCACAAGAAACATATAAGGTGATTGTAATATCTCATTCACTTATTAGTTAGAAAATAATGACTTTGCTTAACGTGTTCATTTTACCGCCAGTTCCCCTACCAACCAACACATTTGCCCCAAAACATTGAACCCAAGCGCACAATGCAAAATGAGTCAACGCTGATGATGATGGGTAGAGCGAAAGAGACAACTAGTACCACCACGACACTATTAGCGCATTTCACCAAAATTCAACGCTGCCATTCCCGATTGAAAGGAACGGCCGCGCTTAGCCCATCTGTCATAATATCGTGATTTTGCATAGCGAAGGGCTGAATGATAACACATTTTGTTCCAAAAACAGCCCTGCGTTATGCAACACTTCGTGCAGGTTGATTATACCAGTTGCAGGTGGGGCTAAATTCACCAAGTTCCGTAAAATTCTTTTTAAATTACAGAATTGATAAAATTGCTGGGATGAGCTAAACTAATTAATCAAATCCTGTTTTAAAAACTGTCCTTGCCTTTAAACCAAAATGGGAAGCTTATTACTACCACTACATTACTTAATTTCAAGCGCAAATAGCAAATGCATGTGCTAGTTAAACCAAAAATTTACTGGCAACATTACAGCGGCTTTTAGGAAGCAGTTGGAGCGGACGCCTGTTGGACGACACAGTGTAGCGTCCCTCCACAGTCAGTGTAACGGACTTCGAATGGCGATTTCGCTTGAACCTGAGTCAGGTTCTAACCCCAACCGCTGTTAGTTCATACATTTTGACAGTAGTTGGGGTTAGGAACTGACTCAGTTTCGCCTCAAATAAAAACCATAACTCAGCTACACTGGCTGTAAAAAACACAGCGCAGTGATCTGCTTCGCCAGCCGTTCAACAGGGAACTGAGCGTGACTGGCCAAGTCCGTTCTTTAAATAGTCGATGATGACGTCATTCATAGAAGCGTAGCGCGCTAGTTACACCAATCTGTCGTACAGGGCTTGGGAAGCGCTATCTTCTGTGTGTTGCGCGATATTTTGACAAGGTTGTATATTATTTAATTTTTTAATGATATGATATCAAAAATCGTTGGGTTTATCTGTTGGAATCTATTCTTAGAAGTATTTCGGGTCGATTTGCGCAAAAAATTTGAAAATTTATCGTGAGATGGCTGAATTATATGCATTTAAAATTGAACCACTTTTCGTTACATACCATTTTTGTAGAATTTGCAGAGTGCACCCCCATATCGAAAACAAAGACGTAGTCCTACGTCAAAAAGGAATTCGGAACTCGATTATTAGCCGGAAAAAGACTAATTTTAACTGCATTGCGTATAATGCAGCTCTATATATGGATCCCTGTTTTGTTTACGAGGGATCTGCTATATTCACACCTAGTCAAAAAGAGGAAATTGTTGTGAGTATTTAATTTGAAATTTTGTATTCAATTTTTTATTGATTTTCAACAGGCAGAGTTTTGTAATTAACTTAGAAAATTGTTATTTTTGAATTCCAGTCATATCTTCTATACATATGGAGAAAAATAGATAGATCACACAATACAGACAAGTTCGTACCGACAAATGATGATGGCGGCAATGCTGAATTGGGTTTTAATATAAACAGTCATAGTAATGGACTCGCGGATGTAAAAACCGCAAAACTGGCAACTATAAAAACAAGCATGTTAAACTGACATCACCCAAAAATGTGCAAGCTCGAACGTGCTCGACAGTATTCGATCATCCTTTTTTATCAAAATTATTTTTCAAGTAGTTCAATGTATGAATCAAAAGAGAAGTTATATGTTTGATACTGAGCAACAAGAAATTGAGAAAAGAAAGAAAAAAATCCAATTTCTTCAGAAACACAAAGTTAATGAAAAAGAGCATAAGCAAAATGCGTTTTGTGTAGTTATATTGAACACAATAAATATCTTCCTAAATAACATTGTGAAATACTAATACGAACACTATGTTAACGGTGTTTGCAAGTGGAGCTCGAATGTACAAGCGATTTTGTGTACGAATAATTGTGTTCGAGATTCCACATAAAAGTGTTCTGGAAACAAGCACAACGCAAAAGAAAGCATAGTTTTTGATCGTACAAGCTCAGTCGCGTGTTGGATTCCAAAGCCGGTGTAACGGGTTTCTAACTCAGTTACACTGGCTGTGAAACACGCAGCGCAGTGATCTGCTCCGCCTTCCGTTCAACAGGCAACTGAGCTTGACCGACCAAAGCCGTTCTTTAAATAGTCGATGATGACGTCATTCACAGAAGTGTAGCACGGCAGGTACACAAATCTGTCGTGCCGGATTTTGGAAGCGCTATCTTTTGTGCGCAAATGCGCGATATTTTGACTAGATTGTACATTATTTAAATTTTTAATGCCATGATATCAAAAATCTTTGGGTTTATCTATTGGAATCTATTCTTAGAAGTATTTTGGGGGGATATGCGCAAAAAATTTGAAAATTTATCGTGAGATGGCTGAATTATATGCGTTTAAAATTGGACCACTTTTCGTTACATACCATTTTTGTAGAATTTGCGAAGGGCACCCCCATATCGAAAACAAAGACGTACGTCAAAAGTTAATTACGCACAGTGTTTCGAAACATGCTTTTGAAAAACCTCAATGGATGGAGCTAAATGTATCCATATTTGTGAATTGACATGATGTTGTGTATAAAAAGGGCTATCAGTTGACCCTATTCTTTTTATAAAAATTGATCATGGTAGGCTACAGAAAATCTAGCTTTTAAACGATAGGAGAAAACCGAACCCTTGCACAGTTATTTTTTTCGTCAAAACCGCGCGAAAAATTATTCACGTGAAAGCGGAGAAACGTACAGCAATGATATCTTCAAGGATGTGTTATTATGATCCAAGATCTTCATTTTTATGATATAATTATAGTGAGTAATTCCCCTTGAAGTGAAATATTTGCTATAATTTTTTTTTCAAATTATGAAAAACAAGATGCAGTCTTCACAAAAGTGAAAGAACTTGTTTTTGCGAGCACCTTTACAGAGCTCTTACTGCAAATGATATATCAACACCATAAAATTCAAAAGGGTTCACTTGTCTCTCGTTGCCTTCAATTGAGTTATAGTTAGATTGAAAACCTGAATTCTCAATATATGAAAAATGATGCCCTCATAAAAATTGTGTATTTTGACGATTGAAATAACTTCGTAGAATATATGAAACACGTAGGATTGATAATTGAAAATATATTTTAAAAAATGTTTTGGGCGTCACCTAAATATAACGAACTATAAATTCTTAAGTATTAAAGAAGAGTGAGTTTTCATGTATTCATCAAAGATATTTGTGAAAGCAATCTCCGTAACTTCTTCAAAGACGTTAGCTCATTTTTTTCCATAAAAAATTAGTTAAAAAATCTCACTTATAAGAGACTTAAAAACCAAAATGATGGCAGAAAATGACAAATGTCTCACCGTTAACAACCAGTCACTATTTGAAACACGTTGTTTTTCAAAAATTGACAAAATGCTTTGAAAATACACGAGAGAAGCCCTTGTTGTAATACAGAACTTTGCTCATTTTGGTAATTCAAACCTTTTTACGGACCATACCGAACTTGTTAGAATGATATTAAAAAGTTGCAGTAATCAATTGGCGCGTCAATCATCCACAAACAACCAGCAATCATGTTGAAGATCTTAAGATGAAGACTACGTGTCTTCAGCAAAATTCTTCACAAGAGCTTGCTCTACAATTATGCTGAAGACATAATTTTAATATATGCGCTTGCAAGAAAGTCGGTGAATATATCTCATTTTTAGGGGGACTAAAGGGTTACATACCTTTTTATTTTTCAAAAAATCGATTTGTACAATACGTAATATGTAATACCCTCATTTAATTAAAATCAGTTTTTGTGGTCGAATCTGGTTTGGAATGATTTTATATTTTGAACGAATTTAAAATAGAAACTATTTTAAAATTTCTCAAGAAGTTGAAAATTTACTGGGGGCGGACCTCCAGGACCCTTCCTCTGGATCCGCCACTGTTGAGAATATTTTCCCAAATTTTCATAGAGATTCAAGAAATAGAACGAAAGTTATAGCACAGAGAACAGACATATAAGCTAGAACAAACTTTCCCGAAAAACCTGTGTAAACATTTAAATGAAAATACGTTGAAAATTACCATCGCATACAGGTTTGCATGCGTGAGTCACCATTGTATCCAAGTTTGCATACAAGTCCCGTATAGCGATTGCTGGCCGATCGAAGCGCCGACCAGTGGCAAGTTGCTACTTGCTGTTGTCATTTCAAAGCGACAGTTTAATTTCTTACACAAGTTGAAAACTTGTATGTCAGTTCTTAGTGGTTATAGCGCCTTCAAGCACGCTTCGTCAACCAAGAACAGTGGGAACATAGAAACCTTAAAAAATCTCGAACATAGCTCACTTTTTCCACTCAAATTTTTATATAAGCCTTTTTTGTATGAATAATAGAAAACTAGAATCAACCCTTCGCCATCCTTTCAGTAGTTTGATCACACCAATTTCAATAAATCGATACCAATGACAATCAAATTTGGGGGGATTTTCTAATCCATTCTCTGGAAACCTGAGAAATGCGTAGAAAATATTTTGAGATTTACTGCAAATAAATACGGGTTGGATGCTGCAAACAAAGTTTGCACGTAAATTAATTGCGCGTTCAAGCGCTTGATGCCGCACTCTACTTACCCAAAAATTAATTATATTTAAGCACAATTTATCCATCCCTCATAGTGTTTAGCAGCATTAATCGATTTAATGTCTGATAATTTGATTTAGTACCACCTCTGTGTTGTTCCGTTGCACACCAATATTGAAATGTCGACCGGCAGCAGCAAGATGAAACTTTACAACTTTTATCCTAATGAAATATTAATCATCATTTACTTCCACTTAAAGCGATTGAAGCGGCGAAGTGATTCGATGTTCCCCTACACCACTTACCGCTTGACTATGGCTGAAAGTGGATGGATGTAAATTTCGTTAGAACTATTTTTAGTTGATTGCATATCTGGATTCGGAATTGCCAGCTAAGCAAACTTACGAAATTCGTATCAAAGAGCAGGGTGGATTCGTTCTGTTTAGCATGGAATGGGGTACCGGATGAAGTATGCTCTAAATTTAGCAGGAAAGTCTGCTTAATATACGATAAATACGAATTGATTAGTAAAGTTTACTCTAACTTACAGTGTCTGTTGATGGAGTCTGTGGAAATAATGGCTTTATTTGTTTTCTTTTTTATTGAGTTCATTTATTTGACAAGGCATGCGGTAGCTCAATGGTGGCAATTTTCATTGTCACATTTTCTTAAATTCTTGAAGCTAAGAGATTACATTTGAAGTTATTTTATGTATAGTTTTTTAATAATTTGGGTCCAGGCTATCATAAAACTAGGAATACAGTTCAATATACAATGGGAGATATTTTGTAGTTTATATTCAAGAGGGAACTATTTTGAGGAAGATGAAGTTCGAATTGTAAGGAATTGAATAATTTTAGGGGAGACTGAGGAGACTTGATCCCCTTTTTTATTTTTCAGTCCAACTCCGTGGAATGATAAAAAACTATGTATTTTTTTGCAGTTTTATATTGTTTCTAGGGATGACTAATAATCATAAAAAAATTACATGGAAATATTATACTGGACATGAGCTTGAGCATTTCTGGAAAACAACAAAAAAATGGAAAATTCTTAGATTAGTGAAGACTCGATCCCTAATTTGGGGACACTTGATTCCTTCATGAAAACGTGTTTAAAAGAGCATGTAGGGTAATAAGCCTATTTTTGCCCTGTTTCTACTATCATCCTACCTATATGAAGCCTTTGGTTAGAGCAGCGTCTGCTATCTTTGCTCAACGCATTGACTCAAATGGTATTGCGATAATATGGGTACTCGATTATAGATTTTGCTGCGCTCAAACAGAAGATTTTCACCATTCTCAAGACAATTTTGTTATTATATTGGTTCTTAATAAGAGGCGAATGACCTTAACGTTAAAACCTCTATAATCGAAATAAAAAAATGGACCTTAATAACAAATCAAAGAAGCTGAAATAATAAAATTATTGTAGTAATAATGTGGTACCCTTCTTAATAGGGCAAAAACGGGTACATTACCCCATTCAATTTTATAAATGGATTGTAGTATTGATTAAATTGTTATGATTAGATATTGTTATTTTTGTTACTACATATTACGCATCTCTCACCTGATTTTTTTACGAATTCCCCAAATCTCCGTGCAATTATTTGAAAGCTGTCTTTATTATGGTTGAGGAACGTCAAATGTGGGATGAATGGTTGCTACGTATACTGTAGTAAACAATTACAGTTATGTTTCTTTACGATGAAGCGTTCATTTTTGACATTTTTGCCTTTATCATATGAAGAAAGGCTATGCAATCACTGTAAAAATCGACTTTTTAACCGAGGCCCGGAGGGCCGAGTGTCATACACCATTCGATTCAGTTCGTTGAGATCGGCAAATGTCTGTGTGTGTATGAATGTGTGTGTGTATGTGTGTGTGTCATTTAAACTCACACAATTTTCTCAGAGATGGCTGAACCGATTTTCGCAAACTTAGTTTTATCTGAAAGGTATAACGCTCCCATAAGCTGCTATTGAATTTTTAGTTAATCCGACTTCCGGTTCCGGAGTTACGGGTTGAAGAGTGCGGTCACACAGCAAATTACCATATAAACTGGCACCATGATGATGTTAAAATGATGTAAAGCATATTAAAATTGATGTAACATTACTCTAGTTTGCGGGTCTGGATCACTAATGATCAATCAAAGCAGCTTTGACCACATTGGCCACCTATGACGGTTCATGACGCCCCCGGGGAACCCGCCAAGTTCCTAAGCTAATACCACACCCATTCCCCAACGAATTTTCTACCGATCTTTATAAACTTGATTTCAAATGAAAGATACAGTAATGCCATTGACTGCTGCTGAATTTCATTCGGTTTTGACTCTTGCTTCCGGAGTTACAGGGGTGTTAATAAGGATACACTGGAATTTCCCATATAAATCGGTACAATCGCAATACCTCAGAGGCTAAAATGGTCACCAAATTGCTTCTAATCGCAGATCTAGATCACTGATTGCTAATCAAACATTCTTTGAATATATTGTCCACTATCGACGATTCCGGAAGTACGGAATTCCGGGCATTATTCCACAATTAAAGTCACATCGGTTCTTCGGTGATGATTAAACCGATTTTCTCAAACCAAGTCTCAAATGGAAGGCAAAATATGCAGTTGAGTATTGCGTTGCCACCCCTCCCCCCCCCCGCCTTGCCCTTACACCTCCCTCCTTCATCACTCCCCTCCTCTTGGACCACCCTCACGCCCGCATTTCCTTCGTCCATCCCGTATACCGAAATAAGATGAAGGATTTCTGACGCATCCTTCACTCCCACTCTACTAACCCCCCATTCCCTCCACTTTCAAACCCATTCCACCAACATTTCAAAATATAATCACATGAAGATAACATTGAACTCATGCTGATTAAGCTAATTAAATATTATTCTTTCGCCTTTTTCATATAGAAAGGTTATGCAATTGCTCCAAAAACCGACTTTTTAACCGAGGCCCGGAGGGCCGAGTCTCATATAACATTCGACTCAGTTCGCCGAGAATGCAAAATATCTATGTGTATGTATGTGGGTATGTATGTATGTATGTATGTATGTATGTGTGTGTATGTGCGGATTTGTTAACAAAATGTCCACATCGGTTTCTCGGAGATGGCTGAACCGATTTTTACAAACTAAGATTCAAATGAAAGGTATCATATTCCCATAGGTTGCTATTGAATTTCATTTTCAACCGACATCTTGTTCCGGATTACGAGTTGAAGAGTATGGTTACAAAACAAAATTTGTTGATTTATCCACATCGGTTTCTCGGAATTTTCTGAACCGATTTTGACAAACTTGATTTTAAATGAAAGGTCCCTTAGCTGCTGTTGAATTTTGTGTGGATTCGAGTTCTGGTTCCTGAGTTACAGGGTGATACGTACGATCACGCAGCAAATCCCGATTCTAACGAATTCTGCGATGAATGTAAAAAGACGAAATTTTTACCAACTGTTGAATTTGTAGATCTAGGTCACCAACAGTCATTCAAAGTCTCTTTGGTCACACTGGCCACAATCGACGGATCCGGAAGCATCCTCATTCAGAATAACGGTTATATTGGTTTCTCGAAAATGACTAGATCGATTTGATCAACTTAGTCTCAAATGAAAGGTGTTGCGTCCCCGGCAACTGATATTAAATTCCATCTCCATCCGACTTCCGGCTCCGGAGTTACGGCGATCACATAGAAAACTGCGATTCAAACCCATACCGCGATGAATGCAAAAACGTGCTCTTATATATACTTACCAAGTGTAATAAGAATGAAAGATATTTCCATAATGTTATATTGTATGAACCAGCTATTAAATCATAGTTTGGAGAAATAAGAAAGGCACAATTGCACCTCTAGGTGGATTAAAACAGGTTTTTTATGACAACAATGACTTCAATTGTTCTGTTGTGAATTTGGTTATTTTCAGTGGTGTGTATGAAGTATGGCGAAGGGGATCAAATCTCTACGAATTTGAAGGGATCAAGTGAACCCATAGCATCTATTTCAGCAAACTTTAGTAAAAATATAGTTGAACAAAAGAGTCAGCTCAATCATAACGTATTCATATAATTGACATTCTCCTGTAATTCTGTATGCAAAAGTAGAGTATGTAATGGGTGATTTTATCAATTTTATAAAAGTTTGAAAATTTGAAAAATAAATCTTTTTCAGTTCTTCTGTCACTTTTTTTTTTAAATCGGTAAAAATTCGGTTACACAAAAGTCCAATTTCTTTTTTCTGTGTTAATGAAATTTATGTTTAGATAAAACTATGCAACTTTATAGTATATTCGATTAATGTATTCTGATCCGCCAAGTCTCCCCGGGGATCAAGTCTCCTCAGTCTCCCCTACTGAACACTATCGGGAGACATATGGAAATCTTATAGACTGGATGTTCACTTCTATAATTTCTTGATTTTAATCCTGGAAATAGTTTGATTGGGTTAAGGGTATGACAAAGGAAGGAGACAGAAATTCTGAACAATCTCATTAATGTTTTTGTTAATTTGAAACTATCATTATTTGATAACACCTTTCCTAACAAGATGCATATTTTTAGTAGCGAATAATTAGACAGTTCGTACCATCATTGACAAAACTCTTGTTTTTTTTAAATTTTACTTTGTATTTGCTTTACATTTCTAATTCATTATTTTGGATGTTCAGCTGCAAGTGGTGACTTTTCATCCCTATTGTTTACATGATTCTGTTAATTATTATTAAGATATAATATCCTTTCGTACAGTTAAGTGATTTTTGCAGTAGGAAGTTTTAAACCTACTTGTCATGTGCATAAGTAGCTAAACAAATCTTATAAACTAACTTATAATCTGTAAAAAGAGCTAGTCGTTACAATTGGTAGTTGTAACGATTTTTGTCGGAAATTGCTTATAATTATTTTTTTTGTGTTACTATGTTTTAATTGCCGCAAGGTTCTACTGTATCGATTTTGTTGGCTATTTTCGGCAAATTTGAGACTTAGCGAAACGAATGCAATGAAATTGAAAGACGGATAGGTATTCTAGAGCGAATCAGTTATAAACTTAGAACGGAAAATTGGAACTAGGCAGGCTCATATGGGCATGATCGAAAGGAAATGTGAAGAATTCTTTGCCTTCTGCAGAGTAGGAGTTGGGCGTTGCACCCAAGTCTACCGCATGGTCTATGGTAGAACATAACTCATCATCATGTTTTACCGCCGACGCCGGCAAAAAATTCTTCACAAATCCTCGCTTAGAACGACCATGCGATCAGAAAGGGAGAAGAATGATTCAGATTCGTAACTGTGCAACTCGTTTGTGCCAAACCAGGGAGGATGCTTCAAAATGATTTTCAGAATTTTATTCTGAATCCTTTGAAGCATTTTCTTCCTAGTAGCACAACAACTTACCCAGATTGACACTGAATGTAGTATTGCCGGTCTAAATACAGTGGAGACCCGATTTTATCAGCCCCCGACTTTATCTACCCCCGATTTTATCAGCTTCATATGGAAATTGATAATTGGTAGTTTGATGGACTCTAGCAGACGAACCAAGTTGAATTCGAGTAAATCCTTCTTGAGCATATATTTCTTGCCTTAGAGATCCGAAAAATGCAAAAATAAAAATATTCATTTTTTTATAAATTTTGCGCTGTCAGACCCCTTAAGGGGAACTTAAAGTAAATAGTCAGAAAAGGTTGCGCGGCTATATCTGAGGACCAAAGAAGAATATTTTAAGAGCTTCGGTTTATTAAAAAGAGAGTAAAATATATGTCCCGATTTTATCAATGTCCCTGTTTTATCAGCTTAAAATTCGCCAAGGGGCTGATAAAAACTGGTCTTTACTGTATTTGTTTAAAAATTAATAGTTTGTTCTTTTGACAGAGCCTAGAATTCCTGCTTATAAGAGGGTATAAACATTTTATATATTTGTTGCATTTTGTTTGGATTCCTTAAATATGATCCTTAAAAGTGTGCTTTTTATAGTTAATCAAACCCAAGTATTTAACTTGATTGGACCACGTTAAATTCAAACCATTTACTAATATGGTTATGATTTGGTTTAAGAGAAGAAGCTCTTGGCTTATGCAGAAACACAATCAATTGTGTTTTTGCCGCATTAGTGGAAATTTTCCAATTTTTCAGGCAATAATTGAAAATATTAAGCTTCGTTGCAGTCAACTGCAGATAATACGATGACTCCTACCAGTGGTTGAGATGCTAGTTTCATCACAGAAAAGTGATTTTTTGCAGCCTGCGGGTAGATTTGGAAGATCGAAGGTAAAAATATTGTATAGGATTGGTGCGACGCTTGGCCCTTGAGGGACACCTGCTATTACGGGTAGCTTATTAGATTTACAATTCTGATAAGAAATCTGTAGGGTACGGTTAGTAAGATAATTTTTAATTATCTGTGAAAATTGGAATATTGAAATCCCAAATTTTAGCAATTAAACCTTTGTGCCAAACACTGTCGAAAGCTTTTTCGATATCTAGAAGAGCAACTCCAGTAGAATAACCCTCTGAGATATTTGCCTTTATCATGCTAGTTACTCTCACAAGTTGATCAGTAGTTGAATGTCCAATACGAAATCCAAACTGCTCGAGTAGAAAAAAAGAATTCTCATTGATATGTGACATCATTCTAGTTAGGATGATTTTTTCAAATAATTTAATAATAGAAGAGAGTAAACTAATTGGTCGATAGCTAGATGCTTCTGCTGGGTTTTTATCTGGCTATCTTTCGGGGGTTTAAAAATATGTATATGAGAGACATACATGATCGGATAACTGACGCTAGAACACTAGGTGCACGACCAGACAACATGTTTAATGTTGCGATAACTGTCATCACAAGCGCAGAGACCGTTCTTCCAAACCCCAATACTCCGAAGACGCGCATTCAACGTACCATGATTGGACATGACCCGATATATCACCCAAATGAATTCACGACCTTAATCCATCCCCTTTAACAATGGTTTGCTGATACCTTTCGGATTCCAAAACATTCATTGCCCCACGAAATTTGATAAATTTTCAAATGTCCTCTGACAAGATGTACTGAAAAACTCCATGAAGCTACGCGATCTTTCATAAATATTTCCTTCTAATACCTAAGTGTCCGCCTTCTCATTACCCGGAATGAAGCAATGTGAAAGAACTCAAACTAGTATTTATATCTGGTAATCTGGTACGATTTTTCGTTTCGGAGAAATTTCTTGTTTTGATTCGATTGTTTCGGATATACTGAGCTTGAGCTTGTGCGACCACCCCTGGCAGCTACTCCGTTATCGACCTGGATTAGCTGAAGTTGCACAGATAATAAGTATATAATTATGCTTGGGAGTAGCGAAACATCTTTCAATGTGCAACTCCTGGTAATCCTAAAGTGATTATCGATCAACATCGGCGCCGGTCAGGCCCGAACATAAATCGCGGAAGGAAAGGGAAGGAATGGTTTGTCCGATACTAGCTTTTGCTAGCGGCCGTATATACTACTGCGCACTCCATAAGTGTCACGGGAGGAGGATATTTGTTAGTGAGTATAGAAGTTGGATTCTACTTCTTCTTTACCGACGCCAGAGAGGTAACTCCACTATATGGACTAGATATCGATCAATCAAATCATGGACCGAGGACTAACGGCTTTACTTCCCTTCCGAAGGAAAACGTGACCACAGATATTTTTCACCTCAGAAAAATCTCAACGACCTCGGCTGCAATTGAACCCAGGGCAATTGGAATGAATGGCGGTCACGCTTACCACTCAACCACAGGAGCCGTCTGATTCGAATGCTTCGGATATAGTGAGCACGTAACTCTTTGAATTAACACTAAACGAAGCGAGGTACAATGATAAATCTAACGTGCTAGGCTGAGCTGGTGGAGTTGGCGTTCGTGTCATTTCCATCGTAATCAAGCTGGTCATATTTAAATTGTCGCGAATATCATACATTAAGATAGATCGGTTATCATCGTGAAGACAAGACCATGGCATACCGTGGAAGCTGAAGTCACCTAGAACCAGCTTAGGTGCGATGAGTAGGAATACTTTGCCTTTGAATCGGATTTGACAAGCGACAACTTCAATACCTGGTACCGAACAAAGGCTAATCCGATTGAAATAATAGCCCGTTTTGATCCCTTAAACGCTCCTACATAGTGTTTTTGCGAATAATGTTAAAATTGTGGAAAATCTACGTCGAAAGTTGATCAGGTTTTCTTTGATGCAAATACATTGTGTAAAATTAGGTAAATAATAGGAGTGACGCATTTACTTCGATTTTGTAACAGCACCCATCAAAGGACACTTTTAGGCATTTACGAGGAAGCTCAGGAGAGGAAATGATTTCTCCTTTCGAAAATTTATAGACACATTACAAGATGTTCCCTCAATGGGATTGTCAGAATCTCGCTCTTTAGTGAGCGTAGAAATTAGTCGTGGCCGGTGGCATAGACCTCTTTAGCATTTCTTCTCGGAGTGGACCTCAAAAGAATGCTTCAATGTTTTCCCGTCTCATATTATAAACTTTCAGTTTCCGGTATCGGAAATCAACAGCCAGGATTACAGATTCGGACGGTTGCATCATGTATTGGGACGCCGGGCGGTTGTGTTGTTGAGTCGCATCAGACCATCGTTGGGGTACGGTAGGCGGTAGGGAGTACTTCTGGGAATGAGAAGAGAAATGATAGGGGCAGTTAAATTTGGATATTGATGGTTTTTAGGAACGTGTATATAAGGGACATGTAGAGGGGATCGCGGCTGCTAGTACATCTCGAACCGGGACATTGGGTGATCTTCCTCGGGCCCGAAGGGAATCGAATAGTTGAGATCTGGCAGAACAGTACTCGGCGCATGCCCAGACAAAATGATAGATCTCGTGATAACCGTTGCCACAATCCAGATACCGCTATCTATGAGCCCAATACGCCGGAGATGTGCGTCCAGCGTGTAGTGATTGGATATGAGCCGAGTCATCACGCGAAAGAAATCCCGACCCACATCCATACCCCTGAACCAAGGTTTCGTCGATACCTTAGGGATTATCGAATGTAGTCACCTTCCCAGTTCACCATTGCTCCATAGAGTTTGCCAACTTTCGAGGGTTCTCTGATGAGTAATACTGAAAAATTCGCTAAGGTAATATTGTACGATCTTACAGACAAAGCACGCAGGCGCTCCCAGATTTTCCCCTGAAAATATGGAATGTGCTTTCTAGATTTCATTGAACGTAGAACCTCGATTGAGCTGAGGCTATCCGAGACAATAAAGTAATGATCGATGGGCAACGACAAAATAGAAGCTTTTGACTTCATTGGGTCTTAGGAGCAATGATTCTTGAAGTTACAATTTTAGCTTGCCTCTTTGAGGGTTAAAGTGAAATTGCAAAATGTACCCGTCCATAAATACATTGCTCGCAAATTACAAACAAGCTGCGATTTAAGATAGAAATACTCATAGGGATTATTTTCAGAGCTCCAGAATACCTCTGTTTGTGACCACTGACAATTCCGATGATCAAGGGATAGACAATCACGAATTAAGTACTGATTTGTTTGAACAATCGTTCAGCAGCGATGGTTGTGTCCAGACTGATACATACTGGGAAAGAGATCAACGTGAATCATTTCGATTGATACAAAGATACGGAAAGGAGAATCGGTTGCTCAAAAGTCGAGAAGAACGTCTTCAGAGACAGCTGATTACAGCACGGGAAGGGACTCGATACATCATAGCATCACTTGAAAAGGATCATAAAAAGTGTCTTTATTACAATGGTTTAAGTTCTGGAAAGACTTTAAAACATCTGTTTGTTGCGTTAGAATTTGCTATTCCAGTTTGCTATGGGCTCAACAAAGAAGAAATCTTCATGTTAACTTTGCGAAAGTTGCGTTTTGATAAGCCATTCACCACCCTATCACACTTGTATAATTTAGATATTACCAGCCAACAATTAGAGTCAACAAACCACTGAGATATGGCCTTTTTAAGTAAACATTCTAACTTTTATTAAATTTTTTTATTTACACGTTATAGTTAACGTTAGGTAGACAACCCTATTTTCTTATTTTTTTCAGCACAGCATATAAATAACACCTTTTGTACATTATTTTTTTTGTTGGAGATGGACCACTGCGACCAATATTTAGATCGATTGTGGTATGCCCCTTTCTTAATCTAAGTGTACCATCAACTATGACATATCACTATTGATGAATGATTGTCTTTATTGAAATACACACTCTTCCCAACTAGGCACTACACTTCGGATGAAGTTTATTACCTGTTTGGGATTTGCAGTCCAAATATCAAAAGGCTTGTACATTATAGGTTTGTTCCAGTACCAGGAGAAACTGAAAGTACTCCGGAGAAAGTCGTTCCTGTACTCTCATCTTCTCTTTTTTCTTCTTCTGGTTGCAAACCGGAGTAAAAGGGAGCTTTAAAACAGAGACACGCATAAACGATCTAAATAGTCAATGGACAAACATGGCTTCATGCTTGAAATCTGGTAGGCCGCATACCACATTTAAATCGTTATAACTTTCGATTCCCTCAATGAAATATTTTCAAACATGCAGGGGATATACTTGATTACTATATCTTTCGAATACTAATTACCAAATAAGTAGAAAAATATTTCTTTGTTTATGAAGATAGAACCAAACCCGCGGGTGTGGTTGCCTTATGAAACGTGCCATAAAACTTCAAATCGCCATATCTCTTGAATCTTTTGATGGATCATTTTAAAATTCACTGGAAAGATGCTTGGATACTGTATCTTTCGAATGCCGTATGTCAACTTTATGGTCATTTTTTGTTAATAATGGTTTTAGACATGGCCGCCGAGAGCGGGGGGCGGGGCGGGTTGTTTCCCCCCGAGCCCGGAGTTTTGAAGGGGGCCCGGATTTTTAACAGAAACTAAAATTTTGACAAATACTTTTTCGACAAAAATGTATTTGAGAATACAATTAAAAATTCAATATCTTGTGTATGAAGTAACTAGAATAGCGTTTGAATTTGTATGTCATGGAGCATGAAGAGACGATCTCTCAGTTCACAATACTGCAGCTGTCAATGATTCTAAGATGCACACGTACAACTAAATTGCTAAATTGTGTTTAATTGATTTCGAAGAGAAAATTTAACTCTGCTACCAAACTAAATCAACTAATTAGCAAGATTAGCTAATTAATGTAGCAAGTTAAATCCGCATACAAAATCTTTTCGGTTTGGAGGAGTGAGCGTGAGATTTTGAACGGCGCATCCTGAACATAACGATTTTATTTTTATTTTTGAACTATTTTCTAGAAATCAGTTACAACATTCTTGTAAAATATTTTAAGGTGTGCTAACACACCAACATAAATAAAAGAATAAGCCATGTTTTTATAGGATTATGAATGTTTTCGAAATCAGCATAGCGTAAAATCCAACCAAAACCCTTATTTGAAATTTGATCCATTTTTTTCTTATTGTTTCATATTTTAATACCCTGCTTTTTTATTTGTTTCTTTTGTCATTCTAATTTTTAGAATTTGTCTATTTACTACATTTATTCTTGCAATAGCCTTTTTCTATTTCCTTTTTTTCATATTTTTTTTTCATTTCCAAAAGCAATTTTACTTATTCAAATTCATTCCAATTTGTCTTATTGTTTAATTTTTCACCTCTCTCCTAATTTCTTCCTCATTTTCTAGTTTTTAGCTTTCCGTTTATCGTAGTTTTATTTTTTCCCATTGTTCATTTAATATAATTTTATTTATTTTTTATTCCTTTTCTTAAGATTTAATTCGTTATTGTTATTTCTTCATGTTTTCCATTTAACCTATTTTGAAAATACTTTTTCAGTTGACCATTTTCTTATACGTTATCTTTGTTTTTTTTTATTTTCCTAAAAAAACATTTGATTTATCTTTTATCTTGACACTATACGCACTTTTTCTTAATTTTACATTTATTTCGTTGTTTGAATTTATTTCAAATTTAATTTCTAGTGCTTTTTCTATTCTTTAAATAATATCCATTTTATTCATTTTTTTCGTGTTAATATCTTCATTTTTGTGTTTCTATAGTATACCATGTTGTCTTTTTTCTATTATTTTTTGTTTTCCATTTTGTCTGTTTGCTCCGTTTTGTTCAATACATCCAATTTTCTTTACTTTTTCGTCTTTTCATCATTTCATCATTTCCAGTTTTTCAAAATTTTCTGGTTCGTCCATTTTTTTAAATTTCTCTATGGATATTTTATTCTTGTCTTTTATATATACTCCTCTAGTGTTATGAATTCTTAACGTTTTATTTATTTTTTCTATTGCTTTAAATATGTCTTGTTTTTAATGTTAAATAAATTTTATTATTCTTGATTTATCGAGTTTTTCAGTTTTATGCATTTTTTATATTAATGTTTGTATTCTTTTTAGTAGTTTTTTTATTTTAATTGATTTTAAAAAAATTTCCTACTCCCCTATCGATTTTTCATTATTTTCACCATTTGTTCAAACACGTTCGAGTTTTTGAATCTTCGCAATATGTTTTTCTAGTTTCCTGTTTTCCTTTATCAATTTTTTAAAGGTTTTGTTTTGGTTTTTCTCGATTAAAATTTTTGGACAATTGACATTAGTTTGTTTATTTGGTTTATTTTGTTGTTTTTAGCTCTTTTGTACATTCTTTTAATATTTAGTTTTCCTATTGTTTTTTATCTTTTGCCGTTGATCGCCCTTTAGATATTTTTAATTTTTGTAATTACTACATTTTTAATCTTGCCATTTCCTTACTTTTATAAATACTACTACTACCAAAAATGGCGCTTTTCAAAGTCAAAACTGTCGAAGAGGAATTAAAAATTCGCAAAGTATAAAAAACTCTACGTTTTTTTTACTTCATTGGCACTACAAACAAATAGAGCAAAAAAATGGTAGATAAATATAAAATTTCAATGTACTATACATAATATCAGTGAAGCTTCTGGAATCACGTCAACGAACAGAGAAATGAAACTGGACTACCAACTCACATGATACTCGATGACGTTCAATCATCTACTTTCCCCGACATATGCAGCTTATTCCGAACGCACTTCAGCAGTGTTTTCACTGAAGAAACATTAACCACTGAACAGGTTTCTGAGGCTGCCAGTAACGTCCCTGTTCGTTCTGCAATTGGATCCCATCCTATTATTACATGTGACATGGTAAGCACAGCATGTTCTAAGCTAAAATTATCGTCAAACTCTGGTCCCGATGGAATTCCATCTGTAGTACTGAAGAACTGTTCTAGCAGTCTACTGATACCATTATCAATCATGTTCAACAGCTCTCTACAGTCTGGAGCTTTCCCTGATACATGGAAGAAGTCGTATATCTTCCCAGTATTTAAAAAGGGCAACAAATCCTTTATCTCTAATTATCGCGGGATTGCCTCATTGTGTGCTGTTTCAAAGCTCTTTGAAATAATCGTTCTAGATTTCATTACTCACAACTGCTCTAATTACATATCCGAGACTCAACACGGATTTATGCCTCGTCGATCAACTTCCACGAACCTTACATCATACACATCATTCATTATTCGATCATTAGAAAATCGTCAACAGGTTGACGCTATATACACCGATTTCTCGGCAGCTTTTGATAAGATCAATCATAGAATAACTGTTGCCAAGTTGGATAGGCTCGGATTCAGTGGATCTTTATTGGATTGGCTTCAGTCTTACCTTACCGGTCGCGAAATGGCTGTAAAAATTGGAGACTGCACCACTGCTTATTTCGCTGTCAGCTCTGGAGTTCCTCAAGGCAGTCATCTTGGGCCATTTATATTTCTGCTCTACCTCAACGATTTGAACCTTTCAGTAAATTGTCTGAAACTATCATTCGCCAATGACTTTAAGTTATACCATCTAATCAAAAATGCCGAAGACACTGAATTCTTACAATCACAGTTAGATATATTCAGTAATTGGTGCACAGTGAATAGGATGGTTTTGAATGCTTCAAAGTGTTCTGTTATCTCGTTCACCCACAAACGCTCGACAATTACATACGACTACAATATTTCGAAAAATATTATTAAGCGTGAATCTTCTGTAAAGGACTTAGGAGTTATTCTAGATCCCAAACTAAATTTTAAGGATCATATGGAATACGTCATTTCAAAGGCCTCCAAGCTCCTTGGATTCATTTTTCGAGTTACTAAAAACTTCAGCGATATACATTGCTTGAAAGCACTTTATTGTGCTCTGGTTCGCTCTACTCTCGAATATGCAGCAGTAGTTTGGTCACCTCATTACCAAATCGATGTCCAGCGCATTGAAGCTATTCAGCGAAAGTTTGTTCACTTTGCTCTTCGTAAGCTACCATGGAGGGACCCGCTAAACCTACCGTGTTACCAAGACCGTTGTCAACTTATCGACCTCGATTTGCTGTCTGTTCGTCGAGACGTTGCTAAGGCAGTTTTCATTGCTGATCTGCTTCAATCAAGAATCGATTGTTCTGATCTTCTGCAACTTGTGGATTTTGACATTCATCGTCGTATTCTTAGATTTTATTCATTTTTAAGAATCCCTCGAGCCAGAACTAATTACGGCTATAATCAGCCATTCATTAGCATGTGCCGTTTATTCAATCGTTGCTCCAATGTTTTCGATTTTAACCTGTCACGTAGTGCTGTAAAACAATTATTTCTAAACTCCCTGTCTCGATAGTCATAGCTCTAGTACTAGTCCTTAGATATAAATGAGGTTCTGTTAATGTTAATTGTATAGTATTAGTCAATGAAATGTATCATTTGGAAATGTGTAATCTGTTGATACAAAAGATGAGGAGGTTTTATGCCGCCTGGAGAGCGAGATTGGAAGGTTGCAAGAATTTCAGCTCCAGGAGGCTTTTCCCTACTCCAAATAAACAAATAAACATAAACAATAAACAATAAACAATAAACTCCAATGGATTTCAAACATTGACTTTTTTGTGCTCAGGCAATACACAGTGGTGGGGGCCCCTACATTGGACCCCCCGGGCCCGTATTTTCTCTCTGCGGCCCTGGTTTTAGACACACCGTGCAGGCACGTAGCAAGAGGGGGGGGGGGCTAGGGGGCTAAAGCCCCTCCCGAAATGTTTTGAAACTAAATTTCAAAAACATTATTATCAGCGACTTTAGCTTGTAGCTCGTTTGGTTAGAGATAAAGTTAGAAGATTGCTGTTTCCAACAACCAAAATCAGTGGTCACGAAATTCAGTGTGGTTTATGCTTCTGTTCCAGCGGGTGTGAAGCGAACGACAAATAAAGTTACTTTTATATTGTGTTCTTTTCTGAAGAACAAAGGCAACTTCTACTATACTATGCCCTACACCCAAAACAAAAATCTCTTGCAATAATTGCAAGCGACAATCACTTGCAAATAATGTTAGCATCGCTGGCAATTTTGCAGTGAAAGCCGCTGGCAATTGTTGCAAGCAGATAAAACCACTTCATCTCTCTCTATACGTACATACTTTTCTTCAACACACTGTCAAAGGATTACCACCACATTCACGTGCCTATGCTGGTTGGTATAGCAACGCAGGGCGAGTTTTTATTTTCCGTCTACTTTTTATTCATTCCTCACCAACATCATCAAACGCAGTTTTGTGGTTTATTCATTACACACGAGACGGCATCAAATGGCGGATGTGACGATTGTACGAGTTTTAACGTTCTGTTCTTACGTGTAAGGACAGATCAGTACTTATAGTTAGAGCTATGATACGCAAGAGCCTGAGTTCAAATCTGGGTGGGTGTTTTACTTTTTTCATTAATCGTAAAATCATCCAAGTGTTTATATATGACTTTTATCCACTTATTGCTATCTGGTAGTATGGTTGGGTGGATAAAGTGTTGCTTAGCGATCTGTTTGTGCGGGGTTCATGTTTCAATGCCAACAGTCTTTTTTTATAAAGCATATTGGTCACCAATACACATACATCGCTAATACATAGGCAAAATTCGTTTTTTCTGTTTATTGCATTGCATGCAAGGAAGCTTCTTGCAATTTTCGCACATTACCAGAACGCTTGCAATTTTTGCTCGTATTTATTGCATTAATGTAAGCAAATCTTACCGGGTACGTTTTGGGTGTAGTAATCCGTCGAGATGAGTGAGTCGCAGAAGCAAGAAGTGATGCACCGGCCAAATACTATGATTAGAGGGGATTCACATAAGACCGAGTATTTGTGATGAGCAGAGTTAAAAATAATCGAAGCTCTTTGTTGACGGTTGAAAATGAACCTGATGCTACTCGCGGTGAATAGAAAAAATGTTCATTCAAATATCTATGTTATTCATTCAGTTGAATATCGTACAATATATTCATTTCGCTATTTATCTAGGAAAATGTTTTCAAATGCCGGTAAAGCATATGAAACAACAATCATCATCGCTTACATTGTACCAGGGCCTACTTTGGTGCATTTGATTCGTTGCTGCACGGGCGCTTCGTGTAATAATCGGAGACGAATGAAAATCTGCATGGATGAATGAGCGGTTTGTTCGTTTGACGTTTTCAGCTGCGTCACTGAATATTGAAAATGAATGCGGCTGAATATGATCAATTTTCATTCAATGAATTTGAATATTTTTAACTCTGGTGATGAGGAACATTTTCTGAAGGTAAAAATGGAGGCTATACTTACGATAGCCACCTTTATTGAGTTCTACCACCTCAGGTATTCTGCGCTCATTCCGTTCAACAAATTGGATCAGGCGAAATCATTGATTTCGAATGATTTAAAGCCATTAAATTTTAATGGTTGTGTGTGACAATGCTGTAATTCAGATCTTCATATAAATGGACGGTGGGAGAATCAATGTTCGGCTACAAGGTCGGATACCGCTTACTTGCAGATACATATCACATATGAAAGACATGCAGTACAAAACTTAATGCGATAGTACAATTACACATAATCTTCTTTGCACATATCAAAGGCAAACTAGTACGTTCCAGTTCTGTGAAAAAATGTCACATTACGATTTATTTACCACTGAACACAAACAATTACCAAATATGTGGCACATGTTCAGGTAATTTTGACAACGGCAAAAGCTGCGACAATATCTCAAAATTTACAGCCAGTACCATCATTGAGGAAATTCACAATCATAAAGGCAACAAGCAAGCATGTTTGCGAATATAAAGACAGCAACCACGATTATGACGTGGAAGTGTTCAATAGCGAGATAGATATGAACGACCCCCTATACGCAGTTGGTGAGGAAAAAATATTTCCCTGCTTCGTAAACAGGTATTTACGCAACGGTTAAGAGCTTGCGTGAGATCTGTTGGACAACCAGTAAAACTCATTTTATTATTTTTATTTTTGGAAATAGATATAACTAGATAACAGAAGACGGCGCCGATGGTTGGGTGGTAAGCGTGACCGCCACCCACCCCAGTTGGTCTGGGTTTAATCCCAGTCGAGGTCGTTGAGATTTTTCAGAGGTGAGAAAAATCTGAGGTCACGCCTTCCTTCGGAAGGGAAGTAAAGCCGTTGGTCCCCGGTCCATGAGTTGATGGGTCGATATCCAATCCAGATAGTAGGAGTGTCACCTCTCTGGCGTCGGTGTTTGGCTCGTAGCGGAAATAGGCTGACGGCAAATAAACAGAATTGGAAGAAGATTACAGAACCACTGTTTCAATTGGCTAAATCATAGAACCGAGTTCACTTATGAAGTATTTTAAAAATAGTAGAAGAAGTTTAATGAACGACTGAGTACTAAAACTCTCCAAAAAAGAACGCAGCATCGCAAGTGATTGTCCCGTTTAACAAAACTCAGATGTAATACTCGATATTGGCAACTCTATTTTAAATTTAAATGACAGGTTTTTGAATTGTACTCAATTTGAAATACTGTATTAGGTCTGTGCACTCTGTACTCTTAGTATAAATACTAGACATCACATTCAAGCGTGCTAGGCAAAAAAAAATATTTCAATTTACTGAGAACGATATAGCTGAGGTGAGTTTTTGCTTTCGCGTCATTTTAACGCATCATCATTTTCCTTGGCACTTAATTTCAGTTTCATGCGAGGAATTCGTTCCGTTCATGCGAGTTCGCAACACTGTTGCGACTAAAGTGTTGTGACTGATTGAATCTATTAGTCCAATAATTTCGATTTTATGTCTTCAGTATATAGCAGTCTCACGATCTGTTTTTTATTCGTTTAGGACTAAAATGAAAGATGATTAGAAATCACGGAGGAGGAAAAAATAATCAGCTAATTTAAGAAACCTCAAGAGCAGCTCTTCTATCTTTTCTATGCACTTAGAACGAGTGCTTTCGGAATTTCGCTCTGATCCTCTCAATTCGGTTTGAAAAAACGGCATTTTATAAAAAAAAATACGTCTTCGTTATCCGCACAACATTCAATGGTAGGTGGAACAACGTTGATTGAAATTGTTTTCTAAATTTTGGTAAAACAAACCTGTAATTATAAAGCATTACAGCTTTCTTCAAGAAGTCATGCATCTCTTCCAATCTTGATGATGATTGTAAAAAAACTTGAGCTAATTAAAAACGAACCAATTACTGAGTAGATTGTTTGAATTGACTTAGAAAGTGTAACTGCAAGCATCTTCGCATCACGAAAACTGCCGCTGACAAAACAATTTTGCAAAAGATTCACAGAAATCGTATAAATTTCAATAATTTGAAAACATAGAAATCTGAAAGTAAGTCGCTTCGGCACAGGAGAAGCAAGTGCGATGTGTTTTCTTTGATTTGTCGGAAGCAAGTGTGATGCTAAAATTATTTAGCTCACTCATATTTATAGCTTCGAGTAATTCTAGTAATGTGCTTCAAAATTTCAAAATCAGTTAACTATTTCTGCTTATCGAAACTGACATTCAGATTCAACGCCTCAGTCATTCAACTTTCCAACTGACTAAAATTTCATGCAGAATCGAATGTTTGATTGCAGAGCAAATATATTCCTTCACCAACCAAAGCATTCATTTGTTATTATGTGGATAGTTCGAGCATTAGTGGGCTGCGTAATCTATGTCTAGTGCTTTTTCGCTCAATAATCCCTCTCAGAGCTAGCATAGAAACAAAATTCAGTTTGCTTCTGAAACCGAACATATGCAAACCCGAATGCGCTATGTCGGGAGAATGAGTGATGAGGGAAACGAACCAAACATTTCATTCACCGTGGCGGGCAGAAATTGAATTTCGGTTCTCTTTCAAGTTCACGCAGGGATGTATATTTTTTAAGCTCTGGTTACATTTTACAAAATTTACGTAAATTGCAAGATAACAGTAATCAGGGGATTTCCTTTCGATTAGTGAACAGTCCTATCTATCTATCTATCTATCTATATATATAAAAGTCAATGTTTGTATGTATATGATTTATAGACTCCCAAACGGCTTAACCGATTTCCGTAAAAATTTGCACACAGTAGGTATTTGGTATGGGGCGTGTTTGTGTGCTATTAGTTGGTGATTATCTGCCCGCCAGATGGCGCTTTGGAACAAATTGTGTTTTCCTCCTATTTCGCAGAATGTCGCAGCAACGCGCGATGGGTATTAGCTAGTAGTAGATAAAATTCCAGCTAGTTTAGTAAATTAATTCATTGAAACATCTCTTTTGTATTGGCCAAAAAATCCATGAATTCCGAAATGAATCCTGTAAACGTCGTGTGCTCACATTTAATATTTGCTTAATCTATGTAAATACAGCAATAGTTCTTATTTATACTTTGTAGAGAAATCCGTAGTATTTTTGTACACCCTTTACATGCCAAAAAACAAAATTACTGGTCTGTCTTTTGCCATAGTTTCAAGGATCTAGTAGAAGAATTGTCTAGAAAAATAAGCTTGCCTAATGATATAAAAAGTATCAATTTCATAAAAGAATAGGATCTGTGTAAAATCTGAATACTTAAATAGATAAATAATTAGTTGTTCTCACTTGTCTGAAAATAATCTTTAATGTATCATCATTTAAATTAAAAATTATTATAAATTTGAGTTGAATAGGAGTTGAACCGTTTCTGCGCATCTACAAATCGCCTGCCTAATCAGAAGAACACGAAGGTAGTTTACGACGCGGGTCTACGATCTTCTAAAGTGTGTAATCCTAATAATCGATAACGATCTTCATATGGTTCAGGTTCAGTGGATCGTTCCAAGGCAATTGACGTAACGCATATCGTATGAATCTGCGCTGGACAGCCTCACTTCGTTGGCTTCAAGTTGTATGATGGGAGCACCCACCAGACCACGTTTGCAAATTCCAACGGTGAAAATGGTAGCTTATAAATTAATAATAAAAACCAAATTCAAAAGTAAGAATTTGTCGATGTACTATACCATTTCTTGTATCAGACAACACATTGTCTATTGCCTTAGTTTTGCAACTGTTTTCACTAAGAAATTTTCAAAATTACATTCAGTTTCAAGTGACTATCTCAAGTCACCAGAATTAAAACATTTATGCAACCAGTTTTAAGCCCCTCCCGAAACAAAATCCTGGCTACGGGCCTGACACCTTGGGAGCTAAACACAACAGATTCGAATATTCAAGAATATAGCAAAGTTTTCAAATTTCCTCAGCACGAGAAAAAAGTCGAGAATTGCAGTACCAAGAACATTTTTTTGCCAAAAAATCGTGGCAGATTAAGAAATCGCGTCCACCATTGGACAAAGCCTTCTCAGTATAGGAAGGCAATTATCTGTTTACTGTATCGATTTTGTTGGCTATTTTCGGCAAATTTGAGACTAAGAGAAACGAAAGCAATGAAATTGAAAGATGGATAGGTATTCTAGAGCGAATCAGTTATAAACTTAGAACGGAAAACTAGAACTAGGCAGGCTCATATGGGCATGATCGAAAGGAAATGTGAAGAATTTTTTGCCTTCTGCATAGTAGGAGTTGGGCGTTCCACCCAAGTCTACCGCATGGTCTATGGTAGAACATAACTCATCATCATGTTTTACCGCCGACGCCGGCGTCGGCGGTAAAACATGATGATGAGTTATGTTCTACCATAGACCATGCGGTAGACTTGGGTGGAACGCCCAACTCCTACTATGCAGAAGGAAAAAAATTCTTCACATTTCCTTTCGATCATGCCCATATGAGCCTGCCTAGTTCTAGTTTTCCGTTCTAAGTTTATAACTGATTCGCTCTAGAATACCTATCCATCTTTCAATTTCATTGCTTTCGTTTCTCTTAGTCTCAAATTTGCCGAAAATAGCCAACAAAATCGATACAGTAGAACCTTGCGGCAATTAAAACATAGTAACATAATTATCTGTTTATTCGATATTCGACTGGATACCAGATTCGGCCCACAGATCACTTTATTTCCCAGACACAAAGGACTTGTAAAATGCCACGTCCACGGGACAACCTGTCTCGTCTTCCGAATGATCCGCATTGAAATTAAATTTCTTTAGATATGGTTAATCGTTGCACAATCTTTTCTCGACACAAATGAAGCAAATACACCAGAATAAAAGGAAAATTGAGAAAAATACGTTTCGATATAGTTGTTGAAAAATTTGACGGGAACGAAAAAAATATGCGATCAGAATCCTCATCAGAAATAAGTCATACTTATTGAAATAAAACTAAAAACGTAATGCTGGTTTCGTCTTAAGGAGAATAATAAGTTTTAAAGTTGTATAGCATTTTGAACATGGGACAGATTTAGATTGGAACGGCAGTAAGGGTTGTTTAAAATGAGACACATATTTTTGAGACCTTATTCGTACATTTTACGTCTGTATAATTTGTGCTTGGTTTACCTATCAATTATTGTTGATCCATCCATCAAAAGTACCCCGGACATAAATCCGTAGAATCACATAGAAAAAAACAATAAATTCCCGTAGATTTCATATATGGAAATCGTTCCAATCCGTAGATCTACGGAGATTTACGTAGATCTGACATCGCTTGTTCCGCATTCGTCCCGAAAACATCTGGTCACTTTTCCGTAACACCATAATCACCCAAGGTCTGATTGATTCTTTTTGTATAAATTTGATTTGCATCCTGAGTAGACCATTCCGAATCAATAAATTTTGAAAGGTCTATTTCGAAAAATAAATAATGTTAACCTTTTGTATAAAAATTAAGTTATATTTCCTTCGAAAAAGTTGTCCTACCATCTAATTACTTACAAAACGCACTAAAAATAAGTAGATCCACTTATAGTAAAAAATAATTTCAGTCAATATTTACAAAACTCGTTCTGATCAAAACGCGGAAGAAAAGTTTGCTTCTTCCGATTAAATATATTTTCCCTCTAGACACTCTTTTTTCCCCATCTGCTATTGCTTTTTATTTTCGCTGCAGCAACTGCAGCTGCTTGAGCCAGAGTTTTTCACTAATTGGTACTGAGATGCTTGTTCTTTCCTCGTCGCTGGGTAAGCAGTATGTTTGTTGTTTTTGTGCCTTACTTGAAAACTCCAATTCGTTAACTAACTTTTGTTAATGTTTAAGAAATTGCTTATAACTTTTCGTTCCAACTGAACAAGTTACCGTTGCATCAACAGTTCCAACCTCCACTCGCACCACGCGCACGGGCTGCGAGACGAGTCGTCATCAGCAGAGCAGCTAGCTACCTACCAACCGGTTTGTCGCGAACGGACCGATTAGTGCCATATTTAGTGCCGTCCCTGCCAACTGCGGCATCGAGCCAGCGGGCTAGTGCAGTAGTGGGTGGTAAGGTTGGTTGCAACTGTAACGTATTTTCTCTTTTTTCTCTACTATTTCACAGAAACACAACTGAAACTCAACTTTGTTTTGCCGTCGCTCGATTCAGTATGTACAAGTTTTTAATTACTCATTTCTCGCCTAACTCTATCCTTAGATTGGTGTGTAGTGTTGAAGGTAAACTTACTAACTTAAAAACGAGATTTTTTTAGTGTTTAAAACTACGGAGGGAAGCAAAAGTTTTAGAGGAGAGCTCGAATAGAAAAGAAACGGAAGGATGTCTCGAAGAAAGCTAATTTACATTTAACAAGTTTTTAATAATCTCACGAAAGTGAGCAGTTTAGAGTGTTTGATACACTGGCAGGACGTACATATAGTTCGTTGAAGAAAAGAACGAAACTTTGCTCGGTTGGTCCTTCGTTAGTTTTCAACCAGAAGGCTTCTTGTCAGTGTAGAAAATAAACTTTGTCACGACAAAACCGTTAACTTCTGATAAATATTAAGTGGGAGAAGATACTAAATAGAGGCAGTTAAAAAGGGGGAAAACGTCGTATTTTTATTGTCATGTGTCACGCATTTGTATTTAGATTCAGGTGGAAGATTCATCAGAATTCGCTTCGAATCAGCCACGGGTGTGGCTGACAGTCGAAATGAATTGTGAATGGCACCATTTCGCCTTAATGATATAAAACTGTTCTTTACTATATCCTGTTTTTTTTTTAACTATTCGACCTTGACTCATTCTCTAGTGCACTATTATAGTATAGCTATACACAAAATGTCCTCTGCTTTTTTAGATTGAAAATAATCTCATTCATTTTGTTTTCGTTGTCAGGCCATTCTTACAAATTCTTAGTAAAGTAAGCATTTATTTCGTATTCATGCATCATTGTTGAGTGTCAATCATTGGGAGATTATGACGAAGAATGGCACATTCGGTTCTGCACACAATGAGATTAATTTTCGTTGTCAATTGAGATATTGTATGTAGTGGCACTGCTCAAAACATTGGGCAGTCTTCTTTCTGTTAAGTAGACAAATCCTTCTGAGCAACGGTTCAATTCGGTACTACATATTTCTAACATACTCTCGTTAAAACAGCTGCGCATTAAAACAAATAACTGGAGCTAACGTTATTTAGGCTTACGGTTATATTTACAATCACAGTTTGGCCGCACCATCCAGCGATTGCCTCTGAAAAAATTCGGAAAACGAATGGCGATTATAATAATGATAGATCGTAATAATGTTGCAGCTAAACTTACCAGAAAGAGTTATTTGAGATCAAATAAGCCCCTTGGGCTGAAGCCGTTCGTCCAGATGATCGTTACTATTTTGTTAGATATAAACTCTCTATTAGCTCTCAACGAAAAAACTACCCAAAAGAAGGTAATATCGCTTTAAGTAGCTGCTTCCTCTTGTGATCTTCCTTCCGATAAAATTTGAACTATGTCTTATATGTGATTCCGTTGTTTGCGTTTGTCGTTCTCTATATTTCTGTTCCGCAGAATGTGTATATTCTCATGTCCGTGTTCGGGTTGCTCGCTATTCCAGTTGATCCATGTCAATGCCGTAGTTCTACACGACTATTTCGTGTATCACGCGACGGTTCCGAGAGTTTGGGGTCGAGTAGCCGCTCTCCAGGGCCAGGGCGTCATCGTAGCTCATCGATAGGTGTTGATTTGGGCCCGGGGATTTGACTTCGTCTTGTTCCATGTACGGATCTGGCAGACCGCTAACATCGTGGTACGGCGATTCAGCTACAAAATCTGAAAGGGAGGGAAAATTGTATTGTTAGAAGTTTTTGAGGAAGAAGTAGCAAAGTAACAATCAAACGTACCCATGTGCTGATCCATCCGCTTCTTTGGCTTGTGCACGGAGGCGTACGGATCGCTGCAGTAATCCTGGCGGGACGGGTTCTGGCTGTTTCTCATATTGTGATGGTAGTCGTCGCCTCCATGCTGGCTAGCCGTGGTCATCAGGTGCGGGTAAGGTGCGTAATCATCGACGGCTCCGTAGCCACCATGAGTCATCGGATCGTAACCGTAGTTCTGCTGCAGTGGCTGGTCCATGTAATTATGCTGTGGGATCATGTTAGCTGAGTTAGAAGCTGCCGCTGACATTTTCAGCTGCCATATCGAGTCCTGCGAATTGACGCTTCCACCGTTGTTTGAGTTTGAGTACGAGTTCTCGACATAGCCCATGTTGGACCCTGTTGAATTGAAGAAAAGGATAGTTAAACATCCGTATTCGTTTTGTTAGATATCTTCAATACTTACAATCGTTCTGAGGAACCTGGGGCATCATGGCGTTTTGCTGATGATATCCATAGGTTTGCTGACTGGCGTAGAGTGCCGCATTCTGATCCATTGCCAGGTCCATCGAATGTTCAAGCGCTTTGTTCTCCAAACTGCTAGCCGAGTAGTACGGGGGTGGAGCCTGGTTCTGCTGGGCCACGATCGAAGGATGAATAGAATCGATATCGTATTCTTTAGCCTTAGCAGTTTCCTTAGATTGCTTTCGCTTGCAACGGCAAAACAGGAGCAACAGTACAACGAAAATACCAGCGACAATGCAGGACACGCCAATACCGATAAGAGTATGGAGTTCCACGAATGAAGCTTCCTGGATGAGCGAAGGACCAACTGAAAATGGAACACAAGAAGCATATATTACATCTGCGAGAACAAATCAACCGATCAACAACTTACTGTCAGCTTCCACATATTCTCCGCAATACTCATGGTTGATCTTCAAACAAAGCTTAACTCGAACTCGTGGATTCAGTTCATCCTCCAAAGCTGGCAGTGGGATATCCTCCAATCCGTTACCTAACGATCGTCCGCTGTTTCTTCGATTCGCTACAAAGTGTTCAATCTTAGTCTCCCTGTACGTTGGTTCATGTCCGTTAACTTGCAGTTCAATAGTTTCGATGATATGCCAAGCAGCCATCGGAGTGTCACCGTAAATAACCGATTCCACAATGGCAATCATCGAAAGGCAAGTAGGTCCAACGTTCAACGCCAGCATACGGGTCTCTGGATCGAACGACGCCTGCAGAGGGATCGGAACTTTTTCCACCTTCGTAGTCGCACTGATTTCGTTCGAATGCTCGGAGACTCCCTTGGTGTTAAGTGCTTTCACCTTGAAAACGTAACTCTGGTGGTGATCGAGTGGGGTAATTGTGCAAGGAACTTCCCGTTGGCAGTCAAATTCCATCCATTCAGCACCGTTGGCCGAGACTACAGCACATTCATCAGTGACGAGACTTTCATTCGGGATAACAATTTTTCGATAGGATACAAAGTACTTAGTGTTGGCTAGTCCTCCATCAAAACCGGGCGTCCAGGAGAGGACCATGTAGTTGGGTCCGAGTTCGACGGCTTTCAACTTGGTAGGTTTCTCTGGCGGGCCCTTTGGCTGTAGACGAATTGGCACATGGATAGTGTTCAGAGCGTTAGAAACGCGGCAGTGATAATCTCCGTAGTCCTGATGACGTAAATTATTGATCTTCAGGATGCTCGTGTAGATGTCGTTACTGTCAGACGTAGAGCTTACTTCATAATGATCGTTGTTACTGAGAGGAGCATTGTTGGTACTAAATTGCCACAGAAATTCAGGTTTAGGATAAGACTGAACCTTGCACACAACCTCGGCAATTTCCTTGATGTCGTTGGCGACCTTATTATACTGATGCAGTACGATCGGTTCATGTTCGATCTTCAAATGCATGGTTGAATTGGCTTTATTGACTTCATTTTCGTACAGACAAGTAAACTGACCTCGATCTCCCGACATTAGATCATTACCATTTGGACGAACCTTTCCAGCGAATCTTAGCATACTTTGGACGGTCACCATACCATTAGGACCTTTAGCCACGTTTGTCTTTACTTCAAACATATGCAAATCTGGAGTAATTTCAATATCGTCCTTTAACCAAGTGATCGTGGGCTCCGGTTTGCCCTTGGCGCTACAAGTAACAGTGAAGTCAGTCTCACCAGCTCGTCGAATCATGTTCGATTGTAGTTTGGCCAGGAATTGTGGAGGTTGATGAACTTCAAGTGTAGCACTCGCCATTGCCCCATTTCCAAGATCATTTCCAGCGTGGCAGTAATATTTTCCCTCACTTTGAAGTCCGGCCTTTGGAATCAGATACTGTGACCCCTGAGCAATCACAGTAGTTGAGATTTCTCCTCCAACATCACGATACCACCGGTACTGAGCTAGCGGCCAACCTGGAGGATCAGCTTTACACATCAAACTGACACTGTTTCCGACGTGAACTACCGGTTTCTCCGGAGTGATCGATGACTCTCCCGGACGATGACGAACCAACAGCGCGATCGAGGCATTGCCTTCCCTTTCCAAAGTTTTTCCTCCGTAGGGCTTCATAATGTTAATTCCTCGGCAAATGTAAGTACCTGCATCTTCAGCCCGCACATCCCGTAGCATCAAAGTGTCACCATTTCTTCGGAATTCCAAATCACCTTCCTTCAGCCACTCGATCGTCACCGGTGGCGGGTTCGCAGTTACGTTACACTTGATCTGGACCGTTTCCTTCTCTTCGGCTTCCTTCGTCTTGGACTCAACATGCACGATCGGTGGATAGAGTACATTCAGGGTGATCTCATGTTCACCTATCTTCCCAAGACCGTTATCGGCGGAACAGGCATACTTGCCCGCATCCTGCAGAGAAACCCGGTGAATCGTATGCACCGGATGGGACGAGATGAACCGCCCGTTGCGGGTCCACTGGACACGCTCCGGTTTAGGCTTAGCATCAACGTTACACTCCAACTTGGCTGTCTGATCACGCTCCACGCTCAGTGGATTCTCCGGACCGATGTCTACGCGGGGGAAATCTGAAAAAAAGGAAAATCGAGTTCGTAGATTAGTCTCGGTCTATTTGTGGATGGCAGCTAGAACAATAAACCTCCAACTATATGTATATTCAAAAAACCTAAAATTAAATGGAACTTGTAGAAGAAACTAATTAGCTCCTAGTTCAACGTTCTAATTATGTGTTTCGTTCCTATCCACGAGGCCGGTAACAAATAGCCAGCTAATTGGGATGCTGAAGAGGTCAGATTTCTGAACTGGAAATAGAAGAGCAAACAAAACACCGCCAGGGTCGCCGATTTGCCAGGCGGAGAGCCAATTCTCGCCAAGTCATTCACATCATTACCATTATCGTGTCGCGCCACAGCAGCAGCCTCATCATATTTGATGTGCTTCTACCTTTCTTTCCTCGCAACTCCTGAAGACAGGACAAGTACTACGCAAGAGCTGTTTGGAGAAGAAATGTTTTCAATTATTTTTTTTTCGCTGAACGCGAGCCGCAACCATATGCCAGTGCGCTGTCTGCCTCCCTTCATCCGGGGAGCGGCCACCGAACTTCTTGGTATTGTTTTTCTTTCCTGTGGGGCCCAGCATTTTGGTTGTTGTTGTCTGCTTCTTACAGGAGGTAAGCGCGGAACAAACAGAGGCGGTGGGCGTGATGACACTCCACAAAATGAGAGCCTGTTTTTTACGCCAAATAAAAGCTTTTTCTCCGGGGCAGGAAGCGAAGAGGAAACCAAACAAATATTTAGATTGTCCGTTAAATTAAGGTTTTGTCCAGCCAGCGCAACCACTGTAGGTACACTGTACGAGAGCGCACAGTAATTGAAAGAGGCTTTCCCCGGCTGCGGTTTGGGGTTAGATTGCGTTCAGCAGCGAACTCCAACCATCAGTAGTCGTAGGGCCGTGTCATTTCAATGTTGAGCGCACGAGTCACGTTTTGTGTCGAGTAGCGATTTGTAGGTCTAGAGCACCAGGAAAGTGGCAATTGTTCTGTTTGCTTTCGATTTGAAGTTTGCAGCAATTGTTTTGAGGTTAGCTTTAGGTTTGTCGAATTATTAGCCACAAGCACAACCGGGCGTTTTGCGATAAGTTTTGCTTCCATAGTTTATAAGGTTACAGGGGTTAGTGCTAGTTCGGCAAAATTGTCGAACAGGAAAAAATAGGCTAATCATGAAATTGAAGTAGGCGTCGGTTTCGGATGGACGTCACATTTTTTGTTAGTGAATGATGAGATCTCATCAACAACTGTAATTGTTTCAAACACGTACACTCCGATTGTATAGGAATTGGAGGTGATCTGCAGATAGAAAAAGTCAGGTTTATTTTCGCGCCCATCGAATGTGCGTTATATTACAAAAAGGTAAAATAATTTAACCTCTTTTGCGCCAGAAATGTTCCTTCCACCGGCAACGCACACCGCTGGAGCCAGTCTGACAGCAAACACCGTAATAAACCGGGTGATGTACCATCACATCACGCATCTTAGCTCATTGCGCAATAGCTCCTAATAGATCTCCACCGTAGTCTGCCAGCCAACCAGCCACCACCGGAGAAGCGATTTCGGTTTGACCAGCCACAATTACGTACGCCCTTTTGCGAGGTAATAATACCTATTGTTGTGGTTCGAGGTGTGCAGCATAGGCGCGAAGAAAGATGAGAAATCGTGCAATCAAAGCACAATTCCTCATCCACAATCATTCGTCTAATTTAAAGCAATCTGCTACGAAAAAGACTATCTATTCAATGGTTGTAGGTGCGAGCCGTGACGATTGTGGTGCACAATGCTTAGTCTACTAGACAGTTCGAAATTTGAGTTGTCCCGTCTGAACAAAATTCAAATCAAGTCAATTAAACTTGTAGACTCTTGCTTGTTAACATTTAAATCGTTGATTCTCTTCTCATTAGAACCAACCGGAGGTAATGGAGGAATGGCTGGCAACCGTTCCTCGGCGGCTCATCTTAATGATTTGAAAGTCGGTATGGGTAAGTGGCGCTTTGAACCCCTCGCTAGAGCGTAATATCTATAGAAACAAGAAAATCAGCTCTCGAGCTATTGAGTTCAAATTAATTACATATATCTAGCATAAATTATGCGAAGATGAAAGTTCACTACTCGGGGGCTAGGGTGCGACTTGTGATGCAGAGGGAAATGTTAGTTACGAGTGAGAGCAACACAAGTAGGTGCAACTAGAGTATCTGAGCAGTGTTGCTAGAGCCGTATAATATCGTTGGTTTTGTCCCACATTACAATAGCAGATATCCTTCCAAACCATCAATTTCCGAGCGAAGATAAATTTGAGTTTACCGTGGCACTGTTCCACTATTGGATTTCTATCAACTGTCTTAACGATCTGGGCTCATAATTTCTTCTATTATTTTCAGCACTTTCACTAAGAATGATCTAAGTTTGTTAAAAAATGGTGACCGAAACTGTTGTTTGTTTATCGAGCTTTAAAAGTTCGAGTTGGAAACTGTCAAACTCTGCACACTGTCATATTTAGCTACCAATCGGGTTTAAAGGTAAACTATGTTTATTTGTTTATTTGAGGAGCATCCCGCTGGAACTGAATTTTATTTTAAACTAAAACTCTCTCCATCAGGCATAAAACCTCCTCATCTTTTATTTCAACAGATAAAAAAAATCCAAATGATACATTTTGACACTTATAACTACAACTAAAACTAACAGCATAATCATAATAACTAGGAACTAGCATTAGACTACAGCTAATGATCTTAGAAACGATCTTGACAGCAAGAAGCAAGAACAGCGATTGAAAAGACAACACATACTTACGAAAGGTTCGTTATAACCATAATTTGTTCTGGCTACCGGGATGCGAAAGAAAGGATAGGTTCGAAGACTACGACGACGAATGTTGATGTCTAAAAGTTGTAGAAGTTCGGCACAGTCGATTCGAGTTTGCAGTAGATCGGCAATGAAAACGGCCTTCGAAACATCCGGCGTACAGACAGGAGCTTACAGCAATGTATGTAGCTCAGTAGGTTCAGTAGGTCGCTCCATGGGAGTCGACGAAGCACAAAACGAACCAATTTGCGCTGAATAGCTTCAATGCGTTGAATATTATTTTGGTAATAAGGTACCCAGACTACATTGCCATGTTCGAGTGTACAGCGAACCAATCAGGAATCAGAATATATTGACTTAAATGGCACGTTCCCCGTATGTAGTCGGGGATTTGTGCCTTGCCGTGCGTTTTCTTCATTTCCTGAGAGGAAGGAAAGGATAAGGAGGTGTGGCGAAGTAGAATTGGAAGGGTGGGAAAAATAAAATCACAAAAACAAAAATAAACAACGGGTAAGTTAAACTTACAAGTAGTTCAACTTCCCTGCGAATAAGCCTAAAGCTCTTTACCACATTGGATAAGAAACTTTAGTATGTCTCTGAGTTTCAGTCGTCCAAACATGGTTTCGTCTATATAAGGACGGCCGAAGACTCGAAATCGCAATTGCGCTACCGCTGGACAGTTGCAATTGCGCTGGACAGTTGCATATCGGATGATATGAGGTTCCGTAGTCGGATTCATAAAGATCACATGAAAAAGACTCAGCGCGCTGAATAGTTGCCATGTGATAATTGAGTTTGCAGTGGCCGGTTAAAGCCCTCGTCAGCATGCCGCAGTGGAGCTTCGAAAAATGTAGGAGATTTTTCGAAATCACTGGGCATGGTTGTTCTAGAAACGTCTTTGTTTGGCGACACGTTTGTAGATTTCTCCAATAATTGCGGTGCTCGGACAAAGCCCAGGACCGTATTTTTTCCCTTATCCAGTTTGTCGAAATTGGCAGCGCGGGCTCAGGACCAACGAAGTCAATCGCTGAACCTGCCCTGGCCAATTCGTCAGCCCATTCATTTCCAGTAATACCAGAAAGTCCGGGCACCCAGACAAGGTAGATAGTCTTGACAATGCTTAGTTCTTCGATTTGGGTTCGGCACGCGATCACTAGCTTGGACTGGGATTTGTCTGAGCTCAGGGCCTTGATTGCAGCCTGACTATCGGAGCAGAAGGTTATAACTCTGCCGGACAAACTCAGTTGAAGGGCCGATTGCACCCTGCACATAATCGCAAAGATTTCTGCTTGGAATACAGTACAGTATCTACCTAGTGAGTGAGATTGGTCCAATCTCATTTCACGACAGTAGTGTATGACTGGTAGCAAGATCAACATGGTTACTGTTCCAAAGCCCAGTAACCTGCAGTCTGTATGCACATGATAGTGCTTCTTGTTTGAGGTGTATGTGTAATGGTTTGATATTTAGAAGTGCCTCAAGAGCAGCAGTCGGAGTCGTGGTGAAAGCACCAGTCAACGCCATGAGCGCCATTCTTTGCAGATGGTTTAGCTTTGACTGGACTGTCACCACCTCTCCCCTCTGCCACCACACAAGGCATCCGTATGACAGTATTGGACGTACAATTGTCGTGTAAATCCAATAGATGTATTTAGGTTTGAGACCCCAGGTCTTTCCAAAAGTTCGTCTGTACTGCCCGAAGGCCATGCATGCTTTCTTGATTCTGAACTCAATGTGAGCAGACCAATTCAGTTTGGAATCCAATATGACTCCAACGTATTTGACTTGATCTGCACACAGTAGCTCAGAATCAGAGAACTGCAAGGGACGAACCCCGGTTGTTATTCGCTTCTTCGTGAAAACAACCATTGAAGTTTTGCTTGGATTAACTGATAATTTAACTTGTCGACACCATTGTTCGATAGCTCCTAATGAATGATGTATTAAGTCATAGATTGTTCCGATGCAGAATCCAGTAATTAGTATTTGGTAATCGTCAAACAAACCCATATGTTGGAAATCCAAGCTCATTGAGTTTCTTCAACAAGCCGTCAGCTACCAAGTTCCATAACAAAGGTGACAGAAAGCCGCCCTGAGGACAACCGCAAATACTTAACTTACGTATCTCAGCCTGTCGCAGTGACAAGCAAAATATGCGGTTACTAAGCATTGCGTATATCCAACACGAGATACATGCAGGTATCCCACGACTGCGCGTCGCTTCCAGAATAGACTGGAAGGACACATTGTCAAAAGCACCCTCAATATCTAGAAATACACCCAAGCTAGATTGCTTGAGCGGGAACGCTTTCTCAATGTTGTAAACAACATCGTGAAGCAGAGTGATCGTGGATTTCCCACACTGATATGCATGTTGCATTTCATGCAGTGGATATTCAACTAAACTAGCCTTCCTGTCTAGCAAGGAATGAAAAAGGTGAGCACACAAGTCAGCCTCGCAAGAAACGAAAAAGGTGAGCACAAAAGTCAGCCTCATGTGGAGTGTTAGAGAGTGAATCAAGGTGCGATAGAGAGAGCACCCAAGTAAGCCTCATACAGGACGTATGAACGCGTGAGCGAGAGTGAATGAGTACATCAAGGCTGTACTTGATGTACTCATTCACATCCCCCCAGAAGTAATACCGAGAGCTAGTCCCTGGGGGGAACGATGGCAGAGCCCAATGGAGTTTAGTCGGTATTAATGGCAGCGTCACCATTCGAGCCCGTGTACTGGGCTAGTACGTACATATATTCTCCATTGTAAAAAAAACCCCCTCAGCAATTTTACCCATAGCACGGGTAGCATTACACTATGAAATTGAGGTTCCCTGTTTGGTGGATTTTTACCACTGGAACAGGTAGTCTATAGTGTAATTCTTAGCCGGTTGAAACAACCACTACCGACACTACACGGCTTATCTAGGCTGTTCGGAGAAAGAAGCAGACATTAAAGGACAACTTCCATAGATGACCGAACAAACGAAGTCGACGAAGCGCAAAACGAACAAATTTTCAATGCATTGAACATTATTTTGGTAATAAGGTACCCAGACTACATTGCCATGTTCGAGTGTACAGCGAACCAAAGCACAATAGAGTGATTTTAGACAATGAATGTTGGTAAAGTTTTTAGTGACTAAAAATTAATCCTAACAGCTTAGAGGCCTTAGAAATAGTGTACTCAATGTGGAGCTTAAAGTTTAGTTTGGGATTTAAGTGGACTCTTAATCTTTAACGGATGATTCCTGTTTGAGAACGATTTATGAGATATTGTAATCGAAATTAACTTTCGAGTGTTTGTGAGTAAACGATATAACCGAACACTTGAAAGCATTTAACATCATCCTATTGTCATAGGCGAATAGGAGAATACATCCAACTGGGACTGTAAGAATTCTGCGTCTTTGGCATTCCTAATAAGCTGGAATAGTTTGAAGTCGTCATCAAACGAAAGTTTCATGCACTTCAGCAAATTGTTTAGGTCGTTTAAATAGAGCAAAAATATGAAAGGTCCAAGATGACTGCCCTTAGGAACTTCTGATCTGCCAGCGTAATGACGTGCAGTCTCCAATTTTCACTGCCATTTCACGGTCGGTTAGGTACGAAAAAAGCCACTCCAGAAAAGAAATCTAGTTATTAATTTCGTCAAATGTCGCGGAGAAGTCGGTGTAAATGGCATCTACCTGTAGTCTTGCTTGCAAACATTAACTGATGAAAGATGTGTTAGATACTAAATTTGTGCTAGTTGATCGTTTAGGCATGAAGTCATGTTGGGTCCCGGATATGTAGCTAGAGCAGTTATGGGTGATCAAATCAAGCACAATCAGTTCGAATAGCTTAGATACTGCACATATTGCAGCTATATCTCGATAGTTCGAAATAACCCTTTTGTTCCCTTTTTTGAACACTGGGAAATGTATGAATTTTTTTCATAAAACAGGAAATCTTCCTGACGACAGAGAACTATCGCATGCAGCATTGATAATGAAAGCTGGAGAGTATCTGAGCAATTTTTTAGTTCGACAAATGGAATTCTATCGGGCCCTGGACTGGACGATAAGTTCAGCTTAAAAAATGCTCTGCTGACTGCAGTAGGTGTAATAATAGAGTGAGAGCCAATTGGAGAATATAGAGGAACGACATTAGCAGCTTCGGAGATAAATATTTCTTCAGAAAAAAACACTACTAAAATGTTAGCGGAATAAGTTACGTATTTCGGGCGGAGATGATGCTTGAACCCCGTCGAGTAACACAGCTTCCTCTGTTCGTTGACGTGATTCCAGAAAGTTTTAGGGTTGGTTCTAAGCTTGTTCTGTATATGTTGATATATGTGAGCAATTGTCAATAGTTATTTGAAGTGGAGGATGATGGTGGTAAATTTTTATAAGCGTATCTGGGGCAACATCTACTCTAACCAAACCATAAAGATCTTGAATGGAACCGGCAGTGTTATAGTCGCCAAAAGTCTCAGAATATACATTTTAAATAAAACGAATAGTTTTTTCAGCATTAATATATATGTACATATATTTAGGCGACAAACAAACCAAAACTAATTAGTTATTATTCTTTAAGAATTGGTGTTACTGACATAATGAAATAAATTAATAAAGCTACGTCACATCGCTTCAAGTTGCGTGATGTCCGCAATCGCTACCGCTCCGTCGGATTTAAACTGATTCATAGCCCCTATGTTTGAGTAATCCGGGAAAACGGGTAGATCACGCATAGTGTGATGACGTATCACGAAATTATCTTACAATTCCTTTGCAAATATTTCACTAAGTTTGTTTAAAATCATCTCTAAATTTTAAATTATTTGAATGAAAAATGAATTTTTAACCTGTCGTTGAAGCCAGCGATGTCGGGGATTGTTAGTCATTTCATTTCAATTGAATTTTTACTAGCTTCGAACTTCAAATGACGATACCTTCAGAACTACACGGTAGATTGTAGTAGTTTCAAGTTCTTTGAAATGAATAATGATTGTATTATACTATAGATTTAAGCTATAGATTGAAAGATAGTCTCAATTGCGCATTTTTGCAAATTCATATGCCTGTGTTACCATTATGGAGACGCCCTGTAGCTCAAAAATCTTCTTAAAAAGTAGTTTCCTAAACAACTTCATATTGCTGAAAAATAGTGATTTCCACTAGTTTTTGAAACCCATGCTATCAGATGTGATACACTATTATTATTAATTAACTATTATCTTTAACGAACACCGCCTTGAAAGGGATTTACAAAAAATGATCGAAAAAAGTAGTTAAAAATTTAAAACCTCTTTTTGATATATTAAGTGCTTACATCTTTTGAATAATAGAGATTTGGTGTTTTAGAAGAAAACTCTGGAAAACATCTGAAGGATAGGAAAAAAATGAAAAAGTTAAAAAGTTTTTCATGAACTGACCCTTTGTAATATGTTTAAATTACCTTCACGGTGGACAATATAAAAAATTTAGTTTCGTTTTCATGATAAAATATAGAACTTTACAATATTTTTCTATTATTTCAAATAGTGGGTAGGGTGGTTTAAAATGTTTTGAAAACGGAAAATTATCCTTTTAATGGTTCGAGATAGTTGCGCTGTCTTCCAGAAAATTGAAGAAAATAAAATTTAAAAAAACTTTGCCGAAGACACTAAAACACTATTTCATGTATTTTTCATTTTACGATAAATTTACCAAAAAATAGGATGTTTTTTGAAAAATGGTTACATTTGGATTTCTCGCGCAATGGAAAGTATAAAGGCTAGATCTTGCATGTCTTCAGCAAATTTGTCTAAAATGTGCTGCTCTACAACTTCATCGAAGACAGTAAAGCTGTATCTCGAACCGTTAAAAAGTTCAATTTTAAGTATTTCTACAATTAAAACCACCCTAGTATATGTTTGAACAAAAAGATAGGCCTTGCAAAGTACAACAAGTTTGCCAAACATATTGTAAGCCAAAAGTTAATATTTTTCCTGCAAAATTCACATTCTGGACCACTGTGCACTGACGGAAAGGTCCAAACGAGTGGAGAAATATTTATGAAGGAGTTCTCATGACGACGTTACATCGTCGCTGTTTTGCTATCTTATAACAAGCGCCATTTAGCATGTTTCGAGAAAAACGATTCTTAAAGTTTGATATTGAATATCTTGAAACTCATAAACAGAATAAACAATCCAAAGAAGACAATTGATGCTTCTATCTATTCTGTATTAATCTTTCAAATATTACAAAGATGGGTTGATTAAGTTGTGAGTTTTTACTATGAATGTAAACAAAAGTCGCACTCACACGTGTCATAGGCGTGTATTGATGGCAAAATTTGTATGACGTGTTATAATCGTGCATGGAAAATTTTTCGTAGAAAATCAATTTTTAACTTTTATTCATATCTTTGGGCTCATTTCGTCTATAATCGGTGAGATGCATTTTAAAGGAGATGAGTCAGGGAATCTAGAAAAAATAGTTATTTTTTGTTACAGTGTTGCCAAAAATGCTATATTTCCAGTTCAAAAATTAAACTGTGTTTTTCTCACAACTCGTGTATTTTTCTTTTGAAAATTTTATGTCATTGTGTTCCTCAGACATTTTTACACATAAGAACATCTAAAACTTCAATAAAACTTGAGCAAATCCCTAGATACAGTGATTTGAAGCAAAAAACTAACAATTTCTCATCATGTTTCTCGCTATATCTAGGTAACCAAGTAGAATTTCAAAATTCTGAAAACTGTACAGTCTGTAAAGATTTCGGACAAGTAATGTGGCATATCTAACTCAGTTCACCCCAAAATGGCGTTTGTCATAAGATAGCACAACAGCGACGACATTTGATTAGCTTTCCCTGGCACTATTGCGAAGTCTCAACCACAGCGTATGATATAGCAGTTGTGGTGTGAAGGAGTTGAAGGAAGTCTAATAAAACCGTGGTTGTACGGTGCAGTGCCAGCGGTCAATATCAGACCAAAAAAGAAAAAAAAGTCACGAGTTTCGCGTTGAATTCACACTAGTTTGGAATGTTTGATAATTGGCACAGCATTGACAAACGCAATTCGAATAACATATAAATTGCTATGAAAATTACACACAGGTGCCATAGAAATTTAAAAGATATTTTTTATTTTCCAGGCAACAAAACAAGAGATTCGAGATGTGAAAATTTAAGTCCGACCGAGAGCCTCCGAATGCTGCGCTGCAGAGGCTTCGACTTATTTTCCCTCTTCCTATTAATCATTCGGTTTCTTGCCCTTTGGTCTAGTGCCCATACGACCTAATGTTCACTAGAGTGGGACATGGTTATGTGAAAAAAATAAAATTTTGCACCGAGTAACTTTTTCGGTCCCATTTAGCTCCCAGAACAACTCTGCAAATTTTTAGCTCGATCGGTGAAGCTATATTTTGCGCCCACGGTTTAAAGTTTACATGGGATTTCGTATGGGAAAATTGCATTTTGAAAATTAATTCTTCCAAGAGTCGCCAGTTACCTCCTAAAAACAAATAGATGTCTGATTTTTATTTGTCAAGAAAACCAAGTCTAGAAGACCGCGAAGCGACCCGATGCTTGTGGAAAAGTTATTAAGCAAAAACCGATTGATGCCCCGTAGATTGATGAGAATTTCACTTTTCATAGCATCACTGCTTCTGACGGTCGAATTATGCACAAATTTTTTAACTTTCTCTTATTATGTACAAAAGAAGCCTCAATTTATCCCTCAAAACTCTCGCGAAGTGGCCAAACAGCATAGATAAATGATTAAGACACATTAAGAGAAGATTAAAACAAAATTACGTAGAATTGAACAACCAATAGCAGTGGTGCTAGATAAAATGAATATTTTATCAATCGTTAGAGCATCAATCGGCCTCTGCTTAAAAACATTTTTCTCAAGCGTCAGATCGTTTCGTGGTTTTCGAGACTTTGTTTCTTTGTTAAATTTCCTACAAAATCCACATAACGATTTATTTTTAAGAAGTAAAGGGCGACTCCTGGAGGAATTATTTTGTGAAAGTAAATTTTCCCACACCAGATCCCATGTAAACTTTAAACAGTGGGCGCAAAAATATAGTTTCAGGGATCGAGCTAGGATTTTGCACACTTGTTCTAGGACCCAAATGGTACCTAAAAAGTTTCTCGGAGCTGGAATCTAATTTTTGTCCCACCCTAATGCCCACCCGCCCTAGTATCAATTCGACCTAGTGTTCATTCGATGTAGGGTCCATTCGACATAGTGTCCATTTTCTATAATGCCCATTCGGCTCAATGTCCATTCGGTCTAATCTTCATTCGGATAAAATCGTTATGCAGATGTTGTCAATAAAATCGTTATGCAGATGTTGTTAAACAAACATTGAAGACAATTACAAAACAAATGATTTTTCACGGTGTCACTACGAATCGAGAAAACGCCATGTTTCACAATTCCTGGAAAGCTATTGTCGAAGTTGCGAAAATATTTCTGTCAGTGCAGTAAGTCGGAGTTCATCATAGAAACCTGCCAACCACACTTGCCAATGAGCTTCATCTGAGAAAATCTCGAAAAGATGAAAAGAAAAAAAAACGCTAAATTCACACCGTTGGCAAAATTATCAACAAAATCAATTAGTAATACTCTAGCAATGCACATAACATATTGAATAATTTTCATGAAAATTGTGTAAAGACTGGCGAAGAAAACTGCTTGGTTCGTTCTTGAAGATGGCCACTTTCTGAGGTACTCTCAGTTGAATCTTAATTGAAAGTAGACTCCGGTTTGGACAGGCCAGGAAAAATAAACCGACCGCACTCCGGTAGTTGGTGTAACCATAGGTTCATTGGGTCGATGTAACCTGTAACCAAATTATAACTTTACCACAATTCTATGAGATAATTCATCCTATATTTTTGCTTGGTCGGTTCTCGTACCCGGTGCTGTGCTTGTGTGATTTTGCATACACCTACTAAAATCATGCCTATCATAAAATAAAAATCCTAACAAATTTTTCTATCGTTCATGCAGTCTCAATCCCACCACTAGAACAGGTGAATTCACAAACCCCAAACTGTTCCAACAATAGGAGCACTGCACCGTTCCAGTGCACGAATGCCCCATCCCCCAATCAAGATTACGTGTTCGATACACAGGTGTGGATTTGAATTTATGAGAAGCAACAGGCCCGAAGCAACCGACACTAACTGGCTACCAAGGAAACCATCCTGCAAGTGGATTCCTGCTGTGAAGCTCGAAGGTTCAATTTGCACTAAAAATACTCGATCGGACTTTCGGAAAGGGTGAAAAAGATAGATGAAGAGCAATAAATCAACAGGTGCATTTCTTGATTTGATACTCTGAAGTGGTTACAATTAAATGGAGTACACTTGTCATTCTTGAAACGTATTTATGTTTCTCGGTACATATGTGTCATATGTGCATCATTTCAATCGATGTCGATAGTGCAGTTCGATATTGCAATACCGTAGAAAAACCAGTAATTAAAAAACAATATGACCGATGAGTTGATGGAAAATCAATTTTGGCGTTATTTCCAATTTGTTGAAAATGGCCAAAGTTACAATGATTTGTACCCAGCAGGCTGTGATGTCTTTGTAGTCCTGCATGAGAAAAAGGCATAAAAAACAACATCCACCCGGCGAAACACGATATATTAATTCAAACGAGACACCTGTAGCCTGCCAGTACGCGATATCATCGTCAAACTGTGTGGCTGAACGACGATAAAAGGTTTGGTTGGTTGCGCGGTCATTTTCGGAGTTGCCTCGCTGTGCTGCTAAATTCATGATGCAGTAAACAACGAAAAGCAACAAATGATAGTGAACATCTGCCGGTTCGAGATCGGAATCCTGTAGCGGTGTTCTTCGATAGGCACGGTCGGTGGTGGCGGTATGGTGACTTGGGCGGAACTGACGGAATACCAATTCAGGCAACAGATCGAGCAGGTGCTGTTACCTACCTACCTAAATAGCGTTCGGAATCAGAAAGGGTTCAGCTGTGTCGAGTTCGGTCCGTGGGTTTATAAATCAATAGTGTGACATGACAAATGTTTTGCTCTGTGAATGTTAGAAGGATACGCTTGCTGTGGCGACTGTGCTTATAAAAATTTATACAAAAAAAACAGACCGAAATTTTGATTTCAAAAATGTTATTTTGATACCATTTTATATTATTTTCTTTTTAAAATCTTTTGCATAGTAAGACGATGATATTAGAAAATTTATGATTATGCGCGTCAAAACCCAAAATATCTTTATTTGTCCAGATAAATCTTGGCATGTGGCAACACTGCTAACACCTTTTCCAGGCTACGCTTTCAATACCAAAAGTCCCCATTCAACCAAAGAGTCACCACAATACAATCTTCAGGATCTTGTGAAATGCGAAAGTAAACCAAAAGGTCACTAAAAGATCGTACCACCTGTTTGCTAAGTCGTGACACTCTCGCTATGGCCACCGAGTTGCCTACTCTCCCTTCAAGACGCCACTGAAGCTGTGCTGGCTATACTATCAGACTACTTTAATCATCTCTTTCGTATCTACCTGGCAGAAAGTTTTTGTCTCCCCGTCAACGTGGCTACTAAAATCATACACACACATACACCAGCACAGCTTCGATGAAGTAGCAGAATCTGGCTTACTGCGATGCGGTGAGTGTCTGCTAGGCCTATTACTGTTCAAACCAAGACCCCTACGCTAAAGTCAACACCAATACCTATGCCAACTGAGACTCCGGGTGGTGCTCCAAAAGCCACGGGTCCCACTTGGAACGGCAAACGAGCAAACGAGTGAGCAACAAAAAGTTCGTTGAACTAACGCCGTGTTCAAAGAGTTGAAGTAGCAGGGTCAGGCTGATCTTTAGGTTCGTTTTTCTTATGCTTCTTGCGCACCTCGTGCAATCGTTTGCGTCTCCGTTCGGTCCCGTTTTACGTTGAATGTAACTAATTTCTTTAGTTTCTGTTCTCCCTTCGTTCGCGATAACCGGTAGTCTCGCTTCACGGGATCCAACGAAAAAAAAAGTGCTGCTGGGAGCCGCGAGTTCGAGGGGTCCAACCGTATGCGGTTCGAGTACTCCTTCAGCTGCACTCGAAGAAGTTTTACAATCTCTCTCCCTTCACCAATCAACACTTGGTTAACAATCAAAAACTAATTTGTCACCAGTTTCGAACGCAACAAGTTGTCCCCTTGGTCGACACCCATTCCATCGCTTCTACTGTCACCGAGGAGAAAGGGCCACACCAATCCACCGGGCTGGACAAGTGTGTGGTGAGGGGAATGCGAAAAGTCTCTCGATTGTCCTGCCTCCGCTGATGGGCGATGTACTCGGTGGAGGGCGGACCACTATTCCCTGTCGTTCGTCTTTGTTAGGTCATAAATTTTTACAACTTCTCAAACTCTTTTTCCTGCTTCTGGACTCCGGTTCCGGGCGAGGGTTGAGGTACTAATAGCACGTCGTAAAAATTGCGCGCGAATGGCAAACCACCAGTCAGTGCAGCTACGAACAGGAAGCGAAAAAGCACACTTTCCGAACTTTGGGTTTGCAGGAAAGATAAAGCGACAAAATGTTTACCATCTACCCGAAGGGTTCTCGTTGTCGGGGAGAAGCGAAAAGTTTTCAAGATTGAGGCAAAAGTAGTTTTGTTGGGGAACACACACACAAAAAAAACTGACGGACAAAAGTCCGAGAAAATCTGTCGAGAGTTGGTCGCAGACTGATTTGGAAGTAGTTAAACTCGAAAGAAAAGCGAATTTAAAAAAAAACTCTGTCAGAAATTGTGGGAAAAGGAAACGGCGAAATTGGTCAAATCAAAACGGGTAGGCATGTGCGCTGCACGCGAAGTCGTTTACTGCTTTTGCTGCGGAGATGACAACATTATCTTAAATGGGCCTTTAATGTGGATAACTGGAACAATCCCGCGATGGCGTCGGTAGGTGGTCCGCTGATCGACAGCGGTTAGACAGTCTTTAGAAAGCTTCTGGTGGTAACGGGGAATGTACGGCAACCCATTTTCGTGGTTATGATTGAATTTTATTTGTCCCAAAAACAGACAAATTGATCAATTATGCTTAAGTTGTTGTTCTCTTGACACATAAACATTAGGCTGACAGTTGCATTAAAAATGAAATTGGGTCGGAAATCATACATCAGCGACTAGAAATGATGAATTCATTAGTGGCTGTAAATAACGTGAGGGCATTTTGATGCATTCAAAGTTGCACAACGGATGTATCCGGGAGGCCAATTTTATCATGTATATTGACAAAAAGCAAAAATAGCACAGATTCTACATTGCAATACTACCCATGATCGCATAGTTGTCCCGTTTTCTATGGGATTTCCTATCTTTATGGGACAGATATGCGATCATGGGCAGAATATGTGTCAAGAATTTAAAAAATCAGACTTTTTCTAACTTTGGAATATGTCGAGTATTGGAAGTTTAACTATTTTTAATTTCACTGCAGTAGACTCCCTACCGTACGTCTCAACATTGCGCTCCACATTTTTATTTCACCTCTTCAAGCAAATTTGCACAGATCGTCTAAGTGCTGGTATAGTACTCGCTGGCGAACAAATTAAATGCAAGTTTCTTCGTCGAATAAAAAATGCAACCACCAATCACATCCGATTGGGAGCAAACCACTCCGAAGCAAAGAGTTGTCAAAAACTCTGAGCTCGCAATCTATTTACCCACAGTCAGTTAGAGAACGCTTTTTCCCTCTTTTCGTCACGAAAACCAAATCTCCCTATATACAGTGAGAGGCACTCGTATGGTCGCACCCAACGCTCTGAACTTATGTGCGCAAGATGTACAAGCCAACAAACCGAATTCTGATCGCGAAAACTTGTGTCCTGAAACTTTTCGTCATGGATTGCAGAACTTGCGTTGAAATCTACCTCCATTTACACCGAAAAAATAGTTCAACAATCAATTCCGATTTAGTAACTCACAGAGCATGTTCGAAAAAATAAAATGTCGATTTTTGCCCAAAAAGTTCCGATCTGGCAGGTGGTTTGGGCATGTGGTGAAACTAGCAGTCTCTTAATCATTTCTGGAGCAACAAACTGTGTGATATACAAGACAGAGTGAATTCAGAAGTTTAAGCCTGATCTGGTATCTTGAAACGTCGCTCGAATCATATTGGAATAGTATGAGATGAGATTACGCGAATTTTGTACCGAAAGAGGTGAGATCCAACGAATTCGTCGACGTATTGACCGCATCTCAACATGATTAAGCATCTCAACATGATTGAAAGTGAGCTGGAGACGAAAAGAAATTTGTACCATCTAGAATGAGAGTTTTCTTTTGTAGACACGTTATAAGAATTTCGCGAGCGAAAGTATCCGCATTGAAAAGGGATAGAATAAAAGAACTTTTGATCTTCTTATTTTCTCGCTGTGACAACCTTGGGTTACATACGTTCGTAGTGCCCGGTTGCTACGCGTCATTTTCTAAACAAGCAAAATGCACCACAACCGAAGAAAACTTTCGTCTGAATGGCAAACGAACGGTTCGTGATACGATTTTTCCCATGCTTGGGCATGGTGTTCATGATCAGCTATCATGTTTCTTCAACAAGGTTACAGGTGTGAATCCAGCGTATTCGATCTTAGCTTCCTCGTAGATGGCGCTGGCTGTAGATTTAGAGGTACTTGGCGCACAGTGGTCGGAAATTAACGAAAACGTGGAATAAATTAATGACTCCTCGTTATAGAATTATAATATCCTCGGAAAAGTTGATGCTTGGTATCTAGGCCATCATGTTGTGTAATCAAAGTAATTAGGAGCTCGGCCGCCCGGGTGGCGCATCAGCCAACTGATAGTGTCTTGTAAAACCTCTTTGATGCTAGGCATGACACGAAGGCCTAGATAGCAAACATCAACCTTGCCCAAGACACTATACTTCTATAACGTAACCATGAGAAGTAATTAATTTATTCCACTGTGTGGTGCAGCTTTTTATGCTATCATTATTGTCTGGACCACATCCACAAATTCGTCCACCGCTTTTGGTTCAGATGATGATATTTTTGACTGTGTGCCATATTGGATGCCCGCAGATACGTTGTCAACGGTTCCGTACTATTTCTCGCAATCTGCAGGTATTAATGTTGGAAACAGACTGATTACCATGGGCGTACCCTATTAGGCATAAACACACTAGGCATACGGACGTTTGGCATACGTACGTTAGGCATAACGAACGTTAGGCATAAAGACGTTAGGGATAATGGACGTTAGGCATAATATACGTTAGGCATAATGGACGGTTGGCATAATGAACGTTAGACATAAATTATAATATTGTAGTATCACTTTAAAGAATTCAGTTTTTGACGGTGACGGCCCCGGGTGGTGAGAGCGCAAATAGTTGAAATTTTTTTGACATTGTAGAATTACTCTGAAAGCTGATCAAACTCGATCAACATTTTATTCTTTGCTCAAATAAAAGAGACAAACCGAGAGCTTGGTATGCGTAAAATTAGTAGGCGTTAATTTCTCGGCCAACAACCGATAAATTGTACATGACTAGAATAGACTAAACACTCTTGTTTAAAATCAGTCTCATTTGTATCAAGGTATGAATAACGCACATCAACCCCTTCATGCCCATGTTGTTTACAAACAAGAACGTTTTTAAAGTTATAACTTTTGATTTGGGCAGAATTTACTCACAAAAACAAGTAAGACTAGTAACTGGGACTATTATCTTTCATTTAGGCGCTAAGTATTGTCCCTAGAACTGAAGCTATTGCTATTAGTTTGATAGAACTCTGCTGGCGCAGTGCTACCAGCGATATTTCCAGTTAGCGTTGATAAATGAAATTTTGATATATCTTCATTATTTCTCGTTATTATCGAAAACTGCTAAAACGTATAAATTTGGACCGTCTTCGACTATTTTTTCTAACATATAGATTACTGTTAATTTTCTAGGAGAATTATTTTAAGCATCGGAAGGTAAATATTGAGAAGCTTCCAGCACTGCGAAAGAAGCATCTATCATAACGGGGTTTTCGTGTATGTTTTGAACCCTATGAACGCTAGAAAAAAGTGGGACATGAAAGGGTTAACTTAGATTAGTTCTTATATACATGCATGGTGTAATAGTACAAGAAGAAAATATATAACCTTGAAGAAAAACTTATGAAAGAAAGAATGATGTATTTCATTACTCATTCAACGAATATATGAATATTGCTGCTTCTATATTGATTATCTCCCATATTATTAAGTTTATTGATTATATTCTCAAGGACATCCATAGAACTACGAAAACTCTCTGATATTAGAGTTCATTATTTTGCTTTTTTAAATATTTAAATGCAACGGTATTAGTAATACATCTAAGAGGCTTGAAATGGCTTTTCTATTCTATTCTATTCTAAACCTCACACAGCCAGTATTGAAAAGTATCCTGGAAAACACTGCAGTTATTGTGTAGTGTTTTTCTTGTCAATATTAATATTTGAAGCATATTTTCTTGGGCAGAGTTGGGTTTGAAGATGTTTCAAAATTAGACTGCAATTAAATTATTCAATTAATGAACATTTCGATTAACGAATCATTTCGAATCTTAAAGGAGGAAGAAACGAGAACAACCGTACCGACCATTTCAGTTTAAAGGGGATATGATAAATCGTTGGGAGTGACTTGGCTAAGAAGATTAATGTCACTTCTTTGGTCGTTTGGGATGGGACAGAGGTAAGTACACCTTGCTCTGGCTAATAAGCCTAGGATAAAGCGCCTTTACTCACTCTCAAACTCTGAAATGAAAAATAAAGCAAAATGTTCTAAGAGGCTTAAAATGGCCTTGTACCAAAACTGTTGACTAAAATGAGGGGATACTTTCTTCATCTCGTCCATGGAATAGAAAAAAACTTGCAAAAGATGAAGATCTCGCATAGTATTTTCAATTTTGGAGTGTCTCGTTAAAATTAAGCGAATGTATGGTATAACATAGCGTTATTTTTACTAAACCGAAAAAATAAGCGTAAGGTTGAAATCTCTATAATAACGAGAGCCTTGCGACTATTTAAGTATTTTTGTGAATTATAACTATCGTCCATTATGCCTAACGTACATTATACCTATCGTACATTATCCTTACGTATATTATGCCAATCGTCAATTATGCCTAACATACTTATGTTTAACGTATGTATGCCTAATGTACTTCTGCCTAACGTCGCGCACCCGATTACTATTTGATAGCTCTATGCTAACCAATTAGTGCAAAGGCGATTAAAATGTTGTTATTAGTTTCAACAATAATTTCCTCACGACAATATTGTTGGGGAGCGAAAAATGGAAGCGAATGTTGATACATTTTTAGAGTGACTGATCCATATATGATGGACATCCGACTGAAAGAGAGACTGAACTAAACATTTTGTTCAATACTATTGTATACCTACTCAATTTGTGATAAAATGAAAAGATCATATACTCTGGTTACTAGAATTACATAGCGTGTAACTTTTATTGAGCACCTGAATGAGTAGTTTATACATCGTTTATGATCATGGCAACTAATTCTGAACTAGTACTGTTCTCGAACAGTTTCATTGCATAGCGTTCCACATAATATCTTCTACAACATTTTCACATCAAGTTGTTCGATCGTTTTCTTGCGTATCAACTATACAAAAGGTGGTTACAAGTTAGGATAAGTCGAAATATTTCCGTCAAATTGTATACTTGCGGCGGAGGATTACCCCTCTACCCCGCTAAAACGAGAGACCGAATTCATAGATAAAAAATTCCAAGAAATGAGACTAATACTCATAAAAAATGTTTGGTTGTTTTCAAATGAAAATTCGGATCAAACCAAAGTAACGGTTAGGCCAATAATTTTCTATAGTAAAACCAACATGCAAATTGTTATAGAATTAATTTAATTATTAAAATTAAGTATTGCGTTAAACTCTTAACCAAGTTTAGAGACTCAGAGATTCAAAGAAACAACAATAAAAATACACGAACATCCAATGAAATTGCGATCAAAGGATCTACAAATCCGTAGATCCGAATTATCTGAAGATACGAAGATACTAAAATCCTGAAATGGAACCTAGCGTCCTACAAATTTCGAATTTTTAACTGTCCAAAGATCTGCCGTTCGAATAATCCAACTATTCGCAAGATCCTAATGAACCGAAAGATCCAATGATCGTATGATATAGAAGATGCATAGATTCAAACTATTCACAGGTCCAAGAAACAAAAATCTTATCCAATCCTTCAAAGATCTGAAAGATCCAAAGATGAAAAGATCCAAAATTCGAATCAAGAATCCAAGAATTAGATTGATCTAAGATACTAAAAAATAATAATTGGAAAGATTGGAATGAGCTAAAAGAGTCAAAGTATCCGATAATCAATCCACGAAGTGATAAATATGAAAATTCGAAAACCATTGAAAGATTTACATTTCCAAGGACCTATAAAAGTATAATTTTTATTTAAAATGGGTATCTGGTGGACAATATGGTGATTCTCCTTAAAGTTAAAATAAACCGCTTTTAACAATTTCACGAAATGTCCCAAAACGAATTTGTCCCATCCATAAGACACAATGGAAAAGTGAATCTTCAGCGGGGTTGTTCTTGACTCGCTGTATTTTATTATGAGACTTAAATGCATTGATAGGCAGTCCAAAAATTGAATCCAAAAAAGATTCAATTTAGTCAATGATTTAGTCAAGATATTTAAGGATTCCATGATCAAAAGATCCACAATTCCCGTTCAGTTATCCAAAGATCTGAAAAATTCAAATGATCTGCAATATCTAAAAATCTAAAAATTCAAAGATCCGAGGAATCCGCAGACACCCGAAAACCTAATGATGCAAAAAACTATTAAACGCAAGAACCCAAAGATATCCGAAGATCTAAACCATAAGATTTAAAAGATACAAGTCGATAAAAATGTATTTAGCTCTCCTTTCCCCCAGCCAGCATCTAGCATTGCTAGGTTTGAGTGATTGTGGGTATTTAAAATTGTTGTACAAACTGAATTAAAGCACACCTGTGTGTCTGAATGTTTTAGAATAAAATTCTGGGCGGTGTTTGCTCCCATTAAAATAGATGTTTCAATATTTTGATTCTACTTTCGACAAATATCTTTGATAATCTATTAAGGAAGCCCTTTTTAGCGAATGACGCAAAATCTTTCCACAACGGAACGTTACTAAATAATTCATAGCTTAACCCTTAAAGGCGCAAATCAATTTTTTTAGAATTTTGTGAAAATCGTCTAACAGCTATATCACGTTAATACAATAATTTTTAGACGATTTTCAGGATGTTGTTTTAAAACAACATTGCGCATTTAAGGGTTAAACTATCATGAAAAAAAGTTGCTAATAAACGAGCAGCTAGATTCGTGTTTGCCTTCCGATAGAGAACTTCTGGGGAATCTTGACTAGGATGATCGAAATCGATACCAATATAACAGCATTAACAGCCTAAACATTTGAATCTAAATTCGATTTGGCAACACTTCAAAACAGATTCGATGATCATACTGATGGTACTCGGTTTTGCAATAATAATTATTATTATACAGTGAAAGAAAAATAGGGTGTGACTAAACGAAGGTCCATCACTGTACACTGCGTACCAGTCTGTTTAAGACTCGCAAAGCAAGTTTAAAGAAAAAAGTTCAGTCCACCATCGAGAAACTTGCCGCGGCAATAAATGTTGCCCTAAAAATTACCGCTTAGAACAACGTTAACGTATCGTGGACGAACTTTGCCGAACAAATTTTTATTGGAAGCTGAAACTAAGTAAGCCTTGAGATCGGGCACAATCGAAATGGAATCAGAAACAGAGTTGACTTGAATATTGATGCTATAAATGCTTCAAACAGGATAGTTATTAATTTTAAGTCTGTAAAATTTACGATAATAATCAATGGGTACCAAGCAACTGAAAATTTCATAATATGTATATGGAAATGGTGACTTTCAACTACATACCAAGTTCATTTTAAGTTCAACGAAAACTTTCGTACTGCATCGAAATTCGAACAAGCTTTTTTATTAACGCAAGTTACATTTGTGAATTTTCAGGCGGTGGTGAGCTATTTTCGTCCGCGTCCCTTAACACCTATTTTTATAAAGTGATTCATCGGCAATGCTATCTTTGAAAATGAACCACCTTAGTTATGCCAACTATTGTTTTCCGATCTTTTTTAATGCAAATAATTAAGCAGTCTTCATTTCGTTACATTCTGAATTGCACATATTTTGTCGTATGTAAATGTTTAAATGTTCTTTGATTTGAAGGCATTGTAAGGGAATTCGTATCCGCCGGTTGATGCCAATCAAGCTGACATTTCATTAGACTGACTAACTAACAAACTAATTTATTTGTTTGTTTAGTCTTTATTTGACCAACTAGGAAACGAACCCATTGGAAAATGCGCATGGTCTTGTCTGAGTGAATGATGACTTTTCGATTATGGATGAGGGTAAAGAATTGAAAATTCGCAAGAACAATTCAAAACCAATTACCAATTTGCGGCAATAATTTCAGCACGAGGAAAAAATGTTTTATTGACATATTTAATGGTTTACTCTGAATCCTTTAAATAGTTAGTCAATTATACTGAGGTAAGAATAAGTACGTACTCTTTGGAGACGGGGGTGATTGATTCGTGCATGATATTAATATAGTTTAGGAACGCTGCATCGATATTTTTCTGTTTCGCGTCTTCATTGTAATATTTCAACATTTACCCGAACGATGGGGAAAATTTCAAGTTACGGGATCTAAATAAGTTTGTGATAATACCTATAAAGGACCATTTATAAATTCTGCCCCGCTATTACGAAGAAGTGCTATGACAAATTGTAACATAAATAGGAGCAAGTCATGTGTTTTGACGCAATCGGCCGTTTTACGCACAATTGTACCATTTATATAGGAAATTCCAAAGAATATGAACTTTGCGTGTAGCGGCAGTAATGAACTAAAACAATGGTTTGTTCAATAAAGATTCAGAGGGTGATAATCTGAAAGAGAATTAGTATTGGGAAATCTTTGCGTAACATAATATATGAATGGTTCACAATACCGCTTTTAAACTCATTGTTTATGTTCCATCTTATATTGTCGACAGCACTGCCTACAGCCGGCTGACCAGAGTTCAAATTGTTTTCGATGAAACAAACTCTCGATAAATGGATACGCCTTAACATCTATAGAACATTTACGTATCGATAAACTATTCAAACTTTTTATGCACGAAAAATCAGACGCATCGCTTGCTTGAGGCGAATCCTGACTAACAATCCGTGGTACTTATGGGAGTGTCACTGAGTCAGGGCCTTCCGTTAAGTAAGTACCACATCAACGCTTCCTTTCGCATATCCCAACTCTTATCACGGAATTGTGGCTCTCAGGCAAAATTCTTGCTTGGATTGGATCAATTGTTATCCCCAAACAATGCTCCTCAAATAGTCTGGCAGAAATGAAAGTCGTCAGTCTGCAATCTACGAAGTAACCCGTGCTTACGCAAAGCAACGCAAGTTTCATTTGTGAATTTGTAACAACATGAATGTTAAAAAAGCCGATGAAAAAGCCTAACAACTTCGAGGCAAAACATCAGATTTTTTTCATTTTTAGATGAGGAACTGTTTAGCGCTAAGTCGGTACCAAATACTGATGAGAAGAAATCATCGATACACAAATTGCTAGACTTACTTGTATTGTGGTCATCTTTATTGCACGATTTACATCACAAAAAAAACAAATTTATAAATTGGCTCAGTTTATTATACTTTTTCATTCTAATGCCATTATTTCACCAATATGGTGGTATGGTTTGGCGTTGTTTCGAAAATTAGATAAATCAGTTTCAATAGAAGACCAAAATTTCACAACACAAAGTAAATAAATACATTAGAAATGATTGTTTTTTGATGACACATTTGAACCCAGTGCTTCAAAATCTATTTCCTAGTGTCGAATTTTTTAGCAATATTTTTATATTTTATTATATTGCATCTACTGTATAAACTCGACCAATTTTTATATTTCTCTTTGAAATCCCACATTTCTCACAAAACCTTCTGAGATGAAATCAGAAAACACCATAAAATATTCTGTTATTCTAATTTCGTTCCTGTTGTATGCGAAACCATGAAACTTTATTACGATAGCAATCTCGTAGGATATGGCTTTCCGTGTCGCAAGCAATATCGAAAGCCGTAGTTCATCTGTACCGATTAAGTAGAACGGCTTAGTTCCGGGTAAAACAAACTGGGCCATAAATTCCCCTTATTTTACAACCCGAGAGGCAAAAGTGGCAAACGCCTGTAAAAAAGAACTGCCCCAATCCCACCCACAATGTCCACAAAACGTCAGTTCATAAATTATTACTTCTTTCCTGGGCCTGGTTCGGTATGATCGTTTCTTGGACCTATAGTTTTTGTTTGCGTAGATAATGTTGTAATAATGTCCTCTTCCACTGATTGCGAACGTACCACCTCCCACTCCCACGGCGGACATTCCGAATGAAAGGGTCACAATCAGTGAAGATTTGTGGTTCGCCGGTTCGGTTCGGTCCTTGGGCCTGCCCCTGTTTAATGGCGAACAACACACTACTCCGGTTTCTGGTTCCCTGTTTTGTAAAGGAATTCTTATCAGTTTCGCAAGCCAAAGTCGCAAGTAATGCAATGCAGCAAAGAATTTTATTTATAGAGTGAGAATGATTCTCGCCAGGAAAGTATTTGTTACCCGTGTTTCGTGTAGCGATGGGAAAATGGCAAGTGCTTACTAGATTGCACCGATTGCTATGTTGTAATAAAACACTTGACGAATGGAACGTACAAATTCCTCAACCACCCAAGCCAACTAAATGCGATATGGGGCATAAATTGCCAACCGTCAAGACGTTGCTGTCGGTAAACTGTTTTGTGCGGGAAGGGAGCATAAAACTTGCCTCCTATCAGGACGAAACAATCCGGATTAATAAATTATGCCTGCAGTTCTCGGTGCCGTTTTCCGTCGCGGGTGTGTTTGTGTGGTTTACACGGAAGACAATTAATAAAATTTGAAGAGTTGATAAAAACATTCCGGTGCTCGTTTACGTGTCTACACTCGAGGTCCTTCAGCGTCGACAGTGCCAGCGGGTGGTGAATTTTTCATTTACTGGAACCAACCACACTGCACCGAAGATCGCCTTCCAGATACTGTCAACTGAGTGAGTTAAATGTGCGGATATTTAATTGTGTCAGGAACTTTGTTACCACACTTTAGTCCTTTCATGGAAAAAAAAATGCATAAGTGATAAAAATGCGATTTTTCCGGGAGAGGAAAAAGTGTTACGTGCAGCAAAATAACGTTAGATTACCATACCGTATGCAGACATGTGTCACCAGCAAATGCAAATTTTACAAGGTGGATAATAACTTCCCAGAAACTATAAAAAATCCATATAGAATCCACAAGCGTTTATGAAGTTCGCGTCGAGCACACGACTCCATTTTGCTGTAGATTTTTTTTCTGGTGAGTCATCTATCAGAACAACCATTCTAAACTAAACAATCGCTCGTGTCAAAAGTTATCGCCAGCTTCCGTGGAGTACGCCGCAAACAATGGTCAACTGTAGTGAAAATACCACTTCTTTACCCCCCACCCAAAGCAACCGACTGTTGATGAAGTAACAATTGTTCCGAATCTGAAATCCGTCACGACCGGCACGGCACGTTCATTCCAGCAAACGCCACCGGCTTCAACTAAACTGAAGGGGTTCTTTGTTATTGCATTTAGTTTAGTTTAGCTTGAAAGTGCGATACGCATACCGGGTGTATGTCACGAATGCGCTACTCCTACGCGCAGCACTATCCACTTTTTTTTCTCTATTCTATAATAAGAACCCAAGACTAATCAAGCCGAACGAGGCTGATGCGGTCCCGCCAAACCAGCAAAAGCCCGGTTGGTGTAATGTGCGCCATTAAAATGTATCAGTTACAGTTCACTTTTCCATCTGAACCTCGCGCCCTCGGCAGCAGTTAAATTAAATACGAGATATGAATGACATAATCCGTTCCTATTCTTTTCTTGAGGCAGGAAAAAAAACAAAAACCACCTTCGAACAGCACGATCTGGCCAGGCTGACAAGTGGTGACCCGGGGGGGGGGGCGATAGGAAAGACACATTCGGAACGACGACGACGAGGAACGAAGCCGTGTGACAACTCAGGGCGCGGGGTTTTACTTACTTTTTATTAATAGACGCGTTAACCTCAAAGAAAAAAATGGGGTCCTGACGTTTCCTGGCCTGACAGACGCATGTTTCAGCATGTATAATTTATGCAGCAGACGGAGTGCGTTGTAATCGCGTTCTTTCACTGTGGAAACGGCTTCCCGCAAGCCAACATCTGTGTGTATAGATGAATAGGAGGCATTATCACCAAATTATCACTCTGGACTTCACTGTCTTCGTCTTGTTCCTATTAGAACTTGGGCGAGTGGAGTGGTGAAGCAGGTGGCTACCAGTGGAAGCTTAATACTGTTGACAAATGTATAATGATATTCAGTCGGCTCCATGAAGATAATTAAGTTCCACAGTTTAAAGGTTTGGATTGATAGGCAAATATTCTATACATTTGTTTCATGTACTGTACATCTATTTACGATCTATTTACATCTATTTATGACCGGAGTGCAAGTGCTTTTTAACCCCTCTTCGACCTTGAGCGAGTTGGGGAGCCTGTCTTGGATATGGCGGGTTTGGACATCGGGCTCTGTTCAGCCTCTGTAAAAAGCTATATAAATCCGAAAGCATCCTCTGTCGAAGTACCTTCTGCTAAGATTTTATTAGATTTTAGTACAAAATACCCTAGCCTAACAGTGGCGCCAGCCAACACATTAGCATTGCCGCCAGTAACATTTTAATTACGGCTTACTGGATAGGGCGAACGTCAACGGACAGGGTAGGGATCACGAATAGAACGACGACTTTGGGCTGGCAGTTATGCTGTTCTTCTCCCACAGTAAGGAACGGTAGCATAAAACGGGGTCAACGGTTCGACTGTCTCCGTCCCGGTAATATCTTGACAGACCTTCAGGTACGTTCGCAGATCGTCAACAGACCCGGTGGTAGTAGGTTCAGCCGTAATAATTCCGTAACGCCGATTCGGCTCTGGACTTGACACCCATGAAATATTGTGTCCAACCCTTGATTCACCTGTTTACTTGCACAGATAACCAATGGATAACATCAAATTGAGATAGCGACTTGGAGGGTAAAACCACCAGTATGAGATGCACACGGAACAAAAATGGACGCGATTGCGTGCGCAAAGAGTGATAAGCTGCAGGGATCTTCGGTTATGCCGTCGATAGCTGTAGAAAGTACCAGCAGCGGCATGATACATAGTGAGCAGCAAAGAAACCAACGAGAGATGGGGTTTGTGAATCGAGTGTTCACGCCGAGATCAAGTAGCGACACCATCCAGAATGCGTCACAACTTGGCAATCCGAACTTAACGGAGGTGAGGAAATGGTTGACGAGCTCTTTGAGTTCGGAAGAATAAACACAATCTGTACACCAAAGTCGAGCAACTAGTTACGAGCATCACCATCAATCTGCCGTCACAGCTGCTGCTGAACGTTGGCAGAAGACACTCTTCAAAAGGAGCGAATCAGCCGAAAAAGTGCTGAGGGAAGCCCCAAACATGCAACGGCAGAAACTGAGGAGACACTAACGAGGGTCACTCAATACTTGCTCGGAGAAAAGAAGGAGGGACATTCCAAGGTAGCAGGAGGACCCGAAACGGCGGCAGAAGTGAGTAAAGGAGAATATAAAGGAGAAGAAAGAAAAACTCCTGCCACCAAGAAAGAGAGAGAGAGAGAGAGAGAGAGAGAGAGAGGAAAAGAGAGAAGAGAGAGAGAGGAAAAGAGAGAGAGAGAGAGAGAGAGAGAGAGAGAGAGAGAGAGAGAAAGAGAGAGAGAGAGAGAGAGAGAGAGAGAGGTAAAATAACAATGCACTGATCGTCGAAGCAAACGATAAAGGTGAGAGAAGACGCGGAACTCAAGGAGTTGGGAGACAACGTCGTTTATACGAGGCGCGTTCATAAAGGCGAGATGATCTTCGAGCTGTTGAAGGATTCTAGTGTCAAGAGCTCGGCATACCGCGAACTCGCTACCATATCCTTGGGCAGCGGAAAGGAATATTAATGCTCTGTCACAGAAGCCGTTGTCAAGTGCAAGGGTCTGGGCTGGGCGAGATCACGACTGATCGACTAGCGCAATTTAGATGTACCAGCGATGACCTGGATTAGGAAGTCGCATGGAGGCAGCCAAACGGCGGCGATTCGATTAACGGTGAATGTTGCCAACAAGCTGCGAAGACCGGCTCCGCGAGCTATTAAGCGGGTAGAGAGATGTTTAAGGTTCATGGAATGAGAAACTGCAAATGTCAAGGTATACAATGTGTATAAAAAACGGAGGAAATGGCCACATTGCAAGATATGGCACACGAAGCCACCAAGGTACACGATCTGCAATCCGTAAGACGCAAATGACCATACGACGGGTGATTTCAAGTCGCCTGCATTAAAAAGTCGAAGTTAGGCCAAAAATGTGGTGGAGGTGGACCCTTCTTGATCTCAATCATTGCAAAATTGCGAAATTGCACAGTAGTCGACAACTGAAACGAGTTGCGACGTTGCCATTATTGCAAACCCTTCTTGATCTCAATCATTGCAAAATTGCGAAATTGCACAGTAGTCGACAACTGAAACGAGTTGCGACGTTGCCATTATTGCAAACCCGTATCGTGTTCCTCCCGATAACGGTAACTGGGTGGCGGATAGTGCAGAAATGGCGATAAACCCTCTAATGGGCGGTTTCCCTATTCAAGAGGTGGTGGATAACAAATACGAACGCTTCGTGATCGTCATGATCAACTATGTATATGTGTGCAGCGGCTATGCTTCCATTAGGTGGACACCAGTGTAGCATTGTTGGCTACTGAACAAAATAACCGACTCGTTAGTCGGACGAATGGCTGTTCTTATAACGTTTGGGTCGTGGAGTGGGGTTGCAGGCTAACCAACGCAAGAGGTTATAGCTTGTCGTAAGCGCTGCTGAAGCAGGATGTAAGGTTTCGCTAGCATATTCCGTTATGACGGTTGGGAATCCTTTATCGATGTAACATTCTGCAGTTCATTGCTGATGCATAACATCAATTATCGAGTTAGTGAGCAGTACACACATAGTGACCACCAGGTGACACCATTGGTCGGCATAATTGTACGGTAACGCCGAGAGTGAGGACTTGTGAGCGGAAGTGGAAATTAAAGCACTTCGACAAGGACCTTTTTGTGGAAGCACTTTGTGCTGACTGTCCAGGTCCTATTTCGAATGCGGATGAGCTGACGGAAACATTAGCGAGGGCGTGTGATGTATCAATGCCGAGGATAACAGAGTTTGAGCTTGTGCGACCACCCCTGGCTGCTACTCCGTTATCGATCTGGACTAGCTGAAGTTGCACAGGGAATCAGTAGATAACAATGCTTGGTAGTAGCGAAACATCTTTCAATGTGCAACTCCTGGTAATCCTAAAGTGTTTATTGACCAATACCGGCGCCGGTCAGTCCGATACTTGCTTTTACTAGAGGCCGTATATACTACTGCGCACTCCACAAGTATCACGGGAGGAGGATATTTGTTAGTAAGTATAGAAGTTGAATTCTACTTCTTCTTTACCGACGCCAGAGAGATGACTCCACTATCTGAACTAGATATCGATCTATCAACTCATGGACCGGGGATCAACGGCTTTAATTCCTTTCCGAAGGAACGTTATCACAGATTTTTTCGCCTCAGAAAAATTTCAACGACCTCGGCTGGAATTGAACCCAGGAAAACTGGAATGAGTGGCGGTCACGCTTACCACTCAACCACCGGCGCCGCCATATCAATGTCGAGGAAAACGGAGCAGAGGAACTGCCGGCGTCCGACGAATTGGTGGAACGAAAGGCATCCTCCTTGCTGCCTACCTGAAAGCCAGAAGACGAGTTCAGAGAGATCTGCGGGAATCAGCGAAGAATGTAAGGTGACATTCCGGGCGGCCAGGGCCGCTTTCAAACGTAAGATAGCGCTACAAGGAGGTGTGCAGAGGAGTAGACCGTAACCCGTTGGGACAACGCTTATCGTGTCGTGATGGCTATGATAAAGGGTCTTACGACGCCAGCTGGAAAGCGCGCCGACAAACTGAAAATTATCGTGGAGAGTCTTTTCAAGAAGCACGACCGCTTACACCGTATGTTGATGCAGACGGTGGAAATGTTGGTGACAATCGCGTCTTCACCGACGAGCTGCTTGTAGTGGCAAAAGGGCAGAAAGCGAAGAAAGCTCCCGGCCCGGACGGTGTTCCCAACGTGGCACTAAAGACCGCGATCCTAACGTTTCCGGACGTGTTCAAGCTAGTCCTACAGAAATGTCTGGACGAAGGCTACTTCCCGGATAGATGAACGATCCAGAAGCTGGTGTTGCTGCCAAAACTAGCGAAGCCACCAGGAGATACAGCATCGTATCGGCCTATATGCCTTCTGGATACTCTTGGTAAACTTCGGGAAAGGGTCATCCTCAACAGGCTGACGACCAGCCGAACAGTAATCGCGAGTGCGGAAAAAGCATCGAAGCAAAAGAGAAGGGGTAATCGCTACTGCGCCCTGGTAACGATAGACTTGAAGAACGCGTTCAACAGTGCCAGCTGGGGAGCGATCGCCACAGCGCTGCACAGAATAAATTTCACAGGTTGTGAAATGTTACTTCTAGAACCGAATACTACGAAACGAACATGGGGCAAAGGTCGATTAAGGTCGCGGCGGGAGTACTTGGGAACTTCATACTCGGCCCAACGCTCTGGAATATAATGTACAACGGAGTGTTAACACTGGAACTGCCTAGGGGAGTTTAGATCGTTGGTTTTGTAAATGACATTGTTCTGACGATAATCGGCGAGACCCTTGAGAAAGTGGAGATGTGGACGACAGAAACAATATGTGTCGTGGAAACTTGGATGGTTGACATCAAGTTGCAGCTGGCTCACCACAAGATCGAGGTAGTCATGATCAGCTTCGGAGGACAATCTATCCCATCGATGCGTTCGCTGAAGCACCTGGGTGTGATGGTTGACTATCGATTAAATTACAACAGCCATATCGACTATGTATTTGAGGAGTCTGCGAGAACAACTAACGCATTGGCAAGGATCATACCGAATAACGGAGGAACGGACGACTCCTGATGCGTGTCTCATCCTCAATACTGAGGTATGGCGTATCGGCCTGTTCTGCTGCGCTGAAAACCAAGCGGAACCGGAAAAAGTTGACAAGCACGTTTCGCCTAATGGCTGTTCGTGTCGCCAGTGCGTACAGAACGACATCGACGGAAGCGGTATGTGTAATGGCTGGGATGATTCCCATTTGCATCACTCTGGCTGAGGACGTGGAATGCTGCCAGTGGAGAAATGCACGAAAACTAAGGGGACCAATCCAAGCGAACTCATTTACTAAGTGGCAGCAAGAGTGGGACAACTCGTAGAAAGGAAGATGGACCCATCGACTCATCTCAAATGTGACGACATATGTACATAGGAGGTATGGAGAGGTGAACTTCCATTTGACGCAGTTTTTGTCTCGGCAGGGATGCTTCTGGAAGTACCTGCATCAGTTTGGACATGCTTCGTCACCTCTTTGCCCAGAGTATGTGAACGTGCAAGAGACATCGGAACACTTGGTCTTCGAATGCCCCCTAGGTTCGAAGAAGTTCTAAGACATATGCCTGGTGTAACAGTTGACAATATCGTCGAAGAGATGTGCCACGACGAGCATATCTGGGACACTTTCAACAAAGTGGTTATGAGTATACTCTGTGAGCTGCAAAGGAGGTGGAGAAGGGTCCAACAAAGTAGCGCCATTGGCTAGAAAACCGCCGTGAAACCACAAATTGGGTTTCGGGTGTAGACTAGGTCTATCGCATGGGACCAGTTGAGTAGTACACGACGTAGCACCAGTTTCGGATAGTAGGGGCGCAAGTTAACCGGACGTCAGGCTGTACCGGAATCGTCGAAACGACCTCGACATACTACCGGGTAGCTGGATGAGTAGGCTAGATCCACCGCTGGGGATTAGACCGAGTAGACCGCGTCGAATAACTAGCAGTAGGTCGTTGGAGCGCCAGTGAACCGTAAGCTACGCTGCACCCCGGAATCGCTGGATGGATATCAGCATCAACTGGCTGGTCCGTTGAGTAGGTTAGGTCACCGCCGAGTACTAGATCGAATAGATCGAGACGGAGTGGAGAGCTAAATAGCTCACGGAAACGAACATCGATATCGGGTAGAAATCGACCGACGGAGAATTCAAAGTAGAGTAGATTCGTCGCCGTGGACTACCCGACTATATCACGTCAAAAATGGGAGCTAATTGGCTCACGAAACAAAAACCGTACCGAGAGAAATTCTGCTGTCTGCGAACTATAAACTATAAAAAAAACACACGCACAGGCTTTTTGACAAACTGAGTCGATTGGTATAAGAGACTCGGCCTTTCGAATACCGGTAAAAAAAATCGGAGTTCCGACGATTGCATAACCTTTCTATATGTGAAAGGCAAAACGTAACTCGAAAAAAATGCCAATGATCAAACTATACATAATAATTTTATCATATTGTCGCTGCTTCTACAATAATATATTATAGAAGTTGGCTTATATATAATACAAAAATTTACCCACGTATTTTGTGAGTCAATTCACAACAAAACCATGCATCTATCCTTTTGAAGTATGTCTCTTTATAAAACTTCGAGCAACCTACGGGGGTACGACGGATTAGAACGAGCTACCGATAGGGGTGTTAGTCATTGAAAATTTTATTATTATATCTTCATATTTAACGTCCTATCTGCACTCCTTGCAATGATCAAAAAGAGAATCAAATCAGCCGATACTACCCTATCCTGAACCACATTAAAGTCTGCGCTAGATTAATGGAAACCCGTTTGCATACACCACACCGGTCGGGTCGGTAGGTATACAACAGCGCTTCAACTGCATGTTTGTACTGCTGCCATTATGTCACTACCTACTAGACTGGAAAATTGCGAAGAAAAGTTTTGAGAATATTTACATTTTTCGTCAGTTTCGGTAGTGAGATTGATGCACTGTCAGACCATCGCCGTGTCGCGTCCTTTGCACGGGAGATATTCCAGTACTCTTTTTCAAGTGGCAGTTTTTCGCGACCCCTTCAGGCAAACTGGGGGGCTGAAGGAAAGAACTAGAGGAAGGTTTACTAAAGTGGTACAAAAATAAATAAATTCTCATGTACGACGTTGTCCCGTTCCGGATAGTAGAAATATAAAGAAAAGGTTTATTTTTGAATTGAGGTAAAGGATTAACTTCTTAACTCAAATCTCAAGTAAACAGGTTAATCAAAATTCTGCATAATACAAATTGTGAAGCACAAAAATATATTTGATCTATTGCTCTGACCTTAATGGAAATGAGAATATATGTTCTTCAGCAAAACAGTGTGCGTGGAAAAGTTTGATATATTTAAATTCATAAATGTAATAAACTTATTTTTTGCTTGGCAGTGAGGCTAGATTTTAAAAAGTTTCAGCGAATACTTACCAAATAAGATCTAAAACAAAAATTTTAGATGAAAAATAAAACTTATAATTTTCTTATTATGCGAATCCAATAATACAAAACAAGTATTATCACAAATGCGCATGGACTCGGATTAAATTGAAGTGCCTCAAGAACGGCGTATAAAAAAATCCCTCAAGGAAGCCATTTGAGATCCATGTGATTCGTACCATTCGTTAATGACTTTCGGATTCCATTTATCACCAGTTGATGGCAAATTTGCTATCACAATCTCTGTCCCTACCAACCAATGTTGTCCTCAGAGAATTCCCAAACGTATATTGCAAAGCATCGTGCTCTGCATCTTACAAACCAGGCTCTGCTTTACAGCACAGTTAACCAAAACAACCACAATGCGATGCAGTGCGGGGAATCCTACTTCCAGTCATCGCCAGTCGCCGTGAGCCATCATGGGAGTGGGATGCAATGCCAAAGTTGAATTCAAGTTGATTTGATTTTCTGTATGCTGATGCTCTCCCTCTCGAGATCCAACTCCGTTTTCATTTCATCGCCGGCTTGACGAAAGTTTGCTAATTAGGCGGAATTCAGGCCATATCCGTAGAATGGCTTTTTGGGGGTAATCAGTCGTGTTTGAAGGAAGCGTGCCGGTAGTAGGTTTTCACGGGAGCATTGCTACTGCGGCGTTAAAAAAACAACTAATTAGGATTGCGAAATGCTGACTTTTGATGGGTTGTCCAAAAAGAAAAGGGCAAACATTTCGAATAGTTAGGAAAAAGTAATATCTAGAGTGGCAATTGTGAATGGTTGGGAATGCTATTGCTTTTGGAAGCTCCAATGGGGTCGGCGTTGCAAAATCTCTGTTAATTAGCATAACCTCCAACGTATAACGAGATTTGCAATAAAAAGTTTGCACTTGGAAATAGGGTGGGTAATAGTTATAAACATCAACGATCTACAAGCCAGTCAGAAATATTATTTCATAAATTGAAATGCGTTGTTTATCTGCTGTTTATCCAAAAAGAGTTGTGTAGGGAGTATCATTTAACAACAAATTAACATCTCCATAACATGACAGGCATTGTTTCGACCGCCCTCATGTTCCATCGTTAATTCTGTGCAATGCTTAAAACGCTACATTTCATCCGCGGAGCTTTCAATATTGGATATTTTAACAGGAGGAAACGCAAGAATTAAATTGTGTTATTACTACTTCTGTATTGGAACTCACATTCCACCTTCATTCTAATTGAAAGTAATTACACATGCGGACTGTTATTGAAATGCTTTTAATAAAAAGAGCTTGCTACGAAATCTCTGCCAACACTAAAAAAACCTTAGTGGAGAGTACATGCGCTGGAATTTCCTCGCGACCTATAAAAAGACAGGTTTCACATTAATACTTCACGGTCTTCTATATTCACAAACCTTGAAAAGAAGATGGGCAACCACACAATCACACACACATAGCCACAGGAACATCAAAGGGTTCATTATGTAGCACGTGGCCAACCAAGTTCGAACCGAAAGCTATACAAATTAACAGTCCACTTTGAGAGTGATGTTGGTACTAAAGAAGAACAAATAATGCCCAACTTCCAGGAAGCAAACCATGCACTAGGAACCCCATAGCCCCCTTGAGATGACCGTGTCATGTCGCTGAAATTATGTTTCAGTATTTTACTTTGTTTCAACATCACACAAAATGAAGAAAATGACGCAGTGTCTAGAACAAGACACGACAAACTTGCCTTATAAAAAGAAAAACCTTGTCCGGTGTTCAATAAAAAAATAACAATAAACAAAAGTGCAAAACAGCGCGCTACTCACAGTTGACGGACAGCGTTGTAACCGTCTCGAGCCGCTGGCCTTCCGGCAGGGCTCGATTCCAGACGACGCACATGAACTTTGTCGCATCGTCCTCACGCCGCGGAATGATGGTTAGAGTGCTGGTGGTTTGCATGTCCCGGGATCCGCCGGTAATCAGATTGGCCGCCAGCGGTGTCGTACTACCTTCGCGGTACCAACTGCGCGTAGGGAAGCAAAGAAAGAAAAAAACGCGAATAAAAATTCTGTGTTTGAAAGCTTCTCCAGCAAAACGGACAGCCGCCATTTGGCGGAACACTTACGAAATCATCGGGTCGGGTGATCCACCCACACTGCTGCAGGTCAGTTCCTGAGCCTTGTCCTCGGTTGCTGTCGTTTCACTACCGGGGAATATCAGCGGCGGTTGGGGTGGTGTCAGCACCGTCAGATTGTAGTAGTCTTCGTAAATGACCTCACCGTCGCCGAACAGTTTGATGCGGCACTCGTAGCGTCCATTGTCGCGGGAGTATGACACGTTCAGGATCTGCAGGTCGTAGATGCCCTTCTCCGGACGGTAGTCGATTCTGAAAATGAGGAAAAAATGGATAGTTTTTTGCGTTAGTTTGTGAAAAAAATGGTGAGACGGAAATGAATGCGTCGATATGCATTTGAAAATAAGAGTAATATACAACACAGCCAACTCCCCATCATGAACAAACCAGAGCTCCTGTGCTAGTTATTTAGACGCTCATACAAGACGTGTATCTTTTTGGGATTGGTGTCTAATTGGTTGCCAAGTCGGTGCCAGTTATTGATGATGGGAATCCGAAGTGCAGTACCCCACTTTATTTACTGTATTCTACAGTTTACTATCGTAATTTTCACATGATCTAATGTAACTCATGTTTATGATTTTAGGAGCATAGTAACTATTTTAGTAGTTACTCTTTGCATTAGCGTGATATTGTTTTCTGTCGGATTTAAAGTTTTTTTCATAGTGGATCAAGAAACTATTTCTCAATGACAAATTGTAAAACAGCCCACTTTTCGTTTATCATTCCGGACATTAAACTGAACCTTGTCAAAAGAGTAACCCTCAAAAGTTCTTTAACCCGGGTCAACTAGGTGTTTTTAATTTGTTAGGAGATACCTTAGATTGCCTTAGAAAAAAAAAACTCAAACGGCTTTTAGTTGATTGCTAGTCTCACTAGAGGTACATCCGAACTACAAATTAATACAGCGTATTATGGTGCTGGATTCCCACGAACTTTACATTTTTTACGAAAATTGTTTGTTTGTATTGTTTAGCAAAATATTTCATTTGAAAAATTTTTTGTTCATAATATGAGTAAACTTTTAAATCAAAAAAAGTTTTAGTTCCGCATTTCATCGAATAGAAAGTGCAATCATTAACTATTGCAAGAAGTGAGATCGAATATGGACACATTCCAACAATTACTGCATAATTCCTGTTCTACAACTTTGTAGAAGACACCTACTTTTCATTTCGCTCCTTTGAAAAGTTAGCATTGGCGCCACCTATATGTCGAAAAATGAAACTAAAACTTTCTAATCAAAACATGACTGATTTTCCATACTAGAATTCATTATTTTGCTCAAATATATTTTTTTTGGGAGTTGTCCTATTGGAGCTGTAGAGCTAAGGGCTCGGAAGGGCTTTCCGTCAGAATCATTCACTACAATTGGTCGGTGTTAAGTCAGACAGGACTAAGTCGAAAACATCAAAAACTGAGGTAATCATAGCACTGGATAAAGAATTTCGTCAGCTACTTTCGCCATTTTGCCAGATTTGAAACATGTAACAATAAACAAGAATTATGGCAAAATCATTTTCTAATCATAATGTAAAGGATGCTGCGATTCAAACTTTAAACTCATTTTTCCCGAAATCAATATTTTGTCATTTAGTCCGGTCTGACTTAACACCGACCAATTACAGACGAGACGTTAAATTTCACCCATTAAAACGCTACTTAATCGATCGCGGGGGCGTTTGTATGTCGTGTGTGTTAGGGTGTATGAAACTTCGCGTGTATAAATTCGATTTTATAACCGTGTGTCCTTTCGCATATTCCCGTGTGTTCCTCGAACATCGCGCGCGAACCATGAATCTTATACTCGACTTTCGGTTCAGGTTCTTGAAGAGAGTGAGTTCTTGCATATCACTAGAGTTCCCGGTCTTGTCACCATGGAATGTGCTGTCTAGTGGATATGAGCATTATTTTTTTATTGGACCAACTGAAGGCGTGGACCTAAGCTGCTAGTGAGTAGGGACTTCCGGACGCAACCGATTCATGATCGCGCAAACACGGGCGTTTGTATGTTCAGCATTTGTAAATTTATGAGTGCTATAACGTTCACTTAACCAGGGTGTTATCCTACATTTTTTTACAAAATTCAAAACTTTTTGAGCAACTTGTTATCCTGTTTACGAGATCGCGGACGTAGGTGTGCATGGATGATCGCGAAGGACTCGAGCGTTTGTATGCTAATATGGTTGTCGCGTGTGCTAACGTATATGTAACTTTACGTGTATAAATTCGATTTCATTCCCGTGTATTCTTCAATGATCGCGCACTGACCGTAAACGTGATACTTCATTTTTAGTGTAGGGGATCATGGGGAGACTTGACCAGGTTTTCAGCTAAAACTGCATAAATCTCTAAAAAAAGCCTTCAATCCCTCAAAAGTCATTAAGATATAATGTGCAAAGTTATTGTGCGTCTTCATAATTTTTTGCAGAATTTTTAACTTAATTTTTGAAAAGCCCACTGCGGGGAGACTTGTCCAAGGCATGGGGAGACTTGACCAAGGGAAGGTTCAAAAATCATAACAAAAAATAATGACATAAAACATACTGTAAATATTTTTCCCATATTGTCGACATCCTTAGGTAGCAGTAAAAATATAAAAGGGTTGCATTTGATAAATTTCGATTTTAATGCATTTTTTAAGGATTAACTGTACTGCTTGCATTGCATGTTCACACGTCAAGAAATCAGTCCTACCCAAGTAACCATAAGCATTAAGCCATTGCACTATATTGGCTATATATTTGAATTATTGTTGCATTGGAACTCGATTACAGCATTAACAATGCAATGAAGGTCTATATTAGCATCAATAATACATAGCTGCACAGCCGACATATAACATTATCGCTTGCTCTATATGCGTATATAAAACTGATATAACGCGTACATGCTTCAAGGATCTTTAAAGCATGTAAGCTTTACAGGTGCATTTAGTGCCATTATAGAGCAAATACAAAGCCGATATAATGCTATTGTAATGCTGTGGGTTTATTTGTTATGCAACTCTTCTTGAAGATTATATTCGGCATATTTCATTTCAATCGAACATGTGCAATATAGTCTAGGGAGCAAACGCAGCGCACTTACCGTGAAGGACAAGGCAAGGTACCTCAGTTCGAGACTGACTAAAGGTAATTTTCGTAAAACAGTCAAATTATGTGAGAACGAAAACCCATTAAGGATATTCATTACAATGGATTAGAAGTGAGACAATTACGGTTTTAAACAGAACATCTTATTTAAAAATTATTCCTTTTTGCTCATCATACCGAAAGGAAATATAAGAAATGGTTTCAAAACCATGGCGGACAACGACAGCCAACTAAAACTTTTAAATAGCATTAGTATTGCCAATATAAGGCTTTCAAAATTGACATTTGTGCGCTGGTGCTATATAATAGCATTAGTACTGCAGAAACGAGCTGTCAATCTCGGCACAGTAATAGCACTATATTTCGCCTTTTCTGGCATAATATCAGCATTATATCAGTATTTAGGGCTTCGCGGCTCTTTAAGACAGCTTTATATGTGGATCTAAAGCAGATATTAGGCCACGTTATAATGCTTATTGGTTACTTGGGTACTATTGCTAACTTTGTTCAATAATACTAAAATATAAAGACTTTTGTTTGAGTTGGGATTTTTTATGGTGTAATTAACATTAACAGTAGATACCAAAGCATAACAAATATTAGGAATTTTGTATCTTTCTTCAGCTAATTGCCACTTCGTCAAGTTTCCCCATAAAATCTTGGTCAAGTCTCCCCAACATTAGTTGTTGCGTTCAATGACAAGCAAATTCTAGTAATAACTATTCCAATGTTCCAATTTATGTAAAATAATTTCACTGATTCACAAGGATTAAGATGGTATATTAGTACATTAATAGTAATTAGTAGTCTAGTAGATATGTCCATACAAAGTTTGATAAAAAATTACATCACTTAATGCAAATTTATTAATCACGTAATATTTTCTATAAAGAAAGGATTTTTCATTCCAAACTTTTAAAATTATCTTAAGGGATCAAAACAAGTCTAAAAATATTTTTGAAAATTTTTTGAGAATTGAATAGAAGACGCCATAGCCAAAAATAGAATTTTGCGCTTGGTCAAGTCTCACAATGTTCCCCTATGATTCAGATGCTAGAAAAGAGTAAGTTACCCCATATCACTACAGTTCCCAGTCATGTCGCCATGGAACGTGTTGTCTAGTAAAAATGAGCGTCTCTACAATCAACTTTCCATTTAACCCACTTAAGTCAGATGTCTTCCGTTTTATTTCACTAGGGGGGGGGGACTTCGCCATCGTGTGTCATTGCGAAGGTTCGAGCATTTGTACGTTAACGTGTTCGATTGCGTGTGCGTTTGTATGTCGCGTGTGCTAACGTGTATGTAACTTCGCGTGTATAAATTCTATTTTATAAACATGTGCCTTTCACATATTCGCGTGTGTTCTGGGATGATTGCGCGCGGACCGTGAATCTAATACTTTATTTTTGGTGTACGGCTCAGATGCTAGAAGAAAGTGACATCTTCCATATCACTAGAGTTCCCGCTCATGTCACCATGGAACGTGTTGTCTAGTGGATATGAGCTTTATTTTTTTATTGGTCCTACTGAATGTATGGACCTAAGTTATTAGGACAGAGGGTAATGGTTTCCGGAAGTGACCGATACATGAACGCGCGATCACGGACGTTTGTAGGTTTGCGTTTGAGATAGTGTTTGAAACTTCGTAAATGCTAAAACGTTCACCTTATTACCGGTGTATTATCAAGTTTGCGCGATCGCTGGTGTAGGTGTGCGTTGTGAATCGCGAAGAGCTTAAGCGTACGTATGTTAACGTGTTTGTCACGTGTGCTCGCGTGCATGTGACTTCACGTGTACAAAACTGGATTTTGCAACCGAGAGGCCATTCCTATATTCGCGTGCGTTCTTGGATGGTCACACGAACCTTCATTCTGATAGTTTTCTGCGTACAATTCACATTCTGACAGGGAGTGAGTTACCTCATATCACTAGAGTCCCCGGTCATGTCCTTATGGAACGCTGTGTCCAGTGGATATGAGAGCTTTCTGCTGCTGATATCAAGTATAGAAACTTTCGAAAGTGACCGATCCATGATTGTGCGAGCGAGGGAGTTTTAGGTTCACACTTGACTTGATGTTATCATGTTTGCGAGATCGCGGGTGTAGGTTCCGTGGATGGTCGCGAAGGGCTCAAGCATCTGTATAATACCGTGTTTGTCACGTGTATAATTTCGATTTTATAATAATGTAGCGTATATTCTACAATCTCGGACCGTGAATCTAATGCTTCATTTTTAGTTTACGGTACAGATGGTAGAAGAGAGTGACTATGACCGTCATTTTTAATGGTTCATCTGAAGGGATTATTCTAGACTACTGGGACAGAGGTTAAACTTCGGACGTAACCGTTTTATGATCACACGAGTGCTGGGTTAATGCTTGGATCGCGTTTGGAAGTTTATAGGTGCTACGTTTACTTAACTACCAGAGTGTTTTCATGTTGGCGAAAACGTGGGCGTAAGTATGTGTGCATTATTGCAATTGCATGGTCGTGTTTGTGACTAGGTTTGTGTTATCGCGAGAGCCACAAGCGTTCGTACCTATACGAGTACAGATAGAGTATAGCAGAGATATACTAATAAAAGGAATTATAACATATGCAAAGGGCTTGATTAGAAGTGTATAAACTGACGGATGCTATTTTGGTATACATCAGTAATGGAAAAGCAAACTAATAGATGTACAAAAATAGTCTAATGAAGAAGAATAGAAAACACATGTAACATGCAATCAACCTCGTCTAAATACAGCAAATGTTGTATATTTACCATTAACGACAATTGCATTCTGATAGACTTCCATCATGCTATGCTGCCGGGAATGGATTATTCACGTGCGTCGGTAAATTCATTGTACCCTAATTTATCCAATCCGACCTTCCCGAATGAATAGAGTTAAATGTACTGCATCCATTCCCTGACCCAACTATCACAAATACACAGACAAACACATACATAGATATACATATTACAAAACGACAACTAATTGGTTTCTACTTATGTATTTATAAAATTAATTTAATTATTAAATTAATTTAATTAGTCTATGCACGATGACGAAGCCGGCCGAAAATTGGCCACACAATGACTCTCACTGTAAGCCTCGTCCACAAATACCGCCATCAAACTGTGGAACAATGTTTGCAAACACGGCACACAGCAAAAGTCAATTTACGTCGACTCGCCAGTTGGCCACGTCACCGCGCATAGACTAGTGGTTGAGCGTTAGCATGCGCAGGTGCAGAGTATGAAAAATCATAGAACAAAAAAAAGCGTATAAGCCCTTTCGGTCTCCTCGATGCACCACTATCGAGTAGTAATACGATAACTATCTTAAAGCAATTGTCTGTCAGAGGTTCTGTAGCACTGTTGCACGCAGTATGCTTAATGATGTTTGCAATATCGTCAAACCCCTCAGCCTTGGGGAGTGGGGTTACATACCTTTTTGTGCAAAAAATGTCAAGAAAGTTTGAATTTACGTAAAGGCATAAAGCGAAGATTTCATTACATCAAACTTATAATATTTTGGTAGTACATTTTATAGTGAAATATACAAGCACAAGTTTATAAAAATATATTAATAATTAACGGAGTTATGGCTTTTTCCCCAAAACCCTTTTTTATTTAAGAGGTTTGCGGTGATTCCGATTGAAGACCAATAGATCAAAATCCCAAAACTCAATTAATTCAATTAATATATGAGTATTTCTCGTACCTTAACGATTACTTGAAATAATAATTATTTTTTCCTGCATTCGGGAGTGTTTTTTCTTAAAAAGTGCTGTTTCTAACTTTAAAAATTGTATTAAAAAATTCTCCTCTCCGAAACGAAAATTTATGCATGAAAAACGATTCGTTAAGGTACGCGAAAAATTAATTACGATGAATTGAAAAAAAATTGACGAAAATCGGTTGAGTTGTTTTTCGGCAATCGTGATCACGGAAAAACCATTTTTGGAAAAAAAAAAAAGACATTTCGAGAAAATCGAGTTTAAAAATTTCATGTTTCCAACTTTCAATCTATTTCTCGGATCTTTAAAAAAAAATTGGTAAAATATTCTCAAGGAAATTTTGAAAAATAAAAAAGATATGTAACCCCTTAAAACGCCTGCGAACATGTTCCAAACCATAAGGTGCCCGTCTTAGACACAGTTCCTCTATATTAAAACTGTTTATTGTTAATTTAGTTAAAAGTATTAAAAAGTTATAAACAAATAAATCTTTTTGAATGCGCACATTTCATGTAATAGACAATTTTTGTATAGTCTTTATTTCTTATAGTACGGGCGATTGAAAAAAAAAATATTTAAAAAATACTTTTTCCAAATTAAAAATTCATCTCATCTCGCGAATTTCGCCTACTATATTGAAATAAATCAAAGAATACGTGCCGAATATTTTCAACAGGTTAACCAAAAAAATGTATTTGGTCCAATATTACATTTTATCAAACTTTCCATAAATACGGCGATCATTTGGAAAAAAAGCAAAAAAAATACCAAAGGAGTAGATAAAATTAGCCTTTTACCTGCCATAATAACGGTCTAAGTTGTTTAAATCGTAATTCGTTTAATTGCCCTTTTTTGACAATAATCGTTTCCGTCATCCACCCAGTAAGGGGAAGTCATCCTACGTTAGTCCAATGCGTTGGAGCTTTATTCAATGAATGTTCAATACCCTCAACTGGGCGTTTCGTTCTCCCAAGACATGTACATATTTGATGGAATTATATATATCATCACAGATAACTATTGGCTTGCTATAAGCTTTTTGGCTTCCATATTCACTTGATACTATGATCGTTGTCTGTTTTTTGATGTCACGTGATAGCACAACTCGTTCAATTGTGAACTTGGCGCTTGTGATAATCGTGTTGCGCTATACCTCAGTAATCAAGCGGCATTTGAACCCATGAGAAATTGCTCGTGTACTCAGAACTCCATTTCTTGTGGGACATCACCCTTTACTAAGGGTTTGCTTGGAACCTTCATGTATCTCCGTTTTTCGGAGCTAACTCGTTGGTCCAGACTCTAAGTTAGTGTCGGATTCTGATGAGACGAAATCGGAACGCAAATTCTATAAATAATTTGGTGATATGTTTTGTGCCCTTGACGTGCGAAAGTGATTGTGCCAATTTTATCCTTAGTGGAAACGAAAAGATTTTCACCCCAATTGTTCTTGGGGAGAAATGCAGCATAGTGCCTTTCTAATATTCGTATTACATGGTATAAATTCGGTTGAATAACTCGACGATTATGAAAATGCGGTTAGTTTCGCGAACAATCCTCAACAACCGGTTCGAACATTTGGTTCGCGCGTCAAAGACACTGAAAACAGCTTACGATGTGGTCATTAACTAGAAATACATTTGAACTGATTCCGGCGATGGAATATACGAGAAAGATGGGACCGAAATGCTAGTACAACCTAAGGATAAATTTAGGACACGGCGGAAAATCGGATTTTGTCAGTTTTACCAACATTTGGAGTTTGCATAAGATCCAGAACAAGTATCGTTACTTATTGGTCAAATTGACTGCTAGTATCATATGTTCATTTAAATTTGTTGTGTTTGTGAGTTCGAGCTCAACGATCGCTTTGTGACGAAAAAAATGCGTCGACATGAACAGTATTTTGTACTCTCCAAATCCCAAGAATGATCATCCTCTATCTCAAAAGTTCGTGTAAAATGAACAAAATTTCTATTGCAAGGAAGATATAAACAAGTAGCTGACAGGAAAGAAAGAATACAAACGTGTGTGAAGGAGAAAACGAATAAAATTTTCGTATTCTATTCGTCAGCAACTGACATAAGCAGGATGCCAGTTGGACGATGAAATAAACTAACACTCAATTGGCGCATGTTAGCTCATACATCCAAACAGTTTACAGAACATGTGAACGCCACAAGCTACAGGCTGGTCTTTAGTGGTGTAGCCAAGCAAATAAGCTCTAGTTTACTAACGAGAATGCAAAAAATGCTTGTCTTTAGGCATGTGAGCCAAACGCCTGGAATTATGCAAATATTATTTAATATTATTTCCCGTGGAGAAGTAATAATTCAATGGGCCGATTTGTGTATGAGGCCACAAGTTCCAATTTAGGTACAGTAGTAAATGTACAACGCCACCTGTCTGATTTAAACGATGAAATTGTTGCGAAATTTTGATTAACTATTTTTATAGAACTCACAGTTTATTTGTGCTATTCAGGACAAATTTGTAGCAAGTGCAATGATCTCACAGTTATCCTCAATAATACCAAAATGAGGTGGGTTACCCTGATGAGTAATATATTTCCTCTTGTTAAGTAGCTTCAACAAAAAAAAGTATTTCTAGCTAAGATTGCTAGCGCCGATTGTACAACTACCTCATTCGCTAGACCAAAGAACGGTCTCCAACCACCCAGTCACCGTCCTTGTCGATCACAAATTGTGTGCTTATAATTTCTTACGCCTTGAAATAATTCAAAGAACTTAATTAGCTCCCCGACCACGATCGGTTCCGGAAAAGACCAATTCGTTGCACCCGCACTACTATACAGCGCACAGCTTCATGGCCGTCTTCAAGACCATCAACGTCGTTAGCCGTTTGGCAAATCATTTAACAAAAACGCATCGAAAAATTGAACCGGACTCGTGACGAGGCATATTTCTTCGATTCGGTTGATTGGACAGCTCGTCGTCGCTTGGTCGCCCCGATCGGATGAACCTGTCGTTCGGCTGTCCGCTCAATCTCAATCTAGTAAATTAGCGATTTTAACTTGTCTATTTTGTCGCACGGGTAACACTTACTTGTAGTTCTGGTTGAAGGTATCCGCCTTGATGGCCACGTTATCGTACTTGTTGAGGCTCTGGCGAGCCCAGTAGTAGGAGTACTCCCGGTCGGAGTAGTGCTCGTTGAAGCGACACTTGAGCGTCACATCTTCACCTTCTCGGGTGTCCATGGTTTTGTCGGCGAACGCAGATTGTGCGCCCAGCAGCAGAATTGACACCACTACCAGCGGCATGGTAACTGAAAAATAGGAATGAAAGTTAAGAAAATTGGTTAGTAATTGAGCGTAAACGGTGGGGAATAAAAATCGCAAAATTCATATTGTATCTGTAAACTACAACGAATACGGAAGATTTTCTTCTAATAACGCTTTATTATAAACGAAACAAATGTTGAGATACTTCCAATGGAAAGCGTACCGATTCTAACTGAAACTATTGTGTTATTGATTTACCAACAGAGTTACGAAATGATTATTATCAAACATAAACTTCCAGCGTTTCACATGCGATAGTTGACGTGGGATGCAACACCCGATACCCCTTCCCAACGGTATGCCACTCGTCCTTGCCTTTCGTGTATATTCATTGTACAGAAAATATGCTTGGTGAGATTCTGGCATAAAATCATCGGTCGCAGCAAGCCAAGCATCTCGAGTATGTTTCAAGCGTGTCTAATGCACGGCTCGTAGCCTACTATACCTACTAGTTACATGACCTCGCCTATAGGAGACACACAAGTTGCAAACATGAAAGCTACGAATTTTACCAGCTCGTTGTGGGAGACCTTTGGGAAGCTTGTTTTCTTAGTACATAGGTAGGTAGGTTAGGTAGTACACCACAGCGAACGGACTTTTCGGTGCACATGTGAGTTCACGGTGCACGATATGGATGGGCTTCTCCTGCCCGCTTTTGTTGTCGAGTTAAACAATTGAATTTTTTAAAACAACACAACCCGGCCGCGCGTTGATACTCTCACACTCCTCCGCCCGCGCACATACACGCACACACCAACGGTTCTAACCGTGACTGTTTGCTTTCCTAGGAGCCATCAGCCAGTGTGTGTGCCATTGTATGCAAGATTCGCAGTGTTTTTCTTAGCCCGAGACCTGCTACCCCGGTCTGCGAAGAGTTCATTGTCTTGGCAGTAAAGTCATGTTATTTTTTTATATGTATTTTAATAACAAAAAGTTTGCTTTCTTCACGGAGGTACGTATATAGGGTACCTTTGCTGACGTTTGAAATCTTACCCACGGTCGGCCAAGTCGAGTCGAGTCATCAAGAACCGCAGGCCTAAGGTAAATGGCCAAGAGGGAGGGTTAGCAGAAAAGGAGCAAAAAAAACGAAGAAAACAAGCAACAATTCAGAGTACAGGCGTGCACCGTAGCTATTATTATCAAAACATAATTACATTACATCGTTGTTATTCTGGGTTCTGGTTGTAAATATATGTCTTATTATTTTGATGCAATTTTCGGGACAGTTGATGGCGTATTACTTGCAGCACTGGTTGAATTGAAATAAACAGGCTGTTTGCTATACATGTTACTGTGAGTACAGGTGTACGTACATTATCAACAACAACAGAATGGATGATACTTCCACGAATTGCTTTCTCTAAGGGTTTTCTAATGAAATGAATTCAAACTTAATGTATTTATTTATAAATAAGCACACAGAGTTACGGTCAGGGACTTCATGATGTTGAGGGTGCTACTGATAGCGAAATGTTGCCTGCGTTTATAAGTTTAGTTGTAAATTATAACCCGATATCTGCAATCATCGGTGCCAGATGAAGATGAATTCTCAAGAGAATTCTGGGATTATTGCATCTTTCTATGTTTTAATCCCTTAATACATTCCGTGCCAGATGGACTACACTCTTAAAATATTTAGGTCCGCCAAATGCACATAGATGGAACAATACAATGCACTTGTATTTACTTTGAAGAACATATGCAAATATGCGTCGCTCAAATTTCCCAACTTGTTGAGTCAAGTTTTTCATCAAAAGGGAAACAGTAGTTTATTTCACATGTCAAAAATATTATTATCGACCAGAAAACTACGATCCTAAGTTCAAGTTTCAAGTTCATTTTCGAAATGATAGGTTCTTTCGAGAGTTGTCCTACTAGAGCTCTAGAGCTATGGTCTCGGATGGTCTTCCCATTAGAATCACTCACTACAGTTGCTGGTTAGACGGGAAATGTGACCCACTAAAACACTGCTTAAGGCCAATTGCAAAGGGCTGTGATTCTGAATGTGACATTAATTGTAATGTTAAGATATCTGCGGGCGTGGGGACTTCACGATCGCCTGTATCATAGCCAAGGGCTCGAGCGTTTATACGTTAATGCGTTCGATAGCGTGGGCGTTTGCATGTCGCGTCCTTTCCGAGAACCTAGCTCTACAGCTCCAGTAGGACAACTCTCGAAAAAGAAGAAGAAGAAGCGAAACAAAAGTTTTTTCTTCATGTCTTGCATCTAGTATGTCCGGCATATATAGTCGGTCGGTTCAAGTACTTAGGTAGTACATATTAAAACCAAAGGTCGGTATCTTATCCAATCTTTTGTGGAGAAAAAAAAACAATACAAAACTGTCGTTTGATTGTTCCTAATAATACCAAAGTTTATACATGTTGAATAATGCTTGTATTACGAAGGTATTAGCATATCTATTTTGACAAATGTTTCGAGATACTATACGGTTCCATTAAATTGTATTGTTCCTGGTACGCCAAAAGGTAATTTGCTGTGATTTTTTTAAATTTTAAACTATTTTCTGATTTTTAAAGTTCCGCCTAACGATTGCGCAATATTTTCCAGTTGGGCGCGAAGTTTAAAGGGGATTTGCCCTTGGGTACGACTTACACGTTGTTAGGGGAGTCAGGAAACTAGCTCCAGTCCAAAACACCAGGGAACAATAGCGGTTCTTTAAAACGGCAACTATCTTTTTTGCGATCATTTTTTGACGTAAATATCTTGATTGGCAGTTTCAGTTGTCATGATGATTTCAGCCTACATGTGCAAATCGCTTGCCAAACCAATTTTAATGGATAATTCATTCTTTTCTGCTTGGACGTATCTTGCACTTTTTCTTTCCCGCTATCCATGTCAAACTTTTGACCTGGGAGATGCATGAAATTCGTATTGAAGTATGTTTCATCATCGATTTGATTTCAGTAGTATAGCCGAATCGAAGTGTGAGCATTTTGGACATGCCTCGATCAGTTTATCAGCGAGTTCAAGAATATCATGTCGTTGATTGTGCTTTGAGTTGCGCGGTACCAAAAGACTGTCTAACCTGGGACCTTGTTTGCAAGGGAATGATCAGCATAAGTTTGCCCCATTTTAGGACTAAGCTTGCAAACATAGCAGGACAGCAGATAGAACCACCCTTTACTTGCCCTATGCCTTTCCTTGCCACGTCCTTGCCGAGTTCTATATCAAGGTATCATGCGACCTGTGGCGAGAAATGAATCGTTCTACAAACTCAAAACGCTAGGAGAGGAGTATTGGGGCTACTTGTGGAGCAAAGGACTAGCGTTAACGTCAAACCGCTATTCACACATAACGTTAACACCAGGGCTGGATGACTAGCCCCAGGGCTGGATGGTTAGATGAGGAAGCTGTCAAATAAATTGAAAGGCAAAAGTAATGAAATACTTTTAACTCTGTGAGGGAACCCAAGTTTCCGTTACCAGCATAGTGCTGAACACGCGACCGACTTCATCCTCGGAATAATAGAGGCCCAAAACATCTGATGGACCACTGGATGGAGGCTACTCAATCTAAAGAAGACTGGAACTTTAGTCAATGTTATCTTGGAAGTAGCGACTAGAGCGACTGAATTTTGAGAATGACTTTCAATACTACCAGAAGACCATGTCCAAGAAAGAAAAGGACGGCATACGGGGTAACACATCTGTCACGAAAGACACCTTGGATACAGAAGAATCGCATCCTTCACGATGTTCAACAGCCTCTTAAGACACAACACAAAGTCGCGGGAACGTCTGCTACCATAAACGCGTCGACGCTGAGACCCAGAGAAAGTGGGCGTAAGGAATATTAAGTGCCTCGGCCTCCGGATCTGAGAAGAAAATGAAAAAACTGGGAAACGTGAAGAAGAAAAAGAATAACAAGGAATACCAAATCATGACATGTCTCTGAAGGTGCGGATCGGATCACAGACCTTCTCTCCTTTACCTACGGACCCAGAGAGTAACTAAAAAGCTATTGTGTTACAAAGAGGATGAATTGGGGCACTTACACGCAGTCTCTAAGAACGTTTTTGATGGTTTCCAGGTCATTTTCAAAGACTCAAAAGATCTACATGAAGTTAGAAGATAACCATGAAAGGAACTGCCCACCAAACAGTAGAACTTTGAAGAGCACAGTCCCATAGTGGAACGAAAGCTTCGAACAATGTTTTAAATTCCCTGTGTTCCTTTTGAAAAAGTTACCCTCTATGAATATTTTATAAGTTACTTGTAGTGAAAATTGGCGACAGACCTCGGCACCCACCAATATGCCCGTTGAGTAGGCTACGTCTTCCGTTGGAGCTAATTGGCTCCCTAAACGTACATTGGTGTCGAGGGAAATCCCACCACCGCTCAAGGAAACTGGTAGGAGAAATTCTGCTGCCAGGGAACTCTCAGTCAGAGTAATGTCCTCCGAGGACTATCTGAGTAGATCGCGGCAAAGGTGGGATCTAAATAGCTCGCGGAAATCGGAGCTAAATGACTTACGGAATCAAGAGCTAACGGCTAAATGGCTCAAGAACGCAGAGGATTGGAACGATGTAATAGATGGAGATAATGACGGAAAGCAGGAGGAAAGTCGGCAAATAAACAGATTGATCAAGCGAGGCTCCGAGTTAATTGTGGAAAACTTGTGAACACAAGAAAGAGGTGATATGAAAGAAAATGGCTTCGTGATCGCCAATATCAACGGTGTATTCATATGTAGTTGTTATGTCCCCTAAGGTGGCCAACAGAGCAATACAATCGGATGCTGGACGCGCCAACTGACTCGTTAGTCGGACGAACGCCGGTTGATACAGGAGGAAACTTTTGGTAAATTTTCGAAATTTTGTGTTCTCGTTTTGTTTTTATTTTGATTATAGAGGTTTTTACCTTAGGGTCATTCGCCTCTTTTTGGGTTAGAGAAATCTCTTTTGGAAAAATCTCTAACCCTATGTGCGGGGTTGGGAACCGAACCCAGGTGAGCTGCGTACAAAGCAATGGATTTATCAACTACGCTATGCCCGTCCCCTTTGTTTTTTATGTAAATGAGGATAATACCTCATAAGTTATGTGTAAATATATTGTGATTTATCAAGTTATTTGCAATCAGAATGCTCGTAGCAAGCAACTGTCTAGATGCACCCGTTTTCGAGATATTTTGATAACAAATTCAGTAAAGTCAAGCGAGTCAGCGAGTTTATAACAATTTTAATAAGTTAGTCGTGATTTCCCATTTGCATCCAGAATATACAACAAATTTTCCACAAATCTCATTTTGACACTTTACCAATTAGTTAGAGTATTTTCAACTCCTCTTTATTGTTTCCATTAATATAAGCTTTTAGCAATTTTTTTTACAAGCATATTTATAGTACAGCAAAGTTCCGTTTTTGGCATGCTCAATTTTTGGCTACAAATACGTTCCGTTTTTAGCATCAAATGGGTTCCGCTTTTGGCATCGTTCTTGTTGTACATAGTAAAGCTTTTAAAAATGCTCAATTCACATTTTGTTTAATAATTGATATGACTTTTGACTTTATTTCCAAACATGTACTATATTTTATAGGCGGGCAAAACGCATAAAATTAAATTTTCTGTAATTTCGTGTAACATTTTTGATGTCACAAATTGAAAATAAAAGCTTTTAAAATAAGGCTTCATATTTCGCACGGTTCCAGTTTTGGCAACTGAAAAAAAATTTGCCAAAAACGGAATCCTACTGTATAAGTACAAACTTATTCGTCAGTTGAAAATCACCATCTTGTATTCTGTTATTGTTATGAAGTAATGAAATTGTTGTGTGTCCGGAATCATTTTTGCTTGTTTATGAAAGTCCTCCCATTCTGCAACACCCTCTTCATATTCTTCTTGTAACACATACACTGGTGGACATAAATATTCGTCATAAGTACGGATGCTGATATCGTGTTAAAAAACTAAAAGTTTATTTATATGTAAAAGTTGTGTTCAAATAAAAAATAGAGCATTATTTTTAGTTCACTTTATTAAAAATTCAAAAGTAAGCTTGTAAACAGAAAAAAAACAAGAGAAAAACAAAAATAACTTTAAATTTAGCTGGACAAAAGTATTCGTCAATGTTAAAAACTTTTTTAAAAGTATACATTGGAGCAATGAGTTCCAAAATTAATAGTTTGTGTTCAATCCACTTTGTGCAATGACTGCTTTCAAACGGTTTGGCATTGAGTGGACCAGTTTTTCGCATACTGAGGGCTCGATCTTCAGCCATTCTCCACGAAGCACTTCCTTCAGCTGCTTTTGTGAGGTTATGTGATGCTCTCGAACGCGCCGGTCTAGCACATCCCACAGGTGCTCTATTGGATTCAGATCCGGTGATTGGGGAGGAGTTTTAAGTTGATGTGGAGTGTTGTATAGAAGCAAAAGTCGTACCATTTCCGCGGTGTGCTTAGGGTCGTTGTCCTGTTGGAAGTAGAAGTCCTTTTCTATGCCCAAATTTTCAGCACTTTTCTTCATATTTTCTTTTAAAATCTTCAGATATTGTCCTTTTTTCATTATCCCATCGATAAACACCAGCTCCCCAACACCGGATGCATCCATACAACCCCAAACCATCACGGAAGCACGTCGAAGCCCCATGCTTTACAGTAGTTTGAATGTTTTTCTGTTGCAGTTTTGTTCCCGATTTCCTCCATACCAGAACACGTCCATCTGATCTATATACGTTAAATTTGCTTTCGTCCGAGAACAACACTTTGTTCCAGAAGCTAGTTGGGCGATTCAGGAACTCTTTGGCAAAGGTCACCTTTTGGTCTTATTAACTTTGCTTATTAAACTGGGCTTTATTTAACACTCTTCGTACTGTTCTGGAGTTAACGTCTTTTCCGGTGTACTCTAATAACTCCGCCCGGACTTTTGACGAAGAGGTTTTTGGTTCTTTCTTAATAATTTTTATGATTTTTCGCTTTTCTTTATCTGTCAATTTGCATAGACGCCCTTTTCTCGCCTTATTGTGAAACATTTCTTTACTTTTATACCTTTGTATTATATCTTGAACCGTAGTTCTGGGTCTTCCAACGCTTTTGGCTATTTCTGTTGCAGAGTTATTTAACTTATGCAAATTCATTATAATTTTTCTCTTCTACAGTGGTTTCTTTTCCTTTTCTACCCATTTTTTGTCAATCACGCACAAATTCTCGCAAAATAACCCGATTTGATCGCCTATATGCAACAATGAACAGGAAATGTCAAATACATAAATTAGCAGTGTACCCAGATTTTTTTGATTTGCTTGTTTTAACAATTTCATTTTATGACGAATACTTATGTCCACCCTAAAATGGTAAGATAAAATTATTTGTGGCCAACATAAAAAACATGCTACATAGTAGAAAAATGACTGCACTTACTCTACCCAATTCAAATTATTAGATATTATATCCATATAATTTCTTTAATACATTATATGCTATTAATGCCTGTGTGACGAATACTTATGTCCATCAGTGTAACAAAATGAGATTGTTGTGAAATCATCACAATTTCTTTTAGCAGCACAGTAATTTCGCACTTGTTATGAGATTTTCTCGTTATAGATCCAAGTTTGTTCTTGTGCCGGTAATCTGCCATCATCTCGGAAGCCACCCAATATCTTTTGGTAAAGCAAAGCACATATTAATGGCCCTATTCGGTGTCTTATTCGATGTGAGATACTGATTTGCGTCCCTTATGCTGTTTCATTCGACAAAATGCCAGACTTAACGAATAACAAAAGTGAAACGCGGCACAAACACAATGCGATGTTTCAGCATGATGAATGTGACAAAACCGAGTCTCGGATCTCGGATAGGCTCGTCTTAGAAAAAAGGTGAAAGTACTGAAACTAAACGAAACGGAAGCTACAAATCCGATTCAAATCATTTAAGATAAGTTGCCCGCGTGTCGCGACGAACAGATGGAAAAGGTAAACGCTATAAGACCTCGACGGAATGCACATATGTACGGCGATGAAGGATACAACCACGCTTGTACTCGGACGTACAAAGAAAGGGCTAGAAAAAATCTGATTTGTTTCGTATAATCTTCATCATCGGCAGCGAACCGTTTCGGCCAATGGACGCAATGGAGCCCTCTCCCCTTCGGTCATGGCATTCGGTGAAAACAGTCTCTACGCCTGCCACGGGTCATGGTCAATCAGTTTCTGACTTAATGGCCAACAAAAGGGCCTTCTGGAGAAGCAGCTAGCTAGTGGCATTGGATAGAGTAATAATTTATGCATGAATGTTTAGACGATATCAGGAGTGAAGTCAAATCCCAGCATCAAACGAAACGCTAGCCTAAAAATGGCTGAGGCTCTGAACAAAATCACTTTCTCTTGTTTTCATTTGAATGGGTTTTTCGTAGCCACTATGTTCAGTGTCAGAGAGATCACTGCGAGATGGGATTAGTTGTGACATTGAACATCTCGCATGTTTGGATTCAGTTTGGATGAAATGAAAATGTGCTGATATTGGGTACTATTTAACGCCCCAAATCTCCAAGAGACTAGTCAAAATGCTGAGAACCGATCACATATAATAGCATTAGTAAAATTCATTTCACAAAACGAGGAAAGAACTGAAACCCTTTGCAAACAACAGGAAACAAGTGACTCTCCCACTCCGTACACTAAATAACCGACTAGAAGGGGAAAAAAACTAACGAGCCAACAATTGAACGACGGGCGCCAGATCCGATGGGTAGAGGGGAGGCCGGGTGTGACGATAGAGCCAAAAGCAAACAACCGGCAACAGCAAACACCATTTACCAGCTTGGGCTTCTCCTTTTATATTGTACTCTCGATGGCACAGAAGTGCACTTGCTTTCCGGATCTGCCTCCTGCAGCGACCAAATTGATTGCTCAAGATTATAATCAATCCTTCTTCCTTCCGATGGCGATGGAGCAGCAGAACTTTTTTTTCCTGCTCCCGCACTCCATTCGTGCTGCACTTTACAGGGACAAATCGGCCAGGGATGAACCCCGACTAGTTCGGTATGCGCCTGTTTTGCCGTTCATTTCTTGATGTATTCCCTTCTGGAGCACACGATAGCTCTTTGGAGTTAACATGTGTACCGAGTCACAGGATGACGAATTTATGTTAATAGTTGGCAGCACTCGCCCAACTGCACTTTTCGAAATCCCGGTTCGATTTGCATAGGAACGCATCGCATCCGTTCGGCATCATCAGCATCATCATCATCATCATCATCACCGTCGGCGGCAGCAGCAGCAGCATGCCTCGAAGAGTGATGAAGGACAACGGTAATTAATCATGATTTGAGAGTGTACTACACTGAGCTAAGCTAAGAGCTGTGCTTCGCCAAAGACGTCAAGTACAAAGCGTAAGAAGGCGAGCAGACGAGAGATAAAACCGTTAAAACTGTCCCATCTATTATCAGCGGGAAACGGGATTTGTCTTGATGCTTACACACAAGCACACGTACGTCTCCTAACGCTGCGACGACGTTGAGTGGATGCTGCTGCTGCTGTTGCTGATGGCGGCTGGCTGCTTCCCAAGCAGACGCGAGCATACAGTTTATGCGGCAAGACTGTTATTCTTCGAAAATCAACAGGGATTCTTCAATATGTATGAGTTCTAATGCACGGTTGCTGCGGGAGCAGTTTTTGTCGGCGAAATTAGCGGTTGTAGGGGATTACTAGCTGCTGTAGGTTGCATACCAGCGAACATATCAATAATAAAATTCTAAATGCATTTTAATAATCTTTCCATCACTTATCAGTGAGACTTTTAGAGTATTTCATTTTATGAAAAGTATACTTTTCATAATCCAGAATAGTCGAAAAGACGAAAGAAAACTGTTTCCTCAATTTTGTCTATATGGCGCCTTGAACTTTGTAAGATTTTTCGGAAGATGGGCTATCCTTAAGTTTGTAAAAAAAATCCTCCAAACGGTTAGGCTTTACTCAGATTCTTATAAATTTTCCGAGTATATTACGCTACCGCTAAATTTCGTGGGACTTTGTTGAATTTCGTAAAATCTTGCAGAACTTTCCTGAAGTTCGTAGGGCTAAGTTTATAGAATTTCCCTATATTCGTATTATTATATATTATATATTATGTATTATATATTATATATTATATATTATATATTATATATTATATATTATATATTATATATTATATATTATATATTATATATTATATATTATATATTATATATTATATATTATATATTATATATTATATATTATATATTATATATTATATATTATATATTATATATTATATTGTTAAATAAAGTGGATTAAAAACGACACCATTTTGAACGCTTATTGCTAAAAGATGCGGGACATCACGCTTGACTAAGGGTTTGCTCAAGAATACAAATTGTCTCTCCGTTTTTTGGAGCTATCCGTTAACTAAGTTAGTGTCGGATTCTGATGATACGAAGTCGAAGCTCAAATTCCATAACTAATCCAAAACTTTTTTTTGGTAATTTTTCTATAATTTCTATAACTCATTAAACATTTACATTTAGATAATTAATTAAATAAATATTATTGTATGATATTCAACTGAATGAATAACATGGATCATTGAATGATTTTCGCCAGAAATCCGTGACCGAAGAAACATCGATTATATCTTAAATAAGTTGGATGTTTCGATTTCTTGATCTTTAAATAGGGGCCTTCTATAAAGTTGAAACATTAGTAAAAAGTTCAACGACGCCGGAAGACACCTGTCTAAAGAGGGCTAATTGTGACATTCCACTAACTCGCTCCAAAAGTTGTTTTAAAAATTGTAGATAGTGAGAACTTAACTTCTTATATTTTCATTCTATTCATATTTTTTTATATTGATTATAGAGGTTTTAACCTTAGGGCCATTCACCTTCTTGTCGCGTTAGAGAAATCTCTTTAGTAAAATCTGTAACCCTATTTGCGGGGTTGGGAATTGAACCCAGGTGAGCTGCGTACAATGCAATCGATTTACCAACAGCGCTATCTCCACCCCTTCTTTTCATATTTTAGAATTTTGTTTATTCGTTTCCTTCATTTCTTTCATGTTGTTTCTTTTAACTCATTTTTCTCATTTTTTATTTTATTCCTTATTTTTTATTCATTTAAATAATTTTATGTATTGTATTCATTTTATTTATGTTCATTTTATCCATTACTATTAGTACTATTTTATTTACATTTTGATTATTTTTTTATTTCTTCATTTTATCCCCTTTATTTTATTATTATGATTTTTATTATTCATTCTGCTCATTTGTTGAATTCGATTATTTTTTTATTTTTATTTTCTTTATATTCGCATTAGGGTAAGGTGGGGCAAATCCGACCGTTGGGTAAACCCGACCCCCTCTCTAATAGAACATCGGAAGCATTACGCGACCTAATATCAATGTTGTCGTGTAGAGCATCGAAAATAATCGTAATGGTGGCATAACAGCATTTCATTAGTCTACATTGAGATGCTAAAACGACAAAAAGTGCGTTTTTACAACTTTTGATTTAATTTTTGTGCATCATTGGCTACAGGATATTTTTGATTGTTAAATTGATTGCATACAAAATGTAAGCGGATTTAAATTCTTCGATTAAAGTCCTACAAAGTGCATAGATGCATTTAGATAAAGAATAAATTTTTGTAATTGCATCGTTATGAAAAATGACGCGGTGGGACAAATCCGACCTCTAAATAGTAAGGCAAATCCGACCGCTTTTTTGCTAAGAAAATGTTCATTTAGCTAATTGAAATATATTTTCATTTCACAAACGAAAGACACAAATACGTGATGAATATAGTATTCGTCAAGTAATTCAATAAAATTTGGGTAATATATGTACTAAATCAACCAAAAACATAGGCGGTCGGGTTTACCCCACCCTTTTTGAAAACGGCAAAAATTAACTTTTTCGTAAAACGCTTGCATCTCAAAATTTCCCCAAGATACAAATAAATTGCTATACACAGAAAGTTGTTAGAATTGGTATATAAAACAACTTGATCCGATCTAAAATGAGCATTTTACAGCCAAAACCATTTACTAGGTCGGATTTGCCCCACCTTACCCTTTTCATTTTATTAATTGACTATAATTTATCCACTGTATTCTTAGCATTATTCGTGCAGAACTTGAAACTTTGTTCACCCATTTCTAGGTGGATACGCGCTTCGCACTGGTTCTGCATACTAATGAATGAAAGAGCTGATATGTATGGGAAATGTCTCATCTCACTGCTAGGTAGATCAAACAAATGGATAACTGACATCATCTTGTTCTGAACTATAAACTATATTCGCCTCTTTGTCGGGTTAGAGAAATCTCTTTGGTAAAATCTCTAACCCTATGTGCGGGTTTGGGAATTGAACCCAGGTGAGCTGCGTACAATGCAATCGATTTACCAACTGCGCTATCTCCACCCCTTCTATTCATATTATAGAATTTTGTTTATTCGTTTTCTTCATTTCATTCATGTTGTTTCTTTTAAATCATGTTTGTCGTTTTTTATTTTATTCTTTATTCATTTAAATAATTTTATGTATTGTATTCATTTTTATTTATGTTCATTTTATACAATATTATTAGTACTATTTTATTCACATTTTGATTTTTTTTCATTTCTTCATTTTATCCCTTTTATTTTATTATTATGATTTTTATTATTCATTCTGCTCATTTGTTGAATTCGATTATTATTTTTTTCTTTATATTCGCATTACTCATTTTATTGATTAACTATAATTTATTCACTGTATTCTAAGCATTATTCGTGCAGAACTTGAAACTTTTTTCGCCCCATTTCTAGTTGGATGCGCGCTTCGCACTGGTTCTGCATACTAATGAATGAAAAAACTGATATGTTCATGAAATGTCTCATCTCACTGCTAGGTAGATTAAACCGGGTTTTTCGGTATAACAGTTTAATTTTGATAAAACAGTTTCAGTACCTTCACTTGATAACTGACATTATCCCGTTATGATCTATAAACTTTTCAAAGAAACAATCAATTCAACACTGACATCAACTTGTATGATGTCATTACACTTACTGAACGTTAGAAAATAGTAATAGAGCTGAGTTGATAGGGAATGTTGAGCCAACGTCAGGCCAATGTTGAATCAATGTGAGCTTAATATCGAACCAATGTAAGATCAATGCTGGACCAATGTTCAACCAACGTCAGACCAACGTCGGACCAGTCATGAATGAATGTGACGTCAGATTAATGTTGGACTAATGTTATACAAGCGTCCAGCCAACGTTCGACCAATGTAGGACAAATGTTGGACCAATATCGGACTAGTGTCGCATCAATGTTGAACCAACTACGGACTAACTTCAGAGCGATATCGAACCAGTTTCCTAACTTCAGACAGTTTGACCAGCTTCAAACCAATGTTGCACTAACATTGGGCTAATGTCGGAGTGTTGTCGAGCTTTTGTTGGACAAATGTTGGACCAGCGCCTGACCAATGTTGGAAAAAATGTCGGACCAATGTTGTATTAATGTACGTCCGACGTTGGGCCATGTGGGCAATTTTGGAACCAATCTCGGACCAATGTAAAGTTGGACCAATATTGGACAAATATCAGGTCAATGTCATGCCAATATCGAACTATTTTTGGACCAATGCACAGTGGTCCAGAATGCAAATTTAGCAGGAATTTTGAGATTTTATTAAAACTAAACAACTTAGCCTTATTAAGTCTTTGGAGAAGTTTTCGTAGTTTGTAAGCCCCTTCCTTTTTTTTTAAAAAAAAATAGGGTGGCTTTAATTTTACCGACATCAAAAGGCTAACTTTTAAATAATACTTGCTAGAGCAAAACGACCTTCAGCGAAATTGTAGAACGACAAATTTTTGAAAAGTTTGCTGAAAACATATAAGTTTTATCTGCCATACTATTCATTTTACAACAAATTTAAAATCGAAGGTTAGGGTGTTTCTTAGTGTTTCTTAACTTTTGTGGTATTTATTTAAAACTGAAACAATGTTCAGAAAACTTTAAGATTGTTTTAAGGCGAACAATTTGTTTCATGGCACCACATATCCAACAATTTTCGCTGAAAAGTTATGAGCACTTTTTAGCCAAAAAACGGCTTTTTTGGAATAACAATATCACTCAATGGGGCAAACAAAAGATGATTCGTTTTCAACTATAAATAAGGTCATGATTAGAGTTCTAATTGAGCAAAAAATGGCGAATACGATTTTTTTATATTTTATAAAATTGGTTTAAAAAATCCATTTTTGACACATTAAGTGCTTATATCTTTCTCACCTTCAAAAACTCTGAAAAACTTCTGAAGAATAGGTTGGAAAACTGGAAAAGGTATATTAAAAATTTGGTTTCTCATGAATTGACTTTTTGTAATATGTTTATATTACTTTGACGGCGGACAATATAGAAAAAATAGTTTCATTTTCATGATAAAATAAAATAATTTTCTATTATTTTAAATAGTGGGTAGAGTGGTCCTAAATTTTTTAAAATTTTAACTTTTAATGGTTCGAGATAGAGTTTCAAAATTTAACAAAATTTAACAGAAAATTATGTTTTAAAAAACTTTGTCGAAAACACTGGAACTATATGTCGTGTACTTTTTATGCTACAAGAAATTTACCGAAATATTAAGATGTTTCTTAAAAAATGGTTTTATTTATATAACTTTTACAGTTTTGATTTTTCGCTAAGATCACTTTAGAAAAACTTTTAGATATTTTGAAGGGGAACAATTTATCTCAAAATACCGAACCTCTAGCTTCTTTCGTTAGAAGGTTATATACACTTTTACTAAAAATAAACTATTTTTTGAGTAAATATTGATAAAAAAATATCGCATATTCCATTTTTTGGTGATCTATACTACAAAGCATGCTATTTCATATGACATTATCGGTATTTAATGATAAGTGCCCTAATCGAAGATAATGCTATTTGAAAAAGTCATATTTTTATATAAAAGTTCTCATAATTTTGAAACGAAAACAGATTCAGGAATCAGGAATCAGAATATATTGGCTCAAATGGCACGTTCCCCGTACATAGTCGGGGATTTGTGCCTTGCCGTGTGTTTTCATCATTTCCTGAGCGGAAGGAAAGGACAAGGAGGTGTGGGGAAGTAGACTTGGAAGGGTGGGAAAAACAGCACAAAACAAAAAATAAACAACAGGTAAATTAAACTCACAAGTAGTTCAACTTGCCTGCGAATAAGCCTAAAGCTCTTTACCACATTGGATAAGAAACTTTAGTATGTCCCTGAGTTTCAGTCGACCAAACATGGTTTCGTCTATATAAGGACGGCTGAAGACTCGTAATCGCAATTGCGCTAGCGCTGGGCAGTTGCATATCAGATGATATGAGGTTCCGTAGTCGGATTCACAAAGATCACATGAAAAAGACTCAGCGCGCTGAATAGTTGCCATGTGATAGTTGAGTTTGCAGTGGCCGGTTAAAGCCCTGGTCAGCATGCCGCAGTGGAGCTTCGAAAAATGTAAGAGATTTTTCGAAACCACTGGGCATGGTTGTTCTAGAAACGCCTTTGTTTGGCGACACGTTTGTAGATTTCTCCAATAATTGCGGTGCTCGGACAAAGCCCAGTACCGTATTTTTTCCCTTATCCAACTTGTCGAAATTGGCAGCGCGGGCTCAGGACCAACGAAGTCAATCGCTGAACCTGCCCTGGCCAATTCGTCAGCCCATTCATTTCCAGTAATACCGCAATGTCCGGGCACCCAGACAAGGTAGATAGTGTTGACAATGCTTAGTTCTTCGATTTGGGTTCGGCACGCGATCACTAGCTTGGACCGGGATTTGTCTGAGCTAAGGGCCTTGATTGCAGCCTGACTATCGGAGCAGAAGTTTATAACTCTGCCGGACAAACTCAGTTGAAGGGCCGATTGCACCCCGCACATAATCGCAAAGATTTCTGCTTGGACTACAGTACAGTATCTACCTAGTGAGTGAGATTGTTCCAGTCTCATTTCACGACAGTAGACACCAGCACCAGCACGTCCCTCCATCAGAGAACCGTCAGTGTAACAAACCACTTGCGTTTGTTGTTGTCTTTCCATAAAGCCAGACAACCACTCCTCTCGAGAGGGAATCTTAACATGGAATGTCCTGTAAGGAAAACTACAAGTGAGTGTAATATCGCTGGGAGCAAGAATATCTTCACCCCATGTAACCATTTGTGACCACAATCGTGTATGACTGGTAGCAAGATCAACATGATTACTGTTCCAAAGCCCAGTAACCTGCAGTCTGTATGCACATGATAGTGCTTCTTGTTTTAAGTGTATGTGTAATGGTTTGATATTTAGAAGTGCCTCAAGAGCAGCAGTCGGAGTCGTGGTGAAAGCACCAGTCAACGCCATGAGCGCCATTCTTTGCAGATGGTTTAGCTTTGACTGGACTGTCACCACCTCTCCCCTCTGCCACCACACAAGGCATCCGTATGACAGTATTGGACGTACAATTGTCGTGTAAATCCAATAGATGTATTTAGGTTTGAGACCCCAGGTCTTTCCAAAAGTTCGTCTGCATTGCCCGAAGGCCATGCACGCTTTCTTGACTCTGAACTCAATGTGAGCAGACCAATTCAGTTTGGAATCCAATATGACTCCAACGTATTTGACTTGATCTGCACACAGCAGCTCAGAATCAAAGAACTGCAAGGGACGAACCCCGGTTGTTATTCGCTTCTTCGTGAAAAGAACCATTGAAGTTTTGCTTGGGTTAACTGATAGTTTAACTTGTCGACACCACTGTTCGACAGCTCTTAATGCCTGTTGCATCAAGTCAAAGATTGTTCCGATGCAAAATCCAGTAATTAGTATTTGGTAATCGTCAGCAAACCCGTAGGTTGGAAATCCAAGCCCATTGAGTTTCTTCAACAAGCCGTCAGCTACTAAGTTCCATAACAAAGGTGACAGAACGCCGCCCTGAGGACAACCGCAAATACTCAACTTCCGTATCTCAGCCTGTCGCAGTGACGAGCAAAGTATGCGGTTACTAAGCATTGCGTTTATCCAACCCGAGATGCATGCAAGTATCCCATGACCGCGCGTCGCTTCCAGAATAGACTGGAAGGACACATTGTCAAAAGCACCCTCAATATCTAGGAATACACCCAAGCTAGATTGCTTGAGCGAGAAGGCTTTCTCAATGTTGTAAACAACATCGTGAAGCAGAGTGATCGTGGATTTCCCACACTGATATGCATGTTGCATTTTGTGCAGTGGATATTCAACTAAACTAACGTTCCTGATGTGATGATCGATTATCCGTTCCAAAGCTTTCAGAAGAAAAGAACTTAAGCTGATAGGCCTAAAACTCTTGGCTTCTTCATAGCTTGAGCGCCCCCCTTTGGGAATAAATCTAACAGTTATTTCTCGCCATGCTTTCGGGATATACCCGGTAGCAAGACTGGAAAGCAAAATCTTTTTCAAGACATGTTTAAGAATATCAAATCCCTTTTGCAGTAGCACGGGAAGTATTCCATCTTTTCCGGGTGATTTGTATGGAGCAAAGCTGTCAACTGCCCACTTGACCGATTCAGTGGAAACCAATGTGCGTGCTAACGCCCACGAGTCCGAATCACCAGAATGAGATCTGTGAACATTGATCAACTCCGGATCGATACAACCTGGAAAGTGTGTGTCGAAGAGACAATTAAGAACATCTTTTTCGTCCGTCACATAAACACCATCTCAGGTTTTCAAGGAGTTCATCTGAAAATCATTCGATTTGGAGAGAATTTTATTTAATCTGCTAGCCTCGTTCAGACTAGAGACATTAGTGCATAGGCTTTGCCAGCCAGCCCGTTCTGCAGATCTAAGACATTTCTTATATGCACTACGAGCTGACCTGAAAGCCCTGGAGTCATCACGCTGACGCCTGTTCCAAGCTCTTCTCATAACTTTCTTCATTCTATCAAGCTCAGCCCTCCACCAAGGGGTTCCCCTAGTCGATTTAACAGTACGAAGTGGACAAGCTTCTTCGTAGGATGCTAATATGAATGAGTTTGTCGTATCCACGACGTCATCTAAGTCGTCTAATTGAGTAATTGTTGGAAAATATCCATGAAATTTAGTCGCCAAGTTTTCCAAAAAGAGGTCCCAGTTTGTAGATTTAGGATTACGATATGTCACCACATTGAAGGTGACATCAAAATGCTCGAAAAATATATATTTATGATCGGATAGAGACGGTTCAGTTTTATTTGGAACCTGCCAATTTCCCAGTTCATGCAAAATTCTATCAGAGCAAAGTGTTATGTCTAACACCTCCTCCCTCCCAGACCTCGCAAAAGTTGGTCGGTTTCCCACATTCAGAATATGGAGATTTGTACTACTTATGTACTCCATCAGTTCAGAGCCTCTCAGATTGATGTCTGAGCTGCCCCAAATGATGTGATGAGCATTCGCATCACTGCCGATAATGAGCGGAAGCCCATTTCTGCTACAATATGATACAACGCTTTTGAAATCATCAGAAGGAGATGATTCGTTATGCGGTAGGTATGCTGAACAATATATATATTTTTTGTCTACGTTTCCGACAGTCAATGTAACTGTGACAACACAGATATCGCGAGTTGTGAGCTCCGATATGAGACACGCGTCAATAGCCTTATTTGCAAGAATGCAAGCACGAGGCATTTCACGTGGGTTAGTCATGCCTGTCTTGTTGTAAGCAATGAACGCAGTGTTAAGTAACTTTCCAAAATAGAAGTTTCCTTTATGGAAATACGGTTCTTGAACCAATGCTATGGAAGCTTTACCTTCCTGCATGAGTCGAGATAAATTCATAGTTGCTGTACGTTTATGTTGGAGATTGACTTGTGCTATTCTAACCATTGTTGATTAGAGAACTGTACATTTTATCTCCAACACAAATTGCACAACAACTAGAGGACACCAAGCGAGTTGGGATGTTAACGCATTTAGCGAGCCATATCAGGTTTAAATGGGACATGATCATTTGATTCCCACGATTTGCGAAGAAAATAATGGTCCACTGTGTCAGAGATTCGCATAACACAGCAAGGGCAAAACCCAAAATGCTCCGTGCGCGACTGGCATATTTTAGACCCTCCAATAATTAAGTCCTCGGCACGGAACTACACCTTGACTTAGGGTCTCCTACTTTCAGTCGCCTCCTACGACATGGCAGCAGGACTCCAGTGGCTCAATTCTAGGCCGGATACCACACGGCCTCTGGGCAGGTTCATCTGTACACATCGAAATTTGATAATCGAGACTCAACAAAACTTCACCGAACTACCATCAGCCGAGAGTCTCTGCAAACCCCCAGCCAACAAAAATTCGGCAAAATTAAGTGGATCATCGGTGAAAAAAAATCGGTGTGTAGAGTGAACGTTCCGCTGCGTAATGCAGCATACTGGGGAGTTCGCCCGACTCTTCCCAGGCTCCGTTCGCCATTGAGAATGTTTTAAACCCCCTCAACAATTTTACCCATAGCACGGGTCGCATGACACTATGGAATTGGGGTTCCCTGTTTGGTAGATTTTTACCACTGAAACAGGTAGTCCGTAGTGTAATTCTTAGCCGGTTGAAACAACCATTACCGACACTACATGGCTTATCTAGGCTGTTCGGTGAAAGAAGCTGACATTGAAGAACAGCTTCCATATTTAGATGGGCGAACAGCCGCAGAAGGAAGGAAGGAAGGAAGGATAACGGGAGGAGAGGGATTTGGGCTAAGCGCTTATTTAAAGGCGGCACTGGCTCGCCTTGTCAGGGCTGCTTTAGGGCATGTGGTATTTAGGCCTAGGACGTATAGGGCCCACTACCTCGTCCTACCACACCCGCAGTCAGCCCCCGCTGCTGGTTCGGGTCGCGAATCACAACTAGTTGCTATCGCGATTTAGCATTATCCACCACCTATGACCCGCCCGGTTGCTTGCAGCTCAGCTTCCCACGTAGCGTTCCTCCACCACCACGGGGCCCGAGCTGAAAATAAACTATTTTTTGAGTAAATATTGATAAAAAAATATCGCATATTCCATTTTTTGGTGATCTATACTACAAAGCATGCTATTTCATATGACATTATCGGTATTTAATGATAAGTGCCCTAATCGAAGATAATGCTATTTGAAAAAGTCATATTTTTATATAAAAGTTCTCATAATTTTGAAACGAAAACAGATTAGTAATTGGTGTTTTAAAGCAAATTATGCGCCCCAAAATAATCTTCAAGTCGTCCAAAGAGTGCTTTAACGTAAAATAAAAACTACAAAAGTAATAGAAATAAAACCGTTTTTAAGGAACACCCTATAGCTTACATTAAGATTTCTCGTACAATGGAAAGCATAAACGCTACAGCTTGAGTGTCTTCCACAAATTTGTCCAAAATGTAATACTCTACAACTTCATCGAAGACAGCCAAGCTCTATCTCGAACCGTTAAAAAGTTTAATTTCGAATATTTCTAAAATTAGAACCACCCTAGCTTCTGTTTAAACAAAAAGAAGGGCCTTGCAAAGTACAACAACTTTGCCAAACATATTGTGAGGCTAAGTCATTTAGTTTTAGCTAAAAGTTAAAATTCCTGTGAGTTTAGCAACTCTGGATAACTGTGCAATGTTGGAACAACGCCAAACCAGTACCAGACTAACGTTGTACCACGGTCAGAAATGTAGGACCAATGTCTGACTAATGTTTGATATGTCGTTCCATCACTTTGCTGATGTGAAGGGAAAGGGAAGTAAAAGAAAAGGATAGGGCAATGGAAAATGACAACATAATACAATCACAACACAAAACAATAAACAGCTTGGATTCTTCAATCCCGCTGGAACAATATACCCAACTGATGAAGCCGATAGCTCTTTCGCACAATGTGTTAGCAACAATAGCTTGTCCTTGAGTTTTAGCTCCCTATGCAAAGCTATGGAGAACGAAAAATCCGAACACGCTATTGCATTACTGCAGGACAGGTACATATCAAATCATCATTATTTAACCCTTCATAAGGCGGTGGCAACTATATGGCCACCTTTTCGTTTCGTTCATAACGCAGGAATATGAAGTGGGAAGTGTTCCAATCTTATGAAATATACTTGTTAGGAGTCTGGCAACTCATCTTATTACTTTTTATTGTAATACAGTGAAAAGTGTCAGATTGGTGAAGAGTTTTTTTAAATACGGCGATTTCCTTGTGGACAATAAAATTAGCTGGATTAGGAAAAAAATACTCTAGACCCTATAAGTTGATGCAGATTTTTAATCCGAAAATTTAGTTTATGAGTTGTAAAAATTGCAAAGAAAAAAATAAAATGAATAACCAGTAACCCACCTTAGTTTATTTCTTTCTGCATCTCTGATCCAGCTCGATTTGTCTTTATATTTGCACCAATCTCGTTGGAAATGCATCAATCATGGCGATGACTGACATTTACTAACAGACGGTAGCAAGTATATTTTCAAAACAAAAACGAAATAAATGTAAATATATTCTAAACTAAGTGAAAGAACTGTATTTCTAATAAAAAACATTCAATAATAACCCCAAACCCTGGACCCTATAAAGCGTTAAGCTTCCATAATCGGATTCACAAAGATCACACGAATAATACTCAGCACGCTGAATAGTAGCCATGTCATAATTTAGTTTGCAATGTCCAGTCAGTACCCTGAGCAGAACACTTGTGCTTCGAAAAATGCAACAAATTTATTGACATTTTCAGACTAACATGTGGCAGAAAAGATGTTGTTTGAACGCAAGTTTGCAAGCTACGCCAATGGTTGGCATGTTCGGATGCAGCGTAAGAGCGAATCTTGTTCTTAATCCAACTTATCGACAGTGGTAAAACTGATTCTGGACCAACGAAATCAGTTGCAGTGTGCGCTCTACCTAATTTGTCTACCAATTCATTTTCAGCAATACCGGTATGTCCGGGTATCTATAAAAGTTAGATAATACTTGAAATGCTAAGTTCTTCGATTTGAGTTCGATATGCGATTAATAAATTCGATCTTGAATCTGCCTAAGTACTTTAAGGACAGCCTCAGAACAAAAATAAATTCTTTTACCGAAATTCCCTGTTGAAGTACCGATTGCACGCTACACAGAATCGCGAAGATTTCTGCTTGGAATACGGTACAGTATCTACCAAGCGAATGGGATTGTTCTAATCTCATTTCACGATAATAGACACCAGCACTGCGTCGGCCCTCGAACAAAGAACCGTCAATGTAACAAACTACGCTTTCTTCAAGTTGTCGCTTCATACAGAAAGACAGTCATCCCTCTAGAGGAAGAATCCTCACATTGTATGTTTTAAAAAGAAAACTACATGTAAGTGTAAGGTCACTGGGTACAAGTGTCAAAGGCAATGTGATAGATTAATGAATGCAACAGTTTTTATCCAAATTGGAATCCCATTTAAGCAAACATATTTTAATGTTTTTCAACATAAATTTTGATCTCAACTTTCGCCTTGAAGAGTACCAGCTGTACATCAATTGGCCCGACACAATTCACCACTGCAAGCTTACTAGCCCCAAACTAGAAACCCACTGACCCAAAAGTAGTAGATATCGGCAAAACCACAGGACTGTGGCAGTTCACCCCTCGGGGGAGTTCATTAATTAGCAAATCGATGCGGAAAGCACCTTGCGGGGATGTTTCATCGAGCTTCAATTCACCAACCGGTCAGTCAGGCAGCACACCGAGGAAGCCCACATCAAAAGACCGAAACCTTCGGCACCGGCAGGTGTGTTATATCCCTGCTCTTTCCACCAAATCCCAGCGCAGAGCACCGACCGGTCGTCGTCGCTCGAGGCCCACTCACCATTTTCCGATCCGATTGTTCTCCGCTGCTGGGCGCTGCTGCCGAAAGAGAAGATTAATTTCCAACTTTTTGATAAATTTAATTAATTTTCGCCAATGCCCGTCTCGAGTAGCAGAAAGTCGAAATCGAAATCGACCGACTCAGTGTAGCATGCAAGCGCCCCCCAGGGATATCTTCCATCCCTCGCTGCCTCGGACTGAAACACGAAGAACGATTTTAAGTGCACTTGCAACACACAGCCAGGCGGGAAAGACATTTTTATTCAATTTTGTCCTGCTCCCGGTGACCAATCGTAACAAATTTATTTTCGATCCGTGCTTTGTGTCGACATTTTCTTTTCGCTTTTTTTTCAATCAAGCCTCGGCTACCGTCAGGCTCTTATCTGTTCGCTGAAGTGTTAGGTAATTATAGTTTGCAATTTGGGAAGGAAAATTTCATTACGATAATTATGGTCTGGAGAGTTTGTTCTCGGCTCGGTAGATTCTTCAGCGTCGTTAGCAGGCTTGCCCAATCTCGGATGTTTAGTGGGGAAAAAGGTAGAATGAATAATTTTGTTTAAAATTTTAACCGCTTTGAGTACGGTTAATAAGGACAATTATGAGGAGTTTGTCGCCGCTTCCTGGACACCTGTCTTTCGAGTTAATTACCGAGAGGCACTTGGCATAGCCGTAATAAATTATGACTGGTAAACAATTCGTAGAATTTAGTGGCACCTCTTTTGCGTCCCCCACCACCCACCAAAAAAGCACCCTAATTATTCGTTTTCGTAGTGACCTCTTCTTTGCGCTCTAGTTTTCTGCTGAAGATCAACGCTCCCCTTTAGACGATCTAGCTGGTTAGGGCCTGCTTGAAAAGCAGTTTTAATCTCGTCTCTACCTCGACTCCATCGCACGGAGAAACTTTAATTATGAATGGAAATTTATTTCATTGTTATGTTTTTTTATGGCTGAACAGTTGAACGATGTGGCTGAATAGTGGAACAGATGATGCAGCAGTCGCGATTTGAACTAGCTTAGCCAGACGGATTAGCCCGCCATAGACTTATTGTGTTTGGTGATTTCGGGAGATATAAAAATACGTGTACTTCACTTAGTGGTTAGACTACAACTGCTTTATTCTCAATTTCGACCGATCGGTGATCGTTATACTCTCGGGCAGTTACGATCATGACGAGATGATCGTAACTGTATAACAGTTAGATTCGAACACTACAATCCTCCCTTCTCTTGTAGTTAAAACTTCATTGATCATTTTACTAACTTTTCGATTTAAGAATTCCTTAATGTACATGCAATTCGATATCTAACACTAGATTTTTGAAACTTATTCACTAATTTGAATTCATTATTATTAGCACAATAGTTCACTGATCGATGAGAGACAAATCCCTGCTTTCTTCGCCATTGTCTACTAAAAGACGTCGCTTCTTCAGACGCTCGGATCTTCTAATTCCTGAAACGATAGGTATAGAAATCTGGTTACCTATTTTCGAACACGACCGACTTGGATAGCGTTCATCTGTACATTTTGCATTAGCTGATTCATCGAAATCTTCTTCACGATTTCTTTTGTGATTATGTTTGATTTGCGTAAAACCTGTTGCTTTTAGATTATTGCGTAATCTAATTTGTTCGCGGTGTGCTGACAACACATGACCGTTCACCGAAATTTGGAAGATATTCAAGGACAGTCTCTTAACAAATGTCGCTTCTAACCATCGTTCGACATGTTTGAGACGGTGGTTCTTATACCATAACGTATCTCCAGAATTTAATTTTTGTAGCTCGTCATACCGATCTTGCCTAGGATTCTCTATTGTTGATAAATCCTGCCGACGGGGAGCTAATAATTTATTTTTGTAATGATTTTCTGGGTGTACAAGGTCCAGTAAAACTTTTGGTTTGTATGCCAGCACATGCTCAGAGGGAAATGTTCTAGTCCTGGTTAGGCAGCTATTCCTGTAGTTCAACAAGAAATAACTTAGTTGTTCCTCCACCTCAAGTTGTTTAAATTGTGGCTCCAATAGAAACTTTTTAAGTACATCCTTGACGGTACGAACAGTTCTTTCCGCCTGCCCGTTACTGGCTGGATGGTAAGGAGGGCTTTTCAGAACTACGATGCCTTGTTTGCGCATAAATTCAATAAAATAGTCAGAGTTGAACGGAGGCCCTCCATCAGTTACAAGTACATCTGGGAGACCAAACCGAGCAAAAACATCTACAAATTTGCTAATTACCTTTTTAGAATCTGTTCCACTACGCATGTAATATAATTCCACCCACTTCGAGTAGCTGTCAACGATTAAAAGGAATATTTTTTCCCCCATATGAAAAAAATCAGCGTGGATCCGACTAAACGGTTTACTGGTGGGTATCCACGACGATTTTTCCTTTGAAGGAACAACAAGAGTACGATTGCAAATATCACAGTTCTTAACATACTGCTCCAGGTCAGCGTTTATGCCAAACCAAAAAACTGTTCGACGAGCAAGCTGTTTAATTTTTACGATTCCAGCATGATTGGTATGTAATAGTTTCATGATATTTGGTTGCAAACATTTCGGCACAACTACTCGATTGCGGAACAGGAGACAATCCTCGGTCAACTCCAGGTCATATGCTTGAGCTTTAATATCTTTCAATTCCCGTTCAACTCTTTCCGGCCAACCGTGTTTAAGATAGTTAATAATTTGCGTAAGAAAAACATCTTTTTTTGTTTTATTGGCTATAACTTTAAAATCAATGGGTAATTCATTAGTAAAATTCAGGCTATTTATATATTCTCTGTCTAAACTCCGTGGAACTGTATGAGGTAGTGGAAATCTGGAGCAGAAATCCGCATTTCCCATATTTTTTGACGGTCGGTAACGGATATCAAAACTATAGATGGATAGTTCCATTATGTAACGTTGTAAACGCGTGACCGAAATAGCGTTTTTGTTTTCCTTCCCAAAAACTCCAAGAAGAGGTTTGTGATCGGTGTAGATCACGAAATGTTGACCATATAAGTATCGATGGAACTTTTTAACACAACTGACTACGGCCAACGCCTCGAGATGCAAGATCGGGTACTTACGTTGCGCATCATTTAAAGTGAAAGATGTGAAGCATATAGGTTTTTCTTGATCTTCAATCTCATGGGCTAAGACGCCCCCTAAGCCATAGCTACAAGCATCTGTGACCACTACGAGCGGTTGTTTTGGGTCGAAAAACTCTAAAACGTTAGGTTTTAGCAAATACTTTTTACAGTTTTCAAAAATTTCGTTGCATTTTGAGTCCCAAATAAATTTAGAATCTTTTTTTAGTAAATTGTATAAGCAATGTAGCTTGGACGACAAATTTGGTATAAATTTGCCGTAAAAGTTAATCAATCCAAGAAATGCTTTAAGTTCCGTTGGATTATTAGGTGGCTTAGCGTTAGATATTGTATCTATTTTGTCAGGGCAAGGTAAAAGTCCATTTCCTGTTATTACGTGTCCGAGAAACGTAAGCTCATCGACGAAAAATTGGCATTTATTCAATTTAACCTTAATGTTTGCTTCTTGCAAACGATCAAGTACCAATAAAAGCTTTCGTTTGCACTCTTCGAAATCTTTGCCTGCGATTAGCACATCATCAAGATAGCATGATACTCCTTCTATGCCATGCAGGACTTGGTCCATGACCTTTTGAAAAATAGCTGCCGACGACGCAGCTCCCTGTGGAAGTCGGTTATACGTGTACAGCCCTTTGATTGTGTTTATTGTCATGAACCTTCTCGACCGCTCTGAGAGTTGCAGCTGAGTGTAAGCACCTGCTAAGTCGAGCGAACAAAAAACCGTACACCCAGAAAGAGTTGCAAAAATATCTTGGGCTAGTGGAAGCGGGTATGTGTTGGGCACAATCAACTTATTTATCGATACTTTACAGTCTATGACTAAACGGATATCGTTATCTTTTTTTACAATTGCCACAACTGGGGAAGCCCACTCACTGGCTTGGATTGGCGTGATTATCCCACTTTCTTCCAGTGAGTCTAAATGCTTGATGACTTTTTCTTTTAAACGTAGAGGCACAGTGTACGCTTTTTTAAAAATAGGCGCACTTTCCCGCATAGTTAGTTCTCCCTCGAAACCTTTAATTGGAATAGACATATCTTTGCTGAAAACAGCAGTATACTTTTGTTTGATTTCTTCGATAGTTACTGATTTTTCGTCCCTTTCACTTACATTATTGATATTTGCTGGTTGTAAAAAATTTGTTCTCCATCCTTTGAAGAATATGTCAAGCCAATCTCGCCCAATAAGAGGCACAAAATCTGTGTTGCCCTTTAAAATAATTAGAGTTACATTATTAGTCATATTTCTCATCGAAACTGTGACATCTAAAGCACCTAAAATTTCCAATCTGGCACCGTCTACTACGGATAACCTTCGTCTACACGTTTTAAGAGTAAGTTTATTAAAATAATTTTTATATACTTGTTCACCAACCACGGAGACAGCAGATCCGCTATCGATCTCCATATCAAATCCCAATCCATTTATTTTCGCTCGAATAAAAACTGGTTTATTTACCTGAAGTCCTGTTGTAATTGACATACAATCCAAATCCTCCTCCGAATCACTGCTCTTATTTGGTAGCCCCAAACGCTTGAAATCGAATCCTAATGACTTCATAGGGGTTTCATCTTCTACGAATCGAATAGACTGTCGGGAGCGTTGAAGCTTAAAACAATTTTTTCGCACGTGTCCTCGATGCTTGCAGTAGCTGCACATAACGTTCTTGTTGCTATTATTTTGCCATCTCTGTCCGGACCTCGATCTACTTCGGCTACGATGATAACGGTCTTGCTCACTGCGGCTACTATACGGATAAACTTCTCTTCTTCCATAGCGATAATCCCGGTTTCCGCCCGAGTAATCATCTCTATGGTTACGGACAGTCGATTTTTCTATTGCACTTACACGATCACCAGTTTGCTCCATCCGCAGTGAACGACGTGCCATCTGTTCACGAGCTATAAGAACCCGTTCTGTTTCTTCAAGTGAAGGCTCTTCTTCTTCCAATAAACGTTCACGCACTTTCTTATCATAGGCACCGAAAACCAAACGGTCGCGTATAATGGCATCCTTCATTGCACCGAATCCACAGCTTTCCGCTAATAGCTTGACATCAAGAATAAAATCTTCAGCCGGCTCGTCTTTATGCTGGCATCGCTCATAGAATAGGGACTTTTGTATCATTCGTCCGTCCTTTTTATCAAATCTACTTGTCAGCCTGCCAATGATGTCATTGTACTGTAACGTGTCAAGGTCAATTCCAGGGTACAACTTCTTTAGCTCAGAAAAGACCGCAGCTCCGCTCACCGTGATAAAGAGTGATTTACGGTTCGCTTCGGGGACTCGGTTATAGTTAAAAACGTGTTGTAAACGCTCTGCGTAGTCGCTAAACGATGTACCCACTACGTAAGGTTCGACAGATCCGATAAAGGTCGACATTTTTTTGAGCCCTGGATAGAATAGAAGATCAATCACTAATGATTTTCCAACAGCACAAAACCACGAATCTTGACGCACTCAACCACTACTGAACAACCCAAGCACACGATCAAATCGATTTATTGCGTAAAAAATGGTCAAGTCTAGTCACTCACCTTCCACCAACGATGATACGCACACGAGGCACCTTGTTCTAATGCGAATAGACGGCAAGTCTATCACTGATAATTTCAAACTTTAATAATGGTGAATAGAACAATGTAGAACAATTATAATAATAGCGTGTAGTGATGGCGGTGATAATGATGGTGTTCGCAAACCTCGTGGTCGAGATGAAAGAGAAAGATGAGCTATTGTTCACGCTGCGGCGGCGTCGAATTTTCGGCATCGAATTTTGGCGTCGAATTTTAGCAAACCTCGTGGAGATGGTATCGAGATTATGATTTATAAAAGGTAATACGCTGTACCGGTGTCAAATTTAATTTGTTTAAATAATTATGCAGACACTTTACTGCCGTCAGCACACAGCAACTGTTCAGAAGCACACGAAATTCACGATTTACTGCTTCAAACAATAACTTAAATATTGAATTTAAAACTAATACCTTTGTTCATGGTGTGTCACACCAATTAAAATCACTTGCACGCGGGTTTTTTTTCCTTCGTCGCCACTATTGTGTTTGGTGATTTCGGGAGATATAAAAATACGTGTACTTCACTTAGTGGTTAGACTACAACTGCTTTATTCTCAATTTCGACCGATCGGTGATCGTTATACTCTCGGGCAGTTACGATCATGACGAGATGATCGTAACTGTATAACAGTTAGATTCGAACACTACAAGACTGAGGGAACAAGTACACAAACCGATTGTCGTTCTTCATCCAGCACGGAAAGTTATGATCACTGCACAGTGAGTTATGAGCTTTTCAACTTCAGGCTCCCGATGCAATCGAACATATCGACACAAAAAACAACAACACCGCTTGCAAAGGAATTGGTCGACAACGGACCAAAACAGTACGGAGGAAGAAGGAAGGGGAAAATCGACCTCGGAAAATGAAATATTTATTTGGATCAGATCGCAATCTTTTAATTATTTTCCCATTTCCACTTTCGAATTGTTTTTTTCATAAACACGAGTACCCGTAGTTGCTTGCTGCAGCAGTAGTATCAGGAATCTAGAAGAAGTGAAAAATACGCTATGCTTATCTCAATTCATCTCGTTGGCGTTCTCGTTTGCGAGCAATGACCAGCCAGGGCGGGGGTGTTTGGAAGAGATACAAAAAACACACGTGATTAACACTGAACATTTTCTTGGTGAGTGTTTATAATGAAACATGGAAATATTTAATATTTAATATCTACACCAACCGTGAATGGATTTTGACAGCCCTAGTCTTTTTTTCATGAATAAAAGAAACAGCAATACCTTGATCGACAAGGTGTTTAAACAAATCTATCAAGATACTGGAGTTTCATCGAAGGTAATTACAATCAATTCGAGTACTCTGTGAGATACAGTTCACTCGCTGTTGTCGGGAAAGACCAAATATGCAAGTTCTACCAAGCTAGCAGTTCGAAATAACTTCTTCTGTCTAACGAACCACCAACATATCGGACTTCTTCCGGGCCGCCATTATTATGGTAAAGCTAATTTGGAAAATTCAATTTCTTGATTACAGTAACATATTATAAAAATCAAAGTAATCTATTGAAGACTTGAAATCTATTTCAGATTGATGTTGCGGATTGCAGGTAGTTTCCAGACTTGGATGAGGACTACTGGAACTGTGTTTTCTTAAGAACTTTCAATCTGTTATCGAAGATGCACAAATTTATACTTTTTTATACATCCCCGCAGACCTATTTCTGGATTCGTCACTGCGTATGAAACAAAAAATTGTGAACTTAATAGAAAGTATTCCCCCATCCACCAAGCAACCCAATGCTATCTATAGTAGTATAGCTATATCCAATCACCCTCGAAACCGTATGCTGTCAGAATCGGATTCTTGATAGCCGCCATCGGAGCTGATGATTAGAGCTGTTTTTCTCCCTAAATTTGACAATCTCTCCGAGAAAGAAGCAAAATTAATCGTCTTTTTTACAGGAACCTACTCACCAGAAGGTCCCCAATCAATTCAACTAGTTTCAGCTTGTTATTGTTGTCATTTCTCTCAAACCGATACGGACATTTGTTTATCTCGAGAAATGGCTATTACCATAAATAACAAAGAAGCTTTCGGGCAGACAGCCACTTTGATTTGACCCCTCACCCGTAACCCCCCTTTGTTTTGAAGTGTAATTAATTGTAAATGTCTCCTCCTTTCTCATTACTCCTAGTGTTCGACCTCGGAGTACTCATCGTTCATCACCTTCAAACAAACCCTTACAGCATACAGGTGGGTGACCAGGGGAAAGGAGCTCCCTTTAAAACGAGACACTTTTTCTTGCCATCTCGATGAGTCGGTTTCTCGCCAGGCAGGATCAACGTTTAGTTCAGAAATCAAGTCCAAAAGTAATTAATCTTATAGCTTGGCACTTTTTAGGCTGTGCAGTCAGCCAGGATCGTCATCAAAATTGATGAGCTTCCATTCTCTGCCTTGATGATGATAGTGATCTGCTTGATGTCTGCAGTTGAGCGTCTCCCTCTTTGTTTTATCCGTGTACACCTACCTTCGCTACGAAAATTGATACTGATGGGAAAAGCTTTAACAGAATCTGCCGCCAAGAAAATTATTAGTGGCTGCCCCAACTTCGCCCTCTCCAGTGCTACTAGCGCTAGTGCTGGCGGAAGATACTGGGCAGAGAAGCGCGATGGTGTGCCAAACCCGTAATTAAACCACAATCCCGTAGCCCGCAAACGGAGCGAGTCAAAGGGAGAACTTTGAACATATGTGTGTGTGTATGTCGATACATAGAGCCGGGATCGTGTGTCTTTGCGGGACGAAGTTCGACTTTGATTTCACTTTGATGAAAGGGTTTTCCACCCAGCCCCCTGTTGCGTCTGTAATTAAATGTGAATTAGAGTAATGAAAAATCTGTCAATCGCGAACACACACACACACATGCTTTGATACGCGGTCACATAGATAGTGAAAAGAGCTGTAAAGATGTCGTTCGTTCCTCGTATTTTGGTTGGGTTAAAATGTTGTTCCTTGGATAATTCACCAAACTATCCAGAGCATCAAAAATTCTTGTGATCAAAAGCCATACTACTTGAGGATATTATCCCAAAGTTTCAAAGCTACAACACGAATATAGGAACGGTTTGCGCCAGGTTACGCTGGGCGGTCTTTTAGTAAACTCCAAAACCATATTTTAGAAATCAGCTAACATGGCTGCAAGTATCAAGCTGATTAATTCAAGAACGCACTTATTTTGTAAAAAATAATTACACTAGTGCTTCGAAAACTGAGGTCCCGGATGCACAGAAATTTTGATTTGCTTCGCGCACACAAGTAGTATTACGTTTTTGCACCTACTAAGTTGTACTCAGGCAATGAATCTTTTTGGCGCGAAAAACATTTTTGAACTGTGATTTCAACGGATCTAAACAATAGTACTTTCTCGGAATCGCAAAGAAAAGTACTTTTTTGAACCCATTACATTATGCAACTTTGCGGCTCCGATTTGAGTTGATTTAAATTAAAGTGCATGGGCGGGAGCAGCAGTTTTAAATAAAACTGCTTAATTCAAAAGAATCCCCCGCTACAAGGCAGCGCAACGTCTGTCGGAAATAGCTAATCAATGACCAGCCGTGCGCGCTCGAATGGTTCCGAGAAACCGGAGTCCGGTCGGTAGGAGGCGGTTCTGAAGTAGTTGTCTCACAAAGCAAACCGTTTACCTCCCGTGCTGCATTTGACCGATGATGACTGTGTCCGATGGCGTAACCAAATCATAATATATGCGAAACCTGCGTAGATTGATCGGCGCATTTTCAGTGCACACGAAAAGGCAGCTTTGAAATGGGCACGAAACGGGTAATTGGTGGGGCCACACCCACCCCCGTTTAGTTCGTTGGATCGAGATTGGTTGGTCGCGGTCGGTTCACGCATTGACTGGATTAATAGATCAGTCTGTGAGACACGATTCTTGAATGGTGAGCGGGCGGGTTGAGCTGAATTCGACTGGCTCAATGACAGAAGTGGAAACGAGGTCAAGTATTAACGTAGCTTTAGAATTGCTTACAATCAGTTACTGCTTTTCATTTCGTGATAAGCAGTTCCTGCGGCACTTTTCGGTGAGATTTTAACGTGTGTCTGCGGACACAACTACGTTAAATTTCGGACACTAAGTACATATCAGCAAAAATGCGCATAAAACAATAAAACAAAATTTGAAGCGAACCCTTTGTTATTAAATAATCAGCAGTGTTCTGCTAAGTTATAAGACTCCACTTTAATTTCTGATAGGTATTAAATTTATTAGCTTCCATCATATTACTGTATTATCGCACATCAATAAATAAATTTCTCTTTCGTCTTCGATCATCAATTAATGTCATACAATATTGATCCCTTTAATCTCTTGAGTGGATTCTTTTATCCCTTCTCGTGATTTATTGCGAACTGTATTTGTATATAAAGTAGTTAGCTTAAAAACAAGTCTTTCGGGCAGAGATATTGAGTGCATAATAGTCGAACTCTCACTTCGAATGATAATTTTTTCAAAAACCCTCTGCAGTCGAATGCTCAAAGCAATAAAACATCATATGAATGGCTTACGTCCAAAAGGGGCTAACCCCACATTGAGTTTTTTGAGTCATACACTTGCTATGTATGGCTATTTTCTAACTAATATATATATATATATATATATATATATATATATATATATATATATATATATATATATATATATATATATATATATATATATATATATATATATATATATATATATATATATATATATATATATATATATATATATATATATATATATATATATATATATATATATATATATATATATATATATATATATATATATATATATATATATATATATATATATATATATATATATATATATATATATATATATATATATATATATATATATATATATATATATATATATATATATATATATATATATATATTTCTTGCACAAATGTATATTATTGGGCATATTTTTTTGAAAACTCCAGTGAAGGTGTCATGTTGTTCACCTAGCAATAGGGTATTAAGAGAAAAACGGTACATTGTGGTCGGAAGGTTCAAAAACGTTGAATCAATTATTATCTTTCGTTATAGAGTTATGGTGTCTTCGGAAGAGTTGCTGTATGGCACTTAGCGCTTTATTCGGCTGAATCACACTAGTTCGAGATTCAGTCGCTAGGGCGGCGCTGTTATCAACTTTTTAATGAAGCTAGATAGAAATGTGGTGTCTTCGAGAAAGTTGTAAGTGCTATCATTTTAAGCATATCTTCTGAAGATGCAAACTTTGTAGGTACCGGAGATTTGAAATAGAGAAGGCTTTAGTTAAAACATTTACTTACAGGATATGTTTCCAAAAATTCGCGATATTTCAAAAACCTGTAGGACCTACAAAGTTGGTGTCTTCAGAATATTTACTTATAATTACCTGATATACAACTTTGCTGTAGACACCATCTTTCTATCTCGCTCCATTGAAAAGTTGATAACAGCGCCGGCCTAGCGACAGTATTCCAAATTAATATGAAATGATCAAATGAAGCGCTAGATGGCACACAACAACTTTGCCAAAGACACCATAAAAACTCTAAAACGAAAGATAAGGAAAGGATGTGTGAATTGTGCGTTAGCCCCTTTTGAACCCTAGGTACCCCCGGGGTTAGCCCCCCGATTCACGAAAATGCTCGTGAATTGAAAAGTAGTACATGTAATCATCTTATGTTTTCTAGACAACCTGGGTCAATGAACTACTAATAAAATAATGTATTTTTACAATAAAAACAATGTTAATTTGGAAATGCGAGTTTTTTCCATTTCCTGCAAAAAATGCAAAATGTGTATTAGCCCCTTTTGGACGCCAGCCATTCATATATCGGATGATTATGCTGCAATCTCATTTGTAACAAAATAACACCGCACAAGGCATCCAAATGACAAGTAGATTTAAAACTTCTTACTGCCAAGATCACTTAACTGCGAAAGTATATTATATCTTAATAATAATTAGAAACATGTATATAATAGGGATGGAAAGTCACCACTTGTGGCTGAGCATCCAATAAAAAAAAATAAGAAATGTAATGTAAACAAAACAATATAAAAAAAATAGAAAATAAAAAAAAACGCGCAAGTCATTTATTTTGCTCACATAAATATTTACAGATCCTGAGTAGAAGAATTTGCACATTATTGATGTTCCAATTGATATCATAGATTGAAATCACGTTAAAACTTGTTAAAGGTCGATTTTCCTTTTCGTGAAAAGTGGTTAAGATCACAAGTATCGAACGTTCATTTGTTTATTTTTTGTTAGCTGGTTTTGTTGACTTTTTGCTTGTTGTTTGTTGACGAAAGTCCTAAATTATTGGTAGATGCATTTGTGCTGCCCTGTCACCAAGGGTCAGCAGGCTAATTTATTTATTGGATATTTGATTAAGTCAATATTAATTCTGCAAAAGAGCTAAGGAGACTGTTATGAAAAAACTTATTGTTCCGCTACAGAATGAAATGTAGCAAAAACGCCTTAATCTGTATCGTCACTCTAAGCAGTAGCAATTTCACTTGTTTGTTTCTTCTAACCTCTTGGAAATGTTTATACAACATTATCTTAATGTGACTCCGAGTTTTTAAGCAAAATTTTATAGAATGCTAAAAAGTCCATTGCCAGCGGGAGATATTTTTTTAAAACAATTGACACCTTAAGAACAATGGGTTGGGAACATCTTCTAACCTCCAACTCAATGACTAGCGCGCGATACCTAGCTGGTTAGTTGCCCTGGGTATCTAACAAATTATGGTGGAATGGAATGGCGTCGTCGATTATGGCGACTTGGAGTCGCTCTTGTCATAGACCAATAAGTTTAGGTAGTTGTAGCGTAGGAGCTAGTACAATAGAGCAGTGCGATTTTAGCACTGCTTGAAGCTGACAGTCTCCAGAAGAGGCAGTGGCAGATAGCTGTAGTCCATAAGACCACATTACAGCACCTATAATTCATGCAAAATCTTTACAATATTGATCTAACTCTTTGTGTAAGCTGTGTGGTATGCGGTCACTTTAGCCTATCATATTATCTTCGCTAACAAAAGAGAGTTCACCTCGCCTAAGTCATAGGTTCGATTCAGTTGACGTACGACGACTCTACAATCTTCTGTTTCATCAGCTGAGATTTACAATTTAGTCCGCTTGCACTAGGTGAAGTGCGGTTAACAGCACAAGCTTCTCGACATATTCCACGCCAACTCAAATTCTCCACAAAGTATTCTCGCTCTAACCCTAATTTCACAAAGTTGACCTGCTCTAACCTTAATCCCAATGTTCAGCCGACTCTTAAACTTGTCTCGGAGCTTAACCTAAATAGATATAGATAGAAGATAGGAGTAACCTCTTCTGGTTGGCTTTCTCCATACCTTGAATATCTGATTACCATGCCCGTTCCGATTGAGTATCCTACTGATGGAACTTTTCGCCAAACTAAACCAATGTGGGCTGAAGAAATCGTCTTGGAACAAATATGTTAACTGTTCCTAGAAACATTTGAATACTGTGAGCCATATTCACATGTCACCGAGTTCGGTTACGCTGAGTTCCGTTTCTAGTACCCGCTTAGGATTCGGAAGATACACTTCTCAAGGATCGGAATCGGAGTTCTGTTTAATATTCTGATATAATCTTTCTCAGCATTCTGTTTGAATCTTTCTCACGATTCTAATGGAATCGTTATTACTATTCCGATGAAAATTATCTCAACTTTGTAATGGAACCCTTCTCTATATCTATATGAGATATTGCTAAAGATGCTAATAAATATAATTCTGGTGAGATGGTTCTCAAGATTCTTATGAAATCCTGCTCAGAATTCTAATAAATCTTTCCCCTTTTTTTCTGGTCAAATCCTTCTCAAGATTCGAATAGTATACTGCTCAGAATTTCTTTGGAATCCTCGAAACTTCGCAGAGCCCTGATTGAATATTTCCCAAAATGGAATTCTACTAATTATTATGATATTCTCCGGTATCTGATCGAATCGTGCTCATGTTTCTACTGAAATCCTACCAAATATTCGGATGAAAATTCTCAGTACAGGAACCTCTTTCCGTAATTCGACGTAACCTTTACCATGATCTTCTCCATAAGGTTAAAGTTCTGCAAAATACCAGTTGTGATATTTTGTTGTTGTCCAACAGCTTTCGCTAAACCACTTGCAGCTAATTAGACGACTCGTTTCAGTAATGCAAGTTTCCGGAAATCTGAAAGCAATAAGCGAAGTGATCCTCGAAGTATGTCAAACTACTGAGGCATCACTAGCCTTTCAGCCACATTGAAATTGTTTGAGATAATAATCAGCCAAACTATATATGACCGGTTGAAAACCGATGTATCTTGTGAGTTACATGGCTTTATGCCTGATAAGTCTGCTAGAAGCTATGACACAAGTAGACGCAATCTACACGGATTTAAAACCGCTTTCTATGTGAAAGAAAGTTCTCTAGACTTGGCAGATCTAAAGAATTTACCGCAACGTTTGCTTCGTATTTGGCTAATCAAACCCTGCGGGAAAAGTTGAATTCTTCCGTTTCGAATCCGTTTATTGGTAGTTTCGGGGCACCGCAAGGGAGCAATTTGGGACCGCCACCAATTTCCGTACTTTTCAGTTGAGTAACAGATGCAAGGTCGGATACATTGACGATTTGAAGCTGTTTTTGGAAAAAACGCTCACTAATGGATCGTCGCCGTTTGCGAAAAAAAATGGTCTCGACGTAACAAGCTGACAATAAGTAGGATAACTGAGTCCTAAGTCATCTTAGCTATTCATCCTCGATTTTGTAATACTTCTTAGGAACGAAGCAAATATGTTGAAAGCTATTTAAGCGCAATTCAGTGACAGATAGCCGATTTATCAACAAAATAGTGTGACATTCCGACTATTGAGATGAATAAGGGCTCGTCTACCGTATTTCTAAATGCTTCAGCGCACGCGTGAGATATTAATATTTGACTACAATGTGTACAACATCTTACTACGCCGCGTTGACCAAGTTTGCGATTTGGGTGTTTTACTGGACAACACGCTTTAAAAAATTTTAACGGCAAGGCACTCTACTGAACTTTGGTACGACCAATTCTTGAGATCGTATCTGTTGGCAGGATTTATTTTTATTTTTATTCTTTTATTTTATTTTTTTGTTGAGCAGGGTAAGGGCCCGCTGGAGTTGTGTTTCATTCATTCAAACTTTTTCTCCAGCAGGCATAAAACCTCCTTATCTTTTGCATCAACAGATTACAACAATCCAAAAGATACATCTCATCACTTATTTCTTCAATTAATAGTAACAGTATGCAATTGCTAAACTATAACTAACACTGATATTAAAGCTAACTGGACAAAGAGTTAATGAACAATCGGGACAAGTTAAAGTCAAAAACATCAGAACAACGATTGAATAGACGACACATACAGGCGAATGGCTCATTATAGGCGTATTGGTTCTGGCAAAAGGAATGCGGAAGAAAGTATTTTATCGAACGGTACGACGACGAGCATACGTGACTGCAGAAGATCTGCGATGAACATTGCTTTTGAAACATCTCGACGAACACACAGGAGATCTAGGTCAATAATCTTACAGCGATCCTGGTAGCACGGGAAGTTTAACGGGTCCCTCCATGGGATACGACGAAGGGCGAACCTGACAAATTTACGTTGGATAGATTCGATGCGTTGAATATCGATTTGATAATGAGGTGACCAGACAACAGCTGCATATTCGAGCGTGGAGCGAACCAAGGCACAAAACAGTGCTTTTATGCAGTGTATATCGACAAAGTCCTTAGCGACTCGAAAAATAAAGTGAGCTTAGATGCTTTGGAAATAGTGTAATCTATGTTCCTTAAAATTCAGTTTGGAGTCCAGCAGAACTCTCAGATCCTTGACGGAGAATTCCCGTTTATCCTTAAAAGTCTGTGAAATATTGTAGTCGAATTTGATGGTAGAGTGTTTCCGGGTGAAGGAGATAACTGAGCATTTACAGGGATTCAACCTTCGTCCTGTTAACCTTACACCAATTTGTGAAGATGTCCAACTGAGACTGCAAGAATTCGGTATCGGTGGGTTTTTTGATGATATGGAATAGTTTAAGGTCATCAGAAAACGATAGTTTCATGCACTTAATCGAATGGTTCAAGTCATTCAGATAGAGTAAAAATATGAATGGGCCTAGATGACTGCCCTGTGGAACTCCTGAGCTTACAGCACATGGGGAGTTCGTGTTGTCGCCAATTTTTACAGTCATTTCACGTCCAGACAGGTACGAGTGGAGCCAATTAAAAAAAGAGACGCCAAATCCAAGTCTGTCTAGCTTGTAAATTATTATCTGGTGATTGATTTTGTCGAAAGCTGCGGAGAAGTCAGTGTATATGATATCTATTTGAAGTCTTGCTTTCAATGAATTGATGATGAATGATGTGTAGAGTAGTAGGTTAGTAGAAGTTTATCGCTTAGGCATGAAACTGTATTGGGGTTCAGATATGTAATCGGAGCAGTCTCATCACTTGAATTTCAATATCAGAATTGAACGAGTACAGGAAAGATTCATCAGAATTGCTCTGAGAAACTTACACTGGCCATATTCTGAGATGAGCCGTCTGTTGAACAAAGATATATTGGATCGCCGAAAAAAACTTAAGCAGGTAACATACGTTGACTCTCATAGTTTATTTTCTGGAGTAGATTTAGGACATCGCGTAGATCTTTACAACATGCAGCAATGCTTATGCTACAAATGAATTTTCATAGAATATTCATAGTTCATGAACCGCTAATCGCGCTAATCAGAGTATTTGCTTCAGTTTAAAACTTTTTAGATTTATTTATAATGACTAGTGTGTTTATTGATAGTCTGTCTATTTTTCGGCTTATCAGTCGTGAATTAGTCAGCGAAACAAACAATATTGTTTTTTCACTAATTCAAGAAAAGCCACAAAATAACTAACCCTTACAAAATAAGCTCGACAGTCAAGAGACATTTTCGATAGTCCGTCTAGAATTAATTAGATCTATATCATTTAGAGAAAAGTAGAAATAATAAATTAAAAAAAAATTAAAAAAATAGCGCAGCAACGAATTTGTAATTTAGTTTTGCATAAACATTGAGTTAGCCTTCAATAATACTGTCTTCAAATCGATACGGCACGCGCCTAAAATAAAGAGGGTACAGCGGTCCGCTGTCGAATAGATTACTAAAATGTTAAATTTCTGGATTGCGACAGCGTCGTAAGGGGGTGGAACCATTACTATGAGAACCACTAGAGACTATCCTCAAAGAGGAGTGCTGTCACCCCTTCTGTGGTCATTATAAGTCAACAAACCTGTCGCTCAGAGGTGTAAGGGCTGGGACTACGCAGACGACATAGTCGTCACTAATTAGAGCAAGGTTGAATCTACAATTTACGACCGTATTTTAACAGCTTCAAACTCGATTTGGAATGGGGGTAGAAGGGAGAAGAAGAAATCCCCAAACAATCACCGCAAGTTTATTTAAAAGGTGAGTCGACAATTATTGCGATATTTTCGTACTAGTTTATCTTTTGAGTATATTATTTATATCCGCAAAGCGTTGCAGTTATCGGTAGGATTGCGGTCGAGATGGAACAAAATCAACAAACCGTTCGCGAAAGGATTTTCTTCACACACGTGCAAAATCCTTGGTTATCGCAACGCGCCTTGAGAAAACTGACGATATATGTTACACCATTCAAGCGTCTCAAGGGTCCTCCAAAGGTTCTAGAAACGAATGACAGTAGACCGCAAGTCAGAAGCTGGACAAAAACCGGGAATATCGCGTAAAAAAACAACAGAGCACTGATTACTCATGTAAAGCGAATAATTCGACGCGGGACTTGGACAAAAAAATTTAACGCTCAGAAAAGTTTTATCCAGAATGTCCAAGAAAAACGATCCTGATTAATAACAAACACGGTGCAGAACTTCTCGAATCAGGATGAAAACTCTGCACGATGTTGCTAACGAAATACCGTTGCTGCGTCTTTGATGATAAGACCTATGTCAAAGCGGATTTGAAGTAGTTACCGGTACAGGATTAGTTCACGGGTATGGAAAAGTTTACTACGGATGACCGTTTCAAACGGAAGAAGCAATCGAAATTCGTTTCGAAGTATCTGAATTGGCAGGCTATTTGCACTTGTGGCAAACGGAGGGAGCCATTCGTGACCAAAGGCACCATGAACGGTGAAATTGACACAACTGAGTGCCTCCAAAAACGGATTGCGTTCATAACTCTAGGTTCCTGTAGATTCGAGTCCAAACTCGCCTATGATTGTCGACAAATTCTGATGAATCTGGCAAACTCATTTACGTACAAATAGACGAATGGGTACGTCAATACTTAACATCAACCGCTGCGGTGTAGTTTCACAAGCAATCATTTTTTTTTAAATCTGTTGCTTTCCGCGGTTACACTATCCTTACATGGTCGAGTTAGTGCAAGCTGGACTACTACAGCTGCACCAGTTACAGTATACATTTTTAAGTGAATAAGACAATTGTACGTAGTAAGACATTTTACTGATCGTCCGTGAAGTGAATTAATTATGTCGACAACAGGTTAAACATAGAAAACATTTCAACTAGGAGCATGAATAATATTTTTCTGTACCCCAATGAGATGGTCACGAACCGAGTTAATCATTCTCAATCATCAGCCACTTGGAGACCCAAGCACCAAGCACAGCAACGATCTTTCTTCTCGAGTGGATGATGCCTTGACTGATTATGCTTTCTTTCAAGTTTGCCGATTAAAGCCCATTCGTACACAGACAAAAAACACTCTTTCATTGACGTAGCTCGCCTCGGCAGATAGCAGTTCGTACATCACCAGCTTATTCGATTGCTGTTGGCAAACAAACGCCTGGCCGAACAAGAGGAAGCAGTACAAACACTTTTCAATATTTTCAAATATTGGCCATAGTTCAAAGTAAAGAAATACCACGCTTTATCAATACCAATACCGGATAGATTCATTTACGATTGGATTTGGCCAATAGTTTTTACGCTAATCAATTTTGATCAATCGGTTCCATCAGTTCGATATGAATGGATGGATGAACGGACGGATGGATTTGAGGCGGGAATCGAACGATAATAGTTAAATTGCTTTTCGACCATGCTTTGCGGTTCGAACAATCATAGTCTGTGCAATGATAGATGCGGCTAAGGTATCAATCAGCCATAGATTGGTGCATTTATCCGGAGCGTGTCCGTGTATGTATCTGATAGGCTCTGTCCAATGTTTGATACAGCTTAAAATAATTAAACGTCGCGATGCAAATAGTTAATGGTGAGGATATTTGGCAATTCAATTCCTCGCGAAAGAAAGACAAAAATGAAGTACGAAATTTAACTTCCGCGGTTTCTAATACCATCACGTTTTTCCTTCTCGCAATAAGTAGCGAAAACAGTGTGCAAATATACCAATGAAATTGAATCGATGCCAAGAGTCTTAGCTCGAACACAAAAAATGAATTCAATTGTTCTTTAATGTCTACCGCATTCCTTGTGGCTTCATGGACAACCATCGATCGACAAACGCCAATAATAAATCCAAGCAAACCCGCATCGGCGATCTTGATTGGATAGTTCTCATGTTTCAAGATCTGCCATTGACATTGTCGGCAAATGATTTTTCTATTTTCCTACCATCATCATCCGATCCATTCGAACAACATAATAAACCCGCGAATTACTCATTACAACCGACTCCGTCCGGCTGCTTTTCTACCCTGTCCAAAAATAGAGACGTTATAAAAGGTCCCGATTGGCTTCAATTTATTATCCCCCTGGCTATTGTTCACGGTCGAAATGGTCGTAGAAAGCCTCCTCCATTTGAACAAACCCAAAACAGCTTGAAAATTTCTTCAGTAATAAAACCGAGCAACTAGAGGAAAAATGTAGATCATATCGACCAATTACCCCCTGGAGCCTCGTAGATTGGCAAGAAAAGGCTGAACCTCTCACTTTCTGCCAGCAAGAGACACGCGGAACCCCGGAGATCACGAACCCCGTCCTGTACGAGAACCAACCGAACCGAACTGATCCATCGCATCGCTCGACCGTCAGACGGCAGCCGCGTTGTTCCAAATTCGTGATCGCACCCCTACTAAGCGGAGCTGCTGGATTTGTGCCGAACTAAACGCCAACAAAACGGGCCGGTGTAGAGCCGTTTGGGCATCAGAAAGAGAAGGTGTTACACGCGTGATCGAGCGAAAGCTGCTGCTGCTGCCAGAAGTCTCAACTTACCAGTAGGTAGAGAGCAACAATCGCAGATGAAAATGGCGTGAAAAAATGTTACATTCAATTTAATCAGGCCGTAGCTGTAGTAGGTAGGTAGCTGTTTTAGTTAGCTATAGCCATTCGAGAATTGTTACCGCGCGCTCCGGGCTCGAAAATTATAGTGGTGCAACAGCGTGAAAGAGAGTGAGAAATGAAACAGGGCTGAATACTGGGGGGCCTGAAAATGGGACCTTTTTTCGAAACATGTTGATACCAATAAAAATAAAAATAAATAGAAAGCATTTGAGCGAGTATAGTTTAAAAAATACCCCAGAATATATTCAAAAAAACAATATTACCAGCTAAAAAATTGGATCCATATGTCCCCGAATTCATATTTACAGGCTTATTTTAATTAAATAATTTAAAATAAACGTAATATAGAAAATATTCAAAGGATTTTTTTCTCTAGTTGAAGCTTTCTGACGTCAAGGAAACAGCTTCCTCTAAGGCTGTAACTTATATCAACAATCCATACTTTCGTTGCCCGATCCTGTCAGCAAGCAAGCACTCCGCGAGCGTGTTGTACGGTTTTACGAAACGCATGATAATCGTGAGAAAAAAGTTTACGATAGACCACTTTCGAGACGAAAACGTGCCCATGAGTACAGTTTACCGGATCCTGGCATCCCTGAGCGTGGAGGCCGGTAGCGGCCGTCCGGCAAAGATAATGACGAAGAAGAAGGAAGCGTTGAAAAAGCTGTTCGACAACAAGGACGGAATGAGTTTGCGTGACGCCGGCCGAAAATATCACTGCTCCCATGATTCACCGAACCCTCAAGATGTAGGACATCATCTGTCGAAAGAAGACTCGGTCCCCGGAGTACACGGATGAGCAGAATAACTACCGCGGGACGTCGTTCGTGCTTGGTGACGAAAGTTACTTTCCGCTCTCGAAGACCCACATTCCAGGAAATGACAGGTACTATTCCAGCGACAAGTCGGCCACACACCCCGAAGTAAAATAAAGTTATGCTGCACATCGCCATATCGGACAGAGGGAATTCAAAGCCGTGGTTTAAGCCGAGCGGTCTGGCCATCAATCAACAAATGTACCAGGAGGAGTGTCTTGAGAAAATTCTGCTGCCGTTCTTAAACGAGCATTATGCGGATGGGAAGTACGTCTTCTGGCCGGACAAGGCGTCTTCCCATTACGCCAAGAAGACGCTGGAGTATCTTGAGCAGAAAAAGATACCGTACGTGCCGAAAGAAAACAACCCGACCAACTTGCCCCAGTGCTGTCCCATTGCGGATTTTTCCGGCTCACTCAGTGCCCTAGTGTAGAGGAATAATTGGTGCGCCAAGAATACGAAGCAGTTGACCACCAGGATTCAGAATTGTATTCGGGAGATGGACGTCAGTGCCGTCCAGCGCTCTTGTGAAGACATCGCGACCAAGTTGCGTCGTACGGCTGACCAGGGCCACTTCTCCAATGTTCATTGACGTTTTTTCTGAAAACTAAAGATTATGTTTTGAATACAAGATACTGAATCCTTTGAATTTTTTTTTGTTTTTTAAGTACATGACTGAAAAAATTCTCATTTTTATTGAACACCCGTTCAGGCAGTGTTCAAAGAATTTCAAAAAACTTTCTTCGAAAAATCGTAGTATTTTTTTTTAACTATTCGTTTAGACTGAATCAATGTTTACCAAGCTAGCTTGCCGCGATTCCATTCATGATCGTTTCATAATACGACAAAAGCTGCAACAGCTACGTTGCGCCATGCGTGGTCGCAACAACGCAAGCTGCTCACGCTTTTAATCCGCTGTTTGAAATCCGTGCGCGGCGACGTTTGGCGTTGAATAACTTTGTTACAAATGGCGGGCCTTTTTTTTCTTGGCGGCATGTAATTTGATACTAAAAGTAGAATATGTGGTTTTCTTAAATAAAAAGAATGTTCAGAGCAACTTGATTTTTTTGTTTTGTAATAAATTGTTGGTTAAAAAATACACAAAATAGTAACATCTGAATTTGATGATCTGAATTTGTCATTACAAATACTAGCAAAATTTGGATCTTTGACGGAAATTGTGATTTCACCTAATTTGGGTGGCTCGTTTGAGAAATTTTTGATTCAAATTTAAAAGACCCTCGGCTAAGTTAAGCTAAACGGTGTCGAATAAACGAATTTTTGAAAATGCATAAAGATGTTTCAAATATTTTGTGCCAAAAAGTAGTATAAAACCAAATATTATAAAATAACAATATAGTTCACTTCTACATTTCTTAAAAAACACCACACTAGCTCCGCTATGGCATAAAAGGTAACTACTACACTGTAAATTTTACAATACGTTATAGTAGAGGTGGCAGCATTTCTCAATTAGGGAAAAAAACTTTTGAATTTATTTTCTCTCCAGTAGGAGAAATCTATATGATATCGTTCTAGTGAATGTATTGTAGTACACACATGACATAACGATAATTTCGTAGTCTGACCAGCTCATTGAGAGACACAGGAATAAGGAAACAAAAAATCTTTGCTGACGAAAATGCTGAAAATCTGACCATTTGCTTACGTGTACTTGTAACATTTTTTAACACAGCTGGAGAAGATTGTGCTAGTTTAAAGAACAAACCCTAACATGCAGATGACGCAAATACAAACACTGATAAACTCCCTAAATATACAACACAGTAAACACTGAGCTCAAACTGTTATTTTGCCTATGCTTCCGACATCATGGATTAGCACTAAACTAGTGAAAAAACGATTGACGCTAGTTGGATTTTCCAGATTCTTACGTTGTGCGAGTCCAGCAGTATACTTAATATTTCAGGAAAAATACCAACACATGAACAATTTTGCCCACCTTTCACTTCTACTTCGTGGACGCGTTTGACAATTCATTCTACGGCACACGTTAATCGCAGAATGATAGTTTTATGAGATTAAAATCCTTTTTCATCTACAGATGGCGTTACATTTATGTCTTTTATGATTCATATAGGATTTACAGGTGTGGACTATATTAATAATATATAATATTTGATAAAACACAGTTTTCGATCTATTTACGAGCTTCACATAAAGGGTGAATACGAATTTTTTGAAACATTTATAATTGGCTGTAATGGGGGTTGGCGTAGCGTAGTTGGTAAATCGATTGCTTTCGGTTTGAATTCCGATTTTTTTTTAAATCGGTTATTTTTAGCCAGACAAATATTTGTAACCCCTCAAAGGAAAATCTAATTTAAATAAAACATAAACACCGGTTTAACCACTCTAACTTCTCAAAACGTATTCAGCATAATATTAAGTCATTGATAATGTCCGTTTTGCTTTATTACTTGTGAAATAGGAGTTATTCTTATTACCTACTAATAGAAGGCTAATACTCCATTTTTAAGAGTTTCTGCCAAAGAAAAGATTTGTGGGATTTTTCACAAAATTTGCTGAGAAAGCGATTTTGATCTTAACCTGAACTCCCCTCAACTATTTCATTGTTCCGAATTATATAGAATCATTTCTCTACTTCACAAGGAATAGTATGATACATGAGTAGAGCACTATTAATAATATTCCCTTGAGCAAATGTATCCTAAAATAATTTGAGAAAAAAGTACAGAATTTAACGCTCATTATTATATCTAACTTATCCCAGTTTACTGAAAAAATCTTTTCCTCGCATAAGCAGCCGATTACGTCAGTTTCACTTTGATGGCAACAAAAACATGCACGTTGCAAGCAGAAAGTATTGATATTAATTAAATGAAATAGTTTTCCATTCTTTATTTCATGAGCTGATCTTCGAGAACAACAGTTGCTACATCGACAAAGGCAACCTATAAATATGTAACGTAGGCTCAAAACAAATGTGATTTTTTCTGGATATTGATTTGGTAGCAGAAGAGTATAAATCCTATTTTAGCTATGTTTCGATTGTCGCCCTACCTCGATACAAAAGCGTCTGATATTTCTTGCCTCTGCATTGCACAGTAACTCAAAACAGCGTTTTAAGGTACTTAATTCATTGGAGTCAAAACTGCCCATATTAGCGATTTTACATATTCTGCAATGTTTGTGTGTGTGTGTGTAAAAAGCGCCATTGCTGGCAATATCGTTTTTTTTTTAAATTGAGCATAGTAGGCTATAGTAAATTTATCATTTGAACCGAAAGAGATAGCACTTGGCCATTTTCGACAAAGTTGTAGAGTAGAGTATTTTTTTAATTTTTCAAATAACATGTTGTCTCGATCAACCACAGTAATCGAGATGCGAGACGTTTTCTATGATGAATTACTCAAATTCTTAATTTTACTTATAATTTTTTTTGTTTCTGATTTTTGGCGCTAATAATGTTCGTAGATATTTTTCATCATTATAAAACACGCAACTTTTCCGAAGAGAACAAATCGCTTGTGACTACTTTGTAAAGAGTTAAGACTGATTTTGATTCTATTTTAGCCTATAACGTCACTATCGGCAAAAACTGTAATTATGTTATACATTACTCTCAAAGGACTGGTATTTACTTATAAAACGAAGGTATCGCCGTTTGTCCATAAGCACCCGTTCGGAAGTTAAGCATTATGTCTGGCGCTCCTGAAGTTGTGTGAATGAACGATTAGGCGCTGGTTTTCAAAGACGCCTTCGCATGATTTTCTGAGTCGCTACTCAGAACTCTGTGCACTAGCACGTCTGTTGGAAGGTTAACACCGAATTGGAATGATTTTCTCACAATTTTATCTCGGTTCGGCGTATCGGCGTAATTGTGTATAATTGCTGCATTACCCGGCAGAATATTTTGAAAGATTTCATACTGAAGTGAACTCAGCAAATTTTATCATGAATCTATTCAATCACGATCCAATATCCGTGCTCGTGACATAATTCACAAAATTTTGAGATACTATTCATGTATTCGCGAACTGATTCATGATTCCTAGTATAATAGTCACGACTTACCATGCGTGCCCATTATATGAATCACGAAATTATAAAATATTTATGTATTCGTGAACTAGTTCGTGAATTCTTGTATAATAGTCACGACTTACCACTCATGCTCGTCAAATAGTTCACGAAATCATAAAGTATTATTCATGGATTCGTGAACTGGCTCATGGCACCTAGTATATGATTGACAATTTATTTTGCGTACTTGTGATATTTAGATGATATCTCTAAGCATTTCCAATTCCATGCGACATGGTAATGAAATTTTCACGTGAACTATTTCACAAAATTTGAAGTATTTTAAGTATTATTCATGCAAACAAAATCCGATGAGTATGTTTCTATTACGTTTAAGTAAGATTCTATTGTCTTTTCGGTAACAGGCCACGCAATTGTGCATTGCAGTATTAAACTTATATTCCCGCATTGGTAATAAACGATGGAATGACGAATTTCGATTGCTATTCATGTATGTGCATCACACAACCAAACACTTTTTCAATGTGTGTCAACCTCGGCTCTGTTCGTATGTAGGATAATTCAGTCGAATTCTATGATAGTATTAGAGGGATTCCATTAGAAACAGGTCGACCATCGTCGATTCGTAGACATTTTTACGTGCATTAATTTCAATATTTTTTGTTCGATCACTGTATTTAATACAGAAAAACTTTCTCAGAACGAGTTACAGGGGATGAATATTTCTATACGAAAAAAATACGCACTGAAAAAAAATGTTGTGCCATTCTTCACAAAAACAAAAAAATTGTGTTAAAAATTTAAATTGCAAAGAAACTTATTTTTTCTAATTTTTTATATTTTTTTAACAAAAACCTAAAGAGAAAAGATATATTTTGTATTTTAAATCTGGTTGTATGATGGTTAACTTATCGGTAAATAATTACAAATTTTATACTAATTGACATAATCTTTTTTAATTTTATTGCAGAATATACCTCTAAGTAATCATTTTAACTCAAAAGACATTTAATAAAAACCTTTCAAAATGCGATAGTTTTCGAGATATTTGGAATTTTGTTCCAACAAAAACAATTAACTCGACTGATTAAGCCCTTTTTAAAAGTATTTCACGTTACTATGTCATAAAATGCCAAAAATCTAATGTTTATCGTTTTAAAGACGTAAATGAACTTTTCCAGGTTATTGGGATCAGCTTTCAACAAAAAGTTTTCTTAACAACAACTTTCGACATTTTTTTATAATCCATACTATTTGCAATCAAAATACAATTGTCTTTTTGAATATGATACTAAACTCCATTTTAAATCAAAATTCTTGTAACAAAAAATTCTGAAATGTAGTTTATCTAGAGATATTTTAAATTTTGTTTTAACAACACAATTATTTTATTTTATTGCGACCTTTTCAAAAGTTGTTCGCATTTCTCCACCGATAACAATAAGTTTTTCAAAAGGCCCATAACATTGCCTGTAACATTCTCTTTGACATCAAGACGATATTGTAAACCATTTGAATGCTATACGAAAACAATCAAAATACTATTCAACCATAGAGTCTGATGATTAAACTAAATAATTCGATCATATTTTGGTTGTTTACATCTAGCTTTCAAATGGGTTAAAATATCACCTTGATTTCAAAAGAGAAGTTACAGGAAATGTTATGGGCCTTTTGAAAAACCTATATTGTTGTTGATGGTGAAACGCAAATATCTTGAAAAGGTCATAAAAAATAAAATACCTGCGTGGTAAAAAAAATTAAAATATCTCAAGGAGTACTACATTTTTGAATATTTTTGTTATGAGCATTTTGATTTAAAATGGCGTTTAGAATCATATTCAAAAAGAAAATTGTATATTTGACAACAAAAAAATAACAGATTGCGACAGGGCGAAGAAAAATTACGAATGCCACGACAAAACTGTTAATATCACAAACATGTAACATTACTCCACGTGTTAATTTCAAAAGCATAGAAGGTATTAAAAACGTGAACACAAATTACAAAAATCGTGATTAAGATCCAGAAAACATGAACTTAATTAAACATAAATCTCTACGAGTGACTAAAATGTCATGCCATGATGAATTCAAATAAAAGTTCCTGAAATCATGGACACAAATCACATTACTCGTGATAAGAAGATCAAAAGTTATGACTAAGACCCTGAAATCCATGACCAATGACTAAAATATCGCGATAACATGAATATAAATCACTAAAATTCACAAAAATCGCGAATAAGCTCCAGAATTCATGAACATCGTTTGACTGTCGGCTGTGTATTCCCAACTTATGAACAACAATCATAACAAAAACTAAACACGTCCAGGGAACAACAGTAACCCAATCAAACATTCGAATATACCGCCCTGTATATATTTAGTGCGAATTAGTTTTTTGGAAACTTAAATAGTTTCAGGAATACGAGGTTCATTATTTATGATTTTAGAAACTTGGTCACGTTTTTCGTAAATCGTTCAGCACACGAAATCGTGATTTTTTCATGAATTTATGAACGAAATTTTACCATGAAGTAATTATTTTAGTTAAAGAAAGTACTCGCAAACTACGAAAAGTTTCCCAAGGCCGTTATAAGGCTAAGTTGTTTAGTTTTAGTAAAAACTTAAAATTTCTGCTATAGTTATTCGGTAAAAAACCAAACTACTAAAACCAGTTAATTGATCTGATCAGTCAATCATCGATTTTTTTACCGACAGTTCAACTGTAAAAATTTTAATAGAATCTTACGGAAGTCTGGAAATTATTTCAAGTGCAGTAGTGTTGGACTTAAAATAATTTACAGACTTTTGTTAGATTCGTCTTTTCGCATATTTAATTTTCGTCTCTATCTTAGTATGTCTATGACCGCCCTACAATTTGAATGTAAACTGTTTACACTCTTTCTATGCTTTGACATTTAGAAATTAAATCTTGCGACGTTTTGTCATAGATTTGTGTAGTTCTCTTCTTGTTCAGCATACGACTGTCATCTCTAAAGTAAGAAACTTAGAAATACATTAAACCAATCATGAGAAAGAAATGCGTTCTACGATAAAACGTAAACTTCTCGAAATTCGCCATAAATTTGCACCCCGCTCAGACTTCAAAACTACAACCCCTTCACCACCATAACCGCGCTTGCGGTTGCCAACATTAGCCGGCAGCATTTCATTCGCGCTTAAATGGTTGTGATTTTCCTTCCATTTCTCCTCTCCTACTTTTCAATTCGTTTCGGATCATTTATCATCATTTTTATGAGCTACCTTAACTTTGGGACATTTTACTATGCTTTTTTAAGCGCTGCAGTTTTTCCTCTTTTCCATTTTGGCATTTTTTCATTAAAGATTTGATTGTTGTTGCTGCCGTTCGTATTGTTATTCGTCAAAAATTTAGCGGCAGCAATTTACTGGGCCACTTCAGTCCAACAGCAACTGTAACCTAACGGGTGGTGATGGTATTTTTTTTTGCTCTCCAACTCTCCCTTGTCGATGATTGCTGTCGACGGGCGTTGGACATTCGTCAAGGATGAAATGAAATTCACATAAGACCGTACGAGTAAACTTAAGATATGGACGCCAGAGCGTTGAATTAAAATCTCCACCGGCAGACGTAATTAGCGTTCGTAAATGTAGGCAATAAATCATAGAGGATTGTCCACGCTGCTGGGTTTTTTTAAGCCACCTTGTATACACTCTCAGCTGGCTGTCGAAAACCGAAACGCAGACGATGGTAAATTGTTTAGGGGAAAGTTTAACTCTATCTGAATGGAATTCGCAGAGTGCCTCTATATACCGATGATAGCGAATTAGCGACAAATTACTTACGTTTTGTGATTGTTTTTTGGGAATGCCCATGAGAATGGTTTGACGGAAGAAAAAGCATGCTGATTGACCAACCTGAAATCAAACGAAATAGATGCGATGAGTAAGTATATATTGAAAAAAAAACAATAGAGATAAGATGTGTTCAGCGTTTTTGTTTTCTTTATTTTTACAGATTCGCTAAAAAAAAAGAAATAATTGCCACGGACTCGAAATAACGTACTTTAAAAAAAATCGTTGCACTTCCGCCCCTTCAACGATGATGGGTGATCGGAACTTGACCCAAGAAAAGACGTCACCCCCGTTTCGCACATCTACGGACCCTGACCCGAACCAGGGAGAGCCCACTCAAGTGTGTTATGTGGAGTGTTGCAGCAAGGAGGGGGCGAATAAAAACATTAAAATGTTAATTTAGGTTCAACAAGGTGCTGTCGCGCTCGGTAGGTTGTTAGCAATGGCTTTTTGTGGCGTGTGAAATTCATACCAACTGTTCCCACCGCTCGGCTGCGTGCACCACCGGTTTGAATGGGGCAAGACAAAGAAGAGGAAAAATGACGACAGCAGTGGTGTTAATGTTCTTAAGACGACCCGCGACGAGGGCAGCCGTTTTGGGAAGTGCACCTTGCTATGCGAAACTGCGGGGCGAAACAAAGCCTCAGAACAATAGGGGTAAATCTAGATTGATCCCCACGGTGGCTAGCCAGGCAAGCAGCCAACCGAGAGACCAGCCACGATTCAGCCTACCGGAGGTTCCCAGTTCACACAACAGATCGGGACTGGAGATTAACAGCGAAAGATAAAATTAATTTACTTTTTATTGTTCTAACTGTCTTCCGGTGTAATTTAGTGGTGGATTCACAGCTTTTCTTCGTTTGTTCTTCGTTTCCAAGTCGAGTTCGTCGCTTCATTTCGGAGCAGTTTTCGCCGAGTGTGAGTGACTGCTAATTTATTTGAGTCTATTAAAATACACTGGTTAGGATAATTTTAGCTCTCTATCAGAGCCGGCTTCTTCCCACAAAATTATCTCATTGTTTTCAATTCCAGTTTTTTGTTTGAAAAGCTTCAGTAGCAGCACGGTGTCATGATGACTGTTCATAATTTCCCCTGCAGGACGATTCAACACTGCACTATTACCTTCCGATTGTTCACGCATAGATTGGATTGAATCGAAAACCAAACATGTTAGAACCATGAAATTATAAACAAAATAACGATCTCCGCTCTTTTCTTCCACCACGATAAGCTTTAATTAGCTGGCACGAAATAATCGACGAATCGCATTCCTTGCTTTCGGTTTTAATCGCTTTAGTTGGAAGCGATAAATTTACAGATTTTCATCTGAGAAAAGGGTAAAGAACTCGTTGGAATGACAATTCGATAGAACATGATTGTGTAGTTAAAACGGATTGTGGATTGCAGAGTGTTTCCTATCGATGAAGTGCTGTCTGAGCGGTTTGGAGCATAATAAATTATAATTGCCTTTAGGAGTGGCTGTAAATGTGGTATTTGACAACAAACACATTTCTGGGAAGGATTGTTAGGGTGCAGAAATGGAAATCTTATAGTGCATGATTCATCTGTCATTTGATTTTAGTGGGTAGACAATCTTCAAATTGAAAATAAATCGCCGACTAAGGTCCTCTTATGACACTGTCTAGCTATTAACGACACACATCAAAATCAACGTTCAAAGAAATACGAATTGTTACTTTGCGCTGTCAACTAGAGGCAATAAATGCTATAATGGATTTTGAGTGTTTTAGTGGTAAGAAACGATTAAAAGTGATGATTCGGATTAACATGGTACATCTATAAAACAATGAAAATGAAAATAAAACCAGTACTAGATTGCAACCTTGCGCATAAGCCTCCGATAAGGTGCACGTAAGTAGTGAAGGAATTGGCAGGAAATCATTCAGTTGAAAACTGTCCAGAATGAAGGTGTTGAACAGCTTAGTTTAGTTTCCCACCCGTGCGATTTTCGTGGTTGGTCGTAGCCAGTGGAAGTTGCACATGGAACCGATTTTATCATATAAACATTATTAGCCACCCTGGTCAAACAGCACTCTTCGAAAGCTAAAACGTACTCGAGCAAAAACCCTACGTGCGTACACAAATCGACGGTGTCCTCTTTCTAAGCGCATGTTCACTTTAGCCAGTAATGAGTATCGTTGTTACAACAAGCTTCTGTACAAACGCTATGTAAACCGCATCCAGAATAATCTACGCCGAAACCCGAAGGGCTTTTGGTCATTTGTCAACACGAAGCGTAAAGAAACTGGACTTCCATCAAAGATGCTTTACGACGGCGAAGAAGCTACGACAACTGTGGCGAAATGTACGCTGTTTGCCAGATTCTTCTCGAGTGTTTTTTCAACTGACTCGCCAACCGCAAACGAACTCGAAAATGCCTCTCGCGACGTTCCTGCTTGTGCTGTTGATTTGGATGTGTTTACTGTCTCTGAACAAATGGTTATATCTGCAATTCGGAAAACCAAGTCATCTTATGCACCCGGCCTCAGTGCTATACCTTCAACTGTATTGAAAAAATGTTCGGACTTACTTGTAACACCACTTGCATATATTTTTAACCTATCGCTTCAGCAGCAAACGTTTCCTGAGGATTGGAAATGCTCAGTTATGTTCCCGGTATTCAAGAAAGGTGACAAACGCAACATAGCGAACTATCGCGGAATCTCTTCGCTAGGAGTCGAATCTAAAGTTTTTGAATCAATTATCAACGAGGCGTTATTTTCTGCTTGTCGACACTACATTAGTACATCTCAGCACGGATTTTTCCCAGGACGTTCAGTCGAGACGAATCTCGTCTGCTTTACGTCATTTTGCACGGAACAAATGTCTAAGAAATTGCAGGTGGATACAATTTACACTGATCTAAAGGCAGCTTTTGATAGAGTTAATCATGAGATACTGATAACAAAGCTTGATAAGCTAGGGTGTTCTACTAGATTCTGCCATTGGCTTCGATCCTACCTTGTGCACCGTGAAATCGTTGTTCAAATTGGCGATATTGTTTCAGAATCCTTTTTCAACACTTCCGGAGTTCCTCAAGGTAGTACGCTAGGTCCACTACTTTTTTCACTGTTCGTGAACGATGCGGTTTTCGTTCTAAGCCGTGGAGGAAAGCTGTTTTTTGCCGACGACTTAAAAATTTTTCTTGTTATACGGAATGAAGCCGATTGCCGTGAGCTACAGCATCTTATTGACACCTTTTATAGCTGGTGTGTAAGAAACATGATGGTCCTTAGCGTTGCAAAATGTTTTGTCATCAGCTATTACCGAACGAGAAATATGGTTACCTTCAACTATAACATCGCAGGAACTCTACTACAACGCGTTGACCACGTGAAGGACCTAGGAGTCATTCTTGATGATAAGCTAACGTATACTCATCACGTCTCAGCGACCATCGACAGAGCCAATCGTTTGCTGGGATTTATTTTCAAAATATCCAACGAATTTCGGGATCCTCTATGCTTCAAGGCTCTTTATTGCTCATTGGTGCGCCCGCAGTTGGAATATGCAAACGTCGTTTGGTGCCCGTATCAAGCTACGTGGAGCCTTAGGATCGAAGCAGTCCAGCGTAAATTCATACGATATGCGTTACGTGAATTGCCGTGGAACGATCCATTAAACCTGCCACCGTACGAGGACCGTTGTCGTCTTTTAGGACTTAATACTTTAACATGCCGGAGACATGCAGCGCAAGCTACCTTCGTGTCAAAGATTCTGCTGGCTGAATATGATGATCCGGAGCTACTAGCGCAAATCAACCTCTACGCGCCTACCCGTTCTCTTCGCCCTCGAGCCCTGCTGCATTCTGAAATGCGCAGCACTAACTACGCTACCAATAGTCCAATTTTAGCAATGAGTCGTCGCTTCCACGAGTTTGCTGAAATTTTCGACTTCGTCATGAACTCTTCGCAGTTTCGTCGTCGTGTATTGTCACTATTTTAATTATGTTTAGTTTACCTTAGTTTAGTATAGTTCATTAAGACAAATTGTCAGTTGGACTTTTTTTATACAAATACAAATACAAATACAAATTATTTTTTTTTTACATTTTAACGACATTCAATTAGCTAGAGATTACTGGGTAGGGAAAGTTATAAAAATTAGAGCCATAGTACTCAAGTGAGAGCAGGGATGTGAAGTAAACAGATCGGAAAACTAGAAGTGGCAGGGTCATTAGAACAGGCTTAATATCGTACGGGCTTAATCTTTGTCTTCTGCTAATTAGGGTCGAGCTTAGGCAGTATAACTACGAATCACCCGAGTTCACTAGCATGTGTCCTGGTATCGATAGACGTGTCCATCTTTACCGTGACAACCGACAGTGGTGATCTTGCGTGGCTTAAACAAGCTTCTAACACCGGATCAGTCGGGCTATAGAAAAAATCATTCTTGTGAAACGGCTTTGAAGCTGGTTTTGGACAAGTGGAAGAAAAGCCTAGAGAAAAGACTTTGCGTGTTTGCTGTTTTCCTAGATTTGACGCGAGCGTTTGAAACGATTTCACGGAAGAGACTGGTGAACACTTTGACAAAATATGGACTCACGGGCACAGCTCTTCAGTGGTTCTCGTCCTATTTGAATCCTCGAAGTTAAAGAACCAAGTACAATTCTGTGTTGTCAGACGCTTAGAAAACATCAGTGGATGTTCCACAAGGAAGCGTGCTGGGTCCCCTGTTATTTATTTTATACATTAACGATTTGAAGAGAATTCTAAAATACTGTGATATAAACTTGTTTGCTGATGATACTGTGATATTTATTGCCTCCGACAATATTATTGCTGCTACTGAAAAATTGAATAGTGATCTAGAAAGTTTGAGTTCTTGGCTAAAGTTTAAGAAAATGAAACTGAACGTGACGAAAACAAAATGCATATTGGTTGGGAAAAAGCCAATGAACAGTGATTTTGTTAATGTTAAGCTGTATAATAATATGTTAAAACGTATCAGTGAAATTAAATACCTGGGAGTGATTATAGATGAAAATCTAAATTTCAAAAAATACATCGACTACACTATCAAAAAATTTCGCGAAAAAATATGGAGTTCTGTGTCGGTTAAGCAAAGAATTATCGCAGAGGAATTTGATTCATCAGTTCAAAACATTAATATCACCACATTTAGATCAGTGGGCGTAGCGTAGTAGGTAAATCGATTGCCTTGTACGCAGCGCACCTGGGTTCGAGTCCCGACCCCGCACATAGGGTTAGAAATTTTTCATAAGAGATTTTTCTAACCCAAAGAGGCGAATAATCTAAAGGTTAAAACCTCTATAATCGAAAAAAAATACATTTAGCGGTTTGCCCTTCTATAATATTCCTTTCCAATGAACAACAGATGAACCGTCTTCAGAAGTTGCAAACTTGTTTTACGAATTCGACCCATGTTAGATGCACTGCAGTGGCTTTCGGTAAGGCTACGTGTTACATTTCTCACTCTACTCCTAATTCATAAATTGGTAAGAGGAGTAGCGTCAGAATATCTGCATTCACGAGTTGTATGGGGTAAAGACCTTTACCAGTATGACACCAAATCTGCAAACGACAGAAGGCCAGCTTCTTATCTGTTAGCATCCACGCTAGGTTCTTTATTTTACAAAGGGTCAAAAGTTTACAATACACTGCCAAGAGATATTAAGGACAAGATTAACGTGAATGTGTTCAAAAGAAAATGTTTGTTATTTGTTAAAAATGGAATAAGGGTATGATTATGTAAATTTTTGTGAAATATCTACTAGATAAATGAATATCAATCAATCAATCAAACTCACTACAACTTCAGATGAGATGGAAAAATCATACACTAAAACATTGCTTAAGGCCAATTGCAGCGGGCCTTCTGATTGTGATGTTAAGTGTACGGTTCAAATGTGCGGGCTGATGGACTTTGAGTATCATCGCGAAGGGCTCGGGTGTTTGTAAGTTAACGTGTTCGATCACGTATTCGTTTATATGTCGCGTGTGCTAGCGTGTATGTAACTTCGAGTCTATAAATTCGATTTATAACCCTGTATCCCTTCGCATATTCGCGCGTGTTCTTGGATGTCAGCGTGGACCGTGGTTGTGGTACTTAATTTTCAGTGTACGGTTCAGATCTCCGGTTATGTCGCCATGGAACGTGTTGCCTAGTGGATATGAGCGTCATTTTTTATTGGTTGACCCAACTGAAAGCATGGAGCTAGGCTGCTGAGGCCGAGAGTAGGGATATTTGGACGTAATCGATCCATGATCGTGCGAACGGTGGATTAAATGTTGATATTGTGTTTATAAACTAATAAGTAGTAACACGTTCACTTAAATTCCGTGATGTTTTAATGTTGGCAAGATCGCGGATGTTAGTATGTGTGTATGATTGTAATTGCACGTTCGCGTTTATAACCAGGTTTACGTTATCGCGAAGGACACGAGCATTTCTACGCATGGAATAGGAGAGATCGTGAGTGTATATGAGAGAATATGTAATTGATTGTGTTAGTGTGTGTTAGCATGAATCTAATTTAAGATATACAGTCTTATTCTGCATTACGACGGACTGATTTTTCGAACGAATGTGGTTCGATCGAATCTGATTCCCGTTTGCTTTTATTGTCGTTATTGAGAATACAAATCACATTCGTTCGAAAAAGTGATCCGTCGTAATGAGCATGAGCATGATATCCGTACAATTCGTAGTTTCTATTCCATGACTGACCAGAACAAGCAAAAATACATAGAGAATCAACGAATGGGACCTAGGAGTAGCTATGCATCCTCAGACTCCTATACTTTGAAATGCCAATAACGGTGCCGGCCACATCCATACAGTCATCGGGGAAGGAAAGGAATGTTAGTGCAATAAACGTTTTTATGGAGACCGTTTATATCTCTGCATCTCCACATTTGCCATGGGAAGGAGTTTTTGTTAGTAGGATGGGGTAAAGAGTTTGACAAAATCTGAATTCACCTTGATAAGTGATACGATCTATGTCACTCTCAGAAGTGCTATCATGGTTAATGCTCTCGGCAGCCGGCGGCCGAAAATTTACAATAGATTTATCGTTTGATGAATTAATTCGGAAATGCTCGGTTTTTGAAAAATACAACTTCAACTCCGGAAAGCCGACTGTCGGAAGTGTTGCTTATGTTTAATAGAATAAACCGAGAACGATTTTGTTATTCCTTGCTTCTGTATTCCGGCGAAGCATGGCACTCCAAGAACAAAACAATAGGATGAACAGCGACTACCTTCACTGCCACGTATATCGAAATAGATTTGTTAATATCTTGGGAGTTTTATAATACAAGGATTGTATAAACTTTGGTATTTATTATTATGAGAAATGAAATAACAATTACTCTCTCGAAGAACGATTGGATAAGATGTGGCCCCTTATGTTATCATTAACCCTCAAAAAGGCAACCGGGTCTCAGAGGCCCGGCACGTTACAATTTTTTAGTTACAAAAAAATGTGTATGCAGTATAAGCTTGGGCATGGAAATGTTGATAAGTAGCTTTGAAATCTATAACAAAAATAAAGAATTGTGAAATTTTCATCTATGGAGTGATGCGCAGCTATGTTTGCATTTTTTACATGCACAAAAAGGCAAGCCGGGCCTGGCAGGCCCGGTGTGCATGCAATATTTACTAGGAATACCACGGGTTTTATACATTAATATTTATCTGAAAAAAACATTTTGATGAGTTCATCTTCATATTAGCAGGAATTTTTTTCATGTTTTGATTGATTTTATCTTTTTACCTTTTCTTATAAGAAAAAAATCTTGAAAGTTTGAACGAATTCTTTACATTTCTTTTATAAGAAACTAGCTGATACCCATCGCGCGTTGCTGCGACTTTCAACGAAATAGGAGGAAAAGACAATTTGTTCCGAGGCGCCATCTGGCAGGTAGATAATTCCAAACCAATAGCACACAAACACGCTCCAGAACGAATGCGAGTCCATAAATCATATACACACAAACATTGACTTTTATATAGATACATGTAAAAATAGCATACGATAATGACGTGTGAAATATTTTTTGGGTAAATACTTTTATTCCACCCACTGTGGTCTACTTGACAATTATTTGGATACAACATAACCTAACTCTGTCGTTATTGTCTATTTTTGTTGTCTATTCTTTGTGTTATAGTTGTCGTAATTATTCAAATTGTAGGTTCTAAAAATTTAAATGGCTATAAGACGATATGCCCATGTTTTCAATCGTCTCAAAGAATCTGAAATAACGGAAGAAATTCGAGCAAATTCAACAGCAGACGATTTCGAAACTGATTTGCAAAGCGAGGAAGAAGATGTGAATGATATTGCTTCCAACGATGAATCTAATGCAGAAAAATATGAATAACCGGAGTGGTTATGCATCAGAAGAAATTAATAGCAACCCTGAAACATTTGTTGGTCGTGTTTAAACGAAATGGAGCTCAGAATCAATCGACAGTCGACATGATCTTCCGAGTACTCACCTTTTTGAACAAAATTTGACCTTTTTACATCCATCGCCTTATACGCTGAAATCGAGATTTGCTGCGTATTCGTACTCATTATCCTGTAATTCCGGAACCGGAAGTCGGATCAATTAGAAATTCAACAGCAGCCAATGAGAATGCTGTACCTTTCATTTGAAACCAAGTTTATAAAAATCGGTAAAGAATTCGCTGAGAAATAGGTATGACATTATCTTAGGAACCTGGTAAGTTTCCCCAGGGCATCAAAAACCGGCATAGCTGGCCAATGTGGTCCAAGTGCCTTCGGTGGGTCATTAATGATCTAGACATGCAAAGCCAAGTAATGTTGCACATATTTTAATATATATTGCATCATTTGGACATCATGGTGGTATAAGTTTCTATGAAATTTGCTGTGTGATTGTACTCTTCAACACGTAACTCCAGAACCGAAAGTCGGAACAATAAAAAAATCAATAGCGACCGATGGGAAGGCTGCACCTTTCATTTGAGACTAAATTTGTACAAATCGGTCCAGCCACCTCAGAGAAAAATCGGTGAGATTGTTTGCCATACACATACATTCATACATACACACACAAACACACACATATACAGACATTTTACGATCTCGACGAACTGAGTCGAATGGTATAAGAGATTTGGCCCTGCGGGTCTCGGTTAAAAAGTCGAAATTTCAACCGATTGCATAACCTTTCTATATGAGAACGGCAAAAAGGAGCTTGAATTTAGACGGGCCTGAGAGGCCCGGCTTGCCCTTTAATGTTAGGATTTTAGCTTGCCTTCACAAGGGTTAATCGCTCGCGTTATTCTGAACTGAACTGAAGTGCAATTTGATCGGTAGAAAATGAATAGAAACCACCATAGGGATGAATATTCCGCTGCACTCAGAATACGGAATCTTTAATTATTCTATAGCATCGCTTCTAGTGATCTGATTTCCTTAATTCTCTTCATTTTACAACATTGACTCTTTTGATTCTCTTTATAATCTAATATATAGAAAATTCTAAAAATCAAAAATACCAAGAAAATCAGAAATTCAAGATAATCAAGAGAGTCGAGCGAATCCAGGGAACCACACTGGATTCTTTCGATTCTCTTGATTAACTTGATTTTCTGATTGTCGTGCAATTCATGATTTTTAAATTTCCTGGATATTCTAGATTCTCTCGATCCTCTCGATTATCTCAATACTCTTCATTATGTTGACGCTTTATTTTCTTCGCTATTTTCGGTTTCTTGATTTTCTCTTTTTTTCTTTTGATTCTCCTAATTTTCGATACCTGGGTTTACTTTATTTTTTATATTTGTTTTTCGAGGTACTCTTGATTTTCTTTATTCTTTTAATTCTATTGATTTTCTTGGCCCTCCTGATTTTATTGTTTCTCGGGATTCTTTTGAATTTCTTGATTCTTTTGTTTTTCTTTGTACTGTTGATTCCCTGGATTATTTCGATTCTCTTGATACTCGGGATTCGCTTAATTCTCTTCATTCATTTTGTTTTCACAGTCTTCTTCCTAATCTTGTACAGATCAAAAAACGCACCGCTTGTGAACATCATGCAAACATAAAAATACCAATCGCGCCGCGCCGCTTTCACGTTTACTTGTAAACTATTGAACATCAAAGTCCCGTTTCGCCCAATCGCGAGTAAAATGAGTGAACCACAAAAATTTATTTCGCCTTCTACGGTAGAACACAATCGCGATTGACTTTTCGCTGACCCATTTTAGACTCACAGTGCGAAAGGTGGAATAGTTAATCAAAGTGAAAATGAAGGTGTCACACATACAACTTCATCATACGAGACAAGTAGTACTAATAACGTTCAACTCCTTTGACAAAGCAGAAAGTTTCCTAGCGAAGAACAACATGTAACAGGACGCCGAATATGAAAACGTTAAAACAAGATACCCGTGTATATGCATCTTGATCTGACGGAAATTCGCCTACCCAATTTGACACCGCGCACTAGCACTCTTTCCTTGGAATTCTCAACGGTGTTCGGGTGGTGCGAATACGGCTGAACCAACCTATACCTTAGTGCTTGACTTTCGAGGGTAGATCATCTCAACGTCTTAACTAAATGCAAAGAACCCTATGCACATACGCTGGGCAGACGACAACGTGCCCGTTTTGTAACCAGATGGCACAGTACGGCAAACCAGCGTCGAAACAACCAAAGAAAATTCCTCTACTACAAGCTACACACCTGCTGATACGCCTCAGACAGCCGGCCCAAAAATGAATGCCTAGCAAACTATATCCTCAAGCCAATAGTTAACGTACCTAGGCGGCAACTAAATAAGAAGGAAGACGGATATACCAGAGTTACTCGAAAACACAAAAATCACTAAACATTTAACAGAGAAAGTCAAAGCTCTAGCGACGACGACATTGTTTTTTACTCAACTGGAGGTAGATTTCAAAAGAATCATGGTTTCATCATACTGAAACCTGACAAAATTTCGAAGCAAAGCAATTTTTCGATAAAACTTTGAAACGCTTTTATTGTTTTTTTTATTTTCTAATGAGTTGGACCGAGATGAGATTATCCCCATTATTCTTTTTACACTCTGTAAGAGTAACTGTTACAGGATGGAAACCAACCTAATTTAATACACATTGACTAACCCAGTCAAATTCATTCGGAATTAGAGCCGGAATTTTGTCTGGTTTCCGAGAAAAGTGAACGTGTTCACAAGGAGCACAAAACTTATGCGACAGCCAGCATCGAACCAGGTGACCACATCGAGTTCGCGTAGTGGCAAGCGTCAGGAAGAGCAGGTGCTAGCTCTCGTGCTGAAATCCTGCCGCAGTACACCCCGAGAAGGACTGCAGCTTAGGAAGACCAACACGACGGAGTTTAAGAAGACAACAGGGGAGCTCTACGAGCTCATTAAGGACAAGAACAACGTCCACGCGAGGATCAAGCAAGTGGTAGTGGGTGTCACTTAATGAGATGAAAGCAGTGACAAACGAGACTCAGACGAGGCCGAAGGGTTCCAGAAATCCATATTCCGAGAAAAGATAAAGAGAGACGCCTGCAGAGGAATAGGAAAAAAAACAGTAAAGAAGATGATAGGAGACCGATACGGCTTACGACGACCGTAGATTTAAAAATCGTATTAATTGTATTTACTGAAGTTTGGGGTTACCAAGTCAATGACGAGATGCTTCAAATTAATGGGCTTCGGTCATCAATCTCGAAATTGCAAATGCCCAGACAGATCTGATCTGTGCAGAAAATGGACTTATCGGAGAGTTAATTGGAAGAAAACCGTGGGAGATTTCAATGCCTAGACAGTAGCGCGAGGAGGCAGACATTCCAAATAACCAATATCCATTAAAACGTAGCCTTATATCTGCTTTACATCTGCATATAGGGCAGTCTTTAAGAGACGTTAAATCGAATATTCCGATTTAATACTGATATAATGTAAGAAAGGACCAAACGTTGTGGCATTACTGAGCCGAGATTGCAAACCCCTGCAATATTATAAAGCACAAATGCAGAACACTCAAAATTGGAAGCCTGTTCTCGGTACTACTTATTCTATTAGACAGTTTCAATTGGCCACAATTATCCACAATAATTTTGCGTCAAATGACGAGGACTCAAATGGCTAAAGCAAGGCTCCAAGTAAATAGCGACAAAAATAAAAACAAAAGTGATTAAGTGCGAAAAGCCAAATTCATCTCCCAACGAAGTGATACTTTGATAATGCTCCATGGGCAAGTAGACAGCAGTATAAATTAGGTTGTGCAGAGGTCAAGTCAAATACGCTTCCCACTTTCCGACCTACGAGTAGTCTGTGTCTATGGCTAATTCATGCGTCAGCGCCATTTTTTTCATATCGGCAGCCTTGTATGGAAAGGTTTATTGCACTAACCATATATTTCGGATGTCATATCCTCACAAAATCTCTTAACAAACCAAATAGAAATTCTGTACCAATAACCCAACGAACCCTGTCGCCAGAATACCTCCAGGAAATGTCACGTGATTTATGCACTGCCATAAAATTAATTTCCTAACTCAGGAAGCTTCAATTGCATCCTTCCAGTAGATCGCCAATTAAAACAATGTCCCAACAGCAACATAAGAACGCTAAATCATCACCACCAATAAAAGCACATTCCGTTACACAAGCCGCCCGCTGGCCGACCATAAACCGGAAGTAGTTGTGCTGCTGGTAGATAGGTACTTGCATTTCCTTCTGACTAACTCAAAGCTTTACTATGCCTGCGAAGGGGGAAACTATTCCAACCGAACAGTGAGAAGGAATTTTCACTTCAAACTTATATACGGCAAACGTAGTATATATCATTCTCGAATATGTATAGGGTTATTGTTGTTCGTCGCTTCTTGTAGACCGTGACTTTTCCACCCAACCGACACCTACGCACCTACTTCGGAACGGATTAGAAGAAGTTAGTTTTTAGGGGGACCCGTTCAGGAAGAAAGCGAAACAACTACTGCACTGGTTATGACAATCACCACCACCACTACCATCATCGAAGCGGGTGCAACGGTCAGGAACGGCAAAGATACCTATAGCACCAGCTTAAGCCCTGCTGATAATGAAACTTCGGCACACAGAGGAAGGTTTAAAGTGGCATGTAGCTGTCGTAAGGAGGAAAATAAAATAAAAACACACAAACTTTGGCCAACGGAACGGCATGTTTCGATTGTTTGAAATCATGCTACGGTTGAGGGCGCAGCGGCGATTCGTAACAATTTGGCACCTTCTTAGTTCTTCCCATGCCGATGCATAATAGTGTTGGTTTTTCGGGGGGGTTGGTGACTTGATGGTTACTGATTCACCTGTAAAATTACCAGAATTAAAGATAATTGAACATTGTTCAAACAAATCAAATCGCCTAACAGTGCGTAATAGTGCACAAAAGAGCAACAAATCATCTTAGAATTACAGAAACTTCTCCAAATTCTAATCATCATAGATTACCCAAGGGACCAGCCGCAACCCCATAGCATGCTTCACGTCACACAGGATGCGTTTGAACTCCTACCTTTCTACTTCTCTGTGCACTTCTAACTGTCAACTTCAAGCCAGTCACGGTCAGCAGCTACAAAAGTCAGGTAGAAATGCTCATAATTGCTTTACACGGAAATGAAATATAATTGTTACAACAACAAACAGTTAATGGGTGCGAGTCGCAAGCGTCACCATCACCATCATCACTGGCGGTAGCAGCAACAGTGGAAGTCGTGCGGTAGTGCGAGGGATGAGGTACGCTGCGGTCGCGGTTGAAGGGAACGTAGGGAAGAAAGACGTTACGTTAAATTTTTTTTTCCAGGGCCAAGGGGTCCCATCACCATCTTCTAGGTGATTGTCAGCGTGAAACATTGTAGGTCCAACCAACCAGCCATCCGTTCCGCAGTCTGCGCAAATAGCTCGCCCATTATTAGTTCCCTGCAAAGTACGTAAGAGGTGATGAGAACGAGAGTCCCTCTCGGAAAAAAGTATGGACAAGGTAAATTTGACGTATTCAAACGAGCAGAGCGTTTTGTTGTCGGATTTCAAGTGGGAAGTATTATACTGCAAATGTCTTTTTAATAAAAATCTCAGGTTGGTATTGGTTGCTAATTCACCTGTTGCCCAAACCTTCATTGGAGGGACATTATTAGGCGGTGGATCCGTGGTAACCCGAAGAAAATGTTACCTCTGGCAGAACGAAGCAGGCGATCAGATTAAATTTTTTTCTTAGTCAGATGAATCTATCAAGAATGATGGCTTCAAAGATAAATTGGCTAAGGTTTTCATATGAACACAGACTGAGTGCAGTTTACTGACACACTGAAAATTAATATTGCGAAACAAGTGTCGAAGCGGGTTTATGTCTTAAAGTCTCATAACAATCCATAAAGAAGGTATGACCATGCGCAGACAACCAATTTACACGTACCTATATCGTAAATTATTATACTCGCATTATACATGCATTTATAAATGATAGTTAAGTTATATAAGATGCTTCCAATGTACCATATGCGTGCCAAACAATTGGTAATAAACATGCATCTCAAGAAAATAAAAACGCTGAACGATGTAAAAAGTCAATTTATGCGACTTATTTGCTTTTCATTTAAGTCACCGTACGAGTTGAAGGCGCGTTTTACTGGATGATTTTTCTAACCGGAACTGAACTACTTTTTAATTGGACCTCCGATTGTAGGGTTGCATCTTGTAAGAAGACCGCCTGTTTGCTATGTTAGGATTAGTTCGAAACAACGTCATTCCTGGAACAGGCTGCTGTAGGAGGCATATTTTGAAGATGACACCCCCATCACGAGATTCGACATCGCAGACAGTTCCGAAAATGTCAGATAAGATACAGGAGGGAACATTCGACGAAATACTCGGCCACAAACATAAGATTAAGTGATCGCTCGTGGTTGTTATTCTGTTGTTGACGAGGATGGATTGCGAATGCAAAATGTTCACTGCAAGCAACACGTTCGGGTATAACATTTGGTTCTACACTGTGCAATCTATAATAATCCCTACGTGCTATTCAATACCGACGCCGGCCACGTCAGAATGCCGATCATCCGAGGTACGAAGGAATGTTAGTCCGATACATGTTACTGCTAGTAACAGATGAATGCTCCGTATATCCACATGTATTGTAACGAGTACGTTAATTGTAAATAATTAAATGTATATAGATTTGTAAATATTAGTACGTATGCGTAAATTGTTATTTTTTCTTAATTGTTTATTATGCATGGTATCCATATCATTAATTTAAACCATGGAGAAATGTTCGCAAAATCGAGTTGCTGCGGTAGCGCGAGAGAGACTGCATCAAGAGACTTGCTATAATACGAACTTGATCAGTTCCCGCAGTTCTTCGCAACTGCCCATTACTAATTTGCTGGTCTAGCGATGCCTCCGGTGAGGGGAGGGATTGGGCTGCCGAAAGAGGCCATCGACCCTTGGTCAATTTCACGAATATTTGCACTGATGGGAGAGCGTTTTGTTTCACTCTAATGTTTGAATAGGTAGCAGCCGTGCATGATAGAAGCCGTCCGCAGAAATGAGATATTAGAAATGTCGCTATTGTCCACTTCGCGGAAATTGCGTCAGATCCGCTGACGAAGATCTCCAAATCGCGGTTATTCTGAGGATTCCCAGAGCCCAATAAACTACTTTGATCGTTTCAGTGGAAGAGGCAACAGTGGTTCAATTTTGTTTGCGCCGTGATTTGTTTAGTGTGGTAAATTGACTCGACTTTAATTGTTTCACCAAATTCTTAATAAGATATCCTCCCCAATAGAAAAGCATTGCAAAGTATAGTTAGAAAAATATAAGGTAAACCGGTAATATGTGGTTATCACCAAATTTCCAAAGTTTCGCTAAAATTTTTAAATCTTTTCGACTTTTATATTTTTACTTTAGTGTTTTTCGAATTTTCTTAATTTGGTTGCATTTTTTCTACATTTTCTTAACTTGCTTTATTTTCTCAAATTTGCAGACAGTCTTGATTTTTTATATTTTTATGACCATCTAAATTTTGTCATTGTCATAATTTTCTTAATTTTCTAATTTTCTCCATTGATTTTATTAATGTTCTGGGTTAAAATGATTTTCTTTTTATCATTTTATAACGTTTCTTGATTTCAATTCGAATGTCTTGATTCTCTTATTTCTTTCCTTTTTTGATTACCTTTAGTTGTTTTTTTTTCTTTTTTAATTTGTTGCGTTTTTCTTTTTGTTTTGTTGAAATTCCTAAAAATTTTCCTGATTTTTATGTTGTTTTGTCTTGATTTCCTTTATTTCAAAATTTTATTGATATTTTCCTTTTCCACGATCATCTTTACTTCCATGTTTTGTTTACCATTTTTCAATCTTCTCTATTATTTAAATATTATTATTTTATTGATTTGCTCGATTTTGTAGACATTTCCCAGAAGTTTCTTCATTTTCTTACTATTTTAGTTTTAGCACTGTCTTGATTTTCTTAATATTTACGATTTTCTGTTGATTGTAGTTTTCTATTTTTTACCTTAATTTTTGAATTGTCTTGAATTCTTTCATTGATTTTATTAATTTTTCAGACTCTCTCCTAATTTATTTATTCTACCACAATAGTTCTCAATACTGTTCGCAGTAGTTCGTCTGCAACAAAAAAAAATTATTATACTTTTCTTAATTTTCTGTTTCTTACATTTTTTTAATCGCCTTGACTTCTTTTTTTTTTATTTTGATTATAGAGGTTTTAACCTTAAGGTCATTCGCCTCTTCGGGTTAGAAAAATCTCTTATGAAAAATTTCTAACCCTATGTGCGGGGTCGGGAATCGAACCCAGGTGCGCTGCGTACAAGGCAATCGATTTACCAACTACGCCACACCCACCCCTACCTTGACTTCTTCTTTTACTGTTGATATTTATATTTTGTCTTGTTTCCTATTTCTTATATTTTCTTTTTTTACATTATTTATCTTCTCATTCAAGATTTTCTGGATATTCTCGATTTAAAAGATTTTCTTAAATGTCTCAATTTCTAAAAACTTTGCAATTCTCTTAAATTTTTTTAGATGTTGTGATTTTTTCGTCGCTGCATTTTCTTGACTTTATGGATGACTTTTGCGAGTTGCTTATTTCATTGATTTCTCACCTCTTTTTATTGTTTTGATTTTCTTAGTTTTTCTAACCATTTCACTTGTTTATTTTTTTTAATTTTTCATGGATTTTCTTAATTTCTTCAACTATACTACCTTACGTTATTTACTTTATTTTAATTGTTTGCTAATTTACATTTTATTTTCTACACTTCCTTGATGTTCTTAATTTTAAGTTTTTTTGATTAACGAGATTTTCGTGATTCTTTTTCCTAAAAATTTTATTTCATTGAGTCTAGTTTATATTTTATTTTCTACACTTCTCTGAATTTCTTGATTGTCCAGATTTTTTAGATTCTTTTTACCGATTTTTTTTATTTATTTGAAATATTGCTAATATTCCGACTTTTATGGTTTTCTAGATTTTTCAAATTTACTTGTTTTTTCAACATAATTCAAATTTATTTTCTAACTAAAAATAAAGACGAAGTATAAAACTTGGAACAAAGATTCATTTTCTAAGTTTTATTGCTTTTTCAGACTTTTCTATTTTATATTTCCTTGGTTTTCTTCTGTTTGTGGATTTTTTGTATTCTAGTTTTTGTCAACATTCTTGATTTCTATGATGTTCTCAATTTTCAAAAAAAATACTTAATTATCGCAGCATCGCTTCAATTTTTAAAAAAAAATTGATTTGCTTGATATTCTTGCGTTTGAAGACATTCTTGGATTTTTATACTTTCAATATTTGCAATTTTTTCATCATGTTGATTTTTTCTAATTTTTCTATATTCCTTCATTCATTTTCTGGACTTTCTCGATTTTTCTATTCTTTTCATTTTATAGTTTTTCTTGGTTTTATTTAAATTTCTAGGCTTTTTCAATTTTTTATATTTTCTTAATTATCTTGCGTTTTGAAATATTTTGTTTATTTCCAGTTTGCTCGTTATCCTAAGAATTGCTAAATTAGCAGAATTTTTAATTTTTAACATTGTCACGATTTGCTTGATCTTCTACAAATTGTGTAGATTTTGTTATTTCTTAAAATCTTTTAATCTTCTTTAAAATTAAAATATTTTTTGCTGAATTGTTTTTATTTTTTAAGATTTACCTGAGTGTCATTATTTTTCTTGAGTTGTTCTGGATTTTTCCAAAGTTCTAGTTACATTTGACTCTTTCAATCTTGAAGACATTTTTGAGTTTGTAAATTCTTTCGATTTTCTCAATTTTTTATTAACTTTTTTTTAACTTTCCCAATTCTCTCAATTAATTTCATTCATTTTCTGGGCTTTCTAGATTTTATAGTTTTTCTATGGTTTTTGTTTGATTTGCATGTTTTTCTTTTTTTATATTTTCTTGATTTCGTCAATTTTTGTTATCTTGTTCTCTAAAAAACATTAATTTCCTTCGTTGATTTTACTAATTTTCTGGACCCTCTTAATATTTTTTTATTCTAGCATTTCTTCAATTTTATTTGATTTTCTTAACTTTATAATTTTTTTCTATTTTCTTAAGACGTTGCGTACCTTTATTATTTCCAAAAAATCGAAAACAATTTTTTTGCTCTATTTGAATGTGCAACTCTTGGGGATAATTTCGTGGCATTCTCATAGAGATCCGTGCAATAGACTGAGAGTTAAAACGCTTTGAACCATGCCTCGTCTACCAAGAGTAGTGGTGACTTGAAACTGTAAATTCGATTTTTTTCAAAAAGCTTATTTTCCTAAAATGACTTTTCCGTGCTCACGATTGCCGAAAAACTGTTCAACTGATCTTCTTTATTTTTCCTAAATTGCTCGTAATAAATTTTTCACGTACCTTAACAACTGCTTTTTATGCGTAAATTTTGATTTAGTAACTAACCGTTATGTGTCCGACGCGGTACCCGGGTACCTTTTTAGGTTTCAATTAATGAAATTCCCATGTTTTATACATAGCTGGAAATTGAAACTTTGTGACATCTTAGAACTTCACTAAGTCAAGCTTTTGGGTTAATAATATTGTTGATATAGTAAGGGGGTAGTGAGGAGGGGCTCCTGATTTTTTTTATTACGTAGCAGGCCGACGTGGGTACCCGGGTACCCACAAAACTGCAATACCAATAACTAAGGTAATTTCCAACCGATTTTGATAGTTTTGGGTGTTTTGGATTCGGAAACTCATACACTTTTAGATTTGGTAAAAATGAATTGGGTTACTTCATTCGGTTGCCGAGAATCCGGATATGCGGAAGCAGGTTCCAATGCTGGGACACTATTTATGAATTTCAATGGAATACTAGCAACATGAGTATCAAAATTCTTGGAATTGCATCAGTAGGCTGTATCTCGTAATTTTGGAACCATTTAGTGATTTGACTCCGGAACGGACATTCCGGAGCAAGGTCCCGTAGGGCCGTGAGTATCTATTCCAGTCCAAGTCCATTCTTCAAATCGCCGTAGGGTCACGTAACATTAAATTACAGACTTCCGAGACAATTTGAAGAGTTTTGATACTCATATTGCTAGGACATTATTAAAATTTACAAATCATACCCTAGTACTGGAACATTATTCCGGAAAATCCGGATTACCAAGAACCAGATCCATTCATCCGGTTCAATTTTACAGAATCAAAAAGTGGACGAGTTCCCAAATCCAAAGCATCTAAAAGTGTGCAAATCGGGTAAAAAAAGCCACAGTGTTTTTTTGTTGGACACATAACTGTTAAGAATTTTATAATACAATTTTTAGAGATCAAAGCTTAGATTTTTTGGGAAACAAGTTCTCGTATGCAGAAATATTTTTTTATTAAACTAATCGTAAGGTATACGATCCTATACTAATGATTTTTTTTAGTTTTAGGATTTTAGTTGATCTGCTGAACTTTCATCGTGATCTCCCCAAACATCTTAAAAAGAGATTTTGGGGATAAAAACATAACACCGTCAATCGTTAATATTTTTCATAAACTGGTTTTTTCACTGAAAAATATGCTAAATATTAAAAAAAACTATGACTTCAATGTAATAAAATCATTCCTACATATCTTTGAAAAATTCTAAGTTCCTTCAATTTTTTTTTCGAAAAGGTGTAGCCCCTTATTTGTTATGTTTTCCTGCTTTTTTGTTCCTAATTTGTCTTCATTTTTTCATTTTAATCATTTTAACGTTGTCTTGCTTCAAGATATCATTTACAAGATTTTCTCGATATGCTTGATTTTTAAGATTTTAATGACTTTCTTATATTCGCAATATTTTTTAAATTTTCATTAATTCGTAGATATTATTTTTTTTCTGCATTGTCTTGACTTTCTAGGTTTTCTCGATTGACTTGACTTTGACTTTTTTATCTTTTTGATTTTTTTTTTACTTTTTTAAACTGTTTTGATATCATAAATTTTCGAACTTCCTTTATGATTTCAATTTTCTAGTATTCCTGATTTTTTATGTCTTCATTTTTATTGACTTTTTTATGTTCTTAATTTTCATGAACTCAGTCGACGGGTGGCTGTGCACTGTCTTGATTTTGTAGATTGAGCAGATTTTTTTTCTCTTTTTGATTGAATTGATTGTTTAGTTTTACGATTTTTTCTAATTTTCTTCATACATTTCAATGACAAAAACATTATATATTAAGGCTCGGTAATATTTAACAGAAACGGATTGAAATGTCAGTACTTGCAATCTGCGAAAGCCGCCCTGCGTACTCAAGAGCTGTAATAAGTAAACATCTACTACTGAAGCGGTGAGCAGACAGAACATGGAGCGGCTTTGGGAATGCTTGGCAGCGACGGGTCATTAGTTGGAGACCGCGAATCTGTGAGTTTTTAATAAACCCTCGCGCTTATGGCCAACTGAACGAGCAGCCGCTGGTGTCTTAAGACGATTTCGATTTTGGAGCAGAGTGCACTCAGTGCACTAGCTTCTCAATCTAGTGTGCATTATCTCTAAAATAATGATACCGCGTTGGCTTCAAACTCTGCGCGAGATGCAATATTTTCTGGTGATGAAAATGGAACAAGTCGTTTTTTCATTTCCGTCATCCGAACCGCAAACGGTTGTTAAATACGTTGCAGCTGCACAGGTCAAAAGTCCAGTACCCCCAAATCAATAACCAGCCCATATCAGCGAGGAAGCCAATTCCAATGAGGGAGAGTTTACACTCATTACCCGTAAGAGCAGAAGGCAAAGAAGAACATCTGATCGCGAGTACTAAGATAACTTTAACGATGATGACATTGACGTGAACGACAAAAAGCAAGAAGATGATGACTACAAGGATGTAATAGGTGTAATTTGTGTTCTACAAAAACAAGATTTGAATTAAGTACCTTTCTGCAAATTTTCTCGCTATTCCGATATTTCTAAAACGTTTGTAGGTACTTAATAAGTCGTCTGGTGTGCCAATGATGCAATGAGTTTGCTCCAGTATTTACGACCTCTAGCAATAACAAGCATCGGACTAACATTCTTTCCATTATCTGCCGTACGTTAGACGAATCGTTCGTTCTAATGATTTTTTTTAAGCGAAGACGATTATGCGAGTTTCGCGGCGTGCTTGAGACTTTGTTTAATACCGGAGATTATAATAGTAGGTTTGGCAGAAGAGTTTTCTAACCCCGATATGTTAGCAAAAATAAGTTGGTAGTTCTACTCTCCATATCAATCATCGTTTCAAACGGGTGGTCTAATGGCTCACCCCACGAATTATCTAATCAAAATATGTGTAACCATTTACATCATTTGTGATGCATTGAATGAACCCAACAACCATTTTACAAATTGTCGAAATTTTACCGTATTGTGAAAATCAATTGCTTCGAAAGAGCTTCAAAAACTCTTATTTACTATGCCACAAAGCATATGTAACTACTTCCAAAGTAACCTATTTTTACTCGGGCATTTTCTCACTCCACAAAAAACACAGCACGACTTACAACCCATTCACATCGTCGTCGTCACCACCGACGTTGGCATGTTTTCTTACACAATATTTCCACAATGCCATAATTGTTCTTACGGAAAATTAACTTTGCCTCGGTTTATCTCGTGCGTTCTAGTGCTCGTATGTTTCCTTGCCACTGCACTGTCGGCCTTCCGTTACTTACAGGTGGGTGCTGTGCTGAGAAATCGTTTCTTCGGATTCCCACCGGCACGACCCTTCCGACTTCTTCCCTCGATTGCGTTACGTAGCCCATCAACGCGTGACTACCCGGGCGAGGGTGAGGGCGCGAACGGTGTTGGCGGGGTAGGGTGAAATGATGAGAAATAATAATTCTCATAATTGTTGCTACAAGAAATGTGCCGTGCCATGTCGTGTGAGCCATTGCTAAGAAGCCATTGGAGCCGGAATGCCACGACCAACGACCGCATCGAAAAGGACGAAAGGTGGAAATCTTTATTTTTTAATTTGAAACATTAACATTGCGCGGCGAGTTGTTACTTGTTCAGGGTGAGCTTTTTGCGCAGCGAAGCCCGCGGGATGATTAGAATGTGGAACACGTTGTGACATACCGTGGACAGAAAGTGCGTGCCAAGGAAGCGCAGACTCTGGAAGAGATGATCTAAAATAAGCGAGAACTCTGACAATCTCCCGGATAATTATGGTCTTTATTTTATCTTGAGAAATTTTTTTAATTACCCTTAAGTATTTAGGCAAGTTGTCCTTAACCATAGGAATTCCACTCGAGGTGTAATTAGGTAAACTAACAAATCAACCAGCACAATACAAGCATCAGGTTCTACTTAACCCCTTTTTGGGATTAAATAAATTATAGTACACACGTGATATTCCGTCGATGGAGGCAATGAGAAATCACGTCACGGTTCGATGAATCCAAAACAGATCAACGCATTTAATGTGTTCCGTTCGTTATAGCTCTTTACTATGCGTGCGAATGTTAACAAAGCTTTAAAGGAGATGCTTGATATTAAATTTGTCGACAGTTGTCAGGCATTGCCGGTTTAAATCCAAAGCATTCCTGTTTCTGTTTGCCTTTCTCAATATAGTCACTATGTTCGTTCGAAATACACGCAGTAGGGTGTTTTGTACCTTGTCCCCGCACCGTGATACGCTACTGTATTGCTGTGAGTAGGAATGTGGAGAGCGGTAAGCATTTTCGAAACAATTTAGCCGCTGCCGTGGCGAGAAGCTGACAGCATGCGACAGCAAGCTACCAAATTACTCTCATTGAGGTCATTGTGTAGAAGACGATTGTAGCCGGTATTCACCTGGACCTTAATTGGCCGTGCTGTCGTATGGTTTCTGTCCTTTCACCAGACAACGCAATTTCGAGCATTACTTGGCAGAGGACAATCACACTTATGACGAATCCATTTGGCAAGCGGCTCAAATGTCAACATTGCGATCGCAGCCATCGTAATAAAATCGAAAGTGTAATGGAAAGTTAAACAATCAACTCCGTCAGGCAGTGAAATACTAATGGCTTCGATGGCGAATCATGTAAAAAACAAAATCCCTCGAGATGTTTTTGCAAGATGAGCTCAACATTGAAGTACTCGGCAAGGTTAAGCATGCTGAAGCCACCTCATGTTTAAGAGTGTTTTTTTATATCATCCTGCCAGCAGAAGAAACCAATCATGGCCAACTGGTATCCAATTGTTTGAAAAGTTTTTATCAGAATCCATTCGGATATTAGGTTCTTTACTGACACAGTTCAATGTGGTTGATACTAAGGAGTGGCAATGCTATTGCTCTCTCGTTCGATCTCTGTAAAGCACGTGGACAGCAGATATATGGAAAATATATGGAGTTGAACTTTATTACGTAATAAATTTACAGAAATTGAACGAGAGAGCAATACAGCATTGCCACAGCTTAGTATCCAGTGCATTGGACACAGTTAACCACACTTTTCTTGACAGTTCGCTTGTACTGTTTACATGGACTTAGAAAAATTTGTGGACGACTAGATTCGCTCGAAGGAAATCGTAAAGAATTTTTCTAAGTCCATGTAAACAGTACAAGCGAACTGTCAAAAATGAACACTCAGTTCATTTGTGACGTCACCGTAAAAAATTCAATAGAGTTCTACAAAATGACGACTCCAATGAACTCATAATGAATGAAATTCATGTTTGACAATTCTCGCTGGTTTGTTTACTTTGTCAGTTGCGTGAGTGCGAGTGGAACGGGTGCTCATCTGTTATATTCTAACTCACGTAACTTCCATATAAACAAACCACCGAGTATTGTCAAACGAAGTTCATCCGGCTCATTTTGTGGGGTTATGTCGGTTGGTGTAAAACCTAATTGTTTTTTTTTTGTATGCAAATATACCTAGACACGTAGCTTCAACTGCTACATCTCGACATATTCACAAAAGTTGAAATTGGTTATAATGATAGCGAAGTTATATTATCTGTTAATAATTATGTACATATGCATGGTTGAAGCTTATCGAGAGAGTTTGTTTTTTATCATGTTCTAATTTTCTCGCATTTTTAATGCGCTTTTATTTGGAATAGGCAATTTTCAATATTGGATTATAACCATTTTGCGCATGAGAATGGGAAATGGGGAATAAACCGTAACCAATTATATGAAAAAAAATTATCAGAGTCTCAAGGGTTGCAGATACTAATCCTGCCACTGGGGTTATTTTATTACATAATTGCTTCCGTTTAACTCATCATTTCGACCTTTTTTTCCTTTCCCCGTTGGATACCATCAAAAATTCTTAAATAAGGTTTTAACTTAGGTCCAAATGTAAAAAAATGATCAAAAAATAACAATTCAACAAGCTTGTTTATAAGGTGTCATAATTTAAGGAGTCTTTTACTCGCGAGGCCTAAAATTGAGCAGTTTTTTTGGAATAAATTATAAAGCATCTACTGGATCTTGAATCTTTTTTTTTAGTTTGAAAAATCTCTCACAAGTCATTCGCCTTGCGAGAAATAAAGAAATATGATAAGTAACATCGTATTATATACGTTAGAGTGCCCAGAAAAAAAACGAATTTTTGAAAACTCAATCGGCCCACCCCTCAGTCGATTCCTAGTCCCACCAGGAGTACTTGCTCCAAATTTGAAGCAAATCGGACAAGTCTAGCTACCGGACCAACGTGCCTGAAGTTTGTATGGGATTTTTCGACAATTTACATGGAGAAAACCTACTAACTCGCATTTTCGCCGCTAGGTGGCACTATATGCATCGTATTATCACTGTAAGTGAAAATAAGAAAAATAATTTCATTGCCTACAACTTTGTCGAAGACTGTTAGTCAATCCGGCTTTGGTAAAAGAAGTTATTAAACTTTTAACGAAGTGATGTCTGAGTCAGTTTTGCATGGGGCCTAGCAGCGCATAGTTGTGGATCGGTACTCGATTACCACCAACTATACATTTTTGTGACATAATGGTTACATTTAGCTGAATAGTGTATTCACAAGAATTGTAGTACATAATACGAGTTATGTTTTGGTTAGAAAATTTTAGTTCCACGTGTAACCGCATAGAGGGCGCCTACACTAACTTTTCATAGGAGTGAGATAGAATATCGAGATATTCGGAAGAATTATTTAAAAATGCTTGCTCTACAACTTTGTGGAAGACACTTAATCTCTATCTCTTTCCGTTAAAAAGTTAGTGTTGGCGCCCTCTATGCGGTAAAATGTGGAACTAAATTTTTCTAACCAAAACATGACTCGTATTACTTACTATAGATCTTCCGAACATACTATTGACCTAAACCTAACCATTATTTCACAAAAATGTTTTGTTCGTGCGAATCAAGTACTGAGCCACAATCATGCACTGCTAGGCCCCATGCAAAACTGACTCAGACATCACTTCGTTAAAAGTTTAATAACTTCTTTTACCAAAGCCGGATTGACTAGTAGTCTTCAACAAATTTGTAAGCAATTAAATTCTCTTTCTTATTTTCACTTACAGTGATAATACGATGCATATAGTGCCACCTCGCGGCGAAAATGCGAGTTAGTGGGTTTTCTCCATGTAAATTGTCCAAAAATCCCATACAAACTTCGGGCACGTTGGTCCGGTAGCTAGACTTGTCCGATTTGCTTCAAATTTGGTACAAGTACTCCTGGTGGAACTAGGAATCGACTCAGGCATGGGCCGATAAGGGTAATTTTTTTCCTGTCACTCTAATATACATGTACAAGTCACTGTTTTGTTTTATAGGTATGGTTGCTTTGTATTTTTTTCTGGAGAAACGGTAGGGTTGATTCCTTGGAGAAGGTCAAAAAGTTCCGCATTCTTAAGAAAATATAGTAGCACTTCCTCTATAGTGCTTATAGTGTTGTCGGAGGTCACCGTATTCCAGACAGTTCACTAAAATATGTTCCACCGTGGTTCGGGCTCCGCATGTAACACATGTTGGTGGAGGGACACGCGATACGGTGTGGGCATGGGAGATTTTTGTATGCCCAACTCTGAGTCGCGACAATACTCATTGTTCTGTTCTGTCGGTCCGATCTGTCCAGCGGTCGAGCGAGCCTTTGATGCGCTGAAGGTGTCCGGTATTTCTGCGCCAATGATACATGAAACATTCGGCTATCCTTAGCTTCAACTTGCCTAATATATCTACAGCTGGGACAAGTCTGGTGAGGTGTCGGCGGGCGTGTCTCCCTCTGGCCGCCAAGGGATCAGCCCTTTCGTTACCGTCGATACTGCAGTGACCGGGGACCCAGAAGATTATTGTAAGTGGGTCGTACTCGGCCTCGATAGCCTGGATGAAGGGGTGGCGGGATTTTCCGGACTCAAGGGCGGAGATGACTGACAGAGAATCACGACAAGACGACGGGTGTATCTTTCGGTTTCTGGACCATGGCGAGGGCGATAGCTGACGCCTCCGCTGAAAAAAACGAGCATTGTGCTGGTAGGCGGAAGGAGAGCCCTTCCCCTATTCTGCTTACTCCTATGCCGACCGCATCGCCATCAGACGTTTGTATTCTGGCTTCACTACCAGAAGCGCCGGCCCTCAGTTCTGCAGACACACTTGTGTCCAGGTTAGGTCCGCGGACGTGCCAGGTCCGGTCACAAACTCGGTGTAAGCGGACGATCGGTGGAAGATCCATGTCAGCGTATTCCCAGTGGATCTCGTTAGCTGGCTGTACCAAGAAGCAGTCTTCTCCGGCTGTACGTTCTAAAAATCCCAATGCTCTTATAGCGAGCGCAGTCGCCCAAACGAAGGGAGAGAGTCCCGGCTTCCACGCAGGCCGCCTCAACAGGCGTGCTGGGTAGCAGAGGCAGCGCGAAATTTTCCGTGGTATAGCGGGCCTAAAATGTTGGTGAGCCCTTCCATATTACAACACGTCAGCTCAACCCCGTAGAATATCTTGCTGTGGCCTAGGGCCTGGCTAATGTTCAATGCAGTGTATCGATTGCAGCGCTTGTGGCGGGAGCTGATTGTATAATTAGTCGTAACCGGCTCCGACAGTCGGCTTTGATACGTAGGAAGTGTAGCGCGAAAGGGAGCCGACGGTCCACGGTTATCCCGCAGATCTTCGGTTCCTTACGATAGCGAACGACTGCCCCGTCCAGCAGGATCGGCCTCCCTGTTGTAATGTGATTTTTGTTGTAGCAGTGTGTAATTACGCTTTTTGCGGGTGCCATGTTAAAACCGACTTATACCGCCCATCGGCTCACCGCGCTTACGGCAGCTTAAAGTTTACGACGGGTTTGCCCGATGGTCCTTCCTATGGCGACCAACACGATGTCATCGGCAGGGATACCACATTGAAATCTGTGTTTCGGTCATGGTAACCCTAGTCATCAGCGTAGACGAAAACATACATTCCAGCCGGCAGGTTGGCGAACAAAGAATTCATGGCCACCAGGAACAGTGTTACAGCGAGAACAGATCCCTCGGGAACACCGTTGGTCTCCGCAAAGCTGTTGGATTGGGCACCCCCGATTCCTACGCGGAATGTACGGTCAGATAGGTAGTCACTTAGGAAGCGGCCCATGTATCCGGTGATCCCCCAGTTGGCCAGCTGTTGCAGTACTCCATGATACCACACGGTATATGCCTTCGCAACGTCGAGTATCGTGATGTCGGCGTGCAGACCGTCGGTTACGGATTGGCGTATCACCTCTCCGAAGTTGGCGAGATAGACACCGGTTCCTGCCCCACGTCGGAACGCGAACTGGCGATGATCCAGAAGTTTTCGCTCCTCCAGTAGGTTCACCAGCCGCCTGTTGATCATTTGCTCCATCGTATTGGCAAAGCACGGGTACTTGATTGGGTGGAAATCATCTGGCGTTCTGCTCCCCTGACATCGCTTTGGGATGGGGATTACCAGGGCTTGCTTCCATGAAGCGGGCATCGGTCCACCGCTCCAGATACTGTCCAAAATCGCCCGCTTGGCTACTGGCGGGGAATGTCGAAGTAGAGAATAACCAACGTCATCCAATCCGGCAGACAAGCCGTATACCGATTCTAATCCCGTACATAATGCGCTTCCAGTAAAATGCTGGTTGTATGGATTCCTAGGCACCGTACAGCATACGGCCAGAATAATCCGGTAGATAGATGTTGCCGCAAATTTAATGAAACTTTGACTATCATATTACTAAATCTAGTTATAAGTTAGCGATTATAAACTTTTAACACTATAACAATAAGTCGTTTACACTTAATCTGTACGGTATCTTCCGAAGATCGAATAAATAAATAAAAGTATACTTGACCTGAATCAAGTTCGAAACGAACGGACCTACTCTTAGCCCTTTGCTTGATTCGCAGGAACGTAGCTGGAAGGGCGGAGTCTGTGGATAGGGAGGCGAACTGTTTGCCTAGTTCGTTACCGATGGTCGTGGAATCGATTATCGTGCAACCGTTAACGGCGATGGCGTAGCCACTATGCCACCGCTTTCGCTTAGAGCGTTAACTCTCCGCCTTCCAAAAATCTGGTGCAGCTGGTGTTTTTTGCCCCCTCTATCGCTTTCCTGGCCTCGTTTCTGGCCTTTCTGAAGTCATCAGCTCGCTGGCTTCGGTGTGGGTCACCCATAGAAGTCTTCTTTAGTGTCCGCAGCGCAGTTCGGTGTCCTCTGATGGCTCTCTTGACTTCTGGGCACCACCAGTGCACTGCCTGTCGGGGAGGGTTACCACTTGTCCTGGGTATACAGGAAACAGCGGCCTGATTGAAGAGTTCATCCGGAGTGTATGACTCATCCCGATTCATTAGGTCGTCGACGATCTCTTCGTGGCGGGACCAGTCCGCCTGATCGTAAAACCACCGCCTTCGATGGGTTGTAGTAGGTGGCTTCTGGGTGTAAGTAACTTGGATAGGGAAGTGGTCACTGTTGCATGGGTCGGCAAGAACAGTCCACCCACAACATCCTGCCAGCACTGCAGCCTAGTAATTTAAAGACGTGCTTTTTGTTTCAGAAACACATATAGCAGTTTTATGTTCAAGAGAGCCTCTAGAGCAGCAGTAGGTATTGTTATGAATGCTCCAGTCGTCGCCATCAAGACCATCCTCTGCAGATGGCTGAACGTTGGCTGTATTGTTGGCACTTCTGCCTTCTGGTACCAAGAAAGGTACCCGTATGGTAACATTGGTCGAACAACTGCTGTTTAGATCCACTGAATATACTTGGGTCAAGTTGGCCGAAGGCCATGCAAGCTCTCTTGATTCTGAAGTTTATAGTTTCGAGTCATGAATTGCCCCAACTTACTTAACATGATTTGCGACAATAATTTCACACCATTTTGACGACATCCGCAGACACTCAGTTTCCTTATGTTTACTTGTCTTAACGATTAGCACAGATGTCAGTTGCTGAGCATTGCATGTATCCAGTTCGTGATATGTAAAGGTACTCCACCATCTCATGTTGCTTCCAAAATGGGTTTGAAAGACCCGTTGTCAAAAGCACCTTCAATATCATGAAAAACTCCCAAACTTGATTGCTTTTGCAGAAGAGCTTTTTCAATGTTGCAGACAACACTGCGTAATAGGATGGCAGTGAACTTTCCCCGATGATAAGCATGTTACATTGCATGATGCGGGTGCTCGCTCAAACCAAAATTCCGAATATAGTAATCGATGAAATTTTCCACTGATATGAGTGGGAAGAAGGTCAGACTGATCATTCTAAAGCTGTTTGCCTCCGAGCAGGTAACGCGGTCACCATTGGAAATAAATTTTACCATTATACTCCACGAAACTAATGGAATGCATCTTGTTGCAAGACTACAAGTAAGACCTTTTTTTTAAATATGCTTGAAGTCTTCATATACTCTTGATGTAGAACAGAAATCATTCCATATTTTTCTGGAGACTTATACGGAGCAAAACGTTTTTTTGTCGACTCGGTTGACACAATTCTACCAGTACATACTCGAAAATCACGTATTTATGATCAGATAACGACAGTTCGAGCTCGTTGGCCAGTTAGCCAATGCTAGCTTAGTACTGTCACTAAGTTAGTGTCGGATTCTGATGAGACAAAGTCGAAATGCAAATTCCGTAACTAATCTAGTCATAGCGTTATTTGTTCACTGATTCCATTCCATAGTTCAAAGAACCTACAATATTTGAGCCAAGGTCCTACGTTTGCAAACCTAAAATAGTATTGTGTTTAAATCATAATACTGCAGTATCGTCAGATTTTGTTATAAGTCCCGGCCAGCCTGATCAAACACCCTCCCCGATTTGTTTAATTAATTCCGTTAAAACACAAAAAATATTAAAAATTAGATTTTATTTGATATATTATCAAATAAAATCTAACAAATTGGCATTTATAGCCCTAGCATTCTTGGTCGTGGACCATTATATAGTTTTGGAAACTGGCTAAACTAAGAACCTCTAACGAACTCCCGATGATCATTGGCTCATTAGAATTTTCCATAATCATATCTCTTCTATCATATTTTGGCATTTTGAAGCGAGCAACCCTCTCAGTTCACCTCTGTCTCTGAACCCCTCCACACACCTCCCCAATAGTTACCGAATGAACCCGAGTAGAGAAAGAAGTGGATGATGATGGGTTTTTTATTACCTCATTATTTTGATTTTCAACCACGTACCACATTAATGTGTGGTATCGCAGACAAGCAAAGACCCAGCGCATAAAACTTGCCAGCCACCAAGCAAACACTTTGCCTCCAATTCTCCAGTTCCTGATCCTCCGCCAGCCAACCTACCCACCCACCTCATCTAACGATGAAGAATTGACTTTGACTAACCTCTCGCGCGAGTGCTGAATGAGAAGATCTGACTCCCCTCCCACCGGAACGATTTAGCACCACCACTCCGCCGAGTGATTCGACAGATCATCACCAAACTGGCCGGCTGCTGGCTGGGTCGAAGCACTTGAAAAAGCGAAGGAAGATAAAATTACCACCTGAGCCGAAAATGTTTCGCTGAAAAGAAGGTAGGGACGAGAATTTTAATTGCTTTCACTCGTTCGAGCCGCTGTTGGCCACGTTGCACCTTTTTCCACGTCTTTCAAAACCCTTTCCGCAGTTTTCGACTTCCTTTCCCTGACGACCTATCGGATCAAGGTGTGACTTTTTTTCTGTTTCCCGCCAGGTTCATTTATCACAAAGAAACATGAGATCGTTGTTTTTTACTATCGTATGTCCACTCGACTTGAACCCGTGTCTCGCCGCACTGTTCATAGATCATTGTGATGCCAGTTTGATCAACGATCACACTTGCTGTTCGGCTACATCATCGGCCAGTGGCGGCTTGATTGACGAGAGGCTTGGATTTTGTCTATGCCAGCCGGGAGATGGATCATGAAGCTTGATCTTCGTCATGTGAAAAGACTATAATTAACGTAGCATGTCACGTCGCGGGAATAGTAGGCCGATTCTGGCTCTGGAACTTGGACTTCGAACCAACGACGAAGCTTGATTAGACGTTTTGTTGATGGATCGACAAGTGTGCGAAGCGATATTAATGTTCGTTTGACTGGCAGAAGTTTGACCATCGCAAATCCGACCCAAGGTACATTCGAAATCCACTCCAGCAAAAAATCTCCGAAGCTCTTCAGTGCTGATAAATCAAATGGGAAGCAGTTGAAAACACGCGAAGAAAGGACCATTTTGAGGCGAACCTTTGCCATACGTGGTGACCCCAAATCGAACCGCAACCGAGTCGATAATGGTGGACGGTCACGTCCCGGACCCAGTCTTGAGTCTCGAACGCTACGCTACACACAGAAGCTCTAGAAAACGACGGTGACACAGTTAATTTCTCCATCCTGCCCTCCCCTTCCCCCACCTCACGAACCCCCGATGATCAAGATGCGGATGCAGATGGAACTGTGCGCGAGAAGAGAACAAACACGACCATCAGAAGCGAACTTGAAGCTACGCGTTTTAAAGGTTTTTCACTCGTCCGGCGGCCACAGCGGCGGTAGAGCGGAAGGCCAAGCAGGCAACCCCACCGCGGTCACCTTCGCCAGGTGAGTTGTAAAACGTGTTTTTATTTGCTGGCTGTCCACGAAGAAAGTTGTCGATCGACTCACTATCGCCCAATATGTGTTCGCCTACGGTGTGCCGGAGCCGGAGTGGTAGTGCCGCGGGCGCGGGGCGAGTATGCGGAGGAAAGTCAGCCAAACAGTCATAATTTATCCAAGTTTTTCGTGGCTTTCTCTCGACGGGTGAATTGATGACGATGGCGAGTGCGACTAACACGTTAATGCCGCAATGGAGCTGAGGTGGAGGCGGCGCGACCCCGAGGAGAAACCCCACGGGGAATCGGTTGTGGCATAGGGTTTCTCCTTTAATGAGCTGGCTGCTGGGACAGGGACTGGGACTAGTGTGCGGCAGAGTCTTGAAGAAGCAAAAAAAAAATGTCGGATTGGAACGAAGTTGGAATTTATTGACACGCTAGCTATGAAGGGAAGTTGGTCGACGGACTGTGGTTAGAAGAAGTGGGGTGCCAAATAGTCGAACGGTTGTGTTGATATTGGTTTTTGAACAGCTGCAGCTGGAACCCAATTAGTTGAAGGTATTTGGATGATGATAACTAAGGAAGAATGTATGGTTGTGTTCGGTGAAATATGTGAATGACGAGTATAATTCGATGGCAACAAAGCGAACATTGCGTACATTGGTATTATTGTATTAAATTTAATGGAAGGGAAAAGATACTAATTACCACTTACTAGAAAATAATTTATCATCCATTATTTAGCAATCATTGTGATGTGCTCACCTGTAAAGAGAAAAAAAAATACAAATAAATTATAATTGCGAATTGAAATTTCGTTCGAGTCTTTAATTATTTATAGAAGTTTGAATTCTATTATTCCATGGATTCGCAATCTACGTTCAGCTCATGAAATACAATAGAATTTGCACTTTGACGGATCAGAGTGGTCCAGAATGAAAATTTAGCAGGAATTTTAATATTTACCTAAAATAAAACAACTTAGCCTTAACATGGCTTTGGTAGAGTTTTTGAACTTAGTGAGTTTCTTCTTTTTGTTTTAAAAGCAGTTAAGGTGGTTCTAAGTTCACCAAAATCAATAAATTACCCTTTTAATCCTTCTTGACCTACTACTACCTACAGCAAGGTGGCAGAAAAAATAATTTTAGAAAAGTTTGCTGTATTTTCCATTACGCAAGAATTTTAAAATCAAGGGCTAGGCTGTTTTAGCGATTTTTAGAAGAAATTGTTTTATTCATATAAATTTTATGGTATTGATTAAAAACTTATTCAAACAACTTTAAGCTCGTTTCGGGACGAAGAATTTGTTTCAAGCCACTATTACCGTTGAAAAGTTGTGAGATTCTTTGGTAAAAAATGGGAACTCCAACAAAACAATTTTTAGAACCCCTATATGACTGATTGGAGCAAACAAAAGGTAATTCTTTTTCAAATACATTTAATGGTATGACTTGAAGTATAATCGAGGAACAATGTTGCGATGATGATACCTTTAAAAATTGCATAAAATGATTTACACAATAAAGTGTAGATTGAATGTGCTTATATTGTTTTCAACGATGAAAGAGTTTTAATGTTCGTTTTCAAAAACCCTGAAATTCATTCGAATGGCATGTTAGAAAAAAACTACATAGAATACTATAAAAATTGGGTTTTTCATAAATTAGCCTCTAACAATAAGTTTATTTATTTATTTCTAATCTTCGGTATACACCGTACGAACACCTTTTAAAACTTATATATTTCTTATTAATATAATTATACCTATGCACGGAAATGTTAAAATCAAACTATGAAGAAATTTCATTAAATCTTCGGAAAAAGTATTTCAAGTATAGTTACTATATTCATAGTTAGGCGGACACATACAGGCGGAAAACTGGCAACTCTTATTTCAGAAAGAAAATACTGGCACCCCATGCAAATGCATAAGCTCTACCAGAAATGTTTCACGAATTCGATTAAATGCTGTGGTTTTATGCTGAAATTGAAAATATTTGCTCACCGTGCTAATCTTCTGCATAGTTTTGTGTTGGTTTGTGTATTTGACACGAAAAACCAAAGATTTTCTGAAGTGATATTGTTTGATATTGATATTGTTTACATCACAGCGGATTCATCCACTAAATTTTACAAACAACGCACTCAGATCACCATCTGCAGGCGAGTAGCGGAAAGTGCTTTCCACACGTCAAAAAGACGGGTTGAAAGTAGCAATGAGTTCTGCTTGTAAAACATGGGAACACTGTTAATGGGATCGAGAAGATTGCATGTCGTGGCAATTGTGGATCGGTTTTTCACCACACTTGCACTCCTGGTATACAGCGATCTGCTCTGGACTGAGGCCCGTGTGCAAGGGAGGGTTTTGGGGGTTCAAACCCCCCCATAAAGGTTTTGAATTAGGGGAGACCGGGGCTAGTTGGCGGTGTTTTCAGTTTTCTTTTTTTACCGCTTTGATTTTGGTAGCTCTTGCGAAATAGAACACGTCGCATGAAAGGGTAGACTGTTCGCAACATCTCTGAATTTTATTAAAATGTTTGATACGTTGATTTCATTTCTATAGACAAAAATATGTGACGCGGAAAAGCCGCCAACTTACCCCAGCCTCGGGGTAAGTTGGCGGACTGCCAGAAAATAAGCAATCTAATGGAAATACAATTACATAGGTGGTCCATATGAAATGTGCCGATTGTCTTTTCAATAAAACTGTATAGTATTCGATACTTTTCATAATATTTCAGTCTCAGTACCCCGTCATTTTGACTTCGACGGGTACTCCATATTCAAAAGCAAATTTTCGAAATTTTTCAGGCGATTGGCTGAAATAATTGTCCCCTGCATTAACGAGAGACACAAGAAAAAGTTTCTCTTACTTCGGAGTGAATTCCAGAAATAAAAATATATGATGACTATTTTTGCACTATGAATAGTACCGCCAACTTGCCCCGTGTGCGTTACCGCCAACTTACCCCAACCGCATATTTTATTAAAAAGGATTTAAAAAATTGCTTTTTGGGTATGAATAGGAATAATATCTATACGGATGCTGAAAGCTCTTTTCACGCATTATCGAAAAATATAATCGTTCGGGGAATAAATTGAAAACCACCTTAAATAACACAAAATGTTTAAAATTAAAAAAAATTACAAAGTATGCTTAAAAACACAATATTGCTCACAGCTTCTACAAAACATAATGTTTCGCAACAAAAACACATCGGATAATGCGTTTCACATTACTTAAGGTACACAACGAAAGACAGCGCTTTATGTCTAATAGAAACGGAGAAAAGGGAATTCCGCCAACTTACCCCAACCGCCAACTAGCCCCGGGCTCCCCTACTTTTGAAAATTCATCAACCTCCTGTTCCTGTTCATTTCAAACCGTGTCATTTGAGCTCAGTCACTCTAGAAACAAGTCGTTGCAGAAACCAAACAAGAAATCTTGCGAGGGTGGCTGAGAAGGAATGTATGTCAAATTGGTCGGCTTCTCTGGATCTAATCACGTTTCGACACGTTTCGATATTAGCAACAGTAGACCAGTTACCCAGAAAAGGTCGGTCAGTGGGCAAGCAATAAGAGCTAATGAGGAAAAACACGAAGTGGGAGAAAATTCGGTTATCGTTGTCTGGAGAAAATTCACCGTCGATTATCGTCTCCGTTGAAATGGCTGATAGCTAAATGGCTCGCGAAAATGGGCATCGGTATCGAGAGAAATACCGCCGCCCAACAACTCTCAGCATCAGCTAGCAGATAAATAGGAACGAGTAGTGCCAAGAAGGACAAGAAACCCTGCGAAGGTGATTGTAAAAAGATGTAAATCATTATAACTGACACCTCCGAGTCCGTTCGTGTCTCAAAAGGTGACGATATTTGCAGACCTGAGCGGGTCAGATATACCGAGAAGTTTGAACAGTAAGGTGGCAATGGAAAAAATGAACGATTTACACAATAAGCAAGCAGCACAAAAGCAAGAGCATAATGCCTACTGAAGTAGTACTTAGCGATTGCCGCGGATGGATGAGGATTGCGAGATACAAAAGGTTTAGTAGGTAGGCTACACTACAACCCAATCCGTCACTACCATGAGCTAGCAGGCAGCTGTGTCTATTGAAGATTCCTTCTCGATAACAGAAAGTTATTCAATCTGCTGGGCTATGTCGATTGGTACACAAGTCTCAACTCTCCAGGTGTCGGAAAAAACTTCAAAGTTAGAGTGCTTTTCTATACTTTTTTACAAGAAACGTAAAAAGCCAAAACCCACCCCATGGGAATTTTCTGCGCACGGGTCTGTCTGGACTTGTTGTCCGGATTTAATAAGAACTTGTATTAGCTGTTGTGCTTGCAGTTTCCACAAGTTGATGGACACTAAAAAATTATTCGAGGCGGTAGATAACCTGAACGCAGTCGTGTCTAATCTCTCCAACCGCATTGAGATACATTTTCCGGCTAATTCTGGTTTTGTAGCTCAAAGGGTCAAGCGTCAAACGACGTCCGGGGGATCTATCCACTCCAAAAAGAAGTCGAGAGAACTACGCTGAAATTCGCGCCACTGCAGCCGCTGTCTGTGGTACTCGAGCAATTCAGCAAGAAATCAGAACAGTTGCTGATGAGCGTGAACAGTTCTGGATCTAGCTGAGCTGCCTCGATCCGAGCCATACAGTGGATGAAATCGTCGCTATGACCCAAGAATGCTTGGGAAAGCAATCTTGTTGGTCAAGAAGGATGCTGATCTCACAAAACTCAATTTTGTTTCCTTCCGAGTCGAGCTTCCGAATGAAATGAAGGACGTGGCACTCAGAGCGTCAACTTGGCCAACTGGAATACTGGTTCACGAATTTAACTTCGACCAGCAGAGACAAGATAGATTTCGTCAGTAGGTTACATAGGTCACCGGGATGCACGGCCACTTATACTAAGGAAGTCCTTGATCCCCCGCCACAGTCCAGCTACTACAGCCAGCGTTCACTAGTCCTACTGGTCCTGTGTGCGGGAGTGGAAAAAGGGTCTTCCAAACTTCCCACTTTAGCAAGTACCCATCTACTTCGAAACCTTCTAGAACCGAAGTGTTCTTCGATTCCAGCTCACCGTCAATAGCGCAACGTTCCCACCGGTACCAGATGCCTCCTGTTCAGGTTAGTGAACCGCAGTCGCTCACGAGCCCAACGGCATTGACTACAACCCCGGTTTCCCGTTTTCCCGGACACCGTGACGCACACTTGCCACCAGTCCTGAGGAATCCCTTAGTCCCCCCCCCCATCACAGTCGAGCCCTTCCAGCCAGCGACCAGCAGCTGTCCCGGTCCGGTCCTACAGCAGGCAAGTATAAAGCATACGTGAGCTCCTTGCCTCAAAACTCTTCGACTTTCAGCCTTGGTCAACGACGTCATAAACCGCTACTATACTACCAAAACGTTGGTGGTATCAATTCAACCGTTGAGGAATACCGCCTTTCAGTCTCCGGTTAAACGATGACGCGCTTTCCAGTCAGGTTTTCGGTACTGGATATGGGGTTTTTCGTTGCGACCGGATCCTTAGAAATAGCCGTAAATCTACTGGAGGTGGTGTATTAGTAGCAGTTGATCGCAACTTGAAGGCACGAGTTGTTGAGAAGACTTGCTCAGATTGCCTCGAACAGGTCTGGACGAGAATCGAGCTTGGTGACCTAAGTTGTACTTGTGTGCGTTGTACGTCCCACCCGACCGAGTCCGTGACATCGAATATGTTGACGCACACTGCAGCTCAGTTTTTACCATCCTCACAGATGCTAAATCCTTTGATAAGATCATCGTATTAGAAGATTTCAATCTCCTCAGCATTTCGTGGAAATCTTCCCGCAATGAATTCCTTTACCCGTATTCCGAACACTCCGGGCGGCGAGGCTTCTTGACAGCTACAGCTCCGCCACGTTACTACGAATTAATCCTTAATCCTATTGCCAACGAGAATAACCGCCACCTTGATCTTTGTTTTATCAGAGATCAGGTTTCTGCTACATAGTGATAGCTCCCTCTCTAGTAAAACCAGTAGCAGCATCGCACCCTGGCGCACGATTACAATATTTCTCCGGTCCTTGTCTCATACGACTTCCACAAAGATGCTCCTCATCGCAGTATCGCAGACCTCTTCTCCACTCTCGATTGGCTAAATATTCTGGACCCCGAAGATGTCGATACCACAGTTCAAATATTTTCCAACGTTTTAGGTTATGTTATTGACAGGCACGTCCTGAAGACAGTTCATCATCGACAAACCGGCCCTCCTCGGCAAACGGGCACGATGCGACGGCTGAAATCCATTAAAAGAGCTGCGCTGCGGAAGTTGACTAAGTATCGCACATTCCCATTTAGAAACTTTTACGCCACCCTTAACTATGCTTATAAATGAGCCAGTCAAGATTGTTTCTTTCGATATCAGCAAAACATTCAGCGCAATTTCTGGAAATATGATATGAAATATGTGATCTATGTCATCTATGATTTTCAACGGCCGCACAGCTACCACATCCCAAGATATGTGTAGACTTTTTTCGGAGAAATTCGCGAATGTGTTTACTGATGAGGCCTCAACAGTTGATCAAATTGAACTCGCTGTTAGTCAAGTTCCGGTCGTGAGCCAAACTCTAAGCGCTGTCGATGTCAATGAAACGATGATTACCAGAGCTTGCTCTCGGCCAAAAGCGTCTGTCAATCCGGGACCCGATGGTTTCCTTTCAGTTCTTTTGAAAAGACACATCGACGTTTTAGCGACTTCACTTCTTCGCATCTTTCGAGCATCTATTGGTAGTGAACCAACAATCCGAAAAATGGAGATATTTGGAATTAACTGTAGTTTGTTGCAGTTGATTGGATCGAATCCTACCTTACAAATCGAGAAATAGTGTCATTGGAGATTGTCAGGCACCTACATTTACTTCTACGTCAGCAGTACCCCAGAGACGTCACTTGGGACCGCTGATGTTTCTGCTTTACTTCAACGACATCCATCTAGTTCTGAAGACTCCACGCCTGTCCTTCACAGACGTTCTTAAGATGTTTCTTCTCATCTGCTCTACTGAAGATCGTAGATTACTCCAACGACAGTTTGAAACCTTTGCTGACTGGTGTAACACGAATCGTATGTGTTCAAATCCAAACAAGTGCTCGGTGATATCGTTCTCACGAAAAAAGACCCGGTTTGTTTTAACTACCATTTACTGAATACTGAAATTGAACGCGTTAAGTGAAGGATCGAGGAGTGATACTAGATTCGCAACTTACGTTTAAACAGCACGTCTCCTATACAGTTGACAAAGCATCTCGAATGCTGGGATGCATCTTCAGGATAGCCAAAAATTTTACAGATATCTATTGTCTCAAATCGCTGAACTGCTCTTTGTCGCGGTCAATCCTGGAGTACTGCTGCGAAGTTTGGAGCCCAAACTATAAAAACGGTGTTGAGAGGATTGAGTCCGTGCAATGACGCTTTTTACGTTTTGCGCTTCGTAAGTGGCCGTGGAGAGATCCTGTCCCTCTGCCAAGTTACGAAAGCCGGTGCCAGCTGATTAGTTTGGAACCCCTGCTTGTTCGAAGGAATACATCAAAGGCTCTGATTGTTGCTGATACTTTGCAAGATTATCTGGATTACCAAGCCATCTTGGAACAAATTAACATAAATGTCGCACCTCGAACAACGCGCAACAACCTTATGCTCCGATTGCCATTTCGACGATTTTGGCCTACAAATGATCTTCAACCGGGTCGCATCTGCATTATCTGCTGTGTCGTTGCTGTATTTCTTCTTTATTGCTATTATTTTGCTATTGTTTTTACTGATTTGACTATTAGCAATAAATTTAGCATTAAGACATCATTGGAGCTTTGAATGTGACCTGTTCAATTGTCTCCGCTCAGTGTCTCCGCCTAACTATGAATATGGTAACTATATTTTCTAGTGGATTGTTTTATCTATATGCAGTACGGTGTGTAGGAATCCACAAAAGAGTGGGGTTACGAAGAACACGGTGAGCCTCATTCAAATTAACGAGAGAAGATCTGGACCGTCAATATTACCTGACAGCAAGTCGAAAACAAAAGAAAGATACAACGAGTCGCCAGAGTCTGCAGACCAAGTAGCATACATCTGTCGGCGTAAAGAGGCAACATAACAGGATCGTTCCATGGAAGTATTCTGAGAGCGAATCGCACTTAACATCTTTGTATACTTTCTAGTCGGTTACATTGAACAGCGTGGTATGGCGTCCATCCTTGCACAGCGTACTCCAGAACACTTCGGAACAGGGCACAGTAAAGTTCATCGAAGTCCGCCGTGTTCCACTTTAAGAAACTCAGCATTCTTAAAGTCTTAGAAATTGTCACAGTAATTTAGGTGGAAAAACTCAACTTCCTATCGAAGAGCACTCCCAAGTGACAGATAGAGTCGACGCTTTCAATTGTTCTTCCTTGTAGGCTGTATTCATAACGTCCTGGAGTAAGCAAGCGTCCGAAAATTACTTTGCAATTATTAACGTTGACTTCCATTCCGTTAAACGTGCACCGTTCATGAATTATTTAGATATCTTCTTGAAGCACTACGGCGTCACGTGCCGAAGCGATAGTTCGGAAGATTGTGAGATCGTTCGCGTAAAGTTATTTCTCAGCCTTGATACGACTACAGATATCGTTAATAAATAAAATGAAAATGAGTCCATTGCAATGTTGTGCAGTATTTCGTCGAAAGCTTTTGAGAAATCGATATAAATTGTGTCCACCTGATGACGCTTCACGACGGCGGGAAACAAAATAGAACATTTCAGGTTAGAAAAAAACTATTTTTTGAATTAATCTCTAATCCTATATGCGGGGTTGGGAATCGAATCCAAGTGAGCTGCGTACAAGGCAATCGATTTACCAACTACGCTATGCCCGTCCCCTTGATATCGAACTTTATAATGGACCACTCATTGAATACTAGCCATGCAAAACTCAAGAAAACCAAAGCAATAAAGGCCCGTTCGAATAAAAACGCGCAACCTAACAAAAGTTGTGAAATTCGATCAACATTACTTCTGCTGGGGATAACCATACAAACCATGTAACCACCGAAAATACTATTTAACGTGGAATCTTTTTACTCTTCATTCGTTCAATCTAAATCGTTTTTCCGCATCTTGAACGCCTGGGCTCGGCATCGTACGAAGGAATTGTACAGAACCTAAAGAACCAAGCACCGAAAACTACATCGCAGAGAACAGGAAAAAAATAAATTATTTGTTTAGAATTAATGGTTCGCCTCATGGCAACAGGAACCAAAAGAAAATAAAAAAAAACTCCAGCCCAAGCTAGAATCGAATTGGTTTGCCAGAAAGAAGAAACATAGATAATTTAGATGATATCGACTTGATAAATCCTTCTTTCGCTATTCGGGGCTCAGTTCTGCTTTTCTTTGGGCAGCCTATGTTTTGGGATTTTCTTTTGTTTCAATGCAGGTAGCATCTTTTTCTGGCTTGTTTGATTCGTTCTTGTTGAAAAAGTGATTATCGGGGCGAAAATCTCATTGTGTATAAATGCTTTGTTTGAGATTTGTTGTTTTGATATGTCTGACAATCAAAAAAGAACATGACCATGTTTCTAATTGCATTATGCGACGTTACTTTATGCCAACAGCAGAACACCATTTTTAACGACTACGTTCTGACTTCGTCACTGACACAAAAAAGGTGGGGGACTGATAAAACCAGCCATTTAAATTTTTTCCTCTTCCACCGTCATCATAAATATGTTGAACATAAAAATTGGCCGCTGCTGATGATGATGATGACAAGACACGACAGTCAAAATAGGACATCTCTGGTACAGCCGACGCGCTGCAGTGGTCAGCAGGTGGTAGTGTGCGGGGAGGCTGTGGATACTGCCGGACTCTTGACACTACTACCTAACAAGCCCGCCCGCCATCTTCACAATCGTCCGGCGATCATCGCATAGCACAGCAAAGAAAACAAGTCGATGTCACCCGAAATCCTCGCACCACCCAAAGGTCGCCAGAGAGAATAACAAACCGGTATTCGCGCGGTCCATGTCCGCCTTCTGGCTGTTTTCGTGCGCGGTGACTTTCCTTCCGAGGAGCAGCAAAAACAGCATGATTATTAACATGCTTCGAGAAAGAAGTCCGTTACTTTTACCTCTTTCTCGCCTACTCCGCCGAAAGGTAGGATACGACTTTCGTTCGGTAGTTTGGAAGCTGATTTTCGGCGACCAGTTTGGCTTGAAATTCAGAGCTCGCGAAGCTCGATAGTCAATTTTATTACCATTTTACGTTTAATTAATTCTATTAATGGTCCCCCAGCATATTGGTAGATGGTAAATGAGTGAAAATGTGTAGGACGGCCATTTTGTTTTTTGGCGATAACCGAACAAAGCCTGTTCGTCGCTTAAGCCGCTCAAGTCTTTTTTTCCTCGAAGTGGCGTACGTGGCCCACTTTGACATTACGGTCCATCGATACGTGCAGCGATATTTATGGCTCGGTGCGAGATTAATCTCCCCTTGTACTCCACTGCGCCCCCTTAACCGTGATTCATCTGAGGGAGTGTGATTTTATCCGAATGCTATGCGGTTCTTGGAAGCTGTGAAGCAGGGATTTGCCCGCACTCGGTGCTGCCTTAATGCGTAATGGACTGCGATCGTGTGCGAGATTGTTCTTTTTTGTAGTTGTTGTTTTTTGCGCTCTATCTCGCTCATATGATGGTGACAATTTGTGCTTTACGGCAAGCTTATTGTGAAGCAACGAACGAGGTGGTAAATGTCATTTGAGTCATTTTAATGGCGTAAGCTGTATAACTGGAAATTGCGTACTGGTATTATGTACATGTTATTTGGTACACGCTTAGAAAAAACACGCAAATAACATTGGACGTAAACAACGGCGTATTATGACGAAAAGTTGTTCAAGAAAAAAAATAAACTTCTTATCTATGAAATGGTTACCCATAAATACAATAAAAATGGTTTTATATGGGATCGACTGGACCATACTAGTCCTGTTTTTATAGATTGAAATCATTTAAAACACTCATGTCAATCACTTTGAGCATTGGGGTATAATGGGCTTTTCGTTAGCTCGTGTTCTCACCTTTCCATGACCATCTCCGATTCGAACAGAACTTTGCAGTTGTGTTCTATGTTTTTCTCTGGCAAGTAAAACATTTTGACGCAAGACCAATTTTTCAAAAGGGCGTAGAGGTTTTTTGCTTGGAAAAACTGGAAAAACGGACCCCCTCCGAAATTATTTTACTTGTTGAGAAATGTTAAACGAGTTTCAATTTTATATTAGTTTCAATATATCAATATATTAGTATATCAAAGTAATTCCAAACAAAATTTGACCAACAAAACTGATATTCATTAAATAACATTATTACGCGTTACGAATTGTACTATGTTCATTTTAAAATCGAAATTTCGGACCCCTCCCAAAAATTTTTTCTGGATTCGCCCCTGGTTTCGCTCATTTTCACAATTCAAATCAGGTTTGTTTCAAATTTCATTCCATTTTCTCATTTTTCAGTTTATTTATTTCATGTCATTCGATTTGTTTAGATATTTTGAAGATATGATTAATTCATTTCAACCATTAATTTCAGTAGTATTCTTTCTATTCTGTTCAATTGAGTTCATTTAATTTATTTTCGGGTATTTTATTCGTTTCCTTCTTTGGATTCATTTGCATCATTCTGATTAGTTTATTCATTTCACTCCTCTACCTTATTTCATTCACAGTTTTCATTTTAAGCTTTTTTTGTCCACTTCACATTTTATTCAATTTGAAAATATTGCTAATTTTTTTCAGCCACTCATTTTAATCATTTCCAACAAATAATTAGTTTAACACTATTTACTTAGTTCTATAAATTTCATAGCTTAGTTAATATTGTAATTTTTTTCAATCAATTCTCTTATTTTTTTCCTTTTATTCATTTTGTCAGCTCTATGCACCTTGCTTATTTCATCCATTCTATTCATATTATTAATTTTATTCATATTATTCAATTTAGGTATTTATTTATCGTATATTTTTCGTTTAGTTTTTCACAGTTTATTAATTATGTCTGTAAATTGAAGCAGTCCGTTTTTTTTTGTTAACTGGTCTTGTCATGATTTAAAATATTAATTATCTTCTAGATAAATCGTTCAGCTCACACCTTTGTGGGGGTATGAGATGGGACCATCATCATCATCATCATATTTGAAGTTCTTCCATTTTATTTTATTCATCTTACTCATTTTACTCACTTTTCTTACATTGATTATTTTACTCATTTTACTTTTGCTCATTTCACTCATTTTACTTATTTTACTAAATTCGCTCATTTCACTCATTTTAGTTAATTTACATTTTTACCCCTTTTACTCATTTAACTCATTTTACTCATTTTGCTCATTTTACTAATTTCACTCATTTTACCAATCTTGCTACTTATTAGGCCCATTTTGCTCATTCTACTCATTTTACTCAATTTACTCCTTTTATTCATTTTACTTAAATTACCTATTTTAATTATTTTACTCATTTTACTCATTTTGCCCATTTCTCTAAATTTACCCATTTTAATCCTTTAACTCATTTCACTCATTAAACTCGATATACTTATTGCACCACTTTTACTCATTTTGCTCATTTTACTCACTTTACTCATTTTACTTACTTTACTTATTTTACTCAATTTACTAATTCTACTAATATAACTAATTTTGCAAATTTTACTAATTATGCTAATTTTACTATTTTTACTACTTTTACTAATTGTACTAATTTTAATAATTTCACTCATTTCACTAATTTTACTTATTTTACTCATTTTACTCATTTTCCGCACATAGGTTAGAGATTTTTTCAAGAGAGATTTCTCTAACACGAAAAAAGGCGAATGGCCCTACGGTTAAAACGTCCATAATTAAAATATAAAACAAAACTTATTAATTTTCTTAATTATATGTGTGATATTTACTATATTCGTTATATTCCTTGTGTTCATTTTATTGTCTTTTATCACTATTCAAATCATTCGTTCATTTACTCTTTTATTCATTTTATTTTATCCATCCATTCATTTCATTAATTATTTTTATTTTGTTCAATTAGTTCATTTTAGTCATGCTATTCATTTGATTTCTGTTGTTTATTTTATTTATTTTGCTTATTTTATTAATTTTATTCATTTTGATCTTTTTATTCGTTTTATTCATTTTTATACATATTTATTCATTTTTATTTTCATTTTTATTTATTTTTATTAATTTTGCTTTATTTTTATTATTTTCATTATTTTTTATACTTTTTTGTTCATTTCTATTCGTTTTTATTTATTTTTATACTTTTTGTTCACTTTTGCACAGTTTGTTAATTTTTATTCAATTTAAAAATTCCTTTTGATTCATGTTGCTCATTTTATTCATCTTGTTTATTTTATTTATTTTATTAATTTTGATCTTTTTATTCGTTTTATTCATTTTTATACATTTTTGTTCATTTTTTATTCATTTTTATTTATCTTTGTTCATTTTTATTCATTCTTATTTTTTTCATTTTTATTCATTTTGATTTATTTTCATTAATTTTTATTAATCTTTATACTTTTTTTTGTTCATTTATATTCGTTTTATTTATTTTTATTTCTTTTTGTTCACTTTATACTTTTTTGAACGACTGAAGGTGTTTTATGTTTGGTTATTGGCTATCTCAGTCTAGTATACATGTATCAAACGACTTAATTTTTTATTATACATTTGAGGATAATCAAAAATTAAGTCACTTGATACATGTATACTAGACTGAGAAAGCTAATAACCAAACATACTTTTTATTTATTTAATTCATTTTATTCATTCGATTCATTTAATTTATTTATTTAATTTAGTTCATTTACCTCATTTAGTTCATTTTTTCATTTATTTCATTTATCTCATTTAGCTCATTTAGTTGATTTAGTTCATTTGTTCATTTAGTATATTTAGTTCATTTAGTGCATTTAGTTCATTTAGTGCATTTAGCGCATTTAGTTTATTTAGTTCATTTAGTGCATTTAGCGCATTTAGTTTATTTAGTTCATTTGGTTCACTTAATTCATTTAATTCATTTAATTCGTTTAATTCATTTAATTCATTTAATTCATTTAATTCATTTAATTCATTCAATTCATTTAATTCATTTAATTCATTTAATTCATTTAATTCATTTAATTCATTTAATTCATTTAATTCATTTAATTCATTTAATTCATTTAATTCATTTAATTCATTTCATTCATTTCATTCATTTAATTCATTTCATTCATTTAATTCATTTCATTCATTTCATTCATTTAATTCATTTAATTCATTTAATTCGTTTAGTTCATTTAGTTCATTTAGTTCATTTAGTTCATTTAGTTCATTTAGTTCATTTAGTTCATTTAGTTCATTTAGTTCATTTAGCTCATTAAGATCACTTCGTTTCGTTTAGTTCATTTAGTATATTTAGTTCATTTAGTTCATTTAGCACATTTAGATCACTTAGTTCTTTTAGTTCATTCATTCTATTGTATTTATTATTTCAATTTATGAAATTATTATTTTTAATTTTATTTATTTCATTGATTTTATAAATTTCTTTAGTTTATCAATTTTATTCATTTGATCCATTTGATTCAAATTAGTAATGGAATTTGCGTTTCTACTTTGTCTCATCAGAATCCGACACTAACTTAGTGACAGAACTAAGCTAGCGCCGGATTGACGCTAGCTCCAGAAACGGATACATTAATTGTGTTGCTGAGCAAACCCCTAGTTATGCATGATGTCCGGCAAGAAAAGGAGTTCGTTTTTAAGCTGATGAGAACTAGTGAAATCGAAACACAAATAACATCATATTCTTTGTATTCATTCAATCATTTTACAAAATGCTGCTAATTTTATCCAGTTTTATTATTCTTAAAAATTCTGTTTAGTCATTCACTTAACCCAATTTGTGAATTTGACTCTGCTTATCTTATGTAATTAATTTTATAACTTTAATATTTTTAAATTTTTTTTCGTTTTATTGATTTTCTATTATTTTTTCGCACAAGACTCACAACTGTGTCCCACCTATTAAAGTGGTTGGGTACCTATTTCGTATGAGTTCTGCAAACTAATGGATTCATGATAAGCATTATTTTGAAATTGACATTCGCTTCTGTTTAAAAATCTTGCCATTTTATTATTAATAGACATTGAGCGATATTTTGAATTTGTTTCTTGGTTGCGGTAGATTCAACTGAAAGTTGACATTTCAAAAGGAAATTTTTCGTCATCGCGCTCAGCAGTACGTGAAATTGATACCAATATGTGATATAAGCGTATTTAATATTTCAATTTTAGGAATTTTTTGTAATTAATTTATGATTAGAATATAAATATATGAATATAACTAGAGAATATTTTGCTCTGAAATGTATAACAAAAGTTGTCAAGTTTCAGAAATTTTGTTCATGTTGTTTGGAATTATACTCGTCATTAAAACGGGTGAAATTACATTCGTCAACGAAAAAAAACTAACGAACACAAACAAATAATTCATGATATAATGCATCATAAGCATGAGTTAATTTTCTCATTTCAAGGAACGGATTTGTTCCCGTGCAGCCAGGGAGGATTCATTGTGGTTAGAGGGATCATATCACTCGCCCTGCAATTGTCCCGTCTTAGAATTGCGAAATCTGTCGAAACTGAAGGTAAAGTTTCGCTACGGCATTCAACATAAAAGATTTAAGGTTTTCATAAAATATAAATGCAAAATAATAGCTAGAAAATATTTTTGGCCAGCTTTTTGACCTAGTTACCCCATAGTGCAGCGTGGCGTATTTGTACTTGAAATTAATGCAGAGCTCGACAAACAAAACTGGAGAGTATTTCACGCGTTTTAAATGTAGCTTCAAGTGCATTAGGAAGCTCCTTTTATTACCACCTTTCGAGCTGTATACACTCTTAAAATTATTTACATCTCGCAAGAAGGAGCGTCACAATTTCATAGAATTAACATTCAAGAACATGTAAGTAGTTCTCAATTTTCCAGCTTTATCAACAGAATTTTCGTTAAAATAGACACAGTGTTTTGTTTTACAAGTTCAAACGTGTGAAATTCATACAGAAATATACATCGCAAATACTTTTTATGGTAAATGTAAATAAGATAACTTAACTTGTCCTTATCTAACTTTACAAATTTTCAATTAAATGACTACGTGCTGATGTCATTTAATGACAGACCATTGCGCAACGAAACAAACCCAAATGCACGATCATGACCCTAAGGTTACTTCTAATGCTATTTTCAAACCCTAATCGAGCATTATGAACCATATAACCTGTTGAACGATGTAAATTAGCAGCAGATTTTAATGATCGTCTCGAATTTCTCTAGTTTATGCTTCGCCCGCTGGTCGCGGCAATAAGCTCTTAAAAACGCAACCAATTTGCCTGTTTGCCTATCCATCCGTCTTTGTTTGTTTGTTTCCGTACTGCTGCAAGCTGGGGCAACAAAATGCGACAGACTTGAGCCGAGCTGGCAAGCATATTTAAATGACCACAGCAACACTCAGGCTCGTAACGAGGAAACGGGCCGGTTTGCCGATTTCTGCCTCGGCTTAGCCGTGGACTGTAAATAAAACAATAATTTACTCACATTCCATTCCGGCTTCAACTGGGGTTTATGCTTGGAAATGTTCAACAACGACAACAACAAGCAAGAACACAACACAAATAACATCAGCGGCAGTTATAGAAAAAAAACTTGAATCACGTAACTTGCACACCTCGTTCATTTGTACGACGCAAGGCCTAGGACTTTGCCACTTTCGAGTGGAACCTCCGGAGCGTGGAGTCGAGCGGAGAAAAACGTCGCGGTATTTGCCTTCCCTCGACACAGTACCCACCCAAATGTGGGTGTGAACTTCCCATGGACCCAAGCAACGCTTACTAATTATAATCGAGCTACTCCCTTTATACTTTGGAAGTTTTTAATTTTATTTTTATTTTAAGCTGTTCTCCGAGTCTAATCATACTCATCATACACGCGTGCCATGTATGCTCAGATCTCTCTAGTTGGGTTGCCGTCATATTTGATTGGCAAAATCACACAGAACTCCTTCCGTCCCTGCTTCCGCCCCCTATATCATACGCCTATTGTGGCAATAAACTATCTCACTATGATAGACTTTTTGGGGTTTCTTCCCCCGATCGAAAAAAAACCATACGATGATGATCAAGCAGCGAAGCAGATCGCGTATGAAACCGAAGCCACGATAACCACGACAGAAAAAAAGTGAAACAGGAAAAGCGAAAACCCCCATTCGGAAACACAGCCCAATGCACGCCCGTCAAGGTTTCCCTCACACTGACTGTCTCGACCGTTTCGTTCGCATGGAAGATCGGTTTAATTGGAACGACGCCGCCCGCCAGCCAACCGACAACAGCAATCCGTGCTGCGACCCAGCGGGCTGCGGTGAAAAAGAAAGTCCGTGCGACGTCTTGTCCCGGGGAATCAATCGATCGGTCGCCGATATCAGCAGTGGTGCCGCTAATGAAGCTTGAAATTAAACCCGGCTATCGGAGGAAAACCCTTCGTTTCGCGGCTTTGATTTGTCACATTTTTCCTTCGCTCTTCGATTTGTGGGCTCCGAAAAACGTCCCATTCGTCAACTGGTCGATTGTGGTGGAATGGAAAACGGAACTTTTGTGATGGGGGTTTGCCTCTCTCTCTTTCATTCGAGATGAGTTATATTTATTGACTTTAATTATGTTGACGGGTTCGTAATAATACCCTAGAGAACAGTGTTTAATTTTGTTTCGGTGGTGTGATTGATGGGTACTCGATTAATGCTATTTAATAGAATCGTATGTTAGATATTCGAGAGGAGTCCACGACGGAAACCGCAGTGCAATGCGGTCAAGAGTCCTCCTCTTATCTTATGAATAGTGTTCTTTGTATCTCCCTATTTACTACTGCAGTTTCCAGTTCAACAAACACCAAGGGGGACGAACAGTGAGCAACTCTGAATGAATCGAAGCAATTCTAAGGAACTCTATTTGTTCAACTGGCCCATCTTCTCCTAACTCTCCATTTCAGCATGAAGATGACTTCCAAGTTCGAAAAGCATATACTAAACTGAATTTCACTATCAAGTATATTTGGTTGATAGATTCTGTTCATTGATTCGTTTTCAACCAAATAAATTCAGACATACACGTGATAAATTTTGGAAATGTAACATGCATACTAGAGAGACCCATTCCTGCATCGATTCCCACTTTCACCAGATATATCTTCTCCAAAACAGAAATAAATCAGGTAAATCTAGCAACTCGACCGACCAAGTGCTTGAAAGGATTATTCGCCAATTTATATGGGGAACACTCACCCGCTCGAATTTTCATCGCCAAATGGCTATATACCTCAGTTTATTATTAAATGTGAGATTCGGGTAGACAAATTTAGTAACCTTGCCGAAGGCTGAAAATCGATCCCACCGCATTCGGAAAAGATATTAAAATTTGAACGTAGTGATGTCTGCGTCAGATTTTCGCGGGTCGTGACAACGCATAGTAGTGAATCAGAAGTCGATTCTCACGAGCTTCAAGTTTTGCCGATCAACGTAAGGATGTGTAAGTTGAGGATCAAAGGCCGTTTGTTCAACTACAGCATCATCAACGTACACTGCCGACAAGATGGGACACCCGACGACGAGAAGGAAGCGTTCTATGCGAAGCTGGAAAAGATGTACGACGGCTGTTCGCAACGGGACGTGAAAATCGCCATCGGTGATATGAACGCTCAGGTAGGACGGGAGGTAATGTTTAGACCGGTAATCGGGCCAAACTGTCGATAATCCGAAGTATCTTCTTCCCCCGCAAAGATATCCACAAAGCCACCTGGAGATCACCTGGCCAACACACCGAAAACCAAATCGATCACGTTGTAATCGACGGGCGATTCTTCTCTGATATCACCAACGTTCGAACCTACCGCAGTGCGAATATAGATTCGAACCATTACCTAGTTGCAGTATGCATGCTCTCAAAACTCTCGACGGTGTATAACACTCATCGTAGTCGGACGCCAAGGCCCAACATCGCGCAACTTCGGGACGCCGGGGTTGCCCAAGACTACGCACAGCGGCTGGAAGCAGCACTACTCAAGGAAGAACAACTGGGCGCAGCTACTCTTGAAGATGGTTGGAGGGAGATCCGTTCTGCCATAGGAAGTACTGCTATAGCGGCACTAGGTACAGCGATTCCGAATCGAGGAAACGACTGGTTCCAAACCGAACAAATCGATCGAGATCAGCTGTGGTAGATAATGCACGAGTACGGTTTTCCGGATAAGCTAACACGATTAGTCAAAACGACGATGGATCGGGTGATGTGCGTTGTTCGAATATCAGGGACACAGTCCCTTTGAATCTCGAAGAGGGTTACGGCAAGGTGATGGTCTATCTTCTCTGGGGATAGACACGAGTGGCACGAGCTTCTTGGCTTCACCGACGACATTGCCATAATGGCTTGGAACATTGAGGCAATGTCGGAAACGTACACCAGACTGAAGGCTGAAGCCAGCAGGATTGGACTTGCCATCAACGTTTCGAAGACAAAATACATGAGAGGAAAAGGTTCTAGAGACGATAATGCGAACCTCCCATCCCGAATTCGGATTGACGGTGACGAAATTGAGATGATCGACAAATTCGTTTATTTGGGCTCACTGGTAATTACCGACAATGATGCCAGCAAAGAAGTTCAGAGACGGATCTTGGCGGGAAATCGTGCGTACTTTGGACTCCGAACAAAATTCGCCGCCGCACGAAGTTGATTATCTACAAGACGCTGATTAAACCGGTGGTCCTCTACGGCTACAAGACCTGGACTATGCTCGTGAAGGACCAACGCGTCCTTGGAGTTTTCGAACGAAAGGTGTTGCGTACCATCTATGGTGGCGTGCAGATGGAAGACGGAACGTGGCGCAGGCGAATGAACCATGGGTTGCATCAGCTGCTGGAAGAACCATCCATCGCGCATACCGCAAAACTGACTGAACCAACCAGAAGTCGCCGCAACATACGCGCAGAATTTGGAGGTAGCGTTACCTTATGAGGGTACGCTCGATTGGGCCCCTCTTGAAGTCTCCTGGAATAATATCAAAGCAGCCATAAACAACACAGCTAAAAGCGTCGTCGGGTATGAGGAACGAAGCCAACGGAACTACCGGTTTGACGAGGAGTGTAGAGAGATTTTAGAAGAGTAGGACGCAGCGCGGGCATTGATGCTGCAGCATGGAACGCGGCAGAATGTAGAACGATACCGACTGAAGCGGAAGCCTATTCCAGAAGAAAAAACGCCGTCTGGAAGAAGCAGAGTGTGAGGAAATGGAACAGTTGAACCGCTCTCAAAAAATCCGAAAATTCTATCAGAAGCTCAACGCATCCCGCAAAGGCTTCGTGCCGCGAGCCGAAATGTGTAGGGATAAGGATAGAAACATTCTGACTGATGGACGAGAGGTGATTGAAAGGTGGAAGCTACACTACTTTGAACACTTTAACGGCAATGAAGAAACGCATGCAGAAGGACGATGGAAACCAGCCTATTCCCTCGCTGGGGAGAGTAAGGATGGTATTAGAGCTGAACTCATCAAAATGGGCCAGGAAAGGCTGGCCATTTGTCTTCACACACTGATAGTCAGAATCTGGGAATCCGAACAGCTACCGGAGGAATGGAAGAAAGGGGTTATTTGCCCCATCTATAAGAAGGACGACAAGCTGGAATGTGAGAACTATAGAGCGATAACCATCCTGAATGCCGCTTACAAAGTGTTATCCCAGGTTATCTTCCGACGCCTATCACCTCTTACAAATGAGTTGGTGGGAAGTTATCAGGCTGGTTTTGTCAACGGGCGCTCGACAACAGACCAAATCTTCACTATGCAGCAAATCCTCCAGAAATACCGTGAATACCAGGTCCCAACGCACCACCTGTTCATCGATTTCAAGGCGGCATACGATAGCATCAACCGCACAGAGCTATTGAAAATTTTGAACGAACACGGCTTCCCCGGGAAGCTTGCAAGACTAATTAAAGCGACGATGGAGGGGGTGCAAACTGTGTAAGGGTGAACTTTCAAGCCCATTCGAATACTGCCGGGGACTAAGACAAGGTGATGGTCTCTCGTGCCTGTTGTTTAACATTGCACTAGAAGGTGTTATGCGGAGAACCGGGTTTACCAACCGAGGCACGATTTTTGCACGATCCAACCAATTTGTATGCTCTGCAGATGACATGGACCTTATTGGGAGAACATTTGAAACGGTGGCTGAGCTTTACACCCGACTGAAACGAGAAGCACCATAAGTTAGATTGGTGGTTAACGCGTCTAAAACAAAATACATGCTGATGGGAGTAGTGGAGGAATTCATATACCTCGTAATCCGAAGACGCATCATCAATGGAAACCGTGCCTACTATGGGCTCCAAAAGAAATTACGATCAAAAAAATCGTGGGTGATTTTCTACCATGTACAGAACGCTGATAAGATCGGTGGTCCTCTACGGGCACAAAACCTGGGCCATGCTCTAAGAGCACCTGCAAGTACCCGGAGTCTTCGAGCGCCGTGTACTATCTTTGGCGGCGTGCAGAAGAATGGTGTGTAGAGGCGAAGGATGAACCACGAGCTCGCCAGGCTCTACGGCGAACCAAGTATCCAGAAGGTGCTCAAAGCCAGAAAGATACGATGGGCAGGGCACGTTGCGAGAATGTCGGACAACATCCCTGCCAAAATTGTGTTCTATTCAAATCCGGCAGGTACAAGACGACACAGTGGGCTAGGTAGGCTGATCAGGTACAGCAAGATCTGGATGGTATCGGACGCAACCGTGGATGGAGAGAGGCAGTCGCGAACCGAGTGTTATGGAATTGTTGATCAGACTCTATCAAATTAATTTATGGAACATGATATGACTAAAATAAAATAAATTATCCTTAGGCTTCTTTAGTATTTAAGAAAAGCAGTGACATTTACTTCAGGTTCTTGCCAAAATAAACTAAAATGTTTTAACCAAAACATGGCTCGTATTATACACTACAATTGATCTGAACATGCTATTGAGCTAAACCTAACCATTATTTCACAAAAATATTTAGTTCGTCAGAATCGAGTACTGATACACAAGCCTGTACTGCTAGGCCCCATGCAAAACAGACTCAGGCATCACTTCGCTAAAAGTTTAATAACTTCTTGAGCTTGAGCTTGTGCGACAACCCCTGTCTGCTACTCCGTTATAGATCTGAACTAGCCGAAGTTGCACAGGGAATAAGTAGATAATTATACTTGGGAGCAGCGAAACATCTTTCAATGTGCAACTCCTGGTAATCCTAAAGTGTTTATTGATCAATACCGTCACCGGTCAGGCCTGAACGTAGATCGCGGAAGGACAGGGAAGGACTGTTAGTCCGATACTTGCTTTTGCTAGATGCCGTATATACCACTGCGCACTCCACAAGTATCACGGGAGGAGGATATTTGTTAGTAAGTATAGAAGTTGGATTCTACTTCTTCTTTACCGACGCCAGAGAGGTGACTCCACTATCTGGACTAGATATCGATCTATCAACTCATGGACCGGGGACCAACGGCTTTATTTCCCTTCCGAAGGAAGTCGTGACCAACAATTTTTTCACCTCAGAAAAATCTCAACGACCTCGGCTGGAATTGAACCCAGGCCAACTGGAATGAGTGGTGGTCACGCTTACCACTCAACCCCCGGCGCCGTCTCTTCGCTAAAAGTTTAATAACTTCTTTTAACAAAGTCGGATTGACTAACAGTCTTCGACTAAGTTGTAGACAATTAAATTATCTTTCATATTTTTACTTGCAGTGATAATACGATGTATACAGTGCCACCTAGCGGTGAAAATGCGAGATAGTGGGTTTTCTGCATGTAAATTGTCAAAAAATCCCATTCAAAGTTCAGATACATTGGACTGGTAGCTAAACTTGTCCGATTTGCTTCAAATTTGGTACAAGTACTCCTGGTGACATTAGGAATCCACTCAGAGATGGGCCGATAGGGGTCATTTTTTTCATGTCACTCTAACATACATACTATGTTATAGTCATTAAATTTTGTGAATTGGTTTTACGAAGCGAGTTGTAATAAGAATGTGAAGTGAACTTTTTTACGAACTAATTCAATTTACTAACCCCGATTTGGTTCGTAAATGGTGGTTCTAGTATACTAACTTAACCCATACTTACGACCAACTTACTCCTCTTCCCTATACTGTTATTCATTTTAGACACATTCAGCTGAGTAGAAATATTGTCTTAACATGTAAGTTTACATTGCAAATAAAGTCACAACGGTTGTTTTATTTCGATCCTCTATGCGGTCTTCAGGTGTAATACAGCATTGTTGTTCGATTATATCGATTATCGGGATAGGACGCTGTGCTGAGAGCACTATACTAGTTCCTAATTTGGCAGCCATAAAAGACCCACAAATCAACATTTTTGATGTCTTCCTCTGCTCTCCGTAAATTTTGTCACCGTTTCGCTACCAAGTTATAATTTTAAGTAAGTAAAGGAAAAATCCGCTTGAATCTTCCTAAAAGTGAGATGAGACATTTCTTGTATCACTATTTCTCATTCATTGTTTTCTGCGGTGTGTTGTTTGCGACTTGATATAAAGGTTATCTGCAACTTTCTTCCTACTATTTTTAAAAATTGTGCACTTTATGTCGATTGTAACAGCAAATGCTCGCTGATTTATTGATATTGCACGAGAACGCGCATCTGTTCAGTGACATCAATAGAGCAGGCATATTTTTATATTGAAGAAACTCTGATATCTTGGTTTATAAAATTTTCAACGGAAATTTAAGGCTTTCCCAGTCAGTACTATTAGACACAGAATTTACTTGTTAATTATCTCAAATTTTGAAAACAAAAAATATATGAAAAAGATGTAAATAGTGGATGTTTATAATGCTCGTTTAGTATTTTTCGACCTATTAGCGATTGAAGTGTTGAATATGCAGGAGAGAAACGCATTGTTTTGTCTGAGTGGAATCTATTCACATATCTTGTAACGGAATTCATCCAACGATCCAAGTCGTCTAAATGAGAACGTTATAATCACGAACTCCATATTTGGCTGCCAAAAGCCGGTAAACTTAGTATTAGACATCGCTGCTAAATAAGAAGTGAGCAACAACACAAAATCAGAAAACTGTTGGGCCAGAAATCGATAGTATGGATCAAATCAGGAGTATTCTAGTTGGGAAAGTAGATATTTAACGAATCACAACTCCTGAGAGATTTGTCGGAAAACTTGATCGAAGCTCGTACCACGTTGAAGATGGATTCGTCCAACACACATACGAAAACTACGATAGAATTATGTTTCGGTCAACAACGTCTCATCAGTAGCATAACAGACCGTCTTGGGTGTTAGTTATACACTAAATTAAAAGTGTCACACGTATTGTGTAAGTACAGAAAAAGTAATATTTATTCGGGAAGAACAGAACATGTGATAATTATTTATAGTCCTGTTTATTGTAATTAGAAAGTTGGCATCGAATCCAGGAAGGCGTTGTTTTCAGTGGAGTTTATTTTACTAAAATAACTGTAGAAAAAGAACCACGCGAAAAGCAAGCAATAAAGATAGTTACATTACTTAGCTCTTCCACTTATTTTGAAACAAAAGACCAACTCCAATAGAGTCTTTGAAGCATCGGAAATGCAGCGCTCCAACTTCGAAGGTTTAAACTATCTGCTGAGGTCGCACCAGTAATACAAAGAACCCCAACCACCACCAGCAACGGTTGGGGTCTTTTGTCCCTACTTGGAGCTCGAACCGAGCATGCAAAGAAACTACGCTCCACAATATACAGACAGCTGCTGTTATCTCATTCTCATTTGTTTTCAAAGGTTTCCTTCCACGTCGTCGCCAAGCTTATTTCTGCGTATTGTTGCCACAGCTAAGGGCTTCTATCGAGAGTTTTGAAGATGTCTGGTACCATAGCCGGACCGTATTTTCGGCGTTCAAGGAGAATAATCAAGGAAGAATTCTACCTTTTTTCCCCCAGCTGATGTTGGAGATGTGTTATTATCCTCATTATTATTATTATTATTATTACTATCTCGCGGGCTCTGTCTGACTGGATGGCCTCTGACCATATGTGGACATGGAGGCAAAAGGTGAAATAAATGAAATATGTTTGAGATAAAAGAAAAAATGAAGAGCCCTCCCTTTGTGGGGTTGCGTGAAAAGATGCCTGTTCATTTCCAAATTAGGCTCTCAGCTTTTTTTGTTCCATGATACCTGGCTCGGCTTGGACGGCAAAGGATGATGGTGAATCGTGCAAGTGGCTGCGTAGAAACCGTAGAACGATGTGATGAAGTGAAGAATGGACCAGATGAGCCTTCGTGATAAAGGATTACGTTCGCGAAACCAAGAACCTGTTTTTAGTTTGTTAGTTATTGAACTTGTTAATTTTAGTTTTTGCGATCATATCTTACTTAAATAGTATTCCACGATCAACACATCAGCAAGAGACAAAAAGACTCTAGCCTGAACGGTAAGATCAACACTTGATTGCATTTTCAATAGTAATTTCTTTATCGAAGTATTTTTCTTAGCTGGAAACAAACATTTTTTAAATTATTGATTTTGAAATAAATCCGAAAAGGTTCGAAAGGGACACGCCCGGTTTGACAGCCCCCTGTTGGAACATTTTTTCCACAGAAAATTTATTTACCTTTCACTAAACGGTTCACTACGCACAGAAATGCAATATTACAAAACAGTCACTCTGTTGGTCTTTCTCTTTCTATCTTCTAAGTGGGCATCAATTTCTAGCCCGGCAAAAGTTCTCGAAGCACGTAAAAGGATGTAATTCATTCCCGCCAGGGTGCTCAATTCAACTTTGGTCAACAGCAGGAGGGCGAACATGTGTTGTTCACAGTTTCTCATACCTGAGAAAGAGGAAAAAAAATGAAAATGGAATCCTTTTCCACAAAGCACCGAAATTCCTTTCCCATCCTTAGGCTAGGCAGAAAAGAACTTCTCACCTTTTGTACCGTTCTACTTCCTGGAAGCGGATAAAGTTGGCCCAGCAGGAAAATAATATAACCAACAACAGTTTTACCCTAGTCGCTCTTCGGTTGGAGGGAACTGGAAGGCTGACCCTTGCAAAGAACGATCCTTCTTGGTGTCACAATAAAATGTCACTTGAGAAAGAACACATTTCAAAATCAACACAATTTATGCCGGCTAATGATTCTTGAATAATTATTGTTTGAAGATTGTGACCTTTTTCTACAATTCGACCTGTTGTGCAAAGTTTTCTTCAACGGGATCATAAAAATCTGTTTTGCAATTAATTGCGAGTAGCAAACGGACGAAGGGGACACCGTTTATGTCGTGGGTCGTAGAAGGTGACACGACCGGTGAAGCCTTCAAGACTTTCAGGTGCATTGCCTGCACATGTTTGATTGCCGTTATGTTGGCTTGTCGTGACCGCCGGCAAGTGGGATCTGATGTTTATACGTATGTACATAGAAGCTTCGAGTTCGCATCGATGACAGGATCTCGAATTACACGTATGTCTGTCATCCATACATCCCGTTTTGGATTTCGCACAGCAGGTTTTCATTTTACCTGGTGGGAAAAAAGGGTTTCATTTTATTGGGCAAAGCGACATATCGCCCCGATTGGCCACAGCCGTTTATGAAAGTCACAAACTCAAGCACTGTTCATAGTTGATATATTCGTATACTCAAATTTGATTGTGTCTTTTGATGAGTTAAAATCAGAATATTTGTACATCAATCTATCTATATCTATGTAAAATCTATAAAAGTTGATGTTTATATGTATATGATTTATGGACTCCCAAACGGCTTAACCGATTGCCGTCAAAATTTATACGTAGTAGGCATTTATTACGGAGCGTGTTTGTGTGCTATTGCTTGGGGTTTATCTGCCCGCCAGATGGCGCTTCGGAACAAATTGCGTTTTCGTCCTATTTCGTTGAAAGTCGCAGCAACGCGCGATGGGCATCAGCTAGTTCACTATGAAAACCCAAACGGTTCTCATCAATTTGGGACTTTGTGTCTTCAGCACTTGTTGTATGAATAGTTCATTCTCTAAAATTAATAAGGGACTAATTATAATTTTGTTTACAAAAATGCGCTGTTTTATATTGTAAAAATACGACGAACGTTGGCGGTATTACAATTATGAGATCTTGACCGAAAAAATCTACATTTTAAAATTTATTTCACTTTTATTCACTTTAAAAGAGTATAACTCGAGAACGCGAATACAAAATCCAATTGCGCCACTCAATTCAATACTCAAATATACATCAAATAGTCGTTATCGTTATTAAACTTAATTGATTGCTATTTTAGCGGTTTCAATTATTATAAAAAAATTCTCATAAAAACCTATCCTATCCAGTAAAGATCCGAATAAAATCGGAATCAAATTAGATGTGGTGGGTAATAGAGTGACCAGAAAAAATACGACCCATCAGACCTCCCCCATGAGTCGGTTCCTAGTCCCATTAGAGATGTCTGCTTAAATTCGAACTAAACCGGACAAGTCTAGCTATCGGACCAACGTGCTTAAAGTTTATGTGTAGTTTCAACTCCATTTACATGGAGAAACCCAAATATCTTATATTTCAGCGGAAGATGGCACTATACGCATTGGAATATCAGTAGAAGTGAAAATAGGAAAGAAAAATTTACCGTCTACAACTTTGTCGAAGACCAGCATTGCAAAGAGAAGGTATTAAACTTTGAACGAATTGATATAGTTTTGAATGTTTAGAAGTGTTTTATTATATATGTGTATTTTTTTTACTAGAAAATTTTAGCTCAACATTTTATCGCATAGAGAGCGCCGACACTAACTTTACATAGTAGACAGATAGAAACTAGGAATGTTACACAAAAATGTTGAATAGTCATTTTTAAGTAATTTATCTGAGCATGTCCATATTCCATCTCCATTCCTTACAAAAGGTTAGTAGTGGCTCCCTTTATTGGATGAAATGTAGAACTAAAATTTCTAGGCCATCTTTTTGCTCATATTATGTAGTAAAATTCTTCCAAACATTCTATTCAGTTAAAGACAATCCGAAAGATTCTTGGGAAACCACTACTGATTCATCACACTAAAAAAGTTCCCACTCACCCACCAATCGGGGCACATCCATTCATCACGCCCGAATCCGTTATCAATGCTTGTGTGAAATTGAAAGGCTCATCGAACCCTGGCCCAGATGGAATACCCTCTCTAATAATAAAAAAATGCTCGATGACCCTTGCTAAGCCGATCTCGCTAATTTTCAACTCATCACTTCAATCAGGTGTCTTTCCCGACTGTTGGAAAAGTTCCTATATTTTCCCTGTATTCAAAAAAGGCAACAAATCTAATATTAGCAACTATCGAGGAATCTCTGCGCTGTGTGCTATTTCCAAATTGCTAGAAGTTATCGTTCTAGAGTTCATAACCCATAGTTGCTCCAGTTATATCGCTGAGGAACAACATGGCTTTATGCCAAAACGCTCGACCAGCAGTAATCTTGTCCTTTACACATCTACCATTGCGCGTGCTATGCAACAGAGATATCAAATTGATGCTATATATACCGATTTTTCTGCGGCCTTTGATAAGATCAACCACCGTATCGCTGTTGCTAAACTTGAACGTCTCGGATTCAATGGTTCACTGCTGCTTTGGCTACGATCATATCTAATCGGCCGTAAAATGGCTGTGAAAATAAGCGATTCAACATCATCATTTTTTGCCGCTACTTCCGGAGTTCCACAGGGGAGTCATCTCGGACCTTTTATTTTCCTTCTTTATCTGAACGATGCTCACAATAGTATTGAGGTCCCTAAACTTTCTTATGCCGATGACTTCAAATTATTCCACATCATCAAAAATAGAACTGATCAGGAATTTCTCCAATCACAGCTTGATAATTTTGCTACCTGTTGTATAGCAAACCGAATGGTCCTTAACGCCTCGAAATGTTCGGTAATATCTTTCTCAAGGAAACGTTCACTTCTATCGTATGATTATAATTTATCTGGGATAGTTTTAAAAAGAGAAACTGTGGTGAAGGATCTTGGGGTTATGCTGGATTCAAACCTATCGTTCAAAGGACATATCGCATACATCACCGCGAAAGCTTCCAAAGTTTTAGGTTTCGTATTTCGTGTCACAAAATCCTTTAAAAATATACAGTGCTTGAAATCGGTCTACTGTGCGCTTGTCCGCTCCACCCTTGAGTATGCATCGGTTGTTTGGTCACCATTTTACCAGAATGGTGTACAGAAAATTGAAGCAATCCAACACAAGTTTGTACGCTTTGCCCTTCGTCATCTCCCATGGAATGATCCAGAAAATTTGCCGAACTACAACAGCAGATGCAATTTAATACAACTTGATACACTAAGTGTTCGCCGAAATGTCGCTAAAGCTTCATTTGCTTCTGATCTAATGAAAGCCAATATTGATTGTCCAGAGCTTCTTCGGACTCTAAACTTCAACACCAGAAGCCGAAATTTGCGAACTCATAATTTCTTTCATTTACCTGTTTCACGGACTAACTATGGTTATAATGAACCCATTTCCAGCTTCTGTCGCATATTTAATCAATGTAGTGATGTTTTCGATTTTCACCTCTCCCGTTCTGTACTTAACCGTAAATTTAAACGAATCCTATCTAGTTCATAGTATAAGAGTATACCATTTTTGTTTTGTTAGCGTATGTTACCTGTAGAATATTTGTTAGTTTAAGTTGAATATGATGTTATGTGTATCATTAGGATTTGATGTAATCTGTTGATGCGAAAAGATGAGGAGGTTTTATGCCTATTCAAGAGAGAATTTGTTATGTTCTGCTTGAACGGGCTTTTCCCTGCTCCAAACAAACGAAATAAACAAACGAAATAAACTATGCTGTTAGACCCCATGTAAAACTAACTCAGACACCACTTTGTTAAAAAAAATTAACTTCTCTTAACAATACGGGATTGATTTGCAGTCTTCGACAAAGTTATAGGCAATAAAATTATCTTTCTTATTTTTCTTGTAGTGTTATTCTAATGCATAGAATATCACCTACTGTTGAAAATGCCAGCTAGTTGGTATTATCCATGAAAATGGACAAAAAATCCCATACAAACTTCAAACAAGTTGGCCCGGTTACTAGACTTGTCTGATTTAATTAAAACTTGAAACAGACTCCCATGGTGGATATAGGAATCAATTTAGGGGTAGGCTGATTGAGATTTCAAAAATTCATATTTATTCTGGGCAGTCTAATGGGTAATGTAAGAGACATAACAGGAATGAAGTAGAATATACTTTAACCTATTAGTGCGTTGGCAGCAATTGATAAAATCGTTTGAAAGATTTATTAAAATCAGTCATTTCGGTACGGTACGGACATGCACAATTATCGGATTTCAATATAGTTTTCGGCAATGGAAAATACTCAAACGTGGAATTTCGTTTGTGTTTCCCGCGGATACGCGCATATAATAGGGTGAAGTGCCTATTTTCACCATACTAAGGAGGGCGCCTCACTGATTCATTAATTACTCGGTCTACAAACAATGGAATGCGTAAAAATTGGTATCTACAGCTTTGCTTCGTTGTTAAGTACCAAGATAATAACATACATGCGCTGCAAACACTGAAATTTTTGTGTTTGAGCGCAATGAAAACACGAACCGAGTGCCCCTATTGTTGCGCTACCATTTGACTCAATGCGTTAAACAAAGATGGCAGACACTGCTCTAACCAACGGCTTCAAATGGGTAGCGTGATAATAGAAACATAGCAATAATGGGCTCATCACCCTATATGATTGTGTATGGGTAATCAATTCTTTCTATCTCTCGTATATTAGCGACCGAAAATAAAAGCCGCAAGGACAGAACATGCTTCGTAAAACCCGTTTCAAATATATTAGAATATAAAAACCGGATATATACTTCAAGCATTAAAATCGGACTTTCCTTTGTAAGAGTCGTATAAAAAACCTTCAGTAAAAAAATATATCCGATTCTTATAAAGTACTTTTTGTTAGCCGACTTTTAATCTTAAACATCAAGATATACGGATGCTCCTACGAGCGATTTATTTATTTTTAACCGATTTTTATACTGGAAGTTTATCCTTGCCGAATTTTACGGGTTCTTCTGCTGAAGAATTTCTATCCGATTTTTTTCCTTGAAGTTTATTTTCGATTTTTATATTGTAATATGTTTGTAACGGGTTTTGTGAAGCATGTTCTTCTATCCTTGCGACTTTTATTTTCGGCCGCTCATACGTTTGTCGAAAGACGGTACTTTCAAAATATAACGAAATACTGTAAAAATATTTAATGGTTGAATAGAACATAATAGAAAAGTGGCTTTAACGTGTATATATCTTTAAACTGAAACGTATTATGATGGATGAATCCCAGTACTTGTCAACGATACGTGCTCTGGGAAACGAATCGTATCGGTAAATGTTACTCCTAGGTCGCAGATGGTTTCGACATGCGCCAGGATTTTGTCATTCAGACTGTATTCGTGCTTGACCGATAAGCGATGTCGAGTGAATGAGATTGCTTTGCATTTCGTGATGTTCAGCTCCATTCCATTCTTTTTTCACCATCGCGATAGCAAGTCAATGACCAGTTGAAGATCTGTAAAATCTTTGGCAGAGCAGATAGTTTTATACATCTTCAGGTCGTCACATAAAATACTTTGTCTCAGTTTAAATGAAGACAATGATATATTCACAAACAGTATGAAATTGAGCGATCCCAGTACACTACCTTGAGGTACTCCAGAAGTTAGTTGAAATGAATCGGAGCTTGAATTATTCAGTCTAACATGCATGAAACGTTACAACAGGTAGGAATTCAGCCACCATGCTACCCAGTAAGGGAATCTAAGACACCTTAGCTTCTCAATTGCTAGATCATGTGGAACTTTGTCGATCATGTGGAACTTTATCGAATGTAGAACTATGTCGCCGTTTCTCAATGTCAAGCATAACTTTGCTTACAAAACACATGAGATTAGTTGTTGTCGAGCGTTGTTTTACAATACCGCGCTGAAAGTCAGAGATGATTGGTTGTGACGCGCGATACAAAGCGTTGTGAACTACGCTTTCAAACACTGTTGCGGTGCATTTTAAGATGAACATTCCGCTATAAATTTCTACGTTGTGAATGTCTTCTGTTTTGTTGATTGGAATGACGAAAGCTGTTTTCCAGGATTCCGGAGAGGTTGCCTCCGAAATCAATAGATTGAAGATGTGCGCTACGAGAAGTAACGAAGCATTAGCACATTCTTTTATGAAAAGTGACAGCAAACCATCGTCTCCTGCAGCTTTAGAAATACATATCATCTTTCGAAGGTGCTGCGTAAACTCCTTCTAGGCCGACTGTTAATGATAGGAGATTCAGGTTATAATTAATAATGCGGTTCCAAGGGCTAGAGGAAGGTATGGGCGCTTCTGTATAGGATACACTTTGAAAGAATGCGGCAAATAGATTGGCAAGAAAAGGATCTCAACAAGCAGCAGCAAACTGCGACAACAAGATCTGTCAGACATTCTTAGTATTTTTAATTTTTACTTATTGTAAAAACTTAAGAGATTCACGGCTCAGTTGTGCTAACGCATTGAACCGTCGAATGAACCTTTAGAAAAAATAATCAAGGAAAAGGTCAGATGATGACTTGAAGTATAATTGAGCAAGAAATAGTGATGACGATATTTCACAAAATCGATTTCAAATAATGAAATAAATGAAATTAAAAAACTTTTATTTAGGGACGAGCATATCGTAGTCGGTAAATCGATTGCCTTGTACGCAGCTCACATGGGCTCGATTCTCAACCCCGCACATAGAGTTGCAAATTCTTCTAAACCGAGAAAAGAGGCAAATGACCCTAAGATTAAACCTCTATAATCAAAATTAAAATATAGTCTTCAAGCACTCTGAAAGTTTTTTGCCAAACATGTTAGCAAAACTTTTTTGGAGACGTCCATATACCACGTGGACAGTTTAGGAGAAGGTAAAGGTAACGAAAAAGTCCACGCTTGTCCACGGAGAGAGGGAAGGGGTACAAGAATTGTCCACGTGGACTTTTGACATTTTTGCTCTTTTACATTACAAATTTACATTTTTCTAATATGTTGTAAGAAACGTTTATATGACCTAAATTCTGCAAATGATATTATACCATTTTGCTCTCAGAAACATTTGCTTCAATATTTTGTAAGTCAACTCCCATTATTTTTGGATTTGACAACTTGTTGCCCGCCCCAGTTCAAAAATTCATATGTTACTTCCGTTTCGCGTTATTATGATGAATGCAAAATGTCTTTTAGACACATTAATTTCAAATACTCTTTTATATCGATTTTATTGAAAATGAGAAAATTCAACAGAATTTAAAAAAAAACTACATCTATGAAAAAAAGTTTAAACAAAATATATGTTTTAAGGACAACATTCAAAATCACAGTAGTCCGAAACATTGAAAAAATCCTTAACTTCTTGGAATATAAAACTAAATCAACAAATGTACAGTAAACAAAACAATGGGAAAAGTCCACGTGGACTTCGTGGGTAGGAGGTAGAGGTACAAAGGTTATCCACGGAGGAGGTAAGAAAACCAAGGAATTTCTGTCCGCGTGGTATATGAACGGCCTTTTTAGAGGTGTTCTACCGGAGTTGTAGAGCTTGGTTCTCGGACGGGTTACCAATCAGAATCACTCACTACAATTGCAGACGAGCCGGGAAATGTCACCCACTAAAACTGCTTTAGACCAATTACAGCATGCCGTGATTCTGAATGTGATATTGGGTATGCGGTTCAGATGTACGGGTGTAGAGATTTCATGATCGTGAGGGAATGAGCGCTTATATGTTCGCGTTTGAGACCGCTTTGATCAGATTACACAGTGTTACAAAATAAAATAAATTGAATGTACTTCTCAAGTGACCTAGTATAGGTTGTACAACAATTATGTATAAAAATGTTGTATAACTTCAAAACCTTGATTTATAGCAAAAACACTATTTTTCGGGACTTCGGGATTTTTCAACCGGTTTGCAGTTTTTTTGCTTCCGAAAAAAGGGATGATGTTTCCAACGGTATGCCATATTTGGTTAATTTGTTAAAAATACTATGCGGTTTTCGGACAACAATATGAAAGTAACCATCATTTTGCAATTTACTTCATGAAAATTAAAATAATTGCTTGACATTTTCATAAAAAAAAGTTTTGGTTTTCATACAAATTTGGGACAACATTCAATTACGCATCTAACGACCAATTTATTATCAAAATCGGTTAAAAAACGGCAGAGTTATTTTTTCTAAATTAGAAACTTGCCCGCATGAACTTTTAAGCGGTTGGTCAGGCATTGTCGCGTACTATGGGATTTTATGATTATATATTCCGTTATTTTTTCCAATGTTTGCTTCAAACTTTACACACATACTTTTGAGCGCATACGAAATCGAGAAAAAAAATTAATTTAAAAAAAATAAAAACTGTCGTTTTTCTATCCGATTTTGATAATAACAAGGTCGTTAGATACGGAATAAAATGTTATCTCTAAATTTTTATGAAAACGGAGAGCTACGGGCAGGTATTTTTAACAAAAGAACATAATATAGCCTACCGTTGTAAAAATACTTCTTCACTAAACACTCAAAAAATAGAAGGTCAGTTGAAAAATCACCGCGTAGCTAATTTTTTAGTGCCAGAAGCCCCGAAAAATAGTCTTTTTGCTATAAATGAAGATTTTGAAGGTGTAAAACATTTTTCATATATTATTTTGTGCACACACAGATTTTTTTTGGTAAAAGTAAGAGTGATCCGCTCTTAGCAAAAAACAACCAACGCCTACTATTAGGTTGAAAGTAAAACTTTTAAAATAATCAAGAATAATAATCAAAATAAAAGTTTTTCTTTTAAGCTAACGAATAATAGTAATTAAAATAAAAGTTTAATTGTCAAACTAAGAGTATGCGTTGGTTGTTTTTTGCCAAGAGTGAAAAACTCTTATTTTTACCAATATTTTTTTCTGTGTAACATTTGATGACATACTACAGCGTTTACTAAATCATCGGGGCGTTTTTGTGCTTGCGAAATCTTGGCCGTAGTTGTTCGTGGATGAACAGAATTGTATGTTCATCTTTGTGCATCATCGCGAAGGGCCCGAACGTTTGTATGCTAGCGTGTATCACTGCGTGGGCGTTTGTATGTCGCGTGTACTAGCATGTATGTAATTTCACGGGTATAAATTCGATTTTATAACTGTGTGGCCATTCGCATATTCGGGTGCGTTTTTGAAGGATCACGCGGACCGTGAATCTGATACTTAATTTCCAGTATACGGTTCGGGTGTTATAAGGGAGTGAGGTTCTTCACGCCACTAGAGTTGTCAGCCATGTCGCCATTTAGTTTTGTTTAGTGGATATGAGATTCATTTTTTAAAATATGTCCAACTGATGGAGATGGACATGGACTGAGGCTGCAAGAACCGAAGGTAGGGACTTCCGGACATGACAGATTCATGATCCCGCGAACGCGTAGGTTTGCATATACGCGCGGCCGAAATTCTAATATACAATTTTTAATTTATTTTTTGGGGGGTGTAATTGAAGGTATGTACCGAGATTTATGGTTTTCTAGCACGCAATCCGCGATCATGTGGGAATTAGAGTATTTATAATCACAGTTGAGATCGCGTTCATAAATTCGTATCTTTTAATAGGTTGGCTTAATCACCTGGGCGTTTTTATTTTAGCGAAATCGCGAGATGAACAGTAGGGAACAAATAATAAGAGTCATTCTAAATATTATAAACAGATTCAAAGCGATCAAAATCAAAAAAGCCTGAAACGCCGAAACCCAGCTCCATCTAGAAGAGTATATTCTCCTCAAAATTCTTCGTTGGGAATTTGGCTGCAGACCTAGAAAACATATTTTATCGTAAAATTCTCCACACGCTAAACGTTTTAGGCATCGGCATAACTTCTTTGTGGTCTACCAGGTGCCTATCACGCATTGTCGGCAAAACAAATGTAAATTTCTTCCAATTGTTTACGCTAACGATTTCAGCGACGCCCGCTCGTCGAATGTTTACACTCTAATGGCGATTTCGCTTGAACCTGAAACTGAGCCAGGTTCTAACCCCAACCGCTGTCAGTTCATACATTTTGACAGCAGTTGGAGTTAGGAACTTACTCAGTTTCGCCTCAAACAAAAACCACATAAGTAGCTAGCATGTGTATGTAATACGCGCTGCATTGTAAGATCTCATGTTCTAAAATGTCAAAAATGATGATATACAAGCTCATTTTAACTCAGTGAAAAAACCTATAGTTACTCAGTCTTAGAAGTGGAAATCAGAGTAGAATATATAAAGATCCTCGAAGTATTTTAGTTTTCTATAAACCACAAAACCAAAACAAGGGTCCAAGCGAACCCAAAATAACGGTTCCAATCGAGTATTATAAACAAATATGGCGGACATAGGAAGTACCGCGTGAGGAGTACTGAGATTGAAATAAGAAAGCAAAACATTTAACTATGTTTACATACGAAGAGCGAAACTTTATTCACATACATACTGTATAACTTTTATGATACAAATAAAATACAGTCGTGATTCGTTGGTTGGACACTTTTTAAATGGACGGCTTTTTAGTTGGACGTCCGCTAGTTGGACCATTGTCCAACTAAAAAGCACCTAAACGTCAAAATCTCATGCCAAATTTACTTTGACAATCTATCTAACAATCTTTTGCATTACTAATGTCTTCTTTGAAGCGTTTTTGATATTTGTCAGCCGGTCCAACTAGCGAATTAAATTCGTTGGTTGGACAGAGGCTGTGGCCCAACCAGTGAATCACGACTGTACGACAAATTTTAAACACATTAAAAATTACAAAGTCATTGATCAACAGTCTAGTCTCTCATGTTGCATGGCTGATAGATGCCAAGTCTGAACACTGAACATAATAAACTTATCGACTAGTTATCTTCTAATATCGTGACATTCTCCATGAACATTATTGTCGAGTGACCAACTGACTTTTCGAAATATTTTCGCGAAATGTTCTCTTTAGTGCCACGAAAAACATTTACAGTACATACGCTCAGTAACGTAAATCAAGACGTTTCTGGGTTTCATAATTCAAACTACAAGTCATTCGATGTTTACACAAACTCCTGATTGCCAAAACCAGCAGAAAAAATAACTTTGTAAAACGTGCAGCCAAATTAACTTTACTTCTCTTCGCATCTTTATATGTCTGGTTAAAACTACTTACTTTCTGCATGTCACTCATTTTACGGGTTGTTTCACTTTCGACCGAATAGAGTAGGCATTTACTCAATTTTGAGTTAATACTTACGGATGAAAATAAGAAAGGCTTTGGCCAGAAGTCGCACGATTATTCTGATTTTCATAAATCGTGAATTCGTTTTTTTGGAGCTAGCATTAGTCCTGCTACTAAGTTAGTATCGGATTCTGAAGTCGAAACGCAAATTCCATGGCTAATTTACTACTCAGTATCTGGGTAACTTTTTCTTTCGCTGAGTTACGGTACACGAGCGTGTGCCCATTTGTACAATCGTCATCGCAAAAACAAAACCAAAACTCTCAATCATACTCTAACTACCACCAGCGACAATCAAACTACATCCCTGTCCCCTATGACAACCATCGTTGGCCTAAACCCACAAAAAACTGGTTTGTCTCCTACACACAGTTCGCCACAGTTTGCTTGGGACCCCAATGAGATGCTGACTCCGTCTACACTCAAACGCACACACTTCCATTGCCGCGCACTCGCCGCTTGCGTTACGACTCGAGTATCCACTACAAGATACAATCCATTCAATAGGACGAGAGAAAAAACACATAAAAGATCGATGTTAAAAGCATGTGGGTAAGGGACGCGCAGGTAACAACGCAAATGGAAGAAAAAATAACTCCGGTTCGGGTACACCTTTTGATGGTAAATTTAACATTGAGCCAATCGACGCGACACGAACTCTCGTATAGCTGGCTCACCTTACACTGGCAACATTGGCCCGTCAGAAGTGCAAGCAACCAGGGTTGAAGCGAAACAGAGAAAGATGGCTTACTGCCACCGAAGGAGTTTGTGTGAATGTTATCTTCCACCAGTCCTTAGCGCTGCGCTTCTCAACAGTGTGTGTGTTAAGTGGTCTGACTCCAAGTTGAACGACTTTGACGTCCTGAATGTGCATCATCAATCATAAAAGTAGCATGCAGCTGCAGCTATATTGATAGCGATCATCGAGAGGATTGATGTTTTTTGGGAATCTTCGCGGCCAGGATTTGAAAAAGAAGCGTACTTACAGCGGCTGCTATATTGTAAACCATCTGTTGCTGCTATTAAGCGGCTTTCGATACACGATTTTCAGGAAACATACCTGCAAAGAGAAGAGAAGAGAACAACGTTATACAAAATGCATACCAAATGACTTTACCAAATTGCCACATGATTATTTAAACTATGGTTGGTAAAAGTTCGTCATAAATCCAACCTGTCAATTTTGGTTGAATGCATTGGCCTAGAAGCAGTGGTCTCCCTCTCTCTCTCTCTCGGTGGAGGTTCCCCATCTAGCCCAAGCTGCACCGTCGTTTATTATGCAAATCCATTCTCAACTTTTACCATCCGATCCGTATGACCAGACCACCAGCAGCCGCAATCCCGCACAAGTTCAGCTAGCCCAGGGCAAATTTAAAATAAATAACAATCTTTTCATTATTCACAGATAGGCTATACGTGTGCCACACAATTTGCATCATAAAAACCGGCAGATAACAAGAAAAGCTTCTTGAATTAGAAGCTTTCTTCTGGCCATCAATTTCCAGTCCAGAGACAGCTTGTGCCGCCCATCTACCCACGTGGGGTTTTTGTGTGCTGTAAGCAGTGAAGTATATAACACAATTGTACTGCGGTGTGTGCGGTCAGGAGACCTAGAAGGCGGACAATCAAAAGGTGGAAGCTGCACTGTAAGAAAAATGGTGAGACTTTGGAGGGTCCATTTCGGGTTCTGAACCGTTGATTAAGTGTAAATAAATTTGGCTTTTGACGAAGCGTTTGTCGAATCGGTTGAAAATCATCACCCCCGATTTTTCACTGTGTTTTCAAAGATCACAGAATGAACTATACATACATTCTGCATTCACAGAAAAAAAAAAAAGATTATGATTGTAAATATTAGCTTAGTGCTGCTGCACCGGACTGATCAAGGTGATAAGAGAACGGAATATTAGGCTAGCAATTGAGCCAAGGTAAAAGTCGACAGCAGCAGTCCTAGCAATAAGATATATTCCTGCAACGTGTGCCAATGCAAAGACCAAGTCCCAGGTCCACCACCGAACTAAAATCAGTGGTGATTGTATGGTCACTTATTTTCTTAACTAACTGCTCACACAATGTTCGTGTAGGTGTGTGGGTGCGGATATATTCAGGTCTGTTCCGAGATGTGAACCGAAAAGGAGGAAACTGCTTTTTCTTCAGTACCAAGAATGGACCTGGTCAGCCGGAAGATTACCAACCAGGTCTCAGATGCAGCAAATTACGTGCTCGTTTGTGCAAACTGCAGTTTTCTTATTCCAGGGCAATGGTCCGATCTGCAGCTTTGATGATGCAGGAATCGGCAATCAGATGTATTTATTACTTGAATCAAAACCTGAGGCTTTTCCTGTACGTTGTTGAAACCTGCTCTTTGAGGAATATTACTTTAACGATATGGTTGGTCTAACTGTTAGCTTCTGTTTTTTTACTACCACTTAGTTCAATGAGGATTAAATATATGCTGTTGTGGTTACATATATTCAGGGAACAACATGTTACATTAATTCTAACAGATCGTAGTCATACTAAGACTTGTAAAAATGGCCCTACAACGGTCGCCGACAACCTGCCTATGAAGAACAAGACAGAAGTAGTTTTCTCTATTACTCACTAAGAAGAATTTTGAATCAAAACCATTATTGTTCACGAAAATATTTACCAAAAACTATAATAAGTCATGTATTTGCATTTCGTCTCATCAGTATCTGAGAGACCGACTAAATAGTTTTGCTGCAATAGTCTCCTGAGGGATTAATATATGAAAACTACAACGAATATACCTGCTACACGGAAAAAATGTTCCCAAAGTCGTGAATAAAATGCCATGAATTCTGGAGCAATCACGATTTTACGATACGAAAACAGGACCATGAATAAAAATCATGCATTTTATAATTATGTTCCATTTCCATTCAGTAACGCCTATATAACGCTTTTATTAGTGGAAATATTTATTTTCTTTTGTGAACTTCACTCATGACTTCCGCCACACCATTATCTAAACGATTTTCTGTACGTGAACTAGTTCACAACTTTACGAACATTGTAACCAAAAGCAGAATCGTGAGTTTATTCAAAGCTTTTGGAACATTATCTGATTTTCGTGGTTATGAATTAGTTCAGAAAATCAAACCATATTTTCTAGTGAACGATTTCACGAAACCTGGATTGCTATTCATGAATCATTTTAATCATCGTGAGCTAGTTCGTGATTCACGATTCAATGATCGTGCTCGTGAAATAGTTCACAAAACCATAAAATGTTATGCATGTATACGTGAACAGATTCATGATTTCTATCGAATTTGTCACAACTCACCTCATACTCATGAAACAGTTAAAAAACCATGAAATAATTTTCATGAGTTCGTGAAATAGTTCACGGTTTCTAGTATAATAGTCGAGACTTACCATTCGTGCACGGGCAATAGTTCACAAAATCGCAAAATATTATTCATGTATACCTGAACTGTTTCGATTCCTAGCGACTGACCATTCGTGCTCGTAAAATAGTAAATCATAGTAAACGTTATTCATGGAAACGTGAGCTGATTCATGATTCCTAATATAATAGTCACACCTGACTATGTGTGCCCGGAAATAGTTAACAATATCATAAAATATCGTTCATGTGTTCATGAACTGGTTCATGCTTTCTAGTATAATAGTCACAACTGACCCTCTTGCTCATGAATTTTTTCATAAAATCATGAAATATTATTCATGGATTCGTAAACCGGCTCGTGATTCGTTGTACATGATTCACGACCTGTCTTGAATACTTGTGATATTTAGAAGACATCAGTAATCGTTTTCAATTTCCTGCAATTCCTCACATGTCTTAAAATTTGGGTTTTTCATGAAATTTAGAGTTATTTCCAGCTTCTATCGACTAGTAATAGGTGCGTCCAGAAGATATATGAACACGATTAGGACCTCGAATATCGTTATTCATTTGATGAGGTTCAATGTGATGTCTGGACAGAAAACGAAAACTGCACTGAGCGCCAAAAATATGTTATAGAGCCACAAATCGTGTTCATGATCTAGTTAACAAAACAAAACACAGCGAATCAGTTACGTTTCTATGAACCAAATCATACTATCATGTTACTCCGAGTAAAAAATCCCATAGTAATTAAACATGAACATGAGTCACATTACTCTACACGTCAAAAACCAAAATGAGCTCAAGAATAAAGTCACTATAAAGTGCATATAAATTACGAAAATTGTCAATAAGATCCTGAAATCATGAACATAAATTACACTACTCGAGACTAAAATATTAAAAATCGTGGCTATGATCCTAAAGACATGAACACAAATCACTCTATATGTGACTAAAATATTACGGAAATCGCGACTGAGATCCTGAAATCATGAACATAAGTCACACTACACTGTGAAAAAAATCCAAAACGAAACTCGTGAAAAATTATCTCGAAAACGAGAATATAAATTGCGAATATCGTCACTAAAGCCATGAAATCATGAACATAAATCGTGCTACTCTGCCAGCAGAATCCGATAGTAAACTCACGAATAAAAGATCACAGTTACGTGATGAGAAATTACAAAAATCGCGACTAAGCTCCTGTAATCATAAACATCGTTTCAATTGATATACTACAAATAAGTGTATCTACAAAGTATGAACAAGAATCATAACAAAAACGAAACATGTCCAGGGAATAACCACAGTAACCCAACCAAACACTTCAATGTAACACCATGTACATCTTTGCGTGAACTAGTTTTTCGAAAACTTAAAGAGTTTCATGAATACGAGGCTTATTATTCATAATTCCAGGAACATGGTCCCGATTTTCGTAAATCGTTCAGTTCAAGAAATTGTGATTTTTTATTTATGAATTTATGAATGAAGTTTTTCCTGTGTAGCCGACCTATGTTTCAATTTCGCTAGAATATCATCACCAATCAGAACTTCAGTGCATGTGGGACATCATCAGCGTCCAGTTGTTTGACTATGCTATATTTCTCCTTAGTGGAGAACGGATGTTGTTAAAGCCGTTTGTAACTTTCTCATATAGAAAGGTTATGCAATTGCTCCATTCTGAGACATTCTGAGGCCCGGTGGGCTGAGTGCTATATACTATTCGACTCAGTTCGTTGAGATCGGAAAATGTCAGTGCATGCGTATGTATACCTTTTTGTTAGAGAGCAATAAAAAAATTCAAGAAAACCCTGAGACGGGAAAAAATGTACAAAAACCCAAATATCTCAGGGAACGGGTTTGGCTGCCGTCACCTTACGGTATTACTTCGAGGAGGGATTTTATGTGCATAGCACCCACTCTAATTCAACTACTTAGTAGTTTGTACCTTCGGTAGGGTTACAGCCCCACTTCTCGACACACCACCAGTTCTCCACCATCCACACAGACCGGCAATTTCTGATGGCAGTCGGAAAGCTGGCTGGGAGTCGAGACTTAGTGCTCCTCCCCTACGAAGACAATCTGGACGGCAAACTTCAGATTGTCTAATTCACCGAGTCCTTCGGCTCCCTTCTGCCATTCAGCACGACTCGGCTCTCTTGTGTCAATTAGCACCGCAACTCCCTTCTTGTACAATTCAGCGCTATTTACTCGTTCGCGAACAACTCGGTCTAGTCCCCGACGGTGGACCTAGCCTACTCCGACGGAGAATTCCCCGGTGAGAGAAGTTCTCCTGAAACCGAGCCAACCAGCCAGGTGTCGAGGACAGTTCGGCAATTCCGGTGGAGCAGGGCGTCCAGTTCGCTGGTGCCCCGACGACCCGCGACTGGTGGTGTCTAGTCGCGGTATACTCAGTCTAGTCCCCTGTGGTGAATCTAGCTTACGCCGACCGAGAGTTCTTCCGATACCGATTCTTCTTTGGTTTTAGCATCACAATTTCTTAAGCCCTTTGGTTCTAACTCGTTCCATTTCGCTCTACTTTCCCGATAAGTCATTTAACTCCCGCCCTCACTTGTTCGCGAACTACTTCGTCTAGTCCCCGACAATAGATCTAGCCTACTCCGACGAGGAATTCCCCGGCGAGGGAAGTTCTTACGAAACCGAGCGGTAGATTCCTCCTGATACCGATATGTTCGTTTCCGTCAGCCATTTAGCTCTACGCGTTGTCCCGATATACTCGATCAAACTCCCGGCGGTGGATCTAGCCTACTCAATGGGCTAGCCAGTAGGTGCTGAGGTCCATCCGGCGATTCCGGGTGGAGTGTAGCTCCCGGTTTACTAGTGCCCCACCGACCCACTGCTAGCTGTGCGACGCGGTCCCTGGCGGTGGATCTAGACTACTCACGAGCTACCCGGTAGGGTGTCGATGTCGGTCCGGCGATTCCGGTGAAGCTTGACGTCCGGTTCACAGGCACCTCGACGACCTAAGCTAGGTACAACGTCACGTACTACTCAACTTGTCCCCGGCGGTGGACCTAGTCTACACAGTCGGAGAGTTCCCCGGCAGCAGAGTTTCTCTCGAAACCCGATTAGTGGCTTCTTGTTGGTCCCTTCACCACTTCCTCTGCAGCTCGGAGAGTATGGTCGTAACCACTCTGTTGACAGCGTCCCAGGTATGTTCATCGTGGCAAATCTTTTCGACGATATTGTCCACTTTCACACTAGACATACTCCTACGAACTTCTTCGAACCTAGGGCTTTCAAATGCCACGTGTTCCGGTGTCTCTTGCACGTCCACACACTCCGGGCAAATGGGCGATGAAGCATGTCCAAACCGGTACAAGTACTTCCGGAAGTATCCGTGCCCGGACAAAAACAGCGTCAAATGGAAGTTCACCCCTCTATGCTTCCTATGCACCCAAGCCGACACACTTGGGATGAGTTGGTGGGTCCACCTTCCTTTCTCCGCGTTGTCCCACTCCTGCTGCCATTTAGCCAACGAGTCCGCTCAGACCTGTCTCCTTGCGTTACGAGCATTTCTCCGCTGGTAGCATTCCACGTCTTGTACTACCTGCTACTTGCTCAACCGGTCGTCGATTATCACTCTCAACTGCTTTAGTGCACGCTTCGATGCAATCACGTGCCCTCCGATGTCGATCTGCATCCGCTGAACCGCTTTGCAGTTGCTGACCAACAACACCTCCGTCTTGTGGTGAGCTATTTACAGCTTTACCGCGTGCATTCCAGTTCTCGATCGCGTCTATTGTCTCCGTAACCGACACCTCCATTTCTTCAAGTATCTCACCCAACACCGTTAGTGACACGTCGTCCGCGAAACCCACGATTTTCACTTTTCTGGGCAGCTCCAGCGTTAAGACCCCATCGTACATCCCGTTCCAAAGAGTTGGACTGAGAACATCAGCTTCTGTACCTTCCTCATTTCGGGTAAATTGCCATCATCTAAAGACTTTTGCAGTAGCATCCTGAACATGTCCGGATATGCCAGGATCGCAGCTTTTAGCGCCATGGTTGGTTCCATCCGGATCGGGGGTTTTCTTTGATTTTAGTCACATCTATGCTTCTTTTAGCTAGTCATTAGTCGCTTGCCACTCGGCGGTGTTACCTCCGTCTTCTTCGCCGTACGGTGTCGGTGACCAGGTAATTGAATCGTGCTTCGAGAAGAGACCCTCAACGATTATCTTTAGGTTACCCGGGCACATTTCAGCTGATGTTGACGGGCCCTCATCTTCGTCATGACGACTCAGTACGCGTCCCCCAGGGATTGGCGTCTATTTCTCAGCACAGCTACTTAATGCAATTGGCTTGCTAAGCTTGAACTTCTGTTTCAAAGAGAAGGTAGGGTTTCGAAACGTCGCTTTTGCTTCTCTCTCACTCTCCGATCTTTAGCTCTGAGTCCGCCTTCTGGCTCTAAAGCAAGCAGTGTGTAGCGTACTGAGGTACTCATTTAACCAATAAGCTGCATGCCGTCTACTGCACGGCTCCAGTTTTCGTGGCATTGTACCGTCACAAGCCGTCACAATCCTTCTTGTTAGATCAGCCGCATCAACGTACTTGATTCCGCTGTTCGCTGAAGTGACTCAGCAGAGAGGATTTATTAAAAGCTTTCGTCTTCCACTTTAGCTTGCTAGTCGTCTTTCTCCGTGCTGCAGTAGGGTTCCATTAGCCGATGCGGTAGCGAATCGCCTGGTGGTCGCTATGGTGACACTCCTTGCGCACTCTCCAGTCCATGTTCGCCGTCAGTCAAGGACTACAGAATGTGGTGAAATTTCTCTCGGTACCGATATCCGTTTCGTGATCCAATAAGCTTCCAGTTTTGTCACGATACCAGGAACCATTTAGCTCCTCCCTTCACCGCGATCTACTCGTTGTAGCCCTCAGCGGTTGAGCTAGCCCAAAATGATGAGCGAAAAAAGTGTTTGAACCTTAGGTTTGTTTAGATTAGTAAAATTCTTAACCCCATTTACGGGGAATGGAAATCGAGCTTAAGGTAGCTGCATAGAAGGAAGTTAAAAAAATGTTCAAAAATGTATGTATTTGAATGTGCCCCATTTCGACCTGATCTAGTCCTTAAATACTTTTGACCGTCTTTTGTAGTATTGAATTACTTCGTTACGTTGACACTTCGGCACGTTAGTTTGAGACGATGATGGTAATATACAGAACACGTAGTTTGAATCAAAGTAGATTGGACAGGTCACAAATGCGTCATAAATCGAATACTTGAGACAAAATATCAATTTTTTTCTTAAATATGTTTATTTGGTACGGCTAATAGCGGTAGCGTAACGGAACCGTGGAACTTTGATATGTTTACAATATGTAAAACATGTAATTAAAAACAAATGCTATCACTGTTGGATCTCGTGCAAGCAACTTTCTATTACGCGCGGAGACCTTCTTTCGCGTCGGGAAAACGTTTGTGCACTCGTCTACTGCGTCATAGGGGTCATCCAATCCTCTCGTGTTTTTCATGTCAAGGTCATCACTGTTAAAGCTGTCTTGGTGTCTGCCATCTGCCGTTCTTCCCTGCTTCTTGCACTTACGGGTGACGAGTATGAACCCGTCGACAATGATATTAACATCCTTGCCGTTGTTGCTGGTTTGGGCTGGTTTTCCGTTGATGAGTTGGCAATCAAATTCTCCTCTGCATCTTCTGTGCAAGGTTGTTCATGGTGCACAGTCTGATTATAATACTTGCAGGTAGGAGTTTGCTCCTCGTAGATACATAGCGTAGTTTGTTTAGTAGTAGTTCCGTGAGTTTTGAGTTTTATAGTCAAGTAGGCAGAAGTAGATCTTTCGAACAGCATCCTCTCTACGAAAACACCGTTAGGTATACTCGAGAAGAAGTTTCGCCAAGTATCATATGTATCGGATTCTACTTCACCGTATTGCAGCATATATTTTGCAATTAGCTCAAGAGAGGTACGCAGTGATAGGTCATGTAGCATTACCTCTATATAGTCGTTTTCTATGTACACGGGAATCTTAATTCCCACGTTGTCACTTTCAACCACGTTGTTCTCGGAGTGGAATTCTCCGTACAGCGTATCACTTCCGACTATTTGATTTAATTATTCTCGGTGGTCTTGCTATTTTCATTCCCTCCTTTCCTGAATACGATCAAGATTCACAACACTTCTTGCCTAATTACTATCAAAGATAATTAGAGCTATAACATCGATTTAGACTGCCACATTATCTACCAGCCACATCTTCGCCTAATTGAAACGTATATTGCACTGAAATCATGACATCCTCAACTCGTACACGATTGCTAAATAGTACTAAAGAGTAAAGTTGGCTAAGAACTTTTCCCGCAGTGATTACCAATCATCTGGTCCTTTTGCAATAGCTCATCGTTGAAAACAAACCATTGCTTTTAATTGGCAGACCTACCCGAATACAGCAAGGACAATTAATTCAACTGTGCAGCTGAGAACACACTATTCCAGAAATAACGACGATTGGAAATGAAACACAAACCCGTCCTATCTGTTATCCCGTATATATGCAAAACCCGCAATTAATCATATTACCCTTCGATTCGAGCCACCAGGCGCTACAACCGCCAGTGTCTGTCTGTACCGGTTATATCTATTCCATTTCCGTTTGCTGAGAATCATTACGTATCAATCTCCCCGTTGCAAGACGGAAGTCGAACGATCGGAGAGGTCAGGGTATCCACTATGTGAACAGTTCCAGAGAATCCCTTCCGGCTGCCGAGCGAACGTTCGATCCTGACTATCCTGGCCGTTTGAGCTGTTGATATTTGCGCACTAGTATTGCTGCAAATAAAATCAATCATTATCACATTTCCTCTTGATTAAATGCATATAGATGTGGAAGCGCGTGAAACAGAACACCCACTCACAAACCGACGACGGCCTTTGCACAGAATAACTATACATATCAATGTTCGGTTTGGTATCTGCTGAATAGTTTCACAGCGGGCAACGAGTACCGATGATGATTGCGGTTGGTTGTGTGAGCCGTCAATAGAATGTCATCATGACGGGAGTCTTAATGTAATAAGCGACCGCAACGATACTAGCAGGACGTTGATAAAATATCAACGTATCATGAAACACTTATCGGCCAGCCTAAACATTCCCACGAGCCACGTGTACTAAACTTTTACTTCCATAACTCAATTTTCGAACGAGGATCAATTCAAATCAACCGAGAGCGGCACCAGGAATAATATTTATACAAATATTGCCATGCATGCATCTTTAGGTTTATCATCGTCGGAGTGCGAAAAGCAGTAGTTGAACGTGATATTTCTGCCAGCATCAGGAGCTTCGTTAGCTTGTTTGAGTTTCGTGTTTATCTTCGATAGGGTGGCGACTTTGAAGTGGGCGAGTAAAGCGTCAACACTTCGCGGCGTATCGAGCTTCGACAAGTCTTTCGCATCTGCTAATAACCCCACGGATGATATGCGCATGTATTTAGCAAAGCATTACACTAAAAACGCGATATCACATTTGCCAACTGTAAATATCTCTGTGTTTTAAGGAAAAATTTCTCTGCAGCAGACATAATAAGAATTTGAAATGCAAACTATTCTCTTGATCTTGGCGGTTAAACTGCAAAGTCGATTTAAAACTTGTTAATAATTAATCTTCTTATGGTCTCAAGTTAATATTCCAACGTTTTGATAGTACATTTTTCCAGCAGAACTACATTTCTCATCGGACTGAATTACACGTCTACTGTCAATCGTCCACCTCATCCATCCATTCTGATCCGACACAGACGGATGGGATCCATGCTGGGAGACAGACACAATGACGGTAATAGCATTTGTTCGTCTTCGAAGGATAATTATTGCCAAACGCAGCCCCATCCGTCGTCGGCACACGTCCAACCGACCAGCCGACCGGCGTGACGTACGTCAGTCCCGGCCAGAATACAACCCAAGCATGTTAAGAAGCATATATCTTATCGGGTGTAATCCGTCTGCAAATGTTTATCCGCCTAGTATCGCAACGGGAGCTCATCTGCCCCAGTCGGACCGACCAGAACGAACTGCATCCAAAATCGATTTACACTACGCTCCTGCAGCAGCTCTTCGCCTCTCTCTCTCTCGCTCTGTCTAGTCCAGTAGCCAGGGTATAGTAGATGCCGATGCGATGCCGCATGATGGACCATCTACGGCCCAGGGCCGAAACCATCAGCATCCGGACGGTATTGACCACAGCACCGACGGCTCCGGTCATCCATCCAGCCGGCCACGATGAACAGGAAGATCAATAAATTTTCATATTTGTGAGATATCTGATTGCAGCTTACAACATCTACCTCTGGCTCCCGCAAACATTTGCATATTGCAAATTTATTGATAAAATGGAATTTAATACTAATGCAAATGTGGTTGCCCCTGCGGGGAAGGAGCACCCCACTCAATACCACCCGCCCATCAATACCGTTGACGACGACAGTCTTCGGTATTGTGAGTTGTGAAACCGGTTTTTGCGGCAGCCGTGCTCGTTGTGAAGCACCACTCAAGCAAGATCTACCTACCAGAGACTCGTGGCAGTCCGTTGCAACTGTCCGCCGGAGGGAATTCGTAGGGTGCGCTGGTGGTTGGCGGCCAATAAACAAATGGCAGCCACCTTTCGGTTCAATGTGTATGTTGGTATGGTATGTTCGGCATAAGGGGGGTGTACAGCGATACAACGCTAACTATTGAAAGACAGAATTGAAACTGTTTTCTGCATACCGAACCGATAGACCGGCTTAGCAGCACTCCATTAAAACCGCTCGTGCTGGCTTCGTCGTAGAGGAAAATAAATAAGTAAATAAAAAGCACTCATTATTGCGAAGTGCATTTTTGCTTTGCTATTTCTTGAGGCTTGAGACTAACACATTCTTACCCATACACTACAGGTATATAGCTTAGCGAAATCCGCAGCTAGCAATTAAGCGGAACGGAACGGTTGTTTGGAGTTGCCCTAGGGTGTGTAGGTGGTGGATTTGGCAATACCTATTGACTGATTAGAATGCTGAGACCGGTTGAAGCAGCATTCATTTGAATTAGGTCAATCGGTAACACTGTTCGATAAAAAATCAAAAATCAAATTGAAATAATCAATCATTAAAACAGCGATCCAATTATTGGTAAGACCGGTACCCTAAGAGCACTTTTTTGGAATACCACAAAACCTATGAAATTATATGCTTTGCGCAGAAATCTTGTTTAGAAGGTTCTTAGCCAAGCATAATTCTGCTAACAGTGACATCTTCCAGACACTGTGAAATTCCCTCTACACAGAAAAAAATTGTTCCCAAAATCGTTTATGAAGTGCCATAAATTCTGGAACAATCACGTTTTTACGTTACGAAAACAGGACCATGAACAAAAATCATGTGTTTTATAATTATGTTCAATTTTCCTTCAGTAAAGCCTGCATAACGCTTTCATTAGTGGAAATATTTGTTTTTGTTTCATGAACTTCAGTCATGTTTTCCGCCAGGTCATTACTAAATCGACAACCACTTTATGAACATTATTCATAAAACCCAACGTTGACTCATGATGTTATTGATAGATTTAGGAACATTAGCTCACGAAATCAAAACATTCTGGATATTTTCTCATGAAGCATTTCAAGAAACTCGGAATTATATTCACGAATCTATTCAATCCTCGAGAACTAATTCATGATTCCGGATATATTAGCCGCGATCCAATATCCGTGTCCATAAAATATTATTCATGTGTTCGTGAACTGGTTCATGATTCCTAGCACAATATTCCTGACTTACCATTCGTGCTCGTGGAATAGTTCACGAAATAATATTTAATGTATTCGTGAACTGGTTCATGATTCCTAGTATGATAGTCACGACTGGCCATGCACGCCCGTGAAATAAATCACAGAATTTTTTTTTATTCATTTCGTTTATTTGATAGGCACAAATGCGTTAGCTTGGCGGTGCCAAATACTTTTGTTTTTACATTTTGGATATCTTAAAACTAGGAGGTTACAATGTTGAAATATTTTTTACATTTCTTATAAAAGAAATGTATAGAATTCGCTCAAACTTTCAAGATTTTTTCCGAGGCCCGGAGGGCCGAGTCTTATATACCAATCGACTCAGCTCGACGATTTGGGACAATGTCTGTGTGTGTGTGTCTGTGTGTGTGTATGTAACGGACAAATTCTCATTCGTGTTTCTCAGCAATGGCTGAACCGATCTTATCCAAACCAATTTTAAATGAAAGTACTAAAAAACAGTATGAACGCTATTAATTTGTTTTTGATTCTGATGTTTAGTTTCCAAGATATGAATGTTTGAATGCGTAAAAATGGCGTTTTTTGCAGTTTTTTAAATTATCTGCCAAAATTGACAATATAGATCAACAATTTATATGTTTTTAGACAGCTTTAACGAATACCTTTCGAACAAGCTATAGATTGTTGAAATCGGACTATTATCAAAAGAGATATTTAACATTAAATGCGGACGAAAGATTTTTATCATATCCCATTGCCAGAAATATGACCAAAAACATGTAATCTATTATTAACGCCAAAACGGCTTATTTTAGGTCAATAGTATCTTCGGAGAATTTAATGGAGGAAATATGAGTGAGATATTTTCACAAATTTTCTTGGAAGTGATTATATCGAAATGATGTCTTCAGCAAATTTGTAGCTCTTACTTTTGCGAATAACTTTACTAAACACTTTAAATATCTATTTTGAATACTTTAAAAGTTATGGCTTGTTGTTTGTTGATTACTCTTTGTCGCCTATTTATTGTTCAATATAGTAATAATCCATTGAAATAGGCCAAACAATATTTCGATAAAACGAATTTTGTATTTCATTTTTCTATCTACAACCGCTAGAAATAATCACCGAACACTTCCAAGTTGTCTGGAAGGAACTTGATAACTTATCAATGCAAAAATGTTCATTTGTGCGAACCTTCTGACTGCAATTTTTCTAACTTATGACCATCGGATCGATCTGAAACATATCGGAAAATTAAAAAACGAAATAAATAACTCCAAGCAACGGCGTAGCCAAGAGAAGGTTTTGGGGTTTAACACAATACAACCCCCCCCCCCTCCCCCACCCCACGCTAAAAAAATTGGATTGAAGTTGAAAATTTATTGATGCAGACTGATTTAATTCAATATTACAATAACAATTATCTGATCCGTAGATTGATAACCTGTTGTTGTAAACATCATGAGGACTTTTGATAAATTGTCGGAATGGGGTCCTGATATGTAACTGATCTATTGGTCTTGATTTCACAGTTGTCTAATAGCATCAATATCAAATTTCTGCCTGAAAACATTCCAATAGAAAATTCCAGAGTTCTGTAATCAATCATAATCCTCAGATTTATTTTCAAATTGAGCTCGTTTTTGTAGAAATGTACTGTAATGAGGGGCTTTATTTAATAGGAAGCGAAGTTAAAATTGATTTAATGTCTATGAAACATAGAACTGCTCACCAAAAAAATGCATAACTTTCAACATTTGCTAAAAATGTTTTTGCCTTTCTCATTCACTCTAAAATTCGTCAATCTAATCCCGACCGGGAGGGCCGAGTGTCATATGCTAATCGACTCAGTTCGTCGAGATCGGAAAATGTCTGTGTGTGTATGTATGTCTGTATGTGTGTGTGTGTATGTGTGTATGTGGAAAAAAATGTGACCTCTGTTAATCAGAGATGGCTGGATCGATATGCACAAAGTTAGTCTTAAATGAAAGGTACAATCTTCCCATCGGCTGCTATTGAATTTTTTATTGATTGGACTTCCGGAGTCACGAGTTGAAGAGTGCAATCACACAGCAAATTCCCATATAAACTGAAATGAAAAATTTTCAAAATCAAATTTGTATTTTTGATGCCAAATGACATTATAATGCATGAAACATTGAGATTTGATGTAAACTCGAAAAAATAACGTTTGACAAAAATTGATTTGTTTGGAATTTGGTACTTTTTTGCTCTGTTACTATTTTCTGAAAAATTAATTCTGCATAATTTTAAAACTTCAAAAATTACGGTTTCGGAATTATGCCGTTTAGACATTAAGATCGATTTTCACCAAACCCCCACCAATTGTAAAATTGGTATTGTAAAAAAACGTAAGGGCGATACTTCAATGCTGATAGGTGGGACCGAAAAAGCAAACAATCGGCAAAGGGACTATATACTATATATATATATATATATATATATATATATATATATATATATATATATATATATATATATATGTATATATATATATATATATATATATATATATATATATATATATATATATATATATATATATATATATATATATATATATATATATATATATATATATATATATATATATATATATATATATATATATATATATATATATAATCATTTTGTCAATTTCAATAGCAAAAACAAATTTTAATTTAATAATTTCAAATACTTCATGAAGTTTTGGGTTTCGATCACTGAATCATGCAATCTAGGATGTAAAAAACACAATAGTTCTTAAATAGGAAATAAAACCAAGTCTGGAAATATGCACTGTTGATTTTCTTTGAATGATGGGTTTTTTCAAGAAAAAACCGTTGATTTCTTAATTCTCAGTCGCGTTGGAAATTTGAGTAAAGTATAAACTTCAAATCGATTAAAAAAAAACCTATTTTAATCCACCTAGCGGTGCAATTGTGCCTTTCTCATTCCTCTAAACTATAGCACGGAGGCTTTTTATGTTCAACATAGTTGTGGTAATGTCCATTACATTCTTAGTACACTTTGCATTTATACACAATAGCTTGCCAGCCACGAACTTGATGGGCTACGTGTCGACGGTGAAACACTTGAAACAAAAAAATATCGTACTTCATTAGCCTAATCAGTATTAGATCAATGTTATCTGCTTGCTAACTCATTTTGTCATGCGGGGGTGGGTATGTGAGGTGGGCGAAAGTTCCATGAACGAACGACTCCCCAGCTTAAATTGGTTTGCTTTGTGATATAGTGATGGTTTAAAGATGATGGGGTTGATGGGGAGGGGTATGAGGGCTGAGGGGTGGTTTAAGGAGATTTTTAAGAGAGGGGAGTGAACGGTAGAGGGGGGGGGTGTAACCCCTCTCCTTAAACCATCAACTACGCCCCTGTTAAAATCCAGAAACCTTATGAGAGTCAAAAAAAAATTGCCGGGATTAGGTTGACGTTTTTCAGAGTGATTGCATAACCTTTCTATATGAGAAAGGCAAAAATGTGCCAAAATACAAAAAAGTGAATAGTCGTCAATTTTTTTCTCGAGTTTGCATCAAAGCTCGACGTTTCATGCACCTTGAAGACATTTAGCATCAAAAATAAAAATTCTATTTTTAATTTTTCCTATAGTTTATATGAGAAATTTCTGTGTGGCCGCACTCTTAAACCCGTAATTCCGGAACCAGAATTCCGATCGATCCAAAATTCAATAGCAGCCGATGGGAAGGTTGCACCTTTCATTTGAGACTAAGTTTGGGCAAATCGGTTCAGCCATCTCTGAGAAAAATGAGTGACATTATTTGACACATACGCACATACATACACACACATACACACACATACATACACACATACACACACACATACAGACTTTTTCCGATCTCGACGAACTGAGTCGAATGGGATATGACACTCGGCCCTCCGGGCCGGGATTAGGTTGACGTTTTTCAGAGTGATTGCATAACCTTTCTATATGAGAAAGGCAAAAATCGATTTTTGGCTCAGTACAATATACATAACCCCATTAGAAAAATCAGTTTTCCCACCACAATGCATTGATTGAAGAATTTAGATATTTTATTAACAGAGCATTAGCAATAATTCGTTGGTATGTCTATTTTATGGGCCATTTTTTCGCCTTCCCATTGATTTGGATTTCTAGCACTGATGTTGTCCTATGCTGATTTGAGTGATTCTCTGAGTCCTGCCACTATCCCATGTAGTATGTGTTATCAAAAACATCGCGAAGCATCAAGTTCTAAACGATATAATATCCGAAGAGAGTGATAAGAGTTATAAGAAATGTCTCATCACACTGTTAGGTGGATTAAAAGCGTTTTTTTTACAAAGGAAAAGAAAGTTTACAGCTATCTTAAGACTAGAAATAAGATTCAATATACAAGAGAGGGCCAAAAGATTTTTTATGAAAAAATTTAAAACAAGGGATTCACTTTGATATACAAGAGGGGGACTATTAGTATTTTACGAATTATTTTACGGTTATCTTAAAACTAACAATATAGTTTAGTACACAAAAGTAATCACAGAATTATAAAATAGGGGAACCCGGGGCTATTAAGACTATTATTCGGAGAAAATAGCAAGACTTTCTAACTATCATACATATTCGTGGAACCGCTATCCTGAAACATTAATTTTGAGAGCTAAAGTTGATTCTTTGTTCTTTCTAGAAAGGAGATAGGGTGATGTGCCTATTATGGCAGTAGAGCCTATTGTGACCCTATTTCGTACCCCTTGGTTTCGAACCAAGCATATGAGATAATGACAATATCGATTTGGCTAAAACAGGTGTGCAAAAAAAGCTCAAGTTATATTCTTTATTTGTTGTGCACATACGTATTTAGAACTATCCACTAAATCCAACTTTTAATTAAAACAAAATCACCTTATTGAAATATCTGCTGATCCGCCTCACTCGCGTAGTGAACCGAAACAGGACGCAACGGCGCTTAGCAAAATAAACACTTTCGAGCCAGCATTTACCGCCTCATATCTCGTTATTCCGGCACAAATATATTAAATATTGCACTGATACATACCTTTATTTTAGCTGGAGAACCTTTTTACGATTATTTCGCTTTAAAAGCACTCATCAAACACTAGAATAGGCCTAGTGTTATAATAGGATAAAACTAAATACGGGGGTTCCTATTATTGGCATGTTTTGCTGATACACTACCACAATCAAAACCAACTTTTTGCATCCATCATACAGAAAAGAATCACCAGTGCGGCCAAACCAAAACATGAACTTGAAAACATAATGTTATGCAATTTCAGGTATAAGTAATCAATTATTTCAAGTTATTCAACTAATTGTTGATCGCAGATATTTTATTTTCATCTGCACATACAATTTGGATCGGGAGGAAGTAATGTGTGATGTGAACTTTATATTCCAGTTGTTAACTTTCGCATGGTTATTTCCTGCATGCGCAGTTCTGGGCGCTCTTCTACTAACAGCTGATGAGTTTCTTTCGTGTGCGTAATGTTTACGTTTGTTTTGATCGGCTGAAAAAAGCAGAATAATTCGTTTTACAAATCACGCGTTGGCGTCCATGATCTGGATACCTAGTTAGAACGACGCAAATGAAATATGAGGCATTGCGTTTCAACTAGATTGTTTTTCGATGAGGTGGAAATCGGCACACCCATGAGGCGATAATTGGAACGTTCAGGTGGGAATAGATGCACAGAATAGAACATTTATTTTCATTTATGCTGAAAATTGAGACAATTCTGCCAAATAAGCATTATACAGATGTTTAAGAAACAGTACACTGATACTTTATTCTGAAAAAGGTTATAGGTAATATGGCTTCTTTTTAAGTTATTCAAAAAATAGTGCGACCCTCTCCATAATGGTGCCAAAATAGGCTCATCACCCTACAACGTGTTTCGTTGTTTTGCCATTCTCAAAACAAAAATTATTATAATGCAAAAACCGTGATTAAATCAAAGTGAAAACATAAAAGGTAAGTATTTTGGAAAGCTTGAGGCTCCTATTTTACGGAATGATTTTTGTTTGGGTGAAAGCAGAGATATTTTCGAGACGCCCACCACTTTTGTGCGATATGAGCGTACGGGGCTATTCGGACCCCCTATTCCGTCAACCACCGTTCAGCGGCTTGCGGCTGCGCACACCATTGGACACTCCATAGCAAATAAAATACATGGGCCGCCAATCGATAGCTGTGACATACCAGATTAAGTTTTTGTAAAGCAATTTATTTATTTTTTTGCTTCTTAAGGGGAGTCTCTTGTAACTAGTTCATAGGTAAACATAATTCCATTGTAAAAAAATTAAAGAAAAATGACGGTCTGAATTGCCCCGTAGGGAGGTCGGAATTACTCCTACATTGTAAAAGGCTGGAAAAACGTAGAGGTTTGCAAATCGCCGCCTAGCGCTGCCATTGAGTGGTGTAAATGAACCTTTTATGGCACCAAAATGTAGCTGAGGTTTCAAACTAACAATTAGGAATTTTGACCTGTAACTTTTTTCACATCTATCCACCTAAAGGGGCGATTTGCTTAAGTAGGTCCGAATAGTCCCGGGTTCCCCTATATTTCATGTCTTCGTTAACTGGTTCTTGTATCCTAGTCACGACATACCATTCGTGCTCATGAAATAGTTCACAAAATCATTAAAGATTATTGCTGTCTCATGATACCTAGTACAATAGTCAGGAATCACACATCGTGTTCGTGAAATCCACGAAATCATAAAGTATTCATGTACTCGTGAACTGATTCATGATTGCTAGTACTTGATTTACGATCTATTTTGCGTGCTGGTGACATGTAGAAGATATTCCTAATCATTTTCAATTTCATGCAACATGGTAATGAAATTTTCACGTTAACTATTTCATAAAATTCGGTGTATTATTCGTAGAATTTTCGTTCCATGCACTTTTTCATGAAATGTCCAGCTGCTAGCGACCAATAATAGGTACGATCACTAGATATAAAAGAACATCGTTATTCTTTTGATAAGGTTCAGTGTGTTTCATTTGTTCATCGATTTCAAATCGGCATATAACACAATCGATCGAGATCAGCTATGGCAGATAATGCACGAGTACGGTTTTCCGGATAAGTCAAAGTCAAAGCGACGATGGATCGGGTGATGTGCGTTGTTCGAGTATCAGAGACACTCTCGAGTCCCTTTGAATCTCGAAGAGGGTTACGGCAAAGTGATGGTCTATTGTGTCTGCTGTTCAACGTTGCGTTAGAATGTGTAATAAGGAGAGCGGGAATAGACACGAGTGGTACGATATTCAGGAAGTCCGTCCAGCTTCTTGGCTTCGCCGACGATCTGGACATAATGGCACGGAACTTTGAGGAGATGTCGGAAACGTACATCGGATTGAAGGCTGAAGCCAGCAGGATTGGACTTGCCATCAACGTTTCGAAGACAAAATACATGAGAGGAAGAGGTTCTTGAGACGACAATGTGTCATCCCGAGTTCGGATTGACGGTGACGAAATCGAGGTAGTCGACGAATTCGTGTATTTGGGCTCACTGGTAACCGCCGACAATGATATCAGCAGAGCAATTCAGAGACGGATCTTGGCGGGAATCGTGCCTACTTTGGACTCCGGAGGATGCTCCGGTCGAACAAAATTCGCCGCCGCACGAAGTTGGTTATCTACAAGACGCTGATTGGAAAGGTTGTCTGCTACGGCCACGAGACTGGAACTGTGCTCGTGAAGGACCAAAGTACGCTTGGAGTTTTCGAACGAAAGGTGTTGCGTACCATCTATGGTGGCATACAGATGGAAGACGGAACGTGGCGCAGGCGAATGAGCCATGAGTTGCATCAGCTGCTGGAAGAACAATCCATCGCGCATACTGCAAATATAGGACGTTTGCGGTGGGCTGGACACGTCGTAATAATGTCGGACGACGACCCGGTGAAGATGGTTCTTGAGGGCGACCATACAGGAACAAGAAGACGTGGCGCATAGCGAGCACGGTGGATCGACCAGATAGAGGACGACCTGCGGATCCTTCGAAGACTGCGAGGCTGGCGACAAGCAGCAATGGACCGAGTAGAGTGGAGACGGCTTTTGCATACAGCAAGAGACAACAAGGCTCTAGCCTCAACGGTAAGGTAAGTAAGGTTCAGTGTGTATTGTCTGGACAGAAAACGAAAACTGCGCTGAGCACTACAAATCGTGTGATATAGTTCACAGAACAAGATACCGCGAATCAGTCACACTTGTATGATAAAGTTCATATTGTCACGTTACTCCGACTATAAAAACCGGTAGTATTAAAAAAATAGCAGATCCCGATATGTCGAATAGAAATTAAAATACCATGATAAAATTTCTGATATCATCAACATGAGTCACATTACTATGCGTGTAAAATTCCAAAGTAAGCTCTGGAATAAAATGGCATGATAGCGCGAACAGAAATTACGAAAACCGTGACTAAGATCCTGAAATCCTTAATACAAATCACACAACTCTTGACAAAAATATGTGAAATCTTGCCAAACATGAATCACTCTACTCATGACTAAAATATCACGATATCGTGAATAGAAATAACGGAAATCGCGACAAAGGTCCTGAAATCATGAATATAAATCCCACAACCTGACAGAAAAATCCGATGGTAGACTCATGAATAAAATAGCACTGTAACGTGAATGGTAACAAAAACAAAATATGTCCAGAGAACAACAATGATAACCCAACCAAACATTCTAATGTAACGCCATGTATATATTCGGGGCGAACTATTTTTTTTATAATTAATACATTTATTTAGGCCCAGATGCGGTAGCTCTAAGAGGTCGATTGTTCGTTTTTTTACAATAAATTAAAAAAAAACATCTAAGTTGAATTTTTCGTCTCGTTCAGGCTGCAAATTAAGGTTCGATTCGTTTGTCTTCTTTCGCGTTATCGTTCACGTCCATATCCTCATCCGTACTACTTTCCTGCTGCTCGCGGTCGGATGTTCTAGTTTGTGTCTTACTCTTATGAGTCGTTATAGTAGATTTTTTTTTTCACCTGTCGCCTTTTTGCACGAGTAAAAATTTCTGTTGAACAAATACAAAATAGTTATGGAAATTGTTCATGAAGCTGAACTAGCCAGTGAATAACTGCATCAATACATTAACCAAGAAGCCTGTGCCTGAACCTTGAAGATCCTTCGATGTCCTATCAATGATAATAAGGGTTTCTTCTGCCTACTTATTGCCAACAGAGGAGGAAAGAAGGCTTTTCCGGATTCGTTTGTAGTTCAAGAGAATTGGTCCAACTGTTGAGTCCGATGGCCGGCCCAGGGCCTCCGCTGGAGAGCTCCAGCGCAACAGCGGTGAAGGCGCTTTGCAGCTGTTATATCGTCTTAAAACCTTTATTGGCGCGAAGCATTCAGTAGTAGTCGAGTGCGGCACAATAACGGAAGCATTGATGATGACAGTGGCGCTATCGGAGTCTACGCCAGCTTCTGTCAGCTGAAACAGATGTGTCAGCTCTGGTGTTCCATCGCTGGAAGTGGCTCCGTCCGAAGCTCTCTGATTCTCAGTCGCTTTGACGTAGGACTTTTTGGGACCCCAGATTTATTGTTGGTGAGCTCGTTCTGATTTTTTATTATATAAATAGTGTTATCTTTATAGTTATCTAATCCTTTTCAAATTGGAAGCGCTTTGGAGATTTTTTGAAAAACATTTTTTCGTTTTTTTGTTATTGGTCTAAATCTAGTGAGAAATGTGTAATGTGTGTCGACCACATGTATATTTTCAGAGTTACATGCGGCTTAAGTCGAAATAAAAAAAAAATTCAAAAAATTACGAAAATTATTCTTGTCAAACTTTGGTCGCTTGAAACATCAATAAATTTATATTTGGTTTACACCTATTGCATAGAGCGAGTAAAGGCGCTTTAACCTAGGCTTAACAAGCCAGGGCAAGGTGTAAATACCTCTGTCCCATCCCAAAGGACCAAAGGAGTGACATTAACCTTCTTAACCAAGTCACTCCCAACGATTTATCATATCCCCTTTAAACTGAAACGGTCGGTACGGTTGTCCTCGTTTCTTCCTCCTTCGAGATTCAAAATTCGCTAGTTTGATTATTCATTAAATGAATAATTTAATTACTGTATAATTTTGAATCACCTTTAAAACAAACTCTGCACAGTAGGCCTGGCCGTTTTAATATTTGCGACATATTACATATAATTTGCTTCAAATGTTAATATTGACAAGAAAAATACTAAAGTGTAACTGCAGTGTTTTTCAGGATGCTTTTCAATACTGGCTGTGTAAGGGTTAGAATAGAATAGAATTACTCTTATGAGTCGTTATAGTATGTTCGTATTTTTCAACATTCGTGTTGTTGTTGTTGGTTGTTGCTGCTTGATCCGGAGATGTTGGTTTTGCAGCTGTTAGTGGTTTAGCGTACGATGGTAGTGCTGATTTCAGGTGTATTGATTGAGTTTTCCTTAACAGTTTCTGCGCAAGGTTTTCCGAGGTGCAGCGCCTTCGTGCAGAACTCGCACGTAGGAATTTGCCCTGGGTACGTGAATAGTGATGTCTGATGAATGGGAACATCGTCACTTGCTTATAATTTATAGGGGAACCCGGGGCTAGTCGGACCTACCTAACCAAATCCCCCTTTTAGGTGGATAGATGTGAAAAAAGTTACAGGTCAAAGATCCTAATTGTTAGTTTGAAACCTCAGTTACATATTGGTGTCGTAAAGGTTCATTTGCACCACTCAATGGCAGCGCTAGGCGACGATTTGCAAACTTCTACGTTTTTCCATCCTTTTACAATGTAAGGGTAATTCAGACCTTCCTATGGGGCAATTCAGGCTGTCAATTTTTTTTTTCGCGATGCAATTATGTTTACCTATGGAATATTTAATGAAGAAACTCCATAAGAAGCACAAAAAAAATGCATTACAAAAACTTAATCTGGTTAGTCACCCCTGTCGATTGGTGCATCATGTGTTTTCTTTGCTGTGGCTTGTGCAATCGTATGCGTAGCCGCAAGCCGCTGAACGGTGGTTGATAGAATAGCGGGTCCGAATGGCCTCGTACACTCATTTCGCATAAAAGTGGTGAGCGTCTTGAAAATATCTGTGTTTTCATCCAAACAAAAATCATTCTATAAAATAGGACTGACTATTTCTTCACTTTCATTTGTGATTTTGATCGCGGTTTTACGATTATGATGATTTTTGATTTGAGTATGGCAAAAAATTAAACGCGTTGTATCTCCTTTCTAAAAAAAACTACAAGGGCCCTATGGGATTACACGAGCTGTAGACGTACGACTGCACTACTTAACGTAAAATATTTATTTTCTTAGTACATTTAGAGTAATTATAAATAAAAATATTTCTTACGTATAGTATAAGCACAACCAATCAACATCTAATGTTACATATTTGAATAAAACGTTCTTAGTTATCAGGTCATTTCCTTTGTAGAAGGCGGTCGAATCCGATTAAACTTATTTGAGAAGATTTGAAGAAAGAATGCAGAAAACCGCGACCGAACTAATATCAGGAACTGTTTTAAATCTTTATAGCACAATATCAGCTTTGAAAAAATGTAAAAACTTTTCGATTGTGCGCAGTAAAAAAAACCCTGGATCGGTGAAGAAAAATCAAATTTTAGACAATATAATACAATTCATGAATAGACCAAACTTTCTAGTTATCTTTTGCCATGATTGTAACTTTCTTAAAGTACGCATACAAATATAGCGAATGCAGTCTTAATCATATATCGAAGCTATAAATATATAAGTGTCGAAAACAATTTTATATATGGACTTAGATGCGTTTTTTCAACGGTTTTTTGAGCGGCAGTATATTCATTTATAAATCGGCTTTGTAGTATGTACTTATTACCAGAATCTAAATAGGATAGGCTGAGTAGAAATGAATCACGTGAAATCAATGAATTGATCGAACGTAAATAATAAACATTCACTGTGCTTTCCATCGATTTGCGTAAATTTGTTGCTAAGAAAGTTCGCAACGAAAGCACAGACTGCTATTATGCAGGCTACGCATGCAACCGCTAACGAACCTACACATTCGCATCAAACATCAAGCGAACAGTGTTCAGTTGTACAATGCTCGAATCAAACAACTGTGTCTACGAACACACATGTCCGTACACGAATGGAAGATACGCACAAAGCAAAATGAGTCAACGTTGATGATGATAGAGAGAGAGCGAAAGAGAAGTAGTACTACGACGCTATGTTAACCGTGTTTGCACATGGAGCTCGACTGTACAAGAGTTTTTATGTACGAATTATTGCTTTTGAGATTTTACATAAAAGTGGGCTTGAAACGAGCACAACACAAAAGAAAGCATGGTGTTTCAACGGACAAGCTCAGTCGCGTGTTGAACGGAACTGCGTAGCGTACCTCCATAGCCAGTGAAACGAACTTTTTACTCAGCTACACTGGCTGCCGATCAACAGGCAACTGAGCTTTTCCGGCCAAATCCGTTCTTTAAATAGTCGATGATGATGTCATTCATAAAAGCATTGCGCGCTAGGCACATAAATCTGGCGTGCCAGACTTGGGTAGCGCTACCTTCTGTGTGCAAATGAATGGTATTTTGACTATATTATACATTATTTAAATTTTTAATACCAAAATTCTTTGGGTTTATCTATTGGAATCTGTTCTTAGAAGTATTTCGGAGCGATATGTGCAAAAAATTGAAAATGTATCCTAAGATGGCTGAAATATAAACGTTTAAAACATGACCTGTATGTAGCATTTTTGTTGATTTTGCAAAGTTGAAAATATTGAAAACAAAGACGTAGTCCTACGTCGAAATGTTTAAGACCTAATCGCCTTTTCAAACATGAATACAAAGTTTGTGTTTAATTTTTAAGTGTTTTCAAATTTTACAGATCTATCTCACTCAAGCATTTAAATAGCTAAAAATTATTGAAATCTATTTCACTTCAATTTTAAATGAATCTAGACTAATTATTTACTATTTGCTTAAAATTAGAATAAGTTTTTATGTTTTAAAATCTGATCCATATCTCCAGATCAGAAAGTTTGCGCCAAATGTTTTGTGCTTTGCGGAGCAACTTACACTTGAATTTTCATGAAGTCCTAAATTCGGAGCCGTAGAAATCAAACCAAAGCAGGAACCCTTCTTTCTAATCTAACTTGCAAAGTAGCAAGAATAAAAAACGGCAAGATGTGATCCAGAAATGAACATCAAGGACTAGCGAAAGCCTTAATTACAATCAGAACGGCCTTAGTCTTTGATTATATATCTATTTTTTCGTATAGAGAGGATATGCAGCGGTGATCGGTGAACACGGAACAGTGAAACGCGACGGCGGTGGTGCAGGTTGAAATAAATGCAACAGAGGCGTCGGACGAGAGTAAGGCTGACCGGGCTGACGTTGATTATGGGTGAGGTCTCGTAGGTTTCGGCTGGTCAATCTGGACAAAACAACGGAGAACGAGGTAAGCTCATCCGCAGCCAGGAGACGCAGTTGCACTACAAGCTGGGCTATAATTTTCATTTAGGATTTTTTTCCTACTTGTTAAACTCGGCCGTTCGCCTGTTGTTTTGTTCGTTGCTTTATCTACCCCTCCCCCCATTCATTGCCATGAATGGTAAATGGTCAAAACGCAAACGAACGCGAAGGAAAGGACAACCGAGCGAGCAGAAGCCGTTGCATGTTTTGCACATCAAAATTATACATTTCGGAATTGAGATTCGCCGCGTTGCACATGTTTATTAGCCACAACACGTATCGGGGCCGGAGCAGGTGGAAGATCGTCCTGTACGATTCCTATACTCATACAGCGGACTGGGGTGTGCTGGATGGTAGATCTTGCTTGCTTGCGGTTTGGCAACTTTTTTTTTATTCATACATACACCGAGTAGAGCCTGAAAAGAATGCTTGGTTTGCCACTGGCAGTGCCCTCTCTGTGCGGCCAAAGAATGCTTTCAATCCGCGTAAAAGCTTGGTTATTCTGAGCGAGTGTGGAATTTTAATCAAACTATAATTATATTTCATTCAATGAGGGGATGAGGATGGGGGTCTACTCATGAATAGTTGCATAATCAACGTATGAGAAAGCAAATTTTTTTCTCGTATGTGACATAAGTTAAACTGTGAATTATTGTCCATTATGCGCACTGCAAGTCTATCATTACGACGAAATAACATTCGATTTCTCAACAACCTGGGGTTCAGTTCAATCTCCGTTACTAATTTTAGACCCACCACGCTAATTTTCAACACTTCACGACACTTTCATTCCCATTTCCTACTTCGCTGTCGTGCAAAAAAAAATCAAGTCTCTCAAACACAACAGGAAACTCATCGGCAACTATTCGAAGGTGTGCAAAGGGAAACGATTCAACGGACTGAAGAGGAATGCCGCGCAAGATATTTGATTAGGTCGCTGCTCAGTCAGCGGACCATCCGGTTTAACGGAACGCGACCCGATCGGCGCAGAGCTAACCGATAATTAGTTTCTGCTGCGCGTTGAACTCCAAAAGTATGGCGCAGCCTGCTGCAGGCTATCATATTTTATTGGACATTTTCGGCAGTTTTTTTCTTGCGGTGTGTGTGTCGCAAGTCAAAATTGCGATCAAACTTTCACCTGCATCCAGCCCATGGTCCTTTTCCAGTTTAATTACGCCTCAATTGTCACGGGTCCAAAGAAGAAACGAAATCGTCATTTTTTATTGAAACAGTAAAGACACGTTTATTATTTGTTCGATTCTCATTTAAACCTATCCTCGTGCAGAACTTTTCACTACAGACAAAAATTGAGGAAAAGTATTTCAAACCAAGAAGTCATCTTGCGTTACGAACAAGATGGAAACGTGTCAACGCACGCAACGCGTACCTACTTCAGTGAACGAGTTTCCAACTGCCATTAGAGGATCGTGTTTGTATGACAAAAGTAAACGTGAATTGCGATCCCCTACTTTTTAATTCGACGCCGGTCGTGAAAAGTTGCGTTGCCTGTTGCTGGCTTCATGGCGAGACAGGGCTCGTGTATTAGTTCTATTGTATCAATAGAGAAGTTTTTCTTTCGAAATAAGATTTTTTTTATACAGTCAGCAGGTTTTCACATTGCTGCACGCAATGACTTCGGTTAGCAACGGACAAAAGTGCGTCCAATTTACTAATGTCGTATTTACTTGAAGCGAAACTAAGTCATGTTCTAACCTCTACAGCTGTTAAAATGTACGAACTGACACCAACCCCAAGGTTGCAGCCTGACTTAGTTTCAGGGTAACGCAAAAACGCCATAAGCATACTGAACTCTCAGCACTGTTCTTAGTAGTTAAGTAACATTTTCGTCATTTCATTTTCACTTCTCTATCTAATTAATCTATTTCTCCATCAAACCTCAAGTTAGGATGCGAATTATTGTATAAATCCTATGTCGCCAAACAGTGCTGATATGGCAAGCAATTTTAATTTCATAAGTGTGTTATATTGGCTACCCGTTTCATATCAACGGATTAAACCACATTCTTGACGGACCTTACTTGTAGTTAATATCTAAAATTATGGTGATAGAGTAAGTGTTTTTTTTTAATTTGTTCTATAAGACATATACGCAACTGATAGTAGACGTTCATCTGATTTTCGAGCCCCAACCAGGAAGATTTTTTTTTGCAGTAACGCGTTTTGTGCCGCTGAATGATTAGACCTGACTCGAACCTATTATTGACCAGTAATATTACTATAGAGTTTAATTAATAAATTTTGAGAAATAAGTTTAATTACTTAAGTTTATGACGAAAACGTCACGGGACACTTATTTTAATCGACCTTGATCGTGTGAATGATCGCGTCGAACAGCCATTTTTGTTTTGGATAATGCCCGTTTTCGGATTTAATCATTCTTCTTAGTACTATCATGATCCACTTAAGCAGTCGCGTTTTAGCCAACAGGCACTTATCTTTGGAATTCGCAATTCAACATTCGAATCACTTGGAGGAAATCTCCCTGAGGGTCTGATATGAGGTAGACACGCTAAAAAGAAACAAATCATAAGGCGATTAAAAGCTGGTGATGCGAAATTCATTATCTTGTAGCCAGATGCTATTGCTGGGAGGAGATCCCCTCTTCCCGCGGAATGTGCGTAAAGGTTTCTGTTTACGGGTTTACCCAACCCAGTTTAGCTCAGAAATTTTATAAATAAATTATTCTAAATTTATTATAAATTGTATAAATTTATAAATTTTAAAAATAAAATGGATTTTTCAAACCTTATAAATTTTATAAAACATATTTTACAAATTTATGATTTCAATAACTTTTATAAATTTTGCAAATATTAGAAATTTTTATTCCCAAAATTTTATATTTCACATATTTTATATATTTTATATAGAAATACTACAAAATATAAGCATAAAATTTCTTTAAAAAATTATAAGTTTTTCAAAATTTTACGAGTTCTTTATAAATCCTTTTTAGTAATATTATAGACTTACTATTTTTCGAAAAAAAAATCACTCACTTTATTATTTTGATAAATTTAGTGAATTTCCCTATATGATTGATAATTTTATTTATATCTATTATGCATAATTAATGCCAAAGGCTTTAAATAATAGAATAAATTTTTGCTGATTTTTTTAATTGAATTATATTTAGAATTAGGGACTAATTCTACTAATACTACATTAATTCGATGTATTTTTTATTCAAATATTGTGACCATTTCGCTCATTTGTTAATTTTAATCATGATGTTCGATGTATTCAAATATTTAGTTTTACACATTTTGTTCCTTCCATTCATTTCGTTCATTTTAGTATTTCCTTCGTGTATTTTATTGTATCAGCTACTTTTATCATTTTACTTACTTTCATTGATTTTATTAATTTTTCACCATTGAACCATCAAGCCTTTTTAGATACACCAAAATCGACGTTCAATTGGCCATAACGTTTTTCTTTTTGATTTTGATGCAGATGTTTGCAAAAGAACTGGAAATTTTACTAATTTTCGAAAAAAAATTACGATAGCATTTGGAGCTATAACCCCGAAATAAATCCAGATTACAGTGCACAATGGTCCAGAAGACAAATTTAGCAAGAATATTGAGATTTTACTAAAACTAATAACTTACCTTATTAAGCCTTCGGGTAAGTTTCTGTTGTTTATGAGCCCCTTCTTTTTGTTAAACCGACAGTCGGGGTGGTTCTAATTTTACCAACATCGAAAAAATAATTTGTTAATCATTATAGCTAGCGACAATCGACCTTCAGCGAAGTAGTAGAACAACAAAATTTAGTAGTTTGCCGAAGACACGCAAGCTTTATCTTTCATACTTTTCATCTTACAACAAATTTAAACTCAAAGGTTAGGGTGTTTCTTCGAGTTTCTTAGAAAAATTATATTATTGAAATTACTGTAATGATTTAAAACTGAAGTAGTCTTCAGACAACTTTAAGACTGCTTCAAGGCGAATAAATTGTTCTTTGAAACACCAATATCACTGATTGGGGCAAACAAAAAAATATTCTTTTCAAATGCATATATGATCATAATTCGAGTTATAATAGAGCAAAAAATTGCGCACATGATATTTTTAAAAATTTTGCCACATTCATTTAACAAAATCTTGAGTTTTGATGTATTAGAAGATAAATGGTCGCCCAAAAAACTTCGAAAAACATCTAAAGGTATGTTATGCTACGTTCTTACTAGTCAAAACGTGTTTTTATTGTTTCCAATTATTATACGTATTATACGTGGTTTAACTCTGTAGTCTAAACATAGTATTAGAAAAAATGAAAACTGCAAAAGTTTTATTAAAAATTGGGTTTTTCATTAATTGAACCTTGATAGCATGTTGAAACTACTTTCACGGTGGACAATATAACAGATATAGTTTCGTTTTCATTATAAAATTTTGCACTATACAAGACTTTTCCCTTATTTTAAATAATAGGTAGGGTGACTCTAATTCTACTAAAATCAGAAAATTTACTTTTAAGTGGTTCGAGATAGTTTCGCAGCCTTCCAGAAAATTGAAGAAAAACAAATTTAAAAAAAAAACTTTGTCCGAGACACTGGAACTCTATGTCTTGTACTTTTCATTTTACAAGAAATTTATCAAAAAAATCAAAAGAAGAGATACTGACTCCTGCGTTGCAGAAGACAAAGAATTAAGTAGCCGGGACACTCTAAGCTTGTTCATTGACCCTACTCCACGCTTTTCTAAACTTTCTTAAATCCTTGCTCTTCCTTGAGTACTATGCCTCTTAATATTTGAAAAAAATGGTTCACCTTTCAGTCCCTTTCTAGTTATATGTCGTTACAATATAAAAAAATAAAAAAAAGGAAAAAGATTGACTCATTGTAAGTCGTTAATAAAAATGGAATTTTTTTTATTTAAATAACTTTTGCAGTTTTGATTTTTCGTTAACGGGTCCCATATGTTGAGGTCGACCAAAAAATCGATTTTTTTAATTTTTCTATCGTAAAGTTCAGGTGCTTAAAAAAGTTTTCTCAGATTTCTATAGGAATCGGTGTAGTAAACGCAACGCGTTTTTCATCTTTGCGGTGACTGCAGTTCCCGAAAAAGTTTTCCACCGATTTTAAAACTTTCATAACTTAGCTGATGTTTTAAAGCAAACCGTTTTTAAAGGAACACCCTAAAGCTTACATTTGAATTTCTCGTACCTGTAAAGTATAAAAAATGGAGCCTGTGTGTCTTCAGAAAATTTGTCTAAAATGATGCGCTACAACTTCATCGATAACAGTCAAGCTCCCTCTAGCTCGAAAGTCGAATCTTTAAAAAAGTTAATTTAAAATCTTACTAAAATTAGAAGCTTCTGTTTAAACGGAAAAGAGCCCTGAAAAGTACAATACCTTTCGTAAGCACACTGTAAAGCTAAGTCATTTAGTTTTGGCCAAATTTAAATATGTATAGGGCATTATTTTTGCTGTGTTAGATGTCGCTCGTGTTGCATGAATTGGATGCACGGTAGAGAATATCGTTGACGATATTGTAATGTAAATTTTAATTATTTTGACAAGGAAATGATGCGTAATTTTGCGCGAAATACGCCAAAACGAAGTGAAGAGACCACAAACAACACAATTGCATCTGTTCGACATAACGTGCACGTGTGAAAGGAAAGTGCTTATCATCAATGAAAGCGCACTAGATAAATTGTGTGAGTTAACAATATAACAATTTAAGGTGTGGTTGAAGTAGATAATCGAAAAAAACATAATCGAAAAAGAGAAGGCAAAGCTATCCAAAAGATTGCTCCGAATCGCAAACGCGATCGTTGCACAGCTAAGCAACCACATGAGCCGGAAGGCACAACTTCAAATCTACATTCTGGCGACGACGAGGATACCGAAGAAAGCACAAAAGCAAAAGCAGCCAGCTGCTGCTAAAAACATGTTTTTATAACATTTCCTTCCGCGGTTTCATGATTTTTAACATCATCTGCCACTTCCCCATTTTCTTACCTGCATGCCGTCAATAAATTTCATTTATTATTTTTCATTTTTAAATAATCTGCAGTATTCATACTCTTCAAATAAAAGTTGGACCATTTATTTTCTAAATTCGTGTAAATTGTTTTATTTAACCCCGACTAAAGCGACTCGATTTTTTTTAGTCAGGTATAAATTCCTGCTAAATTTATATTCTGGACCACTGAGCAGTGGGGGTACCAACATTTGGATATTTTCAGTTTTTCCTAAATATTTTCAAATCAACGCTCGAATTTCACATTTTTCGACAAGAATTTGATGGGAATGATCTTCGTACACAATAATTGCAGTTAATATGTGGGATATTCGAATTAGCTAGGGAGGGGTTCCCAAAAGTGGTCAATCATCAGCTTACTTTGCATATGCTTTATTATATCAGAAACACCCATTTATTAAAAAAAAACGATGTCAAATAATCGACTTAGTATAGTAAGCGATTCATTCAGTAATGTTTTAATATAGATTTGCCACTTTCTGACCAGTTCCACCAATTCCGGAAATCCGCCTCCAGGACCAAATTTTTTTTTAAATTCTGTCATGTGACAAATTAAAAACATCAACTCTATGTTCTTTGAAGAATGCCATCTTATATTAAGGCATCTGGACACATGTTGACACTTGACGACCGGTTCCAAGAATTGCGGAACACATTGCATTTCCAGAACGAATTTTAGTTTTTATGATTATCATGGCTAGTAGTACATCAAAAACCATCAATTCGATGATCTACGATGAAAGCAATCCTAATTATTAATATGAAGACTAGAGTGACAAAAAATATGACCCCTATCTGCCCACCCCTGAGTCGATTCCTAGTGCCACCAGGAGTACTTGCTCCAATTTGAAGCAGATCGGACAAGTCTTGCTACCAGACCAACTTGCATGAAGTTTGTATGGGATTTTTCGACAATTTACATAGAGAAAACCCACTAGCACACATTTTCGCCGATAGGTTGCACTGTATGCATTGTATTACCACTGCAAACGAAAATAAGAAATTTTGTCGAAGACTGCTTGTTATTCCGGCTTTGTTAAAAGAAGTTATTAAACTTTTAACGAAGTGATGCCTGAATCAGTTTTGCATGGCGCCTAGCAGTGCATGGTTGTGTATCAGAAGTCGATTCCCACGAATTAAACATTTTTGTGATATAAAGGCTAGGTTTAGCTCAATAGCATTTTCAAATGAATTATACTAAACAATGCGAGCCATGTTTTGGTTAGAAAGTTTTAGTTCCACGTGTTACCGCATAGTGAGCGACAACACAAACTTTTTAAAGGAGAGATATAGAAATTAGGTATCTTCTACAAAGTTGTAGAACAATGTTTATTGATGTTATTGTTCCGTGGATTCGGGAACGCATATAAAGCAAAACCTTGATACTACAATACGTTACGCAACTTAGTATATTTGTTCAGTTTTCCAAACAATATTCTTGTCGACAAATGTGGAATTCTAGCGTTATTTTGAAAATATTAGGAAAAACTGAAGATGGCCAAATAGAACCAAATGCAATTTGTAAAGCATTTTTGAAAATTTCTGGAAACCGGACTATTTTCGGTTCTTCTGCAAAAAAAATTCCCCAAAAACGATTAAACAGAAAAAAGTTATAGCCAATTTATCAACGATGTTGGTGTATCGTAGAGGGCTTTGGTTGTTTGAAGGTCTTGATTTATTTTATTTTCTTGCTATGTAACGATTTAATCAGCTTAATAAATTAAAGAATTAAATCAGATTCATTGATTTTCTTCATTCTATCTTTTTTGTATTTTTATTAAATGATAATTTAATGATTTAATTTAATTTGTAAATATAGTTATTATTTAAATAATAGATAAAGTTATTAATTTTGCTGCTTCATTTAATGTATACTTTCTATTCACATTAATCATTTTGAATATTTTTTTTTACTATGTTTCATTTTGAATATCTCTGAAGGATGGCGTGACCTATAAGCAAACAACGCTAATCACATATCCCGGGCAGACCCCAACATGCTAATTCTGTAACCATACAGCCCACTACGGAAAAACATGCGCCGAAGCAACTAGTCAAAACTCATCTACTACAGCCAACTCTAACAAGCAGCCACCGACGCCTTCAGATAAACCAAAAGCAACGATCTAATTAACCAATGGTGCAGGTACAACGACCACGACAACCGCTCCCAAACCAACAACTAGCATCGCTAATAAAGAAGCAAATACCGATGAAGACGGATTTACAACAGGACCCGTAAGACCAAGAAACAAATAAGAACCTCTGATCGTGAGCAGCAAGAAAGCAGTATCGATGATGAAATGGACGGGAACGATAACGCGAGTGAAGGCAGACTGAATGACCCCCAAGCGACTTCACCGCAGAGGAAAAGGATCTCAACACGCAGCAGCAAACTGCGTCAACAAGATTTGGCAGATAGACATTCTTAATTCCTTTTCATTTTTACTTATTGTAAAAAAATAAAAGACCTACGGCTCAGTTGTGCTAACGCATTGAGTCGTTTCAAATAAAAAATCATTAAATTAAAAAAAAATTATTCGCTGCCTTTTTTGGTAATATTAGACAATAATCCTACCGGCAAAACCACGAAGTCTCGCAACTAAAACTTTCAACACTGAAGACATTTTTAAGAACCACCTGGCATACCTAAATCAGACCAACGATTTTAGCACTCCCTCAACCATTCACTTTGTCTTAACTCGATCCAAATGACCAAACTATTCGTAAAACCTTTCGAGCTCCTGTGCCGTAGTGTGAAACAAAACACAGCCACCACAATCTCCAATCGGAATTCGAATGTTTATGATTATGGCTTCGCTGAAGGTCTTGTCGTTCGTGGCTGGCGCTCATTAGAGATAAAAAAAATCCGGTCAAAAGCATCGCTGATTCTTCAGCTTGATCTGTTCACAAACTTATCGAGCGAGAAACGGCGAGCGAGTTAACGGTAGGCTGAGCGCTGCTATCAACGCCATCGCACAAGAGTCCGGTTTTTGAAGTTGTTGTGGTGGGTTTTTTAAAAATGGCCACCTTCATCTGCTTGCGCGATGAAGGCTGCGAGGTACGTGGAAAAAAACAAGCAAGCGGATCAACACGACAGATCGCTCGAAAGTAGGATATGTAAATATTGATAATATGATAAATACTGCGAGACTCGGCTCCAACTGGCTTAATAGGAGAAGAGGATCTTTTTTTCGACTGGCTGATTAGGTGCGTGTGTGCTTTACATCGGTGTCTTTACTAGACGTTGTTCGTGTCCCGTACCATGGATAGGTGGCCAATTTACAGGTAATCATCTAAAATTAAGATAATCGTCTTAGCTGTGGGACTTTTAGAAGCTTTTTGTTAGACTTAGAGTGGTATGTTTTAGGGCTTTTTTACTGCGCCTATGTTTTAATAGTACCATAAAAATCGCCATGATATTTATTTTGGCTGATTTAAACTCATCAGCTTTTCTACCGAACTTCGCCGCTCACCATATGCGAATTTCGTTGCAAAACATATAATCCCAAACGTATAATTATGTTTGCGGCAGCCCAACCTCTTGCAGCTCGCCACAGTTTCAGCTTTGAAACTGTTTCTTTCATGATCCTCCTCTCGCACACAAAACCGAACACGCAAAAAAACAGGTCTGTCCGGAGTGTAATGGGACGACCACTGCAAGCAATCCGGAATGACAGGTGAAAATTGAAAAGTTTCGCAGCAACACCATGTGCAACGGTCAAACCAGATTGCCGTCAGTAAGGTGAGTGCCAGAACAAGTTACGGTAGCTGTGGTTATCTCTCTCGGTGTGTGTTGCGGAACTTTGCGCTGCGTCGTTGAAAATTAAACCAAAGTCGAAGGTCAAACAAAAAGTCAACCCCGGAGCAACTGCTCAGCGCCAAAGTTTGTCTCCATTTGGGCGGTTGTGGCTTTGTTCTGTTCGACTTGGGAGGTGGTTGGATAGATGAAACTCGATACTGGTTGGCAGCAAAAAAGAAGAGCATAAACATATTATAATGAAGATCGCACTGTGTCACGACGGCAGCAGGTGGGTTGTTGGTGTGAACCTTAATCGAATATTGCCTGTAAAAACCGCAAAAACCACCCAGAACATCCTGACCTGTTGTTGTTCAAGCAAAATACGGGCCCAAGAAATCTCTGAAGTATTTGGTAGGTGTAATGATCCATTGCCTTGTAGTTTACGATGATTTTCAAGTTCTTTTAAATCTTTATAATACAAAAACTGATGGAACCTATTTTCAAATATTCCATGTTCATTTTCCTTCCAAAATCATCTCGTTTGCAAAGTTTCATTTGGCTAGAGATGAATTTGGGTAGAGAAAACATTTTTAATTGACAAAAATAAGTTCAGCTTTAGACAAATTTCAAAATCCGTAAAAAAAAATCTGATTTGGCACGAAATTCGCGATTGTAGTGAAAACTTTTACTGAAAATTTTGTGCATGCCATTTTAAGCGAATAGAAAGATATCCCAACTAAGTCCAACAGGTAGTTTTCTCTACACCAGTCACTCTTTCCGGCCTCTCCGCAGAGAGGCTGCTGCGTTAAATCGTTGATAACCGGCCCACCGATCAATGCGAACGATGGCACGTTGCTGTGTGCCACTTTCCGCGAATCGATTCGTTAATGAAGCCCATTCAACGAACTCAAAAGAATAGTTAAGGAGTGCTACTCACGGACAGATTCCTCCTACCCGGCACATTAGCATCGACTTGAGCGATCATCATCATCTCCCATCGTCCCGCTCGCTGCTGCGCTGCTTCCATCTCTTCGATAAAACATTTCGACTAGATTTTGAATTTATAAGTAAGCCATAAACAGTGGAATGTTCCGTGTTCAGATCGCCTCGAGGTCCAGCCTCGAAACGAACAAAAATATTTCCTCAAGAAAATGGCTCCTAATTTACTGGAGAGCAATTTTCGTTACACGCACCAACTTTGATGTTGATGTTGCTGCTGTTGCTTCTTCGGTGAGGCTGTTTTCTTTCGCTGGATGCCACCACTAAAGAAAATATTTTTTTTTTTTTTTTTTTTTTTTTTTTTATTTCAATTATAGAGGTTTTAACCTTAAGGTCATTCGCCTCTTCGGGTTAGAAAAATCTCTTAGGAAAAATTTCTAACCCTATGTGCGGGGTCGGGACTCGAACCCAGGTGCGCTGCGTACAAGGCAATTGATTTACCAATACGCTACGCCGACTCCCAGAAAATATTTTCCTTTTCTTCGGTCATATTCCAACAAAAACACAATAATGCTCTCGACCGCTCGATTGGATGATGAATGATTTTTCGAGTGCCGCTTGTGTCTGTTTGTCTGTTCGTCTGTCGGATTGCTCGTCCAAGTGTGGTTTCTGAAAAACTGCAATTCGCCTCTTCATAAGCGAACGGCCTAACCATTTTTGCCGGAGGAAGAGCATATCTTGAAAATCCGACTCACGCAAACTCGAACCGATCCGACGAAGAGAGTAAAAAACGTTTGTAATGACGAGATAACAATATGTTGATCCCTGGTACAAGAAGGTGAAACCGAAGGTTGCGGAGATGAAATTCAACCCCTGCCCTGACGGTGCGAAGTAAGAGCCAATTCAGCCCGAGGTAGGGCAAGGAAGCGGGGAGTCCCTCGACTTTATTTAATTAAACATGAAAGAAAAACGTAACGCATAGCCTACACACTCGTGGCGTACACAGCTTACCGAGAGCAACGCAGTTCAAGACGAACCCAAAAAAACGTGCCGTTCGATCGTTCACACACCGAGCTACCTGGAAACCCGAGATGGGATGCTTGTTTTCATTAGTTTTTTTGTTTGTACCTGAACTTCCCGCTCCGGTTACCATCGATAGCAGGACGATTTTTCAGTAAATTCCTATTCAGCCCCGCAGGGATTTTCGGTGCTACGAGTGTGTATGTGTATTTCGGTACTCGAGCTTCAGTTAGAAAATTTATGGTAAAAAATACACGAGACAATGCAGATTTGAGACATGCGATACGGAATTACATCTCAGGGGCCGGGTAGAAAAGAATGAAAATATCACAAAAACTGCCCTGGAAGCCGAAACAGCATATTGAACCCAGATCGACTCCGTCGTCGGACAGAAGAAGGTGGTGGACGGCAAAACGTAAAGTGGCTGGTGTTCGGCACCGTCGATAGAAAATCAGAATGTATGCTGCGCTTAAATCATTCATCAGTAAAAGCAGTTCAAAAAAACCCATAATTTGATCTGTTGCCGGAAAAGCAATCTTCCGCTTCGATTGATTATAATAATATAAATATTATAATATAATATAATATAATATAATATAATATAATATAATATAATATAATATAATATAATATAATATAATATAATATAATATAATATAATATAATATAATATAATATAATATAATATAATATAATATAATATAATATAATATAATATAATATAATATAATATAATATAATATAATATAATATAATATAATATAATATAATATAATATAATATAGGATATTATTAGTTGCGAATCGTTTAATCGTTGAGCACATCTCTAAATTTTTAAAGTTCGACATGAAATCGGCCAGATTCAGAATACAGTGACATATATTATTCCAGGACGTATTTACATCTTCAATGGTAATCAAGTACCACAGTTTAATTAGTAATTAGTTTTCTTTTTTTGTGAGGAAAATGCGTTTCGACCCCTTTTCATCAGTATCATGCCAGAAAGACTTGGCTGTGAGGTAGACGCTGAATCCAAAATACGGCGCGTATTCGCGAGCAAACTACTGCTCACGAGTGAAGACCCGTAAAGTATGATTAATGGTGAGAAACATGGAGAAATCAACATGTAGTACTACGTTATGTTCCTTTTCACCTTTGTTTTCGCACACGTTAGCATTGGAATAACCAAGAATTTTCAAGGTCAGAAGCCAAAACAGTACTCGCAGTCATGATCCAAGTCAAAAAATCCTGCAAACCTGTTGCAAAAACTATAGCTCCTAATAAAATTGGCGATACTGAGAGTGCTAGTCTATTCAGTTATTTTGCATACTATAATGCAAAACTTGAGCAATATTTCTTAAGGCTGCTAGGGTTGAGAGTAAAGACCCTAGGACGTAACCGATTCATGATCGAGCGAACACGTTTGTAAGTTCACTCTTGAGACCGTGTTTGTAAATTTATAAGTGGTAAAACGTTTAGTTAGTCACCTATTTGCGAGATCACGAACGTAGGTGCGCGTGGATGATCGCGAAGGTATCGAGCGTTTGTATGTTAATGTGTTTGTCGCGTGTGCTACCGTGTAGGTACTTCATGTGAATAAATTAGATTTTATAATCATGTGGCCATTCACACATTCGCGTGTATTTTTGAAGGATAGCGCGCGGACTGTGAATCTGATACTTAATTTTTAGTGTATGGTTCGGATGCTAAAAGTGAGTAAATTTTCCCATATCACTAGAGTTCCCGGTTATGTCGCTATGGAAAGTCTTGTCTAGCGCATATGAGCGTCATATTTTTATTGGTCCCACTGAAGGTAGAGATTTCCGGACGTGTGACTGATGCATTAGAGGGATTCCATGAGAAACCGGCCGACCGCAAAATATGATCATCGTCGATTCGAACGAAACTTTGTAAGTGTGTTCACTGTATGAATCTCCATGATATTCTCTGGCAATTGGAATATTTTGATACAAGAGCAATTTTTCAAAAGGGCGTAAACGTTTCTACGTGTATGAGCTTCAAATTTTTTTTGTTCGATTACTGTATTTTATACAGCAAAACTCTCTGAGAACAAGTTACAGGGAATGAATACTTTTGTCTGTCAAAAATATACAATGAAAAAAATGTTGTTATTTTTCAAAAAAACAAAAATTTATTATAAAAATTTAAATGGCGAAAAAACCCTCTTTTTTAATTTTTTATATTTTGTTACCAAAAACCTAAAGAGAAAAGAAACATTTTGAATGTGATTGCATAATGGAGAAAAAATCGGTAAAAAAGTTTTTCTAACAATAACTTCGTACATGTTTTTAAATTTCATACTAATTGACATACAAAATTGTTATTTTATTACAGAATATAATTCTAACCACCATTTAAAATCAAAATGCATTTAACAATTGGCATCACTGTTTGCTATATTCCGGTCGTCAGTAGAGCTGATAGTTTTTTTTTTTTTGATTTTTTAGTGTTTTACACTCGCGATTATTTTTATTCTCGTTTTATCTGTATATCGTTTTATTCGGTAGTACGTGTGCATTGAAATTTCGTGACTTCAAGCACGATTATATCTACCAGTGTGATTCGTGAAAGTGATTGTTTTTGGTTGTGATTTTTGTTTTCATTTGACATTATCACTGCACAGACGTTACGCTCAATTTTTTCGCCAAAAGCGACATCTGCTGGTGGGTAGTTGAGTTGTCGCACGTTGCGTGCAAGTTCGCTTCCATTGACGCACGTTACCCGTTAGCGTTTTCCTGCGCATATTGCATACCCGCTAGGCGTTATTTCTACTTCAACAGCATGGCTTGTAAGAACTGCTCGAAAGTGGTTAATGATTCTGATCGAATCACATGTCGTGGATACTGCGGAAATTCGTTCCACATGATATGCGTCAAGATGGATTATGATGTTCGTGACGTCCTGGGAACCCACCCACGGAATCTATTCTGGATGTGTGACGGCTGTGCTGACTTATTCTCGAATGATAATTTTCGTAGAATGGCTTCGCGTTGTTGCGACATAGTGCCTGACAACAATTCTCTGAAATCTATAAAGAACGACATAGCTGATTTGAAAGATGTCGTCTAAGCTCTCTCGGTTAAAGTTGCCTCAAAACCGCTATCCCCAACTATAACGCCTTGGAATCGAATTGCTGAATATAATCCAGTTTCAAACACGCCTAAGCGCAAACGGGAAGATGATTCGCTCAAAACAAAAATTCCAAATATTCGTGGATCCAAAGCTGCGTTTGAAACAATAAAAACAATTTCACCACCTGAGGAGCTGTTATGGGTTTACTTGTCAGCATTCGATCCCAGCACGACGGATGATGAAGTTTCTACCCTTGTGAAAGATTGTCTGGGGGAGAATCTGCAACCGAGAATAGTTCGTCTAGTTCCTAAGGACAAGGATCTCTCAACTTTGAGCTTCATTACTTTCAAAGTTGGCGTTAGCAAATCATACAGGGATAAGGCTCTGTCCAAAGACTCTTGGCCGGAGAACATCTACTTTCGTGAATTTGTGACCAATTCAAAAATCCAACGACCTATCATCAGGATTACGGCGGAGAAGAATCCATCTGGTGGTGAACAGTAGCGCCAAGCTGTTCCGGATAAACTCATCTGTCCAACTTCTTGTATCCCGGCGAGCGATTTAGGTTTACCTGGCGAATCGGCGACTTCTTCTGTGTCAGGTAAAGCCAAGAAGGGTATATGTCCTTCCGAAGCAATACAAGATGCTGCACGCCCTCAATGTAAATTTCACTTACAGTCTGCTGATGAACACAACTCTACCGCCGCTGTGAATCTTCAATGTCAAAAACAAAATTTGGATCCCATCGTAACGAGCACGTCTCTTCATAGCACATTCGGCTCTACAACGATCACAGAAGGACTAAGCACTCTATGCTATGCTGGTATGACTCATCGCACCCTGGGACGCACTGCTGCTAGCACTATGGAAGCCCTAGATCCCCCTGCCACAGTCGAGCCATTGCAGCCAGCGTTCACCAGTCGTCCCGGTCCTGTGTGCAGGAGTGGTGAAGGGGTCTTCCAAATCGATACCAACGGCAATCAATCGCGGCATTCAAACCTACAAATATATTACCAGAATGCCGGTGGTATGAATTCAGTAATCGAAGATTATTTGGTAGCAAGTTCGGATGAATGCTTCGACATAATCGCCCTCACAGAGACGTGGCTTAGCGATAGCACTCTGTCAGTGCAAGCATTTGGTGCCAACTACGATGTTTTCCGAACTGATCGCAGCTCACGTAACAGTCTCAAGGCTACCGGCGGCGGGGTACTTGTGGCTATCCATCGTCGATTGAAAGCGCAACTGATTGACGATACTTTGGGGGTCTGTGTCGAGCAGGTGTGGGTGCGAATCAAACTGGCTGGCTACGCACTTTTTCTTTGCGTGGTTTATCTTCCACCGGACCGCACTCGCGATTCGACATTGATTGATTCACATACTGAGTCACTGGAACGGATTTCCGCTCAAGCAAGCCCGGTTGATGAGATCCTGATTGTTGGTGATTTCAATTTCTCCGGATTAAAATGGCGCTCTGCTTCTGACGGATTTATGTTCGCTGATCCCGAATTGTCATCTTTTCATGCTGGTATCACCAGTTTGCTTGACTGCTACAGTCTAAATCTGCTGCGCCAAACGAATAATGTGGTGAACGAGAACAACAGAATCCTTGATCTCTGTTTTTCGAGCAAATCTGACTACGCACCAAAAGTTACCGCAGCACCGTTCCCCCTGGTAAAGACTGTTAGACATCACCCTCCCCTGCATATATTGCTTGAAGCGATTCGAGTGAAGCATGACTGCAATGCTTCTGACACCGTCAGCTATAATTTTAGAAAAGCCAACTATAATAGCATTATTGACTTCCTGTCGAATATCCACTGGACTGAAATTCTCGACAATGATGATGTCAACGTTGCAGTGCAGACCTTCTCCAATGTTATGAGCTATGCTATCGATCGCTATGTACCCAAAAGAAGTGGCCTTCAATCTAAGCACCCAGCGTGGTACACTGCCGAGCTGAGACGGTTAAAAGCGACTAAAAGAGCCGCTCTGAAGAAGTACTCCAAGTTTGGGGGCTACATGCTGCGACAACACTACGTTCATGTTAACCAAGTCTATAAAAAGACATCGAAGCGTTGCCATGCCGATTACTTGCGAAACGTGCAACGTAAGTTGAAATCCGAACCTAAAACATTCTGGAAGCATGTAAACGAGCAAAGAAAGGAATCCGGGTTGCCTTCAACGATGAGCTATGGAGGACGTATGAGCTCTAGTTTACAGGAGATCTGCCAACTATTCTCTGAAAAGTTCGCGAGTGTTTTCTCCAACGAGAAACTGACACCTACCCAGGCTTCACGCGCGGCTCTCAATGTACCTCAATCATACCAGTCTTTGAACTCTATCAATATCGACAATAATATGGTACAACTGGCGATTAGCAAAATGAAGGCTTCAACCTCGGCAGGCCCAGATGGTATACCAACTATTATTCTAAAAAAATGCTCTGCCGGTCTAATTGAACCTCTTTGTCATCTGTTTCAATTGTCGCTATCAACCGGAGTATTTCCCGAACTCTGGAAATCCTCCTTCATGTTTCCAGTTCACAAAAAAGGTGATAAAAAGGTAGTTGACAATTACCGTGGTATTACAACGCTAAGCGCAGTTCCTAAGCTGTTTGAAATGGCTGTGTTGGAACCCATCTCCAGCCACTGCAAACAGTATATCTCCGAGACTCAGCATGGATTTATGCCGAAACGTTCAACATCTACGAATCTTCTGTCGTTCACAACATATGTTACAGATGCTATGTCGGACGGCCTTCAAACTGATGTTATCTACACGGATCTTTCAGCTGCTTTTGACAAGATAAATCACGCTATTGCTGTGGCAAAATTGGATAGACTTGGCTTTGGTACTAATATTCTCCGTTGGATGCAATCGTATCTCAGTGATCGTCGTCTAGCAGTCAAGATAGGTGATTGTGTATCCGAAGAGTTCTTTGCTTCATCTGGTATTCCGCAAGGCAGCCATCTCGGTCCATTGATTTTTCTTCTGTATTTCAACGACGTTAACTTTTGTTTAGAAGGACCACGGTTGTCTTTCGCCGACGACCTCAAGTTATACCATAGAATACGGAATACTGATGATGCAGCTTTCCTTCAACGCCAACTGGAAACCTTTGCGGAATGGTGCGAGATCAACCGAATGACCCTAAACCCCAAGAAATGTACGGTCATTACGTTCTCGAGGAAAAAAACGCCAATTCGATTCAATTACTGTCTAGCTGAATCCACAATTGACAGAGCGAATTGCGTCAAAGATCTCGGAGTTTTTCTCGATGAACAACTGACGTTTAAACAGCATATCAGCTATATTGTCGCAAAGGCATCACGCTGTTTGGGGTTCATAATGAGAATATCTAAGCACTTTTCAGATATTTACTGCTTGAAATCTCTCTACTGCTCACTCGTTCGATCAACTCTGGAATATTGTTCAGTTGTGTGGAACCCTCATTATCTCAACGGTGTCCATCGAATTGAGACAGTACAGCGCAGATTTGTTCGGTTTGCCCTTCGTCGATTGCCTTGGAGCAATCCTCACCAGCTGCCAAGTTATGAAAGCCGGGGTTTGCTTATTGGACTCGATACATTGCAAGTGCGACGGGATCTATTCCGTGCTATGACGATTTCGGATATTTTACAAGATCGAATTGACTGCCCCGAGCTTCTCAGTGCGATAAATATGAATGTTCGCCCTCGCGCCCTTCGCAATAATTTATTCCTCCGATTACCTCTTCGCCGGACTAACTATGGAGTAAACGGTGCCATCATTGGTTTGCAGCGGACCTTCAACAGAGTGTCATCCGAGTTCGATCTTCACATTCCACGTAGCAGATTACATGTTGACTTTTTAAATAGATTAAGAAATTATCATTAGGACCACACTGTGTCTGTTGATATTAATTAATTATAAATATAAATAAACAAAAATCTTCCAAAATGCGATAGTTTTCGAGATATTTGAAATTTTGCTCCTTCAAAACAATTAATTCGTGTAATTATGCTCTTTTTAAAAGTTATTCGCGTTACCCCATCATAAAATGTCAAAAATTTAATGTTAATCGTTTTAAAGACGTAAAAGCAACTTTTTAGTGTATTTGGATCATGGAGAAGCTTTCAATAAAAAAGTTTTCCTAACAACAACTTTTGACATATTTTTATAATTCTTACTATTCGCAGTCAAAAATGCAATTTTCTTTTTGAATATGATTCTAAACGCCATTCTAAATCGAAATGCTCTAACAAAAAATTTCTAAAATGTAGCACTTCTCGAGATATTTTAACTTTTGTTTTAACAACACAATTATTTTGTTTTATTACGACCTTTTCATAAGTCGCATTTCTCCATCAAAAATAATAGGTTTTTCAAAAGGCCCGTAAACTTTCCTGCAACTTTTGACATGAAGGCGATATTGTAAACCATTTGAAAGTTACATGAAAGCAACCAAAATATATTTCAACCATAGGGTCTGATGATTAAACTATATAGTTGAATCATATTTTGGTTGTTTTCATGTAACTTTAAAATGTTTCACAATATCGCCTAGATGTCAAAGAGAAAGTTGCAGGAAAGTTTACGGACCTTTTGAAAAACCTATTATTGTTGATGGAGAAACGCGACTAACTTATGAAAAGGTCGTAATAAAACAAAATAATTGTATTGTTAAAACAAAAGTTAAAATATCTCGAGAACTACTACATTTTAGAAAATTTTTGTTAAGAGCATTTCGATTTAAAATGGCGTTTAGAATCATATTCAAAAAGAAAATTGTATTTTTGACTGCAAATAGTAAGAATTATAAAAATATGTCAAAAGTTTTTGTTAGGAAAACTTTTTTATTGAAAGCTTCTCCATGATCCAAATACACTTAAAAAGTTGCTTTTACGTCTTTAAAACGAGAAACATTAAATTTTTGACATTTTATGATAGGGTAACGCGAATAACTTTTAAAAAGAGCATAATTACACGAATTAATTGTTTTTGAAGGAGCAAAATTTCAAATATCTCGAAATCTATCGCATTTTGGAAGATTTTTGCTAAATGCATTTTGATTTTATATGGTGCTTAGAATTATATTCTGTAATAAAATTACAATTTTATATGTCAATTAGTATGAAATTTAAAAACATGTACGAAGTTATTGTTAGAAAAAAAATTTACCGATTTTTTCTCCATCATGCAGTCACATTCAAAATGTTTCTTTTCTCTTTAGGTTTTTTGGTAACAAAATATAAAAAATGAAAAAAAAATGGGTTTTTTCGCAATTTTAATTTTTATCATAATTTTTTATTTTTTTGAAAAATGACAACATTTTTTTCAGTGTATATTTTTTCAGACAGAAGTATTCATTCCCTGTAACTCGTTCTTAGATAGTTTTGCTGTATAAAATATAGTAATCGAACAAAAAATTTTTGAAATTCATGCATGTAGAATCGTTTACGCCCTTTTGAAAAGTTGCTCTTGAGTCAAAATAATCTTATTACCTGTGGAAAATATTTAGTCTTCCATGACGGTGAAACGTGCAAAGTTTCATCGGAATCTAAGATGGTCGGTCACGATTTTAATGATTTTCGGACGGATTTTCGTGGAATTCCTCACGTGTGAGTGTAACGTTTGTTTACATTTTTAGTAAAAATTCGAAATATAGTCAACCGATCTTTAAAATATTTGAGAGATTAATCCAGAATAGATAAACATCAATTGTCTTCTCTGAATTGTTCCTACCAATTATAAGTTTCGAGAATTCAATCTCAAAATTTAAAAATCGTTTTTTCGAAATTTGTGAAATGGCAACAACAGCGACGAGATGCCACTGCACAGTGGTTCAGAATGTGAATTTAGCAGGGATTTGAACTTTATGCTAAAACTAAGTGACTTAACCTTACAATATGTTTGGCAAAGTTTTTGTACTTTGCAAGGTTCTTTTTTTTTGTTTAAACAAAAGCAAGGGTGGATCTAATTTTAGAAATATTTTAAACTGAACTTTTTATTGGCTCAAGATAGAGCTTGATTGTACTTGATGAAGTTGTAGAGCAACACATTTTAGACTAATTAGCTGAAGACATGCTAGCTCTAGCTTTCATACTTTCCATTGCACGAGGAAATGTAAGTTTTAGGGTGTTCCTTGAGAAAACGGTTTTATTTCTATAACTTTTGTAGGTTTTATTTTACACTGAAATACCCTTTGGACAACTTGAAGATTATTTCGGGGCGCCTAATTTGCTTTAAAACACCAACTACTAAACTTTTTTCGTTTTAAAGTTGTGAGACTTTTTTTATTAAAAATATATTTTTTTCAAATAGTATTATCTTCGATTAGGGCACTTAACATGAAACACCATTGCTGCCATATGAAACATGCATGCTTTGTAGTATAGATCATCAAAAAATGGCAAATGCGATTTTTTTATACCTTGCAATATTTCCTCAAAAAATAGTTAATTTTTAGAAAAAGTAAATATAACTTTCTAACGAGAGAAGCCAGAGGTTCGGTACATTTAGACAAATTGTTCTCCTTCAAAATATCTAAAATTATTTCTAAAGTGATCATAATGAAAAATCAAGAACACTCTAATTTTTAAGAAACACTAATTTTTTTGGTAAATTTCTTGTAAAATGAAAAGTGCACTACATAGAGTTCCAGTGCCTTCGACAAAGTTTTTTTTAAATTTACTTTTCTTCAATTTTCTGAAAGACAGTGAAACTCTATCTCGAACCATTAACAAGTTAATTTTCTGATTTAAAAAAAATGGAACCCCCTACCCCCTATATCAAATAACAGTAAAGTATTGTAAACCGCAATATTTTATCATGAAAACGAAACTATATTGTTAGTATTGTTCACCTTGAAAGTAATTTAAACATATTACAAAGAGACAATTCATGAAAAACCAAATTTTTAATGTATCTTTTTCAGTTTCAAAGTTTTTGAAAACGAACATTTTCTTCTAACGCATCGAAACTCTAGCTTCTATTATACAAAAGATATAAGCATTTAATATATCAAAAACTAATTTTCTTAAATCAATTTTATGAAATTTAAAAAAATATCGCATTCGCCATTTTTTGCTCAAATATAACTCTAATCATGATCTTATTTATAGTTGAAAGAGAATTATCGTTTGAACACCATTTTTGACCAAAAAGTGCACATAACCTTTGAGGGAAAATAGTTAGATACGTGGTGCCATGGAATAAATTATTCGCATTAAAACAATTTTAAAGTTGTCTGGAGACTACTTCAGTTTTAAATCAATATTGAATAAAACAGTTTTTCTAAGAAACACTAAGAGACACCCTAACCTTCGATTATAAAATTGTTGTAAATTGAAAAGTATGACATATAGGGCTTACATCTCTTAAATCAACTTTTCTTAAATTTGGAGTTCTACAACTTCGCTGAAGGTCGCTCTAGCTATAATGATTAAAAATTTATTTTTTGATCTAACTGTTGTTTTAACAAAAAGAAGGGGCTCACAAACTATGAAAACATCTCCAAAGACAATATGATTATTAGTTTTGTTAAAATCTCAAAATTCCTGCCAAATTTGCATTCTGGACATCTGTGCACTGGGGTGTGTAACGTAGACTGGATGTATGATGATTTTGAATTCTATTTTGATATGATACCTTTATGCAGACCCGAAAGAAAGATGCTACAATTCTATTTTACAATATACAGTTCATGTTGAAAAATACCTGCACAATATGTAAGGCATTCCAATCGAAAATTCATGGGTTTCCAACAGCTCGAGATAACCACTGATGATATGAGTTCATTAAGAATTTAGTGGCGGAGACATGTCACCTGAAGCATACCTGTAAAAAAGAAAAAGAAAAGCCCTGTTAGTATAATCTAATTTAAAAAACTATCAATTGTATAAATAAGAACAAATATAGAACCGATGAAATGGTCAGATAGAATTTTTAACTTAAGTTCTATTAGTCGTTTTCGATCGAAGTAGCACGTGATATGTTTTGACTTTGTCATATAGAAAGGATATGCTATCACTCTGAAAATGGAGTATCACATACCATTCGACTCAGTTCGTCAATATCGAAAAATGTCGTATGTGTATGAGTATATGTGCGTCAAATTAAATAACTCAATGTTCACATAGATGAGTGAGCCGATTTGCACAATGTCAAATGAATGGTTCGACGCTCCGATAGATTGTTTTTGTTTTTTTTCTGGATCAGATTTCTGATTCCGGAGTTACGGTTTGAAGAGATCAGTTACACAGTGATCACATTCTTCCTAACGAACCCATGTTGCCATAGGTTACACGAATAAGAAGGAAGCAATTGCACCACTAGGTAGACCGAAACAGGTTTTCGTTACTATACCCAAAACTAGGCCGTAATATGTATACGGTAATAAGAAAATATGTTCCGAGACGGTTAATACTAGAACGCACAGAGGAGTAATTGGGGTCGAATCCTGGCCAAAATTATTTGCTGCTGCAATTGTTGTTATTATGCCTTAATATGAACTAAAAATAGACAATTACTAGTTTTTGGAACAATTTGGCATCTACCCACCTACCAGTGCAGAGGCCAATTTTCTATATCCTTTCGAATACTAGTAATTTCTAGGTGATCTTTGTGAATACATTTGTTTTTCCAGTTACATAAACATTTGATCAGTGGGAAAGGGAGAAGAAAAGGGACGCCTGTGTATATTTTCATAGAGATACATTTTGGCAAACATAATAATTGGCCCTGCAGCATTTTGGTGTACCTCAAATTAGTAAAAATTTCAATATTTTCAAATCGCTTGGGATTGGTGGATCGGACAAGATCAGAAGAGTTCAAATATTTTTTGCATAGCTGAAATCTTGTTTTGTAATACTGCTTCAGCAACTTTGGCGGATCTAGCCGTATAATGTAACTTTTTCATCATTCAAATTTGGAATGAAATGTTTAAAAAAGGTGTTTTTTAAAGTTTGTGCAATACACAGCAAGTCTACTTTTTTAGTTAGTTTTAAACTGAAGTTGAACAAACGGTTGTGTTGAACTACGTTTGTAATGATATTGTCTTATTTAACACAGTCATCATCACTAGAAAGCGATTTTGCTGAATATATAACGAAAACGATTAAAATATCCCTTAAAATATCACCATTGGACATACATGCAAAAATTCTTTAACAATTTTTGATATACTCCTAATTTTGCCACGTTATACAGTAGGTTCTTAGGTATGTAAAAAAATATAAAGAAACAAAAAAGTCGAAAAAAAATATTTTCGTTTTTGGCCAAGAATTTGTTCTAGTTACTCCTCTGTGGAACGGTCCAAACAAAAAATTCTCTAAACGGCAATATTAACACATTCAAATCCTCCCTGCGTCGCACTCCCGTTTCATCAAGTCTTTTACAATAAATATTACGCGTCGGATTGTCTAGAAGCGTGTGGCATTTCGCGCGAACCCAACGTGGATAAAAATGGGCTTCGATTTTCTCTACGCGTCACAGATCGGCTCACATTTGGTCGGCTTCAAAGCACACTAAAAAACTGACTCGGAATAGTAGTGGACAGAGTCGAAAAATGGTTTTTTTCGTTTACCAAAATCAGGCGAAAATGACGAGAGAGCGATGCTACTCTCTAAAGCACCAGAACTTTGCGAAAACGAAAATGAGACAACGGTCTAGGACATTGAATACGTGCAAATTCAATTTCATTATTTCCTCCGCACACTCGTTTTCGCTTCGAGATTGAGAGCGACATTGGTCCCTTCGATATTGAACCTAGTGCTGAGCGAACAAAAATACACTATTGACGATATTTGCTTATCATTGTTCGATTTCGTAGAATTAGGAGCTTTTGGACGACTGAAGCAGTATTGGTGTGTATATTTCCCGTTGTTGCTGCGTTCTAGTTGCAGTTCTATGATGTACATTGCCATAATTTCATTTATTGAAAATTAAAATGAGTATCAAAATTGCTGATTTAAAATTAAAACGAGATTGAATTTTCGTATTGTCATAGGAAAACGAAAGTCGCTACTTTTGCCACTCGCTTTCATAGAATCGAAAGAGGAAGCCGGCTTTGTATTTTTTATTTGGCTTTGTATGTGTATAGTAATGAAAAGGCAGCAAAAAGAGGAAGGTGAATCCAGTGGGTTTTATCGTTTATTGAAAGTATATGAGAATTTTAAGCCCTGGTAGTGGAGTATTTCGGTCGGTGTTAAATTGAAATTTCTCTTCTATCCCGGACATCAACAACAAGGTGGAGACTGCACAAACATGAACAGTCCTTCCCCGTCAAGTACGTCATGTCATCCACGTTTCCGAACCGAGGGTCTGGATCTACAATTATTTAGATCTAAGCACCAAATTTGGGCCTGATTCATGTCCGGACGTGGTAAGGGTAAAAGGAAATGGGCGGAATCCAGGGACTGGTTCGGATCCGGGAATTCGTCCGGAACTGGCCTGGATTCCGGAGCTTATATTAATTAAAAAAAATGTCACTAATCAACATACCCAGTAAACAAATCCATAAGTTATATGGCTAGATTCTGCCAATATTGGGGCCGATTCCTGCCTGAATTCCAGCAGAAATCTTCCAGAAATCCGGTTGGTTTGACTCGATACTAGTACTTTCATAGATATCGACAGAATTATCCTATACACGAACAGAGCCGAGGTTAACACACAGGCTGATAAACTATTTGGTTGTGTGATGAGCAGCTACCGAGCTTCGTCATTCCACCGTTTATTACTTTTGTGGTAATATGGATCTAATACCGCAATGCGCGATCTGCACCTGTGAAATTTTCGTCACAACAGGCACAATCAATGGCAAATTTTGTAAAACTGCGCCTCACACCATTCCAGTGCACTTTCAGAATAGTGTTGTGAAACTAAATGTGGGCAAAATAGTGTTTTCTCATTGTACTGATCTAAAAAATTAAAAAAAACGAGTATGCAGGCCCAAACCCATTTTTATCCCTCAGTGGAAAGTGACAAACGCAAGAATTAAAAAAAATGGTTTTGGGCCTGCATACTCGTTTTTTTTTAATTTGACAAATTTGGTTTCTTTGACGTATGTGTCCATATTAAAATAAACTAGAGTACTTCGAACCGAAGTGATTTTCGAAAATTTAGCTAATTTATTTATTCCCTTAACATCATCGAAAGAAGGAGAGCAAAATGAATAAACTATGTTTTAGAGGTGTAATTAATCGCAAAAAATATGCCATTGAAAAAATGTGATGTCTTCAGCAAAGTGCTATCATCTCCGGTTGGGGCCTACTTTTTATATTCGGCTTTGAGCCTCCTTGAAAAATTGCTTCTGAAGCAATAACTCTAACCAATTCAGCTCCAAACACTTCTAAGCTTAGCCAAAATACTATTCCAGCATATCGAACGAAAAACTATGAATATTCAGAGACAAAGTGAATAAAATTAATAAACTTCCTCTCATCAAAAAGGAAGCCTGTAATATTTCGAGTTAAAATCACTCACGCTGGCTCAGTCCTCTGCCAGCCCCAACGCTCAACTCCCATGACCTACCAAAAAAAAAAAATAGCATGATAAAGCAAGCAAAACAAGAAATCAGTAGCCCGTACTCGGCGACGGAACCGGCCACAAAAAGCATCAACAAGAGATCTATCAAAATGCACATCATTGCTGGTTGATTCGATAAAGCTAGGACGAGAGACGAACCATCTTGCCAGCAGTGAAACAAATACAACAAAAAAGCTTCTATCCCTGTTGTACCGCCATCATACAGCCCAGTCTGACCCATCTAAGCAACCCACCAGCAGCACCCGACCAGCCTTGTCATGGACCATGATTGTAGATGTGTTGCTGTTGATGAACACTCAAACCTCACTCCGGGCCAATGCCCCATCCATCCATTCTTCTACTGAGCCACCCGGTATAGCCGATGGCCGATGCGATGGCACACAGTCAGCTCACACACACATACGGTACCGCTCGTACCTTCGGAGGACCATATCAAATCAAACACAAACCACCCGTAAGCCACTGCGCTCTACCGATGGCAGCCAGCACCCATCCAACCTGATTCAATGCAAACGACATAACTACCGATCGGAACGCGACCAACAGAGGATTCAGTGACATTCAGGGAAAGAGAGAGTGGCTTTAGTGCACTGAAATTGGGTGTGCAGGTTGCTACAGGCACAGTTTTTGATATGCGCGAAATACGCGATACTTGGTTAATATGAGCAAATTTGTTTGTAGTAAACTGGCACAGTGACAACTCCGCAACCGATGAACTAGGAAACACTGTCAGTACTAAACTAAGATCAATAGTCTAGAGTCTTAAGATTTTTAAGCGCTTCCTTATATGTTTTAATAGATACAGCATTTTTGGCGGAACGGACGAAATTCGAATGATTCGCGCACAACTGCGTCAGAGTTAATTTGATCAAATTCAAAAATATCATTTTCAAATTAGGCCCAACTTCCAAACTGCTCAAAAAATATTCCTTCTCAGTCATATGCAGTTCTGCACACCGTTTGACCCTGTGAAAAATTGCACTTTTAAATTCAATAGAATACTATCAAAGAAGTATACAAGGTGTAAATACTCCTTAAGACAAACAAAACTATAAACTATGATAAATCGAAAGATGTGCTCCGTTGCCGGGATCTGCATATATAATCCTAAATCAATTTTTATTCGACCCCAATTCTAACACATCACATCGCGGTAATCTGCACACAGCAGCGGACCCAAAACAATCCAATCACGTTTCAGGGTTGTCACTGAGGGGTGTTTGATGGTTCGGCAGAATTTGATGACAAAATCAAGGCAACATCAACGATAAGGTTTCCCGCAACTTCTGATTGGTAAAAAACTGCCAACGTTTTCATTTCTTCATTTTATATAAAAATAATGAAATTACCAACCGACATACACCGACATCCCAAACAGATCCCATCGAGGTACACCACCACACCCGTACCGGATGCTGGGACGAGGTTTGACGACCCGCGAACAAGTATCAGCGGTTGCCCGTCGGTGTGGCATTCTGTTTCGCCATCGAACCAGGAACCGGAGTCTACAAGCTGGTGTTATTCGATTTGAAAAGTGCATTATGGAACCAGTCCATCAGTCACGTCAGCTCTCGGTTGCCTTTACTGTGTCTTCCGTGTCTGCATGTCGCTTCTCAATCCATCGCTTGTCTTCGGTGACCACCGATTTGCTGCTGTTGTAACACGGATCCCCGCTCAAAGCTCCTAAATGGAATCGTTTAGCAACTGTTGTTGTTTCGAGAGCAACAAGAAAACCACCGTTGTTGGACCATGACTTTTTTTCGAAGCGAGAAGACGAACAAAAAAGCAATTTTCATTCCCAAGCTTTCCACCTTGTTCGCTACTTCTCTGTTATCTCGCTGGATTGAAATGTGTAGGGAAAAAAGGATCCGGCATCGGAAGAGGCGCGAAAATGAAAAAAATCTGACCTTAGATCATTTCTCCGGAGTTGCTACTTCTTTTTCCCGCACCCGATGCACTATTATTCTGGTTCTGTTTTCATCACTTCACAAAACGATCCGAAATTGTAGAAAAGCGGATGCTTCACTCATCAAAGATCCCAAACGGAGCATCGCTCGCTGCGATTGCTTCGCGGGTGGAAAAGTAGAGGAAGAAGGAGAAGGCCCTTTCTGTACGTGTGTAAATTCTGATCGGAGCAAGCTACGTACGTTGCTGGTCGCTGCTGGAATGGAAAATTGAGAAAACAATCGACTTCGATGCGGAGAGATAAAGTAATTAACAAAATAACACTGCGTTTTGGGAGGCAATCAAGCTCTCTGTTCGGCGGATGCGTCCGATTTCAATGAATGCTGGCAGAGGATTTTTTGGGCAGACAACCAACGATTAAGAATCAAGCATCGGCCATTCAAATTAGCTCCAGACAGGAAAGGGAATTGGCTTTGGATGAAGTTCTTTTTTTAATGGCGTTGAAACACGAGATGCGGGCAATTTCGGTAGGATGAATATTTCCATCTCGAACAGTTTTTTTTCAACAAATGTTTCATTTGGTCAAATTAAAAGTACCCGAATGTGGTCAGCTCGAAATAAGCAACGACGTAATCACACATAGCTTCTCTGGATGTTTGAAATGGAACGAGCTAAACGGAAAACCCCCGATTCGGCTCAAGCGAGGAATCCAATGACTGATGAACGCCTGCATTAATTTTCTAAGCTCTCACTAAGTCATCAGCACGTACAGAGAAACTGTGCAAACACGCAATCAGTCAATATCTTCCGAAACGGCAGCGGTGTTGTAATAAACCACCCAATGATCCGTGGAACAGAGAAGTAGGACCCCATCGAAGCCAAACCATTGACGCTAGACTTTACCTTTTCGACCGGAAAAAGAGTCACGCGGTACGTGATAAAATTCGAAAAACAACCCAATCCACCGCCGTTTGACACCTTTTGAGCTGAAATACCAAGTCATCTTCACCCACCTAACGCCAACAAACTAGCAGAGAATTTGCATTCCTTCAGGCCGAGAATCAAGCGGCAGGCAGCAGCGGTCGGGCGGAGAGAAACTGTCGCTGGCTGTCGAGACGAGAGTGCAACTTTTGTAAACAGATGAGGGATCGGAATCAGCGTGCGGCAAAGATGCTCCCTACTGTACCTAGCAGCTAGCTAGCTAGCTATATTACACCGTCGGTCGGAAACGTGCCTTTGCTAATGGAATTTTCGGTCAGAATTCTCAGTACCTACTCGACTAGAAACCATCCAACATCGGCAGCGAAATTAGATGAGTCGCTGATGAAAAAGGAAAGAAAGAAACAAAAAAAACTGGCGAGCGAACGTGGTGTAAAATTTGTTTACATTTGAACAATTCTGCTTACTTCTGTACAGTTTAGTTATGTATGGCGTGAACCACGACCGACGACAGCAAATGAGCGTGTAATTTGCCGGCGGAGTAATTCAAAGTGGGTGAACTAATGACACAGGGTCGCACTGCGGGGTTAGAGATTCGAAAGAATGGGAAAATTTTATTGAAAAATCTTATCTCAATGTACTGGTTTTTTACTCCATCGCAGTACAAGGGTCTAGGTTCGAATCGCTTTCATATTCTAACACCATGTAAGCAAGCTCGCTGAACTGTCATTATTCGCATTGATGACGTCATCGTGCAATGTTCTATTCATAGATGCTACTCCATGATTAACCAGAACAAGCGAAACTGCAAAATTAAACAGAGATTCGACGAACGGAAACTAAGAGTAGCTATAATTCTTTTCTTAATTTTGGCCACGTTTTCTACGTAGTCCAATAATTTCGTGGACAACCTTTGGTTGTAAAACTAAAAAATATCTAATATGTATACTAAAACGATATAGACTACATCAATACCGCTCAGCTTGATGCGTTTTACTTTGCATTGAGCTAACTGAAATCAGAAGTACATGTACCGAGGATTCGTTTGTCTGTGTCGTTTGACCAAGCATTATAAAAGGGCTATGACAAACTACGGAATCCAAGTAACAATATGCCAATAAAATTCAACTGTTAAAATTATATATTAGTTACGATTCTAACACGAAGATGTCTTTGAACGAATCTATCTATTTTTACTGTGTCTATTTTCAAACTACAGGGCTTGCAGAAGAGTTATTCTTAACATATTGAACGTGAGCAGTACCACGTTCCTGATGTGATGAAACTGGATATAATGTGGTTTCAGAAAAGCCATATTTTGACTTCGCGAACAGAAACCTTTGAAATCAATCAACACTGTGTTGGCGAATCCCTTTCAGAGGATTTAGAATAAGGATCATTTTCAAGTCTCACGATTCTTGCTGCAAGATAAGGAATAACGATTTTTTTGATTGGTCGAATATATGTCGCCGTAACTCATAGTTTATTTTTGCGTTTGGTATTCATCTGGCTTAACCGAAACCGGAATCAGCTGCTTGAGAATATTCTGCTTGTGATCGGTATATTTGTCCAAGAATGCTCATCGAAATTTTGTTTAAAAAAAAATAAAGATTAGGCCGCTCTCTTGAAGTTTTCATGGCGCCAGTAGTGTAGACAGTCAGCATGATTTTATGCGCCTATCCTTATCGCGGGCCCCTATAATCCCAGGCTTCCTGGCCTGGACTAAGCGTACCCATGCGTAAAGGCGGTAATGCCACTGTGTCCTGAGATCCAGCCGAATTGAACAGGTTTGCTCTGAGCTAACGCTTCTGCCTCCTGGATCCACGGATGCTTCAATTTGCCGCCTTCTAAGGCCAACAGGCAGCTCGCTGCGATTGATAGTACGACCAGTTCGTTCTGAATGTTCGGGATTGACAGAGCCATCTTAATGACATACGGTTCCGTAGAGAAAACGTTACAGTGTTGTGGTCTTGTGGAAGACTGGGTGTTCCCGCTATATCAATATCATGGAGTCCGGCTCCAACTGTATCATCAAATTTGGAACTGTCGGTGACTAATACAGTCGATTGTTGGAATTGGTTTGCCAATAGTTCTTCGACTATTAATCGAAGTTACCGTGTGGGTGTGCAGCACTAACAACTTTCTTCATGTCTAAAACAATCGTCGGTTTCGCTGTGTGCCACTCTTGATCCATTCTTCGGATAAACGTGCCTGGGCAACGCTGCTCCGATGAATTCCTGTGTAAGCTCCGTAACAACAGCGACAGTGGACGGTTGCTGTTGCTACGGTCTTTCTCCAGCACTCGTAAAGCAATCGGCGCCGGTCAAACGGTGAGATAACATAGTCTTCACTAAAGGGAGTAGAATGACAAGGAGACGCCATGTTCCGTTTGAAGTTTAAATTCAGCTGTAGAAGCTTATAGATGAGTTCGGATTCAGGACGGAGCATGTCGTTTCTTTAGTTCTCACAAGTCTCCTCATGCCTCCACGCGAGTCTAAGTCTATTGATGACATTTGATCCTTAGACCGGCGACGACTGGGTGCGCCTTCTGCCGATAGTTGCAGAATGAGAGGTGCGAACAGATCTAATCAAGAAAACACTACCGTAAAAATGAATATCTGATCGGAAATCGGTCGCAACAAGACTTTAATCTGACTAGTAACGATGATCGCGGGTCTGTTTTTATGAATCTAATTTCAAGTTCCGTTATTGCTAGCCAGCCGTACGTAAAAATGAATATCTGTGTATCAGGTTAACAATTCTTTGTATTTCTCTTCACTGGTCGTTATTATCGCTCGTATACGTGTATCATCCGATACGCAAAATAGGAAATACATACCTTGATTTATAACATCTCGCGCTATCATAACTCTTTGTCTGTATAACGTGTTATCACTCGGTAGTTTTCAACCCAATAAATACACCGTAGAGAAGAAGTATCGAATTCTGTCTAAATACTATTACAATAGATAGTGATCCGGTTCATCACGTAGATAAGATTAGCTTTTCTAGGCACTACTCCCACGGTCGGCTGTGTGGAGTTCAAATTGCTTTTGTTTAGGAAACATAGGATACTCTCAGTAGCCGGCTGCCCAGAGTTTAGAAAGAACCAAAAACTAAACTTTTCTTTTTCGAGTGATCATGTACTCGAAGACTAACTAAACAACTACATAATAAAATATTCTTTACAGGTCGTATCGCTTGCTTGGAGCGATTCCTAGACCTTGTACCCTTCCAAACCACTAACTCCGCGACACCTATGGAAGAGTCTGATGAATCGTCGTCTTTCCGTTAAGTAGGCATCAACACTTCCCCTCTAACTTATCCTTTATCCTTATCCGTGAACGATGGAGATGGGGGCGGCCGGCAATGATGGCTATCATGTGTTGAGGTTTTAATATGGGTCGGATTGGTATAAATTCCTACTAACCACTTCCTATGCAACTCTTATTAGATAATCACCAGTCATACATGATGAAGTTAGTGTGCAATCCGCCAAAATCATCGTCACAACGCAACGCACTCGTAAAGCAATCGGCGCCATAGACTGTACCGCTAGTAGTTCGAAGGGAAGAGTGCCTGCTTCGGCCATTATCGAAGGGATTGGGCTGGTAACAAATGCACCAGATCCGAAACGAACCCTTTTTTGTAAACAGGAGCGAGTGTCTGCAGCGATGTGTGGTCTACTCTGCTCACTAGGCCAATTCCGTACACTACCTTCGAAGTGATCATCGCCAGTCCCACTTAAAGCAATGTCGACCGTTCACCACGAGGATGTTTGGCACCTATCATTTTTAGAAGTCGGTGTATGAATTCACAGAACTTCTTGCAATGCGCTTTAAAATTCAATATCCGGTCCAACGTTACACCAGGATCCTCAATCGATTTGTTTTCGGGACAGCTACCCGGCCGATGATGATGTCAAGCACTGAGTCTCGACGTGCGATGGGACTACAGTGGGACTTTATGGCAGAAATCACGAAGCCAACATTCTTCGTCCACTTTTCGACAGTTTTGACCGCGGCATGTAGTTTTCGATGTAGAACTTCTGTTTTGCGACCAGGTACTACAAGGAGTATGTCGTACGGATACAAAAGCATTTCCACACCAGCTGGGACTACGTTAAAGATAGGTTGCATCGCGATAAAGAACAGGGTCACCGATAAAACGCAGCCTTGTGGTACTTCATTTTCCAGTTCATGTATTTCTGACAGCTGGTTTCCTATGCAAACTTGAGATTTCCATTCGGAGAGAAAACTTTACAGCATGTTAATAATTTGACCTCGTATTTTCCAAGACTTTAGTGTGCGGAGTATGCCATACCGCCATGTTGTGTCGTATACCTTGGAGAGACTCCATCGAGAGACTGTGCTTGTCGGTTATTGGGAGTGGTCTCTCCCGCTCTGCAATGTGTGTATCGACGCCTCATCGTGAACGGAAAGCATGTTGCCGTTTATCGAGTGGCCCACTTGGCTCCAGCTCGGTGATAAGTCGTCGGTCAAGTAAGTTTCGCACCACGGCACGGCTCGTGCCGTGCTTGAAAGAATGGAGAGTAGCCACCGAAGTCACCGATCTTTCACTGTAGTGTTTTGCTAGCTTTTCCTCTGCTTCTTCGCGGTTGATCGTAAAGTAGTCCGTTCGCTTGAATACTGCAGTGCTTTGCTACTGGTTACCACGCAGAATATTTACTGAACGGCACAATGCAGTCGTCGAGCTACTCGGCGAAATCTTAGCCACGAAATCATCCCATGACAGTTGTTTCGCTAGCTTAACCACCTTTCATGCTGCTGCTCGTGATTTCTAGAATCGACTGAGTGCAGTCTGCATCCGATATATCTAGACGTCGAAGGACACGGAGATGCTTTCTACGTTGTCTACCAGCTTACTTCTTTTCAGGGTATCACCATGGTACAGCTTTTGGTCTAGTTCGTCCACTAGCACTTCTTGGTATACATTTTAGTATTGCTGCCACGATTGTATCCGCGAACTTATAAATGACCCACTCATTTGTAGCGTCGATGGATTCAACCGTGATGCGCTCATACAAAGGCCAGTCTACAGTCTTTTTGTCGAGTTTTTTGTACATTCAACCAACTGGGGATAGAGATCGTGATCTGGAAATGATTGATGTTATGTGGGTCCGGAAAGGTTCATCAGGTGAACTTCCGAGCCAGGTTTTCCGAGAATAGCTGATGTATTGCCGTTGCAGTTGGAGAACAGTCCTCCAGAATCACGAGCTTTCTAGTCAATGTCTTTTCTGCGATGAAGCATTCTCCAAGCGATGGGATGTGCTTTGAAGTCTCCAAGGAACACTAGTGGGCCTTCAAGTTGATCGAGTAGGTCATCCAATGCCGCCTGGCATTGCTGAGTGGAAGGTGGGAGGTTGATAGCCACAACTGTTTTCTGTAAGACAGAAAGATACGAGCGGCGATGACCTGTAAGTTGGTGTTCAGTTTCACGCACTTCTCGGATTGCAAGACCTATACCATGTTGACTGTAGTGTTGGGAGTTTGATTTCAGTAGCAGCGTAAAGTTCCTGCCGACAAAACTCGATTCTATCACGTTTTGGTTGACTTTCGTTTCTTGCAGCGCTGTTACGCAAGGTTCGTGCTAAGGCTAAGCAGCTTAAGCTCGCTGATGTTCGCTCTGAGGCCGCGCAGGTTCCATTGCTGTGCGAAACATCCGTTAGTGATTGACTGTGTTGAAGATGATATGGTCGATACTCATCGCGTTGACGATTGTGTGGTACTGTCGCGAGATGGCCGGCCGAAAGCCAGGAGGAAAATTGCAAGAACCGTCTATTCGAGAGCTAGGGACAGTTTTCTTCCTTCCGATCGATCCCTTCATGATGAAGTGGGGAAGCTACATTCTTCTCTTCTTCCCCAAACCAGTTACAGGATCCGTTCGTAATCGTTATAAGCGATTTCTTCTACTGCTGGCAGGGGCGGAACCAGAAAAAAATCGGGATGGTTTCGAAATTTCGATTTTAACATGAATATTGAACAATACGTAATACGTAAAAACCTTATTTAATGAAAATCAGTATTAGTGGTCAAATTTGGTTTGAAAAGATTTTAAGTTTGAAACTAATATAAAATTGAAACTAAATCAAAATTTCTCAACAAGGTGAAAATTTTCAGGAGATGTCCGTACCCCCAGGACCCTCCCCCTGAATCTGTCACCAACTGCAGAGAATCAAAATGTTTTCATGTAAACAAGCTCTACGATCTGTTATAAAGGTAAGGTTAAACATGTTCATGCAATGTTGTATACCCGCATGCTCAACGTGTTTGACATAGATGGAATAAAATGGAGTGCTTTGTCTAAAAATGTTATTCGATAGAAAGATGAACAACCACTTTGTTTTCAGTAATGAGAGATGGCGTTTGGTCACAGGTTGCTTACAGTAATATTTTATTGCTTCTATCACCTACGTTTCGAAGGTCTATGACTTCATCTTCAGTGCAAAAAAACTCTAACAGGCATAGACCTTCGAAATGTAGGTGATAGACGCAATAAAATATTATTGTAAGAAACCCGTGACCAAACGCCATCTATCATTACTAAAAATGTTGTCTCAGAAAAATAAAACTGATTATAAACTTTAATTACATCGTTTATCGTATTGCGATAAAACATTGAAATTTGATTTCATCAATCTTATTTTCCAGGCCGTATTTAGTGAAGCTATTCAGCATACCATAGCGATACTGAACGGGGCCTAGTTTATGGTTGGTACCCTTAAATAAGTAATTCATATGTAAAATTATTTTTTTGTTACTTAGGCACAATATTGGACCTCTATGACCTATGCGTATAAACGTAATGCGCTTTGTTTGATTTTTTTGAAGCGATAACTGAGACAAAACCGTGATATAACCGAGGGTGATATAAACACGTGGTGATATAATCGAAATATTACTGAGTCTGTTTGCTGATTCATAAATTTGCAGCGCTCATGCACCCTACTAGATATGGGGTGGACACAGTTCCGAGATGTGGACATTGATTAATCAATTATGCAAAATCAATTAAATGAGTAAAATGATATAATTAAAAATTTAATACAATTAACGAAAAAAAGTGAAATGAACAAAAATATGGAAATTGAGTAAAATGATTAAAAAAGAACAGGTGCTAGCATAGCGTAGTTGGTAAATCGATTGCCTTGAACGCAACTCACTTGGGATCGATTTTCTACCCCGCACATAGGGTTAAAGATTTGTTTAAAGAGATTTTTCAAACCCGAAACTGAAGCGAATGACCCTCAGATTAAAACTTCTACAATCGAAATAAAAAAAATCAAAAATGGTTGTTGAAAACTAAATTTAAAGAATGAGCAGAATGAAAAATATAAATCAAATACATAAATTAAATAAATAGAGTACAAAAACGATTTAAACTACATTTCAACTATTTAAACTAATCTCGACGTTTCATGCATTTTAAAAATATTTGGCATCCAAAACACAAATTCGTCTCTTAAATTTTCCTTTATTTTACCCTTAGAACATTTTTCAGTTTCTGGTTATATGGAATCAAGAACCGTCGTAAGTGGCCAATGTAATCAAAGCAACTTCGGTTGATCAATATTTATCTAGACCAGGAAATCCAAGTGATTTTGCCTTCATTTTAATTAGTTTTGCATCTCTTTGATATCACGGTGGTGCCAGATTATATGGAAAATTACTTCAACCCGCAACTCTGCAACCGGAACTCCGATCGACCAAAAAATCAATGGCAGTTAATGGAAAGTTAAGCCAATTAGTCCAGCCTGCTCTGAGAAAATAGCATAGCATAGCATAGCATAGCATAGCAAAAACGACCGCACTCATCATGGGTGGCTGATACAGTGAAATCTTTTTATACAATAGTATAGTTCAATGCACACCTGGCCATGTCCTTTCGATCGCAAAAGGGAAGGGAATGTTAGTTGAATACCTACTTAAGGAGACACGGGGAACCCACGCAATCTCCATAGGTATTCGGTTATTTGATATTGTTAGTAGGGAAGGAATTTGGGTTTTTTTTTTTTTTTTTATTTCAATTATAGAGGTTTTAACCTTAAGGTCATTCGCCTCTTCGGGTTAGAAAAATCTCTTAGGAAAAATTTCTAACCCTATGTGCGGGGTCGGGACTCGAACCCAGGTGCGCTGCGTACAAGGCAATTGATTTACCAATACGCTACGCCCACTCCCAGAATTTGGGTTGTGGAATTGGTGTGGTTTATATAATATTCAACGTAAGAGATAATAAAAATTAAATTGGATTGATCTCACCAAATTTAAATGGCTGGGCTGCAAAGGGACTGGCTTCCGACACCATCTTTCAAGCACCTCTTCCGAGTATTTCGCTGGTGGTGTTGACCACTGTATTCCAAGTTGGAACAATTTGTTGAAAATTAGAGATGTTGCACAATTGCTACAAAATCAACTTTTTTGTTGACTTTTTCGTGTCTGAGTATCAAAAAAACTGCTTCCACATACGGGTCTTCTAAATCTCACAAATATTTAAATTTCCAGTTCGCGTTAACTAGGTAATAGTACAGTCTAATCATCCGATCTCTATGGTCACGGTCTGATTCGAGCACAAATGGTTTATATTTGTCACATTTCACTTTACAGTACTTTTAATGAAATAGATTCTTATTTTTATAGCAGAGTTTTTAGTCCAGCCTGCTCTGAGAAAATGGACATAAAATACATACGCACACACAGACACATACCTTGACGAACTGAGTCGAATGGTATATGAGGTTCGGACCACCGGGCCTCGGTTAAAAAGTCAATGTTTGAGTCGATTGCGTAACCTTCCTATATGAGAACGGCAAAATGTCTAAAATACACAAAATGCAAATTATAAATCACAAGTGTGCAATGAATAAAATGCTCAAAATGAATAAAATTAAAGTAATTAATATAAAGAAGTAACTTAATTAAATAAAGGAAACGTGTAGAAATAATACCTAATGTTAATACAATACAGAGAATTCCCGTTTTTATCAGCCCTTAGTGGATTTTTGATGACAAAATTCAGGTGTTACCAAAATCGGGATATATTTTCTTTTCTTTTTAGTAAACCGAATTGATTCAAATAACCTCCTCCTAGACCCTAGATATTGCCACATAACTCTTTCTTATTATTTAATATAAATTTCCAGCGTAAAATTAAATAATAAATTGATTTTTTTATTCTTTCATCGCTAAGATAAGAAAAATATGTTCATAAATCTTTTTACTAAAATTTAGCTTGGTTCGTCTGCTAGAGCCCATTTAATGTATTTTCGTGTGAGGTTGAAAAATTGGGTAAAAGCTGACAACAACATCGAGAGTAGACAAAGTCAGAGGCAGACAAAATTGGGGACTGATAAAATCGGGTTTTCACTGTTTTACATGAGTTTTTGACTTACATTTTCAAAGGATAAAATTTGATAAAATTGATGCCTTTGATCCAAAAATTGAATTTATAAAATGAATGAAATCAACAAACTAAATAACATAATTCCAATAATAAATTGAATAACCTGAAAACAGTGAATAATATTAACAAAATAAAATAAATCAATAATGTGAATAAATAAAATTAAAATAATCAAATATTTAACCCTCAAAAAGGCAAAGGGTGTCAGATATCCGGTTGGTTACAATTCTTTAGTTTAAATGAGCTTGTAATTAGAGACAGTAGTGGTTGACGGTTTTCAAACTTTAAATTCTCTCACTGATAAAACAATAAAAACGAGGCTTTTAATTTCACTGGGTCTTAGAGGTAGTGCTTCTTGCCAGTTTGACTTGCCTTTTTAAGGGTTAAAAACATCAAAACTAAAATAAAAGAGCATGAAAAAAATATATTAAAAAAATAAAAAAATAAAGCCAATAACGAAACGAATAAAAAACACGTACTTGAGGCAAACATAAATGGCGGCACTTTTAAATTTGGGTTTTTTCCTACTTGATCGGAAAGAACCAAATTTTGCCCCTTTTTTTCTTTAGAGTGTATTGTTTATGTTTACTAAATTTTGGAGTTGTCAGTATGATTCTGGTCGAGATGGAAGAAAATCATCGCCTCAAAGGTCCTTCAGAGGTTCCAGCAACGGATTACAGTGGACCACAAGCTAGACGTGAACGTGAACAAAGTGTGAACACCGACAGAGTGCTCATTTCAAGCGGAATCCGAACATTTCGACGCGAGACTTGGCCAAATAACATGAGTTTTTGCAAGAGGGCTAAGAAACGATCAGAATTGAAAACGTACAAGGTGGAATTTCCCAAATCGGAAGGAATACCAGCAGAAAAACGCATGCCCGAAAACTCTACACGACGCTGCTAACAAAATACCGGTGCGTGTTGCGTCATTGATGGTGAGACCTACATCAAAGCGGATTTCGAGAAGTTGCCGGGCCATCAATTTTTCACCAGTAAGGACAAGTTGGCTGTTGATGATCGTTTCAAACGGAAGAAAATGTCGAAAATCGTTTCGAAGTACCTGATTTGGCAGGGCATATGGACTTGTGGCAAAGGTAGTGACCAAACGCAACTTGATTGGTAAGATTTACAAAACTGTCGTTATTGAGACAACATTATCCAAAAACCATTGTTTTGGTCTGATTTGGCGCCATGCTACTATTCAAGAACCGTAGAGGAATGGTATGTAGATTTTGTACCGACAGATATGAACCCACCAAACTGTCGTATACTCCGTTCAATCAAAATCTACTACGCCATGATTAAGCGCAGCCTTCGAAAGACCAAAGAAGTGGCGAAGGACGAAAAGAAAATGATGAGGAAATGAAAAACAACAACTGAGAAAAACGTGCCGGAATATCACAATCAAAATCAGGACCCACTGCAATTGGCATTAGTCAGTGTTTTAGTGGGTGTCATTTCCCGTTTCGACTGCAATTGTAGTGAGTAATTCATCCATCTCAGGTGTACTGAAAAGGTTCTAGTGTCGATTGACAATGTCCAAATTTACATCAAAATATCTTATTAGGCAGGCAATCTGTACATGTGGAAAACAAAAAGTACGTAAGACCAAGTACCTTCAATGGAGCAATTTACAAAAATAAATGCCTCCAAAATCGTAGTTCGACATTTTAAAAGCAAAGAACACAATGTTGACCGAACTTAACGTCATGCCACTATTTATAGAGCGTGTTGAATTTGTAAGAGGGAAGGTGTCAAGGGTTTCACCAACTAACATCGAATTGATAAAATATATCTAATTTGTACTTAATAAATGTATCAAACTAAATACATGAGATTTAGTACTGAATTTACTGTGTTGCAAAATTTTCGAGTTAACCCTTTATATGCTTGCATTATCTACTAATTATGACGTTGCAGTGGATGAGGTTAACAGAGCTGCGTTCCTGTTGGCAAGTGTTGATGGATGTAATGAACAAATGACACGTTACAAAAAAGGTGGTCTAATTTCTTATATCTTCCACATTCGGAAACCCGGTCCATGTTAATAGAAGGCACTGTGTAGCGGAATCTCAAAAGCACTACAACATTGCTGCAAGTGTTGTTACCTAATGGCCATAACATCATTGAGACTGCATGCCAAAAAATATATTTTTTACGATAATGGCCATATCGCACGTAACATGGGAATGTGTTCGCAAATTATTTCATTTTAACTACGCAACCTTGCCTGTGACTAAGCCGACTCTAAGCCAACCAATGCTCCATTTAGTCAGACAGACGACCATCAACAGCAGAAAACCGGTAAGCAACAAAGTCGGATTTGTCCATTCGGAGAGATGACTGCCCATTCGTGATGGCGCCGAATGGTTTTTCATTAGTTTTATTAGTCAAAACTACTTTGCAATTTTTTTTTCTGTTTTCATTCGCTCCTCGCTCTCGTACCTAGCTAGCTATGACCATTTCAATTCCAATTGCAATTGCACGGCACAAAGCCATACCTAGCCTGAAATATGTAAGCTAAAAAATAAATTTCCATTAACCCAGCCACGGCAGCGCACGGTGTTCGGCATTGCGCCCGTGCCGCGCGTCGAGCCACTTTTGAGAGCTGCAGTTTTCCGCTAATGCCTTTCGCGGTTCGCAGCTCCAAACCCAAGGTTCAACCATTCACTGCTACCTGTCTGCCTGATCGGTGTAGCCGCCATCGTTTCCTTTGGTTAGCTGACTGAGCTTTCGCGAACTCGGTGTGTTCGACAAGCAAAGCCCACCACCAGAGGTGAAGGGAACGTTGTAATAATATCTATCCGAACCGTACATAAAAGTGTAACACTCTCGAGTACCACTATTGCTGGAATGGTTCACAATGTACTGAGCTTTTTTTTGAACTCGAGCAGAGAAAAAATATAGTAACTATTATTCAACTTTTTTGGCCCCGGCACGGTGCGATGTGGAAAAACAATTTTGGACCCTCAGAGTTGGCCGACCACACGCAGACACCACCGCGAAAGACAATGGACAATTTGAGGGGCCATTAACGGGGTGGAGCAGTGTCGCCAAGAGTGACTGATTAATTGAATTAAGATGAGTAGGTGGAATCAGATGGTTTAGGAAACTGCCGAAATGACTTTAATTAAGGTCTTTTTGAAAAGGGCAGTTTCAGATGATGGTGAAATTCGAAATAACAGCTTGCTGTTTTTGGATCTCCGTCAACATTCACACGTTCATGGGCAAAACACGTTTCAAAGCGAACCTACACATAATCGGGTCCAAAACCGAAATCAGCATGTGAAATAATTCTGATTCCACGAATCAAATCGTGCGATATTTGCTTCCGTCTGATAGTCGAGTTTGCAGTTGATTCCCCGATATGAGAAAGGTAAACAACAGGCAATCGGCTGCGGCACACCCAGTTATCATGCAGCGGTGTGGCAGCTGAAAATAGACCCGAAATAATTCCTACCCCTGCTAACCGACGCGACGGGAAACGAACGACACCCGCCAAACGTCACTGCCGTCAACAATGGATAGCGAGAACGTTTCGCACAAAATATATACCTACACGGATAAAGAGGGATTTATGCGTGGCGGGGTGCCGTCATAAGTGCGCTACTGGCTGGATGTGATTCACCGTGGCCGAAGGTAAACTATTTAGCGCTCCGATTTCCAAAGCCATCTCCCGTAGTCAGCTGCCGTCGTTCGTCCACTACACAACTACAGCTATGTAATTCGGCAATTGTAAATACATATTCCTACTCAGAATGGGGTCCCTAGCCAAGATTCCAAGGCTGCCGAGGTATACCGGCCGTGCCTTTCCAGAGCGGATCGACGAGGGTTGGTATATTCAATTACGAAGATTTGCGACCAGCTGGGTAAATTACCCTGTCCGATGCAGGTTTCAGCTCGAAATGGGAAAACTGGTTCTGTTTTGGTTTGCAACGTAGGTGCCATGGTAAAGGTATTTGCTGGATTGACTGGAATTAAACGGGCCGGGTGAATTAATCAATTCATTACACTGTTCGACAATTGCCGGATCAACGAAGTCAAATTGATCCGACTATTTTTTTGTTTTTCAAAACATACCTCTTCGATTGAATACTTTACACTGACGTCACAAATAATCTCGACTGTTCATTTTTGTTCGCTTGTACTGTTTACAAGGACTTAGACAAATTCTTTGCGATTTGCTTCGAGCGAATCCATTCGTCCACAAATTTTTCTAAGTCCATGTAAACAGTGCAAGCAAACTGTCAAGAAAAGTGAAGTTAACTGTTTCAGTAAAGAATAACAGCAGAAGCTTTGGTGAGATTAGAGACGCCTGCACCAGTGATGGCATAGAATACATTTCGATCTCGAAGTAACTCTGAGGCTGATACATATTTAACACGGCGTTCGACCGAGACGTACTCTATAGTGTCGTTAATTATGATGAGCAAGAGCCATAAAACAAATCAAACTTGTATCCATAAATCCAGCGAGGATTTTGATATTGAATAAAAACACTTTCTGAAATATAAATGCGACCCTAAATAATTTATTTTTGTTGCACAGTGTTATCGATCCAAACCCCTCATTCATCGAGTGCTATCCGGACGGCCATTTTTATGTTCAAAGAACACTTCAATCAAACAGACATTGCAACGCATCGGCCTCGATAAAATTAGAATAAAAACATCCATTATAGTGCAGTAAAATGCGCTCAGCTCACTTTTCACTGTCTTAAATTGTTTATAAACATTAGCAAATGTGTTTACACAGTCGACTCATCACGATTTTCCCCGCACTCTGCACGATGCGGGATTTGGATTCGACGCCAATCTTCTTCCGACCGGCGGCGCGCAAGGCAGTCCGCCGACAATATATTTCCGTCTCGTTCTTATTTGTCAATAACATTTAATTTGTAACTTGATGCGATTGGTTTTTCTTTAGTGCTCCAAGTTGCTTCATCGGAAATAGAACGGCCCTTAATCACCGGTCGGGCGGTGAATTTTCCACGTGGTGCCTACTTTGATTTCTTCGACGGCGTACCTATCTGGCATGCCCATCTAGAGGCCCTTCTGTTATTTATGAGCTTCGAGCAACATCCATTTGTTAGGTGAACTGGGTGTAAAGTTCCTCGCAGTGGACGTTGAACGGTTTTAAATGTGAATTTAAGCAGAATTACGAAAAATATAGCACATTCATTATATTGTCTCGTTTAACGACTGCTTAGCACAGAATAAACATGTGTCATTATAGTTTAGGTTAGCGTTTTCAGACTTCTGTCAGTGAAATCACATATCACTTTTTAGCGATTAATTGCGTATCCGTGAGTTATTTATATTTTGTAAACTACAGTCATCTTTTATTTTTTTCTGATTATTTATTTCTCATCAGTAGCTTACAGACCGGCTTAGTCCGGCAGCTAAAAAACTAAATCTAAAAATAGCTCAACTTGATTGGCATTTACTCCTAAACCGATTATAAAGATTATAACTTTCTTTTGTCACAAACTACATGACTCAACTATAATTTTGAATTGAGCTCAGCTACAATCTCTGGAAGAATCGATATTTTCTATAGTAACAATTACAATTCGTAGAAGCACTAAACTTTCACTTATTTAGCAAATAACTTTGAATTCCTACATATTCTTTTTTTAGAGTGGTCCAACTGGAGCTGTAGAGCTTGGTTCTCCGGAAGAACTCCCTGTCAGAATCACTCACTGCAATTGCAGACGAGACGGGAACTGTCAACCACTAAAACACTGCTGAAGCCCAATTGCAAGCAAGTGGTAATTTTGATTCTGACATTGAGTGTACGGTTCAGATGTAGGATTATGGAGATTTCATAATCGCGTGGAAACGAGCGATTATATGTTTCTGCTTGAATCTATGTTTACAAATTTGTAAGTGCTAAAGCGGTCACTTCATAACCGCACAGTGTTTCCAAATAGGCAACAACGTTATCAAAATTGCTTTGACCACAAAAAAAATGATTTGTGAGCTGTAGTTCAGCGAAGTTTGTGTAAAAAGTATTTCCCATTCTATACAGGGTGTTTGGTTCAGGGTTAAGAACCTCTCGAGGGGTGATTGATTGTCATAATTGGAGGAAAAATCGTTCTACACAAACATTCAAATCTCAACCGTTACAAAGTTATTGAACTTTTGGTGTTAAAAACTCCTTTGTCTTAAAATACTTCTGACTCAAAAAGTATAGTTTGTATTTCAATTTTTTAGATCCATTAAGATGGCAAGAAAATTTCTCATTGAGTGATGCCCTCACATGTTCAAGCTAATGTATTTAAGTAACCTTTTCAAAGTAATTTATTTAAAATTCAACAATTTTGATTGATTTTTCGTTCATTTCTCGAAAATCTTAATAGCTACCATCATCATTTTAATAATTCAGCTTGTTAGTCTTGAAGAGCGGCATATTTCGTTCTTTAACATGATACTCTTATCTTTTCTTGTTTGCATGTGTTTGGGTTATTAAACTTGGATATTTTTATCTCATTTTCACTAATAGTAGCTCTAATTGAAAAAGTATGGCACATTTAGTACTCTTAATTAAAAGATATTTGTACATTAATCGGTAGGAAATTTTCTCAGCTTTCCAATGGAATGTCAGGAATATCGATATAATGCATATTTTTGGGACTAGAGTCTTTTAAGCACTTGCAAGTCGATTACTGGAAAAGTTTAATAATGAAATTACAAAGAAATAAGAAGAGATATGAATAGGACGATGAAGGACAAAATATGAATCTTCTTAAAACCCAACTTTTGGATAATAAATATTGCTATAATCATAATTCATTCTTTGAGAAAATAAACAAAAACCTCCTCAAAACACTAACATTTAACTACTTTTCAACTAAAAGGTAATCAAAACTAGTTAACTGAAAGATATGAGAACACCATTCAATAGGAAATTTTCTCACCTTACAAATGGAACTAAAAGACTTAAAATACAAATTATATTTTTTGAGTTGGAGGTATTTTAAGACAAATAAGTTTTTTTGTACAAAAAGTTCGATAACTCTGTAACGGTTGAGATTTGATGGTATGCGTAGAACAATTTTTTTCTCTAAATATAACAGTCAATCACCACTCGAGAGGTTCTTAACCATGAACACCCTGTATAAATGTGGTGATTTTTCCCCCCAAAAGTTGAGAAGCAAATTATTGTTTTTTATTCAGACAAAAAACTGTATTTAGCAAAGTTGTAAGGTTGCAATAATATGCAACAACTTTGCTGAAGGGACTATCTTGGTTTTAATAGACATTTGTGGAGCTCTCTATGATACACTACTGAAAATCACTTTTTCTAAAAAAAATCTTTGCGATTTTTCAGAATTTCAAAAGTCTTTGTCCGGCCTTAGAAAATACACAATCTTTCAATACAAGTTTATATGTATTTCTTATATCGGTGTAGTTATCGAAAATTTTAATGTCAAAAAGTAATATTTTGATATGAAATAACAATTGAATCCGCAAATTTCCACAGACAAGCAAATTCTAGGATAACCATTTGTCACATACTGTCTCCTTCTAGTAAAAACATGCATTCATAAAATGACTATAAAACTCGGTTAAATTATATCACATATTTAAGAGTGAAGGGAGGATGTGTAAAGAATGTAGTTACATAGTAGAGAGGAGCTGCTTCATAGATTCGTATGAATATATGTCTGCGGAAATTCTCGATTTGAAATTTTATTTCCCACCAAAATGTTGCTTTTTTCGCACTAAAACTTTTTATAACTCCCTAGATATGAGAGATAGAAATAAACTAGCTTCACAAAAATTATGTATGATCTTATGCCGGACAAATTCTTAAAACATTTCGATACTCTCAAAAATCTCTAATAAAAGTTATTTTGAAGAAAGAGATTTTCAGTGGTGTATCATAGAAAACTCCAGAAATGTCTATTAAAATTGAAAGATAGATATATAGTCTCTTCAGCAAATAAAAAACTGCCTTCAGTAAAGTTGTAGTAACCCTACAACTTTGCTGAAAGCAGTTTTTTTATTTGCATAAATGACCAAACAAAAATTTGCTTCTCAGCTTTTGGGGGATTAATCACCAAACCAATACTTCTATAAAATGGGAAATATTGTATAAACAAACTTTGTAGACGACACTATGGCTCGACAATCATTTTTTCCTATTCAAAGCATATTCGATCACGGTTTTGCCTATTTGCAAACACTGTGTACCGTGGTGTTTTTATGTTTGCACGATCGCTGGCATCGGTTTTCATGGATGAACGCGAAGGACTCGAGCGTTTCTATGTTAACGCGTATATCACGTTTGTTAGTGTGTACGCAACTTCGCCTAAATTAATTCGATTGCATAACATATTTGCGTGGGCTCTTGAACGATCGAGAAGACTCGTGTTTCAGATACTTAATTTTGAGTGTACGGTTCAGATGCTAAAAAAGAGTAAGTTTCCTCATATCTCTAGAGTTCCCGGTCATGTCGGGCTGAAACTTCTTGTCTAGTGTACACGAGGATTTTTTTGAAAATAGTCCTACTGAAGGTATGGACCTAATCGCAGGGACGTTTTATTGTTTGATTGATCACGAGCTTTGGTTTAAGTTCGTGATCGCAATTGCATGTTCGTGTTTACAACCAATATTGTATTATCGCGCATGGCTAGAACATTTGTATGTCAACGGGCTTGATCGCGTGGACGCCCACGCATGTATGTAACTTCGAGTGTATGGACTCGTTTGTACAACCATGTAACCGATTGCATATTCTCGTTGAATGTTCGTACAAACCACCAATTTGGGTGTATGGTTCAGATCTAAAAGAGTGTTAGTTCGCCCATTTCATTATAATATCTGGTTTTGGGATCCTGATATTATGAATATGTTCATTTTTTTTAATTTGAAGACTGAATGCATGAACCTAGATAGCAAGAACCAAAGGCAGAAGCTTCCGGACGCGACCGATTTATTTTCGCATGAAAACGGGTTAACAATTTGACTTGATCACCTGGGCGTCTCAATGTATGCGAAATCGCGAGCGCAATCGTATGCGCAGATGAGCGCATGTGTGACAAGATTTGTATTATTGCGAAGGACAAGATCGTTGCATGTTAACGTTTTTGATCGCGTGGGTGTTTTTATTTTGTGTATGCTAGCAGGTTTATAACTTCACAGTAACCCACATTTTGTATTTTTTACAGGAAATGGGAAAAACTTCCGCATTTTATGTAAAAATACAATCTCATTATTTTATCAGTAGATCATTGATTCGTGTTGTCTAGTAAAAATAACATTACAAGTACTACTTTTCAATTGACGAGCATAACTGACCCACATTTAGCTGAACGCACCAAAATGCACTTACCAATAATTTACTAATTTGACAAGGGCGCTGGCTTTATCGTATTCGAAAGATCGAATTTGTTTATTTGCTAAAATGTCTTGCCTATTTTTTCGTGTTCTACACTACCCATGATCGCATAGTTGTCCCGTTTTCTATGGGATTTCCTATCTTTATGGGACTGATATGCGATCATGGGCAGTACAGTGGTGTAACCCCTTAAACTGAACTGGACTAACAAACGCGGTGGTCTGGTCGGGTGTACGGTAAATAGACCAGCCTATTAGCAATAACGTCGTGACAAACTGTTAAGATTCCAAAAATTCCTTCGCACTCAACCAAGATCCATCGATTGATGCCAGATCCATTTGATAAAATCAATTGCATACTGGAACAGTTGTTTTTTTGTTGAAAGTAAATAAATTCCATAAAACCACACCAATCGATCCAACTCTAACACCAGTACCTACCCTCTGAAACCAAATCGCAGCCACGTAAAGTTGGACTTGCAAAACCTCGAACAACAGCTGAACCAATCGTGCAAATGTGTGGAAACAGATAAACCTTATAAATATTGAAAAAAACCTCGCACATGTATTAGATAAAAAAATATGCTTGCTCCGATCACCGCGTTTACTCATAGGTAGGTACCGTGTACCTGTTTTTGCCGTGTTTTATTTTTTGCTTTTCATAATTCTTTTATTACCTTTGTCTTATTCTCTTCGTTCGTCGCTGGGGTCGTCGCCAAGGTGCTTATAGTTCTAAGGTGATTCGTCTTTGGCAGTAACTAGGTGAGGAGTGAGGTAAGCGTGCAGCAGACTGCGGGGATGAAAAATGACAGCGAACAACTTTGTTTACCCACTGAAATCCAAGCAAACATATGGAGAGAACTAGTAAACAATGTTGTTAGCTGTCGTTTCTAAAACAAACATGGCTGATCGGCGTTTTTGAGGATCGTATCACCTGAGAATAAAAACTCCTTGGTCGTCGCTATAGCCATACCGGAGGGGCTGCTGCCTGTAACGACTTTTGCCGTTTCTTCTGTTTTCACAAACTTTATATGACTGCGTTTGCTTGCTTGCTAGCTTGTCAACAAAGTACGGAAATGGACATCAATGAAAATGTGTAGCAAACGGTGCAGTAACTTCATTACCAATCCAGTAGGTATGTATGCCCTCGACTGGCAGAGAGTACTTTGGTTTTCGTTGCAGGTGTTATTCAATGTGTCCCATTAATTTGCATAATGTTATTGAGCGATTAACTAATTGACTGTCCTGATTCGATCGGAGCCGCTGTTAGTGCTTTGAAGATTTATGATGTGTGGATACATGAGTTCTGGTTGTACACCACTTTATCAATTTTATAATTTCTCACCACTAATTATTTCAAAACGATTTTAAATCGTTTCAAGAATATTGTTGTGCGACATACTGAAATATTGGAAGCATCTTGAAATACCTGTTTTGAAACAAATCTGTAAATCTATATATATATAAAAGTCAAAGTTTGTATGTATATGATTTATAGACTCCCAAACGGCTTAACCGATTTTCGTAAAAATTTGCACACAGTAGGTATTTGGTATGGGGCGTGTTTGTGTGCTATTAGTTGGAGATTATCTGCCCGCCAGATGGCGCTTTGGAATAAATTATGTTTTCCTCCTATTTCGCAGAGTGTCGCAGCAACGCGCGATGGGTATTAGCTAGTTGGAAATAAAATGGAAAAATTTCGTAGACGAAAATGTTCTAAATGTGGCATTTTGTAAAATTTTTAGCTTGTCGACGAGTTCCTTACAAATTTTTCATATGCGCCAATTTTAAACGCCGCAGCTAACAACAATAGATAAATTTCCTTCTGGTTGGAAAATGCTTATTTGATTTTTCTTAGCTAACTGACTTCAGTGTAGAATTCAGTTACGCTGGAATAATGTGCTTGGTAGCTATTTAACGGCTATTATTGCAAACAGCTGTAAAGGCACAAAATAAATGATCACATTTCTTATTAGGAAATTCAGGAAACTCTTCTACGACTGCAGCACTATCCAAGAGCTAAGCAGGGAACTGAGGAACAGTCATGCTTCTCAAACATACAGCTTTATTCTAAAGTACGCCGGGTCGCATTTTCTAACAAATAGGATTTGCATTCTAATTAACGACAACCGATTCATTCGAACCACATTCGTTCGTTCTTCTTGAGTTCTCTTGCCAGTGGTATTTTTTCAGCCTATTGAAAATCCGCGAACGTGTTTCCAATCCATAAAAAGAGAAATGACGAAACATCAATAACTATCGCGGAATAGCTTCATTGCCCACTCACTCGAGTTGGGGATTATGGAACCACTTCAGGGTCAATGCAAGCAGTACCTAAACTACGATTACTATGGCTTGACGACTGGACACTGAATAGCGACTAATCTGACGATTCCAGCATCCTGCATACCAGGAAGTATGGAATGTCGCGCTCAAACTGATATTATTTACACCAATCTATCCGCCGTTTTCCATATGAGAATCGATAAAATGGGGAAATTTGAAATCAACGGTTGTTTTTACAACCATTTTGAACCTAGCTTTCAGATCGAGAGATAATTGTTGTCAGATTACCAGGTACTTAATTTTATACCAGTAATAGTGCAGGGCAGCTACTTTGGACCGTTGATGTTTCTGCTTTACTTCAATGGTGTATATGCAGTGAGCTCTTCGCAGGTTCTGCACAGATAATCTCTAAATATTTCGTCTCATCCACTCAATTCAGTATTGCCTATTTCTCAGACAACAGCATAGAACCTTCGCTGATGGTGCTATAATAAGAACTGCTTTAGTGTGAATCCAAAACAGTGTTCGATGATCGAACAGATTTTTACTCGCCTGATATGGTCACCCTACAAACGAACTGGATCGGTTTTTAGGTAAAAGGCGAAGAGCTTACCAGATGAAGCGTTTCTGCACCTTCTCAATGCTATTAATATGATAAGGAGCCCAAACAGAAGCGGCACACTCTAAGATGCTGCGTATAAGCAAACAATAAAGCATTTTCAAACTGTACACGTTCTCGAACGACTGAGTCTCACACCTAACATGCAGAAAGCATTGGCGATAGTAGTTCCAAATAAGCTCCTAAATTTTCGACGACGAAGGTGCAGTGTACGTGGTTTGCCGACATTTTATAGTTGAACATCTTCGGCGACAGGAACCGAGTAGATGTAATCACGCTGCATTTTTCTGTATTTACTTCCATTCCGTTGATGGTGCTCCAAGGCTGAAGCAGTTTACAATCCTCCAAAGATTTTAATAGTCGGTAGAATTTCAAATCATTTGCATGCATAGTTTACGGAGATTTCAAAAACGGTGCCAAGATCATTTATAAACAAAATGAAGAGCAATGGTTCAAGATGACTGCCTTGTGGCAAACAGAACAGATTTCAAAAGGCGTAGAAAGTGCGTCGTCGAATCGAACAAAAGTCCCTCGTTCTGTGAGATACAAAGCAATTCAATCTGTTAATTAATCCGGAAATCCAATGCGTTTCTCGGCAAAAAGGTGATGTGAACCACGGTCGAAGGCCTTTGACAAGTCTACATAAATTGAATCAACTTGTTGTCGCTTATCAGGTTTGTCGAAGATGATGGATACATAAACCGTAAGGTTTGTGGTCGCAAATCGTTTACTAACGAAGCCACGTTGTTCCTTGACGATGTTATGACGCGAGGACTGATCAATAATGTCATATAACAAACAATCAAATATTTCCGGGAGGCAGCTGAGGATCGATATCGCACGATAGTTCTCCAAGTCATAAACTTTACCATTGTTGTGAACAGGTGTGACACAATGTCAGTCAACGATCGATTAAGAAGATATTATTATGAATATGTTAAAAAATATATTCGTTAATTTGGGAGATATTTAGGTATATAGATATCTAATATTGCATAGACCCTAAATCGTCGCTGTTGTGCTATCTTATGACAAGCGCCATTTAGCACATTTCGAGAAAAACGATTTTGAAAGTTTGAGATTGAATATCTTGCAACTTATAAATGGTATAAACAATCCAAAGAAGACAATTGATGCTTCTATCTATTCTGCATTAATCTCTCAAATATTACGAAGATCGGTTGACTATGTTGCGAGTTTTTACTATGAATGTAAATAAAAGTCGCACTCACACGTGTCATAGGCGTGTATTGATGACAAAATTTGTATGACGTGTCATAATCGTGCATGGAAAATTTTCCATAGAAAAAAATCATCGCTTTTTAACTTTTATTCATATCTTTGTGTTCATATGGTCTATGAACATTCGGTGAAATGCATTTTAAGGGAAATGAGTCAGGGAATCTAGAAAAAATTGTTATTCTTGATTACAGTGTTGCCAAATATCTTTTATTTCCAGTTCAAAACTAAAACTGTTTTTTTCTCACAACTCGTATAATTTTCCTTCAAAAATGTTTATGCCATTGTGCTCCTCAGACATTTTCACACATAAAGCCGTCTAAAACTTCAATATAACTTGAGCCAATCCCTAGATATAGTGATTTGAAGCAAAAAACTCACAATTTCTCATCATGTTTCTAGCTATATCTAAGTAACCAAGTAGAATTTCTAAATTCTGAAAACGCCACTTTGTAGAGATTTTTCAAACAAGTAATGTGGCATATCTAACTCAGTTTACCCCAAAATGGCGTTTGTCATAAGATAGCACAACAGCGACGAAATGTTAAAAATCTAACATTTTCGAATATCGCCCAAAACACTTTTATCTGCATTTTGTTCCTGGAGATTTTCCCCGCCAACAAAGTTCATTGGTTTTAAAATATTAAAGAATAATAAAGCTATAAGTACGAGAAACTCATTACATATGCATAATAAAATGCTCAAGAACCCCAACATCACGAATTCTAACTAAGATCGCAAAGATTTCGGTTGATTCCTGAGATATTTTCACAATGAAAAAACTGAAAAATGCACGATTTGGGGCTCAAAGCACCACAATAATTAAGAATAGCGGTTTAGAGGGCGTATCAAATATCGTATTTAACAAGAAACGAACTTATTAACAACTAATCACAATAGTTGTATCCATTAAAAACTATAATTTTCTGAGAGCTATATCAAAAATTATATAATTTACTGTAGTTTTCCCCAATATTTTCCCATTTTGGCAAAAACACCAATCGAACTGGGTTGGAGTCAAAAACTGTTCGAATGATGTGAAATTTGACATCTGAACTTACTTCACATATATCAAAACATGTTCCACCTGAAATAGATGAGATACCAGCCAAATGCTTAATAAATAACGGCTCCGAAAGGTGGAACGTATACGGCAGTTGCGTTAGCAAGATTTGATGCATTATTCTCGTCATTATGATTCGATATGATATTGCCGCGATATCATAACGATATTTTGTCCGTGTAGTAAAGCTGGAGAATCCATGTGTCCTAATAAAAGAACAACATTAAATTAATTAAGTGTCCGTTAGCTGAGCGATGCAATTAATGAAAATGCAATTTCCAATTTGATTCAGTTTCCGAGAGATCTTTTTGTCAAATTTCTGTAAAAATATTGTGTTTCGCAGGGTATCTGCAGCTACGGTCGGATTTGTTTTTAATAAGGAAAATTTTAACTGGAACTTGACAAATGATAGGCTATTCTTAAACTTTCATAATTTCTTTTAAAAGATCTGCAAAAGCTTTGCCCTTTATCAGCGAGTAGTGTCGATAACTACATATGAAGAAAGGCTTACGTAAGGTCCAACATTTCCGGAACATTGATGACATTATAGAAAACATTCTTGACATCAAATAGATTATGCAATATTAATTCCTAAAAGGTGAAATAACATTAAACCAATTTTCGCATTAATGGCACAAGACCTAACATAAATTAAGTTTGATTTTTGTGTTTAGATATATCACCTAACTAGACTCCCAGTTGGTGCTAGTTCGTCGCTGTTATGCTATCTTATGACAAACGCCATTTTGGGGTAAACTGAGTTGGATATGCCACATTACTTGTCTAAAAAATCTCTACAAAGAATTTTGACATTCTGCTTGGTTACTGAGATATAGCGAGAAACGTGCTGAGAAATTTTAAATGTTTAGCTTCAAATGACTGTGTCTGGGGATTACCTCAAGTTATCTTGGTGCATAATATGTTTTTATGTGTAAAGCAATCTGAGAAACACAATGGCATAATCATTTTCAAAACAAAAATACACGAATTGTGAGAAAAATGCAGTTTGCGTTTTATACTGGAAATATAGCATATTTGGCAACACTGTAACCAAAAATAACTATTTTTTCTAGATTCCCCGACTCATTTCTTCGAAAATGCATCTCACCGATCGTTTATAGACCAAATGAAGCCAAAGATATGAATGAAAGTTAATAATACATGATTTTTTCTATGGAAAATTTTTTCATGCAGGATTATGACACGTCATACAAATTTTGTCATCAATACACACCTATCACAGGTGTGAGTGCGACTTTTGTTTACATTTATAGTAAAAACTCGCAACATAGTCAACCGATCTTCGTAATATTTGAGAGATTAATACAGAATAGATAGAAGCATCAATTGTCTTCTTTGAATTGTTTATACCATTTACAAGTTCCAAGATATTCAATCTCAAACTTTAAAAATCGTTTTTCTCGCAATGTGCAAAATGGCGCTTGTCATAAGATAGCACAACAGCGACGAATTCGAAACACAAAAATCAAACTAAATTTAAGTCAAATTGATGTTATTTTCTATTTTTAAATCAGGTACTGCCATCAAAAAAATTGAAAACGAATTAAGATGTGAAATCGTTTACATTTAATTATTACATTAAGTCATTTTGTTAATTTCTTGTTGTCTTGAATTTCGGTATTTTTTAAATCAGCAAAATCGAAATAATACATTATTACGAAAAACCTATTTGATCTACCTAGCTGTGAGATGAGACATTTCTTGTGTCACTACTTTGATCTTTCATAAATTTTTCAAAATTTGTGCGGAATACGTATACAGCTAGAGACAGTAAAAACGTAATGAAATTAATAAAATACAATAAATGAACAAAACGCATGAAACGAATAAAGCAATAATACGACTAAAAATCATAAAATGAATAAAATTACAAAATTAATAAATCGAATAGAATAGAGAAAATAACTCGTTTTGAAATGAATGAAATGAACAAATTGAATATAATCAATATAGGTATAAAACAATAAAATGAAAAAGTAGATAAAATCAATTTATTAAAAATGAAATAAAAATGTAAAAAATAAAATGAATAGTATAAAATAATAAAACGAATTAAACTACCAAAATGAATATAGCTCAGCATAGTTCAGGTAGACTGCCCGTTATTGCACGTTGCGATTGACCGAATAAGTGAAAATGCACAATGAACCGAAAAAAAATCTGATTGAGAGGAGCAACTCATTCTCACTGTGCATGTACTACTGACCAAACATTTTCATAACATGGTAACGATGCTGGCCACATCCAACGATATTCCACCGGGGAAGGAAACTACACTTGCTATTGATAGTGACCAAGAAACTATGTTAGTAGGAAAGGGAAAAGATCATAGTAGACAATATGATCTTAGCACAGTGAAGACCCGTTTTTATCAGCCCCCTGGTAAATTTTAGGCTGATAAAACGGGGACATTGATGAAATCGGGACATATATTTTTCTCTCTTTTTAGGAAACTGAAGATCTTAAAAAAATCTTCTTTAGTCCCTAGCAGAGTTTACAATTTCCGCATTCGTGAACAGAATAAGGCGATATTTCACCTACTTCGACCAGCAATAAAAAAGCAAACATACTATGTAACATTGTTTGCTCTCCAACTTTTCTCGACAAGACAGCATTGGATCTCATCTTTTCGCGGTATAATATGAGATGATATTTTCGCGCCTAATGTAAAACTGCCGAATAACTAATGGTTTCGCAAAAATTCACAAAAATGAATAGATACAGATCCTTAGAACGAAAATACTGCAATAATGTGGGGAAATAAATTCTATAACGTAATATATTAATGGTTTTTCTTGAACTTAATTTATCACGAGGTTCGAAGCTGCGAAATTATCACGCTTGCATACTGCATTGTCAGCAAATTCTCGCAATTTCTTGAAAGGTGAAAAGTTGGGTCCGTGCCTACTAAGGATGATAAAGCTGTGCGATAAACTGCTTGTCGTGAGAATGAGCGAATATTTTAACCTCTGGTCCCTAGATATAGTCTCATAACATTTCCTGATTATTCAGCCTAAATTTCCCTTAAGGGGGTCTGACAGTGCAAAATTTAAAAAAAAATGTTTTTTTTTCATATTTCGGATCTCTAAGATAAGAACAATATGCTCAAGAAAGGATTTACTCTAATTCAACTTGGTTTGTCTGCTAGAGTTGATAAAACTACCAACTATCAATTTTCAAATAAAGCTGATAAAATCGGGTCAAAAAATAAATAAATGAAGCTGATAAAATCGGGGGTTGATAAAATCGGGGGCTGATAATATTTTTCTGTTGTAGTTTCGGTTTATTTACAACCCTCGAATTTTTTTTAGGACAATTTCTTAGCAAGTTTTAATTCTGTTAAAAAATATTTAAAAAAAAAAGATTTACCATGTTTCAAGATATTTTCTCGCTCAAGCTTAACGAAAACTAAAAAGCTGGAAATGACCATTACAGTGTAAATAGGAAGCAACACTTCCGATGGCCGGCTGTCAAGTTGCGCGTTTTAAGTTCTCAGAAATTGATCGCGAACGACTTTCGTACATACAGTGAAGACCCGATTATCAGCACCATGTTGATATGTTTAATAACTTCTTCCAATGCAGTTGGATTGATTTGCAGTCTTCGACAAAGTTGTAGACAACCTGAGTATATAGTGCCTCCTAGCGGTGGAAATGCAAGTTATCCAGATAAATTGTCGAAAAATCCCATACAAATTTCAAACGCGTTGGACCAGTAGCTAGACTTGTCCGATTTAGTTAAAACTTGGAACAGATATTGCTGGTAGGACTAGGAATTTACTCAGGGTTGGCCAGATGGGGATCATTTTTTTTCCTTGTCGGTTTATTGTGTTGTCTAGCGATACTTTTCGTCGTTGCAGTTGTTTACTTTAATCAACGATAACTGAAAAAATGACATTGGATAGCTCTGCCATAATCAACCAGCGAAAAATTTAGAAAATTCAGCATTATGCAACTCACCTTTAAAAATCCTTGATATATCCATCGTGCCGCGTATCAAATTCACCATGACGCAACTGGAACCAAATGGCAGTCTATGTTCATACAATGAATCCTCCCAAGATCGGGTCCGATGTTGTCTTTTTGCGGTTCAATTGTCACAAACAAAACAAACGAATCTAACCACCAAATCTAAATAGCGCGTTTTTTTTTTGCTCTCTGATTTGTTGATGGTCCCAACTGCTCACTTCACCATTTTCATTCCCTTCGACAACCGCTTCAAAACCGCCGTCACTAATTCACGTGGGTATCACCAAAGCCGCCAGGTAAACTGTCGATCAGTGTCGATAAATCTTCGTTGCGTTGATTGACTGCATTTATTTTCGCGCTATGGTCGAAAAACTGTGCCAAGCAACGCAATTTGATGCGTTTGAAAACACTCAGCAAGGTTCAGCCACTGGCAGCCACAAATTCAAAACCTCTTGATCTTGTGTCTGAAACCACTGCTTATTTTTGTTTGATTTTTGAATTGCTTGTACCTTCTTTTCTTCTCGGCAAACTGCACACAATTAACCAATCACTTGTTTTTCCTGCTGCCGTTTTCCACCAGATCTTCAGCTCTACTTTTAATTGATTCAATAAACATTTGTTTTATTTCGCACTTTCCTTCTATTGCTTCTCTGTTTCGTGCACTTCACCTTCACAAGCACTCCGCTTTGTGACTGCTTCAGTTGTAAAATGTAAACAAATGCTCACATCAGCCACAGTAAACAAGTTGCAGTAATTAGCGAAATTAAGTAATCACCTCATCCATTAGCATAATCAATCGCCAAACCAATCACTATCGGTTGTCGAAATTCACCAAGCATTTAATTAGGGGGCTCCATCAACTGCCATCAGGCACAAATCGATTTGCACATTGATGTTCAGCTTTTCGAGCTGCTCGCACACTCTATTGTTTCATTACCTGAGACCCTCACCCACGCACAAACCCACGAACGAATTCGCGCGCTTGCTCAGCCACGTATCCTGTCGGGCTGAGGTGACGGAAACGACGGGATCGGCAAACAGGTAAATCCAGGTACCTTAGCTTTACCTTTTCAAGCACAAAAATCCAACAAACGGGCAAACGACAACCAGCAGCAACACAGAACCAACACGTCGTCGTACGATGTGACGTTATTCCAAACTAAACAATGCTGCGCCAACGAAAACATCTGCCACCCCGAACTGAAAGCGGCTTAGCACGAAGCCGACCGAGCATAGCCGACTGGTGTAACGAGCAAACGGTCGGAGCTTTTCCTCATGGTTGCCAGATGAGCTACGAGCTGAGCGATGCTTTGTCAAGTATTGATGAAACAGTCACATTTCCATACAAAATATAGTTACTTATTACATACATAATTTAAATTAATTACACTATTGCGCATTGACTAGGTATCCTTGTAACCAAACGCCACATTTCTGGCAACCCGATTGCACAGGTAAACGCGTTCAAAACCAATCTTTGAGTAAAATGCGGCAACTGCGCCTGCACACATAGCCGAAGATCTATGCTCGAAGTCTGACTGACAATCCCTTCGGCATCTCCTGCTATTAGCCGGCCTTTTTAAGTTTATGTTCGTAGGATAGAGCATAGAGGAGACCATAAGAATGAGGTTGGAAGCGGAAAAAGAATGAAGGTAGAAAGTTGCACACATAGATGAGTGAGCGTTGAAAACACGTTTTGCTTCCAAATGATCGCAAGAGGGTTTCACTGAAAACGACGGATTTGTGTTGTTCTGGGTTAGGGGGAATGTTTCAGTGAAATAAGTAGTTGATTTTCTATACAGATATAGTTTGTTTGCAATGGGGAGCTTTTTTAGGTTTCACGATGCTATTCAATTTCTTACATACATTTTTTGCTGGGACTATAATCAAAATTTTCAGTATCAATATTCATCAATCAGAACCTAGAATTTAAAAAAAAATACCCACTAGACCAGAAACCACAAACACCAAGTGAATACATCCGTGTTTTCATTTTACCTTTATTTGCTCAGTTGGCTTTGGGACTCTCTTCTCAGCACCCAGCCCTTGTTGATCGTTTTCAAGAATCATCTTTTGACTCTGTCCTTCTATCGAAGAATATGTAGGAAAGCTTAGGAGGCACCAACACCAAAACTAGCTTATCGAAGCCTCTGCACAGCACATACACATTTTTACGATCCGTTGATTATTCTGTCCACTTCAACCAACTGCTTATCCTTTAGAGAAACTAGAGATAGTGGAATGGGCAAAGCGAGTCCTCTTACCCTAATTATCATATCAAAATACCATAAATACTGAGCGTTCATTGACACATGGATGCGTTTATAGTAGGAAGTGTGTTTGTGGCTTACTTCACTTACCCACACACAACAGGTTCGGAAGGAATGGTTAACTAAGGAGTCAAATGATATCGTTTGTCGGTTGAAAGGTAGCTTTAAGATGTATGGCTATATTAATAGTTGATATCTCAAACAGTTTTACGTCTTAGCAGAAAGTTTAACGACGAAATTTACAAATGTAAATGTAGCTACTTTTTGTCATTTTTACAAGGGAAAAAAAGATCTAGCTTTAGGTATATATGTTCTACACGAGCTGCTCAAAGACAAATGCATTTTTGAAAAGAGTGATTGAGTCACAATTCTTATTTGTAAAAAGGGATTCATGAGAAACCGGCCGACCGCAAAATATGACCATCGTAGATTCGAACGAAACTTTGTAGACGTGTCCATGATTTTTCTGGCAATCGCAATATATTGATACAAGAGAAATTTTTCAAAACGGCATAGACGTTTTTGCGTACATTAATTTCCAAAAATTTAATTTCCAGAAATCCTTAGATGGCTAATTCAGCGAATGAGGACACAGATTTAATCTCAGTTCCACATTACCATTTTGAACAAGGATGAAATGACACGGATTCCTGGCCCTCCAGCGCATCCGAGCGCCTTAGAGCTGTCCCTCTGCTCGACATCGCTGCGGTTTGATTGCATGTGGAAGGTAGTCTCTGATCCCCACAGCAGCGACCATCTGCCAATCGTAATTAATGTTGCTATCGGTTCAGGGCCACTGAATACAATCAATGTTTCGTATGACCTCATACGAAATATTGATTTGAAGAGCTACGCGTCCACGACATCCGGAAAAGTAGAATCGATACAACAGCTTCCTCTGGAGGAAAAGTACGGGTTACTGGCTGGCTTAATTCTCGCCCTACCAATGGTGGAACAAAGAGTGCTCAGCCCAGTGGCGTAGCCAGGGGGGGGGGGGGGTTGGGGGTTAAACCCCCCCCCCCAAACCAAAATTAATTGGATTGAAAAAAATAATTGATACTGACGAATTTAATTTAATATTCCACAAATTTTTTTTGGAAAAATATTCTCTGATCACTACATTGAGAACTGTGTTTAAAGCGTCATGAGAACTTTTGGAAAATTGTGGGAAGGGGATCTTGTAACTTATCTCTTAGCCAAAATCCCATAGTTGTCAAATTACTTCAATGTAAAATAAAATAACGGTCTGAATTATTATGAGCTCATTTTTGGAAAGATGCTTCAAAATATGGATTAGAGACAATTTTTCGAATGGGAATCTAAATTTGAATAGGTTGATTGCATATAAAACATAAGCTTGTTTACCGAAAACTTGCATACATTTCAACATTTGCTGAAAATGTATTTTTTTAGATTGTGTAGAGTTTAGACAACAATTCAATATAGTTAACAACAAGAATAACATTTCAGAAACTAGTTGAAAGCTGATGTAATTTTGTCTCTAGCAGGTCAGGATCGGTTTTATGAGCATTGGAATTTTGTTGTATTATCAACTATATGAATAGCCTCTTAGCAGGATGCAATGAATGGCGTACTAAAATTTTGTGTGCTACGTACTAGTACTGCAAGTTGTGAGGTTGACTAATGAAGAAAAGTAGAATTAATACTCGATAAATTTTTAACGGTCACGATCACATTCATTCGAAACTGCCAAATTTCGATGTTAAATAACATCGAAGAATTTCAAAACGTAAAACTGTTCATCTGCTGATAGAATAATTTTGACGGTTAATCCTCCTAGAAGTAATTATAGAGAAGAATTACTTTTCAAGCAAATTTGAGTCGAGACTTAATGTCTCCAGCAAAGTTTTCGAAAGTGCTATTTCAAACAACGTTGTCAAAGACATAAATATCCCACATATTCAGAGTATCGAAATATAGTAGTAGAAAACCTTTACAACAAGCTATTCTGAAATTACTGTATTTGATAAATCACTTCTGCGGTAATTAAATAATAAATTCACATTGCGTTCAAGGTGCCTTTGAAGCTTACAAAAAAACAAGGGAACTGGGTTTAAAACAAATAATTCCCAGGGATTAAAAGGACTCAAAAACACAAAGAGTGATTCCATTTTCAGGAGCTAGCATCAATTCGGCGCTGGCTTAGTCCGCCCATCAAGTTAGTGTCGGATTCTGATGAGATGAAGTCGAAACGCAAGTTTCAGTTCCATCCATCCATAATTTAGTTAAAGGTTTTGTGTTCTCAACTCGCAATGATTGTTTCAAACAATTTTATCCGTAGCGCAGAATAAAATAGGTTTCACCTAAATTTTTCTTCACTAAGGAGAAATATAGCAGGCCCAGTCCATTTAAATCCCTATATGTTGAATTCATGTAGCCTTCATATTTTCAACAAAATTATTTGAAATGACATTATCAAAAACTTTGCTGAAGGCACCATGTCTCTTAATATTTTTGAAAAATTAATTCACCATAATTACCTCTATGAGAATTAAACACTAAAATTTCTATATCAAAGCAGGCGCAGTTTTATGTTGATAACTTCCCGAAGTTGCCAAACCTTCAAAGTCTAGGATTATTATATTAGGTGATCTTGAACGTTGAAATTTTTTTAGATCATTTATCCCACTTTAAAAGATCGCAATTTTTGACTTCATTGACATTTTATACAAGAAAATAATCTATAGAGGTTTGAAAACTGTTCCATGTTGATCCTTCTTGTTTGTAGACTGGAATGACATCTGTTAGACTACTTATGTTTTTGAGTTTTCAATAATTTATCAAACTCATATTAAATTTTAGCATTTTTTCAAAAAATTTGCGATTCTCACCAAAACCCCCTCTAAACCAAATTTCTGGCTACGCCACTGGCTCAGCCGTGTACATGTAGAAGGCCGCCGCATATAAGCCTTCCGGGACGACGGGCTGACAGCTAGCTACTGACAGTACGCGATGGCGGAAACGCGCATAAAGAGTTTGATGAAAGCCGAAAAACGAAGCTACTGGCGCCGGTTCGTCAATGGGCTAACGAGAGAAACATCGATGAGCACTCTTTGGGGTACGTCCCGGTGCTTACAAAACCGAAACAGTACTAACGAGAGCTTGGAATATTCAAATCGTTTGATATTCGATTTCGCCAAGAAGGTTTGTCCGGATTCCGCCCCGGCACTGAAGCTCTACCACGCCGCGTCCCCTCACGATAACGAGAACGAAACACTGTTTTCGATGGTGGAGTTCTCACTTGCTCTCTTGTCATGTGACAATAAAGCCCCAGGACCAGACATAATCAAATTTAACGTTTTAAAGAATCTGCCAGACTCTGCCAAGAGACGCTTGTTGAAATTATTTAATAATTTTCTTGAGGGTAGCATTGTCCCACATGACTGGAGGCAGGTGAAGGTAATTGCCATCCAAAAACCAGGAAAACCAGCCTCCGACCACAACTCGTATCGACCGATTGCAATGCTGCCTTCTGTCCGAAAGTTATATGAGAAAATGATATTGTTTCGCATCGACAATTGGGTTGAAGCAAATGGCTTACTGTTAGATACACAATTTGGTTTCCGCAAAGGCAAAGGCACGAACGATTGTCTTGCATTGCTTTCAACAGAAATTTAAATGGCTTTTGCTAGAAAAGAGCAGATGGTATCAGTTTTCTCAGATATTAAGGGTACTTTTGATTCAGTTTCTATCAAAATTCTTTCTGAAAAGCTGCACCAGCATTAGGGCACTGCATTTTTTTTTGAATTCTCAAAGGCCTCCCCTCTCATATTGTGACAAGTGTCAAAGTAAGCTCAGATGCCTAATTTCACATCATTTGGACAATTCTAGACTCCCGCTGACTTCGCTTGAAATTTTTGAAATTGGTGCTATGGGAAAATAAGGAGGAAAAATATATTAAATGCTATAACATTTGAAGTAGCAATCAGAAAATTTCAATTTATACCTCTTTTTAAAAGCAACTGCCTTAGTATTTGAAGGTAGATATTCCTCTTTCTAGAAAAATACGAGAAAGCTCCGTGATGCAAATCATACATATTTTGGAGTTTTTCTAATGTGAAAAAATCTCAGAAATCGAACGGAACCTTTTTGACTTTTGCCCGAATACGAGGAGTTGGGGTTTTGTCATTCATATTAAATTTTATCATTTTCTCGTGCATGTATCTCTATTATTCTTCACTCAATTTTCATAAATTGTACCTTGTTAAACGTGGAAAATCCTTAGAAACAAAATAAAAATAGATTTGTTACCGTTAAAATTCAGAAACATCAAATTATCTGACATATAGTCTGATTTCACATTTTTATTATAAAATCGCACATATTAACTTTATTTAACAACAAAATTCTTATTTAATTTACTATTTTTAATATAAAATACGCTTGGGGATCACATGAGGAAAGTTTCCTTTCTGGAAGAATAGGGGAAGTTGAGGTAACGAATCTATTGTTGTTGTATTCATAAGAATTTTCCACGTTCAACAAGTTACATTTTATGAAAATTGATTGAAGAATAATAGAGATATATACACGAGAAAATGATAAAATTTAATATTAATGACAAAAGGTCCTATAACCCCAACTTCCTGTATTCGGACAAAGGTCAAAAGTCTCCGTTGGATTCTGAGATTGTTTCGCATTAGAAAACTGCAAATTATGGATGATTTGCTACACGGAGCAGAAACATTTTCAAAAATAGGAGTTTTTGGGGCCAACATGACCCAGTACCCCACTTTCCCGTTATTTTCTAGAAAGAGGAATATCTCCCTTCAAATACTAAGGTTATTTTATTTAAAAAGAGGTATAAATTGTAATTTTCTGATTGCTACTTCAAATGTTATAGCATTTAATATATTTTCCTCGATATTTTCCCATAATACCAATTTCAAAAATTTCTAGCGAAGTGGGCGGAAGTCTACAATTGTCCAAATGATGTGAAATTTATTTTGAGCTTACTTTGACATTTATCACAATATGAGAGGAGGGCTTATGAGAACTCAAAAAAAAATTTGCAGTGCACTAACTAGCATGGTCTTTTACCGACTCTAAACAACTTTTTGCTTAACTCGCTGTCTGAAAAACATGAATTATTCGCATGGTGATTTATCGACATCACGTATTAGCTACATGGGTCTTCCCCAGGGCTCATGTCTAAACCCCCTTCCCTTCAACTTTTACGTGAATGATACACACGAATGTCTTGTCACAGCTTGCAGATGACGGTGTGGTCTCTATTACAAGTCCCGAAGCCGTCGATTTGAAAGGATCATTGTAAGATACCTTGGACAATTTGTCTGCTTGGGCCCTCCAGCTGGGTATCGAGTTCTTTATGGAGTAGTATTTTCAAAGAAGCGTGAACCAGCGCAACTACAGCTTCAATTAATGGGTCAAACTATTGCTCAGGTTAAGACCTGAGGTCTGGTTCGACTCTAAAGGAACCTGGAGATGTCACATTAGGTATCTGAAACAGAAGTGCCAACAAAGGATCAATTTTATCCGTGCATTAACCGGAACATGGTAGGGTGCCCACCCAAGAGACCAAATCAGGCTGTACCAAACAACAATATTGTCGGTGATAGAGTACGGGAGTTTCTGTTTCCGCTACGCTGCGAGCATACATTTCATCAAACTAGAGCGAATCCAATATTATTGTTTGCGTATTGCTTTGGGTTGTATGCACTAAACCCATATGATGAGTCTAGAAGTGGGGAACCTCTCATATCGACTTCGCATCCAATGCGATATCTTAAACCCGTTAGTAATTGCAAATTTCGAGAGGCTTAACGAGCTAAATTCTCAAACCTGATTTATATCCTTGTATTTCGATTACATGGCACAAAATATCAATCCTTCTTCATATTATCCCAACCATGTCAATCTCTCTAATGCTTCTGGTTCAACTGTATACTTCGACACATCCATGAGAGACGAGATTCGTGGAATCCCGGATCACATACGTCCGCAAGTGATCCCAAGCATCTATCATAGTAAATTTCGAGAAATCGACGGCAAAAAGATGTTTTACACCGACCTGGCGGCTCCACCGGCTTCGATATATTCAATCAAAACCACACCGCCTCGTTCAAACTCAATGAACCTGCTTCAGTTTACGTCGCAGAACTTGCCGCTATTCAGTACACCCTTGGGATTATTCATACTTTGCCCACCGATCATCACTTTATTGTCTCGGATAGCCTCAGCTGAATAGAGGTTCTCCGTTCAATGAAACCTAGAAAGCACATTCCATACTTTCTAGGAAAAATCTGGCAGCGCCTGCGTGCTTTGTCTATAAGATCGTACAATATTACCTTAGTTTGGGATCCCTTGCATTGCTCCATTCCAGGTAATGAAGAAGCGGACTCTTCAGCTAAGGCAGGCGCTTCAGAAGGTCTGCTTTAACGAATTTTTCAATATCTCTCGTCAGCGGATGCTAGAATGTTTGCAGAAATCTTGTAGCAATGGAGATTTAGGACGATGGCTACATTCTATCATCCCGAAGGTATCAACAGAGGTTCAGAGGAATGGATGTGGGTCGGGATTTCATTCGTGTGATGTCTCAGCTCATGTCAAATAACTACACACTAGACGCTCATCTCCGACATATTGGGCTCGCGAATAGCGGTATATGCGCTTGGGGCATCGATTATCACGATATCGAACATATTGTCAATGCATGCGCCGAGTACTGTTCTGCCAAATCTCAACTACTCGATTCCCTTCGGGCCCGAGGAAGATCACATAGTGTCCCAGTTCGAGATGTACTGGCAAGCCGCGATCTCCTCTATATGTCCGACGTATACATCTTCTTAAAAACCATCAATATTCAGATTTGCCCTCTTCCGCCTGTACCGCACACCAGATGGTTTGATGCGACTCCAAGACGACACAAAACATCTCTGTCGAATGACTCAGCAAACACGAGACCAACAGCACAACATTACACGCGCAACTCGGTGTGTTGCCGATCCTCATCTGAGCCTTACTACGAAATCGTCTGGAGGAACCCCTGCCGGATCGAGGAAGACTGCCGACGTTCCAATACTTGATGCATGCTGATGAAGACCGTCCGAGTCTGTAATCCTTACCGTCCGTACCGATGCCGGAAACTGATAGTTTATATCCTTCTCCCCCCTGTCATCTTTGTTCACCCTCTCACCCCTGTCTCTGATACATAGATGTAGGACTTCAAACCCCCCTCCTCCCCCCTAAATATCAAACAAAAAATTAATTGCTCCCTGTCTTCTAATTTTAGTAGATCAAAATTTAATCTCGTTGAGAAATGCTTAACAATACCACTACTTAAAAATAGCCCTAATTAATCCCCCCTAATCTTAATAAAATTGAAGCACTCCCTCTAGTTATTCCTAATTTTAATATGTTTGTAAAATGTTCCGCTTAGTTAATATTTAATTGATCCAATAATCTCTCTTCTAAAAATCCTAAAGCGCATTACTATTCAAAAACACACAAAATGACACCCCCCCCCCCCCCTAATCTTACGAATATTATATTATCAACTCTAGTATATGTACAAATTAGCTATAAAATTTCTTCAGTTTCATTATATAAAAACAAAATAATATTTAAATGTTTAACACCCTAGTTTTAAGAAATTCTAAAGGTAAAAGAAAGAAAGAAATGGCACCTTTAAGCTAACGCAAACGTGCCTTATCAAATAATCGAATTGAACAAAAGAGATAATCCAAATGCGCTGAAAAATTTTCTTTAACATCTTTAAAACGGTAAACATTAGATTGTTGACATTTTGTGATGGGGTACCGCGAATAGCTTTTTTAACCCTCCGGCACACGCGCCATTGTAATTTGTGCAACGCCTTCCGAAACTCTAGCGAGAGCGAGTAAAGGCGCTTTAACCGAGGCTTTTTATCCAGGACAAGGTGTAAATACCTCTGTCCCATCACAAAGGACCAAAGGAGTGACATTAACCTTCTTAGCCAAGTCACTCCCAACGATTTATTATATCCCCGTCAAACTGAAACGGTCGGTATAGTTGTCCTCGTTTCTTCCTCTTTCAAGATTCAAAACAATTCGTTAATTGAATTATTCATTAAATGAATAATTTGATTGCCGTCTAATTTTGAAACATCTTCAAACCCAACTCTGCACAGTAGGCCTGGCCGTTTTAATATTTGCGACATATGAACATATGCTACAAGTATTAATATTGACAAGAAAAACACTGCAGAATGCCCGCAGTGGTTTCCAGGATGCTTTTCAATACTGGCTGTGTAAGGGTTAGAATAGAATAGAATAGAATAGAACACCTTCCGAAACTCTAGCGAAATCTTCTTTCAGCACCATCAGCTGATCATTCGGGCGAGTGCCGGAGGGTTAAAGGGCAAAATTCTAATGATAATTATCTTCACAAATCTATGAAATCTTGCTTCACATGAGAGTCATCAAACCAAACAAGCTGCTTCTCTCTCAGGATGATCAACGGGCTAGGTCATTGTTAGAATCCCTAACCCGTCCACTGCTTCGAATCTGGCCTGCTCTGAAGACACGATCACGTTCGACTTCCGGATAGTGAAGCGACGGAAATGTCTATCCGAGGCTCTTGAGCAAAAGATCCAAGAACATGTCAAGAAGGATTACGTGAGAAAGCTGACTTCGGCAGAACTTCAAGAAAGAGGAAGCTGACTTCGGAAGAACTGCGTGCAATTGGTATGTTAGTTGTGGTGAACCCAAATAAGCCGGGCAAGTTTCGCTTAGTGTAGAATGCAGTAGCCATCGTTTATGGTGTTTCTTTAAACTCAGTCCACCTGAAAGGTCCAGATCAGCTATCATCGCTATTGGCGGCGCTGATCCGTTTCCGTGAGTTCCGAGTGGCAGTATGCGGGGACATCAGGGAGACGAAGACCAATACTGCCAGCGACTCTTTTAAAAAAGTACAAACGAGCTGAATCCCACGGTACAACACGTCAAGAACCTGAACGCAAGACGATTCGAGCAAGACCATAAAGAGGCGGCCAATGCAATCATCAAGCAACACTACGTTGATGATATGCTCTTTTGCACTGATACAGAGGAAAATGCAGTGAAGCTCGTACAGGATGTCTGAAAGATTCATGAGCAAGCTGGGTATGAAATTCGAAACAGAATATCAAGCTCCGCTACGGTTATGAAAAACTTGAAACAGAGAACGCTTGAAGAGAACAACCTTAACATCGATGACAAAGCTACTACAGAAAAGGTGCTTGTAATGTGGTGGAATACGACAACCGACCGTTTCACTTCAAAATATCCTCCCGTTACGATGAAAATGGGATCTCCGGCGGTCGTGGCCGACCAAACGCGAAGTTCTCCGCACATTGACGATGGTGTACGATCGATTGGGTTTGATTACGCACCTGTTGATGTTTTGAAGGTTCTTCTGTGATAAATATGGAGAACATCAGTGGGCTGGAATGTTCCTATAGAAGACACGAAGTTCGATAAATAGTTGACCTGGCTGGCCGTTTTTCGAAAGGTACGATCTGTGTAAGTAACGAGATATTTCCAAACGTCAACGACCATTAAGGCGGGGATCACTAAACACATTTGTGGATGGGAGTGAGAACGGTATCGCGGCGGTCGTCTATCTTCGATTTCGCGAGGAGCTAACAATTGAGAGCTAATTGGTAGGAGCGAAAACGAGAGTAGCGCAATTGAAATTCCTGTCTATCCTGAAGTCCGGGCTGCAAACGACCTTACTCGGTGGCGGATATGATAATAACATCACTGTCCATCACGTTTAACAAGCGGTTCTTCTGGACATTTTCCAAGGACGTGTTATACTGGCTGAGATCTGACCACCGGCGATATAGCCCATTCGTTACGTTTCTCGTCAGTGAAATTTTAGAGTCGAAGGTTGCCGATGAAGAGACGCAGTGGACACGTGTTCCCAATCTATCGCCGGACAGTAGCTGGACCTGGGTACCAAAAGTTCTTGAACAAAACGAATACTTCGGCCTTCCGATTCCTAGCTTCGAGAAAACGACAACGAGCCGACAAGTCCGCATCTACTTATTCATTTCAGAATTATGGATCCTGTTGTAAGGCCGCAAGAATACTCTAGATCGAACACTCTTCGGAGCAAAACGGCTTTCGTTTTCCGGTACGTCGACAACTAACAGCACTCCACGAGACAAGAACACCGTGTCTTTGGACCGCTGGAGCAACTAGCTGAAGCAGAGAGCAGTCGGAAATCTACATCGATGACATTACCGTGCTAGCATCAAAAATCACTCTGCGTGAGATGAGTATACGAAGATGATTAAGAACAATCACACTGTTCCTTTGCGCCTTCTTAGACGAGAATGGAGTTGCTCGTGTCAAAACTCTGTTCGTTTGCCGAGCGCGATTTTGTTGAACCCGTCATTCTCCCTCGTAACCTTCGCATCAATCAGCTGATCATTGCCGACATTCACGGACGTTTCAACCACCAGAACTATTTCCCAATCATCAACGAAGTTCTACAACGCTACCGTATTCCTCGTTTGAAAGACACTTATCATGCGATCCGGAGAGAGTGCCAGTGGTGCAATAACGATCGAGCAAAACCCCAACCTCCGGTGATGGCTGATCTTCCACAATCTCGTCTGGCTGCTTTCAGCCGTCCCTTCACCTTCATGGGGGCGGATTATTCCGGGCCGGGTCTGGTTTTGCTTGGACAACACTCGGATAAAAGGTGACTACCGACTCTTTCGTAATGGCAATTCGAAACATCATGGCTGGTAGGGAAGTACTGGCTGTCATCTATAGCAATCGCGGAACTAGCTACCAAGCTACAAGCAAGTTGATGAAGCAGACGATCGAGTAGCTCGATTTCGGAAATCTGGCCAGCGAATTTCCTATCCTGGACTATACTTCTATCTCATTGTTGGCATACTGCAGGAAGAATTGTAGTCTGTAAATTGAAAATGCGAAAAAGTAAGTTTTCCGATATTAATTTCCATACATATTTCAAATGCAATGGTAGCGCGCGGTCAAAACCAATCAACCCCAAATTTTACACAGTTATTTGGGATCCCAAATGGAACTAAAAAAGTACTGTGCTGAAAAAATGATTATTTTGCCCCACCCTAATGCATACATGTATGACTTATGCTAATTATTTTCCTGACAAACCGTTTCAAAGTGTGCTTTGCTAAAACCCTGCGATAAACTATTCATGGGAAAACGGCAAAGTGTACAACAATCATGTCTTCTGAAATGTTGTAAGACGATCTAAGGTCTTCGTTTTGTAAAATAGTTGAAGTGATTAATCACTCTTCAAATGTGATGTTTGTATAAAAAATATGAAAAAGTTACCAGAAATGTTGAAGAGTTTGTTTTGCGAACATCTTTACTGGAGACTAAAATTCTCTACTTGTAATACTTGAAATTCCATTATATCCGGAAAAAATATATTAGGTTATAGTTGAAAAAGTATTGTTTTTCAAAGAAGGTCCACATCTTTTAAAAAATATGCGTTGATGAAGGTTATATATTTTGACGATTAGACGAACTTCAGCGAACATTTAAAAATTATAGGATTCACATTTGAAAAGATAAACGATTTATTAGAGGTCATCCAAATAAAACGACCTTCACCTTCTAAAATTTTTCAAGAGAAGTCTTAGTGCATTCAGTAAAAATATTCGAGAAAGCAACATCCACAACTTTGCTAATATCTCGTCCATTATTACTCCTCTTTCTCTCACTGAAATCAGACCTTATCGAACTCTATTTTCATAATTGCATGATTTTCTTGTAGACTTATATTAAAGAAGTATATAGAACGAACAACTCATGATAAAAAGAAGAAAAGAATCCACATAACATTGAATAACTACAAATATTATAAAAATTCAAGAATAAATACCCAGTATTCAATTTATGACTATAATTAGATTCATTATTATTAAGTACGTATCTATAGATTTCTTTATTATGGTTTTTCAGATAAATAGAATAGCATACGGCCTAATTACTCCTTAGGCTAAACTGCGTTCGGTTAATCGGTATTCGGCTAAAAGGCACCCGTTCATCATATTTATTACATATGAAATGGTGAGAAATAATCGAACTCTTTCCATACGTTCACAATTAAAAGGGGCGGCAAATTAAACTTTCTACCCCGAGCGGCAAAAAACCTCGCACCGCCACTGAATAAGCCTATGAAAGTCGTTTCGCGGATACCACGAAAAACTCATAATAAAAATAAAAATGACTGCGAATGATACATCAGATGTACGAAAAATTCGTACATATACTTTACGGAAGTATTCTATAGAAACTCGTAGGAGATTCACGAATATATTATCTCAGTGTAGTTGCGTGATAAGGAAATTTCATTCCACTTTAAGTCTATCCGCATCCACCTGTAATCATTGAAACTGCTAGTATCTTCTTACCACGTACATATATTTTGTATTTCTATATACGCCATAGTGCCATTATGCAAGGGCTGTAATCACCGTTACTCAATATGCGATATTTTTGCGTCTAATGTCTAAACATCCAACTTTCGTTTGATGAAAGTCACTGACCTACTCGTCGTTATTGTGAGCCCTAACTTTATAGTTCCTGTAATCAGAATTGCTTCGAAAGTACTTCGAAGCCACATCCCCTAACAGGTTGTTCATCTTGAGGAGTCCCCGTCCGATCTTCTAATGTTATGTAAATGGCATGCAATAAACATTCTAATTACGGTTCATCGGTGAGCGAGCATAACAAAAAGCTGCATCACAACAAACACAGGTACATAAGTAGTTCTTCGACATCTCTGCAACCACTCGGCAGAATAATGTAATGGCTAACGAAAGACATGTAGGAAGCATAGCATAAAAAAAGCAGTTGCCTCCGAACCGAACGAGGAACAAACGGCAGCAGCATAGTTAGTTGCAATCTTTCATCGAAAACGGCAATCAAGCGGATGTTATCATGTTGTTCGCATACGCGTCCATGCTGGAAAAGGTCTTTCTTCTTCCTTTCCCCGAGGAGAAAATTACTACACCAGACAGCAACGAGGTAGGGTACCGGTTTTTCCAGCTCAGCTCCAGCCAACAAGTTGGTGATTTTGGCACGATGCTGCTGACGTACTGGCCGTGTCTGTGGGTAGATGATAGTATGTACTAAAGGATGCATGTTTTAGTTCAGAGAAAGATGACCAGACCTTTCTCGGGCACTCTCGACTTGCTATCGCATCGCTGCGTAGATTGGCGGTGACACTACCCGATGGGTGCTCAAGAAAAAAAAACTAATTGCTTTGCCGAAGCTGCGCAAAATGTCATTGTTTATCTGGTTTCTCTGCATAAAGTTGCATATAGTATTATAGAAATCTGGCTTCAATGTTAGCTTGTTTACAGATGAACCTTGATGTTACGAACTCAAGCACATTTCATGAAATTATCACTACTAGATTTAATTGGAAATGTCTGTGTTTAAACCGTTTTAGATTTTTAGTGGGATCTAGGGAAGACATCCCTAGCTCACAACTTCCATATTTGCGCTTAGGGACACGTATGTAAGGAAAACGCAAACTTTTCCGTACGTTGCACTTCGGGCTATGCAATGTACACATCATCTGAGGGGTTCCTTTCTTCCACAGCATCGCTCCAACTGGGGATCCAAAAACCGCAGGTATATGCAGGAATTGATGTCCAGTTATCTGAGCATGCAGCAGGGAAGTGCAACCTCTAAAAGTGATGATGGTCAGGCAGTAGGTAGCTGAACCGGCTGAGCCCAAGTACAGACCGACCGCGTCCAATACTGCATAACAGTGATGTGTGCGTTGGGTATACGAAAAAAACAGGATTCTTCTCTTGCGGTCATTTTTGTTTGGTTCTTTTTTACATGCCTCCGACCACAGTCAGACCGGTTGGGGCTCAGAACACGTTGGCTCGTATCATTTGTGTTTGAAGCGAATCCTCTATGGGCTGATTGAAAACCGAGCCCATGTACCACTTATAGCGAGGATCAGATATGCTTTATCTACATGTATGTGTCTATATTAGAAGTCTGATTCGGAACAGCCGCTTGTAGAAGCATTGAGAACAATCAATATACGACAGATACGCGTTGGGTTTTTGTAAAATGAAAAACTGATGGATGTACCGCTAAAGAGGAAATTGGTTTTCTCGGGCAACCACAGGAAAAAAATATCCTTTGGTATTAAATTAAAAGAGTACATATCGATAAAGAATATAAAATTTCAAATAAAAAACTTGCGGGTTCACTATGAAAAATTCAGGTACAAAATCGAATACAACTATTTGTTATTTTGTTGTAAAAATAACTTTATGGATATATTTGGTACCTAACTTCTTTTTCTGATTTTCTCATATAGGTTATGCAATTGCTAGAAAACTCAAGATTCTAATCAAGGTCCGGAGAACCGACTGTCAGATTCGACTTAGTTCGTCGAGATTGGAAAATGTTTGTGTGTGTCCTGACGGCGGTAATCGTGACCGCCACTCATTCCAATTTGCCTGGGTTCAATCCCAGCCGAGGTCGTTGAGATTTTTCTGAGGTGAAAAAATCTGTGGTCACGTCTTCCTTCGGAAAGGAAGTAAAGCCGTTGGTCCCCGGTCTATGAGTTTGGTGAATAAATATCTAGTCCAGATAGTCTGGCACCGGGAAAGAAGAAGTGATCCAACTTCTATTCTCTTACTAACCAAAATATCCTCCTCCTGTGATACTTGTGGAGTGCGCAGTAGTATATACGGCCTCTAGCAAAAGCAAGTATCGGACTAACCATTCCTTCCCTTTCCTTCCGCGATCTACGTTCGGGCCTGGCCGGCACCGGTATTGATCAATACTTTAGGATTACCAGGAGTTGCACATTGAAAGATGTTTCGCTACTCCCAAGCATAATTATCTACTTATTCTCTGTGCAACTTCAGCTAGTCCAGATCGATAACGGAGTAGCAGCCAGGGGTGGTCGCACAAGCTTAAGCTCACTGGAAAATGTTTGTGTGTGTCCATTACAGTTACAAGGCAACAATTACCAGTATCGGCCCAGCTTTGGTCGATTCCTAGTCCCACCAGGAATCTGCCCTAAATCGAACAAGTCTAATTAGTAGCCGATTCCCTAAGTTGAATTAGTAGCCGATTCCCATGAACTTTTTTTCCATTCGTTTCCGAGCTTTCGATCAAAGCAGATTGTTTTCTCTCGCTGTAAGCGTTGTTATAACAAGTGCAAGTATAGTGAAAGTCAGCCTTTGTTTGTCGGTGGCTCGGCTAGTGCAGTGAACTGATATGGGGAAGACGAACGGACACCTCTGGAGAAACTGAATATACTGTTTTATATTCTTTATTTTCACGTTTACACTTTGTTACTGCGACTTAATAGATCCCATTCTCTACATAATTTCGTGTCTAAATGTCCGAGGGTGAAAAGAATTCAAACCTTATCCCTGAACACCCTGACATTCCAATGGATGTTCCCAAAACTACTCCCTTCTCTGATTCTCCCAATCCTCCTCGCATCAAAATATACCCAGCCAGTTCAAATAGAGCTTGGGTGGTCTATTTCCGACCCAACACAATATTCTAGAGATCTCACGGGAGCTGACTGCTAACTACCCGTCCATAGCTCAGATAACACGCATTCGAGGTATTAAGATACGCGTTTAAGTGAATGACGTCGACCAGGCAAACCAGATTGCTCCCTGCGAACGTTTTACCAAGCAATTTAGGGTGAATGTGCCGTGTAGGGCAATGAATATCGATGGGGTCGTCGCCGAACCGGGTCTGAAGTGCGAAGATCTGTTGAAGTACGGGGTTGGCAATTTTAAGGACCCTTTACTTAACCCTTTCATGTCCAACTTTTTTCTCGTGCATGGAGGGTTTCAAAACTATTTTTCCTTGAAAACGTTGGGTCAAGAAACACGAAAAGTCTATTTTCATAAAGATAGGGGCTTCCCTCGCAGTGCTAGTAGCTGCTCAATTTTTACCTTCCAATGCTCAATACAATTCTCCTGGAATATTTACAATAGTCCAATTGCGTGGAAAATGTAGCCTAAGACAGTCTAAAGTGATAAGTTTTATCAATTTTCAATAATGTTGCAACATAGCGAAGATGTATGAAAAATTCATTTTCCGTCGTCAACGTAAACTGTTCCTGGCAGCACTGCTCCATCGGAATCCAATCAGACTAATTTCAATAACTTCAGTTATATAGCTGGTCCTTAAAACTATTAATACTCAAATGAAAGGCAATTGTCACATTTATTAACCTTACTTGTATTCGTGAGCAAATTTTGCCTTAATCAAAAGTTATCAAAACGTTGTTGTCCACAAACAACATGGACATGAATGGGTTAAACGGGTGAAACGAGCAATTGTATTCAACAAAAACTGAGGATAATAAGACAAACTATTCTCTGTCAGACTCGCTTCGGATAACTTTCTCTGGGTCTTCTCTTCCAGTCTATGTCCTCCTGGATAAGGTTCGACTACTTGTTCGCCTGTTTGTACCGCGGGTAATGAACTGCAGCAATTGCAAGCATCTGGGCCACACAGCCACCTATTGTGACAATAAGAAACAGTGCGGCAAATGCGAGGGAGAGCATGGTGATGACGCTTGCGTAGAGAAACTGAAAAGTGTGTTTCCTTCTGATATAAATATCAACTTCCGCGACTTTAATATAATCCACCTGGATCGAGAAAACCCCTATGGAACCTCCCTTCGACACCACGCATTGAAATTGTCGCTTGTCAAGTTTTAATCAAAGACCTTTGCATTGCTTCCATCGACATTCCTCCTAGAACCTCGGTAGGGCACCGAACGCTTTGTAATATCACAACATCGCTACAGATAGATTGCATGCGGAAGGTGGTCCCTGATCCCCACGGTAGCGATCATTTGCCTATCGTGATTTCAATTGCTAACGGTTCAAGACCATCAGAAACAATTAATGTCTCGTATGACGCGACCGCGATATCCGAGAAAACCGAATCCACTCAAGAACTTCCTGCGGAGGAAAAGTACAAGTTTTTGGCTGGTTTGATTCTCGACAGCGCGAATCAAGCTCAGACTAAACCAGTACCCGGCGTGTACACCCACGGACTGTCTCCCACCCCGCGGTAGCACAAAGAGTGCTCAGAGCTGTACACGGAGAAGTCAACTGCATATAAGGCCTTCCGGGACGACGGGCTACTCGCTAGCTATCAACAGTATACGTCGTTAGAAAGGCGAATGAAAAGTCTAATGAAAGCCAAAAAAAGCTGTTATTGGCGCCGGATTGACAACGGATTAACGAGAGAAAGAGCGATGAGCATTCTTTAGAGTACGGCTCGACGTATGCGTAACCGAAACAGTACCAATGAGAACACGAAATATTTAAACCGTTGGATATTCGCTTTCGGCAAGAATCTGTCCGGACTCTGCTCCGGTAGAGAAAACGTCCGCGCCGCGTCTCAACACGATCCCGCGACCGCAAAAAGCGTTTCCGATGGCGGAGTTCTCACTTGCTCTCTTATCATGCAACAATAACGTGCCAGGGATAGACAGAATCAAATTCAACTTGCTGAAGAATATGCCTGACACTGCAAAAAGGCGCTTCTTGAATTTATTTAACAAGTTTCTTGAGGGTAACATTGTCCCTCATGACTGAAGGCAAGTAAAGGTCATCGCCAGGAAAACCAGCCTCCGACCACAACTCGTATCGACCGATCGCAATGCTGCCCTGTATTCAGAAATTGTTCGGGAAAATGGTCTTGTTCCGCCTCGACAATTGGATTGAAGCAAATGGCTTACTATACAGATACATAATTTGGCTTCCGCAAAGGCAAAGGGACGAACGATTGCCTTGCGTTGCTTTCTACAAAAATCCAAATGGCCTATGCTAACAAAGAGCGGATGGCATCAGTCTTCTTGGATATTAAGGGGGCTTTTGACTCAGTTTCTATCAATATTCTGTCAGAGCAACTGCACCAGCATGGCCTTTCACCTATTTTAAATAACTTTTCGCTAAACCTGTTGTTTGAAAAGCAGATGCACTTTTCGCATGGCGATTTAACAACATCGCGATTTAGCTACATAAGTCTTCCTCAGGGCTCATCAAGTTCCCTACTGTACAATTTTTACGTGAATGACATTGACGATTGTCTTGTCAATTCATGCACTCCAAGGCAACTTGCAGACGACGGAGTGGTCTCTTTCACTGGGCCCAAAGCTGCCGATTTGCAAGGACCATTGCAAGAAATTTTTTGACAATTTGTCTGCTTGGGCTCTCCAGCTGGGTATCGAGCTCTCTACAGAAAAAACTAAATTCGTTGTCTTTTCTAGGAAGCGTGAGCCGGCGCAACTCCAGCTTCTATTAATGAGTGTAACGATGAATCAGGCTTTCACTTTCAAATATCTCGGGGTCTGGTTCGACTCTAAAGAGACGGCGCTGGTGGTTAAGTGGTAAGCGTGACCACCACTCACTCCAGTTGTCCTGGGTTTCAATTCCAGCCGAGGTCGTTGAGATTTTTCTGAGGTGAAAAAATCTGTGATCAAGTCTTCCTTCGGAAGGGAAGTAACGCCGTTGGTCTCCGGTCCATGAGTTGATGGATCGATATCTAGTCCAGATAGTGAAGCCACCTCTCTGGCGTCGGTAAAGAAGAAGTAGAATCCATCTTCGATACTTACTAACAAATATTCTCCTCCCGTGATACTTGTGAAGTGCGCAGTAGTATATACGGCCTCTAGCAAAAGCAAGTGTCGTACTAACCATTCCTTCCCTTTCCTTCCGCGATCTACGTTCGGGCCTGGCCGGCGGCGGTATTGATCAATAAACACTTTAGGACTACCAGGAGTTGCTCATTGAAAGATGTTGTCCTACTCCCAAGCATAATCATCTACTTATTCCCTGTGCAACTTCAGCTAGTCCAGATCGATAACGGAGTGGCAGCCAGGGGTGGTCGCACAAGCTCAAGCTCTCGGGGTCTGGTTCGACTCTAAAGGTACCTAGGGATGTCACATTAGATATCTGAAACAGAAATGCCAACAAGGATTAATTGTCTCCATAAAATAACTGGAACATGGACCTAAGAGACCTGATCAGTTTGTACCAAACAACGGTACTGTCGGTGATGGATATAGGGTGTTTCTGTTTCCGCTCCGCTGCGAACATACACTTCATCAAACTGGAGAGAAGCCAGTATCGTTGCTTGCGCATTGCCTTGGGTTGTATGCACTTGACCCACACGATGAGCTTCGAAATGCTGACGGGCGTTCTCCCGCTGAAAAATCGATTTTGGGAACTCTCATATCGATTGCTCGTCCCATGCAACATTTTGAACCCGTTGGTGATTGAAAACTTCGAGAGGCTCGTCGAGCTTAATTTAATTTAAATCTTTGTACTTCGACTACATGGCACAGAGCATCAATCCTTCTTCGTATAATCCCAACCGTGTCCTTTTCCTATATACTTCAGATTCTACTGTGTTCTTCGACATATCCATGAAGGAAGAGATTCATGGAAACCCGGATCACATACGCCCGCAAGTGATCCCCAATATATTTTATAATAAATTCCGAGAAGTCGACTGTGACAAAATGTTCTACACTGACGGATTAAATCTCGATGGTTCCACTGGCTTCGGTATCGTCAATGTTAATCACACCACTTCATACAAGCTCAATGATCCTGCTTCAGTTTACGTCGCAGTATTAACTGCTATTCAATTTACCCTTGGAATCATCGATACTCTGTCCACAGACCACTATTTCATAATTTCGGACAGCCTCAGCGGTATCGAGGCTCTTCGTGCGATGAAGCCCAAAAAACGATTCCCGTATTTTCTAGGGAAGATACCAGATTTGTTTGGGTCCCCTCTCATTGCTCTCCCGGGCAATGAAAAGGCCGACTCTTTAGCAAAGGTGACAACTACGAAAGACCAATTTGCTTTAACGAATTTTTCAGTATATATCGCCAGAGGACACTCAACAGTTGGAAAACCTCGTGGAGCAATGGGAAACTTGGACGATGGCTACATTCCATTATCTCGAAGGTATCAACGAAGCCTTGGTTCAGGGGGATGGAGGTGGGTCTGGATGTCAATCGTGCTCATGTCTAACCACTATACGTTGGATGCGCATTTGCAGCATATTGGCCTTGCAGAGAGTAGTCTGTGCGCTTGTGATGAGGGCTACTACGACATCGAGCACGTTATCTGGGCGTGCGCCGGATATTGTGACGCTAGTTAAAGGATTCCCTTCGTGTCCGAGGACGCTCAGTTAAAGGATTCCCTTCGTGTCCGAGGTAGACCACCCAATGTCCCAATACGAGATATGCTGGCAAATCGCGATCACCCCTATATGTCCCTTATTTACATCTTTATAAAAACGATAAACATCCCAATTTAGCCCCTCTCTTTTATTTCTCGTTTCTGGAAGCTTCCTGTCCTACCTTGTAGACCCGACCAGTGCCACTATTCCTTCATAGAAGGAAACTGAAGCGAGAACTCATGAAAAATTCCCCGCGGGTTCGAAGAATACCATCCGCCAACCCGGTACTCGACGACCTACTAGACTGAGGCGCTAATTTGTGTAGCTGATCTCCCGTTTGCCCGAAAGTTGCAAGTTTTGCACTTCTTTTCCTGTCATTTTATACACCTTACGATACCTGACCAAGCATAAGTCCCCGTTGAAAAACAAATTTGTATTCTGTATTTTAGTTCTAAGATAGCTGTAATTTTAATACATAATTAAAACTTTTGTCCCCCATCTTGTAAATAGAATTGTATCCCTAGTTTTAAGATAGCTGTGAAATTTTTCATAAAAACTTGTTCCCCCTTTTGTATACCAAACCAAATTTTTAAAAAATGAAAATATTTCGCAAAAAACTATTACTTCCCTTTTTGTATATCAAACTGGATTCCTTGCTTTAAAAATAAAAAAATCTTGTGCATCGAATTGAATTTCCAGTCTTAAGTTAGTTGTAGAATTCTTCCTCTTAATATAAAACATATCTGAACATTGTAACCTCCTAGTTTTAAGAATTTAAAATGTAAAAACAAAAAGAAGAAGATTGTTATCGAAGATAAATTTTTCAAAAAAATATGATTTGGCATGAGAATTGTTCCTGGGGCAAGAAATTCAGAATTTTCGTGATGGATAAGACTAAGAATTCAATAAATCCTGTCATGATCAAGTTAAGTTATGGTCAGATCCAGTCAGTAGCCACAACTCCAAGAACTTGTTTCAATGGTAGAACGACAATGGGGTCCAGCTCATCCCAAAAGAGCAGAATTCACAAAATTTCCCCAGTTCTGCCCACTAGAGACAAATTGAACGCTACTGAACCGGATGTTGAAGATTAAGGGAGTAGTAACCAGTGACATTGGTCGAACGAAAAATCGGTGGAATCGGTTAACTGCCAAGATCGTAATTGAGGACGGAGTGAGCCGGCTGATGGGCTGCGAATGAGAGAATTTATTCAAAACAGCAATGGGTATTGATGTACCCATGCTTCTATTCGTGGGAACAAGAACGGTGACAAAGATGTCGCACTAAATAGAGGTGATTTGATATTTGAAAGAACTTTTTCCCAGGTGTTTCGAATGATGACTAAGCAACAAGCCCGACTAATAACTTACTACCATACAGGTTAAAAAAGCCCTTTACTAATACTAGGCTACATACGCCAGATCACGAGTCAGCATTGCTGGCATATCCAGAAAACTCTGCGCATGTGCTTCTTAAGTTAATCTAGTACTATCAAAATCAGTCTATATTATTGAACAACCACTGTTTCTCAACCGGTGTAACGGCCGCCCCTAGTACCTAAGAGAAGGATTGTTGAGCGTGAAAAAATAGATTGAAAAGCTCACCAATGTGATGATCATCTTTCTAGTTTATCATAGCCCGGAGGTGGCTTAGGAGCTTTGAATGTTCAAAATCGTGATTTTATTCATTAGATTTTGCATGCTTAGAAAGTATTCTGATGAATAAAGCATGTTTATTGTTTAATGTGTCACTTACTTTGGAACGGTATCTCACATTGTACCAGATTTTTTTAGACGGCGCCTTCTTTGATTTTTCGGTTTTTCATTCAATTACCGTTCCATGGCTCTACTTTCTTCGAATTCAAAGGGCAAGGACAACCTATCCCCCCCTCAACTTTCAAAACGATTCATGCAGATACTATATAAATAATTACGTACTAAATCGGTTTACGTTCTTTTATAGATAAAGATTATGCAGCATTCCGAAATCAGACGTGACGCCACAAACTAATTATGTCGGCACACAATGAATAATGGAAGCTACAACTAGCTAATCAACCCTTTGCTTATAAACATTCTACGAATTTCATGTTTTCCATTCGTTATAAATTCTTTCAATTACATTCAGTACGATGGAAGTAATACATAACCTTTAACCATATACCACATTGCTGATCGATATTTTGCAATAGAACCTTATATTGAAAAGTAAAACTCTGGAGTTTCTAGTTTGTAACGAACGAATTTTCAACCACACAGCACACATAACTGAAGAAACAATTCTTTCTCTGCTCAAATCATCACAGTTTCTCAAAGACAAAGCAATCATTACATTTATCGTACGTGAGTTTGCTATTCTTACAAATTTGCGCTCGTGTCACTGTATAGCCCATACAAAGAACATGTTGCTTTTGAGTGCCTAGTCTACAAATACTTCTGAGTGTTCAGGAAATGCAAATTTCTTTTTTACCAAAATAGCTGCTTGTCGAATAGGAGGGTGGGGGTGCACGTGCCCCCGTACCCCTCCCTGGACCGCCAATGGTAATAGCCAACTACTTAAGGAAGAAAACTAAAAACTACGATTAACTGGCTAAACACTGAATCAAACAAAGTAATATAGAAAACAACAATTTCAACTCATTTTGCTACTATCAATATGTGATTTCGTTGAACGGATCCACACATCCTGAAGGTGTTATTGACATAACGGAAAACATGTATAACATGTTGATTAGACCATCAAACATTACTACGGTGCTTTGAAGCTACGTTATCGAATCAAGAACGCAATTAATCCACCGCCAGTAATTTGTCAGGAAGCTGTGCTTTTTGCTTCTTCTAGCTGCTTAAAACACAACACCACTTCCGTGAGCAGATCGTTAGCCAAGAAATGTGACTCACGCGGAGAATGCTATTTTTCATCAATTTCTACTTAGCGCCTACCTGCCTAGTCGTAGCGTGATGTTGTATGTCGAGAGAAAAGTGCAAATGCAACCCCGAGAAAGCTGATGAGGCGGACTATGATTGAGCATCGAGCGCAGAAGTGCACGTATGTTAATCGACAATCCGTTACTCTAAGCCTTAGCCTTGGCACTGACAGCACGCATCTTTCAATGGGATCTCTGGAAGCACATAAAACAGAAAAGCCATGATGCATGCACTCGCCGGTTGCGCTGAAGCACCTCTAATCCCATACCAGCCAGCCGCGATCGCGCCGAGATAGGTGGTGGTTTCCGTTCGATCCCAACCCACGGAGGAAGGTGCGTGATGATGGGTGACACACTTTTTTCCACGGGACACGTCGGTCGTATCTTTTTATACGATTTCATTAGAAACCTGATATTGGGAAACTGGTCTCGTAATTTACAGCTATTTTTAATATAGAATTAATCTCTTTTTTTGTTTCCCTTGCTTGTGTTTTCGTTCCAGGTTCGAACACAGCATCGTGGTCCCAATCGTAAATCATGCATGAATGTGGATTTTGTTTGCTATATGCTAACTATATCGATAGCGACATCCGCTCAACTTTTTGGCGTGTACATATGAAAAAAAATCTTTCCAAGTTGTTTGAAACACGTAAGAGAATTTATTTGACCTAAATTTTATACTAGCAAGTTTTATCGGAATCAAAAAGTACGAATTACCAATCCCTTGTCATTATTATAGAATCTCCAAAAATTTCTATATCCATATCACTGTCAACAGCATTCATTCCGTGAATACGTGCTTATCAGCACTTGTATTAGCATTTACAACACAAAGCTGACGGTGGATCTGGCTAACGAAGATTAAACCAATTAGCCCCTGCTCTTTTAATCTTATGCATTTGAGTGAAACTTTCAAAAATCGGAAAATGACCAGAAATATCGAGCAGCAAACATTTTCATTTGTTTACACGCCGGTTATCCGACCTTCCCGTCAGCCGATTGAAAGCGATCACCTGGCGAGAATCGACACGGTGCCGCGACTGGTCGTCGCGTCGTTGCTGCTTGTGGAAAACGATACCATTTCCACCCGAAGAGCCAATCCCCCTTTCGACCGAGATCCAAAGACCCATCGCTGCGTGAGAGACAGAAGGGAAAACTCAAGTCTCAACATGCTTCATTAATCAGCTGGCATGATTATCGCCTCATTTCTGGTCGAGAAAACTAATTTGTCTACGATTTCATAAAGAGGCAAAAAAGCCGATAAATAGTTAAGCTGCGTGTCATCTGTGTCAGAAAGTGCGGCATAGCGTGAAGATGAAATGTTGCATATGTTCCCTTTTGTACGGAAAACACACGGGCAGTTGTTTGCTGAACAGATTGACCGTCCGCTCGTTTGATCAAGACGGTTGGTGTACCTACCTACGGGAACGCCGCTGGGCATCGGAGATATTCCGATGCGATGGACATCAAATGCAAGGCATCACTCGGATGCCGCTGTCTCTCTGCCTTCGGTGATCCGATATCTGTCATCACGATTGATCGGCTCCGACAGTAACCGACATCGAGCAGACGGATGAACTAATTAGACAGACGATACTTTTTACTGCTTTATTACTCTATTTTTCAAACAGCAAAGAGTTTGCTTTAAGCAAACAAAACGTCGATCTATAAAAGAGACAAGCGTTTGCATTGAGAACTTTAAACAAGTGCACAATGGGGAGAAAAGGCAAAATTTTTCGCAATTTAGAATTTTCTTACAGGACTCCTAAACCATCAGTTTCATTTTATGTCCCGAATCCCCTTTATTGCATAAATATGTATATACACAAAATTGTGAACTTTTAACTCTACTCTACGTATTGCGACTACGACTCTTCATCAGTACCAGAACAAAACTTAGCGTCACGAAAGACTACCAATGATGCTTCGTGTAACGGTACCCAGTCACCAAAGTTTTTTTATGATGCCGCCTTGAAGTCAATAAAACAGTCCTTTATAGGGCTGTCAAGCTTTCATTAAGAATTGAATAAAAATTCACTGAACACCGATTTCTTCCGCCTATAATGAATTGTGCAGTATGCAATATAGTATAGAAGGAAAGAAATACATATATGTAAAATCGGTATTTTTAGAACGACCATATTTTTTAGTAATGCTTAAAATTCATTTAGTTGACAAAGTTTTAAGGGTTACACTCATATAAAATTAACACTGATTTTTAAATGCCTTGTACAACTACATCCAGAGGAGCAAATATTTCTAGCCCCGAAGATGAAAGGTGTTAGCTCTACTGTACATCAAACGTCTCACTAAAAGAATACACGTAGATCTAAGTTCGCCTGCAAATACAATAAGCCATGCATAAAGACATCCACGCAGGGCTGTAGAGAGAAATTACGAGCCCGGGGGTCCAGCATAAGAGCCCCCTTCAGCATTATAGATTTTACGAACACAGAAACGGTTAAGCTTGATATCTATTGAAAAGATAGTTCTCTGCTTTTAAGTAGTGCATATAAGCTTTTGCGGCAGAACTGTAGTAGAATGCACTGAGTGCTGTAAATTAAAATGATTTTTTTTATTAATTTTTTTCTTTTTTCTTCGGTCACTGTGCGCACTGAGTGCCTACCACCGACGCCAAAGAGATGTTTCCACAACCAGATATCGGGTCATCATCACATGGACCGGGACCCACAGCTTTAGTTCCCTTGTGAAGGAAGTCGTAACGGGAGTTGTGTGAACTCCTACAGCTTCAAATGCTTGAAAATATCGACCACTTTTCCCTTCCGGTTGGCGTTACGCTGGTGGCAGTTGATTTGGCTGCTTTTAAAGATTTCGCTAACTCGGCGTGCAAGTAGTTCGGATTCAGGCGATACGCGAGCAAAATTTCGCTGTGTTGCTCCTCTTGCTTGGACGACACTTTTTAACTGTCAAAAACAAAAAAGAGGCATCTTTCGGCACGCATGCAAATTAGGATTTTTCAGATTTTTTGGATATCGTGCAGAGAAATGCGTCAAGCTTAAGTCTACCAAATTTCGAACGTAAAACCTTTTAAATATCCCAACGAAATTTTTAGTGGTTTTGAAAGAAGCCGGTTGACCAATAATTCATTTTTATTCAGGTGTCGGTATTGCATGGATTTGTTCGGATCGTTGTCTTTATCTTCACGTAGAATTCATTAACCCATTTTTTTTTATAATTATTAAATTTATTTAGGCCCAAATGCGGTAGCTTAACGAGGCCGATTGTTCGTTTTTTACAATAAATAAAAAAAAACAACTATGTTAACTATGCTATATGCTATAAGGAGGAAAATTTTGTAAAAACCAAAATTTCTCACTAGGGTGAAAATTTGTTGGTAAAAACCAGTCTTTGTACAGGAGGGCACAAATCCTTATTTCATACTATGTTGCGTTTCGGCTTCGCCTCATCAGAAACCGACACTAACACATTGTCGGAATAGATTAGCGCCGGCTTGACGCAAATCCCCTAAAACTAAAACACACTATGTGTTTCAATCAAACGACTGATCAAACGTGATGTCCCGTTCGAGCAGAAGTTCTGTTTATGCCGATGAGACACAAGTGAAGCCGAAACTTGTCTTGGCTTAGCAGGCCTATGCGAAAGCACTATGCTATATTTCACCCTAAGGAGGAAAATTTGGTAAAAACCAGGCGAAGCCGAAACGCAACATAGTATGAAATAAGGATTTGTGCCCTCCTGTACAAAGACTGGTTTTTACCAACAAATTTTCACCCTAGTGAGAAATTTTGGTTTTTACCAAATTTTCCTCCTTAGGGTGAAATATAGCATAGTGCTTTCGCATAGGCCTGCTAAGCCAAGACAAGTTTCGGCTTCACTTGTGTCTCATCGGCATAAACAGAACTTCTGCTCGAACGGGACATCACGTTTGATCAGTCGTTTGATTGAAACACATAGTGTGTTTTAGTTTTAAGGGATTTGCGTCAAGCCGGCGCTAATCTATTCCGACAATGTGTTAGTGTCGGTTTCTGATGAGGCGAAGCCGAAACGCAACATAGTATGAACTATGTTAAGTTTTTTGTCTCGTTTAGACGCAGCTTTCTGCTGCGTGTTGTGATCCTTTTTCTAGGGGGCGAAATATTGCCAGTGTTGTCCACTGCCATTTGAGGTTCGATCCGTTTGTCTTCTTTTGCGTTGTCGTTCATGTCCGTGTCCTCATCCGTACTACTTTCCTGCTGCTCGCGGTCGGATGTTCCAGTTTGTGTCTTACTCTTATCGGTCGTCATTGTATGTTCGTATTTTTCGGCATTCGTTTCGTTGTTGTTGTTGCTGGTTGTTGGTGCTTGATCCGAAGATGTTGGTTTTGCAGCTGTTAGTGGTTTAGCGTAAGATGGTTCTGGGCTGATTTCAGTTGGATTGGTTAAGTTTTCCTTAACAGTTTCTAAGCAAGGTTTTCCGAGGTGCAGCTTCTTCGTGCAGAACTGGCACGTAGGAATTTGCCCTGGGTACGTGACTAGTGATGTTTGATGAATGAGAATATCGTCACTTCCTAACGCTGTGACGGTTATGTATGAGGGAATTGGCTTGGTCACACGCATTCTCACCACACGAACACCGTTAGGGATGCCCGGGAAAAAAATCCTCCAAGTCTCATATGCAACGGAGTCTACTTCTCCGTATTTTTGCAAGCATTTTTTAATCGCGCCGTCAGGGGTACGCGTAGCCAAATCATGGACACGAACTTCTACAGCGCCGTTCTCGATGTATACGGGAATGCTATATTTAACATTGCCGCATTCGGCGGTGTGCTGCATGTTGTTTCGCGAGGCGAATGACTCAGCTTGGTTAATGTTGTTGATCGAAATCAGCACACAATGTTTGATATGATGCATTTATAGGGTTTTCACTTCAGCCAGATTGAGTTTCATCTGCACTTTTAATAACTGTTCCACTTCCCGAATGGCTGGTCTTACGGGGCATTTCGAAAAATCAACAGCAACACAGTTCGGCCGTATCTGGGTTGCTTTTTGCTGGGCACCGTCACTCATCACTAAATCGCAGGCTATTGTTATATGGACTGCTTGTGTGATAGGCACCGATTGATTTTTAGGTAGAATTGACTGTTTCACTTGCGCGGGACGATTTTTTGCTTCTGCTCAGGGCGAGATGTGAAGACAAACTGATCATTAACCTATTATTGCCCTACCTACTATATATAGTAGGTGCTAAGAATAACTCCTATTACTCAATTAGTAACGCAGAACAGGCATTATCAACGAGTTAATATTGTTCATATACTCTTGAAGAATATGTTCAGAGAAGTTAGAGTGGTTAAACCGGTGGTTATGTTTTGTTTTTAATCAATTTTCCCTTAAAGGGTTACACATTTTTGTTAGGATGAAAAAAATCGATTTTTTGTAAATTAGATATTCTGAAACTACATACGCTGAGGAAAATTTTCTCAAAGTTTCATTAACATCGGAATACTACAACTTTAGTTACAGCTATTCATAGACCGCTACCCATTGACCACTCGTAGCCGGTGCGTAGTGTTTGATACGCTAGACCGTTGACTCGCTGCACCGACAGTAAAACTCGATTATCTCGGAGTTGTATTTTGTTGAAAAGTTCATCCGCGGCGATCACGATATCTCAGGAACCGATCAACCGATCAATCTTAAATTTTCGCTGGTTGTTCCTTATTATATCAGCTACTTTGAGTACAAAAATAAATTTACTGGAATGACCACATATTTTTTCTTCGATCGGAAAACACAATTTGTGTTGCGCGTGAAAAATAAGTTGGGCAATAATGGGTTAATGAAAAAATACATTCGGACAAGTCGGTGCGCTGCAACATTGCCAGCCTTTGAAAATACAGCATTGTAAAGGTGACTTTCTTCGATTTCGGGAAAAACAGATTTTTGCGAGTCCCTCATTTATATATTATTTATTTATTTTCGAATTCATCTCGTCAGTAACTAGCACCATCTGGGTGTCTAGTTAGACTATGTATCTAAACTAGTACCCAAATTAGCACTAGTTAGACACACAAAAATTCCAAACAGTTCACATAGTTTTTACTTAAATTGTTCTCTACTAATGAGAAATACAGCGTAATGTTCATTCTTGATTCGTTTCTCGAGCCCTCCAATTGAGCACTCTAAAGGAAGGTTCTTTTTCTTCTTCTTTCTAATAGTTACTTTCGTGATTCATGTAGCAGTTACGATGAACTAAAATATGTAGAAATAGAAGTCACAAATGGTCCCTTAAAAGAAAGTAAATCGCAATTAGACTAACGATTCTATTTTAATCGCATAATTTAAGCAAAAAAAACCCTGTTTCTTAAAAACCATCTACAGATTGCAAATTTCGAATTATTAGTAAAAAACAAATCAAAACCAATTTTTCGAAAGCCTGTAGCTCAAAAATACTTAGGGTTTTTTTTAAATTGTCGGCCAAAATCCATGAGATCCAATAGAAAATAAATTTCAGTCTTTTTATGTACAATTTACAAAAAAACGTTCTTTTTTGCCCACTGCATATTAAAATCGTTCTAGCTTACTCCCCCTTCTCAATATGTCACAATTGGCCTCCCGTCTGAAAGCGTTACGTAATTTATAAATGGTCCCCAAAGTGTATGCGCTCAAAGTTGGTAGGGAAGGTAAGTTGCCAAATGGAAGGTGATACTTCGACGAGTGAAATACTTGACTCTGAACAGCTGAGAGCTATGCTCCAGCGGGTGAAGGAGTCGGCTCTGAACAATGAAGGACTTGTTTCCAAACAATGGAGAACTAAGCTCCTACGGGCGGATGACTCGGCTCCGACGTGTGGGGAACTTGATTCCGATCAATGGGCGGAGGGTTGTGCTCTAAACCATGGCAGCAGACGAAACTTATCCTGATTCAACAACTGTTATATGGGTACAAAATGGCGGTGGTGCAACCCCGAGCAAAGTCCAACATCAAAATTACAGCAAATAGACAACATATTTTGATATCAAGCGTCAAATTGAAATCTTATTTTGATATCAGTTTAAACTTTTTCAGATATGATATCATATTTTGATCTCATTTTGATGTGCTTACATTTTTAGAAAAAAAATGTTTGTTTCTATTTCTTTGACAAACATCAAATTGATTACTTATTTTGTTATCAATGAAATATTTCACCACCTCAATGAGTTTTCAATTTGCTTTCAATGATAGCATAAATAGTTTTCTGTTTGATGTCATAGTGCAATTTTTCTGCTTTCAATTTTGATGTTTTAACCGTTAAAACGACCAAAATGATAACAACCTGAGCAATCATTCCCTACTACATCACAACATCAAGTTTAGTTCTCAATTTGTTATCAGGCTCTGCTCGGGACACTAGTTGAATTGCGACGGATTATTTCGATGAATGACTCATTTAAAAAATGACGAATATATAAACTTACGACATCGATAAATCGTAAATATTCCAGATATTTAGTCGTATTGGAGGTTCCTGTTAATCCTGGTCACGGTACCATAATGATCGCACCAACGCCAGGTCGTACGTTGTGTTATTATAGGTTCAGTTATGACGCTAGGATTACCATACGCTACTCATTTGTTCCACTTTAGGAGACTGCAACGACAAAGAATACCGGAATGTATTTGGTACGAATCTAGGAGGCTCAATGATACATCGCGTAACCAACTCAAAACCTAGATGGATTTTAATCATTTATACACCAGCTGACCCAGAAATACCAAACATGAATATTGGTAATAATTTAATATCTTTGCGATAAAAATATTGAGAATCAGTAAAATTGAAAAGCTCACGAAAAAATTAAAGGGTTGTGTACAAGACACGACCGCAGTCACATTGAAAATGCAGCATTTTTGGTGTGGTTTTCGCTTAGTGGCAGGGTTGTCACATTTACTAATTTTCTTAAAAGTTTTGCAGAAAGCATCGGGGATTATTTTGAATATTTTCTTATATTATGATTCAGTGGTGAAGGAACAGATTTAACAAGCACAAACTTAATACAAGTTAATTAAAGGAATTTTCTAAATGAATTCTTTTTCCATTATATATTCGTCCTAATAAGGAAAGTTTTTTTTGTTGGAGACGAACCACTGCGATTAGTACTTAGATCTATTGTGGTAATAAGGACGGTTTGCTAATAACCATGTTTTGGGTTACGGACGAAAATCCTATGGAACGATTTGAGCCTTTGCCTACGAACGATGTGAACCAGCAATTCGCCATCTCACTTCTGTTCCGCCATCGTCATTTGGAACTGCGAACAAAATTTTTCCGGTGGACAGATAAACGTTCCTCTTTTGTAGCTCGTGTCAAATAATAGATCTAACAGCTATCCTACAAGCAACAGTAGCGATAATCTAATTGGTTCTGCCAGCAGAGCAAGCATGGCAATGAAGGAATACGGTCAAAAATAATCCTTTTATATCAAGCGATGGAATGTATAGGATGCTTATGAATGTGGAGATGAGGTCCGTGTTAGGCAAAGTCTTGCGCAAGTTTGTGAAAATTGTATACGTTTATCCTATTTATTCCATATTTACGGATTTTTTAATAATGTGTTAATAAAATACACAAAAAAATTTGATAACAATTTTTTACTGGCAATTTTTAGAATCGATTGTTGTTCAAATTATGAAAATCCATCAATAATTAACAAAACGTAAACGAAAACTTTGTCTATTTTCTTACATTTTTCCCATGTTTTAACAATAATACGGATTTTTCAATAGTGTACGATTGCAATACCAATTTATAGTTGCAACCATTTTTTAAGTTGAACTTCTCTGAATCGATTAGTGTATAAATGACGCAAATCCATCAGCAATTAACAACGCTACAGTAATTTAAAATTATGCCACATTTTCGTGACCCTGCACAGTGTTCCCAAAGAGCAAAAAAGGGGGTTTTTTAGATTGCGTCAAAACGGTTGACTTTAGCAATATGGTGTCTTTGAGAAAGTTTCTTGGAGTAGAACTCCCCTTCTTTCTGTCTTATCAGATTAATGATTAATCCCCCTAATAGTGAGTTACACAATTTATTTTCTCCAATAATTCAGATAGACAAATACTTACTTCAGAAAAGTTGTAGAGAAACTCGTTGCAAACATTTTACCCGAAGACTTCAACTCTCTATCTTTTAAGGTTTTTGAGATATGGGACATTATTTGTAAAAGGCCCCTTAAAAACAGTTTTTTTCATCACAAGTTTTCTTCTAGATTTTTTCCATTATATAAATGTTCTAGAACATTGTTTGGACTGCTTAACCCGCTATTAGAACATAAAACGTATTGCAAAATTACTTAAAACGAGAAGCTTATGTAGTTCCTTTATATCAACTTTTGGTTGCTTGGGTATTTACTCAAGACGTGCTTACAAAAGTAAGAAAGGATAATTATTACGACTTTAACCCTTTATTTCCGAACTAACAGTAGGGGATGGGTGTAGCGTAGTTGGTAAATGGATTGCCTTGTACGCAGCGCACCTGGGTTCGAGTCCCGACCCACATAGGGTTAGAAATTTTTCATAAGAGATTTTTCTAACCCGAAGAGGCGAATGACCTTAAGGTTAAAACCTCTATAATCGAAATAAAAAAAACTAACAGTAATATATGGTGATGTATTTAATGCCGGAACAGCTCTAGTATGGACAAACTTAGGCTCTAGTATTTCCAGAGAGGGCCGCCTTGGGGAGATCTGATTTTTCCTGCATTTGTTGTGCTTTTCTTGCACTTTAATTTGTTTACAAAGTGGTTTGCCCGTTTAAAAGTTATCGGCATTGGAAAAAGGGATCATCCATAAATGACGTAGCATTATATGGGGGAGGGGGGAGTTTTGTATTTTGTGATGATGTGTGACGACAGGGGGGTAGGGGGTCATGTCATGCTACGTAGCTTTTTTAAAGGGGAATAGAATAGAATTTTTAAAAAAATTTACGGGGACAAGGGGGGGGGGGCAGAGTTACCGTCAAGCTACGTAATTACCAGGGGGGTATTTAGAGGTTTGTGACGAAATGCTACGATGGGGGAGGGGGGTGTTAAAAATCACTCAAAAAATGCTACGTCATTTATGGATCATCCCAAAGAGCTATTTTCAATCAAAAAACGTGATTATCTCCACACATACTAGCGATAGCAAGTTTCCGTCTTCGGCAAAGTAATGCAATTTAATAGTCCAAACAATGTTCTAGAACATTTATATAATGGAAAAAATCTAGAAGAAAACTTATGATGAAAAAACTGTTTTTAAAGGGCCTTTTACAAATAATGTCCCATATCTCAAAAACCTTAAAAGATAGAGAGTTGAAGTCTTCGGGTAAAATGTTTGCAACGAGTTTCTCTACAACTTTTCTGAAGTAAGTATTTGTCTATCTGAATTATTGGAGAAAATAAATTGCGTAACTCACTATTAGGGGGATTAATCATTAATCTGATAAGACAGAAAGAAGGGGAGTTCCACTCCAAGAAACTTTCTCGAAGACACCATATTGCTAAAGTCAACCGTTTTGACGCAATCTAAAAAACCCCCTTTTTTGCCTTTCTCATATAGAAAGGTTATGCAATCACTCTGAAAAACGTCAACCTAATCCCGGCCCGGAGGGCCGTGTGTCATATCCCATTCGACTCAGTTCGTCGAGATCGGAAAAAGTCTGTATGTGTGTTTTTTTTTTTTTTTTTTACAATGGAGAAGACCTTTATGTCCTAGCCCAGTACACGTGCTAACGGTAGGGTCCAATCTACCACACGGGGTGCACTGGGGGCGTGTCGGACTCAAATGGTGACCAGCCATTAATACCGACTAAACTCCATTGGGCTCCGCCATCATTCCTCCCAGGAACTACCTCTCGGTATTACTTCTGGGGGGATGGCTGTACTGAATGTACTCATTCACTCTCACTCGCGCGATCATACATCCTGTATGAGGCTTACTTGGGTGCTCTCTCAATCACACTTTGATTCACTCTCAAACACTCCGACACATGCGAGGCTGACTTGTGTGCTCACCTTACTCATTCCTTGCTAGGCTTACTTTTGTGCTCGCCCTACCCATCCATGTGAGGCTGACTTGGGTGCTCACCCTATCACCTGATTCACTCTCAATCGTGCCACTCTATTGTACCTTTGTCACTCCCTCTGGCATCCCATGTGGGACATTTTTCTTAGGCCCCACTTCTGACATACCATGCGAGGCTGACTTTTGTGCTCACCTTTTTCATTCCTTGCTAGGCTGACTTTTGTGCTAGCCTCTACCAACCTGTGAGGCTGACTTTTATGCTCACCCTTAACATGCCGTGTGAGACTGACTTGGATGCTCACCCTTTCACTCCTCTGCCACAGTATCGAGTTTCGCAAACGCTTCCATTAGCGCTTGACCCCTGCTATTTGTACAGCGGCTGCCCCACTCCACTGCCCAAGCGTTGAAGTCTCCCGCTCTTACTACCGGTTTCCGGCCCACGAGGTCCGACGAGAGCCTGTCGATCATCTGGTAGAACTGTTCTATTGGCCACCTTGGTGGGGCGTAGCAGCTGCAATAGAACACACCATTGATCTTGGCAATCGCCACACCCTCGGCGGAGGGGTGTATTACCTCTTGAACCGGGAACCTTCCCGTTGTACAGATTGCCACCATTCCAGACCCGTCCGACACCCAATTGCCGTTGCCGGCAGGGATGCTGTACGGGTCTGATAAGAGGGCGACATCTGTCCTCGACTCCGAGACCGACTGCCACAGCAGCTGCTGGGCTGCTGCACAATGGTTAAGATTTAGCTGTGTGACTCTCACGGCTTCTTCTTATTTAACTCGCCGAAGGGACACGAAGGTCCGCCCATAGCATGTTTATGGGCTTGCTTCTTAGCGGTGCAGATAAGGCACTTATATGCCTTAGTGCACCCCCGCTCTTTATGCCCCTCCTCGCCGCATCGACGACATAGCTTGCTCCTGTCTAGGCCTTTGCATTCGTAAGCTTTATGGCCGGATTCTAGGCACCGATAGCACCTGTCCACTGAAGGCGGCTGGGGTATACTAATAGGGCATACCGACCAGCCGATCTTCAGCTTCCCTTTCTCGGTTACCTTTTTGGCATCCGCATTCAGTAGCCTGGGGTAGGCTACCTGGGTGCCAGAGGGTCCGTCCCTCAATCGCACAGAGGCCCGCTCGATTGTGACGCCGCATTGCTCCTTGACGGCTGCGACGACGTCTTCTGCGGTCGCGAACTCGTCCAAGTGCTTGCACTGGAGAGTTGTTTCCGCACCTAGCGACCTGATTTGGGCGCCCTCACCAAGGACCTCTTGGGCCAAGGCCTTATATACTGCACTTGATTGTGCGCCTCGCTTCAGCACCAGGAGCATCTCTCCCGTATTGGTGCGTCTTACGCTACGCACATCCTGCCCAAGGGCCGAGAGACTTTCGGCCGCCTTCATCGATTTAAGGACATCGGCGTATTTGTCCTTGTCGGTTTTTAACCACAAGGCTTCGCCTCTGTCCTTGGCCTTCCTCGCAGGCCGCAGTACCTCCGGTTTCGGTGCCGGCTTTTTCTTGGTAACCAGCGTCCAGGGGTTTGAGCCCCCCTGCCCCGGTCGTGTCGGGTTGCTGGTACCATCGCTCTCCACAGCGAGGTCACTCTCGCCCTCGCTTACCTCACCCAGGCGGCGTTTGACCTTGACGGTTGCACGCCGAGTGGTGTCGGTTTTGGCACCCTCTCCTGGCGACTTCCTAGGGCGCTTCGCATTCGATGCCGTCTTGCGATTGCCCTTTCCTTTTCCCTTCGAGGGAACTCGGTCGTCGCTCCGATCGACGTGGCTGCTCCGTAGAAGGTAAAGGCCACTGTCTGTGAACCTCTATTGACCTTCTCTCTTTCCTCCCTATTGGAGGCCACTGTCTGGGTTTCTCTGTCGGGCCTCTCCCGACATTCCACCCTCTCAACATATGCCTGCTGTTCCTGTCTTGCGACACGAACAGCTTTCCGGAGCTCCAGAAGGCTCAACTTCAACTCCTTGGCTATGTTCTGCTTTGCGCTAGCGAAGTCGATTATAGCATCGAGTTGCTTCGCTACTTTGCGCATCGCAGCTATTGGCCCCTCCGATGCATTGGTAGGGGTATTGCCTACCACTGCTGGGGGGTCACTGGTGCTTTCGGGTGCAGCACTCATCGCTCCACTACTCTCCCCACGGGGGGGAGACCTCGCCAAACCACCTCTTGCGAAGGGGTTTGGCACCTCCGTCTGTTTATTTTTATTTTTATTTGCCTCCATGTATAGTCCCACGAGTAGCGCGAGAAATATATGTCCGCCACGCCAGAGCTCCGCATTAGCGTGGTAAGGGACGCTTACTGTGGGGGTTGCCCAGGTACCCCACAGGCTCCGTTAACGATCGAGCATCTTTTTCACCCCCTCGATCACTCATCCCTCGGCACGGGTCGCTTCACGCCTTGGAATTGGGGTTATGCCCTACCTTGCTTTACGTGGTGATCTCGGCCCGGATCATCACAACCATCCTCCTTTACGAGGGCTTTGGACCTGTAGCTCTGGATCTCAATAGTTCCATGTACGTAGGTTATTACAGACATGCTACTATTGGGATCCGTCATTCGCTAGCGGAGTTAAGTCTGTATGTGTGTGTATGTGTGTATGTGTGTGTGTGTATGTGTGTGTATGTGTGTGTGTATGTGTGTGTGTGAATGTATGTGCGTATGTGTCAAATAATGTCACTCATTTTTCTCAGAGATGGCTGGACCGATTTGCCCAAACTTAGTCTCAAATGAAAGGTGCAACCTTCCCATCGGCTGCTATTGAATTTTGGATCGATCGGAAGTCTGGTTCCGGAATTACGGGTTTCAGAGTGCGGCCACACAGAAATTTCTCATAAAAACTATAGGAAAAATTAAAAATAGAATTTTTATTTTTGATGCTAAATGTATTCAAGGTGCATAAAACGTCGAGATTTGATGCAAACACGAAAAAAATTTGACGAAGATTTACTTTTTTGGATTTTGCACATTTTTGCCTTTCTCATATAGAAAGGTTATGCAATCACTCTGAAAAACGTCAACCTAATCCCCTAATCCCTAATTTTTTTTTCGACTCGCATAAGGTTTCTGGATTTTAACAGGGGCGTAGTTGATGGTTTACGGAGAGGGGTTACACCGCCCCCCCCCTCTACTGTTCACTCCCCTCCTTTGAAAATCTCCTTAAATCACCCCTCAGACCACCACCCCATCCAACCCTCATATCCCTACCTTTCAACCCCATCATCTTTAAACCACCACTATATCACAAAGCATACCAATTTAAGCTGGGGAGTCGTTCGTTCATGGGACTTTCGCCCTCCTCACATACCCATCCCCGCATGACAAAATGATTTAGCAAGCAGATAACATTGATCTAATGCTGATTAGGCTAATGGAGTATGATATTTTTTTGTTTCAAGTGTTTCACCGTCGACACGTAGCTCATCAAGTTCGTGGCTGGCATGCCATTGTGTATAAGTGCAAAGTGTACTAAGAATGTAATGGACATTTCCACAATTATGTTGAACATAAAAAGCCTCCGTGCCATAGTTTAGAGAAATGAGAAAGGCACAATTGCACCGCTAGGTGGATTAAAACAGGTTTTGCTCTTTGGGACCACTGTGCGCTGTTCGAAATCAGATTTTAATTTTACACCTATCCCCAGCCCCATATAGTAGAGTAAAGCATTTTCAATGCTAAAAAGGGAAAATTTCCATCAACGAGGCAGCTATTTCTGGCAGAGCCGTCAATAGGAAGCACCTAAGTGGCTCAATCAAACAGGAAAAGTTATAAATAGAAGTGTCCGTGCCTGTTTGAATCTGGGTTTGCTCTTATGCCAAATGAGTAGCTTGGGCTATTAGCGTTTGAACGCTATAATAAGCGGTATACGCTTTGGTTTTCCGGCAGTGGTGCCATCACACACAGTTAAACCGTATACTAATCTTTCCGGTACCAGCACAGTGTTATAGAATGGTTTGCGACGTGCGCTGCTTGCTTGTGTGTGCGTTGGATTGACGATCTTTTCGGAGGCATGTGGGTACGTAGGATAATGAGACTACTGAAACGCACGTTTCACATTTCGTATTTATGTGTTACGTTTTTTTGTCAGTAAAACATCTGCCAACATGCTTATATAGTTATTCCTAAAGCACAACTGAATTTGTGAGGTTTTTTTTGAAGATTTTGTTGGGCGAGAAGACTGAGCTTTGTTAGAGCAGTTTTACTTTTGATTTGGTTCCAACAACTTGCGAGATAATCTAAAGCGATTCTTGGTGATTTGACCAAAAGAAAACACTGATTGGTTTTTATTACAGGTTTGCATTACTCTAGTTTACAAATTAGGGGCTGATTGCATTGAAGCTGTACACACACGAGGTGACAGAAAACACACCACAAAAAATATTCCCCATGGTTTTAGCCTTTCTCAATAGAAAGGTATTGCAATTGCTCTGAAAACCGACATTTTAACGGAAGCCCGGAGGGCCGAATGACATATCCAATTCGATTCAGTTCATCGAGTTCGGCAAATTTCTGTGTGTATGTATGTGTGTGTATGTATGTGCGTCTGTGTGTATGTACGCGAACACAATCTCACTCACTTTTCTCAGAGACGGCTGAACCGATTTTCACAAACTTAGTGCAACGTTCCCATAAGCTACTATTGAATTTCTTATGGATCCGACTACCGCTTCCGGATTTACAGGGTAATGAGTACGATCACACAGAAAATGTCGATTTAAAAAACTTCTACAATGAATGTATAAAGGTGAAATTTTTTTCCAAAATGTAGCCACATCTGCTTGCATTTGTAGTATTAGGTCACTAACAGCCATTCAAAGTCTCTTTGGCCACATTGGTCACCATCATCGATTCCAGAAGCCCCGGCGAAAGTATCTAAATTCAGAATAACAGTCACATCGGCTTCTCGGAGATGGATTGACCGATTCAACCAATCTTAGTCTCAAATGAAATGTGTTGCGCCCCCGTAAATGGCAATTAAAATTCATTCCGATCCGACTTCCGGTTCCGGAGTTACGGGTTGTGGCGCGCGGTCACAAAGCAAATTCCGATTCAAACCGATACTCCGATGAAAGCAAAAAAGGTAAAAATTTCGCTAAAATGTCTCTCAAACAACTTAAATTTGCAGTTCTAGGTCACTGGCGGACAACCGAACTTTCGTTGACTACATTGACCAGCATAGACGGTTCCGGAAGTACCCAGTAAAAGCGGCCATCTTTTAATATTAACAAACTCACATCAGTTTCTCGGAAATGGTTGGGCCGATTTTCACAAACTTAGTCCCAAATGATAGCTACACACCTAGAAAAAATAATGTAAATTTACGTCTCCTGACTCTGACATATACGAGCATCAAAAATGACTTAGTTTTACCTTTTAATTTATTTTTACATGTCGTTTAATTTCGTAAATCATGTAATTTTACTCCACATACAGCGTTTGTTCTGAATGGTAGGAAGTGTAATTTTATGTCATTGCGCATGTAAAGTATATGTTTCATGTAAAATTAAACGGACCACGGTAATGTTCCGTCATTTCGTAAATTACGGTTTGTTGAATTGTGTCATGTTTGCAATTACGTCAACGATAAAATTCAGATTTTTTTGATTATACCTACAGAGGTCTATTAAATTTCGTAAGGATTGCTTATATGGTTCCGGAAATATAGACGGAATCGGCCGATCACATATAAAATCCCCATATAAGCCAGAGCTTAATTTTTTTTTCAATGGGGGACCCCATGAAATTTCAGAAATCGAATTAATATTTTAGATGCCAAACATCTTTAAAATGCATGAAACGTCGAGATTTTATGTTATAACGAAAAATTTTTTTATGAAGGTCGACTTTTTGGGTTTTCGCACCTTTTTGTACTGTAAAGTCCACGTGAATATTTCCCATAAACCTATCCCCTCCCCGTGGACAAGCGTAGACTTTCTCGAGATTTCCACCCACCTCTAAATTGTTCACGTGGTATATGGATGGCCCCTAACTTCTCTCCACCTTATAGGTGGGTGCCAAGCAGAAGATTTGATTTCAAAGTGTTGAGCCCCCCACTATTCATCCCTCGGCACGGTTCGCGTCACAGCTTGGATTGGGGCATAAATTTTACGATACTGGTTTCGACGATCGTCCATTCCTTTACCTTATGCTTCGGATTTTTATCGTGGATAAAACAAAAACTTCTTCTGTATCGATGTTGTTAGCTATTTTCGGTAAATTTAAGACTAAGAGAAACGAAAGCAATGAAATTGAAAGAGGGATAGGTATTATAGAGCGATTCAGTTATAAACATAGAACGGAAAACTAAGTCTAGGCAGGCTCTTATCGACACGATCGAAAGGAAATGTGAAGAATCTTTTGCCTTCTGCTGGTAGGAGTTGGACGTTCCGCCCAAGTCTACCGCAGAGTCGTCGATAGAACATAACTCATCATCATGAGGGAGAAACGCAAATAACTTATAAAAGGGGCACAATTTTACGAAATTATTGTTTTTGTTGGAACAAAATTCCAAATATCAATTTTAGAAGATTTTTATTAAATGTATTTTGATTAAAATGGTATTTAGAACAAAATTCTGCAATAAAGCTACTGTTTTACCTGATAATTAGTTTAACATTTAAACATACATGTAACGTTATTGCTAGAAAAACTTTTTACTGATAAGTTCTCCATCATTGAATCACATTCAAAATATTTGTTTTCTCTTTATGTTTTTGTTGGCAAAATATGAAAAATTAAAAAAAATGCTATTTGAATTTTGAACGCTTTGCTTTTGTGAAAAAATACACAACATTTTTTCAGTGTATATTTCTTTCGTACAGAAGTGTTCATTCCCTGTAACTCATTTTCAGATAGCTTTGCTGTATAAAATACGGTAATAGAACTTTTTTTAGCGTGACGAATGAAAAAAAAACTTAAAGTAACGTAGGTAAAAATAAAGTAAGAAAGAACTTTTTTTAATGATGCACGCAAAAACGTCTACACCTTTTTAAAAAATTACTCTTGAGTCAAAATTATCTCATTGATTGTGGAAAATGTAGTCTTCTAAACCGGTGAAACGTGTAAAGTTTCATTGAAATTGAAGATGGTCGGTAACGATTTTAAAGATCTTCGGGTGGATCTTTTCGGTATTTATCTCAAGGAAGAGCCAGGAGGTGAAGGAAGAAAGTGCATAGAATAGAGTCATATGAGCAGGCTTAAGTTTCCCGACGACCTAACCTATTGTCTTCTACCGTAGGAGTTAGGAAGTTTTGGCATTCTTATCAATTTTGAATCAACTGAGTCTGCAGGATGCCTGGACAAGCGTAAAATGACTTAGCTCTTTATGCTGCCGGAACCGACAAAAAGTTAAGTCACGGAAAGTTTCCACACTAAGCATTTTGCGACGTTGATGCTCTTGAATGAGCCTACACTGATAAGAAAATACTTGTAACACCTATTGATTTTACACATAGCAATTAGCGGTGGCGTATAGAAACTATTTGCTGGCATATAAATCCGATATGTAAACTTACAAGAAATATTATTCATACATGCAATTTCATAACGCAATGCACATAAAACTCTATTATATAACAATGCCCCCCCCCAGTTCAGAAGCTGTAAATCGCTCCGCTGCTGTAACAGGTCAAGTGATCAAATCAAATTTAAACATAACTTGAAACACGTCATCGAATGAAATGTATTTTTATACAGCATCCCAATGTATGTTGATAATGACAATATTGAAATAAAGCTACATGACATGGCACCACGTACTAGTTCCGCCGCTATCAAACAATTCATGTCAAAATACGGAGAGGTGGATAGTGTTAAGGAAGACACTTGGAGGAATTTCTTCCCAGAACTTCGCAACGGTGTTCGTGTAGTGAGAATGCGGCCGACAAAACCTATTTCGTCCAACTTGACCATCTCAGGCAGATCACCTCAAGGTATTGCATATTATCAACGAACACTAGTCACGTACCCAGGGCAGATTCCTACGTGCCAATATTGCGATTCGCCGCTACACCACGGGAAACCTTGCGCTGAGGCTGCTAAGCAAATTCCACCTGCTACGACCAAAGCCGGTATGCAGTCGTCGTACGCTAATCCACAACCGGTTGATGGTTGATGACTTCGGCAATAACAAACACCAGCTCAACAACGATCGGGCCCAGTACCGCTAGACCAACTGCCATTGCCAACATCGAAGTAACACCGATTACACCAAATGTCTCAAAACCAACAACCAACACCACCAATAACATCCGACCGTGAGCATCATGAATGCAGTACCGATGACGACATGGGCGTGAACGAAAACGCGTGAGAAGACGTACCGAATGATCCCCAAGGTGCGGCAGACAACGCACCTAATGTCTCCCCACCTAGGAAGAGGATCTCTACTCGCAGCAGCAAGCTGCGTCAACAAGACCCTATGGAGAGTTGATAGTTTATTATAATTTCTACATACTGTAAAAATTTTAAAAAAAACCCACGGCTCAGTTATGCTAACGCATTGAGCCGTGTCAGAGAAACAAAAAAAAACAATGCCCACGTATAACTTATGCGTGTGCATAAACAATATGTACATTTGACACATAAAACGAATAAATGTACTTGGTAACTTTAATATTTCTTCTTCATATAGATTTTAGATGTGTGAAAAAAATTGAATTTACTGTCAAAATTTTATCAGTGTAGTGTTCGTCCCTCACATATTGCCTGCCGGAGCTGATCGACATGCATATGTATTCACAAAATAAACAATTTTATAATTGATCAATCGACCTTATTATACCGCATCAGTACTGATCTGTTTCCATTCCCACTTCATTTTCAGTTTCAGTTTCTCCATGTTATATACACTGGTAAATCAAAACATTCTGAATACAAATCTTAATCGATCGTAAGATGTAAAGGTTAATGCAATGTGGTTCGCCGCAACAAATCTTCGACGGAAAAGAATTCCATATTAAATTTGCAAAAGGGCGAATAAGATTTGTAAACAAACTTTTATTTTGATGGTTTCTCTTAATTTACTATAATTTCGAAGCAGAAAACAATTGAAATTACTTCTACGAAGGGTAAAAATTTACATTAACGCATATTTTTCATGAAATTCCACTCTGCAGCAGACTAATGAGCGAAACAAGTTTGTTTACAAAAAACAGTTTCGCCCTTTTGACGAATTAATACTGAATTGTTCGAATTTTATGGCACTTCGAGACAAAGGCCACACTCAGCATTTCAGGAAAGCCAAAAAAAGATTACCGCAGCAGGCTGTGCCCCACCGAAACGACACACAATTGCACATGTGTGGCTCTGGAAGCACACCCAATCCAACCCACATGTGCAACCCTTTTCATTTTATTGTCGACTTTAAGCACCGTCAATGGGTGGCTCGCGGAAACAAAGGCCACATTCGCGCAAAGTGTCTGGTGCAAATCTAAACTGTGCATCGGAAAGAAGTAGAACGAGCAGTAAAAGCATGACAAGCGAAAAGTCTTGCGATTTGACTGGAAGGAAAGTTGTTTTAGCACGAGCCAAACCACTTCTTTTACGGTTCCCCGTCATTCGTCGCGTTCCACCAAAAGTTCCTACCTAACAACGACGGACGCGCGGTAGAAAAAGCTTCGACGGATCGTGTGTTGAAAGCTGAGTAAAGGAAAAATATAAAAGCTCCGATCTGTTCCTGTGGTGACAGTCGGGCACGATCGTAAAAGTATACGATCGCCGATCGGTTTTAATCGACGTTTCTCCTGTTTTTGTGCCTACATATAAGATCCAAGATGGCCGTTGATCAAAACGGAGCTTTAAGAATTCACCAAACCGGTTCCTTCGTGCGATGTTGCCATATTGAGTGGCTGAAGGCAGTCAGCCAAGATTGTTTAGGAAAGGTTGTGAAAATATGTGGACTGCAGATAGCCATTACCAAATTAATTTCGGTCCCATCCGGATACTTAATCACTGTTGATCCGAAAAGTTTTAAACATCGTCAATAACATTGACCATTGCATTTGTCCACTACCTTAATTCTAATATGTTGAGTTTGCCTTTTATTATTAAATTCTATGATGAGTTCGAGTACCTACCTCTATACGCTTTCTGAAAACTAACCTATCTCATTATACTGCGTATGATCGCAAGTCAGTCCCATAAAGATAGGATTTCCCATAGAAAACAAGACAAATATGCGATCGTGGGTAGTGTAGGGCTTTAGAGAGCATTTTCTGCTATTAAATTCTAATTTGATGATGTAAGCAAACCATGCTTGAAGAAAATTGAGTAGGAATTATTATATTTTAGTAGCCAATTTCAGAAGCAGTAAATGTTTTTTAAATATTATTGTTCTATGTTTTTACCACACAAAATATTAATATTGAGCTAAAATCCAAGTTGGTGTTACAATTTGCAATCGCCCAGACAGCAACAGTACATTACGCACACATCCCTTTTCTGCTTTGCTTTCTGCTACAACGTAAAGCACTATACGACGAACAGGCGGCTGCGGCTGGCAGTTACCGTACGCATCGATAGTAGTACATGCTCGCTGAAAAGGAGAAGGTTGGCTAGATGCGAGCAAAAGCATACTTACCTGGCACAGGGGTTACCGTGATCAACAAGGCGGTTCCCCCAGGGCGAGGCCCTTCCATTGCACTTCGGTTGGGTTGACCTCTGCGATTATCCCTCATGTGGATAACTCGTGTGTGTAATTTTTGGTAGTCGGGGCGTGCGTACGCGCACACCCCGGTCTCTTATCCTATATAAAATAATATCAAAGGAACAAGGATTATCATCTATCTGCACAGTACGCAATGCATTGATTAACCAATCTTTGTTGCACTGAAAATAATACACACGTTATTTCCAAGTGCTAGCTACACTTGAATTTCGATGTATTTGCTGCGCGCTCATTTTATGTGGGTTCCTATTGGATTTCGATAATAACGCACGTTATTTTCATGTGTATTGACTTATGGACGAAATTCAAGGAACCTTTTATTGAATTTCATATGTAACACACGTCACTTTCAAGTGTTCTGCATATGATTTCGCCATCTTGATATGGTCAAGGCTCCGAAAATGGCAACCACAGGCGAATTTTTTTTTGGTCAAATTTTGCGTCAAACGGTTTGTTTTCCATATGTATATAACCTCTAATATTAAAAATATGAATGATGAGCCCAGAAAAAAATTCCATGTCTGTCATTTACAAAAGTAAGTTGATACTATTTGCATGACCTGGAAATGACTAAAAGACCGTAAGGAGATAAAAATGTACACAAAATCCATATTTTCAACTTTTTGCCTGGAAGCACATTTTTCCATCGCAGTCTAATTTAAATTTGATGATATTGCTTGAAAAATTGAGATGAATATGGATAAATGCTTATTTTCAATTGTGAAGTAATGGAAACCATATAACTTGTAACGTGACAGATCAAAAATTCGAAAAAGTTTTGTGGACCACACGAAAAATATGCATACAATGTCTAACCTATATTTTTTCTTACTGTTTTGAGCCTACTTTTTGAAATTGTATTGTGAAAACCTTAAAGCTTTATTCATTTTTGTGAAAACACAGTTGATCTTACGTAACGTGACAGATGTTTTCTGCTGTGAAGCGACTCCATCAAGTTTGATTCAATTACGTCAAAAATGGTGACCATCTTCGATTCAGATGAAAGCTTTTACGTTTCATCTTTATGGGAGACTAAGTATTTTTTTCATTATTAAACAAAGAATTTTTATTCAAGAGTGATATTTAAAAAGAGCGTATCAGATCTTGAATGCACTACTTTCAAAATATATTGTTCGAAAATCGCCATTGGTGCAGCAAAGCTATATGATAGCGAGTTCTAGGGAATCAATTCTTCTGTGTGAATATTTTTTGGTGAAATTTTTTAAGAAGAAAACAAAAAAATGTTATTAAATACAATTACAAAAAACAATTTTTTTTTGTTAACGAAAACCTAAAAATTGTAGAAACTGTAATTACATTATTAGGAAGTTATTAGTAATGAAGCATTTTTAACTTCAAGTATGTTTCTAAATTTCTTAGTATTTGCCAGTCATAAATATAATTTTCTCATACAATACTAATACTAAATATATTTTCTCATACAATACTAATACTAAAGCAAAATACTCTTAAGAAAAAATTTCCGAAATATTTAGATTTTTTTTCTTCAATAGAAATACCTAGTAGTGCAAAATCGTCATTCCTTCAATTTTTAAATCTTAATTTTTTAATTTAATTTTTTTACTTTAAATAATTTAGTTATAGAATGTATTTCAAAATGTTTTTTTAATTCAGAATTCTCATGAAAAATTGTGCTTCAAAATGCAGATGTTTTTAAGTTATTTTAGATTTTTTTCGACATAATATATTACTTCGTGAAATTACGACCTTTTCATAAGTTATTCACGTTTGTTCATTAAAACCAATATGTTTTTCAAAATATTCATGAAACATGAAATTTCTCGTTAATACTCAGTTCCCAGACCAAGGATGATTTGTGCACGACTGTCTCGATATGCTTGCTTCAATAAAAATATAGAACTGTAACGTGACAGATTCTGGTTGAAACGTGACAGATCATTGAGAACACTCCATAAAATCGAAAACAAAGTTTTTCTTCAGGAAAAATATATTTCAAACTCTTCCTTGTCTTCCAAGCTTCAACTTAAAACTGTATTCATGCGAATTTGGGGGCAAACGGAACAGACTTTTTCAATTTAGTCGGGCAACCTCCAAACTCACTGCGAAAATTGTGTAACGTGACAGACGTATTAAAATGACAATAACACGAAAACCGCTCATGATAAAAAATAACTTTCCGTAGAAAAAATGTGCGGTTAAGTGACCTTAATAATGTGCAGTTGGTATAGAATCTGGTTTTATCGTTTTTGCTGACTTATCTAATGAAATATGCGTAAAATGTAACGTGACAGACAGAAGCCTTGACCATATACAGATGCATACAAAATTAAGATCGCGGACACACCAGAATCGCACTCACGTTCGTTGATATAGAAAAATTTAAAGCGCTCAGGTTTCCTGAAAATATTTACAGGATACTTTCAGCTATGTATAGAAAATACTTAAAATATTAGAGAAATATTGTATTTTATTTGTTATAGACCAAGACATAGATCCGGACAACGAAACGGAAATTTTACGTTTACTGGCCGAACAGCGACTGGCCCGTATTATCACCGTCGAAAGTGACAACAACACGATTATTTTCGAAGTAAATAATGACACAATTGATTGCAATATGACACATTGATTATTGCTTAATGTTTCTTTTAAGTTATAGGAGGATTCTATTGAACCGAAGACCGTAGCGACGAGTTTGACGGTCAGCCGATAACGGTTCATTATTGTAAGGATAAGTTATATTTTAGAAAGAGATAAGATTTTATGATCCAAGAAAACGATTTGTAGTTATGAATAAATGTTTACTGTTATAATTCTCGACAAACATATGATTACGGCTTAAAAGCCAACTGTAAAAATTCTCTTTGAAAGGAAATTCCGGACAAACCGTTACTGGCTAAACACAGTTCGTATCAGTTAATGATAGAGAAAACTTTTTTTCTTTTGTTTACTATTAACATCTGTGATTGGCAAGTAACGGTTTGTCCGGAATTTCCTATCAAAGAGAATTTTACCAGTTGTTTTTTAAGCCGCAATCATATGCTTGGCTAGAATTATTGAATAAATATTTAGATGTACAGGGTGTTTGGTTCATGGTTAAGAATCTCTCGAGGGATGATTGACTGTCATATTTGGAGAAAAAAATCGTTTGGAGAAAAAAATCGTTACAAAGCTATTGAACTTTTTGTGTTAAAAACTTATTTATCTTAAAATAACTCTAACTCAAAAAGTATACTTTGTATTTCAAATCTTTTTGGTTCATTGGGAAGGTAAGAACATTTCCCATTGAGTGATGCCCTCACATGTTTTGGTTAGTGAATTTGAGTAACCTTTTCAAAGCAATTTATTTAAAACTTAACAATTTTGTTCGATTTTTCGTTCATTTTTCGAAAATCTTAATAGTTAACATCATCATTTTGATAATCCAGATTTTTTTAATTCGTTTATTTGACACGGCTCATAGCGGTAGCTTAACGGAGCCGTGGATCTTTTATACGTTTACAATACATGTAAAAATAAAAATACAAACAAGAATTAATTAATTGGATCTCGTGCGCGCAACTTTTTATTGCGAGCGGAGACCTTTTTTCGCGAGGTCTGTTGGCAAGCAGCGTCAGGGGGTCTTGTTTTTCACGTCCCGGTCGAAGCTGGCTCGGTGTCCGGGATCAGATGTTCTCCCTTGCTTGCACTTATTGTTGATCAGTGTAAATCCGTCGTCATTGTTACTGCATTCGTTGCCGAAGTTGCTTACAGTTTGTATTTGGGGTGCTGGATGATTCTTTTGCGGTTATCATTATGGGCTGAACAGCTGCCACAAATTTGGCCACCGTTTGTGGTTCAGGCATTGGTATTGAAAACTCTGTTCTAGGTTGGTTTGTCGTAGATGAGTTGGCAATCGGTTGAGATGCATTTTCCTCTGCATCTTCCGCGCAAGGTTGTCCATGATGAGCTGTCTGGTTACAATACTTGCACGTAGGAGTTTGCCCCTCATGGGTGCATAGCGTAGTTTGCATAATTGTAGTTCCGTGAGTATTGAGTTTTATTGCCAAGTAGGAGGGTATAGGCCTTTCAACCCGCATCCTCACTACAAAAACGCCGTTAGGAGTACCCGAGAAGAAGTTTATCCAAGTATCAGGTGTAACAGATTCCACTTCTCACGTGACACTGATGGTTTGCGGATTTACTATCAGAACGCGAGAGGGCTTAAGACGAAAATTGATGACGTGTATTTAGCTGCTGTGGACGGTGACTACGATGTTTGCGTCTTCACCGAAACATGGCTCGATGCGCGTATAACATCAGTGCAGCTTTTCGGCGATGCTTACACCGTATACCGTGCGGACCGAAATAGTGGCAACAGTATTCGCGGACGTGGAGGAGGAGTTTTGATTGCTGTTTCCACCGCATTTGCCTCATGTGAGATTGATGTCGGTAGTTTAACCAGTGTTGAGGCTGTTTGGGTTAGAATTACAACTCCATCGAGGAACTTTTATATTGGTGCTGTCTATATTCCTCCTGAAAAGCGACTCGACTGCAATATCATGCAACTTCACATGGATGCTGTGAATAACGCTTCTTCACAAGCTGGCGCGGATGGCGTGATGATTGTCCTTGGTGATTTCAATCAGCCAGGACTCATTTGGGTGCCGTCACGACACGGATACGCTTACCCGGACCCGATTGCTTCGACAACCAACATCGCCAGTCGTTTGCTACTGGACGGATTTGCTTTCAACGGGCTAAGTCAAGTAAGCATGATTTCTAACCACGCTTTCTGGATCTCGTCTTTGTTAGTGAAACTATTATACCTGTATGTTCCGTCAATGAAGCATCCAGCGTGATTGTTCCACTTGACAACTTTCATCCCGCGCTTGAAATCTCAATTGGCACTATTCGATCAGTTCAGTATGTAGAAACTCTTTCTGTCGACCGTCTCAACTTTCGTAAAACTGATTTTGTAAAGCTGCGCAGTTCTCTGTCGCAAATTGATTGGAGTGTACTGCATGCCCAAGTGAGTGTTAATGCTGCAGTTGCCATCTACAAGCGACTACTACTGAACTGTGTTGAGACCTCAGTGCCTAAATGTCAGCCTCCTAGCAAGCCACCCTGGTCAAACAGCACTCTTCGAAAGCTAAAACGTACTCGAGCAAAAACCCTACGTGCGTACACAAATCGACGGTGTCCTCTTTCTAAGCGCATGTTCACTTTAGCCAGTAATGAGTATCGTTGTTACAACAAGCTTCTGTACAAACGCTATGTAAACCGCATCCAGAATAATCTACGCCGAAACCCGAAGGGCTTTTGGTCATTTGTCAACACGAAGCGTAAAGAAACTGGACTTCCATCAAGGCGAAGAAGCTACGACAACTGTGGCGAAATGTACGCTGTTTGCCAGATTCTTCTCGAGTGTTTTTTCAACTGACTCGCCAACCGCAAACGAACTCGAAAATGCCTCTCGCGACGTTCCTGCTTGTGCTGTTGATTTGGATGTGTTTACTGTCTCTGAACAAATGGTTATATCTGCAATTCGGAAAACCAAGTCATCTTATGCACCCGGCCTCAGTGCTATACCTTCAACTGTATTGAAAAAATGTTCGGACTTACTTGTAACACCACTTGCATATATTTTTAACCTATCGCTTCAGCAGCAAACGTTTCCTGAGGATTGGAAATGCTCAGTTATGTTCCCGGTATTCAAGAAAGGTGACAAACGCAACATAGCGAACTATCGCGGAATCTCTTCGCTAGGAGTCGAATCTAAAGTTTTTGAATCAATTATCAACGAGGCGTTATTTTCTGCTTGTCGACACTACATTAGTACATCTCAGCACGGATTTTTCCCAGGACGTTCAGTCGAGACGAATCTCGTCTGCTTTACGTCATTTTGCACGGAACAAATGTCTAAGAAATTGCAGGTGGATACTATTTACACTGATCTAAAGGCAGCTTTTGATAGAGTTAATCATGAGATACTGATAACAAAGCTTGATAAGCTAGGGTGTTCTACTAGATTCTGCCATTGGCTTCGATCCTACCTTGTGCACCGTGAAATCGTTGTTCAAATTGGCGATATTGTTTCAGAATCCTTTTTCAACACTTCCGGAGTTCCTCAAGGTAGTACGCTAGGTCCACTACTTTTTTCACTGTTCGTGAACGATGCGGTTTTCGTTCTAAGCCGTGGAGGAAAGCTGTTTTTTGCCGACGACTTAAAATTTTTTCTTGTTATACGGAATGAAGCCGATTGCCGTGAGCTACAGCATCTTATTGACACCTTTTATAGCTGGTGTGTAAGAAACATGATGGTCCTTAGCGTTGCAAAATGTTTTGTCATTAGCTATTATCGAACGAGAAATATGGTTACCTTCAACTATAACATCGCAGGAACTCTACTACAACGCGTTGACCACGTGAAGGATCTAGGAGTCATTCTTGATGATAAGCTAACGTATACTCATCACGTCTCAGCGACCATCGACAGAGCCAATCGTTTGCTGGGATTTATTTTCAAAATATCCAACGAATTTCGGGATCCTCTATGCTTCAAGGCTCTTTATTGCTCATTGGTGCGCCCGCAGTTGGAATTTGCAAACGTCGTTTGGTGCCCGTATCAAGCTACGTGGAGCCTTAGGATCGAAGCAGTCCAGCGTAAATTCATACGATATGCGTTACGTGAATTGCCGTGGAACGATCCATTAAACCTGCCACCGTACGAGGACCGTTGTCGTCTTTTAGGACTTAATACTTTAACACGCCGGAGACATGCAGCGCAAGCTACCTTCGTGTCAAAGATTCTGCTGGCTGAATATGATGATCCGGAGCTACTAGCGCAAATCAACCTCTACGCGCCTACCCGTTCTCTTCGCCCTCGAGCCCTGCTGCATTCTGAAATACGCAGCACTAACTACGCTACTAATAGTCCAATTTTAGCAATGAGTCGTCGCTTCAACGAGTTTGCTGAAATTTTCGACTTCGTCATGAACTCTTCGCAGTTTCGTCGCCGTGTATTGTCACTATTTTAATTATGTTTAGTTTACCTTAGTTTAGTATAGTTCATTAAGACAAATTGTCAGTTGGACTTTTTTTTATACAAATACAAATACTTCTCCGTATTGCGACATGCATTTTGCAATTGGCTCAGGAGGGGTACGAGGTGATGGGTCATATAACCTTACATCTATATAATCATTCTCAATGTATACGGAAATCTTAATTCCAACGTTGTCACTTTCAACCACGTGTTTTAAGTTGTTCTTCAAAACGAAACGCTCGGCTTGTGCTAAGGTGTTGAATGATATTAACACTACATTGCGAAGATGATGATACTGAAGGTACAAGACTTCCGCAAGCCTAAGTTGCATTTTTACCTTCAGAAGGTATTCCACTTCACTAAAACTCGGTCGTTTTAAACAAAATTTAAAGTCAACGACCGCTGCGTTGGGTCGGAATAGAGCTTTTTCGTCAACTTATTCGTTCTTTGACATGATAGATGTTTTTGTCTCATTCTCGTTAATACTAGCTCTAATTGAAAAAGTATGGCACTTGTTGAATTTTTTTTCTTTTCTTTCGAAAGCCAGGATTTTACATTGAAAAATGTATTAATACCTTTCAGTTAAGTGAATTTACCATTCTTTTAGAAGTAAATTAGTTTAAAGTTTGTGTTATTATAAGCATTTTCGTTAATTTTCTTAAAATAGTAAATAATAAACATCACCATTATTATCATAGAAATAATGCATCTCAGCAAGTTCTACAATTCTTTCTTTGACTCTACTCAATTATCTCCCTTTGTTTCGACGCAAAATCATTTTTATCACATCGTTTCATATGCAAAAATGATGAGGTCGTGCTGTGTTAACTAATAAATAGCAGCGAAATGAAAAGAGATATAGATAAAGTGTCAAGTAACAAGTTATAGAGAATGTTAAGGGGCACCAAATGAACAATAGTAACGATAAATTTGGTTGATTAATAATTAGAATAATTACAAAACTCCTCGAAAAACGCTAATTGTAAGCTATTTTCTTAATAAAAGGCCATTTAATATCCTTAACCAAGAGATATTTGTACGTGCATCGATAGAAAATTTTCTCAGCTTTCCAATGAAACCTTGGAAATAATGATATAAAGCATATTTTTTAGATTAAAGTCTTTTAAGCACTTGCAAGTCGATTATAAGAAGTTTAGTAATTAAATTACAAAGAAATGAGAAGAGATGAATATGATGGAATATGATGTTGAAGAACAAATAATAAATCGTCCTAAAACCCAACTTTTGGATAATAGATATTGCTATAATCATAATTCATTATTTTGAGTAAATTAACAAAAACCTAAAAAAAAACTAACTTTTAACCACTTTACAACTAAAAGGTAATTAAAACTAATTAACTGAAATATATGAGAAACCCTTCAATAGAAAATGCTCTCACCTTTCAAATGGAACTGAATTTAAAATACAAAGGATACTTTTTTGGGTTCAAGGTATTTTAATACAAATAAGATTTTTACGCAAAAAGTTCAATAACTCTGTAACGGTTGAGATTTGATGGTATGTGTAGAACAATTTTTTTCTCCAAATATGATAGTCAATCACTCCTCGAGAGATTCTTAACCATGAACCAAACACCCTGTATTGTACGGTGTTTATTACTCATACGAAAGTAACATAAATTTAATGAGGACAACATTGAAGTCTTTCGGGAAAGTGATTGACTATCACGTGAGGGATCCAGAACTTTCCATGTGCAAAACAGGTTAAAATCAAATGTTTTGCTATTGAAATGGTTGTTCGCCACAATAGATGAATCTCAAATGTTTGGCATTTGGATTTCTTGTGATTTATGTTATAGCACAGATTCAAGTGCGAAATACTTGACAATAACGTGTGTATTATTTTCGGTGATATACTAAGTCATGTCCTATTATAGTAAAACCCGTTTTTATTAGCTCCTAGGCGAATTTTAGACTGACAAAATCGAGACCACGACTTACATATACTAGGCTAACTCATTAGTGTATAATCGAAATCGTTAGCGAAAACATTTAGTTGAAATTAATATTAGTTTTGTTCCTACTACGCGATCGGCATCTGATAGATCACAAGGAAGCTATGCCGAACACTAGAACCTCTGCTGGGAAGAGAAAATTATCGTTAGATATGTATTCTATATTATGCAACCAAATTCCCTATTTTCTTTAATAATCACCTAGATGCACTGTATATCTGATGCACAGATTATTCACTGTGTCTAGCTTATTATGACATAATTTACGTGGACAATATTATTTTCCAACGTAAAAGCTGAAATTTTTCCAACTTACAGCTTTCGGGAAAATTATTTGTTTATTTCAATGATTTCTCTGACGTTACAGAAAAGTGACATTCATTCGCGGAATAGCAAGCTTCGATACTGACGTTATCGATACTTTTCTACAAAGTATCGAGTATTTTTGTATCGATACTTTCAGAGGCCATAAAGTATCGGTATCGATACTGAACGATTCTGAACGATACTCGCGCGTGGTTTCGATTGATTTTTTTTCTTTCTCTTTTTGAATAATTGTCAGTCACTTATTAAAATGTAAAATTTGAATATAAACTTTAAGTATAAAAATCGAACTGGTGCTCTCCTGTGTAAGAGTCGGATAAAAAACTCGCATAAAAACCGTAAAAATAAGTATATCCGATTCTTACAAAGTAGTTTTGTTTAGTCGACTTTATCGTGAACGTCAAAGCATACAAAAGCTCCTGCTTACGAATTGTTTATTTTAACCGGTTCTTATACTAGAAGTTCATCTTTGCCGAGCTTTGCGGTTGCTAACTTTTTAAGCGATACTTATGCTAAAGATTGTCAGTCCAATTTTTACGTTTGAAGTTCATTTCCGAACGTTATATTCTATTGTATTTAAAGCAAGTTTTACGAAGCATATTCAGTCCCTGCGTATTTTATTTTCGGTGTCTCACATCATGTGTTGGATCGAAGTTTCCATTCCGGACTTCCAAATTGCGGTTATACAGTAAATTCTCATTTAAACTGGTAACACGAAAATCAACCATATCTAAATTGATCGGTATTAAGTCAGACCGGACCAAATGACATCGCGATGATTTTAAGAAACACATTTTGAGTTTAAAGTTTCAATCGCAGAATCCTTCACATTATACTTTAAAATTTACTTTTGCTATAATTCATACTAATTCTAACATATGTATTACAATTCTGGCAAAAGTGGAAAGTACCTGAAGAAATTCTTTATCCAGTGCTATCATTATCTCACTTTTTAAGATTTTGCGACTGATTTAACACCGACCAATTGACCACAAGTTTCTGGATGAATGCGGGATGAAAAGAAGCCTGTTAAGTTTTACATTTGCACAAAGATGATCCATGAGCAGTCGAGAAAGGTGCCGTTGGAATCAGAATAAATTGGTTCAACGTAGGGTTGGGAAAACCGGAGGATTTTAAAACACCGGTATTTTCGGTATTGAAAATGGAAAAAACCGGTAAAACCGGAAAAAACCGGTATTTAAAAAAATTAACAAACTGTGTTAACAAAATAATCGCTCAACATACATTTTGCATTTGATCAATTAACAGAGAACAAATTTTTCCAGATATTTTTCTAACTCGAAAAAAAAGCCGTACGACCCTAAGGTAAAAACCTCTACAATTAAAATAAAAATGGCAGCATCTGGTTTCTGCATCGTAGTATGCAAAATGTCGTCGCATATTAGTCCAAAGAGCACACTGGTTAGCTAGATGCAGTTTTCCATGTATTTGTTTGAAAAAAAAATACATGGAAAATCAGACCTTAAGTTACTGTTTTCTGGTTATTCAAATACTCGGAAGGTGACCCAGTCAAAAAGGCAAGTTGCTGGCTAACTGCCAACTCGGATGCGCTAATTGCCCTTCAATTTGCCAAATTGCTGGCAATTAGGGGACTATTTCAAATGCACCATTTGGGCGATTTGCCGCCGTCATTTTTTTGCCGCCCAACCCTCCCTTAAATCGCCCCCAAATCGCCCACGGAACGCGCCATTTAATCGCCCTTAATTGCCTAATATGAAAATTAAAAATAATAGTTATTTTCGGATTCATTATCTACTCACATATACTTACCAGTATACTAGGTAATCACCACCAACTTATAGGAAGAATCAAAGGTTAAATTGCTATTGCACACCAAAACTTATCACAATCTGACGTTCATTATGACTTTATGTCAGAGATCTTGTTCTACTATACTTACACACGATTCCACAATTTTCTACATTCGTTGGCGAAATGAAGTGCACTAGACAAACAAAATACAAGTGAGAACACACCAATTGTTCAAAAAAACAATTTTAAGCTTAAGCCAAACATGAACCGCCATGTTTGAAAAACGCAAAAAACAACCAAGTCCATTTCAGCCGCCAGAAAATTTGTCTAAGTATTGAAATTGCCTTTAAATCGCATTCGCAAATTGCATTTGTTCCTAGGGGCAATTAGCACAGGCGAGTTGAGTTAAACGTCAAACTTTTTAAATCGCCTGACCATGTTCGTCCGCATTTTTTTGACATGGGATGTTCACCAGAAATTGGAACGGGTTTCAGCCTGTCGAAAACGAAAACGCTATAGGACAGGTTGATCAAGGCCAGATTTCTCACTGGTATCCAAAAGTGCCATTCGAACACTCATACTCAATTTATGAAACCGCTTGAGTAAAAATTCCGCCTTGTCTTGAAAACCAGTGCTCTGTAACAATCTTCTTTTAATTTCATTTCAACGTACCCCGAGGCAGTATTGCTGATGAAAACCGTAGAATCTATTGTTAGAGTTCTATGATAGGTCTGTGCGTTATAGATTTGCAGTAGAGTGAATAAATTGAATACAAAATGGAGTATGTGAGAATAAGGAGTTTTTTTTATTCATTTCGTTTATTTGATAGGCACACATGCGTTAGCTTGGCGGTGCCAAATTCTTTTGTTTTTACATTTTGGATATTTTAAAACTAGAAGGTTACAATGTTGAAATTTTTTTTTAAAAGAGAAAAATTTTACAGCTATCTTAAGACTAGAAATAAGATTCTATATACAAGAGAGGGGACAAAAGATTTTTTTCATGAAAAATTTTAAAACAAGGAATTCAATAGTAATAGTTTTTTAGGAAATATTTACAGTTATCTTAAAACTTACAATATAGTTTGGTACACAAAAGGGGGAACAAATATTTATGAAAAATTTCAGCGGTGTTTTAAAACTAGGGATACAATTCTATTTACAAGATGGGGAACAATAATTTTAACAAAAAGGTAAAATTACAACTATCTTAAAACTAGGAATACGGAATACAAATTTAAACTTTTTTACCGGAGACTTATGCTTGGTCAAGATATTCAGAGGGGGGCTTATTTCCAAAATCGGTGCAGAAGCAGTTGAATCAAGGACAGGGGAGAGAAGGCGTAGATAATGACCAGGAGAGAAGAGCAAAACTTGCAGCTTTCGGACAAATGGGAGATCAGCGAAACAAATTAGCGCCGCAGTCTAGTAGGTCGGATTGGCGGATGGTATTCTTCGGACCCGCGGGGAATCCTTCAAAAGTCATCGGACCTCGAGTCGCTCTCGCTTCAGTTTCCGTAGTGGTAGGGGCGACGGCGGTTACATAGTGGCAGTCTGGAGCTGATCGGTTCCATAAGGCAGGAGAAAACTTCTAAAAACGAGAAATAAAAAGAGTGGGGATAAATTGGGATATTTATCGTTTTTATGAAAGTATAAATAAGGGACATTTAGGGGAAATCACGATTTGCCAGCATATCTCGGACTGGGACATTGGGTGGTCTACCTCGGGCCCGAAGGGAATCCTTTAACTGAGACCTGGCGTCCAAATACCCGGCGCATATCCAGACAACGTGCTCGATGTCGTGATAGCCCTCGTCACAAGCGCACAGACTACTCTCCGCAAGCCCAATACGCCGCAAATGCGCATCTAAGGTGTAGTGGTTGAACATAAGTCGGGACATTACACGAATAAAATCCCGACCCACATCCATCCCCCTGAACCAAGGCTTCGTTGATACCTTTGAGATAATGGAATGTAGCCATCGTCCAAGCTCCCCATTGCTCCACGAGGTTTGCCAACTGTTGAGTGTCATCTGACGACAAATACTAAAAAATTCGTTGAAGTAGATTGGTCTTTCGTATATGTCACCATTTAATGCGCCCACCTTTGCTAATGAGTCGGCCTTTTCATTGCCCGGGATAGAGCAATGAGAGGGGACCCAAACAAAGGTAATCTGATAAGATTTTTCAGATAACGTACACAAGAACTCCCGTATCTTCCCCAGGAAATATGGGAATTGCTTTTTGGGCTTCATCGCAGTAGTGATCTGTGGGCAGAGCTAGAATATGGAGTTGAATGATTTTGTTTTGCAGATTTTCTTGTTCCTAAAATAAGCTGTATCCCACTGCTTACATAAGCACTATTCCCCTAGTTATATCATTATTAAAGAGTCCTAAAACAGGCAAACTAACAGTGCATGGGACCTAATTTGAAAACACTAGCATGTGAAAAGTTTTTAAAGAGTTTTAAAGCTGTGCAATAATAAAAACCTTTTATTAAAACAAATTACCGAAAATACCGGTTTTTCATTCTTATAAAACCGGTATTTCGGTATAGGATATTTGGACGGTTCTACCGGTTTTCGGTAACGGTAAAACCGGTACTCCCCACTCTAGTCCAACGTGTTCGTTCCTCGCGTTATTCGGAAACTAGGTACCATTACTCAAACCTTTTATGAATACTTTCTATAATAAGTTCCTGAAGTATTTTAGAACAAAAGTCAACGTACTGCAAAATAAAGGAAACTTTCCAGAACGTCTATCCAGGACACATTCCAGGACGTCTAGCAAGGTAAAACCAAGAATTGGTTTCAAAATACCTGAGTTAATATCGCAGCTATTTCTCTCGGAATTTACGACCGGTTTTCAGAAACCTTATTTCAAATAAAAGATGCAATATTACCATAAAAGTGATATTAGATTCCATTCCGAACTCATTTTCGATTTTGAAGTCACAGGTTGATTAAGGCAGTCATAGGGCGATGAGCCTATTTTGGCACCATTAGGGAGAGGTTCGTACTATCTTTTGACTGGGACGTTATAACGCAGTACAGAGGTGTCATAATTTCCGAGACTATGAGTGCGTCACAGTGTCCAACATGTCTATTGTTACAAAAAATCCGAAAACGTTAGAGCGTCATAACATGTGGGACATTATGACGCACATTGGGTACGTCAAAACATCCGAAAACGGATGTGCGTCACAAGGTCCCGGACATTATGACGCACACTTATTTTCGGATCAATGTCCCAGACATTATGACGCACCCTTTTGTGGGAATGAAGTAACGGTAACACAATAGTAAACATAAATTAGTTTATTTACGATTATTTCGAATAAAATGATAGAGTGCGAGATATTTTTTTGCATTGCTTCAGCGGTCGTTCAACTATTTATTGATTTTTTTAAACATGTAAGTGTAAGATATTAGCACAAATCCTGTATGAACAATTATAACTACGCGATGTAATAAATAAAAAGATCGTTTCTCGACACAGCGTTAAAAAATGCTTACTGTATGCACAATTTCTGTGCCTAGTGTAAGAGATGTCAACCCAACGAGATTCTCTTCTCTCATGCTGTCTGCAAAGTTATTCATATGACCGAGTTACGATTACTGCTCGTTATCAGCCATGGACAGTAACTTGCAAAACACACAAATATTCGCTATAAGAAAACATTTTTTGAACGTTATGTTATGGAGTATCTTCTTACCATTGGTGCTGTTCGGAAACAGAGGAGTGAGTCTAAAAGTACCATGTGGAAAACGTACCGAAGGTGTCGAATACTGGCCGTGGCATGTGACCGTCTTTCGGGAAAATGCTGACTCCGAATCGCCAGCTTGTGGTGGCACCCTACTCAATGAAAAATATGTGATCACCGCTGCGCATTGTCTGTACGATCTCGCGGGAAATCGAATCGAGAATTGGTTTTTAAAAATTTCCTATGGTGTTGGAGCAACTAAAAGAATAGTTTCGGTGGATAGAGTATATCATCCGAACAATTTCGATGTAGATAAATTTGAAAGCGACATTGCGGTGCTGAAGATGAATACGTCTGTTCAGTTTGACCAACATATCGCTCCAGTCTGTTTCTATAAGCTATGGAATTTCAAGCCAGCGGGCAACTTAACGATACCAGTATTAATAAGTTCTACCAACAATGTGTCGACAGTGGAATGGACTGCTATTTACTATATATCTTGCTATTCAGTCAACCGACACATTTTTGACTCCTCGTATATCTATAACATCTGCATGGGAAATATGCTTGGTACGGATTCAGCATTAAGCGTTATGAAGGACGTGAAACAAATTATTGTTTAATTTACTTCCAGACACATACAAATTTCAGATCAATCGTGGAAGTGGAATACTAATCAACAAAGATGATTCATGGCACTTGGTTGGAGTATTGCTGTACACTGTTGGTCCAAACGAGGTAGATCCTACCTACGGAGGAGGCATCGAAGTGGTACCATTCGCGGACTGGGTCGTAAGAATTCTTAACGGAATGATGATAAGTGTTAGCGAACAAGGTTGTGAATTCGTGGATAGTTATATCTTTACACAATAATTTCAAGCAGGGTATCTTTCAGAATGTAACCGCTATAAAGAAATAGAAGTGCCACCGGAAAGTAGAACATTTCACCCAACAATTACCCTGCAGAATAAAGTCAGTTCCTCAAAAAACCCCGTTTGTTACGGAACATTGATAAGTGAACGATTCATTCTGACAGCGGCAATTTGTAGTAAATTGACCAGTTGAGTAAGCTCACTTTGCAAGTAAGGTAATTCAGTTATCCAATCTATTGAATTACAGCTAAAATCTGCATGCAACATCATTTTATGATAGTTTCGACATACACCAATTTCCAGTTCCACTTTCATCCTCATGATACAAATCGTCAAGGACTAGCTCTCGTAGCACTGAACGAAAACGCACGGTTAGTACATCGTACCATTCTTGATAAAGATCTGATTAAAATGGTTTTCTTCCCAGCAATATGCGATATTTTATACATTGCCTATGGAATGAGGATACTTCCATGGAATTTTTGATGGATCTACGACATGAAATGAAATCACTGGCCAATGTTCGTGTCAAATACCAACCCGGAAGTGCGGTCGATGTTACTGTTGATGGTGACAACAACTCGTTGCCCGCGATGATATTTACCAAACCTGGTGATGCCCTTTCATTCCAACGGATGGGAGAAAATGTCAAGTATGTGGTCGGATTAATCAACAAACAGCAAGGGATGGACGAAAGCTTTCCGATACAGGTGATAAACGTGATCAACTATCTACAGTGGATCGAGTCAACAGTTTGGCCGAATATCAAGCCATACTAGGACCACATTGAACATCTTCCTAACCACAAACAACAGACAATCATCGACAGGGCCGGCGGAAAGCGTAGGTAGTATGGGTAATTACCCACAAGAAATTTTGAACCATTTCAAAAAAATTTGATGTGCAACGCATGAATCTCGCACTACACACATTTGAAAATATCAATGTACCACAATTCCATTTGCATAAACGAACGTGATTTAATGTGAATGTAATGTAAGCGTGTGCATTGTGAAAAGGGAAAAAATCGTTACTAATGGACCCCTCACCCACCCACTTTCTACCCACTCGGGCGTAAAGTGTTTCGCCGCCCCTGATCATCGACAGACATATAATTCGACATAGGGTTCGTCGCGGTGCGAATGTAGGCGGTAAATGAATTGTCCGCACCGTAACCGCAAAAAAATATAAAAAAAACCGCACCGCTTGCCGCAACCGCATTGCTTTTACCGCACCGCGCTGTAATTCCGGAAATGCGGTAGAATTGTATTTTTATAAATAGTGTTGAAAAATTATTCTTTTATTTTGAATAACCATGTATAATAAAATGTTATTCACATTTACACTAAATTTAACTTTGACGGACTTTCAGAATGTAGTGTTTATGAAAAAACAACTTTTGCAATTTCCATAATTAAAGTTTCGTACATTTCAAGAAAAATACTTCCGAAACAAGGTAAAATATTGTCATTCCTCTAAATAAGCATAGCCCTAAACTCCTACGAAATGTAACTGTATTTCATCATCGTATATACAAAAACGTTCTTCCGCAGCAATTATTAAAACTTTTATTTTATCAAACCAACAGGTAACTTACAACATTGAATAAAAGTATAATGAGTAATGAAGTTGTAGATTTTATTCTTTAAATATTATTTCTTTAAGGAATTTAACCAAAAAAAATTAGAGATGAAAAATTGATACTTCTATATCGTAGCGCATATATCCTGAAACAGTGATATAAAAATATATTGAATTTCATCAACAAGAATGACGTCATATTTGACGGCAAAAACGGTCCACACATAACATCTCAACACTGATAGAATTTATTCGTAAATCGCTAGGAATTAGTTTCGTACAGACAATTTTCATAAAATATACGAATTTTTCGTACATATGATGAATCGTTCGCAGTTCTATTGAAATACTTTAATTTTATATTACGAGTTTTTCGTGAAAACCACGAAACGACTTTTGTAGGCTTATTACGAAACAGCTTCATTCGGCAAACGAATAGTTCGCTGCTATATGCGAATATTGTTATAATATTTACGAACACCATTCGTGAAACAGTCAACGTCAATAGAGCTCCAATAGAGGAAGAATTTGGAGTCATTCTTGCTATACGTCAGACAATCGTTGATCATAACGACGATCCCGGTCTGACTATTTAGTAGCCGTATCCGTGTCCGCCGGTTTCAGGAAGATTCCCTGAACCTCTTTCGCTTCCAGTTGAACTGGAACGTTGGTTTTGAATGAAGAAGTTTGAGTTTTTCTCTGCCGGAGCAACGTTAAAACAATATGCTATTAAATACGAAAACTTTTCTAAGATGAACGAAATGAATTCGTACGACCAACGAAGTCGTGTGTAATATACACAAACATTTATTGAAATAAACAAATCATTTTTTTTCATTTCCGAAAAATAATGTTTCTATCAACGATAACATTCGTGCAATGTACACTAAATAAGTAAAAAAAACATTTGTTCATCAAGCGTCCATTTCTTCACACCACAATCTTTCTAGTCCTCTATAGAGGTGAGCAAGTTGAAAAATCGATTTTGCCAGATCGATCCATTTGTTTATAAAAACCCGTTGTTGCCAAACATCGATCCTAATAGATCGATTGAAAAATAGTATGCTAATAAATACGAAAACTTTTCCAAGATGAACGAAATGAATTCGTACGACCAACAAAATCGTTCGTAATATATGTATATATGTTTATTAAAATAAACGAAACATTTCGTTTCATTAACGAAAAATAATGTCGTTTTCAACGATTACATTCTTGCAGTGTAAACAAAAATAAGTAAAATTTACGAAAACTTACTCGTTCATATAGCAGCCATTTCTTTGTACCACAGTAAAATCGATTTGGCCACATCGATTACTTTTTAATTAAAAAAAATCGTATTGTCAAACATTGATCCCAAAAGATCGACTGAAAACAATAAGAGGCTAATAAATACGAAAACTTTTCTAAGATAAACGAAATGAATTCGTGCGACCAACGAAACCGTTCATCATATACATTAACATTTATTGAAATAAACGAATCATTTCATTTCATTCACGAAAAATGATATCGTTATCAACGATAACATTCTTGTAATGTACACTAAATATGTAAAATTCACGAAAACTTCCGTTCTTCAAGCGGCCATTACTTCACACCGCAATCTAATCCTCAATAGAGGTGAGCAGATTGAAATAAAATCGATTTTGCCAGATGGATCCTTCAAGTTAGTTAAAAAATAGTTGTTGACAAACATCGATCCTAAAATATCGATTGAAAAAATTAAATGCTAATGAATACGAAAACTTTCCTAAGACGAACGAAATAAATTCGTCTGAACAATGAAATCGTTCGAAATATACATAAACGTTGATTAGAATAAAGGGAACATTTCGTTACATCCATGAAAAATATTGTCGCTATCAACGATAACATTCGTACAATGTAAACTAAATAAGAAAAATTTACGAAAACTTTCGTTCTTCAAGCGGCCATTTATTTGTGCCACAATAAAATCGATTACGTCACATTAAAAAAAAATCGATGTTTTCAAAGATCGATCCCAAAAGATCGACTGAAAACAATAGGTGATAATATATACGAAAACTTCTCTAAAATAAACGAAATGAATTCGTGCCACCAACGAAATAATTCGTAATATACACAAACGTTTATTAAATTAAACAAAACATTTCGTTTCATTCGCGAAAAATAATGTCGTTATCAACGATAATATTCGTGCAATGTACATTAAATGTGTAAAATTTGCGAAAGCTTCCGTTCACCAAGTGGCCATTCTTGTTCATGAAATGAACGAAACCTACTATTTACAATGCACGAAAATGCTTCGTTGCAGAAAACAACGAATGAATTCGTGCATTGTAAGATAGATTTCATTATATTTACGAATTTATATTATCAGTGAACAAAACAACAATTATCGATAAAATTTATACCACAATGTTATACAGTAATTTTTGCATCAATAAACTTTTACAATCCTTGAAAAAGGTCCCAAACAGACCGAAGCGTCGGATGAAGACAAAATAGTTTATTTTTACTTATAAATTAGACTGAAAAGCCATACACCTAACCAATAACATCTAATTAGGAATCCATCCAATCTCTACCGGTACAGAGTTATTGAACATAAGAAAAACAACAAAAAATGCATGATTTGCAGCATATAGAAGAAATGTTATTAAAAGGGGATTTTAAGAACAAAGTATCCCAAAACCCTTATTCCGTATTATCAAGAAAAGGATGTATTCTCATTCAAATACTAAGATTGACCCTTTAAAATGTATGAACTGTAATTTTCTAAAGGCTAGTTCGAAAGTTCTACCATTTAATGCATTTATCCCTAATATTTTACAGTAGTGCCAATTGCAAAAACCGCAATTGAAGAGGGCGGGGGTCAAAAATTGTCCAAACTATGTTAATTTTTTTATCATAACTAACCTTGACACTTATCATAATATAAAGGGGCTTTGAAAATTACCAAAAAAACTCCTACACTACAAAAACAGTAACAAAAAATTAGGATTTAATTTGGTAGAAAATTTTCCCAGTTTTCCAATAGAAGTACGCGTCGTGTACCATACTTTTTGAGAATGAGTTCTAAAACGGACTGCAGAAAAAATCAAAATGAATGTACACAGAAATCAAATGAGATAGAAATATGATGTTGAAGATCGAAAGAGAGTGTAATCAACCTAATTTGGACCCCTCCACATTTTGGACACTTTTCATGCATTTTTCTCTTTTACTATCAATTCATTGGGTCGTTTTTAGGTCTCAGCATCATTGGATCATCTCATATTGCATCAAATTAATAAAAATTCAGTTGAAAAAATGAAATCGGAAACGATTTATAATTCCACGATTGCGAGAATTGATCGGGAGAATTGATGAATTTTTAAATTGAATTTAGAGTATAATTTAATTGTTTGATCTAACGATTTTATTTCCGTTTGGATTCGTTCTGATGTGGGGGTTTTCCTAACAATGCCATTGCTAAGCATTCACTACGGAATTAAATCTAGTTGCGTCCATCTCATATGGTAAAAGTGCTAGTTTTAATCCACTTTTTAACGCAAACGTGAGACTTTATCGATTTTTTTGAAGTGTGGTTGCGGTAATACCGCGCAGTGAATGCTTATATTCCGAACCACATCCGCGAGAAAAACGTCTCACCGTACCGCAGATTTTGCGGGGTGGGTGCGGTAAATGTACCTTTCAGTCATATAATTGTCATACAAAATCCGGCATATACTACATTGTGTCTCTTGGCATCGAAGTTGTGAACTTTGAAAATGAACTTAGTGAGCTTTTTTGTCGTGACTAACGACTTACCTTTCAATATAGGGGCCCCTTTTCAAAATTTCGGAAGAAAAATGATGTAAGATTTTGAACGCTTATATCTTTTGTTGTACTGAATGGATTTAATCAATTTCTTCGGCATTTTGTCGAAAATATTTGTACCAATGTTGTATTAAATTTTGGAATATGTAGGACATTCATTATCAACGGAAACATAGTGTTTTGAATAATCTTTCGAAAACGACTCGGAAAAGTGAAAATTTTCAGCCCATCCCGCACACAGCCGTCAATATTGTGCAGCAACCGAACAATAAAATAATGAAAAGTTTATATATAGGTCCACTACATGTTTGTTCCTATGATTATTCGTATTGGGTTGCTTGACGAGAGCAGTTGGTGGGGGAAAGCCGGCATATTAGTTTTGGTTATGCCATTAGAAGCCGGGCGGAAAGGAAAGGCCCATGCACGCCACGAGAACGAGCGAGAAAGCGATAGTAGTGAATATTAGCGAAAGCGTTACGTACAATTTGAACCTTAAAAACTTTTCTTCTACTAAACGGATTGCCAATCTTGTTTCATAAATCGGAAGGAAAACGTTCAACGCTTGCTACCGATACGTTGTTTGCTATATAAAATATAAATAGTTCAAAAACTACTTTAAATGAGAATCAACATTAATGATAAAACCTATAAATAGGGGTGTCGCAGCTTTTCTCAAAGCCAGACGTGTGTAAGACGCAGTGCATAACAGACGTGCGTGGTCGCGAGAAGCTGCATCGGACGACCAATCAAATCAGCTACCATCGGAGAGAAGAAGAAAAACGTTGGTGGAGGTGGTGGCGGTGAGAAGTCCAAAAAGCCAAAGGCTAAGAAACGCAGTCACTGAAAAGGCGGTAGTAACTGCCACTAAAAATGCTACCAAAACATCGAAGGCTGCAAAGCGTACTCATTCGGTGTGAGCTACGAAAGGGGAAAGATCGTATGGATGTACGCAGTAAAAACAATCGTCGGCAAGGTTTGAATTGTTTCAAAAGATTCCCGTCTTGTATCAACATAGTTATCTACAAACCGTCCTTATTAGGACGAATGCAAAATGGAAAAAGAATTTGATTAGAAAGTTTCTTTTATTAACCAGTATTAAGTTTGCGCTTGGTAATTCTGTACTTTTACCAGTGAATCATGAGAAAATGTTTTTCTAATCTACAAATCCGAAGGTTTTTGCAAATCCTTCCAAGAAAATCAGTGAATGTGGCAACTCTGCCACTAAGCGAAAGCTACACCAAAACGAATGATGAAAATATTTTCATTTATCGAACAAAAGGACGGCCTTCCATCTGCATTGTAAAGTCTATAAATAGGAACACCATGATGAAAGCTGTGCTCATTCGGTGTGAGCTGCGAAAGGGGAAAGATGTATGTACGCAGTAAAAACAATCGTCGGCAAGGTTTGAATTGTTTTAAAAGATTCCCGTCTTGTATCAACATAGACAAACCGTCCTTATCAGGACGAAGGCAAAATGGAAAAAGAATTTAATTAGAAAGTTTCTTTTATTAACTAGTATTAAGTTTGCGCTTGGTAATTCTGTACTTTTACCTGTGAATCGTAAGAAAATGTTTTTCTAATCTACAAACCCGAAGGTTTTTGCAAATCCTTCCAAGAAAATTAGTGAATGTGGCAACTCTGCCACTAAGCGAAAGCTACACCAAAACGAATGATGAAAATATTTTCATTTATCGAACAAAAGGACGGCCTTCCATCTGCATTGTAAAGTCTATAAATAGGAACACCATGATGAAAACTGTGCTCATTCGGTGTGAGCTGCGAAAGGGGAAAGATGTATGTACGCAGTAAAAACAATCGTCGGCAAGGTTTGAATTGTTTTAAAAGATTCCCGTCTTGTATCAACATAGACAAACCGTCCTTATCAGGACGAAGGCAAAATGGAAAAAGAATTTAATTAGAAAGTTTCTTTTATTAACTAGTATTAAGTTTGCGCTTGGTAATTCTGTACTTTTACCTGTGAATCGTAAGAAAATGTTTTTCTAATCTACAAACCCGAAGGTTTTTGCAAATCCTTCCAAGAAAATTAGTGAATGTGGCAACTCTGCCACTAAGCGAAAGCTACACCAAAACGAATGATGAAAATATTTTCATTTATCGAACAAAAGGACGGCCTTCCATCTGCATTGTAAAGTCTATAAATAGGAACACCATGATGAAAACTGTGCTCATTCGGTGTGAGCTGCGAAAGGGGAAAGATGTATGTACGCAGTAAAAACAATCGTCGGCAAGGTTTGAATTGTTTTAAAAGATTCCCGTCTTGTATCAACATAGACAAACCGTCCTTATCAGGACGAAGGCAAAATGGAAAAAGAATTTAATTAGAAAGTTTCTTTTATTAACTAGTATTAAGTTTGCGCTTGGTAATTCTGTACTTTTACCAGTGAATCATGAGAAAATGTTTTTCTAATCTACAAACTCGAAGGTTTTTGCAAATCCTTCCAAGAAAATCAGTGAATGTGGCAACTCTGCTACTGAGCGAAAGCTACACCAAAACGAATGATGAAAATATTTTCATTTATCGAACAAAAGGACGGCCTTCCATCTGCATTGTAAAGTCTATAAATAGGAACACCATGATGAAAACTGTGCTCATTCGGTGTGAGCTGCGAAAGGGGAAAGATCGTATGTTTGTTTTAAAAGATTCCCGTCTTGTATTAGCATAGACAAACCGTCCTTATCAGGACGAATGCAAAATGGAAAAAGAATTTAATTAGAAAGTTTCTTTTATTAACTAGTATTAAGTTTGCGCTTGGTAATTCTGTACTTTTACCAGTGAATCATAAGAAAATGTTTTTCTAATCTACAAACCCGAAGGTTTTTGCAAATCCTTCCAAGAAAATCAGTGAATGTCGCAACTCTGCCACTAAGCGAAAGCTACACCAAAACGAATGATGAAAAGATGGGTTGGTGATGTATATGACATAACAGGGGTGTCGTGACCACACTTCGAAGTTATTTCAAATCTTGCAAAGCATAAATTGACATAATTTCAATGCTTGTTCCTTTATGAATGAAATGACAAATTTTCAGGTCAACGCGGCAATAACTTTGCAATTTATAGAACAATTTTATATTTTTAGTTATCATATATTAACTGTCATCTCTTCCAAACAACTTAACCCTCTGCTGCCAACCCCGTGGTTTTGCAGGGTTAAGGAGAATCATTGTAAAATGTCCAATACATGATTTTATGTTGTTACCTCCACTAAAACCACTTCAGAACACTCCCACCTGTCATACATGCACATTGTCTGCTTGTTGAAATCATTATATGAAATTATTGACCTGTATTCAATGCGGAGAACTCGGTAATAAAATTGTTTTGCTGAATATACTAACGAACGGGATCCCCAGGAAAATTTCGCTGAGCCCGGTGAATCGAACTTAATGCGTAAAATTTAGCCATTTGAAAGAGATACAAGAAGAATTTTAAGAATATGATCATCGCGGTTATGTCCCGGACATTACCCGCTCCTAGTTTTTTGCTAAGTGTGTTCATTTCTGTACGAAAAAGATTCCGATGGTTGTTTCGAGAGATTTTAACATTGATATTTCAAAGCAAGAAAATTGTTCATTTCATGAATGAATGTCTCAACCAGCTTAGAATCCAGCGCATCCCCTATCAACGCAGACGCCAACAATAAAGGTTCTTTTCAAAACCACCATAATTATTATAAAGAATAACTTGAAACATTCCCACATATTTCATTGAGTATCATTCGATTTGAATTACAAGTCAAACGAGTAGTCACGACACTCCGGTTATGTCCTAGACATTACCCACCCATCTTTTTTCCTTTTCACGAGTCCAGAGGATTACATGGATGATCACAAAAATGTTCATAACAAACATGAAAATAATCACATCTTTTAAAAAACCACCAAGTCAAGTGATTCACTCAAATCCTCCATTTACTTGATTTTTTTTAATTTATTTTGAATGTCGTGCACAATTTGTTGATTGTCCGAAATAGAACGAGCTGGAAAAACATACTTATATTCAACAAAAGCTTCTCAGCAAGACAAGTGCACGTTACGGACAGTAGGTACTTGAGTTTCGAAGAAGGAACAAAAAGCAAGAAGAACACCGCATAATTGAGCCACGATGGTCACTTTAATGGACATGGAACATGCTCGCCACAATGCGAGCCACCAACGACATGCACCGTCACACTGGGACATGTTCTTTTTAGTCACATACAGAAGAGGACCTGGGCGAGGTTGGCTCCCAGCCAGTTTAGTACTGCTCGGTCGGAGCAGCAGACTGTCACCGTTTTAACCGATGCCATCACAATAATGACCCAAGCTTGCAAGCTTGGTGAACTCCAATTTTGATATTCCAGCTTCGAGTCACCTCGCGAGGAAGCGAACACTTTAGTTGCTCCTTCTTTCGGCGATCCATCAATATTTAAAATGTTTCAAGTTCTCCAAAATGTATGGCGAAACGTTTTCAACCAGGATGCGGGTCTAGCTGCAGCTGGTCGCAAATGAATGCCATGTCTGAAATTTGCTTCAATGCATTTTCTATCGGTCGGCTGCTTACTCATTCTGAACTCAAACCGTGTTACATTGCATTAATTTTGAAAACGGTTTTGATGTCAGAGCCTTGTGTTTATTTGTTACTCGCTTTTCTTCTGTCGTTGATGAGGCTGAATGCTCAGTTCGAGTTTGTTGATTGCCATTTTCCACGAATGTCTACCACGACTCCCCAGTCGTTTACTTCTGAATGTGGTGCCTTTTTAATTCGTTATCTGGCAAACCGGTGGCTCTTTTACCTAAATTTATATTCTGCAGTTGATTTTAATTAAGATATAATGGCTTTGATAATGGTAACAGTTTAATTTCTTTGAAGAATTTTTGAACCGTCTCTAAAAAACAGGGTGTATTATGAGAGTATTTATGCATCGAACGTTTGTTAAAACATGAATAAGTAAAAAAAAACTTAGTTGACTCTTCATTTTTTTCCCAGATCTGCTCTTTTTAGTATTTTTATATCAAGAACTACAAAGCTTGATTTTACAACTGACTCAGATTGGAAAATGTCTGTTTGTATGTGACAAACACTGCCAAACATTTTTCTCAGAAATGGCTGAGCCAATTTGCACAAACTTAATTCGGTTCGGAAGGTAAGCGTTGATGAGCACGGTCACATAATGAATTCCCATTGAAACTGGTACCATAATAGGCTTGGTTTTGCAGGTCTAGATCGCTAATGACAGTCTACCTACTGATATCGCAAAGCTATAAACACACCGCTTGATCACAGTAAAACAAACGAATGAATTTTAGCCGCGCCCTCTACGGGAAAATACAACTGCAATCGAATTTCCCGAGCAAACGAAAAGCCCGTAATACCCCTATGGTCATGGGGTTTGACATGGCCCATGGGTGTTTGAAATGGGTTCAAACCATGAAAACACCATTCTATGGTGTCTTGATGGTTGTGAATTTTGTCACAGACCATGTTTAAGGACTTTTCAAGGGGCTATGTGGTGTTTGAAACCATGCGTACAAGATATGTGGTATTGATAATATTCAATAGGCTATTCGAGGCATAGATAACACTAAAACCAAGATCACTGTATGTATGGATAATGATATGACTGAAATTCGACTATATGATTTGGAACTGCGTATCAGGTCCGAGTACATAAACAAATCATGTTGAAAAACGGAGAAGTGGAATCTTTTACGAATGACACCTAGAGAAACTTTTTCTCTGGCATTCTCAACGGCGTTCGTGTGATTTAAATGCAGCTGAACTAACTTATTCCGTCACATTTGACCTTCGAATGCAAATCATAACGCAACAGCTTATTTTGTTTTAAAATCGATAATAAAATGTTTAGTAATCTCAATTTTTTACAATTGTGTACGTGGTTCGTCTAGAGAAAAAATTCCATCAAACCAATGAACATCTAAAATTACACACTACTCAAAAATGCAATTATGCAAATGCAATAATTAAATAAACCGCGGCTTAGAAACCATTCATTAATTACGTAACGCAAAAAAATCCCCAAACTAATTTCCCCCTGTTACAAATTTCATTTATCTTCTCCCTCCACAAAGAAAAAAAGTATTCTTCATTAAAACAATTTCAATCCACCTAACAGTGTTATGGCACATTTCTTCTAGCCCTTATCACTCTCTTCGGATATTTATATCGATAATTTATGAAGAGAAATATATTGTGCTGGGTCAAAAAATCGAAGAAAAAACATTATTGCTTTGTTTGAAGTGCATACTCTCAAGAGCGTTTACTCAAATTTTCAACACGACTGAAAACTAAAAACTGAAATTGCAGCTCTTGATATCACGCTATCTCTGAAGTGCATGCGTGCATATGTCAAACTTTAATTCGATATTGACTTTATCGAAAAGTGAAATCACAGTGAGAAATATATTTCGAATACCGTTGAACTAATCGATCTTTGCTGTATCGATTTTTTGGTTATTTTCGGCAAATTTACCGGAAATAACTAACAAAATCCCCCAAATTTGCCTAAAATAACCGACAAAATCGATACAGTAGAACTTTACGGCAATTGAAACATAGTAACATAATCGATCTTTGGTTTGAACCATTACTGCTAAACAAACTAAAAAAAACTCTCGAAATCCGTTATGGTAAATCATCATCATTACTGGAACAATTTGTTTTGCGAAACTCTTCGATAACCTTCCGTCACTCGTGCTAGTGCACTGGACGCAGGCTACTCTGAAAATCTAGTAAAATCGTTTTAGGGCACTAGCGGATTTTGTTTAAAGACATTTGAGCGACTTCTGACTAAAAAATTAAAGAATTCTAAAAACTAAAATCTTTTCTATAATTTTCAGTTCAGCGATTCGTGCGACATTATATTCACCGTAAACCTTGAAAAATAAACTCTGTTGTGGAGTGAGGGTCTAATACTTTATAATATATACAACCTTATCATGAAAAGTTTGTTTAATAAACCTTTGTAATAGTGGTTAAAGAAAAAGATGAAAATATTTAAACTTTCTCGATCCGTAATATGCATAAATACTTGAGTGTACCAAGTAATTTAGGATACCCTTTTAACATATACTATAGTCGTTAAAATAATCTCATAAAAACCGGTTTTAATCCACCTAGTGGTGCAATTGAATCTTAACTTAATATTTTAATCCAATTGAGAAAATAGTGTACTACGTATTGAAAATTTTAACTAACCCAACTGACCAAAGAGGTGCAGTGTCGGTCCATATGCATAAACACCCGGTTGATACGCAACCCAGATTTTACGGACTTTGGTACTAGAATGTTTAAACCTCTATACCATCAAAATTTCAAACTGGCAACTCAGATCCATTATTTCGTGTTCAGCTTATGAGTTCAAATTCTACAAGAACATAGTCAAAATCTAGATTGTGTACGGTAATTTACCAAATAATAACACTAGTAAAAACAGCAACATTAGAGATGATTAGCAACATATAATTTCAACAAATTCAACCACCCCGGGTAAGCCTAGGAGACTCGGGTTTTTGGGGCGATCTCCCGGCCTCCGGGTTTTACGTTTATTTCTCCGGGTAAGACGAGAAGAAGGATAACACTCTGCTACAAAAAATCAAACATTGAATGAACTTTTCAAGTGACCTAATGTAGGTTATACATCTACCCAAATGCAGCACAAAACCACGTTATACCCACAAAACCTTAATTTATAGCAAAAAAATCATTTTTTGGACATTCGGCACTAAAAATTAACTGCGTTGTCATTTTTCTGCGAATTTTTAATTTTTCAACAGCTCAGGAAAGAAGTAAATGAGACCTTTCTCGAACTAACTTGTTTGAAGAGTAAATTCTTTATAATTACTACTTTAACGCCAAAATTATTCTATTACATGATGTGCAGATTGTAACCGCTTAAAATCCTATTAAACACCCTTCCGCCCTATCAGGGAGAGTACCTCACTAATCCATTAATTATCCTGTCTACAATCGATGGAATGCGTACAAATTGGTATCAACAGCTTTGCTTCGTCGTTAAGAATTAAAATATGCCACACAGCTGCCATGAAATCGGTGAAATTCTCGTATTTGAGTATAATGAAAACTCGAGTGCCTCTAGCATTGCCATACCATTTGACTCAATGCAAAAATACAACAAAAATCAAATGCTTATAAAAAGCTATCACGATCTGCTACAGTCAAGAGGAAAACGCCATTTTCCAAAAAAAATCCTTCTACTTGAGGAAAGCGTTATTCTCGTAATAATTTTATAAATTAAATTTTAAAAAATCGGTTTTTTTAAACAAATAATTGATTATTGCACAATCAATAGTCGACAAAGAGTAAAACTTTTAAAGTTTTCAAAATAAATATATGGTGTCTTCATCAAAGTTGTTCGCAAAATTAAGTGCAACATATTTGCTGAAATTTTCATCTCAACACAATCACAAAATTAATGAAAATACCTCACTTATAGGAGATTATTTCCGCGAAAACATAGAAAGGGCATATTGGTTCCATTAAATTATTATTACGTTAATTTAACTAAAGCAATAATCAATCATGAAAAACTCAATAACGACTTCAAAAATTTCCTAGAAAACGTCGAGTTGATTGACGTTGTAGCTCTATGTCTTACAAATATCATCACAACCTACAATTCTTCACTTGCGGAAATCACTAGAACGGTCCCCAAAACTTTTAAATATAATGGTGTTTTTTGACCCTGGATCAATTACGATTTGTGGACACTGATTAAAATCAAAAGTAATTATCTGAAACGAGTAAAAAATAATCCCAATGATGAAAACCTCAAAGCTCTTCCGCAGCACATAACTAAAAAAATAATGTAATGAAGAAACAATGCAAAAGGCGTACTTTGAAAACCTTCTATCCAACACCTCCTTCAAAAGTTTGGAAAATATTAATACCATTTTGGGTCGTTCAAAGTCGGAAGTTCCCATCAGCCTAATTTGCAGAGATATTAGAGTCACTGAGTAGTATGTGATGTTTTCAACGAATATTTCTCTAGTACAATAGGATTCCGTTTTTGGCAACAATATATTTTTTTTCAATTGCCAAAACAGGAACCGTGCCAAAAATGGAACCTTATTTTAAAAGCTTTTATTTTCAATTTGTTACATCATAAATGTTACAACAACAGTAATTATATAAGAATATGTGATATGAAATGAAATGATAGAAGAAAATCAGCAAATATAATTTTATTTGCTATGCCCGTCCCCATAAAATGTAGTAAATATGACTCCCATGTCTGGAAAAAAAGTCAAAAGTGATATCAATTATAATTACAATTACAACTAAATGTGTATGAGCATTTTGTATGTACAACAACAATGTTGCCAAAAACGGGATCAATTTGTTGCCAAAAACGGAACTCCTTTGTTGCCAAAAATTGGCATGCTCAAAAACGGAACGTGCCCCAAACGGCATCTTACTGTATTGACAAAAGTTTGGCTGAGAATATTCCCACGAGTCCTAAATCCTATTGCAAATATACAACACGTCCACGAAACAACCTTCTTGCGTCCTGCGACCATAAACGAAGTGATTCTTTTGATTAAAGGCCTCACAAAAAACAACAGCTGTGGTCCTGATAAGATCCCCACTAGTGTTCTTAAGAGTAGGGGAACACGGGGAGACTTGACCAAGCACAAAATTCTATTTTTGGCTATGGCATCTTCTATTCGATTCCTAAAAATTTTTCAAAAATATTTTTATACTTGTTTCGATCCCTTAAGGTAATTTTAAAAACTTGGAATGAAAAATCCTTTCCTTGCAGGAAATATTACGAGATTAATAAATTTGTATTAAATTATGTAATTTTTTATCAAACTTTGTATGGACATACCATCTTAATTCTTATGAAGCAGTGAAATGATTTTACATAAATTGGAACATTGGAATAGTTATTACTAGAATTTGCATGATATTGAACAACTTTTTCCAACACTGCCGGTGCACCATCAACATCGACATTAAAAACTTAAATAAATGAGAATATATTCATCGCAGAGACTTGGTACCTTTGAATGAAATGTTCAGAATGAATTGCTGAATATCATAGACGTAGTCAGAAAAAGAAAAGAAGAAGGGGGGGGGGGCATGTGTACTCCCCAGTCCCTGTTTAGATTGTTTTTATAAGACAAAGAATCATTACGTCCTTGTAAATGTCAACGACTGAACTTTCTTAATATTTTGATAGACCCAAATATGAATCACACTACAATCTTTGTTGTGAAAAATAACATTTACAATATTTAGAATTTACACTTACAAATTTATGTGTTGTTTTTGCTTGGGGCAAAAACTAACTCAGGTCTGGAAATCGCGTTGTGTTCTAAACTGAAGTATATTTCTGGTTCGCCAACATCACCTCTGTTTTGCGTGAACCTAACTCAATTTCATCAAAAAACGCTTGTTTGAAATAACTATCCTGGTTTCGTTCCTAGATTTTCAAACGAAAACGTCAATATAAACAATTCCGAGACCTCAAGGAATCTAAGGATATGTATTTTTTTTTCAAATTCTGACTCTGAACGGCTAAGAAATAGAGTTTTAAAAGATGTAAAAATAAGTAAACCGCTGAATCATTTTAAATGAGATAACAGTAGAGCCCTTCAATAGTAGTACTCAAACACGTAAGATTAATTTTTAATTCGGCGGTTTAAACCTGCGTTGAAGATGTGCTCCATATATTATACTAAACTATCTAAACAGGGAACTGGGGAGTACACAAGCCACACCCCCTCTTGTTTTCATTTTCTGACTATGTCTATGTTATTCAGCCATTCATTCTGAGCATTTCATTCAAAGGTACCAAGTCTCTGTGATGAATATATTCTCATTTATTCAAGTTTAAAGTATCGGTACTGACAGTGTTGGAAGAAATAATTAATTTCTGCATTTGGATTGAACTACTAATTTTAAAATCGTTATAACTATTTTTTTGAAAACTCGTAGCTAGTTACCGTCTTCGACAAAGTTGTTAACCAAGGTTTCAATTATCGTTTTATAAAGCTGGTTTTTCATATTGAGTGAAATAGCTATCTTTATTAACGTAAATGCAAAATAATTAATTTCTCCATATAAAATCCTATACAAACTTTAAACGCAATGCGCAAACACGGGAGGCAACCGACCGCTCCCAAACTTTGCGCAGGCTTTTGGGACCACAAAAGGAACTCAAAAAGTGCTGTGCTCGAAAATGTCATTTTCGAGCCACTCTAGTGAACATGCAATGCAAGCAGTACAGTTAATCCTTAAAAAGAAATGCAATAAAAAAAACGAAATTTATCGAATGCAACCATTTTATATTTTTTACTACTAGTTAAGGGTCTCGACAATATGGAAAAAAATAATTTCAGTATGTTTTATGTCATTATTTTTTGCTATGATTTTTCAAAATTCTCTTGGTCAAGTCTCCCCACGCCTTGGTCAGGTCTCCTCGTAGTGGGGAGACTTGACCAAAAAAAACGATCACAGAAAAACTTTTGTAACTTTTCAAAAATTAAATTAAAAATTCTGCAAAAAATCATGAAGACGCACAATAACTTTGCACATTATATCGCAATGACTTTTGAAGGATAAAAGGCTTTTTTAGAGATTTATGCAGTTTTAGCTGAAAACCTGGTCAAGTCTCCCCATGTTCCTCTAACTACCACTTTTGCCAACATCCTAACCAAAGCTTTTAATTTAATAATTCAAACCGGTAGGTACCCAGACTGTTTAAAAATAGCCCGACTAATTCTAATTTTCAAAGCTGGTGATCCAAACCAACCTTGCAACTATAGACCAATTTCAACATTCTTGAGAAATTGCTCATCACTCGACTACTCGAGTTTTTGAACAAACATAACATAATTTACAACTAACAGTATGGGTTGCAGCACTTTAGTTGCAATGACCGAACTAATTGACTCCATCATTAGTCAAATTGATAACAAAAGAACTATGCCCATTTTCTGGACCTAAAAAATCATTCGATACTCTGGATCACTCAATCTTGCTTAAGAAGTTGAAATGCTATGGTATCAGGGTATTAGCATATCATATTATTCAAAGCTGTCTGTCGTATAGGAACCAATTCGTATCTCTTATAGACTAATAGAAATAGTAGTGCCTCAAGGCAGTAATATTGGAGCACTGTTATTTTCATTATATATCAATAACCTAGGTAGACTCGAGTTAAATGGGTCTCCTAGTCTTTTCGCTGATGACACAGCGTTGTTTTACCCGAACAATAACTGTCTGGATATTGTGCGCGACATTGAATCAGATTTAAAAAAACTAACGACGTATTTCAACGAAAATCTTCTTTTCTTGAACCTATCAAAAACAAAATATATGCTGTTTCGTACATCTAGAAGCGCTATAGGCATGTATCCAGACTTAAGAATGTGTTAACATGATTTTTAACAAACCTAGTATTTTGTTATACTAGTATTTTGTTTACTTGTTATATTTTGTACACTAGTATTTTGTTATACAATAATAATACCCATAACATTATGCCTTTGGTTGGGTTGACTGACTACCAAACAATAATATACATCCACAATGCTTTGCATAATACAATTGCTCATAACAATTTAGAATCTACAACAGGCACACCTCACAGCACTAGACAAGCCAATCATTTATTATACTCCAGAGTATCCACGAACCTTGGTCAAAGACGCATTTCTATCATCGAACCTAAGTTATTCAACCAGCTTCCTACTGATTCAAAGCAAATGACTTGTCGCTCTTGTTTCCAAGCAAAATTGAAACTAATTTTTAAAATCAAAACAGGAGAATTTTTAATTTAAACTTCGTTCACCACCAATCGAGCTTATTCCTTTACTAATAATTGGTTAACATTTTTTTAATAAAATGATTGAAAAATGCATTTTTTCTAGCAACAAGTAATAAATAAATTTAAATTATTACACACTTCCCTCAAAGCTACGATGGGACCCTTAAAAGGATTTTTTTCCGCTGGGTACTCGCCGTAGTTACTTCTTGTCAAATGTTTTGTCGGTTTGTAAAAATCTTTCAGCCGCATTCAATGTTAAATATCTCTGGTGATAATGGCCCGATTGTAATAATCTATACCTCGTTAGAAAGGTATTCTTAAGCTTTCTGGTGATATCGTTTGTCTTGTTTTGACAGTTAGTCTAAAAAAATACAAAAAGGGCCATCTACGCACGCAATTATCCATATCATGGAAACTGACCAACAGAATCAAAAACAAATTAATAGTCTATCTGACGTTTCGTTAGAAGTTGGTTCGGATAAGACTGGTTCAGCCCTTGTGGAAAAACATGAATAAGAGTTTATCAAATACAAACATTATTCCAAGTCGTCGAGCGGAGTCCATTGGTATATAACACTCGGGCATCGGAAAAAATCTTGAAAGTTTGAGCGAAAATATGCAATGTAACATTTAATCATACCCCTTCCTTTCACCGCTTAAAAGTGTTACGTAATTTATGAATGTTCTCTTACTTGCAATCGTAGAAGATCGGATAAAAATTAGTCATATTACCAAGGTCGTTCATTTTCAAAGATAGCGCTGATGAATCATTCTATAAAAAATAAATTTACAGGGGATGCAAACAATTTTTATCTTCAAATTTTGATTTTTACAGATGGATCTAAAAAATACCAGTGTATCATCTATGGAACTATAGCCGACCCTTATGCGCACGAAATTTCTCATAGTTGTCCCCTAGTCCATCGAACTCATATGCTAAAATATTCTACATATAGCTCATCCTTGATACTATGCAGTGTGCAACGAAGGTGTTGAACAGAATAAATGCAAATTATTTTACTCAGATTATGTTGTGTATAAATGGAGCCACATACGACAGAACCTCAACAAATATTCATCTGAATGCAAAATAGTTAAACATCTAGACATAGATTTCTCGCAGTCGTTATGGTTATTTGGGTAAGATGGTGCTCTCTGGTATGAAAAGCATATAAACAAAGCCCTAGAGCTACCAACACCTATTCGACTCTGTTTGAATACATTTTCCATGCAATGCGAACATCATCATGCTTTTATGTATGCCTGAATGCTAAGTCATATGATGATACCATCTTATGCCAAGCCGTATTGTGATGAGCAACAGGTGAGTACCATGAATCCCTATTGTTTATGTATTACATTGTTGTTAGAATGCAAAAGGCTAGTTTTGCTGCTCAAAAAGATTTATGTTCCACGATTTATTTTTTTCTGCATTCAATTGGGTAGATATTATTAAATAAGCAAAACGCTTAATGCATTCTGCTGAATCTCAGCTTTCTTCATAATGTTTGCCGAAACTACGCTCATCAACCAAAGTTTTTGCGGAAATCTCAATAAAACACTTGTTTTACTGAAAATCGGAAAATATATCACTAAAAATCAGTAATTTATTGTCACTTTGCTGAGATATCCGTTACAAAGTTTTACTAACTATTCGACTGTGAGGAAACTGCCGTGCTGAATAGAGTATGAAAGTTGTGACAAGTTTAGAACTCAAGGGAGAGCAAGTATTTGGAGTATACGGTTTGGGAAATGGAAATAAGTTTATTTATCTATTTGACAAACATTTTTAATTTACTTTTGTTTTCAAATTTCGTCTTTCCTATGAAAATTTCTTTGATTTTGGTTAATCACACAAATAAACTTTATCTTTCAATTCATATAACCACTCCCTTTTGAAGCCACCAATGCTTTTACATTTTTAAATTTAAACCCCAAGTAACTGAAACGAGGAAGAACAGTTGATGTCAAATGCAAATTGCACCCCAAAAGTGAGGACCTTTGCTTGTCGAAGCGTAAAGTGTAACTAAAGACGTTTTCGAAAAACAAATGTGCGCTCACCTAGCCGGAAGTAGATTTGTTTCGTATTTGAGAAAGATGATTGAGGCGATTCGTGTGGAGGAAAGTTACCTTCCGGAACGATTGCTCAAAGTTTTCGTTTTATTTGTTTGCCTTGTAATGCGATCATTTGCGTAACTAACGGGAAGGGCACACAATTTACTCTAAATAAGACGTTGAAGCCACAAAAGATGGAATTGGTTTGATCCAAACCCAGAACAACAATTGAAACGTGCAGTCAAGATGGAGAAGCCCAAAACCTAGAGCGATGACGACGTAGTTCTGAACGCTGAACTTTGAACCAAGACAAAAGGTTCATGGTCGAATGGAAAACTATGCAACAAAGTTAAGATTTAAAGGTATTCGTAAAGCATTCGATCCTAAAGAAGTAAATAAGGTTGAAACACAAGAACACCAAATAATTATCAATCATTATTTGTTCTCCCTCCAGTAAAGGAAATGTTCTCCGCTCATATTCTATCAGCAAGACTAGTTTGCTTCAGATTTACTCGCCCATTAGTGTGGTAATCGATTTGAACTGCTGCCAAAAGAAATAATAGCCTGAAGTACAGAATCGCGCCACTTTTTATTTGTTTCCTATCCCAAAACGTTACTATACAAAATGTTTGATACTTGGAAGGTGCTATTTTTAACCTGATCACGTTCTTTGCTGGTAAACTGAAATAGAATTTGATTGAGTTTATTTACTTACCTTCGTTCAACATCATTTGCATTTTAAAACAAAGACAAAAAAGTGAATAAATTCGGCTGAATATCGGGCGAAGCCCTCCATTAGAAACGCGATAAATCAATTTCCAGTGTTTTCTTCTGATTTTCCATCGTCACTGTTGGGAAACATTCGATTTACATTTCGATGAGGCACATTTTTGTTTATCATTCTTTCAAAATTCTTTCCAGTTTTCCATTCAGTGGGTAATGTTAAGCTTCAACTTTTATTCAGTGATGGCTCAATACCGCCTAAAATTTGTAGCGCATTGCATATTGAGCTTCAAATTGATGTATTACCCGCTTACTTACAAAATCGTTTTCATTTTCATGATTTTCCTGAGGCCCGGTGAGCTGTTTATCGACATTGCTCGATGAATTGTGACAACCGTGTAAAGGCCTGCCTCGAACTAGAAACAGATCACTTTACAAATGTATAACGAATGTGAACAAATGCCTTTAATTTCCATTTTTTTGCATTAACTTTGTACTCCATCGAAGAAAAGTTCTTTTGTTAGTCCTTCTCGTTTGACGTTTTGTTGGATGTACAGTTGGCTTCCTACGGTTGGCTTCGAAGCTACTATATCCTGCCTAACAACGTACTGCAGGAAAACTTTGACTTGCCTGTAATAATATAGATTCCTAAAATCATTCTCTGGATTACTTGCAAAGAGATGGGTAACACGAAAACCTATACCGAAAACAATCTGTTCATAAATTCATGATAAAAAAAAACCTGTTTTAATCCACCTAGAGGTGCAATTGTGCCTTTCTCATTTCTCCAAACTATGATTTAATCGCTGGTTCGTACAATATAACATTATGGAAATGTCTTTAATTCTTATTACACTTGGTAAGTATGTATAAGTACCTTTTTGCCTTCATCGCGGTATCGGTTTGAATCGGAGTTTTCTATGTGATCGCACTCCACAACCCGTAACTCCGGAGCCGGAAGTCGGATGGAGATGGAATTTAATATCAGTTTCCGGGGACGCAACACCTTTCATTTGAGACTAAGTTGATCAAATCGGTCTAGCCATTTTCGAGAAACCAATATAACTGTTAGTCTGAATTTGGATGCTTCCGGATCCGTCGATGATGGCCAGTGTGGCCAAAGAGACTTTGAATGACTGTTGGTGACCTAGATCTACAAATTCAACAGTTGTGTTTACAATTTGGAAAAAATTTCACATTTTCACATTCATCGCAGAATTCGTTAGAATCGGGATTTGCTACGTGATCGTACGTATCACCCTGTAATTCAGGAACCAGAAAATTCCGAGAAACCGATGAGGACAAATCAACAAATTTTGTTTTGTAACCATACTCTTCAACTCGTAATCCGGAACAAGATGTCAGTTGAAAATGAAATTCAATAGCAACCTATGGGAATATTATACCTTTCATTTGAATCTTAGTTTGTAAAAATCGGTTCAGCCATCTCCGAGAAACCGATGTGGACATTTTGTTAACAAATCCGCACATACACACATACATACATACATACATACATACATACATACATACATACATACATACATACATACATACATACATACATACACATACATACACACAGATATTTTGCGATCTCGGCGAACTGAGTCGAATGTTATATGAGACTTGGCCCTCCGGGCCTCGGTTAGAAACTCGGTTTTTGGAGCAATTGCATAACCTTTCTATATGAGAAAAGCAAAAGAATAATATTTAAGGTTGCACAGAGAAAGCGCAAAATTCGCAAACGAAAAAAGCAGTTTTTTTCCACACCGTATGTCAGATCTTCATAAAAATCAATCAGCGTATGTAGAATGTTGTTACAGTACTGCTGATTGATTTTTATGAAGATCTGACATACGGTGTGGAAAAAAACTGCTTTTTTTCGTTTGCGAATTTTGCGCTTTCTCTGTGCAACCTTAATTAGCTTAGCTGAGTTCGATGTTATCTTCAAGTGATTATATTTTGAAATGTTGGTGGAATGAGTTTGAAAGTGGTGGGAATGGGGGGTTAGTAGAGTGGGAGTGGAGGATGCGTCAGAAATCCTTCATCTTATTTCGGTATACGGGGTGGATGAAGGAAATGCGGGCGTGAGGGTGGTCCAAGGGGAGGGGAGTGATGAAGGAGGGAGGTGTAAGGGCAAGGCAAGGAGAGGGAGGGGCGGCGACGCAATACTCAACTGCATATTTTGCCTTCCATTTGAGACTTGGTTTGAGAAAATCGGTTCAGTCATCACCGAAGAACCGATGTGATTTTAATTGTGGAATATGCCCGGAATTCCGGACTTCCGGAATCGTCGATAGTGGACAATACATTCAAAGAATGTTTGATTGGCAATCAGTGATCTAGATCTGCGATTAGAAGTAATTTGGTGACCATTTCAATAGTTTTTAGCCTCTGAGGTATTACGATTGTACCGATTTATATGGGAAATTCCACACTGAAAACCATTCGATTAAGAAAATAACAAAACAAATTCTTATTTTCCTAATTAGTTGATTTCAACAGAAAAATGAAAAACGTAACTAAATTTTCTCTTAATTTTGCGAGATTCTCAAATAAAAGTTATTGAAAATTATTATTGATTTTGATTCAAGACGCACATCATACGAAATGACAGCAAAGTAGCCAAGATGCACACCTTACTGAAATACATCAAGGTAGCGACAGCAACTATGTTCATACACGCTGGGCATAACGGTTAAGCACGTAGGTAGCTTTCTCAGCTTGGAAAGCTTGTTTTAGCCTGGACGCAACTACCTGAACACAAAAAAAAACAGAAATTCAACTGACCTCATTTTGGTTTTACCTAGTTTTTCTTTAAAATATGTTTTTTTTAAAGGGATGATTTTTATTGACATTTTTTTCAATACATGTGTACTGAAAGTTGAAAGTATTGTCGAAAATTGTCAACATCATTCTATTTCGGATTTAGTCGATTATATAATAAATTTCAAATATTAACAAATGTACTATGCAATATGATAATTATTTTTCATCTTTTGAGATTCCAAACTAGATGTGGAATAAGTATGAAGTTTTTTGTAGTGCTGGCTGACTAAATAGAAAAAAAATTATACCTTTCATCTAAAATTGAAATCATCAATCAATTACCAACAATCCTTGAATACCTTTGGCTATTTCGTCTCATTTAAGAGTGCAGTTTATAAAAAGATAACATTATGAAAAATATAACTCTGTATTATATTTACGCGTGAATTACTGACATACAAAATATTTCAACAATTTAATTCCATACCTTTCATCCGTCGGTCGGTGAAACAAAACGTTTGAAATATCCTATGTTGTATTTTACGATGAAGCAGTTTAATTCAACAATAGGATTAGTTGAATTTCAGTCGTTTGGGTCTTGGCTAAAAATGTAGTGTAACGGCATATGCAATTGTGTCTGGACTAAAATACTTATTCCACATCTAGTTTGGAATCTCAAAAGATGAAAAATAATTATCATATTGCATAGTACATTTGTTAATATTTGAAATTTTATTATATAATCGACTAAATCCGAAATAGAATGATGTTGACAATTTTCGACAATACTTTCAACTTTCAGTACACATGTATTGAAAAAAATGTCAATAAAAATCATCCCTTTAAAAAAAAACATATTTTAAAGAAAAACTAGGTAAAACCAAAATGAGGTCAGTTGAATTTCTGTTTTTTTTTGTGTTCAGGTAGTTGCGTCCAGGCTAAAACAAGCTTTCCAAGCTGAGAAAGCTACCTACGTGCTTAACCGTTATGCCCAGCGTGTATGAACATAGTTGCTGTCGCTACCTTGATGTATTTCAGTAAGGTGTGCATCTTGGCTACTTTGCTGTCATTTCGTATGATGTGCGTCTTGAATCAAAATCAATAATAATTTTCAATAACTTTTATTTGAGAATCTCGCAAAATTAAGAGAAAATTTAGTTACGTTTTTCATTTTTCTGTTGAAATCAACTAATTAGGAAAATAAGAATTTGTTTTGTTATTTTCTTCATCGAATGGTTTTCAGTGTACTAAACAACATTGAAACATTTTATAGGAATATTAGAAAGATTGCAAACTTTGTCTACGAGTCCAAATTCAACATCTTTGACTGAAATGACTGTTGTTTCGAGTGGAGAAAATCAAACTCAGACCTGGACGTAATAGTCATATAACAGTCAGCTAAGCACAGGAACAGTGGAGTTATTGTATGGGGTATTATATGTCCACTAGAAGTGCTAGAAATTTGGTCTTCATTGATGGAATGATGGATCACAATGTGTATTTTAATATGAATATCTTGAAATAAATTTTAAAGCAAATATTCCGTAAAATGAAATACTAAATACTAAGAAATGGTTGATATTGGAAATTCGATCAGGAGAAGAACCTAAAGCATAAGGCGTGCAAAAAACGTTCAGAGTAAATTTATAATTGTTTTTTTTTTTTTTATTCATTTCGTTTATTTGATAGGCACAAATGCGTTAGCTTTGTTTTTACATTTTGGATATCTTAAAACTAGGAGGTTACAATGTTGAAATATTTTTTTTACAAAGGAAAAGAAAGTTTACAGCTATCTTAAGACTAGAAATAAGATTCAATATACAAGAGAGGGCCAAAAGATTTTTTTATGAAAAAATTTAAAACAAGGGATTCACTTTGATATACAAGAGGAGGAGTAATAGTATTTTACGAAATATTTTACGGTTATCTTAAAACTAACAATATAGTTTAGTGCACAAAAGGGGGAACAAATATTTATGAGAAACTTCACAGAAATCTTAAAACTAGGGATTCAATTCTATTTACAAGATGGAGGACAAGAGTTTCAATAAAGAGTAAAAATTAAAGCTATCTTAAAACTAGGAATACAGAATACTAATTTGAATTTTTTAACTAAAACTTATGCTTGGTCAAGATATTCAGAGGGTGGCTTATTTCCGCATCAGTGTAGCAGCAGTTGTATCAAGGACAGGGGAGAGACAGGGAAAGAAGAGCAAAACTTGCAACTTTCGCTCGAACGGGGGGGGGGGGGAGAAGGGGGATCAGCGAAACAAATTTGCGCCTCAGTCTAGTAAGTCGTCGAGTACCGGATTGGCGGATGGTATTCTTCGGACCCGCGGGGAATCCTTCAAAAGTCATCGGACCTCGAGTCGCTCTCGCTTCAGTTTCCTTCTATGCAGGCGTAGTGGTAAGGGCGACGGCGGATACATAGTGGCACTCTGGAGCTGATCGGTTCCACAAGGCAGGAGGAAACTCTAAAAACGAGAAATAAAAGAGAGGGGCTAAATTGGGATATTTATCGTTTTTATGAAAGTATAAATAAGGGACATATAGGGGAAATCACGAGTTGCCAGCATATCTCGGACTGGTACATTGGGTGGTCTACCTCGGGCCCGAAGGGATTCCTTTAACTGAGACCTAGCGTCACAATACCCGGCGCATACCCAGACAACGTGCTCGATGTCGTGATAGCCCTCATCACAAGCGCACAGACTACTCTCCGCAAGCCCAATACGCCGCAAATGCGCATCCATGGTGTAGTGATTGGACATAAGTCGGGACATTACGCGAATAAAATCCCGACCCACATCCATCCCCCCGAACCAAGGGTTCGTTGATACCTTTGGGATAATCGAATGTAGCCATCGTCCAAGTTCCCCGTTGCTCCACGAGGTTTGCCAACTGTTGAGCGTCCTCTGACGACAAATACTAAAAAATTCGTTGAAGCAGATTGGTCTTTCGTATATGTCACCATTTAATGCGCCCGCCTTTGCTAATGAGTCGGCCTTTTCATTGCCCGGGATAGAACAATGAGAGGGGACCCAAACAAAGGTAATCTGATAAGATTTTTCAGATAACGTACACAAGGACTCCTGTATCATCCCCAGAAAATACGGGAATTGCTTTTTAGGCTTCACCGCACGAAGAGCCTCGATAGAGCTGAGGCTGTCCGAAACGATGATGTAGTGATCTGTGGGCAGAGTGTCGATGATCCCAAGGGTGTACTGAATTGCAGCTAACTCTGCGACGTAAACTGAAGCGGGATCATTGAGCTTGAATGAAGCGGTGATAGTATTGTTGAAGATACCGAAGCCAGTGGACTCATCGAGATTTGATCCGTCAGTGTAAAACATTTTGTCGCAGTCGACTTCTCGGAATTTATTATAAAATATATTGGGGATCACCTGCGGGCGTATATGGTCCGGGATTCCACGAATCTCTTCCTTCATGGATGTGTCGAAGAATACAGTAGAATCAGAAGTATCTAGGAAACGGACACGGTTGGGATTGTACGAAGAAGGATTGATGCTCTGTGCCATGTAGTCGAAGTACAAGGACATAAAACGGGTTTGAGAATTAAGCTCGACGAGCCTCTCGAAATTTTGAATTACCAACGGGTTCAGAATGTCGCATCGGATGAGCAATCGATATGAGAGTTCCCAAAATCGATTTTTTAGCGGAAGAACGCCCGCCAGCACTTCGAGACTCATCGTATGGGTCGAGTGCATGCAACCCAAGGCAATGCGCAAACAACGATACTGGATTCTCTCCAGTTTGATGAAGTGTATGTTCGCAGCGGAGCGGAAACAGAAACACCCGTACTCCATCACCGACAATATCGTTGTTTGGTACAACCTGATCAGGTCTCCTGGGTGAGCACCCCACCATGTTCCAGTTATTGTTCGGAGAAAATTGATCCTTTGTTGGCATTTCTGTGTCAGATACCTAATGTGACATCCCCAGGTACCTTTAGAGTCGAACCAGACCCCGAGATATTTAAATGTGAAAACCTGGTTGATCGTTGCACCCATTAATAAAAGCTGGAGTTGCGCCGGCTCACGCTTCCTAGAAAAAACAACAAACTCAGTTTTCTCCGTGGAGAACTCAATACCCAGCTGAAGAGCCCAAGCAGACAAATTGTCCAAGGTATTTTGTAATGGTCCTTGCAAGTCGGCAGCTTTGGGCCCTGTAACAGAGACCACCCCGTCGTCTGCAAGTTGCCTTAGCGTGGCAAGACAATCGTCAATGTCATTCACGTAGAAATTGTAGAGCAGGGGACTTAGACATGAGCCCTGGGGAAGACCCATGTAGCTAAATCGCGATGTTGTTAAATCGCCATGCGAAAAGTGCATGTGCTTTTCAGACAACAGGTTTAGCAAAAAGTTATTTAAAATTGGCGAAAGACCATGCTGGTGCAGCTTCTCTGACAGAATGTTGATAGAAACTGAGTCAAAAGCCCCCTTAATATCCAAGAAGACTGATGCCATCTGCTCTTTGTTAGCATAGGCCATTTGGATTTCTGTAGAAAGCAACGCAAGGCAATCGTTCGTCCCTTTGCCTTTGCGGAAGCCAAATTGTGTATCTGACAGTAAGCCATTTGCTTCAACCCAATTGTCGAGGCGAAACAAGATCATTTTCTCGAATAACTTCCGAATACAGGACAGCATTGCAATCGGCCGATACGAGTTGTGGTCGGAGGCTGGTTTTCCTGGTTTTTGGATGGCGATGACCTTCACTTGCCTCCATTCATAAGGGACAATGTTACCCTCAAGAAACTTGTTAAATAAATTCAACAAGCGCCTTTTTGCAGTGTCAGGCAGATTCTTCAGCAAGTTGAATTTGATTCTGTCTAACCCTGGGGCGTTATTGTTGCACGATAAGAGAGCAAGTGAGAACTCCACCATTGAAAACGGTGTTTCGTTCGCGGTATCGTGAGGAGACGCGGCGCGGCACGTTTTCTGTACCGGGACAGAGTCCGGACAGATCTTCTTGGCGAAAGCGAATATCCAACGGTTTGAATATTCCACGTTCTCGTTGGTACTATTACGGTTACGCATACGTCGAGCCGTACCCCAAAGAGTGCTCATCGCTGTTTCTCTCGTTAACCCGTCGACGAACCGGCGCCAATAACTGCGTTTTTTGGCTTTCATTAGACTCTTCATTCGCCTTTCTAACGACGCGTACTGTTGATAGCTAGCGGGTAACCCGTCTTCCCGGAAGGCCTTATATGCAGTGGACTTTTCCGCGTACAGCTCTGAGCACTCTTTATCCCACCACAGGGTGGGAGACCGTCCATGGGTATTCGCGCTGGGTACTGGTTTAGTCTGAGCTTGATTCGCACTGTCGAGAATCAAGCCAGCCAAAAACCTGTACTCTTCCTCCGGAGGAAGTTCTTGAGTGGATTCGATTTTAACGGATATCGCGGTCGCGTAACTCTTCCAATCAATGTTCCGTGTGAGGTCATACGAGACATTGATTGTTTCCGATGGTCTTGAACCGTTAGCAATTGAAATCACAATAGGCAAATGATCGCTACCGTGGGGATCAGGGATCACCTTCCACATGCAATCTAACTGTAGCGATGTCGAGCAAAGCGACAAATCCAACGCGCTTGCGCGTGCTGGTGGTGTAGGAATCCGCGTCATTTCTCCCGTGTTTAAGATGGTCATTTTTTTTTTTTTTTTTTTTAATTCGTTTATTTGATACGGCTCATTGCGGTAGCTTAACGGAGCCGTGCGTCTCTTAAATAATTACAATATAAAAATGTATAAAAACAAAAGTTATTAAGCGTCTTTTAGATCTCGTCCACGCAACTTTTTATTGCGCGGGGAGACTTTCTTTCGCGGCGGGGAAATATCTTGTGGGTCCATTGCGTTTTCATCGTTGCCGTCTATGTCATAATCGTTTGTGGTGCCTTGATGTTCACGAGAAACATCTCCTTTCCTGTGGCCCTTACGGGTCACGAGCGTAAAGCCGTTGTCGTTGTTATTTGCTTCCTCTCCGATGGTGCTAGCAGTTGATTCTGAAGCATTGTATGCTGATTTTACAGTTGTTATTATGGCTTGAACAGCTGCCACAAAATTGGCAACCGTTTGTGGTTCTGGTGATGTTATTGAAGACTGTGTTTCGGATTGGTTTGCCGAAGATGTGTGGGCAATTTGTTGTGATGCATTCTCCTCAACATTTTCCACACAAGGTGTTCCATGATGTACCGTCTGGTTGCAGTACTTGCACGTAGGAGTCTGCCCTTCGTGGGTACATAGCGTGGTTTGTTTGATGTTAGTTTCTTTATATTTGAATTGTATAGTCAAGTGGGAGGGAATAGGTCTTACGACCCGCATCCTCACCACAAGAACACCGTTGGGAATACCCGGGAAAAAGTTTCTCCAAGTATCAGGTGTGACTGATTCCACTTCTCCGAATTGCGACATGTATTTTGTAATTGATTCATGGGGCGTACGCGGTGACAAATCATGTAGCCTTACATCTATATAATTGTTTTCTATATATACTGGTATCTTCACACTTTCAAACACGTGTTTTAGGTTGTTCTGTAAAGTGAATCGTTTTGCTTGGTCTAGCGTGTTGAATGATATCAATACCGCACTGCGCAAGTGATGATACTGAAGATATATGACATCCTTAAGCCTAAGCTTCATGTTCACCTTCAGAAAATGTTCCACCTCACGAAGACTGGGTCGCGTAGAACAAAATCTCAAGTCAACAACCGCTGTGTTGGGTCGAAGTAATGCTTTTTCATCAAATTCACTCATGATACAATGTTTCCTTTGTTCTAGATACACTAACTGTCGTTCACTTTGCTCTTTGTTGCTCTAACTTGGCAGAGGAAAAAAGTAGATCGAACTGTTTCCTTTGTTCTTAAGACAATGCACACAAGAAAAGAAGTACTGTATTGTGGTTCGTTTTGCGCTGGATCAGACAGCAGCAGAGTTTCGTGACCAGTGTCTATGGTGGTTGTAAGTCCTTAAGATGGTCATGTTGAAATTGTCGCAAAGATCTTGGATTAATGTTGATCTATTATCATCATGAAGACAGCCCCATACCGTACCGTGCGAGTTAAAGTCTCCCAAAACTAGCCGCGGTGCCGGTAAGGATTCCGTGATATTACAAAGCGTTCGGTGCCCTACCGAGGCTCTAGGAGGAATGTAGATGGAAGCAATGCAAAGGTCTTTACCTTTGATTAAAACTTGACAAGCGACAATTTCAATGCCTGGTGTCGAAGGGAGGTTAATTCGGTTGAAAGAATAGCACTTTTTGATCCCCAAAAGTACTCCTCCATAGGGGTTTTCTCGATCCAGACGAATTATATTAAAGTCGTGGAAGTTGAGATTTATATCGGAAGTTAACCAAGTTTCACATAATGCGAAAGCATCACATTTTAAACTATTTAGTAAAAATTTAAAGGAATCGATTTTCGGGAGGATACTTCTGCTGTTCCACTGTAGAACAGTGATCGAATCGGTGACCTCGTTCGATGACTTAGCCATCGAAGGATACGATCGCTGCAAGGAGGGGCCATTTAGTAGTCAACTGCTTCAAAAATGTTTGCACTATAGGGAGAAAACGTATCAGAAGGCTTTTAAGAGGATCAGTAACATTGAAAGCTGTGAAAATTAAGTCCACTATGTCAGAAAATTTCATTAGTCCGCTACTGGACTGAGTATCTGTTTGAAAAAAGGGGACACTTGGGGTTTTGGATGTCCCTGGAAGTGGTGGGTACTCCTTGTTAGAATTAATATTTCCAAGTCCTGGAGCAAATTGCTTCGGCTTTTGTGCATCACTTCCGTTGGATTTATTGGTTGTAGATGGCGCACTCTGAGTGGACGACACCTTGGCACCCTTACGAGGCAATGTAGGGGAGGCTGGATTTCTCCTCTTCCTGGATTCCCCTGGGTTAACCAAAGATGTTCCCTCTCGTGGGTCGTCAGATTCTTGCTCAACGTTAGCCAAACCAGCATAGGGATTTTCGGACAGGACAGATGGCGAAGCATTCTTTAGCATTTCTGCATAAGAACGCCTTGAGCGTTCCTTAAGGGAGCGCTTAATTTTATCCCCGCGTTGCTTGTACGCAGGACATGATTTAAGAGCATGTGAAGGGCCCCCGCAGCAAATACACTTTTCAGTTTCTTTGTCGCAAGAGTCATCCTCATGCTCTCCTTCGCATTTGCCGCATCGTTTTTTATTTCCACAATATGTGGCTGTGTGGCCCAACTGCTTGCAATTGCTGCAGTTCATGACCCGCGGTACGAACAGGCGAACTGGTAGGCGAACCTTGTCAAGGAGGATGTAGTTGGGAAGAGAGGACCCGGCGAATGTCACCCGAATCGAGCCTGATAGAGAGTAGGTAGTCTTACCTCCCTCGGTGTTTGCGGTATACAATTGTTTGCATTCTAAGATCTTAATCTGTTCAAGAGAGGGGTCCTTAAAGCAGCCAACCCCGTGCTCCAACAGTTCTTCGCATTTCAGGCCCGGTTCGGACACTACCCCATCGATTTCACAGGCCACACAAGGCACGTACGCTTTAAATTCCCGCGTAAAGCGCTCACAGCAAGCAATCGCGTTTGCCTGGTCGAGATCACTCACTAGAACACGTATCTTGTTTGCCCGAACACGTGTTATCTGAGTTACGGCCGGGTAATTAGCAGTCAGATCTCGAGAAAGTTTTAATATATTAACCGGTTTCTCTCCGGTCCGAAAATATACCACCCATGGCCCAGAGGAACCTTCTGGGTACTGCTTTATACGGGGAGCAATGCGAGTATTAGGGGGATCAGGGACTTCCATGATTACATCAGATGGTATTTCGCCCTCGGCCATTTAAGCACGAGGGCAGAGTGTTATATAAACGGGAATGTGTCTTATTATTTGATTATAAGGTAGAGTAAAAGTAGGGAAAAGGAAAGAAAGCAAACGAGAAAAAAAAATAAAGCAAAACTTATCTGCAAACAACGTCGATTGTTCCGCACCAGCGAAAACAATGTACTGGATTTACTGCCGGCACCAGCAGAATGGTAGCTAACGAACGAACAAAGGATGACCTTGAATCACTGAAATTTACACACCGAACACCACTGTGAAATATAACGATCCGTTCCGTTCAAAGGTTGGGAGACGTATGATTTATAATTGTTTAAATGTTATGGATTCTCTACTACGGACCCCGTTTATTAAGTGATTAAAAAAATAAATGGGAGTATTTGGATAAAAAGTGCAAAACTATCCGGATTATAATGAGAATGATCTTAGAAATTACTATTTGGAAGAATAGGATAAAATTTAAGTTGAAGACACACAAAAACTAGGGGTCAGCATTCCAATACGATTGAAAACTGTAATTACAAACAAAAGCTACCACATTAAATATTTATTATAGAAATTTCAATTGATTTTTGAAAAAATATGTGTACTGTACAAATATGAGATTACGTGTATATTTGACTATCTTTAGAATTATGATTATTTTTGAAAAAATGAACATTTGTAGTACAAATATAATTATTGTATCTTCCCTATGCTGTCTAGTAAACTATTTCTACATATATAAAATGTCTCGTAAACTTAATTTTTACTTGTAAAATGCATATAAGTATTCCGCATAGCGGTGTACGACAATGCGATTGTGACACTGTATAAGGATTAGGATACAGCTCGTCGCTGTTGTGCTATCTTATGACAAACGCCATTTTGGGGTAAACTGAGTTTGATATGCCACATTACTTGTCAAAAAAATCTCTACAAAGTGGCGTTTTCAGAATTTTGACATTTTGCTTGGTTACTGAGATATAGCGAGAAACGTGCCGAGAAATTTTTAATTTTTTGCTTCAAATGACTGTGTCTGGGGATTGGCTCAAGTTATCTTGATGTATAAGGTGTTTTTGTGAGTAAAACTATCTGTGAAACACAATGGCATAATCATTTTCAAAAGAAAAATACGCAAATTGTAAGAAAAATACAGTTTAAGTTTTCAACTGGACATATAGCATATTTGGCAACACTGTAATAAAAAATAACTATTTTTTCTAGATTCCCTGACTCATTTCCATCAAAATGCATCTCCCCGGTTGTTTATAGACCAAATGAAGCCAAAGATATGGATAAAAGTTAATAATGATGATTTTTTTCAATGGAAAATTTTCCATGCACGATTATGACACGCCATACAAATTTTGTCATCAATATACGCTTATGACACGTGTGAGTGCGACTTTTGTTTACATTTATAGTAAAAACTCGAAACATAGACAACCGATCTTCGTAATATTTGAGATAATAATACGGAATAGATAGAAGCATTAATTGTCTTCTTTGAATTGTTTGTACCATTTATAGGTTTCAAGATATTCAATCTCAAACTTTAAAAATCGTTTTTCTCGAAATGTGCAAAATGGCGCTTGTCATAAGATAGCACAACAGCAACGAGCTGGCTTTTATCGAACTTTTTCAGGAAAAAAGTCGAATTAAATTATCAACAAAAGAAATCTGATTTAACATTCTATCAATTGATGATACCAAATCTTACAAACAATATTATAAAAATTTAAAGCATTCCAACTTGATTTCTTTATTAAAATTCGATAATTCGAATTGGTATCCATATTCCTATAATGGACCGTTTTTCCTATTATGGACCCAGGGTCAAATATGCGCATTATGGACCCGGGTCCATTATACGCATATCCAACAATTAATACATAAAATTGTATTTTTTCAGTTTTCAGGTGTTATCAAGAGTCATTTTAGCACAGCATTATAAGAAAAATAGGAAATTTGAAAAATAACAAAATTTTGTTATTCTTTCCTTTCATTAAATATTTCAATGGCCCTCGAAACCTTTGACTACTGAAAATGACTTTTATATCAAGCGATGTGATTTGTATGACGCCTATGAGTAAGGTGTTGAGATCTGCGTTACGGAAAGTCTTGTGCAAAGTTTGCGAAAATTGTAATTGGCAATTGTTTGAATTGATTGGTGGTCGAATTATGACTCCATCAACAATGTAGTGGAGTAAAGCATTTGCTATGTTAACATGTCGGCTCTAAACATGTTCAGTATCTAAGACAACGAATATCTGGTCATTTAATAATATTTTAAGAACCCAAACACAAATTAAAAACGACACAACTTCTTGCATCATTGTGATCAGTTCATACAATTCCTTGTACAATCATGTATAGCTATATCTGAAGCGTTTAGTAGAAACTGTAAGTATTTTTACTTAGGGGAACATAGGGAGACTTGACCAAGTGCAGAATTCTAGGAAAAACATATCAAGAGCCCATTATTCGCTTGTTCGTAAAAGGGTTAAATGTGTACAAACATTAAGCTTGATGAAATTATGGCGAAAAACCCTTTAAACCCTAATGATTCATCAGCGAAGCATAGGTATTACTAGTCAGTAGCAGATTGGGCAATTTTATTGTAGCGTCTTCTGATGTAGGTGCTTTGCACTGCACACATGTCCGACCTGGCAGCCGCCATACCAGAATGACTCAAGCAAAGACGGAAAGACGTGATCATTCAGATTAAGCTTCTGCCCCTCAGTTCAGTCAGAAGAACCCAGCCGAACCTGATCGCCGTGCACATCTAGAATGACGATCACGCGAAACCTGCTATTACGGCAACTATTAGAACCATTAAGATGAATGACTGTGAGTTAAATTGTGCTATGCTACATTGCTACTGCCCAGGATGGGACGTGCTCTCGATAGAAAGCTTCAGTGTCTCAAGAAAGCAGAAAAAGAACGAGTTCATGTGTGGAATTTTAATTACCTTCTCCACATACCGGTTGATAGGAGTTAGCTTTGGAACCGTGGTTTCACTTGCGACTGAATTCGATGGACGCTCGCTCGAATCGAAAATCGAGAAACGGTTTATCCAATTTTGTCAAACTAGTGCAACCTTTACGCGATTGGTCAATTGGATTCAGTGACTGCGCTGAACAACGAACCCGCAAATGTTGTCCCTCTACTCGTTGCTACTTAGTACGCAACGAATGAATTGGAGCTAATTCGGTCCACACTTGACAAGGCGTGATTGTTTCGCACGGCAAATCCGAATAGGGAATCAAATCACGAAGTGCTACTGGAATAAGCTTTATAGCCTCAGGGTTATTGAGCAGACTGTTAGAAGACTTTTTGTTATTCATAGTCGGTTTGCGAATGAAATGTTGCCGTGTCACTTTACTGAATGTTAATGAATATGAAAATATGTGGTTTTATTTTTTTCCCGAATCAAATTATGATCCATTTTATTTGATGGGAATTTAATTTCAGTTCCATTGCTTAGTATCTTTAGCTGGTGGTGGACAGACCGTGAAACATTTGCATTTGGAATAATTACGATATTAATATATTTAACCTATCAAAACGCACCCCCACGACGACATGTATTGTAAATCTAAATTAGGAGTTTATTGCTTCCTTAACCATTATTATTGTAGATTACAATTCCGAAATAAAATCCTTCCGACAAACCGATCAACATCAATTTGCACCTTCTGGTTTATTGATCGTTTGTTTTAAAATTAAGTTTGAGTAAAACTATTTTGAATGAAACTATGCAAAATAATTTTACCTTTCCATGCTGCATTTCCGATCGGACAACACAGCACAAACCGGTATACCAGGGAAGCAAATAAAACTGCATTGCTACCTGGAAGTTTTTTAAACAAATTGCCCTTCAGTGTATTTCCTGTTCCATAACACCGAACTTTCATCACAAACAACTACTACTAAATATATCGAAACATTTATTGAATATATCATCACACTATTAATCGTTGCGAATTTTCTCAGTCTAACAAAAGTTGTACTTATATATCTGATAAACAGGCATCTTCAATACGTTTCTTGAGCGCAATCCGCATGCATCCCGAAAATATCTGGCACATTAAGGATATTGTATACCTATGCTTATACTTATTATTAAAATCTAACTTCCTATTGTAGGACATTACAAAAATGATTGCTTCAAGTTGAAATTTTCGAAAATCATCATCCTTGGTTCATTAGTGACTAGCTAGTTTTCTGACTTATTTGGAAATTATAAAACTTTTACAGTAAATGTCAGCTTGTTCTCTTCGCTGAAAAAGGTCCATGCGCATATATCAAGACTATGACAGTGCGACATAGATGGTCATTCGTCAGAAAATAATTGTGGGAAATTATTTAGCCATAAAAAACACCCACCATTCTACAAACACAATGGGATGGGACAAAAATCAAATGTATGGTTCAACTGAGAGAGCGTCGGAAATGGGCCATCTTTGAAAACGAGAAATAAATCAATGTATTTGGTGTGCCAAAAAAACCGCTTTTTCGTTTTCAAGGATGTCCGCTTTTTGAGGCTTTCTCAGTTGAACCTTAACTTAGAGTTGCGCAAAACACCCACGTCTGCCTGAACCGGCAGCTAAAAAGCTCGATCAAACTTCACCATTCACAACGAAAACGACTGCAAAGCACATACCGAAGCTTGGATGATGATGATTCGCGCACGATGCCTAACCAAAGGCGTCAAATTAATGATCGCTCCCGGGAAAGTAAAAATATCCGGGAAATGTTGGTTTTCGATATTTAACTACAAATTATCTGCTTGAGAGAGATTTATTTCTTTGATTCTATGGTGATAAGGACACATATGGTTATCACAACCCTCCCCTAACATGACATTTAACGTAGGGGAATTATGGGTAAAACCGACACCTTACAACTTTGCCTAGAAATAAAATTTTTATTCATTTCATAATGACACTTTATTATTAGTACGATTATGTAGAGCATTTGAAGACAAATCGGATTTACGTTAGTACGTCGAATGTCATAAAAATAAACAAAACATGCGACAGCAGCGTTCATACTCGTCTGGATGTTAAATTTTGTTGGTAGATTTTAAGGTTTTAACCAATGTTGCAAATATTCTTCGCCGAACTAGTTCATTCGTTCATCATCGATGCGATATTCGTCGTGTCATTCACCCATGCCTCGAATAACGCTGCGCCTTTCGTCACACGGAAGCACAGAATCAGCGAAAATGAATAATACAAACAAACAAAAAATCCGAATCTGATGTCTACCGTTCGCTGCTTGTTCGCATCGTTGTTTGTTGAATTTAGCCATTCATGCAATGTTCATCTTCACGCATCGTTCGGATCGGCACACGAATGGCTTAGGTGATAATCGCCACTAGCCATTCTTCGCTAAAGATTCTTCGTTCTTCATTCCTCCTGCATTGCGACCAAGAAAAACATTTCTTGTTCATTGCTGGAAGGGTCAGAGCTTCATGACTGAAGTGGTGCAGAAATGCTTGCTATGTTCGGAATACGATGACTTTTGCTATAAACAACAATTAGTAGTACATAATGATTATTTGCTGATGTTTTTTATCAGATTTGAAACGGGAAGCTGCGTAAGCAAAGCAAAACAAATCAATTACATTTGGAAATCTGCGGATGTCTCGCGGGCGAAAACCGAATCAACACAATTATGAATCTACATAGTAGACTATTGGTACTTCAAATAACTTTTTTTTCTAATAATGAAATCAACACCGGGTGATAGTTTCCTTGAATCTAGAGGTGTGCGCCGATGCATTTTTAATCGGCGGCGGCGTAAGCGACATTTTTGGCCTGCGACGGCGGCGTTGGCGGCGTCACGCCGTTGGACCCTACCGGCGGCGGCGCGCCGGCGTGTGTCGGCGTGACGAATATTGACGCCTATGTAACTAAAAAAAAATTCTTGACTACAATTACTTTCCCAAATTTTTGGTTTCTATTGTAACAGACTTCATACATACAAACAAACGTTACAGATTATAGAAAATCTAAAAAATCATCGCCCACGATGTACAAGCGACATCTGTTAAACACATTGCACAAAATGTAATTCTCGCAACCTATCGAATTTTTTTCAACTGAAGCTCCAATAGTGCCCACCCCAAGGCCCACCCTGCTTGCCAAATGCAAGATAATAAATGAAAGGTGGAACTATTTTTACAGTTGTAAAATTTGAAGAACGAAATAGAAAAATTGTCGATGTCGCATACTACGACTTCGCATGAAATAATGATTGCAATGGACAAATTTGAAGAGTTCAGAGTAACGACTGTATTTCAATGACCCATAATAATTATTTATTGTTCTATATTTGGGAAATTAAGCAACGGTGAAAAAATTTTTGTTTTGTTTGAGGAAATTAATTCTTGTTGTCGTTTCATTGTTTTTTGTTTCTATTTAGTCATCTTTACCGTAAGCCCGGGGACAATTGACAGCTCCAATATATTGAATTCATAAGCAAATTTTGGGGGTGATATGGTGATTTTTTTTTGCTGCTAGAATTCTGATAAAAACACAAATTCTATTGAAAACGAATTGTTAAGCTTGGTGGTGATGTACTTTCATTGGCCAAAATGTTTTTCATTTACGATTCTCGAGATAAAAAGCACCAATGATTAACCGATTTCAAACTTCACACAACAAGAAATCCAAAACATGTTTAGGAAGGAAGAGAGCCGTTTGGTAAAAACAGACTTCCAGCTAAATATTAATAAGATTTATGTAACTTTGCTGATGGTTTTCAGTTAGGGATAAATTTATTCTCTAATAATAGTTTTCTTTATTCACATTTTGGAATAAGCTTTTTCTAAATGTTGTTCTAGCCGCATTGACGGCGTTCATAACACACGTAACGAAACACGCTTTTCTCTTGAAACTTTTTCGCTTCGTTGTTCTTGGTACTCATACAGAGAAGGCATACTAGCGCCACCATCAAATCGGTGGTGCATATATGAAACAAGCACTATCTGTCAAGTTGTCCCTGGGTTGTTTACCATCGCTCTTTTAGAATCCCGCAGATATCAGGTACCCTAACACGAGGCGTTATTATTGGTATTACTGCGTAGAAATGTCACTTTTAATGATCGTGTAAGGACACCTTTCAAGGTAGGTAGACACATTACTTCATTTTCCAGGCTGGTGTTTACTTTTACTTCTTGTAAGTACAAAATCGCCGCAATGATAAGGAATACGATTCCCTGGTACTACATTTTCTTACAACATACGATCTACTTCTATCTTGAGTGCAAAGTATGCTCGATGTGCTGCAATCATACAGTTCTACACCCTGACGAAACCTAAATATACAATTACTATCAATCATAATCATTCCACGACTTGACGTGTTAGCTCCTGTTAGGTTGAAACTGATCACTAAACAAGTCTGATTGAAAATGGCCTGAGCGTATCTCTAGTTTTCGTAGCACCTGCACCCCGCCAATTTCTCCAGCAGTTCCGGGGACCAACAAATTCTAATCCATTGCATACATTCGATACACCGAATCAATTAAATTACTAACATACTGTTATGTGCTTAGTCATCGATTGGCATCGTGTTGTAACCAGAGTTAAAAATAATCGAATCTGTTTTTTGACGACTGAAAATGAACCTGATGCGACTCGCGGTGAATAGAAAAAATATTCATTCAAATATCCATGTTAATCATTCAGTTGAATATCGTACAATATATTCATTCACTAATTATCTAGGAAAATGTTTTCAAATGCCGGTAAAGCAACTGAAACAACAATCATCATCGCTTACATTGTGCCAGGACCTGATGCGTTTGATTCGTTACTGCACGGTCGCTTCGTGTAATAATCGGAAACGAATGAAAATCTGCATGGATGAATGGGCGGTTTGTTCGTTTGACGTTTTCAGCTGCGTCGCTGAATACTGAAAATGAATGCGGCTGAATATGATCAATTTTCATGCAATGAATTTGAATATTTTTAACTCTGGTTGTAACTTAAGAAATGGTTGTGAACAACTCCCACTTTGGGCACTTCGACAAGAATGAATTTCACATTTCCGGCCCATATTGTTTGTTTTGGTTTGCATTAGATTAAAAAGACCGTAACGTTTTCGGGTGGGTGCGGAAACTAAGTAACGCATTTAGCTCTGTGTCAAAATCTCTTCACTAACGCCACCGATTTGTAATTGAAATCGACCTTTTTTTTTCTACGAGTGATGAAAATTCATCTCGTGTTACGTCTTATTTGTCTGTGATACCGGGCTGGTGCAAATCACTGAAAATCTTTCTTGAGTGGGGCTAGATCATACGATGCATAATTTATGAAACTAGAAATCTTACCCTCTGCATCGCCACATCTGTGCACCAGCGTCGCGAAAAGTCAAGATCACTTTGCTCAACTATTCTTCGAGAAATTTTTTTTAAAATAGGTAACGATTCAATCAATTATAAATAAACCACGTATTGAAAATAATGTTTATGTTTTCACAAAACTAGTTCACGCAAAAAAAGATGACATTATACTCAAATGTTTAGTAGGTGGTTGTGTCTGAATATGTTTAATATTTTTATGATTCTAATTCATAACTCGATGAAACATTGATTTGTATTAACTTTATTGACTAAAACAGTCAAGAATTGAACGACGTGCAAGGATTTTCGTAAATTCTCGTCGTGTTATCGTGATATTTTAGTCTTGAGCTTACCGTTGGATTTTTTACACAGAGTCACATGTCTTATAGTTTTCTAAATTATTTCACGGGCATGAATTGTGGTTAGGTAACGTATTTTGCTCAGCGCAGTTTCATTTAATTCCGAACATTTCCCTGAATTTTAACAAAGGAATAACAGGGTTACAGGTCCTAGTAATGTCTTTGTATCTAATGCTCGTGCCTATGAGACTGGTTGCTAGCAGTTGTATACAATAGCTCACATAGAAATTTCAAAACCAAAAAGCAGAGCGAATAATCCATGAATAATAGTCTGAGTTCCTTGTATTTTTTTACGTAAGTATAATAAAATTATGTGGAAAATTAATTACTTCATGAATTACACCATGAACAGTTTCACGAGCTCGACTGGTGAATCGTGTGTAGCATATTAGGAATTAAGAATCGGTTAAAAAATCAATGAATAATACACTGCGTTCCAGTGAAATTGACCGTAAGACGAAATACTCTTATATAATATAATTTCTATATCTATAGAAGTATAATCAAGCTACAAGTTTTTGACAAATCGATGCATTCCGATTTCAACCAAACTTAGCAAATATTAAACTGTTTGCCAAAACTGAACCGGTTAGTCTTATATCCTAGTATCAATTGAGGTTTCATCGTACTTTTATAGCCACTCATAACATTTGAATTGCACTTGTAGCGTGCTATAGAACTTCAGTTGTTGCTTGTAAACATAAAATTTTGTACCATGAAAGACTATTCTTTAGCTTAAATAGCAGCTAATATGGTTTTAATTTCAGCAAAATCTAGCACGTTTTCAATAAAGTTGTACAACAAAGCATTACAGAAAAAATGCTGTATATGTATATCTCACTTGACATGACATCAAGAAATAAAATTTGGATATATTCTATTAAGGGGCTACACCACTGTAGAGCACGCCAAACATGTCATGAAAATCGACACAAAATTAATTTAAAAAGCTAAGCAATAAAAAAAATCCTACGTACGTCGCTGGAGAAATCAATTTTGAATATACTGTGAAAATTTCCAAGCATTCAAAAATCATTTGTTCGAGTTACATTTGCGGCCGGCTCAAAAAAGTGGCTTCGAGAAAAACGCGGTTAAGGTTTTTAGTACACACGAGATATACATAAGAGGCATTGCGGTAGAATTGAAAATCTGAATATTTATGTATTGTTTTCGTCTTCCATGTTTTGGGATATGATTTTCAACATTCTAAAGCCATTTTTGACTAATACATTGAAAATCGACTTTTTTATTCTACAGTGCTGTGACACTTTAAAACCGTTTTTAGATAAATTTAGTAATTATTATTTAACATAAATGTAATCTCTGGACATATTAAACATATTTTAGAGCGCATGAGATGTTTAAGGACACCAACCACTAAACTATTTTCATTTGAAAGTTATAAGAACTTCGTCATCTTCGAATAAAGTGCCTGACTGTTTTTTTCCATAAAGAATATACGACTTTTTAGAAAAAAAAATGGCCTGAAAATGCCAAAGCAATTTTTTTTAAATGTTGCAATATTCATTCAAAATACTATATAAAAAGTGTTCATAATTTTTTCACGGAACAAACTAGAGTCTAGGGAATCAATATGTCAAGACATATCAATCCTCTAGGCCAGATTTTTAAAGGCAAAAGTTTTGTTAGAAAACTTCAAAATTTCTTTTGTGGAGAAGCGCCTAAATAATATGAGAAATGGACGTTAAAAATATCAATATTTTCCAATATCGCTCAAGTGTTCTACAAGTCTTGACATACTATGAAGTTGAACGGAAATAAGCTTTGCTTGCCATAATCAGTGCTACTGGAATATTAAACAGAAATATTTTTAATGAAAAAGTGTTCATAACAGTTTCATAAATAAATTCAAAATGTCTAGCGTGAAAATGCGTTCCGCGAAATGCGAATCGATTTTGAATCGATTAATTTTGACCAGAAATGTGTTGATTATCTTGAAGCTTGAGTTACTAAATTTGATCAAGTTGTTTATTTTAAGTGGGCGAATCTTAAATGTAAGATTGATTGGAACTTGGTACTTCTAGCATATTTCGAAAATGTACGTAAATTTAATTGCTCCGACGATAGAGTAGGGGAACATGGGGAGACTTGACTAAGTGTAAGATTCTAAATTTGGCTATAACGTATTCTATTTGGTTTTTAATTTTTTTTTAAATATTTTTATGCTTGTTTCGATCCCTTAAGGTACTTATAAATGTTTGAAATGAAAAATCCTTTCATCATAGAAAATATTCTGCTCGGGGCCGCCGTTTACTAATTACGTAAGGCTTTTTAGAACTATTCAACTTCCCACTCCCCCCAGATAAGAGTTCGTATGATTTTGGTGAACTCCCTCTCCCCTTATTGAATTATTAAAAGAGAACTCCGGACAAAATTTAACTACACACCAAAAAATTATAAATTTTATCATTGACGTAATTGCAAACATGACACAATTTAACAAACCGTAATTCACGAAATGAATAAACATTAAACATCACCGTGTTCCATATAATTTTACATGAAACATATTTTCCATGCGCAATGACATAAAATTACACTTACTGTCATTCAGAACAAACGCCATATGTGGAGTAAAATTACATGATTTACGAAATTCAATGTCTTGTAAAATTAAAATCAAACGTAAAACTAAGTCATTTTTGATGCTCGTATATGTCAGGATCAGGAGACGTAAATTTATACGATTTTTTCTAAGTGTGTGCATAATCATCTGCAGAAATTTCATTTGTATCCTAATCTCACCCAGTAGAAATTTCAGAATAAATATTCAGAATAAATATTTAGAAACTCCGATTTGTTCCACATAATTTGCTTCGCTACATTCCACTTCCTTTGAATCTATTTCTTTGTGATGTAGAACTCAAAAGAATTTATAACCTCTTCTGGTGTTCGGAGTTTCAACTATAACGCTTATCGTACGCATAGTTCCGACATGGCTATCTTCGAATTTTTTTGAAGTAAAATACAGTTCACACTCCGGAACTATACGGCCAACAAGTTCTTTGACAATCACATGACAGAAAATTTTTCATATACCTTGCGGGTTTGAAGCGAAAGTTTGAAAAGAAAGATGTTGGCCTAACAACACGAAGGGTCTCAACACTTCTTAACTTGTAAAGCAGATTGTGACTCCAGTTCCCGATCAGAACAATGTACCACCAAGAGTCAAGAAATTTCTGTAACTGCTACAAAACCATCGACAATTAAGCCGTCCCTTACGTTGGCAACAATAAATTCCATAACTAATTTAACAATCATATTCTGTCGCTGCAAAACACTTCAATTTGAGGTCTGCGTTTCCATGACCATGATGTACAGTATGTGCTCATTTTGTTTGATATATAAAATGTTCATGGCACAAATAAGAAATAGCTTCTTTTCTTATGAGAAGAATATTTTTGTTATCGATTTCATTTTTCATGCATGTTTTATGATATTACTTAAGAAAGGACAAACCTTCCCTCCCCCAGGTGAGAATTGGTAAGATATTTTGAAACACCCACTCCCCCCATATGTCCTTACGTAATTAGTGTATGACCCCTAATTAATAAATTTGCGTTAAATGATGTTTTTTTTTATCAAACTGTGGTACCTACTGTTAATGTTAACCACGTCACAAAAAATCTCACCTTAAACATCAATCTATCTTTATAGCACTAGTCAAAGTTAGCAGTCATGGTTGAATTCGTGAGATGTGCACATGCAATGTAATCATTATAGCTAATCCCTAGAAGGGAATGCATTAAATAATCGAAATTCAACAATTTTATATTTTTTGTTGGCATCTAAGGATCTCGACAATATGGAGTAAAATAATTACAGCACGTTTTTTATGCCAAGTCTTTCCCGATGGGGGAACAAGAAGTAATATTTGTATTACACCCACAACACACTGTTCATTCTACAGCTAATTTATTTTTAAACAACCGTGCTGATTAAGCGATTTCGTCGTGATACTAGCAAAACATGCGCAATAGGTTAAATTATTGTGATATAACACCATGTGCAGATTAAAATCAAAACTTCATCCAAAAGAATTTTGTTTTGCTTATTCCGAGTTTTATTACCAAACATGGGTTCAATCTCCTTTGAATACTTGACACACAAGGCTTCTATTAATATTGTACTATATTTAACAAATATTGCCTTGATTCGGCTGTTAATTTAACCCATAGTTTTGTACTGAAGAACCAGTAGCGCATTGGCTTGATCCGAACAGTACAACGCATCAGAATAAAAATATCATTGCTTCGGCTACCTTCGAGAGAGATAGACGTGTTTTCTGCTATCGTCTGCTCGTTGTGAGTTTGGTTCGTGGTACGTTGCCCTTTCGGGACAGTTTTGAGCGGTAGTGGTGTTGGCATCGCGTTGGTTTTCTCCCGCGCAATTCGTTTGCGTGGTTGTAACGCGTCGGTTCGGCAAGACCGTTAGTGCACAGTGCTGGTTGTGTGAGTTTTGTGGCGGGCGGTGGGTGGAGACGGCGTCTTCGCTTTCCGTCAGCGATAGTGTTTCGGCGGCAGCTTGGTTGTGCTGTGGAGACATCGATAGGCGGCGCGGCGTTATTTTGCTTGTGGTGGTGACGCTACACATTTCAGGCGGGAGCCAGTAAGCAAAGCAGTAGAAGTCAGCAGCGGTGTTGCAGCGTAGGCTGATTGGACTGCGTTGGGCGTCTTGACTTTTCGCGCCATTCAGCAGGCGCTTCATTGAGCAGCAGAAAAGTTAAGTTTTTATCTTTTATTTTATTATCTCCTCATCTTTGATTGTATCTGATTTTCTTAATAAATTTTTTATTTGTGACGGTAACACCTGCCGTCCCAATGTCTGACGAGGACGACATGGGCGTCACTCCCCTGATTAACCCAACCGGTGCAATACCGAAAATCCAAAACTCTAACCAAAACTCTTCTTTCCCCCTACCTCCCCTGATTCCCTTGGGTTTGGGTACTGGTTCTGGAACGGGTTTAGGTACGGGTTCGGGTAGTGGTACTGGTGGTACCAGTTACAATAACATCGTCCCTAACCATGCTCCGCGCGTTCGACAATATAATGACCGCCCAGGCGATCGATTCGTGGTCTATTTCCAAAATTCCAAATTTCGTGGCCAAAAGGAAAACCTCTGAGGGTCTCCCAAATTAGTAAGAGCTTGACTGCCAATTTCTCTAGCGTGCGCGAAATTATTAAAGTCAACGCGAATAAACTTCGTGTCGTGCTCTCAGATCGGAAACAGGCCAACACAATAGTTAATGATCCACGCTTTAATATTGAATATCGCGTGTACATTCCGGCCAACGTAGTCGAAATAGATGGCGTTGTAACGGAAGAATCATTAACTTCCGCCGACCTAATGAATGGTGTGGGAATTTTTAGAGCCCAAACCCTTCTGCAGGTTAAGATACTAGAAGTTAAACAGTTGTACTCAGTATCAGGCACAGGCGATACAAAAGTTTACACTCCTTCGAGATCATTTCGACTGACATTTGAAGGGGCTGCACTACCAAACTACGTACTTTTGGACAAGCTACGACTTCCAGTCCGCATGTATGTACCCAAAATAATGAGCTGCACTAATTGTAAACAGCTGGGACACACAAATACCTACTGTTGCAACAAAGTGAAGTGTTCAAAGTGCGGAGAAGCACACAACGATGACACATGTACAAAGGAGGCTGAAAAATGCCTTCTTTGTGGTGGCATCCCTCACTCTACACATGATTGTCCGACATACAAACTACGTTCTGATAAGCTTAAGCGTTCCACGAAAGAGCGATCCAAACGCACTTTTGCGGAAATTCTAAAAGCATCGAATCCGAACCCCATACCGTTGCAAAACACATTCTCAGATTTATCTGACGATGATGGATGTAGCTCGGAAGGGGACACCGATTATGTACCTACTGTCGGTGCCAAAAGGAAGAGAAGTGCTGCCTTCTCCCAGAAGCTCCCACGCAAAAAAGGGCGGACACCGGCCAAGCCATCTACCTCAAAAAAGCCATCGACAAATAAACTAGCAGCCCCTGGTTTCCAAATTCAAGGCAAGGACTTTCCGAGTCTTCCAACTGAAAATAAAAATCGCAGCGCTCGACCACAGCAGGAGAAAAAGACTGACACAGGTCTGATCTCCTTCAAAACAATTGTAGAATGGATTTTCAATGTTTTTGATATTCCGACGCAATTCAAGAGTATTATTTCTGCCTGGCTTCCAACTATTAGTGATTTTGCTAAGCAACTAGTCGCTAAATGGCCCCTCCTGTCTTCACTAATCAGTTTCGATGGCTAATACGTCGAACAGTATTAAGAATACCGTCATAATACAATGGAACAGTAGAAGCCTCATCCCAAAATTAGACACATTCAAGCAACTTCTGCACCACACACATTGTGACATTTTTGCAATTTCTGAAACATGGCTTCGGCCCGATTATACTTTAAACTTTCGTGACTTCAATATTATTAGACTAGATAGGGACGATCATCATGGAGGAGTACTTTTGGGAATACGAAAATGTTACTCCTTTTATAGAGTCAACCCTCCTGCCTTCACAGGTATTGAAGTGGTGGCCTGTCAAATACAGATCAACGGAAGAGACCTATGCGTTGCATCAGTTTATATCCCACCTAGAGCCCCGATAAACTTCCAGCAGCTCAAAGGTATAACTGAAGCTCTCCCTGCGCCCCGCTTAATCTTAGGGGACTTCAATTCACATGGTCTCGCTTGGGGGGAGTCTTACGATGATAATCGTGCCCCTCTCATCTCTGACCTTTGTGATGAGTTCAGCATGGCCATCCTGAATACTAAGGAAGCCACAAGAGTCCCAGCCCCTCCAGCTCGAGCAAGTAGGTTGGACCTCTCTCTATGCTCGAACTCACTGTCGCTTGATTGTACTTGGAAAGTTATTCAAGACCCTCACGGCAGCGACCATTTGCCGATCGCTATTTATATTTCCAATGGACCCAGTCCAGCGGAGCCAGTAGGTATTTCGTATGACCTTACACGTAATATTGACTGGAAGAAATATGCGGAATCGGTAGCAAGGACAATTGAGTCTACTGCAGTTATGTCACCATTGGACGAGTATAACTTCCTCGTCAGCCTATTTTACGACAGTGCAGTTAAAGCTCAAACTAAGCACTTCCGTGAAAACACCTTTCATGCACGCCCCCCAAACCGATGGTGGGACAAAGAATGCTCGGAATTGTATGAAAAAAAATCTAATGCATACTACAAATGGCGTCGAGAAGGCAAGCAAGAACTTCGTGCCGAATATACCTCACTTGAGCGTAGGCTGAAAAACCTTATTAAAGCAAAAAAGAGAGGTTTTTGGCGTCATTTTGTGGAAGGCTTATCAAAAGAGACTTCAATGAGTACTCTTTGGAAGACAGCCAGAAACATGCGAAATCGGTCAACGACAAATGAGGATGTTGGATATTCAGACCGCTGGATCTTTGACTTTGCTAAAAAGGTATGTCCAGATTCGGTCCCCGCACAAGAATTCTCCCGAGATACTTCAAATGACACCAAGCTTTCTTTCTCGATGGTGGACTTTTCAATAGCTCTACTATCGTGTAACAATAATGCCCCGGGGCCGGATAACATCAAGTTTGCCCTGCTCAAAAACTTGCCTGACTCGGCTAAGAAACGCTTGTTGAATTTATTCAACTGTTTCCTCGAACAAAACATTGTTCCGCACGAGTGGAGACAAGTTAAAGTCGTTGCTATCCAGAAGCCTGGTAAACCAGCTTCAGACCATCATTCGTATCGACCAATTTCTATGTTGTCCTGCATACGAAAGTTGCTCGAGAAAATGATCCTTCGTCATCTTGACAACTGGGCCGAAGCAAACCAGTTGCTCTCGGAAACACAGTTCGGTTTTCGCCGAGGCAAAGGAACAAACGACTGTCTAGCGCTGCTCACAACGGAGGTGGACATCGCTTTCGCCAAACGTCAACAGATGACCTCGGTTTTTCTGGACATTAAAGGAGCGTTTGATTCAGTTTCCATCGATGTCCTGTCAGAGAAACTTCACTGTAGTGGTCTTTCACCCAAGCTGAACAATTTCTTAACCAACTTGCTACGTGAAAAACACATGAGTTTTGCGCACGGTTCTTCGTCGACGTTGAGATTTAGCTACTCGGGTCTCCCCCAGGGTTCATGCCTTAGCCCACTTCTGTACAATATTTATGTCAGCAGTATTGATGATTGCCTGACATGTAATTGCACATTGAGGCAGCTTGCAGACGATGGCGTAGTGTCGGTAGTAGGCACGAACGGCAAAGATATGCAAAAGCCTCTGCAAGACACCCTAGACAATTTATCTGTCTGGGCTAACGACCTGGGCATTGAATTTTCGGTGGAAAAGACAGAGATGGCTATTTTCTCGAAAAAACGCGATCCCGCTAAATTCCAGCTTCTGCTAGATGGCAAACCAATTACCCATTCGATGTTTTTCAAATACCTAGGGATCTTTTTCGATTCCAAAGGCACATGGGGTAAACATATTGGTTACCTGAAACAAAAGTGCCAGCAGCGAGTAAATTTTCTTCGCTCTATTACTGGAACTTGGTGGGGTGCTCATCCTCTCGATTTGATCAGATTGTATAAAACAACTATCTTATCGGTGATTGAGTACGGAAGTTTTTGTTTCAGATCCGCTGCCAAAACGCACATCCTTCAGTTAGAAAGAATTCAGTATCGGTGTTTACGTGTAGCTTTGGGCTGCATGCATTCTACTCATACGATGAGCCTTGAGGTAATAGCTGGAGTGCTACCTCTTGCCGAACGGTTCTATGAGCTCTCACTTCGACTTCTGATACGCAGTGAAGTAATGAATCCGCTCGTAATCAACAATTTCGAAGCGCTGCACAGTTTAGAAGTGCATACAAAGCGCATGTTCCCTTATTACGACTACTTAACGCTACCTAGTCCATCAAAAATAAATCCTGCTGAAAATATCCCACTGCATTTTAACAACCCACAGATTACTTTTGATCTAACCATGAAACATTTCACACAAGGTATCCCTGATCACCTGCGACCGTCGATTATACCAGCTATCTTTTCGGCTAACTATAATCATATCGATCAAGACAAACAATTCTTCACCGATGGATCAAGTATTGATGGATCAACAGGTTTCGGAGTATTCAACGTGAATCATAGTGTTTTTCGCAAATTGGAAGAGCCATGTAGTGTGTATGTTGCAGAGCTGGCAGCAATACATTGTGCTCTTGGCCTAGTAGAGGTTCTGCCTTCTGCCAAATACTTTATTTTTCGGACAGCCTCAGCTCTATTGAAGCTCTCCAATCAATGAAACCGACCAAGTACCCTTCGCATTTTCTGTTGGAAATACGAAGGAGTCTTCGTGCTTTGGTCGACCAGTCATTCCACGTGACATTTGTGTGGGTCCCGGCCCATTGCTCAATACAGGGCAATGAAAAAGCAGACGAACTCGCCAAAAAAGGTGCAACCGAAGGCAATGTCCTCGAAAGGCCTATCACGTACAGCGAATACCTCAACTTCCCTCGGCAAAAGGCCCTTGCTGCCTGGCAAACGAGATGGACAATGGGCGATAAAGGGCGGTGGTTGTATTCTATTGTCCCAAAGGTTTCAACTAAACCTTGGTTTAAAAGTTTCGATCTACCAAGAGACTTTATTCGTTTCGCGTCAAGACTAATGTCAAATCACTACAATAGTAATACTCACCACTCACGTATAGGACTTGCCGAGAGCGCCCTTTGTGATTGTGGTAAAGGCTACCAAGATATTGACCATATCGTCTGGTCATGCTCAGAGCCTGGCTCCGACCATCGTGAAGCCAGAGAAAAACTCAATAGAGTTCTACAAGCGCAAGGAAGGCCGCCCGATATGCCAATTCGGGACGCCCTGGCAACTCGAGACCCCCAAACCCTTTTACCCATATATCTCTTCCTCAAGTCGATTAATGTGAATCTATAATGTTTTGTTTTTCTTATACTAGTTATACTTAGCAATGTATCACAATTCATCAGCAGATATCTACATCAAGTACCCCTTCTTCCCAGTTCTCGTTACAGACATTTTGACTGTAACGAGAACTGGGATTTCCTTGTTGCAGATACACCATCCGTCACGAGATTCGACGTCGGCGCGCACGAGGGAGTTGCGCCATACCACCCAACGAGCGATCCATCCCAAGGACCACCAATCAGCGTAATGGACCACCGGTTGCTGCCACACCTGCCAGGAAGAAAAGCGGACGATTCGATAAGCGGACGCGCCACCTAGATACACGTCATGACCCACAGACCAGCAACTATATTATTTCTTATATTTCATAATATATTGTAATGATACTCCGGCTCATTAACACCGAAAGGCTCCCGAGCCAACCAAATAAAGTCGAAGGGAAAAAAAAAAAAAAGAATAAAAATATATTTCTTCGCGAGCCATCATTCTGCGAAGATAAAATTGAAGCCATCTTCGCCAATAGTTGTAAGCGATCATCGCTATGGTAAGGAATGGTTTGCTGATTCGTTTATTCGTCATTCACTTCATAGCTTCCTCGTGCAGTTCATTCGGTCGTTCGATGAGTAGCAAGGCAAGAACGTATGGATAAGGCATTCGGATAAACACGGATTGGCAGTCGGCTTCATTCGTGGATGAATATCAACAGCAAGTTGAATATAACAGCGAAGAACGATGTGGGACGAATGCAGGTGATTCATATTCACCGTGCTTCGTCGCGATGAAGATTCTGAAGCAACATTGTTTTAACCGAACAAAAGCTTTTCAAATCACCACTTTTTCCAGTACCTATTATTATCGGCCTGTCCTATGATCAGCTGGGTGCATTGAAGACGAGTTTGAGATATTTAATAGTTTTTATTGCTTTTTAAAAAAAGTTCGCTGTTGGGGAAAAACCGACACGCTGTTAAGATGATTGTGTTTATTTGCGATTCATTACAAAAGGCTGGGGATCTTCGTGATACTTCCCTTACACTATTAGCACACTATAGTAAAAACAGAAATACCTTTAATGTGTTTATTTCTTATAAGTCTCTTTAAAAATCAAAAATTGGAATTTTTGCTTATCGGATTCTATAGAAACTTTTGCTATTTCTGAAAAAAGCTCATCAATCCGAATTTCTAGCGTTCTCTTGGTTTGTCATAGATTAACTTTATCACAGTCAAAAGTCTGAACCAGGTAATTTTACTAAGAAGTGTGTGTCCCTTATAAGTGAATGAATCCTATTAGCAGAATACTTGCAAATCTTCTCTTACGAAACAAAAAAGTGACACTGAAGGTTGCAATGATGTGCCTTAGGATTATTTGGAAATATCCATAACACGAAATAATCCTATAGCATAAAATACTCTTGTTTATAACACTACGCTTTCGAACTCTCTTCCCCTGACTATATGAGGAACTACGAAAAGCAAATATCCACACTTTATTACTCCAGCATAGGATAAGGAGCTATGCACTATTAGGGAGAGACCGATACTATTTTTTGAACAACAATGATGCAATATTATCTATAACCTTCCTCAGAATAAAGTACAATTGTAGGGTGAATGACCTATTAGGTTAAAACCCGGTCAATAAAATCAATCAATATAATCTATATAATAATTATTTATCAGAACTGTCTCTATTTTCAGCATAAATAAAAAGAAAAGTTCTACTCTGTCCATCTATTATCAACGATCCAATTATCGCCCCCTGGGTGTGTCAATTTTCACCTCATCGAGAATCAATTTGGTTGAAACGCAATGCCTTACATTCAATTTGCGTCAACTCTAACTACGTATCCAGATCATGGATGCCAACGCATGATTTGTAAAACGTATCATTCTACTTTTCTCAGCCGATCAAAACAAACGTAAACATCACGCACATGAACGAACCAAAGGCGTTGTTTATGTTATAAAGGCTCGCACAGAGTGAAGCCAAATCTACCTATCGAAAATAGTATCATGGCGAAATATTTCAATCGCCCAAATAAATTACATGGAATAGTATTATGAATAAAGTGCTATAAGCCACGAAACAGTAGGTTTGCAATTCACTTCACTGTGTAACTCGGTTGAAGTCACTCAAAGTTACAGCAAAAACTGTGGGTGCCAGGAACAAAGAAGAGGGCCTCATTTTAGGCAGTATTGCGCATTCCTCTGTACGGGACTCTATAATACCACAGACTATAGTAAAAACAAGTTTCACACCAAACATTGCATTGCTCTGACCCGAGTTTTATGTTCAGAGGAAAATAAAATCTCTGAAATCAGCAATCAGTTGAATAAATATTTATACCTGAAATTGGATTATAATATATTTCCTAGTATATGTTTTAGTTTGGCCGCACTGGTGATTCCTTCTTCTGAGCTAAATGCAAAGTTTGTTTTTATTGTGGTAGTGTATTTGAAAAAATCATGGCGATAATATGAGTTAAGTAACCGGGAAACTCTAAGCTTGTTCATTGAGCCTACTCCACGCTTTTCTAAACTTTCTTACTTCAAATCCTTGCTCTCCCTTGAGTACTATGGCTCTTAATATTTGAAAAATACTTCACCTTCCAGTCCCTTGCTAATTATATGTCATTACAATATAAAAAACAGTGAAATAAATATCCGTAAAATCAGACTACGGTCGCACAGTGGCTGGAGGCTGACCAAAAATTTATTTTCAAAATATTGATATTTTATATTTTTCCTCAATTTCTCATGTATTGAATGATGTATGTTCAAAATTTTATGACCATTGGATAAGAACACGATTTTTAACATCAGTTTAAACGTAGCAAAGTCCGGACTTTTTAATGATTTTTATTTCCGAAACCACAATTGCTCTGTTCACTTCAAATGCATGTAGCTCTTTTGATTTTGGTCCGATTTAAGCACAACTAATTTCATTGTGCAGAAGAACGAAAGAACTTGGATAGCGATTAAAATACATTCGGTAAATTTTTTGGAACTATGACTTTTTCGTTTAAATATGTTTGAGGTGGTCAGATGAAAAAAACTTTTTTCACTAATGTATTCTGTACAAATTTCGGAATCATTTCGTTACGGTCACATAGTATACATTCTATGGGTAATTACCTCTACTTTTCGAATATCATGATCTCGTTCTGCTCCTAGGTACGCAAAAAGGTTTAAGGAGATTTTGAAGCTTTGTTGCTGATATGGAGGCGCATGGTGTTTTGCGTAAAATAGTTAGACAATCTACAGTAAACCAAGACGTTATACAATGGATTTAAAGAAGTGGTCTTCATTTTTTATGATATTGCTGACATTGGTGAACAGCATCGGAAAATTTATCATGAAAACGGGTTCATAGTTATAAGAAAGGTTCAACGACACAGTATGGAAAAATGCATTTAATATTTTACAACTTTTGACATCAAAAATGAACTCAGCACCTTAAAAATAGCTTAAATCGTGATTTTCAGCCAAATTAGGTAACATTTGAGGTTTTGTCCGCTTTTGTTTTTAAGATCCGCCACTGTGCGTCGTGCGGTGTATCTTTGCGCACTTTTTACCAATTTTTTTTTTTAATTTTTACGAATTTTAACTGCTTTAATCATACTGGCGGCTCTAGGGAGCAAATTCATTAAATTTTGGTAACAAATGCAATTTCGATTCTTTTAGCAATAAGCAAAGTATTGTTTGTTCTAGGCTACCCACCGTAACTTGTCGTTTACTGTAAAAGTAGTAAGGGAAGGCTGTGGTACCGATAGTACCGGTATCAAAAATCCGAGGAATACCTATCTATTTTGGGTACCGTAATATCGGTTTCGAACTCAATATTGCTCATCTGCAGGACGTTGGGTACTGTCTCGCGTTGACTAATTTCTTGCGTCAGCACAAAATAAGCGAAATACCGGAACTGAATAAAAATAAGTATCGTTATTTTGGTGCCATGCAAAACTTTTGATAAGGAATGTATCTAAACTAGATTTAAAACATGGCGTGAATCAAAATGCCATCGCTTCCAGAAACCTATCCGGTGATAACCGGAATCAAATGACACACTCATGAGAAGAATGCCGCAGTATAAAAAAACATAAATCGCGACATTAAAGTTGTTGTTTGTCCCCGATTCCTTAATCCATCTGGACACTCAGAATTGTTGGTAGACAGGGCACATTTATAGGATATACTGCGACGAGCGAAAATTTGATAACATACTCACGTACGGTAAATGTAATGGTAGCTGTGCCCTTGAGAAACTTTGATAATTTGAGCGGAGAGAGAACTGTTTGTTCAGTTATTTATGCTATCAGACTTTCTATACATGCCCTAGTAATAAGGGTGGGCGAAAATTTATTTTTTCACAAATTGTCGGAACGAAACGAAATTTTTCGCAAACTTGGCGAAACGAAACGTTAAGGAAAACTTCGTTTAAATTCGCAAATTTCGCCGAAATTTTGCGAACATTTTTTGGCTGTTTCGCCCAGCTTGCGAAACTTTTCGAAATTTATCAAAATTCAATTAATTTTAGAGTTGTATAACTGTTTCTTGGTTAAATCGATTTTACACAAAAATGATAACGATTTATCTATTGAAAAATGAACCGATGCATCCGGAGTTATTCTCAATTCTTAAAGCCGACTTGCGATAACCGTACAGATTCCGATAACTGATCGCAGCAACAATTTACCTGATATGTCATGCCCATGGTGCACTAGTGAAAATTTGATTCAAAGTACAGCTTATTCATTTTATACAATTATATCACAGAGAAAAGATGCCCATCTCGAGCGTTAACGGCCTATTCAAAGGTAATTGAGATATCTGCACCAGGTTGACTTATTTACAAATTTAATAACACTAGTTTACAAATTTTGGGGTGGGCTAAGCTAAGCGAAAAGTTTTCGAAATCGAGTTTGTGTCGCTTAACACGAAAACAATTTTCCTTTTTAAAAAAGCTTTGGGTAATCTTTGCATTTATTCGTCAATAATTCGTAAAATAAAATCGGATGAAATAGACTCATAGTTCGAAAGGTAATGATCTACCCTTTCCAAAAATGTGTAACGGTAGATCAAAAAAGGAAATTTATTAAGGTTTCAAGCGACTAAGCTGTAACAAGTATAATTGATGACCATTCTTATTTTTTTATTTAAACGGCGGTCGCTTGTAATCCTATATGTGATTTCATATTATAGGGAAAGAACATGCTTTGAACAGTTTATTGATTGTATTTATCGAGCAATTTTCACATGAAATGTTGACCATGATATTGCTTGTGTGGCCCAGTAAGCTTTGGGCTAACTAGAAAAGATGTAATTGATCTAATAATGTATATGGCTTTTCTTGACTATTTTTACAAATATGCAGTCGCAAATGTTAGAAAAAATTGTTTAATCTTCGATCGCTTACCATGAGTTACAACAATTTTTCATAATATACAAAAGTATTAAAAAGAATTAACTTTCCTTATATTACATGATATTTGAAAAATTTCGCAATAGTTCGCAAATGTTTTCGCCAAAATACAATTTCGTGTTGCGAACAACATCTACTATTGAAATTTCGTTTCGTTTCGTACTGCATAGACCAGAATCGCGTTTCGCCCACCCTTACTTAGTAGTGTGTAGCATTAAACTCGAACTTACAAGCTAGAAATTAAATTCTACTCGATGACGATTTTGAACATTCTATTTCACTGTGCAATATTTAAGCAACGACATTTTCTCAATACTACCGGCACTGAGGGTATGAGAGCCGCGCTACAAGTGTCGGTGTTAGGAACCCTTGTTTATCGATTCGGATGACGAAGTTTTTTTTTTTTTCAAAAAAGATGGACGGATCAAAGTATTAGCTTAGATAACTCGTGGGCCTTTCATCTAGTAAAAGCGTCATATCTGTGGGTGTGATGTCCCGAAACATAATGTTGATGATAGTAAGACTTAAGTAAAATACGCCAAGCGCCCCACGCAGCTCAAGATAATACATCAATTTCAATTTCACGCTCAACATATCTTACGTACTAGGTGCAGTTCTTGCACTTATCGGGAGACAGTGGTATTCAAAACTCCTGATCTGATGTACGTAGCTTGGACTTATAATTTGATATCGTCAGGTCTGGTACTTATTGGTAGGGCTTGTCGCATTCCCATCAGCACCGTTAAGAACACTGTATTTTTAAGATAGAGTTATTCCAGGATACATGACTCGTTGTAATCGATGATCAGTTATAGTACTCATATTGTAGAAAATATGTAAAACACGGTGGTCCGGAGATCGCTCCCAAAAACCGGAGTCTGCGGGTCAAACATAGAGGGGTGGCAACCCTAAGTAGATTCTATGGTGATGAACGAGTTTTGTTCGGTGTTGGGTTGATCTGTTACAAATCCTGCCAGGAACTCCTCAGAAGGAAAAGTTTCAGGATTGAAGGGGTAATAACGGCATCATCTGTTTTTATAAACAATTCCCAACCCATCAATATTAGCATAATATCCGAGTTCACTCAGAAAAAGTTTAGAATTTCACAAATATCAAAGTGCACGTTGATCTACGCTAAATTTACAACTCGGCCAACCTACACCAATGCATCTTATTGAGAACAATCACGATTTACAAAAGCTAACATATATTTCACTGGAAACCGTTATACCATTTTGTTGGGTTTGGAATACCCTTTCCAGTGGTACTACGTCTTTGGAAATCGGATGTTGATTGATTCGCGTTACACAATTAACTCACAAAAACAAAAATATACTTACCAGCGCCGGAAAAAGTACAAACGTGCCCCTGTACAAATGACAACAGAAAAACACCTGAAATATCGTAGGTACATGGGCGATCTAATACTAATACAAGACGTGACAATAAGGGGGGGGGGGGCATTTTTGTTCCAATTTTACGTCAGATTGGTTGGTTGGTTACTACATTTATAGGAAAAGGTTGTCATTATTTTTGACAAATAAAATTATTATCGTTAAAAAAGTAAAAATGTGGGGCAAAGTGAAACAAGTATTTATCATGCATTTACCGGATACGTGGTTGATTAACTTTAACAAAAACACACCATAATCTAAGTTTTTTCAGAAAATGGTTTCATCAAACCTTTCTAAACACCCGTGACATGGAAAAACGGTGCCCTTCATCAATAGAGTGAATTCAAGATACAAAATATTGCCGGCATACAAAAAATTAAGAAGACTCCATTTTCATCAATAAAAATAGCAACACTGTTCGGAAGATTTCGGCAGGGTGAAAATGTGCGAAAAGAAGAATGTCGAAGGAAAAATAAGAAGCCGATTGTCACGTCTTGTCTTAGATCTAATACCCCACCAAAATCTCTATAGATATCGTTACTGCGCATGATAAGCTTTTCATAAAAAACACTAGGCCAACAAACCCTGGTCTTCCCTTTTTTGTTGTAATTTTTCATTTGTTGTTCTCGGGATCAGTAAAATAATATTATGTGTGTTTATCGAAATGAGAAATGACGCTGGAAATGTAGTGTAATGAAATTGAAATTGATGCATATCTGCAGGCAATTTCATTGCCCGATATTGTGACGTCTCGAACGAGACCAAAATTGCCTAGAAGTATACAACTGACTTTTATCGATCTTTTTCAGGAAAATAGTCGGAAATTAAATAGTTAACAGCAGAAGTCTTGGAATAACCACTGAGAACTGACATACAAGTAAAGTTTTCCACTTGTGTAAGAAATAAAACTGTAGCTTTGAAATGACAACATCGAGTAGCAACTTGCCACTGGTCGGCGCTTCGGTCGGCCAGCAATCGCTATACGGGACTTGTGTGAAAACTTGGATACAATGGTGATTCACGCATGCGAACCTGTATGCGACGACGATTTTCAAAGTATTTTAATTTAAATGTTTACACAGGTTTTTCGGGAAAGTTTGTTCTAACTTATTCTCTGTGGAATAACTGGACAAAAATATTCACGGTTTCTAAAAATGTGATCAGTTCAGTTGAAGTTGATTGATTTCATTAATATACAAGGGATTGTTTAAACAGATTGAAACGATGCATAAGAGTTGTATCTCTTTCAATTTGATTTTGAGTTCATAAAAGGTACATTAAATGGCGAAATACTCGATGCCGATAAATGCTACACAGGTTTAGAATATGGTTTCAATGATTTTCGTACGTTACTGAAAAAAAACTCCCATTTGATCAAACTTACCCCAGCGATCAAAAATATCCTGGTTTACGGTAAAGTGCTACTTTCAGCATAAGAAAGGGATGATTACATGTGTATAAAGATGAATAAACGGCTCATTGAAATAAAAAATTGGAAAAGCAACATTCATGGGGTAATTTCGGGAGAGATGCCGCGTCAGGAGAGATGCCGCACTCTCTATATCTCGTACGTGGGGTCACTTTTATACGGTAATATGATATTGTGAGTTTGTCTTTCGAAGAATTATAACTATAGAGATGTAAAATAATCCTTTTTAATTATTCACGATAATTTTATTAATGATTTTGTGTGTTCAGTTGCATCACGGAGTGCCGAAAAGTTTTCAGCACCACATTAAAATTTCGTTTTTTTTTAATTGTTCGATTTTTTTGGTAAATTATGTATCGGTTGAATAGCTGGGACCTTTTAGAAGGCATTCTGATCATGAGCACGATCATCCATAATTTTAGAAGAAAATGGCGTCGTGCGGCATCTCTCCCCTACAATTGGAAGAGATGCCGCATCAAAATTGCGGGTGCGATGCCGCACTCTATGGAAGAGGATGCATAGCTAAAATGTGTTTTTTTCACCTCGTAATGTCATTAAATGATAATTTGCGTCAGATATAGGTTCTTAATATATCCACACACTAACGGACCTAACACAGTGACATATAGGATTATAAGTCTATTTATCTATATATTTAAACGGGCGATATGTATCTAAGTATTAGTTACTTCGGTTTATTCTTTAAAGTTTCAGGCACTAATTTTTGTGAACGCATTGATTTGTAGTGATGTCAATATTGGGATAAAAGCGAAAATTTTAACGAATTGATGCTTTTTCAAGATAAATCTTTCAAGAACATAGATATGTATATCGCTCGTACAAGCATATAGATGAATAGTGCCCTAAATTAAGTTACTCCAACTTAACCGTTACACAAGGTTGAGAAAGAAAAATATTTTTAAAATATTGAATAAAAAAATGTTTCTGGAAATGATAGTACCCCCTTAAGAAAAGTGACGGTGCTAGCCGATTTATAGGTGCAATCAAACTTCATGAAACTCAGCTGAAGACACAAAAATATCAATGAGAACCAAAAAATACTTTTGTTCACCATTTTTCAGTTTTTGAACACGGTGCAGCGTCTCACCCGCACATGCGGTATCTCTCCCGCAATGACCTTTTTTTGTAAAATGTTCATGGAAATTTGATGATTTTTTTTTTTCATTACAAAAACCATTTCACAGTATTTTAGAAACTTGTCGCAATTGATAAAAATGATTTCATCAATTATTGAATGGTTTACTTTGATGCAGGATCGATTTTTAAAAATGTACGGCATCTCTCCCCAAATTACCCTATATCATTGAACAAAGTCATTAAATGTTTTTATAATGCATGCACGATTTTCGTCAATTGTTTGATTTAGATAATGATGATCACACTTTTTATGCCGAAGCTTTACTAATGAGTTGAATTTTAAATCATCAACCCTACCATACATACGTACTTATCGCGGCAAAGTTTCGTTAAGTACAGGCACAGCTGAACTCGTTAGCCCGACAGGATAAAAGTTTAGGAAAACGACAAACACTCCCAATAGGTAAAATAAATAAAAAACCAATTGCAATTAAACGGGTATCGAGTGATTCGCTCGTAAATTTTGTTTAATTTCACCTCTACGGGTGCTTAACGATTTCAGCTCTTATTGCACCATACGGATACCCAGGTCACGACAACTCGGCAGGTACCAACTTTGTACCGGTCGTCCAGAGGAAAGCTAAAAAACGCTTTCAACGTTAGATTGACGATTTTTTATTCCATTCATTAAATTCGATTTGTTTGTTTGCCATTTTACTGCTGCACCGGTGTGACTTTGTGATGGTTCTAAACTCGTTCCGGTTAAATCCGATGGAATCACACACCTATAACATACGTGGCAAGGGCCAATAGTTGCAATCGCTTGTATTTAGTCGGATTTTTAATCGCTGTGACTATTTCTGTCCTTTCGGTACCATTCTCTATTGATTGGATTCAAGATTTATTTATGCCATCTATTGACTGGATACACGATTTATTTATGCCAATTTCTATTTCTATATTGGACTATTGGTTATTGTTGATTGGTTCTGCATTCTTGCTATTATACAACGGAGAAAATGTTGATTAAGTAACGACGATTGAGACTACATTAAAGCATCTTCTTTATTGTCAACCATAGGCACGTAACCAGAGAAAGGGCCAGGAGTCTGAAGCCATTCCAGAAAAAGAAAGAATAGATTGTCATACCAACACAGTATAATTATCAAACAGATTCGCAAGTTGACAGACATACTTCTACTTGCCATAAAATAAAACAAAATTCTCGGCGACTCTTAGCAAACATGTGTTTCATTATTTTTCACTAAATAATATTTATACAATACCAACAGTAATAACACAAAGTTGAAAAAAATTACTGAAAATGATTATTTTTTGGGTGTACATGAAACCCATTGTTGAAGAAGTTTGATCTCCAATATGAACATTTATGATGTATAGCAATGGATATTGAGATAAAATTCATGTTTTTATGCAAAATAATAAGTGTTTTCATTTTAAAAAATTTTGTGATAAGAACTCAAAAATAGTATATAATTGACATTTTTCACTCAAATTAAAAACTAAGTTAGCACAAACAAAGTTTAAATAAAGCTCAATGCGATAAACAACAAATACACCTTTTTAATATATTTTAATAAAATAAAACTATCAATTCAATAAAACAGTGAAAATGTAAATATTTTCAAGTGACTTGTGCCAATGGTTCCGGTTGGAATATTATTGAATGAAACAGATTAAACTATTTTCAAAATCCGGTTGAGGCATTATCGCACGAAAAACTTTTTCCACTGTTTACCCTTTCCAAAAACCAGTAGATTAAAATGACGAAAAAAGGTCGTATTATAAAATAACGGTGATAGCTCAATTGGATATAACAATGGCTCTAAAATACGCATTAACTGTCAAAAATGCTAACCCATGTGGCTAAATTCACTGTCAAGGAAGACCGATAGTGTCAAACGAAAACGTATTTACATTTTTTTTCGAAAATCAATTAAAAATCATAGTTTTAAAAAAAATCAATTAATCAATCATAGAAAATCAATTAAAAATCATAGTTTTAAAGATTGAACATATATATTGTTATATTTTGAAAGATGAGCTCTATGCAATAAAAGAAAATTTTTATTCCTCATTTAATGATCCAATTAATCGGCAACATAATAATTACAATACGTACATAAACACGAAAAATCGTCGACGTTATCAAATCGGAACATAAAAGAGTAGCCGACCATCGTAAACGAAGAGTGACTGACTGAATTCTTATAGCTAGCAATTTTATAATGTAATCAAATTTTCTCAATGTTCACATATTGCTATTGAGGGGTTCCATGAGAAATCGGCCGACCACCAAATATGACCATCGCCCATATGAACGAAGCTTTGCAGTGGTGTTCAGCTTATGAATCTCCATATTTTTCTCTGACAATTGCAATATTTTGATGCAAGAGAAATTTTTCAAAAGGACGTAGACGTTCTTAAAATTTTTACTCAATTACTGTATTTTCAACAGCAAAATTATCTCAGGGGAATGAATACTTCTGTAGGTATGTATGTATGTATGTATGTAGGTAGCCACGAAAAAAGATACACTGAACAAAAAGTTGTGTCATTTTTCAGAAAAAAATAACATCATTTTTTGACGTAGGACTACGTCTTTGTTTTCGATATAGAGGTGCACGTTGCAAATTCTACAAAAATGGTATGTAACGAAAAGTGGTCCAATTTTAAACGCATATAATTCAGCCATCTGACGATAAGTTTTCAATTTTTTTTGCGCATATCGCCCCGAAATACTTCTATGAATGGATTCCAATTGATAAACCCAAAGATTTTTGATATCATGGCATTAAAAATTGAAATAATGAACAACCTAGTCAAAATATCGCGCATTTACACACAGAAGATAGCGCTTCCCTAGTCCAGCACGACAGACCTAACGCGCTACGCTTCTATGAATGACGTCATCATCGACTATTTAAACGGACGGATTTCGCCAGAGCAGCTCAGTTGCCTGTTGAACAGCAGGCGAAGCCGATCACCGCGCTGTGTGTTTTCACAGCCAGTGTAGCTGAGTTAGAAGTCCGTTACACTGCCTGTGGAGGTACGCTACCCAGTGAATGCGACTGAGCTTTTCCGTTCAACAACTATGCTATCTTTTGTGTTGTGCTCGTTTCCAGCACACTTTTATGTATAATTATTCGTACACAAAATAGTTTGTACATGCGAGCTCCATTTGCAAACACGGTTAACATAGTGTCGTGTTAGTTGTCTCTTTCGCTCTACCCATCATCATCAGCGTTGATTCATTTTGCTTTGTGCGCTTGGGTTTAATGTTTTGAGGCGAATGTGTAGGTAGGTAGATCCAGTGCTGTGCAATCTCACGAAGGTCTTTGTTTTGTGACGGTAAATATGAAGTGACCGTATCACCACAAAAATGACGGTTATTTCATTTCCATTTTCCTCGGATAGTGCTTCAGTTAACTATCTCTCACAGAAGCCGTGCGAGAGAGAACGCATTGAAATGAGAGACAGATTGAGTACCATTTATTTTGGATTGGTATGGTAAACTAAATATTATCAGTGTATTGTATTCAGGCAGCATGCGGTGCTTTGTTGATTTTTTCTCCACCTTTCAGTTTCTTTTATGCATAGCTATTTATGTGAAACCGCCTGTTTGTTAATTCCAGCTCGTTGTTTCTAATAAGATGACCGTCATAACCGTATTTATATTGTTAATTAAACGACGGTCAATTTCCCTTCCTCTCAATAATGATTCCAATGAGTGAGAGATTCAGAAGCGAACCGTCTGACTGTTGTCAATTCATTGGAATGAGAACCGTAACTCAAAAAGCATCGCTAGCTAGACAAAAGAAAATGAAACGGTTAGCAGTTAAAGCAGTATTAACTGCTAACCGTTTCATTTTCTTTTGTCTAGCTGGTTTGCCATCAGTACCGTGAGGGAGCTCAGCACTGGGTAGATCTAATTTGTTACTAAATTGCACAACGAAAGTTTATTATTTACGTTCGATCAATTCATTGATTCATTTCCCCATCACGTGATTCATTTCCACTCAGCCTATAGTATTTTGATTCTACTAATAGGTACATACTACAAAGCCTATTTACGAATGAATACACTGGCCCTTGAAAAATCGTTGCAAAAACGCATCTTGTCCATATATAAAATTGTTTTCGATTCTTGTATATTTATTAGTTTCGATATATGATTAAGACCACTGCATTCGCTATATTTGTATGCGTACTTTAGGAAAGTTACAATAATGGCAAAATATAACTAGAATGCTTGGTCTATACATGAAATGTGATTATATTGTCTAAAATTTTATTTTTCTTCACTGGTCCGGGTTTTTTACCACACACAATCGAAAACTTTTTACAAGCTAATCTTATTCTATAAAAATTTAGTTCCAGATATTAGTTCGGTCACAGTTTTCTGTCTTCTTTCTTCAGATCTTCTTTAATAAGTTTAATCGGATTCGATCACCTACTACAAAAGAAATGACCTGATAACCAAGAAGGTTTGGTTCAATATGTAATATTCGATGTTGATTGGTTGTGATTAAACCATACGCAAGAAATATGTTTGATTTATTATTACTATAAATATACTAAGAAATTAAATATTTTACATTAAGTAGTATAGTCCTACGTCTACAGCTCGTGCAACCCCATAGGGCTGCCCCTTGTAGTTTTATTCAGCAGATTTCGATAAATTGGAACCACCCTAGCTAAATCGTTATTAAGGACTACCCTAGGAAACCAAAATGTTTCTGTTCCCTTACGAAGTATCTGTTTTGAAAAGATAATAAAATTCAATTTTGCGAAATTTAAATAAAAACTTTTAGAACCACCCTAGGCTGTCTAATTTTCATTTTAGGCTGTTCGCAATGCTGTGATGTAAATTTGTTTCAAAGTGACAAGCCGTCGGATAATTTGGATCTGTCAAAATACATCTAGAACACGGTGTTCCCAATGCGATGAATTATTAATTATAAGTTATTGTTTATAACTTATATGACACATTTTTTTTCTGTTGTCAATCGTCACACATACTAATGAAAAATATTTAAAACAATGTTTCATTTGTGTTTCAAAATTGTGGCAAATTTAAAATAGAGCTGTTTTAAATCTGATCCAAAAAAGTGCTCGAAAAATAGAACTGCATCTCAGCATTGCGATCGATCTGCTTTAGTTGGTGATGTGAAATAGAACAGCCCATATAGAATACATCAGCGTTGCGAGCAGCCATAGCGTCCAAAATTAATCAAAATCGAGTTCAGCGCACCAAAATTACCTTTGGATAATATTTTCAGTTATTTTAAACTACTTTTGAGGTTTTGTCCAGATTTTGTATGGAGGGGATCCACTGTGCTGTGGATTGAAGTGAACGTTAAAAGTATACATCAAAAACGATAAATGAACAAGTTAGTTCTAGTTAAAATCGGTTGTGTCACTGGAGCCGGAATACTAACTAGAACCAGCCAAAATTCCGGTTAATTTTTCGGCTGAACTTTACTGGGTATTGACAGTGGCGTAGCCCGAAATTTGGTTTGAGTGGGGGGATGGTTTGATGAAAATGCGTAAATTTAATGTAAATTTGATGAGTTAGTAGTAGTTCAGAAACAAAATTAGACTCACAGATGTTTTATATAATTTCTTTTATAGTATTTCAATGAAGTCAAAAAATGGAAATGCAAAGTACACTTTTAAAGTGTAATAAATGTTCAAAAACTTTTCTAACGGTCAAGATCAGATAATTTCGAAACTATCTCATTTGAAGGTTTAACAACCTCGAAGAAGCTTTCCAACATAAAAAAGCGCATCTTTTAACATAACAATTTTGGTAAAAAAAATCTAGAGGTAATTATGCAGAAGTAGCTCTACAAAAATAGTAAGAGAGTTGATGTATTCTGCAAAGTTGTTGATAAAGTCATTTTAAACAACTTTATTGAAAATATCGAGATATAAAACGGTATAAAAGAAATTTCCTTAAAGCCAGTTCTTTTAAATAAAGCTTTTTTGTAAGCTTCAGAGGCCTTGAACATAATGTGAATTTTATTTTTTTTTTTTTTTATTCATTTCGTTTATTTGATAGGCACAAATGCGTTAGCTTGGCGGTGCCAAATGCTTTTGTTTTTACATTTTGGATATCTTAAAACTAGGAGGTTACAATGTTGAAATATTTTTTTTTACAAAGGAAAAAAAATTACAGCTATCTTAAGACTAGAAATAAGATTCAATATACAAGAGAGGGCCAAAAGATTTTTTTTTTATGAAAAAATTTAAAACAAGGGATTCACTTTGATATACAAGAGAGGGAGTAATAGTATTTTACGAAATATTTTACGGTTATCGTAAAACTAACAATGTAGTTTAGTACACAAAAGGGGGAACAAATTTATGAGAAATTTCACAGAAATCTTAAAACTAGGGATTAAATTCTATTTACAAAATGGAGGACAAGAGTTTCAATAAAGAGTAAAAATTAAAGCTATCTTAAAACTAGGAATACAGAATACTAATTTGAATTTTTTAACTAAAACTTATGCTTGGTCAAGATATTCAGAGGGTGGCTTATTTCCGCATTAGTGTAGCAGCAGTTGTATCAAGGACAGGGGAGAGACAGGGAAAGAAGAGCAAAACTTGCAACTTTCGCTCGAACGGGGGGGGGGGGAAGGGGGATCAGCGAAGCAAATTTGCGCCTCAGTCTAGTAAGTCGTCGAGTACCGGATTGGCGGATGGTATTCTTCGGACCCGCGGGGAATCCTTCAAAAGTCATCGGACCTCGAGTCGCTCTCGCTTCACTTTCCTTCTATGCAGGCGTAGTGGTAAGGGCGACGGCGGTTACAAAGTGGCACTCTGGAGCTGATCGGTTCCACAAGGCAGGAGGAAACTCTAAAAACGAGAAATAAAAGAGAGGGGCTAAATTGGGATATTTATCGTTTTTATGAAGGTATAAATAAGGGACATATAGGGGAAATCACGAGTTGCCAGCATATCTCGGACTGGTACATTGGGTGGTCTACCTCGGGCCCGAAGGGATTCCTTTAACTGAGACCTGGCGTCACAATACCCGGCGCATACCCAGACAACGTGTTCGATGTCGTGATAGCCCTCGTCACAAGCGCACAGACTACTCTCCGCAAGCCCAATACGCCGCAAATGCGCATCCATGGTGTAGTGATTGGACATAAGTCGGGACATTACGCGAATAAAATCCCGACCCACATCCATCCCCCCGAACCAAGGCTTCGTTGATACCTTTGGGATAATCGAATGTAGCCATCGTCCAAGTTCCCCGTTGCTCCACGAGGTTTGCCAACTGTTGAGCGTCCTCTGACGACAAATACTAAAAAATTCGTTGAAGCAGATTGGTCTTTCGTATATGTCACCATTTAATGCGCCCGCCTTTGCTAATGAGTCGGCCTTTTCATTGCCCGGGATAGAACAATGAGAGGGGACCCAAACAAAGGTAATCTGATAAGATTTTTCAGATAACGTACACAAGGACTCCTGTATCATCCCCAGAAAATACGGGAGTTGCTTTTTAGGCTTCACCGCACGAAGAGCCTCGATAGAGCTGAGGCTGTCCGAAACGATGAAGTAGTGATCTGTGGGCAGAGTGTCGATGATCCCAAGGGTGTACTGAATTGCAGCTAACTCTGCGACGTAAACTGAAGCGGGATCATTGAGCTTGAATGAAGCGGTGATAGTATTGTTGAAGATACCGAAGCCAGTGGACCCATCGAGATTTGATCCGTCAGTGTAAAACATTTTGTCGCAGTCGACTTCTCGGAATTTATTATAAAATATATTGGGGATCACCTGCGGGCGTATATGGTCCGGGATTCCACGAATCTCTTCCTTCATGGATGTGTCGAAGAATACAGTAGAATCAGAAGTATCTAGGAAACGGACACGGTTGGGATTGTACGAAGAAGGATTGATGCTCTGTGCCATGTAGTCGAAGTACAAGGACATAAAACGGGTTTGAGAATTAAGCTCGACGAGCCTCTCGAAGTTTTCAATCACCAACGGGTTCAGAATGTCGCATCGGATGAGCAATCGATATGAGAGTTCCCAAAATCGATTTTTTAGCGGAAGAACGCCCGCCAGCACTTCGAGACTCATCGTATGGGTCGAGTGCATGCAACCCAAGGCAATGCGCAAGCAACGATACTGGATTCTCTCCAGTTTGATGAAGTGTATGTTCGCAGCGGAGCGGAAACAGAAACACCCGTACTCCATCACCGACAATATCGTTGTTTGGTACAACCTGATCAGGTCTCCTGGGTGAGCACCCCACCATGTTCCAGTTATTGTTCGGAGAAAATTGATCCTTTGTTGGCATTTCTGTTTCAGATACCTAATGTGACATCCCCAGGTACCTTTGGAGTCGAACCAGACCCCGAGATATTTAAATGTGAAAACCTGGTTGATCGTTGCACCCATTAATAGAAGCTGGAGTTGCGCCGGCTCACGCTTCCTAGAAAAAACAACCAACTCAGTTTTCTCCGTGGAGAACTCAATACCCAGCTGAAGAGCCCAAGCAGACAAATTGTCCAAGGTATTTTGTAATGGTCCTTGCAAGTCGGCAGCTTTGGGCCCTGTAACAGAGACCACCCCGTCGTCTGCAAGTTGCCTTAGCGTGCATGAATTGGCAAGACAATCGTCAATGTCATTCACGTAAAAATTGTAGAGCAGGGGACTTAGACATGAGCCCTGGGGAAGACCCATGTAGCTAAATCGCGATGTTGTTAAATCGTCATGCGAAAAGTGCATGTGCTTTTCAGACAACAGGTTTAGCAAAAAGTTATTTAAAATTGGTGAAAGACCATGCTGGTGCAGCTTCTTTGACAGAATGTTGATAGAAACTGAGTCAAAAGCCCCCTTAATATCCAAGAAGACTGATGCCATCTGCTCTTTGTTAGCATAGGCCATTTGGATTTCTGTAGAAAGCAACGCAAGGCAATCGTTCGTCCCTTTGCCTTTGCGGAAGCCAAATTGTGTATCTGACAGTAAGCCATTTGCTTCAACCCAATTGTCGAGGCGAAACAAGATCATTTTCTCGAACAACTTCCGAATACAGGACAGCATTGCAATCGGCCGATACGAGTTGTGGTCGGAGGCTGGTTTTCCTGGTTTTTGGATGGCGATGACCTTCACTTGCCTCCATTCATAAGGGACAATGTTACCCTCAAGAAACTTGTTAAATAAATTCAACAAGCGCCTTTTTGCAGTGTCAGGCAGATTCTTCAGCAAGTTGAATTTGATTCTGTCTAACCCTGGGGCGTTATTGTTGCACGATAAGAGAGCAAGTGAGAACTCCACCATTGAAAACGGTGTTTCGTTCGCGGTATCGTGAGGAGACGCGGCGCGGCACGTTTTCTGTACCGGGACAGAGTCCGGACAGATCTTCTTGGCGAAAGCGAATATCCAACGGTTTGAATATTCCACGTTCTCGTTGGTACTATTACGGTTACGCATACGTCGAGCCGTACCCCAAAGAGTGCTCATCGCTGTTTCTCTCGTTAACCCGTCGACGAACCGGCGCCAATAACTGCGTTTTTTGGCTTTCATTAGACTCTTCATTCGCCTTTCTAACGACGCGTACTGTTGATAGCTAGCGGGTAACCCGTCTTCCCGGAAGGCCTTATATGCAGTGGACTTTTCCGCGTACAGCTCTGAGCACTCTTTATCCCACCACAGGGTGGGAGACCGTCCATGGGTATTCGCGCTGGGTACTGGTTTAGTCTGAGCTTGATTCGCACTGTCGAGAATCAAGCCAGCCAAAAACCTGTACTCTTCCTCCGGAGGAAGTTCTTGAGTGGATTCGATTTTAACGGATATCGCGGTCGCGTAACTCTTCCAATCAATGTTCCGTGTGAGGTCATACGAGACATTGATTGTTTCCGATGGTCTTGAACCGTTAGCAATTGAAATCACAATAGGCAAATGATCGCTACCGTGGGGATCAGGGATCACCTTCCACATGCAATCTAACTGTAGCGATGTCGAGCAAAGCGACAAATCCAACGCGCTTGCGCGTGCTGGTGGTGTAGGAATCCGCGTCATTTCTCCCGTGTTTAAGATGGTCATGTTGAAATTATCGCAAAGATCTTGGATTAATGTTGATCTATTATCATCATGAAGACAGCCCCATACCGTACCGTGCGAGTTAAAGTCTCCCAGAACTAGCCGCGGTGCCGGTAAGGATTCCGTGATATTACAAAGCGTTCGGTGCCCTACCGAGGCTCTAGGAGGAATGTAGATGGAAGCAATGCAAAGGTCTTTACCTTTGATTAGAACTTGGCAAGCGACAATTTCAATGCCTGGTGTCGAAGGGAGGTTAATTCGGTTGAAAGAATAGCACTTTTTGATCCCCAAAAGTACTCCTCCATAGGGGTTTTCTCGATCCAGACGAATTATATTAAAGTTGTGGAAGTTGAGATTTATATCGGAAGTTAACCAAGTTTCACATAATGCGAAAGCATCACATTTTAAACTATTTAGTAAAAATTTAAAGGAATCGATTTTCGGGAGGATACTTCTGCTGTTCCACTGTAGAACAGTGATCGAATCGGTGACCTCGTTCGATGACTTAGCCATCGAAGGATACGATCGCTGCAAGGAGGGGCCATTTAGTAGTCAACTGCTTCAAAAATGTTTGCACTATAGGGAGAAAACGTAACAGAAGGCTTTTGAGAGGATCAGTAACATTGAAAGCTGTGAAAATTAAGTCCACTATGTCAGAAAATTTCATTAGTCCGCTACTGGACTGAGTATCTGTTTGAAAAAAGGGGACACTTGGGGTTTTTGATGTCCCTGGAAGTGGTGGGTACTCCTTGTTAGAATTAATATTTCCAAGTCCTGGAGCAAATTGCTTCGGCTTTTGTGCATCACTTCCGTTGGATTTATTGATTGTAGTTGGCGCACTCTGAGTGGACGACACCTTGGCACCCTTACGAGGCAACGTAGGGGAGGCTGGATTTCTCCTCTTCCTGGATTCCCCTGGGTTAACCAAAGATGTTCCCTCTCGTGGGTCGTCAGATTCTTGCTCAACGTTAGCCAAACCAGCATAGGGATTTTCGGACAGGACAGATGGCGAAGCATTCTTTAGCATTTCTGCATAAGAACGCCTTGAGCGTTCCTTAAGGGAGCGCTTAATTTTATCCCCGCGCTGCTTGTACGCAGGACATGATTTAAGAGCATGTGAAGGGCCCCCGCAGCAAATACACTTTTCAGTTTCTTTGTCGCAAGAGTCATCCTCATGCTCTCCTTCGCATTTGCCGCATCGTTTCTTATTTCCACAATATGTGGCTGTGTGGCCCAACTGCTTGCAATTGCTGCAGCTCATGACCCGCGGTACAAACAGGCGAACTGGTAGGCGAACCCTGTCAAGGAGGATGTAGTTGGGAAGAGAGGACCCGGCGAATGTCACCCGAAGCGAGCCTGATAGAGAGTAGGTAGTCTTACCTCCCTCGGTGTTTGCGGTATACAATTGTTTGCATTCTAAGATCTTAATCTGTTCAAGAGAGGGGTCCTTAAAGCAGCCAACCCCGTGCTCCAACAGTTCTTCGCATTTCAGGCCCGGTTCGGACACTACCCCATCGATTTCACAGGCCACACAAGGCACGTACGCTTTAAATTCCCGCGTAAAGCGCTCACAGCAAGCAATCGCGTTTGCCTGGTCGAGATCACTCACTAGAACACGTATCTTGTTTGCCCGAACACGTGTTATCTGAGTTACGGCCGGGTAATTAGCAGTCAGATCTCGAGAAAGTTTTAATATATTAACCGGTTTCTCTCCGGTCCGAAAATATACCACCAATGTCCCAGAGGAACCTTCTGGGTACTGCTTTATACGGGGAGCAATGCGAGTATTAGGGGGATCAGGGACTTCCATGATTACATCAGATGGTATTTCGCCCTCGGCCATTTAAGCACGAGGGCAGAGCGTTATATAAACGGGAATGTGTCTTATTATTTGATTACAAGGTAGAATAAAAGTAGGGAAAAGGAAAGAAAGCAAACGAGGAAAAAAATAAAGCAAAACTTATCTGCAAACAACGTCGATTGTTCCGCACCAGCGAAAACAATGTACTGGATTTACTGCCGGCACCAGCAGAACGGCAGCTACCGAACGAACAAAGGATGACCTTCACTCACTTTACACACCGAACACCACTGTGAAATATAACGATCCGTTCCGTTCAAAGGTTGGGAGACGTATGATGATGTGAATTTTATTGTTTATATACAGCAGAAGAGATTTATCAATTACAGTGATATCCAAATATTATATATTAACAATATTAACACTCCTGTAAATCCAATACGAATCATAAAGGACCTAAATGTAACGCCATCTGTAGATGAAAAAGGATTTCAATCTTAATAAACAGTCATTCTGTGATTAGCGTGCGCCTTAAAATGAAGTGTCAATCCGCGTCCACGAGATAGAAGGCAAGGTGGGCAAAACTGCCGGTTGGTATATGGTCTGAAACATAAAATATGTTGCCGGGCTCGCGCAACATAAGAATCAATAGATGGACAAAATAACTGATGGAGCTCAGTGCTGCCCGTGTTGTATTTCGGGAGTTTATCGGTGTAATTTATTTTTGCGTCACCTGCATTTTAGGGTTACTGCTTTAAACTAGAACAATCTTCTCCAGTTGTGTCAAAAAAATTATTCGAAATACGTGCACGTAAGCAGATGATCAAATTTCCAGCATTTTCACCAGGGAATATTTTTTTGTTGCCTTTTTCCTGTAGATTGTGTATCAACGAGCTCCGGTCAGACTGCGCTATGATCGATATCTCAAGTGGATATTATAATGCATTCATTAGAACGATGTCATGTAGCTTTCTTCTACTAGAGAGATAATAAACTCAAAATATATTTCTCCCCGATTGAGAAATGTCGTAATGTATTGTAATGTACTGAGAACTGTCATTAAGTATGACAAAATTTACAGTGTACTAGTAACCTTTTGTGCCATGGTAGCGCAAGTGTGGTGTCTTTTAAGAAATACGGAAGAGGACTATTTATTATTTTATATTTGGTATAACTTGTTTTTAAGATTTTCTTTCACACATTGTCTAATATATTTCGATATCCTGAGTACACGAAGTATTCATGTCTTCAACAAAATCAGTTGAGGAATATCTTCAACAAAGTTTTTTTATTTCGATTATAGAGGCTGTAACCTTAGGGTCATTCGGCTCTTTTTCCATGTAAGAAAAATTTCTAATCTTATGTGCGAGGTTTAGGAATTGAATCCAGGTAAGCTGCGTACAAGGCAATCAACTTACCAACTACGCTTAACCCGCCCAATTCAACAAAATTGTTTGAAATAGCATTTTCGTAAACTTTGCTGAAGACATTAAATCTCGAACTAAACTTGTTTGAAAAATACGTACTTTATAATTATCTCTAGGAGGATTAACCACCAATGTTATTTTATTACAAGAGGTGCTAATTTATGTTTTATTCATTTTTTTTATAAAATTTGCACCATTAATAGCCACTAACTTGAAATATTTTGAAATTTTTATTATTTTCAATCCTGCTTAGAGGACTTATATAATTGATACAGACAAACGGAAAACGTAATTTTTCATCATGTTTCTTTTACTTTTCAAAATATTATTATCGTCGTTGATCGAATTGAGTTTTTGTTTCAACTCTACGCATACTCAAAAAAAATTAATGAATATTAAAATGTACGCAATTTTTCGGTGTGCATGTTTATGTTTATAAACAATCAACCTAATCAAACTTTGTTTCTCATTCGAAGCATTGTCCCTAATCCATATTTCGAGAGATCTCTTCAAAAAAGAGCTTATGACAATTTGACAACTATGGGAGCTCGGCTAAGAGATTAGTTACAATATCCAATTCCCACAATTTTCCAAAAGTCCTCAGAATGCTTAGGTAGTAGGTACTCAATATAGTGATAGGACAATATACGTCCAAAATTACTATTGTAAATTATTCAGCATCAAGTATTTTTTCAATTAAATTAATTTTGGTTTTAGGGGCGGGGGAGGCTAACCACCAACTGCCTCCCCCCCGTTGCTACGCCACTGGGAATTGGTAGTAATGTGCACGCATGACATCACTTTCATGTTTGTTTCATGTTAAAAAGCAAAACAAATGATTTTTCTTTGAATTTCACATGGAAATCCATTAAAACGCATTTCATGTGGTCATTCAAATTATATCCAAACAAATTCCTCGTGAATATGACATATTTTCCCGTTAAATGTTGATTGCCATGCTATTGAGTCTTAAAGTATGAACTTTTCACATGACTTTCGCATGAAAAGCATGTGTATTTCTACATGTAAAACAATTGATTTGACCGATTCTTCTGCCAATTAAATCTATAGATAAAAACGAAATGATAGTTACGTGTAATTCATTTGGAAATTTTCTTATGGTGATATGCTTTTCACACAATGTGTGCATGAATTTCACTTGAAAACAATATTTCCCACACGCGAATGGATATTCAAATGTCAACTGTGTGTATTTCATGTGTTGGAGGATTGAAATAATTCAATAGATTTCCACATGATGTTAACGTGCTTAGTTTTTTCGGTGTACGAAGCAAAATCCTGACTACGGGCCCATCTATTCAACTCGCCCAAATAGATAATATAATTTTTGAATAATCTTTTTACCATAAAAAACTTGTAGCTATCATGTTCTTCACATAATTTGCGGTGATAGTCGCTGTCAAGAATCATACCATCAATTTGAAATCGACCATTGATCAAATTGCGATCGATTTTTGCATCCCAAATTGTCTCCAATTCGGCAAAAGCAATCAATATTTATGTGCATACATTTTGATGATGCAAACCATAGCGATACCAGCGAAAAAAGAGAAAGGCAATTTTCACATTTTCCTATGGATCCTATGGAGAACCTCCCACGTCATAGTGCAGTGTTTCGCGTGCTGTCGTCGGTCTGATGACATTAGAATTTTTATGGAATTTTGATGACACAATTCAAAATATATATTTTTACGACCAACGTCACTTTTGTCCTTCTGCCTTGAAAATAATCTGTCGTCTCCATCCAGTGTCTTTTCGGAGCACCTCGCTTGGATAACTTATACGACACCGCTGATCTAAGCAATGTTGTAAACAGTTTTACCTGAAATTTACTGAATCTTCGGGACGAGGATCTGACCCGTACGTGAATCGTCTGGTGGTGTTCGGGTCTCCTTGATAACGATGATGATGATGGTCGTGGCGGATTGAAGGAGGACCAAGGCTACCTACTGCAAAAACGAAATATTGAATATATTAAAGGTGGTGAAAAATGGTTTACTGTTTCGAGTTCTTTTTCTATCAAAACTAATTGTCAGTGTTTTAGTAATAATAAATCAATTAAGATTTTCATTTTACATATTGTCACTACCTTTTCGGTCTTTTTTCTTGGGCGTCGACGGTTGACGAAGATGCATGCGCACATTATTTGTGAGATATAAACAGCTACGTAACATACGTTTTACGACCACTTTTCCGTTGTTTGTTAGGCGAATAATAATGACTTTTTCGCTTTTTCGCCAGCTTGACGTCCATCCAGGACCGCCGTTTGTAGGCTGGTTGCAATGAAGGTGGTTCGTAAAAGTTTCCGTTCGTAAAGCGATAGCAATAAGGTCAAAACCATTCGGGGCCATTTCCCTCGGTTGGCTCTAAGAAAACATATACCTCACAAAGTTCCCGCTGTCAACATTGGGAGCTTTTTTATGTACGCTATCCTGAGACACGACTCGGTCGTATAAATTTCTTTATTAAACTTTGAAGTTTTTGTTTTCCCTGGGCGGCACTGCAACATCCTTAGGTATTATGTTACATAGAGGACCAACTAAGGACTGGCTTGTCTTTCTGGTTGAATAGATGGGCGATGCTAATCGACATGCGATGTCGGTTACCTTGTTACATGTTGCATGTCTTTCCAGGCTGCCACCGCACATAGCAAGCCGCAGCCCACAGTACCTACCAAAAAATGGTACATTGTCAATCAACTACCGAAACCGTACCATGTCGTGCCGGCTGTCGATTTCGGTTTGCGATATCGTCTCGTAAAATCATAAACTCAATTACACAGCAGTTTAACTTGTTTAATTGGAAATTTTACGACAGTCAATCATGATATGTTAAAATTTACTGGTTAAGTTTAATTTGATTCCAGGAACTCAAACCTCGAGATTCCTTGGAGTGTTTCTGACTCAATACGCCACATAATTGATTTTTTAACTAGTTAGCAAGTTCAGGAACTATAGAAGAGTTAATGACACAATTTTAGTTTTCTATCAACTAAAATGTAGATTTTACGGTATACACTAACAAAAGTTTGGAATCGCTTTAATAAGTATTACATCATACACCCATATTAAATGTTACAACACCACCCGTAAAGTTTAGCATCACTTAGGAAAGGGTGAATTCACGATGCTGTATTTCGACAACTTGTTTATCTACATATTTGCTAAAGCACGTTAACATTTGCTATGGGATTTGCGTTTCGACTTCGTCGCATCAGAATCCGACACTACCTTAGTGACAGGGATAAGCTAACGCAGGATTGACGCTAGCTCCAAAAAAATAAAACACTATTTGTGTTTCTGAGCGAACCCCCAGTCCTGCGTGATGTCCCACAAAAAAAGGAGTTCTGATTAAGATGATGACAATTCATGAAATCAAAAATTGGTTTGGCTTAGCATGCCAATGCAATGCAATGCAAGATCCAAAAACACATCATTTTCTTCTATCATACACAGTTTTCGCTTTATTGACATTTCAATACGTCTTTCATATAGCACAATTTTCACAATCAGTTTTGAGTGCCCGAAGATATTTAAAAATTTCTTTTCTGTTGGCCCCCATTTCAGCGTGAACAAAATTTTAAGTTAAAACTTTAAATTCCGTTTTTCCGAAGAAAAAATCTTTTGTTTTCGATTTTATATAGTATCCTCAATGATCCGTCACGTTACAACTAAAATCTGTCACGTTTCAGTTGTGTATTCTATTGAAGGAAGAATAGCAGTCAATACAGTCGTACACAAAACGTCATTGATCCGAGAACTGAGTATTTACAGAAAATTTCATATTTATATTGAAGAACGTTTTTAATCCACCGAATAGTGTGATGAGACATTTCCAATAACCCTAATTACTCTTTTCGGATATTATATCGATTGAGATCATTTTGAACTTGATAGTTCGCGCCGTTTTTGATGACACGTACTGCATGGGACAGTGGCAGGATTCAGAGAATTGCTAAAATCAGCATAGGGCAACATCAGTGCTAGAAATCTCAAAAACTAAACCAACTAAACCAAATCAATGGAAAAGCGGAAAAATGGCTCATAAAATAGACGGACAAACGAATTATTACTAATGCTCTGATAAGGGGGGCGTCTGGTTAAAAGTTCTCAAACCAAAAGTTATTTAGTTTTACGATTTTGAAGGCAAGGCAGCAATCGATCTTATGTGTAATATTAAAATTTATTTATACATTTATTGTGTTCGAAAAAAAATATTTTTGGTCACGCAGGGCCACACATGCCAGTGTTCCAGGAGTAAACAATGCTTCGAATGGGAAGAGCAGTTTGATGTTTATAAACGGTGTTGCTCACCGAAAGATTGCATACAATTCAATATTTTTTAAAATGTATTTTTTTGAGAATGCGTAGAGTTGAGACAAAAACTCAGTGTGATTAACAACAACACAGCATTTACATATTTCAGCGCGTTCTTTTGGTGTAAATCGACTCATAGGTAAAATGGCACTAAATGACGTTTTAGAATTGTGTTTATCTGTCAAAATCGGCTGGAAATTTTACGGTCAAGAACACATTATTGCGAAACTGTCAACTCTGGATGGTTGGTATCTTTGAAGAATATTACAGCCTAAAGCCCCACCTCATCTAATAAAATAATTTTAGCAGTCAATCCGCCGAGACGAGACATGATTATTACAAATTTACTTTTCAAACAAATTTAGCTGGACATTTAATGTCTTCAGCAAAGTTTTCGAAAATTCTACTTCAAACCATTTTATTGAATGAAGCGGGCATAGAGTAGTTGTCCAGTCGATTGCATTGTATGCAGCTCACCTGGGTTCGATTCCCAACCCCCGTACGTCAGGTTAGAAATTTTTCTAACCAAAAAAAGAACCGAAAAACGTTAAGATTAAAGCCTATATAATCAAAATGAAATAAAAACTTTGTTGAAGACATTCCATTACTAATTTTGTTTGAGGTGTGAATATTCCGTGTATTCGAAATATCGGAATATTTATTATATCGTCGCTGTTATGCGATCTTATGACAAGTGCCATTTTGGGGTAAACTGAGTTAGATATGACACTTTACAAGTCTGAAAAATCTCTAAAATGTGGCGTTTTCAGAATTTTGACATTCTGTTTGGTTGCTGAATATAGCGGTAAACGTGCTGCAAAATTGTGAACTTCTTTCTTGAAATGACTGTGTCGTAGGATTGGCTCAAGTTATCTTGATGTTTTAGTTGTTTTTCTGTGTTAAAAATATCTGAGAAACACAATACATTTACATTTTGAAAATAAAAATAAACAAATTGAGAGAAAAATATAGTTTTTGTTTTTAACTGCAAATATAGCATATTAAGCAACACTGTAACCATAAATTAGTATTGTTCTAGATTCTCCGACTAATTTCCTTCAAAATTCATCTCACCGATTGTTTATAGACCAAATTATACCAAAGATATGAATAAAAGTTAACAACTGATCTTCGTAATAATGGAGAGATTAATACACAAGAGATAGAAGCATCAATTGTCTTCTCTGAATTGTTTCTACTATTTATAAGTTTCAAGATACTCAATCTCAAACGCTACAAATCTTTTTTCTCGATATGTACAAAATTACGCTTTTCATAAGATATCACAACATCGACGATATGTGAAAGAAAACCATTAAAACAGGTTATTCTGATATTACTGTAATTGATAAATCTCATCTGCTGTGCATAAACAAAATAATTCACATTCTATTGAAGGTAGTCTCTAAAACTTACAGTAAAATAAACTATTGAAATGAACTGGCTGTAAGAAAATTTGTTAAATATCGTTTGGGATCATCCATAAATGACGTAGCATTATATGGGGGAGGGGGGAGTTTTGTATTTTGTTATGATGTGTGACGACAGGGGTAGGGGGTCATGTCATGCTACGTAGCTTTACCCGTTTCATCTAACTAACATCGTTTTTTTATTTTTTATATTTTTTCACGGGGTCAAGGGGCGGGAGGTTTGCCTTCAAGCTACGTAATTGCCAGGGGGGTATTTAGGGGTTTGTGACGAAATGCTACGATGGGGGAGGGGGGTGTTAAAAATCACTAAAGAATGCTACGTCATTTATGGATGATCCCTTTTTATCTCGATATACTGCATTCATGTAGCCGTCATACTTTGAAAAAAATTTAAATGACATTATCAACAAATTTACTATTTTTGAAGAGTTATTTCTCCATAATTACTTCTAGAAGATTTAATCACCAATATTATTACATCAAAAGATGTGCTTTTTATGTTGGAAAGCTTCTTCGAGGTTGTTAAAACTCTAAAGTTGATTCTTTCGGAATTTTGTGATCTTGACAATTAGAAAAGTTTTCGTACATTTATCAAACTTACATGAAATTTAAGCATTTTCGAAAAATCAACGTTTTTTTAAACACCCCCCCCCTCCCCAAAACCAAATTTCTGGCTACGCCACTGTATGAAATTAATTAAGATTTGTAAAGCTTAGACTTGTAGTTACTCGATGAACCAAATAAAATTAAAAATAAGTTCGAGTTTCGGAAAATCACTTCATGAAAACCGAAAAATCTCATATTTTACTGTAAAATTCGCTCACCTTTCTTCAAAATAATGGGGAGAAAAAACTTATTCAGTTTCCTGTGGTTCATCGACTCGCTACACGTATTGTGAATTCTCATATAAAATCATGTCAATTCGTTGATTAGTTTTTGAGTTATCGAGTTCGCCAATTTGAAAAACAAGGTTTCGAAAAAAAACGTAATTAAAGCGTGTCCCACATTGAATTGCATCACGGAAAAAACGCTGTAGAAAATAACCCATTGGGTATTTTTTCTTGAAAATTTGGGTAGAAGTAGTTTAGAGTGTATTTTTTACACTGTATTTTCATCGTTGTCAGTTTTTCGAAAATTTAAAAAAAACAATTTTTGTAAAACAAAAGAAGTTTAGCGTGGCCACCGAGATTACGGGAGACTATTCTATAGGTTCAATGCTAACAAGAAAGCGGATTAAAAAGGAGTCGATTTTTTACTCCCTACACCAGACGTCCCCCTTATAACATATCCAAGTTCTTCCATCAATGTATTGTGTAGAAAAACTGAATACGTTGTGCTGGGCCAAAAAAACGGTTTTTTCATCAATTTGAGCTTCATACTCTCAATAGCGTTTCCTCAAATTTCCAAAGCGACTGTGAACAAAGAATGGAAATTGCAGCTCTTGATATCACGCTGCCTCTGAATTGCAAGCATGCATAGTTCAAATTTTACTTCTATATCGACTTTTTCTAAAAGTGACTCTCGAAACCTATAAAGGAAAGTTATTAATGATAACTTGAATTTTCTTTTTCACGAAACTTTTCGGTAATTTTCCGTCACTTGCGTTAGTGCACTGGATGCACGCTGCTCTGAAAATCTAGCGAAATCGTCTTAGGTCACCAGCGGGTCGGTCAGCCATTTGCGCGATTTTTGGCGGGAACTTCTATCTTCTTTCGTGTGAAAGTTATAATAACTTATTACTAAAAATATACAATTTTTGAGTAAATATTGAAAGACAGAAAAAATTATTGCATTTTTTTGATAATCTATACTTCAAAGCATGACATTTAATATGCCAGCAACGGTATTTAATATTAAAGGCCCTAATCGTAGATAATGAATCGCAATCATATTTGAAAAAGTTTTTTTATGAAAAAATTCTCATAACTTTGAAACGAAAATAGTTCAGTAATTTGTATGTAAGAACAAATAACCGTCAAATTGTCCAAAGGTTACTTCAGTGTAAAATAAAAACTACAAAAATTATTCAAATGAAACCATTTTCAAGGATTGGATTTCTCGTGCAATTGAAAGATAGAGCTTGCATGTCTTCAGCAAATTTATCTAAAATATGTTGCTCTGAATTTTTTTTGCTAAAGCTAGAAATACTCTAGCTTCTATTGTGTTTGTTAACCTTCTAAATCCCACTGGCTGGCTGCGGTATTATGAAAAAAAGTTTTCTGCATATGCAAAATCATACCATGCAAATAACTTAAACTCGGGATGTAGTAGGTGTTAGCTCTACCGATTTTCCAATGACCCATTTCAGAATGACAGAGACCTAGCGGTACATTCCGAGGCCATTTTTCTGTCGGCAAGTCCCGCTCAGTTATAATACGCGTACCACAATTATACCCGCATTATAACAGAAACTTTCTATTCCTTGCCACGAATGCGTGAGCAAGCAATTGACGCGTATTTAGTGTTTCATAAAATATAATTGGAAAACCAATTAAAATTAAGATTACTTACCGAAATAACGACTTGTTACAGTTTATACTACCTAGTTTTAAGAAACACCCTAGCTTCTATTCAAATGAAAAGAAGTGCAATGCAAAATACAACAACTTTCCTAAACACATTATAACGCTAATTTGTTTAGTTTGAGCAAAAAGTTAAAATTCTTGCTAAATTTACATATTGGACCACGAGTGCAATGGAAAACCCGGTACTCCCCGAGACAGACATTCGTTTACAACACTTCTTGGTAGAGCATCATACTTACTGTATTTGCGATCTTTTCGACAGAACTGAAAAACATTTCAGGTGTTTTAAAGAAACATAAAAATATGTAAAATGATAGGATTAAAACACAGTAACATAGCAAAGAAATAATTGTACACTATATTTTTGAAATGTCGATGCCAGATAATTCACGAACTTGTTCGACTTTCACTCGCACCCAAGCTGCTTGTTTGCGACGGTTCGTCGAAAATAGATTCAAACTTTTCACTTTCCTTGTCGGACAACCCCTGATGCATCAAGCTCCATCGTTGGTGCGTATATTATTACTCTCCTCTGGTCGATTTAATGCTAGCACTGTGGTTGTCTTTAGTTTAACACAACTATCCAAGACATTATTTTAGTACATGCTTCCAATTCAATTTAAGTGCAAGATCTTACTTACCTTGCATTTTATTTGCCATTTTGGCTTCCGTTTTAAAGAGATTCGAAAAGATTTCGAATTCACCGTATTTTAACAGAATCCAAAATATTTCTTAATAATTTTTATATAAGTGCTAAGAGTCAATCACGCTTTGATTCGCTAAATTAGGAACATTTTTAGTTCTTGCCATAAAACCATTGTACACACTTTTGATATAACACCTTATTACACGATCGAGTAATAGAATTATAAATATAAATGTTTTCAAGAATAAAAGCTTGTGATGTTAATCTGTATCTTAAGAGATTGTATTATAAACTGGAATCGAACTCAAATGATTATTTACAATTATTTTTTGAAAATTATTACTTTCTGGTAACTTTTCTGTAATTTAATTTAGCATTCAATCATTTCGTTTCTTGCTCCTTTTTCTCGTGGATATTCATACATACGATACCGACCAGTGAGTATGACAAATTGCATTGACCTCCAGAACTACAAATCGTTCCAGCTACTAACCAAGTTGAGCTCGTATGGTTATGAGACACGATGTGGCACAAAACAAAATTTTTCATTCGAAACTAAACCTACTCCGTCTGTGGTACGTACATGTCAACTTCGATAAAACATTGGAATAATGGATTCTGTTTGATCACTGAAGAGTAAATTCAATTTCCCGAGAACAAATCATACTTCTTTTACAGGCTCAGTTGGGAGGCGAAATATGTTCTCTGAATGTATACCACTTCTCATCCCGGATAGTGCAGTGCCTACATTCATTCATACAAATGTGAAATATATACAAAAATTCAATCATACACACTACACGAATCCGAGTTCTGGGATTGTTGGCCAGATAGTGGAGAAATGACATTTCTCCACTGTGAAATCCGGCTTTGTGAATAAGGTGGATGCAAAACCGAGTATATGGTGGTTACCATACTTCGCCAATTGAATACAACAGCAGAAAGGGGGAAAACATGAAGTTAGATTGCTGGTTTTGTGGCGTAGAACATGCTTTTTGTTCGGAACCCCAGCTGGTTTACATGGGGATGAAACTTTTAAATACACGTAAAAGTTGATTTTTGTATCACGATAACATAACAAAGTATAATTATAAAAATAGTGATGAAGAATTACCTAAAAGAATCATTACTGAATAGATGCGTTATGGGCATTAACGCGTTGTGGAATGTCTCAATTTAGGAAACATGTCTCCCGAGATAGTGTTGGTATTGAACGAAAATGAGGCGGAAATTGAATAATTTGATTTCATATCATTTATCAAACTAACATTGCGTATTACACTGCTGGGTTGTAGTTTACAACGAAACCACAGAAAACAGACACATAAGCAAGAACAATTCTTTTTTCCGAAAAACTTATGTAAGCATTTGAATAAATATACGTTACAAACACAATCGCACGCAATTTTGTATACGTTAATTACCGTTGTATTCAAGTTTGCATACAAGGTCATTACTGGACGTCTGCTGGCCGATCATAACATCTGCATAGTTATTTTTTTACACACATTGAAAACTTGACTTGTAGTCATATCAGTAGTGAAACCTACAACGATTTTTGTCCAAAAAAAGAATCACTAATTATTGTTACATGCAAACACTCAGGTTTCGATAATCTAGTTGCAAAACGCACCTTTTGTAATTTTGTTAGAAACATAAAAATTATATTAGAAGGATTTTGTTACACTAAACTATTGACTTGTTTATTACACTTTCAATTATTATATAGTTATACAGTGTAGATCCGATTTTATCAACCCCCGATTTTATCAACCCCCGATTTTATCAGCTTCTTGATCCGATTATGTCAGCTTCATATGAAAAGTGGTAGTTGGAAGTTTGATTGGCTCTAGCAGACGAACCAAATTGAATTCGAGTAAATCCTTTCTTGAGCATCTTCTTCTTATCTAGAGATCTGAAATATGCAAAAATAATTTTTTTTATTTTTTTGAAATTTTGCGCTGTCAGATCCCCTAGAGGGAAATTTAAACTAAATAATCAGAAAGGATTATGAGGCTATATCTGGAGACTAAAGAAGAATATTTTAAGAGCTTCGGTTTAATAAAAAGAAAGCAAAATATATGTTTAATAAAAAGAAAGGAATTTTGTTTGCCAAAGTCCCCGTTTTATCAACCTAAAATTCAACAAAGGGCTGACGAAAATTGGTTTTCACTGTATAATTGTCACAATTATATAGTTATATTGTCGTTAAACTTTTAATTACGAAATTTTTGACGCACCTACAAGCATTTTGCGTTTACAAATTAAAGCATATACTTTGAAAATAATTTAATCCAGTAGTTGTTTTGAATGTTTATTTGGTCACATTAAATGTGTGCTAATAATGCACACAACGCATTTAACTTAGGGTTATATACAAAGTTTAAACTCAAAAAATCGGAAAAAAATTGAATATTCTGAAAGAACATGCTTTTAAAAATATCTGTGCGAAATTTCATCGAGATCGGAGCACTAGATTTCAAGATTTCAAATTACAACCATTTGCAGCGAGCTGGTTCTTCCACGAATGAAGTGAACACAAAACTTTAAGCGCAATTATATCGGAATGAAATGTTTTGAAAAGTACTGTTACGGTGAACGTGATATCTCAAAAATTATTCATCCGATCTTCATTTTTTTTTTTGAATTGCTTGTATTTACATTCTCTTGTACTTGAACGGTTCCTTTTTCATCAAGAAATTTTCGATTCTTTGCAATGAATTTTTGTTTAAAATTTGGAACACCAAAAAACTCAATTTTTAAGTCAACATGTTTTTTTTGCAACAAAAAAAAATTCTATTGAGAAACCGATCTGTTCAAGTAGAATACACCAGAATACATTTTTCTTCAATATTCTTTTTGGTTTTTGGATTTCAATTGAGCGATTCGGCTTGGAGAGCGGTCGCCGCAAACCTCTGCCAAAAACACGCTTCGTGGGATGGGCCATAACTCCGACAACCTTCAATATTTTTTTTAATTCAACTTGGTTTTTATATCTTAGATAGTACTACCATCGAACTGTCTTTCGCTTTTTAAAAAATAACTATTTTTGCTTACTTTTTCGCCACAACTTTGTATATAACCCCTTATCACAAACTGCTAGGAGAAAGTATTTTTGTATTGCCATTCCATTAATTTCAAACTCAAGCGCAACTACCGGTTAATTATATTTTGCTTAATTTGAATAACCTCTGAAGTACTTTTTGTCATCTCATTTTTCAGCGAATTAAGCCACAAATTAACGCCGATCGAGCGCTGGTACTCACCGGGGGGCGTTGTATAACATACACGCAATGCGAAAATCTCTGTTTCGGCTGCAAAGTGTGGGAGAATCGCCAAAAACATAAATTAAAATATGTTGGATTGGGCAAGGCTGGTTCTTTTAGCGTAACGATAATTGCACTTCGATATAGGTTTCAATTTTGTTGTCTGCTTCCTGTACCACGCTTCATAAATTTTGATAGTCATTTTCGCGTTCATCCTATCCAAACTGAGAGAACGTGTACTTTGTTGAACAATGATTTTCCGAGAACGCAATTTTTACGCCTCGTTTTTTTATAATTGATTTGTGTTTACTCTCATTAATTAAATACGGATGATTACTGTCGTTAATAAAAAAAAATCTCAATTTATTATGGTCGTCGATGACATTCGATTTTATGTGGAATCTGCTATCACTAGCTCGGTTGCTTTGACTCATGAATCATATGAACAATGACAAATATCTGTACTTTCCGTTTCATAGCATCCGTATTTCCCTTTTGGTATCGAAAATTGGCACACACTTTTCTCCGCGATAAAGCATAATCTCATAATCGATGGAATAGAATTATACTATATTTTCATTTGTGGAGCTCCAAACAGGTATGTGAAGGCACTGGCGACGTGCGTGTTTTCATTTTCCATTTCGACTAATATTTAGTCACATTTTGCTTTTTTACTACATTTAATTAGCTGGAGATTTTTAAATAGGAAAAGTAGGGAAAGATCGGAATACTAAAAGTGGGTATTTAAGAACAGGGCTGACGGACTATGTACTCTTTTGTATTCTACTGCTTGAAGTAGAGCTAAGGCAGAATTGTGATAAGACTTATATAATTCGAAACTACATTAAATTTTGAGCCAGATTCACGATACATGACCCATGCAAGACTATTTCAAAAATTGTAAGACGTGTAAAGATAAATTACTGAAATGACATTCAATTTCTCAATTACCCTTTCTTGATGCAGAACAAAGGTAAATGATTTCTACATAAAGACTTCGAATCTATAGTTTAGCACATTCATTCTTATTTTCAAAGAACTCAAAACTACTCAAATCAGCGATGTAGCTCTTGAGATATTTGAAGTTCGAAGGTACGAACAGATCTTATGAATTGGATTGAACAGAAATGCTCGAGATAGCTTCCTTCAATGACATATTATAAAATAATTTTTTATCCTATAATCTTAAAATTTTATTCCAACTCAGAGAAAAATAAAATAAATATTTTCCAAACGAATTACAAGACATTGATTTTTGGGGTTTTATCACTCGTCGTGCCACTGTGCGGTACCGCCTACTGATTACAACGTAGACTCACTTACGAAGTTGTATTCAATCCAAACCCAAACCAACTGAGCAAATCGGAATATACCGTATGAACATTACAAGCATAACTTCAACTCATCTCATTTGCCCATACTAGCTCGTGTACAATAAGTTTAATTTCGTACACCAGAATGCAAAAACTTGATAAACTTTACACATAACAATGAAATCGATTTATTTTTGAAAAGCTTAAGTTTTTAAACAAAATTGGTAAAAAAAATCGTTGCCCTGAAAAGAGTCGATAAGTGTCGGTCGATAGACAGTAGAAGTTATTTCGAGCTGTTAACGGCCTTATCAGACCGTTGCTGAAAAAGACATCGAAACAAAACTATTTAGGGTAATGAGCCTATTTTCACCATACTAAGCAAGGTGCCTCACTAATTGAGTAATTTCTTGTCTTACAATCAATGGAATGCGTAAAAATTGACATCAACCGCTTTGCTTCGTTGTTAAGAACCAATATAATAACACAAATGCGTTGAAAACAGTGAAATTCTCGAATCGTGTGCCCCTATTGTTGCGCTACCATTTGACTCAATGCGTTGAACAAAGATGGCAGACACTGCTCTAACCAACGGCTTCAAATGGGTAGGGTGATAATAGAAACATGGTGCAAATAGGCTCATCACCCTATGTACTTTATTAATATACCGGAATGACTGGTTTTAGAGAGATCGAAGTAGGCATCGACCGAAGGTGGACATAAATATTTTCTCGCGTCACATTTTTGCTCTGCGAACAGGAATAAATACGGTCGGATATTTAATGTTATACAAGTCTCAGCGTGGAAGCATTTGTCGTGGTTTCTGGAATATGGATCGGTTGGAGTGTGTGGTGAAGAAAGAAAGCAATCGAGTTGATAGACTGGATGCACTGAATTCGCCGGAAGTGGCGTTGGCGGCAGCAGAAACCGGATTCAGCCGAAAGTTTTACATGCCCTGCCATTGAAGTACCTCCAGAAGTGAAGAGCGGATTAAGTCAAGCAACGCCACTGATACAATATAAGCTGAGTGAGCTGCCACGGATGGTTAGGAAGTGGCCCGAAGTCTGCAGATTGATGTGTTCAGCAACAGAGCATTTCGGCACGACTGGACGGACATACCGGTGAGATCGTTTAAATTTTAATTAAATCGTTGAATGGTACTTTTGGTCCTCCGGTAGTCGCGTCATTGATGTAAACTCAGTAATGCGACTTAAGTAGGGTTTATTTTCATTTGTCTAGTGTTCTCTTCGTTTTATTAGTTTTTTTCTTGTTTTATTAATAATATAAAAACTAATTTAATTCAATTCTCGACAAATATCTGATTGGGGCTTAGGGGCCAGATGTCGGAATTCACTTTCAGGGGAAGTTCTGAGGGAACCGCCAGTACCCAAGCACGGTGCATAGCAGTCAACGAAAGAGAAAACTTTTTTTTCTTTCGTTTGCTCTCTGTGTTGGGCGATTGGCGGTTCGTCCGGAATTGTCCCCCAAAGTGAGTTTTGACAGTTGAGCCCTAATCATAAACCTACACAGAAAAAAAAATTTGGTGATTTTAAGTTTATTTTCATGCACATATTTGGAGCATGAATATAAATGTAAAATTAAGTTCCACCACAAACAAACACGACTTGTCGTGCTTCCTTTAACGAATTTTATCATAATTTTACACGTGGATTGAAAATTACAGTTTCTTTAAACGGAAAACCAATGCGTTTCTTATGTATTTTTACTCGAATACTGCTGTAAAATGAATGACATGTAATATTACACGAATGAAAGTGTAAAATTGTATGCTGTTTGATGCTCCAACTGATTTTAACGTAATTTTCAATCAAATTTTTGATTCAAACGTTGTATGTTTACATTCGTATTGATTTACATGTCGTTTAAATTTCATTATTTTTTGGTGTGTAATCATGTTTGTCGAGAATTTTAAGATAAAAGTGTAATGAGCGAGCAAAGGCGCTTTATCCAAGGTGTAAATACCTCTGTCCCATCCCAAAGGACCAAAGGAGTGACATTAACCTTCTTAGCAAAGTCACTCCCAACGATTCATTATATTTCCTTTAAACGGAAACGGTTGGTACGGTTGTCCTCGTTTCTTCCTCCTTCAAGGTTCGAAATGGTTCGTTAATCAAATTATTCATTAATTGAATAATTTGATTGCCGTTTAATTTTGAAACATCTTTAAACCCAACTCTGCACAGTAGGCCTGGCCGTTTTAATATTTGCGACATATGAAAATATGCTTCAAATATTAATATTGACAAGAAAAACACTATAGAATAACTGTAGTGTTTTCCAGGATGCTTTTCAATACTGGCTGTGTAAGGGTTAGAATAGAATAGAATAGAATACCGAAATAACTAGTTTTAGAGACTGCAGAAGTTATTTCGAGTTAGTATCCTTGATTAAATTCGAAACGGCGTATTTTGGTTTTCTGTCTGTCTGTCTGATTCATCAACAGAGCTATCTTTGAAAATGAACACCCTTCGTTATGCAACATTTTTTTCCGATATTATTTTAATGCAAATAATTAGGCAATCTTCATTTTATTATATTTAGAATTGCACATATGTTGTCGTATGTAATTCTAAATTTTCTTTAATTTAATGAAATTGTAATGGAACACGTATCCGCCGGTTGCTGCCGATCGAGCTGACATTTATTTGAACTGAGCAAACCAATTTCTTTGTTTAGTGTTTTTTGACCAGCTACAAAACTAAATCACTGCGTATTTATCTTCCCGCCAGTTAGACGATATATCACAGGAGGCTTTAATGCCACAGGCAAGACTTCGGTTCCCTATACTCGTCAGCGAACCAGAGCTTCTGTGCTTGGCTACTCCAGACGTCACTCGGTATTACCCAGTTGCTTTGGGCGTTCACGGATGTTGTGTGAACTGTTTGGATTTAATATCTAACTGATGCCAATTTGGTGTTAGTCTTGATATATTGTCTAATTGGCAGCAAGTTAGTGTCAGTTACTGACGAGTGGAACATTTAAATTCAACTTCTCTAAGTTAACTCTAAGGTACCCTTAAGTTCAAATTGTCCAATTTTTTTCCTATGAGAAAAATAAAGGTTGCATAGAAAAATGTACTCTTTGATTCAAAATTAAACCCATTACAAAAAACAGAACACATTAAATAGCCCACGAATCCATAATTCGAGGGTACATCTCATGACTTCATGCTGATCTACAAAAAGTTCCTCAGCTGGTTCAGTTTAGCATCCAACAACAAATGTTTGTGTTCTCCACATACACTGATAAATCATAATCCATTTTCAATTATTTCCAGCGGCTGTTGTTCGTGTAATATAGTAAATTGATTTAAGATTAACAGTAGCTTAATTTGCTTCGTCCTGCTGCGTTTGTCTTTCTGCACCTCCTTGGGTCTTATCGGTTCTTAATCATCGACGGCGATGCACACGGATAGGGACAAAGATTGTCGGGTAATTAAATTTTGTGTCCTGCCGTACGATACTGGTTGCATTGTTTATGGCTTGTTCGGATGTTGTACCTGTATACGACTTCGTTGGCATTATCGAATGCATCGACTTCCAGGCTGAAGTTCAGTTTGTAAGTGGAAAGCCTTGCGGGATACCTAATGTAATTGGACGCAGGAGATTTGAAGATTTACGCTAGATGAAGTTTAACCACAACTGTAATTTTCCAATCCTGTGGCAATCCTTCTATTGGTTTATCGATGCGGTTTAATTTTTCTGAACTGTGATTATCAATGTTGCGGTTTGTGTGCTTTTGATGGCATAACAATATCCATCAGTGATGGCAGTGAAAATGAGACATCCGTTTAATTTCTATCCCCTTCGACGAAAGCTGGATTGTTTGTGTTCGATAAACGCATTTAAAGGTTTTACGAATACCAGAAATATCCTGAATGGACATCGCAAACGATCAAAAAATGATCCAACCAACTCATTTGTTGATGCACTAGGGCACAGGGGCGCATTTCCCTAAAAACCTGACCAAAAGTCGAAAATGGTTTTCATTGATCTGCAAAGGTACATACCACGGTTTTTTGGGGCGCAGATTACGATTTTGATGACAGATTTTTGAAATTCAAAATGGCGGATACAAAATGGCCGACATTTTAATATAAATATAATTAAATTTTCACGAATGAATGGTTTTTTTGTATTTCGTTTATTTGACACGGCTCATTGTGGTAACTTAACGGAGCCGTGGGTCTATTAAATTATTATAATATGTAAAAATAAAAATGAATATAAAATATTATGAAGTATCCTTCTGGTCTCGTCCACGCAACTTTCTATTGCGCGGGGAGATCTTCTTTCGTGGTAAGGTACCATTTGTCTGCCGCCTAGTGCATCTTGTGGGTCGTTTATTTTTTTTGTTGTTTCCGTCGATGTCATCATCGTCTATGGTGTCTACATGTTCACGATCAGATGTTCCTCCTTTCTTATTGCCCTTATGGGTTACGAGAGTAAAGCTGTTGTCATTGTTATTGGCTTCCTCGTCGATGGTGCTAACAGTTGATTCTGAAGCATTAGATGCTGCTTTTATAGTTGTTATTATGGCCTGAACAGCTGCCACAAAATTGGTAACCGTTTGTGGTTCTGGTGATGGTATTGAAGTCTGTGTTTCGGATTGGTTTTCCGAAGGTGTCTGGGGAATTGGCTGTGGTACATTCTCCTCAGCATCTTCCGCACAAGGTGTTCCATGATGTGCCGTCTGGTTGCAGTATTTGCACGTAGGTGTCTGCCCTTCGTGGGTGCATAGCGTGGTCTGTTTAATGATAGTTCCATTATAATTGAATTGTATAGTCAAGTGGGAGGGAATAGGTCTTTCCACTCGTATCCTCACCACAAAAACACCGTTAGGAGTACCCGGGAAGAAGTTTCTCCAAGTATCAGGTGTAACGGATTCCACTTCTCCGAATTGCGACATGTATTTTGTAATTGATTCACGGGGAGTACGCGGGGATAAATCATGTAATCTCACATCTATAAAATCATTTTCTATGTACACTGAGATCTTCATTTCAACACTGTCACTTTTAATCACGTGTTTCAGGTTGTTCTGTAAAGCGAATTTCTTTGCTTTGTCTAATGTGGTGAATGATATCAATACTGCACTACGCAGACGATGATATTGAAGATAGGTGACGTCCTTAAGCCTAAGCTTCATGTTCACCTTCAGAAAATGTTCCAGCTCACGGAGACTCGGTCGTGTAGAACAAAATCTCAAGTCAACAACCGCTGTGTTGGGTCGAAGCAGTGCTTTTTCATCAAATTCACTCATGATGGCTGGAGTACATACAATGGTTCTTTTGTTCTAGACGCACTAACTGTCGCTCACTTTACTCGTTTATTACTCTTGTTTAGAGGGACTTTGGCAGATGTAAAAGTAGATCTAATGAATGGTTTTAATGGTTCCATTGTATGCCAATAACGTTTATAATGTATCGAATTTGCAAATGGTGTATATGATATAATTTGTTGATTTGCACGCAATACGATATTTGGGTGTCTAGATGATGTAGCTTTTATGAGAATTGATGTTATTAGTCATTTCAAGCTATGTATTTTAAAATATTATACAACATAGTTATAAAACTGTTCAACTCTCTGTACGATTATTATTCAATTGCTGTCCCATACACATATTTCTCAAAGAACGAAAAATAGTATTTTTGAAATTATAGAGTTTGTATGCAAATTGTAGTAACTAAAAAATGAAAATGACAAAAAATCGAAAACAAGATTCATAGCTTTATTTAAATTATTAGAGCGAGGATTTGTCCAAAGTCCATTATTACGAAGAAGCGTCTATTTAAATGCATGCGTTATACTTGGTTAGAAAATGCTTGTACTGCTTCTTGGTATAGTTTTGGGCAACCATGTTGTTGTCATGCTTGCTGACATACTACGACTGACAACCTTCTCACAAACAAATTCGCCAAGCTGGAATGTACGCCAAAATGAGATTTTTAGCCAAATCACGGCCGGACATCCCAGTATTCTTTTGCACTACTCTACTGATTTTCACTCGAAAAATCCAGTCATATATTCCACCTCTAGATTTGTTTTGCTTTGCATGATCAAACGTCATAGTTTCCCGGTAACGTTTAACCATGATATTCGTAAACGACTTTTGAAATTTGGGACAGGTGGGTGGTGCAGCAGTAATTAAAAGTACGAGTCTAAATTTTAAACTCCGTCTCCGTCTCCACTTAATCTAAGATTACTCAAAAACGGGAAATTCGGGCAAGAGTTCCATAGATTTCCAAATAGAGAATCGTTCAAGGAATACAAATTGCCTTGAAACATAGTGGACATACATGGACAAAAAAGTATTTCAATAATTCAGCAAAAATGTGTGCTGAAACCGTTTACTATAAAATCGTGAAAGTTATTGACAATTTCTATAAACAAACAAAATAATATCTTTTGACGTCAATACATATAAATAAAGCACATTTCTTCAGCATAACTTTCCATAATTCCATATTCAAAACCGGCAGTTTTATCAAAATCCAGCTACATTTGAATAATGCTGATATTTCTAGCGCTCTATAAAAAACCTGTTTTAATCCACCTAGCGGATCAATTGTGCTTTTCTCAATAATGAACACGAGAATGTTTGCATTGTTTATATTCATTAAAATCTTTCAAATGCATATATTACATTTTATTATTATACATGACATGACAAATATACAAGAAAAGAAATCATTATTCGAGTTCTAAAATTTTGTAAAAGAAAAAACAGCCACGGTAATATTGAACTGAAAAAAGGTGCGAAATCGGCAAAATCCGAAAAAGTCGATCTTCATAAAAAATGTTTTTTCGTGATAACATAAAATCTCGACGTTTCATGCATTTTAAAGATGTTTGGCATCAAAAATACGAATTCGATTTCTGAAATTCACCCCTTGAAAAAAATTTTGAATTCCGGCTTATATGGAATTTTCATATGTGACCGGACGGTTTAGTCTATATTCCCGGAACCATATAAGCGATCCGTGCGAAATTTTATAGACATCTGTGGGGATAATATAGCTATCATTTGGGACTAAGTTTGTGAAAATCGGCCCAACTATTTCCGAGAAACTGATATGAGTTTGCAAGTTTTGAAAGATGGCCGCTTTTCCCGGGCACTTCCGGAACCGTCTATGGTGATCAATGTAGTCAACGAAAGTTTGTTTGGCCGTCGGTGACCTAGAACTGCAAATTTAAGTTGTTTGAGAGACATTTTAGCGAAATTTTTACCTTTTTTGCTTTCATAGGAGTATCAGTTTGAATCACAATTTGCTATGTGATCGCACGCCACAACCCGTAACTCCGGAACCGGAAGTCGGTTCGGGATAAAATTTAATAGCCATTTACGGAGACAACATCTTTAATTTAAGACTCTCCGAGAAACCGATGTGACTGTTATTCTGAATTTGGATACTTCCACCGGGGCTTCCGGAACCGATGATGGCGGCCAATGTGACCAAAAAGACTTTGAATGGCTGTTAGTGACCTAGTGCTACAAATCGAAGCAGTTGTGGTCACACTTTGGAAAAATTTTCACCATTATACATTCATTGCAGAATTTATTAAAATCGACATTTTCTACGTGATCGTACTTATCACCCTGTAATTCCGGAACCGGAAGTCGGATCCATTAGAAATTCAATAGCAGCCTATGGAACGTTGCACCTTTCATTTGGGACTAAGTTTGTGAAAATCGGTTCAGCCATCTCTGAGAAAAGTGAGTGAGATTGTGTTCGCGTACACACACAGACGCAAATACACACACACATACATACGCACACAGACATTTGCCGAACTCGACGAGCTGAATCGAACGGTATATGTCACTCGGCCCTCCGGGCCTCCGTTAAAAAGTCGGTTTTCAGAGCAATTGCAATACCTTTCTATTGAGAAAGGCAAAAATATGAGCAAAACGCGATGGTTTAAACTGTTTGGATATACCAACAGCTCAAATATGCAAATTTTGGAGCGTTTCACTTAAAATAGCATGCGGCAGCACCATCTGAAGGACAATATATGTACTAGAACCCAAAGTACCACCATGCAATTTTTGACTTTTGGTCAGGTTTTTAGGCAAATCCGCCACTGTGTAGGGGGGAGTATGGATTGATGAACCACTTTTTTTGTTAATTGTTATATGTATTAGACCTTTTACGAATCAAGAATGATCCTGACTAATGAGCTGAATAAAGGCTCGTCTGCTCTACATACTTTTTATTAAGTTAACAAATTACATTTTATTCTGTATAAATATTCCATTACTTTTCATTATAAATAGTTCATTAGTTTTTGTTATTATTTTACTATCATTTATGATTATATCTATTACATTCGGTACATGCATTTTTCCATGATATTTGCTTATTTCAGTATTTGGGCAGGGAGGTCCGTATAAGAACTTCTGCTTATGATTCCAACCAAGACTGCATACAGCGATGAACTGTATTAGTGAATCCACACACTATTTAAAGGTCATCACTATGCCATCACTATGTAAAAATGTTCACGTCAGAAGATTTCGCTAAATTTTGTTTCAAATCAATTTTCTAGCTATCAGCGTTCTAACTGCTGAATGGGGGCAGCAGCTTGCTAACAGAAAATATATAACCACAACCGGAGCACATAAGTCACATCAGGAACAGTCCAATAATAGTCGATGATATATGCGCTCTGGTCTTTAACGTGTCACATAAAACATTATTAATGGGTTTCGTGCGAATGTAGTTTGCAACCACCGGCAACCACTGAATATTAGAATCGCAGTCGAAAGCCAACATCGTAAACTGTATCAACAGGAGTCTTGATTTTAGATGGTTGTATATGGTTGACACAACAAATTGAAAAGAAAGCTGCTGTTTGGTGGGAATACATCGAGGTATCAATCAAACAAACGTATTGTAATGCTATTTCAAATGCTTTCATGAAATACGATAAAACAATTAGTCTACCTCATATACCAGGCACATAAATTGTCCATACAGCAAGCCTCTTATAACGATGGTTCAAGAAACGATATTTTTACTCACTAAATCGAGACCTTACAATTTGTCATCCATTGATTTTCAATGAAAAAATAAATGAATGTGTAGAGGACACGACCGCAGTGATGTTAAAATGAAACTATTTTCACGAGCATGCAATACAATTCGTGAATGAAATTTAATCTATCAAAATTGTCAACTCATCTTAGGACTGTAGACTATATAGTCTTCAGTAAAACATGCTACATCACGGTCTAGCATACTCTCCATCGCCTGATAGAAAATCATTATTGGGCTGATCAATCTGACAGCTGATATTAAGAACCGTGATGAGGAAGCCCACGCTTACCAAAGGAAATATTCAGCTCTCCCACGAAATATAAAATTTTATTTTCCAATTAAATTTTTAATAATGTACTAATAAACTTACATAAACAACCATTAGGTAAAGTATTTCTTAATCGATTATTGCCTAAACAAATAGAATCATTCAATAAATCACAGTGTTGTTACCGTGCAAATCTAAAATTTTGACAATTTTAAAATTAAACCGGATCCAGTTTAAAACTGACAATCAACTTAGTGCATGCTCTGCAGGGTTTTATTTTATATAAGTGTGTCAGTGTGCCACTGGAACTCCAATGGTTACATACCTAGTATAGCGTTTTGTATTATAGTTTCTAACAGATTTATTTTAAAATTCAAATTGGTATACATCACCAATCTATTTGTTGCTGTTGCACAGATACTCAGACTGGATGAACTGGGCAAAAAATATACTATTTCATTTTAATTTAAACTGTTTGTGAAATCAAATCAATGCGCTCTGCTGGGGATGTGATTTTTTCCGTACCGGTTAAACTTTGCAACTTCTTTATTAAATTCGAGGCTGCAGAATACGTTCCAAGGAATTTGATTGATACAAACTACGAATGCCTTCAAACCTGCTATACAAATAAAAACCAATCAATGCTTTCTCCTGGTCAGATGGCATTACTTGTGAGTTGGCTACCAAGATAGATTAGCTTGGCAACTTTCTGAAAACAAATCAAAACTGAAACGGTTCAAACATAACTCATTCTCCTCACCCACCAAAATTAAAGACTGTGTTTGCTGTATACCTCTGGTATACATACTCGTCATCTCTATCATTTGTTTACTTTTTATGTGACAGTGTCATTCCAATCGAACACAGTACTCTATCCGAAGAAAACCTCTTCGAATCCTTCTCGCACGAGGGCCATTAACAGGTCTCGCGCTCGATTGAAATGACACTGACAGATAAATAGTAAACAAACGACAGATATGGAGAGTCTTTATACCAGAGGGATTCAGCGACTTTAACAAAAAGGGGGTCCTTTCAGTAAGCGCAAGTTGAGTTCAGTTCACTCGTGCTTTAGAAATACCTACAGAAACATGTTGTAGAAATACTCTGCCCTGCTACACTACAGATCGTGTGTACGCCACTCGAACCTGTCGCAATTCTGCACTCGTGTATGCAAGGTTTCGAGTCGAACAGCGTAGTGATGAGCGAACAATGGACTTTGCACACAGCGGAGAGGCAGGTGCAAGTCGTACTAGTACCCGAAAAGTTCGTACATGGTCTGGCTGTGTGCGGGGTAATTACCGCCATTACCGAAAGTTCACAGCGTCTACCGCTTGTCGTACCGTCCGGACGTTATAGTCATGATGTTGCTCTTTTAGAATGCGAGTAGTGGCAAGTCAAAATCTCTCAAACTGGCCACCCAAATTAGGTGAATTTACAATTTCCAATCCAACTTTTCATTAGCATTTTGCCTTGCAAAATCAAATCCAGATGGGCATTACGAAAAAACTTTTTGGCCATTATATTGACATTTCAGGTTTTTAGCTGGTTTATTTTTGAAGAATTACTACAATTTCATTGATGGTTAGTAGGAGTCACGCAAACCATTAAAAACAAGTTGGCGATCTTTCTAGACGACGTTGACAATATCCCGCATCTGTTTGCTCTACAAACCAGCACCAAAATTGCTAAAAAATAAAGTTTTAATGCTATTTTTGATGTTTCTTGCACGTAGCTTCGCAGCTTATCTTAGCTAGACGGCCCGTAGTTGTACTTCGTGATTGACCGAATGAGTGAAACGTGAAGTGAAAATGATGCTTATGAGGAGCGAATCATCCTCACTGTGCATTTTCTTACTTCATATTTTCAATAACGACGCCAATCACATCCAATGCGGTTCTACCGGGGAAAGAAAGATATGTTAGTTCGACACTCTTTGTACATAGATACCGAGACTACCTCTGAATCTCCACGAGCATCACAAAAAGAAATTGTGTTAGTAATATGTTCGAACATCGCTAGCGATAATGTTCCGAAAATTTTAAACGAGCAAAATATGCTACATCACGTTCCAGCATTCTCTCTGTCAAATGAACATATACATTATTGGGCTGATCCATCTGACGACCAATATTGATAACTATGATGAGGCATCCCACGCTCACCAAAGGAAATATTCAGTTCTTCAACGAAATATGAAATTTCATTTTCCAATTAAATTTTTAATAATTTACTAATTTACTCACATAAACAACCATTAGGTAAAGTACGTGTTATAATATAAAATAAATATAGTGTTATTACCGAACTTGAACTCCGAAAATCCGGCCATCGAAGATGTTGTTTCTTATTTACACTTCAATTATCATTTTCAGATTTTTCATATATTTTTACAGAAGTAAAACTTACAAAAGAAAAGAACGAAACAGTCTTAAAAATTAATTAAAGGTGGTAAACAAACCGAAACGACAACAGAAAACATGATTTTTTTTGAAGAGAATATGAAATAATTTTGAGCGTCCAAAATTAACATTAACTGTACTGATAGCTTTACTTTGTCGTTTGTTCCCCTACCCCGTCAGCATACGATCCACAGACCTTCACTAATGAAGCTTCTGTCCAAAGCGAAACTGAGCCAGGCTGCAACCCCAACCGCTGACAAAATGTATGAACTGACAGCGATTCCCGATCAGAACATCATAACAGAAAGCTATCAAATTTATATCTCATGTTGATATATATTACTCTCTATGTTATATTTATGATATACCGATCAGGAATGCAAGAAAGCTTATATCAAGATTATTTCTTCTGGTGCTATCATTGGATTAATAATATGATATTAATGTACGCATACAACGATGATGTTACAGTAAGTTATATATTCTTTCACAATTATCTTGGAACGCTAACGGTTACACAAATGACAGTATATTTGCTTATACGTCTCCTTTTATGCGTCGTAATTCAACTTTTCAAAGTGATTTTTTTGATTTTTTTGATTTGGATTTTCAAAATTCCGCGTTTTGAGTATAGACAAGTTTTAGATGCAATTAGTCAGAGAACTTGTCAGTGGGGTGTTTGATTGACTTACTTGGTTGCAGTTGGATTAAGAGATGACATTGCGTATTTTCTGAGACACTCGTCTGACACATAACTTCGAGTAGGAGGCGTATGATTTAAATGTTAAAGCCATTGTCATAAAAAGCTTTGGAATCGTGAAGTTATCAAAGAGCTTTTCTAAAGATTATAATTTTCCTATAAAACTTATTTCGAAGAATGTGCAGGAAGTATCAAGCAGTCCAGATGAAATAAAGAAACGTGATTTGAAAGCAAAAAGCATTTTGAAACTAGTTTCTGTGGCTTAGTCTAATAATTAATTTTCCTCTAATCTATGCTGCATATTACCAAAACGAATTTTCAGGTCACAAAAAACTATCTGATATATTATACTGATCTCCAAAATTTTCGTAGTGTATTTTGAGGATCTTGATAAGACTTTCAGTGCGATTTCTCCAATTTAGGCAGGTTTTTATGAACACTTAAACCTTATCAAGTTTGTGCGTTTTTGGAATTTCTAATCTATCGTGACTTTTTTATTTTATCCTCCGCATAATAAGTGTTTGAGTTTATTTGAGCATATTTAATGGTTGAACTGACAAGTGATTTGAATGCGTTTTAGATAATCCTTGAAATATTTAAAAACTTTAATGCAAAAATATTGTTAATTTCCTTCTAAAAATTTAATCAAATTTGGAAAAAATGTGTAACAGAAAAAACATGAAATATTCAAGAATCCGTCGAAGAAACATCAACAATTTCTCGAATTTTCTCATAAATCTGTTATATTCGCAGTTGATAGATTTAACTTCTGTGAAAGAGTTGCATTTCAAGAAATTTATTAGGTGCGAGATAATTGTACTGGTTTGTTTAGTATTCCCCATATAAAAAATGCCAATAACAAATCCCCTAAAGAGACTTATTTTGAAACCTCAAAACACATTTGTTGCTTTGAATCTATGCGGAATCCTAAATAAGATTTGTCGTATTCTCCGTAAAATAATGTACGTAAAATATCCGCTCAATGTTACCATATCGTATCGACATTATTTCTAAAAACCACGTAAAACATGGTAACGTACAAGAGAAGTGCCAAAGCGAACTATTTAGAATCTAAAAATAGCCCCTCTTTCCTAATCTGAAAAGATATTATAAAGCTATTCAGTCTATCGTCATATAGACAACTGTATTGGTGAGTAATACTTACTAAAAACAAAGCGTATGACACCAGGAAAACAAAGAGCACTTAGGCTTGGGCAAAGTTCAATGTGTGCGTTCTGGAAACGTCTTCTGTATCTATAAACGTTTTGCCCTTGACGGAAGCGTGGAATATTATGCTAACATTAAACATCAGTCGAAAACAACGTCGTTGGTTCATGCAGGAAACTTCCCCATCAAACTCAGAATACCCAGGTTCAAAGCGGCAATATCGACAAAAAATGATCTGCGTGTCATATATTCACAATAACAATCAGCCAGCAGGTATGCAATCATTTGGCAATGCTATAAAAGCTTTTGATGCATGAAGCTTTTTGCTCCCGAAGCAAAATGCGCCTTAATGCATGCTTTATTTTTGTAGTATTCTATTTTTAGACGTGCACGCTAAAATCGTTGATATTATACAATAAGTAATACAAGCTATGTTGGGGTCAATTATGCTATCTCATGTTGTTATGATCGTGTTATATTGCTATCAACGTTTGTTATAAATCTGATACTCGTAGAGAATTTTTTGTTAGAATTTTTGTTATTTTAACACTTAACGGTTTCTGCTTTATAACAAAATTTGATAGGAAATTTTTCGTAACAAAATATCAGCATGAGTTATAATTGTGTTATTTCCTCCTGGTCGGGTTGAGGCCAGAATCTGACCCAGCCCCGGGTCCAAGCTAAAACGGCATAAGATGGCCCTGGTTGGCACCGCGGGGAGGTAAAAGATAGGAGTTCCGCATCAGAGGTGCATGGCAACATAGCTTGGCATCATGTTGCACATTAATACAGCTTTGCAAACTGCTGTTATGATGTTTCTCGTAGTATCAACAAACAGATTAGATCACGAATCGGGCGTTTTGATGTTAACCCTAGAACGTTGCACTGGGGAAAAATATACCTTACGCCATCTTTGGAGCTGCGTGAAGACGAGAATTTACTGACCTGGGACCCCAACCATAATTCAATTTAGAGTTCCTAGTACGAGTAGGAAAAGGTAGTAGCCAGCTTGCTTATAGCCTTCGTGGAAGCAGTTGTCAAAGCTGGAGTGGGGTACATTTGTACCCCAGTGTACGGTTGCCGTTAGTGTTTCGTCGGGTTTCGTGCTGCCAGTGGAAATGTGATTCGTGACAATACCAGTTTAAATACTGGTTGTTTTACTACGTAAGTAACAATTAGTATTATATATTCGTTTTTAATCATTTATTCAATTAATTCAATTTTATTTTGAAATAGAAAAAAAAATCGTTCTCATTTTTACTGATTTTTATTGTTTTATTGTTTATTTTCAATAGTTTTTCAAAATAATGACTCGCAAGTATAATTTGTGCACGGTATCTGCTGTAACAGTAACTTTGCGTGTTACAATTGTATTACTGATCAGAAATATTTTTTTCATTTCAATTTCCACCCCATTTCGTGGCATTTTCCAAAACCGGATTTTTAAACTTTTACTCTCCAAATAATTGCACTTTTTCAAAAATTTCGAGGTTCAATTTTATAGCATTTCTAGACCATTCTTTGAACTTTTAGAATCATTTGATTTTTTCAAATCGGTTAAAAATTCGCAAAATTATAGTAATTTTTGTAAAAAAAAAGTCAAAACCACGATTTTTTCAATTTGTTTTGTTCAAACCAATTTATGTATCATTGACTCAATAAATTCCGTATTTTTTCTTACACAGCTGTTTTCGCAATTAAAAAACGAAGAAATTGATGTATTATACATATCTATTGTTTGCATTTTTACTGCGAAAATTGCGATCAACCGCGTGGGGTAAATTTGTACCCCAGTGCAACGTTCTAGGGTTAATTTGAGTTTGCTTATAGGGTATCAATCTAAACGTCGATTCAAATCGAAGGGTTCTTAGCAAAAATCATCCAAAATGTAGTCATCTTCAAGATATTATATATTTCGCTTAATTTTTTTTCGTGAACTCACAACCTTTTCATAAGTTATTCGAGTTTCTTTATAATTATTTGTAACTTACCTTATGACACTAAGGCAACAGTCTGTTCTAAAGCTTCAATAAATCAGTAAATATTTAATTAAATTATTTAGCTGAAGAAAACACAAATTTTTAAACAGAGTCGTTTGCCCGAAAAAAAATTAAATAGTTAATAGTTAATTCATAGGTCTAGATGAACTAGCATCAAAATTGACTTTTGAGGCTGTTTTCTTCCGTAAATTCCATTCTCTTCTCCTGTGTTAGAGTTGAGGGGTTAATGACAGCTCTTAGCGTAAATGCAATTCCAAGACTGAATAATTATTATTATGATTATGGATACACAAATTTGATACGCGATTTTATGAGGGACAGTGAACAGCACTCAATGAAATAACAGGCTATTGCTAAAAATGCTGCACGCTTTTCTACGAACATGTTATCTTCATATTATTCAATGAAATATACATTTACTAGGCAAGTGTTTATTATTGATATTATATGCAAATTTGCTAATGTTGTCATTACTGCTCTCTACCTAAGGAAGCTCGCAGCCAACCGACCGACCCAACCGAGAAAGCATATGCAAGTTTTAGTGTTATTATAATTTCGAAACTTTGTGACATAATGTTCTACACCAGCTAATCCGCATCAGCAAGTTTCCACGTAGTTTCTCATACGAACCGCTTTACAGATATAAACCCGTTGTTCAACCATCAGTGAACGCTAGGGCTGGTCTCTTCAATTTCACTTACGAACCGCTTTGTCGCTCATAACAGTTTCTAAATAAATATGTAGGTAGGTACTGCATCGAGCAAACGAGCAAGAAGCAACCGCTAGCGGCGAAAATGAACATATAAACAATATAATATCACTTATGCTGCACTCGTACAAGTTTTCGTCTTTCGCTGACTTTACCGGATGCGAAACTTTGGCTTACTTTCATACTTATCAGGATAACGATTTTGGGATTTACTATGGCAATTCACTCTGTCTTACACGAGATAGTTATTTTTTCGTCGTAGAGAATAAGATGCTTAGGCGGCTCCAGCTACAGTACGATAAGATATATGTTATTCTCGAATTAGAAAATTTATTTTATCAATAGATCAATAACAAGGTATCCGAAATTTTAACAAGTTTATTTCCAACAAGCGTTGTTAATTTTTTCCTATAATTGCACATATTTAAAAGGTGTATTTTAATAATTGAAGATAAGTTTATCAACTCACGTTTATTATTCGACGTCCACGCTGATCCCGGTTTCGATCTTCATGAGTGGCGCCTTATTTTAATCAGCAATACTAGTTTTAATTTAGGTATCGATTCCTAGTGGCCAATCGGGCCAAAGTCGGTCATATTTCTCAGAATCTAAAAATTGAAACTCTAAAAAACAAGTTGATCACTAACATTTATTGAAAAATTCTGTTAAAAACTGGATATGAGATCCGCGTTAGCGCATAAGCAAATTAGTTTTTATTTCCTCGAATGAAATGTGTTTCCACATATATTTTAGGTACTTCAAGTATCCCTCTTATAACACGCAGCCCTATAATAAGGCCCAGTTGAAAAGCATATCTCCTCTGATAAAGGCTACATGGTTGCACGGGGAAAACTAACTTGGAGAAACCTGATTTGGAATATTAAATTCACACAATTGTATGCTCGGGCCTCCCGTGAGAATGCACCATCACCTGCAAAAGCGCTTAGGTACGCGAAAGAAAACTGACATTGATTGGCGAAGGATCGGAGTTTAAATTGAATTTGCGCTGAAACAATGTTACCACAGAGGCCACCTCGAACTTGCCACCACTCGTACCTTGTACCCCGTAAAGGGGAGGTAGATACATATGCCTAATGTTGCAGTTTCTCCAGTGAGTTCACATTCACAAACGAATGTTTGGCAGGCTTGCTTGCCGAGAAGAAAAGATATGTTTGCCTTATTTTCACATCTCTCAGGCTCGCCCCGGAGGAAGCGGCAGTGGCGCAATCAGGGTATGTACCAGGTATACATACACCGTCTAATATGGCACACAGTTGATATTTCCTGACGATGCAAATCAGGATTTGTTTGAACTCACGAGGGAAAAGATTATTCTGCAGTTTGCACTATTTGGAATTGACGTTACTGGAACAGATTTTCTTCTAATTCGGTGGTGAGAATTTAAGGATCGCTGATATCATAGACAAAAGTATGAGTTGTACTTGAAAAAGATAAATCCAAATAGAAAAATAAAGACAATAGCATGTACTATTATGGAAACATCTGTCACTAAATAAGTAGAAGTAGTCATTTGGCTTATTTTTTCCATGTATTGACGTCCCAGTCGAATTATGCGCTCTTCTGATTTATTTATGTTTATTTATTTATTTATTTATTTGTACTGGTCTTCGAAGTATTCGTACAGACAGTTGCTTAATTATTACTAATCCTAAGTTTAAAAGTAGTCTTGGTTATGTTAAAATCATACAGGTTAGCTACATTATTAAAATTACGACAGCACACATTGAACGGATTGTTCTGAGCAAAAAGTGTACGATACATCATTGCAAGCGACAAAATAGGAAAAAACCACCTATCGGTGCAATTGTACCTTTCTGATTTCTTCAAACTATGACTTCATGGCCGAATATGTTCAATATAATTGTGGGAATAGCTATTACATTCTTAATACACTTGCAATGAGGGATGATCTAACGGGAATTTGAAGGGAGTGGGGTTAAATAATGAGGGAGGCCAGTGAAGGGGGTCCCCCTTCACTTAGGTTGACGATTTCAGAGTGATTGCATAACCTTTCTATATAAGAAAGGCAAAAATGTGCCAAAATACAAAAAAAAACAATCTTTGTCAAATTTTTTCTGAGATCTCATCAATTTCGTTTCATGCATTTTAAAGACATTTGACATTGAAAATGAAAATACGTTTTTTTGTTTTTGTTGTCCCTCATTGAACATTATTCAGTTCCTACTTCTACGAACTCAGGAACCGTTATAGGTGGCCAATATCAAAGCGACTTTGGGGTGTCCTTAGTGATCTAGACTGGCAAATTCAAACAATTTTGCACCCATTTTAAAAAGTTCTGCATCATTTTGATATCATAGTGATAAAAGTTTACATGGGAAATTTCTGTGTGGTCGCACTCTTAAATCCGTAACTCCGGAACCGGATTTCAGATCGACACAAAATTCAATAGCAACTGTTGGGAAGGTTGAAACTTTCATTTGAAACTAAGTTTGGGAAAATCGGTTCAGCCATCTCTGAGAAAAATTAGTGATATTTTTGACACATACGCACAAACATACGCGCACAGCCTTTTTCCGAACTGAGTCGAGATTACGATTGACGATTTTCAGAGTAGTTGCATAACCTTTCTATTTTGAGAAAGGGATAACAGGATTATCTCGGAATTAACAATAAACAACGAACATTCTAAATAATCAGTAACGATACATTTGTTTCATTCAACCCTGTGTATCTTGTGTGACGAAATCGATCCAAATGGATTAATTCATTATGCTGCGATTAAGGAATAATATGGTTAAATTGCTCACGTAGTGGAGCAGTTTGTAAGAGGTACTATATGTACCATCTAGCTCGGTAAAATCTCTCAGGCTCACCCCGGAGGAAGCGGCAGTGGCGCAATCAGGGTATGTACCAGGTATACCTACACCGTCTAATATGGCACACGGTTGAAATTTCCTGACGATGCAAATCAGGATTTGTTTGAACTCACGAGGGAAAAGATTATTCTGCAGTTTGCATTATTTGGAATTGACGTTACTTGAACAGATTTTCTTCTAATTCAGTGGTAAGAATTTAAGGATCGCTGATATCACAGACAAAAAAATGAGTTGTACTTGAAAAAGATAAATTATATCCAAATAGAAAAATAAAGATAATTCAATTACAATAGCATGTGCTATTATGGAAACTCCTGTCACTAAAGTAGAAGTAGTCATTTGGCTTATTTTTCCATATATTGACGTTCCAGTCATATTATGCGCTCTTCTGATTTGCATCATTGCAAGCGAAAAAATAGGAAAAACCTGTTTTAATCCACCTATCGATGCAATTGTGCCTTTCTGATTTCCTCAAACTATGACTTCATGGGCGAATATGTATAATTGTGGGAATGTCTATTACATTCTTAATACTTTTGCAATGAGGGGTGATCTACAGGGAGTTTGAAGGGGGGGGGGGGGGTGGGGTTAAATGGTGAAGGAGACCAATAAAGGGGGTCCCCTTTACTTCCCTAACTACGCCCCTGTAAAATCCATAAACCCTACGTCAGGCGAAAAAAATTAGGTTGACGATTTCAGAGTGATTGCATAACCTTTCTATGTATAAAGTCAATCTTTGTTAATTTTTTTCCGAGATTTCATCAATTTCTTTTCATGCATTTTAAAGACATTTGACATTGAAAACCCCATGCGATTTTTTTTTGTTTTTGTTGTCCCCCATTGAACATTATTCAGTTCCTATTTCTATGAACTCAGGAACCGTTGTAGGTGGCCAATATCAAAACGACTTTGGGGTGTCCTTAGTGATCTAGACTGGCAAATTCAAACAATTTTGCACCCATTTTAAAAAGTTCTGCATCATTTTGATATCATAGTGATAAAAGTTTACATGGAAAATTTCTGTGTGGTCGCACTCTTAAATCCGTAACTCCGGAACCGGATTTCAGATCGGCACAAAATTCAATAGCAGCTGATTTGAAGGTTGTAACTTTCATTCGAAACTAAATTTGGGCAAATCGGTTCAGCCATCACTGAGAACAATTAGTGATATTGTTGACACATACGCACAAACATACGCACACAGCCTTTCTCCGAACTGAGTCGAGATCACGATTGACGATTTTCAGAGTGGTGGCATAACCTTTCTATACGGGAGACCGGGGCTAGTTGGCGGTGTTTTCAGTCTTCAATTTTTAACGTTTTAATTTTGGTAGATCTTGCCAAAAAGAACATGTTGCATGAAAGGGCAGACTGTGGGCAACATCCCTGAATTTTATTAAAATGTTTGATACGTTGTCTTCATTTCCATAGACAAAAATATGTGACGCGGAAAAGCCGCCAACTTGACCCAGCCCCGGGGAAATTTGGCGGTATGTATGGGGTAAGTTGGCGGAATGCCAAAAAATAAGCAATCAAATGGTAATTCAATTACATCAGTGGTCTTTATAAAATGTGCTGATTGTCTTTTCAATAAAGCTGAATATTATTCGACACTTTTCATTATATTTCTGTCTCAATACCCCGTCATTTTGACTTTGACGCGTACTCCATATTCAAAAGCAAATTTTCGAAATTCTTCAGGCGATTGGCCAAAATAATTGTCCCCTGCATTGACGAGAAACATACGAAGAAGTTTCTCTTACTTTGAAGTGAATTCCACAAATAAAAATATTTGATGACTATTTTTGCTCTGTAAATAGTACCGCCAACTTACCCCAACCGCATATTTTATAAAAAAGGATTTAAAAAATTACTTTTGTGTGTGGATAGGTATAATATCTATACGGATACTGAAAGCTCTTTTCACGCACTATCGAAAAATATAATCGTTCGGGGAATAGATTGAAAACTAAGGGGGTTTATAACACAAAATGTTTAAAATTAACAAAATTTACAAATGCTCAAAAACACAATATTGCCCACAGCTTCTACGAAACATAATATTTTGCAACAAAAACACATTGGATAATACGTTTCACATTACTTGAGGTACACAACGAGAGACAGCGGTTTATGTCTAATAGAAACGGAGAAAAGAGGGTTCCGCCAACTTACCCCAACCGCCAACTAGCCCCGGGCTCCCCTACGAGAAAGGAAAAACAAGATTATCTCGGAATTAGCAATAAACAACGAACATTCTAAATAATCAGTAACGATAGATTTGTTTCATTCAACCCTGTGTATCTTGTGTGACGAAATCGACCCAAATGGATTAATTCATTTTGCTGCGATTAAGGAATAATATGGTTAAATTGCTCACGTAGTGGAGCAGTTTGTAAGAGGTTCTAAATGTACCATCTAGCTCGGTGAAATCCGGTGTTTTTTAAAGTATATAGTTAGTAGATCGACAAGACGTCACGGTAGTGTTGGGATCGATCGGCGGTTTAGAGAGCGACGGAGGAGACTTTTCTTTCGTAGCTCGATTGGCGCTCTCGGAGCGATTGCTGGCCACACTTCCGCCAATCGGTGATAACAAGCAGGTTTTTGTCATAAGTCGCTACCGAATCGTGTCGCCAAGAGTCGACGGCGAGAAGAATCACGTGGCCTCGTTTTTCTTTTCTTTTCTTTGCTAAACGTGTATGGATACGCAAGTATCTCACGTAAGCAGGAGAAAAAGAAAATAATAAAACTGATATACTTTTCAATAAACCCATTCTAATTTTTTTATAGGGTAGAGTGGTCCGAGTTCGACCCCATAGGTAAAATAGATGTTAAAAGTGTTAAAAGTATTTATTTTGATTGAAACGTATCACAGTGCACAGTGGTATGAACCAAGAATTTAGGATGACAAAAAAAATTGTGACTAAACTACTGATTCTAGAGATTTCATGTCTTCGGATCAAATAATCTGTGTCAATTAAGGAATCTTCTGAGATGGGTGACATTAGGGTGATCCTAATTGTTGATACGATCTGGAAATTATTTTCGAAATAAGAGGAGATAGAACAATCAAGTGTTCCGCAAAATTATAGTACAACCTTTTTCAAGAAACTTTGCTGAAGATGTCATATTTGTAACTTTAATGGTTTTAATTCTACAGATATTAGAATGTTGTGTGATAGGGTAATCCTAAAAAAATCAGATTTTTCATTATAACTTTTTAAATATATTTTTTTTTCAATAGCGTCTTCACCAAAGTTTTAGAGCTTATTGAGACGAATATTATTTATATAGACAGATTCGAGATAACTCATTTGGTTCAAAAGTTATGAGCATTTTTAGCAAAAAACACAACCTTTTCAAATGTTGATATCTCGAAATGAAATTGATTTCTTCTGTTTGCATTCGAAAGACTACAATTGATAGTATATTTTAGGAAAAATCTCAGAGGTCATTTTTGTATATCTCATTTCATTTTGGTTTGAATATTGAGAATATTACTACTATTCGTAGCATTAAAAGTAAAACAGTCAGTGTAACCTAGCAACCATTTTTAAAATAAGATCAGATAGATAAACAACATCTCAAATAAAACTGCCTAGCCGGACAAAAACTCACAATTTTATTGAGGATATTTCATGATTTAACATTTTTCTTTGTTCGTGAACAGGTTTAATAGACTCTTCTCAAAATATAAGGTCTTGAAGACAAAAGATAGATTTTTTACAGGTGAAGTAGATGATCAATTCTATAAAAAAGTGAATTCAATCCTATGTTATGCAAACGAATATATCTTTTTAGTTAAGATTCCGATTTGGGTCGAACTGATTTCATTTGAAAGGTTATAACTGCTATTCGATTTAGTCGACACAAACCTTTCTTCTCGCTCAGACTTAAAAACAAATATTAAATCGTGCAATAAATTAAAATTATAATGTTTAAACTGGCTGTACTTTTTTGAAACAGTTCTGAAAGATCACTTGTAGTTAATGAATTGAAAATTAGTGTACGAAATGAAATGTCTTGTTTTGCCTCTTTTTGCCCCGAGGTATGAAAAAGGTAATTTTTCATTATTTGTCTGAATGAAACGCATGGTTTTGTTTGATTCCCCAAGGTTCGAAATATAATTTATGAATGTTTCCAAGAATTCTCAACAATTGAAAAATGTGTATTGTGCTAAAAATTCATTGCACCTAATTTTTTGAAAATGAATTTTCACTTTTGAGGTTTTGTCCAACTTTTGTATGGAAGGTGATCACCGTGCGTATGTGGATACACTAAACAAAATGTTTTACGACATTTTAAATAGCTGCACAAGGTAGTGGGTTTCTATTTGTTGGATATAATGAGGCTGTCATGAAAGTGTACAAATTGGCCGTATCGAAAATACATGGTCCATTACCGAAACCACCCGAAACCCCTTCCGAGATCCCATCCCGACTACCTATTTCTATTACAGCAAATCAAAAGAAAAGGCTGTCTTCAATGTATTTTGCATATTTTAGTAAAACCGAACAATTTAAGAATATTTTTTTATTTTTTTGAACTCTACTCTATTTTTGTTTTACACCTGTTTTATAACCAATGTTTTGGCCGAAGAAAAGAAAAAGAATGTATTCGTTCTTTTTGGATTCTTTTTGTCGTTCATATGCTTTCAGCTGCTTTTTCATTTCTTCTTTTTTGTTCAGTTTATGTTCTTTAGTTTCTTTTTCTGTTTGGTATTTTCTTGTGATGTTCTTTTTTGTCCTCGTCGCTTTTATTTTTTTCTTCTGTTACCGTTCTCATTCGGCTACTTATCCCAACTCAGCATCTGACGTCAAAATTAATGTTCAGTTCTATAGTCGATCTCTTCTTTAACATACGCGACGGAGTCATTGGGATAGGCACAAGCGACTCTAGATTTGATTCCATCAGTTGATGGCATCAAAGTTGATGTATCTGTTGAAACAAGTTCTTCTTCTCGGTGTTGATTTTCTTCATTTATATCTTCTTCATGAACTTCTTCTTGTTCTTTTCATTCTTGAATACTTGGGCGTTATTGCTCGGTCAATAAAATACAAATAAAAAATCGAGAACATGCTGGAAAATCTATAAAAAAGTGAAATCGCGGGGGTCGGTCTCGGACCACCTTTAGAGAGTCGATTTCAGACCACCACGACTTTTCTTGAAAAATGACTTGTCGTTTTCACAAAATGATAAATGTGATATAAATTTATAACTGCGTTTCAAAGTCTAACCTTTAGGGAATCTAAACAACATACCTTTGGATTTTTCATGTTGAGAATTAACATAGGTTCCGTACTGCTCCAAAATCAAGTTCACAGTTGTTGAAACTAAAACTAGTCGAAAACTATATTGTGTTAGAATACGCGAGGAGAATGGTGTCATAACTACTAATTGTTGGTTATGTAAAAGCTTTTAAAACCACCACTGTTGAAGTCCACGACAGCACGAGAACTGCGAAATGTCGAGGGACTCGAATTAGTCGCTTTTCATAATTTACCATAGCTGAGGGTCCGAATTGGCCCAGTTCCCCCTCTATATTCCTTTATTTCTTGGCGCAGGCTGGTGCACATAACTCCTTCGCTCAGCCCTTCGCCGACAACCACTTTTGAGTGTCATTCGAGTTGTGGCACGAAGCGTCATATTTTTATAATATTCGTTTATTTGGAAGAACCCCTAGCGATAGTTTAACAGAGCCGTGGATCTTTGATATACTTACATTATATAAAAACTCAAAATAAGAACAAATAATATTGATTATTAGTTGAATCTCATGCACGCAATTTTCTATTGCGCGCGGAGACCCTCTTTCGCAACGGAGAAACAGTTGTCTGCTCGCATACTGCGCATACGGAGTCAGTTAATGCTCTTCTGTCTTTCACTTCAAGGTCATCATCGTTGAGGCTGCCTTGGTTCTCGCGATCAGGTAATTTTCCCTGTTTCTCATACTAACGGGTGACCAGTGTAAATCCGTCGTCATTGTTATTGACATCTTGACCAATGATACATACAGCTCGTTTTGGGGTGCTGGATGCTGCTTTGGAGGTTGTCAATATGGCCTGAACAGTTGCCACAAGTTTGTTATTCAGACGATAATATTCGTCGATTTGCACGATTTGGTGCTCTGACTGCACTAAGTAAGAATCTCATTTCACCTGATTCTCGTTATTTTTTCATTGGTTACGGACGATCAGAGAAACCTATTTCGGTATAACAATGTTCATATTATTTTTAAGGAAGCGGCAGCACAACTTAAACTAAAATTGCAATGATATCGACTATATAAAACGTGTATCATTTACAACGGTTCCTGCGGTTAGTGATGTGAAACTGTTTTTCATTTATTTATTCTATATCAATTTGTACTATTTTCAGATACATTTTTCACCATTCACTTTCCTAGCATCAAGTCCAAGCCGAATTGTATTCTATTTCTATGTGACCACCACGTTTCAAGGTATTCACATTCTGTGTACAACACAATTAGCCTTTGCGGTAAATGCAGATATCCGAACGAAAACCGATCCATCCATCCATACTGTCTAATGCACACCAGGCAGATGGCTGTGGTCAATGAGGTTGATACTAAGGTGTGGCAATGCTATTGCTCTCTCGCTCGATCTCTGTAAAGCACGTGGACAGCAGGTATATGGAAAATATATGGAGTTGAACTTTATTACGTAATAAAGTTACAGAAATTGAGCGAGAGAGCAATACAGCATTGCCACACCTTAGTATCCAGTACATTGGGCTGTGGTTTCAGTGTGCCGTGTCAATATCTCTATTGTGTACTATATAGGGTAAAGTGCCTATTTTCACCATACTAAGCAGGGTGCCTCCTAATACATTAATTTCTCGACCTGCAATCAATGAAATGCGTAAAAATTGACATCAATAGCTTTGCTTCGTTTTTAAGAACCAATATATTAACACAAATGCGCTGAAAACAGTGAAATTTTCGTGTTTGAGCGCAACGAAAACTCGAATCGAGTGCCCCTATTGAGGTATTGTCGGTTAGTCTCACGAACACAAATGCAGCTTTCTGGTTGAAAACAAACCCATTTGCTTTTGCCGTCTTTGTTTACTATTTTCCACCAGCTGGTGAAGTAGTATTTGTGTCATGTGACGTATACGTACATGAGCCGTAGAAAAGTCTATTGTTGCGCTACCATTTGGCTCAATGCGTTGAACAAAGATGGCAGACACTGCTCTAACCAACGGCTTCAAATGGGTAGGGTGATAATAGAAACATGGCGATAATGGGCTCATCACCCTACAGTACGATTTGCTGCCGATTGAGCGTTTGTGTAGGTTTGTTAAAATGCAAACCATCGAAAATCCAAATGACTCGTTGAGGTCAGCAATAGAAAATGCAATGAGCTGGAGTTAGATATCTCATTCAACTGTCACCATCCTGAGACAATAGATAATTTGAGCATATCTTTCTACTTTGGTACGAACAAGTATCAAAAGAGGAATCTTGGTATGTACTACATTCACACAGTTGACTTACTCTTTCAACGGATATCATATAGGAACACCTCGCGAAAAATCTATAATTCGATAGCTTCTTTCGATGTGTTCATTTTCGTCGCGACTATTTCAGTGTCTCGACAAAAATTTAGGGACACAAAATTTAAAAAAAGATAGTTCTATTAAGGAACATCGTAGGAACAATTTTGAAGCGACTATAAGACAATTTACTGAATAAGTGCCTAATAAAAGCAACCACTGCTGAATAACCAGTATTGCTGAATGATGCTATGAACAGGTTTTGTCAGTAAATCAAAAAAAACTCTTATTCAGAACCATATGATGTGCTGAAAAATTGGCTGAATGAAAGTATATGTGACTAGTTGTAGCAGGACTGTTCAAATTGCATTTTTTGAATGAACAATATGCTGAAGAAATTTTTTTTGGCTGATTAAGGTAATTTTATTCAGAATCATATAATGTGCTGATCCGTGTACAACTGAAATCAACAACTTATACTAATTTACTTGAAAAGTTCAAAATAACTGTAGCACCTTGCGATGATTATTAGTTTTAAATGTAAATCTTGTAAGAATCTACATACTTTTAAATTTGCACCCTTGCACTTTTTGAATAAACATATTCGAGAGCTGTTATAAAGCAGGTGATCAGCACCGGTTTTAAACTGACATTTGACACAACGTTGATCAATGATATCAATGTAGCCGCGCATCAGCTATTAATATAGGACTGCAAGAATGCTTACTTGATTGGTATAATGACCAATTTTTCAAGCGCTAGTAGAAAGGCAATATGGCTTAGAAGAAAGAGTGACGGTAGTAGTAACACAATGTACCAGGGTTCGAATCCAAATGGTAGAGAAACGAAATGGATTTGATTTCAACTGGTTTTCCTAAAGGGGTTACATATGTTGTGCTGTGAGCCTACCCAAATTTCCAAAGCGACTGAGTACTAAGATCTGGACTTGCAGCTCTAGATATTACGCTACTTCTGAAGTCTATGCGTGCATAGTTCTAACTTTACTTCGATATTGACTTTATCTAAAGGTGATTTCCCAGTAGTATCTTTAATTTAAATTATTATCGCTAATTCTAATGCAAAAGAACAAATAAAAAATCACGAAACCCGTTAGGGAAAATTATCATTACAGGAATTTTCTTTTTCACAAGATTTTTCGATAACCTTCCGTCACTGGCGTTAGTGCTCTTAGTGCACGCTTCTTTGAAAATCTATCGAAATCGTCTTAGGGTACCAGCGGGTCTCATTCAGCGCCATTTGCGCGATTTCCGGGTTAGATCTTTGAAGAATTCTAAAAACTAACTTCTATTCCGAAATTTTCTGTACAGCAATTCGAGAGATCGTGCTCACCACAAGCCATGAAAAAAAAACTACGTTGTGGAGCGACAGTCACTACTCCGTTTATTAAAAAAAATTAATTAAAATTTACAAATACTTTATAATTTTCACAACCTTATTAGGGAAAGTTGTTTGAAAAGTTTTTGTAATATTGTGTAGGAAAAAGCTGAAAATTTCTGTATTTTATCAATCTGCAACATATAAACTTTTGAGTATACCAATTAATTAATTTAGTACACCCTTTTAACATAAACTATCGCCAAATTTTGGAAAAAACTCGATAAAATAACCCCTTGAAAACTATCAAAAAATTGGTGTAGTTCGATGCAATTGAAAAAATATCCTCAAAAAATGGGATGCAATGTGGAATGTAATGACAGTAATGACCCGTTTTTTATTTATTTTTTATTTTCGTGAAGCATATGTACACTGCATAGAATGGTTTTACAATATTTACTTATATACTATACATTATTTCTACGGTTAAGTTCAGATTTAATTTGTTTTCTAGACATGGAATTATTACACAATTTTCATTTTAATTCTATTGATGGGGCTATTTTTAGCATAGTTTGTCCTAAAAGATTGTTCTTGGAATAAATTACGAGTTCTTAGTTGTCGGCTAGGTACATAAAATTTTATGTGCGAAAGTAATGATGCGGATTGTACACGTTGAGAAATAATGTCGTTGATAAAGCAAAGCATGGCAAATTCGCGGCGTTCTTTGAGTGTTTGTATATTCAATTCAAGCAGGGTTGCTATGGTTAATAATAAAATTCACTTGTTTTGAAGTCATGCTACTTCTTTAGTTAATAACTTTTTTCGGCGAATTTTCACAAACGTACAATGTTCCACGAATGTGTTCAGCAGAAGAATACCTTTAGAAATATATAGTGTTCTCGTGAATTGATTGATGAGGTGATTTTTTAAGAATTTATTTTCGATTTTAACCGATTTCAAATTTATTTTCGATTTTAAGCGATTTTCCATACTTTGAAATTTTTGGAGGGTCCGTAGACACATCCGATCGGTACCAAAGTTTGCACAATTACTAAGGGCCATAAAAGGAATCAGTAGAGCCTGGTGGAACTAAAAGTCAAAAATTGAACCAGTCTAATGTGCACTTCTCTTGATATTACTGCTTTTGCCATATATGTTCAAATTCTATGTTTCCTGGTTTCTATTTCTTCTGAAGGAAAGTCTGCGTTTATGGCTATAATGACTTCTCCTCCAGACTTTTCTTACAAAGAGACAAATTACGGTCATGCCGAAATACATTAAATTGATTTCCAAAAATGTCTTCGCTTCTTACGCATGGTGTATTTCAGGCTGACGAAATGGGGACATTGACTAAATCGGGTCATATTTTTCTTTCTTTATAATAAACTGAAATTGTTAAAATATTCTTCCCTTCCCTTGATGTAATCTGATATCAATTTCTGATTATTTATTATAAATTTCTCTTAAAGGGGTCTTCTAGCGTAAAATTAAAAGAATAGATTTATTTTTTATTGTTGCATATTTGATTAAGACAAGGAAAACATGCTCAAGAAAGGATTTACTCGAATTCAACCTTGTTCGTCTGCTAGAAGCAATCAAACATATTTTCATATTAAGCTGACAAAATCGGGGGCAGACTAAATCGGGGGCTGATCAAACCGAGTCTTTACTCTATCATAATAGATATGCAGTATTCGAAGAAGTTTGTTGTAGTCGAGTGTAGAATGACTTTGCTTCTACTTATTTGGAGTCAGCGGCGTAGCCAGAAATTCGTTTTGGTGGGGATTTGCTGAAAATCGAACTTACTGTCCAAATGGCATAATTCAGAAACCGTCATCTTCGAAGTTTTAAAATAATAAGGAATTATTTTTTCAAATAATATTAGTAGAGTTCGTGTCTTTAGCGAATTTGTTGAGACTATCATAAAACAACTTCATTGAAGGCGTGAACACTACGTGTAGGGAGTATATCGAGCTATAAAATTATATTCATGAAATGTTCTTGAATCTATTTTTTCCAACTTTCCATTGTGAGCTTCACAAACTTTAACTATGGATAAAATGTAAATTTTATTGTTAGTAAATAGTAGAAGAGAATTATTTATGATGACGTTCAGATGCTTTTTAGTTGGACAACGGCACAACTAGCGGAGGTCCAACTAAAAAGCGGTCCAGTTAAAAAAGTGTCCAGCTAGCGAATCACGACTGTATCAGATAATGTGCTGTTTAACGCTTGTAAACTTCATCGAAGTTACAAAACCTCAGCAATTGGCGGTATCGAAGTGATGTGACTGGACCTTAAATTATTTTTTTGTGGTAAACTCCAAGGCCTCCTCTTGGCTACGCCGTTTCTTGGAGTTACTTATATCATGTTTTTAACGCTATTTAATTAGCAAGCTACTGGCAAGTGAAGAATATTTTTCAATATTAAGTGCCATAGTACTCAAGGGAGAGCAAGGAGTTGAATGAAGAAAGTTTAGAAAAGCGTGAAAAGGGTCATATGAGCAAGCTTAGAGTTTACCGGCGACTTAACCCTTTGGAACCACTTTTATATCACTTTTCTTTTTTCCGATATAAGGTTCAGATCGATCCGACGGTTACAAGTTAGAAAATTTTCAGTCAGAAGGTTCGCGCAAATGAAAATTTTTGCACCGATTAGTGATAAAGTTCCATCTAGCCAACTTGGAATTGTTCGGTGGTTATTTCTGGCGGTTGTAGATAGAAAAATTAAATACGAAATTCGTTTTATCGAAATAATGTTTGGATTATTTAAATGGATTATTACTATATTGAACAATAAATAGGCGACAAAAGGTAATCCACAAACAACAAGCCATAACTTTTAAAATATTCAAAATATACAGTCGTGATTCGCTGGTTGGGCCACACCTATCCAACTAACGAATCAAATTCGTTAGTTGGACCAACTGACAGATGTCGAAAACTCTCCAAAGGAGACGTTAGGAGTGTAATTGCATCTATTCACATCTCTAATAAATGTCAATCTGACATTCAGATGCTTTTTAGTTGGACAATGGTCCAACTAGCGGAGATCCAACTAAGAAGCGGTCCAGTTAAAAAGTGTCCAACCAGCGAATCACGACTGTATTTAATGTCTTCAGTAAAGTTATTTTCAAAAGAGCTACAAATTTGTTGAAGACATCGTTTCAATACAATCACTTCCAAATAAATTTATGAAAATATCTCACTCGTAGGGGGATTAATCAGCAAAAACACAATACCAAAAGAAAGGGCATATTGCATCCATTCAATTCTCCGAAGATACTATTGACCTAAAACCATTGTCCAACTAAAAACCATCTGAACGCCAAAATCTCATGTCAAATTTTCTTTGACAATCTATGTATCAATCTTTTACACTACTAACGTCTTCTTTGGAGAGTTGTTGACACTTGTCTTGTCAGTCGGTCCAACCTGAGTGCATATAAGGAGAGTGACGACACTGTCAAAATTGGAACAATTATTATTTGCCAGTGTCATTTCAAACGAGTCAAATTCATATATTTTGACAGGTCGTTTGTTCGTTTGGAATATCACTGACGGATAATGATGACAGTTCGAGACTGCCACATACGACTATCTCTCCCTGTTTGAAATAGGCTTACTCATTTCGACTAACGTGAGAGCGTATGGCGTAAATCAGATGCGATTCTCATTGGTGTGAGGAGCTACCTGATTTTTGACAGTGAAATGACGCTTTAATTCCCCTATAAAAGCTACACCTCGGAAATTTGATGAGATTTTCTTCCGGATTTTGATCACGGAAAATTTTTCGCCGTCATCTCTCCAAACTGTCAAAACAAAAGTTCTGCTGCTTCTAAAAAATGCCAGTTGTTTCGGATCGGCACAGATTTTTAAACTTAATAAAAACATCACTTTTCCCTTCGGAAACAATTCATGTTGAATTGTTTCCGGCCGGATTTTTGGCGCGGAATTTTTTTAAAATCCGTGACGTTGTCAAGAATTGGGTTTACACTTCGGGAATCTTGATTTTTACGTGTAGACGGAAAATCGAGAATCCATCCCCCATTTGAAATGGCTGGGGATCAAAATCCCGTGATCAAATTCCCGAGGAGTATAGTAGCCTTTAAGGTACGCAAAGAGTGTGCAGAGAGTGAAGCCAAAAAATTTCTATCTATCGAGCAAAATTATAATCCAGTTTTGCTGCAGAGGTATTGCTTATTGCTTTGATAGTTGGATTTTTGATGCACTTCGCTATCACACTTTTTTCACGGTTGCCAAATGAAATGATATGAAATCGACAAAAAATTAACTTTTTCAATCAAATTTATTGTAAAAACCGAGATGCTAACCTTCCAGCTACTAAAAGTAAGAAGAGTTTGTTTTTGACACTTTTCTATGTCAATAATTTGTCAGGTCGAAGGAGTTGCACTTTTGATCACACTTTTGATTCATCACACTTTCATACTGTGCAGTTCGATTTGGTGGGAACTGTGCAATAACAGAGATGGATTCCAATTGTGCTCAATTGGTCACTGCACAGTGACGTCATGCATTAAATGTGACAGGTGGTGGTCCTGTTGATTATATTTTTATAACTTAGAGAACTTAGAGATTATTCGTATTCTCAAAAGTATATATTGGGAAACATTTGGGAATCATGTTTTGGAAGTATAGATGTACTCTAGAACGCCTTACAATTAAATTGTGCTATTCCCTATTGTGTGAAAATATATATATATATATATGAAAGATCCTATAATTATTTGTTTATCAATTACTTCTAGTGTTCTCTGAATCGGTAAGTAGTTCTGCGGTAAAATTTCTTGGGAATTGATTATTAGCACTAAGCTTATGGTAATGGAATTTAAATTTGTTAAGTCCAAACTGCAAACAAAAGGACCAGCACTTGTCAAATTTGTGAGGTTAAGGCATTTTATACAATGGTCAATTGGTAGACTTTTTTGACTTCACTCTTTGCGCAACTGTTCTCTGTAAACTGTGGGTCCAACAAGCGAATCAAATTCATTAGTTGGACAGTTGCTGTGGCCCAACAAGATAATCACGTCTGTACTTGGTTGCATAATGTCAGTGATGCCAGGTGATATTTTGAAAAATCTGTGTGCGGCCCATTTAAAAATCTGTGTCTATCAGTGTCACGGGAAACGTGCAAATTTGGCTGAAAACAAGATGTGGTGCCCTTTTTTTGGTTTTTGCGCGAGTCAAAAATTAAGCGCAAGGTACAAAATTGAAAAATCTGTGCTTATCTTTGCGTTCTAGAAGAAAGCTGTGGAAATCTGTGCGTTGAAACAGAAAACTGTGGAAATCTGTGCAGTTCTTGCAATCTGTGCAGCATATTGAAAATCTGTGAAACCTAGATATATCTGTGCACCTGGCATCCCTGCATAATGTGGCCCCGGGTCAATGTCGTATATACAGGTCTGGCAAAGATGGCACTTTGGTATTCGTAAGATGAATCTTACATGAGTGGTGTGAGTGATCACAGTATAAATCGACTTGCTTTCGTCATAGCGGTCGTGCGCTCCCATTCAATCGTGTGACCGCTATGACGTCGACCCGTTGTGCTTCTGAATTGTTTACATATTTTTGGTTGCCAACACTAGCAAACCGTGTGTTCTGCCACACCTATATATACTGCATTGGCCCCGGGTTGCAACTCCAATCGCTGTCAGTTGCCACATTTTGACAGCAGCTTGGGGCCCCTCTATTATTGACTCGAATCAAAACTCGTCGAAATGGCAATTGACGATAGGTTCATCCGGAGTGTTCATTTGTGTTTACATTTTACTAGCGTTGCCCATTTAATTTTGTTTCCACCACCCAATGTGGCTACGCCGCATCGCTTTCGCGGAAGCTGTCCGACTTCACTGCCGCTCAGTTGGACTTACACTAGAGATAACCCCTATGTTTGAGTAAGCCGTGCAAACGAGTGGATCACAGATTCGCTTACTTCCGACGGGGAGTCGGCGACCTCCTCGCCCGGCGGATCCTCAGCGGCTTTGCGCCGCTTCGGTTCCAAGGCCTCGGTGTATCACTGGAGCCGGAATGTTAGCTGTTTCTAATTCGCATTCCGACTCCAGTGACAAAACCGATTCTAGTTAAAATCGACTGTATTACTGGAGCCGGAATGCTGATTAGAACCAACCAGAGTTGCTGCTAATTTCCGGTTGAACTTTACTGATGGTTTTCGGTAACCATCCGATACCCTTCAGGAACCTCTGTTTAAGGGGTACCATTTCAATGCGGCCGTATAACCGAGGCCTAGGAACCGAAGCGGCGCAAAACATCCAGCCAATGAACACTCCGGAAAAACCTATTGTCAATTGACATTTCGACGAGTTTTGATTCGAGCCAATAATAGAGGCCCTGATTTTCTCTCCGCATGTCTTTATCCAAAATTTGGATATATCGTCTTTGGTGAAACGTGCATGAATGAACGCAATCCAATCACTTCAATTTCACCATGACAGTGTGTTGTAAACAAAATTGATCTAGAAGTATCCAGAATCTTCCATCATAGAGTACCAAAATTGCCTCCAATTTTCAAGTTCCAAGATCAGCGGCGCTCAATTAAGCCTTGATTTTATTAAAAGACAATAGTGAAAAGCATATATCTGTGAATTGAGGTGGGTTAATAAGAAAATTTATCACGTTTAGCAAAAATCGAGATAAACTCAATTTGGTGAGTATTATTTGACTAATATGATTGATGAAAGATCGAAATCGAATCATGTGCTTCAAGTTTTGTTTTCGGCCAGAACAAAAAAATATCCGGGTTTACCGGCAAAAATTTAAAAGGTAAAGATCCGCAAGAACTGTTTTTAAAATTCAATATTGCTTATAAAATAAGTGAAAATTTTGACCTAACCTCAATTTCTGAATCACCGTCTTTAGTGTCGAAGGGTGACAGAATGTTTCGATTACCAACCAATCCGAAAATCGACAACAAAATTATGTCCCACATGGGGTCATAATTTGTAGTCGACTTTTAATCATTTTTACTACAACATTGAACATTTAAAATTCTCCTTGAGAAAATATCTGGATTTTTTAGGCAATTAATCTAGGAATCTAGAAAAACTACCCCTAAAATTATTAACAGTTGCTAGATTAACGCTTAAATGCACGAAACTCATTTTTCCTTGGTACACATTTCTCTGGATGAATACGATGTATACCTCTTGTAAAGCCTTTATATCACGGAATTCGGTATGTTGCCAAATGGCAACAGTATGCACCTGGGTTCGAGTCCCGACCCCGCACATAGGGTAAGAAATTTTTCATAAGAGATTTTTCTAACCCGAATGACCTTAAGGTTAAAATCTCTATAATCGAAATAAAAAAAGCAAAAATTGCTCTATAGAAAACTTCCCAGTAGACCGACAAAACTGACTGCCCATCTTTTAATGAGTATTTATTGTAGAATTTCGCCGTGTAACAGCTTTATTATTACACCAATGAAGAAAAATTACCTCAATTGTTAATGAGTTTAGCTTCCAATTTTCGTCCTTATATTTTTGAAATGTGCATAGTTAGGGCAAATAGCGTCTGAAATGTGATAAACATATTGCATTGTATTTGATTGTTGAAATTAGTACTAATAATCCCATTATGTAATCAAGCCCATTATGTTGCAAAACGTTACCGAAGGTTTAAAATAAGTGTTGTCCATCGAGAACACTTCTTTTTTCGAAGGAACATGTGAAACAACATAAATGTTGTTAATATGGTAAATGGTCAGTTTAAAGACAACTGAGAGTTGCGGATTTTTAATGCGGTGTTTGCCAAAAATGTGTATTTTGGCTTAAATAAACTTAATCCAACTAACTTAGCTTCACTCATTGAGCTTACCTAAATAAACTACAGTAACAAAACCATAATTTTCACTGTAACGGTACAGTAGATTTTACATTAATTTACAGTTACAAAACTAACTTTAATGTTTGTACAGTAAATTTCAATGCCAAATATACTTTTACAGTGAAAAAGGCGGTGGTTATGTATCTTAGCATTAACAAAATCGATTATGTTAATTTACTGTATCAATTTTTATTAGTAAAATTAATGATTATATGAATTTTATGGTGAATGTACTGAAAGAACTCTGCGACAAACAAAGTGGAAACAGTAACAACTATAATATCTATGATTCTATGGTTGTGGGATACATGTGTAAGGGACGGCGGGGAGATGTGATCATAGTTTTGTTTTCGGGGCATGGTCGATTTTCAATAGTTGAACTGGTATTTATAAAGGACACCTTAATACGCTCACAGGCTGAAGCTATTTAAAATAATCGTTATCTTGTTTGAGATAGGGCAGATTGCATGAAATGCGTGGAACCGGTATTTTTTAAAATCGGGGAAAATGGAATATTTCTGTGATTTATTTTTTTAGTGCTATAGAAGATAAATTTTAACATATTTCTAAATTAAAGATAAAGATGGAAACGTGATCTGATTCGCGATGAATAGGTGACAACATGGTTCGCGCCAAGCCACTTGAATTCGCAGTTGCGGCACGGGTCGATTAAAATCGTTGTAGAATGCTGTTAATGCAACATTTGCCAACGATAAAGTGACGTCATGACAGAAACTTTTAATAGTAGTTAGCATATTTTTGTCATATCTTAGCGGGTATTGACGAGGTTCACAACTCCTCACTGTACCCTGAACGCTGAAATAAACGGAAAATTACTAGAACCCTGCATTATATTACATTGATCTTTGACTACTTAACTTTAATGAACCCCTCGGCTCTCCTGATGGCGAACAAAATTTTCGCCCGAGTTTTCGCCATACTGTGCAGGGATGCCAAGTTTCTTTTCGGAAAATATTCTAAAAGTCTAGAATAATTCTAGACTTTTAGAATATTTTCCGACCATCTCTGAGGGCAGGATCACTTGCGATGTCTGACAATTATTGTCAGACATCGCAAGTGATCCTGCCCTCAGAGATGGTCTATTTTTTCGAGAGACTTATGATCTGTATTTATTACATTTGACTAATGAAATATGCTTGGTAGTTATTCGGTAATTGCGCCAATCAGATTTCAAATGCTTAATTCTCAGTATAGAGAATCCGTGAAATGGATTAAATTTGAATCTGTGAGCGTTCAGCATTTTGAATTGATTGTACTTATATTCACCGATGATCTGATAGATATGTCTGGATTAATTGAAAGATTGATTCATCTTTCAAGCAAAAATATATATGACGACGCTTAAAAATCGGGAAGATTCCAGATAAATCTGAAAGGTTGGCACCACTGCTCCTGTGCCTGTCTTCTCTTTGACGTTTACTTTCCACTATCCATCTCTCTCACACTACCGAGATTTTTATTCTGCCAAAATTACGATTAGACAGCGCATGTTTTCGTTCTCGATTGTTCGAATCGGTTTCTTGCATTTTTAAGTGTGGAAGGCATCTGGTTTGAGTTCAGTACCTTTTTAATTCTGATATCAGTTATATCATATTACAGTTTTGAATTGATCGACTATCATAAAAACGAGGACTACGTGAGAAATTTGTCTGACGATTTAAGCAACAGTAAACGTTTGGTTTAAAAAGCAACGATGGCCTCAAAGGAGGAAGATAATCTTCCAGAAAACAAAAAGCTAGCTCGCAAAGCAAAAGATCAAGGAAATGAGGCGTACAAGAAAAAAGACTTTTCGTTGGCGTTGACTCACTACAACGCTGCCCTTCAGCACGATCCTACGGATATCACATTCCATAATAACATCGCCGCAGTATATTTCGAACAGAAAGAGTTCCAAAAGTGTATTGCCGAATGCGAAAAAGCTGTTGAGGTAGGTCGAGAAAACCGGGCGGATTATAAATTGATAGCAAAGGCTTTCACCCGAATTGGAAATTCTTATCGGAAGCTGGAGGATCATAAATCGGCTAAAACTTATTTTGAGAAGAGTCTTGCCGAGTACAGAACCCCGGAGGTCAAAGCGTTACTCAGCGACACAGAAAAGAAGATAAAGGAAATGGAGAGACTAGCTTATATTGATCCAGCTAAGGCTGAAGAAGAGAAGGAGAAGGGCAACGATTTCTTTAAGAAAGGAGATTACAGTACAGCAGTTAAACACTACACAGAAGCAATCAGTCGCAATCCGGACGATGCCAAGTTGTACAGCAACCGAGCAGCATGTTACACCAAGCTGGCAGCGTTTGATTTAGGCCTTAAAGACTGCGAAATGTGCTGTAAATTAGATGAAACCTTTATCAAGGGCTGGATCCGTAAAGGTAAAATCCTGCAGGTGATGCAAAAATCGTCGGAAGCGCTTACTGCCTATCAGAAAGCACTGGAAATTGATCCCGCTAACGCAGAAGCATTGGAAGGTTACCGAGCTTGTACGATGGCCGTGCACGCAGATCCTAAGGAAGTCTGGAAGAAGGCTATGCACGATCCTGAGGTGCAACAAATTCTAAAAGATCCAGCCATGCGAGTAATCCTCGAGCAGATGCAGAACGATCCTAAAGCAGTTCAAGAGTGAGTATTTCAAGTGTATAATTATATTGAATATAGCAGTTTATATAATATGCGATTTATATTTTCTAGGCACCTGAAGAATCCGCAAGTGGCATCGAAGATCCAAAAACTGTTAGAATCGGGTATCATTCAAATCTACTAAAACAAAACTACTGTGAGTGGCGCTCACCGAAAAAGTGTTCAACAAGCAACAGTCAAAGCATAAAAAACGTTTGGCAAGCTAATCCAACACGTACGAAGGTATACAAGAATATAAGTTACGTGTAAGCCGTTTCTTCGTTGACTTCTAAAATTTCCTTCAAATATACAATCTGCAACAATATCAATTACAAGTAAAACTTCTAATCATTATTATCAAAGGAAATACGGCGAACAACACAACTTCAGTCGATACGAATACGCAGCAGAATAAAAATATATTTCAATGAGAAATGTCTAGACGAAACGAAATAGTTGCTCTATCATCGAGGTGGCCACAGCAGCGCAGTTAAAAAACTAGCCAGTAACCGTTGCAGTAACACTTGAAGCTAGGATTATTAACTAATGAAATGGGTTTTTTGAAAGTATCATAGTGTTTCCTTTGATTCCTTCGAATTCCATTTACTCACGCCAATTTTTTTTGCCGAATGCCAGGAAAATTTTGCTGAATTTCGGCGGAAGGTTTCAGCAATTTTACTCTCCGGAAGTCGCGCCTATGGCCCATTGAACGAGCAGCCGCTGGTGTCCTAAGGCGATTTCGCTAGATTTTTAGAGCAGCGTGTACTCAGTGCACTAGCGCGACTACCGGAAGGTTGAGATACTCATAGCCCAGTGATTTTAATTATGTCAATTCGACAGATTCACTTTTCTGAAAATCAGCAATTGAAAGTGGGCCCTATTCTCACAGTCACGTCACTTAGTGACTAGAAGGAAATTTTCTTCTAGTCACTAGGTGACGTGACTGTGAGAATAGGGCCCAATAGTTTACATAAGACTCCAAAAATGTCTCATTTACTGAAATCGGGTGAAAATAACGAAAAAATGAAGCTACTTTCAATGCTACCCGAACTTTGCGAAACCAACAATGAGACAAAAAACATGCATGTAACTTCAAAACAATGGTTTTCATTTTGAGATGGAGAATATTTGAACCGTCGATTGAACTTAATGCTGGGGAAATGAAAATACACATTAGTAACATTAAATATTTTATTTATCGCTATTCGATTCGGTGGATTTACGAGCTAGTGATGCTGTTGGAAGACTAAAACATAATAAGTACATATTTCCCGTGCATCATTCGTAACCCAACTTTGTACCGGGAAACAAGTGCTTTTTGTTCTCTCCGGTGTGGTTTAGTTTTTTCGGTAGTACGAAGGTGCTTGCTGTGGCAGAGGCTGCAGTAAAGCATTACTAATAAACAGTCCCGCGAGTGATAATTATTACCTGCGATATCGCTGAAGATAGTGCAGTGAAGTTACTAAACAGTTTTCTTGCCTGAAAGACGGCTTTGTTTAGACGAGCTATATCAGCTCCATTGTGTGAAGGTCACGCGGGTGACGGATAAAACAAACGAAGGATCAATTCACCTACCAGCTCGTCAGGAACCAACTGGTGAAGTGTTTCGTTTTTTACTTTTCTTATCGACTTTTTTTCTTTTTATTACTTTTGATTTTTTATTTTGATTTAAGTTAAACAGTGCGGTCGAGCGCGTTGCTCCCGCAACAAAATGGAATAAACAGAAGGATCACCCTCCGAAGACGAATATTATGGGGAAGAAGAACGTATATCTGATACTGAGACAGATAATGTTATGGTCGATCCACTTCCCCCCAATGCTCACAGCCCCCCCGAGTCAAGGTTTACCAGGATGGATTCGCTGGTCCTTGGGTGGTATATTTTCCGCCCAAAAATAAACCGTTAAACAGCATAACTTGCACGGGAGCTGACAAAACGTTACTCGGCCGTAACCGAGATTAAAAAGGTTCAGTCAGATAAACTGCGCGTAGTCGTTACTGACTTGAAACAGGCCAATGATATCGTTAGCAATAGCGTCTTTACGCTGGAGTATCGCGTCTACATCCCTTCTCGTGATGTGGAGATCGACGGTGTGGTAAGTGATGCGGGTCTAACTGTCGATGATCTGATGAATGATGGGGCTGGCCGCTCCAAGAACCCTAACCTTCAATCAGTTAAGATTTTGGAGTGCAAGCAATTGCACTCAAAGTCCATCGAAGATGGTAATTACTATCCATCAGACTCGTTTCGCGTAACCTTCGCCGGATCTGCACTTCCGAGCTACGTTGAAGTGGGAGGAGCTCGTCTACCTGTACGCCTGTTTGTACTGCGGGTCATGAATTGTTCCAATTGCAAGCAGCTAGGTCACACGGCCACCTACTGTAGCAACAAGCAACGGTGCGGTAAATGTGGGGAACGCCATGCGGATAATACTTGCAGTAGACCCGCTGAGAAGTGTGTTTACTGTGGGGAGAATCCGCATGCACTTTTGACATGCCCAACATACAAACTTCGCGCGGATAAACTGAAGCGATCCGCCAAAGATCGCTCCAGACGCTCTTACGCAGAAATGCTTAAAAGAGCTGTTCCACTTATCTCCGAAAACCCATTCGCTCTCTTGCCAACTGACGATAACGCCTCTAACGACCCTTGCGAGGGGCATTCTTTGGCTCCGCTTGGAAACTCTAGGAAAAGACTTAATCAAAACTCACCTGAACTTCCTCGTAAGGGTCCTAGGTTGTCCCAAACAAGGGTACAAAATAAAAATAATTCATCAACTGGAAGTGCTGGTACAAATCCGAAGATAATACCTCCTGGTTTTGGGAAATTGAGATACAACCAGGAGTTCCCAGCACTCCCCGGGGCACCAAAAATCCCAAGTGCTCCAATTTTACAGTCAGAAACTCAACCTAAAACGGGATTCCTTAAATTTTCTGACATTGTGGACTGGATATTCACAGCTTTCAACATTACCGATCCTATGAAAAGCTTGCTGGTTGCTATTCTACCAACAGTAAGAACATTTTTAAAACAGTTGACTGAACAATGGCCCCTCCTTACAGCGATCGTATCCTTCGATGGTTAACTTATTAGACGGAATCAGGGATCTGATCACTGTTTTACAGTGGAACTGCAGAAGTATTATCCCCAAAATTAATTCATTAAAACACTTGCTAAATTACAATCATTGTGATGCATTTTCCCTATGTGAAACATGGCTAACTTCTAATATAAACCTCAACTTCCACGATTTTAACATTATCCGCTTGGATCGAGAAGACTCATATGGGGGGGGTACTTTGAGGGATCAAAAAGGGCTACTCCTTCAATCGAATCAACCTCCCTTCGACGCATTGAAGTTGTCGCTTGTCAAACAACAATCAAAGGCAAAGATCTTTGCATTACTTCTATTTACATTCCTCCTAGGGCCATGATGGGATATCGAAGATTCTCCAACGTGATTGAACACCTTCCCTCGCCCCGCCTGCTTCTTGGAGACTTTAACTCTCACGGTACGGGGTGGGGCTGTCTATACGACGATAGTCGATCTTCGACAATTCAAGATCTTTGTGACAACTTCAATATGACAATTCTGAACACAGGGGAAATGACACGGATCCCTAGACCACCTGCGCAAGCAAGTGCCCTGGATATATCTTTATGCTCGACATCACTACGGCTAGATTGCAAGTGGAAGGTAATATCTGATCCCCACGGTAGTGACCACTTACCAATTGTAATTGCAACCACCACTGGTTCAAGACCATCGGAACCAATCAATGTTCCCTATGACCTCACACGAAACATTGATTGGAAGAGCTACGCTGCTGAGATATCCAAAACTATCGATTCAACACAGGTACTTCCCCCGGAGGAAGAATATAAGTTTTTGTCCAACTCGATTCTCGATTGCGCGATTCAAACTCAGACGAAACGAGTACCCGACGTGAACACCCAAAAACGTTCTCCCAACCCGTGGTGGGACAAAGAGTGCTCAGACGTGTACGCGGAGAAAGCTGCTGCGTATAAAACCTTCCGGAACGACGGATTAGTTGCTAGTTATCGAGTGTACGCGATATTAGAAAAGCGAATGAAAAATTTAATGAGAGCTAAGAAACGCAGTTACTGGCGCCGGTTTGTCGACGGGTTAACAAGAGAAACATCGATGAGCACTCTTTGGAGCACGGCCCGACGTATGCGAAACCGAAACAGTACTAACGAGAGCGTGGAATATTCAAACCGTTGGATATTCGATTTCGCCAAGAAGGTTTGTCCGGATTCCGCCCCGGCACAGAAAATCTACCGCGCCGCGTCGCCTTACAATACCGCGAACGAAACACCGTTTACGATGGTGGAGTTCTCACCTGCTCTCTTATCATGTAACAATAAAGCCCCGGGGCCAGATAGAATCAAATTCAACTTGTTGAAGAATCTGCCAGACTCTGCCAAAAGACGCTTGTTGAATTTATTTAATAGGTTTCTTGAGGGTAACATTGTCCCACATGACTGGAGACAGGTGAGGGTCATCGCCATCCAAAAACCAGGAAAACCAGCCTCCGACCACAATTCGTATCGTCCGATTGCAATGCTGTCCTGTATCCGGAAGTTATTCGAAAAAATGATCTTGTTTCGCCTCGATAATTGGGTCAAAACAAATGGCTTACTGTCAGATACACAATTTGGCTTCCGCAAAGGCAAAGGGACGAACGATTGCCTTGCGTTGCTCTCAACAGAAATTCAAATGGCATATGCTAACAAAGAGCAGATGGCATCAGTATTCTTGGATATTAAGGGGGCTTTCGATTCAGTTTCGATCAACATTCTTTATGAGAAGTTGCACCAGCATGGTCTTTCGCCAATTTTAAATAACTTTTTGCTAAACCTGTTGTCTGAAAAACAAATGCATTTCTCGCATGGCGATTTATCGACATCACGATTTAGCTACATGGGCCTTCCCCAGGGCTCATGTCTAAGCCCTCTCCTCTACAATTTTTACGTGAATGACATTGACGGTGTGGTCTCTATTACAGGTCCTAAAGCCGTCGACTTGCAAGGACCACTGCAAGATACCTTGGACAATTTGTCTGCTTGGGCTCTCCAGCTGGGTATCGAGTTCTCCACGGAGAAAACTGAGCTAGTCGTATTTTCTAGAAAGCGTGAACCAGCGCAACTACAGCTTCAATTAATGGATCAAACTATTGCTCAGGCTTCAACATTCATATATCTTGGGGTATGGTTCGACTCTAAAGGTACCTGGGGATGTCACATTAGGTATCTGAAACAGAAGTGCCAACAAAGGATTAACTTTTTCCGTACAATAACTGGAACATGGTGGGGTGCCTATCCAGGAGACCTAATCAGGCTGTACCAAACAACGATATTATCAGTGTTGGAGTACGGATATTTCTGCTTTCGCTCCGCTGCGAACATACATTTCATCAAACTGGAGCGAATCCAGTATCGTTGCTTGCGTATTGCCTTGGGTTGCATGTACTCGACCCATACGATGAGTCTCGAAGTGCTGGCGGGCGTTCTTCCGCTGAAAAATCGATTTTGGGACCTCTCATATCGATTGCTCATTCGATGCGATATTCTGAACCCATTGGTGATTGCAAATTGCGAAAGGCTTGTCGAGCTTAATTCTCAGACCCGATTCATGTCCTTGTACTTCGATTACATGCCACAGAACATCAATTCATCTACGTATAACGTCAACCGTGCTCATCTCTTAGATACTTCTGATCACACTGTATTTTTCGATACATCCATGAAGGAAGAGATTTGAGGAATTCCGGATCATATTCGCCCACAAGTGGTCCCAAATATTTTCTATAACAAATACCATCAAGTCGACTGCGCCAAAATGTTCTACACTGACGGATCAATAGACCTTTCTCGTCAAAAAATTTTATGAACAAAACTAATCCTACTTTTATTGCTGATCTTATTCTACTTGTTCATTACGTGATACGAAACCTCTAACTATTGAAAAAATCAAAAATACTGTGATCATAGAAGTGTTTTGTTTTCGGTCTGTTGGAAAAAGAACAGTGCAGTAATCCGCGTTCAAGGTTATTTTGCCATTCTCTGCCTCTTCGAGGTTTGGACTTTTATTCTTTTGTGCGTGTGTTAACCGTTAGGCCACATTCCTCAACCTTTTGTTCGTAAAGCGAGGATTGAACAATAACCAGCTATTTAAGCTGGACTGGTGCGTCGTGGGAAACGAGTATACAGATAAGTGAAATCTACCTTTTTGATACATTTACGGCTTTTTCCCGTCTGCGCGGGTGCTGACCCCGTGCATTGACGGTGTCGATGGGTTCCTCCCCGGATGGCCAAATGGAGATCGAGTCGACTCCTAAGGCTCTCCCCCGACCCAAACAATATCCAGAGCTCTCGACCGGTCCCTTTGTGGTCTTCTTTCGGCCCAAAACAAAATCGCTGAATCTATTACAGATTTCAAAAGACCTGACGGAACGGTTCACGGCTGTGACCGAAATAAAAAAGGTCCGCTCAGACAGGCTGAGGGTCGTGCTGACTAACTCAAAGCAGGCAAACGATATTGCTTGCTGCGAGCACTTTACGAAGGACTATCACGTGTATATTCCAGCTGTAAAAGTACAGTCTGAAGGCGTTGTCACCGATGACAGTTTGACATGCGAGGATCTGCTGCAGTACGGGGTTGGCCGTTTTAGAGACCGCATACTTCAGCCAGTGAAAATACTCGAGTGCAAGCGTTTGCACTCAGTAGTAGTTGCGGGGGATGGTTCAAAAACGTACCCCCAATCAAACTCTTATCGGTTGACCTTCGCTGGTACCGCTTTGCCAAATTACGTCCTCTTGCACAAGGTTCGTCTGCCTGTGCGTTTGTTTGTGCCGCGGGTCATGAATTGCACAAAGTGTAAACAATTGGGTCACACAGCCACCCATTGTAGCAATAAGGCCCGCTGTGGAAAATGCGGGGAGAATCATCTAGATGATTCGTGCAGTGAGAATGCTGAGAAGTGTCCTTACTGTGCAGAGAATCTGCATGATATCTCGGCATGTCCCGCGTACAAACTACGCGGGGATAAACTAAAACGTTCCCTTGCGGGACGATCCGAACGTTCTTTCGCAGAAATGCTAAAGAAAGCTACACCACCAACCTCAACAAACATCTATGCTCACTTGCCTCCTAACGAGGGCGAGGCTGATGACCCACAAGAGGGAACATCTACTAGGGCGCCTAGAAGTTATAGGAAGAGGAGGAATATTTCCTCTCCTAAAGTTCGTTGTAAAGGCCAGAAGGTATCCCTTGACGGGACTCCGAAAGTCACATCTATTGGAAGTGTTGCAACCAAACCGAAGCAATTAGCTCCTGGTCTCGGAGGATTAAACTCAGAGAAGGAGTTCCCAGCACTTCCCGGAACATCAAAAATCCCAAGTGTTCCTCTGTTTCAGTTCGAGAATAATCGCGGCACTGGAATTATCAAACTCTCGGACATTGTGGACTGGATAATAAAAACTTTCAATATAACTGATCCAATTAAAAGTCTTATGTTAGCTTTTCTCCCTACAGTAAGAACATTTTTGAAGCAGTTGACTGCTAAATGGCCCCTCCTTTCAGCGATTGTATCCTTCGATGGCTAACTCATCGAACGAGGTCACGGATTTGATCACTGTTCTACAGTGGAATTGCAGAAGTATCATACCGAAAATCGATTCCTTCAAAATTTTAATAAATAATTTGAGTTGCGATGCATTTGCATTATGTGAAACTTGGTTAACTTCCGACATAGATCTCAACTTCCACGACTTTAATATTATTCGCCTGGATCGAGACACCCCCTATGGAGGAGTGCTTTTGGGGATCAAAAAGCGCTATTCCTTCTACAGAATTAACCTTCCCTCGATAACAGGTATTGAAGTTGTCGCTTGTCAAGTAACAACCAAAGGCAAAAGCCTTTGCATAGCTTCCATATATATTCCCCCCAACACCGCGATTGGGCATCGCCGGCTACATGACATCATAGAATCCCTGCCTGCACCGCGACTAGTTTTAGGCGACTTTAACTCTCACGGTACGGAATGGGGTTGCCGTTATAATGATAACCGTTCCTCTTTAATTCACAATATTTGCGACAACTTCAACATGACAATTCTAAACACGGGTGAAATGACACGGATTCCTCCCCCACCTGCGCGCCCAAGCGCATTAGATTTATCCCTTTGCTCGACCTCGCTAAAGTTAGAATGCGCGTGGAAGGTAATCCCTGATCCCCACGGTAGCGACCATCTGCCGATCGTAGTCTCAATCAATAACGGCTCAAGGCCATTGGAAACAATCAATATTTCGTATGACCTCACACGAAATATCGATTGGAAGAGCTATGCTGCCGCGATATCCGACAACATCGAATCTACTCAAGAACTTCCTCCGGAGGAAGAGTACAGCTTTTTGGCTGGCTTGATTCTCGACAGCGCGAATCAAGCTCAGACTAAGCCAGTACCCGGCGCGAACATACAAAAACGTTCTCCCAATCCCTGGTGGGACAAAGAGTGCTCAGACGTGTACGCAGAGAAGGCCGCCGCGTTTAAGACCTTCCGGAACGACGGATTACCCGCTAGTTTTCGACAGTACGCGACGTTAGACAAGCGAATGAAGAGTTTGATGAAAGCCAAAAAACGCGGTTATTGGCGCCGGTTCGTCGACGGATTAACGAGAGAAACATCGATGAGCACTCTTTGGGGAACAGCCCGACGTATGCGAAATCGAAACAGTACTAATGAGAGCGTGGAATATTCAAACCGTTGGATATTCGATTTCGCCAAGAAGGTTTGTCCGGATTCCGCCCCGGCACAGAAGATCTACCGCGCCGCGTCCCGTCACGATAACGCGAACGAAACACCTTTTTCGATGGTGGAGTTCTCACTTGCTCTCTTGTCGTGTAACAATAAAGCTCCAGGGCCAGACAGAATCAAATTCAACTTGTTGAAGAATCTGCCAGACTCTGCCAAGAGACGCTTGTTGAACTTATTTAATAAGTTTCTTGAGGCTAACATTGTCCCACACGATTGGAGGCAAGTGAAGGTCATCGCCATCCAAAAACCAGGAAAACCAGCCTCCGATCACAATTCGTATCGACCGATCGCAATGCTGTCCTGTATCCGGAAGTTGTTCGAGAAAATGATCCTATTCCGCCTCGACAAATGGGTCGAAACAAATGGCTTACTGTCAGATACACAGTTTGGCTTTCGCAAAGGCAAAGGGACGAACGATTGTCTTGCGTTGCTCTCAACCGAAATTCAAATGGCCTATGCTAGTAAAGAGCAGATGGCATCAGTGTTCCTAGATATAAAGGGGGCTTTCGATTCAGTTTCTATCAACATTCTTTCAGAGAAGCTGCACCAGCATGGTCTTTCAGCGACTGTAAACAACTTTTTACTAAACTTGTTGTGGGAAAAGCACATGCATTTCTCGCATGGTGACTTATCGACATCACGATTTAGCTACATGGGCCTTCCCCAGGGCTCATGTCTAAGCCCCCTGTTATACAATTTCTACGTCAACGACATTGATGAATGTCTTGACAATTCCTGCACGTTAAGACAACTTGCAGACGATGGCGTGGTGTCTGTTACGGGACCCAAAGCTGTCGATCTACAAGGACCATTACAGAATACCTTGGACAATTTGTCTGCATGGGCTATTAAGCTGGGTATCGAATTCTCCACGGAGAAAACTGAGCTAGTTGTATTTTCTAGGAAGCGTGAACCAGCACAACTACAGCTTCTATTAATGGGTCAAACTATAGCTCAGGTCTTCACAGTAAAATATCTAGGGGTCTGGTTCGACTCGAAAGGTACTTGGGGATGCCATATTCGGTATCTGAAACAGAAATGCCAGCAAAGGATCAACTTTCTTCGTACAATAACCGGAACATGGTGGGGTGCCCACCCAGGAGACCTAATTAGGTTGTATCAAACAACGATACTGTCGGTACTGGAATACGGATGCTTCTGCTTTCGCTCCGCCGCGAACATACATTTCATCAAACTCGAAAGAATTCAGTATCGTTGTTTGCGTATCGCCTTAGGGTGCATGCAGTCGACCCATACGATGAGTCTCGAAGTCCTGTCGGGCGTTCTCCCGCTGAAAAATCGATTTTGGGAACTCTCATATCGATTGCTCATTCGATGCGATATCTTGAACCCGTTGGTGATTGAAAATTTCGAAAGGCTTGTTGAGCTCAATTCTCAGACCCGTTTTATGTCCCTGTACTTTGACTACATGGCGCAAAATATTAATCCTTCTTCTTACAATCCCAACCGTGTGCATTTCATAAATACTTCTGAATCTACTGTTTTCTTCGACACATCCATGAAAGATGAGATTAGTGGAATTCCGGACCACATACGCCCACAAGTGGTTCCAAATATTTTTTATAATAAATTCCGAGAAGTCGACTGTTCTAAGATGTTTTATACTGACGGATCAAACCTCGAAGGGTCCACTGGCTTCGGTATTTTCAATCAAAAGTTCACCGCCTCCTACAAACTCAGTGACCCTGCTTCAGTTTACGCCGCAGAACTAGCTGCTATTCAGTATACCCTTGGAGTCATTGACACATTACCCGCAGACCATTACTTCATCGTCTCGGATAGTCTGAGTTCTATTGACGCTATTCGCTCGATGAAACATGGAAAGCATTCCTCGTATTTTTTGGGGAAAATACGGGAGCTACTGAGTGCTTTATCTGACAAATCTTTCCAGATTACCTTGGTGTGGGTCCCTTCTCATTGCTCCATTCCGGGCAATGAGAAGGCGGACTCCTTAGCTAAGGTGGGTGCCATTGAAGGTGACGTTTTTGAAAGACCAATTTGCTTCCACGAATTTTTCAGTATTACTCATCAGAGAACCCTCGAAAGTTGGCAAACCTCGTGGAGCAATGGGGAGCTAGGAAGGTGGCTACATTCGATAGTCCCTAAGGTATCGACGAAACCTTGGTTCAAGGGGATGGATGTGGGTCGTGACTTCATTCGTGTGATGTCCCGACTTATGGCGAACCATTACACGCTGGATGCACATCTCCGACGTATTGGGCTCGTGGAGAGTGGTATCTGCGCTTGTGGCGACGGTTATCACGATATAGAGCACATAGTCTGGGCGTGCACCGAGTACAGTTCCGCCAGGTCTCGGCTTATGGACTCCCTCCGGGCCCGAGGAAGACCACCCAACGTCCCGGTTCGAGATGTGTTGGCAAGCCGCGATGTCCTCTATATGTCCCTTATATACACCTTCATAAAAACCATCAATATCCAACTTTAACTGCCCCTTTTTCCTTATCATTCTCAGAAACGCTCTCTTCCACCTGTACCATACACCCACGATGGTTTGATGCGACTCCAAGGCGACACAAAACATCCCTGTCAAATGAGCCAACAAACACGGGACCTAAAGCACGAACATCACACGCACAACTCGAAATGTAGCCGATCAACATCTGAGCCGCACTACGAAATCGTCTGGAGAAACCCCTTCCATCTTAAGAACGACCACCCGGCGTCCCAGTACATGATTCTTCCTGATGAAGGCCACCCTGATTCTGTAATCCATCCGTTGATCTCCCGAAGTCTGAAACTGAAATAATGTTCTCCCCCTGCCATGTTTGTCCACCCTACTTCCCCTGACTCTTATACACAGAAGTAACACCCCTTCCCCCCCCCCCTCAAATATATTCATGAAGCATTTAGCTCTTCTTGCCTTTTCTAGTTTTAACTATTATATTATATGATCTCGTTGAAAATGCCCAACTCTACTACCACATAAAATAACTCTAATTAATGTCTCCGAATCTTTACAAAATTTAATCACGCCCTCTAATTATTTCTACTTTTAAGATAGCCGTATAAATTTTCCCCCTTAGTTAAACATTATTTGCTCCAATAATCTCATTGCTAAAAATGTCAAACCATATTGCCATAAAAACTAAATGACCCCCTAATCTTACGAAAATTATATTACCCCCTTGTATATGTATAGCTAATCAATATGTAATCCCCTAGTTTTAAGTAATTTAAAATGTAAAACAAAACAAAATTGGCACCTTTAAGCTAACGCAAACCTGCCTTATCAAATAAACGAATTGGAAAAAAAAAAAATACTGTGAACTGTCCATCTCACCCAACATTCTCATGTCTTATCTTGCCTTGTTTCCCCACATATTTACACCATTTGCAAAGAGAATAGGAAAAGAGACGAATAGTGTGAAGCCAAAAATACCTTATTGAGCAGCCCAATCGTGCAATGTAAATAAACATTACTCATGCCTGAGTTGGAGGAGATAAGTATTGTAAATCTATCAAAAAAAAATTTGAATTTTCGTCAGAATTTAGTGCAATCGTGATTGTAAGGTGCATTCTAGAGTCTATGTATGAGTAAAAACAAGTTTTAGAATTATTTCATCTCTTTGTTTCGAAATGCACATCGTTTGATAAACAAATTCAACGATCGACAAAAGGTTTGTTTTCAAAATATAATAGGAGTCATTTAAAGTGCTGCCTTTGGAAACGGTTGCCAAATTCTAGTGTTGAAATCATCGTAAAGGGAGTGTTGCCATTTTGACTGATTTTCACTCTGCGTCTCTTTCACTATTCTCTTTGACCATTTGGATGAACTCTGTGTGGGGAGAAACAAGTAATGCAAGCAAGCAAGCTACGGCAGGTAGCCTAGAACAATGTTCTAATAGCCTTCCGTTTGCCAGTATTTAATTCAACTCGCCTAGCCGCCATTTCGTTCACTGGGTTTCTACGCTGAAAAATTAGCTCAAAACTGTCAACACAAAACCGTCAAAACTAAATAATTTAGTCTTTCGTGGGATGAACTCTCATTTATCCAAAAGATCGAAAAAATCACTTATACTGACATAATTTTATTAAATTAATCGTTTTTTATCAAAAATGTGCCGGCTTTACGTTTGGCAGAAGAACTTACTACTGAAGAAACTATAGGAAAAGAGGAAAGCAGACATTCCATAGCGACGCACACGACGAGGAAGTCAGTTAAAAATACCAGTAAAATAATTTTGCAGATAGTCTCCGGCAGCCTACAAACACATCCGCAAAAAATTAATCCATAGAAAGATTTCTTCGTGGCATACAACAAAATCGTCAGTTGTGACAACTAGGCGGCGGCGAGAAGCTGAGCTGTTGCTGGTACAAACCGGATGCGAGAAATCTGCTTGCAATGAACCAAATGGACCTTTTCAGAGTAAAACCACGTAATTCGTGCAGATCCACTCTGCTTTCACTTTGACATCACCCGGCATCCTAATGTCGGTTCCAGCTTCTAGCTCAGCTGCTTGCCGTCACTCTGTCAGCAGTCTTACATATATTGCAGTGTCACTGACGAAGGATGTGAGAAAACGCATGCCATCTGATACATAAGTTGCCGTAAAACAAAGCCTAATAAATAAACTGCAGAAGCCTCACGAATTTTACATTGATCTATGACTATTGTAATGGCTGTAATGATCTGTGACGTCAATGGTAAGTGGTATTTTTTATTGTAAATATAATAAAACAACTTAACATTTTGCAGATCTTTGAACGTCGTATATTGTGATTGGTGTGACCACGTAGTTCTTTCTTGAAGATCGACGGTACACGTGATCGACTTAATGCTGCACACAGTACTGGTTATTGAATTATCGAAAACTAGCATCGACAGCCTCTATGGTACCTGGGGGTTCCGAATGAAGTCTTCACCGATTCATAATCATCCTTCGATAATACCGTATTTCCACTCCATCTGCCGGGTGTGTCCGTAGTATTTAAAGGAACCAAGATGTTAAGCCAAAAGGATCCAAACAAATTGCAGCATGAAAAAAAACTAGAAATATTTCTTCACATCTTGTTACGAGCGGTAGGGAAGTGACTTGTACATGAACCGAAGACATTTCGCAATACTTTTTTTTAAATTTTCATTTACGTGTCTTTAAATCGCAATACTCTACCGGCCCAACGGTTTGAGGCCAAGAATATCTCAGATCAACGCACGCACAGGGATCGGTTGGATATTAAGCTAAAAGAAATGAATGAGTTTTTCTGGAGAGCACCATCGGTGAATAAAACAGGAATTATTTATTTGTTGAATTGTTTAAAAGCTAATATATTTATTTTACAGTTAGCATCATTTTAGAATTATTTTTCATATAATTTGAAAGAAATGTTTTTATCGAGAATAATATTTTATTTATTGAGTGGTACAGCATAAAATGGGATTTTTTATGTATGTTTCCATGTATTACTTTTCCTTTGATAAATATCAATTGTCGCTTTATGTACTTTAGAAACGATGTTCTTAGCCATAAACCTATGCACAGAGATAGCATTCTATTCAACTCATGCGACCTTCCCTTACATGGACATTGTTTGTAGCTTAAGATGTACTAACATGTGAAACAAAATTCAAATGTTTAAATGCCCATTTCGCACCAGTTGGACTAGTACAAATGTTGTTATATTCCCTAAAAGTTCACTGCACGTTCACGTCAAATCGACTACAAGTCTTCGGTGCAGTTCCTTAGAATATAAACAATAAGTGCACTGAAAACTACATGGAGATTCGACGTTAAAGTGCACTTTGATCACACAATTAAGGGGTGTGAACATCAGAGTGCTTGTCAAATTTGCTGGGGGATACGCAATATCTTTACCAATTTTTGATAAATTTGTCACTGCTGGATCGATCAGTGGCTCAAATTGTTGAAGGCTGCGATATTTACCTATCTGTTCCTCCAAAAATTTATGGTAATTTACAGTTATGTAAGATTACTATTATTTAATAGTCATGAAATGTTATCTTTTCATTATTTTTTAACGTAATGCTGTATGTGTACTTGATATTCCCAGTGACACTATCCTGATCGGGAATGGCCAAATTGTCGCCTGGTGTTGAATCATTTTTGTTGACATGTCTTTTCAAATGTGCTTTCCAGATCTCCATCTGAAATACTATGGCTAGTGTTGAAGGTCAATCCGGGAGCGCCACCCGGGACAAGTAGATTACCTTTCAGTTCCTCCCTATCGTTCAGTATGCACGCATTCGAACCTTCTTGCTGGTGGTGACGGTCGTTCTGCCGACCGTTTAGCTAGTTATTAACGGTGATTCAAGTGCTATTTGCGGAATATCAGGAAACAAGAGATTATAACTACCAGAGGTCGCATGTCGCTGTTAACACTGAAAATTTATCATCTCGCTACATATACTAGGGACCATTCATAAATTACGTAACGCAAAAATTGCCCAAAATTGACTCCCCCCTCCCCCCATGTAACAAATTGTCACAAATTTCTTCATCCCCCCCTCCCCTGTTACGTAACAAATTCCTAGAAAAAAATTTTTTTCTTCGGTGAAAACATGTTACGTAACGATCTAGCTGACTCCTCCTCCCCCCTATGTCACAACATGTCACAACTTGTTGAACCCCCTCCCCCCCTAAAAGCGTTACGTAATTTATGAATGGTCCCCTAGGCCCCTTAGATTGACACATATTGTTCCGGGTACACACATGTCAAAGTAATGGGATACAATATGCTAGAGCGAGACCCCATGTTTCAGTCCGTGAATACATGGAGACAGTAGCGCTTTGCTCCCTCTAGTAGTTATAATCTCTTTCCAGGAAACAGAAAAGGAATTGTAAAGGTTTTGCATCGATCGGTTCGCGTAAAGCTTCATCGATCATTGCTGTATGTTTGTTTCGACGAATCGGTTACTGGCGTTTTGCCGTGGATTTGTATCTTTGCTAATGCCTGATGTGGTTGTCGTAGAGGCTACTGTTGTTCCTATTGATGGTGGTAGGCGTTTTGATGCATTTATTGTTGGCGTAGCTCTGCTTGGGCCGATGATATTGCTGTTTGTTTTTGTACTGGTATTTAATGTTAAACATTATCACGACTCTAAATGTTTCATTACAAATTCACATTTGTAAAACATGATATTACATATACCTAGGGCACCCAAAGTTTGATTCCTTGCATGAATAAGTTTTCATGTTTCGAATCACAGGGCACGGTTTCTGCTTGATGTCCCTGGGGTCGTCGTAATTTCACTTATCAGGTGTCTTCTATGTGAACATATTGTGGGTGTAAAGATGTGTTATCATCGTTCCTGAAACTTGCTACTGGACTATCTTGAATTCACAGGACTGGATTTTCGCATTCCGCAGTTATAAGTGGCTCAACAGGCCAACAGAGGTGAAAGGTTATCGTTCAACTTGTCAGTTTTTCAACAATATGCAGACAATGTTGTTGTGGCTGTCGAAGTTGGTGTTACGAGTTTCCGATTTCCTGCGCCGTGCCTCTGGCACGTTGGTTGTACTCTGGATTCACGATTGCTGTGATTATAACTATTTTACGAACAGATTCGTCAACTTACTTTCGATATTCCTGGAGCTATTAATCGGACTATACAGTGTATTACATGCGTTGCAATTTCTGTAAGTTATTTATTTCCTGCCCAGAGTGAATCATCGTTTTTGTACGGTAGGTAATTGCGGTCGTTCCTATGCTACCAGCGCCATGCCGAATCGTCATCGTGAGTTTATTTCCTGCGAATGAGACTTGTATTTCGCACGCACGACGTCGTCTGTGCCGATGATTAACCTGTATACGACTTTTGCTCTTCGAAGTGATCTCTGTCTACGAAGTGGTCGTCGAGGGTTCCGTCAGCAGCATTGATACCGGCATTTCCTCCCCAGACGTAGTGTTTTTGGTTTGAGGCGTAACTGTTGGTGATTGTGATCGGGACGCTTGGCTATTGATAGTTGAGTGACTTTTTAGGCATCATAATTCTGGTCGAGTCGGTACAACTCTGCAAGAGGTTGATTATAGGTTGATTTTTCGAACTGCGGGTATATGCATTATTCTTTGCTGTTGATCTAGTATCGTACGTAAATCGTTCGTGCTGTTTCACCGTTTTTCGTCTCAGTTTACCTTCCGCGCAGCGGTTGCGCTGGCCATTTTCCTATTTTTCGTGGATATTTACCATTTCGTTTGGGTTTAAGTTTTCTATGTTTTCTTTCGGTTTACCGAATTTGACAGCGCGAAGTTCATTTATTTTGATTACAATCGATAATGAACATTGTATCTATATTAACCACTTCATTTGCAGTGTTGTCGATTACGTAATAAAAATTGACAAACCAGTGCTGCCGAAACGGCTATATGGAGTCTCACCATTCTTGCATTGGTGAGAATATTACTCAACATTCTTGCAATTTGCAATTTTCTAAAAACCGTAAAAAATTGAGGAAAGCTTCTAAAAATCTAATTTTGTCGTGAATAGTCTTAGAAATATGAGATCTTTCGATCAAAAATAAGAAAAATAGGGGTTAGGTCTGACAAGAAAGGTCTATTCTCGACGGGTCCACAGGCTTCGGTATCTTCAACGAAAATCTTGCTGCCTCATTCAAACTCAATGATCCTGCTTCAATTTACGTCGCAGAATTAGCTGCCATTCAGTATACTCTCGGGATCATTGACACCCTGCCCTCAGACCATTACTTCATCGTTTCGGATAGTCTCAGCTCCATTGAGGCCATCCGTGCGGCGAAGCCTGGAAAGCACTCACCGTATTTCCTGGGGAAAATACGGGAATATCTGAGTGCTTTATCTGAAAAATCTTACCAGATTACCTTGGTTTGGGTCCCGTAACATTGTTCTATTGCGGGCAATGAGAAGGCGGACTCTTTAGCCAAGGTGGGCGCATTAGAAGGCGACACTTACGAAAGACCAATTTGCTTCAACGAATTTTTCAGTATCTCTCGTCAGAGGACGCTCGATAGTTGGCAAACCTCATGGAGCAATGGGCATCTGGGACGGTGGCTACATTCCATTATCCCGAAGGTATCAACGAATGCTTGGTTTAAGGGGTTGGATGTGAACCGGGACTTTATTCGTACGATGTCAAGGATCATGTCCAACCATTACTCGTTTGACGCGCATCTCCGTCGTATAGGGCTTGCTGAAAGTAATCATTGTGTTTGTGAGAACGGCTATCACGACATCGAGCATGTTGTTTGGCTGTGCGCAGAGTACTGTCCCAACTAATAGATTCCCTTCGGGCCCGAGGTAGATCACCCTATGTGCCAGTCCGGGACGTCCTGGCAAGCCGTGACCACCCCTATATTTTTCTTATCTATATCTTTTTGAAAACCATTGATGTCCAAGTTTAATACATTTTCCCCTCTCTCATTCACAGTAGAATCTCACCAACCTATCCCTGCATCTACAATATGGCATTGCTTCACGAGTCTTCGGTGCATACCCTTCTTGATAACCGTGTACCCAGAACATCATGACATACCTCACATGCAGATGATATAGAGAACATCATTACAACACTTTGCTCTAATTTTTCAGTACATATCGCCGACAGTTTTTACTAGAATATTATGCAAAGAGTAGAGTAGTAAATGCTGAATTGGCCGAGTAATGAACAGAAGAGAAAGACCCCAAAGAGAATCTCTCATTGTTACTTACGTCCTATTGAAATTTTTTTCTAGAATTATCCGAAATATCGACCCTCCCCTCGCCCCTGCGATTACAGGCTGGAAACTACAACACTACAACAAAGTGTGCATATCTGCCACAATGATCAATCAGCAAACGACGATGTCAATTACACAATATGTATCCCACTTCCTACCTGTTTCCTTTACTTACATAAGAGGGGAGCAAGTCGCCCCTAAATACGGCTTTCCCTTCCCCCACTAACATGTGACATGTAATTAAAAAAAATGAATTATCGTCCTCGTTAAGCTAAAGCATTTGGGCCTAAATAAACGTATATAAGATAAAAAAAAATATTTCCCGTGTTTTCTGGGTTCTAGTTGTATTTAATGATGCACATTTCTTTAATTTTATTTCATGAAAATTAAAATAAGGATGGGAAATTACTGAGTGCAAATTAACTATTTACAATAACTATCCATCGTATGCGTAGTTACTGTAGTATTCTGCCATCTAACAGCTTTGTGGGAGAAGTCACTTATTCATAAGTATACTATACAGTGGGACTATGAATGAGATTTAGATGTGAAACTTGATTACCTGACTGTTTTTAGCGGACCCTACACGAGCAGAAATCATATATTGATGGCAGGGCCGCAGAGAGAAAATACGGGCCCGGGGGGTCCAACATACGGGCCCCAACCACTGTGTATTGCCTGAGGACAAATAAGTTAATGTTTGAAATCCATTGGAGTTCACTGATATTATGTATAGTGCACTGAAATTTTATATTTATGTACCATTTTTTGCTTTAGTTCTTTGTAGTACCAATGAAGGGAAAAAACGTAGAGTTTTTTATACTTTGGGAGTTTTTATTACCTCTTCGACAGTTTTAGTCTGGTGACTTTGAAAAGCGCCATTTTTGTTAATAGTATTTATAAAAGTAAGCAAATGGCAAGATTAAAAATGTAGTAATCACAATAATTAAAAATATCTAAACGGCTATCAGCAAAAGATATAAAAAACAATAGGAAAACTAAATATTTAAAGAATGCACAAAAAAGCTAAAAACAACAATATCAACCAAATGAACAAATTAATGTCAATTGTCAAAAAAATTTTAATCGAGAAAAACCAAAACAAAACCTATAAAAAATTGATAAAGGATAACAGGAAACCCGAAAAACATATTGCGAAGATTAAAAAAGTCGAACATTATTAAACAAATGGTGAAAATAATGAAAAATCGATAAGAAAGTAGGAAAAAAACGTAGAATCAATGAAAATGAAAAAAAAACTACTGAAAAGAATACAAACATCAATATAAAAAATGCATAAAACTGAAAAACTCGATAAATCAAGAATAATAAAATTTACTTAACATTAAAAACAAGAAATATTTAAAGCAATAGAAAAAATAAATAAAACGATAAGAATGCATAAAACTAAAGGAGTATATATAACAGACGAGAATAAAATAACCATAGATAAATTAAAAAAATGAACGAACCAGAAAATTTTGAAATACTGGAAAATTGAAAAGATGAAAAGACGATGATCAACAGAAAACTTTCAAAATAAGTTAAATGGAAAACATGAAGAAATAACAATAACGAATAAAACCTTAAGAAAAAGGTATAACAAATAAATAAAATTATATTAAATGAACAATTGGAAAAAAATAAAACTACGATAAACGGAAAGCTAAAACTAGAAAATGGGGAAGGAAATAGGAGAAAGTTAAAAAATTAAACAATAAGACAAATCGGAATGAATATGAATAAGCAAAATTGTTTTTGGAAAAGCAAAAAAATATGCAAAAAAAAGGAAATAGAAAAAGGCTATGACAAGAATAAATGTAGTAAATAGACAAATTCTAAAAATTAGATGGAATGACAAAAGATGCAAATAAAAAGCGTGGTATGAAAATATGAAACATTAAGAAAAGAAAATAAAGAAAGCAGAATTTTCTCGAAAAATTGCGAATAAAATTAAATAACAGAGAAAAAACTATTAAGTAAGTGATTGTGGTAGCAATAGAAAAAAGCAAAAGTAAGGAACGTAAAAAGATGGATAAAATAAAAGTATGCAAATAGATAAAACGGCAGAATCTTACAATTGTAGAAATACAAATACAATCCACAATTTGGAAAAAAAATAGATGTAGGAATAAAAAAATGGAAAAAATGAGAAACATGGATCAAATTTCAAATAAAGGTTTTGGTTGGATTTTACGCTATGCTGGTTTTGAAAACATTCATAATCCTATAAAAACATGAATTATTCTTTTATTTGTGTTGGTGTGTTAGCACGCCTTAAAATATTTTACAAGAATGTAGTAACTGATTTCTAGAAAATAGTTCAAAAATAAAATCGTTACGTTCAGGAAGCGACGTTCAAAATCTCACGCTCACTCCTCCAAAACGAAAAGATTTTGTATGCGGATTTAATTTGCTACATTAGTTAGCTAATCTTGCTAACTAGTTGATTTAGTTTGGTAACAGAGTTAAATTTTCTCTTCGAAATCAATCAAACACAATTTAGCAATATAGTTGAACATATACTTCTTAGAATATTTGCAGCTGCAGGATTGTGAACTGAGAGATCTTCTCTTCATGCTCCATGATATATAAAATTCAAAACAAAACTATTAACACTAAAGAGGCTTGTTGTGTACGCAATTTGCTGTTATAATGAAAATGTTCATAAAAGGCCGTATTTGAAAGAATTGTAAAACGTATTTATTTTTTCCATCCCTGGCCTCTTTGCAAGGGGGAATTGGTAGTCGAAAATCGCCGAAAAAAGCTACGTCATTTGAGGATGACCCCTTTACAAAAATGTTTCGGAATCATCTCGTATCTGAATATGATTTTTTATAGATTTTGTATCAATGAACGGCAAACTAAATATATTAAATTTTAAATATATTTTTTTTTCCATGCGTTTATTTGACACGGCATTTGCAAAAGCTTTTTACGCCAGTTTCTTTTTTTACATAGCACGTTACAAAAATCCTTAAGACTTATTTTAACTATACTAGTAATTTGTCTAAAACTAACACTGTTATTGTTTGCTTTTTTCCTTACAATGTTGTATTTCATAATGATCTAGTATTTTCGGATGTATTTATTTACTTTTTTTCTGTTATTGTCTAAATTTGAAAACTGAATATTCTAGGACACTTCAATTGGTGAATGATTAGCCTTGGATGAGAGTATGAGGAGATGAATTTAATTAAATTTTGACAGACGCTGTTTTTAGAAAATGATAGATAAGTTCCATGTATAGAGGATCGCGATACGCCAGGATGTCTCTAACAGGAACATGGATTGGTCTTCCTCGGACTTGTAAAGAATCTACTAATTGTGATCTGGCTTCACGATATTCAGTGAAGGACCAAACAACATGCTCAATGTCATGGTAACCCTCTCCACAAGCACAATGATTACCCTCAGCGAGCCCAATACGACGGAGATGCGCATCTAAAGTATAATGATTGGACATGAGCCTAGACATCACACGGATGAAGTCCCGACTTACATCCAATCCTTTGAACCATGCCTTCGTTGATACTTTAGGGATAATTGAGTGTAGCCATCGTTCCATATCTCCATTGTCCCAAGATGTTTGCCAACTAACAAGTGTCCTCTGTCGAGAAGCGCTATAAAATTCATTGTAAGCGATCGGTCTTTCATATATTTCACCATCTAGTGCACCAATAAATATAAATTTTTGGATTAATTTCGAATTCTTTTGGTATATCAAGAGTTTTTGATGACTCATTTGACCACTTAAGCTCTCAAATAGAGGTAGAGTTACCGCCTCTAGTGGTACTTTGTCCAGCAGAATTTTACTGAGCAGGGGATAGACTTCAAGAGACACATGGGTATGCGTTGAAATCAATTAGAATTTCGAATTAAAGTGATCACTCGACAGAATTTTGGAGCACTTCCATTGCTTTTTATTGTATAAAACGCTTAAGGACATTATACATACGAGCCACAACATAGCTCCTGCGCCGCACACACCCCTCTCCCTTGCCTAACGATGTATCTGACATGAGCAAATATAAAAATACGTTTTTCAATACACTAACCTTGCCGGTGTACCACGAAACTGCTACTTGAGGAAACTAGAACATTTTCCTATACAATCAACCCGAGTTTTTGACGGAAATCCATCTGTAGCTCTTACTTTGTGCGAAAATATCACCCCTCATCACTCGGGGTTTCTTTTCGAAACGCTTTTGTTTTTCTTCTTCTCATTTGCAGAACACTTTTTCAAATGCACTTTAATCACACACAATTAGGGCCTGCAACCCGAGGATGATGTTTATGAGGACTGGGTGCTGGGTGATTCCTGGTAAAGAAAAGGGCAACGCAAAATTGCAAAATAATCCAATGGATTTTTTCGGGCGAATTCGGATTTACCTGAGCGAAGATACGGAATTCGTCTACAAAAACCGGTGGGGCAACCCTAAGCAGTGTTTTTTTTCAATAGTTACTTTCGGTACTAATCCAGCGCTTTCGCAGATTGGAAATTCAATAAATCAAAAAAAAATCGATTTCAAATTGGTGAAATTTGAAAACAACCTCATGACTTCTAATCAAACCATTTAATCGTTTAACCCTTACAAATCTGATCATATTTTTGTTTTGATTATAGATATTTTTACCTTAAGGTTATTCGCTTCTTCATTCAGGTTAGAAATTTTCCTATAACAAATCTCTATTCATATGTGCGGGGTTGGGATTCGAACCCAGGTGAGCTACGTACATGACATTCAATGTACAAATTCCGCCATGCCCGCACGAGTCTGATCTTGTTTCGATGCGAGAATTAGGTTGGTATAAACATAGTTGATATCAAATATGCAGTAGTTTAGAATTTTCGCTATTCTCGTTACCTCATACACAAGATATTGAATTTTTAATTGCATTCTCAAATAAAATTTTGTCGAAAAAGTATTTGCCAAAATTTCAGTTTCTGTTAAAAATCCGGGCCCCCTTCAAAACTCCGGGCCCGGGGGGAAACACCCCGGTCCCCCCCCCCCTCTCGGCGGCCCTGATTGATGGTGCAAGGTCATCTTCAAAGTATTGATTCTGTAGAATTTAATCCTTAAATGCATGGAACTCATTTGTTATTGGTACTCTTTTTTCTGGTTGGATACAATCTATACCTCTTGTTAAGGCTGTTTATATCACAAAATCCGGTATGTTACCAACTTACAACAGTATGCATTTAAGGGTTAAATGGGATTGATGGATTGAATAAATTTATTGACAATATTTCTGTCTCGTGTAGGGTTCGTTTTTTATAAGATTGTGCGACCTTTAGATTTCATCAAATAGTTCCGGTTCGGATATCTCATCGTATCGGCAATAGAGCTGAGAGTGTACGGCCAAGTCCACCTTGGATAGTACTAGACTGACCTGCACAAAATATATTTTTGCTGTGTGCAGTTTGATAAGCTAGAAGCGGATTCCTTTGGGGAGTTTAATATACAGAAGAAATACGTATTGTTTAGTCTAGTAGGATGACGGTTGATGTTTCTTATGGTAAATTAAATAATCTCGGATTAAACGGAATTTTTAATAAGATAGCGACAGGCCCAAGGATTTTTTTGCGGAAATTGCAAGGTTCGGTGCTGGGTATGTGGCCTTCGTCCAGCATGGCCATAATCAGGGCGATGAATATAGCAGGAAGCAGCTGCGTATATTCTACAAGCGAGAGGAGATCGCAGCTCAATATACCGCGCGATACAAGCCCAGCAAAACGGCATCGCGTAACGGAAAAATCATTACTAAAAGCTCTAAATATAGCCATACTACTTGAGTTGGAGTTGAAAGAAGAAAGTTTAGAAAAGCGTGGAATAGGGTCATATGAGCAAGCTTGAAGCACAGAGATCTTAGTGCTTAGAGTTTCCCGGCGACTTAACCTTTTGTCTGCTACCGCAGGAGTCAGGATATTTTGGCATTAGAAATGCGAATCACCTGAGTCTGCGGCATGTCCGGACAAGCGAATAGTAACTTTGTACTTCATGCTGTCGGAAGCGACAGTTTTAATTTTTACATTGAAAACTTTACTTGTATGTCAGTTCTCAGTGTTTTAAGCATGCGTTGTTCTTTTGAGTTTCATTTTGGAAAAAATATTTTTGGAAACACTTTTGAAGCTAAGCAATGTTTATTTATAGACTTTCGAGATAGTGACTCGGATCAAGGTTTCTTATTTGATGTGTTTTATTTATCGTATTCATATAACGGCACAATGATTGAAGACATTTAAGGTTCAAGGACTGTCCCGGTTACAATGAAAATTCCGCTTTTCAAGCCACAGATACAGGAAGCCTGCCAAACCAGATATTTCATGCAGAACTCCAATCACACTCACAGTCTGTTTGTGACATCGGAACGTTTGGGGCTCCGCTTGAAACCGCTAGCCTCGCTTTTTGTCGTCGCTGCGGCTTCCGGCTTTCTATTCCCTCCAATCCAAATCTTTTGGCTATTAATAAACACTTTTATTACGTTGGTAACAGTTAATATGGACACTTATAACGATCTCGCTAACTTGAGGTGGTTGAATAGTTTGTATTTTCGCAAAACGCGAGCGAAAATTTGATACGTTACTTTACTTGCTTGAATACCATTTGTTATAACTGAAGAGCAAATAGTAGGAGTGACCGAGGCTGGTTGTTCGAAGGGACAGGTTGGCCGAGTGCCTTTTGTGAAAAGGCTATAACGCGTAGCAGCGACATCTATAGTTATTTTAGTGCGGTATTAGGTCACCAATGTACCGACGTAATTTCAGATGCTTTGGTGGCATCGTTTGTACAGGAGCACGTTTGTTCTTTTTCCGGCGCAGGTGAGTAAATTTCTGTATCTGTAAAATAATATGTGTAACGCAAATTGTACATCCGATTTCCAATAACTTGATACCGCTGGAAAGGGTATTCAAAACCCAACAAAATAATATAACGGTTACCAGTGTAATCTTATATTTCTTTGTGTAAATCGTGATTGTTCTCGAAAATATGCATTGGGGTACGTTGGCCGAGTTTTGGGCGGGGTTGGTTGGCCGAGTTGTAAATTTAGCGTAAAGCATTGTGCACTTCAATATTTGTGAAATGCCAACCTTTTTCAAAGCGAAATTTGATATGCTAATATTGATGATTATTAGGAAAATATACACGAGAAATATGTAATAAAAATAAATTAAAATTATTACCAAATAGAAATAGGAGATTAGAATCATTAAAATTTGGAAATTGTTTATAAAAGAGTTAATTTCGATATTTTATAAATTAAATGCCAAGCTGGTTTTAGAGTCTCTGGCGTGTGCCCCTTCAATCCTGAAATTTGTCCTGAGGAGTTTCTGGCAGGATTTGTCACAGATCGACCCAACCCTGAATAAAACTCGTCTATTAGCATAGAATCTGCTGGAGATGAAATCCCCTTCTAAAGACGTTAGACCTCTGCACAAGGCGAATGCACGATCTGATTCGAATAAGCGGCACGGTTGTAACTGCCGATCGACTCTAATTTTGACGGATTCCCCAATGAAAGCAGCATTGGAGGAGGAGAAAAATGAAATCAAACGTAAGCGTACGCAGGTGGAGGAAAAAAGCATCGAGAGCTGGTAAAAAGTTTACTAAAGCTGTCGAAACTAAGTTCAAAATAATTAAAAAGACTAAAAAGTGAAAAGTGGGTTTTATTTTCTTTACCTGTATACGAAAAATAATGTTTTTTTAGGTTTCCACTGATACATTTGACGTGTTTAACTTATTTGACCAAACTCAGCCAACCTACCTCAGCCTTGGGGTTGAATAAACCGGGCAGACGAAAAGATCACAAGTTTGTGTGTAGGAGTTGCTTGGCATATAAATTCAAAAAACTACTCAAGTTTGAAAGAAGGAATTAATCCCTATGTTCGAGTAAACCGGTTATATGAGTGAATAACAGGTTTGCTTGCGAGGGGCCGCTTCCAATGGCACATCCTAGGCAGCTTTGCGCCAGTTTTTGAATCAGGTAAGGAACCATCCATAAATGACGTAGCATTTTGAGTTATTTTTAACACCCCTCTCCCCTACCGTAGCATTTCGGCACAAACTACTAAAAACCTCCCCCCCTGGTAACTACGTAGCTTGACGGTAACCCCCCCCCCCTTGTTCACGTAAAAAATAAAAAAACGATGTTAGTTTTATGAAACGGGTAAGACTGTCGTGCCATCAGGTCTATTCCCCTTAAAAAAGCTACGTAGCATGACATGACCCCCTACCCCCTGTCGTCACTCATCATAGCAAAATACAAAACTCCCCCCTCCTCCATATAATGCTACGTCATTTATGGATGCTCCCTAATGCGCAAACTATTGGTGTCATCTCAGCAAATGAATAAAAACATTAACTTTTCCACTCTGCGTCAAATCCACTACTCTGCGTCAAATCCATCTGTATGCAGGCACTCCATTCCACAATATATTGAAAGTACACTTTGTCAAAAACAAATTCAATATCTAGGAATACACCCAAGCTAGATTGCTGAAGCGAGAAGGCTTTCCCGATTAAAATTTTCTACCAATTTCACAGTATATATGCCAAAAAAATTTATCAGCCTGTTAGTCCAGTCACTAAGTTAGTGTCGGATTCTGATGAGACTTAAATGAGAAAAGAATAAAAGTCCTTTAAAAACTTGTGTAAACTTTAAAATTGATAAACGTTGGAAATCCGTGTTTCGCTATTGCCATCTGCGCAACCACTTTTGACAACTGCACTCCAACTACGGTGCATCGCGAGGTGTATACAGGTGTACACATTTTTTTCTATGTGTGCATCAGCTGTCACTTTTTTCGGGCAAACAAGAAGAATGAAGAAGAAAACAGAAGCACGTGGTCTCATACTTCATTCTGATTGGTTAGTGATGTAAACATTTGCTCTTTTGCGATCCTGGACGCCATTCTTATTTTTACGACGTATTTACAAGCTTCGTTTCGATTGGTCGTTTCACACTTAAAATTTATTACCTACCAGTAGGTAATTTCAATTTGCTGTCCTTATTTCACTGCCGGAAAACAAGGGAGAGGGAATGATTTTTTTACTCAAAATTAATGGGATGAAATTTAGTCGGCTTTGGGGAATATCTCATTATTTTTGGGTAAATTTTGACTCCCTCTCTTTCGTTTTTCGTTGGAGGAAGTAGGATGCACAGATTTAAAATTACCTACTGCTAGGTAATGCAAGTTTTCTGTGTTTGTTGATTATATGCTTCGCGGTCCTGGGCCGCCATGATTAATTTCACTAGCAACAAACACACTCAAACTTGACGAATGTGAACACCTATACTATAATGCATCTCGGGTGCATCGATCTCTGCGCCACCTACAAACGTTTGCCAAACGTTTTTCAGACGTCTGATTTATACGAAGTTTCAGTAGCGGGTATTTACACACGTTTCGAATCGAGCCTAAAAGTCTGTTATCTGTGGTTATAGGTTTTGTGCTCTTCACGGGCAAGGATGTCCTCTAAGAACGGTTTGTTTCAAAATCGTTCAATGAAGGACGTTCGTTGGACCAATGTTGGACGACGTCCAAAAAACCGTTCAAAAGATGTCCATCTATGGACCGGTGTTGAACGATTTTGAAACAATTTTTTGGACTTCTCAGTGGGTGGTTTTAAACAATTTATTCATAATGGGGCGTTCTCTTAAATAATTGTGCAAAAAATACCTAATGATTGATAATTTTTTTGAAGAAGTAAAATGACTTAGACATGTGCGCGATTCTGCAAAATGTTTATAAGGGTTTCATCTATAAAATAAAAATTTTCGAGCGTATAGTGTCACAAATGGCGTCCAAAATCCCGGCTTTCTCGAAACAAGATTTTTCGAATCTACCAGTCATCTCGTTTTGAAGCCATTCAACTTCGCGTTTTACCCGCCTAAAAGATAACGACATTCTCCGGCGCTGTAACCTACGAAATCGCAATATTTTGATCATTAACGATTTTTTAGTGGAAAAATCATGCAAAAAAAACGATACTTTATATTCAAGTGGCCACCATTTTGTTTCTATTATGAATTTTTTCATGTTTTTTAGATTGGGCGTCTCTATGGAATATTTTCTTCAGGATCGTTTTGGTTTTCTGCTTGTAGACGACGAATTGCAACCTATACCGTGCCCGCAGATGAGGTCAGTTTTCAAAACATCTTTTGTGGATTTTGGACGTCATTTAAGACACCTTAAGCTCCAAAAGTTTTGATTTTATAGATGCAACCTTAATAAACAGATCGCGAAACACAAATTCCATATCTAATTTAATTTACTTACCATTGAGCATTTGCGTACCATTGTGTATTAGGGTGTCCCAAAATGACATCATGTTAAAAAAGTCATCGGGTTCACTTCTTCAATGAAAGGTTAGGGTATTGGGACCACTTTCTTCTTCGGAGTGAGTTTGCTAAAACGCTTCCTACTGGTGGCGACTTTTGATTTTTTGAAAAATGGGCCGATTTTGGATAAAATTTCAAATTTATGCCTGTTGAAGTGGTCCTGAACTGTCTTAGATTTATTTTCAGCATTTTTAATTTTTCTGGAGATCCAAACGGAGAAGTTTGGTTAGTTAGTTTGTACAAATTTGGAATTATAAGAGCGGCAGGGCCATTAAAACTTAGTAAAAAGTGAAATTTTTGGTGCTTTTCAGTATTTTTTCTTCAAAACTGGGTATCTACAAAATTTTAAAAGTACAGAAAACACTTTATATAGTTGAGCCGAGTTCAGGGGCGTAATTTTGCTGAAGAAAGTGTATAGCTATGGCTAATGGGGTATGAGTTATTTAAGTTTTTGTTAGATAACCTTTGACATTTTTAGCAATTTATCAAAAATAATGCTGTTCTAAAAAGTAAATCAGTTCAAATGTGCTTTGACCACACATTGTTTTTCAAAAAATAGAAGGAAAATCATGAAAAATGACGTTTTCTGTACGTCTTTAGTATGTCAGGACGAGGTTTAATGAGCATCTGATGATTTTTTTTGTAACCTAAATTATAAAAATAACTTTGCTAATGACGCCAAGTCTATAATTATTTTTTGAAGAGTTAATTCTCCATAATTTCTTCTAGGAGGCATCTTCAACAAAACGATTGTGTCAGAAGATGCGCTGTATTCTGTTGTAAAACTTTTTCGAGGATATTTGCCCCAAATTTGACTATTTCGGAATTATGTGATCTAAACAGTAAATATCAGTTTTTCAACACTCACCTCACTCTTCTGCATTTTTCTCCACTTGAAAGTTCCTAACATGAAAATAAGACTTTATATACAAAATGTAAGTACGTTAATCAATTCAGCCTTCAAATATACGCCATAACTTGCCATTAACTCGACATATTTGTTTAATTTTAGTGATTTTCAAACCCGCTAGGTGGCTATTAGTATAGAAAATATTTTTTAAAAAAATCGTCAAATGCTCATGAAAACCGATTCTGATGTACTAGAGACAAGCGAAAAACGCCATTTTTCATCATTTTCCTTCTATTTTCCGAAAAATAATATGCGAACTAAGCCCACTTAAGTTGTTTTATTTTGTAGAACAGTGTTATTTTTTTTGAATATCATAAAATGTCAAAAGGTTATTTAACAAAAACGTAAATAACTTATACCCCATTGGCCATAGCTATACACTTTCTTCAGCAAAATTACGCCCCTGAATTTGGCTCAACTATATAAAGTGTTTTCTGTACTTTTAAAATTTTGTAGATACCCAGTTTTGAAGAAAAAATACTGAAAAGCACCAAAAGTTTCACTTTTTACTTAGTTTTAATGGCCCTGCCGCTCTAATAATTCCAAATTTGTACAAACTAACTAACCAAACTTCTCTGTTTGGATCTCCAGAAAAAATTAAAATGCTGAAAATAAATCTAAGACAGGTCAGGACCACTTCAACAGGCATAAATTTGAAATTTTATCCAAAATCGGCCCATTTTTCAAAAAATCAAAAGTCGCCACCAGTAGGAAGCGTTTTAGCAAACTCACTCCGAAGAAGAAAGTGGTCCCAATACCCTAACCTTTCATTTAAGAAGTGAGCCCGATGACTTTTTTAACATGATGTCATTTTGGGACACCCTATTGTGTTTCCTCTCAACCTATACAAGTGTTCTGAGTTCCAGCTTATTTCGAAGCTCACACATCAAACTACAGCGACTGTATTTATAAATATTAAATATTAACTTTTCTTTATTCAGGACTTTTGATACTTTTTAAAGTTATAATTCAAACTGCTTCGCATAAGTATTATATTAGATAGCATTTCCCCCACTTCGCTTTAATACAGCGAACATCATTCTATCAGATTAATAACACTTGAAACTGTCTAAACTTCATACTAGGTACCAATCATTTGATCGTTCTTTTCAGTTTTGTCATTTCGTGTTGTAATAGGTAATGTTTCGAACGAACTAAATTTAGTGGTATTTGAGTTGCGACATCTGTTATGGATTGTTTATATCGATGGAAAAATAACCATGTATCTAGAAGGAATCACTACATTGTCATTGTTATTCAGAACAAACAGAGCGAACGAGTTACTAAGTTCACTAAGAATTATCCTTGTCTCTCGAATAGAGCAATATTTCTGATCGAATAGTATGAAAAATCCCGCGAATAGCTACTTTATACGCACGCACCACCGTGAATCAAAAGAATTAACATTTCGAAAATTGAATATGGATTCAATAACTACGCTATAACTTCGGCGCTGTTTGCAAAGGAAACAATATCATGATCAGTTAATTTTAAAACTACTCTCTTCAAAGCGCAATAGTTTCAGTTATTTTTTATAAAAGTCATTTTCGAGAGTGACAAAAGGAAGATAAAGACTCTGTAAGATCTATTAACTTTAAACAGTATTTGTAAATGAAAAACTTGACATTTTTTAGAGCATACAGTTTTTGAATCTCAGTTCGTTTGCTATCTGCTAAAACTACTCTTGTTCATTGACATTCTTCTTGTTCTGTAAGGCCTCAAAGCATTTTTTTGCATGAAAGTTAAACTTTTATAACATTCTAACTTGATACATTTAATTTCGATATTTGATCTATCCCATAAAGTTTCCAGTACATAAATGATCTAACGATAGCTAATCAGTTTTGAGTGAAACTCTTGAGCGTTGAGTACATTTCGTTTTGTTTATTAATCAATGTAGTTAGAACAATCTTCACATAGTGTGAAGAGTCCTTAACGTGCAATAACGTTTTGATTGTTTGTTTAAATGTATACGTGAGCAGCACATTGCGTTTTAAGTGTGCAGATCTAAATTTCGAATACTTACTAAATGATAACGCGAATCGTAACGCTGTCCAATTTATTGAAACCTTCGAGCGCGAAATAAAAATTGTTTGTTGATGACGCGACCTCTCATCGATATTCAAGAAAAAGCACGGTTTCTAATGTTGTAGTATTTTGCTGCATTTCTTCAAACTCACTGTGTTGTCTAGTTAGTCTCGGTTACGTATTAAATATCTCTAAAATAAAACACGTGTTAGATAACTTCTATCTCTGAATTACTGTTGCTCAATTTGTTGCTATTTGCTCATTCGATCGTTTTACTCTATACAACCCTTGCTTATGTGTAGGCATGTGTATGTAATTATGGCGACATCATTCTACTATTTTCCTTCCATTTTTGGTTAGTGTATTGTAGGGTTTTTTTTGTTAAAAGCGAAAAACAAAATCTACAAAAATATTCTCAATATGTACACCTACTAATTCGACCGACTGCCTTTCATATGGGACAACAGAAAACATCACACTTCCACAGACTACAAATTCCAAAAAGTTGAAAATGTTTTACAAAAACGTGACATAACTCAATATAAATGCAATTTGTACCAGCAAACGGATTTTGAGTTACTTGTCGTAGAAGTTGATGGATCAAGTGATTGCAAATTTTCTTACAGCAACGAAAATTGGTCACCGGGATTCTAGCATTGAAGAGTTTAAAAGTTGTGCTAAACTATGAATGCATGTATGTATGTAGGTAGCCACCATCCTAGCTTGAGTCTTGCTCTGCATGCGGCTTCTGAGTTCAGCATACCGCTGTATGAAGGGCCAGAAGAGGAGTGGCAGACCCTAGGCAATTACACCTACTCAGTTTCCACGGGAATCAAAGAATTTCCTTCCAACAATACGATCCATCAGATTGAATAACGAATTTCGCGATACTTGTCAAGCTTTCCACGAGATGGTTTGCTTGCGTGAAATTGATTACAAATGTTGGAGAGAAATGTATCTGTCGCGAGCGACAAACACTTTTCCTCTTTGACTCCGATTGGCCATTCACTTCATTGCCCAGTTGTAACTTCAATGATGCCCTGATGCATCCTTCTCACCACGTAAATCATATGCATATAATATAATATATAATTTAAAAGTTGTGCTAAATTATAGGCAAATAAAACCGAGGTGTAAAACTTTTTATAATTCAATCAGCTTTGGCGCAAAAGGATACCGCTTATTAAACAAAAAGAAACCTCAAAGTGACGCTGAGTAATTATGTGTTTAATGAAACGGTTTACATTGTTTTCTGAAACGGCCGTGTTCTTTAGAGGCACTTAGGGAGGAGACAGCAAAAGATCACACATAGTCAATTGAGACAAATTTGTTAACAAATTAAAAGTATCCATTTGCTTATTTCTTGAAGTACCCTGCCTTTGTAAAAACGTACAGTACTTCAGCAATCTTTGCATATTAAAAGTGTTTTATAAGAATTCATCGGCTATGAAATAAGGTTAAACTTTAGGCATAGACATAAGATTTTTATAAAGATGTTTAACCACGAATTACAATTTTTTAAATATTTGTTAGATAATATCGTGTACACTCCCAAAGGACTATCAGAATACTTTTGAAACTGATGCCGAAGGAGCGGCGGAATATTAAAAACGGAAAAAACGCAGCTTCAGAAGTCAATCAAATTCTTATATGAGTTCATTTTATATAGATTATGGAAGAACCCATGATTATTTTCAATCCATAGATTTTATAGATCCACCCTCTTTCTTAGTTGAAACAAAATTACTACTTTATCGGCATACCTTTTCCTCATCCCAAGCCGCTCAAAGCTACGCCATTTCTTCTACCCATTCACTCCTTTCGTTTGTTGTTCTATTTTTCGCCCATTAATTTAAATCAAATGGCATTTAATGACAACATTGTATGTGTTTGAGGATATATATTCGAATTTGAACGTTATTATCGTAGTATTAAGCATAAAATGGCTAATCCAATGCCAAGTTTGCTTAATAAAGCGCAGATTAAGGATTAAACCATAGTGTTGATCCAATAAGTGCACGCGCGTAGAAAAACTGCGCACTTGAGATTCCCTAGAGCAGTCAGTCAGTCTATATCTAAAAACATTTACATCCAGCGGAAATGGACACGAACAATATGTGTCCTCTCGATAATCAATATTTGTAATGGAATCTATCACCTTAATTTTCGGCACATTGGCAATACTCTTGTGACTCTCCTCTTCGTCGTGTATCACACGAAAACGCAACTTTTTTTATTTTCATAAAATCATCTTACTTTCCATAACTGGCTGTATTTTTTTCCTAGCAAATTAAAAACAAACCCACAAATATACAGATACAGACAACCGTATACAACGTATTGCGACGAAAACATCAGTAGTCTCTTTCCTAAAATCGACTCCTCGGCGCTAATAATTGTATTGAAATCCAGTCCAATACATGTCCAGTTAGTGCATTAGAAATAAACTCCTGCTATCTTTGTTCTTGGTACCTTCCAATCTTCTACCGGAAGATAGCTAGTATATACAACATTTTTGTCTTTCGACGTGTTGTTTATATTGGTATGTCACTGAAATCTATACACATATTTCTAATCTATTTAGGAGTTAGGATTAGCCCATGTACGGTTCTACGAAACTACTCATAAGAACGGATTGTTCGAGTTGGACGAAGCGGTCGTGGCACCAGCAGTCTAAAAATGTACAAACAATATTTGTAATCGTAATTTCCAGGCATATTCGTATCTTTCTTACCACAAAAGGATTCCCAAAGTGCCCGAAGTGGTTCAGCGGTTGATGCATGCTAACCGCCGTGACACCGTTAAACTGTGGTGCTACCTGAGAACCGAGGCCGCCCGAGCCGTACGCAGTACTACTCGGCTGGTGGAAGGCATTTGTGAAACTAACTCCGTTGGGCACATTGCCATTGATTAGATTCGCATGCGTAAATCCATTCTGGTACGGTGATGTCGCGTAGAAACCATTTGTAGTCGTTCCAGTCGCCGACGCGGAACCCGGTATGGTCCAGTTAACGCTCTGCTGTTGATGCTGCTGTTGCTGCTGGAACGGATTTGCTGACTTGAAAGGATTCGCCGTAGATGCTGAAAAAAGAGGTGTTTATTATTGTTACCTCTCAAGCCACATTCGAAAGGTCATACTTTGATGAACATCACTGGTATGGTTTCCATTTATCATACCATTGCTCGTACCGTTCACGATGTTGTTATTGTTGTTGTGGTTGTTGTTCGTTTCGCACTCGAGCTTGATCTCTCGGAACTGGTCATCCAAATCTTTCAGTGCAGCATATCTATCTATGGACGGTGCTGCTGCACTGGTAACAGTCACAGACCTTGAGCTGGTTGAAATTGGAACACCTGAAATGAAAAATGTTTGCGTTGTGTAAGTGTTGTACGTTTTACAATTAAGTAAATGCAGTATTAGAAATTTCGAATACTTGAATGGTTATAAAAAACAAGCTAAATAATCTACGAAAAACTTTCCTTTGTGAATTAAATATAAAATTGGAAATAAGAATCAAAAAATGTGTTGAGAGTACTAACCGTCACCTCGTACAATGGCGGGCTGATATCCTTATCTTTTTAAAGATTAAACTATTTCGAATAATCAGCCTCAAACATGATACAAATATACGAATGACCTTCCTACACCTACTAAAGACGTAGAATAGAGTTTGACGATCAAGGGTCGTGTCGGAGCAGTTGCTTAGGAGGGATTTTTCGAACACGCGTATAGCGTGAGTAACACCGTAGCATGCTAACAGCAATGAATTAAAGAAGCTACTAAATATGTTTAGCAGATATTTTCTCATGCATGACAAACGATTCAAGTGTAATTAGCAAGCACATATGACTCAACAATCACTTGAAAAAATGCTGCAAAATTTTGGTTTCAGCTCAGAATAACCTGCTTCCGGTTTCCATACATCTGTAAGCGAATAGCATATAGCATTCTAAAAATTGGCGCTGAGATAAATAAATTTTGCAAAAGTCATCATTCTTAGGTAAACTTTTGAGCTTTGTATTTTTTGAGATTTTCGAATAAATACCTACGAAAATTAATGGTATCAATAGATTGTTACCAGATCCCACATATCAATAAATTGTTAACAAATTCCAGCTCATCTGAACGCATTTCGTACAAAAACGATACTTCTTTTCAATTTGAATAAATGGAATAATATTTTTGGTATTGGAAAAACTGAGTGAAATAAACTTGTAACCAAATCAAGCAAAATTCGTTAAATCCATTACAAATTTTACAGATATTTTACCTGGTGAGTATTCAAAGGATAATAAGCACATTGGACCGTCAATAATTTTGATCATTTTTGGAACCCTGCTAATTCAAATGGTACTAGGCTCCGCAAACCATAACCTTTTTTAGATAGCTCACTTACAAAAGTTTTCAAGTTTCGATAGTAATAGGGGAACCCGGGGCTATTAAGACCGTGGGAGTAATTCAGACCCCACGAGTTCTCAGAAAGACTTTCTGACTGTCGTACATATTCGAGGGAACCGCTATTCTAAAATACTAACTTTGACAGCTGAATCTCATTCTGTAGTTTTTGACGTAGGACTACGTCTTTGTTTTCGATAGGGGGGGGGGGGGCACTCTGCAAATTCTACAAAAATGGTATGTAACGAAAAGTGGTACAATTTTAAACGTATATAATTCAGCCATCTCACGATAAATTTTCAAATTTTTTGCACAAATCGCCCCGAAATACTTCTAAGAATAGATTCCACTAGATAACCCCAAAGATTTTTGATATGATAGCATTGAAAAATTAAATAATATACAACCTTGTCAAAATATCGCGCATTAACACACAGAAGATAGCGCTTCCCGAGCCCTGTACGACGGATTGGTGTACCTAGCGCGCAACGCTTCTATGAATGACGTCATCATCGACTATTTAAAGAACGGACTTGGCCAGACACGCTCAGTTTACTGTTGAACGGCTGGCGAAGCAGATCACTGTGCTGTGTTTTTTACAGCCAGTGTAGCTGAGCTAGAAGTCCGTCACACTGGCTGTGGAGGGACGCTACCCTGTGTCGTCCAACAGGCGACCGCTCTAACTGCTTCCTAAATGCCACTGTAATATTGCTAGTAAATTTTTGGTTTAACTAGCACATGTATTTGCTATTTGCGCTTGAAATTAAGTAATGTAGTGGTAGTAATAAGCTTCCCATTTTGGTTTAAATGCAAGGACAGTTTTTAAAACAGGATTTGATTAATTAGTTTAGCTCATCTAAGCAATTTTATCAGTTCTGTAATTTAAAAGGAATTTTACGGAACTTGGTGAATTTGGCCCCACTTGCAACTGGTATAATCAACCTGCACAAAGTGTTGCACAACGCAGGGCTGTTTTTTGGAACAAAATCATTCAGCCCTTCGCTATGCAAAATCACGATATTATGACAGATTGGCTAAGCGCGGCCGTTCCTTTCAATCGGGAAAGGCCGCGTGGAATTTTGGTGAAACGCGCTAATAGTGTCGTGGTGGTACTAGTTGTCTCTTTCGCTCTACCCATCATCATCAGCGTTGACTCATTTTGCATTGCACGCTTGGGTTCAATGTTTGGGGCGAATGTGTTGGTAGGTAGGGGAACTGGCGGTAAAATGAACACGTTAAGCAAAGTCATTATTTTCCAACTAATAAGTGAATGAGTTATCACCTTATGTTTCTTGTTAGACATGTTTTGTACATATCTGGTAAAAATACTTCGTCAAAAACATATTTTTTCAAACATGATTCTTGATTTCTAAACATGTCCAAAAATGAGACATGTTTATAGCGAGTGAGTAAAATGAACATGTGGCGGTGGTAAAATGAACAGCTTCTGGTGACCTGTAAAATGTCCTGTATGTATGCAATGCGCAGCGTTGGAAAGCATTTTCCGATCAATACTAATATCCCAACAAATCATGAGCTTTGCATACACACAGGGCATTTTGCAGGCAAAAATAATTGTCACGGAAGAATTGAATTTTCATGACGTAATATTAACCATTTTACAATCCTGTGGCATCGAAACACATCTACAAACTTGGGGTTATCCATGGGTGTTTAAACTTTTAGGATATATTTGAGAGCAACTAGAAAGCTTGTTCTATAGATGAGATGTGATTATATTGTCTAAAATTTGATTTTTCTTCATCGGTCCGGGTGTTTTTTCCCACACACTAAGTACTAAGAAAATAAATATTTTACATTAAGTAGTATAGTCCTACGTCTACAGTTCGTGCAACCCCATAGGGCTGCCCCTTGTAGTTTTTTAGAAAAGAGTTAACAAGTGTTTCATTTTTTTTGCTATCCTCAAAACAAAAATCGTTATAGTGGTAAAATCGTGATTAAAGTAACAAATAAAAGTGAAAAAACTAACAGGTAAGTGTTTTGGAAAGTTTGAGGCTCCTATTTTAAGGAACAATCTCGACTGCAACCACCCAAATTGCCTGTAGGCTACAGGGAATTTGGCGCACCGAGCAACAGACGACGGGCACGACTAACTAGTGATTGGTTAGTTGGAGCGAAAAAAGCCGAGCGCAGAAAAGTGAGTGAATGGTCTGTTCATACTGAGGCAGGTTTGGCGCAGCGACTGGCAACCGCGTAAGGGGTAAACCCAGCCACCCCGAAGCAAGCATCTCTATCTTAACGGGTGTTCTATAAAAATGAGAATGATTTCAATACCTTTCTGTAATTAAAGTAAAGAGCGTAATTTTTTTTCTCTCCAAGAAAATTGCTCTCTGGACTCCCTAGAAATGGGTGGCTTTTGTCTTTTCGTTCAGGTGCTGTCAGTTCAATCGAATATGGCGTCGAAACAGCAAGCACTGTTGTACGGTTTCACGAAACGCAAGGTAATCTTGGAAAAAAAGTTTACGGTAGACCACTTTCGGGACGAAAACGTGCCCGTGAGTACAGTTGACCCGATACTGGCATCTCTGAGCGGGGAGCGGAAGGCCAGTAGCGGCCGTTCGGCAAAGATAATGATGAAGAAGAAGGAAACGCTGAAAAAGCTGTTCGACAACAAGGACGGAACGAGTTTGCGTTACGCCGGCCGAAAATATCACTACTCCCACACCTTGATTCACCGAACTCATAAGATGGAGGACATCATCTGTCACGGACACTGACAAGCAGTCGTGAAATCGCAGTGCCGGTGGATGACGAAGAACTACCGCGGGACGTCGTTCATGCTGGACGACGAAAGTTACTTTCCGCTCTCGAGGACCCACATTCCAGGAAATGACAGCTACTATTCCAGCGACAAGTCGGCCACACCCCCTGAAGTAAAATATAAGTTTAAGCATAAATTTGAAAAAGTTATGCTGTTCATCGTCATATCGGACAGAGGAATTTCAAAGCCGTGGCTCCAACCAGGAGGATTGCCTTGAGAAAATTCTTCTGCCGTTCTTAAAGAAGCATCATGCGGATGGGAATTATAAATGAACATCACGCCAAGAAGACGCTGGAGTATCTTGAGCAGAAAAAGATACCGTACGTGCCGAAAGAAAGGAACCCGACCAACTTGCCCCAGTGCCGTCTCATTGAGGATTTTTTCGGCTCCCTCAGTGTCCTACTGTACAAAAATTGGAGGGCCAAGGATACGAAGCAGTTGACCACCAGGATCCGGAATTGTATCCGGAAGATCCAGCACTCTTGTGAGTCCATCGAGATTAAGTTGCGTCGTACGGCTGACCAGGGCCCCTTCTCCTTCATTGACGTTTTTTAGAAGAAAAACATGTTGTTAATAAAAAATACTGAATACGCTGATTTTTTTTTTGTTTTTTAGCTACATGACTGAAAAAATTCTCATCTTTTATTGAACACCCATTATAATAGAATTCGATTATCCCTGTTCTAGTCAATATACGTATTCATTATAGAATGGATTCTCAATTTTTTCTATTATCATTATGCTCAGTAGCTAGATGAGTGAAGACATTTCAGGGTTTCACAAAATAAATCTCTGCTCATTAAGGACATAAGAAATATTTATCCACTATTTCCCATTGCTAGAACCGAATGTCCGCCTGGTTCGACTTGAACAGGCCACACCGACCCGAAAGAGCTGCTTATCATTTCTAAGAGCCGGTGTGCTTGGTCAAGTCTGAATTGCTCCGTAGGGAAGTCCGAATCATCCCTACACTGTAGATAAAAAAAACGTAGTTTTTGCAAATCGTCGTTTAGCGCTGCCATGGAATGGTGCACAAGCATTTTTATGGCTCCAGAATGTAACTGACGTGCGAACTCACTAATAATTAGGACCTTTGACTGATAAATTCTTTCATATCTACCCACCTAAAAGGGCGATTTGCTAAGGTAGGTCCGAATAGCCCGGGTTCCCTTATGGAAAATCGGGAACAAAAACTCAAAATTAAGGATGATGATATAGGAACCCTCCATCAGTGCATGGAATACTCCGTGAACTGCAGATGCTTTTAACAGCAAAGATAGAATTACGTTAGCAACCGACGGATCCACGAACAGAGTCGTTTATGTGCAAACCGAAGGGGAAGAGAATCTTCTTCCAACGATAAGATCCATAAAAATGAATAATGCAATTTCCAATCCTTGTAAAGGCAGTTACAGTTTGTATGAGAAAGGCACGTCAATGTTATTACCGCTTGTCAGATAAGAACGTTAACAGAGACAGCAGGATTCCGAAGAATTTGAAGAATCATTTTGAGATTAAAAGCTCATGCTCCCTCCCAACCCAATTCACAGCAGTCCAGAATGTAAATTTAGCACGAGTTTTAGCTCTTTTGCTGAAACTAGCTATAACAATTGTTTTCGGTGCTATGCATAATATTCAAGCATTCCAAACGACGTTTTGCATCTAGCGGAATAATTAGATACTATACCATTGACAAAATCGACGCTTATGTAACCAAATATAGCATTTAGTGACCCGACCACCGACCGATTTAATTGTTGCTTTAATTTTCATGGCAGTGATGCTGGCTAGACAGAGATGTCTTTCACGATAGGGGGCTTGATACAACCGATCCTCCTAATTAAATCTCCAAATGGTAATCAAACTTTGATGTCAATTTCCATGCTTGAATGGTAGTACATTATACAGTTTTTACTTGATAAGACAGATACTCTGTTATTGACACTTTGTGTGAAGCCAGGTTATCCTAGATTTATCGCCGTTGAGTTAATAATTGGATTTAATGCGTACCTGAAACGTATATTGCCTGACTCACACTTTTATCGTTTTCCAAGAACTCTAATTAGTTTCAAAAACCTTTTTCAGAGTAATCAAATAATTTAACCTATTGGCGAAACTGGGTTCTACTCAAAAAATGACTATTATTATAAAAGCCTAATTCAGAATTTATAAAATCACATCAGTCAAGCGAATGAGCCGATATCATGAATATACATTCGTTCATTATGAAAGATTCAAACAAAAACTAATCAACAGCTACTACAGCTCACGAAAATTCGAAATAAAAACGCAAAAATTAACTATAACAAAAACGCTAATGAATACACTACAGGAATGTAACACAGTGGCATAGGTTGAACAAAATAATTAATAACAACGGCATGCTGGCAGCTAAGCATTTAAGCAAACGAATGACTTGACAACGCAACTTACTCCATCGATTCTGATTTGAGCAATAACGTTGCTGTTGACTCTGCTGCTGCTGTTGTTGTTGTTGGTGATGTCTCAACGAATCGGTCGCTGCCTGTTGACTTTGGCCATTACAACTCAAACTGCTCGCACTACCAAACATGGTGGCTTGCTCGTTGGGAGGCCGCTGATTAAATTGATGCCAAAGATTCCACTGTATATTATTGTTTTGATTGGTGGTGTAGTTGAGACTATTACTTCCACCGCCACCGCCGTTGGGATAATAGTTCTGAAAGCAAACGTAACCATTCGACCGTTGGACAGCTCCATAGTATGGACCAGCAACGTAGGTGTTCGGTTTGTACTCCCCGAAAGCGGTAAATTGAGTGTCGTTACAAGTTGAAGAATCACTGCATGCACCAACCACACCTACAGGGACGGAGGCGGTCGAGCTGGTGCTATTGTTATTGTTCAACAGACTGTAATTGTTGATGAATAGGTCGTTATTCATGCTGTTGACACTGGTGGTACTGCTGCTGCTGTTTGTCGTACTGCTGTCTATATGGTTGCCATTGCTGAAGATGGAGCCATTCAAGTGTTCTATTTTTACCCAGTTTCATCAGAGAAGCCAAACCGGAGTGAAAAAAATAGCAGCAAGTAACACGAAGGGAGAGAGAGAAGAAAATAAACCAGTTAATAGTTAATGTTATTGCACTTGACCGTGTTATGTCGGATATCCGATAAAACATCGAATGACAACAATCAAAAGGATGAAAGTGGGTCGCATGCATAAATCGGTAATTGTCTGATTAAATAGTTGTAACAGGCTTGATCGACTCTTTATGTGTATGCAACATTCATTTATATTACTTATTATTACAAATTACACACATTCAACTTGATGTAAGTGGTTTTTGTATTTGAATATCAACTTTTTTGCGTAGTCCACAAACTATCTGGTGATAAAAAATTTAATCGATTTCAATAACCGATCCAAACTCTTACGTCCTTGAGTAGATTGACAATCTAATAAGGATTGCACAGAAATCAGAATCAGCACGAAAAATGTTCATGGAAACTAACAAAAAGTATGAATTGCAACATGACATGATGTTTGAAGATTTTAGGGTAGTAGTTAGCTCCGTCGAACCTATGGTCATCGCAATACCATTTATATTGAATATTAATAAACCAGTATTTTAAAGCGGATAAATAGTGTGAATTCTCATCAACAGTTTATGGAATGAACAATAATATCAAAAATGAATTGTTCGTATTACATGCAACAATTGATTTACCCATTATACTCACGTTAATCAAATCATGATACTAAACGCAGAAATGCTTGTACCGTAATTGCAAAAGCTATTTTAATTTGTGTTTTGTGTGACAAGCGACCAGGGCTATGAATTGCTTTTCAAATATGTATTCAAACCTCGCACCCGGTTTAATGCATAATCGGTTAGATTTGACTACAGTGCATGTCATAAGTTAAGTGTCATGACTACCGAATTTCGATTTCGATTTGTAATTTATTCATCGTACGGTAGCCTGTTACATGAGTTTGATTTAGGTCAAGGAAGGATCATGATCTAATAGCAGCAGAAAAATCATAAGATTACTAATCACTGTCCGAATATGGCCTCTTTTCCATTCGAAAAAAACACATGTGCTACTTTTAGTATTTAACAAGATGCCGTCGAGAAAAAATGGCCGCCCATTTGTAACTGAATTATTCCATAATGAACGTCACCGCGCACGGATTTCGAACAACGGATTGAAGCCGTAAACAGCTTGCATTGCCGCGAACCCACATGGACCAACATGGCTGTAGCAGCGTTGGCCGTATTATCAAACGATAATGAATGGAAGCGTGGCAAGCACTTGACCAAGGCCTGGGAAGACTTAACCAAGAGAATTTTGAAAAATCATTGCAAAAAATAATTACAAAAGATATACTGTAATTATTTTTTCCATATTGTCGAGATCCTTAGGTAGCAGTAAAAAATTTAGAAAGGTTGCATTTCATAAATTTCGATTTGTTTAATGCATTTCTTTTTAAGGATTAACTGTACTGCTTACATTGCATGTTCACACGTCAAGAAACCAGTCATGTTACTGCTAATTTTGTTGACTAATACTAAAACATATAGACTGATGCTTGAGGTGTGGATTTTTTTGTTTAGACTTTTACAATGTGTAAAAATTAAGATTATTTTTCAACTATTCGTAGGGTCTTGTTGACGCAGCTTGCTGCTGCGTGTTGAGATCCTCTCATTTGGTGGTGAAACATAGGGTGCGCCGTCTGCCACACCTTGGGGGTCATTCGGTCTGTCTTTTCCTGCATTTTCGTTCACGTCCATGTCGTCATCAGTACTGCATTCATAATGTTCACGGTCCGATGCTCTTGTTTGTTTCTTGTACTTACAGGTCGTTGTTGTAAATCCTTCGTCATCGGTATTTGATTCTTTATTGCTGGTGTTGGATGTTGGTTTAGAGGTATTTAGTGTAATCGTTGTTACTTCGCTTTTTGAAATGGCAGTTGGTTTGGTGTTGTTTACTGCCTGGTCCGCAGTCGTTGGTTTAACAACCGGTTGTTGTTTAGCATACGATGATTGCATACCGGTTTTGGTCGTAGCAGATGGAATTTCCTTAGCAGTCTCTGCGCAAGGTTTTCCGTGGTGTAGCGGCTGATCACAATACTGGCATGTAGGAATTTGTCCTGGGTACGTGATTAGGGTTCGTTGAGAATATTGAACACCTAGAGGTGATGTGGATGTGAAAGTCAAGTAAGATAGAATATGTTTTGTCGGACGCATTCTGACCACACGAACGCCGTTCCGGAGTCCTGGGAAGAAGTTCCTCTAAGTATCTTCCGTAACACTATTCACCTCTCCGTATTTTGACATGATTTTTTTGATAACGGAGTCGCTAGTACGTGGTGCCAGGTCATGTATCTTTATTTCAATAGTGTCAACATCTACATACGTCGGGATACTGTATAAAATGTCATTACATTCGACGACGTGTTTCATGTTGTTCTGGGAAGCGAATGATTCTGCTTGACTAATGTTTTTGAACATAATCAGTAGCGCATGACGTAAATGATGGAATTGCACCGCCTTAACTTCTGCTACGTTGAGTTTTATGTTCATTTTCAACATTTGCTCCACTTCACGAATTGACGGTCTTACCGGACATTTCGAGTAGTCAACAGCAACACAGTTTGCCCGCAACGGGACATAGCAGCGGAGCGATTTCTGGCGTCTGGACTGACCGAGATGAGAAACCGAACTCGATTCAACGAACTTGTTAAGAACGAGACTGAAGGCGATTTGTCTTACTTTTTCCCAAGATCTAATTTTACCCCTTTGGAAGTTCGCCTTCCGCTACGAGATGTCAGTTGTTCATTAAGCAATGTGCTGTACGAAAAGGTGCGCTGCGCCCAAGGGATTCGTGCAACATTCCCCCCCGGTAGCCGGATCCTGTTACGAAATACCTACGTTTGCACCGACGTCAAGTACAGCGATGAGTTCGGTTTCTCATCTTGCTCAGTTCACAAGCTATAAATCGCTCCGCTGCTATAGCAGGTCAAGGGATCAAATTTACCAGTGCGCTGCCGCTTTGTCTATTTGCAAAAGCAAAAATTGATTCCTTCTACCTAGTGTGTGAAACGTGAACAAACAATGAGAGATAATACAAAGGAAGAGTATGTCCCCTTGCCGATAAACTCTGTTGGTATTGACTTCTCGAAATGTTCGGTAAGACCATCGATTCGTGAAGTGGAGCAATTGTTGAAGGTGAACATGATGCTCAACGTAGCAGAAATTAGCGGCGTGCAATTCCATCATTTACGTCATGCGGTACTGATTACGTTCAAAAACATTAGCCAAGCAGAATCATTCGCTTCGCAGAACAACTTGAAACACGCCGTCGAATGTAATGACACTTTATACAACATCCCAACGTATATTGATAATGACAGTATTGAAATAAAGCTACATGACCTGGCACCACGTACTAGTTCCGCCGCTATCAAAAAACTCATGTCAAAATACGGAGAGGTGGATAGTGTTAAAGCAGATACTTGGAGGAATTTCTTCCCGGGACTTGGCAACGGCGGTTGTGTAGTGAGAATGCGGCCGACAAAACCTATTCCGACCAAACCTTGCGCAGAGGCTGCTAAAGAAATTCCCCCTGCGACGACCAAATCCGGTATACAGTCGTTGTATGCTAAACCACAACCGGTTGGTAAACCAACGACTGCGGACCGGGCAGTAACAAACACCAGCTCAACAACGATCAGGTCCAGTGCCACTAAACCAACTGCCATTACCAACATCGAAGTAACATCGATTACTGCAAATGTCTCCAAACCAACAACCAACAGCAGCAATAAAGAATCAAACACCGATGAATAAGGATTTCCTGCAGCGACCCGGAAGTACAAGAAACAAACAAGAACATCCGACCATGAGCATCATGAATGCAGTACCGATGACGACATGGACATGAACGAAAACGCGAGAGAAGACGGACCGAATGACCCTCAAGGTGCGGCAGACAACGCACCCAAATTTTCACCACCAAGGAAGAGGATCTCAACACGCAGCAGCAAGCTGCGTCAACAAGATCCTATAAATAGTTGAGTTTATTTTAATTTCTACTTATTGTAAAATTTTTAAAAGACCCACGGCTCAGTTATGCTAGCGCTTTGAGCCGTGTCAAATAGACAAGAAAAAAAAGTACAGCGATGCTTACTGCAGGTCTCTGGTAGATCCCACCTACAATCTGCACCGTGGCTTGGCGAACCTGCCCGTCTTTGGAGAGTACAGTGGCTATCACTCGTCCCTTAGGCCAGCAGTTCATTGGTAGTTTGGGGTCGACGATAACTACTATGTCCCCGACCAAGATTGGTTTAACCGGAGAGAACCACTTTGTCCGCGGGTTATAATGGGAAGGTATACATTTACCCAACGTCTCCAGAAAAAGTTGGCTAGAAGCTGGGAGGTTTTATACGACTGCTTCAAAGTTGCTACATTACCGTCTAACGAAACAAGAGGTTCGAGACCATTGGACGAACTCACCAGAAAGTGATTGGGCGTTAAAACTGGGGATGATTCGTAATCGATTGGCACGTACGTTAACGGTCTACTGTTCACGATGTTCTTGACTTCGATTAGGCTGCGGCAGACGTCTCCGCAAGAATCTTTTTAACGGACTGTATCAGCCTTTTCAAGGAGCCACCCATGTGTGGCGACGATGGAGGATCGAAGACCCATGATGTTGTTGGTGATGTAATTTTTTTCATGATTTTATTTTGATCTACTGCGGCCAATGCTTTTTTCAGCTCTTTCTCCGACCCGATGAATTTCGTCCCTCGATCGCTCATTTCTGGACCGGGACTCCGCGACAGGCAAAACAGTTCCGTAGAGCCATAATGCAGGAATCCGTGTTGAGTAAATGAGCTAACTCGATGTGGATGGCTCTGACTGTTAAGCAGGTTACCAGAACGCCCTACCTTTTCTCGATTCGGCGACCAACTACAACTTAAAGAGGTCCAAAATAATCTATCCCGATGTAGAAAAATGGGCGGACGAATGCTGCCAAGCGTGCTGCAGGAAGGTCACCCACCATCGGTGGTATCGGTTGGACTTGGCGTATTTTACAACGTCGGCAGTTAGAACGGATCTTGCATTCCATTCGAATTCTACGAATGTAGAATTTCTTTATTGCCTTATTCACGACTGTTTCGTTACACTGATTACGATACCTTTCGTGAATGTCTAGTGTAGGTCTCGTAGCATTTAATAACGCCAGGTCATATGCGTAATCATCCCTCTGGGATCGTTTGTAGTGAAACATCTCTGCTCGCAGCAGCTCTTCCTGTGTTAGGGGCCCAGTTAATCGAGCGTCGTCGTCCCTTTTTTCTTGATATTTGCTGGGAGGCGGTATATCAAAGCAGTCACACGAAGCAGTCGTCGCCAATTAGAAAACGTTTCTGGCTGTAAAAAGTCACGAACTGGTACCGCTGTGTACACTTGGGCGCAGTTCTAATTTTGTTGTCCTCTGGCGCGGTGCTTCTACCGGCCAGTCCACTTTTGGGCCTCGTAAGAATGAATTTGCTCTCCTCCAGCGGCTTTCAGCGTCAAGCCTAGGACTACGATACCATTTTGTTCCTTCGTCCGCTACATTTTCTTTACTCGGCACATATCACCATTCGGAAGTTTCAGTCGACTCCAAGATTTCGCTCACACGGAAGCCGATGAAAAGCGAGTAAACGCGGTGATCTGAACGCAGCCAACACAGTACATCAACAGCATCGGTCCACAAGAAGCGACAACGTGTCCTTCTTGAATGCTTTTGGCGAAACGTAGTCCAACCACAACCGTTTGAAGCTCCAGACGAGGAATTAACACGAATTTGAGTGGGGCTACTCTTGTTTTTGCACCTACTAAAACGCACTGGATGCGATCGCCTTGCTCATATCTTAAGTAGGACACCGCACAGTAACCCAGCTCGCTAGCGTCCACAAAGATGTGGAGTTCGATGACCATCTTGTTTCCGGTTGTTTTCGAAAGGTAACCCCGCCCTGTAGTTCATTGCTACCGGAGTTTACGACGCGCCCTTGCAATAGTCTAAAGCAACTTATTACTCCATAGTCCATGCAGTCGGTGCAATCTCGCGCATTCTATTATATTGATCTATTTATCATTTGTCAATAATTTTTACTAAGGTAATACTGAGTTTCGCCTCTATTTATTATTTTCTGTAATGAGATTTCAAACGTGGAAAGCGTAAAATCCGATCGATGAGAAAAGTTTGCCTTATTTTGTGGCATGGGGTCAACCCGATGACTACAGTTTTAAGAATTGGATAATGAATTCTTTTTAAATGTGTCGTTCGAATGTAGGTGCAAAACTTTATTTACTTCGAATTGATGATTAGAGGGGGGATATACTTTGCAATTGTAATGTAAATATGCTTTCGGTCCTACGGAAGTATGTTCGCAGGGCTAAAGCATATTTTAGTATTCATGAGACAATAATCAGCACCAATACACTATTAAAACGGCAAGACAGATCATTATAATTCCATGCTAAACACTTACCGGCAGCATTGTAGATCGCATTATGCTCGAAGTCGGCAAAGTTTTCCATATCGCTATTCGTTCGACCATTACTTAAATCCTCTTTTTCGTTGAACCCATTGCTCAATCTGTTATTGTTATTGCTCCTAAGCCCATTACTACCGTTACTCGTGCCGTCGATATTGACGATGTTCGCGTTACTAAAATCGGCCACGAAATCCGAATCGGGCGTAAATTTGTTGCCGTTGCTGGTGCTCGTCAGTAGCCCATTCCGCTGATTTCGCTCGAAATTGGCTCCATTTACGGTACCATTCAACCGCTGATGGTGATTGCTGGAGTGTTTCTGGGGGGTCGGTGGCAATATTTTTGGTGGTTCACTGAAAAAGTTACCATCATCCGGGGAGAACTGCTGTTGGAACTTTACACTCGTACTAGGGTTTGTGACTGATGACGAGGTGTGGCTTCCGTTGCCGTTGAGTCCGCTACTGGAATTTGAGTTGGTTCTGCTAAGCCGCAACGACGTTGGTGGAGTTAGTGTAATCGTTTTAAGTGGCACTACATTTTCCGAACCGTTTCTACTACTGATATTGCTACTACTGCTGCTGAAACCATTACTGGATGGAAGTGAGCTGGTCGAGTTGGATGTGTTTGTTGAGAGTGATTTCAGGGGACTGGCTGGCTCCAAATAATACCTGAAAAAAGCATGGAGAAAATTGATGTTGATTATACTTTGCAGTATAAAATGAAATAAGTTAAACCTTTGCTACTAGTAGACCAACTTATTAGGCTCGATGGAGTATAGGGGAGAATAGAGTTAGATTAACCTGGCGGCTATCGCAACTAAGAATATCACGTCACATTCTAACTCAGTGTACTACTGACCGACTCATTTAGGAATGTATCGCGAATTAAGATTTTATTATTCCAACCAATTATACCCACCTTTTTCGCTCATACTTGTCAATCATAAAGTCTCGGTGCTCCTGCTTGATGGCCCGCTTTGGATCCCACAGACCCAGCCAGGTTCTGCTGCATGCGTCATTACCGTTCTGACGCACAAAATCAATTTCCTCCTGGGTGAAAGTGGCCATCGAGATCGATTTAACTCGATGTGGTGGAGTCAGACCGCGTCTAGAGGAAGAGAAAAATGGCACAAAATTAATTCGATTATTACTATAAATAGCCAACATACGGCCGTCACCGTATGGGGTAAATATGTAGTTAATTCAAGCCGTCTCGCATTTGTCGGCTTCCCTTTGAAAGATATTCAAGGCATCATGCAGGCAGCTAATCGCCGAGTAGACAAGCAAGTAAACTTTCTAGTCCGTCCGTTACATACTGAGCCGGTTCTTCTGATATTGGGATTAGGATTTTAGCTCAGTATATACAGCATTAGCTAGGTGTAATTCATCTCATTAGTAGCACGTATGTACTAAAGAAATATTGAAAGTTTTATGCATGATTTGTTTGCTAAATATAGTTAAACGATCTGCAACGCTCAAACAATAAAACTTGCTAAAAGTGCCTTAGTTTATTGTAGTTCCCCAATTCGATCTAATTCTTGAAGTGAAAAATTAATAAAGGCCCCGCCGAACCCACACGGAACTTGATCCGGAATTCCATTTGGTTTTCGCCGAAATCCCCGGCTCGAATGAAACAACCGATCCCGAGTCGAAATCGGTTGTAAAAGATGTTTTTTAATTTTTTTTCAAAATGAAATATAACACATAAACAATTGTTGTTTGTTTATTTTGGTAACGTTTGGCATGCAATTTAATGTTTAGGTTACATTTTTTCAAATTGAACAATTGTTATTTGTTGATAGTGGTCGGCATACAATTTAATGTTTTAAAATAATTTCAGGCAAATATCTACTGCGACTACGTTTTACAAATCCGATTCGGTCGGTCTGATTTCACACAACTTGGCCATTTTTCGACAAATAGAGGAGACCGGGGCTAGTTGGCGGTGTTTCAGTGCTAGTTTTCATTTTTTACTGCTTTGATTTTGGTAGATCTTGCAAAATGGAGCACGTTGCATGAAAGGGCAGACTGTTGGCAACACATCTCTGAATGTTATTAGAATTTTTGATACATTGTCCCCATTTCTAGAGACAAAAATATGTGACGCGGAAAAGCCGCCAACTTACCCCAGCCCCGGGGTAAGTTGGCGGTATGTATGGGGTAAGTTGGCAAAATGACAGAAAATAAGTAATTAAATGAAAATTCAATTACATCAGTGGTCCTTATAAAATGTGTCGATTGTCTTTTAAATAAAACTGTATATTATTCGACGCTTTCCATTAAATTCCAGTCTCAATGCCCCGACATTTTGACTTCGACGCGAACTACATATTCAAAAGCAAATTGTAGAAAATCTTCAGTCGATTGGCCGAAGAAAATGTACCCCTGCATTGACGAGACAAAAGAAAAAGATTATCTTACTTTGGTGTGAATTCCAGAAATTAAAATATTTGATGACTATTTTAATTTTTGCATTGAAAATAGTACCGCCAACTTCCTCGCTTGCGTCACCGCCAACTTACCCAACCGCTTATCCATAAAAAACTATTTCAAAAATAACTTTTGCTTGTGGATAAGTGTAATATCATTAAAGATCATTCGGAGAATACAGGGTGCGCCAGCTGGATGTATCCTTTTTCAACATTGAACAACTCCGCCATTTTTCAGCCGATTTTCATAAATAAACAAGTTTTTTAGGATCTTTTATGCCATTTATTATAAACCATGTTTAGAAAATGACCATCGTCGATTAAATGACCACCCCCATTTGATACACAAAAAGCAGCTCTGTTGCATATATTTTGCATGACATTGGACAGCATTTCGGGCTTAATCGCAACAATTCAGGCTCGTATATTAGCTTTAACCATCTAGTGCCCAAATTTTTTTTTGGCTCGAAAAAACTTTTGGAGGTGGGCCTCGTGATGAGAAAAACGAAAATAATGTTGAAAATTCTTGGAAGTAATGAATTTTTCATCAAGGCCTTAAAATAAGTAAACCGCCTAGAGGCGGTGTTGGGCACCTGGGCGAATAAAAAACAAAAACTTTTCTTTCTTCTAGTTACTTCAACATAAGCGAATACAGATGGTTTCTTATATTTTGGACTCCATCAGAACGCAAAATACCTAAGCTGTAAGGAGTATTTCTCTAGTGCTTTGGTTGTTTAATTATTGACTTCTAATTTATAGTAGGGGAGACCAGGGTCTGCTGGCAATGGTTTCACTTATCATGTTTTATGTTTTTAATTTAAGAAGATCGTGTAAAAGTGAATGCGTTGCATAAAAGAGCGGACTATTGTCTGCATTACAGAATTTTAAATATGTGACGCGAAAATCTCGCCAATTTACGACTATACGCACAATGATGCCACCTGGCTACTTTTGATGATAAAGTATGGATCGCGTGAGATGTTTTTTGATTAAAACTGCAAATCAATGATGCTTGTTATTATTTTTCAGCCTCAATGCTCCTGAATTTTAATTTCGGCGCACAATTTGTATTCAAAAGCTAAATTTTCGAATTTTTTAATTTTAAGAAATTCCGAAGTAAAGAAACAAAAAAAAACAAATTTTACTTGAGGTTACGTATATTACATATACGGCCAAGGAAAGTTCTTTTCGCGCGCTATCGAAAAATCTAGTCATTCGTGGAATAGCTTTGAACTCGCCCTAAATAACAAAAATGCTGAAATTTAAAAACGTTACCTAGGGTAATGAGCCTATTTTCGTCATAACCATGTAAAACCGTTGGTTAGAGCGGCGTTAGCCATCTTTGTTCAACGTATTGGTTCAATGGCGATTTTTGATATCATAATGGTTCATAAGAAGAAAGCAAAGATATTGATGCCAATTCATACGCATTGCATTAATTGTATTCCGAGTAATTAATGAAATTGTGAGGCATCCTTCATAATACGACTAAAGTAGGCTCTTCACTCTAATACGCTCGAAAACTCCATATCACTTACAACGTGTACGAAACAGAATTTAATGCAACTTAAACACATTGGAGAATGGATTAAACAGTACTTGAGGTGCAGAACTAGAGACAGCACCATATGTCTAATACTAAAGGAGAAAAAAAGATTCAGCCGACTAGCCCCAGACTCCCCTAAATATTATTAAATGATAAGAATATCCATATTCTAACTGCAACATTCACCCAAAGCTTTTAAAACATAGGTTTTTTCAGGTAAAATTGCACATAATACTAGTTTCGGTACGATAAGTAATCACTAGACTGAAAAAAAATTTCGCTCAGGTGCCCAACACCGCCTCTAGACGGGCAAAGTATTTTACCAAAAAACCTAAACTTCCGAATTATTCCACTAAACCAATTCACATCTACAATGAAATGCTAGCAACAGGCTACTCAAAAATATTTTTTTAGTTACTGAAATTTCCAAAAACAGTTAAAATTTGTTTAATGAAGATTATTACTAAACACAAAATAGTTTTTTTTCCTCGTTTTCCTCGAATTTTCAACTTTGAGCTTCAAATGCCTTTGACAGAAAGCTACGAATATTAAAATAATGTGTGTGTATGAAGGGTGTGAGCGTTGGGAAGAAATGCTAGTGCGGATGACAACATACAATCATGTTTTAGTAGTTTTATTTAGATTTTTATAGAGACCGCCTAGAGGCGGTGTTGGGAACTAGAGGGTTAAGTTTGTCAAGATTCTTAGGTTTGCTAGAATAAACTTTACTTTTCCAATAACCCCACAGAAAAAAGTCTGGTACCGTTAAATCCGGAGAACGAGGAGACCATTCCAATTCATCATTTTTTTTTCTTTATTTACTCCGCCGGAAAGGGTGAAGTGAGCTTCGTCCGTCATCAAAATTTTGTCCCAAAAATAAGGCTCTGCTTCAATCATTCTTGCCACAGCATGTCCATATTCCAAGCGACGTGCCATATCCGTGGCATCATTGCTAAAATGGCACTAAATGACATTTCACAATTGTGTTTATCTGTCAGCGGAGTTGTTCAGTGTTGAAATAGGATACATCCTGATGGCGCACCCTGTAGATTGAAAATCACCTTAAATAACACAAAATGTTTAAAATTAAGAAATTTAAAAAAATGCCCAAGAACGCAATATCGCCCGGAACTTCTACAAAACAAAATGTTTCGCAACAAAAACACATTGGATAATGCGTTGCACACTACTTGAGGTACACAAGGAGAGGCATCGCTTTATATCTAATAGAAACGGAGAAAAAGGGATTCCGACAACTTACACCAACCGCCAACTAGCCCTAGGCTCCCCTACTAGCGAAAATTCTTGAATAACAAGTTCAATGTTGCCCTCTAGCTCATCAGTTGTTTTGCGCCTTTGCGATTTGATGACGTAGAAGAGAGATTTAACAAAGCGCCATAAAAATGTCGAAGGATGTCAAATCGCAAGAATTTTTTTCCTAACATTGCATGGTTGTGTATCGGTACTCGATTCCCACCAACTATTAATTTTTGTGAGTTAATGGTTAGATTTAGCTGAATAATATGTTTAGAAGAAATGTAGTATGTGACACGAGTTATGTTTTGGTTAGAAAATTTTAGTTCCACCTGTTACCGCATAGAGGGCACCACCACTAACTTGTCAACGAAGAGAGATGGAATATCGAGATGTTCAGAAAAATTACTGAAAAATGTCTGTTCTACAACTTTGTAGAAGACATCTTATTCCACGTGTCATAGGTGTGTATTGCTGAGAAAATTTGTATGGCATGTCATAACCGAGCATGGAAAATTTTCCATAGAAATTTTTTTTTAACTTTGATTCATATCATTGGTTTCATTTGGTCTATAAACAATCGGTGAGATGCATTTGTAAGGAAATGAGTCAGAGAATCTAGAAAAAAAAACGTTTTTTTTGGTTACAGTGTTGCCAAATATGCCATACTTTCACTTTAAAACTTGAACTTCATTTTTCTCACAATTTGTGTATTTTTGTTTTGAAAATAATTGTGCCATTCTGTTTCACAGATAGTTTTACACATAAAAAACATCTTATACGTCAAGATAACTTGAGCCAATCCCCAAGCAGAATGTCAAAATTCTGAAAACGCCACTTTGAAGAGATCTTTTAGACAAGTGATGTGGCATATCTTACTCAGTTTACTCCAAAATGGCGTTTGTCATAAGATAGCACAACAGCGACGATTTGGTCACGGTCCTGTTTTCGTTACGATAAAGTTTGATTGTTCCAGAAATCATGGTTAGTTATACACGAATATGAGCATACATTTTCCTGTGCATCAAAGAAGATTTTTTTTTATCCAATGACCAATTAACGTATTATTCTTGAAATAGTATGATACACTGAATCTCGGACAAAATAACCACGAAGCAGATAGTTCAGTCGAGTATAATGAAGAAATTTCCTAGTATATCAACGATGAAATAGTGACAAAGTTTGTTTAATATTTCAACACAAAAAGAGCGTTGGTTTTACTAGCGGAAAGTGTCAAATTGCATGTATAACAGAAGGAAATTTTCTGCTAGCTTTAAAAGATGAGTCGAAAAAATCGTTGAGCAAACGGACGAGACAATGACAGGAATCATTATGATCATAAAACGAGCACAAAGTACGGCATATTGTTATGTCCGCTTAGCAAAGACGTTACACAGAGCTTGGTGAAAGATGAAAAATTAAAACGGATTTAATTAAAATGTTCATTTTATATAACGGAACTTCATACCCGAGGCTTTACATCAGTAACTCGCGGATGGCGCAGTCATTTATGTAATTAGCAAGAGTTGTCATTGTTGGGAACGACATTTTAAAGTACGGGTAACTTAACTAGATTGCAATGTCAAAAGTCTGATATTATATGGAAGTATTTGGGTTGAGTGAACGATTCAGATGGCTTATTTGATAAAACAAAAAACAAATGGTTATCCAATTGATGATATATATGGTATAGTGTAGAAAAAATAAAATTAAAGAATAACCTATGTTTGAATGAGTATAACACCGACTACATCAGCACAGTGTTATATAAAAATCTAAATTATTTCGCTTATCATGATATAGTGCACTTTGCCTGTGTCACTTCGATCCTTGAATCTAAAATCAGCTAAAAAGGTCATTATATTAAGTAATCACGTTATTATTTGACTTGATCTGATTGGCTTCTTTTTCCTCCAAAACCAATTACCAGTTCAATAACTGGAAATCCAGCTACGACCCCGTTGTAACAATAGCGCTGAAAGCTACTGTTGGATAATTCAATGTGAACCCAATGTTTAGTACAGCTGGCAGGATTGCAACAGCTTATAAACAGATTTGCAGCTGAAAAAACTGTTGATGACTTCCTACCATTGAGATTAGTAGACATCCCCTGGGAAATTATCGACAGCTTTTGTGTCAGATGCACACAGTCGTCGGTCGTTTAGAGCTGTTGTTGCAAGTATACATACAGGAACTGTACATTGCGTACTGCCCAATCCAATACCAAGCGGTCACTCGGTTAGATCTGAAGCCATAAAAGCCGAACAAACTACATAACGCTCGGGACGGACGGACCGGTGGAGTCCCCAACGCTACAAATTTCTCCGGCAGCAGCAGCTCAATTAATATTCATTAGTAAAGAGATCCAATTTCACAAATTTAATTACATTAGCAAGATTATTTCGCATGCTCTGGCAAGGGGTGAAACTTCCATTGTGGTTGTTGTTGTATTTAAAACGATGAAAAGCAGTCGAGGAAATGATTACATATGTAGTCGGGTAAACCCCATCCGTACCCGTCTGAATTTATGGCATAGCTTGTAAATAGTTTTGACCTTTCCGTACCCGTAGACTTTGTGAAATTGTTTTATTCCAAATGTACCCGAGCGAAGGTGATTTATCTTCTAGGACTGCTGTAATTTACACTACAATCAATCATTGTCTGGCCAGGATATCTCTCGGAAATAAATAAACGCCTGAAGAATTTCACATTCCATGAAAACTCCTATGTTTAATAGGTTGAGTAAATTCATGTGTATGGGAACGCACGGTAGATCGTTGAGTACAAAGTACCTACACTGTGGCTCACATTCATAGATGCACCCGCTTTTGAGGATATTTTTGCTATTGTATCGAACTCTACATTTTTTTATAGTGGAAGGAGGGATTGAATTACATGGTGAGTTAAATTAGATATTCATTGCTTACTTGTAGCTAATATACACAATAGTGTCAAAAGGTAAGTTAGAAGAAATTTCAAGTTCACTTTCAAAAACCAATTGTTTTCGTGGGGAAACGTAAATAACTTATGAAAAGGTCATAATTTCACAAATTAATTCTTTTTAATGACTACATTTTGGAGAATGGTTGTTATGTACATTTTAGTTTGAAATGACATTAAAATAATCTTTTTTTTTCAAGAGTTGTCTTACTGGAGCTGTAGAGCTAGATTCTCGGAGGGGCTCCCCGTCGGAATCACTTGCAGACGAGACAGGCAATGTCGCCCACTAAAAGACTGCTTTAGGCCGTGATTATGAATGTGATATTCATTATACGGTTCAGATATGTGTAGGCGTAGAGATTTCGAAGATCATCACGAAGGACTCGAGAATTTGTACGTCAATGTGTTCGATCGCAAGGGCGTTTGTATGTCACGTGTGCTAACGTGTACGTAACTACGCGTGTTACATTCTTTTTTTACTTCGATTATAGAGGTTTTAACCTTATGGTCATTCGCCTCTTCGGGTTAGAAAAATCTCTTATGAAAAATTTCTAACCCTATTTGCGGGGTCGGGACTCGAACCCAGGTGCGCTGCGTACAAGGCAATCGATTTTACCAATACGCTACACCCACCCCTGTTAAATTCTGTTTTATAACCGTGTGCCTTTCGCATATTCGAGTGTGTTCCGACCGTTAAACTAATACTTAATTTTTGGTGTGCGGCTCAGATTATAGAAGAAAGTGAGATCTTCCATATCACTAGAGTTCCCGGTCATGTGTTGTCTAGTGGATATGAGCTTTATTTTTTGATTGGTCCAACTGAATGTACGGACCTAAGTTGCTAGGACGGAAGGTAATTATTTCCGGACGTGATCCATGATCGCACTAACACGAACGTTTGTAGGTTCGCGTTTGTAACTTCGTAAGTGCTAAGGCGTTCACCTTATTACCGGGGTGTTTTCAAGTTTGCGCGATCGCGGGCGTATGTTTGCGTTGTTGACCGCGAAGAGCTGAAGCGTTTGTATGTTAACGTGTTTGTCGCGTGTGCTTGCGTGCATGTGACTTCGCGTGAATAAATTCGATTTTGTAATCGTGTGGGCGTTCGCATCTTCACGTGCGTTCTTGGATGGTCACGCGGACCGCCATTATGATACTTAGTTTTTGGTGTACAGTTCACATTCTGACAGGGAGTGAGTTATCCCATGTCTTTAGAGCTCCTTGTCATGTCGCCATGGAATGTGTTGTTCAGTGGATATAAGAGCTTTCTTTTTAATTGGTTCAATTGAAGGTATAGATCAGTACTTCTGGTATCGAGGAAAGAGACCTCCGGACGTGACCGATTCATGATAGCGCGAGCGCGGGAGATTGCAGGTTCACGCTTGAGACCGCGTTTGAACGTTTACAAGTGCCGAGATATTCATATTATCGCCGGAATGTTAACATGCCTGCGAGAACGTGGGCGCAGGATGCGTGGATGTATGTTTGCTGTCGCGTGTATGTGACACTGCGTGTATAAATTTGATTTTTATATCCCCATGGAACGTGTTGTCTAGTGGATATGAGCGTCATCCCTTTGATTGGTCCATCTGAAGGCATTGGACTTATGCTACTAGCACCGAGAATAGGGACTGATCGTTCTCAGCGGTAGGACCCGTTTCCTTCCTTCCAATAAACGGACGAAGCGAACATTGCGCTCTGCCGCAACAGGGACTTCCGGACGAAACCGAGCATTTGGAGGTTCACTCTTGAGACCAAATTTGTGAATTTATAAGTGCTAAACCGTTCACTTAGGGTGTTATTCTGTGTGCGAGATCGTGGGCGTCGGTGTGCGTGGATGATCGCGAAGGATTCGAGCGTTTGTATGTTGACGTTTTTGTCGCGTGAGCTAGTGTGTACGTAATTTCGCATGGAAGCATTATTTTTATAAACGTGTGGCCATTCGCATGTTCGCGTGTTCTTGAATGATCGCGCGCGGACCGTGAATATATTGAATTTTTAGTGTATAGTTTAGATGCTAGAAGAAAGTGGGTTCTCTCATTTCACTATTGTTCCCGGTAATGTCGCCATAGAACACGTTGTCTAGTTTTTTTTATTGGTCCAATTGAAGGCATGTGTCCAGGCCGATGCTTGAGACCGCGTTAGTAAATTCCTAGGTGCTTGCGTCCACTAAATTACCGTAATGTTTGAAAGTTGGCGAGATCGCGGGAGTTCGCGTTTGTAACCAGGTGTGTGTTATTGCGAAGGCCACGTTTGTACGTGTATACGAGAGAATGTGTATAAATAACATAGGGCTTAGATAGGCCACCGCTCTCCTTTTGCTGTTAAATTGGTTGCTGGTTATGCTGCAAGGGCGATGATAGCTACGCACCGAGGCGGTTTGTCGATTTTGTTTTGGTCGAGCGCGAAAGGCGGCCATCAAGAAGGTTAGATAGTGACAGACCACGGTGAAGAAAAGACGTCCTCGATAAACAGTTTCGGGACAGTTGACTGCCACAACAATTTAATGAAGTGCGCGTGTGTGAAGGAAAGTTACCAGTCGTAAAGTGGTGGATCGCCGTCGGGGGAAGCTAATCATTAAGAAGTTTTCGCTTACCCAGCTAACCGCACAGGATCCAGACGCACCAATCCGCCCTCGCTCCAGGCGCACCAATCCGCCCTCGAACGTAGCAGGGTGGACAGCGGCTCCCCCTGGGAAGAACACTGTGGTGTCTTCCGGACTTCTTTGTGGAGAGCAAAGAATCCGGTGATTCGTCACCACCGTCGTTAGGGAGAGTCCAACAAAAGAGCCTTGCTCATCTCCCTGGCTAATTGACAAGGACCGCTGGCCGGAGCAGCTAACAGACCGATCAGGCCGATGTTGTCTCGGCTGTACGAAGGAGCCCGCCCGCCTGTCCGCAAGCAGTAGGCCACAAGGCAACGACGCAGTGTAGTGTGCAGCGAAGGGGATCGGTGGAATAAAAGTTGGTAAATTTAATTTATTTGTTATTTTTGTTGTGTTACGAAAATAAAATCCGAAATTCTGATAAGAAGGGTCCGTCGGGCAAACAAGAACCCGAATAGTGGGTAACCACTACTTACAAGCTTAACCCTAAGCCCACATTGTACATTATTTAATCATACCACAAGTGGGTAATAAAGGTCGCCAAGTTAAGCACTAAATTTGATCACAGTGTAGCTTAACTAAAAAGAAAATAATCGTATCCCAAGTTTCTATGTGATATAATCACTGTAATACTTCTTTGGTGGAAAAGCCCCCGCAGCACATCAAATTACAGTATCATGCCAAGGGCACTTAAAAAAAGCCTTACTTCATGCTCAATACAATTCTTCATTTATTTTCGTAACACAACAAAAATAACAAATAAATTAAATTTACCATGCCCATGTTGTTTGTGGACAACAACGTTTTTAAACAGCTATAGCTTTTGATTGAGACGAGATTTGCTCACAAAAACAAGTAAGGCTCATTAATGTGATTATTGCCTTTAATTTGAGTATTAACTGTTACAAGGATCAGCTCTGGAACTGAAGTTATTGCAATTAATCTGATTGGATTCCGATGGAGCAGTGCTGCCAGGGACAGTTTACGTTGACAATGGAAAATGATTTTTTCATATACCATCGTTATGGTGCAATATTATTGAAAACTGATAAAACTTATCAATTTAGACTGTCGTTGGCTACGTTTTCTACGTAACTGGACTATTGTAATTATTCTAGGAGAATTGTATTGAGCATTAGAAGGTAAAAATTGACCAGCTTCTAGCACTGCCATGGAAGCACCTATCTTTGTGAAAATTGGCTATTCGTGTTTCTTGACTCCACCGTTTTCAAGGAAAAATAGTTTGGAAACCCTACATGCACTAGAAAAAAGTTGGGCATGAAAGGGTTAATAAAAAACGATTTATTCAAAATGAGTAAAATTAGTTATAAAAATAAAACGAATGAAAGTAATGTAAGGAAGCAAATTATGAAAAAATATAACCCTCCGGCCCCCGCGCCGTTGTATTTAGTGCAACACCTTCAGAAACTCTAGTTCTTTCAGCACCAGCGGCTGCTCATTCGGGGAGCCATTCGCGCGAATCCGGAGGGTTAAGATCGTAGAATTAACTAAATAGTGAAGCGCTCTCTCGGATCGAATTCAAACGAACTCGCTTTGCAGCTTTAGACCGTCGCACAGTGGGACGGAATAAAAAAAGCCAGACATTGATATTTGCGACGAAACTATTGGTTATGATATATATAATGTTGGAAAATTTGGATTTAAGAGGGTATAGACGCAGATAAAAAAAATAACTTTGCAAGTTGTTGCCAAAATTGATAGTCATGTGTGGAAAGTTTGTAGACGAAAAGATTTTATGAAACTTTGTTGAAGTAGTGAGTTGCTTAGAATACTCGGTTATATTAATACCTCATTCATCCAATGACGAAGAAGATTTGGCAGGACACTGATGACTTATGAGCATGTTAATAACAAAAAAATTAACTTCAAATGTCGGAATGTATGGAATGAACTATAATATTTCAAATGCTTATTAATTTCGCATAATAGTTTAAAAAACGAAGAGATAGCGAGTTTGTCCTTTCCGCAAAAAGGTGTGTTTTCAAAGCATCTACAACTTTCTAGAACATCGAAAAACTGTAAAAAATCAAATAAAAAAGTTACAATAAAAACACTTTTTAAGGGGGTTTTCCGACATGTACTTCAATTTCACCCAATAACTTTTTTCGCTTAACAGATAGCCATTTCGCTACTTCAATAAAGTTTCATAAAATCATTTCGTCTACAAACTTTCCATACATGACTATCAATTTTGGCAACAACTTTCAAAGTTATTTTTTTTATCTGCGTGTATACTGCCCATGATCGCATATCAGTCCCATAAAGATAGGAAATCCAATAGAAAACGGGACAACTATGCGATCACGGGTAGTATACCCCCTTAAATCAAAATTTTCCAACATTATATTAAACTGCTTAAAAATAAAGAAAGCTTTCCGAAGACATCAAAGTGCCATAGCCAATAGTTTAGTCGCAAATATTAATGTCCGGCTTTTTTTTGATTCCGTCCCACTGTGCGTCGCCCAAATGTAGATAATAGCGCAACTGACGGAGGGTTATAGGAAAAGAACTTTTTGGCGGTGTGTTTTTACAGGACTTATCATTCTTCCATCTTTGCTAAACACAGCATCTCGATCAAACAAGCACGTTTCACGTTATATTTTTGATTATATTTTTTTACATTTTAACGACATTCAATTAGCTAGAGATTACTGGGTAGGGAAAGTTATGAAAATTAAAGCCATAGTACTGAGCAAGGATGTGAAGTAAACAGATCGGAAAACTAGAAGTCATTAGAACAGGCTTAATATCTTACGGGCTTAACTTTTGTCTTCTGCTGATGAGGGTCGAGCTTAGGCAGCATAACTACGAATCACTCGAGTTCACCAGCATGTCCCTTGGCACAGACAGACTTGTCCATCTTTACCGTGGAAACCGACAAAAGAAAAGCCACGCAAGATCACCACTGAATACCTGTCGACGATTAGCATCAATCAATGATGATTACTACTGTTCATCTCTGTTTTGCCTTTCGAATGCCCGGATAGATGTTTTTAGACTATTGTCACTGCGCTCACTGTCGCAGCAGGATTATAATGGGTACCATTTGTACGTAGCAAAATTTGACAGTATTTTAAGACTTAATATGGAATGATGATATCAAAAAAAGCGTCTAACCTAAATTAAATTCAAAATGATCGACCAGTATATACGGAAAAGCTCAATTGACTTCCGACCAATTAGATGTCAGTGCTCAAATCCTTCGGAGACGTGTATGAAATCACATTACGTGTTAAGCAGCCTTTTTAGCACACCCCAGGATTTAAATCTTCGCCTCGACGTACCGTTTACACACGAAAAAGCAACACCGTCGAGTATATGCTATGATACCGTAATGTGTACTGTGAAATACAGCTCGTTTATATTTTGATTGAACCAAAAGCGACGCATTCTGATTTCCCCAACTACGAAGAAAAAATGGAACAAAAGGAAACCATCGCCTATCAAAACAACGGCTTTTACACGAACATAATAAAATCAACGACACTTGTGACGCCCGTCTAGCCGCCAAACACGACAAAATAACAAAAAGAAAAAAATCACGTTTTGGTTCGACGGAAGTCTCCGCACCACGTCAGAAAGAATTCCACACAAATCGCAAATCGTCTTCGAACCCGTTGATAAGTGAATCCCGAACACGAAGAAGTAGTACAACAATGAATAACTTTAATACTGTTGTACTCTAAAAACTCACTATTGTATATTAGAAGGCTCAATGATTTGTTACTAACGTGTGCAACAAATTGATGCGAAGAATGATATTTGAAGCCGAGTAAATAAAACGCTGTAATATATTAAACAGGATTCTGCTAGGCGGCCATTTTTGCCTAGCCAATGTCTGCTTTTGTTAAAATCAAAACAACCCAATGCAATAGCATGGGCGACATGGGCCTAGAGGCGGCTAGGCCCATCATATGTTGACTACTATCAAAGTCTGTATATCTACATAGCGGATGACAGGGATAACACCCCCTGGTATTAAACTAACGACGTAAATAAAACTTACTGAGCAAGTCACATGTTTTATGGAGTGAGTAATTTTGTTTGCAAGATTTTTCAAATTAAATGTATTTTTTGCTTTCACAAAACAAATGTTACTTTGTCGTTCTCGGGAAGGCAATGTTATAATGGTGAGCAAAAAAAGGTTAAAAAATAGCCGGAATTCGTATTGTTGATATTAACGTAACAAAAAATTAGAATTACAAACAAATGATTCTGTGATCAGCAAGCGAAATTTTACTGATTAGCGCGAACCCGCGCCTTCCTGATTGAAACGCTTCGTTGTACAACTGCGCAGTAATTATCAAACAGCTGAACTAGGGGTGATTAATGTTTACAAAACATTCGATCACTAAAGGAACGCCGTCCAGAGTGGCAACGATACGGTTGGCAAGAAGTTTCATCGATCAGTATGATTGAATGCATATTTACGGATAGGTAACATATAACAGCTTATGGCGCTAGGTGCAATGGAAACTATTTGAAATTTAAAAAAGTATTCATGGCGATAGCAAAACGTATCAAAGGGTCGCTGCATGTTTATTTCTTTTTCGTTTGATGTTGCGGTATAAGTATTGTGGTCTCCGATAGGAATGATGATATTTATTATTAATAAGGAATGAATAGGTGTGGATCGATTAGAGCACTTTGTGAACGCAACTCCGATCTTGCAAATGTCGTATTATTATTGATTGCCGACCTAAAAACTGCTTTGGAAAAAATATTCGAACCAAGGACGAAACCCTGCTGCTTTAGTTATCAGCTTCTGTTCTTCGCCGGTATGATAAATCAATGTTTCATGGTTTTCGTAATAATTTTAGAGATAACCAAAAGTCTTCATTTCATACAGCAATAAAATCCGTTCATGCATTATTGCACGTTTACTTCAAATTAATCGTTATAATGACACAATAACAAACCCCACGTCACTTTGTAGTGCGAGTTCTATTCACAGTCCAGACTTCCTACTCAGAATTCGAACTGCACTCTTGACATGCAACGCTTAAGCTCCTTGAATTTTTCGATTGTATCCAGTATATAGGACTGCAAAAAACCAGGATCACTGGAATGTTTCACCGGTGTTGGCATCAATACAATAAAACTAACTCTCCATCTTCCACCGGGACGGGAGATGATCTTCCGGACGGATCTGCATTGTCACTCTGAACATATCCGGAAACATCACTATAGCGGTTTTTCAACGCCACGTGGCTGGGCACAACTTTCACCGTGACTTTTTGGAAGCCATAGTTCAAATTAGTTATTGGAGAGGCGTTTCGAGTTCCTCTCATCAGAATCCGACACTAACTTAGTGGCAGGACTAAACTAGCGCCGGATTGACATCCGGAGGACTACGGGTTTGCTCAGAAGCACAAATTGTGTTTTCGTTTCTTGGAGCTAGCGTCAATCCGGCGCTAGCTTAGTCCCGTCACTAAGTAAGTGTCGGATTCTGAAGAGGAACTCTCCAATAACTAATTTAGTTATAGGTTTTGTACCCGTTACGCGTAAAAGTGGTTTAAAACAATTTTCTCTTTAGTGGAGAAAAATAGTTTTTACCCAAATTTGTCCCCACCAATGAGAAATATAACATAGAGCCATAGTTCATTTTGTAGACCTTTTTCGACACCAATTCCAGAGATTGGTCGTCAATTCTGCCAAAATACTGCTGTATTTACTCTGTAATCGATTTGGTTTTCAGAACTTCCCAGCAAACTGCCCGTGAACATTAAGCCAAGGGGAAGAAAGAGTTTGAGGGGATTAAAAAGAGACACACGTGAAGATCTTTTAACACATCATCCTTCAAGACAATTGAAAAGTGACCTTTTCCAATCTCGATGAGTATTGTGACTCAAAAATACAATAAGCCGAAGCACTATTCGTGTGTTTCTGCGATTAGCATAGCATAGTAGGGTGAAGTGCCTATTTTCACCATACTAAGCAAGGTGCCTCACTAGTTCGATAATTTCTCGCCCTGCAATCAATTGAATTCGTAAAAATTGACCTCAACAGCTTTGCTTCGATGTTAAGAACCAATATAATAACACAAATGCACTGAAAAGAGTAAAATTCTCGTGTTTGAGCGCAACGAAAACTCGAATCGAGTGCCCCTATTGTTGCGCTACCATTTGACTCAATGCGTTGAACAAAGATGGCAGATACTGCTCTAACCAACGGCTTCAAATGGGTAGGGTGATAATAGAAACATGGCGCAAATGGGCTCATCACCCTATAGCAAAAACGACCGCACTCATCATGTGTGGCTGATACAGTGAAATCTTTTTATACGGCCGTATTTTTCACTGCACATCTGGCCATGCCCTTACGATCGCTAAAGGGAGGGAATGTTAGTTGCATACCTAGTGAAGAAGATACGGGGAACCCACGCAATCTCCATAGGTATTACGGATGTTAGATTTTGTTAGTAGGGAAGGAAAATGGGATGTGGGATTGGAGTAATTTTATATATTCAACTAAATGGACAATAACAATTATTATAAATCGGATTGAAATCACCAAATTTATTTAGGTGATGGCACCACCGACAGACTACTTTCTCCGAACATTCCGCTTCCTAGGTTGCCACAGCAATGAAAAGCTTGAGATGTTATTGACGAAGAAGGCATCGATGAGGACCCGGGTGACAATTCCTACTCCAAATCAGTAACAAACCGATACTGATGCTGACGTTTTCACTAAAACCACACTCAAACAAGAATGCTTCACAGCTTTGAACGGTTCATTTCATCAGTATAAAAAGTCAAAACTTGCAGTACCAAGAATTATTTTTCAATTGATGAAAAAACGTGGTACATTAGGAACTCGCATCCAACTTTTAAATTATTCGTGTGTTTCTGCGATTGTACTTTTTTCTTCGCTTTCCATCAATTTTTTTACCCATTCTCAAGGAGCATTCTTCTCGCAACTATCAGTATTCACACCTGATGTTTTGAGAAGCGACTCAATGTGCGACTCGCCGAAAATCCGAAAGGGAGTGGAAATAATCTGCACGCATCAATGGTTTGATTAAAAAGAGAGCAAGAATTTACACTCTAGCAAAGTCCACGCAATTGAATACAATGGTATACTACTACTTATTAAAAATTGAATTATTACACAGTAGAACCGCAAGAGGATGCTACATCCTGATGCTTGAATGATCGAAGACAATGTACTTATGATTAGAAAACGACGGTTCGAGCTGGTTGGGTACGATCTAATTTGCCAACTGATGCGTAATACCGTCAGAGCAGAGAGCATCTAATACCTCCTCTCTGCCAAATCGTGCAAACGTTGGACGATTTCTTACATTAAGTGCAGATTTGTGCTACTTAAGTATTCCATCGACTCGGTGCCTCTCAAATTGATACATGAGCTGCCTTAAATTATATGGTGAGCATTTGCATCACTGCCGATTGTGAGTAGAAACCCATTTCTGCTATAGTATGTACAACCTTTTTCAAATCATCAGAAGGTGATGATTCATTATGCGGCAAATATGCCTAACAATAGACGCATTTCCTGTTTATGTTATCAACAGTCACTGTGACAGCACAAACAGGTGTGAGGTCGGATATAATGTGTCAAGGATACATGCACGCGGCATTTCACGTGGATTTGTCATACCATTATTTTGTTGAAAGCTACGAAGACGTAGGTAGACGTTAAGTAGCTTTCCGACATAGAAGTTTCTTTTATCGAAATACGGTTCTTGAACCAAAGCTATGGAAGCCTTGCTAGCCATTCAGTTCTCGGTACGGAGAAACACCTCGACTTGAGGACTCATGTTTCCAGTTGCCTCTTACGATATGAGAGCAGAAATCCAGTGGATCAATCCTTGGCTGAGATACTTTAATCCCCGCCGGATGCCGCACAGCATCTAGACTGGTATTGTCCGGGAAAAGATAATAGACTGTTATCAATTTCCTAGTGGCCTACAGTTACCTCCTAGTGGACTGTAGCCTGATCATAAATCATAGCTGAGAAAACCGATGACGCATGGTGCGGCAATAATCGATGATCTTCAACTTCTCAGAGCATTGCATTTCAGAAGGTACGGCCCAACTTCTGCCTTAGGTCTTACAAAGCAACTATTTTACATTTTGACTGCGCGGTACTTTAGACATTTGGACAACACTAAGATTTACAAACCGATGGACTATATTATTATCTAAAAATAAATAATAACTAAAAACCGTTCAGAAATATTTCGGGAAAGGTATTTAGTATTTTACAAAGTATTATCTAAGCTAGTTTCACAAGGAGGCTAGTGATTAAGAAGTCAATTTTCACGAGCTTATATCATCTGAGGTATTCCACCAAGATTCGTCCAAAAATCTTTAAAATCGTGACCGATTCCGACGAAATTTTGCACGTTTCACCGGCATAGAAAACTAAACACTTTCCACAGTCAATCAGATCGTTTCGACCCAAGAGCAATTTTTTCAACGGGCGTAGAAGTTTTTACATGCAGCGTTTTCAAAAAAAAGTGTTCATGATAATCGAATAAAGAACACAAAAATTATCCGAAAAAGAGTCACAGGGAATGAATACTTTTGCGTGAAAAAATATGCACTAAAAATGCTGTGATATTTTTCACAGGAACAAAAATTTATGTTAAAAAGTATTTTACAAAAATGTTTTTTTTGTAATTTTACAAAAAAATTGTTTGTTTTGTAATTTAAGTCTAAATTACAAAAAATATTCTTTATTTTTTTTTGTAAACAAAAACCCAAAACGAAAGATTTTTTTAAATGTAATAGCTTTATGAAGAAACTATATGCAAAAAAGTTTTTCTAACGCTGCCTACTAAACATACACTAAAAAAATCTCTCTCGTGTTTAAAACGATAAACATTAGATTGACGTTTATTTAATTTACCATTAATTTTCCTTTTTTTAATAAATTTCACAATTTAGTGTATATTTTTGCGCAGAACTATTTTACTAGGATTCTCTGTTAGGTATATTTTGGAATGTAGACAGTTCACATTCATAGAGTATTCATCGGTACAGTTAAGAAGAATTACCATTTTGTCTCAAAGTTCGTAACTTGCAAAGAACTTTTTTCCGTAAGTACCCTCTCACCAGGGTTGCCACTATTTTTCAAAGAATATCTGACAGATCAACTAAAAATGTCTGGCAAAATCTGTCACTTCACAGCGACCTCAAAGTCATCGAATCTAATCAATCGATTTTTCTTAAATTTAGGAAAATATGCCCCAAATTTCCAAAATGTGTGTGCAATCACTTCTATAATTTAAAAAACTGGCAGAATGAGAAGTTTGTCTTTTTGTCTGGAAGCTGCGAAAAACTCTGGTTGTGCCAGATAAGTCTGGCATAATGGCATCCCTGCCTCTCACAACAAACAACAAACACGATGCATTTAATATTTCAGTTCAATCAATTAAAAACATGCATGACTTGTAAATCACGAAAGTTTTCGTTTACGTCATGATCATAAACTCATCGCAAACAGAAGGAAAAAGCATTACTTGCAGTTTTATCTGTGCGGGTATACGATTGCAAGTATCGCATGTGACATTGATTGATCAGCAAGGGTTCTTAAAGTTCAGCGTCGGAAATTAGAATTCCAGCATCGATTTATGATGAGTGTCGGCAAAAATCACGGGTCTAAACATACGCGGCCTTCGTCAGTAGCTGATTGTATGGAACGCAGGCTTACGTGAATTTTCATTATTCATTTAATTAGCATCTATTTGTGATTGATTGTTTTCAAACTTTGGAATTCGACTAAGTGCAACCCTGAGCGTTGCAAAAGTTTCTGTATAAAAACCATTTTGTTTGTGTAGTACCTAATACCACGCACCTTTAATATTTAAGAAGAATTATCGATACACGTTAGAGTGGCTCGAATATGGCATTTTTCAGCACAGGACTTTTTGAGTTTCTTTTTGTGGTCCTAAATGCCTGTGCAAAGTTTGGGAGCGGTCGGTTGCTCCCCGGGTTTGCGCATTGCATTCAAAGTTTGTATGGGATTTTATATGGGGAAATCAATTATTTTGCATTTACGTTAATAAAGATCGCTATTTCATTCAATTTGAAAAACCAGTCTTATAAACTATAATTCAAACCTTGGTTAACAACTTTGTCGAAGGCGGTAACTAGCTACGAGTTTTCAAAAGATAGTTATAACGATTTTAAAACTTATGGTTCAATCCAAATGTAAAAATTCATTATTTCTTCCAACACTGTCAGTACACCACGCCGCCGATACTTTAAACTTAAATAAATGAGAATATAGCCATCGCACAGACGTGGTACCTTTGAATGAAATGTTCAGAATGAATTGCTGAATAACATAGACGTAGTCAGAAAATAAATAGAAGGGGGTGTGGCTTGTGTACACCCCAGTTCCCTTTTTAGATAGTTTAGTATAACATAAGGAGCACATCTTCAACGCAGGTTTATACCGCCGAATTAAAAATTAATCTTACGTGTTTGAGTGCTACTATTTAAGGGCTCTACTGTTATATCATTTAAAATGGTATAACGGTTTATAAGTTTCACATATTTTAAAACCCTATTTCTTAGCCGTTCACAGCCAGAATTTAAAAAAAATGCATATCCTTAGATTCCTTGAAGACTCGGAATGTTTTCTATTTACGTTTTCGTTTGAGAATCTAGGAACGAAACCAGGATAGTTACTTCAAACAAGCGTTTTTTTATGAAATTTAGTTAGGTTCACGCTAAACAGAGGTGATGTTGGCGAGCCAGAAATGTACTTCAGGATAGAACCCAACGCGATTTCCAGACCTGAGTGCCTCAAGCAAAAACAACACATAAATTTGTAGGTGTAAATCCTAAATATTGTAAATGTTATTTCCCACAACAAAGATTCGTATAAGTAGTATGATTCATATTTGGGTCTATCAAAAAATTAAGAAAGTTCAGTTGTTGACATTTACAAGAACGTAATGATTCTTTGTCTTATACGAAACAATTACAAAGCAATAACAAAAAAGAGACTGTGGAGTACACAAGCCCTCTCCCCTCTGCTTTTCATTTTCTGACTACGTCTATGTTATACAGCATTTCATTCTTAACATTTCATTCAAAGGTACCAGGTCTCTGCGATGAATATATTCTCATTTATTTATGTTTTGCCTTTCTCCTATGGAAAGGCTATGCAATCACTCTGAAAACCGGCTTTGTAACCGAGGGCCGGAGGGTTGAGTCTCTAATACCATTCGACTCAGTTCGTCGAGTTCGGCAAATGTCTGTGTGTGCGCGTATGTATGTGTGTGTATGTATGTATGTAGGTATGTATGTGACCAAAAATATGCACATCGGTTACTCGGAGATGGCTGAACCGATTTTATCAAACTTAGTCACAAACGAAAGGTATAACGTTCCCATAGGCTGCTATTGAATTTCATTTAATTCTGACTTCCAGTTCCGGAGTTACGGGGTAAAGAGTCCGGTCACGCATGAAATTCCCATATATATCGGCATCAGCATGTTACCTAAAAGATGCAAAACTTCATAAAATGTGGCCTAAATTATTTCGATTTGTAGTTTCAGCTCACTGATGTCCAATCAAACTCACGTTGACCAATTTGGACACCTTCGGCGGAACCGGACACTTCGGGAAAATGACCAAGTTCCTGAATTAAATTCACATCTGATTCTTAGAAATGTCTGTCTCAATTTTCTCAAATTTAGTCTCAAATGAAAGCTACTGCATCTTTATTAACTGCTCTTAAATTCCATTGGAATCGGAGTTCTGGTTCCTGTGTTACGGGTTGAAGTATGAGGCCATATGCGAAATTCCCACATAAACCGGTATAATCAATGCATCTAAATTATGTAAAACTAATTGAAATGAATTTTACATTGTTTGAAATTGTTGGTCCTGATCACTTATTGCAAATCAAAGTCTCTATGACCACTTTGGGAACCATCGAGGCTTCCAGAAGGTCCGAAGAAATGGCCAAATTCTGAAATTAGAGTCACACTTGTATCTCATATATTGCTGAACCGATTCTCACAATCTTATTCTTAAATGAAGGGTATAGTATTCACATTGATTCCTACCGATTGTCATTTTAACGAAGTATTGGTTCCGGAGTTATAAATAAAAGAATACGTTCACACCATAAATTTCCCAAATAAACCTTTTTGCCCTTCTCCTATAGAAAAATTATGCAATCACTCTGACAATCGACTTTTCAACAGAGGTCCGGAGAGCCGTAACTCTTATACCATTCAACTCACTTCCTCGAGTTCGGCGAATGTGTGTGTGCGTATGTACATACGTATTTGGCTAACAATCGCACATCGGTTACTCAAGGTAGATAGTATTGCTAGGTTGCTTTTGAATTAAATTCTGATCCGACATCCTGTTTCAGAGTTGCTGGTTGACAAGTGCGATCATACTGTAAATTCCCATATAAACTGGTACTGTCATGATACCTAGAAGATGTAAAACTTATTAAAATGCTTGTTAAATTACTTAGATTCGCTGGCCTGTAGTCACTTTGATCACATTGGTCACCTAGAATGTCTTCATGCCCCGGAAATCTTGCCAATGTTCAGAGTTAATTTCACGCCTATTCCTCAGAGAGCATTCTTGACCGTTTTCCATCATCTTCTATATATGAAGTGATTGGTGCAATGCTTCAATTGGCTGCTATTGAATTTCATTCCGATCTGACTTTCGGCTCCTGAGTTATAGGTTGGTTAGTGCGGTCACATAGGAATTTCCTATATACCTGTACATTACTTAAATGGTTAAAAACCACAAAACGTGATTATTGCAACCACAGCAAATAAATTAATTTCGACCGAAGTTCTGGCAACATTGCCCAGACCGACTGTCAAATGAACTTTTTGTTGCTTTGGTTTTGAGTTAATACTGGATACGCGAAAGTATTGCGAATCTTTTCTAAAATTCACTTTGCGACTTTTCAGCCATGCACCACCAGGTTGAGCGTCAAATTACGCGCTCGTTTAATTTGCACCACTGCGAGTGTAAAAATACTTTGACGTTTCTGCCTTTCTCCTATAGAAAGGTTATGCAATCACTCTGAACATCGTCAAACTAATCCCGGCCTGCAAGGCCGTCTGTCACATACCATTCGAATCAGTTCGTCGAATTTGGCAAATGTCTGTGTGCGTGCGTATGTATGTGTGTGTATGTATGTATGTATGTGACCAAAAATAAGAACATCGGTTACTCGGAGATGGCTCAACCGATTTCACCAAACTTAGTCAAATGAAAGGTACAACGTTTCCATAGGCTGAATTTCATTAAATTCCGAGTTCCGGTTCCGGAGTAACGGGTTTAAGAGTGCGGACACATAGCAAATTCACATTTTTGCCTTTCTCCTATAGAAAGGTCATGCAATCACTCTGAACATCGTCAATCTAATTTTTTTTTACTTAAATAAGTTTTCTGTATTTTAACAGGGTCGTAGTTGGGGGGATACGGTGAGGGGAACCCCCCCCCCCCATATCACTCACCACCCTTCCCTAAACCGCCCTCTACGCGAATAAAATTTTTCACTAAAATAAACTTGTGGGTCTGAAAAACCAGTGAAATTTTTTTTTGAAATGATTTTGAGTTGAGAGACTAATTTAAAATTTCTTAACAATTTGAAAATCTTTGGCGGGGTCCAAACCCCCGAACCTCTTCTTCTGGATCCGCCGCTGGTTTCAAGTGTTTCAGCAACGACACATAGCAACTCAAGTTCGTAGCTGTCGATTCATTGTACGTATGTGTAAATCGCACAGAATATCTAATAGACAGTTCCATCATTATATTAAACATAACCAGCCATGGAATCGTAGTTTGGATAAATGAGAAAGGCACAATTGCACCACTAGGTGGATTAAAACGGGTTTTTAATGTCGATGCCGGTGGTGCACCGACAGTGTTGGAAAAAGTAATAAATTTGGGGCCGTTCATAAACCACGTAGACTCATAGGGGGGACGGGGGGTCTGGCAAAAGTCTATGTTTGTCTACGAGGGGGGAGGGGGGGTCTTTGAAAAAGTCTACGTAGACTTTTATTTTTTGTTATTTTCTTTTTACTAATTATGAATGGGATTTAAAGAGGGTTGTAATTAAAATATCGGTCTATTCAGTATTTATGCAGAAACTTCAAAGCTAGTACACTATTGAGCTAACTACTCATTAAGCGACCACTCAACCCAGAACGCACGATTTTTTTTTGGAAAACCTCACACGTTGTTGTTTCTTGCGTATATTTTGATATAGTTTTGATCTAGGAATAATACAAAATGACGATCGCCCAAAATTACTCTCGACGGAAGATTTTGACAGTGAAATCATCTGAGACACCCCTAGTTAGCAGACATGCATGGACCATTAACCTTCCGGCAGTCGCGCTAGTGCACTTAGTGCATGCTGCTCTGAAAATCTAGCGAAATCGTCTTAGGACACCAGCAGCTGCTCGTTCAGTGGGCCATAAGCGCGACTTCCGAAAGGTTAAATGCATGAACCATAAAAAGTTAAAAAATGATCAAAGTTATGCATTGTAACAACAAAATAACCGATTTTTAACAATAAGTAGATTTTTTTTATTTTTGCCTTTCTCAATAGAAAGGTATTGCAATTGCTCTGAAAACCGACTTTTTAACGGAGGCCCGGAGGGCCGAGTGACATATACCATTCGATTCAGTTCGTCGAGTTCGGCAAATGTCTGTGTGTGTGTATGTATGTGTGTGTGTATGTATGTGTGTGTGTATGTGCGTCTGTGTGTGTGTACGCGAACACAATCTCACTCACTTTTCTCAGAGATGGATGAACCGATTTTTACAAACTTAGTCCCAAATGAAAGGTGCAACGTTTCCATAGGCTGCTATTGAATTTCTAATGGATCCGACTTCCGGTTCCGGAATTACAGGGTGATGAGTACGATCACGCAGAAAATGTCGATTTTAAGAAATTCTGCAATGAATGTATAATGGTGAAAATTTTTCCAAAATGTGACCACAACTGCTTCGATTTGTAGTACTAGGTCATTAACAGCCATTCAAAGTCTCTTTGGTCACATTGGCCACCATCATCGGTTCCGGAAGCCCCGGCGGAAGTATCCAAATTCAGACTAACAGTCACATCGGTTTCTCGGAGGTGGCTAGACCGAATCAACCAAACTTAGTCGCAAATGAAAGATGTTGCGTCCCCGTAAATGGCTATTAAATTTTATCCCCAACCGACTTCCGGTTCCGGAGTTACGGGTTGTGGCGTGCGATCACATAGCAAATTGTGATTCAAACCGATACCCCGATGGAAGCAAAAAAGGTAAAAATTTCGCTAAAATGTCTCTCAAATAACTTAACTTTGCAGTTCTAGGTCACCGACGGCCAAACAAACTTTCGTTGACTACATTGACCACCATAGACGGTTCCGGAAGTGCCCGGGAAAAGCGGCCATCTTTCATAACTAGCAAACTCATATCAGTTTCTCGGAAATGGTTGGGCCGATTTTCACAAACTTAGTCCCAAATGATAGCTATATTATCCCCACAGATGTCTGTAAAATTTCGCACGGACCGCTTGTATGGTTCCGGAAATATAGACTGAACGGGCCGGTCACACATGAAATTCCCATATAAGCCGGAACTCAAAATTTTTTTCAAAGGGGGGCCCCATGAAATTTCAGAAATCGAATTCGTATTTTTGATGCCAAACATCTTTAAAATGCATGAAACGTCGAGATTTTATGTTATCACGAAATTTTTTTTTTTAGAAATCGACTTTTTGGGACTTTGCCGATTTTGCACCTTTTTGCCTTTCTCAATAGAAAGGTATTGCAATTGCTCTGAAAACCGACTTTTCAACGGAGGCCCGGAGGGCCGAGTGACATATACCATTCGATTCAGTTCGTCGAGTTCGGCAAATGTCTGTGTGTGTATGTATGTGTGTGTGTATGTATGTGTGTGTATGTATGTGTGTGTGTATGTGCGTCTGTGTGTGTGTACGCGAACACAATCTCACTCACTTTTCTCAGAGATGGATGAACCGATTTTTACAAACTTAGTCCCAAATGAAAGGTGCAACGTTCCCATAGGCTGCTACTGAATTTCTAATGGATCCGACTTCCGGTTCCGGAATTACAGGGTGATGAGTACGATCACGCAGAAAATGTCGATTTTAAGAAATTCTGCAATGAATGTATAATGGTGAAAATTTTTCCAAAATGTGACCACAACTGCTTCGATCTGAAAACCGACTTTTTAACGGAGGCCCGGAGGGCCGAGTGACATATACCATTCGATTCAGTTCGTCGAGTTCGGCAAATGTCTGTGTGTGTGTATGTATGTGTGTGTGTATGTATGTGTGTGTGTATGTGCGTCTGTGTGTGTGTACGCGAACACAATATCACTCACTTTTCTCAGAGATGGATGAACCGATTTTTACAAACTTAGTCCCAAATGAAAGGTGCAACGTTTCCATAGGCTGCTATTGAATTTCTAATGGATCCGACTTCCGGTTCCGGAATTACAGGGTGATGAGTACGATCACGCAGAAAATGTCGATTTTAAGAAATTCTGCAATGAATGTATAATGGTGAAAATTTTTCCAAAATGTGACCACAACTGCTTCGATTTGTAGTACTAGGTCATTAACAGCCATTCAAAGTCTCTTTGGTCACATTGGCCACCATCATCGGTTCCGGAAGCCCCGGCGGAAGTATCCAAATTCAGACTAACAGTCACATCGGTTTCTCGGAGGTGGCTAGACCGAATCAACCAAACTTAGTCGCAAATGAAAGATGTTGCGTCCCCGTAAATGGCTATTAAATTTTATCCCCAACCGACTTCCGGTTCCGGAGTTACGGGTTGTGGCGTGCGATCACATAGCAAATTGTGATTCAAACCGATACCCCGATGGAAGCAAAAAAGGTAAAAATTTCGCTAAAATGTCTCTCAAATAACTTAACTTTGCAGTTCTAGGTCACCGACGGCCAAACAAACTTTCGTTGACTACATTGACCACCATAGACGGTTCCGGAAGTGCCCGGGAAAAGCGGCCATCTTTCATAACTAGCAAACTCATATCAGTTTCTCGGAAATGGTTGGGCCGATTTTCACAAACTTAGTCCCAAATGATAGCTATATTATCCCCACAGATGTCTGTAAAATTTCGCACGGACCGCTTGTATGGTTCCGGAAATATAGACTGAACGGGCCGGTCACACATGAAATTCCCATATAAGCCGGAACTCAAAATTTTTTTCAAAGGGGGGCCCCATGAAATTTCAGAAATCGAATTCGTATTTTTGATGCCAAACATCTTTAAAATGCATGAAACGTCGAGATTTTATGTTATCACGAAATTTTTTTTTTTAGAAATCGACTTTTTGGGACTTTGCCGATTTTGCACCTTTTTGCCTTTCTCAATAGAAAGGTATTGCAATTGCTCTGAAAACCGACTTTTCAACGGAGGCCCGGAGGGCCGAGTGACATATACCATTCGATTCAGTTCGTCGAGTTCGGCAAATGTCTGTGTGTGTGTATGTATGTGTGTGTGTATGTATGTGTGTGTATGTATGTGTGTGTGTATGTGCGTCTGTGTGTGTGTACGCGAACACAATCTCACTCACTTTTCTCAGAGATGGATGAACCGATTTTTACAAACTTAGTCCCAAATGAAAGGTGCAACGTTCCCATAGGCTGCTACTGAATTTCTAATGGATCCGACTTCCGGTTCCGGAATTACAGGGTGATGAGTACGATCACGCAGAAAATGTCGATTTTAAGAAATTCTGCAATGAATGTATAATGGTGAAAATTTTTCCAAAATGTGACCACAACTGCTTCGATTTGTAGTACTAGGTCATTAACAGCCATTCAAAGTCTCTTTGGTCACATTGGCCACCATCATCGGTTCCGGAAGCCCCGGCGGAAGTATCCAAATTCAGACTAACAATCACATCGGTTTCTCGGAGATGGCTAGACCGAATCAACCAAACTTAGTTTCAAATGAAAGATGTTGCGTCCCCGTAAATGGCTATTAAATTTTATCCCCAACCGACTTCCGGTTCCGGAGTTACGGGTTGTGGCGTGCGATCACATAGCAAATTGTGATTCAAACCGATACCCCGATGGAAGCAAAAAAGGTAAAAATTTCGCTAAAATGTCTCTCAAATAACTTAACTTTGCAGTTCTAGGTCACCGACGGCCAAACAAACTTTCGTTGACTACATTGACCACCATAGACGGTTCCGGAAGTGCCCGGGAAAAGCGGCCATCTTTCAAAATTTACGAACTCACATCAGTTTCCCGAAATGGTTGGGCCGATTTTCACAAACTTAGTCCCAAATGATAGCTATAACATCCCCATAGATGTATATAAAATTTCGCATGGATCGCTTATATGGGTCCGGAAATATAGACTAAATCGTTCGGTCACATATGAAATTCCCATATAAGTCGGAACTCTAATTTTTTTCAAAAAATTTCAGAAATCGAATTCGTATTTTTGATGCCAAACATCTTTAAAATGCATGAAACGTCAAGAGTTTATGTTATCTCGAAAAAAATTTATTTATGAAAATCGACTTTTTGGGACTTTGCCAATTTCGCACCTTTTTTTTTCAGTTCAATATTACCGTGGCTGTTTTTTCTTTTACAAAATTTTAGAACTCGAATAATGATTTATTTTCCTGTATATGGTTGTCATGTGATGTATAATAATAAAATGTAATATATGCATTTAAAAGTTTTTAATGAATATAAACAACGCACACATTCTCGTGATTCATGATTGAGAAAGGCACAATTGCACCGCTAGGTGGATTAAAATAGGTTTTTATTTATTAATTTCGGTGGTTAAAGCAGTAGTGTAGTTAAACTTCTACAACAAAGTGTTTACTCGAGTTAATCAGTTTATCTTGCAGTCATTTACACTGATTTCAAAATCTTTAAACACCCGTTAAATTTTACGTCTTGACCCTATGCAACTCCGTGCAAACCAGCTCTACTATATTTATCTTCGAAAATATTCGGAGTTAAACTTTGATACTTTGCGATAATACTCTAAGGTGATACGGCTATTAATTACATAAGAAATATAAATATTTTTGGGAAGATTTCAATAGCTTCGTTCCCTTAATCAAATAAGGCTAAATTGCCTTATTATCTTATTATCTTAGAAATATTGAAATTTGTTCACGAAAAGTGAAATTTGTGTGCATGTTTGGTTTATTATTTTAGTCTAGATGATAGTACACATTGACAATATTAATTTGTAATTGTTTCTTATAATTTAACAATTTTGAATGCACCAGTAAGGCTCAAAAAGTGTTTAGCAATTCTGCATTGTTGGTGTTTCGCACTTCGGCCAAAATTTAAGCTAGTTATAGCAATATATCTTTTTACATATATTTGAGTGACTAACCTTGAAGGGAAGTATTCCGCTACACAAACGTTGGAAAGCACCTTGAATCGGTATTGATTGATTTGATCAATCATAGACAAAAAACCAATGTGAAAAACCTTTCTTTAATATTCAAAAAGCTTGAAATAAATCTGAACGCTAATTTTTAATTGAACATTATAATGTGCTTCTTGCCAAACTCACATTTCCTGCGAATAAAAAAACAATTAAAAGTCTAGGTCGACTTTTGACGTGGGGGGGAGGGTTGGTAAAAGTCTACTAAGGTCTACTAGGGGGGAGGGGGGGGGGGTTAAAAATTCTCAAATTTCGGTCTACGTGGTTTATGAACGGTCCCTTTCTGCATTTGAATTTTACCATAAGTTTTAAAATCGTTATAACTATTTCTTGAAAACTCGTAGCTAGTTACCGTCTTCGACAAAGTTGTTAACCAAGATTTGAACTATTGTTTTTTTTTCATATTCAGTGAAATAACGATCTTTATTAACGTAAATGCAAAATAATTCATTTCCCCATATAAAATCCCATACAAACTTTGAACGCAATGCGCAAACCCAGGAAGCAACCAACCGCTACCAAATTTTGCACAGGCATTTGGTACCACAAAAGAAACTCAAAAAGTGCTGTGCCCGATAGTTTAAATCATTTTGATGTTTTCCCATACAACCGCGAGCCACTCTAATACACATGTTAGCAACCATATTTATCTTTCCGATAGCTTTCTATTTAACGTTCAGGTCAACGTACTGATAAAATTGATTCGTCATCAACCAATTCGCTGTATTTGAGTTTGCGTCAATTGCTGCCAATGGAAATCGCAAACACAAATAAAATTTGAAACCGCACAGGCAAGAAGCGAAAACCACCACGAAAAAATGTCAGTTTATCAATGCAATTTTTCTCAACGCCTTCCTCAAAAAGTTGGATTTGTGTGAGTGCTGGATTCGCTGTTCATATTAGCGTATTTTATGCGTTCGTGAAATAATGTAGCTGTTTTTTAGGCATTGATAAAAATCAGATTAATTTCTGAATGCATTAGTTTTAACTTAGGTACGTTGCTATTTATCACGACGATATGCTTGGCGAGGCCAAGCTGTCAAAGTAAAAAGCAAAGCCATTGGTGTTACATTCTGTTATATTGACTTATTTGCAGGATTCAGGCTCGGGGATCCTTTTCAAGATTTTAGTGAAAACCAACTCAGTATTGCGATGAAATATTTCTCTGGATTCGTGTTTTGCTCAGGAATAGGATACAATCATTCTCAGGATTTTGAGCAATCTTTCTCATGGTTGTGGTGGCAATCGTTGTCAAGATGGAATTCTTCTCATGTTTATGATTTAATCAGTACGTGCTCATGGTTCTAATGAAATGTTCCCAAATGTTTGATAGAAATCCTTCTCAAAAATAAAATAATCCTTTAAAAGATGTTACTATAAAAAATGAAACCTGCCAAGGAAATATTTTTCATGAACAGATGTTGATAATATTTAACCGTATTTACTTTCACGGTGGACAATATAAATGATATAGTTTTGTTCTATCGGTAAAATTTTGTAGCTCACAAGACTTTTCTATTATTATTAATAGTGGGTGGTCTCAATTTATTAAAATCTGAAAATTAACCTTATAATAATTCGTTTTGAAGTTTTCCGAAAAATTGAAGGAAATCATTTTTTCTCGAGAGTTGTCCTACTGGAGCTGTAAAGCTAGGTTCTCGGAAGTGCTCCTCGTCATAATCACACACCACAATTGCAGATGAGGCAGGCAATGGCGCCCAATAAAACGCTGCTTTAGGCCAATTGTAGCGGGCCGTGATTCTGAATGTGATATTTATTGTACGGTTCAGGTATGTGCGGGCGTAGGGACTTAGCAATCGCGTGTATCATCGCGAAGGGCTCGAGCGTTTGTATATTAACGTGTTCGATCGCGCGTGCGTTTGTATGTCGTTTTTGCTAGAATGGAGGGTAAAGATTTCATGATCGCGCGCGTTTGCGGGTTCGCGTTTGAGACCACGTTTGTAGCTTCGTAAGTACTAAAACGTTCACATTGTTAGCGAAATGTTATAGAGCTTGCGCGATAGGTATGCGTAGATTATCGCGAAGAGCTTATGCTTTCGTATATTGACTAGTTCGTCACGTGTATGTGACTTCGCGTAAATAAATTCGATTTTGTAACCCTGTGGCCATTCACAGATTCGCGTGTGTTCTTGGATGGCCACGCGGATCGTCATTCTAATATTTAGTTTTCGGTGTACGGTTTCGGTTTCGAAATACTTTTAGATATTTCAGATTGCTATTTTTGGTGATGTATAAGACAAAGTATGATAGTCCATATTGCAGCAACGGTATTTACTGTTAAGTACCCTAATCGAAGATTATTTAACGCTCAAAAAGGCAAGCTAAAATTGTGACTTCAAGAAGCGTCTCTCATAAGACTCAATGAAATCAAAAGCCTGATACTTTTATCAGTAAGAGATTCGAAAGCCCGAAAACGTTCGATCAAATTACAAGTTCATTGAAACTGGAGAACTGCACGTAGCTGGGCCTCTGAGACCCCGTGCCTTTTTGAGGGTTAAAAACTTAAATTTTTCATGTAAAGCTTTTCATAACTTAGAAACGAAAATTGTTTAGTAGTTACTGTATATGAACAAATTATGCGCCCTAAAATTAACTTTAAATTGTCCAAAGGTTACTTTAGTGTAAAGTAAAAACTACAAAGGTTATATGAATAATACCGCTTTTTAAAGGGCACACCCTAAAGCTTACATTTCAATTTCTCGTGGAATGGAAAATATGAAAGATAGAGCTTGCGTGTCTTCTGAAAATTTGTCTAACAAGTGTCATACCACTTCATTGAAGGTAGTTATGTTCTGCCTCGATCTGCTGTAAAGTTCAATTTAAGATCTTGTTGAAATTAGAACCACCCTAGCTTCTATTTTAACGAAACCTAAATATATTGTAAGGCTAAATTATTTCGTTATTGAAAAAAGTGAAAATTCGTACTAAATTTCCATTTGGGAGCACTCTGCAATGTGAAAAAAGCCACTAAAATATACTTCAGGACACTGGTTTACTCAAGAAATGCGTTCATTGCTTGTTACAACATAGACACTAAGCAATCCTACAAGCCGTGCATGAAATTCAACAAATCTGACATATCCACTTCCTCCACTGTTTATTAGTACCAGCTTACAAATTGCTATATAAAATAATGTTTAAAAAAAATCAATAAATAAACTAGTCGAAATCGTTATTTTATTAACGATTGTATCGGCAAACAAACGCGGCTACAATTGCACACATAGCGTTTCCAAGTAACACTGTCGCTAGACAGGAACTCCAGATTAAAATTTATGGCCTCTTTTTGTACGTGACTGATAAGTACCCACACACTTTGGATCATATCATATAATAACGAATGGCGAGAAGATGAAGAACGGCTGTGAAATATGATTCCTCATTGTAACACAGCTCGTGCACATTATTACTTCTCATACGCAGCAATATATCCTTCAGGAATCACAGAAAGGCCAAGAATGACCGGCTCGGCAAAACGTGCCACGGACGAATTCGTCAAATTGACAAAATGTACAAATATTAACCATAAATATAATATAATGTAATATTCATTAAAACAGAAAGACAACAGCAAAGATTCTCTAAAAACAAATAAAAGAAATTTATAAATTTTATATAATTTATCAGTCACCATAGGCTAGATAATAGCAATCATATGCAAAAGATGACACATTACTTACACTATCTACGGATAAATTTAAATTCCGCTACTTGAAAACATCACGACTTACCTGAAAGGAAAAAAAGACAGTAGATTAGTTCAATTGTTGCGAAAATTCTCAGTGTTAGCGATGGCATTTAATAAATTCATTTGGGCTGAATCTAACCAATGAATAGATCATGTAAACACCCCCACAGCTATTGATATAGATGTAGCGAAGCCATTAACCTACACGACATTTTGCATCGACATTTTCCCAGTCGATAATAGTGTCGTAGAAATCACGAACAGCTTTACAGCTCGACCAACAGCATCCCACCCTGCTGACATGAATGCACTAAGAGCTCACCCACTTCGACATTTAAACTGCATCCCATAACTTCTCAGAAAGTTCGCCATAGCAGTTTATGTGTTTCTACTCACGATGGCGGCAATACTCGTCCATGGGCGATGGGTAAATATCGACACTGTGCGGCACCGGAGTCATTCGAGCCGTTCGTTAGAGTTGCAACTCGTTTTCAGTCGCAATCTCAGTGGCTCGCACGGTTTACAGTTTCAATGGGCTAACCGTGCAACCAACCGAAACAAACTATCAACCGGCGATAGCTCTTATTCAAGGAAAAAACTAACATTGTGAACTTTAGTAATTTTAAAATTGAGACCCACTAATGCTGCCGTGTTTCCCTGCACTGATGAATGTACGCAAGCTATCACGGGGAGAAATCCAATCATTGAAAGGAGAAATATGATTCATCATTTCCTGAACACAATGCCCGTGAAATCAAAGTTGAGATCTGAAAACTGGACTATCCAAAACAAGAAACGCATGATGTGTTGATGGAAACAGGAATTTCCGTTGCCAAACTTATAAGTACCATGAAGAGTAGGTGCCCGTATAAATGTGTACCATATGTCAACTATATTATCAAACTTTTATCTTACTCGAATAAAACTCATATTTTTAATGTTGTTCAATCAAGAATAGGATGACATTTAGTTGTTTAAGCACTCACTATATCAACATTGGCTTTTTCCATAAATCTTTTGATCATATACTATTAAAGTACCATATAGTATATAGTAACATGAATATTTTAGAGCTAGTGATGCTTAAAATATGATTGTGGAGAAAAACTACAATCCCGTTAGAAAAAAATTCTTTCCATTTACATTTTCAATTCTATCGAATGTTACACTCCGTCGTCTGTCTGTCCGTCGCTTTATCCGATTGAGCTATCGCCGTAATACCGCAAGACGACTTTTCTTCACCATTTCAATCTACAGCGTTTTGGAACACGGTAAATTATCATACGAAAGACAAAAACCGCCAGAGCAGCGATAACCTCTGGTACAAAAGTACAATGTAAGATACAATTTTACAATGTAATGTAGAATACATGAAAATTATTGGAAATGGTAACAAAAATGAGTATGTTTATTGAATATGTAGTTGAATTATAATGAATAGAATATATGAGTAGTATTCCCAATATGAAATGATGAGAATAGTTTGGAAACGGTTCCAAAGATTTATATAATGTTTTTTTACGGGTGAGCCTTAAGTATGGTTTCAATTCGGGTGACGAAATTAATATGAAAATAGGGCAGATGATCTCCTATTAATTTCGTTAGTCACGGTATCACACAATTTTATTTAAGTTATTGTATAACAAAGTGGAAAAATACATTAAACATCATCAAATTTAATTTTTTTTTTAAATTCTTTATAATGTACCCCAAATCTATTCTAGTTTTTCTATATTGTCCTATTTGTTGTTTATGAAATAATATATCAAAATTAGTAAGACATGAAAACAATCCACATGCGAATTGAATCAAACACACCTCGGTATTTGTTGTAAAACAAATTGATATGAATTTCGACATGACATGACATGACTCCTCGATTTTTTCACGTTTTCTTGAACTTATTAATAAAGAATTGGTATTTCATCAAGAAAATCATGAGCGGATATTGGTTGTGTAAGTGAAGGTATTTTATTCATACTAATCCATTTTTATATAAATCTTAGTAATAGTTGCTTTTACTACATTCTCAAAAGTGCCCTCTTCCGCCTACCGTACCCCAACGATGGTTTTATGCGACTCCAAGACGACACAAAACATCTCTGTCGAATGACCCAACAACACGAGACCTACTGCACAACATCCCACGCGCAAAGCGATGTGTTGCCGATCCGTACCTAAGCCGTACTACGAAATCGTCTGGAAGAACCCCTGCCGGCTCGAGGAAGACCGCCCGGCGTCCCAATACATGGTGCATCCGTCCGAATCTGTAATCCTTATCGTTGATTCCCGATGCCGGAAACTGAAAGTTAATCTCTATTTTATTTAAATGTGTAACCCTCTAGTTTTAAGAAATTCAAAATGTAAAACAAAGAAAAAAGGAACCTTTAAACCTTTCATGCCCAACTTTTTTCTAGGGCATGTAGGGTTTCAAAACTATTTTTCCTTGAAGACGGTGGGGTCAAGAAACACGAAAGGCCTATTTTCATAAAGATAGGTGCTTCCATGGCAGTGCTAGAAGCTGGTCAATTTTTACCTTCCAATGGTCGATAAAATTCTCCTAGAATAATTACAATAGTCCAATTACGTGGAAAACGTAGCCAACGACAGCCTAAATTAATAAGCTTTATCAGTTTTCAATAATATTGCACCATAACGAAGATATATGAAAAAATAATTTTCCGTCGTCAACGTAAACTGTCCCTGGCAGCATTGCGCCATCGAAATCCAATCAGACTAATTGCAATAACTTCAGTTCTAGAGCTGATCCTTGTAGCTGTTAATACTCAAATTAAAGGCAATAATCACATTAATGAGCCTTACTTGTTTTTGTGAGCAAATCTCGCCTCAATCAAAAGTTATAGCTGTTTAAAAACGTTGTTGTCCACAAACAACATGGACATGAATGGGTTAAGCTAACGCAATGTGCCTTATCAAATATACGAATTGAATAAAAAAAAGTGCATAGATGGATTTAATTAATTTTTTTTCATATTTTTTTCAATTGCGTCGTAATGAAAAATGGCGCAGTGGGCTTAATCCAACCGCGTTTTTACTATGAAATTGTTTATTTATCAAATTAAAATGTATTTTTATTATGTTTTTAGCACAATCGTTCGTAATTACAAACGAAAGACACAAAAACGAGTAATTGCTCCGATGCAAATGGGAATATCGTTACATGCTACTGCTCGTGATTTTGACATTCCAAGATTGACATAGAATTTCATTTTCTTCATGTTACCATTAAATAACTTAACTTTCATTGATTTATCATTGAAAAATCATGAAATTTTGGTAATATCTGTACTAAATCAACCCAAAACATAGGCGGTCAAGTTTAACCCACCATTTTTTAAAATAGTAATAATGAACTTTTTCGTAAAACGCTTGTATCTCAAAATTTTCCCAAGATGTGCTATGCACGCGCAGAAGCCTAACCTTTAATTTGGTATACATAACGACTTTATCCAGTTGATCCCAAGCAGCCGACGAGGCTGGTACGGCTCTTTACCTCTTTCAAAGAATAGAAACGTGGTGTGTACTCGCAAATGACCAGTAAGTTCAATACAATGGCGAAAAGAACGCATGGTGTAGATTTGCACAATGTGAATCATCAGTTTGTGACAATAACCCTCGAACCGCCAATCGGATTAAATTATATTCGAAAAGTGCTTCTGCTCCTTTTATCGCAATGACCCAATCAAAGTGTTGGACATTTCGAAAACTCTACAGAGTAGATACAAATCTGTAATGGAGATCCGTAAAATGACTGATGAAAAAATAAAAGTTATCATGAATAGTCGCAAAGAAACTAATGATCTTTTGAGGAACCAGAACCATATCTCGACATTCCGTACGACTGTTCCATCTTATTTAGTGGAATCCGATGGTGTCATCGCAGACCCATACATCAGTACGGCTGATGTTATTCGTAACGATGTTGGTGTTTTCAAAAACTCCAACTTATCACCCGTTGTCATCTTGGAAACTCGTCATCTGGCGAAGTATTCTCCAGAAGAAAAACGATTTATGCCATCTCCAGAAATTCGTGTGACATTCTCTGGAACAATATTACCCGATTATATCAAAATTCAGCGTGTGCTGTTCCCAATACGACCATTCTTTCAAAAGCCAATTTTCTGCACATGTTGTAAACAATACGGACACACAGCATTGCTCCCTTAAAATGTCTTGCAAAAATGTGGTGAAAATTATACCAATGATAAATGTGCACTCAACAAAGACGCCTGTTATCAGTGTAATGGTATACATGCAGATATAAGGAAATCTCTAAAACAAAAAGGATTCACGATAATACAAAGAGGATATACCGAAGCAGTCAACAACAATACGAAAGAAGTATCGAGTACTAGTATTGATCAACCTTCAACATCTATTGAACCAGAACCACCTCTAGAGTGATCTTTGCATAGTAATGAACAAATAATTCATCATAGATCATCGAAAAGTGTTCCACGAACGCGATGTCAACAGCAAGAACAATCAAATGATATACCATCTTTAGTCTCAATCCACCAACTAATCAGTAGGGGAGAGAGGGTAACAGTGGATCAGCAGGAACTATGAAACATTCGCAATAAAATCATAACGCATGATCAGAATCGTCTCATTCTCTCATATTTCACGATTTCTAATTCTTTACACGTGTTGCTATATTTTGGAAGAGATCTGATAACTGTATCTCTTTTAATGGATATTTGTTTGTTTTGTGATAGCCAGAGTAAATTTGCAATGAAAAACATTATTCCATCTTTATGAGTTACCATTCATTGAATAAATGTTTAGTCTATTGCTATTTATAGCAAATTTTATGCTCAACATATGCCGCGAACAAAGTTTTTTGGTAACTTCTCATGGTTCTGTGTAATTTCACAATTTTCATGAATAGACCCATTGGGTAACTGTGGAACGAAGGAGTATGGGGAACAGTGATTATTTTTTGTTTTTGTGGTCTGTCTCAAAATGTGAATGGGTTCTGATTTTCAACGGTAAATACTACTCATATAGTGCAAAATTAGTAAATTTGGGCAAGTTTTGTAGAAATTGTCTCTTATTTCAGGATTGCAGCTGATATGCATATATGGTGGTTCAATGTTATAGTGTTATAGTGAATTCTTTCGTAAACAAACGATTTTCGCCTCAATATAACTTAAATTCAAAGCGTTAGGATCATTCTTCGTCAAAACAAAAGAATAAAATTTATAAGTAGAATATTTCCTTATAGACGACATCGTGTTTCATAGTTCCTACCCATGGGGCACACTGATACATTTTACCACCGACTGTTTATTATCCAAAAAATGTTATTTCCCGTGAATTTTACCAGCTGGAAAAAATATATGTATTAGTTAACAACAGAGTGGCACTATGTATCACTTTTGGTTACACAAATAACAAGTATTATCATCAAAATTAAATTGTAGAAAAAATGTGTTTCATTGTTACCCTCTCTCCCCTACAATATGTGACACTCTCAACCAAGGATGCAAAATGCCTACCTTTTCTGCGGCTGTAATTTTTCTGCCTACATTCTCATTTCTCTTTCGACGTTGCTGTCGTTCGCTATTGCAGGACGCCCAGCGCTGTACGGCAGTCTGTAAGCAAAGCAATAACATGACAAAGAAATACTGCCCCCAGTACAGCCACCAGAGGCGAGCGGTACAGCTTCTCTTTCCTTATTTTACACTTTTTAATATTTTTAATCTATTTAATATTTTCAATCACAAGCGACGACAATAAATGCGATTCGTTTATGCTACGACTGGCATCAACGCTTTCGTGTGCGGGCCTCTCCCTTTGAATACGCAGAGAAAAGTGTACAAAGCGAGAGAACAAACTTTACTACGCCACACTCTCACCGAGCAGTCGGAGTACAGCAGCAAAACAAAAATGTATTCTACTGCTCTACGGGAAAATGTACTCGGTTTGGCTACCGTTCTGGCAAGAGCTGTAGTGATGCGTCGCTGTAGCGTGCTGTACGGCTTGTGCAAATGTAAATATACCGAAAAAAATGTAGTTTACCAGTACCTTTGGCATCCCTGCTCTCAACGTAGATGCCAACCTAAGAGTCATTGCTACATCACTAAATCCATTAATTTGTCAATTGAGGAAAGAGATAGTTAAAAACTATCCACTGCATGGTTTTATCATTTCACTTTCGTAAATATACAATGTAACATAAACTAGATTTAAGTTGCAATGTAATGTTAGTATTAGGCTCATTAACACCTTAAAGGCTACCGAGCCAGTCGCAAATAAACAAATTGGAAAAAACAACTTGATCTGATGTAAAATAAGCATTTTAAAGCAAAAACCATTTACTAGGTCGGATGTGCACCACATTACCCTATGTATTGTAATAAAGAACCGAGAAAAAATGAAATGTTTGTTCGTTCTTGAACATTATTCGATTTAATTAAATATTAGCAACAAAGGAAAGCGGCATAAACCGATTTTTTTTTCAAATTATTAAACTAACTTTAAATCATCCAACATAGTCTCAGCAGCCGGTTGCCCAGAGAAATTAATACACGATAACACACGCTTACCACTCAACCACCGGCGTGTTATCGTTTTCAATTTCCCTAGCGTTTCCACCCATTAGGAACATGAAGAAGCAGCATGGAAAGACACAAATCTCCGAATGACATGGAGACCATGTCGCGTGAGCCAATTTATTTTGTTTCCTATGCTACTCATAAATCACCCAGATTTTTTTTACAATCCTTAGTACATATGCACACAAAATAACTCGCATACTAATCTTCCAGTTCGACAATCATTAGTGCGAAAAAATGTGAAATAGAAGAAAAAATAAGTCTATACTATTTATTCTGATTGTTAAATTACCTACGGTAATATGATACCGTTTGCCATAGTTTGCACTGAATCACCGACATTTTCCCATCGAATATTTTGCAGCTGATGATAGGAAAACTAATAAACACGAGCGCGGTGGAATTCGGACGGTTGTTTGCCGTCAATGAATTCCTGCGTGGGATGTTTTCCACAGTCATCATAGTGTAAGTATTGCGTATATAGGGTAGATGTACTAAATGTCGCTCTACTAAAGAAAACTATTATCAATGAAATTATTGAAAAGTTTTCAATAGTGCAATTTTTCAAGCATGCCGGTTTTGTAGTACCATTATTCTAGTTTGATATGTTGAGCCTAAATTTGACAATTTGCATCAGAAATAGGCGTTAAAGTCACTAACACAACTATTAGGTCAGCTACCCTAACGAAGAACGTAAATAAGACGACAAACATTTTATAAAGCATGTAACCTTGGTGAAGTAACAATTCAGACCACGGTCAACTTTAACAATTGCATACTTATTTAAAAAAAATGTACTAATAATCTGTCTCTGAAACGCAGACAAATAAATTGCAACAGAATAAGTGTGCAAACATCGTTTATAATTTAACTTGTCTAGATACATTGCCTGCATGGTAACAGACAGGTGTTGGAAATCGTTGCAATTGAAAGTTTTTCACACATTTGCATTCAATCTGAGAACAATGAAAAAGTACATCTCTAATATTTTATCTCGTTCTCCTGAGTTGATCCAATTACAGTAGGAAGAGGAATGTTTGGAATTCCTACGTGATGTAGTCATGGGAAAGACAGCAGTTCGGTATTTCGATTGCGGAATGATCGTGTCACGCCAGTCAAACTTGTCTTATCTTCAAACAAAACAGGTTCACTCTGATAAAACCACTTGTGGGACAAACTTTTCCAATATATGTGAAAGGTCACTACCTAGAGGTCTTACACAATATCCACTATAGCCTGATGTTCAGCCGAACAGAAAAAAGGAATGTGCTCAACATAAGAAAGGTGGATATGTATGGCGAGTGACCATAACGGTTAAAGAATTAATAAATAACAACAACAACAAAAGAAAGGTTAATTAGGTGTTAGTGAGAAACCATTCAAAACGCCAATACGTAATTATTTATTTGGTTGATGCTATATTCTGCTAGAATCGCATTTTCGACAAGGAACTGTAGATGTAGTGACTTAACTTTTAAATGCATGAATATCATTTTTCTTTGGTACTCATTTCTTTGGATGAATACGATCTATAGTTGAGGCTTTATATCACAAAATTCGGTATCTTTTTTTTTCAATTTGTTTATTTGCGTTAGCTTAAAGGTGCCATTTTTTCATTGTTTTACATTTTGAATTTCTTAAAACTAGGGGGATACACATTTCAATATTATTTTGTTTTATATAATAAAACTAAAAAAAAAACTACAGCTAACTTATACATATAAAAGAGGGTATAATATAATATTCGTAAGATTTGGGGGACGGGTCATTTGTGTGTTCTTTGTATAGTAATTCACTTTATGATTTTTAGAAGGGAGATTATAGAAAAAATAATTATTAACTAAGCGGAAAATTTTACAAGCTTATTAACTAGAGATAACTAGAAAGAGTGGTTCAAGATTAAGGGGAATTAATTAGGACTATTTTACAGTAGTGGTATTGTTGCGCATTTCTTAACGAGATTAAATATTGTTCAACTAAAACTAGAAGATAGGGGGGCACATAAATTTTGGGAAGATATTCAAGGGGAGAAGGGGGTGAAGTCATACATCTGTGTATCAGAGACATGGGAGGGTGGGTGGACAAGGCTGAAGGGGGGGGGGGGGGGGGTGAGATATAAACTTTCAGTTTCCGGCATCAGGAATTAACGGCCAGGATTACAGATTCGAATGGATTGATCAACTAACACTAGAAGATAGGGGGGCACATAAGTTTTGGGAAGATATTCAAGGGCGTAGGGGGTGAAGACATACATCTGTGTATCAGAGACATGGGAGAGAGGGTGGACAAGACTGAACGGGGGGGGGGATATAAACTTCAGTTTCCGGCATCAGGAATCAACGGCCAGGATTACAGATTCGAACGGATGTATCAAGTATTGGGACGCCGGGCGGTTTTCCTCGAGCCGGCAGGGGTTCCTCCAGACGATTTCGTAGTACGGCTCAGATACGGATCGGGAACACACCGCGCTGCGCGTGTGATGTTGTACTGTAGATCTCGTGTTGTTGGTTCATTCGACAGATGTTTTGTCTCGTCTTGGAGTCGTATCAAACCATCGTTGGGGTACGGTAGGCGGAAGAGGGCACTTCTGGGAATGATAAGAGAAAAGATAGGGGCATTTAAATTTGGATATTGATGGTTTTGAGGAACGTGTATATAAGGGACATGTAGAGAATATCGCGGCTTGCTAGTACATCTCGAACCGGGACATTGGGTGATCTTCCTCGGGCCCGAAGGGAATCGAATAGTTGAGATCTGGCAGAACAGTACTCGGCACATGCCCAGACAACATGTTCGATTTCGTGATAACCGTTGCCACAAGCGCAGATACCGCTATCCACGAGCCCAATACGCCGGAGATGTGCGTCCAGCGTGTAGTGATTGGACATGAGCCGAGACATCACGCGAATGAAATCCCGACCCACATCCATCCCTCTGAACCAAGGTTTCGTCGATACCTTAGGGATTATCGAATGTAGCCACCTTCCCAGTTCACCATTGCTCCATGATGTTTGCCAACTTTCGAGGGTTCTCTGATGAGTAATACTGAAAAATTCGCTGAAGCTAATTGGACTTTCATATATGTCACCTTGCAAAGCGCCCGCCTTAGCTAAAGAGTCCGCTTCTTCATTACCTGGAATGGAGCAATGCGAGGGAACCCAAACTAAGGTAATCTTGTACGATCTTGCAGACAAAGCACGCAGGCGCTCCCAGATTTTCCCCAGAAAATATGGAATGTGCTTTCTAGGTTTCATTGAACGGAGAGCCTCGATTGAGCTGAGGCTATCCGAGACAATAAAGTAATGATCGGTGGGCAAAGTATCAATGATCCCAAGGGTATACTGAATAGCAGCAAGTTCTGCGACGTAAACTGAAGCAGGATCATTGAGTTTGAATGAGGCGGTGAGGTTTTGATTGAATATACCGAAGCCAGTGGAGCCGTCGAGGCTTGACCCGTCGGTGTAAAACATCTTGTTGCAGTCGACTTCTCGAAATTTACTATGAAAGATGCTTGGGATCACTTGCGGGCGTATGTGATCCGGGATTCCACGAATCTCGTCTTTCATGGATGTGTCAAAGAAAACAGTTGAATCAGAAGCATGAAAGAGATTGACACGGTTGGGATAGTATGAAGAAGGATTGATATTTTGTGCCATGTAATCGAAGTCCTTGTAGGACATAAATCGGGTTTGAGAATTGAGCTCGATAAGCCTTTCGAAATTTGCAATTACTAACGGGTTCGCATCGGATGAGCAATCGATAGGAGAGTTCCCAAAATCGATTTTTCAGCGGAAGGACGCCCGCCAGCACTTCTAAACTCATCGTATGTGTCGAGTGCATACAACCCAAAGCAATACGCAAACAACAATATTGGATTCGCTCTAGTTTGATGAAATGTATGTTCGCAGCGGAGCGGAAGCAGAAACTCCCGTACTCCATCACCGACAATATTGTTGTTTGGTACAGCCTGATCAGGTCTCCTGGGTGGGCACCCCACCATGTTCCGGTTATTGTACGGAGAAAGTTGATCCTTTGCTGGCACTTCTGTTTCAGATACCTAATGTGACATCCCCAGGTTCCTTTAGAGTCGAACCAGACCCCGAGATATTTGAAAGTTGAAACCTGAGCAATAGTTTGACCCATTAATTGAAGCTGTAGTTGCGCTGGTTCACGCTTCCTTGAAAATACGACTAGCTCAGTTTTCTCTGTGGAGAACTCGATACCTAGCTGGAGGGCCCAAGCAGACAAATTGTCCAAGGTATCTTGCAATGGTCCTTGCAGATCGACGGCTTTGGGACCTGTAATAGAGACCACACCGTCATCTGCAAGCTGCCTTAGCGTGCAGGAATTGACAAGACATTCGTCAATGTCATTCACGTAAAAGTTATAGAGAAGGGGGCTTAGACATGAGCCCTGGGGAAGACCCATGTAGCTAATTCGTGATGTCGATAAATCACCATGCGAAAAATGCATATGTTTTTCAGACAGCAAGTTTAGCAAAAAGTTGTTTAGAGTCGGTGAAAGACCATGCTGGTGCAGCTTCTCAGAAAGAATTTTGATAGAAACTGAGTCAAAAGCCCCCTTTATATCTAGGAAAACTGATGCCATCTGCTCTTTGCTAGCATAAGCCATTTGAATTTCTGTTGAGAGCAACGCAAGACAATCGTTCGTCCCTTTGCCTTTGCGGAAGCCAAATTGTGTATCTGACAGTAAGCCATTTGCTTCAACCCAATTATCGAGGCGAAACAAGATCATTTTCTCGAACAACTTTCGGATACAGGACAGCATCGCAATCGGTCGATACGAGTTGTGGTCGGAGGCTGGTTTTCCTGGTTTTTGAATGGCAATGACCTTCACCTCCAGTCATGAGGGACAATATTACCCTCAAGAAACTTATTAAATAAATTCAACAAGCGTCTCTTGGCAGAGTCTGGCATATTCTTTGACAAGTTAAATTTGATTCTGTCTGGCCCTGGGGCTTTATTGTTACATGATAAGAGAGCAAGTGAGAACTCCACCATCGAAAACGGTGTTTCGTTCGCGTTATTGTGAGGGGACGCGGCGCGGTAGATCTTCTGTGCCGGGGCGGAATCCGGACAAACCTTCTTGGCAAAATCGAATATCCAACGGTTTGAATATTCCACGCTCTCATTGGTACTGTTTCGGTTTCGTAAGCGCCGGGCCGTACTCCAAAGAGTGCTCATCGATGTTTCTCTCGTTAGTCCGTCGACGAACCGGCGCCAGTAGCTACGTTTTTTGGCTTTTATCAAACTCTTCATGCGCGTTTCCGCCATCGCGTACTGTCGGTAGCTAGCTGGCAGCCCGTCGTCCCGGAAGGTCTTATACGCAGCGGCCTTCTCCGCGTACACGTCTGAGCACTCTTTGTCCCACCATGGATTGGGAGGACGCCCGCGTGAATTCGCGTCTGGTACGCGTTTAGTCTGAGCTTGAGTCGCGGTATCGAGAATCAAGCCAGCCAGGAACCCGTACTCTTCCTCCGGAGGAAGCTCTTGTGTCGATTCTACTTTTTCGGATATCGCGGACGCGTAGCTCTTCCAATCAATATTTCGTGTGAGGTCATACGAAACATTGATTGTATTCGGTGGCCCTGAACCGTTAGCAATATTAATTACGATTGGCAGATGGTCGCTGCCGTGGGGATCAGAGACTACCTTCCACATGCAATCTAACCGCAGCGATGTCGAGCAGAGGGACAGATCTAAGGCGCTCGATCGCGCTGGAGGGACAGGAATCCGTGTCATTTCACCCGTATTCAAAATAGTCATATTGAAGTTGTCGCAAAGCTCATGGAGTAGGGTAGATCGATTATCGTCATGAAGGCAACCCCATGCCGTGCCGTGGGAGTTAAAGTCACCTAAAGCCTCGGTGCGGGGAGGAGTTCCGTAATATCGCAAAGCCGTCGGTGGCTAACTGAGGCTCTAGGGGGGATGTAGGTGGAAGCAATGCAAAGTTCTTTGCCTTTAATTCTGGTTTGGCAAGCGACAACTTCAATGCCTGGTGTCGAGGGGAGGTCGATCCGATTGAAAGAATAGCACTTTTTGATCCCCAAAAGTACTCCTCCGTAAGAGTCTTCTCGATCCAAGCGAATAATATTAAAATCGTGGAAGTGTAGGGTTATTTCTGAAGTGAGCCATGTCTCGCATAGGGCAAATGCATCGCATTTCAAATTATTTAGTAAGATTTTAAACGAATCGATTTTCGGGATAATGCTTCTGCAATTCCACTGTAGAACAGTGATTAAATCCTTGACCTCGTTCGATGAATTAGCCATCGAAGGATACAATCGCTGAAAGGAGGGGCCATTTCGCAGTGAACTGCATCAAGAATGTTTTTACTGCGGGGAGAAAGCTTATCAAGATACTTTTAAGGGGGTCAGAAATGTTTAACGCTGTAAGAATACGGTCCACAATGTCAGAGAAATTTATTAAGCCAGCACTGTTTTCTTTCTCTGGCTGAGATATGGGAACACTTGGGGTTTTTGATGTTCCTGGAAGTGCTGGGAACTCCTTTTCTGAGCTCAGGTTACTGAGACCGGGAGCGACTTGCTTCGGTTTTGCACCAGTACTTCCTTGAGTAGTTATTTTAGGGGGACCATGAAGACACACCTTCTGGCCTTTACGACGAAGGTTGGAAGAGGAAATGTTCTTCCTTTTTCTACTACTTCTAGGCACAGCAGAAGATGTTCCCTCCTGGGGTTCATCACAGTCGCCTTCGTCAGTAGACAAGTTGGTAAAGATGTTCGTAGAGACAGGTGGCGTAGCTATCTTAAGCATTTCTGCAAAAGATCGCTTAGAGCGTCCCTGAAGGGAACGCTTAAGATTTTCCTCGCGCTGTTTGTACGCGGGACATGAAGGGAGATCATGTGGGTTTCCCCCACAGTAGAGGCACTTTTCGACATCTCTACCACAGGAATCATCCGCATGATTCCCACCGCATTTCCAACAGCGGGCTTTATTGCTACAATGGGAGGCTGTGTGTCCCAATTGTTTGCAATTAGTACAGTTCATGACCCGCGGCACAAAGAGGCGAACAGGTAGACGAACCTTGTCAAAAAGGAGGTAATTAGGCAGGGCAGAGCCGGCGAAGGTCACCCGATAAGTCTGAGTTGACGTATGTTTTCTTCCCGTCAGCTGCGACTGATGCTGAATGCAAACGTTTGCATTCCAGTATCTTCACTGGCTTAAGCATGGGGTCTTTGAAACAGCCAGTCCCATATTTTAGCAGGTCCTCGCAATTCAGACTCGAATCGGAAACGACCCCACTGACTTCAACCCTGCTAGCTGGAATATACACCCTGTACTCCCTCGTAAAGGGCTCGTATCTAGCAATATCGTTTGCCTGAGTTGAACTGTTAACCACCACCCGAAGCTTATCAGGCCGAATTTTCGATATTTCTGTCACGGCCGAATACCGATCCGTCAGAACTCGAGAAATCTGCAACAGATTCAAACACTTTTTTTCTTTGGTCCGAAAGAAGATCACAAATGGCCCGGTGGCCGAGCTCGGATATACCTTGAGCCGGGGAGCCGATTTTATTTCGACGTCCATCTCACCTTGAGATGAACCGCCGTCAGGGGAAGTCATTTTTGCACGGGCCTATTGCCCAGTGCACGTTATTAAGACAACCAAGAAGGGGAAACGAAAACTAATACTTAGCTTGTGTATGTAACGGTATCCAGACGGCTTACTAGAAGAACACTGTTTCACTTCACTGACCGGCTAACGGTACTCAGAAACAGAAACACAAAAGAAGGGAAAAAATACTGAAACCTCAACTAGGCGCAGAGTGTGTAAATAACCTTGAACGCGGATTAACACTATTTGTCGCTATAGAGTGTACGGACCGATGTCAAAAGACTTCTATCTCGACTGAGTGCTCGATAACGAATGAAATTCGGTATCTTGCCAAATGGCAACAGTATGCATTTAAGGTTTTATGAGATCGATATGTAGCAGGATGACGAACGGCCACTTTATACATGTTGTGGTGGGTATCCAAAATATTGTTCTCAAATTTGGGTGACTGCCGGCAGAGTTCCTCAATTAAACTCTGCCCTTTGTTCTATATACAGGGTCTCAGAGTGTCATTAAAACATAATCGGAAATTTAAAAAAAATGCAACCGAATCCAGCCATTTATATATCATTTAACAGATAAATGAAATAACTTACATTAATTCAGCTCAAATCTATTACCTACTATACTGAGTATCCCATAAATTTGTTTTTTGGTTGTGACATTGTGAAGAATTTTTAAAAATATTTGGACTGACTTATACATATATGGAAACTTTCCGTAACGATTATTCAATATCAAAGGAAAGATGTATCGTGAAATTGACTCAGAGCAATGTTGAATGGAAACAAACAAGAACACATTGATAAGAATAGATTCTCAATAATTCCTTGTAATATAAATTAAAGTACAATAACGTCGATCATAAATTAGATTAAATTTTTGGAGCTAGCGTCAATCCGGTCCGAGCCTTTCACTAAGTTAGTGTTGAATTCTTCTGAGAGGAAATTGAAACGCAAATTCCATAATTAATTTGGCGCAAATGTGGATTAAAACAATTTTCTCCTTCGTGGAGAAAAATAGTTAAATTTTACTGCACTAAGAAGAAATATAGAATAGTGATTTCGTTATTGGAGCAAGCGTAAATCCGGTGCTAGTTCAGTTCAGTCACTAAGTTAGTGTCGGATTCTGATGAAACAGACTCTAAACGCAAATTCCATAACTAATTTATCCAAAGAGAAATTATTCTCCATTTGCATGATTTTTTCAAGAAAAAATAACATTTTGCGAGCAACGAATATTTTTCACCATCTATAGTGAACATAGGAAACTAACATCGATTTGTTTTTTTCTTTTTTCGATTATAGAGGTTTTAACCTTAAGGTCATTTGCCTCATCGGATTAGAAAAACTTTTTATGAAAAATTTCTAACCCTATATGCGGGGTCGGGACTCGAACCCAGGTGCGCTGCGTACAAGGCAATCGATTTACCAACTACGCTACACCCCTCAATTCGATTTGTTTTTTTTTGTAAATAATCGTATACATTTGTGTACATTACATTATCATTATATAACAAATTTGCCCATAGCTGGAAAATATCATGGTCATGACCGATTAGCTGGTTGAATGATTGCATTTGTCTCGCAATATTCACAAATAACGCATTCGTAAGACATATAACACAAATGCTTGTGGTGACACGATACATTTGGCCGTGACATGTCGCAAAAATTGTACATGTTTCAGCACAAAACTGGTTTGTCAAACGAGTGTCAGAACATGCACTGTGACATGTTTGGTTCGTTATGCGACCTGTGGCGAAACTAGAAAACAGGTTAGATTGGCCTGTATTAAATATGGGCAAAACGATGAATACCGTGCAATGTCGGATAACTAGAAAAGGTAGCATGAGCATGAGCATGATGACCGTACAATTCGTAGTTGCTACTCCGTGATTGACCAGAACAAGCGAAATTGCACAGAGAATTAACGAATGGAACCTGGGAGTAGCTATCCATCCTCAATGTGCAAGTTACGAGAGTTCTATACTTTCAAATGTCAATAACGGCGCCGGCCACGTCCTTACAGTCATCGGGGAAGGAAAGGAATGTTAGTGTAGCAGACGGTGTTATGGAGACCGTGTATACCTCTGCATCTCCACGTTTGTCACGGGAAGGAGTTTTTGTTAGTGGGGTGGGGTAAAGTCTTACATAAATCTGGATTCACCTTGATAAGTGATACGGTCTATGCAACTTTCAGAAGTATTATCGTTTGTTTGTTGCTCTGGGCAGCCGGCTGCCGAGAATTTAATAGATTTATCGGTTGCTGAATTAATTCTAAAATGCTCGGTTTGTAAAAAATGTAACTTCAACTCAGGGCAGCCGACTGTCGGGAGTGTTACTTATTTTTAATTGAATCTTTTTTTTCAGGCGGCAGGTGAACGAAAATTACAATAAAATGAAGAAGATAGTATAATAAGCAATGAAACGACAACTATGAATTACATTTTCTCCACTAACAATTGAATGAAATGCCGACTCTAATGCAATCAATATTTGCGCGGGTTATTATGCTGATTGAACTTCACTTTAAACGGTATAAAATAAGCCATACCTTAATACCTAAAACGACCGAGTTTGTGTGTCGGACATACAATCGATGACGCGCGTTTACAGTTTTCATCCATCCAATTTACAAATACATTCTTTGGAAGTCGCTTACTTTGAATAACCTGATGTTTCCGACAGAAAGATTCAACCACGTGTCGTTGAGAGGATAATATATCCTAATGACACTACCCTCCATAAAACTAAAAGCAAGAGAGTCTGTTAAGTCATCTAAAAGTTATAATCACACCTATACATCTATTCGCCCCCGTCGCCGCCATCTCATTCGAAGACCCCAACATCATGAACTATCAATCACAACTATCAATCACAATGCAAACCGCTATGCTAAACAAAGAGAGCATGACCGCAGAAAACGGACATAGTCAGCATGTAAAATAAAGGTCACATTACACCGCAAGGCAAACCAAAGTCATGTGTTCTGCCGGATAACTAGAAAAGCAAATGAGATAAATTGTATTATTTTCCACTGTTCAAAAAAATGCAGAATGTTGTAGCAAGTTACTAGAAGTTGAAAATGAACAGTTATTTTGAACTCAAAATGGGGATGTAAATTCGTCAAAATGAATTTTTTCAACTTTTATAAAGTAGGAGTGGGGTGATACTGAAGGTTACTAGAACTTTAAAATCAATAATTTTGGATAATTAGTCCGCACATATAAATGAAAATACGACAAAATATTTTTTCAACTTTTCAAAGATAACACTAGTTCACAGTGGTTTGTATCCTAACGATATTTTTATAATTTCCGTAGTCAAACGACCCGCTGGAAACGAAAATGCGGTCAGTTTTTTTGCATGGCACAGATTTCATGATTTTTTTTCGTGGGTTGTCCTACTGGAGTAGTAGAGCTAGGGTCTCGGAAGGGGTTCCCGTCAGAATCACTCACTACAATTGCAGACGAGACGGGAAATGTCACCCACTAAATCGCGTGAGAATGTGCGCATAAGTGCTATAACGTTCACTAAATCATCGGAGGCGGGGCGGTGATTATGTTTACAAAATCTTGGGCGTAGTAGTGCGTGGATGATTACGATTGCATATCCGCCTTTATGTATTATTGCGAAGGACTCGAGCGTTTGTTAACGTTAATATTCTCCATAACGTGGGCGTTTGTATGTCGCGTGAACGTTTCTATGTCGCGTGTATGTAACACCGTATGTATAAATTCGATTTTATAACCGTTTGTCCATTCGCATAATCGCGTGTGTTCTTGGATGGTCGCGTGGACCGTCAATTTGATACAAAATTTTCAGTGCACAATTTTTATACTAGAAGAGAGTAAGTTTCCTCATAACACTAAAGTTCTCGGTCATGTCGCCATGGAACGTGTTATCTAGTGGATATGAGCGTCATTTTTGCTGATTGGTCCAACTGAATGCATGGGTCTAGGCTACTAGGGCCGAGAGTAGCGATTTACGAACGTGGCCGATAATTGATCGCGCGAACACGGGCATAGTGAACCTACCTCTTGAGACCACGTTTGTAAACTTATAAGTGCAAAAACATTTACTAAGTCACCGGGGTGTTGTCCTGTTGGCGAGATCGCGGGCTTAGATGTGCGTGGATGATCGCGAAGACTCGAGCGTTTGTATGTTAACGTGTTAGTCGCGTGTGCTAGCGTATGTAACTTCGCGTGCATAAATTCGATTTTATAATCGAGTGACTATTCGCATATTCGCTTCTATACTTCAATGAGTGCGTGCAGATCATGAATCTGATACTTAATTTTTAGTGTATGGTTCATATGCTAGAAAAGAGTAAATTTCCTCATATCACCAAGGCTCTCGGTCATGGCGCCGCACAGTGGGACGAGCCCGGACTTCAGTCCATATATGAAGGTTATGCGATATTCGCACTAGCATTTTTCTCGTATCAGCTGAGCTATCAGAGACATTTTTGCGTGATTTTAGGTAATTTGAATGCAAAATGAATTTTTGACAGCTTTTTGAAGGGAATAACTCAAGTGTTTTTGCATTATTTGACCATAGGAACTACATACGGTTATTCTCGATTTTCAAAGAAACGGATGATTTTATGAATTGCATTACTTCACCAAAATTATCCGTGTGATAAAATTACATAGTAAAATCGCCAAAAATAAGTCACTAGTTGGTTTAGTTAGTGTTTAGATAACTGTTTGTCATGCATTTTTATTGAATTCGAACTTCTAAAACGATAACAACAACGACGCCCGTGAATGCAACGATCACACTATACTCATTCGAATGCTTTTCATTTTCTCTTTAAAATGAGCCTATGCTAGTTTTGAGAAAACTTGCGATAAGCAGTCAAAATTTGAAAAAACTGTGAATGGAGACGCATGGTTATTACTGATATTTAAATTGAATTTTCACTTGATAACTAGAATAATGACACTAATTTATGAACAACTTCCAAATAGCATTTAGAGCATGATCTACAAGGGTTTTACTAGTGATCAAGAGTAAGGAGCCGAGTGAGAAGTATGGTTTTAAGTGGTAAAGGAATTAAGAATGTTCAAAATTCAGTAAATATTCTCAACCATCTGAAATGTGTCATAAAATGTTTCATGAACTATTTTTGCTAACTTACGCAATAACTGTCAAATTTAGTGAACACAGTTGAGTTCTATTCAGTTGCATAGCACTGATATAGCTTAAGGGTATGCGATATTATCCAAATAAAATAAGACCATTTTTAATGAACCATATAAGCGAAAAAAGGATTTTGGATTTATTTTTATTTAAGGTATGAAATATTCAATCTAAATAACTTAAAACACACCTGCGAAAACAAAATCGTTAACCATCTTGTTGATTAGTGAATGTAAATCAATATTCTACTAAGACGCTCAAAATGATTGTTTTGAAAATGAAAGAAAATGTAGTTTTCATACCAAGTAACCCACTAATGAATTAAACGTTCCAAAATAAGTCGATCCCATCTTATTTGATCCTTAAAAATAATATAGTCATTTCTGAAACCCCAAAATGAGATCAATTCGTTTCAATACGGAAAATAAATTCCAAAATTACAATTGAAAGAAATCATTATAAAAGAAAAAATATTTACCTTTGAGCCATTCTAATAAGTAGTAAAGATAGTTTAATCTATTTTTATAACCAACATAGGAATTCAGCGCACAAAAATGTCTTTAAAAAAATTTTGAACTTTCACAACAAAATAATTATTTTTGAGCCACCCTAATGCACAATGAGATTTTTTTTACAAATGTTAATATCAAAAACGATTTAGCACACGAAAATTAATATACACAAATTTTAAGAACGATTTAGAAAAAAAATATTTTTGAGACACCCTAATGAATAGTAAATGTTCATTTTTGAAATGTTTTAATATCGAAAACGAATTCAGCGTACCAAAATTACATAAAAACGTCCTATATGAACCGATACGGAAAATTTTGGACTTTAGTCCACCTTTTGTTCTAAGTCGTGCCACTGTGCGCCGTTGTCCAGTGAATATGAACATCGATTTTTATTGGTCCAACTGAAGGCATGAATCTAGACTGCTAAGGACGAAGGAAGAGATTTCCAGATGCGACCGATGAATTAACGCGCGAACATGGGCATTTCTAGGTTCTCGCCTGAATCCGCGTTTATTAATTCATTAGTGCTACAACATTCACTTGATCACCGGGGTGTTTTCATGTTAGAAAGACCGCGGGCTTCTGTGTGCGTGGATGATTGCGAAGATCTTAAAAGTTTGTATGAATCTATGCTACTAGGGTAATGAACTTTCGAACGCAACCGATTCATGATCGCACAAACACATATGTTTGTAGGTCCGCGCTAGATGATTGCGATTGCATGTCCGCCTTTGTGTATCATCGCGAAAGGCTCGGGCGTTTGTATGTCGCGAGTGCTAGCGTGTATTTAACTTAATGTATATAAATTCGATTTTATTACCGTGTGTCCATATTCGCATATCGCATATTTGCGTGTATTCTTGGATGATCGCGTGGACCGTGAACCCGAGCAAACGAAAAGCCCATAATACCCCCATGCTCATGGGGTTTGTCATGGGTGTTTGAAATGGGTTCAACCCATGAAAACACCATCACCATGGTCCGGTAGATCCCATATAAAACACCATATGTTGGTGTATTTATGGGTTACTGAGACCATTTTATGGTGTTTTGATGGTTGTGAATTTTGGCATGGACCATGTTTAAGGTCTTTTCAAGGGGCTATGTGGTGTTTGAACCCATGAGTATTTGCTCAGGAATCTGATACTTAATTTTCAGTGCACGGTTTAGATACTAGAAGAGAGTATGTTCCCCATATCACTAAAGTTCCTGGTCATGTTGCCACCGATCTGTGTTATCTATTGGATATAAGTGTCATTTTTTTCTGATTGGTCCATCTAAAGGCATGGGCCTAGGCTGCTAGGGCCGAGAGTAGGAATTTATAGACGTGACCGATTAATGATCATGAGACCGCGTTTGAAAATTTATAAGTGCTAAAACGTTTACTAAGTCACCGGGGTATTATCCTGTTGGCGAGATCGCGGGCGTAGGCAACTATAGATGGTAGCAGTTAAAATACGAAAATTTAAAATAAACGAATAAAATTCGTCAAATCGTATGAAATGAACATTACATGGTAATTAATCCATAAGTAAGCTTCGAAATTGTTCAAAGCAAGATCTTCATCATTTTGTGATAAAATTGTGTTAAATTTTTGTTTATTTTTGATAATAAACCAAGACGTGATATGTCATCAACCAAATATACAATATATACAATACAATAAAACTGTTTATTTTTGATTGATTTAACTAATACCTTATTTGCTTTAACAAAAACTGTCAGATAATAAAAATGCGTTATAGTTAAAATAGCGGAAAAGTAGTTTTTGCAGTTTAAGTATAAATATGATAAACACGTTTAACTTCTTACTATTCTTAACATTTGTGATATTATTGATGGTATCTATCGTAGTCCACGCGGTAAACTTTCGAAGCATGCACCATACATTTTGTCCTAAAATCATATTCAGGTGATAGGCATTGACTTGACCGATTGGGAACAAATATGAGCACTGAAATAATCTGGTAGAATTAAGAATGAAGTTCCTATTTAAAATGTATCTCTTTTTCTGAACAGTCGAATGTTCGATTGTGGAATTATTTCCAAAGAATATTCATTCATTTTCAAAAAAGTCCGTTATTCTGTAGCTCTCAATGCATGTCTCACAGGTGAAACACACTAACCGTACGCCAATTGGATGCAACGGTAAACCTTCAAACAAATATACCACAACTGGCAATGATTTCAGGCTGGCTTATAACCACTAAGCTGGCGTGACACTTTGAATTCAGATAGGTTTTTATTGATCAATTGCCATCGAGTCGGTTGTTTGTTTTCGCTTCGCACCTCTCATCCGTGACAATGAGAATACCCGCCGGGTGTTATTTCTCTCACTCACTCACTCTGCATAATGCGTTGCGTTGCGTTGCGTAAGCACGGTATACTTCGTAGATTGCAGACTGATGACTCTCATTTCCAGCCAGACTACTTGAGGAGCATTGTTTGGGAATAACAATTGATCCAGTCCAAGCGAGAATTTCGCCTGAGAGCCACCATTGCGGGCCACGACCATCTTTACCGTAACTTGGGATGAGAAAGGAAGTGTTGATGTGGTACTTACTTAACGGAAGGCCCCGACTCAGTGACACTCCCATAAGTACCACGGATTGGGTAGTGGGTGGGTTGTTAGTCAGGATTCGCTTCAAGCAAGCGATGCGACTGAGAATATACTTTCGTGCATAAGATGTTTGAATAGTTTATTGACTGAAGGATACGTAAATGTTCTAGGCGTTTAAACTCTGGGTAATCGTCTATCGAAATTGTTTCATCGAAAACAACTTGAACTCCGAACAGCCGGCTGTCGGGAGTATTGTCGACAATGTAAAATGGACCGCAAACAATGAGTTTAAAAGTGGTATTGTGGAACATTCATAAATTATGTCACGCAAAGATTACCCAACACTAACTAAGTCTCTGTCATATTACCACGTTATTTTTATCCTTGGTCTAATACGAATCAAATGATTTTAGTTTGTCCTTCATTTTGTAGTAGCACATTAATGCCGCTACTCGCAAAAGTGTTCATGTTCCATGGAATTTCCTATATACATGGCGCAATCGTGCGTAAAACGGCCGATTGCGTCAAAGCACATGACGTGCTTCCCTCCCATTTATGTCACAATTAGTCATATCTCTTCCTCCTAATAGCGTGGCAGAATTTATAAATCGTCCTTAAGCATATTGTGATCCCGTAACTTGAAATTTTCCACCTCGTTCGAGTAAATGCTGCGTTCCTAAACGATATTAATGATGCACGAATCAAACACCCCCCGTTTCCAAATAGTACGTACTTATTCTCAGCTCAGTATAATTAACTGATGAGTTAATGGACTAAAAGTAAACCATTATATATGACCATAAATTTTTTTTTATGTTGAAATGATTGCCGCAAATTGGTAATTGGATTTGAATTGATCTTGCGAATTGTCAATTCTCCACCCCCATACATAATTCAATAGTCATACACTCAGACAAGACCATGCGTATTTCCCACACGCATTAAAGACCCAGTGGATTCGTTACCTAGTTGGTCAAATAAACACTAAACAAACAAATAACTTAGTTTGCTCAGTCTAAAGAAATGTCAGCTCGATTAGCATCAACCGGCGGATACGTGTTCCCTTACAATGCCATCAAATGAAAGTACATTTAAAATTACATACGACAAAATATGTGCAATTCAGAATATAACGAAATGAAGATTGCTTAATTATTTGCATTTAAAAAAAAGACCGGAAAAATTAGTTGCATAACCAAGGTGGTTCATTTTCAAAGATAGCACTGCTGATGAATCACTTTATAAAAATAGGTGATAAGGGACGCGGACGAAAATAGCTGACCACCGCCCACTCACTCACTCTGCATAATATGAATAAAGCCGTTTACCACTTTCCATCGCGTTTGAACTTTCATCGCACGCGTGCTCTCGACGCGGAATGCATGCTTGTCTCGTGTCCTACATTTCGAGTTCCCGCTGCTAGCGTGCATCGTCACAGCTACTGATGCACATTGGTCCGGCGCGGCGGGAGCACTTCTGTGCTATCAAATATTATGGCGATAGCTCTACAAAAGCTGTTGTTTGTATGAGTGAAATACGCGAGGTTCAACTGCATCCCTAATGCATTTTGTATGATAGCAGAAAAAACGGGCAGATTGTTTTTCAAACCCACTGAATTGTGCACACGTGCACAAATCGGTATTCGATCACATCACCTCTGTCCAATCATTGAACTTGTGGAAATTGGAAACTTCTCGGAAACTAGGAACATGCTTATAACGTCAATAACAACGGCAATTCCTTATTTTAGCAGTGAGAATCCTTTACGGGTAATTTAAAATCCCCATTTTAATTGCTAACAGCGATTTCCACGCCGCAATTTCTTTACGCTGTTCACCTTTTATGAGTCATCAAACGAAAGCATTGTTCCGTGTTAGTTATGAATTGCATGAGCTCATTAGGGAGATATGGTTGTCATGGTTTCTCGCTACCTATATATACAATGGATTTGTATGGATCATTTCAAACACAGACAAATCCATTGATAAAAAAAAAACGTCCGTAGTCAGCTGGGCAACATACGTCAGATGACCAATTTGAAACGGTATTTCCAAATTTAGAACAAGTGCACCCTCTACCTTGACCGAATGCCGGTTTGATTTAGGTTTTCCTGCGCAATCTTCAGTGGGTAATAAAGTAAAAATAGCCTTGCTATAATGTGTTAGTGCGCAAATTAGAATATTCGCTTTCACAGTTCATTATTTTGGCAAAATAGACGTACGGTCAAACCGATGTAGTATCTGTGTGTGAAGGGAATGTTGGGTACCTGTTATGGATAGAATTATCCCCACGCTGTTTTCCTTATTTTGGTATTTGGAATATGTGACCTCACTGATGTCGGTTCCATGAGGTCTGGTAGAGAGTGGCAGAGAAGTGGACAGTATATCAAACATTACATATACATTAAATTAAACCTAGTAGAATTATATGTCCCCATTAAAGCAAGTAGTGCTTTACGGATACATAATCGGTATTTACTAGAGGATTTGTCTTTGTCCATATCTCGGAACTATTGCATGTAAACACAATCACTGTGATTGAATCACAAATAGCAGGCCGATTCGGCTGGACTTTGAAATTCCATTCGAGGTTGTAATAATTGTCCAAACTCAATGGCCATCCGATTCCGGAAAGCGTCCTATAATATTAAATTAATTATTATTATTTACTATTCGTTACTAAAGGTTATCCAAGGCTATAAGTTCTACATCGGAGGTCTTTCAAGCGGAGGTATATGCAATTGAGACCTGTGCCAGAAAATGTCTGCTTAGATGCAAATTAAAAGGGCAAAGAGTTGGTCATTGTGTCAGTTTGCGTTAGGCCTTATAGAAAGATTGTACGGATTAGGAGCTCTGGGTTCCTGCAGTCGGTAAATTCTGATAGATCCGACAAGCAAAAGTAAGTTCATTTTGTTTGTCGTAACTAGTTAACTAACGAGCTAACTAACAGAGGAGTAGACTCGTGTTTCACATGTCTTGAGTCAGGCTTTGGATTTGGGCATAGCAACCTTAACCCTCCGGAAGTCGCGTAAATGGCTTAGTGAACGAGCAGCCGCAGCTGCTCTAAGACGATTTCGCAAAATTTTCAGAGCAGCGTGCACTCAGTGCACTAGCGCGACTGTCGGAAGGTTAAAGAAATATTCTATGACTGGGAGCTAGGGATGAAAGTATGATACTCTACCTCTCCGCTCTCAATTATCAAGACTACTTAAGGGGTTACACCACTGTAGAGCACGAAAAATAGACATATTTCGGATATTTTTTTAAGAGGTGAATCGACATTTTGTAAAACGGGATTTATAATAATGCTTCACAACTAGAACAAAAAAAAATTTTAAAGTAATTTTGGCACAAGATGACGGCTGTGAAGCATTTTCCCGTAAACGCATTTTTTTAGAAAGGGGTCCACGGCCGAAAACCTATCTCTCGTAATTTTTAACCTAGAACCTAAAACTAAAGTTTTTTTTCGGTTCCTTATAACAATAGCAAGCGACGATATTTTCCTGTTTTTTGTTATTTTGATTTTTCGCGAGATGGCGCACTTTTAAATGCAAAAACCACTGAAAATGTCAAACAAAAATCCACACAAAATTGTTGATTTAAAAAATTAACTATTAAAAACTTAAATCCTACCTACGTCGCTGGAGAAATCAATGCTGAATATATTCTGGTTGCAGTTGAAAATCGAAATATTGAACTTGCGCCTTTCGCTTTTTTCCCTATTTGCAGAGTGGGCAACTAATGCGCATCTTGTGTACATGTTAGAGAATCAACTTGCGCATCATCTACACCAGTTGCGCTTTAGTTGCACATGTTGAAAATAGGACAAAAACCGAAAGGCGCAAGCTCGCTATTTCGATTTTCAACTGCAACCAGAATATATTCAGCATTGATTTCTCCAGCGACGTAGGTAGGATTTAAGTTTTTAATAGTTAATTTTTTAAATCAACAATTTTGTGTGGATTTTTGTTTGACATTTTCAGTGGTTTTACCGTAAACATTTTAAAGCGATCATCATTTATGCGACATACGTTTCTGGCCACACAGAGAGGGTTTACGAGGAAAATGCGGTGAAAGTTTTTAGTACGCTCGGGGTATATAACTTTCAATACCCCAAAGCACATTTTGGACCAATAAAGAAAAAAAAATTGAAAGACTACAGCGATGTAATCCCTCAATCAGAACTCAAATCAGGAAGACTAGAGGATTTCTCGCCATACGTAAACCTAAACTAAATATAATCACTGACCTATTAAGAGGCCATTGCACAATGGTCCATAATGTAAATTTGATTTTTTTTAGAGCTGTCCCACTGGAGCTGTAGAGCTAAGTTCTCGGAAGGGCTCCCCGTCAGAATCGTGCTCTACAATTGCAGACGACACAGGCAATGGCGACCACTAAAACACTGCTTTAGGACAATTGTAGCGGGCCGTGATTCTCAATGTGATATTCATTGTACGGTACAGGTATGTGCGGGAATAGGGACCTCGCGATCGCGTGTATCATCGCGAAGGGCTCGAGGATTTGTACGTTAACGTGTTCGATCGCGTGTGTGTTTGCATGTCGCGTGTGCTAACGTGTATGTAACTTCGCGTGTATAAATTTTATATTAAAACCGTGTGCCTTTCGCATATTCGCGTGTGTTCTAGAATGATCGCACACGGATCGTGAATCTGATACATTATTTCTCGTATACGGTTCAGATTCTAAAAGAAAGTGGGTTCTTCCATATCACTAGAATTCCCGTTCATGTCGCCGCAGAATGTGTTGCCTTGTGAATATGAGCTTTATTTTTTTATTGGTACAAGTTACTAGAATGGAGGGTAAAGGTTTCCGGACGTAACCGATTGATGATCGCGCGCGTTTGCGGATTCGCGTTTGCAACTTCGTACGTACTAACGTTTACATTATTACCGGAGTGTTAAAAAGTATGCGCGATCGCGAGCATAGGTGTGCGTAGGCGATCGCAAAGGGCTTAAGCCTTCGTATATTGACGTGTTTGTCGCGTGTGCTCGCGTGTATGTGACTTCGCGTGTATAAATTCGATTTTGTAACTCAGTGGCCATTCATATATTCGCGTGTGCTCTTGAATGGCTACGCGGACCATGATTTTGATATTTAGTTTTCGGTATACGGATCACATTCTGACAGGGAGTGAGTTACTCCATATCACTAGAGTTCAAGATCATGTCGCCATGGAACTTGTTGTCTAGTGGATACGAAAGTTATTTTTTCTTAATTTTTCAATTTAATTTTTTTGTTTCTTTTTTGTATTATTTGACATGGACCTAGACTGTTGTAGATTGTAGATTGACGCTTGCAATCGCGTTTGCGAGTTTGAGTGCTGAGACGTTGTGTTTGCGAGATTGTGGACGTATGTTGCTTGGATAATCGCGAGAGGCTCAAACGTTCGTAAGATTACGTGATTTTGTAACATTTTATAAATTTTCGGTGTACGGTTCAGATTCTAGCAGAGAGTGGGTTCCCTTATATAGCTATGGTTCCCGGTCATGTCGTCATGAGACGTGTTATCTAATAGGTATGAGCGTATTTTCTTAATTGGTCCAGCTAATGGTATGGAGCTAAGCTTCTAGGATCGAAGACCGCGTTTGAGAATTTATGAGTGTTAAGACGTTCACTATTACCGAGGCGTAATCATGTTTGCAGGATCGCGAGCATAGGTGTGCGTGGGTGGTCGCGAAGAGCTCAAACGTTTTTTTATGTTAACGTGTTTTTCGCGTGTATACACTCGATTTTGTGACCGTGGTACCATTCACATATTTGCGTGTGGTCCTGAACGATCGCGCGAACTATGAATCTGATACTAAATTTCAGTGTGCGGTTCAGATGCTAGAAGGGAGTGAGTTCTCTCGTATCAACCGTAGTTACCGGTCATGTCGCCATGGAACGTGTTATCTGGTGGATATGAGCGTCATCTTCGACTGACTCAGCTGAAGGTGGCTGTAGAATGGTAGTATAAGAACAGATAAAAGACAATAGATGAGAGATGTAATAGATTAGACAGGTACAAGATACAGCTAAAGTTATGATCATCACATCGTCGCTGTTGTGCTATCTTATGACAAGCGCCATTTTGCACATTTCGAGACAATCGATTTTTAAAGTTTGAGATTGAATATCTCGAAACTTATAAATAGTATAAACAATTGATGCCTCTGTCTATTCTGTGTTAAACACTCAAATATTACGAAGATCAGTTGACTATGTTGCGAGCTTTTAGTATAAATGTAAACAAAAGTCGCTCTCACACGTGTCATAGGTGTGTATTGATGACAAAATTTATATAGCGTGTCATAATCGTGCATGGAAAATTTTCCATAGAAAAAAATCATCAACTATTAACTTTTATTCATATCTTTGGCTTCATTTGGTCTATAAACAATCAGTGAGATGTATTTTGAAGAAAAAAAAATAGTTCAGGGAATCTAACAAAAATAGTTATTTTTAGTTACAGTGTTGCCAAATATGCTATATTTCCAGTTTAAAACTTAAATTGCATTTTTCTCACAATTCATGCATTTTTGTTTTGAAAATGATTATGCCATTGTGTTTCTGAGATAGTTTTACATATAAAAACATCTTATTCATCAAGATAATTTGAGCCAATCCCACTACACAGTCATTTGAAGCAAAAAAATAAAAATTTCTCATCACATTTCTCGTTGTATCGCAGTAACCATGCAGAAAGTCAAAATTCTGTAAACGCCACTTTGTAGAGATTGTTTAGACAAGTAATGTGGCATATCTAACTCAGTTTACCCCAAAATGGCGTTTGTCATAAGATAGCACAACAGCGACGACATGACAAATATACATTAGTACTTCAAACACTACTAATACTTGAATAGCCAACCACCACACGCATCATCCCTAGTAACAATTGAGGTTTTATAATGGTTTTATGGCCACTCATAAAGCTTAGATTGCACTTGTAGCATGCTATAAAACTACAATTGTTACTTGGGATATACTTTCTCAATTATCTATTTCTTTCTTGGTTGATTGTTGGTTGTGAGCTGGTAAAGAGGGAAAAAAGCTCACATCAGCCCTCCCGGCCTCCTCGATACACCACTATGAAGACGTATTGTAATCAACACCTAGAAGCGGGCTTCTTATATGAATCAAATCCTAAGTATTAATGATGATTGGTGGATTATTAACATGAGAATTAATTAACCTCTAGTAGTAGAATTTGGTACAAATAGAAACTAAAAGGAGTGAAGGTCCTTATATTTAGATAACTCTATTGCATCTATTGAGGCTTGATGATGTTTACAATACCGTCAATCCCATCAATCTGCGAGAAGGCTAAATACATGAAAAAACGTTATGAAAACAAAATGGCGGCCACTTGAAGTTAAGTATCGTTCTTTCGCATGATTTTTCCACTTTGGCCAGCTGTAAAAAATCGTTAATGATCAAAAGATTGCAATTTTGTAGGTTGCAGCCCGGAGAATGTTGTATTCTATTAGACGGGCAAAACGCAAAGTTGATTGGTTGAATGGTTCAAAAACGAGAATGCCCACAGATTCCAAAAACACCTTTTGCTAGAGCTTTTGCATTTTGGACACCAACTTGAGTAGTCTAAGTTCACACATTCACAAGTGAAGTAGACGAGAAATGATGAAAAACTACATTTTTGGTTTGCTTTTAGCAGGTCAGGATCGATTTTGATAGCCGTTTGAAGATTTTCTCAATTTTGGCCAAGAAAAAATGGAGATTTACATGAGAAAATGCGAATTTTTACCTTTCAAAACGGTATATCCCTGGATGGGCTCAAATTATATTAAGTTTATAAGTGTTTTTTATGTAAAAATGTCTGAGGAACAAGACGGCATTTGAATTTTCCAAATTAAAATATACGTATTGCAAGCAAAATGAACTTCTAATATTTAACTATGAAAATCGCATAGTTGGCAGTACTGCTGCCAAAAACTAATATTTTCTTCAGACTGCTTTAAATTTTTTTTTAATGACATCTTGGGGTTTGATTCTAGAGTAAATAGAACCGGAGGTATAATCAAAAGAAAAACAAGGGTTTTGGACATTTGTCAAAACGGGGGGGGGGGGGGGGGGGGTGCTTTCATGGCCCGAGGGGTGGTTCAGTTGACACAAAAATTTGGATTTTTATACATTGGCCCTAGGTGCTATATGAAAAATCATTTGTACACCAGTAGTGTTGGCCAAAAAATGATTTTTGGCATTTAATTCCAACTATCGAACTTTGAACAGCTATAACGTTTTGGAGACATTCTAACACCATACATACTTCGGCACAGTTGTTCAGCATATCCTGGGCTATACTTCTATCTATTTAGTTGCATACTGCAGGAAGAATTGTAGTCTGTAGAATTAAAAATGCAAAAAATAGGTTTTGCCATACTAATTTCCATGCAAATTTCAAACGCAATGCGCTACACCGGGTCAAAACCAATCGACCCCAAATTTTGCACAATTATTTGGGACCCCAAATGAAAATAAAAAAAAGTGCTGTGCTGAAAAACGCTCATTTTGCCCCACCCTAATATTTATATTGAATAAAATGGGAGCAAATTGTAAATTGAGTAACACTAGGATGGATATACTTTTTTGCGTCATTTCATTTCATACTACTATATACAATTGCAAAGAATCTCACAAAAAGAAAAATACAAGTATTTCTGTAATGAATTTTATGAGTTAGTCACTAGTGCATTAACAATAAACCATGCAAATCCGGACCTTTGAACAATGTTGTCAAAAATACAAATACCGATTTTACGACGAGGGTGGCTAAATATATTATCTACCTACCCACATCACCTATACACTATACCGAAATCGAATCAGGGAAGTTTTATCGGGTTGATTTTCAGGATATGTTAATTCGTATGTTCACCATGACGGAGTCCAGAAAAACCTAAAAATCTAAATTGTTTTCAAGGTGTGAGAGTTTCGGACTAAGTCATTGTTTGCGGTTTAGAGACGAGTTTCCTATGTTATGGAAACACGACAACGTAATCGCATCACGTCACGTAGAAACCATTTCTTTGTACAGTATACTGCATGATTTTTCCAATGCTGGCAGTTGTTTCTGCTTCCTACGCATGATAAACAATGAACCATAACTCACACATCGTCCATATATTTACCAAAACAAAAACAACCGGCATGCGTCAATGTATAACAAATAGCCGGGAAGCATAAACCGTACACGAGAACAGGGAATGGAGAACAGAACGATACTCACGAAACAGCACCTAATACACCACCGTGTTATTATCTTCAAGCTTGAACTTATGTTTTCCAGGTGAATAATCCGCCGCGGGAAGTACCTATGCATGCCGCACATATTGTTGTTTCCAGAGATAAAGCGCCTAGGATACCTACTTTTTTCCTCCGGTTTACATTTTGCGACGTGCTTGTGAAATGCAAGTCTGTTCGCTATAACTGAACTACCATATTACACAACCACGGCGGCGGCGGCAACTATTCCATTCCGCTGACTCATCGAACAATAGCCTCGCTGTAATAGCATAGTGAGGTTTTCGCGGTGAAGGAAATTTTCACTTTCAACCTAGCCGTGAGACGAAGTTGGAAAAGAAAAGAAAAATTATACTGGTGAAATATAGCTGCGTGTTTTTTTCTGATATGCAAAATACGGACGTGGAAACGGGGTGCAATTTCAGTTGGTGGAGCATTCCTTCCATTCCGAGCGGCATTGCATGGGTGAAAACGATGAATCATACTCACAGCTGCATTCCCAACACAGGAGGCGCACATAAAAATGGCCTGTTCTTGGATATTGAAATTTATCTTGTCACGGCACATAGGGCCAAGAACAATATACAAACAACATGGGAAACCTTTCACAAATTTGATGAAAGCCAAGTATGCATGCAATGGGTATATACATGTATAATCTAGATTGTCGTCGTGGAGAGCAATATTATGTTTATACCTAGCTCCGTAGTCAGCTCAATAAACCGTCCCATAAGTAGAATCATCTGTGATGAAAATCTTTACACACATCTGTTACCTCAACAGAAAATTATTCGTACGAAGAGAGATTAGTTGTATCAGTTTAGGATCCCTCGGGAATTCGGATCTAAGGTTATCTAACAACGAGATACAAAATACATACGGGTCATTCCACGCGAAGTGATCAAAAAAAGATGCAAACTTGAAATCGACCTTCACGGATTTGAACAAAATTTGGAAGAATTGTTCATCCAGGGCCAATATATAAAAACCCAAATTTTTGTATCAATTGAACCACCCCTCGGGTCATGGGAGCACCCCCCGTTTTGGAAAATTGCCAAAACCCTTGATTTTCTTTTGATCATATCTCCGGTTCTATTTACTCTAGAATCAAACCACAAGATGGCTTTTGAAGAAAATTGTTCAAGGAGTCTATAAAAAATATAATTTTTTGCCCACAGTGTTGCCAACTATGCAATTTTTTCAGTTAAATATTAAAAGTTAATTTTTCTCTCAATACGTATATTTTAATTTTGAAAATTTTAATGCCATCGCGTTCCTCAGACATTTTTACAAAAAAACACTTATCGTCCTAATATAATATGAGCGCATCCTGAGATATACCGTTTTGAAGGGAAAAACTCCGATTTTCTCATATAAAAATCCATTTTTATTGGCCAAAATTGAGAAAATCTTCAAACTGTCATAAAAATCGACCCTGATCTGCTAGAAGCAAACCAAATACGTAGTTTTTCATCATTTCTCGTCTACTTCACGAAAAATTATGTTTGAACTCAGAATACTCAAGTTGGTTTTTTAGTGTTGCGCGCTTGCGATTTTATATGGGAAATTGCGGTTTTTTCTCTTCAAAACGGTGTATCTCAGGATGCGCTCATATTATATTGGGATGATGTGTTTTTTATGTAAAAATGTCTGAGGAACGCGATAACATTAAAATTTTCAAAATTAAAATATACGTATTGAGAGAAAAATTAACTTTTAATATTTAACTGAAAAAATTGTATAGTTGGCAACACTGTCGGCAAAAAATAATATTTTTTATAGACTCCTTGAACAATTTTCTTCAAAAGCCATCTTGTGGTTTGATTCTAGAGTAAATACAAACCGGAGATATGGTCAAAAGAAAATCAAGGGTTTTGGCAATTTTCCAAAACGGGGGGTGCTCCCATGACCCGAGGGGTGGTTCAACTGTCACAAAAATTTGGGTTTTTATATATTGGCCCTAGATGAACAATTCCTCTAAATTTTGTTCAAATCCGTGGAGGTCGATTACACGTGCCTTGATCACTTCGCATGGAATGACCCATACACGACTTTCTAATAAACTGTGCAAAAAGAATCAATCAATTCCACAATGTCTAAGCCGTATTATACTTTTAGTAAGCGGGTTGGAGGATAATTGTGGATCGGTAAAAGTGTTCAAGACATGCTGGTATTTATAGTACCAACCCATAAATACAACTGGAAAAAACATTTTATGGGGATGTTTTGGTGTTTATGGGGATGTGGTTTGCTTTGGCTTAATTTATAGAAGATGAAAATTAAGAGATTTCTGAACAAAATTGAAGACGAATAAAATGTTCGATTCGCTGTAAATAAGTGGAATTTGATCGACCACATCACATGTTGTCACCTATCGATATTATCGGTGCATGGTGTTATGTTTTAAAAAGAAATCGAGAGTACTCGGACTAACCATCACTCGACCCATTGCCACTTTGATTAATTGTGTCAGTTTGTCCGGAAACTAGTATTCGAACCTTATAACTAGGGCTCCTAGTACCTGTGTTATCCCTTCTACCACATCTTGAGCACAATTTAGGCCAATGTAGCGGCCTGCTCCTCTCCTCCGTACTCCATGACTACTTCTTCTTGTATATACCACGTCTTCTCTCTCTCACTTGTGCCTTGTTCGCTCATTGGCAACTCAATAATCTCACCAGTAGAAGCGACTCATGCGACTGCCAAATCCAAAATCGGTGTTTGTTCTTTAATAGCTAAAGATTCGGCAAACCGAATACAGACGAGACTTGGGCCACAAAACTAATTATGTCGGCACACAGCGAATAATGTGCAACTAATCCGAACTTAACTTATGAAAAATTCTTAAAAATCATTATGTTCGCCCGTTGTAAATACGTACAAAGCCGTATTAACTATTTTTAACCAAATAGTTAAAACATTCAGTTCAGTGCGATGGGAGCTATTACCATTAATCTTATAAAGTAAGATTCCGTTTTTGGCACGTTCCGTTTTTGGCATGCTCCATTTTTGGCAACAAAAAAGTTCCGTTTTTGGCAACAAATGGGTTCCGTTTTTGGCAACATTATTTTTGTTCATAGTAAATCTTTTGAAAAATGCTCAATAATCATTTTGTTGTAATAATGGATATCGCTTTTGACGTTATTTCTAAACATAGGAGTCATATTTACCATATTTTATGGGGGCGGGCATAGCGAATAAAGTTAAATTTGCTGATTTTTTCTATTGTTTCATTCCATTTCACATATTCTTATATAATTAATGTTCTTGTAACATTTATGATGTCACAAATTGAAAATAAAAGCTTTTAAGGTAAGGTTCCATTTTTGGCATGGTTCCAGTTTTGGCAACTGAAAAAAAATATTGCTGCCAAAAACGAAATCCCACTGTATAAGGGATTATCGTATAGGTTGGGACGCTCTATAGGTTGGGACAGCTCGATATTTTCGTTCCTAGGCAGTGTTACCATCTGTTGTTTTTAGCACATACTAGACTCGGTCGTAGCTCACTTTTTATGCCAAGTTAAAGTTATAGTTCATTCTTGTCACAGCTGCACTGAGCAGTGTCAAAAAAGGGACGAAAAAACTTTTGTGGTGCTGATTTTTGGACCATCTTAAATAGAATCTTTTTCATCGAAATTGCAACGTAAATAATTTTGAAGTGTTAAGAAGTAACTGAAATGTTATTACAGATCCGGGTTTTGCGTTTGCTTCATTGGATTTTTTCTTCGAAAACTAGGTTGGGAAAAACGTGTCGTATAGGTTGGGACACCATGCGTACAAGATTGCGTACAAGTTTTACATGTAAAAACTGAGAGTCAGATTTACTTTGTCAAATGGAAGTAAATAAGTCTTTCAGTTACTTCTTATTCTAAAATGCCAATTAACAAATAAATATAAACCAAAAAATAAATACAATGCATTAATGTTTAAATTGTCTTTAATTATTTAAATTGCTTGAAGTGTCCCAAACTATACGACACAATTTTTTTGGCCATTTTGCCGTCATGCAGAAAATTGATCCTGAGTCTTATTTAAAATTGCAAGTAAACATCTTCCATTCGCTGACATCAAGCCACATAATATATCTACAAAATGGTGTACTACAAGCTAAAAAATATTGTTATGCAAACAAGATATCAGCCTCTAAACAAACCCGTCCCAACCTAGACTACATTTCCTTACCACATTTCTGATCGAGGTTTTGGAATGGGCCTCTGCATTAAAAGATTTGATCAGGAGGAAAAATGCCCCACCAACGAATACCATTGTGTGCTACAGTAAGTCTCCAGCTCTTCTCTTGCGAGTTTACAACAAAACTATTATTAGTAATTAGTAGCATGACAGTTGCATAACTAGTTTTAGGATCCCATCGACACGAAGCAAGCTGCGCAAAACCAGGATAACAAAAGGGATTAGAAACTTATTGAAATTGGTATCAAATTGCTGTCTCCATTACAGATGAACCGTACCCAAGTAACAAATTTAGTTTTATGGTACACTTGAAGATATCTTCAAGATAAGTTTCATAAAACCAAACATAAAACCAATTACTCTACAACACTGCAAGACGACCATAAACCATTCTTAAGATGAAACAGGCCCATACTTAAGAAGGTTCTCAAGAGTATTCTCTAAGGTTTTCTTAAAACTTTTAGGTTTTATCAATACATTTTTATAGTGGTGTTAAAGAGCTGCTTAAAACTAATATAAGACTACCTTAAGTCTTGATAGTTTTATGATTTTCTTCTTCAAGAACACTTCTGGTGAGCTATGAAACTACTTTGCTAGACAGAGGGCTTGGTGTATAGTCGAAAATAATCTGCTTGGGAAAAAATCTATCCATCATGTGACATTCCTTTACCAAAAGGGATACCAATGAAAGTCGATAATATAAGTGACCACCTTTTTAAGCTCATAATTGACAAAAATTGCATGTGATTGCCAGTTTTCCGATGATATGCAATATAAAAGTGCGAAAAATTCAACGCACCGTGAAATAATTTCTAAAATATTAATTTTTATTGGAAATATAAAATCATTTCGAAAATTCAGTAATATATGAAAATGTTCTTAGGGTAATTTCAGGAGAGATGCCGCGTCAGGAGAGATGCCGCACTCTCTATGTCTCGTATATGGGGTCACTTTTATACGGTAATATGATATTGTGAGTTTGTCTTTCGAAGAATTATAACTCTAGAGATGTAAAATAATCCTTTTTAATTACTCACAAAATTTTATTAATAATTTGTGTGTTCAGTTGCATCACGGAGTGCTGAAAATTTTTCAGCACCACATTAAAATTTCGTTTTTTAAAATTGCTCGATTTTTTTTTTGGTAAATCATGTATCGGTTGAATAGCTGGGACCTTTTAGAAGGCATTCTGATCATGAGCACGATCATCCATAATTTTAGAGGAAAATGGCGTCGTGCGGCATTTCTCCCCTACAATTGGGAGAGATGCCGCATCAAAATCGCGGGTGAGATGCCGCACTCAATGGAAGAGGATGCATAGCTAAAATGTATTTTTTTTTCACCCCGGAATGTCATTAAATGATCATTAATATAGTATATCCGCAAACTAACGGACCTAACACAGTGACATATAGGATTATGAGTCTATTTATCTATATATTTAAATGGGCAACATGTATCTAAGTATTAGTTACTTCGGTTTATTCTTTAAAGTTTCAGGCATTAATTTTCGTGAACGCATTGATTTGTAGTGATGTCAATATTGAGATAAAAGCAAAAATTTGAACGAATTGATGCTTTTTCAAAATGAATCTTTCAAGAACAAACCTAAGTTGTATAAATTCATTGGAAGAAACAGCCAAACAGTGCTTTTAAGGAACTGCTACTAACACATAGATATGTATATCGTACAAGCATATAGATAAATAGTGCCCTAAATTAAGCTACTCCAACTTAACCGTTACACAAGGTTGGGAAAGAAAAATATTTTTAAAATATTGAAAAAATGATTCTGGAAATGGTAGAAAAGTGAAGGTGCTAACCGATTTATAGGTGAAATCAAACTTCATGAAACTCAGCTGAAGACACTGAATCACAAAAACATCAATGAGAGCCAAAAAATACTTTTGTTCACCATTTTTCAGTTTGTGACCACGGTGCGGCGTCTCACCCGCACATGCGGCATCTCTCCCGCAATGACCTTTTATTGTAAAATGTTCATGAAAATTTGGTGAATTTTTATTTCATTACAAAACCCATTTCACACTATTTTGGAAACTTGTCGCAATTGGTAAAAATGATTTCATCAATTATTGAATGGTTTACTTTGATGCAGGTCGATTTTTAAAAATGTGCGGCATCTCTCCCCAAATTACCCAAATTGTCATATTTTGGATAAAACGCGTGCATAAACAATTTTCTAGCTCAAAAATGTATTTCGATCAGTGAGAATCAGTTCAGTATATGAAAGAAGGTTATTATTTTAATTCTTATGCTAATTACTACCACTTCGAAGTGATCAAAAATATCCATCCATTTGTCATTGGATTTAACTGAAACTGCCATAAGATCTTATTAAAACTAATTATTCTTGCTTAAGAGTAATAGGAGTTTTTCAAGACCGTAATAAATTCATTTTTATTTACGATACACTTGATGAAGAGTTGTTGGACTTGAATAAAACTAATTGGAATTTTTCAAGACAGAAAGGTTTGATGGAAGATCGTCATAAATCCAGTCCCTTTAATATTAAAAATCTCAATGTCGAAATGAAAATGTCAAAGATTAACTATGGTAATCACAACTCCTTCTAAAAGTTAATGATTTATTTCAACAAGGCATGTTAAATAGAGCTACACGAACAACTAAAGACATATTGCTATATGTACAGCACCTACATATTTGCAAAGTTAAATGATTTATTTATAATCATCGAGTTTTCTGTTTATACGTGATTGAGCTACATTTCACAACTTCTCCGTTGGGATACGTCACATATCTTGTCAGTCGTAATAGTTTGTTTGTTTCTTATAGGACGCTCTTATGCAGGAGTGTTTTTACTTCGTTAAAGCTTTAAGAAGGTTTTATGGTAGCATTCTTAAGATGCATTTAGCTTCAACAAGAATGTCATAAAACTATCTTTAGGTTCCAAGAAGGTTGGAAAACGATGCACAGAGGAGTATTTGACCCAAAAAGCTGGCCAAAAACGAAAACTTCAAATTCGTGCAAAAGGGTCTAATCTAACATGACTGGTTTCCTGGATAGCTACTACACAATGTAGAAGCCTTGTTTGATTTATTTATTTCATTTACAACCAGCATGAGCCGGCAGAGTTGGAATAAAATAAAAGCGATGAATTCTCGTCAAAATAGTCAAGATATTGACTTTGATCTAAGAACCAGTATTATCTATCGGATTGTCCTAAAGTATCTGCCAATTCCATTGGTTTGTGTATTCGAAAATCGAAATTGACCACAATTTTCAATGAATATGACGAGCTGAATATATTGTGCAATATTTCCCAACTATTTTGGTTTTATAAAGTGAAATTTATTGATGTTCTCACCATTACTCTCCTCAAATATCAATATCATTAGATAAATCAGTGTCTGAGTAAGTGAATCAAGAGTAAAATTGTTGCCACTTTGTGTGTAATAGGCATTTTTCAAAACGATGTATTATTCAGTTTCCTACCATTTATTTACGCCATTTTAGAATTGATGGCTTTTTCAATATTTTTAAACAATTAGTCTATTTTCAGAGAATATCTGTGCAAAATTTCAGCGGTTTATTCCAAAGATACAACGTTTTGAACGAAATAGACGGAACACGAATCATGCGCAGCAAAATGGTCTCCTTTGCTCGAAACGACGCGTTCGAGTCATTCGGGCACTGTTACAGAAAGTTGGAATAGCACTTCAAGATGCATAAAAACATAATTACAATATAATTTCATATGAAAACTACTTAGCTTATCTTACTACACTGATTTGCATGCATTGCCGGATCTTATTCGTAGAATAAATTGTATGAATGCTTTTGACCAGCTTTTTGATACGAATACTCATCTGTGCGATGTCTCTTTAGAGCCTCTTACAACTGCTCGTAAGATTATTTACTATTATGAAAAATGTAGTTTTAAGGATATTTCTTCAAGAGTTCTTGAAGCACTCTTAAACCCCGTCAAGCATATAAAACTAAATGTCCTTTCCATAAGCAATGTTAAAACAAGATACACTCAGCAATGCCTTGATAAAACTACCATAAAACTTAAATAAAACCAATTAGAATTTGGATTGTTACGTGGGATAATTTCCAAAATCCAATATTGATTGTAATATTCAATGATAACAATTCCAAGTGAAGTAACTATTTCCAAAGTTACATTAAACAAAACCAGCCATAAAATCATGTTACACTCAGGTTTTTTTTACGCGGGGGATACGAGCCGCGTAAATGAAAACCGCGTAAATTTCAAAATCCGCGTAAATGAAAACCGCGTAAATTTCAAAATCCGCGTAAATTCCAAAATCCGCGTAAATGAAAACCGCGTAAATTTCAAAAACCGCGTAAATGAAAACCGCTTAAATTTCAAAATCCGCGTAAATGAAAACCGCGTAAATTTCAAAATCCGCGTAAAAAAAAACCGCGTAAAAAAATACCGCGCAAAAAAACCGCGTAAAAAACTTGAGTGTATTTATGAGTATATTTACGAGAAAGGCACTAGGTGGATTAGGAGAAGAAAGGATTTTAGCGTGAAAAAAAGTCTTTTTGTGATTTTTTTAGAGCTTTGAGTGAAGCGAATTGAGCAAAACTTTTGTGCATTATAATGTATCATGTCATAAAAATTCTGCAATTTTTTCATGCAAAAATATCGACTCGGTGACAAAGCTTTTTGTAGAACGTCTCTGGAAAAAACACAATTTCAAAAACTACTTAACCGATTTATTTCAAATGTTGCATACACATTCTATGTAAAAAATACGTAATCTACTAGGAAACCTTGTTAAAATACATAAATTTAGCAACAACACATAACACAAACCGTTTATTAGTAAATCATATTAAAAAATGCTTTTCAGCTTAAAAACATTTTTAATGCATATTTTTTTGATTGAATTTCCTAAATTTATTTCGAAATGCACAATTATCGATCATTATGCCAAATCACCCGTGAGTTACGTGGTCTATTCTCCTGATGGAAATAAACAGTTCATCATAACGCTTAACCGGAAAGAGAAACCCCACTTATTGTGAGCCACTAGTGAACGAGAAAATTGATTGAAAGTATGTTACGGCTGGTTATTTTAGTATTCAGTAGCAGAATCAAATCGAAATATTTGATGTGTGCCCGGAAGTAGGATAATCCGAATTAAACAATTCCCCAATCACAAAACCATTCGAAACGGTTCCATCTAGTTAGTCTTGATGTCGGTCCATGAACACTATTCTGCTCCTCGGAGTTCACAAAGCTGGCAGGCACGTGTTAGAAAATCGTACATTAACATATGTATAGTTGTAACCACAGCACATGCAGATCATCATTACCGTAGCGAGGAACGAAGCTTTGCCGTTTATTGCACTCTTGATATTTAATGTTAGCAGTCCTGTTAGTAGGGTAAACGGACATATTTATGAGTATCTATGTTGTATTCACGTGAGCCATATTAAAGATATAGATTAAAGGGTTATATACAAAGTTGAAACTCAAAAAATCGAACTTTTTTTTTTAATATTCTGGAAGTACATACTTTTCCCTCTCCTAGGTTGACGGGTTTGACGGTATCGCAAACATCTTCAAGCATATTTGAGCAGACACCTGCTTTAAGATGGTCATTGCATAACGCCTCGATAGTGGTGCATCGAGGAGACCGAGAGGGCTTATGGGCCTTTTTCATGTTTTGTGTTTTTTCATACTCTGCACCAGCCCAAACTAACAGTCAACTAAGAGCCTGTGCACACTGGCGTAGCCGATTGGCGGGTCGCCGTGGATTGACTTTTTTCTGTGGGCTGTGTTTGCAGATGTTGTTCAACAGCTTAACGGCAGTCTTTGTGAGCACGGCTCGTAGTGGAAGTCATTGTGTGTCGATTTATCGGTCGACCTCGTCAACGTGCACAGGCGCATTAAAAAAATAACAGTAGAACCCTATTAGTTGTGTTTTGTTTTAATAATTGTAGTTTTTGGTACTAGTGTACAATTGTGTGCTAGTCGTGTGTCTATCTGTGTATGTGGGCGTCTGAGTATTTGTGACATATGGACCAGGGAATGGATGCAGAACTGGCTTATATGATGGAATAGTGGGTGATCCTTCTTGGGATTCGTTGGTCACTTTTTACTGGTGTTCAATTCGTGCATTTGATTCGATTTATTCGGATTGGATAAATGAAGGTACCATTAATTTACCGACGCACGTCAATCATACATTCCCGTTCAGCATAGCATGAGAAACTTCTAACGGAATGCAATTGTCGTTAATGGTAAATATATAACATTTTCTGGCATTTAGACGATTCCAAGTAGTTTAATTGCATGGTACATGTGTGTGGTTCAATTAATATTCAATTCGCTAACTGGAAGAACGACCACTTTGTTTTCAACAGATGGAGATGGCTTTTGGTCACGGTTTTAGCCAATATTATTTTATTTGGTCTATCGCCTACGTTTCGAAGGTCTACGCCTTCATCTTCAGGGCAAAACTACAATTAACAACTTGATGACATATAACAATCACAGATTTACAATCAGTACAGAATTACTTACAACGGTTACAATAATATCATAGTCAAGTGATTTTGAACATTGAATCTCAAAACGCAACACGCTACTCTACACTGTAATATTATTAAGTTTGGTTGAAATTAATTTTAAACGGAAATATTTAATTTATCGGAAAGCTTACATAAAGGAACCCCGCGCACATCACTAGCAGACTGAGCAATGAAATGTTTCAATAGAGCAAAAGTATGTGTAATTATCGTCTTGGTACGGAACAGATGGTAGTAGAAACGAAAATTTGACAGATGGGATGAATCCGCAGAGCGAGAGAAACAATGAGAGAAAGAGCAAGTAATGGTTATGCTTAATGCGAGAGAGAATGCAACACACCAGAGTATGCTGCGTTCAAATTATTTGTGTCGGTCCTGAAATTTATCGTCGAACCGTCACTGAAAATATGGCACATTTCTAGAATTTGAAGGGCCGGCAGTCTATTGTCATGATCAAGAATTTTGGTTCTTGACAAATCAAAACTGTGCTCCTTTTCGATCATGTGAACCATTAGCGCCGTCTTTTTGAACTCATCTGCGTTTCCTGTCTCCCGCTCACAGTTTGACGATTTGAAATCGTTGTATCGTTTTATAAGCGAGCGGTGGCCAGCTAGTCGTTGTTTGAGTTGCTGAGTTGTTAAACCAACGTATGAGCTCTCACAATCTGAACACGGAATGCGATAGATCACATTCCGCTTAGATTGTTCTGATGTTGGATCTTTTAATTTTGTGAATAGAGAAGAAATGGTTTTTGTACATTTAAAGCTTAAGGAAACATTTTTGTGGTTTCTTTGAATGATTTTAGAGAGGGCAGGCGTGAGACCATCTACATGGTGGAGCGATCGAAATTCCATTTTTTCGCTCTCGGGGATGCGCTCACTCTCAGCACTCACTTGCTGGTTGATGATTCGGTTTATTAATCTGTTTATCAGGCCGCTGGGGTAATTATTATTGCGTAAATATTCTCGTACCGTCTGCTTCTTTTCGATTTCAGATTTGCAAGTAGACAGCCGAAATACTCTCGCAATGAACCCCATGGCAGTGTTAAGTTAAAACCGTGACCAAAAGCCATCTCCATCTGTTTAATATTCAATAACAGTACTAACTCTACGCTTTATTTCATTTTATTTTATTTATTTTCGGTCTCATGCGTCATATTCCTCTGATGACTTCTCCGAGTTAATTTAACATAAAAGGGCAACATTGCTGTCAACATTGACTATTCGCTGCCATCAGACGTCGCCAGGTTTTAGAAAAATTGAGATGTACTTTCATACTCATTTGAATCAGATAAGTAGGAACGAGCAACAAACTGCAAGTAGAATATTACACATGTCTTATTTTAACATCATGCATATTTGTATTAACATATTATTTACAGAGTTTTAGGCATTTTTCAATGCACGGCTAGCGATCTCCAAAAAAATATAAGAAATCCACTTCAAGATGTTGATTACAATACGCCTCGATAGTGGTGTATCGAGGAGGCCGGGAGGGCTGATATGAGCCTTTTTTCTGTTCTATACCTTTCGTCTATTTACCCTCTCATAGCCGACAAACAACCAGTAACAAATAGATAATTGAGAAAGGGTGTGCTATGTGTGGTGGTAGACTATTCACGTATTGGTAGAGTTTGAAGTACTAATGTATGTCTTTCATGTGATGATCATGAATTCAGCTATATCCTGTACCTATCTAATCTATTACGTCTCTCATATGTTTCCCTTTATTTCTTCTTTTCGAGTCCTATACTGCCATTCTACACCCGCCTTCAGCTGGGTCAGCAAAGATGGTGGTAATGAACGTCTTAACACTCACACATTCTCAAACGCGGTCTCAAGCGGGAACCTACAAAAATGCCCTCGTGCACGCGATTACGAATCGATCACGTCCGGAAGTCTATCCTTGATCCTAGAAGCCTAGGTCCATGCCTTCAGCTGGACCAATTCAGAAAATACGCTCATACCTATTAGACAACACGTCTCATGGCGACATGACCGGGAACCCTATCGATATAGACGACCCCACTCTGCCAGAATTCTAACCGCGCGCCGAAAATTTAATATCAGACTCACGGTTCGCGCGACCATTCAAGAACACACGTTATAAAATCACGTTAGCGCACAAACGTTAGAGCCCCTCGCGATTTTCCACGCCCACGAACTCGCAAACATGATTACACCCCGGTGATAAGGTGAAAATCTCAGCACTCATAAACTTACCAACGCGATCTCAAGCGTCAACCTACAAACTCCCGCGCTCGCGCCATCATGAATCGGGATCGTCCGGAAGTCTCTATCCTCGGTACCAACAATATAGGTCCTTGTTAATAAAAAAAATAATAAAACTGAAAAGTAACTCCCATATCCACTAGACAAAACGTTCCATGGCGACATGACCGGAAACTCTAGTGATATGGGGTAACTCTCTCCCTGTCAGAATGTGATCCGTACACCGAAAACTAAAGATCAGAATGACGGTCCGCGAATATATGAATGGCCGCAGGGTTTCAAAATCGAATTTATACATGCGAAGTCACATACACGCGAGCACACGCGACAAACACGTCAACATACGAACGCTTAAGCCCTTCGCGATCATCTACGTACACCTATGCCCGCGATCGCGTAAACTTGATAACACTCCGGCAATTGTGTAAACGTTTTAGTACTTACGAAGTTACAAACGCGGTCTCAAACGCGAACCCGCAAACGCGCGCGATCATGAATCGGTCACGTTTGGAAATCTTTAGCCTTCATTCTAGCAATTTAGGTCCATACATTCAGTTGGACCAATAAAAAAAATAAAGCTCATATCCACTAGACTACGCGTTCTACGGCGACATGATTGGGAGCTCTAATGATATGGAAGAACCTACTTTCTTCTGGAATCTGAACCGCACACAAAAAAAAAATTAAGTATCAGATTCACGGCCCGCGCGCGATCATTCTAGAACACACGCGAATGTGTGAAAGGCACACGGTTATGAAATAGAATTTATACACGCGAAGTTACATACACGTTAGCACACGAGACATACAAACGCACACGCGATCGAGCACGTTAACGTACAAATGTTCGCGATGATACACGCGATCGCGAGTCCCTGCGCCCGCACATACCTGAACCGTACAATGAATATCACATTCAGAATCACGGCCCGCTACAATTGGCCTAATGCAGTGTTTTATTGGGCGACATTGCCTGTCTCGTCTGTAGTATGTGATTCTGACGGGGAGCCCTTCCGAGAACCTAGCTCTACAGCTCCAGTAGGACAACTCCCGAAAAAAAAATATTCTGGAAGTACATACTTTTGAAAATATCTGTGCGAAAATTCATCCACTAGATTTTAAATTACAGCCGTGCCCTGTTTTCACCGAATTAACACTGCCGTAAAATCGATATAGAAAGATAAAAAACCCACTTTGGATACAATTTACAAAACATTTTCCCGAGATCAGATCACAGGATCTGGATTTGGTACGGAAACCATTTCAACCGACAGGGAAAAATACAACAATAATGTGTCTCAAATGGTTTGATAGAGAACAACAATGCGTTTACTGGATCAGTGATCGAAGCTGCGTCCCGATATTGCCAATCAAAAGCACTAAAAATCTAAATAAAATCTAAATCGGGTCATCACTGTATTTTACTAAATTTTTTTCATCATGCTAGACACGTACAATAATATTAGCGTACGAGTACAGTAATATTAGCGTATGCCCTAGCTTATGTCGTTACCGTATGGCGCTGTATTCAAACACCTAAAACGTAATTTGGCGTTTTGTATTGCAAAGTCCCGTTTGCCATTTGGAGATTATTTAAGCAATTGCTATATTTTAAGAAACGACCACCAAGATTATCATTACACGGATGCAAAGATAGATGATATTGAATCTGCATGATCCCGACTATATATTTGTGTATATGTCACAAATCGGGTTTATTTTGTTAGGAAAGCAAAGAAGTAATTTCAAGTAAGTCTCAAAAAACACATATATAGTTCAAGTACTTACTTCAAATTAAGTAGCTTATTCACTTCTTTAAATATTTTTATCTTGAAGATAAAATTAGGAAGTGAAAACTTGTACTTTGTTCGTCCAACATGTGATATTGAACGCGGGTCTTTCCACATGCATTAAAATATCCTTCTCAAAAAATTGACGTTTTCGCAGAATAGTTTGAGAAAAGTATGTTATTAACTAACTGAAGCGTTTATCTTTTAGATAAATCGCAAAAGTTCCATTGTTATTCCAGCTATGAGCTTCTCGCAACTACACTCAAAAATCGATATGACCAACACATGTCAGCTAGCCTTAGCAAACCACAAGCAGAAGTAATGTACATAAAAAACCAGAAGGCAGTAATTGATCATATAGTTCCGGAGCGATTTATATAAAGAAATTCGAATACTAATTAAATTTCGAACTATCCCATTTAAACGCTCAGCGTCTAACTCGTGTACAGTGCAAAATTACCATACACCCACTTTCAAATTCAACCAAATTTCCGGCCATCGTCACTGGTTAGGCCAAACGACAGTGTCCCCCAAAGTTGCTAATTTTACCTTCATTATTTCCACCAGCGTACATGTTATTTTTTTTAAATATCGTGCTTAGCGTGAAGGGCAATGGAAAACTATTCGTCTTGTGCATTTAACGTAAATCATTCGGGTGGCAAACGTTCGTCAACGATCCGACTGCGACAGACGACGGTGATGAAAACAATATCCATTCTTTCGCTTTTTGCTTTGGAGTCTCCATCGGCGACCCTTGTAGGTCTGTTAGCGAGGGAAACAAAAGCGCAAGAAAATTTCATTCAAATTTTAACCACCCAGCCAGTTGCTTGCAATTTCATTCAGAAGCTTGCTAACTTAGGTAATTATTTTCAATTATATGGTGAAAAAGCCGGATGGAACCTCCAGTTGGTTGGTTCTGGTTCAACCGTTGTACGTTTAGGCATGACACGTTCCAAACACACGAACCGAAACTGCTAAAGCCGCTAGTCGTGAAAAGTCGCTTGATTCCGAAACACAGAGAGTAAGAATAAAATTTTCGTTGGGCAAACTTTCTAGCTGCTCTTGAAAGGTACATGACACTCTGCTAGAGTGTAGGAATAGACACAGATCATGAAATACAACTTTTCAATGAAAAAACTAATTCGCCTCTTTGACGATTGCCACAATGATCATGGAGCTTTAAATGGCAAAATGAAGATGAATAAATTCATGATCAGTAGATACTGCTACTATATTCGCAACTGGCTAACTTACTCTGTATATCAAACAATAGTTTTTTGTACATAGCAACACCAGATATTTTGTTAAAATAAATTACATTTTGTCCCACTGTGTACAGACGAATGAGGAAGGCAGTAGCTAAAAGCTTGATAAATATCTATACAAGAAGTCACGGTTGGTGTGGTAAGGTTCCGTAGCATTGTTTCTCGAAGCGTACGTTCCTGTGCACAATTGAAAAAGAACTTCAAATGTCTCTGTGAAAGTGGTATAGAATCCTAAAAACCTGCAAATCATTATTTTGATAACCACACTAACATAAGTCTATGCGTCCGAATACAAATGATTTCACTGGCCAGCTCATCAACTAAACAATACAGTCTGGGAAATTCCCTTGTTTAAATGATCCTAGACCGAAAGAGATTTTAATCAATCATCACCGAGACACATGTTTGCAATTTATTATACCGAACACGTGTATGTCCGCAAAACAACTGCACTGATTTATTGACACTAATGAAACAAAATGATGAAGTTCTTGTATCTTGTATCTATAGGTATCTTGTTATTGATTTTATATAGAACAACGTTTATAGCTAAATAGATGATACTAAGTTCTTTTGCCCTACAGTCTTCACGATCGACGTCAAGATGGTTCAATCATGAACAATTATATGTTACACAGACACACTGAGCTTGTTGTTTTGTACTTTATACGATGGGCTTAAGCTTCCTGTGGCGGCTTGAATTGATGCGGAAAATGCTGGCGCTATGCCAACATAGAACGTTTTCGTCGATGAGGACAACGCACTGTGGTTCGTTTCAATGCAGGGACTGGCCAAAATCGGAAAAGTTATTGAAACTCTCTGGAAATTTTAGCGAATGAGAAATTTCGGAGCGCTGAGTTCGAAATAAAACGGTAATTTAAATACTCGATGGCCGCTTGTGAGTCCAAATGTATTTTTAATTTACTAAAAAATGCATTTTTCAACGCATACACAGAATTAACAGATGTAAATTTGAATGTAAAAGTTGTCTGTGGTAATTTAATACGATTTCAACTAATTGTTGAGTAGGGGAACATGGGGAGACTTGACCAAGCGCAGAATTCTATTATCGGCTATGACATATTCTATTAAGTTCTTAAAAAAATTTCAAAAATATTTTTATGCTTGTTTCGACCCGTTAAGGTAATTTCAAAAGTTTGGAATGATAAATCCTTTCGTTATAGAAAATATGCCGTAATTAATAAATTTGAGTTAAATGATGTAATTTTTTTTATCAAACTTTGTATGGACATATCTACTCGACTAATAATTACTTTTAAAGTACTTATATCATATTTTATTCCTTATGAAGTAGTGAAACGATTTTACATTAATCGGAACATTGGAATAGTTATTATTAAAATTTGAACGACATTGAACGTAAGAACCCATGTTTGGGAGACTTGAACAAGATTTTATGGGGAGACTTGACCAAGTGGCAATAAGCTGAAGAAAAATAAAAAATTTCTGATATTTACTATGCTATAGTATCTACTACATCGCGTCACACAAAAATCCCGCCTAAAACATCAGTCTATGTCTTTTAGTGTTAGTAATCAAAGTTAGCAGGAAAATTGTTAAGTTCGTAACGTGCAAACATGCAATATAGGCAGCAGTACAGATAATCTTTAGGAAACACATTTAAAAAATTTAAATTTATGAAACGCAACCCTATATTTTTTACTGCTACCTAAGGATCTCGAAATACGAAAAAAAGGATTACAGTATGTTTTAAGTCTTTATTTTTTGTCCTGATAGTTCAAGATTCTCTTGGTCAAGTCTCCCCAGGCCTCGGTCAAGTCTCCCCGCAGTGGAGATCGTTCACAGAAAAACTTTTATAGCTTTTGCAAAAATAAATTAAAAATTCAGCAGAAAATCGTGAACAGGCACAATATCTTTGCACATCATATCTCAATGAGTTTTGAAGGATTGAAAAATTTTTTAGAGAGTTATGCAGGTTTAACGAAAAACCTGGTCAAGTCTCCCCATGTTCCCCTAATGCATGATTAGAGTGTAAAGGTCAACTGTTGAACCTTTACTCCCCGATTAACAAAGGATAAGTTTTCTTATTCATATGCTGATGTGATCTCTGCTATGGCAGTAAGGAGGCGTCCGGAATTTTCGCTAAAAGTGAATTTTGACAGTTGGCTTTCCGAGCTATCTTATGTACCACATTTATAAAAGTTGTCTTTTATTAATAGTCATATTTCCTTTTGCATCAGTGTAATTGGTAAGGTAGCTTTTTCGGCGAATTCGTGCCTGTGGATCACAATTTTAACCCTCAAAAAACGGGCCCGGCGACTAATAATTTTTAGTAACAAAAAATTTTATATGCTGTCAGGGCTTGTACATGGAAATTTCATCAACTGACATTAAAACACTAAAACACACACTGGCTTCACAGGTTCGTATATAGTCTTTACATATGCAAAAACGTAAGGTACGCTGTGCATTTCAACGTCAACTGTACTTAATATGATGCAATTTTATTTCTTAGAATGCATATTTGTGTGCAGAAAGTAGTTTTGATGAAAACATTTCATTTTTTTACAGATATTTTCCAAGTTTTGACAGATTTGTATTAAAATAGTTTAAGTGTCGTTTGACTGCGTCATATATTTTTTCTCGAGGGTCGAACAGTGCACGAATGTCACGAATATCAAGGTTGTGATAAGTGATTGGTTCAAACATAACCTCACATTTTTGCCTTAATAAAATAAGGATGTGGAAATTTTCATAAGAAATTTCACATAAAAAATAATCGCTAATTTTTGTTGTTAAAATAGGACTTTTTTGCATAACGTTTTGTTACATATTATTGAAGGAAGCTTTCAATTCGTAACATGTAGTATAATAATGTAATATAACGGGTGTTTAATAAAAATGGGAATTTTTTCAGTCATGTATTAAAAAATGAAAAATAAATTTCAACGAGTTCAGTATTTTTTATTAATGTTTTTCTTCAAAAAAAACGTCATTGAATATTGCAGAAGGGACCCTGGTCAGCCGTAGGACGCAACTTAGTCGCTATGCTCTCACAAGAGCGCTGGACGGCAATGCGGTCCATCTTCCGGATACAACTCCGGATCCTGGTGGTCAACCGCTTCGTATTCTTGCCTCGCCAATTTTTGTACACTAGGGCACTGAGGAAGCCGAAAAAATCAATGGGACGGCACTGGGGCAAGTTGGTCAGATTCCTTTCTTTCGGCACGTATTTCTGCTCAAGATACTCCAGCGTCTTCTTGGCGTAATGGGATATGGCCTTGTCCAGCCAGCAGACGTACTTTCCATCCGCATGATGCTCCTTTAAAAGCGACAGAAGAATTTTCTCAAGACACTCCTTCTGGTACACTTGTTGATTGATGGCCAGACCACTCGGCTTAAACCACGGCTTTGAAATCCCTCTGTCCGATGACTTTTTTCAAATGTATGCTCAAACTTATATTTTATTTCGAGGGGTGTGGCCGACTTGACGCTGGAATAGTAGCTGTCATTTCCTGGAATGTGGATCTTTGAGAGCGGAAAGTAACTTTCGTCGTCCTGGACGAACGACGTCCCGCGTTAGTTCTTCGTCATCCACTGGACCTGCGATTTCACGATCGCTATCTGCTCGTCCGTGTACTTGGGGGACCGTGTCTTCTTCCGACAAATGATGTCTTCCATTCTGAGGGTTCGGTGAATCAAGGTATGGGAGCAGTGATATTTCCGGCCGGCGTCACGCAAACTCGATCCGTTCTTGTTGTCGAACAGCTTTTTCAACGCTTCCTTCTTCTTATTCGTTATTATCTTTGCCGGACGGCCACTACTGGTCTTCCGCTCTACGCTCAGGGATGCCAGAATTCCGTACACTGTACTCACGGGCACGTTTTCGTCTCGAAAGTGGTCTACCGTAAACTTTTTTCCACGATGACCATGCGTTTCGTAAGACCGTACAATACACTCGCGGAGTTCTTGCTGTTTCGGCACCATCTTCGATTGAACTGACAGCACCCGAGCGAAAAGAAACATTTCTAGGGAGTCCAGAGAGCCATTCTCTTGGAGAGAAAAAATTACGCTCTTTACTTTAATTACAGAAAAATATTGAAATCATTCTCATTTTTTATTGAACACCCGTTATCAGAACTTGAAGCACTTTTTATTTGCACCTGATCGTCTTTACGGTAACTTTTGTCAAAATCGCAAAACATAATAATGGAAAGTACTTTTACCACAAAATAGAGTAAATAGACGTTTCTCAAGGATACAGTTTATCATTTTTAGTCTTGGGGTTAGAAAAAGGCTTCGTTGGTGCTACATGTTTCCCTTAAGTTTTTTTTCAGTTTAGTCTACATTATTCAAATACTTCAAATAGAAAAATCATTCAAACTGTCGAAAGGCTTGTAGTTATAAATAAATTGGATTTTTCATACGTTTCTTGTAAGAGGGGATTAAATTTTACCGAGCCTTAGAGGCCCGGTTTGCCCCTTCAAGGGTTAAGTAATATTGTCAATAGAGCTGGCAATTCCCTGCACTTTTCAATTTCCCGGGATTCGGGAAATAAATAAGTCATTCTCAGGCAAATTCTAGGATCCTGGGAATGCAGCAGAAAATTAAAAAAATCGAATTTTTGAAAACAAAAATTTTTAATGGAAAAGTTAACAAAACTGATTCATAGCATATATTTTTGCTAAAAGAGTTCTCAGAAGATGTCCGTTTGGTGAACTACAGATCATTGGATATTTTGATAACTTGTTACTCAGTTTATACAACGTCAACTTATGTTGGATGATTCCTTGGTTACATAATCTAATTTTGCCCGAAAATGAAATTCATGGCGAAGCATTTCGATGGTATTTGGTCAAGTTAATGCAAAGAATTTTTGTAGGTCGTCTTGCTTCATGAATAAAATTATTCAGCTGTTCCAGATCGATCGAAATCGTTTCCGTTATAGTAGGACCAGTACATCTCCAAATTAAGATTAATTCAAAATTAACCGGATAATCCATAAACTGTTTAGTAAAAGTGATGTCCAAAAATACTGCACTTACGAAAGCGAGTGCATTCGATAATTTCAATATCACCGCATACCTAAATGAAGCCTTAGTACATTGATATTACATTTTTGATTTTATACACATTGCTCAAAATGTGTACAGGCACACTGTTTTAGTCATAGTTGTTGTATGCCACTATATCTAAATCCGAATGTGGCGACGATATTCCCAACCCTTCCCGTATTATCCTTCTGATAGATCAGATAAAAAAATCTAAAAACATTGAGTTCGAAAAACATTAACTTTGCACAAGAAATCAAAACTATAATTTTTGATTGTGGAAGCATTGCAGTAGTTATCTATTTAACACGTGGATGTATTCATGTAGGATTTAATTTATATATATATATATATATATATATATATATATATATATATATATATATATATATATATATATATATATATATATATATATATATATATATATATATATATATATATATATATATATATATATATATATATATATATATATATATATATATATATATATATATATATATATATATATATATATATATATATATATATATATATATATATATATATATATATATATATATATATATATATATATATATATATATATATATATATATATATATATATATATATATATATATATATATATATATATATAGGCAAACTCGGATGTACGTGACATTATTGTGACTGGTTGTTGAATAAACAGTAATGCTATCACCTTCCACCTCCAGGGATAAACTGTTTACAACTATGGAGTATGTGTTAGATTGTGTACACACATATACTTGTGTATCTATTAGCACCAAACTTTCTTGTTATAAATATTAGCACAAATAGTGTTATTTAACAAAAGCGTATACAATGTATACTATACATATTGAATAGGTAAATGAAAATACAATGAAGACCCGATTTTATCATCCCCCGATGTTGTCTACCCCCGATTTGATGAGCTTTTTGACCCGATTTTGTCAGCCTCATATGAAAATTGATAGTAGGTAGCTTGATAGGCTTTAGCAGGCGAACCAAGTTGAATTCGAGTAAATCCTTTCTTGAGCATATTGTTCTTATCTTAGAGATCCGAAATATGCAAAAACAAAAATAATTTTTTTTTTAGATTTTGCGCTGTCAGGCCCACTTAAGTCAAATTTAAACTAAATAATCAGAATGGAGGCTATATCTAGGGACCAAAGAAGAATATTTTAAGAGCTTCGATTTATTAAAAAGAAAGGAAAATAGATGCCCGATTTTGTCCCCGTTCTATCAGCCTAAAATTCGCCAAGGTTCATTATTTTCTCATTTTTCTATGTTGAAATAATGAAAATTGACGGTACACCGAAATTATGTTTTTTCATTGCTATTTTTAGGACTATATAAAAATAGCTAAGTTTTGACCAAAACATATTTGTTTACAATAAAAACGGTATTTTTATGCTTAAACATCTCATCTGATGAAACCAAAATTAATCCATTTTTTGGAGAAATCCACGTCATGTCTGTAACTTATTTTTATTTGCTAAACCCATCATTGGCGTCTAGCTATAAAAGTAGGAAAACTCTTTTTAAAAAAAAACTAGATCAATCCGTTCATCAATTGCAAAGTCATTAATAATAAAATGTTTCAGGGCAATGGTCGACAACTTTATTCATTTTGACATTCATTGATATATTAGACATTGACACTTCAAATATTTGCCGAGACTTTTGGAAACTAGATTATCGTTCGGACTAGAAAAAATGTATAACCCTATATGTCAGGTTTAGAGTCGAACCTAGGTGAGCTGCGTACCAGACAATCGCCTTACCAACTACGCTCTGCCCGCTCCACAAATGATCTATACAAAAATTATTCATTAAAAGCCATGTCCATAGCGAAAAAATCCAAATTCTTTGGATATATTTCAAATTTCGAATTCATATATTATCTTGAAGAACGCTTTAATGTTTGAAGTGTGACCGCCTTTGAACCACTGTGCTCGATTGAAAAAATCGGGCTCAAGATGCAACCAGTCGGGGTGGAGACGTATACTCGTATTCTAGTATTTTCGGTTGGTAAGTATAGGTCATGTGAGGACGCTCTGTGCATTAGCAAAGATCAAACGAACTATAGGAGGGTGTCCCCGATTGAGAAACACGTTTTAATTGTATCGTTCTAAATGATTGTGTTGGGTGATGAATGCAAGGTTCAATGTAGAATGCAGCTAGTGGTTAAGGAAGTTCGACTTCGATGCAACAATGTGACACAAAGTCATAACATTTCATTTCGAGTGTAAGATTATACATATTTTACATTTGATTACATCTTCCTTTGAGCAGTTGTACGACAGTACAGAGGATATCTTCTCATAGACGACGAAACCTATATTAAGATGAATTTCAGACAGGTTTCCGGAAAATAAGTTTTATCTGGTCAAAGCACGGGGCGATGCATTAACCACGCCGAATTTTCGATGTGGATATGCAAGATCAATTTTTTTCTCTCGCCTTTTATCTAGAATAACTTTCAATATGTACTGCCTGTTGCGAGACGAAACTATCACCGCTGAAACACATGTGTTTTCCAACAAATCTTTACCAGAACATTCCAAATCCGACCACTAGAGGCGCTGCTACAGAATAAATAAAGCGTTCGAATTCTAAATGAGACAGACACTATTGAACATTAGGAAAACCACTGAACCAAAATCTGCATTATTGCAATAATTTTGAACTCAACGAAACTGACTTGAAGTTGTACAGAAAAAATTTAAATGATTCTAATTAGCGAGCACAGCACTGTTAGAGATCTTTTTGTGGTCCCAAATGTCCGAGCAAATTATGGAAGCGATTGATTACTAGGAAAATGTACTTTATTGCATCTTTACTCATACGCTATTCCACTGGGTTGACAACTTTGCCGAAAACTGTAACTAGTTAGAATTTTTTTATAGAAATGAAATTACAATTTAAATATATAAGTGTCAAATTAATCACAGAAATTTATTTATTCTGTCAACACTGCAAATGTACCACCAACACCTACGCTTCATTCCTACATATCTCAGGACCTGTTCATCGCAGAAACTTATAATCTTCGAAAGAAGATTTTAGAATAATTTTTTAATTACATAAAGGTAGATAGGAAGTCAAAAATACCGATTCAATTCACCTAACAGCGAGATTGAACTATTCCGATACTATTCATTGTATGTATAATTTGTATTATCGTTTGTTCAATCAATTGCCATGGTACAGGTCTTATAAATAATTCGTTTTTTGTTCGAAATCAAATTGGGAAACATTCCTAGTATCAGTAGAAGCATTGTATTAACCTTGTAATGGCTAAAAATACCCTGAATCATTTTGCGAAAGGAAAATTTTATGCGGTTAAAATAGCCTACCAACTTATTATTAAAAAGGAACCTAAAACATTTCAGAATAATAATTCTAAGGCAAGCTATAAATATTTACACTGGCACAGAAAACCTGATTAAGATTCTAACAAACGGCGGCTTATTTACGTGTCATGTATCGATCATCAGCCAACGCAATAAAAGTGAGAAAAATGATATCAGAATGGTTCAACCTCACTATTAGGTGAAAGAAACTGGTTTTTACGATTTCGACAACTAAGCTCGTGTGATTCAGAAAATCATTCTGAAAAATTCTGTCGAAGACACCAAGCCTTTGTGATGGAGGTATTCTGAGATATTTAGAATTGAAACGTAGGTGTTTCTGGTACATTTGCAGTGTTGACAGAATAACTAAATTTCTGCTATTAATTTAACCCTTCTAAAAATCGGAATACCATTTTTATGAAAAAAAAAATTCTAGCTCGTTACGAATTTCAGCAAAATTTTTAACATTCTGTACAACCTTTTTATAAGGTTAGTTTTCCTGTTTGAATAAATTGCGATTTGAAATTGCCGAAAAATTGTATATGAAATTGCATACTAATTTTCATACAATCTTTAAACGCAATGCTCAAATCCGGGAGCAACCAATCGCCCCCAAAATTTACACAACCATTTAAGACTACAAAAAGAACTCAAAAAGTACTATGCAATATCCTCCCTAAGGAGGAAAAATTGGGTAAACACTAATTTTTCTCCCTAGTGGGAAAATATTCGGTGAAATCACTCTTTGTACGTAAAGGGCCAGGGATATCACGTTAAACCAGTCGTTCGATTGAAATACAATGCGTGTTTCCGTTTTAGGGATTGAGCGTTAAGCCGATGCTAATCTATTCCGACAAGGTTTCTGATGAGACAAAATCGAAACGCACCTATGACTTTGTGTGAAGTCAAAAAGAGCTATGCTGGAAAACGGCATATGTCTAGCCATTCTAGTGTACAGTCGAGCATACTAATAAAGGAACGAAACAACTCATTGAGTACGAATTCTGAAGAGTAACACGAGGTGCAAGCTTCATCGTAACATTTTCTCACGATAACATTTTTTTTGTGTTGTTACGTTTAGAATAGACCGCTTCCTTGCTAATCTTCAAAGTTTTATTTTCCTGCTTATTGCATCCGTGTCCCCTAGGGTGCTGAAAGATGTGAGCGAATGGAACGGATGACATGCTGATCTCACTTCACCTCTTACATGACAACACCCCTAACTACGATTGTTTCTATTCATAAATATCTGTAAACGAAGCTACAAAAAAACCTTTAGAATAAACTTCCTCATGTTGCTTCATTTTATATTTTCATTTTCGTATCATGAAACAAGAATAAGTTACGAATTGCTAATTTGGACCTGCCAGAATATTGCCTTCAAACATGACATACATGAGGCTTACAGGAGGATATTGTTGGACTGTCGAACAAGTTGCCGTGCAAAAATTTAAAAAAAATCAGCTGCTGTGCGAAATCAATGTGTCTCACTGTTGCCATGTCAGTAGGATATCCGTGCCAAACGGATACTCACACCAAGTTGATAGAGTCCAAGTCAAGGCAAAGCTACCGGTGCAGTGTCAAAACATAAATGCGACGGACCGGGACCTTGCCTTGCACACACACAGTTTTCTCCTCTGAAGCTGATCTGTTCGCCTGGTATCTCGAAGCCGGCATCAAAAGATGCCGACAGCAGGACCAATTTTCCTCCCTGAACATCACTTGTTTGGTTGGGTAGGTTTTCGATTCATTTAATGCGATAATAATTGTTACGCTTAAAGCCGAAGGGCGTGCTTGTACCGGCAATTTGGGTCGATTCTCAGACGAGATATAAGAACGGAACATAGACTAGATTTGTTGTCAGCATTTTGACGGAAGACAGAGACACGTCATAGCGGTGAGAGGTGAATTAATGGACTCACATGACAATATATAACATTACTGTTATTATGTAATACGATGGAAAGAATATTTATGACAGAAATAAAACAAACCTTGATTGATTTGGATAAGATCGACGAGTTAACTTACCTGAAAATAGAAGATAGAAAAAAATTAGCAAGCAAGTTATAACTTTCGGTAAAGAGTAGCTACGTTTGTTCCATAAGGGGTGTTTATCCCATGTTTATCATATTATATTTCGTCACTGAAGTGTTGTGAAAATGACGTGTTGGTTTAAACTGAGTTAAATATGCGAAGTTACCCGATTCCAAAATCACTATAATGTAGTATTTCCACGATTACGAAATTATGCTTGATTATTGATGTAATATTGATTGAGCAAAATTCCAGATAGCCTGTCTTCTATCGAATAAAGCTTAAAGTAATAAAGTTTATAACATTTTCATGTGATGTAAGTGATGCTTACTTTATTTCCCTAGGGTAATTAGAAAATGACCAACGGAAAACAGACTGCTAAAAAGTGATCGAATCGGAAAGAAAGAAATACCACAAAAATTCACCTTTTTATTGAACACACTAAAAAAACTATGCCCTCGAACAGGAATCGAACCTGCGTTCTTCAAGTCTCTAGCGTTAACCACGTCACCCTAGAGGAACTGTGAAGATTGTCACCTGTTTCGCAATCACGACACAGCCCAAATAGTATGCCATACTTATCAGCTATTTTCATGTCTCGGAAACAAATGCTTTTTTTTTGCTCATAGGGTTAACTGGTATGCCAAATGATTGAATGCATTTCTATTTGAGATTTTCACTACTTTTGGAAAGTATTTGAAAAAGTTTGAAAGTATTTGAAAGTAAAATTGAATGATGGATTATGAAACAAGAGCATTTTTTCGTGGAGATTTCTTCTCTTTAAACCGATTACGAGCAAACAATTTCTCCATTTTATATGTTCTGAAGACATTCAATTAGCAAAGGATTAAAAGATGCAAAAGGATTATTTTAGTTTTTTTTTTCGACTAATATGTAGTCACATTTTCCTTTTTACTTTTTAGCGACATTCAATTAGTTAGGGATTACTGGGGGAAAGTTATGAAAGTTTAGAACCATAGTACTCAAGGCTTAAAATCTTGCACACTAATCTTTTGTCTTCTACTGGCAGGAGTCCAGCTTAGGCAGCATTACTACGAATCGCTCAAGTCTACCAGCATGTCTCACGGTAAAGACAGACTTGTCCCTCTGTACCATGAGAACCGACATTTAGTTCCATAGTATTCAAGTATAGCAAAGGTTTGAAAAAGAAAATATATAAAGGTAGTTTAAAGCATCAGTTCGGCGAACTGAGTCGATTGACAAAATAAACTAAAGTCGGAATGGTTTCCATTATAAAATACGAAAAATGTGTGATAGCAACGCGTTTCTCCTAGGTACGATTACGTATCCCATGCATAGAGTAAGCGCAAGCAAGTTTATTCATTGATTCGATCTTTTATTTTCTTCGTTGGACATTACTGAAAACTTCAAAAAAAATTAAATTAACGATGAAAAACGCTAATTTTAAGAGATTTTCAAAAGATGCAAACTCATCTCGCAGCACCACCACGTATGCAATGATCAACCAAATAAGTCCACTTTGCGCTTAATGATAGCAGAAACCGGACTATACTTTCACCTTTACCAGCACTAAATGTCTGGAACACTTTCTGTCACCGTCATCATTGCAGCGGTACACCACAACGGGTTTTGATACAGATAAAGCCATGCATGCTATGTTATAGATACCCGTATCACACTCTTTCATCTAAACTGCTGGCCACCAAAGCATCAGCCAGCAATTGGTGAAACCGGCACATTTCGTATGCAAATCAGATTTGCTTCAAAGTTTGCAGCAAATAAAAATGTTAGCACGCTAGCACTTTCTCTACTTTTTGGTCACTCTAATAGTTTTGATGTTGGTCATCAGGTACTGGCAGTATTTCATGAGCTTTGGTTTGTTGCAATTTGACATTTGTCGTCACATGCATGTTAAAACTAGAACTGAGAAAAGGATAATTAAACAAATACGCAACGCATTTGCGAGTTTATAGATACCGTAAACCGGGGTGGCTTGTACCAATTTAACCTATATTTGTAATTATGTTATTTTAATAGTTTGTATGAAATTGAATTCTAACTTTTGTCAAATCATGCATTTTGATAGTCATGATGTTTACAAACAACGTTTTTATACAGTTATTGTTAGCCAAGATAGACCTACAAAAACAAGTTAAGCCAATCAGTGATACTATTTCCTTTTACTTGATCAGTAGTCGCTATTGCAGTTAGTCTGATTGAATTTCGATGGAACAGTGCTGTCAGATTCAGTTAAAGATATAAAATGACGGTTTATATATATTTTCGTGTTCGTGGAATATTTTTGAAAACTGATAAAATCTATTAATTTAACCCACTACGAATACTTTTTCCATGTAATTGCGCTATCATAAATATTCCAGGAGCATTCTATTTAGAATCGAAGCCAGTTTTTTGTGCTCTTTGGCCCAGTTTTAGGGATAAATAGTTTTGGAACCACATACGCGCTAGAAAAAAGTTATTTCCTGAAAGAGTTAAAGCAGACTCAATATAATATCAATAACAAACTAAATCTAATTTAAATACTTATATTTCAAACCAGATTTACTCCAAACAGATGAAATATTTTTCAATACTTTTCAGAGGCTCTTATCATTTGTTATGTTCAAAAACAACAAAAACCAAAATGCTACTTCTGCTCACTTTTCCAATATTCTTCTAGTTCTGAATGTGATACGAATGTACGGTGCAGATACGTGCGGGCGTAAGGACTTTGCGATCGCGTGTATCATCGCGAAGGACTCGAGCGTTTGTACGCCAACCACGTTCGACCACGTGTTCGTTTGTACTTCACGTGTGCTCGCGCGAATGTGACTTCGCGTGCACAGCATTATGACCGTGTGTTCTTTCCCATATTTACGTGTGTTCTGGTATGATCTCTCGCGAACCGTGAATCTGATACCTAATTTTCGGTATACTGCTCAGATGCTAAAAGACAGTAAGTTCTTCCATATCACTAGAGTTCCCAGTCCTGTCGCTATGGAACGTGGTGTCTAGTTAATATGAGCGTTATTATTTTATTTTTATTAATATATGGGTCTACGTTGCTAGGACGGAGAGTAAGCATTGCTGGACGTAACCGATTCACGATCGCGCGAACACGGGTGTTTGTGAGTTCGAAATTTTTCATTGAAGATTTTTCTAACCCGAAGAGGCGGCCCTAAGGTTAAAACCTCTATAATCGAAATAAAAAAAAATGGATGAGCGTAATTTTTTGTTTGGTCCACCTCAAAGTATTGGACCTATGCTACAACCTACAACCTACAACCGATTGCACGAACACGGGCGTTTGTAGGTTCACTCTTGGGACCGTATAGTTGTAAGTGCTAAACCGTTCACTTAGTCACCGGGGTGTTTTTATGTTTGCGATACCGCGGGCGCGATAATTGCGAAGGGCTCAAGCGTTTGTATGATAACGTATTTGCTGCTTGCGCTAGCGTTTATGTAACTTCGCGTACATAAATTCTATTTTATAATCATGTGGCCATTCGCATGTTCGCGTGTATTCTGGAACGATCGCGCGGATCGTGAATCTTATGCTTATTTTTTTGGTGTATGGTGCAGAATCTGTTTCCACATATCGCTAGAGTTCTCGATCGTATCGCCGTGTTGTCTAGTAACTGTGAGCGTTATTTGATTGGTTCAATTGAAGCCATGAGTCTAGGCTGCTAAGACCGAGGGTAGAGATTTCCGGACATGACCGATTCATGATCGCGCGAACGGTGGGTTAATGCTTGAGAGCGCGTTTGTAAGTTTATAGCTGCTACAACGTTCACTTAAATGCCGGGATGTTTTCATGTTGGCGAAATCGCGGGCGTAGTAATGTGTAGATGATTGCAAATGCATGTTCGCGTTTCTGACCAAGGTTGCTAATATGGGTTGTGTTATCGCGAAGGCTATGAGCGTTTGTACGTTTGTACGCATATGAGAGAATACCTAATTAATTGTGTTAAGGAGTGTGTTTTAGTATGAATTTTATTTAGTAAATAGTAATAAAAGGAATCTTAACATGCCGAATAAAGAAAAAAAAGATGCAGAGATTAATTAAAAGTGTATAAATTGACCGTTGCTGATTTTGGTATACATGAGTAGTGGAAAAGCACACTAATAAAAGTACACAAGACAGACTAATGAAGTAAAAGAAAAGAACGCATGTAAAATGCAATCAAACTAGTTTAACTTATTTAAATGCTAGCAAATGATGTTTATTTACCATTAAGTAAAGTTTCATCATGCTATGCTGACCGGGAATGGATGATTCACGTGCGTCGGTAAATTAATTGTACATTAGTTTATCCAATCCGATCTTCCCGAATGAAAGAAATCAAATTGAACACCGGAAGGATTACCCACTATTCTATCATATACGCCAGTTCTACATCCATAGCTATCTCAAATACTAAGACGAACACATACACAGATAGACATACGACTACTTATAGGTCTGTACTTATACATTTATGTAAGGAATTTAATCAAATTATCTTGTGCACGATGACGTGATAAATGGACACACAATGACTCCCACTTTGAGCCTTGTCCACCAGCAATGCCATTAAACTGTGGAACAATGTCTGCGAGCACGGCTCACAGCAAAAGTCAATCCACGTCAACAAACCAAGCTGCCACGCTAGCGCGCACAGGCTAATGGTTGAGCGTTAGTTGGGGCTGGTGCAGAGTATGAAAAAACAAAGCATAAAAAAGACCCATACGCCCTCTCGGTCTCCTCGATGCACCACTATCGAGGTGTATTGCAATAACCATCTAAAAGCAATTGTTTGTCAGAGAATGCATGCACGCAATATGCTTGATGATGTTTTCAATGCTGTCAAAACCCTCACCCTGGGAGAGGGCTCTTCTACGTGAACCTGAAATCGTGACAAAAATTAGAGGAAATGAAGACTTTTTTTCCAATAGGTCCAATCTGCAAAATAGAGCCTCTCTTTGTTTATTTTCTCTTCCGCGAATTACTCGGTCACCTTTATGATTTCCCTTCAACTCTATGTATAATAAGTTAGAAAAAACCTTCATCTTTCGAAACATACTGATAAATGTTTAAAAAGTTTTATGGGTTGGCAGTAATAAGCGAAAGAGAAAGCGAAAAAAGAGAGCTCTGATTTGCAGATTGGACCTAATGAAAAAAAGTCTTCAAATATTCTTATGTAAAATAAAAATCTTTTTGCTTATCATATGCTGAAGTTATTGAATTTTTATTGTTAAAACACACCGTTACACCATTGCATAATTTAAAGTATTAAGCTTGCAAACAAGCATATTGTTTAAAAAATACGCTATTACTACTTCACCCCGGTGTACGGTACATAAATTGCGTTTTTCTTGCCATACCACGTAATGTTAACGACTTTGCTCCCGTTCGACGAGTCCATTATCTCTATTCTGGCGGCGACGTATATTTGTAATCGACGCTGATGCACTGCTTACTGTATGTTGGGCAAGGTCAGGTTCGGTGGTAGGAAAATGAATTAGAAGTGCGGTTATTGATGCTCACTTAGATTTTAGAGTGGTTCCGCGAAGACAACTTAAACATCAACTTAAAATGAAGCAGTGCTAATATGACTGCTTCAGTAACCACTTTACTGTACGAAATCGAACTTTGAAAACGGACCACCCTAGAAAATGTTGGCGTATGAATAGCACAATAAATAATTAAAGGCAGTAACCGCACATAAATACGCGCCAGTACGACTCGACATCCGCATGCAAGGTCTAAATATAAAGAAAAATACACACAGCCCGAGCTCCCGGGCATCCTCGCGCTCAGGACTATGCGATGCTCGGGTGATAGCATGTGCAGGGAAATGCAGTAACCAAGTCACGTTCATCCACGGGAACAGAAGTGCCGTTTCAGACCTCAAATGGTATTGTTGTTTATTTTCAATAGCTTCCGCCATGTGTAGGATGTAACTGCCTGCTCAGTATGGTGCATGTTTTCACTGCCACTTATTTATGTCAGCAAAATCAGAGCAGTGGTCTCCCATCATTGAAGGAGAATTCGTACAGTCTACTGATAACGATATGTATAGGGAAATGCAGTAGCGTGGTCGAGAGGAAACAATTTGATAAAACTCGACTTGCTATTTATTTTTTTGGAGAAGAAAGCGAGACCTCTCTTTAAATAAATAACATACAAGTTTGGCACTACATCCCATTCAAGACCAGATCTCCAATTAAACGCAGTGTTACTTATATTGTTCAAAAGCAGCTATCGCAATTGGCAGATTTCTGTTTCGATCGTAACAATCTTTGCGAATAATTTCTTCGACAAAGTGTGTGATAACCTTGTATTTTGTCCCGTGTCCCGTGTGTGTTACAGTCGTATTTTGTCCCTTTTTTTAAAAGAGAAAAAAATCGTTCCAAAAAACTTTTTATAGTACTGAGTTCATCTATTCCGTTTATGTTCATACAATAATACAACATTTGAAAATTTTCCAAAATTTTTAATGCGAACTGTTGAAAATTAGGCGAGTGATAGTGAATCCACGAAAAAACGGGGTGTATATCATAACTCACAATGTACTGCACAGATTGTTTTGAAATCTTGCGCTGTATTTGTCCCCATAATTCTTTAGGTAACTTCCAGCGCTTTTTGTTTATGATGTTTTTTGAATTTTTCATAGCACTTGCTATAAATAGTCGGTTAACATTAGTGATCAAAAAAGATTTTCGTGCAATTAGACCCCAACTGAATTTTGAAGATATAAGCGAAACCAAGAAATTTAAGCTATTTCTTTCATTAAAATTCCAACCGTAACCACTCGCACTAGTCACTTGATTTTCACACATTTACCAAATTAACAATGTTTTATTCGGTTAAATATATCGTAAAAACCGACTAATTCCACCTAACAGTAAGATGATACATTTCTTATCTATATCACTGTTAGATCTTTAATTAGTGTGCAAAAATCATGCGAAGTAGGTACACAACTAGAGGTGAGATGAGCACAGTTTCGAGTTCTGCACGAATAAAACTTAAAACAAACTGAATAAACTATGAAAAATCTAAAAAAATAAACGAAATTTAAAAAATATTGAGCAAGAAAAGAATAAAAAGTTATTAAATTTATAAAACGATCAATATAAATCAAATCAATTAGATATTATTCGAGACCCACGGCTCCTCTAAGCTAACGCGTTGAGCCGTGTCAAATAAACGAATTAAAAAAGATGAAAAATTAATGAATAAAATATATCAAATTAGTTTGTATCATTAAACAAACAATTAGACAATATAAAAAAACTTATAAAATCAATAAATCGATTGATTCAAGCTAACAAATTATACAAAATGAATAAAAGCATTTACGGAAAAGAATCAATAAAATAAATCAAATGTATAAAATGAATAGAATAAATGTTCATGCATTTCATTTCATTCAAATAAAATTAATTACATAATATGAATAAAATTAATAAAATCATAATAAAATAAAATAAAATCGTGCAATAATATAAGATGAAGTTAATAAAATCATAATAAAATAAACAAAATAAGTAGACCTGATAAAATTAATAAAAAGAAGAGAAATATAAGCACAGTGAATTAAATGATTAAAATGAAAAAATAAGCCAGTTGCGTCAAAAAATGATTTGAATGAAATAAATAAATTCACTGACTGAAAAAATGAGTCAGACTATAATATTATTACATATTATTTTTCTGAATACACAAGGATTTACTTAAACACTCATTACATAATTGATTTAAATTGGAGTTAATGTAGTTTTCGATTTTTGGTCCTTCATCTTCAGGAGAGAGATAGAGAAAGAGAAAGAGAGAGGGAGAGAGAGAAGGACACGAACGGAGTGTGAGGAATGGTAACTGATGATTAGTTTTTTTATCGAGAGTTGTTCTACTGGAGCTGTAGAGCTAGGTTCTCGGAAGGGCTCCCCGTCAGAATCACACACTACAATTGCAGACGAGCAGGCAACGTCGCCCACTAAAACACTGCTTTAGGCCAATTGCAGCGGGCCATGATTCTGAATGTGATATTCAATGTACGGTTGAGATATGAGACTACACGATCGCTTGTGTCATCGCGAAGGTCTCGAGCATTTGTACGTTAACGTGTTCGATCGCGTGTGCTAATGTGTACGTAACTTCGCGTGTATAAATTTCATTTTAGATCCGGGTGCGTTTCGCATATTCGCTTGCGTTCTTAGATTATCGCGCGCGGACCGTGAATTTAATACTTAATGCGCACGAACACGGACATTGTAGGTTCGCGTTTGAAACTTCGTAAGTGCTAAAACGTTCATTTTATTACTGGTATGTTATCAAGTTTGCGCGATCGCGGGCTGAGCTATGCATTGTAGATCGAGTAGGCCTTAAGCGTTCGTATGTTAACGGGTTTATCGCGCGTGCTCGCGTGCATGTAACTTCGCGTGTACAAAACTCGATTTTGTAACCATTCGCGTATTCGCGTGCGTTTCGGTGTACAATCCACTTTCTGACAGGGAGTGAGTTACCACACACGTGCATATCACTAGAGTTCCCGATCATGTTGCCATGGAACGTGTTGTCCAGTGGATATGAGAACCTTCTTTTTTCAATTGATCTAATTAAAGCTATGGACCTAGTCTGCCGATACCAAAGGTAGAAACTTCCGGAAGTGACCGATTCATGATCGTGCGAGCGCGGGAGATTTTAGGTTCACGTTTGAAAATTTATAAGATCTGAGACGTACACCTTATCACCTGGACGTTATCATGTTTGCAGAATCGCGTGTTTAGGTGCCGTGGATGGTCGCGAAGGGATCAAGCAATACTCAACTGCATATTTTGCCTTCCATTTGAGACTTGGTTTGAGAAAATTATTTCAGTCATCACCGAAGAACCGATGTGACTTGAATTGTGGAATATGACCGGGATCCGGGACTTTCGGAATCGTCGATAGCGGACAATATATTCAAAAAATATTTGATTGGCAATCAGCGATCTAGATCTGCGATCAGATGTAATTTGGTGACCATTTCAATAGTTTTTAGCCTCTGTGGCATTACGATTGTAACAGTTTACATGGGAAATTCCAGTGTAACCTTACTAGCCAAGCTGTCACTCTGAACCAACAATCAGAACCGAATGAAATTCATCAGCACTCAATGGAATTACTGTATCTTTCATTTTAAATCAGGTTTGCAAAAATCGGTAGAAAATTGGCTGGGGAATAGGTGTGATAATAGCTTAGAAATTTGTCGAGTTTCCCGGAGGCATCATGAACCATAGGTGGCCAACGTGGTCAAAGCTGCTTTGATTGATCATTAGTGCTCCAGACCCGCAAACTAGAGTAATGTTGCACCCATTTTAATATGTTTTACATCATTTGATGTGGTTGCACCAGTTTATATGGGAATTTCTTCAACCCGTAACTCCGGAACCGGAAGTCGGATCGTTGCGTTGTGACGATGATGTTGGCGGATTGCACACTGACCTTATCATGTTTGACTGCTGGTTATCTAATAAGAGTTGGTTAGGAAGTGGTAAGTAGGAACTCATACCAATCCGACCCATATTAAAACCTCAACAGCATGATAGCCATCATTGCCGGCCGCCCCCATCTCCATCGTTCACGGGAAAGGGTTAGGGATAAGGTAGACGGTAAGTGTTGATGTTCCACCTACTTAACGGAAGGTAGACGACTCATCAGATTCTTCCATATGTGTCGCGGAGTTGGTGGTTTGGAAGCGTATAAGGTCTAGGATTCGCTCCAAGCAAGCGATGCGACATGTAAAGCATGGTTTATTAGGTAGTAGTTTAGTTGGTTTTCGGGGACACGATCATTCGAAAAAGAAAAGATCTTGTTTAGTTTTTGACTTTTTTTAAACTCTGGGTAGCCGGCTACCGAGAGTATCCTATATTTTCTAAACAAAAACAATTTGAACTTCACACAGCCGACCGTGGGAGTATTGCCTAGAAAAGCTAATCTTATCTGCATAATGGGCTGAATCACTATTGCGATAGTATTCAGATAAATTTCGCTATTCCTACTCTACAATATAATTATTGGGTTGAAAACTACCGAGTGCTAATATGTTGTACAGACAAAAAGTTATGATAGCTCGAGATGTTATAAATCAAGTAAAGGATTTGCTATTTTCCATATTGGATTGTTAGACAAATACACGTATACGAACGATAAAATTGAACATTGAAGGGAAATACAAAGGATCGTTAGCGTGATGCAGGGCTTGTTAGCAACAACGGAACGAAATTAGATTCATAAAAACAGACGCGGCGAATTTTCAGTACGAATTAACCCGTGATCATCGATACTAGTCAGATTGAAGTTTTATTGGGACTAATTTCCGAACAACCATTTATTGAGAAAAAATATTAATCGAGGTTTGTATACAAACGGAACCGAAAGGTTCACTCTGCAAGACAAATATACTAGCAGTTCCACGCGCGCGTTGTTTATCCCTCTTCTCTGTCAGCATACGACCACAGATCCTAGCCGATCTTCACTAATGCCACTCCCGTTCGAACCGAAACTTAGACAGGCTCCAATCCGTCAACCTGTCGAAGTGAACGAACTGACAGTGGTTGGGAATAGAACCCGACCCAGTCCCGAGTTTGAGCAAAAAATGGCAAAAGGTGGCCTGTACCCCGGTTGGCACCGCGGGGAGGTAAGGGATCAATTTAGTATATACAGGTATGGCGAATTTGGAATTCGTAAGATGAATCTTACATGAGGGGTAAGTGATCACAGAATAAATCGACTTGCTTTCGTCATACCGTTCGTTCCGCTACCATTGAATCGTGTGAACCCGTTGTGCTTCTGGATTGTTTACATTTTTTGGTTCCCAACACTAGCAAACCATGTGTTCTGCCACACCTCATTGGTAAGGGATAGGAGTTCTGTATTAGAGGTGAATGGCGACAGCGATTGGCCTCATGTTGCACGATAATAAGCTTTGCCAACCTCCGGAACCGGAAAAATTGACTAAAAATTTGAAAGCAGCTTATGGGAGCGTTATACCTTTCAGATGAAACTAAGTTTGTGAAAATCGGTTCAGCCATCTGTGAGAAAATCGAGTGAGTTTAAATGACACATCCACACATACACATACAAACATTTTCGGATCTCGACGAACTGAATCGAATGGTATATGAAACACGTCCCTCCCGGCCTCGATTAAAAAAGTCGATTTTTATAGTGATTGCATAGCCTTTCTTTATATGAGAAAGGCAAAACGTATAAAAACCATACTTAGCTTGCAAAAATTACATAATTTGTGAAATTCCAGCGAAAAAATTTGAATGTGCACATTTATTATTATTTAACACTTTCATCGAAAAGACACTTCGAAATGAATTCGGCTATATGATCTTAAACGAAATGATTTCCAGTGATACACCACTTGGTTGGCGAAACGGCGAAGTAATTTTACAACTGATGCAAGAACTTCCAGCCACTACATACCTTAGCTAATGTGTAAAATGAGAAATAAAAATATGTTTGCAAAGTTCAATGTTTTCTTTCATCAACTGTTCGAACCCACGAAAAGCAACACTGACGCAGTTAAACAACAATGACGCGAACAGTAGACCAGTTTCTGACATTTCCGCCCGACGAGTTTTCGAAGAAAGAAACCACACTCATCCGGCTCTTCAGATCGCATTCGTCCACACCCAATGTACAGCCAAGCCGAACGAAAACAAAGCCAATCGACGGATACCTGACGCGACGGCGGCACCATGAGCCGTAAAACTAGAAAGCGAACTCCGAAAGCAATCAAGCGGTAAATGAGTATCCTCCGCCGGAGTAGTCAGTCATGTGCGAAAACCCTCTCCGCGAGTGACCTGCCATTGGCACCGTGTTGATGTAACTTTGTTGCCTATCTCGCCTTTGAGATGTTCATTATTGTAGTTCGGGTTGGAGAGAGTTTTGAAAGGCAAATTGTGGCTTTATCTTGATAAAGTCAATTATAAATTATTGCCTACTCAAACTGGTGGGATGATCTCTAACCTTTTCATATGCAAACCACATAATGCCTATTTACACTGTCGTTGAACGCGAACTCACCACAAAAATATTAACTCAAGTGTCGTACTCATTAGCACTAATAAATATTAAGAAGAAATAAAAGTATAATTTATAGACTTGAATCAATAAAAGATAAAGAATTTGATTCAATTGAAAAATAATCAAATTTATCATTTTTTATTAACTTACGGTTTTCTTGTGCACCGCGATGAATGAAAGTCATTGATTTTTACAGCAAACGAAGGGTTCCGATTATCCATTCAGTACAGTACTTCAGGTGTAAACCAGTGGATAAATGTGGACCGTCAACGTTAAATGCAATTGGATACATTTTCAAATTTATTATTCAGAGAGAATCTTAAGTCAATTGATTGTATTGGATATTTAAACTATCTGGATAATATAAATAAAGGCAAAAAATCATTAAGGCATTGACATAACCAAAAGTGTTAGGCATTCTAATCGATTGAACGTGGGCGTTTAAAACATAATCAATTGACCAAACAGAGTTTAGTGGAAGAATTTCGATGTCATTTATAGCTTCCGAATAACAAAATATCCGATATGGGACAAGTCGTAAACCGGTTCACGTGTCGTCGATAAAATAGCACATTGCACAAATCGAATCCCCAACCCAATCCAGCATCTAGTCGAAAGAGGTATCACATTTTCCAATCATTCCGCAATCATCGCCACGTCGAACACATGAAAAATTGAAATGCATTGAAGCAGGTGTAAACGGGTGCACGGAAAGCTATAGCCGTCACCCTAAACAGTAGTGCTTTTCACATTTGATGGTCGTTTACTCCGAGTATATCCAACCAACCACCAATGCACTAAATCCCAATCGGGAAGGGTTGTGCAATTTTCCGATCGTCATCGATGCCAAACTGGCATTGCTATAGGCAGCGAACAAAATCGTGCAAAACGAATAGCCACAATCTGATGATTGACGAGTTTGCAAGAATACACACAGACACACTGCGGTAAACACTTAATGTGTTGCTGACATTTCAATACTCAAAACCGATGGGACGCTGACAGTTTACTACTAGAATCAAATCGTTTCGGTGCTATTAGATTTCAATTCACAGCGGCAGTATTCATCATTGCACCATGTAGGAACGATTCTGCGATATTTTAATTAGAGTTGTTGTAAACCAAATAATCGTGAATATGAATTTATATCATGCTCGAGAAGGACACACACACATACACATTAATGGTTATGATGAATGCATCGCAGATTTAAATATAAGTGCCAAATATACAGACGTAAATGTTTGACTTGTGAGAAGAACAAAAAATCACAAGAACCGGGGACAACGGAAATCAACTTGGCCAATTCACGATCGTTATATCAAATTTATTGCAATCCGGCACTTAAAAGTAACATTACGTAAATTTTCGTTCTAATTTGTTAATTGAGAGGTTGAAGGGTGTTATCATATGTTGTCACTAAGCATATCAAAAAACTTGTCACTAAGCATATCAAAAAAGCATGTTGTCACTGAGCATATCAAAAAAATATTAAAGTAGTAACAAACTCAAGCATCGAAACTTCCACTATTCACATTGAGACTTTGCGTACCCAAACAAACCCGCAAGTTTATAGATTACTAAACACAGACCCGTCCCGAATACTCTTTCAAAATATAGAAAATACCCACGACACGAAGCCGTGATTATTCAGACAGTACAATTTTCATCAAACTTATTACTCATCACCAAATCAAGGCTGATAGCAATCTATAGTGTCGATGCACGAACATGTGTAGAGACGAAAACCTTCCTGTACCTTACAGAACTTCTCTGAGTAGCACACAACTTCTCTAAAGTATGTAGAAGTACCCTTGAAACCCATAGAACTGTCATAAAAATAAACGAATTTTTTTCGATGGTAGGTGCACGTACTATCGAGGCAAAATGAACGTATGATGGAGGTATACTGCCCATAAAAACATAAGAGTCCCATATTGAAAAACAGCAAGCCGAGAAAAACACTATTGAAGATTTACATTCTCATTGAGCCTTATGGATAGGACAACCATGTTTTGGTATTTTTTCGGTATTTTCATAACAAACCTGGTAATCTTATTTGTTCATTGTGATTCGGTGGAGACAGAATACAATCCAACGGATAACTCATTTTCGTCAAAAATCCATATGGGACTCTTATGCTTTTATGGGCAGTATACCTGCACCTTAATTCCTTTTGTTCGGATGAGAAAAACAGTTAATTATTAAAAACGACTAGATCAATGCAGCATCAATCCAAGGTATTTCAACTTAAATCCGAATAATTGCACGATTTTAAAATCATACGTCTGTTATGGATTGGAGAGCGATGTGTGCAAAAGGTCATCAAACGGACACTAAGTTAAAAAGGAATGTGTACACCATTTGAAGAAGCATACTACAACAAAGTACGATAAAAGCGAAGACTTCATATTAAGAAGACTGATATCTCTTTCCTTTCCCCATGCAAACGAGAAGCGACAGAGGTTACAGTGCCTCTATTGGAGGAAGGTAGGAAGCTTAATGTAAAAGTGTATATGTGTGTGTGCATCACTATGGGAAGTACCACCTTTACCCGCAAGTGGCGTGGCTGTCACTGTCTTCCGATTCCGGACAGAGTTGCCAGTCTTCTTGATATGCAGTCTTCGATAAAAGCAAATAGATTTAGGCCATCACTGAATGATAAATTCTGCGTTTGAGATGTACCTCCCCTGGTTGCCAGACGAATACTGTCCATGATCGCAAATTTGTCCCATTTTCTATGGGAGTAGCGACTGACTCAAATGGCACGTTCCCCATGTTGATCGTAAATTTGGGCCTTGCCATGATCTGCTTTTTCATCATTTCCCTGATGAGAAGGATTGGGGAAGTGGTAGGATTATGGGTAAGGAAAAGAACGACACAGAACAATTATAGCAGAGCATTCTGCACCCCCGGAAGGATACTGATTGCTGAACGATATACAGGTGCTACAATAGCAGAAATAGAACTTCCAACCCCCGGAGGGATTTTGGAATTTTTATTTAGACAATGAGCGGATATGTCAACACCCCCGAGGGGATATTGAGATAACGGAGCAACAACACCCCCGAAGAGATATTGTCATTCAAATATGACTTAAACTATAGCACTATAGCTAACCGCACTGGGTTAGGAACAATTCACATCCTTGGCTTTTAGCTCTCTGTACATCGATTCATCTATGTATGGAGAACCAAAAATCCGGATACTCGATTGCATTACTGCTGGGAAGATACATATCAAATGATATGATGTTCCGTAATTGGATTCACAAAGATCACACGAATAATACCCAGCACGCTGAATAGTAGCCATGCGATAATTGAGTTTGCAATATCCAATCAGTGCATTGACTAGAATACTGCAATTGTGCTTGGAAAAATGCAGCAAATTCTTTGACATTTTCGGACTCACATCCGGCAGTAAAGTCTTTGTTTGAACGCAAATTTGCAAGCTACGCCAATGGTTGGCATGTTCGGAAGCTGCTAAAGAGCCATTCTTGTGCTTAATCCAACTTATCGAAAGTGGTAAAACTGGCTCCGGACCAACGAAGTCCGTCGCTGCGCCTGCTCTAGTAAATACGTCTGCCCATTCATTTTCAGTAATACCGGAATGAACCATAGAAGGTAGATAGCATATGCTAAGTTCTTCGATTTGAGTTGGACATGCGATTAATAATTTCGATCTCGAATCTGCCGAACTAAGCGCTTTCAGGGCAGCCTGACTGTCAGAGAAAAAATAGATCCTTTTGCCGAAATTCCTTGTTGAAGTGCCGATTGTACGCCACACAGAATCGCAGAGATTTCTTCTTTCAATACGGTACAATATCTACCACGCAAATGAGACTGGTTTAATCTCATTTCATGACAATAGACACCAGCACCGACGCGGCTCTCCAACAAAGAACCGTCAGGATACCAAACTACATATTCTTCAAGTTGTCGCTCCTTCCAGCTAGATAGCCATTCCTCGCGAGGAGGAATTCTCACATTGAAGGAAACTTACATGTGAGTGTAAGGTTACTGGGAGCAAGTGTAAACTCATCCCCAGTAACCGTTGCACGATCTATTGGGTTACTGTTTCAAAGCCCAGTAACTTTAAGATGGAATGCACAAGGAAGTGCTTCTTATTTCAGAAACACATATTGTGGTTTTATGATCAAGACTGCCTCTAGAGCAGCAGTAGGTGTTGTCGAGAACGAACTAGCCGTCGCCATCAAGACCATTCTCTAAAGATGGTTTAACTTTGACTGGATTGTCATAACTTCTCCCTTCTGCCGCCAAAGAATGCACCCGTATGCCAGAATTGATCTAACAATTGTTATGTAGATCCACTGAATGTACTTGGGTACCCAAGACTTGCCGAAAGCCCGTAGACATTGGCCGAAGGCCATGCAGCCTTTCTTGATTCTGAAATCGATTTGAGCTGTCCAATTACGTTTTGAGTCGAGAATTACCCCAAAGTACTTAACTTGATCTGCGACAATAATTTCAGATCCAAAGAACTGCAACAAACGAGCTCCGATTGTAATCCTTCGTTGCGTGATAAGAACCATTGATGTTTTATTTGGATTTACTGACATAAAACCACCATTGCTCAACAAAACATACGGCTTGTTGCATCAAATCAAAAAGTGTTTGATTGCAAATAATGGTGAAACCATATGTCGAAAACCCAAGCTCATTAAGTTTCCCCCAACAAGCCATCGGCGACAAGGTTCCATAGAAGTGGTGACAGCACACCACCTTGAGGACATCCATAGACAATCAGTTTCCTTATCTCTTGTCTTAACGATGAGCACAGATTCGGTTGCTAAGCATAGCGTGTATCCAGTTCCTGATATATGAAGGTGATATATCCATGACCTCTTGCTGCTTCCAAGATGCACTCGAAAGACACGTTATCAAAAGCACCTTCAATATCAAGAAAAACTCCTAAACGTGATTGCTTTTGCGGGTGCTCATCTAAGCTCACATCCCGAATATAGTGGTCGATTAAACGTTCCTCTGATTTGAGAAGGAAGGAGGTTAGACTGATCGGTCTAAAGCTCTTTGTCTCCTCATAAGAGACGCGACCACCTTTGGGAATGAATTTTACAGTTATTTCCTGCCACACTACTGGAATGTATCCTGTTGCAAGACTACAAGCAAGAACCTTTTTCAAAATATACTTCAAGTGTTCATATCCTATTGGTAGCAGAACTGGAATGATTCCATCTTTTCTCGGTGACTTATACGGAGCAAAACTTTCAATCGTCCATTTGATCAATTCGGTTGTCACAATTCTACGAGCAAATGCTCAAGAATCAGAGCTACCTGAAAAGAACTCTGGAGCAGACGCCAGTGATGGCTCCGTACAGCCTGGAAAGTGTGTGTCAAAAAGACAGTTGAGTACTACGAGTACAGACGAGTATTCACCATTAGCAGTTCAAATCGAACTGACATGAAAGTCTTTTGATTTTGAAAGTAAATAACTTATTTAATCTGCTAGTCTCGTTGAGACTTGAGACATTTGTGCGGAGTATTTTCCAGTCACTTCGCTCAGAGGATCGAAGGACTGTATGCTTTGCGAGCCAACTTAAGTGCCTCCGACCCGTCGCTGCGTCGGCGATTCCAAGCTTCTTCATAACTTTTTGAGTCGAACAAGTTCAGTATTGCACCAAGGTGTTGCTCTAGAAGCACGCATAACTCAATGCGGACAAGCCTCTTGGTATAATGTTACTAGGATTGAGTTTGTTTTATCCACGGCCTCATTGAAGTCACATGGAGATTCAATCGTCGGAAGATACTCCTGAAACCTAGTCACCAAGCCCGATATTTAGCGAGACCTTTAAATGATCGAAGACGATGTACTTATGATCAGATAACGACGGTACGAGCTCATTCGGTACAAGCCAGTTTGACAACTCATTAGTAATACTGTCAGAGCAGAGTTATATCCTCTTCTCTGCCGGTTCGTGCAAATGTTGGGCGATTTTCTCCATTAAAGAAGGGTAAGGGTTTCAGTGTGAAGAAAAAACTTTTTTGCGATTTTTTTTAAATAAGGGTGAAGCGAATGGATCAAAACTTTTGTATATTATAATGTATCATTTCAATATCATTCTATAATATTTCTATGCAAAAATATCGACAAGTTACGAAGCTTTTTGTAGAACGTATCCGGGAAAAACACAATTTGCGGTGTCATCTGCCATTCGAAAACTGCTGAACCGATTTATTTCACAAATTTGCATACACAATCTATGTCAAAAGTACCTAACCCTTATGTTGAGTTGTAGATAATGTTTCAATTAAGGGGTTTATTTCCTCACAAAATGGCGGAATTTTTCATGAAAAATAAAAAAAATTATTTCGAGTAATTAAAAAACTATCTTGATTGACAAATTATCTCAAAAACTTTTTTACATAGAATATGTATGCAAAGTTTGAAATAAATCGGTTGAGTAGTTTTTGAATGGCAGAAACTTAAGTATGTGCAGATTTGTAGTATTCCATCAATTCGGTACCTCTCAAATTGATATCTGAGCTGCCCCAAATTATGTGGTGGGCATGTGAATCACTGCCTATTTTGTGGGGAAACTCATTTCTACACAGTATGATACAACCCTTTTGAAATCATCAGAAGGTCATGACAAATATGCCGAACAATAGACGTATTTCTTGTTTATGTTATCAACAGTCATATTGACTGTGACAATAGAAATATCGCGAGTTGTGAGATCGGATATAAGACATGCGTTGTTCACGCCAGCTCCGGAAAATGCCAGCACATTCCATTACCACCGTGAAAGTCCTCGAACCAATATCAGATACCACCAGAAGCATCGCGAATCACCATCAGCCAATAGAACAACACCGTAGCAGCATCACGCGCATTATTTATCTCACTCGCGCTTGCTTCCATTCAAGCGCCATGCACCGTTCACAGCAATGATACATGCTGGAATATTCCAGAGTGTGTATTTTCAATATATATAAACGACACCGCTTGTTTGTGAGTCAGTTATGTATTTCAATTGCGCGAATAAACATCGTAGTGAGTAAACTAGTGTTTTCCCAAATTCTGATACCGTCTTGTGCCTCTAGTTAACAGCGTGTTTAGTTGTGTAACCAAGCAGGCTGAGCGCACTTGTGGAACCAATTCGCCCTGTTTAGGGAAATAAATGTGCAAGTGAAATTCCACAACCCAGCGCGTCAGTCTCCGTGTATTTCCCTATGAAGCCGGGCTAGCGCTTCAACATGCGTCAATGGCACTATTCGCAAGTATACATGCACGAGGCATTTCACGTGGATTTGTCATGCCATTTTTGTTGAAAGCTACGCAGACTGGATTAAGTAGCTTTCCAACACAGAAGTTTATTTTACGGAAATACCAAAGCTATAGAAGCTTTTTCTTTCTGCACAAGGCGGGATAGATTCATAGTTGCTGTACATTTATGCTGAAGATTATTTTTTGAGCTACTCTAACCATACTCGATCACAGCACTACACATTTCATCCTCAGCATTTGTTGTACAATAGCTAGAAAATACCAAACACGTTGGTTTTTAGTCGCCTATAGCGAACCCGGAAGTGGATAATGGGGACATGACCACAATTTGAATACCGCGATTTGCAAAGAAACAAACGTCCACTGTGTCAGAAATTCGCTTAACACAGTAAGGGTAGGACTCACGATACTCCGTGCGCGACTGGCAAGTTAGTCCTGCCAGCCATTCAGTCCTCGGCACGGAGAAACACCTTGACTTGAGAACTCCTGTTTGAAGTCGGCTCTTACGACATGGGAGCAGGAACCCATTGGCTGTTATTATTGCGTGTGACTTTGTATGTATAAGTCTAATTGTGAGTCCTACTGCAGTGATATATGCATGGAAGATGTGAGTTTTAGCATTCGTGTCCAGGGGTACAAACCTGTCTGAGTTGGCGTGGGTGTTTTTTCGACAGTTCTCCTACTGAAGCTGTAGAGCTAGGGTGTTGCTACAATTGCAGACGAGACTGCTTAAAGCCAATTACAGCGGGTCGTGATTCTGAATGTGATATTCATTGTACGGTACAGATATGTGCGGGTACAGGACTCCACAATCGCGTGTATCACCGCGAGAGGTTAGAGCGTTTTTGCGTTAACATGTTCGATCGCGTGGTGTTTGTGTATATCGTGTGTGCTAGCATGTAGGTAACTTCGCATGCATAAATTCGATTTTATAAACGTGTGTCCATTCGCATATTCGCGTGTGTTCTTGGATGATCGCGCACGAACCGCGAATCTGATGGTTAATTTTGGGTGTACGACTCAGATGCTAGAAGAAAGTGAGTTCTATCATATCACTAAAATTCCCTGTCATGTCGGGATGGATCGTGTTGTCCAGTGGATGGGCGGCATTTTTTTTAGTCGAACTGATGGCATGGACCTAGACTGCTACGGCTGAGTAGGGATTTCCGGACGTGACCGATTCATGATAGCGCGAACACGGGCGGTTGTAGGTTCACTCTTGAGATTGCGATTATAAATTTATAAGTGCTAAAACGTGCAGTCAACGGGGTGCTACCCTGTAGGGTCGATGGTAGGCACTTCCGGACGTGACCGACCCTTGATCACGCCAACAGTGAAAATTTATAGGTGCTAAAACGGTCACTTGTTTACCGGGGTGTTAAATGTTGCCAAGATCGCGGGTGTCAGTATGTGTGGATGATTACAATTGCATATTCGCGTTTGTGTTATCACGAAGACCCCGAGCATTTGTATGTTTGGAATGAAGATATTGTGAGTATATATGAAAGTATATATGAACGAAGATAAACATGCAAAGAGATTAAGTAGCGTACAAATTGATAGATGTTTTGGTATATATGAGTAGTGGAAAGGCAAACTAATAGAAGTACAACAAAAGCAGACAAATGAATTTGAAGAAAAGAAGAAATGTAACATGCAATCAAACTACTTGAACTCGTCTAGATGCCAGCAAATGATATTTATTTACCATTAACGACAATTACATTCCATTAAAAGTATGTCACACTAGGCTGAGCGGGAAGTGATGATTCACGTGCCTTGGTAAATTAGTCGTACCTTAATTTATCCAATCCGATCTTCTTGAATGAATCGGAGCGAATGCTCGAATTGAACACCAGAAAAAAGTGACCAACGAATACTAGGAAGGAAAAAAAATGCACACAAGACAATAAATTACCCACTCTTCTATCACATACGCCAGTTCTACATCCATTCCCTGACCCGGTTGTCACAAATACTCAGACGAACACATACACATAAAGACGACCAGTACATGACAATTGCACACTAGTACTAAAAACTACAATTTTTACTACATTAACACTAATAGAGTAATAGAGGCGTAATGCAATAACCATCTTAAAGCAATTGTCTGTCACATGTTTTACATTTCTTATATTTTAAGACTGATGTTTGAAATTTGCTTAGTGATGTTTGCAATAGGGATGGTAACGTCTTAGTACTAAAATCTTTAAACTAAAAAAAATAATAAGCCCTTAACATTGAAACTTTTTTTAACCACGTGCATAGATTCAGTATGATTTTGATACATTATATGATAATACCCGCTAATTGTTATTTTTCGGATGACAAAAAATTTCATTATTCAAAACGACAAGGTTTATGCAGCATCGATTGAAGATATTTCTACTTAAGTCCAAATAGCTGTTATCTGTTCACGAATTCATCAGCTTTGCTCATTTGACGTTGTGCCCCAAGATAATTTCCAAGCTACGAACTGGAAATGACCACTACCTTTTAGGGTATTTGTTAACAATTCAAACTGCCACCTGCCGAACAGCAAAACTCGAAAGACTGCTTTAGAAAGAGAAAATCAGATATTATATGAAACACTGAATTAAAGCTGGTGCTAAAATAAATTCACTCACACAAAAAAATTTCAGTTAAATACCAAGTGTTTTGACCAAGAACACAAGAAACAATTTTAATCCAGTGTTTTGTATCTAATGTAAGAAGGTGCCAAACAATACGAATTATCAAATTATCTTCTTTTCACTTTCAGCTGAATTCAGGGATAATGTACAATTGAAACACTCCGATGAATCAACTGTATTACAACAGTCAAAGAAGAAAGTGGATCTTGACGCGAAGAAGCTATTATTTTGCTCATCTTGCATCTCCGTTTGATAATGCTTCGCGATTCAAACTGTTACACATTGTTCATCGGCTTGGAATGGAAAAAACCTACTCGAAGTAGATGCAAAATGAAAATTGAAAAATGAAGATGATGGCATACAATACACAATCGAAGTAAGTCTCACGTGTAGACCTCATTGAATGTCCGGATTCTCTACTCGAAATAGCCCCGGGTGGTTGGCAGCCGGAAAATTATACACGTTTCTCCGTCATTTTCAGTATAATTTTTTGTTCGCTTGGGCATTCATTGCTTCATTAGGGTTGCAAAATATCACAGACATCGAGAACGTTATCACATTATGTCCGAGAATTTCAAATCACTAAATTCAAATTTTTGTTATGATTAATCTTCAAATTACTACATATAAATAGTTGAATATTTCGTGAAATTGTTAAAAGAAATTCTCGAAACCGCATTCAAATATTTTTTTCCAAATTTAGGAAGAATTGATGGCTGATACAACAGTAAAAATTTCTCATATCGCTCCATTTTTTCAGTTTTAATTGATAGTAATCGAGCTAAGCTGTGACTTGTCATCATGGTAATGTATGTATAGTAAATAGCAGCAAACAAGACTGAAAATACAGTACACATTTACTATTTTTCGTTCGGTAACCCTACTACCCTCACGAATCGGCGATGATTCATAACGAAAGCAAAAGTGCGAGCTTTTATGTTTTACTCTTTTCGTTTTGTGCAATTCACTAAGACTTTGTGCCGGCCGTTGGCCACGGGCGGGAAAGTAAAAGTAAATTGATACCAACTGACTGGCTAGCTGGTTTGACTTTGCACAATTGCATTGTGGAAGTAATATAACAGACCAAATGGACTCGATATCCGTGCGCTTCTCCGGTATGCGTTATTTGTTACTAATTATCATCGATCGAAATGGTTGAAAGTGATGGTGAGGTAAGGCTGCATGGTTTTGGTTTTAGGGCTGGAAGGAGAAACTGTGAGTCGTGTTTGCCGTTTTTGTACGTAGGTTAGCTCTTGCGGAATCGTTTCCGCATTTTTAGTTTAAGTGTTGGGAGTTCCACGACGGCGAAAAGCGAGCTTGGCCCCTAATAAGAAAGATTATGCAGAATTGTGTTCTCAATCTCATACAGAACTGATCTTCAGTATTAAGCTCAATTTATAAATAACAATCTGGGAAACTACCTTTGATATCTTTTCAAAATAGTCTTTTCTATTAATTATTTTCAAGGTGCACTGCAAACCGGTTGACGGTACATGTAAACTACACTCGTGACACAAGAGTTGACATTGCTATCGTCCTACTGGGTGCACTGCTACACGACAACCAAAACATTAGTATCAAATTCGCCGGATGCGTAGAAACCACTATTTATCCAACGTGTCTCCCTCGCTGGTCAGAGGGCGCACACGCCGCATAACCGCGTTATAAACTGTAGGTCAATATTTAAACACGCTTCACTGTTGATTTTAGAAACTCGTAGTTATCTGAGGCCGATGCTAAAACTAACGCCGTGTGGTTTGCTGCTATTCGGTTTGGTTACCGTTGTGCCGAGTCTAAATTTCAAGGACATCTCGATCCATTCCTGTCTGTAAGTGATCGATCGTCTGTTGATTTTTCTTCGCCTTGGCCGAAGCTGAAGCGTTGAGACTCACCACCGTGGCGTGCAGTTTATTAGTTTAACTGGGTTGTAAAAAATCACACGGATAATGTTTACCGCATCTGAAGAGCTCAAAACCAAACAATCGAAAAAAAAAGTTCATCAAACAAATTGGGTAAATCGCATCGCAAGAGCTTGGTCGGTTCGTGACACGCTCAAGTAGATGAGCACAGCTGGATGGAGTTGAAAAAAAATCCAAAGTCGTCGAAAAGCGAATGATGTTATGTACCTTGAACGAATCAAATGTACTGTACAGCTCAGGAAGCGATCTCGAAAGCTTTACCTGAACTTGACAGGCATGTACTCGTGACCGATCGTTAGTAAATTGGATTTGTCATTCAGCAAGTGTAGCCAGCACGATGACGAGCTCTGTATAGGATGTAAGATTCATCATTACATTTTTTTTGAGACGGTAGAAAATCATGCTAGCCGAAAAAACCCTTCTACAGATATGATCGTCCCTAAATTGTTACAGAGCTATTGATCTATTACTGTATTTGACTTAAATTAATCGTGGAATTTGCATTTCGACTTTTACATACGATCTTTTACTGTAATTGACTTAATTAAATTATGGAATCTGCGTTTCGACTTCGTCTCATCAGAATCCGTCACTAAGTTAGTATCGAATTCTGATGAGAAGAAGTTGAAATACAAATTCCATAACTAATTTATTTAAAGATTTTGTATTCTTGGCGTGAAAACTTCACGATCGCGGGGGTAACAAGCGTTTGTATGTTCACGTTAGAGACCGCGTTTATAAATTTCAAAAGGGCTAAAACCTTCACTTATCACTAGGGCGTTTCCATGTTTGCAAAATCACGAACCTTTGAGATCGCAATTGCACGATCGCGTTTGTGAGCAAAGTTATATTGTTGCGCAGAGCTCGAGCGATTGCATGTAAAAGGTCTTTGATCAGAAGGGCGTGGTTGCGTAGCGTGTGTGTAAATTTGCGTGTCTAAATTCGTTTGTATACTCGTGAAACCGCTTGCATATTCCTATGGGCTATGAATGTTCACGCAAACTTTCAGCTTTCAAACGCGGTTTTCGGTATACGGCTCAGATCTGGAAGGGAATAGGTTTCCCCATATCATCAGAGTATACGGCCGTGGCGCCCTGAAATTTATAATGTATGCGTTTTTTGAGACGAAGATTGAAGACATGAACCTGGGTTTCTATGACCATCAAAGTGGTACTACAGATATTTAAATATTACTAAAAGTGAGAATCTGATGGATACGTTCATTCATGGACTTTTTCAAAATCTACAAATCTATAAAATCATCCATGGATTTTTTTTTCGATAGTTGTCCTACTGAAGCTGTAGAGCTACCATCTCGGAAGTAGGGTTTGCAGTACCGACCCTTTTTGGCGAGAACCGGTACTACGGTACTGAAGTTAAATTGAATGCTCAAACTGATGACCTTATTCTCAGATGATTGATTTATGCTGATCAAAAAAATGTGTTTATTGTTTGTAAATGCTTCGGAATGGCATGACTCATTTCACAGAAGATATTTTTCGTATGCGTCACCCTCTTTTATTTCGAAATCTAGGCCACTTTGAAATCAATAACTGCTAAGCGGTACGAATTTCGTAGACTTCAACAGATGGTAACTGTAAGAAACCCTCTTAACAATAGTAAATCAAAGCGAGAATGGCAGTAAATCCGAGCAGGTAGCTCGCATTTCCTCTCTTTTCTGTAAATTAATTTCAATATTTATGTCGTTTGCTTACTATTCTCTAATGCATACCAAGGCCCTTGCTTTCTTGTAAACTATGGAGTTTTGTCAAATTTTCCGATCCCCAATAATTACAAATCGCCCCATTTTAAGCAGTTCACCAAGTCTGAAATTGTTAGTTACTAAATCGCTGTTCGATCTTTTATAGATAAAGGTTTAAGAGTAAACCAAATACAGACATGACTTAGATCATAGTCTTATTACGCATCACCCAGTGAATAATGGAAACCAATCAGATTGTCGGCAATAAAAAAAATCGTGGCAAATTTTTACGTCTTATACGACGTAAAAATTTGCTATGGCGACGTGAATATTTTGAAATTTAGTACAAGATCGTTAAAATTTAATTTCGACCAAATCGTGCAGGAATTTAAACATACCAGTCAGTACAACGGGAGCTAGTAATGTTTAGCTTCTAGAATTATTATGATGATGGCCCCACCTCATTCCCCCACAAAGGTGTTAGCTCAACGGTTTATCCAGAAGGTAATTAATATAATTAAGTCATCTCGCAGACCGATATTATGAAACGGGTCCCCCTAAGGAGTCCACATATTTTTCATTTAAAAAATTGTATGGTACCGAAAATCCCGGTACTGGCTTTTGTTCAGTACCGGTATTACGGTATCAAAAATGGGTCGGTATTCCCGGGATTTTCGGTACCAGTATTACCGGTACCGCAACCCTACTCGGAAGGCCTCCCCGCCAGAATCACTCGTTACAAATGCATACGAGACGCAAAATGTTACCCTGTAAATCACTGCTTAAGGCCAATTACAGCTGGCCGTGATTCTGTGCGGGTATAGGGACTTTACGATCGCGTGTATCATCGCAAGGAGCTCGAGCGTTTGTTTGTTGACGTGTTCGATCGCGTGGGAATTTGTATGTCGCGTGTATGTAACTTTGCAAGTATAAATTCGATTTTGTAACCATGTATCCATTCACATATTACCGTGTTTTTGAATGATCACGCGCTGACCGCGAATCTGATACTTAATTTTCGGTGTACGGTGCAAATGCTATAAGAGAGTGAGTTCTTCCATATCACTAGAATTCTCTGTAATGTCGCCATGGAACGTACTGTCTAGTGGATATGAGCGTAACTTTTTTCTTATTGATCCAATTATAGGCATGAACCCAGGCTACTACCCAGGCGTTTGTCGGTTCACTCTTGAGATCGCATTTGTATATTTATAAGTGCTAAAACGTTCACGTAGTCACCGGGATGTTTCCACCTTTGCGAGATCGAGGGAGCAGTTGTGCGTGGATGATTGCGAAGGTATCGAGCGTTGGTATGTTAACGTGTTTATCACGTCTGCTAGCGTGTATGTAACTTTGCATGCATAAATTCCGTGGGGCCATACTCGTGTATTCTTGAAAGATCGCGCGGGGACCGTGAATCTGATGCTTAATATTTAGTGTATGGTACAGATGTTAGAAGTCAGTTTACCCATATCACTAGAATTCCCGGTCATGTCGCCAGTGTTGTCTAGTGAAGGCATGGACTTAGGATGCTAAGACCGATGGAGGATATTTTCGGACGTGACCGATACATTATCGTTTGTAGATTTCCGCTTGAGATCGTCTTTATAAGTTTATTAGTGCTAACATATTCGTTTAATCACCGGGGTGTTTTCATGTTTGCGAGACCGCGGGCTTTGGTATGCGTGGACGATCGCGAAGGTCTTATGCGTTTGCATGTTAACGTGCTGAATGCTAGAAGAGAGTGAAATTCCCCATATAACTAAAGTTCCCGGTATTGTCGGACCTAACCGTCATTTTAACGATTGGTCCAACTGAAGGCATGCTAGTATACTGCTAGGGCCGTAGGAAACTTTCGTACATAACCGCGCAAATTTTGAAGGTTATAAGTGTTAAAAAGTTCAGGTGTTTCATCTTAGTGGATTCGCGGACGTGAACGAAGCTCATGCGTGTAGTGCCGTGACCAATTCATGATCCCGCGAATAGTGGGTTAATGCTTGAAACCGCATTTGTAAATTTATAGGTTCTAAAGCGTTCACTTAATTACCGGAATGTTTTAATGCTGGCGAGATCGCTGGCAAAATTATGTGTGGATGATTGCAATCACACGTTTGCGTTTGTGACCAGGTTTGTGTTAGCGTGAAGGCCACGAGCGTTTGTACGTTTGGAATGGGTGAGATTGTAAGTATAACCGAGAGAATATGCAATTAATTGTGTTAGTGAATGTAAGTTTGATTTAAATTTAAGATGCAGCAATAAAAAGAAAAATAACATGCCAAATAAACAAAAACAGACGCAAATAGATTAATTAGAAGTGTATAAATTGACCGATATTGTTTTTGCTACACATGAGTAGTGGATAAGTAAACTTATAGAAGAATAACAAAAACAAACTAATGAAGTAGAAGAAAACAACACATGTTACGTGCAATCAAACTACTTGAAGTCGTCCAAATTCCAGCAAATGATGTTTATTTACCATCAACGATATTGCATTCTGTTGAAATTTTATCATGCTATGCTGATCGGAAATGGGCGAGTCACGTGCGTCGGTAAGTTAATTGTACCTTAATTGATCCAATCCGATCTTCCCGAATGAATCGAATTGAATGCACAAATTGCACACCGGAGGTATTACCCACTATTCTATCATATACGCCAGTTCTGCATCCATTTCCTAACCTAGCTGTCACGAATGCTAAGACGAACACATATACAGATAGACATACAAATAGCACATAACTATTGCACACTAGTACTAAAAAACTACAATTATTACAAAACGACCACTAATAGGCTTCTACTTTTACATTTATTCAATTAACCTGTGCACGATGACGAAGCCGATTATGCAGATTATGAAAAAAAAAACATAAAATATAAAAAAGACCCATAAGCCCTCTTGGTATCCTCGATACACCACTATCGAGGCGTAATGCAATAACCATCTTAAAGCAATTTTCTGTCAGAGGTTCTCCAAAACTGATGCATGAAATATGCTTGGTGATGATTGCAATACCGTCAAACCCATCAACCTAAGGGAGGAAAAAAATTGAAAACTGCAAGTTACATTAAAAATTAGTTTTTTCATAAATTGGTAATATATTTGAATTACTTTAACGGAGGATAATATAAAAGATATAGATTTATTATCGCGATAAAAGTTTGCACTTTGCAAGACTTTTTTATTATTTTAAATAGTGGGTAAGACGCTTCTTTGTCTTGTACTTTTGATTTTACAAGTTACCAAATAATAAGGTGTTTCATAAAAAATGGTTTTATTTATTTAACGTTAGCAGTTTTGATTTCTCGTTAAGATGACTTTAGAAATGCTTTCAGATATTTTGAAAGAGAACAGTTTATTTGTTATACATACTTTTTACTGAAAATAAACTATTTTTTTTATTAAATACTGCAAGATATAAAAATATCATACTCACCATTTTTGGTGATGTATACTACAACGTATGATATTTCATATGGCAGCAACGGTATTTAGTATTAAGTGTCCTTATCGAGGATAATGATATTTGAAAAAGTTTTATTTTTATGTAAAAGTTCTCATAATTTTAAAACAAAAAAGCTTAGTAATTGGTCAATATGAACACATTATGCGCCTTAAAATAATCTTAAAGTTGTACAAAGGTTACTTTAGTGTAAAATTAAAACTACAAAAGTTATATAAATAAAACTGCTTTTTAAGGAACATCCTAAAGCTTATATTTGAATTTCTCGAGGAATAGAAAACATGAAAGATTGAGTTTGCGTGTCTTTGGCAAATTCGTTTAAAATTTATTGCTCTACAACTTCATTGAAGACAGTCAAACTCTATATCGTTCCAATAAAAAGTTCAATCATTTGAGTATCGCCAACCACTAGATACTAGATATTGTAAAAATCATGCGCAGAATGACAAAAAATTAAAATTGAAGGTGAAAAAGGCAAAAACATACTGCACTTGACAAAAATTCATTAGTATTCCGGACACCATACAAATATAACTCAACATCACAAAGCATTTTGCTGTTAGGTCAATGTGAAGAGACACAATTATAAAAGAATAAGAATGGCTAGTGTCCTAGCTTGCATACAGATTTACGAATAAACTAGTATTAAACTAATTAGCTTTATTCAAACTACGTTTTTTGTGCGGTATTTTTACGCGGTTTTTTCACACGGATTTTCAAATTTACGCGGTTTTCATTTACGCGGATTTTTTTTTTAATTTACGCGGATTTTTTTAATTAACGCGGTTTTTTTAATTTTCGTGGATTTCTGAATTTACACGGTTTCCATTAACGCGGATTCTTTAATTTACGCGGTCTTTATTTACGCGGATTTTTAAATTTAAGCGGCTTTCATTTACGCTGTTTTCATTTACGTGGCATGTATCCCCCGCGTAAAACAAAACTTGAGTGTACATGTAGTATTGCTTGATGCTATTTTCAATACCGCCAGTCCACTGAACATATGGGACAGGCGCAAATAATTAATGATTTCAATCCTTCTCGCGAATTGACATTTCTCCATTCTCATACATGACTCAGCAGTCATCATTGCACTCAGACAAGACCACGCGTGTTCCCCACGCACATTAAAATCCCAGTGTATTAATTCCGGTCAAACAAACACTAAATAAACAAAGCAATTAGTCTGGACAGTTTAAAAAAGTGTCAGCCCGATTGACGTCCACGCGTATACGCATTCTCTTACAATGCCATCAAATCAACAAATATTTCAGATTACATGTGTCAAAAAATGCGCAATATTGAAAATAATCAAATGAAGACTGCTGCTTATTTGCAATGAAATATGATAAAAAAATAGTCACATAACCACATTACCGTATGAAAAATAGGTCATCAGTTGACCACCGCCTGCTACGTAGAAACCTAATTAATCTATGATTGAACGGTTTGATGATTTATCTGAAATGACCTGCCACCACTGCCTGTACAGAGCTCACAACATCACTCACAGCATTTTTGGATGTCGTGGTGTTGTCAGACGTGAATTTCCGCAGTCACTGTGCTGCGGAAAAAGATGCCTGGAATTTCATAAACGGAATTGAAAGACCGGTTTTCTGCTGACGGCAGCGATGTGCTTATTTTTCCGTTTTTTTTTCCTTTCAATTCATACCTTTAGTTGGTGTGTTTTGCGCTAGCATTGCTCGTGTGCTCAATTCTTTTCGCTTTTCAGCCGCCAACTAATATTCCGACTTTTATTCCGAGCTGTGTGGTTGCTGTAGATTCCTTTTGATCGAGTCATTCCATTAGAGCCAACACACCAAAACAACTGTTGACGTGAGCGTTTTAGGGTGCGAAAAGGGTTGAGGAAGTACTGCGATCTCACTCATCGCTAGTTCGCTATGATGGGATTCTGCTGGCCATTTGTGTTTCGTAACAGATAATACGTTTCTGATATATTGGCTGTAGAAGATACCTTTGTGGAAAATTATTACTTGCTATGTTAGCGCTTTGCTATAGGAAATTCTTTTGTACACCTTGAACTATTTTTGTATTTATTATGGCTATTCATCTTGAAGATTGAAGGGTAACGATGGGTGCTTTATATGCTACCGTAGACGTAATATCAAAAGGTCACTTGCCAAGGAGTATTACATATACGGGCAATTCCCATCATCTAAATACGTTCCGGATAGCAGTCTCCAATTTACATAATATTCAACGTCCCTAGTACTCGAAAGGGTAACTGAACCTGTTGTGATAACAGGTAAACACGGTTGCTTCAATAGGAAACAAGGGGTACATCAATTCCGTTGCACTTGATTAAGGATTCTGAAAATCTTTAGCTCTGATATATCATCTGAAATCATCAAGTGGTTTGATTGAAAATGAGAAATGTTATAACTGGTACTATTGCCGTAACGGATGCACCAACCCTAGCCATAATCGTCACATCGCATACCGTTCGCATCAAACCCACAAATGAAAATGTTGTTGAACGCAATGAAGCCTGCAGAAAGTAACTTTGATAGGGTTTAATGGATATAAATCTAACCGATAAAATATAAATCTCTTCGCTTGTAGACAATTTTCTGCAGTGAAATACTCAAGAGCGTCTTTATGTATATGAGAATTATACTAGAAAAGCCAAGATTAATCCAGTACCATGAATACTGAGTCAATCCATGTATATCGAAGCCGTTTGAAATTTACTTCTTTGAAACACAATGAATTCTAGCAACTCGAGGGAAGTTGTAGAAAACATCGATTGAAATAGTTATAAGCTTGCTAGCTCAGTAACGAAAATCAACATTTCCTTTCGGTTTCAAACCAACAACTGACATTTCACTTAAGGCACCTTAGATACCTGTTTTCAAGTGTGTATTCAAGAAATGAGTGCACATAACTGCATCCATCTAAAGGTGCTCCGTTAGCACTGGCCATCGACACCCGCTCGTGAAAGTCATCAAACAAGTGAGCTACAACACTCCCTCTGGCAAGTGTGGGCACCAGGCGTTCATCATGTTACCGGTCGAGGCCTCTGTGCCCGGTAACTAATACCGAAGAAGAAGAAGTAGAAACTTTCCCGGGCTTCGATTTCTACTAACAAACGTAGTCTTTCTGAGCTGAACTGATGAATTTCCTAGCGACCGCAAAACAAAAGTGAACGGAAATATGCTTCTATCGAACAGGAAATCAAAGGACACGAAAAAAGTGGGAAAGTTATTTACCTATCCGCCAGATATACCATTGTCATTGAGAATCAATATTGTCATATGCATATTTAAACAGGCACAAAATCAAAGTCCCGGTATACCGATCGAAATTAGTACGTTTCCGCCTAGGAGTGGAAGGGGAAGTATGTTTATTTTATTTCTGCGCACACACCGCAGTTCCTTTGTGGTGATACCAACCGTAACGGCGCAGAGAAAATCCATAAAAATCCATCGCGTTTTGCGCGTGACGACAGGCGGATGACAGTTACGAATATCTAACTGATTAGTATGCACGGCATTGTTGAGAAACAATAAAGCTAACGATTTTGCATTGCAGTGATGTTGATACGAAATCTAGAGAAGATGCACGTATTTCCAGCCTGCAGAGCAGAAATTTGCTATTCTATTAAAGTCCTTTATTTCACATGCGCAGTTGCTAGCACTACAAAGAAAGTTGGAGAAGGATTGCGATCTATTAAGGAAGCTTCTGAAATGTAATACCGGTATTAGAAAGTAGTGCACACCAGGGATATCTTGACAACTCTAAACCTTTGGGCACCATTGAATTACATTTAATTGTAATTCAAACGGTGTAAGTAAACACATGTAGATGTACATCCGATGATAGTAAGAAAACAACGCATCCCAGAGATAATTAATTGCAGTTTCGTGTTCTAATCTATATTTTCTGAATTGCGACATCTGCTAATGGCAATTGGATAGGCAACAAAACATATGAAGGTTGGAAATATGTTTGCGTTGCGTTTGTATGCTTTCACATAATTAAATTAGCAGCATGCTGACAGAATTGACATGTGGAAACCAGAGTACCACAACTACATTCTTTAAGGATGAGGAGTGCCTTGACTAAGTAGGAGGAATAATGAGCTGAAAGCATATTTCGTATTTTAACATATTTCTTCATACGAGGTAACGGTTTTTTTCGTACTTTATAATGGGTTTAAGGTTGCATCGTAGAGAAAACATTGTACTGTTTACGCTTTCTTAATTACTACAAGTACTTACTACATTAGAGTGGCTCGAAAAAGGCCATTTTTCAGCACGGCACTTTATAAGTTCTGTTTGTAGATCCAATTGACTGTGTTAATTTTAGAGTCGATTGATTGGTCCTCGAATTTTTGCATGGCGTTTAAAATTAGTATGCGAACACTACTTTATTACACGTTCAGATCGCTATTGCAGTCGAACTGATAAACCAATCGCATTCAAAAATCCTTGAAACACTGAAACAATATATAAAGACAAATATCCAACGGGAAAGTTGAAATAACAAGTTAAAATTTTCCCCGCAACATTCACCCCCTACAAACGCCTAATTCACCCCCGGTTGAAAACCACTATCACAATAAATTTCCATTAGCTGATTATAGATCTGAGAGTCAAAACACGTAAATAAGCCGTGATTTGCTCGAATTTTCTGTGCCAGTATAAATATTTAAAATTTGCATTAGAATTATTAGCCTGTGAATTGTGTTTGGTTTCTTATTAAGAATTGGTTGCAAGGCTATTTCAATCGCAAAATATATTCAATCCGCTGAATGTTCCAAACAAACTTTTGGCCATTACGATGTTCATACAATGCTTCTAAGGCACAAATCTCCGATCAATATGGGAAACGTGCCATTTGAGCCAGACGCTACTGAATGCTTGTATCGATACTTGGAATATTTACCAATTAAATTTCGAACAAATGTCCAGATAAGTGCAAATAACACGTGTGATAATTAGTATCGGTATAAGCCTGGCCATTTTTGTAACATCACTTGATCTCGAAGAGCGCCGGGCTGAAAAAAATTCCTTTTAGGCTAAAAAAATATCTGAAAAATTTGAAGCCGATCCAAGAAAAAATAATGGACACGAAAATGGATTGAAGTGAACCAAAGGCAATTTTATTGAAATTTTGCATAGAATTAAATTAAGTTTTGCATGCGAAGAATTAAATTAAGTTTTATTGTTTCGAATTCATCTCATCAGTGACTAGCACCATAATGTCTGGAGTTTTCCAGTTGGTGCTATTTACTGACGAGATGAATTCGAAACACAAAAATCAAACTTATTTAAGTTAGGTCTTGTGCCCTTAATGTGCAAATTGGTTTAATCTAATTATCCCTTTTATGGGAATTAATATTGCATAGGACGAAGAAATTATTTTCAAATGTTATGTCTGTTAATCCGTGATACAGGTATACCTCGATGGCACGTACCCTCGATAGTACGTGCACCAACTGACAAAAAATTGGTTTTGTTTGATTTTGTAGACATCAACAAAATGGGATACATTTAAGGAAAGCTCTATGGTTCGCTACCTAGTCCAAAAACTTTTCAGTAGATCAAGAGGACCCTGCAGGCTTCAGGGTTGTCTCACGAATGTTAGGAGTTTACTAAACATCAGATTCAGATTCTTAGAACGCCAGACAATTTATACGAAACTTGGGTCTATCCTATTCCAATATAGGTTCGGACAAATCAATCAAATTTCAAGGTTTTTTAGGTCAACCTCAAGCTCCAGATAAACCTTACAAATTTCAGTGTAGGTGAACCAATAAATACTGACTTTGCGAATATCCTTCAAACTTCAGAGGTTATCTAGCTACTAATACATCGAGCATATTCTACTAAACTCAGAGTAGCCCAGTGGACTCCAAAATGTTTGCTGACTTTCATAACAACCTTACGACCTTGAGAGAATCCCTCAGAATCACTGGAAATTCCTAGAATAACCTAAGGCATTCGTGGAGCTTCTTCAAACTTTGAAGGTGTCTAAAAGATTCACACATTTTTTTCGAAATGCGAAGATACCAATTTTTATTAGGCGGCGAGACAAAATTTGCGAACGAAGTGGCAACTGTCTGCCAAGTAAACACCGGTCCTCGGGAGGGAGACTAAATTTTGCACCTGATTGTCTCGAAGTGTGTAACGTCAAGTCCTCTATTTTGTCTAGTCCAATGTACAATGCTTCTAACAACTCGTGCTAAGTCGTCATTGATTTTTTGAGGTCAATAGCCGTGCATTGAAGGATGCCTCCGACTGAGAGTTTCCCGACAGCGGAATTTCTCTCGTTATCGATGTCTCTTTAGTGCGCCAATTAGCTCCTATTTTTGTCACGTCGGATAGTCCACAGAGGCGAATCAACTCTACTGTGAACTCCCAAGCGGTTCTCCCGACACTATGTTCGTTTGTGTGGGCCGTTTAGCTCCCTGTATCATCCCGTTGTTTTTGGTTTTGAACGCGTTCTACACCGGCTAATCCCCGGGATCTAACGTACTTACGAGTGTCCCGGTAGAGTCGAGGTTGGTCCGACGATTCCGGTTAAGCCTGATGTCCGATTCACCGACGACCCGAACCCGGTGCTACGTCGCGTGCTACTCAACTAGTCCTCGGCGGTGAACCTAGTCTACATCGACGGAGAGTTCCCCAACGGCGGAATTTCTCCCGAAACCCGATTTCTGGTTTCACAGCGGCTTTCTAGCCGTTAACGCAACTTTGTTGGTCCCTTGGCGACTTTCTCTACAGTTCGGAGAATATACTCGTAACCATTCTATTAACAGCATTCCAGATATGCTCGTCGTGGCCCATCTCTTCGACGATATTGTCCTTCTGTCACACCAGACATACCTTCGAACTTCTTCGAACCCAGACCATTCGAAGACCACGTGTTCCGGTGTCTCTTGCACGTTCACGCGCTCCGGGATGGGCTGACAAAAACTGCGTCAAATGGAAGTCCACTTCGCCTAAGCATTCCTACGCACCCACACCGTGTGACCTGTGATTTCTTAGGTCACAATATCGTCGCTTTGGTCACTAAGCCCAGCTTGTATATATTTGTAAATATTGTTATTTTTTGTCGTGTAAATAAATAACAGTGTACGGTCTATATCGTGTATTTGACGACGCCTGTTCTTTGTTTATACTTCGAAATTATTGTTCGTAAATGTCTAAGTAGAATTTAAACGTCAAACCATTACTACTCTGTGCTTGTGTGTTTGAGTCACGGTTAAGTTCTGCTTAATAACCCAGATTGGTGTCAAATGTAGGTTTTGTTATTTGTTTGTTCAGAGATTTATTTATTTATATATTTATTTATTCATATATTCCTTTATATGCATGTTTATTTATTTATATTTGTTATATATTCATTTTGCTTCTTAATTATTCATTTTGTTATTATATTTGTTATAATTGTTCATCATAAAAAAATCAGGGAAACAAGTACCGCACGTTTAGCATGTCAATACATTGTATTAAAAATATTTCGTGACACCAACCAAAACGATAAAATTTTTGTAAATGTCAACTGTCATCGTTCTGTCATCTCATCATCACTGTCATCAAATGCGGGGTGGAATGCGAGGAGGCGCGGTGGGTATATTTTGGAAAACGGACGGTCTCTAATAGTTCATCGGCCCGGAGGAGTGAACACCAGCAGCAGCGATTGTCACCGACATTAAGTGACCGCGCGTTTCGTTTAAGTTCTCGGTTGTGTACACGTGCATCCATAGGTTCTAATTTCCCGCCGTTCCGAACCGCCACACGAACGCTAAGTTTTGTGGTTTTTGAACCCTTGAGTATTTGCTCGGGAAGTCCGCCCAGTGTGAATTTCTCCAGGAGACAACCGTGAAACGACCCTAATAGCTGGTGAGTACAGTCTGGCCCCACTACCACAAGCAAACGTTACAAAACAGGAGGTAACAACCGCCACATTTGGGATGAGTCGGTGGGTCCACCTTCCTTTCTCCGTGAATTTTCACTCTTAATGCAACTAGCCAACGAGTGTACTCTGACCAGTCTCCTTGCATTTCGACGCACACCGTCTCCGACGATATCGTTCTGTACGCGCTCGCGATACGAACAGACATTAGGCGAAACGTGCTTATCAACTTCCTCTGGTTCCGCTTTGAGTTCAGTGCAGCAGCCCAGACCGGTACACCATGCCTTAATATTGGGGATGAGACACCCGTCAGGAGACGTCTAGTGCTACATCTTACTCATCCGATGTTCGGCATGATCCTTGCCAATAGGTTAGTTATCCTCGCAGCGTTTTCACATACATAGTCGACATGGCAGTTGTAATTTAACCGATCGTCGACTATTACACCCAGGTGCCTCAGCGCACGCATCGATGAGATTGAGTGTACGTCGCCGCTGATCACGACACGCTGGTTTTGCAACCAGTTGCAACTTGACATCAGCCATCCAGGTTTCCACGATGCCTATTTTCTCTACCGTCAACATCTCCACTTCCTCGAGGGTCTCGCCGGTTATTGTCAGGACAACGTCATCTGCAAAGCCGAAGATCTGGACTCCTCTAAGCAGTTGCAGTGTTAAGACTCCGTTGAACATTATATTCCAGATCGTTGGGCCGAGCCCTGAGGTACTCCCGCTGTGATCCTAATCGACCTCTGCCCCATGTTCGTCTTGTAGACCAGTACTCGATTCTGAAAGTAATTTGTAAGAACCTTGCGACAGCCACCCAGCTGGTGCTGTTAAACGCATTCTTCAAGTCGATCGTAACCACGGCGCAGTAGCGATTACCCCTTTTCTTTTGCTGCAATTCTTTGTCCGCACTCGCAAGGACTGTGTAGATGGCGTGCACCGCCGAAATCCTTTTCCGGAATCCGAACTACCTTTGCGATAGTTCTTTCTCACCTTCAGCGTAGCTCGTCAGTCTGTTGAGGATGACCCTTTCCAGAAGTTGTCCAAGAGTATCCAGCAGGCATATATACGATACGATGCTGGATCTGGTTGCTTCACTGGTTTTGGCAGCAATACTAGCTCCTGGATCTTTGATCTGTCCGGGAATAGCCTCCATCTAGGTATTTTTGTAGAACTATCTTGAACATATCCGGAAAAGCCAGGATCGTGGAATTCAGTGCCACGTTGGGAATACCGTCTGGACCGGGAGCTTCTTCGCCTTCAGCCCTTTTACCACTATAATAAGGGCATCGTTGGAGACTCGATTGTCATCAATATTTTCTTGCATGTGTTTTGAGTTGCTTATGAAATGTGGGGTTTTAAGATTTCTTATGTATGGAGCCTTAGTGTTAGTGGCGTAGCAGGATGTTATGACACGTTTTCTAAATAAATTCGCTTATATTCCCTATCAATCTGGAGTGGTTAGAAATGCTTTAAAAATCTGCTTTCAAATAACACTTGCAATACCGGTTATATCAAAATGTCAGTCCAAAAAATAACCGACATAATTCTTCCTGGAACTGTCAGAACTATCTTCATATAGATAAAATCATACGATACTTTTATCGCTAATAAACTCGTTGTGCGTTCGCGCGCTTTTAGACAAGTTGCTTGATATTTTGTCATATGTCAAAGCCAAACTCTTCAGAAACTCGCTGGACATTAGGCTGGCTTAGGAGTTTGTGAATTTATTTTAGATGCAGTGAATTTACTGAATATTTTGTGAACGAATAAACATCAAATTTCATCCCGATGTACACAACCGGTAATGCATACTACATCGCTCAATACAAGAAGTCCTTTCAAATCAAAAACGGTTGATCCGCATAAATCAGCTCTATAGTATCAACATTGCACAATATATTGGCTACATCGAAAAGCAAACATGTGTATTATTCATATTCGTAGTTTATGGAGACATATACCCCATAAGACAGGATTTGTCATTGTAAGTAGTACATAAAGTAGAGATTGAAATCCAACTGTTTTGACAGAAATGTGGGAGTCAATTCTATCACCCAACCGTATTTCACATATACTGGATATCCCATTCAAGCATAAACTATAGTCGTACATCATAATAAATTACGCAACTTTCCCTATCTCATCTGCCTTCGTAGTGATGTGCTAATCAATGCCCAATGCAGCTTTTATGATTTTGTATCTCATCCAACTTCGTTTGCATAGCACGAGTTACGACCGGTCGTTTTTTCCTTTTCGAAATCGTGCGGCAAAGTTTGAAAACACACGATTTCCAATCCCAACAGCAACGAATCACATAGCTGTCATATTTTTTTGGTCCCATGTATCCATTAACCTAAAAGCGCAACACAGGAAAAAAAAACCAATCCTGCGAGCGGAGAGACGTTGCGAAAAAAAATCAGTTACATAGAAACTGTATTTAAAAATAGACCAAAACAATGAAAATGTAAAACGACAACAAACTAAACTCGGAGAGTTTGCCGAGCAAGCTTGAAATCGACTTTCGACGCTCGGTTCATTTCCATTTTTCTTTCAAAAAAAATTCGTAGGCCGTACAATTTCACATTCGGTGCGATCATGCGTTCACTAGAGACAAAAGCGAAAAACTTGAAATGCACGACGAGAAATGTCATACCTAGAATACCTACATAACTTCACCCAAAAAACCAGTCTGTATCAGAAGTGAGAGCAGAATATGGAATTTTGAGAAAGTTACGGTTTCACATTTTTTAATTGGTTATGGACTTCTTTTCAAACTCGGGACGCTACGGGAGTTTGTTCAGATGCAAAACAATTATTTTATCGGTTATTCTTTCTGCGTTTTTCCATGATAAGGGGAATCCCGAGCAGAGTCTGATAACAAATTGAGAACTAAACTTGATGTTGTGATGTAGTAGGGAATGATTACTCAGGTTGCTATCATTTTGGTCGTTTTAACGCTTAAAAGATCAAAATCGAAAGCAGAAAAATTGCCCTATGATATCAAACTGAAAACTATTTATGCTATTAGTGAAAGCAAATTGAAAACTCATTGAGATGGTGAAATATTTCGTTGATAACAAAATAAGTAATCGATTTGATGTTTGTCAAAGAAATAGAAACAAACATTTTTTTCTAAAAATGTAAGCACATCAAAATGAGATCAAAATATGATGTCATAACTGAAAAAGTTTAAACTGATATCAAAATAAGATTTCAATTTGATGCTGGATATCAAAATATGTTGTCTATTTGCTGTAATTTTGATGTTGGACTTTGCTCGGGAATGCGTATCCGCTTATCGCGAAACTCAACAGACATTTTGTTATCATACAAATTAGCAACTATAGCGGAAGTGAGTTTTCGAAAATTATATTTCGAGTATAAACAGCATTTTTATCGAGTTGTTTTGGACCAAATTTTGTTGCGGGTGTAATTTAAAGACTAAAATATTTTTAAGCAATTTTTTTACATTACGCGCGCTTTGATCGATTTATTGCTAGTAGGTACTTACAGTATTCCAGAACAGGTCGTACAGACGAACGAGCCGATGGTCATGTTAATGTAGGTTGGACCCTTCTGACCGCAGTCGAAGCACTGCTTGTTGCCACCGATCCCGACCAGCTCCCGGAGCGTTTTCAGGATTTTGTCATCCTGTTTCTTCCGGACCACCGCCATGGCCGTTGATGATTTATGTAACTTATGAATTTTGCAACCGTTTGTGCGCCTTTTTCGCGCGGTAATTCACTGAATCGATTTATCGGTAATCAAACCGATCTTCACCCCACTTAACACCTCACTCTGCACTCGTTTATGCCAACAGAAAATTATCGAACGATGATCACAGTGCACTGTGTGCGATTCTTCGCGTTATCAAGCCTTTTTCACGCAATTCCCAAATGGACGCCTTCCGACTGTTTGCCAAAGAAGAGACCGGAAATGATGAAGTAATCTGCATCGAATTATTCAATCAAACTGTTTAAAGAGTACTATCGAGAAAGGTATAGGAATGCTTGGAACGGTTTCCCTAAAAGAGCACTTGACTGATTGAAAACATAATCCGCAAACCATTTACGTCTGTATTTACATAAACAAATCTATCGAACCTAGGCGATCATTGAAAAGAAATTGCTTCCATATCGTAATACTGGTGCACATATTTGTGTAGCTTCGAGTTTGTGAAGATACTAGATATTACCGCGTTATTTTAAATGAGAGGAACAATGCACACCTCCTACAAATGCTAATAACGATTTGGGTTTCCGGTTTTCGATAGGCGTTACATTTTCTAGCTAGAGTTGATTCATAGACTATCATGTGAGTATGTAGTGTAGGTGAAAATTGACTAAATATTCGCCAAAGCACGCCAAACAGAAAGGTTTTGCTCGATTCCTTACATTCGCTGTGTTATTAGCTCTCATTAGTTTGCAATTCAAGAAGGTCAAGATAGACACGTGCGCCAGGGTAGCCAGACAAATGTTTAAACGCAAAGTGATACATATTTTTGATTCATGATAATCAATTGTGTTAGAGCATCTGTCTTAACAGGAATAACAGGAATTGTGAAATTCCACTAAAACGCTCAAAAAGTTTTGAATTTTATAAGAAATTATAGACATAACTACATCTTATGAATCTTTCCTGTTTAAGGTTCGATCAAATCACGAGCGAATTTTAAAAATGACGACTTACCAATGCTTTGCCATTTGTTTGAAACTGTAGGCTTATGTGACACGAAATCAAACCAACCATAAAATCAAGAATAATTTTCAAAAACAGCGAAGCTTGAATTTGGCTCAAACACAGAAAAAAGCGATGACATTCTCGAGGTTTTTATTTAAATGATTTATATGTTACTTAAAAACCATATCGATTTTCATATAAATTATTCAGCCAAAATGCTCACCAAAGGTGACTTTTCATTGAATGGAACGAGCATTCGCGAACAAGACACTCAAAAGAGCGTCAAAAAGAAAAAAAATACGATGTTATTAGTATCACGCTCACAGTCTCGTCATTTTAGTTTGGTTAGTTTTAATATGTTTGTTGGACTTTCGTTATTTCAGTTTCGTCGATCTTGATGACTAATCTCATCATTTTTTAATTAATTCAGTGACAAAGCGGCCGTATTACAATAAGGAGAGCAAACATTTGTTGTTTGTCAATTTTGACCAGTGTATTTTTATTTGTCTTCAGACAAATAAAAATTACTTTATTCTACGCACCCTTCTTAAATTTTCCACCTTTTTCAATTAGCCGGTTTTAGTATCTCATTGGTTTGGTCTACTGTAGGATAGATTTAAATAATTCACAATAAAATGTGCTGTAAGTGTATCAGTGGTGCCTGACCTGTACTCTTTTTCTCTATTATTTTATTCAGGACTAAATAACTGCGCGCTCTCGTTTACCTTACAGAATTACTTATATTGAGCATTTCTGTAGAATTGTAGTATGATTTAATGATTTAGTTATAGAAACCGATTAAACTAAAATCACGTATTACAGCAGTATCAAAGCTCTACTAAAATGACGAAACTGTATTTATGTTAGTGTGCCAGTTGCGTGTTCGTTATTATTTCGAACATGTATTTTCAACAATATTACCGTATGATGAAACGAATGTTTGTCAGTATGTACATTCAGAGGATTAGAATGTGAGAAGTGTCAATTTCAGTTTTACTTTAGCTGGCTACGTATTTTTGAAAATTAAGCTTGAAATATTGTTACTTATGATCAAAAGACATTCAATTCTAATACTACAGAAATTTCAAACGTAAGAAAGTTTACGTGTTGGTGTTTCAATATTCGAAAATTTAGTATTTTGTATAAAATTCATATATATATTTTAGTTGCATATACATACGAATCAAGTAATTCGAATAAATCCTTTCTTGAGCATATTTTTCTTATCTTAGAGATGCAAGATATGTAAAAATAAAAATATTTTGTCCTAATTTTTGAATTAAGACCCCCTTAAGGAAAATTAATGGTAAATTACCAGAAAGGTGTTTGAGGCTATGTGTAGTGACTGTAGAAGAACGGATACTCATATGAAGATGACAAAATCGGATCTTCCCTGTTTTTCCATCAAATTAAGATCAAGATAAATAACTAAAGTAATGTCCACTCTGGCGAGATGGATCAATCATGGTTTAGCCAGTCGGAAAGACAGACTCAATGCAAAAAAAAATCCACTTGCAATTAGGCTGTGCACGCTGACGTCGACATAATTTTGACTTTTAATGTGAGCCGTGTTTACCAACATTACTTCACAGCTAAACACGGCTCACAGTAAAAATCAAAGTTATGTCGACTTTGTCAGCGTGCACAGCCTAATAACCCCAATCCGCCACCCCCATTAACCAACACTCGATCAGCTGTTCATGGTTGCGCATTCCATCGGTCTGGCCGCCCTGGTTTCATTCGGATTTCTTTTATGCGACATACCTACACGATACGACCAGCCGTATACATTCAAACAAACCTGTGTACCTACTCTGTACAAACTATAAAGCAAGTTGGAACACTCAAGTGTAGTGTGTGAAGAACGATGGCTTAGAACAAAACACTGAACGGATACAGCCAAACTAGCACAAATTATAATTTAATTTATTACACTTTATTATTCGGCCTGTTTCAACATAAGAACCAGCAAAACACTAGCCGTTCTTTTCCGTCGTTCTTCTTCGCAAAACTCACGCAGCGATTGAACTTCCTTTCACACTAGCACTATATTGCTCGATGCAGGTCGAGATTTCTTTTTGTGTGGGTAGGTTTATATCATTTATTTATTCGACTGGTAAATGATGACTTCTTTATTCACACACAGCTAATTTTTATTAACCCAAATAATTCCCAGCTTTTTGAAACTGCTCGAACCAATGGAAAAACAAAACACGAATTTAGGTTATTTTCCTACTCGCGAACACATCCGCTATATCCACACGAAAACATCCGAAAGTTTGGTTTTTTAATACAACACCACCTCGCACTCTGCGATTGATTCCTCAATTTTATCTTTGTTGATTATCAATGTTCTGTCGACAATATTGTAAGGAGGGACAGGAAATATACGACTGACCATTTCCCTTCTGTTATTATCCAAGTTTTTGCCAATGTTCTGCTAATATGATTCACCCTGATGTTCTGGCTCTGGCAGGTTACAAACACTTGGCTACTTACTGCACCCGGTAAATGACCTCGAGGCAGCAACGCTGTTCCTAATCCGCGGAACCGTATGGATTGTTGTGCTTAAAGTATTTCTCAAGGACCGTCGACGGACACGCTTCACAATGAGAAATAATCCACCCAGAAGGGGAGCCAATCGCTCGCGGAACAAAAACGTAACACAACGCAGACCAACCGCAACCGAGGAACACTGTACGCAAAGTGAGAGCTGACGTTCGAACAACCGTGGACGAAACTCGGTAGTCACTTCTGCAGTCTCACCGTCGGCACACAGATCTCACCCACACTGCTGTGTAAGAATACTGTGAATGAATCGGAATTTGCTTCGTGTTCTCTTTACGAGCTTTCATTCATTAACGGTTGCCAGCAGTACAATTTGGGAAACAAGAAAGAGACGTCAATAGATAGAGTGGCAGAGTGTCATATAGAAGGTGGGAACATTTTACTATGTGTCAATCGATATTATTTTTCATTTTCGAACAGAGAGGACGATGTGGTGCCGTGTTGATTACTGATGCTAATATTTAGCATTTGCGTACTTTTATTTTTGCCACGTGCTTATAAGTTTTATTATAAATGGCTAATTTCATCATTTCTCAAAACCGATACTCGTTCACACCTTTCTGATCGGCTCGTGGTATGGCTGGTTCTTACACGCTAAAATTTCGTTACTTAATTCAAATTTCATTCCGCTACGGGAAACCAAATGCAGAAAGTATACTTGAAATTGAATCTGATCAGTCGAGTTTAGTCGATTCCTCCTCTCTTTCGTTTTGCGCTGGAGGATGCACGGTTAAATAAAACAACCTGCATAATAAGTTATTTTAACTTACTTTTGAGTTGTGCGTCGCTTTCGCACTTATTAGTGTTGTCAAAAACAAAACGAGAGATTCGACCTAGTCGAGGTCTTCCGTGGAGGAAGGTACTTTTGAGTTGTTTGGGGTATACTCACAATTAGGTAAATTCAACTTAAATTTATGTATAAAAAACCTATCAATGAGTTGTAATTTTTGCCGTGGTTAAATGGAAACTACCTTCAACACGGTTTACCTAATTTTAACTTCCCCCACGAGATCCATGGAGATTGAGTCAAAGGAACTCAATTTTAGGTAGTTTTTCGTTTCCGTGTGGATCAACGAATGCACAAATTAATGGCGATTTCGCTTGAACCTGAAACTGAGTCAGGTTCTAACCCCAACCGCTGTCAGTTCATACATTTTGACAGCAGTTGGGGTTAGGAACTGACTCAGTTTCGCCTCAAACGAAAACCACATAAAAACATAGGTATAGTGCACGATAACCGTGTAGGAGCGTTAGCGTTTGTAAAGCGTACACTGAAAAAATAAATATTTCCAATTTTCGGTCGGTTTGATAAAGGCAATTATATGTTTTATTCTTTGAGTTGCTTTTCAAGCCTTAACGATGTTAGTTCATTTTTAATTGCTTCAAACTAATCAAAATTCACCGTTCAAAAAATGTCATTGAGAAAGATTCATAATACCACGATTGCATTTTCACAATGGATTTATATGTGCAATTTATTGGTATTTGGAATGATTTAATAATTGTGTCTGTCTTTGAAAAACACATTTTACGAGTTTGAAAAAATTCCTTTGTGAAATTGTTGCTAAAAGTATAAATAAATAATATGCAAATATTTCATAAAATAATTGGTATCAATTTATTTTGTCCTGCTGCAATAACTGAAAAGTCAAAAATTAAGTAACGATAGACCGAATGCAAATTTTATTCGCGATTCGTTTCAAATTAATTATCAAATTGGGAGTGGGCGTAGCGTAGTTGGTAAATCGATATAGCATCAGTGTTGCAGAAACGAGCTATCGATCTCTGCACAGTAATAGCACTATATTTCTGGCATAATACCAGCATATCAGTATTTAGGGCTTCATGGCTCTTTAAGACAGCTTTATATGTGGATCAAAAGCAGATATTAGGCTACGTTATAATGCTTATTGGTTACTTTCTGATGGAGCGTTTTTCGTAATAATGTCGTTGCTAAGCATTCGCTACTAACTATAAACGTAGTTTCCAAAATATATTCAACATACACTGATAAAATTAGCTATATTGAACCTATTGATTTCACACATGATTTTTCGCAATTTGTAGCAGCACATTAAAATTATCTGTCACACATAAATAGCTTGTGAAGACTATTGAAATTCATGTGGCGTACATCAAAATTATAAAATTTTGACGCATACAAATTTGTTTCATATCAGATTTCACATCAAATGTATGTGTGTGATTAATATACAATTTATATTTCTAGCACATATTTATGCATATGCATATCATGTGTGCGGAATACATAAAATATAAGCACAGAGAACAGACATCCATGATCGAACAAAAATATTTAAAAAACGTGTGTAAAAAATTGAATTAATATACGATAAACACTAGCGCCGCCACACCAACCTATCACAACTATCCGTCAAATCCATTCCGGAACCGATTCGAAATCCTGAATGGATTCAGTATGGAATCTTGCTCAAAGAAAACAACCGATTCCGACTCTATCGGTTAATGCATTTGAGCTGGAATTCATGCTGGAAGTCCGAACCGGTTCCGGACTAGTTTGACTGGGTAGAGGAATAACCGCTGTCAATTCTGTCGCACTCAGCCACAAAAAAACGTGACGACAGTAGCGCACCTGGTTTGGATATCCCAACTACCTTCGAAACCGTTAGAGATTTTACACAAGTTGAATGCTGAAGATGGACATCTGTTCTCTGTGATATAAGTTTGGATTTTTGGCAGTATATTCATATTTTTCAACGTTAACGTTAAGTCACTTCCTCTAGGGTTCCAAAATTGGTTGGGTACCCTTTTTGTCAGTACAGCGCAAGTTCGTTAGTTGGGTCACTACTGCGCCCAAGAGGGTGACATGACGTCATATTATCGTAGTCAACATAAGAGCATTGTTTGTAACGAAATAAACGAAATTTGTTCAACATACGAAGGAGAACTTTTGTTTTCATCAAATTAAAGAAAGTGTGCATTGTTTTCTTTTGTTTACTGCAACTGCTGTTTGTTGATGACATTTCAAGCGATTTTGACATTGTCAAACTGACCTCCATCGATCGGTGGAAAATCGATTTTGCCTAATATCAAACTCAGTATGTAGAGATAGGGACATCAGATGGCAAAAATTACCCGAGGGAAGCGCTGTTTGTTTTTTTTAATGAAAAAAAAACAGAAATATTTTACGGTTTACGAAAGTTGGTTGTTTCCTCCCAGTTTAAAGTTGATTTTTTTGTAACGAAGTATGTCATTAGTGTTCTTTTTGCCATTAATTATTTTGATAAATTAATTTTTTCTCCCAGATCTCAGCTTCTTCGTATTTGTTACCGCAATCTCAACAGCTGAGATCTCAGTAAACAGTAGTTTTGCTGAGATCTCAATAAAGATAGCTGAGGCTCAGAAAATATTTCACCGAAAATCAGCAAACTAGTATCACTTTACTGAGTTTCTGAATTTGCTGATTACACGGATGTTGGGAAATTGCCGAGCCGAATTGAGTGCGTGGTGTCCGCGACGCTGGAAATAAACATAAAGATCCGAACGAGCATCCTGATTCTTTGGTGCACGATGAAAAGAGAAAAAAACTGAGACACTATTTTATCAAGAAATTACCGATTACAAATAATTATGACTGAAACAAACCCTCTGGCCACAGAAAAGCTTATTACGTCATTTGTTTATGTTTTTATTCTTCACATCCTTTTTTATCGGTTTTATGGAAGCAAACGATACCCGAAAACGTTACCGCCATTTTATCTTATGCAAACTAAAGACGCTGAATCCCTCTGAATATAGACTCACCATCTCTATCTTTTTCTTATTATTCCTCTGGTGGTGTAATTCCGCTTGAGCACGAGACCTATCAAAAGCACTCAATCCGAAGAAAATCGCAGCGAATCCTTCTGGAACGAGGGTCATTGACAGGTCTCACGCTCGATTGGAATGACACTGACAGATAAATGGTAAACAAACGATAGATGTATCGAGTCGAGGGATTCAGCGTCGTTAATGCGAACCAAAACAAACAAAATGGTTCGGAAACATGAAATGTATTCCTGTCGAAGTGTCCAAGGCAGAAATTGTTCAAAATCATTTCATAGTTTCCCGCATCTTGAATTTAACTGGTTCGGTGTATCGAAACTAACCGGATGCAATGGATTCGAATTTGTCGGTCACCGGAACTGATGGAGAAATTCAACGTTGGTGGTGTGCAGGAGCTACGAAAACTGAAGACACGCTCAGACCATATTCAATCTAAATATATTTAATGACCCGTTGCCACTCAACAGCGGGTAAAACAAGTCGTGGGATTAATATGAATGATAATTACTACACATTTTGGATGCGTCAGAATGCAGTTCCGTATGAGACCAGCACATCCAGCATACTTTGTACTCAAAGTAGAAGCAAAGCTTTTGTTGAAAGGGAAAGTAGTACCAGGGAAAGTAGTATGCAGAATCATCGTAGTGAACCATCAGTTTAGAATTTTATACAATTGAATTTGCACATAGCCTACATGATCAGCTTTCGCCTATGGACAACGTAAGAAATGAAATCATTAATGCGAATGTGATTCATTCTGGTAGGGGCAAGAAAATTTTGGGGGTTGGGTCTCCTGATCTCTTGATCTAACGATGTCCTCGATAGCACAGCAATTTTTGCAATTTTTGTATTTCGCGCTTCAAATTTAACAACTGCGACAAATCTCCCACCTTTCATTTATCATCCTGCATTTGACAAATGGTGTGGCCATTGTTGCCAGGACTTCGGTTGAAAAAAATTTTTTTTTTGACAAAAGCACTGTTTTATGTTATATTTGATGGAACTATGATAGAAAATTACTTCAAATACGTGTAACATGAAAGCGTTTCTTAAAGCCCTGGATTTTTTCTCGTTTTATCTCAAATAATCATTTTTCAAAGTACGAGTCACTGAATCGATCAATAGAGTCGATTCATTTTAGTGAGTGAATCGGATACGGTTCACTCATCTAACTGAATCCCCGGTCCGGTTTGCCCATCTCTAGTACCCAGGGCCCCAAGTGGTCCAGGCACTGGGTCGAGGTTACAGAATCTAAAGAAAAAAGCACTAGACCAATAAACATATTTGCGCGATCGCGTGATCATGAAACATACAGGGGAGGATAGGCTTATTCTACATTACGACGTATCGGTTTTTCGAACGAATGTGGTTTTCATTCTCAATAACGGAGTCAGATTCGATCGAACCACATTCGTTCGAAAAATCAATCCGTCGTAATTCTGAATAAGTCAGTGTCTTATTCCGCATAACGATGGGATGAATGTATGCCCATGTTGTGCAAAAAATAAGCCCTACGTTATGCAAAGTTGTGTACAGGTTCAGTATACCACGTGCAAGTGTTGCCAAATATTGCGCAATGCTGTATTTTCAGTGAAATAAAAATATCCTATGCAGATTAAAAGCGTGATAAAATTTGCCGAATACTAGAAGATTATCAATCTTGCTTCACCATAACAATTTCCGTTACGTATAAGTCAACAGACTCAAGAGACTACATACTTTACCCCTGAGTATTTATTACAAAGAAATTATTGCAATATGTTTGAACTATTTACACAAACATTACTGGTAGTTTACCATTTTTTTTAATTAAGCAATTATTGCGATGCAAACGTTTCAGTTGATACTTTTACGGCTGATTCAGATTGTGTATGGTTGGTGAAAGTCGTATTACTAAATTCACTTTGATGATAAGTGTCAATCTGAAATCTTCGATTAGCAATGCAACATTCTGTTAGTTGAATCATCGTCAACAATTTAATAGCACATAGGAAAAGATAACCAGTTTTCTTTTAAAATAAATTTTCAAAGAAGTCAACATTCCTGATATTTTTCACATTTATTAGTTTATTATAATAGAATTTCTACTAATCTGTGTACAAGATCATTTCAATCGTTACCTATTTATTAAAACATAAATATTGTACATCTTTTCAGTATATTTTTCATAAATTTGATCCTAGCGTTGAATAAACCGAAATGCACTGAATGAGTAACATTTTAACTAAATCGATGTCTCAAGTATATTTTCAAGTGGTCTAGAGGTGGCAGTTTATATTGATCTTTGATTATGCCCTGTCTACTACTATCAATTGTATCACTCGATGAAAAGGTAGCTTTCATTTCTATCTAATGCTTGATCTAATGCCGTTTGTGAACCGTTGATGGCTGAAAAATAAACTTTTTCGGGTACCTACTATTTGGTTTTCAGTGAATCTCTAGTTTAGAGTTAGCAATGCTGTTTCAATTCAGCATTGTCATTTCGTGTGGGTTGTTTTTTACAACAACTATTGTATTATCTAAGTTTATACTTAAAGTAAAGATTTTTTTCTTTTTCATTCTTCCATTTAGATTCATGCTCAACTGAATTGTAAAAATAACTCACTTTTAAGGCAAATAAAAGCAACAATCCGACTACTGCTAAACAATAGTCTTAATATTGTCTATATTACATAGAAAACATGTGTAACTTTCCATGAAGAATTTTTGAGCGAATGCATTATATATCCAAGATTTCTACCAGGATTGTGATATTCAGTAAACCTGCATAGTGAGATGATCGGGAGGAGGGGGTTTCAAATTTACTTCAGGATAAAAAGAAAACCCTGCCACCATAAGAGACTTGGTTTAATTACAGTTACTTGTTCACTCACCCAAACGAACCGTAACTAATTGACTGGACAACGTTGATTGAGAGTGCATGGGAGCTTATTTTTTCTTTGTTTGGGATCCTCTTCCTGTTGGAAAACGTCGATTCAAAATATTGTCATCAGGTATTTCTAGACTAATTAAAAACTATATAAAGAAGAATGGTCCTAACGATTCTTTTTTTTATGAAGAATGCTTACTAGTACTAATCTAGCAATGTAATTAATATCAGCATTCAGATAAATGAACTTAAGCTGCACCAGTTGTTGTTAGATTCTTTTGCAGGATACCAACCCAAGCTACTAATTTTGATCAAATCACGTTTCTCAACGTTTTTGTTTCACGCAGATACATCAGTTTTATGGTTCCAATATCATTTTGTCTTCTGGTACGCGTAAAGATATTCATTGTTTTTTTATTTGCTCTCTGTAGTAAGTGATTCTGAAAGATTCGATAGAAAAAGTTAATATTTTCGATTTATGTTTGTGTGAGATCATCAAACTGGCAATGAGAAAGCTGGTGGGAATTGCAAGCATGGGTATGATAATATGTAGAAAGTATCAATAATATTCAATATGTGACACGAAATTGATACTTTTTGAAAAAAAAGCGAATAAAAATTTCACCTATTTTACAGCAAATAATTGAAAATTAAAATAAATCCAAACAAAACAAAAAAATACAAGACCTTCGACGGTGTGACAAACCCACAAATTGTCACACAACGCTTCGTGACATGCCACTGTGCCGCATTTGTGTCAGAGGATTATTTCTATCACACGCTTGATTCGATTTATGGTATGTGATCTCAATGGTCGGTATTCGCTAATCTAACAAACTTATTACACACACGCGATCAGTTCGAGAACTAGAATATAACATCATGCTTTCCTCTAACAGGTCAGTGAACAAGCCAGCAGTGCCGCACAATCAACTGCAGCCTCTGCCAATCAAATTATCGCGTTACAAAGAATGGTTAGGAGCTGTTGACAACAAAAACAAAGATGATGCAACTCAGCTGTTCTGAAACACGTGTGCTACAAAGGAATGGGAAAGTGGTTCACAATTCCATGGCTTGCTGATAATTGAAGCGATTGTGCAAATATTCAGGACAGGATCGTTGATCTCTATGAGGGTGGCCTGGTTTACGTTGCAAAAATGAAGTTGTTTCATAGTTAAACACAGAAAATATCACAAAGATTAAAAAAATGAATGTTTCGCGATAAAATATAAATGTGTTACCACGAAATTGAAGATTAAAACTCAGTATCTATTTGGACGTTACGAGACGAAAATTGAATTTTGAAGAGAATAAACCATCCTTTCAATCAATCAATCAATATAACATGGTTTTGATATGTTTTACGCCAATTCAAAGGAATCTTAACCAAGTTAGACAGTTTCAGAAAAATGTAGTGCACGGGAAATGGCACTTCCTACCACTACGTTCGTCCATGCACTCACGTACCTGCTCGGCCACAGTGGTTCATAACATGTAAAAGTTGCGGAAAATAACTCTTTCGAATTCAATGAAAATCCGACTTTATCTGCCCCCGAATTTGTCTGGCCTATTTTTTTTTGCCAAATTATGCAAAAAAGATAATGTCAATTTTATTTATATTGCACTGAAAATTAAATTAGGAGGGGGGGGGGGTGTGGTAAGGATTTTGGCAACAAAAAAAAATCACTTCATTTTAAAACTTTGGGTGAAGCGAATTGACCAAAACTTTTGTGCATTATAATGTATCATTTCAGTAACATTTTGTAATTTTTTCGTACAAAAATATCGACAAACGACTCGCAAAAAAGTGATTTTTTTTTCTTGCTGAAACCCTTACCCACCCCCCCCCCCCCCCTTAAATAATCAGAAACAGTAACGAGGCTATGTTTAGAGACTAAAGAGGAATGTTTTACCAGCTTTGGTTTATTAAAAAGAAAGAAAAAAATATAGCAAGATTTTGTCAATTTCCCCATTTTGTCAGCCTAAAATACACCAAGGGTTGATAAAACCAGGTCGTCATTGTAATACACTTTAGACAAGTGATATCTTTGTGAAAGTTTCTGGATATTAAAAGTTAATATTTTTAGCACTGAAAGATCAAGCGAGATTTTTTTATGGTATGTGATCAGAAAATTCAAATATTTTTAAGCAAGTTTAGTGTCTTTAGAGAATATCATAACAAAAAACTTTACCGGGCGCACTTTTTTATATTCATCTCATTGTTTAAAGGTACGATGCAAGCGACAAAAGTCAAGAGTCCCTAAGCCAAAGTGTTTAGCTATGTAGCTACCGAGAATTGGATGATTGTAGGTACTGGAAGGTTTAGTCTGTTCACTATCACTATGGGTTTAACCCTGACTGCGTTAACAGCACTGTAGCCCCCCCCTTTACAGAATCTCAGTATGCCGCCCCTTTTGGCTTTCTTTTTCAGTTCGTCTTTTGAACAATAATTTAGTATATAATCTTGAAAGGGCACACTCCTGCTAACTTAATATTTAATTTATCCTCGCTTATTTTAAAAAGCGGATCAACATTTCTGCGCTCTCTACGACTGGCGCTCTTGGCGAGGGCCAATCCGGTCAAACGTCAATCGAATCTCTGACTCGGTGGATGTTTATTATTTCCCGTGGAAATCAATTGGAGATCATGTCCCATTTTAACTTTTCATCTTTCTCTATAAGCAAGTGCGGGTTCTTGACATCTTCTAGTAGCTGTACAATATGCATTGAAAATAAAATACACAGACGATGTTGAATAGTCCCAATGATGGATTTTGAAAATCAAAAAAACTTACACGAAAATAGTTCGCCTACTGAAAAACTACTTCATATAATTCGATCTTTTGATGATAAAGTTTGCAAAGTTTGTTTTCCAATAAAACGGCTTGACAAATATACGTGACATGCCTCGTGCATGCATTAGGGTTATCGTAGCTAGCAACTCGCTTTGATCATACTGTCACAATTGGTCTGAGGTTGTAAGGAACCCGAACTGGATAAATGTTTACATACATCAGATTCATCAAAACAGCTGGATTCCATTCAAATGCTGAGCAAGTTTCCACCATAGTCCTAGACGGAATTTCAACAAGACTTCGTCAGAATCTAACTTGAACTGATGGTAGCTTTGTACTACATGCACACATACAAAAGTAAAAATCAATTCATGATTTAACCATACGATCAACGATTCATGATTTAACCATACGATTAGTTGACCTTTGTCTCAATTTCTCAGAAATGGAACTGTCAATCTAATTGGATACATTTTTATTACATTTATCGTTTAAAATTTGTACAGATCATGTACGATTTTGGTATGGTAAACATTCTTAGCCCTTTCCCGCTTATTGTGTCTGTAGAGCACCATAACTTTAAAAAGGTATATACTTTTGATTTCCTCAGAATGTCTTTACAAAAATAGGTAAGTTTAATAACTAGGGCTATCACCTTTCATTTAAGTACCCACAATTGCTAGTATTATTATTAGAACTGAAGTTATTGCAAATGAATTGGTTGGATTCGGTTGTAGCAGTGCTGCCAAGGACAAGTCCAGTTAAAGGTGAATAATGCAGTTTTGATATAGCTTCTTGCAATCATATTGAAATCATATCAATTTAGACTGTTTTCGACTATATTGAGCATTGAAATGTAAAAATTGAGCAGCTTATAGCACTGCGAAAGAAGCAGATATCTTGATAAAGATAAATTTTTCAGTGAAAGCAAAAATAGTTTTGAACTCTATATTTGGTAGAAACAAACTGGTCAAGAAAGGATTAACAACTTATCGTTCGTATGGTCGAATACTAAAAAACTTTGCCCAATATTGTCAAAACTAAATCCAGCTATAGTTTGTGTTTGGTTCATAGTAGCAAATTACGAAATTTAAAGCATTGCTGATGCGGTTATGGTATGGTCCGCTTGTATTCGCATACATTTTATGGACCTAAGTTCAAAAAGTATAAAGCGCTTCACATCCATTTTGGGAAGTCCAGAAATGTTAAAGTTGACATCTTCATTTTTTCACAAAGCTCATTCCAGGACAAAACGCCTCTCGTTAGTCTAGAAGGAATGGCCCATTCATGACTTACTTGTAAAATACCTATTCAACCAATGGTATTTAAACAATACTAATACTACTGTTTTAATATAATTCGAGATTTTCCTACACTATTTGCCATTTTTTAACTACATAAGCGTATCACTTGATGGGCGGATGGATATTATACTACTACTGGGACGCTTTGTCTACATGTAAAAATATTAGGCATAGTTTGAAAATAAGTACTGATTAGGCATTTTATCTCTATGAAAAAAATGAAGATGCCACAAGAATGTAATTGCCGCGAAAGTACCATATTACGCGTACATTAGGAATGTAATCTACCCTTTTATTGTCCAAATTTTTCCTAGTGAACAACATAGACTTGAAGAAGTTAATTTACTCTTTAGGGAAACGAAAATAACTAATGTTTTTTTCGTGTGACACGGAGAACTGTCCACACAGTTACAAGAAAACTCTAGTCTCACTTCATAATGATTAAAAACCATGCATGAATTATAAACCAACCTTTGTTATGCAATAAAGTTAACAATTATATATTTCGTGTAATAATTCATCTGTAACTGTATTACGGAGTAGCATCCTCAAAATGATGATAAATCAAGGTTCAAAGTTCGTCTTGTACTAAATAATAATTTTTAATTCTTTTGTTTACGAGGTTGTTTCTTGTTATTCTTTCTAAGCTCAGGTTTTTTCCTTTACTTTCGGTTTTCTTCAGTTTTCAACTTGTAGTATTCAATTCTTCCGCGCAATGTTAAAACTGTTCGTGTGAGTGTTTCAGGCGATTCTACGAATTCAGCAAGCACATACTTATTATCATTATTTAGCTGGGATGTGTCGCTTGGATTTGCCAACATATAGTTCGCAGAATTAAACAAATTCAAACTGCAAATGTTCATCATGGATTTCAGAAGTCTCCTCTTTGGTCATATTCTGGTCTTCATGGAAATGTTCCTCAACTGTTTGATTGGAACATATTAAATTAAAGCAGGCGACCGTCGCGAAATTTTTCACTTTTTGATTATTCTAACTTAATAAACAAATAATTGTCAAGAAAGAAAATCTAAGAGTGTCCAAAACATATTGATAGCATTTTTTAAGACATAATGTGGACACCATGTATTTAAGACTTTTTAGTTAAAACATTACGAAGAAACCTTTTCAAACACGTAACATGTATAATACCAAGTCAGACAAACTATTTAAAGGAATAAAAAATATTACAATTGTACATTTAAATCCAATTTGAAAATATTTGACTTCCACCGGTTCCTCTTGGGTATCGTTGAAATATGAAACGTTTTCGGTGATATTTTTTTAAAACTGTGGATTCTGTCTAATTTTAAACAATTAGAGATGAACTGATGATATTGAAACGTCATAGACAACCCAAGGAATGCAATTGTTGCATCAAACCAAACAAATGCAGAGAAACCTGACAGTGCAGGAGGTAAATACATTAACATGGTCCAAAATATATAGGGGTCCAAGTTAGGTTGGTAACCCTACGTATCTTGATCCTTGAACCATGCAAATTTCATTTGATTTAAACGTGAATTTAACGACTTGCTCACAATGTTTTCAATTAAGTTTTTCTGGTAGACCTTGAACATTTGCAAGAGTTGCCAAAATTTTATTTTTAGAATATTAATTGTCAGTATCTTCACTATTTATGTAGTGACTATCCAGTTTTACATGCCATAATGGCAGCCTTCGTCTTGTTCCTAATTTGTTTAATAATCCTTATTTTGACAATATTTGTTTGCGCTAGTTCAACAGTAACATTCCATTAGGAATATCGGGTATTCATTGAACAAATCTCCTATGCATTGGACCAACATAGGATAACTTCCTCTTACTGGGCGGAGTTTCTACATTTACTTTTTATCACTTTTATGATGCATGATTTAAAATAAGTAATTCGGATGAGATCTCTAAAACACTGCTTTCTATCTTAACTACTGATTTGAATCCTATTGCATTATCGTATGGCACTGAGGTGTGCATTTAATACACATAATCGTCATTATTTATATTTAAAGGATGATCACATTAACGAAGCATGATTGATTAGAACAGTTAAAGCATCCAAACGGTAAATGAGTGATTAGCATATACATACATAGAGAGAAGAAGCTACTACTGTGAAATACTACAGATAGCTATAGCTATATTTGCGTTCGCGATAAGAACCGAAATAGCCGGTAATATAGGATTCTAGCATCAGCGAGGACACGGTTACACTAGTAACCAAAGGAGTTTTTATGTTAATACCTGTACTCGCTAACGTCGCCCGTCGATCCTCTCGAACATGCCCGTTTAGTTTTCCATGTAGCCGGTCCGATGGATTTTCTGTAAAATCAAATTGTTAAACAATAGAAAACAATAATCATTTAAAATGAAATTCTTATTACCACAATCCCAGGCTGGTTGTGCTAAAGGTTGTTGCGTAGGATCTTTTAGTACACACTCCGCACTCTGCGGTGAGTCTTTAACACATCTAATTAAGAACATCGTGCTAGCGCCAAAAAGCGGTGGAATGCCAGCCAGAATAAATGGCACTGTGTATGAACCCAAATGGTCGTATAACATTCCAGCTATGGGTGGCCCAACAGTCAGTGGAACAGAGCACAATCCTAGCAAGAATCCGATCGCCTGAGTTGCGCCCCGTGGCCCGCAAATATCGTAAGCAATGGGCCCAAGCAGTGATATGAAGCATCCGTCAAATAATCCCATCGCTAATGCTATAAACAGTAGTACAGGGAACGATCCGGTGGCAGGAAGACACATTGTCATAGTTCCAATCATAATAAATGACATTTGCTGAAGCAGTACCCGATTCACTCGAGGAAGATCTGCGATGAACCCGAAAATCAGCCGGCCCAACCCAGAGGTGATTCCGATACATATCACTGGCCAATTTTCCCCTTCTCCTGGGAATGAATCCTTCACAAACTTACCCATATGGACATAAGGCACAAAGTATCCAAATAGCGCAATCGGAATGGACAGTGCCCATATAATGTATTTCTTCTTTTTCCAGTTGTCAAAATTGATAAACGATCGCAGCATAGTGTTAAATTGTGATCGGCCCGGTTTGATTTTCGGTGGCGGTGGCGGTGGCTGTAAAGGCTTGTACAGTAGTGAACAGAATATCACAAAGCTTGAAATCACAGATAGGACACGGAACGAAGTAGCCAGTCCCGTGCTTTGTACTAATTTGTCTAGAAGAATTGGCATGATGGCAGTGAAAACGCTCGACCCCGCCGTCACAACTCCATTCACTAATCCAAGATATTTTTTAAAGTAATGACCAAGAATCGCTAGCGAGGGTGTGTATGCCAGTGCAGCTCCCAATCCAAACATTATTCCATAGGTGAAGTAAAGTGCGGAAACGTTATGCGTAACAAAAGAAGACAGGAACATGCCGCCGCAGGTAAGAACTCCACCACAGAACGTGGTCCGCCGCAGGCCAATCTTGTCCGTTAGGATGCCGGATACTGGTGACAGCAGGAAGGTGGTTCCGATTGTGAGAGAGCCGACCAGGGCTGAAAAAAATGTTGGAATTAAAAATCTGCATGCAATGTTTAGTCCATATAATTTTTATTCAAATATTTATCAAGGTTAAAAACAAGGTAGAGTTTTACCAACACACGTATGAAGGCCGCTGTAACAAATTGTTTCATCAAAACTTTCAAGAAGGCAAACCTGATTCTGCCAACCGAAAATCATTGAAACTGGTCTGATTTGTAATGTATTCGGAAGGAAAATGTAACATTTTAACTCTACATAATTAGTCTGCTTTAAACCACCGATGACAACGGTCAGTAAAAACGATGAAGGCAACAGTAAAGAGTATTTAGTTTGCCATCTGCGTTAAGTACATGTGCACTGTGCAAGGTAAATAAGAAACAAACCACCGTTATTCTCATTTCTGCAGTGAGGATTGCATCGATCGAAATGACTCGGAGAGAAAGTCATGGGATTTTTTCACTACTGTAACAGCCCTTGTGCAACTAGTACAAACGGTCGTTTTCTGAAACTAAAATGATTTCGAAAACGACAGATCACTCATTTACTTCATATGTATATGCGTTGTCCAAGATTGAAAAATTTAATATTATTTCAAAATAGTTGGATTGTGTTTTCGGCTTGCGAACCTTCTGCTCAAAGCTCAACGCAACAAATCGTCTTAGGTATCAGCTGATGAGACGATGTCCAAAACACAAAAGCCGGCTTTAGTGTGCCCTTCGTGGATTATTCCAACTTTTCACCTTTATGAGAAACGTAATAGTCTTTAAAATAAAGGTAATATAAAACAACCGCCATATGTCTATACCATTCTGGAGCATAAACATCATTTGCTAATACTTTTATGTAGTCTGATGACTTTGTGTCTATTCTATAAGCCATAAAGTAACACGGTTGTAATCATTACACGAGTTTCCATATTTACAAATATCTCCGCAGCCCAGAGGACACAGATTGACCGTTCCATCCAATTAGAGTTGTAATCAATCTTATCAAATTCCTCGCCTCGTACATGATGACGGACTGATTCATCCTTCGAGCTCCAAAGGCAAACGGTTTAGTAGCAAAATTGGTAGCGAATAGACCCGCAAGCGAAAAAAAACTCGATGTCGGTGTGATGCTGTGGCCTGTACATCAACAGGTCAGATGAAACCACATAGAGCTACCGGCGGTGATAACAGAGTAATCCTACAAAATAACTAGTAAACTTCACCAATAAAATCCTTGTTAAGGGTTAGGTTATCAGTAATCAACGTTAGAAACACCCAAATATATGTGTGATAATTTAGCAGAGCAAAACCTCGCGTATACCGTACATCCCGTTGCGGAGTTTGACCTCACGTTTAGACAGACTATGTACGACGACGATGGTTTGCAGTACACAGGATAATAGCGAGGCTAGTGCAAACTACTAAATAAAACTGAAACTAGTTCCATTGGTTTGTGCAAAATAAGTATAACTTATAGTGATATATTTCACTATTACCACACACAGGTTACCTCAACGATAGTAGCTTTTCGAATACGCTTATCATAAATAATTATAATCAACGTCAAATCGAACTACATATCTTCATTATTCGTTTCCCGTTTGTCTCGGTTAACACCTTGACACAACAAGGTTTGCTTTCCTGCAAAACAGTCGTTCCTTCTGAAAGCAACACAAACAGGTGCCTTATCACCCTTCAAAAGAAGGGTGATTCGTGCATCTTGTTGATATAATTCAACGTTTTGCTGGATCAAGAATCACTTCACTGCAGCTTTAGTTCATCAGTTGTATATAGTGGTTGAAGGCAAACTCACAGTTAGCAGGACACGTGCGTCGCGCTTCATGCTATAAACAATTTTAACCCGTTCTTATTATTGCATCTAAGCAAACAGAATACATTGTTTTAATGACATGCAAATGTCTAGTTATAATTTTCAATATCTATAAAGTTATACCCCGGTAGATCGGATACAACACCGGGCTGGTTAACACGTACAAACGGCTTTAAATATTACGAATAATAATGATGTTTACACACAGGTTGGTTGTCTGGTATGTAAATAGTAGGAGGTAAGTGGTTTGGTACGACATATCAAATATTCGTTTGTGCAATCGTGTTCATATTATCGATCTCGATGGTTAGTTAGAAAAAGTTAATTCCTTCTAAATTCACCGAAAAAATTGGGTATTTTTTCAGTTCGATAAGGTTCAACTGGCCATCGAAAAAAAAGTTTTAACGCCGAATGGTAAAACACTTATCATCACATAGACTGCCCATAATCGCAAGTCAGTCCCATGTTCTATGGGATCCCCTACCTACATGGGACTGACTTGCGATTAATTCTAACATTTCTAACTTCAGTATGAATGATGTAATCAAAGTTTGCTTAAAAAATATCTTTAGAGAATTACTGAATTGAAACTATATTTTTGTGCGTTTTCGTTTTTAACCGGACTCGCAACACTTAAATTAAATTTATGAACACTCTTAAATTTAAACTAAAATATGGCTTGATTTATTGAAACTTCTTCTCGAAATTCGCATTTCCAGAAAGGGGGTCAAATTATGTTTCATTTCTGTTTGCCCTAACATTAAAAATACATGAGACCATTATACGTTCACCCTATTTTTTCAGGAAAAATTTTTTTCTATTGAGGGATTTGATTCTAAGCTTAATCAATGATGTTTCTTGAAATTTGGAAACCCTGGTGCGTTTTGTTCGTTTGTTATGGCAGTTTAAATGAATAAAGTGGTGTCCCGTATTTATACGTTCACTCTAATTTTTTCGAACTATTTTTTCTTCAATCCAAACTGCATCAAATTTTCAGTGCTTATTTTACAGCTTAATCAACGATGGTTTTCGAAATATGAATATACTGGTGCGTTTTGTTCGTTTGTTATGGAAGATTAAGTGAAAAATGTGTCCCACATTTATTCGATCACGCGATATTTGCTCATTGGGGTTTGAAAGAGTATGCACGCTTCCACCGTTCTTGGTACATTATCATTCCCGACGAAGGCAGTTTATAAACAAAAACTCAGACCTCCGAATCCATAGTAGGGGAACATGGGGAGACTTGACGAGGTTTTCAGCTAAAACTGCATAAATCTCTAAAAAATCCTTCAATCCCCCAAAAATCATTCAGATATAATGCACAAAGTTATTGCGCGTCTTCATGATTTTTTGCAGAATTTTTAATTTAATTTTTGAAAAGTTACAAAAGTTTTTCTGTGATCGTTTTTTCTGGTCAAGTCTCCCCATTGCGGGGAGACTTGACCAAGGCGTGGGGAGACTTGACCAAGAGAATTTTGAAAAATCATAACAAAAAATAACGACATAAAACATACTGCAATTTTTTTCCCTATTGTCAAGATCCTTAGGTAGCAGTAAAAAATATGAAAGGGTTGCATTTGATAAATTTTGACTTTTTTAAATGCATTTCTTTTTAAGGATTAACTGTACTGCTTGCATTGCATGTTCACGCGTCACGAAATCAGTCCTACTATTGCTAACTTTGCTTACAAATTTTAAAATATAAACACTTATGTTTGGGGTGAGATTTTTTTTATGGCGTGATTAACATTAACAGTAGATACCAAAGCATAATAAATATCAGGAATTTTGTATCTTTCTTCAGCTGATCGCCACTTGGTCAAGTCTCCCCATAAAATCTTGGTCAACTCTCCCCAGCATTAGTTATTGCGTTCAATTTCATGCAAATTATAATAATAACTATTCCAATGTTCCAGTTTATGTAAAATAATTTCACTGCTTCACAAGAAATAAGATGGTATATTAGTACTTTAATAGTACTTAGTAGTCGAGTAGACATACCATACAAAGTTTGATAAAAAATTACATCATTTAATGCAAATTTATTAATCACGTAATATTTTCTGCAAGGAAAGGAGTTTATACTCCAAACTTTCAAAATTACCTTAAGGGATAGAAACAAGCATAAAAATATTTTTGAAAAAAAATTAAGAATCGAATAGAAGACGCCATAGCCGAAAATAGAATTTTGAGCTTGGTCAAGTCTCCCCATGTTCCCCTACCTTTCTGCCCAAGTCTTCTGCTACAGGAACCGTAAAAAAAATTTAGTTTACAAATTAAATGTCAAAAACCTAATGTTTCTCAATTTTTACCGATTGCCAGTCTACTTCTATTTTGTTCCTGAGGATTTTTCACATTCAAAGTATATTTGATATTATTTGATTTATGAATTATTGAGATATATGTATGAGAAAATGATTAAATTTAATATTAATGACAATGCTCAGCAATAACTCCAAAAATTGACTTTTCAACCGAGGCCCAGAGAGACGAGTGTCATAAACCATTCGATTCAGTTTGTCCTGAGAAACTCTTGCAATTCGTTCCGCGTACCGACAAAGCTGGTTCCGTTATCGGAATATATGTCCGTGCATCGTCCCCTCCAGGACACAAATCGTCGCACTGCTTGAAGAAACTGGCTCATAGAAAGATCTGTAACGAGCTCCAAATGAACGGCCTTGGTGCAAAGGCAAATAAAAATGGCTATGGTATGCCTTAACTACTGCTCGTCGCGGGACAGGGCTTATATAGACAAAGCCGAAATAGTTGACTCCGGAACGGGAAGACGGACGGTCGTAATTCGTGATGCTGGTAGGTATCCTAAAAAATTGCTGAACTGGGGGGGGGGGAGCCTGACTACTCCCAATAACAACTGCGGACCAGCGTGGAGTAGTCGCTCGTGGTAGTATCGTAAAATCAGTCGGGTAAGGTGGTGTTGAACGGGTAAAGCGATTGGATGCTTGGATCCTCCGATTCGAGAGAATGTTGCAATCGCCTTCCTTGTCTGATTAGCTGATACTTCGAAATAAATGGATTGTACCAACGTATTGAGGATCCCAATGAAATTGCGGTACCCTTAGATAAAACCTTCCACTCATCTGCAAAAACCTCCTTCTGCACACGACGGATCAGTGTGTTCTCCGCCTGCCTCAATTCGTCCGTGGTAAGAAATGCTGCGCAATTTCGATCCCTTGCTGGTACTTGTAGAAGATTCATCAATCGCAGCATGCAGTACGGCGAATGAGATCACTATACGATGAACATTTTCCTATGTACTCTTGGTTGAACTTCTCGTGTACGTAAAAAACTACCGTGCGTCGCTTCTCTTCTTCTACCTCGTCTACCAGTTGGACCACGAGATTTTTTAACCCTTCATGCTGCTCCTTCTCCAACTAGCATGACGCTTGCACGCTTGATGTTTTGAATAATATCTTCCGAACTGATTCCTCTAGATATCAGATCTGCTGGGTTTTAAACTCCTGGGGCATGTCCCCATTGACAGCCTCCGTAATTGTTTGAATTTTCGCCGTTCGATTAACGACACATGTAGGCCACGTGGTTGGAGTCGTTTGAACTCACCGTAATACACATGTCGAATCGGTCCAGAAGAAAGTTTTTGTAGGTATCCTAAAGGGCGAACACATTCAACAGGGCATAACTTTTTTACCATTGGGTAAAATCAACCAAATTTTGCACACTTTCTCATTGATGTGTACATGCTGTCAAACTCGAAGTCGTGTTTTTCGATTCAACGAAAATGGAGGTGAACCAACGCGAGTCGAGAGAACAAATTCTTTCCAAACACCTAGAATTTCCTGACCTGTCACACCGGCAGTTGGGAAAAATGTTGAACATTCACCATTCAACCGTCTCCAGAGTGTTGAAGCGGTTCCAGGAGCGGTTGACGTTGGACCACGGCAAAGGAGCTCTAAGAAAACCGGGACCGGAGAACAAAAAGACGGAGGGAAAGGTGAAGCGGATGATTAAAGCAAATCCTAACGTCTCAGACCGTGATTTGGCTAAAAAGTTCGGCATGTCGCAAAGCTTCGTCCAGAATGCAAAGAAGAGAGCTGGACTACATACATGCAAGGTACAGAACTTCCCAAACCGCAATGAGCGGCAACAATCGACGGCTAAAACTCGGGCACGGAAGCTCTACGAGAAGATGCTGACAAAATATGGCTTCTGTGTGATGGACGACGAAACGTATATAAAAGCCGATTTTAAGCAAATTCCGGGGTTGGAGTTTTTCACCGGCAAGAGCAAGTTCTATCTGGACGACAAATTTAAGAAGAAGAAAATGTCGAAGTTCGCCTCCAAATATCTCATTTGGCAGGCCATCTGCTCTTGCGGATTGAGGAGTAAGCCTTTCGTGACAAAGGGCACAGTAAATGGCGAGATCTACAAATCTGAGTGCCTCGAGAAGCGCCTTTTGCCGTTCTTGCAGCAGCACGACGAAGCTCCGCTATTTTGGTCAGATTTGGCATCATGCCACTATTCTAAAAGTCTCCTGGAGTGGTATGAGGCCAATTCTGTCCATTTTGTTCCAAAGGACATGAATCCGCCAAACTGTCCGGAGCTGCGCCCGGTGGAGCAGTACTGGGCAATGATGAAGCGGGAACTTCGGAAGAGCAAGAAGACAGTCAAAGACGAGAAGGACATGTTAAGAAAATGGAAAAAAAACTGAGAAACTGGTACCGGATGACACTGTAAAGACTTTGATGGAGGGCATCAAGCGAAAATGCGTTCAATTTTACATTCAAGGCTCCATCGATTAACTTTTCTTTTGATTTTTGAAGTAAATATATGTATAAAACTACCCTAAAATTTTAGTTTGATTTTAAACATTATAAGAAAATTGGCATGACATTTTCGGTGTCGCAATAATTTCGTGTTCGCCCTTTAATCGACTGCTTCACATTCTCATATAACTGGGCTGCTAGTAGTGCATCGCAGAGCTCCAGTCTAGGTGTAGTTTGGCACTTTAGAGGGACAACTTTTTATTTGGAGGATAGCAGTTGGACTCTAATCTTCTCTTTTGCATTATGGGGCCATTCAAAAATTACGTAACGCTTTATGGAGAGAAGGATGAGGTACGACAAATTGTGACATGTTGTGACATATTAGGGAGGGGGAGCAAGCTAGAACGATACGTAACATGTTTTTACTGAAGAAAAACATTTTTTTAGGGATTTGTTACGTAATAGTGGAGAGGGGATAGAAATTTTTTTTAAAAATTTATTACATGGGAAAGGAGGGAGTCAATTTTGGACAATTTTTGCGTTACGTAACTTATGGATGGTCCCAATGACTCCTCAAGTACATGCACCGTAAGCTTTCTCCTAGGGATCTGAGAACCAGTGAATCTCGATCATCAAGGCATAATCGCATAACGATCAATTTGGAATTGGTTGAAAAACGGTTTTTGGTATCTTTCCCAGGACTCACTTACCGTTGGAGGTAATGGCTGGCCCAACCTAATCCGTTATTGGTTTCTCCTCGTAACGTCCACAATAGCTGCATTAAAATCTTCACCGACGCAGTAGCAAATTCCAAAAGCCCCAGAGGGTCAAATAGAGTCAATCACAGACAACACGTTGCATTTAGTTAGCGGTGTTGCAGTTTCCAGAGTCGGAATCGTGAATTGGAACTTCAACGTATCCGTGTTTGACATCCATGTGAATCCCAAGGTTTTAACTTTTGGGTCTGGGCTCAAATCAATTCCGTTCGAAGTCCGAATTGCTAGCTCATCCTCGGAAATATCTTCTAGCTCTGAAGGGCAGTTCGATGCCCACTTTCGTAATCTAAGTCTTCCCCTTGGCATCATTGTGTCCAACTGCACTCGTAGCTTCAATGCTGCGCCGGCTTCGTGCCAGTGATCACATCATCTATATACGTGTCGTCTGAGAGCGTTCTTGCAGCAAATGGAAAGTGGTTCTCCTCTTCCAAAGCCGTCCTGAATCGTGAATCGTCCTGATAGCCAGAAACGGTGCTGGTTTGATACCATATGTAACTGTATTCAGCTCGATCTTATCTGTTGGCGCGGCACGCTAAAGGATACACTGGACTGATCGATCGTGCGGCCTGACATTGATCTGCCGAAACATTTTCTCCACGTCGGACACAAGCATGATCTGTTTGGTTTGGTATCCTCCATGAAGGCAGCTTAATAATCCCGTAGTGATGAGACTGTTGCCAGCCTACGTTCCGTCCCCTGAAGTCGTCGGATTACGATGTCCCTCGACTCGCCCAACCGTGTAAGCACGTCTTCATCCTTGGGTAAAGCAACTGTGCACCGACCGTCTGGATTCCTTTGAATGTATATAGATACAGATCCTCGCAGCGTTTCTCCTCCAGTGAGTGAGCTTTACCAGGCTCTACCTCCTCACAAGATCAAAAGCGAGACATCAACTCATCAAGCCCATCCATTGTAGATACGTTGCAATTAATGCGTACGGCTTGGGTTGAAACCGAAACGCGGCCGTATATAACCCATCCGAACACGGACTTATTGAGCGTCGGTAGGCCTTCCCTAATGGAAATTCTTCGATCGGTTTCGAACAAATCAAACAAGGATTCGATGCCGGGCACGAGGTCCACTGCGCTAAACTCGAAAAATGCAGGATCTGCTAATTGCCTTCCATCCGGGATTATCCATCTATCTGAGTTGAACTATATTTTGTTCACTTAAACTAACACATATCAAGTAAAATTGCATGTGGGTCCACCGCGCATGCTTCCCGGTGAACTAATCGTAGTGTGACTTTGATGGTGATTTATCGGTGCTCCAAAGATGGGTCATCATCAGACCTTCAGTAGCTGCGCTGCGATGTTTCCCGTCGGGCGTGGGAGCGGGAGATTGTTGTCAACTCTCCCCACTCTTATCAGTGGCGTCTCTGGGATAATCGGCCGTCCTTATCACACGCACGGTTGATGGTTTCTGTCGATTTGTTATTGGTGATCAGCGGTCGAAATCGTCTCTGGTGCATCTCGCGCTGCTACCTGCGATGGAAATCACCACACGTATCCCCATAGGTTGGTTTTACTCACAGTAATTCGTACTGGTGTGATAGAATAGGAGGGTATTGGTGTAGAGTGGCTGGTTGTACTTCAAATCGGGTTTTTATAATTTTGGAAAAATGTACCAGTAATGCACCAAATCGGGTTTTTATAATTTTGGAAAAAAACCCAAGATTTTTTCCCGGTTTAAACAGGTTTTTCATGGGAAGATTATTTTGCAATTTTTTGATATTTTTATAACTGAACATTTATGTATTGTTTTCCAAACATTTTTTTATTTATGAGCATTATTGTCATTAAGTTTTGCCTAAATCTGAAAATTCTGATAAGTTTTGATCAATTTAATCATTGTCTAATCGCAGATCTCACATTTATTTACAAATTTCGTAGTTAACTAAATGATATGTTAACTTTTCAATATTGCTAAGTCGATTGCGTTTCTCACTGTGAAGGTAGGTATTTTGAGTGAATACCTACCTAATTTTGTTAAAAGTGAAACAGCCCCTAACATGAGAAACAAGACCAATAAAAGTGGCTTGGGCACTATCATTCTGATTTTCACTAGTCAGAGTGACTATGATTATTGTTCGCCATATAAAATTTGTTTATATTAGATATCTAAAACGAGCTAGAATTTTTGGCTACGGACTAAATAAGACACCGAAAATAAAAATCGCAAACAGAACATGCTTAGTACAACCCGTTTTTAATATAGTAGAATGTATATATAGGATGTAAGCTTCATGCGTAAGAATCATACAGGAGCTCTTGGATATAAGTGTCGATTAAAAAAACCTTCAGTATAGAAACCCTAAAAAATATATCAGATTCTTACAAAGGACTTTTCTTTATTCGACTTTTTATCTTGAAGGTAACGTTATACGGATTTTCTTGCGAGAGAATTATACTGGAGGTTCATCCTTGCCTATTTTTTTGGGTGAGAACTTTCTAAGCGATTTTTATGCTGAAAGACTCCTGTTTGATTTTTACGCTTGATATTTATATTCGATTTTTACATTCTAAGATATATTTTAAATGGGTTTTGCATGGCATTCTTGCGACTTTTATTTTCGGTTGATCGAATTTAAATGGTAGATCTTTAAAAGCGTCAATGGAACCTCATAAAATCGATAAAACGAAAAAAAAACCATGTTTCGGTCGGGTTAAAATGATTTGGGAAAAACCCGGTTAAAACCCAAAAATAAAAACCCGTGAAGATGGTTTTTTTCCCAGCGGTGCATCACTGCCTATGACGAATCTTGATACCCCATGGAGCTCGCCAAGTTCCTAAGCTAATGTCATACCTATTTTCCAGGGAACTCTTAACTGATTTTCACAAACTTCAAATGAATGATATAATACTTTCATCGACAGCTATTGAATTTCATTCAGTTCTGACTTTTGATTCCAGAGTTAGATGTTGGTTTTTGCGGACTATTAATTATTCCGGAAGTCCCGGGTTCTGGGCATATTCCAGAACCCACTTCGGTGATGACTGAACCAATTTTACTGACCTAGTCTCACACGGAAGGTATCAACGCATCCTGCCCCTCTCATCATCCAATCTCCACCACTCCGTATTTTAAAATATGTTAACATGAAGACAACAAGGGACTCACGCTGATTAAGTTATTTAATTTTTTTTTGTTTCAAGTATGTCAGCGTCGACATTTTGCTCATCAGGTTCGTGGCAGTCGTGCACTTATATACACTCAAGTTTTTTACACAAGGGATACAGGCCGCGTAAATGAAAACCGCATAAATTTCTAAATCCGCGTAAATAAAGACCGCCTAAATTTAAGAATCCGCGTTGATGGAAACCTCGTTAATGAATACCACGTAAATTCAAAAATCTGCGTGAATGAAAACCGCTTAAATTTCAAAAACCGCATGAACTCAAAAATCCGCGCAAATAAAAACCGCGCAAATTCAACATTCCCCGTAAAAAATCCACGTAAAAAATACCGCGCAAAAAAGCAAAAAAACCCTGAATTTCCACAATGTTATATTGAACGTAACCTGCTATTAAATCATAGTTGAATCATAGTTGAGAAAGGCACAATTGCAGCACTAGGTGGATTAAAACAGGTTTTATTGATTATTGTTTCAAATTTCAATTCCTTCGTTCAATCATTGTGATTATAAACAAGCCCTGAAAATTTAGATTGATTACTTCAACGCTGCTCGAAATATCTTGATTACCTCGAGGTCATTTTTCGGAAAAGTCAATATTGAGATAATCGCCTTCATAGTTTGAAGCATGCACACATGCACATCAGAGGAAGCGTGCTAATAAAAGCTATAACTAGAGTGCTACTGCTCAGATCGCCAAGAAAATTTAAATGAACGATTTAGAAAATACTTCAAATACCGTAATGAGCTGTATTATAAAAAACGGATTTTAAAAAAGCTAGCTGCAAAAAAGCAGTAGCAAAATATACGTTAATAGCGAACTACAACACCATAGACTGAAAAGTGGTTATTAGTATATTAATCAACATTTTTTAGATTTTATGAGAACTAAAACTAAATGGCTGGAATAATTCCGATCAGAAAAGTGCAATAACAAATAATACACTTCACTGCGGAGAGACTTGACCAAGAGAATATGACGTAAAACATACTGTAATCCTTTTTCTTCATATTGTCGAGATCCTTAGGTAGCGTAAAAAATATAAAAGGGTTGCATTTCATAAACTTCGACTATTTTTAATGCATTTCCTTTAAGGATTAACTGTACTGCTTACATTGCATGTTCACACGTCACGAAATCAGCCGTTTTACTGTTAACTTTGTTTACTAGTTCTAAAAGACTAGACTGATGTTTGATGTGGGATTTTTTGTGAGGTGATTAACATTAACAGTAGGTACAACAGCACAGTAAATAACAGAAATTTTTTATCTTTCTTCAGTTTATTGCCACTTGGTCAAACTTCCTATAAAATTTTGGTCAAGTCCCTCCAACATTAGTTAACGTCATGCAAATTTTAGTAATAACTTTTTCAATGTTCCGATTTATGTAAAATTGTTTCACTAGTTCATAAAGAATAAAATAATGTATGAGATGAGCACTTTAAAAGTAATTATTAGTCGAGTAGATATGTCCATATAAACTTTGATAAAAAATTACATCATTTAACGCAAATTTATTAATTACGGAGTTTTTTCTATAAGGAAAGGATTTTCCATTCCAAACTTTTAAAATTACCTTAAAGGACCGAAACAAGTATAAAAATATCTTTGAAATTTTTTAAAGAACCTAATAGACAACGTCATAGCCAATAATAGAATTCTGCGCTTAGTCAAGTCTCCCCATGTTCCGCTACTTATTTTTGTAGAGTTGAGCATTTGAATTAAAATAGGAGTTTATACTCCAGAATTTAGTAATTTTATCCTCTCGGTTTCACCATAATGTAAGCGAAGCTTCAATTCACCTACATAGTTTCATAATCATGAAAACGCGCAATATTATGAGGGGGTTAGCATGGAACATCTACCCGGAGTAAAGTACGAAATGTTGCCGTCAGGCACGAATCAACGATAATTGTTTCAATTTACAATATATCCCTTTTTGATCCGCCACTGGAAGCCAATCAATTTACCAATGGACACTACATCACAGGCTAAAAGTTTGAACGGTTTTTAAGACAATCTAATATTTTTCCATAAATAGCTTGTAATATTTACATTATTTTAATATGTGCAAACTTGTTTACAATTTTCTGATCATAGTAACTGAATTTTGATGGACTCTGAGAACTGCGGACAACTACATGTGAAATTGTTACTATCTTATTACTTCATGGTATTAATGTAAATGTAGACCATCCAACAAAAGCGAACTACGTTTAACGTTTATCTACAAAAGCATGTAAAACTGTTCATATCTCTTCCATTCCAAAATAATGGAGGATCCGTTAAATATAATTAAAAAAGCTTCGCTAGATCTCAGTATTCAAATTAATGGCCTGTACTGTAAATCAATATATTTCGCTTGCCCGATCGCAACTGGAGAAGGATGCGAACGCGACCACCACAGCAACTATTTAAGATTTCATCTCTGACAATTGGACAGGATATTTATATTGGAAGCAGAATTGTAAATTGGTAAATTAAAAAATGCTCGTGGCGATTTATGGATTGTAACAAGCTTCCCAATAAAAATAGATCTGCGGGTAAACAATGATGTGTACATTTCTTTCGCGCGTAACTAAAGACAAAACATCCGACAACTTCCTCTCCGTGCACCCTTATCAGTAAGGATATACCACGAGTGTCTGTTTGAGAAACTCTTCGGCAACTTTTTTTTCTCGTCTAATTCGTTTTTATTTTCTCTGTCCAAACATCTTAATGGTTCGCATTTATGTTTGTTTTGTTTGTGTCATAACTGCGAGTTGAATATTTTTAGATGGACGTGCCCCTTCATTCAGTCCGTTAGTATTTACGACGTAAATTATCTAAAATAGATCGAAATGCTCGGATGTTCCAACATGTTTACGTCTATCGATTCATGCATTTTCGCAGTAGGTAGCACAAAGCAAGATCCGGCGCCGATTGTTGGAAGAGATGTCAATCAATCAAACACCGCCTGTGACAATTAGTCGCCTTTTCGGTATGCACGCAAATGGAGACGCGTAGTAGCTCGTGAGGATAGATGCGACACAGAGAACCAGCGGAATTGGCTTGAGATTCAGTGAATTCACTTAGAATAGAAGAGCAAATCGATAATTGATCTGTGGGACGTATTGTTCAAATTTTTGTCGTGTCTCGACGTTAGTTTAACCTTCGGGAAGGGTCAAGTAAGCTCTAACCAACGTAGATGATAGAATAGTCACTGCGTGAATAATATGGGTGGTAGCGAGTCGAAAAATGGAAGCATACTGCACTATGTGATATTGTTATGAAACTTGACATGATTTTTATTTAGATCTGAACAAAAATTTTGTCCGAGGTTCCAAATAATTGGTAACTTAGAACCTCCAAAAAGTGAAACCTGATCCGATTTCAAAATAGTTGCATAAAATATATAGAAGGTATGTAGGGTTATGGCCCTAGTTTAACTATTAGGGAGAACTCACAATTTTGATTATTATTTCGCCTACAATTAAATTGGTACTAATAATTATGAAGTAGACCTGGATGAGCGCAACGATAACTAGAATAGAATAGAATAACTTTTGAAAACCTGTGACCACTGGAAACCCACCTCAAATGAAAAAAAAATCTTTTTATGCTTCAACTTCATCGATCTATATTTCCAGAAGCAGATGTCGGCTCTTTGCGATCTGATTTAATTTTGAAAAGTTATTAGGGTAAGAGCGTATATTACGCCCCATCGGGACAAAACGCTCCACTTCTGTTCCAGAATTATTTGTAACTAAAATGACCAATAATAGTATCATTTCATGAAAGCAACCTACTAAGTTAGCTTGACATTTTCAATATGCCGCAAAACAACAATATACACAAAAGTATTGTATTGGAGTTTTAACCTCGATGGGTCATCCTTAAAAGTTCGTATTTTACATTTCGTGTTTACATTTTAATTGCCTTAATTCTGCTTTATCTGTTGCCATGGTTGACTAGGTGCGCATTGATGTGCACAACAGTTTCAAAAGAGCTCCCACTATATTTCTATAAGAATTTCAACCAACCATACCAGCTCGTCACTGGCCAAAGCGCCTCACTAAGTTCTGAATGGTATGCCCCATTATTATATAATATACATTACATTACATACATATACGTTATATATCCGCTGTATAACTACATAACCGCTTAAGAGCTTTAAAGAATAGTAATACATATTTCTTTTAGGTAAACCGAAGTTTCACGAATTGTATGACCTTCTTTTAGCATACTGAAAATTTTAATAATTCGCTAAGAGCACAAGACCCCATTGTTGTGGGCCATTCTACCCAATTGATATGGGACATTCTCATCGATTGCTGTGGTGCATACCCTCCTTGTGTTGTGGGACATTTTTTCTGGGTGATCGAAGAAACTACAATTTGACCAGTTTTGAAAAACGTAGAGTTGAAATATAGTTAGCTTGGCTTAAGAGAGGAGTATTAGACCCATTTTTCCTACTTTAATATTGAGTTGGTGGCAATGTAAAATATTTTTGGTACCTGGAACTCATATGACACATAACTTATATATGTTTTAACTTTATCAAATGAACGCCTAAATCAAAGCTTATTACAGATTTAGAAAATAGACAAAATTTCACGAAAGGTTCAATCAACATTACCTGAATATACTGGAAGAGGATTATGACGTATTATCAAAATAGTCAGATCATCAAATTCTAGTATATTCAGTTTATGTTGATTGAATGTTTCGTGAAATTTTGTCTTCGTTCCAAATCTGTAATAAGTTTTGATGTAGGCGTTTATTTGATAAAGTTATAACATATTTGTCGAATGAAGATTCGTCAAATCGTTGTAAACGTCACGAAAGAATGTGTCATATGGGGGAGGGGGAGTAAGTTAGAACATGTTTTTACTGAAGAAAGAAATTTTTTAAGGAATTTGTTACGTAATAGGGGAGGGGGTATAGAGTAATTTCTGACAATTTGTTACATGGGGGGAGGGGAGTCAATTTTGAGCAATTTTTTGCGTTACATACACACTTAAATGAGATTCCGCTGTTCGGTAATTTTGTTGACGGAATATTTCGGTCAATGCGTCAATCCACGAAAATGAACTGTCAAACCGCAGCCATTTGCAATTTGAAAATAATTTTGTAGATACCGGTTGTGTCTGCTATTTAGAGTTGGTGATAGTGAAAAACAGACAACCAGATTTAGTGTAGATACTAAAAATGGAAAAAAAAAACTGTAGGAGCATGGTGAGCGCCTCATCAAAATTTTCCGTGAGTATTCCTTTAATAACCCTATCCACTTCCTTCTTTTCTTTCAGATAGTGATGTTTTTACTGTCGGGAGATTCGCTTCACATGCGTATCCGACTGTACGATTATTTTTATTGTATTTAACTTTATGTACTGAGCGAGCGCTATATAAAAAAACAAAAGCATGAATGTTATACATATCGTAATCCAAATCCAAAATATTAATCCGAATCTCCTTTGTATGTTTTTCATTCTAAATGTAAACCGAAAGTACCGAAAAAGCCCGGTAGTTATTTTCTGAAATTACTGCAAAAATCCAGTAATTTTTGTACTGAAATTACCAGGGGCGGATCCAGAAAAAAATTCAATAAATAATAAAATTTGGTGGTCGAATCCGGTTTGGAATGATTTTGAGTTTAGAACGAATAATAGAAATTATTTAAGAAATTAAGTTAAAAATTTTCGGGAGGGATCCGGATCCCCAAGACCCTTCCCTCTGGATCCGCCACTGGAAATTACCCAAGCCTTCGGTAGTGTTTGACAGATTAATGAAAAATTCCAGCACCGAACATTCGGTAAATGATTTATTTACCGAACGTTGAGCTGGTGAAAGTTCGGTAAAAAATTACAGAATGCAGCAAAATTTTCTAAGTGTGTAATTTATGAATACTCCCATATGTAGTTATCATAACACAACAACAATTGTGCGTAAACAGTTGCATAAGAGTAGGCGTTTTAGTGTTTCGTTCGCCAGGGTGAAAAGTGATACACAGTTTGCCATTTCAGTGCTGATTGCTTCTGGTAATTTAGGGAGATCACATTTCGGATTATCTTTAGTGTAATTCAGAAAGACTTGGTTTTCTCCGCGATATTCCGTTAAAAAGCCTAAAGCGCGCGAATTATTTCAAAACCAAAAATGTACCATTTTATCAGTTGAATCCTTTTAGGAAGCCCTCATATTTAATATCTCTTTTACGCGAACGGTACATACGTAATACTAAAATCGGCAAAGAAAAACTATTTTATGATTCCATCTGCAAATTTTAGGCGTAGTCAAACCACTGATGGAGATTTTTCCATAACATTCTGTAATCTCATTTTAACTACTTTTATTCTAATTTAACAAGCATACAATGTTAACGAGAAATGATCACACAAAAAATCTATCCATAAATTTTTTTCGAGAGTTGTCCTACTGGAGCTGTAAGGCTAGGGTATCACTCACTACAATTACAGACGTGACGGGTAATGTCACCCACTAACGCACTGCTTAAACACAATTGCAGCGGGCCGTGATTCTGAATGTGATATTCATTGTACGGTTCAGATATGTGCGGGTACAGTGTCTTCGCGATCGCGGTTATCATCGCGAAGCGCTCGAGCGAATGTACGTTAGCGTGTTCGATAGCGTTTGCATTCATATGTCGCGTGCGCCAACGTGTATGTCACTGTAGAAATTCTATTTTATGATTTTGTGTCCTTTCGCATATTCGCGTGTGTTCTTGCATGATCGCGCGAACCGTGAAACTGATACTTAATTTTGCTGACCGGAGATGGATCATTCACGTACGTCGGTAAATTAATCGTACCTTAATTTATGCAATCCGATTTTTCCGAATGAATCGAATTGAATGCGAGAATTGAACACCGGTAAAAAGGCGAATGAATATTACAAAACGACAACTAATAGGTTTCTACTTATGTATTTATTAATTTAATTTAATTATTAAATTAATTTAGTTAGCCGTCGACTGATCAATAGACAAACAATGATCCTACACTGCTAGCTGTACCCACAAACACTGCCATTAATCTATTGAATAATGTTTGCAAACACAGCCCACAGAAAAAATCAATCAACGGCGACCCGCCAGTCGACCGCGCCACCGCCGTTAGTTAGGGCTGGTGCAGAATATTAACGAACCCAAAACATAAAAAAGGCCCATAAGCCCTTTCGGTCTCCTCGATGCACCACTATCAATGTGTAATGTAATAACCATCTTAGAGCAGTTGTCTGTCAGAAGTTCCTTAAAACTGATGCTCAAATATGATGTTTGCAATACCATCAAACCTGTCAACCTGGGGGAGAGGCGTTCACCACATTGTTTCTCAGTGTCACAATAAGCGGATATGTGAACCAACAGATGGCAGTTGCTGCAGTTCATTACAATCATTCAGCGTATTTTGTTTACATCCTTTCAAGAGATACAAATTGGTTTTAGTAAATCTCGAAATAAACCAAGAAGTAATTGAAGGTGGCCCAATTGAAATGTACGCATAACATTATGATCGTGATAATAAGAAGGTGACAGACCAGAATGCAACGCTCAATATTCATTATCATGATTTAGACACAATATCGACGGGGTCGGATTGAACCCCTAAAATGCACACAATTTGGTTCAATCAAAATGTATTGGGGTATCATCATAGCTGATCCAGCATTGTATCTCGCGATCGGTACAAACTATATAAAGATTATAAGTTTTTTTATGTAAAAATATCTGAGCAACAATAAGGCATTGAAATTTTCTAAAAGTACAATATATATGTTAAGAGAAATATGCACTTTTAATTTTTAACTGGAAAAGTTACATTTTTTGCAGCACTGCAGCTAATAACTAGTAATAACGTGAAAATATTTCACGGATTGATTCTATAATAATCAGTATCGGAACCAAAAGAAGTTCAAGATGTTTGACAATGTGTCAAAACGGGGAGTTGGATTTGGATTTTGATTTATTGGGCCTAGAATAACGATTCCTCCAAAATTGGTTACGATTCGGAAAGTCGATTCCGATTCAAGTTTTTTTTTTTCAATCACTACATGAAATGACATAATCTATGCCTTCAGCAAAGTTGTTCAAAATTTATGATATTATATAAAATTGTAACAGAAAATACAATAATTACGCTAATACATTAAACATACAATAATCACGGTAATATACTTTCATGACTTTTTAAATGAAATTTTAAATTTTGGGGACGCTATTCCTGGATGGCGAAGAATTTTGCAAATCACACAGTATTTGGAATCAATCACTTCGCTAGGATTAGTGTTAACTTATCGTACGATTGAGAGCCTGTTGCGTATGTTCCCAAAATGATGTTTTCGACCTATTGTTCTCCCAAAGAATATTATCTTCAACCAACCTGGTTTTTCCGGGGAATTTGACAAATCATGTTGGGACATTGCTATGATAAAACATCGGCGACTGGAGATTCTTCATTTATTAACCGGTTGATTACTCTACCTACGTTAGAGAAAGTGCAACATGCTCAATCTTACTTGAATTTACTTGCGATTTTGGTTTTATGAGTACTACAATCTACTAACCTTAAAAATTGCAATGGTTTACAAAAACGAGTTATCCCGACAGTAAACGCGTTTTTACTGGAACGCTTTCTAATCCAGCAAAGTAAAGGGGGCAACTCCGTGCTTATCCCTAAAGTCGGTAGTCGTACTACTTACACGTTTCTTGTGTGTACTTATCGGATTTCAGATCCGATGCAGCAATGGTATCAGTAATGTGAAAAACTTAACTTTTGATCATAGTAAAGTAGGCATTAAATGTAATAAGAAGCTTTACTGGATAGAAAGAGTTTGTGAGTAATTTGAACCACAAAAAAATTACATTAGCTAGCTTATCACAATCCTCTTCTACCACTCACCTGCCTTGCTGGATGCTTCGGTGTCACCAAGATCCTGCAGCTGCTTCTGCAAGCTTAAATAAATTACACTGTAGGTGTTTATTACACCGAACAGTACTCCATTGCACAGAAAAGCACCCACCATCACCAACCATGCTCGGGTTCCTCCGTCCGGAGGATCGTGTATGGCTTCCACAGTCACCGTTCCATTTTTCGCTTTCGTAAAGCCATTAGGCGCTGACACATGCACAATTGCTCCCACTGCAGAGGTATCGTTTATAATCCTTACAGATTCTGCCATTCGTCAAATTAAATTTGATACTTGAACAATTGATCGATTCGTCACTATTCACAATGACCAAAAATTAGTCAGTGATAAAAGGATTGATTTATTTACCGCCTGCTGTTTCAACGCATACACCTTCCCGGCGATAAAGGGATTTGAAATAAGTGAATTTAGTATACGTTGAAATAGAAGTGCCACAAATTACAACACATTGGCAAGTTTCTAATGTCTTAATCTCGTAGAGAAATATTTCGCCCACTCACTGATCGAGATCTCGATTCTTATTATGAATTTAAACGAAAGGTCCACTAGTTTGAGCTCTCACAGAAAACAATCACTAATCACAATTTAACATTGATCCTCAAGGCAATCCGTAGCTCATAATTACGATTAGAACAACTGTACAACTTGGCACTGTCCTTTTGAAGAGGTTGACATCCGCACGACTATTCGCATCAACTGTTCGGCAATATCTGTAGTCCTGCTCGCTGACCAAGTGAATGACCACGCGTACCGGCAACGTCTGAGATCCATTCAGAACTGCGGCACGTCCTAGTCGCTTTAAATAGAAATGGAAACTGAGTTAGTGCTTTGTCGCTCCACGAGTACTACATGTATTCTCCGACGATTACATACAAGAAAGCTATAGCTACTACTATGATTGCCGGTCAGTTCAAAATCGCACATGGTTGTCAGATAACGGGAACGAAAATGGTTATGGATGGTTTACTCAATGGAGGATGTGATAAAATTACTGTAAAATTTTCAAAATACAGGTATTATTTAATGCATAAATTATCGTGAGTATAAACAATGCGTATAAAACACAAACGAATTTCCTACAATCAGGAATCTGCAACCACTGCAAGCGGTAAGAAAAAAAAATACTCACCGCGCCAGTAAGTTGAAGTTGATAGCAAAGCAGAGAATTTAATATGTGTGTAGCGTTGGCACACGGAGAGTATTGTAGCGCGCGAAAGGAAAACAACACAGACCACGAGTGAGAGAAAGGAAAACCGCAAGAAAAACCGCGCGCCAAGCTCTCGTCGTCACGCAAACGAGTGGGTTTCACGTGTTGGAACTCAGTTCGTTTCCTCATTCTGTTTTGCGCGCGCAGTAGAGACGACAGAAAAACGAGTCTGCGCAACAATCGGAAGTAAATAACGATTTAACGACACGATTGGTACTACTAGCATTTCGAACTACTATTTCATTGTGAAACAGAGCTCACGTGAACGCTAATGTTTTGTGTACGAAACATATATTCTAACGAATCAACTCGGAAACTCGACATCTATGGGAAATGCGACAACATACACACTGTTTTCATTGACCCCACAACAACTATATGTCTAAAAAGAAATTCCGCTAACGTAAGTAAAGCTCTGTCGAAGAATGAACAGTCTATAGTATTAAATTTGTTATCTAAACGAACTGACTTTGGATGCAGGACAAAGTAGGTATAGTTCATGTAGTAAAACACGTAAACGTGTGGAAACCAAAACATTCTTCTATTTACAATAACTTAAATTTGAATGAGCCGTAGGATATTTTTTAATATGAATATCCTCATTCAGATAACTACTGATCATCTGGACAAAACCCCTACAGTCACTTGCTAGCGCGCGATCATTCTGTTTACACAAAGGAATTCGGTATAACTACGACTATAGTGAAAGTTGTTAATTTCATGTATAGCAATCTGCACCGCAATGTTATTTATTGATTTCTAACTGTGTTAATCTTCTATTGCTGGAGGTCAAGCTGAACGGCAGCCTAAATTTGACAGACACTAAATTGATGGAATACCTGATTAGCACGAGTCTTGACATATTCATACAGAAAATCGATCTGGAAGGGAAAAGGCGTTAGATTTAACTCTTTGCTCTGATGGATGGTATAACGCAAGAGTTGCGAAACTAGGTTATCCCGAACAAGCTCAAACCGTCATATTTGATCATAGATAGATCTTCATTGATCATTCAAATATATCACTAGATTTCGTATTTCGTACCTTTACGAAGAGGGCTTTATAGGCATTTTCCAAAGATTAATTCTTCGTATGTCTTGGATAAGGCCGTGAATACGATAAACTCACTCATCAGGAATCAGCAGCGACTGACTCACTGCCTTGCCATGATCTGCGTTTTCAGCATTTCCCTGATGGGAAGAATTAGGGAAACGGTAAGGTTAGGGGTAAGGAAAATAACAACATAGAACAATTAAAATAGAGCATCCTGCACCTCGTAAGAATGCTGAAAGATCTGAAGGTGCTACAACCCCGGAGTGATTTAGAATTTTTATTTAAACAGTGAGCGGATATATCAACACCCTCGAGATAACAGAACGACAACACCCCCGAAATGATATTGTCATTCAAATACGGCTTAAGCTCCACACCACGCTGGGTAAACTGGCACAATATCACATCATTGAGTTTCAGCTCTCTGTACATAGGTTCATCTATATATGGAGAACAAAAAATCCGGATGCGCAATTGCCTTATTTCTGGGCAGTTACATATCAAATGATATGAAGTTCCGTAAACGGATTCACAAAGATCACACGAATAATTCTCAGCACACTGAATAGTAGCCATGTGATAATTGAGTTTGCAATGTGCTGTCAGTGCCCTGACTGCTGCTATTGTGCTTGAAAAAATGCAGCAAATTTTTTGACATTTTCGGACTTATTTGGAGCAAAACTTTCAATCGATCATTTGATCGATTCGGTTGTCACAATTTCACGAGCAAGTGATCAAGAATAAGAACTAGCTGAAAAGAACTCAGGGGCAGTCGTCAGTGATGGCTCCGTACAGTCTGGAAAATGTGTGTCAAAAACACAGTTGAGTATTACATCTTCGTCAGACGAGTATTCACCATTAGCAGTTGTAATCGAACTGACATGAAAATTTTTCTATTTCGAAAGTAACTTATTTGATCTGCGAGTCTCGTTGACACTTGAGACATTTGTGCAGAGGTTTTTCCAACCATTTCGCTCAGAGGATTGAAGGGCATTTTTGTATGCTTTGCGAGCCAATTTAAAAGCCTCCGATCCGTCCCTGCGTCTGCGATTTCTAGCTCTTCTACATATTTTTTTGAGTCGAAGAAGTTCGGTATTCCACCAAGGTGTTCCTCTAGAAGCACACATAACTCGAAACGGGCCAGCCTCTTGGTATGCTGCTACTATGAGTGAGTTTGTTTTATCCACGACCTCACACAAGTCACGTGGAGATTCAATCGTTGGAAGATACCCCTGAAACCTAGTCGCCAAGTCCTCATCGTAGAGGTCTCAGTTCGTAGATTTGGAATTACGATAGGTGACGATATCTAGCGGAACGTTTAAATGATCAAACACGATCAGATAACGACGGTTCGAGCTCGTTCGGTACGAGCCAGTTTGCCAACTCATGCATAATAATATCCGAGCAGAGAATTACATCTAACACCTCTTCTCTGATAGTTCATGCAAATATTGGACGATTTCCTACATTAAGTATATGTGGATTTGTACTGTTTCAGTACTCCATCAATTCGGTACCTCTCAAATTTTAATCTGAGGTTCTCCAAATTTGCATCACCGCCGATTATGAGGGGAACTTTTTTAAAATTATCAGAAAGTGTTGGTTTGTTATGTGGCAAATATGCCGAACAATACACTTATTTCTTGTTTATGTTATCAACAGTCATATTGACTGTGACAGTAGAAATATCGCGAGCTGTGAGGTCGGATATGAGACATGCGTCAATAGCACTACTGGCAAGTGTACATGCACGAGGCATTTCACGTGGATTTGTCGTGCCATTTTTGTTGAAAGCTACGAAGACGGGGTTTAGTAGCTTTCCAACATAGAAGTTTCCTTTATGGAAATACGATTCTTGAACCAAAGCTATAGAAGCTTTTCCTTCCTGCACAAGGCGGGATAGATTCATAATTACTGTACGTTTATGCTGAAAATTAATTTGTGCTACTCTAATCATACTCGATCACAGCACTATACATACAGCAGCTAGAAGATATAAAACACGTTGGTTTATAATCGCCTATTGTGATCCCCGAAATGTGTATTAAGGACCACCATTTGAATCCCACGATTTGCGAACAAACAAACGTTCACTGTGTTAGAGATTCACTTAACACAGTAAGGGTAACCCCCTCTTACGACATGGGAGCAGGAACCCAGTGGCTCAATTCTTGGTTGACAAATATCAACTCGCCGTATGCCACACGGCCTCTAGGCTGATTTTGTCGATCGTTAAATTTGGGACAATGGCGTCTTCGGAAGAATATTAGTGTTTTAATGATTAATCTCTCTAAAAGTGAAATATAATAACCAACTTTCTTGCAAGTGCGTATGTTAAAATTATGTTTTTGAAAAAGTTCAGAGCAACCTTTTGTCAACAACTTTGTTGAAGACACAGTCTTTTTCTTTAATATCTTCAACGTTATTGCTGGTTGGTTGTAGATGATCCCTTAAAAGCAATTTCATTAATATAAATTTTCAAATGTCATTCTGACAAGTTATGTTCAGTAAAAAAATTTGAAATGAACAACTGTCTATGTTACAACAACGGCTTCTGTCATGTATTTATTATATTATATCGTGTTTCAAATGGTGAGTTTACGTCAATAGTGTTTTCAGACTACTCATTAAAAAGTATTAAGGTTTGCCATCTGCTGCCATGATTTTCGTGATGTGTGAAATTTCTCAACATTTTTTTTTGTAAATGAAATGAGCTAAGGTTTTTGGAAAACTTATGAACGTTTTCACGAATATCTTTGCTGAATTAATTTCAATTACAGCTCGTTATATTTGGATGCCCCCCAAAAATATATTTTTAAAATATCTCATCAATTGTCATTTCCGCATGTGTCATATATTCTACGAATTTATTTCAAACGTTGAAATACGCAAATTTTATTAACGCATATTTTTTCATATCTAGAGTATGTTCGAAGATATTGGACATTTTTTTCAAATCATCTTTAACTCTACTGGAGACAACGAAAGAAAACTTTTATAGTGTTGATGTAGCATTTCTAATTGCAACTAGAGCTGGCATCCCGTTTTGCTCGTTCATTATTACCTTTAAAACTTTTTCTAATGTTACCAAAACATATCCAATAACTTCTAAGTCGCAAGAGATAGACCCATGATTTTGTTTGGAAAGATAGGTATCTTGATAAGACGAACAATTTTCTAGAATATATTTATTTAAGAAGTTATGTTGAAAGAGTTTTTAAAGGGTCATTCACAAACAACGGTCAATAACTTCAAGAGTACTGTAAATAGAGATTTAGAGAAGAGTACTGTATATAGAGATCTTCAGTAAAAATGCTCGCACAAACAAGTTCTTTAACTTTTTTGAAGACTTCATCTTTTTTCATACTTTAAAAAAAATTGTAGCGAATATCTCATTTCAAGGGGGATTAATCACTGTAACTATATCATGAAAATGTAAGTCTTGGATCATCAGAAAACATCATCATTGCTGTATGCTTTACCATTTTCGCGTGAATAATAGTGTAGTATAGGACCAATAATACCTATGTACTATTTCTAAAGGTAAACGAACATACCGGCAACGATGGTAGTTCAGCTGCAAACGAAGCAGTACAAGTATATAGCCAAGAAATTGAAACCGTGTCAGAGCACTCACGTGTGGAAACACCAGATTCCCCGCTAATCCTGTTACACAATAGTCATCAATGGAACCGCACAGTGACTAGTACATCAAGCATGACAAATTCGCCGTCACCAACTTCCTCGAGAGTTCCATTCGCAGTATTGTTCTAATCAATGGCACTGCCAAACAACACGTTTGTCCAATCAGACTTACACGTACTGATGTATCAAAATTTGGTTTATGATGTTCCATCACTACGCATTTATTCGACTATCTTATCACAATGACCATTTTTACAACTAGAACGATATCGAACGCCGAATGCATTTATACCACAATAAGCACGTGGTGTTCTGCGCTTCACATTCACATTGGGAAAAGGAAATCCTCCGTCGACGCGTCGTCACGATATAAACTGTGTTAGCAACGTGGGCAGTACAATGTTTTGGGTCTCCGTTGAATTCTGTGTTGCGATGAAGCATCACCACCCACTTCCACCGCTAGACACTAAATTTGTTCGAGTTGGCGCGCAAAGTCTCATGGTTGTGCAAAACCTGATGCAACATTCACCGCCAATTGAATCATCCATCTTGTCAGCTGAATTTAGCGGATATCGACTTAATTGAACGAGTAAACTTATTGACTTGTTACGCTGTTATTTTTTAAGTGGAATTTCAGAGCGACCGCCGATCACTATTCAATAGAATCGCACATAACTACACATGCGACGCGACAGAAAAAAAAAGTGAAAGAACGCTAGAGTTCAAATATTTTGACGTTGATGGTGAGTGAACCCGAACTCCGCGGGAACCGATACAATACACGTATTTCACGACGATAGCACTGAACCGGACGCAAAGACACGACATTTGTAACTGCCACCATACTACCTAGCGTTGTACTCAGACACGATTGTACACATGCGGTGTCGCTCAACGGTTAGAGCAAAGGAATCAATTCAATCAAGAAGAGCAATAATTTGATTACAAAGCAAGTAAATTTGCACTAGCTTGGCGTCGCACAGGTATGTGTGAAAAAAGCCAATTTTCCCGATGCTCAAAATAGCATTTTGCGAACGTCTGCCCGATAGCAATCCATCATTTCTGCAAATTCAAGTGTTTGAATGTTTTCATTTCAATGGGACAGCGGTTACCTGACCACAAGCAAATAATCAAAGTCCACTCAAATTATGAGTGGCTCATCGTCGCGTTTTCCTTTCGCAATTCAGTTCAAGAAAGGAAAAATTCTCTCTCCTTCCTCTCTCCAATATTGACAGATTCGAGCTAATCTCTTATTAAATTTTGAATGAGCACTCGCGCAAGATTTGCTACAATGCATAATCGGTGCCCTGTACAACGAATAGGGTAACGAGGGTATTTTGGACCAGTACTATATTTTAGACCACCTGACGATGATTTGTACATTTTTCCATTTAAATCTCATAACAAATTGAAATATTGCTAATGTAACACTTAAATTATCATGTTAGAAAGCACCTCCCGTTATATTCTGAGTGAAATGGTTTAATTGGAAGCAATGAATTGAAAATTTTTAATCGTGTTTTCACATTTCAGCTGAACTGGTCCAAAATCAGGAGGAGGTGGCATTGTTGTAACCAGCATCGAAGAGTTATTATTTCTAAAGTGTAAACATTTCATTCATGCAAATATCGTTTTTATGCTTATAAAATTCATAAGAAATTGATTTTAGGTTGAAAAAACCAATTAGATGTATGTAAATTGTTATTTTGGGTATGTCCAAAATATGTTAGCTATTTCCAAACGATAACATATTATCGCCATGCTCCCAATCAACTCTGACAGCTCTTTGCATTTAAAAAAAAGTTAATTTTTTGTTCTTAGAAACGCACTTCTTAGTCAATCATGTACAAATTCATCATACAAAGTAAGATATGTAAACATTTAGATGGTCCAAAATCTGCTGGTGTCAGTTTTTGGATTTAGTGTCATTTTTTATTGTTGCGGTATCCCATCTAAGTGGAATGCTCGGGAAAAGTGCCATAACGGTGGTTTCGGAAGCCTGCACCTGTTACAGACCAGCCAGGTGAATTTGGTGAGATAAATCTAATTTATAATTAATTTTTATTATCCATATAGTTGAATGTTATATGAATCACTCCAAACCCATATCTCAATTCCCTTCCCTACTAACCAATTCTAACATCCGTAATGCCTATGGAGATTGTGTGGGTTTCCCACATCTTTTTAAGCAGGTATTCAATTAAAATTTCCATCCCTTTGCCGATCGTAAGGACATGGTCAAGTGTGTAGTGAACTATACTATTGTATACAAAGATGTCACTGTACCAGCCACCCATGATGATTGCGGTCGTTTTTGTTATGCTATGCTATGCTATTTAGATGGTCCAAAATCTGTTTCGAGATTTATTCAAAATATGTTTGCAGCAATGGCACAAAGGATTATCGATGGTCCAAAATATACTTTGTTTACGGTTCAAAATAAAGTTGAGTGGTCCAAAATAAGAAAAATGCGCTTTAACGATTTTTCATTTTTCCCAAGTATTTACGTTTATTTGACTATTTAGAACACTACTTATCCAAAAAATGATAAGCCCGTACATATTAGCCCTGTTAAATGATCCAAATTACGTAGCCAAACTGTATTTTTTCAGACTGTTTTTCTCATGACTTCCTAAAGCGGTCCAAAATACCCCTGTTACCCTACTTAGTTGCAGATAAGGTGGCGGTTCGTAAATCGCGCTATGATGATATAAACATACAAATAGATGTAGGTAGCTAGAAAGTAGGGTTGTCATCGATGAGTTTCATGAATGCAAGAGTGTAGAAATATACAAAGTTCCACACATTGTTCTTAAATAATACAGCCTCAAGGGCACCCCAATCATCTCCGCCGATTACAGAATAATAATTCCCGTTATTTAGAGCGAATTTATCGAGTTACAGCAGATGGAATGGAAAATCACAAAGGTCTTACAAAGGGCATTAGAAAGAGCCGAGTTTTTAAAAGTATGGAGTGAGCGGTTGTGCGAAGCAACCCAAGGCGTGATCAATACGATCTGAATGGAAAAATACAGGTTTTGGACTGGTTGGATGGGCTTATATGCACTAAATTAAAGCGAAATGTTCCAGATAATGCCTGAGCATAACTTTCTGACAAATTTTTTAAACTTATTCGTATGATACTGAATAAGTCAAAATCAAGCGACTGATTCATGGCGTTAGATGGATTAAAGCAGAACTACAGGTTTCAAAAGAACGGCATTATTATCTTCTTGGCTTCGCGGACGACATCAACAGTATTGATTGCAGTGCAGTGGAAGAGGTGTTTGTGCCCAAAATGGATGCCATAAGAATCGGACTGACTATAAACTCTGACGAATCAAAGTAAGTGGTAGCTGGTAGAGAGTAAGGCAGTCCGAATAGTATTGGTTTTCAAATTAAATACGATGAGGTATATTGTAGCTGACTGTTGCAGGGATGACTCGCAGGACCGAAGACAGTAACAAACCTCAGGAACATACCACAAAACTTCTATTTACTTGAACTCAAATAACATGTGACTTCCTTTTTCTGTGTCAGTTAATAATGGTGCACAATATACTGTGCGACGGTATATATCACTCTGCTGGATAACAGCCAACAGTGCTTTCAGAATATATAATACAGTACACTACGAGGTTACCGATTAACCCATTATATCCTAGCATATGAAATTTCATACGCAGAACTACCCATCGTTTAACGCGTATTTACTGCAGAATTTTGGCATCTAACTGCTTTATTATTGCACTAATGGGATTATTGCACCTCATATTTCATTGTGAAACAAGACAACTGGCATTTTTTATAATTTTGTTTACATTTTTGAACCGTGTATAGTTGGGGCAAATGGCGGCTGAAAAGTAAGCAATACATTTAATTGAATTTTTTTGTTGGAATTCGTGCTAATAATTCCACTATGTGACAAAACGTTCCTACAGGTGTAACAGAAGTGTTGTCTATCAGAAAATCCGAAGAAATATGTCAAACAACTTAAAATTTGTTGTTTTTATTTAATCGTACGAAATTTTTTGCACGACATATTTTCACTCTCAAAACCATTTTAAGCGGTGATTTTATTTTTCCCATAATCTTTGATACATTTTTTTGTGGAATTGAAGATATCACTGCATTTGGCTCACTTTTTGAAACCCCTGGGTTATAACGGGTTAAGGGCCGATTTCTTCACCATCGCTTAACGCTTATACGATGGTTTAAACGTACTGGTGAACATGGTTTAAAAGTTAAGTGAGGGGGAAGAAATCGGCCCTAAGTCATATATCTTGGAACGATGTTAGCCGCGAGATAAAAAGGCGTGATGCGGCTGCGAACAGAATTTTCTCTGTTATGCGTAATCAACTAATGTCCCGTAGCCTAAAGATGCGCAAAATTTTCTCTATACAAATCGCTATCCCTATTGCTCTGTACGGCGTAACGAATACATTGTTGTAAATATTAGTAAATATTATTACGTTTAGTGTAAGCTGTAACTGTTGCATGTTTTCCATTAATTGGATTTAAATTGAGTATCTCTTATTATGCATGTTTTCCATTAATTGGAAGCATTGATAATATAATGTTCAATAAATCGAGAGACAAACAGTAGCACAAAAGAGACTTCTTTAAAATAGACTTGCTATAATACGAGCTCGATGATTTCCCGTCATTTTTTTAAAGTGCATTGCCAATTTGTTGTGTCTAGCGATGCCGCTGATTATGAGATAGATTGGGCTGTCAAAAGAGGCCATCGACGCTATGCTGATTTTACGACAGTTTGGCAGAAATGGTCGCTACTGACCACTTCTTGGAAATTACGTTAGATCCTCTGCCGAAAATCTCCAAATCGCAGTTATTCTGAGACTTACCCAAGCCCAATAAATCATTTTGAACTTATCAGTAGAAGAGGCAAGACTGATTCAACGCGCCAAATGTTTCACCAAATCGCTAATCAGTTTCACCCCCAAATAGAAAGTTTTGATAGTGTAGCTATAATTAGCTCTGTGGATGTGGAAAATATTAATTTCTACGTCATATCTGAGTCTGTAGATGGATAAATCCATGTGAAAGCGCCTAAAAGTGACTTCTTGAGGTCTTACGAAGACTCCACTTTTTGGCCGGATTTGAAATGTTTCATTCTGCCTAATCAGTCTTATACTGGCACAAAACCAATAATGGTTTTTCATAGTGCATCCGCCCTATCTAAAAAAAATCCATCATGAAGACAAACGTTCATGAAATCCCACAAAAAAGATTGAAAATACTCTTTTGAAAGTATTTACACATATCGAGCTTGGCTTCACCTTTGTTTTGATTAAATGAGCCACGGCAAATGTGCATGCGCTTGAGGATATTAGAAGAGCCTCGAGCAATTTGTAGCGTAAATATTTTTATAGATATTCTGGTCTGGTGCTTCAGACAAGCAGTTCTCCTAAATAAATTCAAAACCTCAGTTTTTGGACAAATGACGAATGCTAGGCGTCGCGGCAGAGTTTTTTCTCGTACCGTTTATTTCGTAAACTTAAAAGTAATTTTGCACATTCGAATGTGTTTGAACCTCTTGTGTACAAAAACCCGCAATCTAATATACATAATCGCTTAGTGGAAACGTTAGTTCCAGTCATCGGTTCGGATTTACTACTGATTGTGGAGTATTATCCTTCGGAAGCAGTATTCGGATATGGATATGAAGTTTTTGGATCGGTGAATATCCGTCTGCAATACATAACTTGAAATGAAGACCAGTGAAACTGCTGCGCTTGAAAGAGCTGCTGCATGTAAGTAGGTGCATTGGCGTGAAGTAGCGACAGCTGACTTGAGGGGAATTTGCGCAAAAGAATTGCACGTCCGACTTGGCATAAATTTTTTTCTACCGATCATATTGATAGATTCGAGTAATTTTTTGTGTCGGTTTGAAAGCAATTTTAAACAAACTTTACTAAGGTATTGAAAACTTCTTATATCGAATAGTGAGCATGTTAATGATTGTCTTCGAAACACCAATTTGTTGAATAGGAATACTGTTATTATTACCAGTTAGCTTTCTGTGCCTCCCCAAACCGGTCGTAATAATCGAATGCACAAAACGTCTGTCGTAATATATAACAAAAATCTACGTAACCAAAAAAAGAAGTGCGTGCAAAAGGAGACAATATTGCAAAGAACCGTTGTTTCTATTCCGGCAGAAAGCAATACTGACAAATTTCGTGACGATTTGCACGCTTAAGGCCTATTTACACCCTCGGTGAAAATGAACGTGAACTCGATGCGAACCAAATTGTTTTTTCCAATATCTCACTTATTAGTGCATAGAAGTTGATGAAAATGGAACTAAACGATAGTTCATTAATATACTTAGCGAATCATTGCAAAATTATTCGATATAATTGAACCTATGTAATAATATTCGAATTCCCCGATCATTTTAAATATTCCACGGTGAAATATGTTCGCAGTGGATATTTCACTTGTTCACCAGGAGTGTAAACGAGCCGATGGACGGAATTAATGCGGAGTGGTGAATATAAGTGTCATCGCTGTTCACGGTGAACGTTCACCTTCGAATACCAAATTGCATTCTGACAAACTGTAAACTGCCAGTTGAGCGTGAAATCGTTGTTCGCTGATGAAACTGTTCACGACGTCCTCCACCGTGAACAATTGAAGGTATTCAACACATGTTCACGTTCATTTTCACCGAGAGTCTAAATAGTGCTTTAAACTCCAAATAATACCCAGGCTTCATTTTACTCATCTTTGCAACGAAGAGATAGAGAAATATTTTACCCGCATATAACATGAGTCTTATTTTGGTGCGCATTTTTTGCCCAGTAACTAGGAGAGCAGAGAGAAACCACATGCTCTCATTACTGAATCCTCTTGCTTGTGATAGAGCAAACCTTTATTAGATGCTCTGCTTTTACCTCATCATAGTCTGGTGGAGCAACGGAAATAAATTGCTCAGTTGGCAGATGAGAATAAAATAGTTTTCTCTTTACCCCCAAGGGAACCAAATTTAGTTCGCTTCACATCAGTGTTCGAATATTTAACTTGGTTTTCATGATAAGTATCCATGTTTTACCTTCTGGGAATAATAAAGATTGGCAGCTTCCAGTTCAAAATCGCTGAACAACATTAAGGGGTTACACCACTGTAGAGCTCGAACAAATGGGCATACCTTTATAAAAATTCAAGTTTTTCCCTTTTTTCCCGCATATGTTTTTGACGACATTCGATGATGTTTAACTTTTTGCCGAACAAGTTAGTATTTTAATAAATGGTGGATAATTTATCGAAAAAAGCAAAAGTAATAATAAATTCAATTAAAAATATTCCAGGTTTTAGCAGCAAATTACTCGTAAATCTACCGAAGTCGCTTAAAAATAAATACGCTTTCGCAATTTTTTAAATCAATTGCTGATCTCCGTTAAATATTACTGTGCAAATCGTCAAATGAATTTACTGAACAACTTTGGGTTGGCTTAGTGTGTACATATAAATGGCTGGTTTGAATATGCAAATCCTAAATAAAGCACTCATTTGATATAAAATATCGCCATTCTGTTGTTTTCGAAACCATCTTATTGTATTGGCATTTTTTCAAACATGCTCTTTCTGTAACTGAGCATCTGATGAGGAAAACTCCCTCTTCAATTGGGCAAGAATTAATACTTTCGCATCCCACCTGCGTGGTAGAAAGATATGCGTGAAACTCTTGATTCTCGAGAGCGTGTTCTCTCGCTTACGGTGGGAGCTAGTAAACAGCCCTACTGCGTTTAACTGCTTGCAAAAGAGAAAATGAGCTAATATCAAGAGCATTAAGGATGCCTGATAATACCGATTGATTTCAAAGGTTCCCAAATCCATCTGTGTGGAAAAATGTGTAAGTAACAATTAGTATTATATAATCGTCTTTAATAATTTGTTCAATTAATTTAATGTAATTTTGAAGTAGAAAAAAGTCGTTCTCATTTTTGCTGATTTATTGTTTATTTTTCATAGTTTTTTCAAAACAAAGGCTCGCAAGTATAATTTGCGCACAGTAACTGCTGTAACAGTAACGTTGCGTGTTACCAATGTATTACTGGTCAGATTTTTTTTCATTTCGATTTTACCCCATTTTATGGTATTTTCTAAAACCCAACTTTTAAACTTTCGCTCTTCCAAATAATTGCACTTTTTCAAAAGTACCGAAATTCCATTTTATACCGTTTCTAGACCGTTCCTTCAACTTTTAGAATCATTTGAGTTTTTCAAATCGGTTGAAAATTCGCAGTTATAATAGATTTTGTGAAAAAAGTGAAAACCGCTAGTTTTTCACTTTGTTTTTGTTCAAACGAAATTTATGTGTCATTGATTCATAATAATTCCGTACTTTCACTTACACAGCTGTTTTCGCAATTAAAAAACAAAGAAAATGATGTATTATACATTTCTTTTGTTTGCATTTTTACCTGCGAAAATTGCGATCAAACACGTGGGGCACTTTTGTACCCTAGTGCAACGTTCTAGGGTGGAAAACGCAAGTGCAACGGTTAATGAACGAGCATTCCCATTAATTAAATTTAAATGTTATTTAAAGTCATTATTAAACTTTAAATTCATTAAAATTTTGTTAGCAAATTCCCACCCAATTTGAAAAACTGCAAACGTGGAGGTAGAATTTAACATAGCAATCATCAGCCGGTATCTTAAATATCTGCTAATTCGCGTTATTCACATATTGAACCGAAACTATATGCAGCGGCAAACCCACGAATACGAGCGGTCAAATACCGCTTAATATTTCGTTGCACTTGCCCTGATACATATCTTGATTTAGGCTGGAGAATCTATTTAGGATTAATTCACAATAAATGCACTCGTTAAACGCTAGGATTGACCTAGTGTTATAACACGTGATTCAACAATATTTATTTATTTATTAACAGATTAAGGCCGAAGTGGCCTGTGCCGTATACAAAAGATTCCTCCATTCCACTCGGTCCATGGCCGCGCGTCGCCAACCATGCAGTCTGCGAAGGGTCCGCAAATCGTCTTCCACCTGGTCGATCCATCGTGCTCGCTGCGCGCCACGTCTTCTTGTACCGGTCGGATTGCAATTGAGAACCGTTTTCACCGGGCTATTGTCCGACATTCTGGCTACGTGCCGGCCCACCGTAGTCGTCCGACTTTCGCGGTACGACAGATGGGCGGCTCCCCCAACAGCTGATGCAACTCATGGTTCATTCGCCGTCTCCATGTGCCGTCTTCCATCTGCACTCCACCGTAGATGGTACGCAGCACTTTCCGTTCGAAGACACCAAGTGCGCGTTGGTCCTCCACGAGCATGGTCCAGGTCTCGTGCCCGTAGAGAACTACCGGTCTAATCAGCATCTTGTAGATGGTCAACTTCGTACGACGGCGAACTCTGTTCGACCGAAGTGTCTTGCGGAGGCCAAAGTAAGCACGATTTCCTGCCACGATGCGTCTACGAATCTCTCTGCTGGTATCGTTGTCGGCGGTCACCAGTGAGCCCAAGTACACGAACTCTTCAACCACCTCGATTTCGTCGCCACCGATGCAAACTCGAAGAGGGCGGTTCTCATTTTCTTCTCGTGAACCTCTTCCTATCATGTACTTTGTCTTCGACGTGTTGATGGCAAGTCCGACGCGCTTGGCTTCTCTTTTCAGTCTGATGTAGGCTTCCTCCATCTTCTCAAAGTTTCGTGCAATAATATCAACGTCATCGGCGAAGCCAAGTAGCTGAACGGACTTTGTGAAAATCGTACCACTGGTGTCGATCCCTGCTCTTCTTATTACACCTTCCAGCGCGATGTTGAATAACAGACACGAGAGACCATCACCTTGCCGTAACCCTCTGCGTGATTCGAAGGGACTCGAGAGCGTCCCTGAGACACGTACTACGCACATCACCCGATCCATCGTCGCCTTCACTAATCGCGTCAGTTTGCCTGGGAATCCGTACTCGTGCATAATCTGCCATAGCTGATCTCGATCGATAGTGTCGTATGCGGCTTTGAAGTCGATGAACAAATGATGTTTGGGCACATTGTACTCGCGGCATTTCTGCAGTACTTGACGAAGAGCGAACACCTGGTCCGTGGTAGATCGTTCGCTCATGAAACCCGCCTGGTACTGCCCCACGAACTCTCTTGCAATTGGTGATAGTCGACGGCATAGTATTTGGGAGAGTACCTTGTAGGCGGCGTTCAGCAGGGTGATTGCTCGGTAATTACAGCAATCCAGCTTGTCGCCCTTTTTGTAGATAGGACACACAACACCTTCCATCCACTCCTCCGGTAAAATCTCCTCCACCCAAATCTTGGTAATCACCCAGTGCAGCGCTTTAGCCAGTGGCTCGCCACCGTGTTTTAGTAGCTCGCTTGGTATTTGGTCAACCCCAGCGGCTTTATTATTTTTGAGCCGGCTAATCTCCTCCTGGATTTCTTGGAGATCCGGGGCCGGTAGTGTAATGTCTTCCGCGCGTGCTCCCAGGTGCGTTACCGTGCCATCCTCGTCGTCTGCTGCATCGCCGTTCAGGTGTTCTTCGTAGTGCTGCCGCCACCTCTGGATCACCTCACACTGGTCCGTGAGAAGATTCCCGTTTGTATCTCTGCACATGTCGGCCTGTGGTACGTGGCCCCTGCGCGAGCGGTTCAACTTCTCGTAGAATTTCCGTGTGTCTTTAGCGCGGTACAGCTGCTCCACGCTTCGCGATCTCGGTCTTCCTGCTGGCGCTTTTTGGTCCGGAAAACCGAGTTCTGCCTGTTCCGTGCCTGTTTATATCGCGCCTCGTTCGCCCTCGTGCGGTGTTGCAGCATTCTCGCCCATGCTGCATTCTTCTCTTCGACTAACTGCTCGCATTCGCCGTCGTACCAGTCGCTTCTTCGGTCCGGGCCCACCGTACCTAGTGCAGTGGCTGCGGTGCTACCTATGGCGGATCGGATATCTCTCCAGCCATCTTCAAGGGCAACTGCGCCTAGCTGCTCTTCCGTTGGTAGTGCCACTTCCAACTGCTGCGCGTATTCCTGAGCCACTCTGCCATCTTGTAGCCGCTCGATGTTTAGCCGCGGCGTTCGGCTTCGACGAGAGCTATGCACTGTCGAAAGTTTTGAGCGCAAGCATACTGCAACCAGGTGGTGGTCCGAATCTATATTCGCACTGCGATAAGTGCGGACGTTTGTGATGTCCGAGAAGAATCTACCGTCGATTAGAACGTGGTCGATTTGATTTTTTGTTACTTGGTCCGGTGATCTCCAGGTGACTTTGTGGATATCTTTGCGAGGGAAGAAGGTGCTTCGGACTACCATTCCACGGGAGGCTGCGAAGTTCACACATCGTTGGCCGTTGTCATTTGATACGGAATGCAGGCTGTTAGGCCCGATCACCGGTCTGTACATTGCCTCCCTTCCTACCTGTGCGTTCATGTCGCCGATGACAATTTTCACGTCTCGCAGAGGGCAACCGTCGTATGTCTGCTCCAGCTGCATGTAGAACGCTTCTTTCTCGTCGTCGGTCTCCCTTCGTGTGGGCAGTGCACGTTGATGATGCTGTAGTTGAAGAAACGGCCTTTGATCCTCAACTTGCACATCCTTGCGTTGATCGGCTGCCACCCGATCACACGTTGGCGCATCTTGCCCAGCACTTTGAAGCCGGTTCCCAGCTCGTTGGTTGTACCACAGCTCTGGTAGAAGGTAGCCGCTCGATGCCCGCTTTTCCACACCTTCTGTCCCGTCCAGCAAAGTTCCTGCAGCGCCACGATATCGAAGTTGCGGGGGTGTAGCTCGTCGGAGATTATCCTGTCACATCCTGCGAAGCTGAGCGATCTGCAGTTCCATGTTCCGAGTTTCCAATCGTGATCCTTTATTCGTCGCCTGGGTCGTTGCCGATTGTTCTGGGTCGTATTCTCTTCTGTATTGTTCGTTATGTGGGTTTTTTAAGGGGTGGCTTATAGGGCCTACGCCAACCACCTGTCTCGCCGGTGGGCCATCGTGCCAGGACTGCTTAAGGTCCCACCTGGGCACCAGGACAGGTTTACACCTTCCGAGGAAGGGTAACCCCCCCTTCCCTGCCAGCATACGACCAAAGTTCCCACCGGGGTTGGTTACCCGATCTTCACTAAGGTTACTCGTATCCCAGTCGACGCCACGAGGAGGCCAGGGCTAGGAGTTACTGGGCAGGAAGCTAAGGACCGCAAGTGGGGTCTATTTTATGCCTTCATGTACAAGAGGCTTACGCACTGCCCAGTCATTGTCAACAATATGACGGTTCCATTTTCGCCATGTGTGCTTCAGATATACTACCACAATCAAAACAATCATTCTGCATCCAGCACACAGGAAAGAATCAACAGTGTGGCCTGTTTGGCATAATAATAACATAAACTAGAAAATATATTGTAATGCAATTTTATGTATAAGTAATCAATTATTTGTAGTTAATTGCAGAGATTTTATTTATAAGTTCACATCAAATTCGGCTCATGACAATGCAATAAGCTCGTTAGTCGTTACCCTATGTCACAATTTGTTATACACCTCTCGTTTAATATATGTGTGAATGACTGCCTAGTAGTGCCATATGACTCCCATATTATTTCTATTTCTTGTTTATCTACTTATCGCCAATAGGACGAGCCCCTGAAAATGCTTGGCATATATATTCATTTCTATTTTTAAAAATCGGTGACGTCACATTGCATGAGATTTCGTAACAACAATGCGCAGATCTCTAACAGAAATTGAACTGAGTTGATCCTACCGACGAAAATAATTTTCACATTAACCGCCTCCGTATTTAAACGTCAATGTGTTGGCCGTGAATATATCATGCTTAGCACGATGACGAGACACAGTGCATAACCAGCTACCCACATAGGTTGCTATTTATTTTTATCTTTCACTAGTTTACTCGAAATCTCTTCTACTCTGCCTTGGTATTCGTCACTAGATCCTAGGAACACACATAAGAAAATGAGGAATCGATGCCGCTCAGATCAGCTAGCATATTATGTACTTGCATTGCTTTGAGGAGCGATGGCTTCAAAAAATAAAAAATGGTTAAGTCCGACCTTGAAATCATATTGCACATACATTGGATGCTCCACAGGAATGTATATTTTGTTATAAAAGGCGGCTATCGAGCGAGTCTCAAGGGTCAATATGGCCTGTCTCCTATAACAAGTTAATACGAATCATTCGTATAATACTGTGTGTGCGTACCATGCCCTGTTGACAAAATATTTTTGCTATGAAAAAAAATAATGCGCAAGCCTTCAGAGAAATTAATTTTACAGTAAAATTTTGACCGCTTTATTAAATAATTTAAAAAGTTTAACAACTGAAAAATAAATAAAATTATCAGATTCGATATTAATGTGTTAATGGTGCAAGTGCTGCACTACGTTGCTCAAAAAAATTATTTAAAAATTGTAATGTAGTGTAGGCTGCTTTCTCCCAATTCCCAAAGTTTGTGGGCACGTAGTTTCTCCTAGTCTTCGCGAATGCTACTGTCTTGTTTGATAGGCATTCGTATTCGCATCGAATTACGAACGAATATGATCTAACCATTCTCGAATTTTCGATTCCGTTACAATTGTTCGCATTAGAGTCCGGCGAGATATATTTGGATGTCGTCTAAGGAGTGATTGCCAGTATCGTTGAACGAATTATTTTCACATATACGCCACGTTCAACCTGGAAACTAACTTTTGCAGTGTCGATTATTTGACTATTTGTATTTCCTCTTCCATCGTCGAACAAGGATGTCTTCCGGGATTTTGAAAACCTTGGTTCGCTTTTAGCATAAAGCGAATTGTATTCTCAGGAACATTACATGCAGTTGCTACCCGATGGATAGAGATCACTTCTAATAAGCTTATTTTTTCCACTTGCTCAGATGAGTACCATCTCTAATTGCTGCAAGACTCAAAACTATGACTTATCCCGCATATGCCTAAATATTACCTGCACTGGACACACTCGTTGTGTGCACACAAATGTTTGAGTCAAAGTTTGAACACCGTTGGATTGACTGATGTTCATGAGGAAACTGATTAAAACTATTTACAACCGAATGTGTATGCTTTCTTTTTGTTGTTCTGCAAGGTATAAAAATCGTTTCCGTTTTTTTTTTCAAAAAAAATAGTCGATTTTAATTTATTGTATAGTATTGGATTCATCACTCAGCATTAGTAACACCTACTTTCTTGAAGTTTACCGCAATATCCTTGACAATTGGTGTCAATTCTTCAAGCTGCTTCGTAATTGCATCCAGGTTGGACTTGTTGTTTTCAGCAGTACTTTCAGCGCTTAGTAATTTCAGTACCAAATCTGGAAAAACGCAAACACGGTTAATTAATTATAATTTCCATATTGGTGTGGCATTGGCAAATGTGTGGCATGTTGGTGCAAATCAATGAGTATTTCTGTACCTAGTTGCCATACCATAATTCACATTTTTAGAAACATGTCAACCCTTTGATACTATGCCTTTTCTAGTGCATATACTCGATCAGCAAGAAATAACAAAATTATTACAGACTGTGTTACTTTGTTATGATAATAAGTTGTGTTATAAATCTGGTCTCGTTAGTTGGTAAAATAACAGAAAATATAACGGAAATTCTTCTAGTGTATATCAAAAACTAGCTAATACCCATGTCCAACTAATAGCACACTAACACGCCACAGATAATGTCCAACTAATAGCACACTAACACGCCCCATAAGAAATACCTAATGTGTATAATTTTTTACGGATATCGGTTAAGCCGTTTGGGAGTCTATAAATCATATACATACAAACTTTGACTTTTATATATATAGATAGATAGATGTAACAGCCTGTGAAAAATGTCATATGCTGAGCCACTCTAATGAGCACTCTTTGGGGCACGGCCCGGCATTTGCGAAACCGAAACAGTACTAACGAGAGCGCGGAATATTCAAACCGTTGAATATTCGATTTCGCCAAGAAGGTCCGTGAGGTCCCCTCACAATAGAACGAACGAAACACATTTTCCGTTGGTGGAGTTCTGACTTGCTCTCTTGTCGTGTAACAATAAAGCTCCAGGGCCAAACAGAATCAAATTCAACTTGTTGAAAAATCTGCCAGACTCTGCCAAGAGACGCTTGTTGAACTTATTTAATAAGTTTCTTGAGGCTAACATTGTCCCACACGATTGGAGACAAGTGAAGGTCATCGCCATCCAAAAACCAGGAAAACCAGCTTCCGACAACAATTCGTATCGTCCGATCGCAATGCTGTCCTGTATCCGGAAGTTGTTCCAGATTCCGTTGTTGTTGTTGATCCTATTCCGCCTCGACAATTGGGTCGAAGCAAATGGCTTATTGTCATATACACAATTTGGCTTTCGCAAAGGCAAAGGGACGAATGCATTGCTCTCAACCGAAATTCAAATGGCCTATGCTAGTAAAGAGCAGATGGCATCAGTGTTCCTAGATATTAAGGGGGCTTTTGATTCAGTTTCTATCAACATTCTTTCAGAGAAGCTGCACCAGCATGGTATTTTAGCGACTTTAAACAACTTTTTACTAAACTTGTCGGAAAAGCACATGCATTTTTCGCAAGATGACTTGTCGACATCACGATTTAGCTACATGGGTATTCCATGTCTAAGCTCCCTGTTATACAATTTCTATGTCAAGGACATTGATGAATATCTTGACAATTCCTGCACGTTAAGGCAACTTGCAGACGATAGCGTGGTGTCTGTTACGGGACCCAAAGCGACGATCTATAAGGGCGATTACAGAATACCTTGGACAATTTGACTGCCTGGGCTATCAAGCTGGGTATCGAATTCTCCACGGAGAAGAACGAGCTAGTTTTATTTTCTAGGAAGCGTAAACCAGCACAACTACTCAAACTCGAACGAATTCAGCATCGTTGTTTGCGTATCGCCTTAGAGTGCATGCAGTCGACCCATACGATGAGTCTCGAAGTGCTGTCGGGCTTTCTCCCGCCGAAAAATCGATTTTGGAAACTCTCATATCGATTGCTCATTCCATGCGATATCTTGAAACTGGAGGTGATCGAAAAATTCGAAAGGCTTGTTGAGTTCAATTCTCAGACCTGTTTCATGTCCCTGTACTTACTATCCCAACCGTGTGCATTTCACAAATACTTCTGAATTTACTGCTTTCTTCAACACATCCATGAAAGACGAGATTTGTGGAACCTTGAAGGGTCCACTGGATTCGGTATTTTCAATCAAAAGTTCACCGCCTCCTACAAACTTAGTGACCCTGATTCAGTTTACGCCGCAGAACTATTACTCATCAGAGAACCCTCAAAAGTTGGCAAACTTCGTGGAGCAGTGGGGAGCTAGGAGGGTAGCTATATTCGATAGTCCCTAAGGTATCGATGAAACCTTGGTTCAAGGGCTGGATGTGAGTCGTGACTTCATTCGTGTGATGTCCCGACTCATGGCAAACCATTACACGCTGGATGCACATCTCCGGCGTATTGGACTCATAGATAGTGATATCTGCGCTCGTGTCGACGGCTATCGCGACATCGAGCACATTGTCTGGGCGTGCACCGAATACAGTTCCGCCAGGTCTCGGCTAAAGGATACCCTGCGGGCCCGCGGAAGACCAAGCAACGTTCGAGATGTACTGGCAAGCCACAATCTCCTCTATATTTCCCTTGTATACACCTTCCCAAAAACCTTCAATATACAAATTTATCTGCCCTTTTATTTTTATCATCACAAAACATCTCTGTCGAATGAGCCAACAAACACGGGACCTACAGCACGAACATAACACGCGCAACTCGAAGTGTTGCCGATCCACATCTGAGCCGTACTACGAAATCGTCTGGAGAAACCTCTGCCGTCTTGAGGAGGACCACCCGGCGTCCCAGTACATGATTCTTCCTGATGAAGGCCTCCCGAGTCCGTAATCCATGCCGTTGATCTCCCGATGCTTGAAACTGAAAGTTAATACTTTTCTCCCCCCTGCCATCTTTGTCCACCCTCCCTCCCCTGACTCTTATACTTAGAAGTATATATCTTCCCGAAGCATTTAGCTGTTCTCTTCATGTCTCTTCTAGTTTTAACTATTATATTACATAATCTCGTTGAAAATGCCCTACTCTACTACCACATAAAATAACTCTAATTAATCTCCCCGAATCTTTACAAAATTCAATCACGCGCTCTAGTTATTCCTACTTTTAAGATAGTCGTAAAAATTGTCCCCCTTAGTCAAAAATTATTTGCTCCAATAATCTCCCTGCTAAAAATGTCAAAACATATTGCCATAAAAACTAAATGACCCCCTTAATCCTACGAAAATTATATTACCCCCTTGTGTAGATGTATAAGATAGCTATAAAATCTCCTTAGTTTCATTTTAAAAAAATCGATATGTAATCACCTAGTTTTAAGTAATTTAAAATGTAAAACAAAACAAAATTGGCACCTTTCAGCTGACGCAAATTTGCCTTATCAAATGAACGAATTGAATTAAAAAAAATGTGTTGAGTGACTGCTGCGGCTGTGTGTGATATCGCTTTAGAGGCAGGATACGAACACTGTCGCCAATGCGACAGTTATGTGTTCTTTCTGGAACGTATAAGGGTTCGTACATTGCATAAGGGTTCGTACATTGGGCCGGAGTCCCAAGGGTTACAAGTTCAAAGCTTGCCTCTGGGGGAGGGGGGGGGGGGGGGTTGTAATTTTTTCACATACTTGCTTTCGCTTAACTCGCCATTTCGATCTATTTTCCCCATGTTCCAAAACTGACAGCTGCGAAAAACGCGATTGAAGACGTAAATTGTAAATGTGCAGAGAAACTGTGAAATAAAAATGTGTTTCCAATGTAAACAGTCCAGTTTTTCATTAGAATTCAATTAACATAAGTTTTTACAAAAAATGTAATGGGACTGTTATACCAAGAAATCAAATAGAAACCATAAAATTCTACGCACATCGGTCCCATCACGATCTATGCAAATGATGGTTATTGTTCCTTTTGTTTACAAACGTGTGCGTCCGCAGTTTTAAGGAGATTTCTGACTACATCAAAATCGGAAGTGAATGCGTTCGCCGTGTAATAGTGATGAGGAGCTTAACAGGATTGCTCTCGCTACTGCAATTCCATATTAACTTTTGAATAGAGCTAATAACTATAAAAAAAAACTTTCGTTTTGCTGATTTTTCTTAATTTGTTATAATTTCAACCCAGAAAACAGTTGAAATTGATTCTACGAAGGGTAAAGATGCTGAATTATGTGCATTTTCCATAAAATTCAACTCGTAAGCGGAATATTGAGCGAAATAAGTTTGTATACAAAAATATCTTTAGCCCTTTTGAAGAATTAATATTGAATTATTAAAATCACACCCATCTCTTTTTAGAACGGCAGTATATCAATACGAGGAATTGGTTCGAAAGCACACTGCATACTCACCGTGATAAGTGGTCAGCGTTTGGGCCTGATCGGGACTAATGCATGGCTGCAGAAAACTTAGAACGGCAGATACGTGTCGTCCAGAAACGTGTAGCATGCTCTGGGTAGAAATTGTGAAAATAATAAGTACGACCAAATGCAGAACTAGCGCCGGATCAGAACAGCTCGTCAACTGCTCGAGCAAGCCATGCTTGTGACAAAGAATTAAATTCCTGGAAGAAGAAAAAAAACATTGCGCAGATCATAATTTAATAAATAATAACGAGATATGAGGCGGTAAATGCTGGCTCGAAAGGGTTTATTTTGCTAAGCGCCGTTGCGTCCTGTTTCGGTTCACTACGCGAGTGAGGCGGATCAGCAGATATTTCAATAAGGTGATTTTGTTGTAATTAAAAGTTGGATTTAGTGGATAGTTCTGAATACGTATGTGCACAACAAATAAAGAATATAACTTGAGCTTATTTTTGCACACCTGTTTTAGCCAAATCGATATTGTCATTATCTCATATGCTTGGTTCGAAACCAAGGGGTACGAAATAGGGTCACAATAGGCTCTACTGCCATAATAGGCACATCACCCTAGTTCCAATCAATAAGGCCTCTCATCTTCTAGCAAACATTCCGACTTTATTGATCGCTGCGTGAGGCCAAATTAAAATAACGCATTGATGAGTTTTTAATTGAAGATAATTACCTATCTTTCTTCTTGTCAATCTTCTTCAATATCATACTGCACACTTGAAGAGAATTTTCCGCAACTACAAGGAAATCGTCGATAGAGGAACTGCCGCTTGTGGCTTTACTCAAAGCTTGCAATGCAGCTTTGTATTCTTGGTTGCAGTCTTGAGCGATTTTAGTCCGCTGTTCTATTGTAAGAGTCGCACCATTGCTATTGAGATTACATTCAGCTGCCACGTAGAAGAAAATTTCATTGCAAAACTCCGTACCAAACGATTTCAGCAAATATTTCACCAGCTGAGGCTGGACATCCATAGGTAATTGCTTAATTCCTTTGTCATATAGACGAATATCGTTGTATAGATTGTTAAGCTTATCTTGCAGATTAGCGTGCGTTTGACGACGATTTTGATTATTTTGGTGTAACGATATTTCATATAGCTCATGAGCCTTGGCCAGTGCGAGTTGGGTGAATTGACTATAAATCGCAAATGAAATCAAATAATGTATATTAATGGACTATCAAATACTCACGGATGATAATAATGTGCCAGTTGCTTCGACAGATCCTCCAAGCCCTCTGGCTCCAGCCCAATTTCTAAAATCTTAGCAATATCTTTCGTTGTTATCAGCTCAAGTGTTACGACCTTTGCTCCTTTTTTAGAAGCATTGCCGGTGGGCGTGTCTTCATCCGAATCCGAAATGTTTCCGCGATGACCTCTGACATGCTTTTTAGTCGATTTAGTCTTCGTTTCACGACCTTGGGTACCACCACCACCTTTTCCACCAGCAGCTTTTTTTCTACGATCCTCTCGCTTATCCGTTTTATTTTCGCCGACCGTTTCTTTATTTGGAACATCCTGATGTTTCATCAACTTTTCAGCCATGTACTGCTGATAACTTCCACTGTCTACCGATTTTCTGGCATTTTCATTTGCTATATCGTAACACGGTTTTATTATATCATCAATAAATTGATTAGTCAAAATGATGCTGCCAAAAATCAAGGTTTGTTTTTGCTTCGCTGGTGGTAGGATCATGGCTATAAGCTGCTCAATATCTTCATCACTCATGATTGACGGTAGCACAGTAGAAATATCCAAATAACCATTGGTCGCTATACATTCGTCCAGCGAAGCTGATGCTTGGTCGATGAGTTTGTCTCCAATACTACATTTCTTCAAATGGATAATTTTTTCATTCGGTAGTTGATTCGAAATGAAATTTTTCACGTCGTTGACACCCAACCCAGCAACCGAATCATGTTCCAGGTATCCATTCTGTCTGTAGAAACTTTGGACCCATTCAACCTGTGTCTTAGTGTAAATGCGCGGAATGTACAGAGCGCCTGGAGTTCGCGATGTTACACTACCTTGGGTTGCCACCTCGTTAACTAATAAATTAAACAACCTGTCTGGTATTCCACTTTGTGCAAGAATAGCAGATACAGGAGTCGGTTTAGTGATTGCTGCCAAAGCTCCTCGGATTTTTGCCTTACTCCTAGTAATGTACGACTGTGTGAAAAATATATTGGCATTCGACGAATCCTGCTTGCCCATAATTATTTTGTTTAGATATTTCAAAATAATATGATTTAAAATAAAATCTGCTGGTAAATCATATTGTGTCGTCAAGTCAGCCACATTTATCTCCCCAGCCTGAGATAGTTTTTCGTTGATTTCCGAAGCTACCCGTTGAATGTACAAATCATCTAACAATTGGCCGAGAACTAGTTTGATTTTTGCATCTTCCATAACGATCTGCTCCGCTATCCGCTGCACCTTGTCAAAATCAACATTCAAAGTTTTGGCCAGATCCACTATGTTAACCCGACCACCACAAACGAACATTTCATCTTTGACTTCCTGCTTCAGGTGAGCCTGGGTCAGGTATTCTTTACCATCGGTGGTGAAAATCACCTCCAGTAGACCTTTTGAAATGAGCAAGCTGACCACTTCGATGCAGTTACGTTCCGACAGCCTGAAAAATAGGTTTTTAACAAAAAAAATTATATCCTGTAATCTGAACACACTGCGTACCTTTGCAAACTAGTAGACAGTTGAGCTTTCTGAAAATCGGCAGCTAGGCGCTTAATCTCATCCCAATCCGAAGACATTTTTTACCGCAATTGCACTAGTTTCGTAGTAGAAGATTAAGAAAATGTAACTAATTTATAGTTTCACTTGGATCTGCTTATTCCCCTTATTCCATTCCACATAAGCAAAAATATGTCAAAAACTAGGACGTCAAACAACAGTCATCCATCGAATACAAAATTTAATGTGACAGCTCACGTTGAAAACGTTCACAGATAGCATTCACAGTGTTGCTGATTTTATTTTGTTCTGTCATAGTGGATATATTTTCTGTAAACATCAATAATAAAATAACTTTTAAACAATATAATATTATCACCTCTTAATTTGTTGATCATTGCTTACCAAAACTCTATACCATTTATTCAAAACGTCATATCTAACAAATGTAAACAAATTGAGTTTATTATGCCAAATACAAGCCAATGTCGTTTTCGATTGAGAACCTTCACGCCACCGAAAAACTACCTGAAATTGATGAATTTTGACTCAATCTCGTGGCATCCTGGCCCAGTGAGCAAATTTTCTGGCAGAGACAGCTCTGCTAGATTTCTGTCAGTCTTGGTTTGGCAGCTCTGTCAGATTTCTGCGCGTATCCTGCCGGGCGAGATGCATTATAGTATAGGTGTTCACATTCGTCAAGTTTGAGTGTGTTGGTTTGTTGCTAGTGAAATTAATCATGGCGGCCCAGGACCGCGAAGCACATAATCAACAAACCGACCAATCGAAGCGAAGCTTGTAAGCACGTGGTAAAAATAAGTATGGCGTCCGGGATCGCAAAAGAGCAAATATTTACATCACTAACCAATCAGAATGAAGTATGAGACCACGTGCTTCTGTTTTCTTCTTCATTCTTCTTGTTTGCCCGAAAAAAGTGACAGCTGATGCACACATAGAAAAAAAAATGTGTACACCTGTATACACCTCGCCTGCCGGGTTAGTTGAGCTAGGGCGAACTCGGTTTCGCTCAACTAACCCGGCAGGATACGCGCAGCAGAAAGTTAGCAAAAGTTGAGTAAAGCGAAATTGATGCTGGCAGAGTTTCTGCGATCATTTTGCGCGATTTGTGCGAGAATTCTGGCAACGAATTCGCTCAAATGCAACAACCGTTTCTGACAGAAGCGGTTAAACCAACCGATGCTGCTCACTTTTATCCAGAATATAGCCAGAAATGTACGCCCAAGATCTCTGCACGCTTCTTGCCACATCTTTGTCAGATGTTTTGCTCGATTCATGCTAAATTCTACCAGGTAGGAATTGCCAGAATCTTTACACAGTTTATGTCCGAGTTATGCCAGGGTTTTGCTCGGTTCCTGTCAAAATTTGCCAAAAAACACAAGCGAAACCGAGTTCACCCTAGCTCAGAATCACCCTAGCTCAACTAAGGGTGATTACAGAGTGGCGGCGAGAAGCTGAGCTGCGCTGGAACTGACATTAGAATGCGAGAAACTTGCTTGCTGCAAACCAAAGGGATGATGTCAGAGTGAAAGCTGAGCGGATCGGGGCCGACTGCCTGCTTTTACTCTGACAGGCTCCATTTGATATGCTGCGAGCAGGTTTCTCGCATCTCGCACTCTAATGTCAGTAACAGCCCCAGCTCAGCTTCTCGCGGCCGCTCTGTAAGCACCCTAACCCGACAGGATACGCACAGAAATCTGACAGGGCTGCCAAACCAAGACTAACAGAAATCTAGCAGAGCGGTCTCTGCCAGAAAATTTGCTCACTGGGATCGTGCAGGAAGCTAAAATTAGGTAAACCGTGTTGAAAGTAGTTTCCATTTAACTACGGCAAAAATAATAACTCAACCTTGAGTTTAATTTACTTAAATTTAAGGTTGCACAGAGAATGCGCAAAATTCGCAAACGAAAAAAGCAGTTTTTTTCCACACCGTATGTCAGATCTTCATAAAAATCAATCAGCAGTACTGTAACAACATTCTACATACGCTGATTGATTTTTATGAAGATCTGACATACGGTGTGGAAAAAACTGCTTTTTTTGTTTGCGAATTTTGCGCATTCTCTGTGCAACCTTAAGTTGAATTTACCTAATTTTTAGTATACCCCAAACAACTCAAAAGTACCTTACTGCACGGAAGACCTCGACTGAGTCGGATCTCTCGTTTTGTTTTTGACAACACTAATAAGTGCGAAAGCGACGCACAGCTCAAAAGTACCTAAATTTAAGTTGAAAAAACTTATTCTGTAGGTTATTTAATGGTTGCGTGTAGAAAGTAACCTAGTTTACACGCAGAATTTTATTTATGCATCGATAGCATACTTTTCTATCTGCCTCTCGTTTATTCTGTGTAAATTTTATGCATTGGACATATTTACGTGAAACGATCTACATGCGTCCTGCAACCGTCAATGAAGTAATTTTATTAATCAATGGTCTCAAGAAAATCCATAGCTGTGGTCCCGATAATGTTCCCCCCAGTATTCTGAAAACTAATTGTACCGCGTTTGCCAACATCCTCACCCAAATTTTCAATATAATACTTGAAACCGGCTGTTATCCAAACTGTTTAAAATTAGCTAAAGTAATCCCCATTTTCAAATCTGGAGACCCTTGCGACTCGTGCAACTATCGTCCGATATCAACAGTCTCAGTTTTCAACAAAGTTGAAATCTCTCGATTACTAGAATTTTTAAAGTTGTTGATCTCTCGATTACTAGAATTTTTAAACAAACACAAGATAATATATAACTTCCAGTAGGCTTTAGACAGGGTTGTAGTACCTTGATTGCATTAACTGAATTAATCGATTCTATTGCAAAAGAAACTGACGAAAAAAAAGTTGTTGGCGCCCTTTTCCTGGATTTAAAAAAAGCGTTTGATACACTAGATCACTCTATTTTATTAGGAAAGTTGGAATGTTATGGTATAAGGGGTTTAGCCAATGATCTAATTCGCAGCTATTTGACGAATAGGATTCAATGCGTGTCTATTGGAAATGTATCTAGCTCGTATAGAAGCATCGAAATAGGAGTTCCACAGGGCAGCAATATTGGTCCATTGCTATTCTTGCTTTATATAAACGATTTAGGAAGGCTTAAATTAAAAGGTACACCTCGTCTTTTTGCGGATGATACCGCCTTGTTTTATCCAAACACCAGCTGTAGTGGTATTGTGCGAGATATGGAATATGATTTAAAATTGCTTATAAAATATTTCAACGCTAACCTTTTCTCCTTAAATTTATCCAAAACCAAATATATGATTTTCCATTCATTTAGAAGATCTATAGCCCAACACCCTGACCCGTGTACTGAAAACTACATGATCGAGGAAACGAAAGTCTTCAAATACCTGGGCCTTTGTCTTGATTCCACACTTTCTTGGAACGACCATATAAAATCACTTGAAAAAAGATCGCTTCATTATGTGGGGCTATGCGCCGGGTTTGTTCTTTTATCCCACAGCACGTGCTATTGAAGTTCTACTATGCGCATATCCATTCCCTTTTAAATTACCTTGTATCACTGTGGGGGCATGCCAGCATATCCAATTTAAAAAAGCTTCAAACACTTCAGAATAGATGCCTTAAAATTATATTCAAGAAGCCAATCATGTATCCAACTATCCTGCTTTATAGTAATAATACTCATAACATATTGCCCTTGCTTGGATTGACTGAATTACAAACAATATTGTATGTTTTTAATGCACAGTACAACCCTCTAGCACATAATAACATACGGTTTACTACAGGCATTCGTATGTATACCACTAGGCAAGCCAATAATTTACAACGCACCAGGGCTTTCAGCAACCTTGGTCAGAAACGCATTTCCTTTGCCGGGCCAACGATTTTCAATCAGCTTCCTACTGAGTTAAGACAGATAACAAATCGCATCCATTTTGAAACAAGCTTAAAACGTTATTTGAAAAATAAAATTAGTGTGTTTTTAATATGAACTTAACATGAACTGCATAAACTTGATGTTCCCCCAAAAAGCTTTCTTTCTTTTCCTTTTCCATTTTCTTAGAATGTTAATATTAAATTTAAATTTAGATTAAATAGTTTAGTTTAAAATCCGAATCTATTTAATATTAATACTACAGCGGGCCCCTTAAAAGGAATTATCGTTCCACTGGGTGCTCTTTGTAGCTATTATTTGTACATTATACTGTAATGTTTGTGCCGGTTACTTTCACGTGTTAATTTTGTCTATTTTTTTCGTTCTCAGCGTCTTCGCGAATACCTTTTTTTCATTTTTGTGCTGACCGAAAAAAAATATTCGGTCTATCCACTCACTTACTAGAAGTATATGCATGACAATACATAAAAATCACAGCAGAAGAAAAGCGACAGGAATAGAAAGTATGCTAACTATGCATATTTTTGTTTCTCAGTGTAGTTGCTTCAAACGAACGTTTTTAATGAAACTGAGTTGGGTTCTCGCAAAACAGCGGTGGTGTGGACGAGCCCGAAATTTTCAGGTTAGAAACCCAACCCGGTTTTCAGTTCAGTGGCGCATAACCTACACTAATGTCGTTTTCGATTGAGAACCTAGAAACTAACCCAGGTTAGTTGCTTCAAACGAACGTTTTTAATGAAACTGAGTTGGGTTCTCGCCAAAAAGCGGTGGTGTGAGCGAACCCGAAATATATTTCAGGTTGGAACCCAACCCGGTTTTCAGTTCAGTGGCGCATAACCTAGGTTGGAAACTGGCTTCAAACAAACGGTTTGACAGCAGTTAGGTCCGAAACTGAGTTAGTTTCTGCTTCAAGCGAAAACGACATAAAAAATCCAAACGTTAATTCTATTTGCTACAAACCGCTTAAAATTCATATGAAGAAGAAATGCTATTGTTATCACGCGCACACATCCCGTAAAAATGTGTTCCATATGCCAACCATTGCATAAAACGTTTAAAAACCATTTTCAATATGGTTCGTTCAACAATAGATTAACCATTGCCTGGTATAATATCGAACATAACCATTATCCTTTTTCCATACTCGACCATACAAACAACGGGTTGTTAAGAACGGTCACCATACCAAAATATGCTTTTTTCCATATACATTTTGACAATATACCATTCAAGAACCGTATAGTTTATGGTGGCATGCATTATTTTAGATCTAGCGATGCATAAAATATTAGGTGCTGAAAAAAATCCCTTCCTCTCCACATTTTAATTCTATCGATTGATGAAGTTTTATTTCGTTGCACACCATCTACTGAAGAAAGCTTCGTAGACACTAAATGGACTGACGCCTTATCCGATTGAGCTATCGTCGTGATATTGTAAGAAGAGGATTTTAGATCATGTTAGTCTACAGGTTTTTGGAGCAGGGTAAACAGATATACGAATAACAAAGATCGCCAGACCAATATTACCTTCTGGTACAAAAGTAAAATGTATTATACAAATCCTCAATATAGGATACACGTAAGATATTAGAAATGGTAACTGAAATCAGTATGGTAGTTTAGTAGTTGAATTACAATGATGGAATATATCAAAAGTGAGCAAATTTTCTGGCAGAGACCGCTCTGCTAGATTTCTGTAAGTCTTGGTTTGGCAGGCCTGTCAGATTTCTGAGCGTATCCTGTCGGGTTAGTTGAGCTAGGGCGAACTCGGTTTCGCTCGCGTTTTCTGGCAAATTTTGACAGGAACCGAGCTAAACCCTGGCATAACTCGGACACAAACTGTGCAAAGATCCTGGCAATTGGGTCATTAAATGAGAAAAAAATCTTTTTTTTGTTACATCGATAAAGCTTACTTTCGTGATTACAGCAATGTTTTTTTCAAACTCAGGAAACAGTCTTGATTTGACAGTATCAGAAGCATTTGGCATATCGAATTTCACGACAAGTGGGGCCCTATTCTCACAGTCACGTCACTATACAGGTATAAAACAGTATTTAAGTACATGCATATATAGTCATTTAAATATCTACATACTGACTTACATATGCATACTAAGATACGTACATATACATGTGTATATACACAGATACGTGCATACATATATGGATATATAAGCGTGATATAATCGAAACATTACTGTATATAAAAAAGATAATAAAAAACTGGAAGAACGGTCTCTAATATGAATCAAATAAAATTTGTCTATTCTAGCTCACCTGCCACTACGTCGATACACTTTGAATTTAGCGTACTGTTGTATTATCGACGAAGACTACCACGCGAACTATACAGTAGCCGCTAGTGTGAAAATGTATTTTAATTTAAACTATTGGGACAACATTTGAGGCATTTTTTGTCCCATGTGACACGTCGGTTCGTCGGTAGTAGACGTTTCCGGTGTCTTTTCAGGCATTCGCACTACATGTCCAGCCCACCGTAGACTACATGCCGTTTGTATACTAGGTACAGGGTATGTGCATTTTTCCTTTTACTATTGTGCCGAGTATTGAACACAGAATTCTTCTCTCAAACACATTCGATAGTCTGCTTCCTTCAACTCTCATGGTCGTACAGAACAACAGGGAGTATCAGAGATTCGCATAGAGCAAGTCTAATGCTCGTCTTTCGCCCACGGGACTTTAGCTGATTTTGTAAACCATAAAAAATCGTCTTTGCAGCCGGAACACACCTTTTTGCCTCGCGACTAACTCTTCTCATAACCTCCCTTTTAAAGGGCAAAAACGAGCAAAAGTTCCTCTTCAACTGCTCTGCGATCAACGCCAATGATGTCGATGTCGTCCACGAAACCAAGAAGCATGTGAGAACTCGTGATGATGGTTCCATTTCTTTAAACATCAGATCTTTGTTTCGTATCTTCGAACGCTATGTTGAACATAAGCCCTGCTTACAGACACTTTATACACAGACTAGCAAAGTGTCAAAAAGTGTAGACAAGCCAGCATGACGGTTTTGTGAGGGGAAGTAGAGGAGGAAGCCCATGCAAAGCTTATGGGATCTTCCGTGAAGCCAGTTAAGATCCATGGTGGCCAGTTTTACTGTTTTTGTTTCCGTCAGTCTGTGTATAAAGTGTCTGTAGCCCTGCTTAAAGTCATTTAATACTACCACCAACAATTGCCATGTACCACCGGTTGCTGCCACTCCCGATAAGAAGAAAGGAAACGACGATTCGGCAAGTGAATGCGCCATCCGGATCGACGATACGTCCACAGACCACACGCTGTATTATTTTAGTTGTCTACAATAATAATATTTATACTGATACTATGGCTCATTAACACTGAAAGACTCCCTAAGCAACCAAATAAAGAAGAAAATCTCACATACGAGTCAGATATCTCTTCGGCTATTTTGACCCATCCAGCGCAATGCGAATCATCTTAATCAATTTTGTCGAAAAACCATACTCTAGCTTTTTCTGCCGTAGTTCGTTTCGTCTTACTGAATCGTACACCGCCTAGTTATCCCCAGATGGTGAGTCCGTCAGCTGTATTCGTGGAATTTATCCAAAATTTGTTGGAAAACACCTCCAAATCATATCGTATTTCAGCCTATCCTATCATTAAGCTTATAGACTAGTTATAATCGGTTTTCACCTCTTACGCAATAGGTATTTTACCAGAATAGAAATAGAATGCCACCTAGGGGTTTTCATGAAGTTTATTACATCTATCAGTAGAATGTTTTACGATTACACATAATTCGGCAATTATCGGTTGCTTAATAATTAATTATGTTTCCACGAATATTACTTTGAACATCTAAGTCGACTATTCTAGGTTGATTATGCATAAACCCCAATCGCATAATCCTAATTCTTATACGCAGATAAAAATTGGTTTAGATATTGAAGCTTCCTTATCGCCTTAGTGATTAATTTTGAATGCAATTTTTGATTGCAACATGATCTTAAACATGATATTTAGCCAAAACGCTATTGATTAGTATACTTATTTTTTCATTTCAATACTCCAAAATTATCTGGCAGTATATAGCTTAAATATCGCAACAAGACTCTTGTCTCCAAATTAGGGGTCTGTCGACACACGACCAAAATACGGAAAACGATACTGTGAAGCCTGTTATATCATCTATCCCTAAGATTTTACTCTACAATCTGGAACAGGATCGTATTGAAGGATTAGATATACCCAGATTTAAAAAATACGATTCATATGTCAAGTGATCGAATTACGGTCAATTCAAACTGAACTGGTGCAGTATCCAGAATACAACAGAAAAACTTGCCATTCTCTGTGGTTTTACTACAAACTATTTAAATACTAAGCATTAACACAAAATGAAGTGTTAAAATGTTTAAATGTGCAGTTTTCCCAAGCGAATGATGCTGTATTGTCACAACTTAAGCGCCGGTAGAATTGGCTTTCTTCTCGGCTGCGGTCGTCGGTCCCGCTCATAACTTCCTTAAATCTAGTACAAACACACTGCCGTCACTGGCACTGGCACCAACTTTGCTTCCTCTCGAATTCCAGCAAACCTCAAAAATACCACCGGTGCCCTTGTAACTATGCACCAATTGACCACTCTGTGTGCTCCAAATATGAACGCATTTGTCGAAACTTCCAGAGGCGAGGAACTTCCCATCCGGACTAAATGCAACCGAGTAAACGGGTTCAGTATGTTTTGTCAATGTGTGGATACAGGCACCTCGTTCAACGTCCCACAGACGCACTGTAGAATCGAAGGAAGCACTTGCTAGAATGAGGTTCATGTTTGGGTTGTTTGTGCCTGTTCCTGTAGGCGACCACTTAATAGTGTAAATTTCCTTGGAGTGAGCCTTTAAAAGATAAACGAGATATTGTTGGAAGGTATTCATAGCATTGTCTTTAGAAGTATAACCTGTAGATCATGAACGCATGTGTCCTGTTTCATGGACCAAATCTTCAATGTCATATCGTCCGAACAGGACGCCAATAGCTGACCCTGTGGATCCCATTTGATGGCGTTTACTTCATTCTATAAAAGAAAAAAAAATTAAAAATGATAGCGATAAGAGGATAGTGAAATTAGTTAATAGTTTACCGTATGCCCTTGGAACGATTTGATCGGTTTATCAACACCTAATTTGCATACATGAATGCACTGATCTGTGCTGCAACTAGCGAACGATTGGTTTGATTGCCAGTCTACATCCAAGGCCGGAGCTGAGTGGAAGCTGAATTGTTGCGTACACTGACCAGTGGCGGCATCCCAAATAATAGTGGTTTTATCTACACCGGCCGATAAAATATAGTTACCACGTTTGTTCCACTTGAGCGCAAATATTGGTCCCTTGTGCTGCCCCAGAGTACTTGCGAGCAACCCGTCGGTACGCCAGATGCGAGCGTACCCATCGTAGGAACCAGTTGCTAAAAGTGTTCCGTCACAATTCCAGTCCAACGATGTAACATCCTTATTGCTGGGTACTTCCGTTCCACCCTTCTGAATGCAATGCCTTAGCACAAGCTGATTTGGGTTAGTTGAATTGTCGGACATATCCCAAATACGGGCGGTACTGTCACCAGAACCACTGGCGAGTAAATCTGTGCTTGGATTCCAAGCACAAATAAATACCTCACTTTCGTGACCACGCAGAACAGTGGCCTTCGATGCCGGAATCTCGATGCTCTGATCAACTTCCATGCTATCAGCTGGAGCTGGAGTTGATGCGGACGTAGTCGTCGTAGTCGTTGAAGTTGTCGTTTGAGCCGTCGATGTCTCCTCAGACGTGGTGCTGGTAGTACCATTTGTTTCAGTCGTTTCGGTCTTAATAGTTTGCTTTTGTTGATTTTGTAAATTTTGTCTGATAGCAACCACTTCTGGCATGACAGCATCGATCAGGCTTAAACTCTCTACCAAACGTTGTTCGGTTCCGTCTTCACCAATGCTGATTTCTGCTTCTGTGTACTGCAAGCCTTTCTGCAAAATACTGAGCAATGCGGCCGGTGGAACCAGTGCTCCATTTATGTTACTTTGCGAAATGTGCGATTCGATTCCGAATGTATACGCCGAGTGGGAAAAACCTACAACCATTAATTGTAAAGCTTAAGTTTGAATTGAGAAGCCGAGAAAGAACTAACCTGATTCTTGGAGGTAGCGGTAAACAAGAAAATTCACCTCATCGCTCGAGAAGCTCATCGTTCCGGCTGCTGCTCTGACGCAGTTTAACACTGAACTTTCAAGTGACAAACGATAACTTACTATTTTACGAAATAATTCAAAGCACCTGCACTAAAATAATACCTATTTTTTAATTTCCAATCAAATTGACTGATTAAAAATTACAGAATATAAAGACCGCAAAAACAATGGATGTTTTGCTTTTCCACAACTTCATTCTCGCTACAATTTTTTGACAAGCGCACAAACACATCCAAATTAAATACAAAATGAAAACAAAACGAAACGCATAAAGTTATTCTGATGCGTTATTTTCTACACAGACAGAAAAAGCCATCTCGAAGAAAAATGTGAAGAACAAAACCAAAATTTTCACTGTGACACTACAGCAATTTTACAATAATTTACAGTACAGGGGGCTGGCATAGCGTAGTTGGTAAATCGATTGTCTTGTACGCAGCTCACCTGGGTTCGGGTCCCAACTGCAAACATAGGGCTTAGACCCCTGTTAAACTCATTGCGGACTCGGTTCGGATTTCTGAATGGAGTCATTATGGATTCCAAATCAAATGCAACAACCGATTCCGACTCAATCGGTGTCAGAATCGGTTGGTACATTTGATTTGGAATCCATACTAACTCCATTCAGGATTCCGAATCAAATTCCGAATGGTTTGACCGGGACATTGCTCCAAAGAGATTGTTCTAAGCTGGAAAGAGTGAATGACCATAAGGTTAAAACCTGTATAAAAAAGTAAACTCTAGTGTTATGCTTACAATGCAAAACCAATAGACAACTTTTCTACAGTAAATTTCAACGTGAAATATACTTTTACAGTAAAAAAGGTTTTTTTTCCTTTAAATTTTTTGTCTCGACTACATTTAAATTTAATGTCAATTTACTGGAACAATTTTTCGCTGAACAGTAAACTTGATTGTTACATGAAATTTTAATTATAAATCAATTGTGAAAACTCTTCGTCGAACAATGTTGAAACAGTAATGACGACAGACAGAAAAAAATGTTGGTAAAAATAAGAATTTTTCACTCTTAGCAAAAAGTAACCAAGTGGTTTGAAAATAAAACTTTCATTCTATACTATTCTTCAATATATTAAAAGGAAAACTTTTATATTGACTATTATTCTTAATTAATTCAATATTAATTCGTCAAAAGGGCGAAAGTGTTTTTGTAAACAAACTTTTTTCGCTCATTAGTGTGCTGCAGAGTGGAATTTCATGAAAAATATGAGTTAATGTAAATTTTTACCCTTCGTAGAAGTAATTTCAATTGTTTTCTGCTTCTAAATTATAATAAATTAAGAGAAACCATCAAAATAAAAGTTTGTTTACAAATCTTATTCGCCCTTTTGCAAATTTAATATAGAATTTAAAAGTTTTATTTTCAACCTAACAGTATGCGTTGGTTGTTTTTGCAAAGAGCCGACCACTCTTACTTTTACCAATATTTTTTTTCTGTGTATGATAGTTTGTTTGTATAGGGTAAATGATATTGTAAAGTTCTATCCGCACCAGAATATCCAAAACTGAATTTAGAGTTTTTACAGAATCTCTGCACTGAAAATAATTCGCACGTTATATTCAAGTGTTTCGCACTTGGATCTGTGCTATGAAATAATCCACACGAAATTCATATGCGAAACACTTTGAGATTCATCCATTACCATGGATAACCATTTCAATAGCAAAACACGTGAATTAAAGTGTTCTGCATATGAAAATCATTGAATCCTCCACTTGATAATCAATAACATTTCTAAAGCAATTTATTGTTGCGTTATTGTGATTTAAATGTCACTTTATTGAGTTTGGAGTTACAAACATATGAAATTCAATAGAAACAATTATTTGATTTCAAACAATATATTTGTTTTTATTATTTATTTATTTTCTGCACAGTTGGATCGATGCTGATATGAACGTTGTAAATGCTGCTTCCAGGACATTCCATTCCGGTATAAAGAAATCGTTATGCTATAAATAAATGATAATTCGTCAAATCAAATGTCTGGACATATTACATATATATTTACCCATGACTATTTCAATCTTTCTCGACTGGTTCGAGCATGCTCGACGTTGCTTGGTCAGTAACTTTAAAATTTCTAAATCATCTATTGTCTGTAACAATTTTTGTACATAAGCACTATTAAACAAACTTGAAAAAATCAAGAAATGTAGACTTACCCAAAAATACAAATCTGTTGAGAAAAACCTATTGCGCAGCGTAAATTTTCATTCCTTCCATCCGCCTTTTTTGCCATGCAATTTCACGCAACGCAAAATCATAGCCAAAACACTTTAAAATGAAATGAAAAGTTTATGAAATCCAAAATAAAAGCACTTAAAGCTAAAGTGCTATGAATACATTGAATTTCAAGTGCAGCATGCTTTTGAATGGAACATGACGATTTTATGGAATTCAATGCATCGGCACTAAGATTGCATCTATAAGGAAAACATATGAATTAAGTGTGTATAGTTCATGGGATCCATAAGCAAAACACTTGAAATTGAGGTGTTGTGTATCCATTGATTTTCAAGAGCAGTGAGCACATGAAAAGAACGAACGTGTGGTTTGGATATTTTCGCATTTTACCTCTCATTTCTATCAACAAAAACAAACTAACGAACAGCCCAACTAGCGAACCCCCAACTAACGAATTTGCGCTGTATATGCCTCCGCCAATCGCAAAAATCTATGTGTAGTGTAAAATCAATAGGCATCTCGATGTGGATTTTAGAAACAATTCGCAATATTTAAAACCAAAATTTGTTTTTTGCTGTTTTTTTTGTTTGTAGGTTTGGTTCAGTGTAAATTACTCGAACGCACTTGAACGTATGACGTTTGGAACGTCAAATACATAAACGCAAACTTACTACTTCCGCCAACGCAGCTGTCGTCAGCGTTCGGTGCAGTCTCTTGCAAAGTTGATTCCATACTGTGCAGTGTTCTCTTTTGGAGCTAAGGTCGATTTTTGACGACTTGCACGGTTTTTTCATTTTAAAATGGCTCTAAACAAAGCTGAATTAGCCTGTGTGTATTCGGCGCTCATCCTCGTTGATGACGATGTTGCCGTAACCGTAAGTATTAAAAAGATTAAATTTTGTTGAAATATTTGTGGCAAACGATATGTCGCATTGGACGCATTAAGTTTATTTTCCTTTTAGAGCATGTTTCTGCAAAAGTGTAATAGTAGTTCGGTTTATTTTAATCACTCGTTTTTGCTGGTGAATTAAGTCGTAACGTTTGGTTGAAACGAAATTTCCATATCTGCATATTTGGATTTGAATGCAATATTTGCGTTGCAGGTTATGTTAGCCAAACGTTAATTTACAGACGTGCTGTTGTTTCCTCTATGTGTAGCTTGACCTAAATTAACCCCATGTTACAGGATTCCGTACGATTAATAGAGCACAATTTGTTTCTAGGATGAGAAAATCTCTACCATTCTCAAGGCTGCCAACGTGGAAATCGAGCCATACTGGCCCGGTCTTTTCGCAAAGGCCCTGGAGGGCATCAACGTAAAGGATTTGATTACAAATATCGGATCCGGCGTTGGTTCCGGTGGTGGTGCTCCGGCCGCTAGCAGTGCTGCTGCCGCTGCTCCTGCCGCCGCCGAAAAGAAGGAAGAGAAGAAGGAAGAAGAACCAGAGGAATCCGATGACGACATGGGATTCGGTAAGATAAAAACTAACGTTATTATTTCACAATATTGATGTTAATTTTTCATGTTTCAGGTCTCTTCGGTTAAATTCTACTTCACCATCGGGATCCTGCAAAGGAAAGGGCAGATATTTTATCCTGCTGTATTTTCCGTTTGCAATGACATTAGTACAGTTTTAATGTACCAATGTATAAATAAAAGTTAAGTTCCCACTTATTCACGTTTTCTGTAGTGACTTCAATTCGAAAGAACCGAAGAGATAACTCAAAAATGATGTTGATCTCAACAAGAAGTGTTAAACTGATCAATAAGTGCGATTTCACCCAAAATGTTTTGAAATCTAGAAGAACAACAGCCATAGACGTCCCTTAAAACTCCTATTTGCTGTCCACTGTTCTCCAATAGACCCTGAAATTTATTAAGGCATAAAACAGTACATTTGGTGGGTTAAAAACAAGCAAGCAGTCTTCAAAAGACATTCTCTCAGCTTTCGTTGTTTTGGTCAGTTCATAAAATGTGCCATAAAAAATCAAACCACTGCGTCCATCTTCATCATGCTCTATACTGCCGTTCTACGCATAATTGGCCCACGTATATAGGGAATCCAATAGAACATGGGACAATAAAACTTACAACGGCAGTATACCAACACCGCCATTGCGAGTTTGGAAACCACATGGGATCAGAAAATTATTAGCGACATCATCTAAATTTCAACAGGAGTTTGATGCCCAGAAACAGTTTTGAGCATACCTTCGTCATAGTTATTGATGCATTCCGCATCATTCCCGTCATCGAATCTGGGTATTGGTTGAGATTACTCTGATTTCCCGGTTGCTGTCGGCTAAGAGGAAAAGTTCACACCACTTGCTCCGCTGTCTTTGGAGCAATATTCGTTCGCGGCATTAACATCAATAGCCGCTTGCCAGAAACATAAGAGTTGATTCCTTCTTTCAAGCATGAGCAGTTCTTTAAATTTGTATTCCAAATAGCAAGTAAACTGATGATTTACTCGTTTGTCCGTTTTACTCATATTTAGGGGTTGATTGCTTCTTGCAAACATGAATAGTTCCTCGGATCTGCATGCCAAATAAGTTTGCAAGGGGACTTGATCCACTCGTTTGCCCGGTTTACTAAAAAATAATGGTTGATTCTTTTTTTTCATTCAGATAAGAATAGTTGAAATCTATATACCAAATAGCTCTTGCAAGTAAACAAGTAATCTACTTGTTTGCCCGATTTTCTCAAACTTAGCGGTTGATTCCTTCTTTCAAACATGAGCAGTTCTTTGAATTTGTATACCAAACAACGTTTGCCAGTAAACTGGTGATCCACTCATTTGGCCGGCTTAATCTAACTTGGTGATTGTTTCCTTCTTTCAAACATTTCTATCTACTGAAATCAGAATGAATGCGCATTAACAAGTTTTTTTTTCGTACCATAAACTCATGACCCTTATTCGAAACGATTGTTATGCCAAATATCTTTCAAAGCATAGCATAGATAAACAGTTAAGTCAATGATCTTATTCCAAATGACCAACAACCATATAATTTCTTATGCCTAACTAATTATAGGTTCAGTCAACAATCAGTAAACATGCAAAATGCCGTATTATTCAACGCCGGCAAAATCGCGATGTTGCACCCGAACCACAGGAATGTGATGATTTGAGTCACATCGATGAACTCTACAGCACAGAGAACAGACATCCATGATCGAACAAAAATATTTAAAAAACGTGTGTAAACATTTGAATTAATATACGATAAACACTAGCGCCGCCACACTAGCCTACCCAACTATCCGTTAAAACGGTTAAAACCATTCCGGAACAGGTTCGAAATCCTGAATGGATTCAGTATGGAATCTGCTCAAAGAAAACAACCGATTCCGACTCTATCGGTTGATGCATTTGAGCTGGAATTCATACTGAATCCACTCAGAAGTCCGAACTGGTTCCCAGTTAAACTCATTCCGGAACCGGTTCGGATTTCTTAATGGAGTCATTATGGATTCCAAATCAAATGCAACAACCGATTCCGACTCAGAATCGGTTGTTGCATTTGATTTGGAATCCATACTGACTCCATTCAGGATTCCGAATCAAATTCCGAATGGTTTGACCGGGTTTGACTGGGTAGAGGTATAACCGCTGTCAATTCAATCGAACTCGTCCACTAAAAACATGACTACATACAGTAGCGCACCTGGTGAAGATATCCTAACTACCTTCGAAACCGTTAGGGATTTTTACAAAAGTTGAATGATGACGTCTGTTCTCTGTGCTTAAAAGATCTAAAAAACTCGAAAGGATCTAAAAGTGGAAACACTTGTTAAATCATACAAACAAGGCGATTATTAACTATTAGACCACAGAGAACAGACGTCCATCTTCAGCATTCCACTTGTGTAAAATCTCTAACGGTTTCGAAGGTATTTGTAGTTGGGATATCCAAACCAGGTGCACTACTGTCGTCATGAGACGTCCAAAAAATTGTTTCAAAATCATTCAACACGGGTTCAACGATGGACGTTTGTTGAACGGTTATTTGGACGTCGTCTAAATTGGTCCAACGAACGTCCTTCATTGGACGATTTTGAAACCAACCGTTCTTAGAGGGTAATTTGAAACACCACATGAACTGCGTTGTATAATAGATTTTGATGTGAAATTCGAAGGGAAATCATTTGATTTGCTTTTCAACGTGCAAGTGCACACGAAAACGATTTCATATGGTTTTTAGTGTGAATTTTTATCAGTGTGGGCAAAAGGAATTGTTTTCAAACAAGAAAATGCACCCAGTAAAGTTCAGTCGGAAATGAACTTGAATTCTGGCTGGTTTCAGTTCCTATTCCGGCTCCAGTGACACAACCAATTCTAACAAATCGATTGTGTCACTGGAGCCGGAATGCGAACAGAAACTAACCAGAATGCCATTAGTGTTCGTGAACCGGTTGAACTGCTTCGCGCGCATAATTTTTATTTACACTCTGAACTTCATTCCTCGTATCAGATTCCTGTAAAAATAGATAATGTCCTCGCCCAAACCACAAAATTCCAACTCCGACGAGCCTGAATCTAAAAAGTTGAAAATTAATAGTCTAGAATCGCTCGGTCCATACATCAGCACTAAAGACAACGCTAAAAACTTTACCTATATATCAGACATTCCCCAAATCTGCAAGGACGAACCATGTGTACTTGGTGTTGACGAAGCCGGACGAGGTCCCGTGCTGGGTAAGTCGTTTCTCATTAATTGTATATAAATTAGCAAGTGAATCAGTTTTAGTTTATAGGGCCTATGGTTTACGGTATCGCATTTAACCCAAAAAGTCAAGCGGATGTCTTGAAACAATTGGGATGTGCCGATTCGAAGCAACTGACAGAGGAGAAAAGGGACCTGATATTTGATGATATAAACCAGAAGGATTATGCCGTCCAAAGTATTGGTTGGGCGGTTGAAGTAATTTCACCGAATGAGATTTCCATGAGCATGTTGCGTCGGACAAAGCGCTCGCTAAACGAAGTTTCGATGGATTCGGCGATTGGACTGATCAATATGGCTATCGAAGCCGAGGTTAATATATCCGAAGTATATGTCGACACCGTGGGACCTCCGGAAAAGTATCAGGCAAAGTTACAGGAACTTTTCCCGAGGTTCAAAATTACCGTGGCTAAGAAAGCCGATAGTACCTATCCAATTGTTTCAGCTGCCAGTATATGCGCCAAGGTTAGCAGAGACCATGCGCTAAAGGTTTGGAAATTTCGCGAAGGGATGCCTTCTGATATTGCCTACGGTAGTGGATATCCAGGCGACCCTGTGACGAAAAAATTTCTATCTGATATCGATCTCGTCTTCGGATTTCCGAGATTTGTCCGGTTCAGCTGGTCGACAGCCGGCAAGGCCCTGGAAAAGAAGGCGTACGATGTAGAGCTAGACGATGAAGATGAGGAGCAAGGGCCGCAGAAAGCTTCATACGGCAGTGCAAAACTTTCTAAATATTTTTCCGCGGATCGCAATGAGCAACGCAAGCGCCACGAATATTTCAGAGAAAGGTGTTTGAAACACGTTGCCGAGATATAGAATGTTGCTATGTTGTGTCATACTGGAGCAGACCTATCTGTATTTATTAATATTGTATTAGGTTTTTTTAATAAACATTTGAAAAAAGTATTTCTCTTGAAATTTTTCGATACATGTGTTACCCGTCACTGTGTTTTCAATATTTATTACGCTATAGTAAATTTTTGTGTAGTGTCGTAAATAAGTGCATTTTGTTGAAACGATTAAAATCAGCGGATTGAACCGAAACTATTTTTTTTATAAATTTTTGCCGTGGCTGCCACTGACAAGACGAGAAAACGAATAGCAAACGAGTATAAGCACTTAAACATTAAGTATCGTCGGAGACTCCATTTCTGGTAAGAACGGATGGAACTGATTTTTGAGCTATATTACACGATTTCATTGAGATATTGTTGCTAGCTCTATGAATTTGTAAACGAAAAATTTTCTCAGAACAAAAAGTCAAATGCGTTAACATTTTTCATCATTTTTATTGAAGTCGTAAACTAATGTAAATCTTTGTTGTTTACAAAACGACAGTTAGTTTAGTGTGTAGCATGTAACTATTAAACTGCCTAGAAGATTCTTTTGTAGATAAGTTCACGAAAATAAAGTAAAATAGAAATTATCAAGCATACGTTTATTTCCCTCCAGTTTGGCCAGATATATTATGTCTACAATCGACTCACTGCTACGACTGGAATAAACTGTGATAAAAAAGGTATCCGTCTAAAGTGTGTTGATGTGATATAATCAAATCTGTTACAATTTGTGGAGAACTAAATCATTCGTAGTGCGACAATATGACCCTAATCAGCTACTCTAGAAGCGCAGATCCGGTTTATACTTGGTCATGTACAAGTCCAGCTTCTCCCAGAATACCATCAGACTGGCTTTGTCCAGATGTCGTTTGGTTCGAGACACGTTGAGCACCGTGACCGCCCAGCGAGCAACGTTTGCATCCAGTTTCATCTCGTCGTACCGTAGATGGAAGGCAGCGACTGTAAATAAGAAGTACATCGAGTTTATCGCGAATTTGCTTCAGATAGTTGTGTCATACTTTTGGAGAATATCTCAACCGGATTTCCGTCCCAAGGCCAACCCTTAAACTGCCAGGCTGGGCCCATCACAAACACGGCGACAACCCGATTCCAATCCTGTGCACTCAGCTTGACTGGATTATCGATGACGCGATAAGGTACAGTGAGACCACCTGCTTTTTGGCGCTGTTAAGTTTATTTTGAATAATATTATAGGATTATGAGAATTAGTACATGGTTTTGATATCGATGAACTCATACCTGGATCAACACTTCATTGTCGCGCACGCCGCCCTTTGACTTTTTTTCTTCGGTAGTAAGGAACCTGAAATGAATGGTAAGGAATCTCAAATTCTAGAATGACTATACTAAATGTCACAAACACATACTTCAAATCCTGTAAGATATCCCTAGCATTGTACATTGTGATCAAACTGGTCGTTGCAGCCGGTATAATGATTATGGGCGTCCTACTTTGTCTCTTGTTGGAATTACTTTGTGGCAGCAGTCGGGCTTGAGCCGTCGACATCAAATCCTTCGGACGGCCCGGTGGAAGATTGGCGGATAGAGCGTTGTTAATGATCTGCTGTTGGGCTTTTTTCTGTGCAGCTGAACCTTCTGTCACTAACTTCAACGTCATTCCGTGATAGGTACCCATAGTGTCGATCTTAAATCCTTCGGTTTCTTCCTTTTGACGATTGAATCGTTCCTGATCATAACGATTGTATTGAGCCGGCTGTGGTTGCGGTCGATTCACTCGAGGTGGTTCGGGAAGCTTTATAACTGGCGCTTGAGGACGTCCACGACCTTCTTCGCGATTTTTGATTCCCTGCAGTATGGCCAAAATATTTTTTGCAAAGATTTTCCCATTGCTCTGTAGAATAGTGGTTCGTGTGCGCCATTGACGTTCCCTACTGATGATGTCTTTTGTAGAATCTACGTCAAAATCTAAAATAGCTCGTAAGTCCGGACCAACACCCATTGTATCGTCATTATCCGTTCTTTTGATTGTAACTTTTTTGTTGGCCAAACGCTTCGCTTTAATGGCAGCAATTTTCTCTACGGACATTGTTTCTGAGAGGGACTTGATGTTGTCAATGTTTACGGAAGCTTCCTTTTTGTTAACATCAAGCCGAGCGGCAAGCTGTTCTTTAACCTTCTGCACCTGAGTGTCTTCATAACGAGCTTTCTTGGCCAATGTGTCCAACGAGTCTGATTCAGCCGGACGCTTGATTTGAGTTGGAATTTCCAACGGAGCGCTTTTGTCGATACTAGCACATGTGCTCGTTTCCCCGTTGAGATACTGCAACAGTTCCTTACGATCGGGACGATTTACGGCGGGAATGTCCTCAGCAGCTGCCTGTCGCACGTAAACCGAGTGCTGGAGAGCGACATTTTTCAGGATGTACAGTAAACATTCAAGGGTATAGTATTCTTTCGGTGCCCCCTTTTTGCCAGATCTAAGCGATAGAACAGTTGAATTTGCAAGAGAAATAATAAAGAATAGTTTAAATTTGAGGTATTGTAAAGCACTTACCCGTATTTAAGGTAGTTTGTTTTGACATTCTTCGGCCAGGAAAATTCACCAAAAATGATTTGCCCGTCGCGTTCGATGATCTCCTTTTTGTTAATGTTGTACTGCCGTAGCAAACTCAACGGATCGGCCATTGTGGCAAAATTGATTTACGATCCTTCGGAAAGTAGATGGTTGTCCAAAAATTAGAATTATTTCACGATTTACGCACTAAATCACTAATAATCAAGCTAAGCTGACATTCTATTTGCACTCGTCAACAAGAAAACTTTAGAGGCACGATTGGCGATCTAATGTCGGTAATGCAGGTATGCCCTTTGCTCAGAAACAACCTATGCTTGTCTAATATCAGTCTATTCTCACAAAAATAAGCTGGATGTTTGAGCAATGTTCAGCAAAATTTGCCTGTGGCAAAATTTTGACACATTTAGTTACCGACGGAAAATTTGACTTTCCCAAGATCAATGACGTAAATTAAAAGATCTGGCAGATAAAGGGATTTACTTGCTTATGGCGCAGGGTGGCCAGACCTACCGATTTATCGGTAGTCCTACCGATTTTGGTCTTCCCTACCGATTCACACACGACCAAGGCAAAACTACCGATATTTTGTTATACCTACCGAAAACTACCGATTTTTATTGATTTTGGACACATTCTACTCAACTTTCCTTTTTTTGGGTTGGATTTGGTCTGGGATATGTGTTTTCAGTATTTTACAATTCTATGTCAACGATGTCAACACTACGTTTTTGGGACAACAACCCGGCCTACCGATAAACTTTTAGTGACCCTACCGGTATTAAGGAATTCTATCTCGCCACCCTGTTATGGCGATTTCGCTTAAACCTGAAACTGAGTCAGGTTCTAACCCCAACCGCTGTCAGTTCATACATTTTGACAGCAGTTGGGGTTAGGAACTGACTCAGTTTCGCCTTAAACGAAAACCACATTAGTAAAGCAAAAAACGTAAACAATTCCGAAGCAACCAGTGATGACCAGAGTGTATGTAAGGAGAGTGAAGACAACTGTCATGATTATTTTGTTTGTTTTATTGATTTTCATGAAGTGTGAAACATTTATAAATTAGTTTTTATATTTATTATGAAGTATTTTTATTCCTCTTTAAGATTTTAATGAAATCTCCGTTTGTGTACATTTGTTATTTAGGCCCATTTGTCGGTTCACGATCGATTTCTTCTGCGTATTGGTAGGTACAATCATCTGCCAGACCTTTTGCTTTTAAGCGGACCCTACACGGGACAAGAATATTGTCAATAAAAATATGGACAAGACTGCTTCAATCCGTCAATCCCATTTGATTTTTACATGGTCAATATTTTCAAGATACCCTTACAAGTTCAATATATTGATCAATAATCGATTTATTGTCAATATTTCTGCACGTGTAGGGTCCGCTTTAGACATGGTCCCAAGATGACAGCAGTTGACAAATGTAGATCAGGCCCAAGATGGACAGAAAGATGGGAACATTTGACACTTTTTAGTGTATTGATCTTTCTATTCCCGTTGAAAAAGAAAAGGCGCAGAATTATTTCGCGATGAAAACAAAATATTTTGCACTGCAAAAATCGATTGAGGTTAGGTATTTCGTGATGAAATCAAATTCATTTCCTTTGACTTGAGTTTGCATCTGTGGTTGTGAATGAGCTGTCAGAAATCTTAATTATGACGATTTCGCTTGAACCTGAAACTGAGTCAGGTTCTAACCCCAACTGCTGTCAGTTCATACATTTTGACAGCAGTTGGGGTTAGGAACTGACTCAGTTTCGCCTCAAACGAAAACCACATTAGTATACCCAGTAAAAAAATGCGGAAGAATATGGTCAGGCGATTTAAACATTTGACGTTTGACTCAGCTCGTCTGTGCTAATTGCCCCTAGTAACAAATTCAATTTGCGAATTTGCCTTTAAATCGGCAATTTCAATACTTAGACAAATTTTCTGGCGGCTGAAATGGACTTGGTTGTTTTTTTGCGTTTTTCAAACATGGCGGTTCATGTTTGGCTTTAGCTTAAAATTGTTATTTTAAACAATTGGCGTGTTCTCGCTTGTATTTTGCTTGTCTAGTGCACTTCATTTAGTAAACGAATGTGGGAAATTGTGGAATCATGTGTAAGTATAGTATACGTTTTAATGAAAGTCAGATTGTGGTAAGTTTTGATATGCAATACCAATTTCACCATTGAATCTTCCTATAGTTTGGTGGTGATTACCTAGTATACTGATAAGTTTATGTGAGTAGATAAGGAATCCGAAAATAAGTATTATTGGTTATTTTCATATTAGGAAATTAAAAGCGATTAAATGGCGCGTTCTCTGAGCGATTCGGAGGCGATTTAAGGGCGGGCAGAGTGGCAAAAAAATGACGGTGGCAAATCGCCCAAATGTTGCATTTGATATAGCCCCCTAATTGCCAGCAATTTGCTGGCAAATTGAAGGGCAATTAGCGCATCCGAGTTGGCAAATGCTCCCCCGTTAGCCAGCAACTTGCCCGTTTTGACTGGGTATTATACTTGCAAAATTAAGCATGTTGGCCAGGGCCCTACACTGAAAGAAATCCAAACGTTAATTCTATTTGCTTCAAACCGCTTAAAATTCATATGAAGAAGAAATGCTATTGTTATCACGCGCACACATACCTTCTATGTGTCAACTGTATAAACTATGTATGCACACACATAAGTTATATGTGCATATTATTATAGAATGGGGTTTTATGTGCCTAATAGTTATGAAATGTGAATGTAAGATTAATATTTCTTGTGAATACACACATTAGGTTTATGTGCCAGCAAATAGTGTCTATATGCCTCCGTTAATTGCAAAAATCTATGTGTAAAATCAATAGGCATAACGTTTACTTTTTTTTGAGTGTAGAAGTAAACATAAACATCCGAACGAGCATCCTGATTCTTTGGCGCACGATGAAAAGTGAGAAAAGGCCGAGCTTCACTTCGGATCTATCAATTAGAACACTTATGGACACTTTTGACCTCGAAAAAAAACGATTAAATTAACTATGACCGAACCGAAACAAAACTTATTGCAACAAAAAGGCCCACTACGTCATTTATTTGTGCTTTTCTTCTTCATATCATCATATCCTCTTGTTTTTCAGCTTCATAAAAGAAAAATTAGGCTGTGCACGCAAACGAAGTCGACATAAATAATGACTTTTACTGTGAGCCAATAGCTGCCAATTTACCAACACTGCCATTAAACTGTAAAGCAATGTTTGTAAACACGGCTCACAGCAAAAGTCAATTTATGTCGACTTCGTCAGCGTGCACAGCCTAATTAGGCCAACATCGTTGATTAGGCTGTTCGCAATGCTGTGATGTAAATTTGTTTAAAATGACAAGCCGTCGGATAATTTGGATCTGTCAATATACATCTATAACACGGTGTTCACAATGCGATGACTTAGCCACCTGTTCTAAATATTGTTTATTCGATTTTGTTACTGTTTATCACTTAGGTGACACATAATGTTTCTCCTGCTGTCAGTTGTTACATATACTAATGAAAACTATTTAAAGAGCTTGTTGCGCAAACTAAGTGTTAGTACATGGATGGGTTGATATGAACTGATTTGTATTTCGATTTGATCAAGGTTGTTATATGTGTACAAGGTTATTAATGTGAAGTGCAACATGTTGATAATTCATTTGGCTATAGTTTTTTTTATATAAAGTAGGCACTATCATAACATCTCCTTTTCCTTGAATTGAAACTCACTAATCTTCTATCTAATGACATACATTTCATAATCGGTAAACTTTTTCGGCGCTTGAACACTTATTTGTGGTCTTGAAATCAACTTCTTAGCTGTTGCATGTAACGGCGACTGATGAGTAATTTCTGAGGATTCTTGTATAGGTGGCAGCTCTCTCGGGATGCTGCACGATGCTGGTTTGATCGCAGTGTTATCACGACGGTAATGTTTGTCATCAACATCTACAATTGAAGAACGATCCGTTATTGGTTCAATAACTGTTCCTTTTTTCCACTCCTTGTCCGATGGAGTTAGCTTCACGAAAACCGGTTGTCCGATCGCAAGCTTCGGCAATTCTTTAGTCTTTCGATCGTAGTGTAGCTTAGCTTCTTCTCGATTACGATGTAACTGCTCCTTCACCCCTTCTGTGATTTCCGGTAGATATTTCTTCTCGGCCATCGGTATACCGAAACGAGTTCGTCTATTTAACAACCGTTGAGCTGGAGAACTTCCGACCTTGTTCGGCGTATTTCGCCATTGCAGGAGAAGTTCCCAAAAGTGTTGCTTGGACTCGTGCGCCTTTCTCAGTAAAGATTTTGCAATTTTTACCGCTGACTCTGCCTTGCCGTTTGCTTGTTGGTGGTATGGCGCCGAGACGGTCTGCTGAAATCCCCAATCTGCTGCAAAGCGACGGAATTCTTCGCTCACGAATTGCACTCCGTTATCCGTGGTGACAATTTGCGGTTTACCGAAACGAGCAAAGTTTCGCTTGCATGCTCGAATTACTGCTGCTGTAGTCAATGATGTCAGCTCGTCAATATCAAAATAATCCGAATAATGATCAACGGTGATTAAATATACCGTTTTCGTCCATCAAGCTCGATTTCACAAAGATCCATGTTCAATTTCTGATATGAATAGCATGGAATCTGCATTGGCTGCATTTGTTGATTAGATGAAAACTTCATGCAAACGTCACATTGCTGAATTTTCTGTCGAAGTTCACAATTGAGGCCAGGCCAAAATACTGTATCTCTTGCTAGTTTCATTGTTGCTTCAATGCCGGAGTGAGATTGATGTAATTTATGTAGTATTACGTTGCGCAGCTTACGCGGTACTAAGATTCGGTCATAGCGGTACACCAATCCATTATGCGTACTGAAATCATCTCGATAAGGCCAATACACTTTCACTGAATCCGGTACGTCCACCTTATTAGGCTAACCATCAATTACGTATCGTATGATGGTTTGAATTTCAGGGTCAATTCGCGACTCCAGCTTTACTTGCTCTACACATCCGTCTGCTATTGGGATGTAGTCTATGATGTTGATGTGCTCGATTTCGTAAATGTCGTATATCTCGCGGCTGGTTTTGTCACTATCCGCAGTCGCTGCCCTTGAAAGCATATCCGCAATCACAACTTCTTTACCAGGTGTGAAACAAAGTGTAAGCTGATACCTTTGTAATCCTAGCAACATACGTTGAATGCGCAGAGGTGCTTCTACTAACGGCTTCCGAAAGATTTTCAATAGGGGTTGGTGGTCTGTTTGGACTGTTACCTGCTTCCCAATGATGTACATTTCGAACTTTCGACATGCGAACAGAATCGCAAGCGTCTTCTTCTCGATCTGCGCATATTTTCGCTCTGTGCTGCTTAAGGTTTTAGATGCGTAAAGAACGGGTTGTCCATCTTGCAGGAGGACTGCACCTAATCCCACGCTACTGCTATCACATTGGATAACAACGTCTTTATTGGTATCGAAATATCGTAAAAGAGGAGCTGACGTTACCATAGATTTCAGCTGCTGAAACGCATTCGTTTGTTCTTGACACCAAACCCAGTTTACGTCTTTATTAGTTAAACGACGCAACGGTTCTGCCACTGTTGCCAAGCTTGGAAGATAATTCTTCAGGTAGGTTATCATACCAAGAAATCGCTGAAGAGAAGGTAAGTCTTGTGGAGGTGTCATCGCCAAGATACTGTTGATTTTATCTGGATCAGCCTCTATGCCGGTTGTTGTCAGCACATGTCCAAAGAATTTTAACTGTTCTTGGCAGAGTTTAATTTTTTCACTGTTTAACTTTACATTTCGTTCCTGCATTCTTTGAAGAAAAGCTTCAAGACAACGATTATCATCCACCATAGCCTCTGCTACGGAATCACCGCAGCCGAAAATCAAAATATCATCAGCCAGCGCGCGCACTCCTCGCAAGCCGTGAATTATTTCTTGGAGTTTTTTTTTGGAAAATTTCCGGTGCCGGAGACATTCCGAAGGGCATTCGAAGCCATCGATACCTTCCAAAAGGTGTCCAAAATGTCGTTAGTTTGGAACTCTTCTCGTCGAGACAAATTTGCCAAAAACCACATTTAGTATCCATGGTGCTGAATACCTTAGCATTTGTTAGTTCCGGCAACAGTTCGTTCATTGTGGGCATTTGGTAATGCGGTCTCTTCAGGGCTTTATTGAGAATTATCGGATCGATGCATACCCGCAACTTATTTCGCTTTACGAGCACCAGATTACTGACCCAGTCGGTGTTTTGTTTTTTCTCAACAATAACGCCTTGCTTTTCCATATCTGCTAACACTTTTTGTAGTTGGTTCCGTAACGTTACAGCTATTCTGCGAGGCTGCTGGGCAATTGGCTTGATAGTGTAATCCATTTCCAAATGTACAGTTCCTTCCAACTTCCCAAGGCCTTCAAATACTTTTGGGTATTTGTCGATTATTTGATTCGCAGCGTGCGTTTGATCCTCTTTGATTGTATTACAAAGTTTAATTAGCTTTAATGCTAGGCAGGTATTTAGCGAAAGAAGTGGAGGTTGTTCAAAATCAACCACATTAAACACGATGTTGTAACGCTTGTTGTTATGCACACATGGTATAACAGTTCTACACAGCGACTTTAGAGAAGATCCGCCAAACTCTTTCAAAACAGCACACTGGTTGTCGAGCTGCAACTATTTTGTTTCAAGTATCTTCAGAGCGTTAATACTTCCTATGACATTGCACGATGCACCAGAATCGAGGACGCATTTGACAGCCATCGAACGTTCCTTTACACTGCGAAAATTTATGACAGATTTCAAAACTGAATCCTCGCGTCGTTTGAGACTATAAAGGTATTGCACCGTACCGACCGATCCGTCGCTGTCGGATTCCCCATCTTTATTCTGATCTTCGTTATTCATCGTTCGTACATTCGCTTTCCGCTGCGAAGGCTTCGCTTGCTGATTGCGTTGTTGTTTCTCTTGCCTCTACCGGCAAACTGCTGCATAGTGGTTCTTCTGTTTACAGTGATTACATGTTGCACCGCGAGCTGGACATTCCGATAGTTTTTTATGGTATCCTCTACCACAGAAAGAGCATTTTCTCGTCGAAACTTGCTTGCTGCCAGTCAATTTATTTATTGTCTGTGCTGACGGTCCAGGTTGAAGCCAATTGTTTCGCACCAAATCCACTTGCGTTGCTTCTTCCATTTGGCACTGTGAGATGACCATTTCCGACGTCAGATTTTGCTGTTTCAGGAACTGTTTCTTGAGATTTATGTCAAGCAGTCCTGTGATAATCTTATCGCGTAACATCTCGTCCTCCAGGTTTCCAAAGTTGCATTCTTTCGCGAGTCCACGTGCTTTGTTGATACAGTTCGTCATGCTCTCCGATTCGCCGTTTTCATTGGCTGGCTCTTGACGACACTGAGCGAACTCGTACCGTGCTAATTTGACATCCCTGCGGGGTACCATGTATCTATCATAACAGAGCTCATTTCAATATTTGCTTGCTTAGCCAGGGTTTCCCTAATACAGACGACGGAGCTGATATACTGGCATCTTGCAATCGTTTTTAATGTGCTAAAAAATAGTCTCGCTATATGTGCAGTTGTTCCGTTGCTTTCAGAATTTGTCCAATATAACAAGTAAACCATCCAACGTCTTTCGTGTTCGAGTACCGAAAATTGTCCTTCAATCGACCTTCATGGGCTGATCGTTAGAACATCGTGGGGTCTCGGTGAGCGGCAACACAGTGTTCTGTACGTATTTTAAATTGTGGAAAATTTAAGCAGAATACCCAGGGAACCAACAAGCATTAGTGTATGCAGTAAAATAGCATATAATTTGCATTTCGAATGCTTCTTGCAGTATATTTGCATCATTTATGCATATCTGTTGTTAATCAGCATTCAAAAAACTGTTTAAAAACTTCTTGCTAGTAATCAGCATTCTGAATGAACAACAGCAGCAGAAAAGCATGTTCATGGCACACAGGAGAGGGCTGTGTATTTCGCCAAAAGCAACTTTTTAATAGCATTTTAAACGACTTAAATGCTTACCAGGTAGCCGTTAAGACGCATTTTGCATGCTTATTGGTTACCTGAGTAGTCGAGCTGTTCTGAATCTGATCTCAAAGTGCTCGAAAAATAGAACTGCATCTCAGCATTGCGATCGATCTGTTTTGGTCGATGATGTGCCGCAAGAAACAAATGCAATTTGCGAATGCATACAATTTTTTGACTGACGCCCTACCCATAAACCTTTTTCGGCGAGACGTTAGCTTATAGTTCATGCGCGTGAACCCTTTTGTTTACAGCTAATGATTATGTGATGTTTATTTTGATCCCTTTCTCGATGTTGGGATGTTTTTGGACCCTTTTAATGTATAGTCTTTTTCATTAAGAAAAGGGCCCATACACATTTTTGTTCCGTTTTGTTGTTTGCTGTATAGGAACCGTTATTTTTTGAGCAGAAGTGAAAGGGAACATAATTCAGAATCGGCTTATTTAAGATGTGTATAAAGCTTTGTCAGTGTCCATTTGAAGTAAGTATTAACCGGAATTGTTTACGTTTTTTTCATATGTCCATTTGAAATGTTCTCGTCGTATTGTCGAATATTGGCAATTTGTGGCAAAACTAATATTAGTCATGCGACACAATTTGTTTTTTCAGTCGCAAGTGAGTCGTAGCTTCCAATAAAAACTTCATTTTCTTCTCGAAAAAAGCTTACCAGTGCAAAAAATATAAATGAAACGAGTAAAATTTTTGTTTTATTTGCTATTATTCCAAAATTACAGCCATTTGACTATTTGGCTCATACATTTCTTTTAAATGTATTGGAGGTATTTAGTAGTTATAAAAATAATAAATAAAGTTTCAACTGGAAATCGAGTCCCAATCAGTACCAATATTGAACTGTTTCATATTTTAGACTATGTAGGAGATTCTGTTAAGCCTATCAGCCTAATTAACCGGATATAAATAACAATATCATTGTTGGTAAGTAAATATTTACATAAAATGACAGATCACCTCAGCGTGGTGCTTCATGAAAGTACGGCCGTTCCTTTTGGGTAGCAAAGACCGCGTGGAATTTTGGGGAAATGCGCTAATATTCTTTCCACGCATGATCCGGAGAGTTTCATGAATTTGCACCATTAAGGTTGAGCTTGACTTAGGTGGAACGAGAAATTACGCTGCGGCGGCTACGGTGCTCAACAAATTACATTTCGGAATCGCACACATGTAGCTCTGCGAATGATACAGTCGTGATTCGCTGGTTGGACATTTTTTAACTGGACCACTGTTTAGTTGGACCTCCGCTAGTTGGACCATTGTTCAACTAAAAAGCATCTGAATGTCAAAATCTTATGTCAAATTTACTTTGACAATCAATCTGACAATTATTAGAGACGTGAATAGATGCAATTACACTACTAACGTCTCCTTTGGAGAGTTTTTGACATCTGATCCAACTAACGAATCAAATTCGTTAGTTAGACAGAGGTGTGGCCTTGGGGCAGATCACTTGATGCATTTTTAAAAATCGCCTAAATTAAATGCATTTCTTTCCATCAAAATATAAATTCATAAGGTATTTTGCGTTGAGTGTAAGACGTCAAAACCCTACAAAACACTAGCCCTACATTCAACAAAACGTCGAACAAAATGAATCAACGTAGGACGTTTGATAAACTTTTCTGCGAGGGAGTGCAAAGTTGATGCAAAAATAGAAATTAAATGCATTTTTTCTAATTTGATGCAAATTTGTTATACATTTTTAGAGTGATCTGCCCCTAGGGTGTGGCCCAACCAGCGAATCACGACTGTATTAGAAACCACTATGTTTTACACCTTTTTCGCAAGATACTCATCATCTTATAAAATGATAGTATCCTTCGTTTTCGTACACTCAAAAAATGTATGTACGTTATGCCCATTGATTTTACACATAGATTTTTGCAATTACCGGAGGCTCAACAAATTACATTTCGGAATCGCACACTCCGAATGATACAGTCGTGATTCGCTGGTTGGACACTTTTTAACTGGACCGCTTTTTAGTTGGACCTCCGCTAGTTGGACCATTGACGACAAAATCTCATATCAAATTTACTTTGACAATCTATCTAAAGGCTAGTTTTCAGTTCGGAAAACGTGTCACGGGATTTGGGTCCCTGTGTATTTTAAATGGAGCTCGGGATTTCAAATCCCGTGACGGGACATGATTCTACACAGAAATGACAGTTTTTCTGAAGTGTAAACCCAACCGCGGGAAACATCACAGGATTTTAAAACTCTCCACACAGAAATCCGGCCGGGAACAATTCAACACTAATAGGGATCTTTAATTTGGAAAAATTGTGCCAGTTTTTCACATTTATTGATAGCAGGTGTCCTTACGAGTACACTCATATCATTCTTAAACCTTAATTATTATTTTACTGATTTTTAAATCAAAAAAAAAAAACAAATTAAATTCAACCAACAAACTGACAGTTGTCCGACTAAATGACGTATCAGCAATATCTCGTTCGCCTCATTGTTAACCGGGACAGCACCCCACACAGCATGATCTGGTACTTTGTCAATCCGCTAACAGCCTGCCATTCCAAGTTTCATCTGCAAACTATGGTAGATCTGATAAGGCAACCTATAGAGTCGTGCAAGTCGCATGGGTTTGGATGTGTTATTGTCCTAAAAGGAAACAAACTAAAAAATGTTTTTTTCAATAGTTTCGGGCCTAAAAATTGGAAAAGGATTGAGATATTAACTCACGGTACTAATCTGCATCAGAATATGCCTTAACCCGCACATCCCTAAAGTTCCCTATTGTTTCCGACGAGGAAAATAGTATTTTATAAGGTTTGCAATTCGCTGCAAGTTTGATACTGCTTGTATTTTTAAGAAGCAGCAGAGCTTTTGGTTTGACCACAGATAACAGACGTTTAGGCTCGATTTGAATCGTGTGTAAATACCCGCTACTGAGATTCCGAATAAATCAGACGTCTGAAACACGTTTGGCAAACGTTTGTAGGTGGCGCAATGATCGATGCAATGCAGTTAGAATGCAGCTGTCAAACACGTATAGCAAACAGTTGCGCAGATGGCAATAGTGAAACACGGATTTCCAACGTTTATCAATTTGAAAGTTTACACAGGTTTTTGAAGAAATTTTGTTCTAGCCTTAACGTCTGTTATCTGTGGTTTGACAGTTTGGAGAGATCTCGGCGGGAAATTCTCTCTGATTTTGTTAGTCGGTCCAACTAGCGAATCAAATTCGTTAGTTGGACAGAGGCTGTGGCCCAACTAGAAAAACTCTAGAAAGAAAACTGCGGAGACTTCATTTTGGATCGATTGGATTCACGTTTAGCTGTCAAAAACGAATCCAATCGAGCATTGCCTACAGCCCCCATATGGAGTTTGACAGCGACCTACATATATGGGGCGTTATAGCTATAAAGCCCCAAACAAAGAATTGCGTTCGGCACTATACACGATATTCAAGCATTTCACACGACGTTTTGTGGGATGATTTAACACCATATTATTAAAAAAAACAACATTTAGTAACTAATTACAGCTTTTAATCATTCGATTCAAAATTAATGTTTTGATTTTCTTGGCAGTGATGCTGGTTGTACAGAGACGTCGTCCTTGACAGAGGGCTGATTGCCTATCCTTATAACGTGTTGCCATCAGGGATGCCAGATTTACAGACATATCTGTATTTTACAGACTTTTGATGGTCTCCTACAGACGTAATCAGACATCTACAGACTTCTAAAAAAGTAACAGTGTTTAACAAAATTATGCTAAATAATTTGATTCAAATACGAGTGATTCCTTCACAATAGTTTAGTAATTTCAAGCCACTTTTAAAGTAATAACCTAGTGTAAATAGGATTTACACAACCCTCTACAGACTTTTACAGACATTTTAATTATTCTTCTACAGACATTTCACAAAAACATGTGGCATCGCTGGTTGCCATACAATGCCGGGGCATACGTTGCCGAAAATGCTGTTTTTCGCAGTTCTCTTTCTAGGGTTTTTCTAGGCCTAACCGGCGAATCACAACTGTATTTCGTTTTGTTAGACAAACAAGCCAAACTCCTTTTGGTTTGACTTTGCATCTGCGGTTGTAAATGAGCTGTCAGAAATCTTAATTTGAGTATATTGCGACTTAGGCCCTAATGAAAGATCTGTGTCGATTTGTTGACATTTTTATTTCGTTAACAAAATTTAGGACAACAAAACAAACAAAAGCAAATAAATAGATCGATTCTTCAGTTAGAGTTCTTACGAAGTAGACGTGATTGATTGTTGCTGTGGAGTTGAATTGGCGAACTGTCTGTTGAGGCCGAGACTGGTCCAAGTCCGTTGAGGGAAGTTTGATACTGACGAGTGGAGGCTAACAATTCCGAATACATAGAGTACAATGAGTGCAAGTAGCGGTGCCCTGCAAGGGGCACCGATGGAATTTGAGAATGGCGAGGCATCGAATAGAAGCACAGAAGGTGACAGAAAACAAGATGGCGCAGGAAATCCGGAGAACAAACAGAGAAGAAGAATCGTTTAAATAGAGAATACGTGAACTACAACTACAAACACAATGATGATGGACCGTTTAAAGTAATAGTAGAAAAGATATTCGAAGAAAATTACAAATACAACGGAATAAACAAAGTTGCGGTGGGATTAATGCTGAAACAAAATGGCTTCTCTAAAGCGATATTGGATATAAAGAAAACAGGAAAAGCTAAAGTGCTTGTGTATTTGATAGATTGGAAGGAAGCAAACAGACTAACGACGTGTCAGAACCTTAGCATCAAACGGTACAAAGCGTACATACCGAAAGGATTCGTGACAACGAAAGGGGTAATAAACGGAATCCCAGAGGATATTGAAGCTGCGGATTTGATTACAGAAATTCAAACGGATAAGGAGGTGATGGAAGTATTTAGAATGACCAGATGGACGGTTGAACATGAGCAACGAATTCGAGTTCCAACTAGCAAGGTAGGATTGGTTTTCAGAACTAACAAATTACCAACACATGTGAAGATTTTCTCGGTCAACATGAAGGTAATGCCATATATCACGAAAACAGTCATGTGCAACCAATGTTTAAGATACGGCCATGTAACAGACAGCTGTAAAGGAAAACAAAGATGTATGAATTGCGGGGGAAGTCATGAAGAAGCAGAATGCAATAACGATATCCAGTGTGCCAATTGCAGGGGACCACATAAAGCCACGGATCGCCAATGCCCCGTCCGTGAAAAGCAAACGGAAATCAAAACCTTGATGGCCACCAAGAGCCTGACATATTACGAAGCACAACAAGCAACGAGAATACCGGTACAGAATGGATATAGCATCTTGGAACACGCAGATGAGTTTATGACGATCAAAGAAAGCTATCTCGCAGCAGTGAACCACGGCAAACAACAAACGGGACGAGTGAGTGCTACAAACTCGTACAAAAAAGAAAATTCTAAACAAAATGAATCTAAAATCTCAAAAGGTCGCGAAACAACACACGAAAGCGATGAAAAAATCCGAGGAGTGAAACGGAAGGCTAGAAATGATTTAGCAATAGAAACAGAAACAATTACGTTACAAAAACATCTTGAGTTACGACAAAAATGGGAAAATAAAATAAAGGAATTGGCAACCCAAAGGGAAACGTACAAGCAAACGACCAATGTGATATTCAAAGAGTTAACAGTTGCTCTGATGCAGAACGATGGAAATGGGTACCAACGATTAATAGAACATCTCAAAGGTATGGCAATAACGTTAGGCTATATTGAGGAGGAGAAACAGTCGAATTCCTCCGCGAATGATCAGCAAATTCAAGGTATTACAGAATAATATCCAGAGCCTATGGAAGAATAAATTGGAACTAGCTCATGAGTTACATAGCAATAAATACGATGCCGCCATCCTAGCAGAAATATGGACTGATATAGAAAAAAGTAACACCCTAAATATAACAGGTTACCACAAAATCCTACAACCAAGACAAACAGAAATAGGTGGAGGTGTAGGAATATACTTAAAAGATTCTTATAATTACCAGTTATTAAGACTTTCCACGACTAAAATGTTCGAAGTGCTCGGAATCAGGATTACTAGTATCAATCTTTGCATAGTCACTGTATATATCAATCCCAGAATCACCATAGGTGACCTAACGAATGGACTTAATACCATCGTAGGAGAAATTAAAAGTTTACAAAATGTACTACTAGGAGGTGACTTCAACGGACACAACGAAATATGGGGATGCGAAAAAACAACAAACAAAGGAAAGACAATACAAGATATACTCTTAACATCAAATCTTATTAACTTGAACAACGGAGATAAAACGTACAGACCAGTATCACTGCTACAAAGCTCCAGCGCCATCGATCTAACGTACTGCAGCATATCCCTTTATAACAGCGCAAAATGGAAAGTTCTAGACCATACCATTGGAGGCTCAGGCCATTTAGTAATACAAATCGAACTAGAAGACATAAAATCAAAATCCGGAAAAACCAAATATAACCATAAAAAAATCGCTGAAGAAATAGGTCTTATTGACAGCGAAGAAATACAATCAATTGAAGATCTAGAAAGAATTATGCAATCCACAATTAATCAGAATAAAATAAAAAATGATCACGAGCCAAAATATTACTGGAACGACAACTTAACCCAGATGTATGAAGCGAAAAAACAAGCAAGGAAATTATATAATCGGTTCACTAACATAACGAACTTGCTAGAGCTGAAGAAAGCAAACGCTAGGTTCCACAGAGAAAAAAAAATAGCGATGAGAGAAAAGTTAGAAGAAATCACAAAATATATCGATCCTAGAAATGCCAAGGAAAATTGGCGACTAATAAAAAGTCTCAAATATCGAAATGAAGATAAACCCAAAAATAACATCGTAACTTCATCTAAAGACCTGGCTGAAAAGTTTATTAATGAAAATCTCGGTACAAATTCAATACAACCAAATAAAATCGTTAATAAAAACGAACAATCAACAAGAACACTTCTAACAATTGACGAATGGAATGACATGTTGCATTCGAAAAAGAGACATTCAGCGCCAGGAACTGACAAAATCACATACGAAATGCTGAGACAACTCAGCACAGAAGCTAAACAAAAAGTGATACAAGAACTGAATAAGATATTTAGATCAAGCGAGCTACCAGAACACCTCAAGGAAATAAAGATTCTACCTGTGTTAAAAACGGGAAAGGACCCTGTGGATATCCAATCATACCGACCGATTGCGCTGATACCGACGTTGACTAAAATAATCAACTATGGAGTATTAAAAATACTACAATCGCACATAAAAGAGCACCAGTTGCTACCAACTCTATCATTTGCATTCCAGCCTAAAAAGTCGACAGAAGACTGTCTTGAGTACACCACAAACTATATAATGGAAGGTAAAAGATGCAACAAGGTCAGTATCGGAATTTTTTTCGACTTCTCCAATGCATTTAATACAGTAGACGTAACAAAATTGATAGCGATTCTTACAAAAAACAAATTCCCCGGAGATGTGATTAAATGGATCGATAACTTCCTATATAACAGAAAACTTATAATACATACGGAACAAGGAGAAACATCGGCATATACATCCCAAGGACTGCCACAAGGAGATATACTTTCCCCCACTCTATTTAATTTATATACAGCTAGTTTGCACAAAATAACAGAGACGGAAGAAGACGCCATCACAGTTCAATTTGCGGACGACTTCCTAATAATCGTGCGAGCCAATACAAAGGAAAAAGCTATCGAAAAAGCCCAGACAGCTATAGATCGATTCGCGGAGGCGTCATCGAACTTGGAGCTAAAACTGAACGATGCAAAAACCAAAACGATCCTATTCAACGCAGCAGACGTAGATCTGGGACTGAAAATAGGTAACCAACTAATCGAAACGGTACGAAGCTATAGGTATCTCGGACTCTATATGGACAAAAATTTAGGCTTTGGAACACATATTCGAACCTTAAAAAGTAAGATTGGCGAAAGGCAAAACATGCTAAAAATTATTGGCAGTATAAGAAAAGGGGCAACGCCCAAGATAATGGTACTCTTTCACAAGGCCCTTTACGGTAATTTTCACTAAGCAACGAAGAACCCTTAACACTAAAAAGGGATTATACTGTGAAAAAAAGAATAGTACAACATCTGATCAAAAAAGATCCAGTGAGCGACCAACTCTTGCAACTGAACCTAATAAACCGCTCTGAGGACAGAATGTATACGCTCCTAGAAAGAATATTTCTAAACAACGCAAAAGAACTAATCAAGATATATGAGAACACGACGACTACAAGAAAAAATCAGAACATTGAAATCCATAGTCAAGTTGAAGGAATAATAAACAACAAGAAAAATATGATACAGGCAACGATGTTCACCATTACCATGGAACTTCTAAACACGAACTACTACGGTTGGAGACAAATGTATACAGATGCGTCGAAGACCTCAGAGGGATGTGGAATAGGAATCTACGAAGCAGACACAGGACTTGAGATAAGTATTAAATTGGAAGAAGATTGCACCATAATGACAGCCGAGCTACTGGCTATATGGATGGCGCTAAAAGAAATCGAGACTATGGAACAATATCAAACGGTGATACTAACTGACTCACAAGCAGCATGTTGCTATTTGGAGGCTTACAATCGAGAAGACGAACTAAACGAATTAACAGCACAAATCGGTAATAAACTACTAAGCACTGGAACAGTTTTACAATGGATACCTGCTCACGTTGGAATTCTAGGTAATGAAAAAGCGGATGAGCTAGCAAAATGCGGTATAACAAGCGCAGCAGTGATATGTAACAAGCTTCTAGATCATAATATGAGGAACAGATTAAAAAATCAACTAAAGCAGCAAACGAACGAATGGTACAAACGAATTGCGATGGAAGAAGGTAAAGGTTTAAAATTTTACAATATGATGAACGAATTCCCAGAAAAACCTTGGTACTGGGACATACAACTAGATAGCACAGAAATAAGAACACTAAACAGAATATTGGCTGGCCATGACTATTCAAATTTTTGGCTAGCGAAAATGAACATTAATCAATATGAAGACTGCGAACTATGCGATGAAAAGGATACAACAGAGCACGCACTACTGAGTTGTGTGAAGTACCATCACATCCGAAACCATTTCGAATGGGAACAATGTCGTACAATCAAGGATATTGCTTCAAATTTCAAAAAGGAAAGTCTACAACAGATATTAAAATTCATGAAAATGGCTAGATTGAGCGCGTAACGACAAGTCGTTACCCCAATGGAAAGAGAAAAACCAAACAGTCGCTGGCGAATATGAGGCATAAAGCCCCTCAAGCCAAAACCACATAAAGGCTAGTTTACAGTTCGGAAAACGTGTCACGGGATTTGGGTCCCTGTGTATTTTAAATGGAGCTCGGGATTTCAAATCCCGTGACGGGAAATAAGTCTACACAAAAATGACAGTTTTCATGAAGTGTAAACCCAACCGCGGGAAACATCACGGGATTTTAAAACTCTCCACACAGAAATCCGTCCGGGAACAATTCAACACAAATTGTTTCCGACGGGGAAAATAGTATTTTTATAAAGTTTACAATTCGCTGCAAGTTTGATACTGTTTGTATTTTTAAGAAGCAGCAGAGTTTTTGGTTTGACAGTTTGGAGAGATCTCGGCGGGAAATTTTCCCTGATCAAATCCCGACGCAAATCCCGTGTGAAATCCCGCGATCCATTTCCCGAACTGTAAACTAGCCTTAAACTCCAACAACAACAAAATAAATAGATCGACGGCATTTTCGTTCTCTTGCTTTAAATTTGTTTTCTTCTGTAACTGAAAGGCCGTAAAATGATTCACGACATTCTGTTTACATTGTTTTCCTCAAATTCAGACTTACCGATCGAAAATTTTACTGTAATATTTCGTTATCCTAATCATAGTTATGTTAACGATTACCAGGTTTGTATTGTAGATTCCGGAAGTGGCGTCCAACTTTTTGCATCCGGGTGAGATTAAAATTCTCGAAGATTTGATCAGAATAGCCAATCAGTACAAGGAGCTAAAGAAATTCATTCACCAGTATGGTACTCAGTCAGCTGGATTGGTCAAACCAAAGCAACAAAAACCGTCGGAGGAGCCGCTTCCGCAAGGTCTTTACCTGCAAGCATTTGCCGATGGGTTGGATCTGGCGGTGAAACCGTACCGGGATTTGATAGTACAGCTAGAAGCAAACTATCTAAAAAGACCCAATTTATCGCTGATCTTCATATATCATCAAGTGAACCAATATCAGTCATTGTTTGGATTCCTGTTACAGTTGGTCAGCGGTGTAGTAACTCAAAGAGCTCATGGTTGTGCGTTGTTACAGTATTTACAGCAGCATTGCTTGCATGGCAATGAGAAACATTATGAGGCTGTGAAGCTGTGAGTATACTAAATGTAATCGAATCATCTCGTAAGCTAATACCTGCATATTATTTCAGTATTCAAAACTCAGTTTATGCAATTTTCATTAAACAACTGTTTGGTTGGTTACTGCACGGTAAATTCGTAGATCAGTACAGTGAATTTTTCATTCAGCATGTGGATAATTTACGGAGCGCTGGATCGATATTTGAACGAGGAACTCATGATGCAGTAGCACAGGTTTCTGTTAATTCTTTCTCCGACAATACTAGCATTAACACTGAGTTGTGGCGCTACGAGATTCGTCGAGAAATTCTTCCTTACTACTTTCCTGCTAGTTGGGCTGAGAAGGTATTGTTTATTGGGCAAACGGTGTTGATGTTGAACTGTGATCCGAGGGAAAGCAATGAGAAGCGATCGATTGGGGAGAAGAAAGCGAATCACGAGAAGAGGTTTACCGCGGTTAAGGAGACTCTGTGGGGTGAGCAGGAATATGCGTTTTTCAAAAAGTTTCACCAGCTACAGATGGATGAAAATTTAAACATCGCTAAATTTGAAAACATTGTCGATGAGATCAAACTTTGTGTGACGGAGCAAATGTCGGAGATTGCCATCAAAGAAGCTGATTTAATCAAGCAGCTAAAGCTGATTAAAGACTACTATCTGTTGGGCCGAGGCGAACTGTACTCTGAATTGTTGAAACAGACGAAATCTCTCAAAATATTGTTTGCTAAAGGCATTACTGACGGATCGTCGAGGGATTTGAACAGAGCATTTCAACTGGCAGCGAACAGCGTCAATATAACCGAAGATATCGAGCAGTTTTCGTTCCTTTTGCCACCCAAGGAGGACATTGATAGTCTATGTTACGAAACTAAAAGCATTTTAAGCTACATCACGTTAAAGTACAAAGTTAAATGGCCATTGCATTTGTTGTTCTCTCCAAAAACGTTGGTAAAATACAACGAAATGTTTCGATTTTTGCTGCGAATTAGAAAGATTCAGTACGACATTCATCAGGTTTGGTCCTTGCAGCGGGAGTCCAAGGTTAAAAAGAACTCCGAGCTACTCCAGTTCCGCAATAAGTTGATGTTCTTAATCGATAATTTGCAGTATTATCTGCAGGTTGATGTGCTGGAGAGTCAGTTCAGTATTCTCATGACAGCCATAGCAGAAACAAAAGATTTCGAGAAGATTCAACGAGCACATACGATTTTCCAAGCAAACGTTCTTAGTTTGTGTTTTTTGCTGTCAAACCCTGGCACCGATGTATCCGCGACCGGCGTAATTCAAGTCAACGAGAACCCAGTGTTGACTATTCTGGACCAAATACTGGTGATAGTGGATAAGTTCTGCTCATTCTGCAGCAGTTGCAAGAATCCCATGACAAAATTGGAACGACAAGAGTACAATGGATATGACCAGGCGTAAGTTTGAAATGATTTTGTTTTTGGGTTCGAGCCGGTAGATTTGCTCCAATGTTTACAGTATCCTTAAAAAATTACAGATTCGAGCGAATCTACCCTGTTTCGGAACCAAAAACGAAATCAACGTTTCCGAAATCTACGACAATCAAAAGCTACCCAATTTATATCTCACATGTTCCAGATTCAACAACCACGTGGATTCATTACTGAAGTTACTTATCGGTTTGAAGGCTGGTCCTAGTAGTGCACCGCTCTCACAACTTTTGCTGCGTTTGGATTTCAATCATTGGTTTAGTAATAATACTCAAACAAAATCTACATAATTTCGCCTGGCGCTTTATAATTGATCAACCTCCATTTTCTGCAAGTGGGCCTTCATCAGAATACACTTCGTCATCACGCATTCGCAAGGTAAGCTATGTTCTTCCTTCTCCGCATCCAGTAGTGTCAACTGAATGTTGTATCTGAAATGTTAAAACATTGTTGCTTTGTTAAAAAAAACAAATTGTCGCTAACATCCGAAATCTCCACGCACCTCCGTCCATGCTCAGCATTCCTACTTAAACTCAAATTGAAAGCTATAGGATCGAGTTTATCCACATCTTCACAGGCATCTTCGGGCAGCAGAATGACGCTCTGTTTCCAGTGCGTGACCGGACTTTTTGGGCTAGTGGATAAAACAACTTCATGTGCTACCTGGCTGGGATCACCACTGGGAAAAGTACAGTCGAACCATATGCAGATACCTTGAAATTTTCCCGAGTTTTGAATAACCATCACCTCTTTCATCTCGAACGCGTCTAAATCTTCGACGCTGACTTCCTTTAAATCCAACCAAGCCATTATATGACCTTCGTGTAGCAAATGTTCTGCCGAAACGTTGAGAACCTCCGGTTTATCTGACTTTTGTTTTCTTAGTTCTCGACCGAAACATCTCATATTAACACCGGACAAGCTCTCAAAATCATCAAATCGACTCGGTACGCTGCAGGGTGCTACGAATATCGTCGCGGTATCCGGAAACAATAGTCCGTTGGATTTCAGAAAATTGTCTCTCGCAAAAATAACGGAATCCAGCATTCCTTCGTGTAATAGAAAGAAACCCATCCACTCTGAAACGATGATGTCAACCCGCTCCGCACCATCCGGAAGTCGAAAGTCCTCGATTTTACATTCAAACACCTCGATTGTACTATCGAAAGAATTTTCCTTAACCACCTCACGCGCTAGATTGGCCAAGTTAGATGCTTCTACGGCATATACTTTTTTCGCACCCGCTTGGGCACAAAATACTGCTAGAATTCCGGTTCCGGTTCCAACATCTAGTACTGTTTTGTCCTGAAAAAGATTCTTATTGCTGAGTATAGCATTCCGATACGCATCCTGGCGTGAGCTGTCCGTCAACATTAACCGGTGAATCTAAACAAAATTTACAACACTGAATATTACCGTTTTATTTTCAATTGATTTGCACTGACCTCTAAGTCTTCGTAACTAACGAAGTAACGTCCGTTGATATCTCGTGGTAGGTCCCCCATCCGGTATCACTAATACAATTTTCAATATGCTGAAATATGCCAAGAACACGTTGGATTGTTTTTATTTTTGCCTTAAGCAACGATTAGGCCGTGGACACGATGCTGTCAATGCCATCACACATTATCTCGTAGCACGCAGCCATTTTACGTTTTTTTGTATATAATTATAGCATATTAAAGCCAACAGATGTCGCTTTGTGCTATAATTCTTAACTAGTACCATCAGTGCCATTGTGTTCGATTTCACTGTATATTAGGAACACCAGCGCCACAATGCTCATATCTTGTGTCACGATCGGCAATGGGAATTACTTTTCGCTAAACATCCAGTCTGTTCAGTTCAGTACGTAGTTTCAGGAATAAAACAGTGCCGCGAGTGCGATTTCATGAAAAACAAAGCAAAAAACTATACATCAACAGTTGAAAATCAGTGGGAAAATGGAAGTCACAGAAGATCAATTGTCAGAGGAACTGAAATCAAAACGGATTTGTCGATTCTGCCTGACTCAACAGGAACCGCTGAGCGATATATTTTCCTGTAATCCAATGGTTAGTGAAGGCGACAGCAGCTGCAAATCGAAAACGACGCCTTTGACGCTACAAATCATGGCTTGCGTTTCAATTGAGGTATGTTAGTTCGAGACTCGTCATAGTAATCTTAGGTATACTAATTATGGCGGTAACAAACCGTGCATGTTTTTTTTTGAAAAGTTTAGCTAGGCCTGCGAGTCTTCGCTGACGGTGCTTCCCAAGTCGCGACTCCCTTCCTTTAGCACAAAATCGAAATACGTTCGAGTTCAAGATGGCGGCGCCCTTTTCGCTTCTTAATCTGAATGGCAATTTAGCTGCGCTAGCTCATTTTTCTAGCGCTAAAAACTAGCGTTATTTATTTTGCTGATCAGTGGTATAAAATGGTTTGATTCTTTGAAAAGTTTGAAAAGGATTCTCGGGTCGAGCCGGTCGTATATGCAAAATGAGCCAGTAGTGTCATTTACACTGAGAATTAAAAATATGCAGATTTAGCATACTTTCTATTCCCGTCTCTTTTCTTCTGCCGTGATTTTTATGCATTTTCATGCATATACTTCTAGTAAGCATTCAATGAGTGGATAGACCGAATATGTCCAATGCATAAAATTTCCAGGGGATGCTGTCTAGCAAGTATCTCGTACCCAACATCAGCTGGATTGGACTTGATAATCACGGTTAAACAGCAATAAATAATACCTAATACAAATATGTCAATGACTAGTACACGAAACCGCTTACCCTATATTCTCTTTTTGGGTTGAAGCAACCAAAAAAAAAACGGGGTCCAAGGTGCTGGACCGAGGCGAGATGTTGGGTACGCGCAAAATATATGTGATTTGACAACCACAGCCTACCCCTGAAAATTTACAGCAGAAGAAACGAGAGGCAGATTGAAAAGTATGCAATAAATAAATAAAATTCTGCGTGTACACGATCCGTTGCCGGTACAGCACGTCAATAGAATGTTAAAATTAGTACAATACTGGCGTGTTTTTTGAGAAAGGACCAATAAGCATGCTGTCAAAATTTACTTTGAGAGAAAATTCCGGACAACCGACTCGAATTCGAGAAGTTATAAAACCCGAGCCTGGCCATCTCTAGTTAGCAAACATTCGAGCGCATCGCGATGATACACATGATCGTGAAGTCCCTACGCCCGCGCATATCTGAACCGTGCAATGAATATCACATTCAGAATCACGACCACTATTTTAGTGGGTGACATTTCCCGTCTCGTCTACAATTGTAGTGAGTGATTCTGACGGGGAGCCCTTCCGAGAACCTATCTCTACAGCTCCTATAGGACAACTCTCAAAAACTAGTAAGTTGATCCGCTTCAGATCTAGGTTGAAGGGAACAGAAAATTAAACAAGCAGATTACAATTTAATTTGGTTCTGTGCTAATAACGGTGACTCGAACGTGCTGTCAGGAGAACGTCGTAAAGGATCTGAGGAAATAGAAGACACAACATCACACTCGAAGATAAATATGCGCAGAAGTTTGTGCTCCGTCTGAGAACCGGTGTTCTGTTTGGTAGAAAGTTGCCACATTGTCTTATTTGACAAAAATGCACTTTCTGCATTGAAACACTAGTTTAATATTAATAAAATGCTCTTATGGGAATAGGATTGTGCTATGGTTCGTATCGCAGCGTGTTTAAAATATGTTACTTTTATGTTTCATAGGTTTACAAAGACGATGGCATGCCGAGCACAATTTGTAACAATTGCCGTCAGTGGATGGATCATTCGTACCGTTTTAAACAAATTTGCAAGAAGGCTGATACTTTGCTGAAAACCTATCCACTAACCGGTGTTTGGCCCGAAAAATTGGACGTCCCAGTTAATCCATTCAATAGTGCACCACTGCTTCCAGCAATTGGTCGACCGCCAGCAGTTCCATATCGCCTAACAAAAATTCCGCCAGCCGATGTAGGTGCGGGAATTAGACACGTTCCCGTTACCATCAATCCCATAGAGGAAGTAAAGCAGATTAAGAAAGTGCCAATACTGCAAGAATCCTCGGTGAAAGCTCTCAAACCAACGATCGAGCCCCAAGTTAATCGGGAAGAGGAGGAAGAGCATCAGCCGGAACACGAAATTGATATCAAACCTAAAATTGTTAAGTTGAGCATTGAAGATTTGAGAAACATTAAGCAGGGCAGACCTATCAATAGTACACAATTGATCAAAAAGTCTCCAACAACTAGTGAAACTAGTGCAGAGCCACGTGTATATCCCACGCGTTTAGTTTCTGCTAAAACGTCACCGGTGAAAATCATTAATGGTACTCTTAACAGTAACAACAAAAAGCCTGTTCTTTTGAACAGCTTTAAACCGGCTAAAATAACCGAAGAACATTTTGTGCACACTCCAGAAGGAACACTGGAAATTATTTCGATGGAAGCTTCCGAGACAGATCTTATTAAAAATGCTCCCCCTGTTGAGACGCACGTTTTTCCATGCAATGAGTGTGAAAGATCTTTCCCGTTGCGTCAGTTGTTGGAGATTCACATGCAGAATCACAATCGCGAAAGAAACCATCCGTGTGGAATGTGCGATAAACGATTTTTTAGTAAGTACGATTTGGCAAAACACAACCTGACGCATACCGGAGAACGTCCATTTGTGTGTGTTATCTGTAAATCTGCATTCTCGAGATCGACGCTATTGACTCGTCACCAGAGGGTATTTATTGAATCTAACTCGTTTGAATATCAGCATTCTAATGTATTGCCTTTATAGGTTCACCGGGACCAACCCAAGTACTTGTGCATGTACTGTAACCGCACATTCTTTTCGGACAAAGAATTGCAGAAACACTCGGAGAATCACCAGAAGAAGCGACCATTCCAGTGCGGAAAGTGTCCGAAAAGATTTGCATACAAGCAGGGACTGGAACGACACGAAGTTACTCACGAAACGAATCTCCCCTTTCCTTGTGAGCACTGTGATCTAACGTTTGCCTCAGCTGGAAAATTGGCACGTCATCTAACGGCTCACGCTGGGAGTCGTCCATATCCCTGTCGATTATGTTCAAGGTATGGTTAGTTCTAAAAATTAATCCTCGAATGTGCGATTTTCGATATATACTGTTCTATGCATAATTGTCCCTTTTTTATATTTGTTACATGTCGGTATATCTTCACACAAACTCATTGGACATTTAAGAAATGGTCTGCGCTCGAGAGAAAATTACGGCAATTCCGTTACCATAATTAAATTGCCAATAGGGTATCTAGAACATAGAACAGTTATGCGTATAACGGTTTTACAGCACATTTGATATGCTGCCAAATGGTTACCGTATGCTGTAATTTTCCCCCACTTTAATGAACCAATATTGTCACAGATCCTTCATGCTGAGTCACCATCTCACCAGACATGTTCGCTCACACCGAGGTGGTCAGGGCGCATACAAATGCAACGACTGCTCGAACGTTTTCAACAGCCAGGACGATCTCATATACCACTCAGCCATTCATGCTACCACCAGTTTAACTTGCCCACTTTGTCGCGATCATTTCGAAACGGTAGAGCTGGTCACAGAGCACATCAAGCATCACTCGGAGGGCACGCAATTCGCGTGCGACTATTGTGATTTATTGTTCACAAGCGAGCAACGGTTGGACACTCACTGTCAGGAGGAACATTTGTCCGTCCTGGCAATGGACCGCACGGAGGAATCATCCCAGTCATTTGAACAAGTTATCATTGAGAATATTGTTATTGGCAAGGATGGTAGCAAGACGATAACCACTATCGTGGACGGAGAAAGGAAGGAGGAAAGAAATGAACCGCAAAATATGGCGATAAAGAGCGAGATTTTCCTGGAAAATGTTGAATTGGAGGGTCAAGAGGATGAGTTTCTCGATGAAAATATTGACGGTAAGCTTCAACAATATTACGCGGGACTGATTCACGAAAATCTGACTGTTTTTGTTTTCAGAAGAACAAATCGTTGAACAGGACTATTACTACGAAGAAGAGGAAGAAACTGTTGAACAGCCGCAACAACAGTCTGAACAGACGTCGGGTAAAAGTTCAGTCAAAATAGAAAATAAAGCATCACCGATTAGTGCGCAGCGACAACCGTCGCCATCGAAAACCGCTAATTCTAAATCTGTCGCTGCATCAAGCTCACACAAAACCACTCAACAGAAACTGGATTCATTCCTGAAGAAGGTACAAAAAGATTCCAAGCCATCCGTTACAAAAACTGTCGGTGAAGTGCTGAAAAGTTTACCCAAAGGTGTGGTAATTAAAAGACCAGCAACTTCCACAGTCACTGTTCCCGTGGATAAAAAAGTCGAACCTGTACCTGTGGTTACTGCGAAAACTACATCTCCGAAAAAAGCTTCAGCCCCAATCGCCAATCAAAAGAAACTTCCCGTCGTTACATCACCAGACAAAGGACAACACAAGTCTCCCACGAAACAAATTAAAACTTACTCAGATAAGCAACAACCGAAGAAATCTATCCCTAGCACTGGGACCAAACGACCCCTCGAGGAGGATTCTAAATCGGCCCCTGCTGCTAAAAGACAAGCTGTTGAATCTAAGAAACAATCGCCTAGTACTTTATCAAATAGTAATCCAAAAGTATTAGCCAAACCCGTTTCCAAGCCTAGTGAGGTCGAAACGGGTGCAACGAAAAAGAACAAAACGTTTGAGATGAAAATTGGGAACAAGATGGTAAAAGTTCAGAAGGTGGTGATGACTAAAGCCGAAGTAGCTGCTATGGCTCGCGATGGCAAAATAGAGATGCAAGGCGATACGATGATACTGAAACAACCGAGAGCGAAGAAGTAGTACTGACAAGCAGCATGTTTAAGTTAAGGATAATGTAATTTTGCATAATTTGCATTTATATTATTTGTTGAATAAACATTTTACGAATTCGTAAGCAGTACAATAGGACATTGCGCAGGAAAAAAGAATTGCATGTTTAATATAATAATGACTTGAATCAAGTGAAAAAATATTGAAAATTGTTTAAAACCATCTTTGAGCGCGAAGAACACAATTTGTAATTTGTAATTTTATTAGTGTTAACGAGAACCTGGTAGTGAAAACTGTTTTTCAGGTCAAGGAAAAATACCTATAACTAAATTAGTTATGGAATTGGCGTGTCGACTTCGTCTTTTTTGAAGTTAGCGTCAATCCGGTGCTAGCTTAGTCCTGCCATTAAGTTAGTGCTGGATTCTGATGAGACGAAATTGAAACGCGAATTACATAATTATTTTGATATTATTTTTTTATGAATTCAATCTTATTTAAAGGTTTATGGGGAGCTTGGGTTGCTTATCTATCCTTCCGGCCATCATATCGTATAGTAGATACACTTAATATGTGTATCTACAAATGCGATATGATATCTGGTGCAGAAAGTGCACTAATTACCTGGCAATCTTCTTTCATTTGATTGTCTGCTCAGGAAATCAGTTTCCGTACCCAAATATCACATGTGACACCAGTGATAAATGGAGAAAACCACGAGGATGGTGGAAGAGCAGTGGCTGGTACCAAAATGATAAGCAAAGGGAAAGTAAGGGTTATGTTCGGGGTCTGGAAGGAGAGCATTTCGCTTTTATTTTCATTTTTTGTTTTGTCTTTTCATTTGTTTCTCTTGCTACAATATACGCAACTCAGTGTAAGAGAACGTGACGGCCAAGGAAACGGAAAGCCAATAGCCCAAACAGATCAGGAACAGGAAGGAGGACTACGAACAAGGAAACAAACAACAGATGAGAAATCGTTTACTTATTTATTATAACTACGATACTAATCACAATTATTTCGCTTTTCTTGTTTCGTTTCAGCAAACTAAAATCTATACGGACTAGCACATACGAACAGTTAGGCTTTGTAGTTTCTCATCTTGATAGAGTCTAGATGGGCGGATGAACGTCTGCCAGGGTGTGGGCTGAGAAATGACAATGACACTGTACGAGATGGCGCTGGGTCTGTGGCCTTCGACTGGCATGGTCCATTCTCATTGATTCGGAAGTCTTCTTGACTGGTTGGAAGATATGTGCTTCTACTTGCAAGTTGATCAATTCGCTTGGGTAGGGGACATGTGGATCCCACCAGTTGTCGACTCTTTTGATCGTGAGTATGAGGCTAATTCAGGAAAGGAGTGCAGGACTGGCACCTAAGGGATAGTTAATTATTCAGGACTTGTTCTTATGATTATTAAACTCGACCAAGCACACCGGCTCTCAGAAATGATATGCAAACCCTTTCGGGTCGGTGTGGTCTATTCGAGTCGAACCAGGCGGACATTCGGTTCGAGCAAACTTTATGGGGAATAGTGGATAAATATTTCTTATGCCTTTATTGGCAGAGATTCCTTTTACGAAATCCTAAAATACTTTCACTGGTATAGCTACTCAGGATAATAATAGAAAACTAAGGGTTTTCCTGGTACATAATGTAATGAATACGTATATTGACTAGAACAGGGATAATCGAATTATGTTATAAGGTAGAGAAGTATACTGCTAGTATGTTTACCGTTTCAATTAATAGTCGATTAATCCGCTTCGGAGCTAGGAGACAAGAAGGAGATTAGGAAGAGACAGAAGCGGATTCAATGCGAAATTTGCCAATATGACGTTGACCCCAAGGCGATGGTAAGATGATTTTCCATAGGATGACAGACTAGATGACACGACGTTACACGCTCTAAACTTGTGCCAAATAGTTTGTACACAGACTAACAGACATAACACACAAAAACAAAGCTTCGCCCGCCTTAACGGTATTTTAAAAATATTTGTAGTTGGGACTGTGGCCACATTTAAAATTATGGCGCCACTGACATATGAACAAGCATATGGGGGATAGACCACTAGTGAAAAATTGTTCCCAAACCTGAGGGGTAACCCACCAGTAAATGAGTGTTTAGGAATGTGAATAAAAGGTGGAGCTAGTGTTCTGGGAAAATTGTCGGATCGATGTTTTTGAGGGAATTCCCTCATAGTGTTATGTCTATTAGTCTGTGGTTTGTATGTAGGTATGAATGTAAGCCCGTATGTATGCCTGTATGCATGGATGTGTATAGGACCAATGTATTCCTGAGCAACATGGAAGGAGAGTCTCTGAGCCGCCAAAACGCTCATGGGAAGCCGGGTGCGCGGTCGTATGTGTGACCATAAAACACTGCACACACTGTCAAGTGCAACGGTGAGACGGTAGGTGTACAGTTAATGCACATAGGTTGCAGCAATAGCACAGACTAACCGACAACACTCGAAAACAATTCTTCGTCCGTTTCAACGGTCATTTTAAATATATTTTCAGTTGGGACTGTGGCCGCATTTGAGATTATGGCGCTACTGACATGTGCGTAAGTGTAAGGGGGACAGACTACTAGTGAAAAATTGTTCCTGAGGGATAACCCTTTTGCAAATGAGTGGTTGGGACCCTGTATAAAAGGTGGAGCTAGTGTTCTAGTAAAATTAGCGGATCGATATTTTTTTAAGGAATTTCCTCATAGTGTTATGCCTGTTAGTCTGTGGCAATAGGTTGTTGAGAAAGCCCGATTGCACACTGATAAATAACAATAACAATTCAAACTAATTTAAAGGTTTATGAAACTTTGGTTGAGAATATATAATAAACGAATGCGTAAGGGACCATTCATAAATTACGTAACGCAAAAATTGCCCAAAATTGACTCCCCCCTCCCCCCATGTAACAAATTGTCACAAATTTAGTTATCCCCCCCCCCTCCCCTATTACGTAACAAATTCCTTGAAAAAAAATTTTTTTCTTCGATGAAAACATGTTACGTAACGATCTAGCTTACTCCCCCTCCCCCCTATGTCACAATATGTAACAACTTCTCGAACCCCCTCCCCCCCCTAAAAGCGTTACGTAATTTATGAATCGTCCCTAATAGTATGCGTAAATAAAAATTCGACCCCATTCTGCGCGGCGTGTGACGTGAGACGACTAATATCACCTCACTCTAAGTGACTTTTCTCACCCAATTCTGAAGAGTCACTTCGGGTGACGTGAGACACCCATTTAACCGCAAGGGGGAATCTCACATCACCCGAATCGACCCTCAGAATCGGGTGAGAAAAGTCACACAAAGTGAGGTGAGTTTAGTCGTCTCGCCGCGCAGAATAAGGCCGATTGTCAGCTTTGCCAACGGTTTATTGATATAAACATTCAGTAAACTGAAAGAAAAATATCCCTTACATAGGCTGATTGGATTGACGGCATTGCAAATATCTTCAAGCAATATTATTTGTATTAGTTTGAATGAAGTTAGTACATCATCAATTAATACAATCGTGATTCGATGGTTAGGCCACACCCCTAGGGGCAGATCACTCTAAGAATGTATAACAAATTTGCATCAAATTGAAAAAAATGCATTTAATTTCCATTTTTGCCTCAGCTCTGCACTGCCTCGCAGAAAAGTTTGTTTAACAAACGTCCTACGCTAATCCACTTTGTTCGACGTTTTGTTAAATGTAGGGCTAGTTTTTCTGTAGGGTTTTGACGTCTTACACGCAACGCAAAATACATTCGGCCCTATTCTGCGCAGCGTGTGACGTGAGACGAATAATCTCACCTCACTCTACGTGACTTTTCTCACCCAATTCTGAAGAATCACTTCGGGTGACGTGAGACGCCCATTTAACCGCAATGGGGAATCTCACCTCACCCGAGTCGACTCTCAGAATCGGGTGAGAAAAGTCACATAAAGTGAGGTGAGTTTAGTCGTCTCACGTCACACGCCGCGCAGAATAAGGCCGATTATGAACTTCTATTTTGATGGAAATAAATGCATTTAGTTTCGCTGATTTTTAAAAATGCATCACAAGTGATCTGCCCCTAGCCACACCCTCTGTCCAACCAACGAATTTGTTTCGCTAGTTGAACCGGAAATACATCTGCTCACATCTCTAATTATTGTCAGTTTTATTGTGAAAGTGAATTTGAAACTAAATTTTGACATTCAGATGCTTTTTAGTTGGACAATGTGGTGCAACTGGCGGAGGACCAACTAGAAAGTGGTGCAGTTAAAAAATGACCAACCAGCGAAACACGACTGTACTAGTTCATTCCTATGTTTGACTGCTGAGTATCTAATAAGAGTTACTTAGAAAATGGGAATTCATACCAATCCGACCCATATTAAAAGCTCAAAATTATGGTAGCCATCATTGCCGGCCACCTCCATTTTTTATCGTTCACGGGGAAGGATAAAGCATAGGGTAGACGGGAAGTGTTGATGCTCCACCTACTTAACGGAAGGTAGACTCATCAGACTCTTCCATAGGTGTCGCGGAGTTGTTAGTTTGGAAGGGAATAAGGTCTAGGATTCGCTCCAGGCAAGCAATGCGACCTGTAAAGCATAGTTTATTAGGTAGTAGTTTAGTTGGTCTTCGAGTTTTGAACTCCACACAGCCGACCGTGAGAGTATTGCTTGGAAAATCCGGATCACTATTTATTGCGACAGTATTCAGACAAATTTCGCTACTCCTCTACGAAATATTTATTGGGTCGAAAACTACCGAGTGATAACACAGACTAACAGACATAACACTATGAGGGAATTCCCTCAAAAAACATCGATTCGACAATTTTCCCAGAACACTAGCTCCACCTTTTATTCACAGTCCTAATCACTCATTTACTGGTGGGTTACCCCACAGGTTTAGGAACAATTTTTCACTAGTGGTCTATCCCCCATATGCTTGTTCATATGTCAGTGGCGCCATAATTTCAAATGTGGCCACAGTCCCAACTACAAATATATTTAAAATACCGTTAAAGCGGGCAAAGCTTTGTTTTTGAGTGTTATGTCTGTTAGTCTGTGGTGATAACACGTTGTACAGCCAAAGAGTTATGATAGCTCGAGATGTTCTAAATCAAGGAAAGTATGTCCTATTTTTCATATCGGACTGTTTGTGAAATAGACGTATACGAACGATAATATCGAACATTGAAATAAAATACAAATGATCGCTAATCTTATGCACGGACTTGTTAGCAATAACGGAACTTGAAATTAGATTTATAAAAACAAACGCGGCGACTTTTCAGTACGTAGTGACACGTGATCATCGATACTAGCCAGATTAAAGTCTTATTGGGGCTGATTTCCGAACAATTATTTATTGAGAAAAAATATTAATTGAGAGTTGTATAGAAACCGAACCTACAAAAGAAAACCAAGAAACAATTTTGAGCTGCCCAAAATAACCATTAACTATACCGAAAGATTCACTCTGCAAGTCGGATACACTAGCAGTTTCACGTGCGCGTCGTTTGTCCCCCTTCCCTGTCAGCATACCACAGACTAACAGACATAACACTATGAGGGAATTCCCTCAAAAAACATCGATCCGACTCTAGCTCCACCTTTTATTCACAGTCCCAAACACTCATTTACTGGTGGGTCACCCTTCAGGTTTGGGAACAATTTTTCACTAGTGGTCTATCCCCCATATGCTTGTTCATATGTCAGTGGCGCCATAATTTCAAATGTGGCCACAGTCCCAACTACAAATATTTTTTAAATGATCGTTAAAGCGGGCGAAGCTTTGTTTTTGAGTGTTATGTCTGTTAGTTTGTAAGCATACGACCACAGATCCTACACGGATACGAAAAACTACCAAAAGTTGAGCTCTTTTGACTCAATCTCGGGGTATCGTGGAATAAGGTAAAATTAGGTAAACCGTGATAAAGGTACACGGATACGAAAAACTACCAAAAGTTGAGCTCTTTTGACTCAATCTAGGGGTATCGTGGAATAAGGTAAAATTAGGTAAACCGTGTTAAAGGTAGTTTCCCTTTATCCACGGCAAAACCACAACTCATTGACAAAATTTAAGTTGAATCTACCTAATTTTGAGTATACCTGAAACAACTCAAAAGTACCTTATTCCATGGAAGGCCTCGACTGAGTCGAATCTCTCTCTCTTTGTTTTTGACATTACTAATAAGTGCGAAAGCGAAGCAAGATTCAAAACTACCTAAATTGAAGTTAAAAGAACTTATTCTGCGGGTTGTTTTATTTTTCCGTGTAGCCGATCTTCACAAATGCCACTGCCGCTCGAAACAAAACCGAGACAGGATCCAATCCGTCAAGCGTCAACCTGTCGATGTGAACGAACTGACAACGGTTGGGGATATAACCCGACGCAGTGCCGAGTTTAATGTCGTTTTTGCTTGAAGCGGAACTGAGTTTGAAGCGGAATAAGTGGAAGTCAAATGCGGTAGCAATTCTATTGAAAACTCTTTGAAGTCCAAAACATCGTTGTGGCGACCGTAGCTAGTTCTCCTGAAAGGTAGTCACCGGAGAGAGTTATCACGTAGAGCTCAAATACGGGCGAGGCGTTATAGAGCCAACCCCTCCGGCAGACAAGTAGGTGAGCGTGACTAAATTGACAGCTTGAAATTGAGAGATTTCGGAGATTTTAAAATGGTCGGCATAGTTATGTCACAGACTAACAGACATAACACTCAAAAACAAAGCTTCGCCAGATTTAACGGTCATTTTAAATATATTTGTAGTTGGGACTGTGGCCACATTTGAAATTATGGCGCCACTGACATATGAAGAAGCATATGGGGGATATACCATTACTGAAAAATTGTTCCCAAACCTGTGGGGTAACCCACCAGTAAATGAGTGTTTGGGACTGTGAATAAAAGATGGAGCTAGTGTTCAGGGAAAATTGTAAGGATCGATATTTTTAAGGGAATTTCCTCACAGTGTTATGTCTGTTAGTCTGTAGTTATGTCTCCAATTGGGATAGGATGGCATGGCGGTGCTAGTGTTTTAACATATATCGACACAGATCTTTCATTAGGGCCTAAGTCGCAATGTACTCAAATGGAGAAAAATCAGTTTCAATATTTGGCGAAGGTTTTCTAAATGTAGTTTTTATTGTAGGTATAAATTACTTTATGACCGTGTTTTTCCGAAAGCATTTTTCGTTAAACCTTATGACAATATAACAAAGAATTTAATTCCTATGTGCTTTTAGTGGGTAGAAACTAAAAAAATGCTTACGCCCAATTTGCATCCCAGTCGTGATTTCGCCCTTCAGCAACCACCATTTGCGGAAGGGCTAAACCGTGTACATAATTTTCAGAAGGGCGCGGTAAATGGGCTCCCACATTACTTTTACAGTAAACGGCAAGTTACGGCGAATAGCCTAGAACAACGTTTCAATAGCCTACCGATCGCCAGCATCTAGTTTAACCTGCCTGTCCGCCATTTCGTTTACTGGGCTAAACTGACTCTGTCTTGCTGGGTAGGGCTGGGTAAATGGGCGAGCTTGACAGTATACCTTTTAATAGGGCTCAGCAAATGGGCGCATAGAAACCCAATGTAAAAGAAAGGGCGCGTGAAACTTTTCTTCAAATTTCATGAAAATATCGAAATATTCGAATGTTTATGTGCAACAACTATCGAGTAGACATGATCATAGTAGATATTGCTTATCATTTATATAACAGAATCGCCGTTTATTCTTTTATTTGTGAATAATAACCGTACGCCCGCTTCTGTCTAAAAATGTAAGTTTGGCCTTTATATTTCATATGAGAAGAAGGGCCTAAGTCGAAATCTCGAAGAAAATGCATGTTTCGCCGTTTTGTTTTCTTTAATTATACATCGAACTAAAAACCATTTTAACTAATTTTCACCTCAATCTTGTAGTATTTTTGTTGCATAATGTCGTAATAGCGAAAACGCAGTTTGTTTACATTTGCGATTTAAGCCCTAATGAAAAATCTATGTCGATATGTCCAAATGTGTAAATATTTGGACATGTATGTTTACACAAGTATTATAAACTTATTTGTTCGAACAAGGATGTGTGTTCTCTGTGCTAATGGGGCACGAGACCAGTACCTCCGGATGCTTAGAGTATCAAGATGCATGTACTGACAACGGTTTTCGTAGCTCGGCTCAGCAGTTGGAATGTGTATTGCCATGGGACATGTCAAAGAGCAAAGTGTAAGAACCGGCATTGGAGAGCCTCGATTCTAGCGTTGAGCGGATCAACGCACAATAAACCAATCTAAGACACTACATCTCTAAAGTGTTTTGCTATCCGGAAGACGAGTCTTGATGCCTTATCCACAATGTATGTACAGATACGTTGTGAATGAGAGCAAGTTGGCCGTTGTCGATTGTTTTGGTACAAACAAAAGGTCTTAAACAATCTGCTCAAATAGTTTTGATACGGCGCTTAAGCACAAGATTCCCGGATCATTATCAATGTTCGATTTATTTCCCTTTCTGTGGAATAGAAAAAAATGTGGACCGCTTTCCTGATCTGAATCATAGATTAGAGACTGGGAAATCAGCACAGGCCACAAAATGCTCTATTGCAGACGGACGTAAGAATGTAAAAGACAAAACAAGACGCGAACAGGTAAATAGGGAAGTAAAGTCGTTGGTCCCCGATTCATGAGTTGATGGATCGATATCTAGTCCAGATAAGTGGAATCACCTCTCTGGCGTCGGTAATGATCATTTCGATGATGGAGTTCTCATTTGCTTTGTTGTCACTCTGAGGCCATTCGAAATTACACTTGCTGAGGGTAACATTGTCCCTGATAAATGGATAAAAGTTGAGGTCATCGTAATCCCTAAACCACCCAACAAACATTAGGAGCTGAACTATAGGACTACGTGTTGATTTAAAGCAGATTAAAGGTTATGTAAGCTAAATAAAACTTTCGCTGAACTATTTAAACATTAACAGTTTATTCAGCCTATTTAAAATCCAGTATTCGCCAGTTCCAACTAGGCTGAACTATACTGCTAATAAATGTAATAGCGACAATATTAAAGCTTTTATTCAACCATCTTAATTAGACTGAATTGCGAGTTGAATAAACGATGCTGTTACCAATAGTATTACCTTTAATCATTAAGCTGCACTACATGTCTTCAAGAGGTTGTTTCTACCTTTACATTTGCCGTTATACCACCTTTGACTTTTAGCTGAATTATGTGTTTAACAAAGGTAATTGTAACTACTACAAAAATTGGCACGATTAGCAAATCATGAGGAATGGCAACCGACCTGGGTTCGAGTCCCAATACACACACAATATTTTTTTTACTATTAAGTGAAGGATTTTTTTTTATTATTTCGGTATATTCCAATTGAGATGTTTTGCATATATTACAGTTAAGGAGCAATAGATCAATAAATGAATAAAGAAATAAAGAAAGTTTATTTAGTTTTTTTATATCTATTGAGTTTTCACCACGGGAAATACACGATTTACAGTTTTTCAATGTACAAGCTTACCAAATCACACGCGCCCTCGTTTATGTAAATTAACCTTTTAATTCGAAACGGTCTGTTTACCTGTGAAACATGAATATTCTCATATTGAACACAAGAGAAACTTTTTGTTCCAACGTTGCTATAAATTTTAGACACCAGCATTGTTACCATGATTTTTTTCTATCCATCGACTTGCAAACAACGGTACAATGAAATGATTATTTACGCTGGCGAACTTAATTGATATAAATAAATAAACTATTGAATTCGAACAGCGACTTCCGCTTACCAAAAAAATCACAATGGAAAGAAAATCATTTGGCAGGAAGTGGTAAATAAATTGAGGAGATTGCCATCTTAGAATTATGAATGACTTCAATCCATCATTCAGTTACCACCACTTTCATATAACACCCATTTTTTACTTATCTAAATGTTTTGTGACAACCATAAATCCTCACCTTGGAAACAAAAACGCCTATAATCATCATTTTTGAAATAAATTATCTAATTTAAAATTCCCGAATGTTCTAAAAATTATTAAATAAAAAAAATTGAAATAAAAAAAATATCGTAGGTTGGGATTCGAACCCAAGCCAACTAGGTTCACTCAAATCTATGGAAGGCTACTGTAGCCTTTGTACAGACTCTATTCAGCAGCCTAGACTTGTCGGTACATCGGTGAAATCTTAAGCATTCGATGTATGCAAGATTGGTGCAGACAGTAAGGTAAGTGCTTAGTATTCAACAGGTTGCTGGTTCGGATCCAGGTACGTGATATGATATCCAACAAGGTAATACAATTTTTCTCTAACTGTAATGTAACACTAATAAAAGAATATGGCTTCCAAAGAGATTGATGGCGTGTGTAACTTGAAATAAATGTCTTTTTTAACAATTTTCCTATGATAATTCTCTCAGCTGAATAGCGATAACGAAAAGGTTTATTGATAAAGCTGAACTGTGGTTTTCTTCAGGCTGTATACGTGCTGAAGAATTGTTCTTTCATGTGTCTTAATCAGACAAGCTGAATAAATTCTCCAAATCCCGGATGTTTAAGGGTGGAATAAACGATATATGATTACACGTATACTTCCAATGTTCAGCTAGAGCTGAATAAAGCAACTGTTAAAACGTTTATAAAACCACGAAATGTTTGTTGGGCAGAAAAGCCAGCCTCCGATCACAACTTGTATCGGATGATGCTATACATCTCAGCAAACTGTGAAAAATTCAGTATCGTTGTTTGAGTTGATGCATAATGCAAGATTAGGATTGTCGCTAGTGTTCCTATTGTTTTCGCGACGGAGAATGCTAGCACTTTTTCTGTATATATCTGGTAAGTTATTGAATGAACTTCTAGTAAAAGTCTAGACTAAGTGAATTTGGCTGAAACTTTGACGGAATTAGTGGATGGATGTTTCCTTTTCTCTTTTCCTGTATCTTTTATCTTTCGTCTCTCATATCTCACATATTTTTTTTATTGTTGATAACATATTTAAAACGACTAACTAAAATGTAGATTGTGATATTTCGTCATATGTGTACATGTTTGTCATCAGTGTATTCATGGCACAATCAAAATTTATTGTCATAGTTTTAATCCTCATTTTAAATATAAATGTTCCGCTTGTTAGATCATAAATTATCATTAGGCATAGATTAAAATTAATGCGTTTTCATAAAAAAAATATTCGATTAATGAATATTCCGTAGAATTGAAACATCTTTGTTTCCGCTACACAAAGTAGATCAGTTGATCTAGGCCATACCATCCAAGCGTTTCAGCTGAAATAAGAAATGATACATGTTTTCAGTGACATGTGGTGGATAAATTAAGAAGATTATGGTTAGCAATTTTAAGTGTTAGCTAAGAACATTTAACACAGTCACAGATCTTTCGTTGAATGAAACATATATTACCAATTTTAAGTAGTAACAAATTCGGCTATACTATAAGTTTTAGTCAACAATAGATCTTGGTTTTGGTACCGGAAATACCTGTTATGCTTCTTCGTCTATATATTTCAACTTAAGGTGGGTTTGGTAAGCCTATAGATGATGTTCAGGAAAACCAACAATTTAATAGTTTCTCTTCACAATAAGCTATATTGAACGTACCTCTTTTTCATCTGCTGCAACTCGGTAGCGCTCTGGCGCAGTTAGTTCCTCTGAACGGGGAGCTTTGAATACTTGGCAGTATAAGAGAGCGGCACAGACGCCACCAAGGATCGGACCAGCCCAATAGATCTAGTTGAAAAAGTAAATAGAATCATTCTGAATTTCAAAATCATTTGAAGTCGTACCCAGTGATTAGTCCAGTTTTCGTTGATGAAAGCTGTTCCGAAGGAACGCGCGGGGTTCATACTAGATCCGGTGTACTCTACCACACCCAGATGACCTAATGTAACAGTAAGACCAATTGCCAACGGAGCTACGAATCGCGAATCTGGTTTATTCTCATCGCATACGCCAAAAACGCACAACACGAGAATGAAGCCCAAGAAGAACTCAATACCTAGGCCTTGCATATCTTGAACGTTCTCTTTAAGACCCGTATTGCCAAGCCCATTCTGGAACACCTCTGGCAGAAGTGCCTGTGGAAGCAAATAATTGATTAGTGCTCTGAAACAAGTCATTTAGTTGAAGTAGTCGTATCACCTTGAGTGCCGCAGTTCCTGCAACAGCCCCCGCACATTGAGATGCTACATATAGGCCGGCACGTACGATACTCACTTTCCCAGCTGCCAATAGACCTGCAGTAACTGCCGGGTTAATATGACCTCCACTGACGTGACCAATAGACTAAAAAAAGAACAATATACAGTTATAAGTGGTTATGATTAGTAAATAACTATATTGATGCAGAAAAAATTGGTTTATCGCCGTAGATAAATTCTTTGAGTATTGCACTATCACTCCACCGTTAATTACATTGACACGGTTCTAATATAATGTGTCATCAAAAGATGAATTAGCGGAATATTGTGTATTTCCTCGGAAGCGCTCGTTGCCAGCGTCTTTGGTGAGGTTCAAATTAGTTCATTCGATTGCTTCTAATAATATATCTTTTATTTTTTATTTGGAACCAAATTTTATTGGTATTTTTTGGTAAGACGTAATTCGTCTTAGATTAATCATACGAAAAGTTTGTTTTTAATAAAACATGATATATTGATGAACATTCTCGCAGCTTGGATTGGATCTGATCTAGGGGCAGATCACCTGTGATGCATTTATAAAAATCAGTGCAAATAAATGCAATTCATAAAGTATTTTGCGTTTCGTGTAAGACGTACCGTACAAAAAAATGTCGAACAATGTTGTTCAGGGAAGGAGTTTGATAACAAACTTTTCTACGAGGGAGTGCAAAGTTCATGCAAAAATGGAAATTAAATGCATTTTCTCTAATTTGATGTAAACTTGTTATTTATTCCTAGAGTGATCTGCCCGTAGGACCTTATTGATTTTTTTGAATTTATTTATTTTCGGCCTTTATGTACACTCGTAAACTCATCCGGCTCTAATGGTGGCCAACACCACTCAGTTCGTAATATGTCAACATTTTGACAACTTACGTGCCATAATGGAAGTCAGTTTTATATTGTTAGTATTCCGGGTGCAGTTGAAAATCGAAATATTGAACTCGCGCCTTTCGTTTTTCCCTATTTGTAGAGTGGGCAACTAATGCGCACCATGTGCACGTTAGAGAATTAACTGGCCGTCATCTACATCAGTTGCACTTTAGTGTGCACCCTGAAAATAGAAGAAAAATCGAAAGGCGCAAGTTTACCATTTCGATTTTCAACTGTAACCAGAATATTTTTCTGTAATTTTTATTTAGACAATAGTTGTTTACCTCAGCAATGGCATCGAACTCCTCGTTCGGAATGTTTGACATTATTTACTGGATGGAAGGCGTATGTTATGATTTTCAATCAAATCCCGTCATTCGTAACCCAACTTTGTACCGGGAAACAAGTGCTTTTTGTTCTCTCCGGTGTGGTTTAGTTTTTTCGGTGGTACGAAGGTGCTTGCTGTGGCAGAGGCTGCAGTAAAGCATTACTAATAAACAGTCCCGCGAGTGATAATTGTTACCTGCGATATCAGTTAAAGTAGTGCAGTGAAGTGCGTTACTAAACATTTTTCTTGCCTGAAAGACGGATTTGTTTAGACGAGCTATATCAGCTCTACTGTGTGAAGGTCACGCGGGTGACGGATAAAACAAACGAAGGATCAATTCACCTACCAGCTCGTAAGGAACCAACTGGTGAAGTGTTTCGTTTTTTACTTTTCTTATCGATTTTTTTCTTTTTATTGCTTTTGATTTTTTATTTTGATTTAAGTTAAACAGTGCGGTCGAGCGTGTTGCTCCCGCAACAAAATGGAACAAACAGAAGGATCACCCTCCGAAGAGGAATATTATGAAGAAGAAGAACGTATATCTGATACTGAGACAGATAATGTTATGGTCGATCCACTTCCCCCACTTTCCCCCAATGTCTCACAGCCCCCCCGAGTCAAGGTTTACCAGGATGGATCCGCTGGTCCTTGGGTGGTATACTTTCGGCCCAAAAATAAACCGTTAAACAGCATAACTGTTGCACGGGAGCTGACAAAACGTTACTCGGCCGTAACCGAGATTAAAAAGGTTCAGTCAGATAAACTGCGCGTAGTCGTTACTGACTTGAAACAGGCCAATGATATTGTTAGCAATAGCCTCTTTACGCTGGAGTATCGCGTCTACATCCCTTCTCGTGATGTGGAGATCGACGGTGTGGTAAGTGATGCGGGTCTAACTGTCGATGATCTGATGAATGATGGGGCTGGCCGCTTTAAGGACCCTAACCTTCAATCAGTTAAGATTTTGGAGTGCAAGCAATTGCACTCAAAGTCCATCGAAGATGGTAATTACTATCCATCAGACTCGTTTCGCGTAACCTTCGCCGGATCTGCACTTCCGAGCTACGTTGAAGTGGGAGGAGCTCGTCTACCTGTACGCCTGTTTGTACCGCGGGTCATGAATTGTTCCAATTGCAAGCAGCTAGGTCACACGGCCACCTACTGTAGCAACAAGCAACGGTGCGGTAAATGTGGGGAACGCCATGCGGATGATACTTGCAGTAGCCCCGCTGAGAAGTGTGTTTACTGTGGGGAGAATCCGCATGCACTTTTGACATGCCCAACGTACAAACTTCGCGCGGATAAACTGAAGCGATCCGCCAAAGATCGCTCCAGACGCTCTTACGCAGAAATGCTTAAAAGAGCTGTTCCACTTATCTCCGAAAACCCATTCGCTCTCTTGCCAACTGACGATAACGCCTCTAACGACCCTTGCGAGGGGCCAAGCATGGGAAAAATTGCATCGTGAACCGATCGTTCGCGCTTCGCAAGCAAGCTTTCTTCAGTTGTGATGCATTCTGTTAGCTTCGAAAATGATACCTAGCAACCTGTCGTTACGGACACATGCGATTCAAAACTATAACAACCAACGAAGAAGCACATCAGTTGTGTTTTAATTCTTTCCTTCCGCAACGCGGATGGCTTCGTTCGCGAAGCTCTTCTCGAGCGGTTCGCGGTTTGCATAGGATTTTCATTTTACAGTTTTATTTCATTTTCATATTCGCACAATATAATTAATACTTGGAAAACCATATACCATTTTAAAACTAGCTGATAATCAATGGCTTTAAAAATTTGCAACAATGCACTGCTAACAAATAGGCCGCAAGGAACTTCAGTAGATCAAATTGCTAGTAGTGTATCACAAAACTACCCATAACGCGATCTGTCAGCTAAAAATCCAGTGCAAAAATAGGTACTATGTTTTAATCATGCATGAAGAAACCTTTGTGAGCTTCGCGAAGCTACGTGACAAACATTCACGAGCGAAGAATTGACGCTGCTTTTAAATTTTTTAAGCTTCACTTGTGATTCGCAGTTTGCCCATCTAGTGACCTGCTCTGAAGTTATTAGACTTCTCCTTTCGGTATGGTTAATTAGTGAGCACAAAATTTTGACTACTTTGTGATCCACAGTTAGCAACAGTCGCGCGAGTGAACGAATTTTCCCATGCCTGCGAGGGGCATTCTTTGGCTCCGCTTGGAAACTCTAGGAAAAGACCTAATCAAAACTCACCTGAACTTCCTCGTAAGGGTCCTAGGTTGTCCCAAACAAGGGTGCAAAATAAAAATAATTCATCAACTGGAAGTGCTGGTACAAATCCGAAGATCATACCTCCTGGTTTTGGGAAATTGAGATACAACCAGGAGTTCCCAGCACTCCCCGGGGCACCAAAAATCCTAAGTGCTCCAATTTTACAGTCAGAAACTCAACCTAAAACGGGATTCCTTAAATTTTCTGACATTGTGGACTGGATATTCACAGCTTTCAACATTACCGATCCTATGAAAAGCTTGCTGGTTGCTATTCTACCAACAGTAAGAACATTTTTAAAACAGTTGACTGAACAATGGCCCCTCCTTACAGCGATCGTATCCTTCGATGGCTAACTTATTAGACGGAATCAGGGATCTGATCACTGTTTTACAGTGGAACTGCAGAAGTATTATCCCCAAAATTGATTCATTAAAACACTTGCTAAATTACAATCATTGTGATGCATTTTCCCTATGTGAAACATGGCTAACTTCTAATATAAACCTCAACTTCCACGATTTTAACATTATCCGCTTGGATCGAGAAGACTCATATGGGGGGGGGGGGTACTTTTAGGGGTCAAAAAGTGCTACTCCTTCAATCGAATCAACCTCCCTTCGACGCCAGGCATTGAAGTTGTCGCTTGTCAAACAACAATCAAAGGCAAAGATCTTTGCATTGCTTCTATTTACATTCCTCCTAGGGCCATGATGGGATATCGAAGATTCTCCAACGTGATTGAACACCTTCCCTCGCCCTGCCTGCTTCTTGGAGACTTTAACTCTCACGGTACGGGGTGGGGCTGTCTATACGACGATAATCGATCTTCGACAATTCAAGACCTTTGTGACAACTTCAATATGACAATTCTGAACACAGGGGAAATGACACGAATTCCTAGACCACCTGCGCAAGCAAGTGCACTGGACATATCTTTATGCTCGACATCACTACGGTTAGATTGCAAGTGGAAGGTAATATCTGATCCCCACGGTAGTGACCACTTACCAATTGTAATTGCAATCACCACTGGTTCAAGACCATCGACACCAATCAATGTTCCCTATGACCTCACACGAAACATTGATTGGAAGAGCTACGCTGCTGAGATATCCAAAACTATCGATTCAACACAGATACCTCCCCCGGAGGAAGAATATAAGTTTTTGTCCAACTCGATTCTCGATAGCGCGATTCAAACTCAGACGAAACGAGTACCCGACGTGAACACCCAAAAACGTTCTCCCAACCCGTGGTGGGACAAAGAGTGCTCAGACGTGTACGCGGAGAAAGCTGCCGCGTATAAAACTTTCCGGAACGACGGGTTAGTTGCTAGTTATCGAGTGTACGCGATATTAGAAAAGCGAATGAAAAATTTAATGAAAGCTAAGAAACGCAGTTACTGGCGCCGGTTTGTCGACGGGTTAACAAGAGAAACATCGATGAGCACTCTTTGGGGCACGACCCGACGTATGCGAAACCGAAACAGTACTAACGAGAGCGTGGAATATTCAAACCGTTGGATATTCGATTTCGCCAAGAAGGTTTGTCCGGATTCCGCCCCGGCACAGAAAATCTACCGCGCCGCGTCGCCTTACAATACCGCGAACGAAACACCGTTTACGATGGTGGAGTTCTCACTAGCTCTCTTATCATGTAACAATAAAGCCCCGGGGCCAGATAGAATTAAATTCAACTTATTGAAGAATCTGCCAGACTCTGCCGAAAGACGCTTGTTGAATTTATTTAATAGGTTTCTTGAGGGTAACATTGTCCCACATGACTGGAGACAGGTGAGGGTAATCGCCATCCAAAAACCAGGAAAACCAGCCTCCGACCACAATTCGTATCGTCCGATTGCAATGCTGTCCTGTATCCGGAAGTTGTTCGAGAAAATGATCCTGTTTCGGCTCGACAATTGGGTCGAAACAAATGGCTTACTGTCAGATACACAATTTGGCTTCCACAAAGGCAAAGGGACGAACGATTGCCTTGCGTTGCTCTCAACAGAAATTCAAATGGCATATGCTAACAAAGAGCAGATGGCATCAGTATTCTTGGATATTAAGGGGGCTTTCGATTCAGTTTCGATCAACATTCTTTATGAGAAGTTGCACCAGCATGGTCTTTCGCCAATTTTAAATAACTTTTTGCTAAACCTGTTGTCTGAAAAACAAATGCATTTCTCGCATGGCGATTTATCGACATCACGATTTAGCTACATGGGCCTTCCCCAGGGCTCATGTCTAAGCCCTCTCCTCTACAATTTTTACGTGAATGACATTGACGAATGTCTTGTCAATTCCTGCACGCTAACGCAGCTTGCAGATGACGGTGTGGTCTCTATTACAGGTCCTAAAGCCGTCGACTTGCAAGGACCACTGCAAGATACCTTGGACAATTTGTCTGCATGGGCTCTCCAACTGGGTATCGAGTTCTCCACGGAGAAAACTGAGCTAGTCGTATTTTCTAGAAAGCGTGAACCAGCGCAACTACAGCTTCAATTAATGGATCAAACTATTGCTCAGGCTTCAACATTCAAATATCTCGGGGTATGGTTCGACTCTAAAGGTACCTGGGGATGTCACATTAGGTATCTGAAACAGAAGTGCCAACAAAGGATCAACTTTTTCCGTACAATAACTGGAACATGGTGGGGTGCCCATCCAGGAGACCTAATCAGGTTGTACCAAACAACGATATTATCAGTGTTGGAGTACGGATGTTCTGCTTTCGCTCTGCTGCGAACATACACTTCATCAAACTGGAGCGAATCCAGTATCGTTGCTTGCGTATTGCCTTGGGTTGCATGCACTCGACCCATACGATGAGTCTCGAAGTGCTGGCGGGCGTTCTTCCGCTGAAAAATCGATTCTGGGACCTCTCATATCGATTGCTCATTCGATGCGATATTCTGAACCCATTGGTGATTGCAAATTGCGAAAGGCTTGTCGAGCTTAATTCTCAGACCCGATTCATGTCCTTGTACTTCGATTACATGGCACAGAACATCAATTCATCTACATATAACGTCAACCGTGCTCATCTCTTAGATACTTCTGATCCAACTGTATTTTTCGATACATCCATGAAGGAAGAGATTTGTGGAATTCCGGATCATATTCGCCCACAAGTGGTCCCAAATATTTTCTATAACAAATACCATCAAGTCGACTGCGCCAAAATGTTCTACACTGACGGATCAATTCTCGACGGGTCCACAGGCTTCGGTATCTTCAACGAAAATCTTGCTGCCTCATTCAAACTCAATGATCCTGCTTCAATTTACGTCGCAGAATTAGCTGCCATTCAGTATACTCTCGGGATCATTGACACCCTGCCCTCAGACCATTACTTCATCGTTTCGGATAGTCTCAGCTCCATTGAGGCCATCCGTGCGGCGAAGCCTGGAAAGCACTCACCGTATTTCCTGGGGAAAATACGGGAATATCTGAGTGCTTTATCTGAAAAATCTTACCAGATTACCTTGGTTTGGGTCCCGTCACATTGTTCTATTGCGGGCAATGAGAAGGCGGACTCTTTAGCCAAGGTGGGCGCATTAGAAGGCGACACTTACGAAAGACCAATTTGCTTCAACGAATTTTTCAGTATCTCTCGTCAGAGGACGCTCGATAGTTGGCAAACCTCATGGAGCAATGGGCATCTGGGACGGTGGCTACATTCCATTATCCCGAAGGTATCAACGAATGGTTGGTTTAAGGGGTTGGATGTGAACCGGGACTTTATTCGTACGATGTCAAGGATCATGTCCAACCATTACTCGTTTGACGCGCATCTCCGTCGTATAGGGCTTGCTGAAAATAATCATTGTGTTTGTGAGAACGGCTATCACGACATCGAGCATGTTGTTTGGCTGTGCGCAGAGTACTGTGTTGCCAGGTCCCAACTAATAGATTCCCTTCGGGCCCGAGGTAGATCACCCTATGTGCCAGTCCGGGACGTCCTGGCAAGCCGTGACCACCCCTATATTTTTCTTATCTATATCTTTTTGAAAACCATTGATGTCCAAGTTTAATACATTTTACCCTCTCTCATTCACAGTAGAATCTCACCAACCTATCCCTGTATCTACAATATGGCATTGCTTCACGAGTCTTCGGTGCACACTCTTCTTGATAACCGTCTATCCAGAACATCATGACATACCGCACATGCAGATGATATAGAGTGCCAATAATTATCCGAAATATCGACCCTCCCCTCGCCCCTGCGATTACAGGCTGGAAACTACAACACTACAACAAAGTGTGCATATCCGCCACAATGATCAATCAGCAAACGACGATGTCAATTACACAATATGTATCCCACTTCCTACCTTTTTCCTTTACTTACATAAGAGGGGAGCAAGCCGCCCCTAAATACGGCTTTCCCTTCCCCCACTAACATGTGACATGTAATATAAAAAAAAATGAATTATCGGCCTCGTTAAGCTACAGCATTTGGGCCTAAATAAACGTATTTTAAGATAAAAAAAAAATCAAATCCCGTTGATTTATGTTATGCTAATCTCTACAGCGTAAGCGACTATTGTTAAACCAAGGACCCTCAACATGTTACGAGCAGCACGATGTGAATTGCCAATTGCCATGGCACATAAAAAGCTGGATAGTGGTTCACACCTAAGACGTTCACACCATCCGCCCAGCAAGAGGGATGAATTCAATTCAGTGAAGAACACCCGACATTCTTAAGACGTCAAGAGAGTGGCCGCGAGAAGCTGAGGTGGGATGGGACTGACACTGATATTAGGATGCAGTTTGGGTTAGAACCTGACAATTTCGCCTCAAACAAAAACGGCATAAAATTAATGAGGCTTTACTGTTGATTTTCAGCTGGTCACCCTAAACTATAATTGTCAAACTTGCGACATTTAAATTTGGTAAACAAAAACAGGCTACCGATCATCGAGTACGACTGAAAATTTCAGGACGATCTCAAGTACAGTGTAAATAACCATAATAAATCAACATTAAAATTCACGTCACATTTCTATCGATGTTCATTAACTTCTCCATTCTGCGTGTTGGTTTTCTTGTTGCATTATCAACCAGTCGTGTTACAAATGGTAGTAGTTTCCGTAATACCGAACGCTAGGTACGTGTGTGAAAATGTATTCACTCGCTAGCACGACGGGCTGGTTCTAAATGGCAGTGCTCGCTTATCTGCTGCTCAGTGTTGGTGACGACCTAGTCGAGATCGCAGAGGTGTTCATCCGTTCCGGTGGTTCTTTTGCGGAATGTAGAGAATATTTGCAGTGCAAAAAACAAGAGCAACTATTTCGCTATTATTTAGCACAATATAGCAAGGAGGTACATAACGAAGCTGTTAAAATGTCCACTGAATCGCTGGACAGTTGTGATTATGCGTATCAGGATTCGCCACAGTCGCCCGGTTCCATCAGTTTAGATAAGAGTTCTTCGACGGAAATTGTATATACCCTGGAAAACATTACGGAAGTCTCTGCCGGTTTAAGTTTTGTGATAAGTGGGAGTATACTGCTGACGTGTGAACGATTTTCGATCAATTTTATGCTCAAAAATTCTGATCTAGCACTGCACTTCAATCCGAGGCTACCCCAAAATTATATTGTGAGAAACTGTCGTATAAAAGGAGTTTGGGGCAAGGAAGAAGTAGCTTCGCCACTATCCTTCAATCTGCACCGAGGCCAAAAATTTAAGATTCAAATTTTGGTGTCGGACAAGGAATTTTTAATATGTGTTAATGGCCGACATTTCAATGCATTCAAACATCGACTGCCTTATAAGAAGATCTGCGCGCTGGAAGTAAAAGGTGACGTCAAGGATGTTGCCGTCGAACAAATATATATCGAAAACTATCCTGATATTGTACTGGATGAAATTGCGCAAATTTCAAGGGAAACTTTCGCACTGGGAGATATCTTAGATTCCAACTACAAAATAATGCCTTATACTGGACGTCTAGCACAGCCCTTTACAAACGGAAAGAATTTGCACATTCGAGGACGAATCAAACTATTGCCGCATTCTTTCTATGTCAATTTACAAAGTAATCACTATTGTTGGCCACATCCAAACGTACAATTTCATTTGAACCCACGATTTGGCAGCGTTGGTGGCAAGCATGTGATTTGTCGAAATTCTTGGATCGACGGCAAATGGGATCGGGAGGAGCGTTCGGAGAATCTGACTGATTTCATGCCGGGCAAATTGTTCCATCTTAAAATCGCGTGCACCGATGTCAGTTATCAAGTTTATTTGAACGAAAAGTTGATTGCAGAATTTGTTTTCAGGGAAGACCCTAAACTGGTTGAGACAATATATATACAAGGTGATATAAAAGTTTTCGATGTAGTACTAGAGTCTGCCTATTGAATAATAGGCACCTAATAAACGTTTTGGTGTGTAGCAGAGCAATAGTTAAGCTTCTGAAACTCGAACAATAATATAAAATAGGAGCTATTTACCGTATGCTATATGAAAATGAAAAGTGTGCTCACATGTATTTAGTTAGTGCAATAAACTTTTCTCGGCAGAATGTCAATAATATGCTGCACTTGTATTGAATGCAGTACAGAAGATAACAAAGGCAAATTCTACTGTTTGAGGAATGTGGTGATAAAATATTACGTAGAAATACACGTTTAATCATGCACAATATGTGTTTTATTTTATATTGCTATCACAGAAAAGCAACCTACCATAGTTTTGTGATTCAGGGCTAGTATAGTTTAGACTGAAATGAGTAATTAGTATCCATCATGTATGCGCCATGTATCACAAAAAAATCAGATTTTAACTGTGCAAATACCGGAATCAATGTCTAAATGCGCCTTTGGTTATACTATTTTTTGTAAGGTTAGATCACAGTCAATCATAAAAAGTCAATTCCACATTAGGGGAGATTCGTCTCAACTGTTAATCTGAAAGGTTAATAAGGTTTTCGTCGTTGAAAACAAGTAAATACTGCTCGAATTACGGTGGTTAGACTCAAAATACATGTTTAGAACTACTAAAATAATAAAAACTGGATTAGTAAACCAGTGAAAATACTAGATGTGTTTTGATTCTACTTTTCGAAATAAAAACCGCGACCGGTGATGATTACTAATACTAAATCTTAATGTGATGTAATCAGCAGGCTTATAGCATGTGTGACGCCGTAGTGGGAACACTGCAAGTGTTCTGACGGGATACTAAAATAACTGAAAATGTTTCAAGCGACGTGAAATAAGCATTCGTATGATGTATGCGGGCGGCAATAGTAAAGAGAGCATGGGGCAAAATAAGCACTACACAAACATCTCTCGACAAAAGTATTAATATGGCTCAAAAGCCAACTCAAAATTCACTTTGGGAATATTCCGGAGGAGCCGTCACTCGCCCAGTACAACAGTTGATAGCAAACAAAAGAGAAAAGTTTTCCCTTTCATTAACTATAGTGCTATTTGGGCTATTCGGGACTACGAAGCTGAGTTTGACAGATTGTGTGCGTAAAGTTCATGTAAACAAATGAATGATGGAAAATGAATAATTTTAAACGTGCCGTTTTCAACGGTTTTTTCATAAATATATGAAATTGTTAATACCAATCAAAACAAACATCATCTAATGAGCTGATTTGGTAAATAAACGAGTAAAAAACCTATTTTAATCCACCTAGCGGTGCAATTGCGCCTTTCTCAATTATGAATCACGAGAATGTGTGCGTTGTTTATATTCATTAAAAGAGTTCGAGTTCTAAAATTTTGAAAAAAAAAACAGCCACGGTAATATTGAACTGAAAAACCTATTTTAATCCACCTAGCGGTGCAATTGCGCCTTTCTCAATTATGAATCACGAGAATGTGTGCGTTGTTTATATTCATTAAAAGAGTTCGAGTTCTAAAATTTTGAAAAAAAAACAGCCACGGTAATATTGAACTGAAAAAAGGTGCGAAATCGGCAAAGTCCCAAAAAGTCGATTTTTACAAAAAAAAAATTTTTCGAGATAACATAAAATCTCGACATTTCATGCATTTTAAAGATGTTTGGCATCAAAAATACGAATTCGATTTCTGAAATTTCATGGGGTCCCCCTTTGAAAAAAAAATTGAGTTCTGGCTTATATGGGAATTTCATATGTGACCGGACGATTTAGTCTATATTTCCGGACCCATATAAGCGATCCGTACGAAATTTTATAGACATCTGTGGGGATATTATAGCTATCATTTGGAACTAAGTTTGTGAAAATCGGCCCAACCATTTCAGGGAAACTGATGTGAGTTCGTAAATTTTGAAAGATGGCCGCTTTTCCCGGGCACTTCCGGAACCGTCTATGGTGGTCAATGTAGTCAACGAAAGTTTGGTTGGCCGTCGGTGACCTAGAACAGCAAATTTAAGTTGTTTGAGAGACATTTTAGCGAAATTTTTACCTTTTTTGCTTTCAACGGAGTATCGGTTTGAATCACAATTTGCTATGTGATCGCACGCCACAACCTGTAACTCCGGAACCGGAAGTCGGATCGGGATGAAATTAAATAGCCATTTACGGGGACGCAATACCTTTCATTTGAGGCCAAGTTTAGTCGAATCGGTCTAGCCATCTCCGAGAAACCGATGTGACTGTTATTCTGAATTTAGATACTTCCGCCGGGGCTTCCGGAACCGAGGATGGTGGCCAATGTGGCCAAATAGACTTTGAATGGATGTTAGTGACCTAATATTACAAATCGAAGCAGTTGTGGTCATATTTTGGAAAATTTTTCACCTTTATACATTCATTGCAGAATTTATTAAAATCGACATTTTCTGCGTGTTCGTACTTATCACCCTGTAATTCCGGAAACGGAAGTCGGATCCATTTGAAATTCAATAGCAGCCTATGGGAACGTTGCACCTTTCATTTGAGACTAAGTTTGTCAAAATCGGTTCAGCCATCTCTGAGAAAAATGAGTGACATTTTTGGTCACATACACACACATACACACACACATACATACATACACACATACATACACACACACAGACATTTGCCGAACTCGACGAACTGAATCGAATGGTATATGTCACTCGGCCCTCCGGGCCTCCGTTAAAAAGTCGGTTTTCAGAGCAATTGCAATACCTTTCTATTGAGAAAGGCAAAAAGGTGCGAAATCGGCAAAGTCCCAAAAAGTCGATTTTTATAAAAAAATTTTTTTCGAGATAACATAAAATCTCGACGTTTCATGCATTTTAAAGATGTATGGCATCAAAAATACGAATTCGATTTCTGAAATTTCATGTGGTCCCCCCCTTGAAAAAAAAATTGAGTTCCGGTTTATATGGGAATTTCATATGTGACCGGACGGTTTAGTCTATATTTTCGGAACCATATAAGCGATCCGTACGAAATTTTATAGACATCTATGGGGATATTATAGCTATCATTTGGAACTAAGTTTGTGAAAATCGGCCCAACCATTTCAGGGAAACTGATGTGAGTTCGTAAATTTTGAAAGATGGCCGCTTTTCCCGGGCACTTCCGGAACCGTCTGTGGTGGTCAATGTAGTCAACGAAAGTTTGGTTGGCCGTCGGTGACCTAGAACAGCAAATTTAAGTTGTTTGAGAGACATTTTAGCGAAATTTTTACCTTTTTTGCTTTCATCGGAGTATCGGTTTGAATCACAATTTGCTATGTGATCGCACGCCACAACCTGTAACTCCGGAACCGGAAGTCGAATCGGGATGAAATTAAATAGCCATTTACGGGGACGCAATACCTTTCATTTGAGGCCAAGTTTAGTCGAATCGGTCTAGCCATCTCCGAGAAACCGATGTGACTGTTATTCTGAATTTAGATACTTCCGCCGGGGCTTCCGGAACCGAGGATGGTGGCCAATGTGGCCAAATAGACTTTGAATGGATGTTAGTGACCTAATACTACAAATCGAAGCAGTTGTGGTCATATTTTGGAAAATTTTTCACCTTTATACATTCATTGCAGAATTTATTAAAATCGACATTTTCTGCGTGTTCGTACTTATCACCCTGTAATTCCGGAACCGGAAGTCGGATCCATTAGAAATTCAATAGCAGCCTATGGGAACGTTGCACCTTTCATTTGAGACTAAGTTTGTCAAAATCGGTTCAGCCATCTCTGAGAAAAATGAGTGACATTTTTGGTCACATACACACACACATACACACACACATACATACATATACACATACATACACACACACACACAGACATTTGCCGAACTCGACGAACTGAATCGAATGGTATATGTCACTCGGCCCTCCGGGCCTCCGTTAAAAAGTCGGTTTTCAGAGCAATTGCAATACCTTTCTATTGAGAAAGGCAAAACGTCGTAGAGCATAATTATTTTGGGTCCCCAACATAACGCATTTTTGTGAAGCAAAAAACGAATAAGTTTTCAAAATGATAAAAAGTATTGAAAATTCACCTTTTCGCCCAAAATTTTATTTACAGATTGAAAAGCAATATGTATCCAATTTATGGCACAAATTTCTCTCAATACAATTAATTTGTTTTGGAGAAATGTGTATTTTTCGTTGGCCATATTTATACCGCCTGGAGCTATCAATGTATATGGAAGAAAATGAAAAATATACTTATGTGCAGGTTATCTGCAGTTTTTAACAAAGCAGACGGATGTCTTTAACCACGAAGAGGATATCATAGTAATGGTGAATAAGATTTTAGGACTATATACTTGCATATAGTTTGCTTGAAAGAAATACTAGTGGGTTTTGAGCGGTTGAGCGCTATCTAGGTAGTTTTTGGCTGGGTAGATGTTTCCGCTTGTCATCAGAAGAAATACACACCGGTCAAAATTCGGTCGATTCCGAATTTTCATATTTCTGTTGAGAACCACGAGTTTTTTAATAGTTATGCTTTCAGTGAAATTCGACCAGTGTATAAGAACTTTTCTTCACGTTCTCTAGCAAAAAAAACTACCTAACTATATCCGTTATGATTTATTGGGCTGATGTTCTATTGGTTCATACCATTAAATTGACGTTTCAATATATTTGTATATTAAAAATCACAATTTGCAGTTAACCAAGAGGAAACCCTATGCTAAAGCGTGGAATTTTTATTGCATATTTTCTACGAAAAAGCTTTGACAAAGGTTTGGTTTAGCGTCTTTTTAACCCCTTTCACTTATTTACTGAACTCAAACTGAAAATGGTCCATTTGAAAACTGACGAAAAATTAACACCATTTGTTTACATTTGCATCACCCACAGGCACAACTTTTGTAGATGGCGACGAATGACGCCAATACAGTCGTGATTCGTTGGTTGGGCCACAGCCTATGTCCATCTAATTTAATTCGCTAGTTGGACCCTGTTGGACCGACTGACAAATGTCAAAAACTGTCCAAAGCAGACATTAGTGGTGTAAAATATTGTTAGATAGATTGCCAAAGTCAATTTAACATGAGATTTTGAAGTTCAGATATTTTTTAGTTGGACGACGGTACAACTAGCGGAGGTCCAACTAAAAATCAGTCCAGTTAAAAAGTGTCCAACCAGCGAATCATGACTGTACACCGTGTTTGGATAATAACGGTTTCTCCAGAATTTCACTTCAAAGTGAATTTTGACATTTGGCTTTTGAGCCCTAATCATATGCTTGCTGAGATCTATGAATTTATGAATTAAATTCCGAAAAGTTATTTTTATGTGAACGCATTATACCTAAAACTACTACTGAGTTGATCGACCTCGTCATTATCGTTACAGTTGAAACCTGGAAAATCCAACCAGCAACAATCGTTTTTTTCTCTTGTTTAGTGGTAATCCATGATGTCGTAAGTAGTGTGATGTATAGCGCATTATTGTACGAATACAGCGCACTACTTTCGATGTGATTCCATTATTTAGAACCAGAGAAAATGCGATTGTCGCTGGTTGGATTTTCCAGTTATCAACTACAACCAGAATACATAAAAAATGTCGCATTTCGAGCCACAGGTACAGACAGCTTGCCAAACCATACATTTCTTAGCTAACTTCGAAAGTTTCATATGCTTGAAAATGGTTGCTACGTTTCTCTTTTTAGTTTCCTTAGAAAACTCCAGCTGTTTGACGTCTGCCTTGACGTAGGTTTCGTCTTTTTTACCTCGCAATCGAACTTTATCAGCATTGTTGTGTACAGTCTGCGTGATCGCCCGATTTGGTGTCACTACATTCTTAAAAGTAGATAATTCAGCTAGTCTTTTAGCACATTTGTAGACGACACTGCCCGCTTGTTTGCGACATCTCGGACAGATAGGTTTAGCTACTTTTTCGCTGTCGCTGCACCCTCCGGATTCCGAATTTTTCCGGATCCAGAATTCGTGGCTTTTGAAAAACTTTTCACATTAGAGGAAGATGCTCCTCTTACTTGAACGTCATTTTCATTCATTCGTGTTTCATTCACCTTTCGATGTCTAGATACAGCTCGTGCCATTCTCTATTTTATAGTATGCCTTCGAGTAATAGTGCAGAATTCCTCACTCAAAAACGCCGGACAATCGATGGGTGTCCCTCCAATGTGTCTTATGCCCACACAGAGCAACATGGAGAAACATTGATTTGTACAGAACAAGTTTTCTGCACGTTGGTAGGCTTCGGATGACTTTGCGAACCGTAGAAAGTTCTATTCGAAACATGTCTTTATACCTTGCGGTTATGGTTTACAGTGTGAAACCAACACTGTTCGAACTGCCGCGTTCGTTGCCAGCCACCCTGTAGTTTGTCTTGTGATAGTTGACAGTTAGTCAGTTGCCTCTTCCACAGATGTGCGATCGACCCCAATGATGTCGACGTAGTGCCGAGTGTCTCTTAATGATACCTGAAACTACTACTAGACGAGAGATGAATCTGGGTTTACTACCAGAACGTCAGGGGATTAAGAACTAAAATCGACGAGATATATTTGGATTTTGGAGATTTTTATCTTCGGAAATTCATCAGCTATTTGGAAATTCATTCAACCTTTTTCTGTGTGACCGAAAAACATTCGCCTTTATTTCTTTCGTTACCATCAGTGTGTAACTATAAAGCATACTGTTTAGCGGATGCGAATGAAATAAGGGCATTGTTATCACAGAATCGATTTAGCTGCTCTTACTCAGTACCTATTTCTCCTCGATGGACAACACCACGTCTGCGCGAATTAAAGCAGGAGTGCAACACTTAGTAGCGTAAACACCATCGTTGGCGTAGTTAGGAAACAAAGCGTAATTTTAAAAATCCAGTGATGAGTATCGTGGATTGAATACCGGGTTATATAAAAGTATGTGTCATGCAGGTTTTTGCTTCAATTTTTGCGGAGAAATACTGCCTCCGGCATGGAAATTGAAACTGATTTGATTGATGTTCCTGAAAACTCTGTGGACTTGAGTTCATTTTTAATCACTCCCGATATGATTGTTACCGCTGTAAAAAGCTTACGACCTCACGGGGAATGAATACACCATGATCGCACTGGTTAGCATGGACAAACTCGCATCAACAAATCATAATCACAGCAGAATCTATCAAAACATGTATTTATGCACCACCTTATTAATGTCCTCATTCCTGATCTATCTCTCTTACATCTATTTGTTTAAAAGGTACCACTTATTTGTTACTCACGGGCTCGTGGTTTCTCCTCCCCCGTCGGCAACATTCCCGTCGATCTTCTTGAAGCACCAAGCCAATTCTCTGATGTGAGATGCTCGTTGACTATCGAATCTTCCGTGGCTCTTCCATACAACGGCCTGCGCAACAACATTAACACAGATTCCGCTCACTGCTTCACTCAGGAATCGTGACGTGACACCCGTTCGCTCTCGGTTGGCGAATGCTGCCTCCGATAGAGTCGAAGTAATCTTTGCGATATATAGTGACAGTGCAAAGTCGTCGTGGCAATCCGATACCGCTGAATCGAATCTTGATGCTAAATGGCCATGTCGAGCACGATCGCATCGAAACAGCAAACACTCGGTACGGCAACAATGGTCTAGGTTCTTGATTGTCGCTTTTGTCCATACTATAGTGACTGATGACATCTTGGAGATTTTTGAATGCTTTGATTTGATTCTATATTAATTGTTTTCCGTCTTCTCGTTGGTGGGACTGGTAGTTTTCTCTAAAGCGATGGATAATGACGTCGCTTACTTTTGCGTCTACTGATGGTTTAGCAAATATTACCGGCTGATCAACAATTTGGTCTGAAGCTACTGAATTTGTTTTCGTTGTGGTAGAAACTTTTATCTTGGGTAGCGTAGGGCTTTTTGTAGCGTGCAGATTGTTTACAGTATTGACACGTGGAAGACTGATTATTAAAATTACACAGCGTGGTCTGAGAATAGGCAAATCCAGGTTGCAGGGATATGAAGAAAGGAATGCCCAACAAACAATTTAGCTGGATACTGGCTTGAACAGTTTTTGTTCAACTTATTCACTCAGATCAAAGGCTTGTTCAGCTTTCGTTGTTTGTTGGGCGGGGTGTGCCAACCGAACGCCTGGAAAAATCCTGCATTTCTCCTTGACGAAGAAAGCTTCTCCATATTGCTACATAAATTTGATAATAGCGCTTGGATTTTTGAGTATATTCTGAGAAATTCGGCGACTTTACAAACAATACATATTTTCCAAAGGGTTTTTAAAACCGTTTTACCAATAACATTAATTAATCTCGGCAATGAGCAGGTATCTTCTTCGGTGGACATTTTGAGTTCTGCAATGAAAGTTTCACCATTCATCTTGATAGAGTCAACCAACCGAATGAGTTGATTTCCGCGATTGCTAAAGGGTGTTCCACATCAAATTGTATCACGGAAAAGCGCATTGGGTATTTTCTCTTGAAATTTTGAGTAGAAGTAGATTAGAGTGTATTGTTTACACTGTATTTTTATCGTTGTCACTTTTTCGAGAAATGGCAAAAATAGCGTCACCCCAAAAGCAACGTCGCGAATTGATTTTGCGCAAGCATCTGGAAAATCCTCAACTCTCTCATCGGAACATCGGAAAACAACTTCGAATCGTGCAGTTAACGGTGAATTAATCTGTCCAAGTCTTTCGTTCAGAGAGCCAAGGACCGCGAGGGACTACATACGTTCAAAGTGCAGAAGGCTCCAAGCCGTGCCGAACGGTAAAATACGGTGGGAAAGTCACGGGCCCGGAAACTGTACACCCAGATGCTAACGAAGCCTCATTGTCTCTTCATGGATGAGACTAGTCAAGACGGACTTCCGGTAGCTTCCGGGGCTGCTGTTCTTCGCCGCCCAGCACAAGTTTAATGCTCTGGAGGAAGTAAGGAAGCAGAAACTTTCAAAGTTTGCCAATAACAATATGGTTCAAACTTGATATCCAGCCTCCGTGTTCACTTGCCGAATGACGGTGTTTTGCTCACACGCAAGGTAGGACCGCAAAATCAAGGTATTCTGGACAAGCTGAAGCAGTTTGCTGATTTGCCACAACCGCCATACCACCGCTACACCGCCACCTCGCCACTCCGTCACCTCGCCACTCCGCCATCTCGCCACTCCACCACCATCACTTCCACTCGCAGTTTACAAAAGTGTCACCATCTGAACAAATTATCAACATAACACACGACCAAATACCGCCCATCAATTTGCTAATTCATCATCCAGCAGAAATAAACATCATCGCCGCTGCTGTGTTTTATTTCTGCCAACCGAAAGAACATATACATCCATCAGTTGTCCTCCGCCTTCCTGAACTCCAGGTGCCAGAACGAGAAAGGTGAGAAGTAATTTCGTAGTTGTTTTGGTTAGTACTTTCTTGCGCTCCTTCGATCTTGTACCTAAGTGAATTTCGTACCCAAAAACATACCTGTCATCATCTTGTAGAGTGTAAGTGGCGCCATCTGTTACTGAGCATTTCAACTAGTAACCCTTACACTACCGCATATCGTAAAATGCCTGGATTTTGTGAGAGTTGTACTGATAATTTTTCCGATGGTCGTAATGCTGTAAAATGTGGCGGTTTTTGCTCTTCGTCATTTTGCGCAAAATGCTGCGGACTAAACGACGAATTATTTGCCGCTGTTATTAACAAGTCTAACTTATTTTGGATGTGTAACACCTGCAAAAATATCATGGACAAAGCACGTTTTCGTAACGCATTAGTGTCCGTTGAGTCCGCAAACCAAATGGTGATCGAGGAGCTTAAAAATTCCATTCGCAACGACATACTGGAGGAATTAAAGAAATTCGGACCAACTTCAAAACGTTGATAGACGCTGTACCAAAAACGCCGATTCCTGGACCGCGACAATTTTCCTTTAATTCTGCTAAAAGAAAGAGAGACAACGATGATACAGGCTCCAATCCTTCTAAGCTGCTACGTGGTACTGATGCCGCCGACTCATTGACACCATCTATCGCTGTGAATCGTGAAGATAAAAAGTTTTGGTTGTACCTGTCAGGAATTTCGCCCGATGTCCCTGATGAAAGCGTCACCAAGCTAGCTGCGGATAAACTCGGAAATTCGAACATCACTGTCGTCAAGTTGGTCCCTCGTGGCAGAGATCCTAGAACGCTGAATTTTGTCTCCTACAAAGTTGGCATGCCCACGGATCTCAAAGAAAAGGCTATGACGGCATCTACATGGCCAGTTGGCATTGCTTATCGTGAGTTTGAAGAGAAATCGGATTCCAGAAAGGTTTTTTGGAAACCGAATGCGCCCGACTCAGCAACAATGACTACTTCCACTGCTCTTCGCCCTCCTCCCAACTAGTTACATCGCCTGTTTCACATCCTGTATCGCCTTTTCCCGAAGTTACCGCACATTCCGAGCAGTTTATTTCCGTTTACTACCAGAACGTGCGAGGAATGAGAACGAAAACACAAGAATTCCATCTAGCGCTCTCTTCTAGTGACTACGACGTCATTGTCCTTACGGAAACCTGGCTGCGCGAAGACATATTAAACGCTGAGCTCTCGTCAAACTACGTAATATATCGCTGCGACCGCAACTCAACAACCAGTCATCTGCGTCGAGGCGGTGGCGTCCTAATAGCGGTAAAAAACAACCTCGTAGGCTCGCAGCTAAGCTTATCTGGAATTGAACGCCTGGAGCAAATCGCCGTGCGTATCGCGCTCCCGAATCAATCTGTATATATTAGCTGTGTTTATCTCAGGCCAAATAGTGATCCGGATTTGTATCACGCGCACGCGAATGCCGTTCAAAGAATTCTAGACAATGCTGGCAGCACCGACACTGTTCTCGTCTTTGGAGACTACAATCTTCCACGCCTTCAGTGGTCGCTCGATAATGATCTAAAATGTTACCTACCTATTAATGCCTCTTCGGAACAAGAAATAGCTGTAACGGAGTCTGTACCAGATCTGCTCATTGACGAATGTGAACGGGAGGATCCTCGATCTTGCATTCGTAAACAACACGGATATCGTAGAGCTGCTTGAACCTCCGACTGCTATTCTCAAAGTCGATCCTCACCACAAACCGTTTGTCCTGCGGCTAGATGTACGTACCAACACTGGAGATGATTCATTTCATTCGATTGACGAGCTTGATTTTGACTTTAACCGTTGCAACTTTGACGAAATCTCCGCACTGATTGCCGCTGTCGACTGGACCGATTTAATGTGTTGTAATGAGCTTGACGAAGCAGTCGCGCTGTTTTATGGCAAAGTATATGACATACTCCGCCTAAAGGTTCCACTGAAACGAGTCAACAGGAGGGTGGATTTCAAATTTCCATGGTGGAACGCTGAGATTCGCCGTTTGCGTAATGCACTGCGAAAACAACGCAAGCGGTATTTCCGCCATAAGTCAGAAGAAAACAAAGTTACTCTTCGACGGATAGAGCTGCAATACGAAACGGCCCGGAATTCCGCTTTTCGTGAGTATTTGAATCATGTGCAAAAGAGCCTTCGCGATAACCCCGCAACATTTTGGAAATTCGTTAGCAGCAGAAAACGATCTGGTAGTACTCCCACTGACGTTTTCCTTGGAAACGCAAGCGCGCAATCTCCAGCTGATACCGTAAATTTGTTTGCTGATTTCTTTCGCGGAGTGTTTAGAAGCGACTATACCGTCCCTTCGGAAGAGTATTTGGAAACATTATCATCGTACAACATAAATCTCCCCCGTCTCACTGTAAGCCGAGCTGACGTCTTGAAGGCTCTGACTGCTGTTGATTCGTCGAAAGGGCCTGGCCCCGATCATCTCTCGCCCCAATTTATAAAAAGCTGCGCCCACGTGCTGTCTCTTCCGGTGTGTATCATTTTCAATCGCTCTCTCGCTGAAGGCATTTTTCCTATCGCCTGGAAAGAAGCTGCTATCGTTCCCATTCACAAGGCTGGAAATATTCACAACGTCGAAAATTACAGAGGTATCTCATTATTAAACTGTCTCTCCAAAGTTCTCGAAAAGCTGGTCTACAACGTCACGTATGCAGCTGCATCCCACATTATCTCGGAGTATCAACACGGGTTTGTCACAAAACGATCAACAACTTCTAACCTGATAGCCTACACTTCTAAGTTGTTTCCCGCCGTCGAGAAGCGTCATCAGGTGGACGCAATTTACGTCGATTTCTCAAAAGCTTTTGACAAAGTACCGCACAACATCGCAATCTTGAAATTAAAGCGTTTGGGATTTCCCACCTGGTTGACTAACTGGTTGCAGTCGTATCTTTCCGATCGCTCGGCATTCGTGAGTATAAAAAACACGCGTTCAAGCACATTCAGAACACCCACAGGTGTCCCGCAAGGAAGTCATCTGGGCCCGCTTATTTTTATTCTGTTTATTAACGATATCTGTAGTCGGATCAAGTCTGGGAAATTGCTGTACGCGGACGATCTCAAAATCTTCCGAACTATCGCTTCTGCACTTGACGCCGTAGTGCTTCAAGAAGATATCTGTACTATTCAAGAATGGTGCACGCTTAACGGAATGGAAGTCAACGTTAATAAATGCAAAGTAATCAGTTTCGGACGCTTGCTTACTCCAGGACGCTATGAATACAGTCTAAAAGGTAGAACAATTGAAAGCGTCGACTCGATCCGTGACTTGGGAGTGCTCTTCGATAGGAAGTTGAGCTTTTCCGACCATATCACCGCGACAACTGCTAAGGCTTTCGGAATGCTGGGCTTCTTAAAGCGGAACACGGCGGACTTCGATGATTTCTACGCACTAAAAGCACTCTACTGTGCCCTGATCAGAAGTGTTCTGGAGTATGCTGTGCAAGTGTGGGCACCATACCATGCCGTTCAAATTGACCGACTAGAGCGTATACAAAGATGTTTTGTGCGATTCGCCCTCAGGAAACTTCCATGGAATGATCCAGTTGTGTTGCCTCCTTATGCCGATAGATGTATGCTACTCGGTCTGCAGACTCTGGCGACTCGCCGTATCTTCCTGCAAAGAGTTTTTGTTTTCGACTTGCTGTCAGGTAATATCGATAGTCCCGATCTTCTCTCGGGCGTTAATTTGTATGCGCCTCCTCGTGTTCTCCGTAACCCCACTCTGTTGTGGATCCCTAGACACCGTACTTCATATGGACAAAATAATCCACTGGAAAGATGTTGCCGCAGATTTAACGAAGCTTCTTCAGTGTATGATTTTAACATTTCCAAGCATAGATATAAGATATTAATAAGAAATATATAGTTTTAAAATGCGTCTGTACGGTGTATACCGAAGATAAGGAAATAAATAAAAATGATTTGTACTATCATACTATGTTGCGTTTCGGCTTCGCCTCTTCAGAAACCGACACTAACGTATTGTCGGAATAGATTAGCGCCGGCTTGACGCAAATCCCTTAAAACTAAAACACACTATGTGTTTCAATCAAACGACTGATCAAACGTGATGTCCCGTTCGAGCAGAAGTTCTGTTTATGCCGATGAGACACAAGTGAAGCCGAAACTTGTCTTGGCTTAGCAGGCCTATGCGAAAGCACTATGCTATATTTCACCCTAAGGAGGAAAATTTGGTAAAAACCAAAACATAGTATGAAATAAGGATTTGTGCCCTCCTGTACAAAGACTGGTTTTTACCAACAAATTTTCACCCTAGTGAGAAATTTTGGTTTTTACCAAATTTTCCTCCTTAGGGTGAAATATAGCATAATATGATTTGGCAAGCGATCTGCTCATGTGGGAAACGAAGTGCACCGTTCGTGACTACTGGGACTGTAAACGGGGAGATCTACCTCAAGAAGTGTCTACAGACAAAGTGAAGTGTGAAGCGTAAGGTGCGAACGTGCGGTTATGGTATAGAAGTTGAGTGAAATAAATATGCCAAAAGCTTACTAATGGGTTATATTTTGTCTGAAAGTTTGAAAAGGATCGAATCACTAGGTAATTTTCTACAGCGTTTCTATCCGTGATGCAATTTGAAGTGGGATACCCTTTAAGCGGATCCTGTGCGAGACAAGAATATTGTCAATAAAATATTGACAAGACTGCTTCAATACGTCAATCCCATTTGAATCCTACAAAATCAATATTTTTGAAATGTGCTTACATGATCAATATATTGATCAATAATTGGTTTATTGTCAATATTGCTCGTGTAAGATGCTCTTTACAATGGTGATCTTGGATATCGAACGGTCGTTCGATAATTTGTGGTATGATGGTCTCAAGTTTACTACAGAGATACAATTTTCCGATGTGTCTTATAAAAATATTTAAAACCTACCTTTCTAAATTAATTTAGCAATAAGGCCTTTTATCGCATATCGTATGTTGCTCAATGAAGTCCAATATATTCCCCTTGCATAATGCATTGTGGTTACTAAGCATAGTTATACAAGCATCTTAGAAATGTTTATAAACAACATGGGCAAATGAATGTTAAACACCGGTAATAACATTAAATTACATTTAAATGGTCTGAAAAGGAATACTACGCAAAAGCCTTTGTGTAATCATTATTATAACGATATCTTTGGCCGTCATAAATGATCTTGGTGTGATGCCGAGAAACAACAGATGATTTCTTTTTTATGACCATTAGTTAAGAATAAATTAGTAAGCACAGCCTAAGGTTCTCATTAGAGTACATACAAAAATACCAATAAAGCTGAAACAATGAAAATCTAATCCCATTAAAAACCCAACAGATTATTGTCAGTAAACTAAACCCACACCGTTAGTTGCCTTACCATGACGACCATAAACACGCTGAGTCCGAAGGCGAGTGAGATGAGTGTTTTGTCACCAGCCGCATGGGTACACGCCGCACAACCGAAGAAGTTGAGTATGAAGATACCTATCATCGGTGAATTGATAAATAAATAAAAGGAGTGTTAGTAACTGGGAGGCACGCTGTTATTTGCTCATCAAACTATTCTGATTGAAGCTAGACAGTTTGTTATATTGGTTCTCTTACCGATAAATTCCGCTAGTACTGCCTTCCAGATGTTACTGGATTTGCCGGAAAGCTCCTCCATGCCGATTTTGTATGAGGTACACATTCTGTCTAATCTGTAAGATGTATACAAAGGGAATATATTTTTCATGTGCTGTTGTTGTGAAGCTCTAATGATGTTTTAATTCTGAGTAGTAAAAAGGTTTATCTACCTTATTCGACAGGCAGTAAGAAACAAAGTTGATGAATGGGCATGACGTAATTCTGACGTTCTGTGTCAAATCAGACATACAATTTGTTGCCTGAAACTAACCTCAGAGAAGAGCTATGTGTAATGCTGCGTTCAGAAAGGATTTCCCCTGCTGTTGTCTCGTTATGTATAAAGTTATAACAAAACAGGTTTTTATTTTGCGTAAAAGTCTGAAGAGTTGAAAGAATTCGGGAAACGGGTATCACATGACATGTGGACGTCGAGCCAGAAATGTTATCCGAAACGGGAAACAGTGCACGAAGAAGTAACCACAAAAATGACAGCATAATAAATGGATGGTTAGGATTGTATAGTTTGCAAACATTTTATATAAAAATGTCTGTGCATAATAAATATCTTGCAGCGTTGTTCAAATTTTCTCAAGCTGTTGGTTTTTTAACGTCTAGTGTATAAATGATCCATCCATCACTAGCGGAGTTATAAGCGCGCAAACCTTACATTCTTTCGTTATTTACATATTTTAGATTTTATAAAATCACCTAGCCCCACCCGAATAGAAAGTCGAAATTGATCGTAGAAACGTTGAATTTACAACAGTTTTATTTGTTAACAACAACTTTTCTTGTAACATCAATGTACTTATGATGCAGTCCTTCATGCCTCCAAAATCTACAACGGAAAAACAATGTAAATCGAAGTTTTTGATTTCAGAATGTATGGGAAAAGATCAACTTTTTCATTGTTACATCCCTTAACGACCCCCCTTTTTTCATGTAAAAATCGGGTTCACAATGAAATTGGATGTAGAAACAACAAATGTGATTATTTTTCCATTGTAAATTTTCCAGAATAACATTGTTTTTCGTTGTAATGTAAAAATAAAAAAGTGCTGTAATATTGTTGTGCATTTCTATTCGGGCAGTTAGTGAAGTAAGACATTTTGAATTACAAAAATGGTTGCACATTTTAGCACATTTCATAGCAAATTCTAATCGGCAATATTCTCGGGAGTAGTCAAAATACTATTTTCCATTGGTTTTGAACACCTTTTGTTGGTTTTTCGCGTGCTCGCATGCCTACACCGAAGAAAAGTTAGTATCTCGAGAAGCGCTGGATTTAAGAAACGTGCTTGAAGTTGAATTGAGCGAAGCTGTTGCTTCGGAAATGATTTTTTATGGTGGTCCACAACCGGGTATAAAAAGGGGCCCACATTCGAAAATGATGAAACTTTGCCAAAGTTGTTACCTTTTGCTTCCAGTCTATGGTTTCACCACGTTTTACTAAACACCTACCCCCTGTGCGCACGCCAATAGTTCTGTAATGTAATAGTATACCAAAGTTTTGCTTTGTTGCTAATTTGAATTAGAATAACATAAAGAACAAAAATTATCTGTCATCCCTCCAAATAGTACAGCGTTTTCATATACGATTCCTTTGCGAGAATTCGAAGGTTATTCCTACTCTACGAAACAGCATTCGTTGGCGGACATCAAGGTGTGCGCATATTGGTATCATACGTGTATATTTAAGTCTCGAATGCACATCCTGGCTTCACCTTTTCGCAATGCAAATGAGTATCCATTGGCTTTGGTGAATTTATTTGCCCGTGTACTGTAGCCGGCAAATTCGCAATTGCACGCACAATTTTTATTTTCCTATTTTCAATATTATCGATTCTATAGGTTCAATAAAAATGTTGTATGCTGGACAGGTGTAATGAAAATAAGTTTGGAAGAGAAAAAAATGAGAAGATTTTTCGTGTTTCGGGAGCTACCATCGTTAATTGAAATGTAAGACATATTTGTTTTAAATAGCATGATAGGATGAATTTATGTTCTTTACGTGATATAAGTCGGTAATTGTTTTGCCTGAAGATTTCTACCAGTTGAGCCAATACGCTGGAAAGAGGTAGCAAAAAGCAAACACTATCAACCAAGGTGTTCAAATAAGGAAATGGGAATTGGTCTAAAATGCGCTCAACAGTCAACACATTATGCAAAATATTGATTGAATTTCTAATATGACAGTTATTAAGATTAAAACAATTCTGTATTAATATTTCCACAAAGCGTGTTGACCTGAAAAAATGATGGCGAGCTTTCGTCGCCTTTCTTGTATGGACTTGCGTTGTGCGTTTTGAAAATTGATTTCACTCCCTAGATAAAATGTATTCTAGAACGAAAACTTTCACAACAATTGTAAGGCAATTGCGTGTAGCTCGACCGTGCGAAGCAGGTATTGAATATGATTCTACCTGCCAGAATTTCAATTAAACCGCGAGTGTCCGTGCGTTCCCATCTCGATTGTTGAAATCGCCTACAATATCAACGCATTGTGGTGTGAGAGTTGCGGCTACATATTTTTTCATCATTTGCCCCTTGCCTCGGCTGACTGTAGCGCTAATTGTAAGTGATTTATTCGATCATTTTGTACTGAGTTAATTACGCGGCAGCTTTTTTCAATTTATCTAAATGAATTTATAAGCGACACTGGAGATATGATTGATCGTGCTCACATGTGTTTTTCAACTAGCGAATGGTTATGTTTGGATCTGAACCATGTTTCAAACAAGTTTAGTTGAAGGAAAAGAATTTCCAGAAGCGGGACAAAACTTGAGAATAAAGCTGTTCTCACATGAGGCGACAGGACACACGCCACTAAATATTTACTATGGATTTTGTTCCATCTATTCCAATGGTATTGCTGTTTCCGCGTTGGCATAGCTAGAACCAAATTCATAGTGAATATTTTTTGTGGCGTGTCTCCTGCCAGCTCGTGTGCGTACAGTTTAATCGATTAACAAACATTGAAACGTGCAACATCAAATAATCAACCATGAACGGTGGTACTTAAAATACGAAAAGATAAATATTAAATTAAAACCTTTTTTGAATATGGCTAGCTATTTACTGTTCTTTTCGTTTATTTATTTGTTATCTTATATCTTACTTAATTTTTTTTTTTAATTTTTTACTTTATTTGAATTTTTATCCAACATATTTATGTTTTTCTTCGGTCTGTTCATTTGAAAAGGCACGGTACCAATACAGCTTAAAGGCGCTATTTTTTGCATTTAACATTTTTAATTTCTTAAGAGCCAGTAAAGGCGCTTCAAGCAAGGCTCATTCGCCAGAGCAATACCTCTGCCCCATCCCCAAGGACCAAAAAAGTGACATTAACCTTCTTAGCCAAGCCACTCCCATCGCTATATACTAACCTCCTACAAACTGCAATGGTTGGTACGTTGCCCTCGTTTTTATCTCATTCAAGTTTCAAAACGATTCGTGAGTTAAATTATTCATTAAATGAATAAATTAATCGCCGTATAATTTTAAATCACCTTTAAGGGGTTACACCACTGTAGAGTACGAAAAAGTAGGTATATTTCAGAAATTTTTCTTGACGCAATAAAGAGATGAGTCGAGATCTCGAGGAATTTATAACATCATTATTTATCAGAAAAAAAATTTTTTTTCTAAAACTTTCGCCACAAGATTGAGGCTATGCAGCATTTTCCCCCTACGCGATTTTTGGAAGGGGTCTACGGCCGGAAAACTATCTCCCGTCATTTTTGACCTATAGAGTAAAAAAATAAGTTTATCTGATTCCTTATGACAATAGCAAGCAACATACGTAGGATTTTTTTTTTGATATTTTGATTTTGGTGCACTTTTAAACAAAAAAGCCCAAAATATCATAAAAATCTACATAAAATTTAATTTAAAAAAATTAAGCAATAAAAAAATAAAATCCTACGTACGTCGCTGGAGAAAGAAATTTTGAATATACTGCGAAAATTTCAAAGCGATCAAAAATCAAATCGAGTTACGTTTCCAAAAAAGTGGTTTCGGGAAAAACGCGGTTAAAGTTTTTAGTACACCCGGGGATGCCGGCGGTAAAACATGATGATGAGTTATGTTCTATCAACGACCATGCGGTAGACTTGGGTGCAACGACCAACTCCTACTTAGCAGAAGGCAAAGGATTCTACACACTTCCTTTCGATCATGTCCATATGAGCCTGCCTAGTCCTTGTTTTCCGTTCTAAGTTTATAACTGATTCGCTCTAGAATACCTATCCGTCTATCAATTTCATTGCTTTCGCGTCTCTTAGTCTTAAATTTGCCGAAAATAGCCAACAAAATCCATACCTTAGGCTTTATTTTTGCATGATAAGAAACCAGGTCAATTTCATCATCGAAAACGGTATTTCGTTCGCGGTATCGCTAGGAGACGCGACTCGGTAGCTATTCTGTGCCTGCGCGGAATCCGAACAAACCTTCTTAGCAAAGTCCAACGGTTTGAATATTCACATTTTACATATTTTAGAGTAAGCACTTTAGTTTTGCTTAAGGTGCAACTGCCATTTAAAAAAATTCTTAGGTCAACAACAATTTTTTTTTCTTCGGAATCTTGTAGAGCAATTTATGTTGAACAACTTTGCTGAACATATATGCCATCTATATATTTTTCCCATTATGGCCCAACCTACTATATATAAGAATAACTCCTATTACTACAGCAATATCGCACAGCAGGCATTATCAATGAGTTAGTATTGTTCATATACTCTTACAGAATACGTTTAGAGAAGTTAGAGTGGTTAAATCGGTGTTTATGTTTTGTTTTTATTCAATTTTCCCTTAAGTGGTTACACATTTTTGTCAGGATGAAAAAAATCGAACTTTTGTAAATTAGATATTCTGAAACTACATACGGTAGACGAGCCCTTATTCATCTCATTAGTCGGGATGTCACACTCTTTCGCGGATAACTCGGCTTTCAGTGATTGGAATGCGCTAAGTTGCTTCGTTCCTAATAAGCAGTACAATAAAAAATCTCGCCTGGAAAATGTAAAATACTCCCGTTTGAGCAAAGCGAAATGTCGAGTACAACGCACCCTTATTCGTCCTACCATTTGAGCCAATGCGTTGAATAGAGAGAGAGCAGATACTGCTCTAACTAATGTGTTCAAATGGGTAGGATGAATAGAGGTGCTAAGATGAATTAGGGCACAGTAACCCTACGCTGAGGAAAATTTTCTCAAAATTTCATTAAGGTTGGACAGAGAATGCGCAAAATTTGTAAACGAAAATAGCAGTTTTTTCCTCACCGTATGTCAGACCTTCCTAAAAATCAATCAGCGTATGTAGAATGTTGCTACAGTACTGCTGATTGATTTTTATGAAGATCTGACATACGGTCTGGAAAAAAAACTGCTTTTTTCGTTTTCCATTTTTACCCTTTCTCTGTCCAACCTTAAGATCGGAATACTACGGAACAGTTACAGCTGTTCATAGACCGCTATCCATTGACCACTCGTAGGCGGTGCTTTAATACCATATTATTCAGAAAATCAACATTTAGTAACTAATTACAGCTTTTGATTATTCGTTTTAAAATTAATGTTTTGATTTTCATGGCAGTGATGCTGGTTGTACAGAGACGTCGTCCTTGGCAGGGGGCTGGTTGCGTGTGTATGTATGTGTGTATGTGCGTCTGTGTGTGTATGTGACCAAAAATGTCACTCATTTTTTCTCAGAGATGGCAGAACCGATTTTGACAAACTTAGTCTCAAATGAAAGATACGATGTTCCCATAGGCTGCTATTGAGTTTCTGACGGATCCGACTTCCGGTTCCGGAATTACAGGGTGGTGAGCACGATCACGCAGAAAATGTCGATTTTAATAAATTCTACAATGAATGTATAAAGGTGAAATTTTTTCCAAAATATGACCACAACTGCTTCGATTTGTAGTATTAGGTCACTAACATCCATTCAAAGTCTCTTTGGCCACATTGGCCACCATCATCGGTTCTGGATGCCCCGGCGGAAGTATTCAAATTCATAATAACAGTCACATCGGTTTCTCGGAGATGGCCAGACCGATATAACCAAACTTAGTCTCAAATGAAAGGTATTGCGCCCCCGTAAATGGCTATTTAATTTCATTCCGATCCGAATTCCGGTTCCGGAGTTACAGGTTGTGGCGTGCGATCACATAGCAAATTGCATTCAAACCGATACTCCGATGAAAGCAAAAAAGGTAAAAATTTCGCTAAAATGGCTCTCAAACAACTTAAATTTGCTGTTCTAGATCACCGACGGCCAACCAAACTTTCGTTGACTACCATGATAGCTATAATATCCCCACAGATGTCTGTAAAATTTCGTACGGATCGCTTATATGGATCCGGAAATATAGACTGAACCGTCCGGTCACATATGAAATTCCCATATAAGCCGAAACTCAATTTTTTTTTCAAAGGGGGGCCCTTTTTTTTCAGAAATCGATTTCGTATTTTTGATGCCAAACATCTTTAAAATGCATGAAACGTCGAGATTTTATGTTAACTAGAAAAAAAAAACAAATTTCATAAAAATCGACTTTTTGGGACTTTGCCGATTTTGCACTTTTTGCCTTTCTCAATATTTCAACTTAATATTGCCGTGGCTGGTTTTTCTTTTACAAAATTTTAGAACTCGACTAATGATTTTTTTCTCGTATATAGTTGTCATGTCGTGTAAAATAAAAATGTAATATATACATTATACATACAGTTTTTAATGAATATGAACAACTCAATAATTCTCCTGTTTGTGATTGAGAAAGGCATAATTGCACCGCTAGGTGGATTGAAACAGGTTTTAACTTTGTCTTCTACAACTAAATTTTGGTATGTTCTAGAAAGTTTTAGATATCGTCGAAACACATAACTTTTCTGAAGACTTCAATGATGTATGATATGTGCTTCGGGATATAAATCGATTTTTCTCTACAAAATGCTCTTTTCATTACAAAATTTATCAAAAAATGTGGAACTTTGTGAACCATAACTCGGCATGATTAGATTCGCTATGTTATGTAGTATATGTAAGTGAAGTATAATAATCCGGACTTTTTGGGCTTTTTAGTTTTCATGCAATTTATAATGTACAATGTATGGATATTTCACAGTATCTATAGAAAGGCCCAAAATGCATGAAAACAAAAAAACCCGAAAATTCCGGATTGTTATACTTCACTTACATATACTACATAACATGGCGAATCTAACCATGCTGAGTTTTGGTTCACAAAGTTTCACAGTTTTGAGAAATTTCATAATGAAAAAGAGTACTTTTTAGAGAAATCGATTTATATCCCGAAGCACATATCATACATCATTGGAGTCTTCAGAAAAGTTATGTGTTTTGACGATATTAAAAACTTAAGATGTGGAAGAGAAAGTTAAAATACTGATTTTAAGGTGCAACGTACATATCGCTTAAGAAAAATTATATAGATAGCGGATATGTTCGTCAAAGTGCAAAAATATTTTTTTGGTGCCGAGACAATTTTTTTTTCTTTAAATGACAGTTACACCTTAAGCAAAATTAAAGTGCGTATCCTAAAATATGTAGAATGTAATCCTAGGAAACTTTTCAGAAGACATCAAACATCTGTGAAACTCAGGAAAGACTTTTGACCGTCTTTTTTTCAATTTCGCCCCACTGTGCGGCGTCTCTTGACGCTGCGTACTGTCCGCATCTAGCGGGTAACCCTTCGGTCCGGAAGGTCTTACACGCTGCGGACGTTTTTCTATGTTTGCGCCGGGCACTGGTTTAGTCTGAGCATCATTCGTGCTGTACGCTTCCTCCGGAAGAATCTATTGAGTGGATTCGATTTTGTCGGATATCAGGGCAGCATAACTCTTCCAATCAATGTTTCGTATGAGGTCATAGAAAATGTTGATTGATTCCGATGGCCTTGAGCTGTTGTTGATTGGTCGCTATCGTGGAGATCCGAGATTACTTTCCACGTGCAATCTAACCGCAGCGATGTTGATAAGAGGGACAAATCTAGGGGGATCGCGGACGCTGGTGGAGTAGGAAGCTGTGTCATTTCATCCGTGTTTAAAATTGTCCAATTGATATTATCGCAAAAATCGTGAATTAAGGAAGTTTAATCGGCATCATGAAGGCATCATCATGTCGTACCGTGAGAGTTAAAGTCTGCCAAAACTAGTTGCGGTGCAGGCAGGGATTCTATGATGTGTAGGCGCTGGTGCCCAACGGCGGTGTTAGGGGGAATAAAATTGAAGCTATGAAAAGGTCTTTGCCTTATAGTCGCAGCAAGCAATATCGGACCCTGATCTTGTTTGGGCGGATCTTTGAAATTGCAGTAACAGACGAGGATCGTTCTATCACGTCTTTGTAAATCTGTAAACTATTCAGAGATTTAGTTTTGGGCCGAAAGTAGACCACAAATGGACCGGTTCCGAGTTATGGATATTTTTTAGTTCGGGAGGGGGGCCGTCCGGAGAGGGAGCCATCGACACCGTCAGCGCACGGGATTAGCACCCGCACAAGTCGGAATAAAGTAATAAATGTGTAAGAAAAGATATAAAACACTAATCTTCAAATTTCCGTCCAACGACGCGCCGATCTAGTTTATATTGCTGGCTATTGTTTAACTTTGACTGCGCGAACAAAAGGTTGAGGAATGTAGCCATGAGAACGAGTACAAAGCAATACCGAGATAAAGCTTCCGATAACAAACTGCTCAGAGATTAAAACACTTCCAAAGTGTCTGAGAGTTACGGTACGAATGATCCTATTTATTTATATATTTATTAGTATACTCACATAAGAAAGAAAATTGGAATGATGAACAAGTGGAATAGCGGGAATCTATAAAAAAATGTTCCGCTCTACTGGCTACTTGAACCTAGCATCCTTAGCGCTTCCGGCACTCACGCATAACTCTATGATACAGTACAGCTATGGTTTAAGAACTGCCACTGCGCATGATAAGTAGTGCAGGGATTTAAACCTATCAGCTGACCAATTCGAATGTCTGCCCCTAAGTGGTATTTTTTCCGTGCATAGACAATTGGTATATAAGTTCACCTTCATTTTATAACGAAGGGAGTTTTTTCTTTATTTGAAAAAAAAACGTAAAATGGGTTAAAAGATTTGATATCAACCTTTTAAGAACTGTGCAAATTTATTTGTTTTCTGGTTAATTTCCCCAAACTTGTATATCATAAGGCATTAAAAATCTTTTCGATACTAAATAAAATCTAATCATTTGAGTTTCACAGCATGACTGAAATGCACACGCACTATATTTCTTCATATTTTTCGCACACAAACACCCTTGCCAACTTACTTTTAGATTTCTATTTCTATTTTCATACTCATCAACACGAACTTATCAATCGACTACAGAAATCGTTGTCTGGAAGTTCTAGCTCTTAATGGTGATGAGCCGGTACTAATTTGCAAATTATATTGATTGACTGAATGCATGTCTACTGGTAGTAATTAGCAACCTTGCGATAGCGACCGATCTTCCGATATTGATTTTATTGGATGTTAACTTGCTAATTATAGTGTGTTACTCAGTTTGATGCTGATGAGACTGCATGTTTCATTTGGGCAGACAATATTGCTCGAGAAACATTGTTTCTAAATACAAAACGAATCAACATTTTACTGTGAGTTTCTGTGTCCAGCAAGCTTTTCCCTCTTACTACAACGGTATTGTATTTGAATGAACTTATTACTTCTCATATAATAAATAACGGGAGCTCTCTAGGCCCACTGGCTGGAATTGAAATATTCGTTTTCTTTACATCGAATAAGAACCTGTTTTGTTTGCATAAACGAAATGTTTTCAACCCACCCTGGTAGAGCAACATTTTGATTGATGAAGATTGTAACGGTTTTCACGGTTTGGCAGAGTCAAATCGATCCAGGTATGCCCACGATGGAATGCAAGCAAAATCGTAGAAAGATTTATAGTTCTCATCTTACAAGTTAGGGCGAAGAACCTATTTTGGACCTATTAGGGAGGATGTTGAATTATTTCAATCAATGCTCGTGTTTGAACGCAACGAAAGCTCAATTCAACTGCCCCTATTATCCAATGAGGTATATATATAGGTGTGGCAGAACACACGGTTTCCTACTGTTGGCAACCAAAAATATGTAAACAATCCAGAAGCACAACGGGTCGACGTCAGAGCGTTCACTCGATTCAATGGGAGCGGAACGAACGGTATGACGAAATCAAGTCGATTTATTCTGTGATCATTCACACCACTCATGTAAGATTCATCTTACGAATACCAAAGCGCCATCTTTGCCATACCTGTATATACTACATTGCCTATTATCGCCGTACCATTCGAACCAACGTATTTAACGAAGATGGTAGGCGCTGTTCTACCGAGCGGCTCTAAATGAGTAGGATGATAATAGAAACAGGGTGAAAATAAACTCACAACCCTTTTTATTCCTTCCCTTGTGCATATTCGTGCATTTCAATCGTATTTGGAATAGAACAATCGCAATAGTAACTAAACCTGTGCTTTTTATCCGCTTCGTATTTACAGTGGAATGACTTTTGTTATCATAAGTAAGATCTCGGTCCTATGTTCGTGATTGCAAATGTACGCTACACATAATCACAGCGGTGTTGTGGTAATTAGCATATTTGCAGTGTGTATTAAGATTTGCGAGGTAGCAATATGCGTATTTGTTTATGATAAATACTACGCAAACATATTGTCAATTGTGATCGTATTTATTAGTTTGAATAATCTGTTACTACAACTTAATAGGTAATAAAGTGCGCCAGTAAGTTGTATTGTTTTAAACAAATCTCATCCAATTTTTCCTGACAAACTTCAGATCAAGCATATTCATAGCTGATTAAATGAGATACAAAAGGTTTTATTACATTTCGGCATTAGTCATAACCCAATTTAATAGCATCCAATTCCACACAAACGTGACAATAATAATTGACTCAACCAGCTGTAATCATGACAGACTATAAACTAATAAACAAACGATTGCCCCATCCGGTTGATTTATGATTGAGCCCAATGTAACCAGATAAATCGTAGCCCCATGGAGCCGTCCTTGAGAGTGGCTTAAGTCTGTTCCATATATACTACTGTCAACTTACTGACTGAAGTCCAATGACGTAGTGGGAGGAATCCTACTCGTTCGAAGCGAATTCATGCTTATCGAGGTAAACACACTTCTTATTGGCTACGCGCGCCATGGCATTGCGTTAGTCGTTTGCGGTGATGTGTTTGCAGAGTCAAGTGCGATGCACTTCATGTATTGAAATTCATCACACGTGCTTGCATTTTAGTATTTTTACTCTTTACATGGTGTACATACATATGTAGGATAATCATGATTACAAATTTAAGCCTGCTCCGACGAGATGATACTCGTTATGCTTGTTGCTGCCGCCGTCAATGATGTAAATTATCACATCCTTTAATGATAATTAGTAACACCATTTATGCAGGTGAAGGCTTGTAGTGCCTATTTCTCCCATCTTGGAAATGTGTCATGTACGCGAGGGAGATGTTATCAGTGTCATATTTTACCGCATATGGTGACAAATTGGTGCTTGTTAGACTTTCAGAACAGAGAGATAGCGGTCAGTTGATCGAGCGAATCGCACACCAAACAGTTTTGTAGTACTGCATTTACACTTTTGACAGACTTATTCCAAATTCTAAACTCGAGACACACGGTTCAATACGTGCTCTCCGTCATTACTGTTAAATGACATGGCTAGCGTTATATGTATGTATAGCAGATGAGGTAAAATTAATTGGAAAATTGTATACACCCGCGCAGTTGATGCTGGTTGAAAACCCAAATGCTACCTTCAAAGCAATTTGAGAGTTAAACATATATGTATAGACACTCAAGTCTTAATTTACGCGGGGCTACGTACCATTGGAAAACAGTCTATTTTTTCTTTGTTAGTTTAAAAATCTACGAAACAGGGAGCTACGTTGTAAAAGAGGTGTGAAAAACAAACGCGGGAAATGCGACTGGAGTGTTGTTAGGTTATCTGCCTAATGACGGTGTCCAATTGTATTTCGAGACAACATGTTTGCCTACGTGTATCTGGTTAACTTGTTAACTTGTATACAATCAGCTTTCACAATCCTTTCTGAAATACAATGCTGCTGGCATGACATAACCGATTCTACTTAGAATCGAATGTGTCACTGGATACCAACTGAGGCTGGACTGACTAGGCATAATCACCGTATTTTCCGTATCCGTACTTTCCCCTTCCGTTCTAATTTGAATCGGATGTGTCACTGGAGTTTGATACTAACTATACCCAGCCAGAATTCCGGCTTATGATTCTGCTGCACTTACTGGGTGCATTTGTCATTTCACTTCATTTAACTGACAATCCTAAAGACATCGTTAGAATGCTTGCTTTGAACAGCGATATTATTAGCCGCAATTATTTTGTTTTAATATGACCTTTTCAAAAGTTATTTGTGTTTTTCCCTCAACAGCAATATGTTTTTTAAATGTCGAAAATTGTTTTTAAGAAAACTTTTTTATTGAATGCTTCTCCACAATCCAAATACACTGAAAAAGTTTCGTTTACGTCTTTAAAACGATAAACATTAGATTGTTGACATTTTATGGTGGGGTAATGCGAATAACTTTTTAAAAGGCCATAATTACACGAATTATTTTTTTTTTGTTGGAGCAAAATTCCAAATATCTCGACAACTATCGCATTTTGGAAGATTTTTGTTAAATGCATTTTGATTTTAAATTTTTTACTTAGAATTATATTCTGTAATAAAATTACAGTTTTGTATGTCAATTAGTGTGAAATTTAAAAACATGTATAAAGTTATTGTTAAGTTCTCCATCATGCAATTACATTCAAAATGTTTCTTTTCTCTTTAGGATTTTGTTGACAATATATAAAAATTTAAAAAAAGGTCTTCAAACGGTGGGATAACTAAATTCTCACAAGTTTCCTATCTCATGCCTCTACGCGAGTCTAAGTCTATTGATGACATTTGGTCCTTAGACAGGCGACGACTGGGTGCTATCAGCCTTCTGCCGATAGATGACTGAGCCTCATCAACAAAACGTGATTATTCGGCCTAACACAGTGGCCATTGACTTCAGGTCTTTTCGCATAAGACCAAGTATTCGCGATGTGGATCATCTGCTTACTTGTAAAGTGGCATTTAAAAGATTCACATCGAATTTCGGAGTAGTGGAATCTATTACGGAGGACACATGGAGAAACTACTTCCCAGGTATTTCAAATAGTGTCTTTGTGGTGAGAATGCGAGTAGACCAATCCATTTCCTCCTACCTTACTCTGCAGTACAAAGCAGAAGGGGGAGATACCATTACACAGCGAACTCTTTGTACATATCAAGGACAAACTAATAATGCCAGTTCTGTAAAGAATCGGCACATTACGGGCAACCCTGCCCAGAAATCGCCGAGGAAAGCTCATCTTCAGAAAGATATGCCAACACACAGGCTCCAATATCTTTACCTGAACCACAAACGGTTGCCAAATTGGTGGCTGCAGTTAAGGCAATAGTAACAACTACAAAAGTTTCAAATTTAACAACTAATACAACCATTGAAAAAACTACCACCAAGTATGGAGTGTTTACATTCGTGACCCACAAGGGCAAGAAACCAGGAAGAACATCTGATCGTGAGCATCATCGCAGTATTCAAGATGATGATACGGACGTAAACAACAACGAGAGAGACATGGATAACCCCGAAGTTGGCGAGAGAAGGAACATCTTCTCGTTGTGAAAAAAGATCTCCGCTCGCAATAGCAAGTTGCGCACACGGGATCTTACAGACTAAAAAAAAAATTTATTATAATTTTTATTTTTACATCATGTAAATATATAAAAGATCCATGGCTCCTCTAAGCTAACGCATTGAGCTGTGTCAAACGAATGGAAAAAAACTGCAAAAATTAGTTCGAATCGACGATGGGCATATTTTGTGGTCGGCCGGTTTCTCACGGAATCCCTAATGCAATAATTCTCAAAATCTTCAACCAAATCCCGGCAATTTCTTTTCGACTGAGAAAGGGTTGCTGAATTTAAACAGGGGCCTAGTTAGGGATATACGGATAGGGATTACCCACTGATCCTCCCCGTCATGACCGCCTTAAAACCCCCTTCAGATCACCCCGCATTACACCCCCCCCCCCTTAGACTACCACACCACATAAAAATAAAAGAAGTTTTATTTTTCAGCATTCCACCAACTACCACCAACACAGAAAAAAATATTTTGCATGAATATAAATGTAAAATCAAGTTCCACCAAAAATCCACACGACTTGTCGTGCTTTCTTCAACGAATTTTATTATAATTCTATACGTGGATTGAACATTACAGTTTCTCCAAACGGAAAACCAAAGCACTTCAATGTATTTTTTACACGCTTATTGCTGTAAAATGATAGACATGTAATATTACACGAATGAAAGTGTCAAATTGTATGCTTTTTGATGCTCCAATTGAGTGCATTGATTTTAACGCAATTTTCAATCAAAGTTTTGATTCAATCTTTGTATGTTTACATTCGTATTGATTTACATGACGTTTAAATTTCATTATTTTTTTGCGTGAACTACTAAAACTAAATCCAATGAGAGTTTTCTATTACGCAATATTCGAGAGAAATCGAAACAAAATTGTTTGGAATAACTGCAAGTTAATTTTTTTTGTTCTATAAGGTTCAACTGAGAAAGCTTAGAACAGTGGCCATCTTAGAAAATGACAAAAAGCAATTTTTCTCACACCGTTGAAAAAATCTTCATGCAAATCAATCAGTAATACTCCACCAATGCCCCGAATATGTTGATTCATTTTCATCAAGATTTTCCCAACGGTGGGAGAAAAAACTACAACCCCAAATAGATAAACTGATTACACCCGAGTATGAATGATCACTGTATTACTGATTACAAGGGTGTAGTGTAATATCAAAAACGACAATGCCATCGGACTTTTGGGTGAGTACTTGAGTACGTAATGTAATAGGGCTTCGACAGCTTAATTGAGCGGAATTTCAATTATAAACATCGGAAATCTATTCCACTGATTCACTAGGTAGCTCGTCATCAAACACACTCACAGCAAACAGGCCCGTAGCCAGGAGTTTATTTCGGGAGGGGCTTAAAAAATTATTGTATAAAGCTTTTTTATTTCGATTATACAGGTTTTAACCTTATGGTTATTCGCCTCTTTTTGGGTTAGAAAATTTCTTTAGAAAAATTTCTAACCCTACATGTGCGGGATTGATGAACGAACCGTGATGAGCTGCGTAAAAGGTAATCAATTTACCAACTACGCTTTACCCGCCCCTGCATAAAGCTTTTAGTTCTAATTACTTCATATTGTCACTAGAAACTAAACGAAATTTTGAAAAGTTCTTAATGAAAACAAAGCCAAATCTAAGACAATCCATGTTCTTTGTCACAAGAAAGGCTATAGTACATCAACGAATTATTGATGTTTAATTTGATTTTTATTATTTATTTTTATTTACAAGTTACAATTTACTCTCGTTGCAACAATGGATATTCTAGAGTTCTCAGTATTTATGCGCTAACCGAATATGACAATCCTTGACGGTGCTGGAAAACGCAAGGTGTTCTAAGCTACACGTTTAAAAGGTGTAGATGACGCTAAATCGAAATGAGTAGAAAAATATCCATAAAATGTTCGATAGAAGAGAATGTCGAAATTTGCACAAAATCTTCTGATTTAGCAAACGAATTGTAGATGGTTCAACTTCTATTTTCTTGATCTGGCGTCCTGTAACTATTACCAGTTCTAATGAATCATGCTAACATAATTTTTTGGCATACCCCAGTTAGGAAGGAGGATCTTTGGTGATCAATAGGATCAAAATATATGGGTCATTCCACGTCTGATTTACAATCAAAATTTGAATTCCTTCCATTTTTTTTCTTGCATTCATTAGTTAAAGTAATTGACACGTATTTTTTATTTTGGCTAAATATGATCTTTTTTTCAAGTTATTAGTTTTTGAACTTTTGAAGTTTATAACATTGAACATTTTTCAATCACTTATAACTCGGAAACGATTCGATATATGGAAAAAAATATTAAATAAAAAAGTTGTGAGCTTACTGAAAAAAATAGCAATTTCTTTTTGTTATATAACTTATGAAATTTGCAATTGTTTGAAACAAATTGAATTTTTTAAAGTTGGACCAATTTTTTACTTATTATTTTCTTTAAATATTAAAAATCATGTTAAAATAATTGTGCAAAAATTTGGGAGTGGATATCAAAATACTTTGCGAGATATTACAATTATAAATACGCAGCGCACCTGGGTTCGAGTCCCGACCCCGCACATAGGGTTCGAAATTTTTCACAAGAGATTTTTCTAACCCGAAGAGGCGAATGACCTTAAGGTTAAAACCTCTGTAATCGAAATAAAAAAAAAAAAAAAAAAAAATACAATTATAAACTTAAAACAAGGCAATTTTACACCAAACGCCTAGTGATAGGCCTATTGTAATTGAAATATCTCGTAAAATACTTCGAATTTCTTTCTGAAATTTGTACACAATCTTCTCGATATAATTATAAATTATTTGAAAAAGCTAAAAAGATTTTTTTGGCTCCACCCTGAAAAAAATTTGTTACTAATATTTGCATAATACATAAATTATTTAACAAAAACAAATATTACAAAAAAAATCCGCCGAGATCTTCCGAAAACGCAGCTTTTATTATTTAATGCTTTTTTCCAGAAATCTAATAGTTTCTCAGTTATGAGGGAATGAAAAATGTCCAATTCTATTAAACTTATAAAACTTTAAAAAATCACTATATTATTAAAAGTCGATATTTGTATGTATGTGATTTATGGACTCCCAAACGGCTTAACCAATTGCCGTAAAAATTTATGCATAGTAGGAATTTGTTATGGAGCGTGTTTGTGTGCTATTGGTGGGGATTATCTGCCTACAAGAAGGCGCTTCGGAACAAATTATGGTTTCCTCCTATTTCGTTGAAAGTCGCATCAACATGCGATGGATATTAGCTAGTACTTTATAAAGTTCAAAAACTCATAACTTGAAAAAAAAATCAAATTCAGCCAAAGTAAAAAAATCGTGTCTATAATTTTCAGCTAAAGAGTGCAAAAAAATTGAAGGGAACTAAAATTATAGTTGTAAATCGTGGAATGACTCGCATTCTGCAAATTTAAGACTTTTTTGGGGGTATTCTCATGTCAAAAGCAAATATTTTCTAAAGTCCCCCGAAATCAAATTTATTTTGATTACATAACTATATTAAGAAGATTATGTGAAAAATTCAGAATGGAACTCGAAGTGTTACGAGACATTTCAGTTATAACAGGCCTTTCGCTGGGCGTTTAGTGTAAAATTGCCATGTTTTATGTTTATAATTGTAATATCTCGCAAAGAATTCCACTGCCAAATTTTTACACAATCTTTTTAACACGATTTTAATACTTAAATAAAATAATAAATAAAAAATTTGGTCCAGCCTTAAAAAAATTCAATTTGTTTCAAGTAATTGCAAATTTCATAAGTTATATAACAAAAAAATTGTGATTTTTTTTTGGTAAGCTTATTTGAAAACGCAACTTTTTTATTTAATATTTTTTTCCATATATCGAGTCGTTTCCGAGTTATCAGTGATTGAAAAATGTTCAATTTTATAGACTTCAAAAGTTCAAAAGCGAATAACTTGAAAAAAATATAATATTTAGCCAAACCAAAAAATACGTGTCAATTATTTTTAGCTAAAGAATGTAAGAAAACAGTTTGGAAGATGCTTGACGTTTATATTAAGCGCACATTGCTCTAATCTATTACAGAAATTCAATTTGCGTATGATTTAACTAACTTTCTTTATTCAGGCCAATATCTAGCATAAAATGAGTTTTGTTTGATACCATTACTAGCGATAAATGTTAATTTTGGGACAGTTTTTGTACTCAGTTTTCTATGAAACTTCTAATTTTTTATTATACAATTCGTTTACTTGAGTCGGTTCAATGCATTAGCTAAATGAAGCCTTGAGTCTTTAATATATTTCCACGATGTAAACAATGAAAATGATAAAACGCTAATGGTTGTCCAACAGATCTCGTGCGATTGACCTGTTTACTGATTGAGAAATATTTTTCATAACCAACCGCGTCTTGGTGGTCGTTCATATCTATCTTGTACACTTCCGTATTATTATCGTGGTAACTGCTATGGACATGGCAGTTCGCGAATGTCTGATTTCATTTTTGTTTTGTCCCCTTACGGGCCACCAGTGTCGACTTCCTCAATGATGATGCTGACTGTTAATTTTGAGATACTAGACGCAGTTTTTGCCGTCAATATTATATGAACAGCAGCCACAAATTTGGCAATTGTTTGTTTTTCAGGTAATCGTATTGGAGACTATGGATGTGCAAAGATGTAACGTGTATGATGATATTATCGCATTGCGTTTTGTGCGTGCAGGGTCAGCTAGGACGAAATCCTAGCTGACCCTACCCGTCTAATTCCTAGATGAGTCCTTTATAATAAATTACATTTTTTCCAAATGTGGCAGGAATCTTTTAATGGCCACGGTGCAAAGAAGTTAAGTTTGTTTATTGGGGCTTTAACCTCCTGGTCGTTCGCCCGCGGTTCAAGTAAGAGGTATCAGATCTTGTAGACGAACATTGATTTTCTCATCATCCATATATATGAGAATCAACCACGTATTACAAGTTGCAAAATGACTGGTTTCGCCTAGGCTAATTTGTTGAGTAACATAAGTACTGAATGCCTGATAAGGTAGAACTCGTTAAAGGCGATGTTCGTAAGCATAACCTCTATTTTCACCTTCAGCAAATATTCCCCATCATGAAATTCGGTTATGCAAAAATTCCAGAAGTCAATAGCCTCCACGTTTGGCTGGAGCACCACTTCTTGCTTCTACGATTCACTCATCCGACGGATCACCCCAGCAAGAATTAAAGTAACAGTTTCTTTTGTTCTTCCGACGAGTCACACAATATGAAAGGAAGTGTGTTATCAGACTCGGCATACTGAGTAGATATCGTGACCGATGTCTTCGGTGGCTCGAAATAGCAATCTTCCTCACCATTCTCCCATTAATTTGTTGAAACCAAACAAGATACAATTTTTTTTACGAGTTACCGAAAAACATGTTGCTTCTTAAATTTATTTTTGAAAAGTTTCGGGGGGGCTTTAGCCCCCTAGCCCCCCCTCTGGCTACGTGCCTGACAGCAAATCGTAGAAAAGTAATTTATGTGTTATTTCCTATAAAGAATCCGGCGAATGAAATGTTTCGACGGTAGCAAACTGGGGAAGCGTTTGTTCTAACCGTTCTAGCACACCTCCACCAATTACGGTCTATAAGTTTCATTTCAGCTAAAGACTGTAGTATACGGACACCTACAATCTCTCGTGATTTTCCAGCCGGATGCATACGATTAGCCACCGCTACCGTAATGGTGACTGTAGCCGCATTCTGATGAACTGAGATTGCATGGCTGGTCAGCTATATGATCACGATAGGTGATTGTTCATTATCACTTTGATTGGATTTGCCAAGTTATGTTTCTCGTTCAATCACGACTTGATTTTTTATAGCTCGAATAAACCTTATAGAACTCATCTGGTTGTTTATCATGGGTTCGTTTTTAGCAACTCCCAGCGCAAAACAACTGGTTGACACACTTTCCCTTCGCATTTCCTTATGAGATTGGTTGTCATAGGAATGGAACGACGCCTCGAGAAGCGACTTGTCATGAATGGGTCTTTCCAAAAGGCGGGAACTGCTTCTCGCTTTAAGTTACAGATGAACCACAGCAGCATTAGCAGTATTAACTCTGATACATTTCGTGCTGAGGTCATCATTTTTTTCCAGTAGTGCTGAATAATGATTTGGCACTAGCTGAATCAGTTTCGATTAGATTGTGGAATGGTAGGAATTTGTTTACCAGTGCCCAGCATTCTAGATCGTTTACTGTTTTGTTAGCACTTTGCTGACGGTGCCTACCAAAGTGCTATCAACAATTGATTATACCGGGTTTCGTTGCATGCTACATTAATGTCCTACAAATTAGCATTTGAGATGCTAATTCAAATTAGCCTGCTTTTTAATTAGCTTTTGCGTAATTATCAAATTCTTGCTTCTTAAAAAAAACATTATTCTATTTTGTGACTTTTGATAAGGTTGATCGAATGAGAACTTTTTGTTTTTTTTCGGAACCTTGTTTGCGAAAGATCCAATGCAATGGTCAACATCAACAAGATTTTTGTTGATGCGAATAGAATGAAGAAACGGAAAATGTGAGGAGCGGCACTGAGCACTTCGACCGTGACAAAAATAGTCACCGCCCAGTGATCATGCAACAGTTGTGCTGCTTCTTTGGATTCTTCCCACTTCATGTTTTGTTTTGATTGTTAATCTTCTGAGATCACGTTTGAAGGTCGTCGGTGTCGGTGTTAAAAAAAAAGTTTATATAGATGTATGTAGGGAGTATTATGAAGATATAGTGACATTATATTATCCAAATTTCCGTTTAGTTCATCGCACCCGAACTTTTGTTTTGATTGCTTTACTATGTGCAAGTACTGAGGTACGCCAAAGATAATAGTAATATAGGCAATTACTAATAATTTTAATTCCAATGCGCACAGTATAATAATATAGGCTGCATTCTGAAAGCTGTTGTTCATAGAATATCTACAAACAGTATGTTCTAGGCTATTCAGATCAAATCAGCTGTTCGAATCCATACAATACCAATCCTAGAAAATCTGAATATTTCAAAGACCAGCACCAAATATTCATAGTCTGGAATTTAATTTGGATAATCTGTTTCTGTTCTATTATTTCTTAACGATATTTGATTAGTATTAATACTATTTAGAGGAACACAGATTCATTTGAAGCGTAAAATTGACTGTTGACACCAACATTACATGGACCCATCGTATTTAGAAAGTTTGACAGTTGTGCTGCAAAAAACAATAAACACAAAAGCCTCAACATTGACGTTTTGTTGTAATTTTGCAGTACTACTTTAAAAGTGTTTCTATGCAATCAAGAAGAACGAGTAAGAATATGTATAAATATTGTGAGCTAACTAAGTTTCAATGAAATATTTGAATGGGGTAAGTAATCCGTTTGTTGTGGAGCATGGGCTCCCGATCAGAAACACATAACAGAAAATTTTCAAAACTATAACTCGCCCTGTTACTTGTTATAATTATATGTTATCTGTTACTAACGAGACCAGTTTTTAACAAAAATTCTCTTCTGTTGTAATTTTTCTATTGCTTTCTGATCGAGATAAGGTGTACTTCAGCACCATATTGAATACTAATAAATTAGATACTATACTATACATAATTGAAAGTTTTTGCACCGAATGAAGAGAGAAACTATAATTTAAACATCTTCGATTGTGTAATGGTAATTATTCTATGAACTATTTCAAAAGTGAGAAAGATCATTTGAAAATTTCTAACTAATAAAAGGGTAGAAGTGGAGCTAATAGTATTTAACGTTTGAATATAGCCGGTTTTCTTATGGAGTGGGGTATATTATTACATTTTTACCTTATGCAAGAAACGTAAGCTGATTCGTGCGGCATTCACATTGTGAAAATACCGAACGATATAAGAGCACGCGCGAAGTGATTATTTCGGACGTTTGGGATTGTGCGAGTAATAAAGTGGTTTCGACTGAATCCTGCCCGGTTGCCCCATCTTATGATTTTGAATGAAATATAAGTGATACATTTTCTTTTTTTATGTTGTTTACATTAAAAATAAAACGAACGAATTTCAATCATCGAAAGATCATTTCGGCTACAGAAGGTGCGTTCAAATCCGATTCTTCGAGTGTATTAAATTTGAGTTAGGGGAAAGGAATTCGTATTTTAGGTTTATTGAAAAAAATATTCAAAAACATTATTTAGTCCACCTAGCTAGTGGTGTAATTTAGTATTTCATATTCATGAATACTATATGTGATGGTTCAGTCTATTCTCTTGGTGGTTGAGAGGAGGCATCAGTCACAATACCAGTGTGCTCTCTGCTGCTACCCAAGCCAGCGCAAACAATTGCTTTTTTTCTTGTGTGCATTGTCTTGAGAACAAAGGGAACCGTTACTATCATTCTAGTGTGGTGATCTATCAAGATGACTGAGCCTCATCAACAAAATGTGATTCTTCGGGCTAACACGGTGGTCATTGACTTCCGGTCTTTCCGCATAAGACCAAGTATTGGTGCTGTAGAACAATTGCTGAAGGTGAAAATGCAGCTTCGGTTGTCGGAAGTCTGCTACAACCAGTTGGAGCACGTCAGACACGCGGTGCTGATATCGTTCAACAAATTCGCCCAGGCGAAAAGATTCATTTCGCAAAACAACTTGAAATACGTGCTTGATTGTGATACTGCTAAAATCAAGATCCCTGTGTAGGGGTGGTCGTAGCGTATTGGTAAATCGATTGCCTTGTACGCAGCGCACCTGGGTTCGTGTCCCGACCCCGCACATAGGGTCAGAAATTTTTCATAAGAGATTTTTCTAACCCGAAGAGGCGAATGACCTTAAGGTTAAAACCTCTATAATCGAAATAAAAAAAAATCCCTGTGTATATGGATAACGGAAACGTGGAAGTCAAATTACATGATTTGGCACCACGTACTTGCAAAGTGGCCATTAAAAGATTCATGTCGTATTTCGGAGAAGTGGAATCCATTACGGAAGACACGTGGAGGAACTACTTTCCAGGTATTGCAAATGGTGTTTTTGTGGTGAGAATGCGGGTAGACCAACCCATTCCCTCCTACTTTACCCTGCAGTACAAAACAGAAGGGGGTGATACCATTATACAGCGAACTCTATGTACATACCAAGGACAAACTAACACGTACCAGTTCTGTGAACAAACGGCACATTATGGACAACCTTGCCCAGAAACCGCTAAGAAAAGCTCATCTACAGAAAGAAATGCTAACACTCATTCTCCAATATCATTCCCTGAGCCACAAACGGTTGCCAAATTTGTGGCTGTTGTTCAAGCAATAATGACATCTGCAAAAGCCGCGTCAAGTACCACAAACTCAACAGCTAATACCATCAATGAGGGAGCTACTAGCAATGACGAAGGGTTCACGCTCGTGACCCGGAAAGGGTAAAAGATAGGAACAACACCTGATCGCGAACATCAAGGCAGTAACCCCGCTGTTGACCCGGACATGTGCGACGACGACAGAGATATGATTGACCCCCATGATACAGTTGACGTGGATACAAATATTTCACCGACACGAAAACGAATCTCCGCGCGCAATGGCAAGTCGCGCGCACGGGATCGGATAGACTCGTAGGGTAGTATTAATTGTTTTTTATTTTTATTTTGTTACATCATGTAAATATATAAAAGACCCACGGCTCCGTGAAGCTAACGCCTTGAGCCGTGCAAAATAAACGAATTTAAAAAAAATATGTAATGGTTCTTTATGTTTTGTCTATTATGTTACTGTTAATATCTCCAAAACGACTACATGTTCGAAGATTTTTGTTGTTGATTTGAAGCGATATTTTTTTATTTATTGCTTTTTAACAATACAATTATAATTCTTTAGCCTTTCTCATTTGACTTTCACTGACAAGAATAAAAACCTATTTAAAACAAACTTGTGGTGCAATAATTCCTTTCTCATTTATTGTACGTTGAATTGGCGCATTTAATAATAAATGCTGAAAAATGACGAAAAACATGTATTGCCCAAATTTAATATGTGCTAATTATTAACTTTAACTGAATTTGTCAATAAAACTGACTGAAAACTGTGCTCATAAAGTTTCAGGTTTTCGTATGTTTACTTTACAATAAGGTTTTTATACAAAATTGCACACGCCTTTTATTAAACTGTCATAAGAAATACATTGCGACTACTCTTGCGCCGATAGGGGCTACAAATATTGCTGCGAGGAAAAATAATCGTAGCGTCTCCTTTGGAAAAGCACGGACAATATCTTAATTATGATTCCATTGCTGGATATTTACAATTTAATTGCGAATCCTTTTTAATGTGGTTTAATAGGTTTAAACCAATCCAAATAGGTTTGGTCAGGTGCTACTCGCACCACTGAACATTTACAGTGGAATAGTACCATAGCACCTGCAATGGTACTCTACATATAAAATCGGTTGCACAACGTGTCAAAACACGAAGCCAATGTTCCGAATGAGTGTTGTAGTAGTATTGGGAAAAAGACCTCGGGGGCTTTCGGAACTGTGGATGGTTGTCAATGTGCCCAAATAGGCATAGATTGATCATCAGTTACATAGACCTGCAAATGTAATTCATTTGACTCCCATTGTCATAAAATTCTTACATTTTATGTACGATGGCGATACCGGTTTAAATTTAGATTTTATATGTGACTGCACAGATCAAATCGTAACTTCGGAACCGAAAGTCGAGCGGTATGAAGTCCAGTATTCGCTGATGGGGATATTGTGCGTTTTATTTGAGACTAAATGAGTTGAAATGGCTCTTTGGTGTTTCTCGAGCGGTTCATTTAATCACAGATTTTTTTGACCACCCTCATCAAGAGGAAGGTTAATCGAAGGTGCAGCAAATCGCATTTTATACCTTCCACTTGATGCTTGGTTTGTGAAAATCGGTTCAGTCTTCAGCGAATAACCGATATGACTAATTCAGGAATATGCCCGAAGCCCGGGACTTCCGGAATTGACGATAGTGGACAATAACTTCAAAGAGTCTTTGATTGACCATCAGTGATCTAGATCTGCAAATCGAAGTAATGTGTCATAGCATTCAAGCTTGTAAAAGTCGGTCGAGAATCCGCTGAGAAATATTTGGAACATTAACTTAGGAATTCGGTAAGTTCCCCGGGGCACCAAGAACCGTCATATGCGTCCAATGTGGTCAAAGGTACTTCGATTGGTCATTAATGATCTAGACCCGCAAATTCAAGTAATGTTGCATATATTTCAATACGTATTGCATCATTTGGTCATCATGGTGGTACTCCTTTATATATCACTTTTCAACCCGTAACTCCAAAACCGAAATTCCGATCAAAAAAAAAATTCTATAACAGTCGATGTTGTCTTTCGGTTAACTTATTTTATCATGCGGGTGTGAATAACCCACAACCGAACCACCCTACCTATCCTGACACTGGGTGAAGGTGATTGGTGTGAGAGAGGGGTGGGTCTGAAGAGGGTGGATGGTCGTTTGAGGGGGATCTGTGGAAGGCTTGGTTGGGGGAACTTGACGGGGGCGGCGGGGGTTGGAAAGGGTAATGTGTAATGGGGGGGGGGGTCAACCTCTCACCGCATACCCCTAGCTACGCCCCTTTTAAAATATAGAAAACCTACCTTAGTAAAAAAAATAGGTTTGGATTAAGTTGGCCATGTTTAGAGTGATTGCATAATCTTTCTATATGACAAAAGCAAAAATGCCCCAATGTCCAAAAAAGTCAATCTTTGTCTAAAATTTCATGTATTTTAAAGACATTTGGCATTAAAAAAACTAATTCGATTTTAAATTTTCACCGTTACATGTTTGTCCGGCATTTTTTGCTGGCTATCTGTAGTGTATCAGTAGATGTCGAAGGCTGTTTGGTGGTGTTGGTTGTAGTAGAAGAATTTTCCTTAGTTGTTTTCGTGCATGCTTTACAGTAGTATACAGTCCGGTTACAGAACTGGCATGTAGACGTCTGTCTATGGTATGTGTATAGGATTCTTTCTATGTAGTTAACATCTGTTGTAGTTGATCCGCCCTCGAATGTCACGTAAGACGAGATAGTTTGGTTCAGCCACATTCGCACCACCCGAACACCGTTGAGAATGCCAGGGAAAAAGTTCCTCCAAGTGTCGTTGGAGATGGATACCACTTCTTCATACTTTGACATGAATCTTGTATTGTAATCGTTTTCACATTCGACGTCGTGTTGCTTGTTGTTCTTCGCTGCGAAGCTTTACGCCACGGATAAGGAGTTGAACGTTATTAGTATTACTTGTCTCGTATGATGTAGCTGCATGTATGAAATTTCTGTAAAAATGAGTTCCATTTTTACCTTAATCAACTGTTCCACCTGGCGCACTGTGGGTCTAAGACGTATTCTCCCGTAATGGGCTAAATTTATTTTGTGGTTCACTCATTCCACTCGTAATTAGGGGTAACGGAACTTTGCTGTGTCTATATGACACACGTACACGTTAGAGCGACGCGGCGTGGGTTGTATTTTTTGTTTGTATACTGTTCGCAAGTGGTGCGCTTTTCTGTACGAGATGAAGAAGCAGACTGATCTTGGAATGAGTATATACTGGCTCTCAGTGACCTTACACTCATGTCTAGTTATCCTTTAAAAACTTCAATGTGAGAATTTCACCTCGCGAGGAACATCTGTATAGAGTGCTTGAGAATTACGTACTTTGTAAGATTGACGGTTCATTGCTAGAGGGTCAATCAAGTGCTGATTTCTACTGTCGTGAATAGACCAATACCAATGTCGTGAATTAGACCAATACCATTCGCTTGGTAGATACTGCACAGTGTTGATAATATTGTCGCTTTAGCAAACCTTCGTTTAGTAAGACTCTTCTACAAGAGGCATGAAACCCTAATGACAGATAAAAGGCATTTTAAAATTTTTTAAGCTTCTAGTGGAATGTTTGATTGCTCAATCCCCCTTTTACTATTACTTCACTGTATCGACAGATGCATACTATTTGCAAGCATTGTAGTAAAAAGGCTAAGAAGCTTGGTAGCAATTGAAAAATGTAGGGAACCTTAAAATGGGGGAACATTGATCATTTTTTCACCAGTTTTTCCGATAACTATCTTCAACTCAAGTAGATGTAACTGTTTGTATTTTTAAAACAAGTACTGGTTTCCATAGATTGAAAGTGTCCGAATTGTTAGGTATTTTATTTAGTTTTACTATAAAAATTACTTTGTTGCAAATTTTGATGTTTTGTTCTCGGGGTAACTTTGATCAGCCAAATATGTGTATCGAAATGAGAGATAACGCTTGAAATGTTGTGTAAATTGCATGTCTGCAGGCAATTTCATGGCACGATATTGTGGCGTCTCGAGCGAGAACAAAATTGTCTAGAAGGAAACAGCTGACCTTTATCGAACTTTTTTAGGAAAATAGTCGAAATTAAATAATTAACAACAAAAATATCGGATTTTTTAAATGAATTATTAGACAAAAATATTTACGGTTTCTAAAAAAGTGATCAGTTCAATTGAAGTTGATTGATTTCATTAATATGCAAGGGATTGTTTGAACAGATTGAAACGATGCATGAGAGTTGTATCATTTTCAATTTGAATTTGTGTTTATAAAAGGTACATTAAATGACGAAATAACCGTTGCCGATAGATGCTGAACATGTTTAGGATACGGTTTATTTTTTGTTTCATTGATTTTGTTCGAGGGAATCATATTATCGTACGTTATTGAAAAAAGTGTCATTTGATCAAACTTACCCCGGTGATTAAAGATACCCCGTTTTACGGTAATCGTCTATTAGGGACCATTCATAAATTACGTAACGGGGGAGGGGGTTCGAGAAGTTGTGACATATGGGGGAGGGGGAGTAAGCTAGATCATTACGTAACATGTTTTTACTGAACAAAAAAAATTCGAAGAATTTGTTACGTAATAGGGGAGGGGAGATAAAGAAATTTGTCACAATTTGTTACATGGGGAGAGGGGGAGTCGATTTTTGGCAATTTTCGCGTTACGTAATTTATGAATAGTCCCTTATGGTGCAAACTGGCTCGTTGTCACTCTATTTCGATAATTTTTCGTCATATAATGGATGGGCTGTATTTAAACTTGTGCATTCGATACATTTGATACATAAAATGGCGTAGAAAATGTTAAATATTCGTGCTTGAGGGAAGTGACCATTTGACCGTTACGTTGAATGGAGATAGCAGACTAGCAGTTACAAAGGGTTATGGTGACAATAGCGATTGAATTAAACTAAGCCAGAGCCGGTCTTTTAGCCCGAGTGGGTAGTAAGGAGCATAAAAATAGTGGTTTATTACTGGGGATTTGACGCATTTTCGCAGTACATACGCTTGCATTACATTCACACAAAATCACTTGTGGTGTGTTTGTACAGATGGGATCGTGGTACATCGAGGAATTCAAACGCACGTATTGTGTACCCGTGACACATGTGTGCAGATTTCAAATTAATTCGACCAAAATCTCGAGTAAGTAATTACCCACTCGGTTTTTCGAGTGGGTGATGTTACCTATACTACCCACATTATTCGCCGGCCCTGAACTAAGGTTAATGCCCTACTGCGATGTGCTAGTGATAAATCGAATTGAAGGGATAGTCCTTTATCTCTGATTACATGTTCAATAGCTCACTCGTATGTGGCTATGAATATTCGCGTGCTAATTAGGTATTATCGTTTCCATTGCTCTTTTGAAATACCTATGCAAGAGTACTGTTTTAAACTCCTCTTAGTTTAAAATTGGTCATAACACATTTTTATCAGTATAGTATTGTTGTAATATGAAATATATATGGGAAGAGAATATGAACATCAGAACAGTTTGCAAAGAACATAGAACAGCAACATGCATGTTCCATATATTATCCATTGTCATACCGACCTACTATAGACGCAAATAGAGTGTTGAATATTCAAACATCAGATATTGGCAACTTATAATGGGAAATTATTTGCGGTTATGTGATTTATTGACAATTTTACCCGAGCACTTTCAGGTAAAACTGTTGACTTAGTAGTCAACAAAAGTTTTGTGTTTTCAGTTAGATTAGCTACAGTTATTATCAAAGATATCCACGTCGCTCAAAATTGTATAGATGTGTAAAAAACTTAAATTTCATATTTTCAATTTTATACCGAAGGCAATTGTACTATCACATTCCGAAGAGAAAGTTGGAGGTACAATTTATTATACCTAATGAACGTCACAAGAATACTTTTATTAAGGTGCATCATGCCTATTACTTTTTGCACTATGTTTGGCGACGATAGCAAACAATTAGGTTTAAATTTTCCAAATCACTGAACTTATCTGTAACACATCTCTCGATATTTTGCATGAAAAATATTCACGTAGACCATCCACTCACCTTAGTTACACGATTCTGTATGCTGTTTCTTGGAGAACTTTTCGTTTGGTAACACAATTTCACACTCCACTTACACGATCCGAACTCTGAACACCAATTAGCTGAACAAATGTTTCGCAACAATGATCTACTTTTGCTCTTATCAGCCTTCAGAAGGCACCTCCTCCCGCACACCGATTCGGTTGACAATTGTTCTCCTGCCTAATAAATTTACCAGCACTTCAGTTTCTCGCTGATAACGCACTGCGCCTCAGAAAAATTCCGCAGTTTTTTCTTTCTTTTTCTAATTGTAGAACATCACCTAACTAGGTGCATAATAGCGATAACCAACGGTCAAATGTTTCTGTCCTTGGATGGATCCCCCCTTCACTCACTTTTTTTCGTGACTTCCCGTAATTATTATCGTTATACTATTCTCTCAAATATACGTAGGTGACTCGCGCGGATGGACGGATGAACGGTTCGTCAACGTTTGGAGCCTCGTTGTCAGTGTCGGACAAAAAACAAACTCGCACTATCCGCGCTAGAACGTTCAATTAACGCTTTTATACGAGCGGACCCCGGCAAACAGTTGGACCAGCGAGTGTTGCAGGTCTTCACTGGTACACAGTCGTGCTGAGTATTGCGAGCGTAGCTTCGCGCCGGCTAAGCGATTTGCTCACACACCGGCACCGTTGATGCTAAAAAACTGAAAAGCGCGCGCAAGTTGGGCCGCTCAATAGAGTTAGCTTGTGGATTTTTTGAGAGAGTTTTCATATTTCTGGTGGTTTTTGAATCCCATTAGATGTGTTTAGAACGTATACAGTTTATTCTGATGGTGGAGACGCATAGTTGATGGAAGGCAACTCCGAAGAGCAAGCATAACAGTAACTTTCTTCAAGCGATGTTGGTCATATCAGTTGAGCCCTCATTATCTATTATGCCAGGTGTGTGATATAGTAAAATCATAACAAATTGTGATATAAAACAGTCCCCCACCTGTCTGGGCGGGTAGATTAGAAATTCACACCTACAATATTTTCATGATCTCCTATTTAAATCTGTTTTCATTTGGAAGGTTTCCACACGGTGATAAGTGTAAATTAATCCATTATAACCCCGATATGTTATATATGTGTATATGATATTTCGTGATCCATCATATTACACCATAAAAGATGAATCGCTAAGACTAGGGAGTATAGGAGACGAGTCGCTGCGACCAGTATTAAGATATGTTGTGGTGAAGTTGTAGTAGAATGTACTTTATTTCCTTCGTAGTGCAACCCATCTGTCGCTCGATACCAGGAGGGTGACATGGAATGGTTCTATCGTAACCGATGATAAAACCTTGAACATTTAAAAAAATAAAAATCCTAGGCTAATCGAATAAGGCAAGCCAAAATTAACAACTGCTTATATAAGTACTTCAGGAATCAGAATATATTGGCTCAAATGGCACGTTCCCCGTACATAGTCGGGGATTTGTGCCTTGCCGTGTGTTTTCATCATTTCCTGAGTGGAAGGAAAGGACAAGGAGGAGTGGGGAAGTAGAATTGGAAGGGTGGGAAAAATAACAGCACAAAACAAAAATAAACAACAGGTAAGTTAAACTCACAAGTAGTTCAACTTGCCTGCGAATAATCCTAAAGCTCTTTACCACATTGGATAAGAAACTTTAGTATGTCTCTGAGTTTCAGTCGACCAAACATGGTTTCGTCTATATAAGGACGGCTGAAGACTCGAAATCGCAATTGCGCTACCGCTGGACAGTTGCATATCAGATGATATGAGGTTCCGTAGTCGGATTCACAAAGATCACATGAAAAAGACTCAGCGCGCTGAATAGTTGCCATGTGATAATTGAGTTTGCAGTGGCCGGTTAAAGCCCTGGTCAGCATGCCGCAGTGGAGCTTCGAAAAATGTAAGAGATTTTTCGAAACCACTGGGCATGGTTGTTCTAGAAACGCCTTTGTTTGGCGACACGTTTGTAGATTTCTCCAATAATTGCGGTGCTCGGACAAAGCCCAGGACCGTATTTTTTCCCTTATCCAACTTGTCGAAATTGGCAGGGCGGGCTCAGGACCAACGAAGTCAATCGCTGAACCTGCCCTGGCCAATTCGTCAGCCCATTCATTTCCAGTAATACCGCAATGTCCGGGCACCCAGACAAGGTAGATAGTGTTGACAATGCTTAGTTCTTCGATTTGGGTTCGGCACGCGATCACTAGCTTGGACCGGGATTTGTCTGAGCTAAGGGCCTTGATTGCAGCCTGACTATCGGAGCAGAAGTTTATAACTCTGCCGGACAAACTCAGTTGAAGGGCCGATTGCACCCCGCACATAATCGCAAAGATTTCTGCTTGGAATACAGTACAATATCTACCTAGTGAGTGAGATTGTTCCAATCTCATTTCACGACAGTAGACACCAGCACCAGCACGTCCCTCCATCAGAGAACCGTCAGTGTAACAGACTACTTGCGTTTGTTGTTGTCTTTCCATAAAGCCAGACAACCACTCCTCTCGAGAGGGAATCTTCACATGGAATGTCCTGTAAGGAAAACTACAAGTGAGTGTAATATCGCTGGGAGCAAGAATATCTTCACCCCATGTAACCATTTGTGACCACAATCGTATATGACTGGTAGCAAGATCAACATGATTACTGTTCCAAAGCCCAGTAACCTGCAGTCTGTATGCACATGATAGTGCTTCTTGTTTTAAGTGTATGTGTAATGGTTTGATATTTAGAAGTGCCTCAAGAGCAGCAGTCGGAGTCGTGGTGAAAGCACCAGTCAACGCCATGAGCGCCATTCTTTGCAGATGGTTTAGCTTTGACTGGACTGTCACCACCTCTCCCCTCTGCCACCACACAAGGCATCCGTATGACAGTATTGGACGTACAATTGTCGTGTAAATCCAATAGATGTATTTAGGTTTGAGACCCCAGGTCTTTCCAAAAGTTCGTCTGCACTGCCCGAAGGCCATGCACGCTTTCTTGACTCTGAACTCAATGTGAGCAGACCAATTCAGTTTGGAATCCAATATGACTCCAACGTATTTGACTTGATCCGCACACAGTAGCTCAGAATCAAAGAACTGCAAGGGACGAACCCCGGTTGTTATTCGCTTCTTCGTGAAAAGAACCATTGAAGTTTTGCTTGGGTTAACTGATAGTTTAACTTGTCGACACCACTGTTCGACAGCTCTTAATGCCTGTTGCATCAAGTCAAAGATTGTTCCGATGCAAAATCCAGTAATTAGTATTTGGTAATCGTCAGCAAACCCGTAGGTTGGAAATCCAAGCTCATTGAGTTTCTTCAACAAGCCGTCAGCTACTAAGTTCCATAACAAAGGTGACAGAACGCCGCCCTGAGGACAACCGCAAATACTCAACTTCCGTATCTCAGCCTGTCGCAGTGACGAGCAAAGCATGCGGTTACTAAGCATTGCGTTTATCCAACCTGAGATACATGCAGGTATCCCATGACCGCGCGTCGCTTCCAGAATAGACTGGAAGGACACATTGTCAAAAGCACCCTCAATATCTAGGAATACACCCAAGCTAGATTGCTTGAGCGAGAAGGCTTTCTCAATGTTGTAAACAACATCGTGAAGCAGAGTGATCGTGGATTTCCCACACTGATATGCATGTTGCATTTTGTGCAGTGGATATTCAACTAAACTAACGTTCCTGATGTGATGATCGATTATCCGTTCCAAAGCTTTCAGAAGAAAAGAACTTAAGCTGATTGGCCTAAAACTCTTGGCTTCTTCATAGCTTGAGCGCCCCCCTTTGGGAATAAATCTAACAGTTATTTCTCGCCATGCTTTCGGGATATACCCGGTAGCAAGACTGGAAAGCAAAATCTTTTTCAAGACATGTTTAAGAATATCAAATCCCTTTTGCAGTAGCACGGGAAGTATCCCATCTTTTCCGGGTGATTTGTATGGAGCAAAGCTGTCAACTGCCCACTTGACCGATTCAGTGGAAACCAATGTGCGTGCTAACGCCCACGAGTCCGAATCACCAGAATGAGATCTGTGAACGTTGATCAACTCCGGATCGATACAGCCTGGAAAGTGTGTGTCGAAGAGACAATTAAGAACATCTTTTTCGTCCGTCACATAAACACCATCTCTGGTTTTCAAGGAGTTCATCTGAAAATCATTCGATTTGGAGAGAATTTTATTTAATCTGCTAGCCTCGTTCAGACTAGAGACATTAGTGCATAGGCTTTGCCAGCCAGCCCGTTCTGCAGATCTAAGACATTTCTTATATGCACTACGAGCTGACCTGAAAGCCCTGGAGTCATCACGCTGACGCCGATTCCAAGCTCTTCTCATAACTTTCTTCATTCTTTCAAGCTCAGCCCTCCACCAAGGGGTTCCCCTAGTCGATTTAACAGTACGAAGTGGACAAGCTTCTTCGTAGGATGCTAATATGAATGAGTTTGTCGTATCCACGACGTCATCTAAGTCGTCTAGTTGACTAATTGTTGGAAAATATCCATGAAATTTAGTCGCCAAGTTTTCCAAAAAGAGGTCCCAGTTTGTAGATTTAGGATTACGATAGGTCACCACATTGAAGGTGACATCAAAATGCTCGAAAAATATATATTTATGATCGGATAGAGACGGTTCAGTTTCATTTGGAACCTGCCAATTTCCCAGTTCATGCAAAATTCTATCAGAGCAAAGTGTTATGTCTAACACCTCCTCCCTCCCAGACCTCGCAAAAGTTGGTCGGTTTCCCACATTCAGAATATGGAGATTTGTACTACTTATGTACTCCATCAGTTCAGAGCCTCTCAGATTGATGTCTGAGCTGCCCCAAATGATGTGATGAGCATTCGCATCACTGCCGATAATGAGCGGAAGCCCATTTCTGCTACAATATGATACAATGCTTTTGAAATCATCAGAAGGAGATGATTCGTTATGCGGTAGGTATGCTGAACAATATATATATTTTTTGTCTACGTTTTCGACAGTCAATGTAACTGTGACAACACAGATATCGCGAGTTGTGAGCTCCGATATGAGACACGCGTCAATAGCCTTATTTGCAAGAATGCAAGCACGAGGCATTTCACGTGGGTTAGTCATGCCTGTCTTGTTGTAAGCAATGAAGGCAGTGTTAAGTAACTTTCCAAAATAGAAGTTTCCTTTATGGAAATACGGTTCTTGAACCAATGCTATGGAAGCTTTACCTTCCTGCATGAGTCGAGATAAATTCATAGTTGCTGTACGTTTATGTTGGAGATTGACTTGTGCTATTCTAACCATTTTTGATTAGAGAACTGTACATTTCATCTCCAACACAAATTGCACAACAACTAGAGGACACCAAGCGAGTTGGGATGTTAACGCATTTAGCGAGCCATATCAGGTTTAAATGGGACATGATCATTTGATTCCCACGATTTGCGAAGAAAATAATGGTCCACTGTGTCAGAGATTCGCATAACACAGCAAGGGCAAAACCCAAAATGCTCCGTGCGCGACTGGCATATTTTAGACCCTCCAATCATTAAGTCCTCGGCACGGAACTACACCTTGACTTAGGGTCTCCTACTTTCAGTCGCCTCCTACGACATGGCAGCAGGACTCCAGTGGCTCAATTCTAGGCCGGATACCACACGGCCTCTGGGCAGGTTCATCTGTACACATCGAAATTTGATAATCGAAACTCAACAAAACTTCACCGAAGTACCATCAGCCGAGAGTCTCTGCAAACCCCCAGCCAACAAAAATTCGGCAAAATTAAGTGGATCATCGGTGAAAAAAATCGGTGTGTAGAGTGAACGTTCCGCTGCGTAATGCAGCATACTGGGGAGTTCGCCCGACTTTTCCCAGGCTCCGTTCGCCATTGAGAATGTTTTAAACCCCCTCAACAATTTTACCCATAGCACGGGTCGCATGACACTATGGAATTGGGGTTCCCTGTTTGGTAGATTTTTACCACTGAAACAGGTAGTCCGTAGTGTTATTCTTAGCCGGTTGAAACAACCACTACCGACACTACACGGCTTATCTAGGCTGTTCGGTGAAAGAAGCTGACATTGAAGAACAGCTTCCATATTTAGATGGGCGAACAGCCGCAGAAGGAAGGAAGGAAGGAAGGATAACGGGAGGAGAGGGATTTGGGCTAAGCGCTTATTTAAAGGCGGCGCTGACTCGCCTTGTCAGGGCTGCTTTAGGGCATGTGGTATTTAGGCCTAGGACGTATAGGGCCCACTACCTCGTCCTACCACACCCGCAGTCAGCCCCCGCTGCTGGTTCGGGTCGCGAATCACAACTAGTTGCTATCGCGATTAAGCATTATCCACCACCTATGACCCGCCCGGTTGCTTGCAGCTCAGCTTCCCACGTAGCGTTCCTCCACCACCACGGGGCCCGGGTGGTGCTTTAATGTTCCATTGGATGTAATTTCAGAAATTGTATTTCATTTTTGCGTTACCAAAGCGACTCCAACTGAATAGGTGGAAACGATGATGTCTATTGTCAAACAGTGTGTGTAACGATATGGACGACAGCATCACGGAAAAAATCCGTTCATAGATTCATGAACAAAAAATCACGATTTCATAAACCGAACGATTTACAAAAATCGGGACCAAGTTCCTGAAATTATGGATAAAACCTCGTATTCATGAAATTATGTGTGTTTTCAAAAGACTAGTTCGCGCTAAAATGTATGTTTAGTGTTTAATATGATTCTTGTTCATTTTTAGGGATACACTGGTTTGTAGAACGTTAAGCTGACCAACTCTGACGAAAAAATCCGTACACTATTCTGAAACGAAGCGCGATCGTACACCACGATCAGGCACACAGTCTACGTGGTGTGCGGATTTTTTTTCGTTAGAGTTAGTCAGCTTATGTAAAGTCTATCAACTAAAAGAACCGACATTTAAACGATATTCATGATTTCAGGAGCTTAGTCGCGATTTTCGTAAGTACTCATCACGTTACCGTGATATTTTATTCATAAGTTTACTATCGGATTTTGCTGGCAGAGTAGCACGATTTATGTTCATGATTTCAGGGTCTTAGTCAATTTATTTTTTATCTTAGGTATACACCATACAGACACCTTTTGAAACTATATATTTATTATTAATAACTTATATCTATACTTGGAAATGTTAAAATCAAACACAGAAGAAGCTTCGTTAAATCTGCGGCAACATCTTTCCAGTGGATTATTTTGTCCATATGAAATACGGTGTCTAAGGATCCACAACAGAGTGAGGTTACGAAGAACACGAGGAGGCGCATACAAATTAATGCCCGAGAGAAGATCGGGACTGTCGATATTACTTTACAGCAAGTCGAAAACAAAAACTCTTTGCAGGAAGATACGGCGAGTCGCCAGAGTCTGCAGACCGAGTAGCATACATCTATCGGCATATGGAGGCAATACAACTGGATCATTCCATAGAAGTTTCCTGAGGGCGAGTCGCACAAAACATCTTTGTCGGTCACTTTAAACGGCATGGTATGGTGCCCACACTTGCGCAGCATACTCCAGAACACTTCCGATCAGGGCACAATAAAGTGATTTTAGTACGTAGACATCATTGAAAACCTTACCAGTTGTCGCGGTGATATGGTCGGAAAAGCTCAACTTCCTATCGAAGAGCACTCCCAAGTCACGGATCGAGTCGACGCTTTCAATTGTTCTTCCTTTTAGGCTGTATTCATAACGCCCTGGAGTAAGCAAGCGTCCGAAATCGATTACTTTGCATTTATTAACGTTGACTTCCATTCCGTTTAGCGAGCATCATTCTTGAATAGTACAAATAACTTCTTGAAGCACTACGGCGTCAAGTGCCAAAGCGATAGTTTGGAAGATTTTGAGATTGCCCGCGTATAGTAATTTCCAGATTATCCGACTACAGATATAATTAATAAACAAAATAAAAATAAGCGTTCCCCGATGACTGCCTTGCGGGACACCTGTGGGTGTTCTGAATGTGCTTGAGTGCGTGTGAGCCTAACTCACGAATGTCGAGCGATCGGAAAGATACGACTGCAGCCAGTTAGTCAGCCAGGTGAGAAATTCCAAATGCTTTAATTTCAGGATTGCGATGTTGTGCGAGGGAACGATTGAAAATGATGCACACTGGAAGAGACAGCACATGGGCGCAGCTTTTTATAAATTGGGGTGAGAGATCAGCTCGACGTACAGTGGGACGGGGGAGATTTATATTGTACGTACGATGTAAATATTTCCAAATACTCTTCCGAAGGGACGGTGAAGTTCCTTCTAAACACTTCGCGAAAGAAATCAGCAAAAAATTTACGGCATCAGCTGGAGATTGCGCGCTAGCGTTTCCAACGAAAACGTTAGTGGGAGTACTACCGGATCGTTTTCTGTTACTAACGAATTTCCAAAATGTTGCAGGGTGATCACGAAGGCTATTTTGCACATGATTCAAATACTCACGAAATACGGAATTCCGGGTAGTTTCGCATTGCAGTTCTGTCCATCGTAACTTTGCTTTCGTCTGATTTATGGCGGAAATAATAACGCTTGCGTTCTTTTCGCAGGGCATTACGCAAACGGCGAATCTCAGCGTTCCACCATGGAAATTTGAAATCCGCCCGCCTATTGATTCGTTTCAGTGGAACCTATTGGCGGAGCATATCATATACTTTGCCATAAAACAGCGCGACTGCTTCGTCAAACTCATTACAATACATTAAGTCGGTCCAGTCGACAGTGGCAATCAGTGTGGAGATTTCGTCAAAGTTGCAACGGTTAAAATCAAAATCCAGGTCGTTAATCGAGTGAAATGAATAATCTCCAGTGTTGGTCCGCCGCAGGACAAATGGTTTGTGGTGAGGATCGACTTTGAGAATAGCAGTCGGAGGTTCAAGCAGCTCTGCGATATCCGTGTTGTTCACGAATGCAAGATCGCGGATCCTACCGTTCACATTCCTCAGTGAGCAGATCTGGTACAGACCGCCTGCCATAGAATCCGTTACAGCTATTTCTTGTTCCGAAGAGGCATTAATAGGTAGGTAACATTTTAGATCGTTATCGAGCGACCACTGAAGGTGTGCAAGATTGTAGTCTCCAAAGACGAGAACAATGTCGATGCTGCCAGCATTGTCTAGAATTGTTTGAACGGCATTAGCGTGCGCGTGATACAGATCCGGATCACTATTTGGCCTTAGATAAACACAGCTAATATGTACAGATTGATTCGGGAGGGCGATACGCACGGCGATTTGCTCCAAGCGTTCCATTCCAGACAAGCTTAGCTGCGAACCTGCGAAGTTGTTCTTTACCGCTATTAGGACGTCATCGCCTCGGCGCAGATGACTGGTTGTTGAGTTGCGGTCGCAGCAGTATATTACGTAGTTCGACGAGAGTTCAGCGTTTAATATGTCTTCGCGCAGCCAGGTTTCCGTTACGGGCAATGACGTCGTAATCACTAGAAGAAAGCGCTAGATGGGGTTCTTGCGTTTTCGTTCTCATTTTTCTAACGTTCTGGTATTAAACGGAAAGAATCTGCTCGGAATGTGCGGCAACTTTGGGAACTGGCAATACAGGATGTAAAACAGGCGATGGAAAATGTAGTCAAGATATTCGTAATTTATATTCACGTTTTCGTGATGTCTTATTCGCGATATTTGTGTTGGATTTTTTTTTGCAGGGCAGGGTGACCAATGTTCATGATTTAGTCGTAGTCTTAGGATCTTAGTCACGACCATAATTTCTTTCACCGTTATCGTGATATTTTAGTCTCAAGTAGAGTGATTTGTGTTCATGATTCCATGATCATAATCACGATTTTTGATATTTTTGTCACAAGTAGAGTAATTTATGCTCATTATTTCAGGATATTAGTAACGATTTTCGTAATTTATATGAACGTTATCGTAATGTTCTATTTTTGAGCTCATTTTCGAATTTGACACGTGTAGTAATGTGACTTATGTTCAGGTTTAATTACTATCGGATTTTTTACTAGGAGTAACGTGACAATATGGATTGGATCATACAAGCGTGACTCATTCGCGGTAACTTGTGAACTACCTAACAAACACGATTTGTGCTCAGCGCAGTTTTCGTTTGCTGTCCGGACATCACATTGAATCTTATCAAATGAATAACGATGTTCGAGGTCCTAATAGTTTTCTTATGCAGCCTGCGTTAAACCAAACCGAACATTTTAGGATAATTTACCGTTAATACAGCAAGTTGAGAAACACTTACATATTTGCTTCTGTTTGCTATTTGTATTCTCAAAAATGAATAGATGTTTCTTGCGATAGCGTTCTTAGAGCATGTATATCAAAAAGCAGTTAACAGCTGTACTTTGATTGGTGGTCTACTTGTTGGTGCCGCCCACTTTACGATGAACCACATCTGAGACAGGTAAAACCTATTGTCTATTGGGAAAATTTCCCAGTTGCGTTTGGTCCGTCGTAGAAGCATTTTGCCGCCGGCGACTAGATGTGTTAAGAAACGGCACTGTTATTGGCAAGGAAACGAGCTGTAAAAATATCTACGACAAACGGTCCTTATTAGAACCACAAAACCATTCTCGTAAGAATTTGAATTTAAATTTTCATTTCGCATTTTGGAAAATGTCTTCCCTCTCATCAGGTTCGTTATTTTCTATAACAATTTCCAAAAAGATACGATAAAACAAATATATTGTCCAATTGAACGGAAGCAAGAAAATGCATTTAATAATTTGGACCAAAAAGGTGACCATTGCGGAAAAAATACTTCTATCGTTTTTAAATGTTTGGCAGCTGAAGTTGCCGAGTTAGAGATTTCACACGTTTAACTTCACCACACTAGGTAAGTAATACTTATAATATTCAATTCCTTCAACACGACGTCGAATGTGAAAACGATTATAATACAAGATTCATATCAAAGTATGGAGAAGTGGCATCCATCTCCAACGACGCTTGGAGAAACTCTTTCCCTGGCATTCTCAACGGTGTTCAGGTGGTGCGTAAGCGGCATATATCGTCTTACGAGACATTCGAGGGCGGATCATCTCAAGGTGTTAACTACATACAAATATCCCTATGCACATACCATGGACAGACGTCTACGTGCCAGTTCTGTAGCATAACACTCTAAAATTTACCATCGCTCATGCTGAAAACAATTTTATGAATATGATAGTGTGCAGGAACGCCACACTTTGTGTGGGGGCGTTAGTGTGCATTCTTAGAAGCTCGCGCGTAGTAGTCGGGTTAATAACTGTAAAAATGGGTCTCCGGTTTGAGTTTGTATTGTCAAAATAGAAAAGGGTAACAATCAGAAAATCGTTTTCCGGTTTCCACGCGATTCTCAAATGTAATATACAAATAGTTTATCAAATGTTCAATAATACAAAAGGTTTGTTTTCAGTTGCGCACTTTATGTGCAACTTTGTTGCTCGGACGAACTGATGGAATGATCAATCTCGAAGAAATCCAATAGGTAAAATATAGTCTATTGTTTGCCGATCACTAAAAAATCCTTCACATCCTCGAAAAGGGTAAGCTAGAATCATTAGATTAAATTAACGATGATCAAATCATGCTATTTTAGATAGCGAGACGAAATGTTTCCAAGTATACTTCCTTTACTTTACTAACTATAAATATACAGTGAATTTCGCTGGGAAATTTTGGATTTAGGGCAAAGCATAGTGCTGGTTTCAAAGTTGAACCATTGGAAGGTCCCATGCATGGGGAGAAAACTGCTGCGAAAGATGCTGCTGGAAATCTGGATGGGATAGAGGGCCTAGATGTGTTTGCAGAACGCGCAGCAGATAAACCATGCGAAATATTTTCAATTACCTGGATCAAGACTCGGAGGTTCATTGCTCAATGTGTTATGTCTGTTTGTCTGTGCTCTAGGGTTGCCACCTCCGTTGAGACTTTGGCCCGGAGATTTTTACTGTCCTCGGGGTAGGCCCCAAGAGAAACTTGAGTAAGCGCGGATACTAGACATCAATTTTGATTAAATTGAATAGGGGGAACTGGGCTAATTCGGACCTAGTAAGAGTTTTTGAGCTATAGAATGGAGCCTTGTCAACCGATTTACAAAAATATTATTATTCCAAAAAGCCTACCCGATTGCGCATATTTTTTCTCAGATGGCTTTTAGCTATCTCTTATCAGAGTGAGTCTATGCACTTATTAACAAATATTATAAAAGATACGAATTACCCGAGTCCTGGTCCAATTCGGACCCTCATGGTCCATTTCGGACCACGTGTTTATTTCGCAATAGAAGTAATAAAAAGCCATTCCAGTATGTTTCAATATAATTTAATTGGCTGTTAAGAAATTTAGACTAAATCAATTAATCGGAAGTTCTTTTGAAGTCGATCTGGCCTTTTTGGTTTACGCGTCACCTTTGCCTCTTTTTCGGCCCTGGCACTAACGACGTCATCATTGGTCAAAATAGCTGTTTCCTACCTTTCCGCGGCGGCGCTCTTGGAATCGGCCGAATGTCTGACAACGTGCCATCTAATTGCGAAGATTCAACTTTCGGCAAACGATGTGGTTCTGGTCTGTCTGTGACTGAAGATGTCAGGTAGTCGGCATCTTAAAACACATCAGAATCCAGTGGCCAAATTACTTCGTGAATTCACTTTTAATATTTCACTCTGTAGCTTAAAGCTCCAGACTTCTTGTGATAATATGAGGAAGTTCGAAGATTGTCATCGAGCGACCAGAATATATTAACATCCAATTGGAACAATGAGCGTTAACAACAATTTTCAAGGGCTGAATACAGAGACGTTTAATAGCTGTAATCAAATTTCAGAGCTAAATGTTACCTATGAAAATGATATATACGCATTTCATAGAATTAGCATAGCTGAGACACAGCTGAGGGTCCGAATTAGCCAGTGGTCCGATTTGACCCACTTCCACCTACTCAATAAAATTCTGAAACACTTTCTAATGAGTTGAATATAAATAAATTTGCACTCTTGCTTTCCACACTGGGTGGAAAATTACTCACATTCAAGTGTAATGTTTCAGCAAAACAACAAAATGCTGACCACTGTTCTGAAGAATTCACGTTTAGTTGTAAATTTAGTTTGTTTTTGAGCTCGTGAACCGACAAAACTCGGGATATTTAGATGTAATGGTTGCTGTCCTATCTTATCGCGAAAAACCCAAATGCACCAGCCGCTCTCGCTGTGGAGGAAAAGTCGAACGAACATAATCTTCCTCTACAGCCTCTTCGTCTGGGAAGCACTTTGTAGTGTTTGCCGGAATGCTATGGAGGTTTCAACAAAGTAGCAAAACTCACCTTTCCAGCTAACAGTTGAGGAACAATACAGGAGCAGCCAATGATAAGACCGGGAGAACTGGATTGTTGAGTAAGCCTGCCAGTTCTGGGCAACTAATGTCGTTTTCGCTGGAGAACTTAAAACCGTACCCAGGTTAGTTGCTTTAAACAAAGTTATCGATAAAATTGAGTTGGGTTTTTCGCAAAACAGTGGTGGTTTAAGCAAAATATAAATATTTAAGGTTAGAGCCTAACTCGATTTTAGATTCAGTGGCGCATAACTTAGATACGAAACTGGCTTCATATAAATGGTTTGACAGCAGTTAGGTCCGAAACTGAGTCAGTTTCAGATTCAAGCGAATTCGACATTGCAACTTCAAAATTTCGGAATACTTTTGCCAAAGTTGTATTAAAGTTAATTTGGTTTTCATTTGCCTTGTTTTGCATACATTATCCGAAATGAAGGATCAGTCGGGAATATTAAATCTGAACCCATGTAGTGGTGAAAGCTCTACTTACACCTTTCAAATATATTACAAAGAAGAAAAAAATAACTGCAGTCCTAAAAATTTCACCAGGCCCGAAAAAAATAAAGTAAAACCCAGAGGACCTGAGATTGTCCCCGGAAACCGGAGTCTCCGGGTCAAACCTGGAGAGGTGGTAACCCTAGGACCCTCAAATGAACCAATCAAAAACGTTGTTCTGAAAAATATATAGCGCAAAAATTGGATTTTCATTTTGGAAATAACTCTTGTCAATGTAGACTGGAACTCGAGGACGATTTCGCTAGGATGTCATAACGATGTTCATTCAGTGCACAATGCGATCATCGGAGGGTGGAAATTAGTTATGGTTTTGTAATGAATATTGTTTCTCAACTCAATCACTATTATATTAAGAGCAAAAGTCGATGTGAAACCACTGTTTCCATAAATTTGTACTTCAGGTCAGAATCAGTCTGAAATTTAAATTCAAATTTGAAAAATGTACATTCATGACGTTTTCTTGCGAAATTGTTTTTTGCTGTCAAATTAGATACCTCGAATTCGAAATGATTTCAATACTTGGCATTACTATGACTACTATTTTTTATCATTGACATCTGGATGTTTTCAACTCGATGATGATTAAATTGAAAACATCATCATCGCAAACTTTTTCTATACAGAGCAATAACGTTTCGTACTTTGCAACCGGACTTTAGCCGATGCTCAATCCACAACTGCAGCTGCAATAGTATTCCGCTAGAAAGCGCCACTAATGCCATCAATTCTCGGTGAGTCTAAGAAGCGTTAGCGTTTGCCGGTTCGGATTTGCATTTTTGTCAATGAAAACGTGCTGAGTAAATATACGTATGCTGTTGAGATTATGCGGAACATAGTTTACAAATAACAACTATGAATAAAGAATCAATTTGAATATGTTTATCATGTAATCGATGATTGATGGGATGATGACTTTATATCTGGGGCACCAAACGACTAAATACTCCACGTGCTCTTTCGATATACACTTACTTATCTACATGGTGACACCAGTGAATGGAAATAAATGTCAATGAGGTATTGTTATTATTGTTGCTTTCTTTGATGAATCCTAATCTTGGGCTCTGCAATTCGACGTCAATCCGTGTGAGGTCGGATTATCTTTGATCTAGTGTATTAACAATAATTGTAAGAATTGGTGTTCCCTTTGGTTCGGTAATAATTCATCCTAATATTACAGAAACAAATAAATTAAAACAGTGATTAACGTTTACAAATGTGTAACTTTTTAAATGTTCAATGGCACTTGTAATTCTTGCACTATTTGCCTTCATTGAAACGCTAGACGTAGGTGTTTTTTGCGAAATTGAAAGTAATAATCGCGTGTTAACGTTTTTGGCGTCGTGGGTCACATTTGTACTGACGTCAATATTATAGAAATATCAATTCAGCAGGGAATGCCAAATAGTCTGTTGTTGCATGTGACATGTTTTATGGCGTTTCAAGTTTCACAGTTTTTCTTCAGATTCGGGGTCAGCGGCCTACACATCACATGTCTTGTTGGGAGAAATGAGTTTGATATTTTTTTATAGATTTTTTTTTGGCGTCACTATCGACACTGACCCCCATTGATTATTTACCGGGGATTCGTGTTCGTGGCGAATGTTGCGAAACTTACGTGACAGTGTTTGAGAATAGTGACGTATTTAAAATTTCGTCTTGTGCCCGCGCCATGGACCTCGGTTGCTTCGCCCAAAAGGAAAATATAGAACAAGCAACTTTAGCATGGCTTGTCTAGTAGCAGTTGGAAATGCTACTGAATTTAATGTTTATTGGTCTTTTTCTTTGATATGTTGGGCTTGATCCAGCTGATGTTGGCTACGAAATTCTACCGTTCACTACACCGATTAAAAACCTTTTAAAATGTCACATGCTTGTATCCTTGCAAATATTCTTTAACAAGTTTTGACATACTCCCACATTTGCCAATTTATGCAGTATGCTTTTAGCTATGTAAATAACTAAATAAAAATGTTATGTATTGATAAACAATTTGCTCCAGTTACTCCTCTGTGCATGTTCCACATCATACGCCTGAAAGTTGTCAATATAATAGTGGAAAAATTTCCCAAGCGGGCCACCGAAAAGAAATGAAATTACAATTTCAATAGACACATTCCGCGGGCTTGTACACCAGAAGGAGGTTTTTGTTTTGCCTTATTTTGGTATCACAATATTTTTTTTCGATTCGGTAGTGTTTAAACCATTGAAAAGTTATGTAATCCAACTATTGACATTTCGACAAATAGTATAAAAATAAACAGCAAAGTAAGTTGAATTTCACGGAAAATGGCTACTAAATTATTGACTTCTAAGAAAAGTTCTATTTCATGAAACTATGATTGAAATTATTATCTGTTGAAAGTAATTTGTTCGTTATTGAGTGTAGAACAATAAAACTAGAAAGATTTTTTTTTCTTGATTTGACCACTAATACTTTTTGAACTAATAGAAGTTGTGGTTGTTTCTGCTTTGTAACGTCACGTAAAATGCCTGATTTTCAATTTTATTAAAAAACTGAAATTTTGTTCAAATTTATATTCCGGATTCTCTTTGTGTTAAAAATATTTTTCTAAAAAGCCTACAATTTCTTTTATTGGATGTGGGGAACTAAAGTTAGAACAGCATACACTTTGCGTTGTAACGTCACGTAGTTTAACTTTTATCAGACGCTTGAATGATTTATCAGATATAGTGTCAAATTTTACTTCGCATGGTTTATTGAAACGCTTTCAAGTTGTTTCGTGAACAGGAAATTATACTAGCGTGATATTCATAAATTCAGAATGTATATCTTTAAGTGCTTAAGGTGTTATATACCATCGACACATTCTTTCGTGACGTTACAACGATTTGACCAACCTTCATTCTCTGTTACAACTTTTTCAAATGAACTATCCGAACTTTGTTCTCGGGTTAGTATTTCGCCATTAATAATAAGTGCGTTCCCTGAATATTTCTTCCCTTCCAGCAATCAACAATTCCACACTTCGCCATCATCGACGAGACACCCGATATAAGGTTATCCGCAACATCCCGATCAGAATGAAATAACAAGATTATAACAAAACACAATTTTTGTAACATATTGTGTTATAAATTAGTTAGTAGTTAAAATAATAGAAAATAACAAGTAACAATACGAGATATAGTTTTGAAAGATTTCTGTTATGTGTTTCTGATCGGGCTCCGTTGTAGTCGTACGTGCCGTCATTTAGTAACTAACATATACATCGTCAAAGCAGCTACATTATCGAAATGCCTGAGGTATTCAATCCAATATAGACGGATATCTATTCAAATTTACGGGAGGTTGTAAAGACATAATTGGGTCTACAGATACACTAAATCGTCTCAATTGCTTAGAGTGGGATAAAAAGGCTTTGGCACATCTCAAATGAGCTCAAAAAAATAGATGAGGGAGTGTTTATTGGTGTTTGCAGACATTTAAAATCCCGTCGAATTGACGATTGGATGTAACATATTGTTTCGTAACATCACGGCGATGTGACGTGTTCCTTATCTTTGAATCTTTGCAAGTATAATATATACAATATTTCAGTATACTTAGGGACGATTCATAAATTACGTAACGCTTTTAGGGGAGTGGGGGAGGGGGTACGACAAGTATTGACATAGGGGGAGAGATCGTTGTATTCAGCGAAGAAAAAAAAATTCAATTAATTTGTTACGTAATAGAGGAGGGGGATGGAGACATTTGTGACAATTTGTTACATGGGGGGAGTCAATTTTGGGCAATTTTTGCGTTACGTAATTTATGAATGGTCCCTTAGCACTGTCGATTGTCTGGCGCTTAAATTGTGCTCGCTTTATCATATAAATCCACTTGATTAATCCCAACAATACAAATATCATACTATAAACTAGGATCGGGAAACTGATTCCTTACCAAATTAAATAAAGCAATACTGCCAGTTTACTTTTGTTTGTGACATATGTGTTAAAAGCTGCTATTCTGGCTCCGTTAAACTACCAGATTGAGCCCTGTCAAATAATTTAATGTGTCAAATGGCTCAAATCTATCAACAACATATATGAAAACACATTTCTTGGCTTGATCAATTATTTTTGCTAAAATTAAAAAAATAAACTGTAGCGTGATTTTTCGACTACCTCATATTGTAATTCGAATAAATTATCATTAAACGGTTAAATGTGATAAAAATTTAAAATTTTACTCAAAACAATAGTACCAGCGTAACTTACAGAGTTGAAGATTTTCGTGACGTTACAACGCAATGAGATATCGCTTTTCTGAAAAAGGAGCGTTGTAACGTCACGAAAGTTAAAAGATGCTTAATAAGAAACAAAACAATAAAAAATATATTTAATGACACCTAGTTATTGGTATGCTATTTAGAAATACATCATAGAAGATTTGTTCTTGATAAAAAATCTTATAGAGCAGATATTTTGACTTTTATAGAAATACGTTGAAAGTTCTAATTTGTGACGCGTTGTAACGTCACGTTACATTATCGGTCATAAAACAATCCTCTTCCAGTATATTCAGTTTATGTTTATTGAATCCTTAGTGAAATTTTGTCTACTTTCCGAATCTGTAATAAGTTTTGATGTAGGCGTTCATTTGATAAAGTTATAACGTATTAATGGAATGAAGAATCGTCAAATCGTTGTAACGTCACGAAAGAATGTGTCAATAGAAGATTTATTACCTTTTAAAGTGTTTAGCTCGTTTGGTTTCAAAATTCTTCCAATTCGCCGAGCTGAACCAGTTGGTATCGTATATAACACTCTGCTCTCTGGATCTGGAAAAGTTCTTCAAAGTTTGAATGGTTTGTTACATTTCTTTTATTAGAAATGTAAAACCGATTTAACGAATAAAGCATATCCTTGCTCAAGTGTGTACTGTGTAGCTGTGGTGTCTCTTTTAAAGAATTTTTAATCTAACTGATCTCAGATATCTGCTTACATACGAGCAGAAGCCATTAATCTGCAAGTGTATAATTAACAGTCACATGCGTTGGTGTATAGCACATTCCGTAATTGCCCCACCTTGATAAGGATTCCTACGTTCTTAATTTGAAAGCACGTGACGATTACTGCCGTTGTTTGTATATTTCTAGCCGGCTGCTTGCAATTTAGTTTGGTACTTTGCGCCACTGCTGTACTGCTATCGTCCGTGTGCGACTAATGTCGCTGTTTGTTTAGTTTAACATGGAGGTAATTCGTAATAAAAATTCTACACGTATCGCCTATTAATGAGGTAATACTCAGGATGGGCTTTGTAGTCTGGACCAATCAAATAGCTAGTCGAATATTCTAGTCACCAGGAATAGTGAGAAGAAACGTTTTTTTCCGCAATGCAGACTGATGGCATTTTAATTATTAGTTGAAGAGCTTTGTCATCTCAATTTTTCATCCGTTGTTAACAAATGAGCATGACTGTTCTTCACATTGATGATTGCGAACATGAAATCATTCAATTCGAAGAAATTTCCGGACCCTATGAAGCGATGACGGCCAGTAATAGTAATCAAGATATTTGATATTCAGTTGCGCCAGTTTTAGAAACTTTTTATGTTCAAGTAAAAAGCACACAATGAACAAAATTTAATTCAAACCGTACAAACGAAGGTGCATAATAACCCTTGGCTCCTTGTCTAAATTCACTTCTCTACTCCATGTTGTTTTGATAATGATTGAAACAAGATCAACCCATAAAGCTTTTGAATCACATTTTGATGAATTTAAGGATGTTTGAGACCATATTATGCTGGTTTAATGGTTGTAAAATTTGGTACAAACCTTATTCATGATCGTTTTAAGGGGTAGTATGGTGTTTGAACCCATGAGAATTTGCACAGGAAATCGAGTACATTGGGGAAAATTGGACAACTTAGTGTCCAACAGCATTCTTTTGCTTTGCAGTTTATAAATGAAGATATGGAATGGAGATTGTTTTGAAGTCATGCTGCTTCTTTAGTTAATAACTTTTCTCAGCGAATTTTCACAAACTGACAATGTTCCACGAATGTGTTCAGTAGAAGAATATCTTTAGAAATATATAGTGTTCTCATGAATTGATTGATGAGGTGATTTTTTATGAATTTATTTTCAATTTTAACCGATTATCCATACTAATTTTCATATAAACTTTGAAATTTTTGGAGGGTCCGTAGACACAACCGATCGGTACAAAAATTTGCACAATTACTAAGCGCCATAAAAGGAATCAGTAAAGCCTGGTGGAGCTAAAAGTCAAAAAATGAACCAGTCTATTGTATATCCAATTAGTTGAGAACTTTGCTGCCAGGGGTGCTTTAAAAGAGAGTAAACAAAAAGAACCCTTTCATCATGAACGTGACTTTCGTTGAACGGGTTTAACATGAAATATATCGAAACACTGCATATTTTGAAAGGTGGTGTCTTAGAAAGATTTGTCCAGAAATTTAAGAGCTTCTGGATGGTGGAAATAATAACTCGGAATTGTCCCACCATGCGGCACTAGTGCGAATGCAAATGTTCCACTAATGTCAAAATCATTCTTTATCTCAACAACGAGAATAATTAGAGGGGTGCTGTCTTCAATAAAGTTGCTCGAGAAATCAAAGACTATCAGATGGTGACAGGCTAGTTTGGAATACTCTCACTATGTGACACTAGTGAGCGTACCACCTTGCAGCACACTATATAATATGATACATTTTAAAAGTCTGATAACTTAGAAAGATGGTGTATTCGACAGCGCCCGCAACGTTCCAATAAAGTTGTTGTAGCGGTAGAAAAGGTGTTTCCGATTTGGCGCATTTTGCCTGTCCACAAATGCAGAAAAAAGGTCTGAAAAACACCTATTTTCAACAAGTTGTTGCAGAGCGAACTCCCAGGACGCGTTGTCTAAAAAAATGGTGATTTGGAATGGCCTCCTCGTTCTCCGGATTTAACGGCACTAGACTTTTTTCTGTGTGGTTACTTGAAACGTAAAGTTTATTCTAGCAAACCTAAGAACCTTGACGGACTTAAAACTATTATACGAGATGAAATTGCTGCGATTAAGCCCGAAATGCTATCCAATGTCATGCAAAATGCCCACAAAAGATCAGCTTTTTGTGTAGCAAATGGGGGTGGTCATTTAAGCGACGTTGTAATTTAAACCTGGTTTATAATAAATGGTATAAAATATCCTAAAAAACTTGTTTACTTGTGAAAATCGGCTGAAACATGGCGGAGTTGTTCAATGTTGGAAAAGGACATATCCAGCTGGCGCACCGTGTACATATTTTTATTTCATTATCTCCAAATGACGGCAATTTAGAAGGGTGATGTCTTCATCAAAGTTGCTTGAGATGTCAAGGACTGCCCGATGGTAGCAGGTTAGTTTGGGATACTCTCACTATACGGCGCTAGTGAGCATACAAGAGACATGATAGATTGTAATATATCTAAAAAAATGATAATTTAGAAAGAGGGTTTAAACAAAATTGTTGAGGAGGTATAGGGCGCTTGTGAGCTAGTAAAAAATTTGATATTCAAAATGGAAATTTTTTCAACCATATGGCAATTATTTTAAAGGGCATTTTGTTGGCAGATGAAAACCAATTGTTTTGGACATTTTAAATGCATAGAGGGGTTCGCCATTGTGCCAAAAAAGACAATTTTTCAACATTTTGCGAATGAATTTTATATTGCAAGACAAGTTGTTGGCAGTTGTTCTCAATAGTTTTGGACATTTTCAATGGACATGGGAGGTCCGCCAATGCGTCAAAACGGACGAATTTTCAACTTCATGGGAGTTAGCTTTATATTAAAGGGAAAGTTGTTGGCAGATGTAAATCAATGGATTTGGACATTTCCAATTCACATCGGGGTTCGCCAATGTTACAAAACAGATTTTTGTTCAACTTTATGGGAGTGAGTTTTATATTGAAAGGCAAGTTGTTGGCAGATGTAAATCAATAATTTTGGACATTCTCAATGCACATTTTGACACATTGGCGTACCCCCATGTGCTTTGAAAATGTCCAAAACTATTAATTTTCAACGGCCAACAACTTTCCCTTCAATATGAAACTCGCGCCCATGATGTTGAAAAATGTTCCATTTTGATTCAGACTGACACCCATGTGCACTGAAAAGGTCCAAAACTATTGATTTGCCAATAACTTGTCTTGCAATATAAAATCCATTCCCAAAATGTTGAGAATTTTTCTTTATTGACACATTGGCGGACGGGGTGTCCGACACATTGGCGGACGGGGTGTGCATTGAAAATGTCCAAAACAATTGGTTTTCATCTGCCAACAAATTGCCCTTCAAAATAAAACTTTTTTGCCATATTGTTGCAGAATTAATGTAACACATCGAAGATATGTAGCTCAGTCTACCGTGTCAAAGATTCTGCTGGCTGAATATGATGATCCGGAGCTACTAGCGGAAATCAGCCTTTACGCGCCTATCCGTATCCTTCGCCATCGAGCGCTGCTGCATTCTGAAATACACAGCACTAACTACGCTATCAACAGTCCAATTTTAGCAATGAGCCGTCGCTTCAACGAGTTTGCTGAAATTTTCGACTTCGTCATGAATTCTTTACTGTTTCGTTATCGTGTATTGTCACTAGTTTAATTATGATTAGTTTAGTTTAGTTTATTTAGACAAATTGTCAGTTGGACTTTATAATACAAACAAAACATTTCTTGTTACTAACGTAACGTTAAAAGGGAGCACGTGAAATGTCTAAACTCAATTAATGGTGATGTAGCCTATCGTTATGTAATAACATGTCAAGGAGACTTGTGACTCGATCCTTTTAGAACCAAGAAATAAAAATCAGCCGCAGAGTGTCGGTAGCAAATGAACTAAACATCAAACACATCAGAAAACTACTATCAGTACGTTTCGAAGATATAAATTTCATACCACGACCTTTAGAGAATATCACACCTCCTAGTAATAATCATTAAGGCTACACGCTTATCGTAGTACAGAAGCCAGCCACTCCTGTTTTCTTTCTTCGTATTGTTCCGCTGGTTCTGACAACGATGGAGATTGCTTGTCTTGCTTAATGATCGCCAACAAGGATAATATTCTACGCTACGCCGATTCCAATTTAGTAAAAGGAAATGAAATGGCTTGGCCAACCAACCCTGTTTGTTACAGAACGTAAGTATTTGACATATTTCGAATGGGTTAAAGATTAATATTCTAGTAGATTTTTTTTCATTTTTTTTGCTTAGAGTTTCAGGAAGCCTATTTTTATTTTTAAAATGGTTAATTTTAGCAGAAAAAATAAAAAAAATATTTAGTTTTCTTTTAATCTACAACGTTTGTAAGTATTGAAATGAAATGGAATATTATTGAAAATCGTTTTTGGTTTTGAATCAAGACGTATATCACAACAAAAGACAGCAAAATACACAGACTTGTGGTGACAAAAACAGTAAAACTAGCAACCATGAATGTAACCTGGCATTACGGAACATCCCATAAGCTTTGCATGGGCTTCCTCCTATACTTCCCCTCACGAAACCATAATGCTCGTTTGGCTGCACTTTTTGATAGTCCGTTTGTCTGCAATTGGGTCATTAAGCCATATGCTGTTTTTTGATTTTTTAGAGATACGTAACCGAACATTCTTTTCACTTTTTGTACGCGAAATAAAAAATTAAAATTATTTTGTGAAATTGAATTATCACGACCACACCTTCTATTGACCTACCTTGATCTCTATCCTTTTGCTGGGATAACTGTCAAAAATGCTAACCCACGTGGCAAGGAAGACCGATAGTGTATAACGAGAACATGTTTACGTTTTTCAAAAAATCAGTTAAAATCATTTTAGAGGTGGAACATATATACTGTTATATTTAGAAAGATGGGCTCTATCAGTTTATGAAATTAAAGGAGAATTTTATTCTTCATTTAATGACACTTCGCTAGTGTATAAAGTGTCTGTAACAAAAATTAAGTTTGTACAGTGTGTGCAAACGCGCTTTAACCTGAAGTTTTTGTTTCAGATTAATACGTTTGTTTAAGCCTGAACACAATCATTTGAGCAGTACACACACAACAAAAATTGAACTGGTACCATTGTCGATTTTAACTAGTTCATCAATTAAAAATTCAATAAATACAAGCAATGATTTTCATTGACATTTTGTTTTAAGTCGCCGAAGATGGCAAAAAGTGTCGAATTTCGTCCGATTTAGCTGGCTTCATATATCATACAATTATTGCAATTTAAATTAAGCTTGAATTTTGTTGTATGCAGAAAGGTTATATTTATTCATCTTTTAAAATGCCAAACTAAATGCGAAATTTTGATTGCGTTGCTTGCTGACGAAATAGTACAGGAATAAAAACTATACCTATTATTAAATAAATTAAATTCACCAATTAATTACAATCAGTTAATATCTTGTGTCATTTGGTCTATTTTGCGAGTGCAGTTTAATAAAGAAATAACATTACGAGAAACATAGCTCAGTATGCTATTAAGGGTAAAGACCTGATTTTTACCGCACTATTCTTTTAATTACGCAGCCCATAATCAATGCAATGCGCATAAATTGGCATCAGTATTCTTGATTCGTTCTCAAGAACCAATATAATAACAAAAATGTCCTGAAATCGAAAGCTTCAATTATCGCACTACTATTTGAGCCAATGCGTTGAATAAAGATGGCAGACGCTGCTCCACCAACGAGCTTTAAATGGATAGGGCGATAATAGAAACAGGGCGAAAATAGGCTCCACGCCCTATGTATGAATTGCTGACCCCAGTGGATTCGAACAAATTAAATCCATACGTTCAACCATCGGGCGGGGAAATAGCACGTCAATCCAAATTAGCTACCATTCTGAAATATATTATTTTAAACGACGAACTAGTTCAAATTAACAATGAGTTCAGTATAGAATTCAAGTTGCTTGCGCACTGGCAGAAACGGTTGTGTAACGGCATTTTGCAACAGACTGAAACAAACCTTTCAATCTGAGGCTTATACGTTTATGCTGAGCCGCTAGTGTCCAGGTTGAGGTTGACAGCATCGAAACAACAGCTATCCCTTTGGTTGAAATTACGATGGATCAGTTTTCCGTGTGCAAATTCTATAATTCTTCATTTGCGTGACATAATTCACAGATGTTGAGCATTTGTACTTACTGTAGTTAGTTTCAACCTTGAACAGAAAGTCTCTATTTATAGCTTTTAGAAATGTGACATGGGATATAATTTATTTGACAGAGATTGCCGGCATCGTATCTTAATAGCGGTGCAATGTGTTGAAACTTATTCACTTTGCTAGCATATTGATGTACTTGAGAGAACATCTGGTGAAACGTAATAATTTGTAATGACCATCTTTCAATATTAACCATATTACCGAAATTGATATAAAGTTTACCCAATTTCTGTTTAATTTTAATCTTTAACCAACTTCCCATACAGAATATTGAATATTTATAGTATTCCAAACTAAAAGTATTGATCAGCAAAAAACGTGAAACGTGGGGATAGTTGTTTATGTTCGAGTGAGATTTTAGCAAATGAAAAATAATTTCCATAATTTTAGATCTCTTTCTCTCTCTCTCTGCTGGTTTCATTTAATTAATTCAGGTCACATCGTCGGAGTAGGTAAGAAGTAACTTTGACCGAAATGGCAGAATAACAATTATCCAATAATGCATAATTGGAAACAGTCAAAAACAATGCTAGTTAGAGTGAAGTTTGGTAAGACAACCGCATAAACCTAAGCTTATCACATACCATTTGGAGATTATAATCAACCGCATGGTCGGTAGATCTGGGTTTTAAGCACGTGGAACCAAAATGATTCCATGAAAAATATTTTCCATTTAAAAAATGATTCCATTTGAAAAATTCTCAGTACTTTTAAGGGTGAAGGGTGAATCTTTTTATTCTGGCTGGAGTTTTTGTTGGAAAGCAATCTTCTCTGTACGCGGAGAGTACATACAAAAAGATACACTTCAAGGAGAAACTGAAAATTTTCTGTAATTTCTGTCCTGGTGGCGGTTTATTTTGCTCATTGTACAACACTACAACGGAAAATTGCATTAGAGGTTAACAAATTTTCATACCAACCATGAACATTAATCTTGTGTTTAATAATTATGTTTAAATTCCCTTCAGTAACGCTCGAATAACACTTTTATTAGTGGAAATATTTGTTTGCATTTTGTGAACTTCAGTCACCGCTTCCGCCATCTAATTACCAATTCGATTTTCTGCACGTAAAGTATTATTCATACAACTAAAGGTTGACTCATGATGTTATTAGTTAACAAAATCAAAACATTCTGGATACTTCCTCGTGAACTATTTCAGGAAACTCGGAATTTTATTCATGAATCCATTCAATCTTCGTGAACTAACTTATGATTCCTAAAATATTAGTCACAATCCAACATTCGTGCTCGTGAAACACTTCATAGAATCATGGAATATTATTCATGTATTCGGTATAATAGTCACCACTGTCCATGCCTTCACGTGAAATAACTTACAAAATTATAAAATATTTTTAACTTTTAACCACATTCAATTAGCTAGAGATTATTGAGCAGGTAAAGTTATGAAAATTTAGAGCCATAGTGCTCAAGTGAGATTAAGAAGACATGTTGGTAGACTTGGGTGCTTCGTAGTTTTGCTGCCTAAGATCGACTCTTGCCAGCAGAAGACAAAAGATTAGCCCGTAAGATTTTTAGACTGTTTCAAATAACCCTGAAGAGCGGGGTTCAACATGCGGGGCACGATTTTTACGAGGGCCGGACAGTTCGTGTGCTTCGCTGACGACGTGGACATAATTGGTAGAAACAAGGAGACGGTAGCAGATCTGTATACCCGACTGAAGCGCGAAGCAGCACGAGTAGGACTTAAGATAAAATGTGTCTAAGACGAAGTACATGCTGGCTGGCGGGACCGATCGCGATAGGGAACGCTTGGGCAATAGTATTACGATCGACGGCGATGAGTTGGAGGTGGTTGACGAGTTCATCTATCTAGGCTCATTGGTGACTGCGGAAAATAACACCAGCCGGGAGATCAGAAGGCGTATTATCTCTGGAAGTCGTGCTTACTGCGGGCTCCACAACTTTGAGATCCATGAAGCTTCACCCCCGCACGAAATGCGCCATATACAACACACTGATTAGACCGGTGGTTCTCTACGGGCACGAAACGTAGAAAATGCTTGAGGAGGATCTGCAAGCACTCGGAGTCTTCGAAAGAAGGGTGCTGAGACCGATCTTCGGTGGTGTGCAGGAGGATGGCGTGTGGAGAAGAATGAACCACGAAATTGCGCGACTCTATGGTGAGCCAAGTATCCGGAAAGTAGCTCAACTTGTGTACGGTGGGCGGGGCATGTTGTGAGGATGCCGGACAACAACGCCACCAAGTTGGTTTTCACCAAGTTGGAGTATTGTTCGGCGGTCTGGAACCCGAATTACATGAACAGCAGCGATCGAATTGAAGGCGTTCAACGAAAATTTATACGGTATGCTCTTCGACGCCTGCCTTGGCGCGATCCTGTTCGTCTACCAAGCTACGAGAGTCGGTGTCAACTCATCCAGCTCGATACTCTCCAGCGTCGTAGAGAAACTGCAAGAGCCTTATTCATCTCTGATCTTCTGTCAGGACGCATCGATTCTCCAGATTTACTAGAGCGAGTTAACATCCAAGCAAGGTCCAGAACGTTACGCGGAAACGTTCTTCTGAGAGTGCCGTTTCGACGAACTATTCAAACAGCTAATGCCGCTGTCACGGGACTACAACGCCTCTTCAATCGTGTGTCGCACTTGTTCGACTTTCATTTGTCTCGAATATCGTTAAGAAATCGATTCCTGCAGTTTTTTAGATGTAATTAGTTTAAGTTTCCATCATTGGGGCCGAGTACGGCCTGTTGATGTGCGTGATAAATAAATAAATAAATAAATAAATTCGTGCTCGTGGTTCATGATTCCTAATATATTAGCCACAATCCAATATTCGTGCTCGTGAAATAGTTCACATAATCTTCAAATATTATTCATATCTTCGTGAACTGGTTAATAATACCTTGTATAATAGTCGCAACTTCCCATTCTTGCTCGTGAAATAGTTCACAAAACCACAAAATATTATTCATGTATTGGTGAACTGGCTCATGATTTCTAGTACAATAGTCACGTCTGACTATTCATGCTCGTCAAATGGAATATTCATGTATTTGTGAGCTAGTTTATGATTCCTAGTGCATGATTCATGAGCTATTTTGTTTGCTTGTGATATTCAGTGTGATGTGTGGATAGAAAACGAAAACTGCGTTAAACACCACAAATTGTGTTCGAAATATAGTTTACAGAACATGATTCCGCGAATCAATTACACTTTTATGATCCAGTTACTTCCAGTAAAAAAACGATAGTAACCAAAAATAACAGATAGTGATGAGACGAAGAGAAATTACGAATACTATGATAAAACTACTGAAATCATGAACATGAGCCATATTGCTCCATGTGTCAAATTGGATAGTAAGCTCTAGAATAAAATATCACAATGTGAAAAGAAATTACTAAAATCGTGAATAAAAACCTGAAATCAAGAATATAAATAAACACTCGTGATCAAAATATCACGGAAACGTGAAAAGAAATTATGAAAATTATAACAAAGTTCCTTAAATCATGAACATAAATCACATTATTGGTGATAAAAAAATCAAAAATCGCGACTAAGACCCTGAAATCATGAACATACGCATATATTCGGGGCGAACTAGTTTTATTGGAAACTCCACTGCAACACAAATTGTTTCATGAATACGAAGTATATTATTCATAATTTCAGGAACTTGGTCACAGTTTTCGTGATTCGTTAAGTTCACGAAATTGTGATTTTTTCGTGTATTTATGTACGGGTTTTTTGTGTACGCTCATTTTTCCACTCAGTATAAGAATTGGATTTAATGTTCGAAAATGCAACTTTCAACCTATATCTTATACTATTTATCTAAAAAACCCGCTATAATTATAATGATTCTATATAACATTGTCGATTCAGGATTTTTTCTGGAATATCTTCTGAAATGATTTACTCATCAGATCGATACGTCATTATACAAGCATTCTTTTCAACCGGATCTGTTTTCACCGGGAATCGATTGTTCCAATTGAAGCACGATATTACGTTCAGTGTTTTCCCATTTCAAGATGACTGTCTAATTCTTACTACCTAATTGGATATACACTCAGGTTTTTTTACGCGGGGGATACAGGCCGCGTAAATGAAAACTGCGTAAATTCCAAAATCCGCGTAAATGAAAACTACGAAATTTTCACAATCCGCGTAAATGAAAACCGCTTAAATTTTCGTGTAAACGAACACCGCGTAAATTTCAAAATCCGAGTTAATGAAAGCCGCGTAAATTTCAAAAACCGCCTAAATGAAAACTGTGTAAATTCAAAAATCCGCGTAAAAATACTGCACAAAAAAACTGAGTGACGCAACGTACCCATCCTTCAATCAAGCATTCAACAGTTATCTAGTCAATCGCGTGAGAGGTTATTGAATTGATCACGGCGCTTAGTTCGCAAAATCGATCTTTGCGGTTTCCTTCCTTCGATACAGGCGTGATTAGAAAAGTAAAAAATAAAATGCACCGTATGTACGTGAGTAGTTACTCATTAATTGTCAGCTTCCAAACCCGACTGGTATGTCTGCCTTTATTGATACGGTAGTGCTACCTTGCACGTGAACTTCGCCGCCAAATGGCACTGTTGGTAAGCAGCCGCAGTGCGATGGCACGGCAACACTCGTGAGTATTTTACATATTCAAGACGTTTGCTAATTAATAACTAATAAAAGCAAAATGAATTATTTGCAAGATTATAATGGATGTAAGTATAATTATCGCATGGTTGACTGGCGTATCCTCCTCCTCCCTTGTCTCGCCACAATTTCTCCTGGATGCAATTACTGAATTTGTTAGGGTATCTTTCGCCGCCACTTAAAATCTATAATCATACGAACAACTGGACAAATCCCTTCAGCCATATAGCAGAGTTGTGTTTTTTTTATTAATTTAATGAGGCTATCCTTAGTAGCCATAAATTTAATCTTCCAGTATTCCATGTTCTTCGAGATTTATCTCGCTTTTAGTTCCGGTATCTATGTCTACTGTTGCATGTTCGCTTAATTTATTGCTCAAATGATCGACTCGAGTTTGTTTTAAATTAAATATTTAAGCAGTGACCTCGGCAAACTATTGAAGGATGCTGAGTGATCTTCAAGCGAGTTTTCACTTACAATGGACCATAGGGTAGTAAGTTAGTCTTCAGCCTATTCATATTAGCAATATATGTAATGTAGCACTCTTTCTATTTGAAATCTTTGTTCAATATATTAGCTCAAGGGATACATTGTTTTTTATTGAGTTCCACAAAATGTATTTATTGTTTCATTAAAGAGATTCAGTGCACCCTTATTTAAAAATTATTTCATTGAAATTAAAACCAATAAATAATTGCATTTAATTAAATATTATTATTGTTTCAAATATGCTAATTTTTTCTGCGCGTGGGATGAAAATTGGAGCGCTCGATTCGAGTTTTCGTTGCGCTTAAAAACAGGCTATTTTTGTTATTATTCCGTTGATGTTTGTATGAATTTCATCGATTGCAGGCCGAATAATGCCGAAATAGCGCGGCACCTTCCCCAACAGGACCCAAGTAGACCCATTACTCAATATCATAAGGCCACTTTTGATTTTGATTGGTTTCTTAAAATCATGATAATCACCATAGTGCACTATAGAGTCATCTATATACTCAAGAACATATTTTCAGATAACACCTGCCACTTGATATGGTAGAAGAAAGTTATCACCAATGTAAAGATAACTAGACCTGCAGGAGTCAGAAATGAGAATTGGCTCAAATGACACGTTCCCCGAGTGTTGTCGGGGATTTGTGCCTTGTCGTGTCTCCTGAGCGGCCGGGAAGGAGAAGGAGGAGGGAGAAAATTTAATACGAAGGGTGGGAAACATAACAGCACAAAAACAAGCATCAGGTAAGTTAAACACACAAGTAGCTCAAAACACCTGCGAGTAAGCCTAAAGTTCTTTACCACATTGAATAAGGAACTTTAGTATGTCTCTAAGTTTCAGTCGTCCAAATACAGACGGCCGGGCACTCGAAATCGCAATTCCGAGATGATCACATGAAAATGACTCAGCGCGCTGGATAGTTGTTATGTGATAATTGAGTTTGCAGTGGTCGGGCAAAGCCCTGACGGAACTAGAAAAAAAAATTCGGGATGGTTCCGAAATTTTGACTTAGGAATGAACATTGTTCAATACGTTATGCGTAAACACCTTATTTAAATAAAATCAGTTTTTGTGGTCGAATTTGGTTTGAAATGATTTTAAGTTTGAAACTAATATAAAATTGAAAGTAATTCAAAATCTCTCAACAAGTCGAAAATTTTCGAAGGGGGTCCGGACCCCCAGGACCAGTTTCAAGACCAATGAATTCAACCGCGGCACCTGGCATCGTCAATTCATCAGCCCATTCATTTGCAGTAATACCGGAATGTCTGTTAAAGCCGATTGTACCCCGCACATAATCGCGAAGATTTTTGCTTGGAATACAGTACAATATCTATCTAGCGAGTGAGATTGTTCCAATCTCATTTCGCGACTGTAGACACCAGAACCAGCACATCCCTCCATCAGAGAACCGTCAGTCTACGAGACCACTTGCGTTTGTTGTTGTCTTTCCATTGAGCCAGACAACCACTCCTCTCGAGAGGGAATCTTCACATGGAATGCCCTGTAAGTAAAACTACATGTGAGTGTAATATCGCTGGGAGCAAGAATATCTTCACCCCATGTATCCATTTTTGACCAAAATCGCGTATGACTGGTAGCAAGATCAACATGGTTACTGTTCCAAAGCCCAGTAACCTGCAGTCTGTATGCACATGATAGTGCTTCTTGTTTGAGGTATATGTATAATGGTTTGATATTTAGAAGTGCCTTAAGAGCGGCAGAATCGTGGTAAAAGCACCAGTCAACGCCATAAGCGCTATTATTTACAGATGGTTCAGCTTTGACTGGACCGTCACCACCTCTCTCCTCTGCCACCATACAAGGCATCCGTTGATCTGTATGACAGTATTGGACGTACAATTGTTGTGTAAATCCAATAGATGTGTTTAGGTTTGAGACCCCAGGTCTTTCCAAAAGTTCGTCTGCACTGTCCGAAGGCCATGCACGCTTTCTTGACCCTGAACTCAATGTGAGCAGAACAATTCAGTTTGGAAACCAATATAACTCCAACGTATTTGACTTGATCTGCACACAGTAGCTCAGTATCAAAGAACTGCAAAGGACGAACCCCGGTTGTTATTCGCTTCTTCGTGAAAAGAACCATTGAAGTTTTGTTTGAGTTAACTGATAATTTAACTTGTCTACACCACTGTTCGACATATTGTTATAAATATATACCGATAATTTGGTACTAATCATAATCTAGTGTTTATGTATCTATAACATGAAATTAATCAATGGCTCAAAATTTCAAACAGTTCGCTTTCAGAGTTGAATTGGAGTGAAATAACTGTCAAATTTTTAAATTTTAACTAAAAGTTAAAAATTTTCTCCAAATGGTTCTCAATATAAATAGAGAGAAGTAATACACATACTTAGTCGTCTTCCCAGTCGCACGAAAATACAATATATCACCGAGCTGATATATTTTATAATATATTGTTGTATATCGTAATTTATAACGAAAAGTGTAATCTAATAGCTTTGTTATTTCCATGTGGTCGGGTCGAGTCTACGATTAATAACACGAACATTTTAATTATCATAAATAGTTGTGTATGGAAACGCATGTGTAGAAGTGGTCATTCTATAGTTTATATATATTGTTTTACTTCCTCGTCATTGCCCGATTCACGCTAGCAAAACTATTCATCAGAGTCACGCAAGTTGCAAAGCACTACGCAACATACCTAGACCTTTTGAAAAGGTTCGTTTTTCCGTATGCCACTGGAGATACTGGACACCAGACAGTGACGATCAGTGTGTTTATTCGATAATGTCGTACACCTATAAATGCCCAGCATAGCGTTCATGCTCGTGTCGTGATAAATATGTTTTCGCTCTTCGCGAACTGGTAGCAAATGGTGCTCACGAACCGGTAATTGTTGCATGCAGATAAGCTATTTTATATGATTCGGTATTCACTGAACTCGCGGGTTACCAGCCAATCGTTCACCTATTGCGCTGGGTGCTCAAAATTTCAAGAGAGCTCTGTTGCTCTCCATTAATTGAGATTTTATTCGCAGCCTTATGTTACTAGGAGTTATTGACACGTGCATCAGACAATCGAATTGAAAAGTAGCATATAGCCAGGGGATCGGTAAATTAATAATATGCACAGTGGATCAAGGTAGATTTTTTTTGCCTTGCTGCGTATTTGGATTTTACTAATTCGTGACTCAAGCTATCAAATACACAAACACAATCACAAAAAATATTATTATGTCTTCGATATCTTTTTTGCTCTCTGATCAAGCAAGTTGTAAATTCGGTGTAATAAATCTGACTGTTAGAAATAAGTTTAGAAAATGAACTCTGAGTCAATATATTGAAAAAAAAAAATGCTTTTAATTCACCTAACAATGTGATGAGACATTTCTTATAAGTATTAATACTATAGGCGGATATTCTATCGATTGAGAACATTTTTTTAAAAATAGCCCGCCTCTTACCCCCACACCAAAAAGCTCACAAACGGAGCCCCCTGGTAGTGGACACATCAGTTCTCTGCGTACAAAAAAAGGTCAGCACAACAAAACAAAGTTACGAATCGCGGAAACGCTGAGAACAAAAAAAACTGAGAGACCGAAAAAACACTAAATTTGATAAGAAGTAACATTTACGACATGATACTTTGTGATGTTTTTGATAATACGTACTACATGCGTGACAGGACTCAGAGAAACGCTCAAATCAACATGGGGTAACATCAATGCGAGAAATCTCAAAGGCTAAACAAAATCAAAGGTAAAGCGAAAAAATAAACGAACAAACGAATTAGTAATAATGCTTTGTTAATAAAATATCTAAGTTCTTCAATCAATGCATTATGTAGGGAAAAAGTGAACCTTCCTAAAGAGGCTATGTAAAATATAATTAGGCTATAAAAAATCGAAAAAAGAGTTTATTGCATATATTTTATAGCGTTTATTGAAATTCAACGCAACTGAGAACTATGAACTGAAATTGTAGTTCTTAATATCATGCTACCTCTGAAGTGCATGAGTGCCTACTTCGAACTTAATCTCAATATCGACTTTTTCGAAAATTGACCTCACAATGAGCAACATTCGAACCAATCGATCTAAAACTTCCCAGTAGTGTCTTTGGTTCGAATTATTATTATTAATCCTAATGCCAAAGAACAAAATTAAAAAAAACTCAAAACCCGGCGGAAAAAATCATCATCATTACTGAAACAATCTTTCGCAAAACTTTCGATAATATACCGTCACCAACCGTAAAAGTTTTACTAAAATAGGTGCTGAATAGCTAGCATTTGCAATTCTAGGTTACTTACGGCAGAACGATATCTCGTTGACTGCATTGACCACCATAGACAGTTCCGGAAGTGCCCCGGAAAAGTGACCATCTTTCAAAATTAACAAACTTGCATCGGTTTCCCGGATATGGTTTGGCAACATTGAACTTGTAAGTAGCGGTTTGGCCACTACTCGGGTTCTTGTTTGCCTGGCGGACCCTTCTTTTCAGGGCGCCTAGGTACCTCTACCGGAATTTCGAATTTTCGTACACCCAAAACGGCGCGCTCAGATTTTCTGTTTTTTGGCTCACAATCTCATTTCCAAAAGCAATCCTTTTTGAACATTGAGCTGTTCGCGCACAATTCGAGATGAGCGCAACGCTCACGAAAAGAATGATAACACACACTCACACACAAGGAAACTTTGTTAGTATTTGCTTTCTTATCTTTCGTCTACAGCTACATTCCCCCCACCCATCCGCCACAAGCAATCTCATCATCATTGCTGCTGCATTGCATTTTGTTTTGTTTCATTCTTTTCTCCGCTGCTATAAATAGTTAATGACCTGAAACTTCTAGTAAAAAATCCTGACAAACTTCTATTCGGTAAAAACACCTCTTTACTACCCGTACCATGACGACACAATGGTGCAGTAGTAAAATGGCATAAATAAGCTTCACACTAATGATGAGTGAGATAATATCGTTATGCCTCCCCGCTGCCGCGTCGATATTTCAGCATCGTCATCGACGCATTTTGCTTTGCACCATTTCCCCGCTGTTATTAATGTTTCGTTTGTATGTATGTGTTGGAAACTAAGCCATGCTAGAAAAAAAGAATAACGGGCAATATCAGGACTGGAACCGCCAAACATCTACTCGCTAAAACGCCTAGTCATTCGAATGAGCTGTATAAACTTCTCATCATTGCAGCAGCGATCACAAATGGGAAAGCATGGAGACGATGGTATATGTTATTCAAGTTATCTCTGCACTGCATGAGCCAACAGCCTGTAGCTATGGGGTACGATATTGTATTGCACAAGTATGAGGTTGGTTGAACACTAACGCATCGTTCGGGAGCTTTTCGCTCACAGTTCGAGAGCGAAAAAAACAGATACATTTCCGCTCTCAAAGATTCGTTTTGGGTGCGGGCCGGCACTTTCCGACGGATATCTCTCCTTCACACACGCGCACTTCATTAAATTGTTGTGGCGGTCGACTATCCTGAAACTGGCTAGCTAAACCCTATGCTAATTATACATCAATGTTCAACACAAATTACTACACCTATCTACACAAAAATAACCGGTCACAAACGTAAAAATGAAATAAAATTTATAACTAAAAGTGAACATTACAAAACAGCGGTGAGCATAATTTATGTAAACAAATATACTCTACGGAGTGTATAGCAAAAAATAGGTATATTTCCACCCGGTGCTAAAATGTCGGGTTACAAACTCACGCTGGTTAACCAATTAATAATTTTTGTTTGTTTCAAGTGTGCCAGCGTCGACATGTTTATTTTCAGGTTCCTAACAGTCGTACTCTTATATATGCTTACCAAGTGTAATAAGAATGTAATAGATATTTCCATAATGTTATATTGAACGAACCAGCCATTAAATCATAGTTTGAATAAATAAGAAAGGCACAATTGCACCTCTAAATGGATTAAAACAGGTTTTTTTACATATTCAAACATCCATATCTTGAACACTGAAGATCAGAATAAAAAAAATAATAGCATTCTGTCTGGGTGCTAGGCCATTCATTTGCAATTGGTTTGGATAAGATCGGTTCAGCCATTGCTGAGAAACATGAATGAGAGTTTGTCCGTTACATACAGACACAGACATTGTTCCAAATCGTCGAGCTGAGTCGATTGGTACATAAGGCCTCGGAAAAAAATCTTGAAGATTTGAGCGAATTCTATACATTACTTTTAAAAGAAATGTAAAAAGAGGTCTTTTATGTCACAGACCTCTTCGAAATTACTCTGGTAGTTAGGCCATCCACGGCTTCAAATCGATTTTGTATGCTTTCCATATATTATTTTCAGTTTCTAACAAAAGAAAGCTTAACGTTTCCATATATTTCGAAAAGATATTCTTCATTGCAGTCCAATTACACTGATTTATAAAACAAAAATAAAAATCTGAACTTTAACAATTGAACACCATTTCTGATGTAAAATCGTGTGCTGAATCCGAAAATAAAGTCCAAAAAAAATGCAGTCGAGTTACAGCAAAAAAAATTATTTTGCCTTTAAAATAAAAAGTACGTTCAGTAAAATCCAAATATCTTCGGTTGTAGAGCATCGGCATAAAATAATATTACGTTGAATTAAAGGTAAGTAAATACACTTTCGGTTGTTTGATTATTTTGATTTAGTGCGGACTACCGATTCTGACGTTATTTACGAGTTCATTGAACTTTTTCATAATTTTTCCTCATTTTTGTAATACAAATGACCATTTGATTAAGATTTTGGGCAAGATAAAGCAATCCTAAAAATTATAGTTTTATGGAAAATTGAAGCCTGCTAAGTTATTCAACTTTTTGTAGAATGGGAATTTTTGAGTGTCTCTGGGTCAACTTATTGAATTTCACAATATATGAAGCATTCTCAGTTGGAACTACGTTACACAAATAAAATGAAGAATTTTGGGAGAATTCAATCCGGGGTAATATTTGACCTTGTTCAACCGAAACAAATTTTAAAATATTTTTCGTGAAATAAAAATATCTCCATTCAAATACTAAGGTTATTTCCTTTTAAAAAGTTATAAACTGTAATTTTGTGAGTTATAGCATTTAATATATTTTTTCCTGTTATTTCCCCATATTATCAATGTCAAAAACTTCAAGGGAAGGGGGAGGAGGCTAAGATTCCTCAATTAAGTGGGATTCGGCATTTGAGCTTACTTTGCACAAATGAAAATTAAAACATGAATGACCTCAAACTATTTTAGAATTAGTTCCATTAAATGACTTATAGGAGGATTATTTCATCAAAATTGTTTTAATGAAAGATGTGCTGTATTATGTAAATCATTTATTAAACATTTATTTTACTGTTCTTCGCTTTAAAAGTGCATAGCTTTAGTTCGAGATCTGGAATAAAAAAATCTACATCATAAATAACCACTGACTTACTTTGAATGTTTACTTAATCGTCAAAGTCTCATGAATACTGAAAATATTTCTACTCATACTTGAAACAAATAGTCATTTTTCATTATTTTCCTTCTAGTTCCCGAAAAGCAATACACTGTTTCAGCACTCTCAAATACTATTTTTTTCGAAAAGTGAAATACAACTTTGCTAACTACACGCTTAGACAGAATCTTGTATTCTTGCGTCTCGAGAGATGCACATAAAGCGATTGTCAAGTTCCAAATGATTTTAAATTTTAGAATATGGAAAAATCCGCGTAGTAATTTAATCGAGTTTTACCTTAAAAGGCACACAATATTTTTATTTACAAGTCAGATTAAAAAAAATCGTCGCTATGATATTGCAATGCACTGTATTCATTTGTAATGTGCAATGAATCATAATAAATAAATAAACTATATCTCAAACTTAAATTATCGAACTCATTTCTATTTTAAAAATAAATTTGTTTTTATGATACATAATAATAGTATTTGTTAACTGGATATACCATTCTATTTCCGTACAATTCTATTGTCGGATATACCATTCTATTTCCGTATAATTCTATTATCGTCGAGTCGTAGCTTTTTTTAGGTCTGTTTATTGGAAAAACGTATCAAACCTGATAAAAAAGTTAGATATTCCAAGTATTGCTATTTGGTATATAAATACGTCAATGGACCAAATAGCACCCTCAAATTCTGGTGGAATTTCTATTTAAATTAATTTTTGAGAAAACATTTATGATAGCAAAAGTATAAGTATAATATAGTTTTTATCTTGAAACTTATTGATATATGCTGGCGGTAAGGTGGTAAGCGGAAATGCTTCTTTCCGCAGTCGGTTTGGGTTCAATCCCACCCGAGACCTTAGGAGCTTTCTGAAGTGAAAAATCTTTGGTCACATCTTCCTTCGGAAAAGCAACAATGCTGTTGATCGCGCACCATTTGTTGATTAGCAAATATCTACACATTTAGAAAAAATGAAACTTACATTTGACGTAACGTAGCGACATATTTTTCGGTTTGATAATAGAATTTTACATGTTCTGATGTGTGAAATAAAATATTGTGGCTCTTTTGATGAATAATTCAGGCTGAATGAATCAGGGAAAAGCGAACAACTCTCAATTGTACATGTAATTTATATGAATTGGGACTCCTTTTATGTGCAAGACGTAAAGTTACAGGATTTGTAATGTCTGTGTTGGGTCCACATCTGGGTCGACCCTCTGGCGTTGTCCCTCAGTCCAAGCTGAAGCTGGTGGAAAGTGAGTAAAGATAGAAAAATAATTCCTTAATTACAATTAAATGAGCAACAAAAATTGATGTATAAGAAATTTAGAGCATAGTTGCAGATGAAGAGTGACATTTAAAATAAATATAATGCGGACAATCAGTCCCAAATTCTGTACAAGTGTATAGCGTGAATAAAATTCGCAAATCGGATGGTTGCGAAGCAAAGCATTATGCCCACTTGAATGATACTCATCCCATAGTTCTGCGCGCCAAAGAAGCAGTAAAATCAGTGCAGTGCGTTCGGTGCGGGCCTGTGAAGCGAAGTGAGAGTATTCGCATCGCGGCCGTCCGGTATAGTGGAAGCATCGTGCTGCTTTTGGGGGCAGCGCCAGTGAGTGAGAATTTTTAAACTACTGCTTGGCTCCGTGCCTCTGGCTGCTAGCTTCAACAACACCGACGACGGTTGCTGGTTGGCAAAAGTGCGCCCCAACCAGATCGCCTGCTGTAGCGAGCACAGAGGAAAAGCGTGCGCGCGAATCAGCGACCAAAACAGAATTACCAAGCATCCATCCTGTTCCTCGCACACCGTTGAGCGGCTCTGCATCTGGTGAGACTTTGGCGCGCGCGAGAGTCTCTCGATAGCTGGCGAACTAACCCTTCGAGGTATATTTGGTTTCGTACGTTACAGATATTTGTCATTTAAACTTTGGTTGTTGCGGACTACAATACTCGTGGATTTTTCTCATCCAAATCGATCTGGATACAGTGTATGGTTTAGATAGTTTGTTTGATTTTCTTGGCGGTGGAAAGATTTTCGGTAATTCTAATTATTTGCATTTTCTGAATAATCGACCGGTACAAAGTGGGCAGTTTTATTGAGTTTAGGTTTAATCAAAGTTTACCTAATCAACAAACAGTGTAGACTGGACACTTTTTTTTTTCTTTAAAGCAAACAAAACGGTTGCTAGTTGAAACAAAAAAGGTGATTATAAAACAAGCGGCTTGTAAAATCTATTAGGAAGCTATCATAAATTAGTCAGATGAACGCACGTCGTGTGTGATAGCATCGCTGAAAACGTTGATCTTGCGATAAGCCAAGACGTGATTCGCGTACTTCAGTGATGTTGAAGATCCGCGAAAAGGAAAGTGTCCAAACAGTGCCACTGACATCTGACGAGTGATAACGTTCCAACAAGCATAGTGTGAGCGATATATTGTTCATATGGACAGTACTGGAGGGTTTCTTATCAAATAACAGTACCGGAACAAGTGACGTTCCCATGTCGGTCATAGCTCAAAAGTATCGAGTTTTTCGAGGGGAAGATACGTGCTAACATTGCCCCATTGGCAGCGACAGGGGGTCTTAAGTGTTGTGAACTTGGCGATTTTCTGGGTGATCAATTATAGTTGGATGACATTTGGTTGTTTTACTTTGTTTGATGTGCTCTGTGCTTTGATTTTGTAGCAGTACCGAAGGTACACGTAGGCCAACGGATGATATCGGAATAGTTGCTGTATTGTGCATGGTTGACGTAGCTGACATTCAAACTGTAGCGAAGCGCTTGTGAGTGGCTGGTGCTGGTATGGTTGTACTGTCGTGAAGATATGCGATTAGCGAGAGAATGACCACGTGATTGTTGCAAGTTCAGGTTTGAGCATTGAGTGTAACAAGGAACTGTTGATCGATCAAAGGGTGATGTTCGGTGTCATATATATGTTTTTATCGGTAAATAATCAATCAAACTTTGACTAACTTCCCGAATGGCTAACATTCCGCCAGTCAGGCCAAATTGGGAGTGATCATGTTTGGTTTGAAGAGCGAAACTGGCGAAATTGTTTCGGTGACTTCCTGGTGAAACTATGGTGTATCGCGAAATTGTAAAGTAGTTTTATAAGCTGCTGAAGCTGGAACAACAATCTGTCGCTGTTTAAATATCTACATACAAATATCGAGGTCGAGTTTAGTTTTAACAAAGAAGCATGTTCTGGTTAGAAATTCTACCAGTGTTACTTATCTTTCGGATTGTTCAATATTGCTTGGTTTGGTATCAACGTTTTGGTATAAAGGTTTTTGTTTTTCACACAAAAAGCAAAATCGCACAAATTTAATTGTTTAGATTAAATTGAACAAAGAATCCTAAAAGCTTCTACTTAATAAAAATCTGTCAGATTTAGCACGTTATGAAGATGAAACTTTGCTATTATATTAAGGACTAATTCCTGTAAAAACGTTGATGACACGATTACCGCAAACGCTTTAACAGCATGGTCAATTTTGAATATTTTTTCATAATGTTTTTCTAATGATCACATAGAAACATGTTGTATGCGATAAACCATTGCTAATTTATACGAGAAGTATATAACTGAATCATAAACACTGATTAATGTATTCTAGTTTTCTAAACAAATAATTCAATAAGGCGAATGACCCTTGGGGTTAAAGCCCAAATAAACAAACTAGCAAACAAACAAATAATTCCACAAAAATATATGACGATTGATTTACTGATTGATAATTCTTACTTAAAGTTATTTTTCTCCTGTCAAGGGAAACATTATCACTATGATCGCTATCTGTTTGCAAACTACTCGGTCTAGTCCCCGACGATGGATCTAGCCTACTCCGACGAAGAGTTCCCCGGCGAGAGAATTTCGAAAGTGAGCCAACCAGCCAGGTGCCGAGGTTAGTACGGTCCGGTTAGGTAGGGCGTCCGGTTTGCTGGAGCCCCAGCGCAACTGGTGGTGTCTCGTCGCGGTCAACTGAGTCTAGTTCCCGGCGGTGAATCCGACTGTACGCTGACGGAGAGTTGCCCGGCGAAAGAAGTTCTCCCGATACCGATTCTCCTTTGGTTTCTGTACCAAAACTTCTCGAGCCCTTTGGCTCCGTGTCCAGTGCCATTTAGCACCGCAACTCCTTTAAGGCCTTTAGTTTTTTTTTGGTACGTCCTTGATGCGTCATTAAACCCCCCGACTTGTTCGCGAACATCTCGGTCTAGTCCCTGACGATGGACCTGACCTACTCCGACGGAGAGTTCCCCGGCAAGAGAAGTTCCCCCGAAACCGAGCCAAACAGCTAGCTGCCAAGGTCAGTTCGGCGATTCCGATGACGCGGCGCACAGTGGCGGGTCTTCAAACAAAAGTCGGACAAAACCTCAAATGTTACCTAATTTAGCTGAAAATCACAATTTAAGCTAATTTTGAGGTGCTGAGCTCATTTTTGATGTCAAAAGTTGTAAAATATTAAATGCATTTTTCCATACAGTGTCATTGAAACTTTCTTATAACTATGATCCCGTTTTCATGATAGATTTTCCGTTACTGTTCACCAATGTTAGCAATATCATAAAAAATGAAGAACACTACTTTAAATCCATTGTATAACGTGTTGGTTTACTGTAGATTGTCTAACTATTTTACACAAACCACCATGCGTCTCCATATCAGCAACAAAACTTCAAAATCTCCTTAAACATTTTTATGCACCTAGGCGCAGAACGGGACCATGATATTCGAAAAGTAGAGGTTATTTCCCATAGAATATATACTATGTGACCGTTCCGAAATGATTCCGAAACTTGTACAGAATACATTAGTGAAAAAAGTATTTTTGATCTGACAACCTCAAACATATTTAAACTAAAAAGTCATAGTTCAAAACAAATTTACCAAATATATTTTATTCACTAACCAAGTTCTTTCGTTCATCTACACAATGAAATGGACCAGAATCAAAAGAGCAGCATGCATTTGAAGTGAACAGAGCAATGGTGGTTTCGGAAATAAAAATCATTAAAAAGTCCGGACGTTGCTACGTTTGAACTCATGTTAAAAATCGTGTTCTTATCCAATGATCATAAAATTTTGAATATACATGAGAAACTTAGCAAAAATATAAAATATCAATATTTCAAAAATAATTTTTTGAGGTTTTGGCCAGCCTGGCCACTGTGCGGCGTCCGGTTCACTGGTGCCCCGATTACCCGCGACTGGTGGTGTCTCGCTGCGGTCTATTTAGTCTAGTCCCCAGCGGTGAATCTAGCTTACGCTGACGGAGAGTTCCCTGGTGAAAAATTTTTCCCTATTACCGATTCATCTTTAGTTTTTGCTATCGGAATAACCGGTGGGGTGCCATGGTTGGTCTGGCGATTCTGGATGGAGCCGGTTCGCTGGTGTTTCGATGACCCATGCTCGGTGCTCTGTGGCAGTTTACTCGAGTAGTGCTCAGTGGTGATTGCTTTCCCGAAACCGTTGCTTGACGTTCATCATGCCGTTTCCGCTGTAAGATGGTCATGATCTATATCTATTGACTGCCTTCAGCGTCTTTATATCGCTGGTTATTCTGTACGCTACATTATCCCGTTTTTAGTAGATCCCTGCACGTTGCTTCAAACCTCGGACATTCGAAGACCACATGCTCCGGTGTCTCCTCGACGTTCTTACACTCCGGGCACAATGGTGACCTCTCACACTATAACCCAATAGCGAATTCAGCATTTGCCACAAAAAATGGGATGCCGATAACCGATTTTAGTAACCATTTTGAAAATAGACCCAAAAAAATTGTGGCGAACATTTCGTCGCCATTCAATGTTGAAGCACAATATAGAATAAATTCACTTCGTAAACATTCAATGAGCACGAAACGAAACGAAATGTTCGTACTATATACTCACATTTAGTTGAACAAACGAAACATGGGGGTGGGGAATGACCTTAAGGTTAAAACCTCTATAATCGAAATAAAAAAAAGAAACATTTCGTTTCACTCACCAAAAATAGATTCATCATCGACGATAACTTTCGTGCAACGTAAGTTAATATGTAAAATAGTGTATAAACAAACAAATATACACAACAGAATGCAACCAATTGTCGATTTCTTATTTGACAAACATTACTTGAAATCAAATTAAAGGTATCTTCTGGTTGTGAGCCCGAATTTCGAGCGTTTTTTTCAGAATAGATTACAAAGAAGCTACTATTTTATTGTGTTTTTTTATTTGTTAGTCAACTCTTCTTATTACAATCTTGAAATTTGAAGTATTTATTTATGTATAATCTAGACTTTGCAACGCTTGTAACCGTGACTCCGCAAAAAATGCACCCGACTTTGTGCCAAGCTTTCTCCGGTTTCAGTAGTTGAAACTGGAAAAGAGCGGGATTTCCATGATTGTTATTCTATTGGCTATAGCCCGACACGAGGTTTTACATTTCTTACAAAAAAAATGTATAGGATTCGCTCAAACTTTAAAAACTTTTTCCGAGGCCCGGAGGGCCGAGTCTCATATACCAATCGACTCAGCGCGACAAATTGAGACAATGTCTCTATGTGTGTGTGTATGTGTGTATGTATGTATGTACAAAATGTCATGTAATTATCTCAGCAATTGCTGAACCGATCTTAATGAAATTAGTTTCAAATGAAAGGCCTGACGTTGCCATTTGACACTATTATTTTTGATTTTCGATATGTTGTTTACTTTCGGAGATATGGGTGATTTTGTGAAAACACAGCAGGTTTTTTGCAAATAACTTTCGAACACAAACTGCACATAACAAGAAAGCTTGTAAAAATACCTTTCTAACAAGCTATAGATTGTCTAAATCCGTGCACGAGCGGCGGAGATATTAAACATTTTGTATTTTTAGTCCTCGCTTATCAATTTCCATTACCTAAAAATGAGATTGTTTCATACAGCGTATTGTTTTACTGGTGTCTTAGGGGCAAAACTAAACCGATATTGAATATCGGGGTATGAAAACACATCTACGTGATTCAAGGAATTCGATGTTGAGAACATTTTGTGAATTACCTTTGTAATAAATTAACTATTTCTCAAAAATCAATATATAAGTTCACTTCAAAGACAAAATAATGTGTTGATAAAGAAACAGTGAGTTCTAGTATTTATTCCTTGGATTAGGCATTGCGTTCAATCATGAGGTAATTGTTGGATGATATATCAATACACAGATCAACAATCAATTCACCTAGTAGTGAGATAAAAGATTTCTAATATAATTATACTTGTGGCGTCACCGAAAGCAACTGTATGTTTGAAGCCCAAAAATCTAGCGAAAATTTAGCTGTTTTGCAAGATTTGGGTTATACTGGTTATGGCGCAAAAATTACTACTTACATTATTTATGATAAGAATGTAAGAATCAATATATCATAATAATATACCTATGAAAATGTCACTGCATTAACCAACATTTGCCATTCCTCACACGCTCCCCCCCATCTCTCTCTCTTTCTCTCTGTCTCTCTTCTATCGCATCTATCTAGCTATTTCTGTATCCATTTCTAAGTTATGTGATAAATTCTTCTGAAATATTTATTAATTGTAATTGCGAAGGTTTGAGAAAATAAAACTGATTTTGTCTGCTGCTACATCAACTCAACTTTAATTCAATTGTATTCAAAGCCTATATCTACACTATAATTAAGGAAATTCATGGCTATATCAGAAAAATATTTGGCTTAACTGGGTAATATGAAAGTTTGACGATGAAAATTTTCAAAAGAGAATTTTGAATGAAATATATGTTCAAAGACTGAAAGCTGAAGCCAGCAGGATTGGACTTGCCATTAACGTTTCGAAGACAAAATACATGAGAGGAAGAGGTTCTTAAGACGACAATGTGAACCTCTCACCCGAGTTCGGATTGACGGTGACAAAATCGAGATGGTCGACGAATTCATGTATTTGGGCTCACTGGTAACAGACGACAATGATAACAGCAGAGAAATTCAGAGATGGATCTTAGCGGGAAACCCTGCTTATTTTGGACTCCGGAGGACGCTCCGGTCGAACAAACTTCGCAGCCGCACGAAATTGATTATCTTCAAGACGCTGATTAGATCAGTGGTCCTCTACGGCCACGAGACCTGGACTATGCTCGTGGAGGACCAACGCGCTCTTGGAGTTTTCGAACGAAAAGTGTTGCGTACCATCTATGGTGGCGTGCAGATGGAAGACGGAACGTTGCGCAGGCGAATGTACCATGAGTTGTATCAGCTGCACATTCGTTGTATTGGTACGAACTTTCATGAAAAATAACGGATCAAAGACCAAAAATATCCACAAATTAGATCCAGGAAAAGAAGTCTCCCAAAGTACCCACTCTCGATAGGGGATGCAACTACAATGTGTCTTCTAACTTATCGTCGTCCATATCTGGATATACTGAGTAGTTTGAACCATTTCTTTTTCAAAGTATTGGTCTGTATAGGACTTATTTATCCATATTTCCTGCACGAGAATTCCGAACGAAACAATATGATGAATGGAGAGAGACTGCATTGCAATCAACTTGCACTGCTTTTATGCTATCGACATAGCCTAGACATTTCACACTATTTACTTCAATGCAAATAAAAACTTTGAAATATCCACCTGTCTCATTCACGAATCGCGTTCTCCCTGTCGTTCTCTGTTCAAGCGGCTTGAAAGCACATGTGACCTTGTCTCACTTTACTATATTCAATTACGCATTAAACTACTGGACCAGTAAATTCTATTCTGTACATAAATCTTTTTTTCGGGAATATGTGACCAAAAAGTAAACTTCGAATTCTAATGCAAATTGAACGTTCCAGGTTCCTGATAACTAATTAAGGTCCAACAATAAAGTAGAAACACCAGATAATCTTAAAACGACGCCGTCAAGTAAAGAAGCATGAAAACAAAAAAAATAAAACCAAAAAAAGATGGAAGCCCTAGAAAGTCCATTGCATATTTATTAGCCTTTTCTCAGAAGATGGGCTTTTCAAAAACATTTCAAAACTTTCTGATGCAATGGTTCTCAAATTTGTACAATCCGGTTTATTCATTTTTGTTATTCAAAAATGTTTTTAGCTTCCAATATATGACCATTTCATTTTAATTAATTATTTCATCCCGCATCTTTTTATTCGTTATGTTCATCTGTGTTCATTTTACTTATTTTATTCGTTTCATTCTTTGGATTCACTCTGATCAGTTTATTCTTTTTGTGCATTTTACTCATATCATTCATTTAACATATTTTATTGATTGTTTTCATTGTATGCATTTTATTCATTTTTTCCAGTTTATTCATTTTGTTCAGTTTCTTCATTTTAATAATCTGACTACTTTTTCAGTTTTAATCATTTCATCCACATAATTTATTTGATTCAATTTGTTTCTTTATATTAATTTGTAACCTTTTACCATTGTTATATTTTTCATTTTAATCAATGCATTTAATTCTGCTCATTTTCTTCTTTTTACTTTATTCATTTTGTTCATCCATTCTTTTTATTCATTTGATTCATTTCTTTAATTTGATTCATTGTATTCACGGGATGAATAGAATCAATTTGATTCATTTGATTCATTTGATTAATTTCATTCAAGTGATTCATTTGATTCATATGATTCATTTGATTCATATGATTCATTTGATTCATTTGATTCATTTGATTCATTTGATTCATTTGATTCATTTGATTCATTTGATTCATTTGATTCATTTGATTCATTTGATTCATTTGATTCATTTGAGTCATTTGATTAATTTGATTCATTTGATTCATTTGATTCATTTGATTTATTTCATTCATTTGATTCATTTGATTCATTTGATTCATTTGATTCATTTGATTCATTTGATTCATTTGATTCATTTGATTCATTTGATTCATTTGATTCATTTGATTCATTTGATTTATTTCATTCATTTGATTCATTAGATTCATTTGATTCATTTGATTCATTTGCTTCATTTGATTTATTTGATTCATATGATTCATTTGATTCATTTGTTTCATTTAATTCATTTGATTCTTTTGATTCATTTGATTCATTTGATTCATTTGATTCATATCTTTAATTTTATGCATTTCATGTTCAGTCATTCGTTTTGTTTCATTCAATTTGTTAGTATGATTCAATTTATTCTATTAATCTCATAACTATTTCTAAATATAATCTTAATTTTGATATAATAACCTAATCTAATTTAATTCGTGTATATTATTATTTTGATTTACATTAATTTTTCTACTCATTTTTTGAATTTAAAAACCTATTGTTTTATTTTTTGCTTTACTTTTTTATTTCGGTCGTTTTGTTGATTTCTATAATTTATTCAGTTTATTCGAGGTTTTATTCGTGCAAGAATAGAAACTGTTTTGGTCCCACCTCTAGTTGGGTGTCTACTTCTCGTGAGTTCTGCAAACTAATCCAATAGTGAAATGTGTAAGAAATGTCTCATCTCACTGCTAGGTGGATTAAATCGGTTTTTTAACAAATAAATATTTCGTAAAATTATAAACCAGGTTTTTCACCTAAAAAGGCCGTAAAAAATCACATAAAGCTTGTGTCACGTCATAGCGACACTTCTGCTGAATAAATGACAACTCATAAACACCCCATATCCTAAATATTTTAGACAGGAGCTTGTCAACACTAACGAAAACACGGCTTTTGGGAAGACGCAAGATAATAGTTTAAATAAAATATGATTAATGAAACTTACGGTCGATTACCTCTATGCCAGGCCCATAGAAACATCGTTTATAAAGCACATCTGTAGTAACATACAGATTTCAAATATGTAAAAAAATCGATTTTGTGAAATTGCACAACCAGAATACCCCCTTGAGGTTTTAATTTGATGCTGCCATCAGAATGATATTTCATTTTTCGGTAATTTTGATGTCTGACTTTGCTCGGGTACCAGTACGATTTTACGTTGACACTTCGGAAAATGCTACCTGCAGTGATTTTGTACCACTTACCGAAACCTCGTATTCTGATTGGTTTCATCAGATCAGATTGCACTTGATTGAGTGAAAGTGTCTCGTTCTCATCAGACAGTTTCCGAAATTATATCTTTGATAGCAACAAATTATTGGAGAAGCTGTAATATTTGTATATTCATTCAATGTACAAGATCGCAATAATAAAATTTTCCATTCTTTATGTCATGAGCTGCTCTTCTAGGCCAATATTTTCTTCTTTGACAATTGTAATGTCGAATATATGTAAGAACAAATCAAAGCAAATGTGTGTTATCCGTACCTAAATACATTTGAGATTGTTTTGTAACAACGGTGTTAGGCTTATTCTAGTCAAATTTCTATTGTAATCATATCCATTTGAGTCTATTACTTATATTTAAATGATAGGACGTCAGGAAACATTCGATTCGAAATTCACTGCGCTTTTACACGCGAGTTTACATTTTGATTCCAGTCCTGTTATTATACTGTTTATCGGGATCGCAACAATCGGGATACGAACATATATGCAATTAATCGGAAATTCTCCGGAAAGCTTTTTTTACGTTAAGTTAGGGGCCGTACACTAATTATGTAAGGCTTTTTAGAGCTTTTCAATCTCCCCCTCCCCCCAGATAAGAGTTCGTAAGATTTTGGTGAACTCCCCTCCCTACCTACTTATCATGATTATCGTAATTAAAAAATCGAATTAATTTAATTCATCAAATAATAAGATAGCGAAAATGATATGTATAGAATTATTACATGAAAACTCATGATAAAATTTAACTGTAATCATCTGCAGAATTTTAATTGCATGCCAATCTCGCCCAGTAGAAAAAATACCTGTTGTCAGATATTCAGCAACTCCAATTTGGTCCACATGATCTGCTTTGCTATATTTGCTTCCTTTGAATCTATTTCCTTGTGAGGTAGAATTTAAGAGTTTATAACCTCTTCTAGCATGAATTTATTCTGAGTTCCAGCTGTGACGCTTATCGTACGCATAGCTCCGAGTTAACCATCTTCGAATCTTCTTGTAAGGCATATTGTGACTTCAGTTCCCGAACAGAACAATGTACAATCAAGAGCCAAAAAATCACTCATATTGTTTGATATACAAGGATTATATGGCACAAATGAAAATAGTTCCCTTTTCTTAATAAAAAGAATATTTTCCTTATGGATTTAATTTTTTAAACTTGTTTTATGATATTACGTAAAAAATGACAAACCCTCCCTCTCCCTCAGATAAGAATTTGTAAGATATTTTGAAACTCCCCCTCCCCCCATATGCTCTTACGTAATTAGTGTATGGCCCCTTACTTAGAATAGATGGAACCTTTAGATCAAGGGATATCTCGAAAAAAGGACAAACAATTAACATTCTGGAAGTTCCATCTAAAATTACTCTAAATACTGGCTCGCCGGCACATGGTGACGTAGTTGATGTTTCTATAGGTACAGCCAAATCCTTCTCTATACTTCGTATGGAACACAATTCGCCACAAATTCGAGCAATTTGCATGAACTTTTTCTCACAGGAAGCACATATATGTAAAGCAGTTCCACTTTTCAACACAAAATAAATTTCGTGTCAGTACTGGCTCATTCTCGTAATAGTTGCCGGACAGCCGGTGCAACGTTAGCATACTATTTCCGGCCGAATGACCGTGTCGTAGACTCGCGCCTTATCGGAATCCTTCGCCGGTGTGTGTGTATATGTGTGGCTCAGTCACGAGTGGTAGCTTTCTTTCCTTTCTAATAGTTGAATTTTCATTTGCACTGCGTGGTTTGCATTTTGAAATTATGATAGTAGATTTTGAATGTACGATTAACTGCACTCGGTAGGAAAGCGGAAGCAAACAGCCTTACTTGAAAGTGAAGAAGACTATAGAATAGGTCACACGGATAATAGTATACTGAACCAACCAACATAGTTGAAGCCCGACAGGGAATGAGTCAGGCGATTCTTAGTTTATTCCTTCAGTAGTACCATTAGACCTAGACTGAATGCACCAAGTCGTAAATTTTACCACACGAAGAGGTCACCGGAACCTGAACTACATGAGCTAGAGGCAGACTGCCGTGAAGGCTTTCCTTCCCTCACCAAAGGAATGCTGATAATAGCACATACTGATGACCATCGCGGTAGAGAGACTTTCTTGAACGTCCAGTAGTGGTATAACGGCTTTGTTCGGAGCCCGCCGCCGTCGTATCAGCAGATGAAAATAGTTTGCACGCAGCAGGTACAAATGAGCTATCCGCTTGGTTTACTCGATGAGATTTGTCCATGGAGGCATGGAGCTTTTCGTGTTCATATTGAGAGAGCGCGACGTTAGACAAGAAAGCTGCAATTGTACATAACGAGCACGTATTAAGATCAGGCATTAATCATCTTACCTACTTTCTTCTTCTTATTCGTCGGTGGCAAATGTTCGAATGAACGCTGCATTTAATCTACATGCAGCTCGACTGCGTTTTTGTACATCTGTATGTTCATAGTGGCAAAAAACCAGCAATGGATGAGTCAATGGATGGAGTGTAGTTTAGGGTCGATCAGCAGACCGTTGGAACACAACGATATTTGGAACATTCGAAACATTCCGGAAAAAGGAAATAGCAAATGGGAACGTTGTACCTTTCATTTGATACAATCGGTTCGACCATCTCCGAGTGACTGATGTGCATTTGTTGGTCACATACATACATACACACGCACACGTACATACGCACTCACACAGACATTTGCCGAATTCGACGAACTGAGTCGAATGGCATATGATACTTCCTTTTCCATCGTCAATCTAATGTTCAGAAAGATTGCATAACCTTTCTATATGAGAAAGGAAAAAAATGTTCCCAAAATCGTGAATAAAGTGCCATGAATTCTCGAACAATCACGTTTTTATGGTACGAAAACAGTATCATAAACAAAAATCAAATGTTTTATAATTATGCTCAATTACTTTTCAGTAACGTCCGCATAACGCTTTTATTAGTGGAGAAATTTGTTTTGTATTGTAAGCTTCAGACACGGTTTCCGCTATGTTAATACCAAATCGATTTTCTGTACGTGAACTAGTTCACAACTTTATAAACATTATTCATAAAACCAAAGGTTGACTGATGATTTCATTTATAGGATTTAGGAACATTAGTTCACAAATTCAAAACAATTTGGATATTTCTTTGTGAGCTATTTCACAAGTAATTTTGTTCACGAATTCATTCAATCTTCGTCAAATAATTCATGATTCTTAATATATTTGTCCAGATAAAATATCCATGTTAAGTCACAAAATTTTATGATATTGTGCATGTTTTCGTGAACTGGATAGTGATTCCCAGTATAATAGTCACGACTGACCATTCGTGTTCGTGAAATAGTTCACGAAATCATAAAATATTATTCATGTATTCTTAAATTGGTTCATGATGCCTAGTATATGATTTATAATATATCTTGAGTATTTGTCACAATTAGGAGATATCCCAAATCCTTTTCAATGTCATGTGACGTAGACATGAAGTTTTCATGTGAACTATTTCACAAAATTCTTATGCGTGAAATCATTTGTGTTCCATGTACTATTTAGAAGTAGATATAAGTAAACTATTTGGATCTCGTGCATCAATATTCATTCAAAAAGATTCAGTGAGATATCACGACAGAAAACGAAAACTACGATGAGAACCAAAATCATTAAAGAGTTACAAATCGTGCTCGTAATATAGTTCACAGAACAAGAAACCGCGAATCAGTCACACTTTATGATTCAGTTAATGTTGTCACGTTACTCCAAGTAAAAAATCCGAAGGTAATTAAAAAATAACATATCGCGGCGAAGTGAAATTTCGAATATCATAATGAAACTGCTGATATCATGAACATGAGTTACATCACTCCACGTGTCAAATTCGAAACTAAGCTCAAGAATAAAATATCGCCATAACGTGCATGTGAATTACGAAAATCATGGCTAGATCCTGAAATCATGAGCATAAATCACACTACTTATGAGAAAAAACATCAAAAATCGTAGCTAAGATCCTGAAATCATGAACGTGAATTACTCTAATCATGACTAAAATATCACGATCACGAATGATAAACATTAAACTCGCTATTCTGACAGAATAATCCTACAGTAATTCCATGACGGTAACGTGATGAGAAATTACTAAAAACGTGAATAAGCTCCTGAAATCATGAACATCGTTTATCTGTCTCTTGTGTATCCCAAAATTATGAACCAGAATCACAAGAAAAACTAAACCAATGTAGTCGAATGTAACACCATGTCTATATTCGGGGCGAACTAGTTTTTCTGGACACAAAAAAATTTAATGAATACGAAGATCATTATTTATTATTTCAGGAACTTACGGTTTTCGTAAATCGTTTAGTTCACGAAACCGTGATCTTTGTTTCATGGATTTTTGATTTTTTCCGTGTAGCGCACAGTGGAACCGATGAAAAATAGGGGGATAAAACCCACTCGAGTCCTTAGATACCTTTTTAGAGCTTATATTTAAGCAACTGAAAATAAAAGTCGCCAGGACAGAATATGTTTCGTAAAACCCGCTTCAAATATATTAGAATATAAAAACCGGATATAAACTTCAAGTATAAAAATCGGTCTCGTTTGAAAGAGTCTGATAAAAAACCTTCAGTATAAAAGTAGTAATATTTCATATTTCGTTGTAAAACCAAATATTTAATTTAGAGAGTGTGGGCTTATCCTCAGTAGAGCGCTGAGTGTATCGATTATGTTTCACAAAGTTACTAATTGTAATCGCGATTAATGCTAAGAGATAATTGGTAAATTGAAATAATCGATTAGATTAAAAGCATAGCAGAGAGTATGGTGTTGTACTAGAATTTACTATTGTCGGAGGGCAAATAATAAATTATGTTTACGGGAAGGGTGTATAACAAATTATAACATATAGAATCGGTGAGTATACTAGCTTGTGCCGTAACCTGTTTTTACTGACGACACGGACGCTCTTGAAAAATATGATTATGGTTGTGTCCTGTACACAACCCTTTATTTTTTTTAGGACGGTGTCTACTAGTGTGTTTTGGACTAAATCTGCAAGAATTGGAGATAATTGACTTCCCATTGCTGTCCCAAACCTCTGCTGGTATACTTGTGACCGGAACGTAAAGCTCGTGTTTAGGAGAAACTGCATCATGCCCAGATTGAAAATGTCCAGATTGAATTCTGTCTTTTACCTAATTGGGTCCCAGTTTGCAATAATATCTCGTTTTACAAGATCCTTAGGAATCTTTGTGAACTGTGATACAACCAACAAAAACCTTAGCACTCCTCTTGAGAAGGCAGCAAACGGTATGCACAAGTACCGAGCTTGAAGGAAAAAGCTATTCTAAACGCAACAACTAAAATCATTCCTACAGAAACCATGACCCTCCTCAGTCTCCTCATAAACCCCGAAATGGTAACACAAGAAACCGAACCCCATGTACGTACACGGTGTGCGTACATATAGATTCGTGGCACTAATTTTCTCTTTTTCACTCTCATTATCACTAACAATGACTCTGTTTGCTTTGTACGTAAGCGGATGTTTGAACTAGAGTTTGTACATCATTTGCTTGGGTTCGATGTTCGAGGCGAACCTGTACATCGAGATGATGCATGTTTGAAGTTGAACGCGTGCATGAAATTTTGAACACAGGTGTAAACTTGTCGATGTTCATGGGAAGTCTGTTTTTGTTAGTTTGTTAAAAGATTAAGGCGTGTGGTGAAAAAGTGAGCTAAGTTCATATTTTTTAAAAGTGCTTTATGCAAATTTTATTCGAAAAAGCTTAAAACAGTTCGTTTTTAGCACTATCTAATAGAAAAAACAAGCTGAATTAAAAAAAAATTCAAAGTTGTCGGAGTTATGGCCCATCCCCCGAAGCGTGTTTTTGACAGCGGTTGGCGGAGAACGCACTCCAAGGCGAACCGCTAAACTGATATCCAAAAAATAATAAAAAAATTTCTTCTTGCAAAATAAAAAATTCTTCTTACAAAAAAAAGAAATGTGGGCCAAAAAATTTAATTATGCTTTTAAACAAAAATTCATTGTGAAGAATCGAAATTTTTTCGATGAAAATGGAACCGTTCAAGTACACAAGAATGTAAATACAAAGAATTTAAGGGGGTGAGCGTAGCGTAGTTGGTAAATCGATTGCCTTGTACGCAGCGCACCTTGGTTGGAGTTCCGCACATAGGGTTAGGAATTTTTCATAAGAGACTTTGCTAACCCGAAGAGGCGAATGACCTTAAGGTTAAAACCTCTATAATAAAAAAAAGAATTTAAAAAAATATGAAAATCAGATGAACAGTTTTTGAGATGTCACGTTCACCGCAACGGTACTTTTCAAAAAACTTCATTCTGACATAGTTGCGTTTAAAGTTTTGTATTAACTTCACTCATGGAAGAACCAGCGCGCTGTAAACGGCTGTAATTTTAAATCTAGTGCTCCGATCTGGATGAAATTTCGCACAGATATTTTACAAAGTATGTACTTTTAGAATATTCAATAATTTTTTGCACTTTCTTTTAGTTCCACCTTTGCATTTAACCCATTAATTTAACGATTTCTTCGACAATATGGCGAACCTTCTCTCATTCTACGTTTTTTGAATATTTTAAAAGGGTGTCTTAAATTAATAAGCACAATTAAGGGGCTACTTTACTGCCCAGAATTGTATTCTATATCACCACTGAATCGCTGTGCATAAATCAGATTACCATGTTTGTGTAGAAAATATCGAAAAAAATACGCAAAGCATGGTTGTCCCAATGAAAACGTAAATCCCAATGAAAACGTAAATCTTGAACAGCATTTTTCTCGGTTTGCTGTTTTAGTATGGGACTCTCATGCTTTAATGGGCAATTTAGGCGACAAAAAGAAACTTGCATTCGTGAGTTTTGGAAAGGGAAGGAAAAGTTCTAGCTACTTGAATATGTATGTATACTTGTAAACACAATTGAAAAGCTCACATAAATTTTTTCCTTAAAAAACTTCACAATATTACTATTTCGTTGATACCTAATAGGTGGGAAAAGTGCAGTTCGTAATTCTGGTTGAAATTAATAGAACAACAAAAATTAACTTTTTCCATAACTTTTTGCCGCGGCTTTCTAAAAAATCATGTATTTCAGGCATGAAATTTTTATTTTAACGTGTCACTTAAATGGTTAAACCAGTTTTCTGGTAATATTGTTTATTAGAATCTTAAAAAAGGCTATATGGATGATTGTTGTGATACATTTTTCGAATTATCTATTGATGTAAGCAAAAACCACAATTTTTTCGATCTTGTTGGAAGGGGCAGACCCAGAAAAAAATTTCGGGAGGGTTTCGAAACTTCGATTTTAATATGAACCATGTACAATACGTAGAAATCTCAATTAATGAAAATCAGTATTGGTGGTCAAATTTGGTTTAAAAAGATTTTGAGTTTGAAACTAATATAAAACCAAACTAATTCAAAATTTCTCAGCAAGTTATAAATTTTCGGGAGAGGTTCGGATCTCTAGAACCCTCCCCTTGGATCCGACACTGCTTGAAGCTAACCCTTTTAAAGCCTTATATATGTAGCATATCCACAAAAAAGAAATTTTTATTATTTTCTCTAACCAAAATTTTGTTAAGGGTTTACACCACTGTAGGGTACGGAAAAATAAGCATGTTTTGGAAATTTTACTTAATGCAATGTAAAAATGAATCCCATAAAAAGCAATTCATAACACAAGTTCTAAAGTGCAAATAATAAAGTTGTTAAGTATTTCAACACAATATGGCAGACAGAATTTTCCCGCAGGCGAATTCTTTTGGAAAGGGTCCATGGCCGGAAATCTATCTCCCGTAATCTTTCGCCTAGAGCCAACGCTGCAACTGTCTTCAAAATCGACACAAAATTGCTCATTAAAAAAAATCCTTCGTGCGTCACTGCAGAAAGTAATTTTGAATACGCTGTGAAAATTTCAGAATGATAGAAAATCATTTGTTCGTGTTATATTTCCAGTTACCGCAAAAATTTTGTTTCGAGAAAAACACAGGTAAAGTATTCAGCAGATTCAGTAATGGTAACGATTAAGGATATATACATACTTCAAATATACGCAATATTTTTTGATTTTTAGGCCTATAGCACAATATATTATATATAGTATCTTAAGGGAAATGTCTTATTCCATTTATAATGCATTAAATGAACAACTTAAATATTTTATTCACAAAGCATTAGTAATAAGTCGATTGTCCGCCTTTCCATTTGCCCCATACTAATTTGAATGATATAATATCCGAAGAGAGTGGAAAGAGTTATAAGAAATGTCTCATCACACTATTAGGTGAATTAAAAGCGTTTTTAATCAGTACGTTTTTATTTCAGTGTACATATTGTTATTGGATCGTCGGATTAAGATGCGGCACAAAATCTTGCTCATGTACGAGCACAAGTATGAGTGAGATATTGTGCTCACAATTTAATCTGACGATTCGACGAGCAATCGAGAAAATACCTAAAATGCCGGTAAACCGTATAGATACTCATAGTAATAGACCAGCGAAGGTGCTTTTATCGAGCCAGACAAACTGCCAAAAGCCGGAGTCAAACGAGCATGACGTCATACAATGCAAACAAGCAGAACAAGTATTGCGATTTTATTTACAAAATGTATTTTGTTATTCACAGTAGGCTTTACTTTTCAAGTCCGTATTGGTATTTTACAATGTTATTTAGAAAGATGTTTATTGTGTTCTACCTAACTACATAAAAAGCATTTTACTTATGCTCTTTTTCATCTACTTTGTGTTTTTGAGGAAACTGGAAGTTTTAATTTTGGTTTCTTCATTTCTTGTTACTCAGTTTCAAACGTATAACTTCTCTTTTGATTCATATACTGAACCTCTTGAAAAATTATTTTGATAAAAACAGATGATCGAATACAGTCGAACATGTTCGAGCTTGCACATTTTTGGGTGATGCCAGTTTAGCATGCTTGTTTTTCTAGTTGCCAGTTTTGCGGTTTTTTCATCCGCGAGTCTATTACTATGAGTGTTTATAGTAAACCGAAAGTTTGTTTGGCACTAATGTGCAGCGTCTGTATTTGTACTGTGGTGCTGAGTGTCAAATCGTATAGCCTCAGTAGACGAACAAAAAATGCACATTTTAAGCTCAAAATGGACGTTAGCCAAATGGTACTACCCTGTACAATGCTCATTGCTCAGTCGTTGACGTGCGAAACTGTCGCTGGTATGTAAGACGGGGACCGGTTTCAGGATCGCTTTTGAAAGCAAGTGCTTGTGCACTGGGGATCGGTCCGTGGAAAAGCTGAACGGCTTTTTCAGTTTTGCTGAGCGGTGGCCTCGCAACGATAAGATGATTGAATGCACGGCTGGCTGGTGTACTGTAGAAATGCATAAGTGTTTTCAAGATCATCAACCGTGGCCCCCAACAACTGTCTGTGGTATCAACCGAGTCAACGTACGATCTGACTGATTGATTTTGTTACAACAGTGGAACAAATCGAAGTAAACATGCACAGTATGATCTAGTTTTGTAAACGTGTGTGGTTTTATGAATGAAGTGTTTACTTGAATTGACGTTTATCGCAAAGTAGACTTTTAAGTTGTCCGCAGGCGAGGCAATAGGACATACGCCATAAAAAATATTCGTTATAGATTTTGTTCTAGCAACAGCAACAGCGTGTGAATAGCTAGAACAAAATCTATAGTGAATATTTTTTGGGGCGTGTATCCCTTTTTCTCGTCCACGGACAGCTTCGTTTGAATATTTGGATAAATTGTATTTATTGGCAGAATGATTTTCTCCGATTCGAGATTCATCACGGGTTTAATTGGAAATTATTGACCGGGTACTAATGGTTTACCATGTGACAAGGCAATGGATTTCTGCTGCGTCATGCAAAACCATTTCTTTATCAGTGATTGATGGTTTTTGAGTGCACCGAAAGTCCATTATTATGCACATATACAGAGTCGTGGTTTTTTGACTAATTCTAATCTTATCGATTACCACTTTCCTTTGGTCTTTACAAGACGGCAGTTTCTGGGCCATAAACATTTGTTTCACAAGCTGGCATGCATTCAGTAGTATAATCGATGCATTGCATATTAATCTAGACTCGCATTAATCTGATGTGACGTAATACACCAGTCAGTCTATTTCAATTATTGATATTTTATTACCGGTATACGTAGGAATGATAGCTCCCGTTTGTGCCCGTTTGATTGCCACAGTCGACACAATAGGCAGATCCTCACGTATAGATCGTGCAGAAGGGGCAGAAATAATATGGGAGTATTAATTGAAATTATCTTACCACACACCTTGCTTATTCCGTGCGATGGATGTGTTCAGTAGGAAACCGGCTACCAGCAGGAAAAGCTGTTCAAACATTCGCAACGGAATGCAGATTCATTCCACCTCATCCAAGCAGCTCGTGCTGTGTGTGTGTTTTTCTTTTGCATTATACTGTCATATTATATAAAACTTTGGAATCAGCTTAACAAATATTTTCTTTTGTCTGTTTCTTCTGTTTCGCAGATAAACTTGCCGATCTTCAAGTGGTGTGTTATCAAGTACAGTTCGACTTCCTCGGAACGGAAGAAAAGCAAAGGCGCTTTGAAGTGCGAACGAACTATTAACCGGGTTACACCAACTATAATAGTGACGAATCAATCAAGCGTGTGAAAATTCAAGTGTCGTGAGTGGCTATTGAGCGCGGGATCACAGAAGCGGAAAATTTTCTTCTCACAGTTGGTGCTGGAAATTGAGTGTGGAGCTTAGTGTTTGTGTAGTGCGTGGTTGTTTTGCTGACGAACATCGGGAAAGATGACTGAGAGTGCAGGTAAGTGACTTGTGCAGGTTCTATTCGCCAAATGCGTAACGACTTTACTAGCACAATGAATTGAGTTATCCTTCATTGTTGCCCCCCCGTACAATCCTGTACTTCAGTTTGAATCTCTTAGAGAGATCTGTATTTCTTCTTGTTTGCGTATTGTCGTATACACGTATTGTTTGTCTCGCATTAACGTATGCAGCAAAATCAGTGAATGGAATTGCAATAATATGCAAAAATTAATTTGCGATAGTTAGTCCTTAGAAAATCACGCAAGTCCTACATGATAATTCGTAAATGTAGGTCTTATGAAAAGCCTTCGAACTCTAATAGTTACTTCGAGTTGCACTGTACGCGATATAGAGGACTTACGGGTAAAACAACACCCATTATGAAAGGTTATAATTCGTACCACTATGTGGACCATTTGAAGACAAATTGGATTTCCATTAATACGTCAAATGTCACAAAAACCAACAACAAACGACAGCAACGTTCATGTTTGTCTGGATGTTAGCTTTTGTTGATAGATTTTAAAATTTTAACTGAACCAAACTTTTCAAATCAATTTTTTTGGTGCACATTCTTACCTGCCGTTCATATAAGCAAATGAAAACACCGCAGGGGCGTAGCAAGAAAATTTTTCGGGGGGTATATGTTTTGCCTTTCTCAATAGAAAGGTATTGCAATTGCTCTGAAAACCGACTTTTTAACGGAGGCCCGGAGGGCCGAGTGACATATTCCATTCGATTCAGTTCGTCGAGTTCGGCAAATGTCTGTGTGTGTGTATGTATGTGTGTGTGTATGTATGTGTGTGTATGTGCGTCTGTGTGTGTGTACGCGAACACAATCTCACTCACTTTTCTCAGAGATGGATGAACCGATTTTTACAAACTTAGTCCCAAATGAAAGGTGCAACGTTCCCATAGGCTGCTATTGAATTTCTAATGGATCCGACTTCCGGTTCCGGAATTACAGGGTGATGAGTACGAACACGCAGAAAACGTCGATTTTAAGAAATTCTGCAATGAATGTATAATGGTGAAAATTTTTCCAAAATGTGACCACAACTGCTTCGATTTGTAGTACTAGGTCATTAACAGCCATTCAAAGTCTCTTTGGTTACATTGGCCACCATCATCGGTTCCGGAAGCCCCGGCGGAAGTATCCAAATTCAGAGTAACAGTCACATCGGTTTCTCGGAGATGGCTAGACCGATTCGACTAAACTTGACCTCAAATGAAAGGTATTGCGTCCCCGTAAATGGCTATTAAATTTTATCCCCAACCGACTTCCGGTTCCGGAGTTACGGGTTGTGGCGTGCGATCACATAGCAAATTGTGATTCAAACCGATACCCCGATGGAAGCAAAAAAGGTAAAAAATTCGCTAAAATGTCTCTCAAATAACTTAACTTTGCAGTTCTAGGTCACCGACGGCCAAACAAACTTTCGTTGACTACATTGACCACCATAGACGGTTCCGGAAGTGCCCGGGAAAAGCGGCCATCTTTCATAACTAGCAAACTCATATCAGTTTCTCGGAAATGGTTGGGCCGATTTTCACAAACTTAGTCCCAAATGATAGCTATATTATCCCCACAGATGTCTGTAACATTTCGCACGGACCGCTTGTATGGTTCCGGAAATATAGACTGAACGGTCCGGTCACACATGAAATTCCCATATAAGCCGGAACTCAAAATTTTTTTCAAAGGGGGGACCCCATGAAATTTCAGAAATCGAATTCGTATTTTTGATGCCAAACATCTTTAAAATGCATGAAACGTCGAGATTTTATGTTATCACGAATTTTTTTTTTTTTTGGAAATCGACTTTTTGGGACTTTGCCGATTTTGCACCTTTTTGCCTTTCTCAATAGAAAGGTATTGCAATTGCTCTGAAAACCGACTTTTTAACGGAGGCCCGGAGGGCCGAGTGACATATACCATTCGATTCAGTTCGTCGAGTTCGGCAAATGTCTGTGTGTGTATGTATGTGTGTGTGTATGTATGTGTGTGTGTATGTGCGTCTGTGTGTGTGTACGCGAACACAATCTCACTCACTTTTCTCAGAGATGGATGAACCGATTTTTACAAACTTAGTCCCAAATGAAAGGTGCAACGTTCCCATAGGCTGCTATTGAATTTCTAATGGATCCGACTTCCGGTTCCGGAATTACAGGGTGATGAGTACGAACACGCAGAAAACGTCGATTTTAAGAAATTCTGCAATGAATGTATAATGGTGAAAATTTTTCCAAAATGTGACCACAACTGCTTCGATTTGTAGTACTAGGTCATTAACAGCCATTCAAAGTCTCTTTGGTTACATTGGCCACCATCATCGGTTCCGGAAGCCCCGGCGGAAGTATCCAAATTCAGAGTAACAGTCACATCGGTTTCTCGGAGATGGCTAGACCGATTCGACTAAACTTGACCTCAAATGAAAGGTATTGCGTCCCCGTAAATGGCTATTAAATTTTATCCCCAACCGACTTCCGGTTCCGGAGTTACGGGTTGTGGCGTGCGATCACATAGCAAATTGTGATTCAAACCGATACCCCGATGGAAGCAAAAAAGGTAAAAAATTCGCTAAAATGTCTCTCAAATAACTTAACTTTGCAGTTCTAGGTCACCGACGGCCAAACAAACTTTCGTTGACTACATTGACCACCATAGACGGTTCCGGAAGTGCCCGGGAAAAGCGGCCATCTTTCATAACTAGCAAACTCATATCAGTTTCTCGGAAATGGTTGGGCCGATTTTCACAAACTTAGTCCCAAATGATAGCTATATTATCCCCACAGATGTCTGTAACATTTCGCACGGACCGCTTGTATGGTTCCGGAAATATAGACTGAACGGTCCGGTCACACATGAAATTCCCATATAAGCCGGAACTCAAAATTTTTTTCAAAGGGGGGACCCCATGAAATTTCAGAAATCGAATTCGTATTTTTGATGCCAAACATCTTTAAAATGCATGAAACGTCGAGATTTTATGTTATCACGAATTTTTTTTTTTTTTGGAAATCGACTTTTTGGGACTTTGCCGATTTTGCACCTTTTTGCCTTTCTCAATAGAAAGGTATTGCAATTGCTCTGAAAACCGACTTTTTAACGGAGGCCCGGAGGGCCGAGTGACATATACCATTCGATTCAGTTCGTCGAGTTCGGCAAATGTCTGTGTGTGTGTATGTATGTGTGTGTGTATGTATGTGTGTGTGTATGTGCGTCTGTGTGTGTGTACGCGAACACAATCTCACTCACTTTTCTCAGAGATAGATGAACCGATTTTTACAAACTTAGTCCCAAATGAAAGGTGCAACGTTCCCATAGGCTGCTATTGAATTTCTAATGGATCCGACTTCCGGTTCCGGAATTACAGGGTGATGAGTACGATCACGCAGAAAACGTCGATTTTAAGAAATTCTGCAATGAATGTATAATGGTGAAAATTTTTCCAAAATGTGACCACAATTGCTTCGATTTGTAGTACTAGGTCATTAATAGCCATTCAAAGTCTCTTTGGTCACATTGGCCACCATCATCGGTTCCGGAAGCCCCGGCGGAAGTATCCAAATTCAGACTAACAGTCACATCGGTTTCTCGGAGGTGGCTAGACCGAATCAACCAAACTTAGTCTCAAATGAAAGATGTAGCTTCCCCGTAAATGGCTATTAAATTTTATCCCCAACCGACTTCCGGTTCCGGAGTTACGGGTTGTGGCGTGCGATCACATAGCAAATTGTGATTCAAACCGATACCCCGATGGAAGCAAAAAAGGTAAAAATTTCGCTAAAATGTCTCTCAAATAAATTAACTTTGCAGTTCTAGGTCACCGACGGCCAAACAAACTTTCGTTGACTACATTGACCACCATAGACGGTTCCGGAAGTGCCCGGGAAAAGCGGCCATCTTTCAAAATTTACGAACTCACCTCAGTTTCCCTGAAATGGTTGGGCCGATTTTCACAAACTTAGTCCCAAATGATAGCTATATTATCCCCACAGATGTCTATAAAATTTCATACGGATCGCTTATATGGGTCCGGAAATATAGACTAAATCGTCCGGTCACATATGAAATTCCCATATAAGCCGGAACTCAAATTTTTTTTTCCAAAGGGGGGACCCCATGAAATTTCAGAAATCGAATTCGTATTTTTGATGCCAAACATCTTTAAAATGCATGAAACGTCGAGATTTTATGTTATCTCGAAAATTTTTTTTTTTATAAAAATCGACTTTTTGGGACTTTGCCGATTTCGCACCTTTTTCAGTTCAATATTACCATGGCTGTTTTTTGTTTTTCAAAATTTTAGAACTCGAATAATGATTTATTTTCCTGTATATAGTTGTCATGTGATGTATAATAATAAAATGTAATATATGTATTTAAAAGTTTTTAATGAATATAAACAACGCACACATTCTCGTGATTCATGATTGAGAAAGGCACAATTGCACCGCTAGGTGGATTAAAATAGGTTTTTGTATATATGGTCGGTGTTAAGTCAGACCGGACTAAGTCGCAAAATCTTAAAAAGTGAGATAATGATAGCACTGGATAAAGAATTTCTTCAGCTATATTCCACTTTTACCAGAATTGTATTAGTATGAATTATGACAAAAGTAAATTCTAAATTATAATGTGAAGGATGCTGCGATTGAAACTTTACTCGCTTTTCTCGAAATCAACGCAATGTTACTTGGTCCGGTCTGACTTAACACCGACCATATATAATATATGTATGTTTGTATGTACCTGAGCAGGAAAAAAAAATTACAAAAACAACCCAGAGAATGGGCAGGAAAAACCCTGAGCAGGAAAAAAATTACAAAAACAACCCAGAGAATACGTTTGGGCATTCTAGTACCCGACGATGGACCTGGCCTACTCGGACGGATACTTCCACGGCGAGAGAAATTCTCCCAAAACCGAGCCAATCAGCTAGGTACCGAGGTCAGTTCGGCGATTCCGTATGGAGCGTGGCATCCCAACGACCCATGCTCGGTGCTTTGTCGCAGCCTACGCAACTAATCCTCGGCGATGAATCTATCCTAATCCTGCGGAGTTTCCCGTTACTCTCCCGAAACCGTTGCTATTTCTGTTCATCACGCTATTTCCGTTATAAGGCGATCATATTAAACATCACTACTCTGTTGCCCGCGTTCTATGTATTTACGTCGCTTTTCATTCTGTAGGCGACATTATCCGGGTTGATGTTCGGTCCTTCCGTTTCGAGCTGCTCCCTGCACGTCGCTTCGAACTTAGGACATTCGAAGACCATATGCTCTGTTGTCTCCTAGACGTTCTCAGTTGCGTGCTCGAACCGATCAAGATATTTCCAGAAACAGCCGTGGCCCGACAGGAGAGGTCAAGGTACTTAGAGTTCTAAGGTGATTCGTCTTCGGCAGTAACTAGGTGAGGAGTGAGGTAAGCATGCAGCAGACTGCGGGGAAGAAAAATGACAGCGAACAACTTTGTTTACCCATTGGAATCAAAGCAAACGTATGGAGAGAACTAGTAAACAATGTTGTTGGCTGTCGTTTCTAAAACCAACATGGCTGATCGGCGTTTTTGAGGATCGTATCACCTGAGAATAAAAACTCCTTGGGAGAGGTGTCAGGTGGAAGTTTACCTCCCCGTGCTTTCTATTGACCAACGTCATCAGGTTTGGAATTAGTCGGCAGGTCTCCCTTCCTTTCTCCGTGTTGTCCCATTCCTGCTGTCACGTCTTCATCGAATCGATTCTCACCATCTTTCTCACGTTTCTGGTGTTCCTTCGATTGTAGCACTCGATATCCTCCGCCGGGTGATACAAATGGCGATTATCCAGGGGAAAACGTATACTGCCTACGATGATATTGTTCTGTACGCGCTCGCGACTCGTACGGCCGTCAGCCGGAACGTCCTGTTCAGCTTTTCGCGGTTCCGCTTGGTTTTTGCGGTTCCGCTTGGTTACATCCCAGGAGGGAACCCCATATCGCAGTATCGATGACAAAACACTAGATAGCAGACGTCTCGTGCTGCTTCTCAGGGCGCTGACATCTGGCATGATCCTCGCTATTGCGTTCGTTGCCGTTTACTTTTCGCAGACGCTGTCGATGTGGTTGATGAAGCTCAACCGGTCGTCGATTATCACTCTCAATTGCTTCAGTGCACGCTTCGATGCAATTACGTGCCCTTTGACGTCGATCTGCATCATCTGAACCGTTTTGCAGTTGCTGACCAACAACACCTCCGTCTTGTGGTGAGCTATCTGCAGCTTGACCCCGTTCATCCAGTTCTCGATCGCGTCTGTTGTCTCTGTCACCGACACCTTCACTCCATCTAGTGTCTCACCCATCACCGTTAGTGACACGTCGTCCGTGAAACCAACGATTTCCTGGGCAGCCACAGTGTCAGGACGCCATCGTACATCCCGTTCCTAAAAATTAAGAGAATGGAGCTCTGCGCACTCTAGTCTGAAAGGAGCTCTTCAGGATCTGTTATGGTTATACTCTTCAGCGCTTCGGCGATGGCTTCCCAGTTGGCGCTGTCGAACGGATTCTTCACATCTATCGTAACTATAGTTAAGGATAAATCTTTTCAGGAGTCTTCCAAGTGTGCTTTAGCAGCAACACTAGATTCTACATTTCGGGGAAACTGCCTTCAGTTAGACACTTCTGCAGCACCAGACATGTCCAGATATGCTACGAGTGCTACGGTATTCCATCCGGACCGGGGTTTTCTTTGATTTTAGTCGTATCGACGCTTCTTTTAGTTCGTCGTTAGTAACTTGCCACTAGTCTGTGTTTCCTACTTCTTCTTAGCCATACCGTGTCGGTGACCAATTAGTTGGATCTTGCTTCGGGAAGAGACCCTACACGATTATCTGTAGCTTACCAGGTCACATTTCAGCTGGCATCGAAGGGCCCTCATCTTCGCCTTCATGACGCGGTGCTAATCCCCCAGGGATTAGCGTCTACTTCTCAGCACAGCACAGCTTACAGCAAACTGGCTTGCTAAGCTCGATCTACCTAAGCTCTAAAGCGGCCCTAGCTTCACGAAACCTCGCCTTGCGCTCCCCTCTCACTCTCCGATCTTGCTCTCTGAGCCCGCTTTCTGGCTCTGACATGCAGCGTGTAGTGTACCGAGCGACTGATTTACCCAGTAAGCTGAACGCCGTCTACTGCGTGACTACAGTTCTCGCAGCGTTGTAGCATCACTAGCTTTCACAATCATTCTTGTTAGATCACCCGCATCAACGTTCTTGATCCCCCTGTATTGTATGCGGTCACATGTGAAATTCTCACGTAAACCGGTAGAATAAAAATATCGAAATAATGCAAAACTAATTGAAATGAGTTCCAAACTGCTCGAAATTGTAGACTACCAATTGCAAATCAAAGTCTCTTTGACCACATTGAGAATCGTTAAGGATTCCGGATGATCCGAGGAAATGGCAAAGTTCCGAAATTAGATTCACATCTGTTTCTTACATATTGTTGACTCGATTTACATAATCTTAGTCTTAAATAACCGCTATAGCACATTGATCGCTACCGAACTTAATTTGAACGAAGTATTGGCTCCGGAGTTATGAGTAAAAGAATCCGATCATGCATGAATTTCCCATATAAACCCTCTTGCCTTTCTCCTATAGAAAGGCTAGGCAATCACTCGTAAAATCTTTTGTTTGACAGAGGCCCGGAGGGCGGAGACTCTTATAACATTCAACTCACTTCTTCGGATGGTTAGTGCGGTCACGTAGAAATTTCCCATATACCTGTACGATCATAATGCTTACTTTTTGCCTCTCTTATAGAAAGGTTTTTCCATTACTCTGAAAATCGTCAACCTAATTCAAGCCATTTTTTAATTAAAAAGATATTCCGGATTTCAACAGAGGCGTATGGTGGGGGGTTACTCCCCCACATATCGCACAACCATTCCCTCAACAGCCCTCCATTAAACCCCACTCAGACTCCTCTCCATAACATCCACTCTCAGACTACCACCTCCTACAGACACGTAGCTCTCTCTTTCCCATCGCTTTCACCCACCAGACACCAAAATAAGCCGGGGATGGTGCCTTTGGGTTGTGGATTTTTCATCCTCTCACACACCCGCCCCGCATGCCACGCCAAAATAAGTTAGAAAACAGCGTTGGACTAATGCTGATTAGGCTAATAGAGTATGATATTTTTTTATTTCAAGTGTTTCAGCTTCGACATGTAGCTCATCAAGTTCGTAGAAGACGAGCCATTTTATATAGGTGCACTAAGCATACAATACACATTTCCACAACTAGTTTGAACATAAACAGCCATGGAATCATAGTTTTAGAAATGAGAAAGGCGCAATTGAACCACTAGGTGGATTTGAACAGGATTTTTAAAAAATAATATTCATAAAGTTGTGAGCTAATTCGCGTACATAAAAACGATTTGGTAATGCCATGGCGCAAACCATGACAGAAGTTCACAAAACAAAATAAATAAAAGCGTTATGTAGGCGTTACTGAAGGGGAATAGAGTATAATAATAAGCAATAGGCTTTTGAGAAAAAGAATGTTTCCGTGTTGGAAACGTTACCAGAGATTTTTATCCTTAGAATATCGCGACGACCTCGGCCGGGGTTGAACCCAGATCCACTGAGGTGAGAAGCAGTCACGAAAGCACTGGCTTAGCCCCATCAATATACTATGAATCAGGAACCCACGGTACATGAATAATATAGTATTTTTTGTGAAATAGTGCTATCATCACTGTTTTGAGTTTGTGAACTAATTCGCAACTTTGGAACCCAGATCAAGATGTAATCATGAATCATTTCGCGTCGCTTAGTCGCAAACAACATATCATAACTGAAGTTCACAAAAAATCAAGTATCTTCACATTTAAAAGCGTTATGCAGACGTTACGGACAAAAAAGAACACCTGTTTTCGTAGCATAAAATCTTTGTTCTAAAATTCATGACACACTTTTTTGCCATATACTCTCTTTAATAACCGCTAAACATTCTCCACCATGGCTACATGACATCGTTGGCATCACACTTATTAAAAAATCAGTTTATCCGAAACAAGCACACGGTCATGATCCACACCGAAAAAATAAACCTTCCGAATTCCGTTTGTTCAATTTGTTAACGTCTTCAAATTGGCGGCTTCTTCCGATGTGCACCGCGTAGGATCGAACATTTCCCGTCGTAAAAATTGTATTTAAAAAGTGCGAAATCGAAAATAACTATACTAAAACAACCAACTTTTTGTTTGCACCAGTCGCACCGTATTGTCCGGTTGATCTTGACACTGAAAGCCCCCATTAGAATCGCATTGAATCTGCTCTGCTGACTAGACTTGGTTATAGGAACGAGCAAAAAAATCAGAACTACTTCATCGGCTCCAATTGCTTGCTATATCTAAACTGCTACATGCGTGACATAGAGATTGGTACAACAGGTTCACGCAGCTTTTATGATCGCATGTGGATAGCGGAGGAGAGCGAACGGACAGACGAAATTGAAATTAGTGGAATCCAATCAGACCCCCTCCCACCGAAGCCTTGGATCCGCGAAATCCGAACTTTTTAAAAGGTATATTGGTATGTAGCATAACGTAGCTCACCGCAACCGATGCTGTCCGTCATGTATTTGAACTATGCGGGGCACATGCCCAGCAATCAATTCCAAACATGGTAAAAAAACTACGCCAGAAAAGAAATAATAATCAGTCAATATCAACCAAAGCTTTTACAATTTTTTTCGCAATTTCGAAACATTAATAGACAGTGAAATGGAGGCATTTGACAATGCGTGCAGCAGGCTGAGTGAGCATGTGCGATCGTCCTTCTCGGTGGTCAAAATATAGTTCAAGGATATCATCATTCTACTGGGATGAGAACGATCTGCCGTAAATGTTTTCATAATTATTGAACCCAATTTTGGAATCGGAGATTTAAAACGGATGTTGATCGTCGCCAACGATGCAAATTCCGCATACCTTTACTTGTTTTGGCTACTACATAGTTTATGATTCATCCGGGTTTGTGTGTCACTCCGCGACGATTATATCTCCAGACAAACATTCAAATTGGTTTCTTCCGTTCCTTAGTTGCTGCTACTGAGGATGCCACCAAGGCTTTACAATCTTTTCAATGTCGACTGTTTGTTTACCTCTGAAAAGATGGAAGGTGTTCGGAATATTATTTACTAAATCTCAATTGACTGTGAATGCTTTGAACCTTTTCAATATTGGTGAAACAAAATTTACAGCTTCCATTAGAGTTTGTATGATATGTTTACCATTAAAGTCTCAAAATCTACAACCGTGGGGCGTTGAACATATTTTCGCCACGTTCCCAAGACATTCTTTCTTCCGGGTAAGTTAGAACAGTGTCGTTACAATCTTTGCTCAGCGCATTGGTCCAAATAGTTGAATGAAAATTGGGGCATTCAATTAGAAATCTCGCGTCCACGAGGATTCTACATTTTCACCCCAAATTGGCTATTATGCTGTTTCTTATCTGAGTGATCAAATATTTCGCTCCTAGGCAAAATTACCCAAATAACAATAAAAAAAATTATGGCAAACTACAAGTGCAATCTAAGTCAATCTAAGTAGCTTCAATGGTAGCATAACATAGAAATTGTTACGGAACATCAACACCCGTGTTTAACCGCATTTGATTTCCAATGCGCTGAACAAAGATAGCGAATATGTACTGTTCCAACTCAAAGTTTAAATATGTAGGGTGACGTAGTTAAAATAGGCTCAGCACTCTATTCCAAATCTATCGGCCATATAACAATGTCAACATTCTGCTTCTTCACTGCAATGAAGCAGTATGATTGTACCGATTGTACCATAACATGACATTGAAGTGAAAAGAAAACAATCTTCTTCTATTTGATTAGCATATTTTCGTGGTACACAGAGTTGTGATGTGATGATGAGTGTATTTATTATGGAAAACAGTAACGCGAAAGAGAAGAAACGGATTTCGATAAAAACATTAGCCTGACCTTGACCCACAGCCAACCAGTTTGCTGTGTGGTGGGGGTGGATCGCTGAAGTATCACAGACGGGTAACCAACGCAAGAATCTGATACATAGGAGCAACGGCTCCCATGTTTGGCTGGATGAGCAAGCGAATATAACAGATGAGGAAGAAGGCAAAACCACGATAAACGGAATAAAGTTGATCCCATGCATTGTAATGGGTGGCTATTGTAGTATAGCTGTTCCATATTAAAACAGTTGACAAAACTCGACAGCCGCCGATTCGGTCGAATAGTGTGAGTCTGAAAGACTGAAATACATTTGCCAAATTTTACAAGCGTTTTTACGCACAAAAAGTGTTCCTAAGACGGTTCCTATCCAGGGTAAGATAAACACCCATGGGTTGATTGAATTAATAATATTGCTTCACTATTACCACTTTTCATTAAGGAGGAAAATCTATGAAAAGCTCCGAAAAATTATTTTTTTTTTTGAAATGTTTTGAACAAGAAAACAATGTTTGTGTTTTTCAATGTCCTTTTCGCTTGAGGCAGAAATCAACTCAGTATCGGACCCAACCGTTTGTTTGGTTATGCGCCACTGAACTGAAAACCGGGTACCGACCCGTACCCGTATTTTATAAAAATACAAAACCCGAACCCGACCCGTACCCGGGTAAGAAAAAAAATCCGAATCCGTACCCGACCCGCACCCGACCCTTACCCGACCCGAACCCGACCAAAACCCGACACGAACCCGACCCGTACCCGTGCCGAATCCGACCCGCACCCAAATTAAAATAAATTTAAAACCGTGTCTGAGCCGAACCCGATTTTCAAAAAATAAATTCAACCTATTTGATTTAAAAGCGTATGAAGCCCGGTAGTAGTTGGCGATATTTTCATGTTTCATCTTTTTGCCTTTCTCAATAGAAAGGTATTGCAATTGCTCTGAAAACCGACTTTTTAACGGAGGCCCGGAGGGCCGAGTGACATATACCATTCGATTCAGTTCGTCGAGTTCGGCAAATGTCTGTGTGTGTATGTATGTGTGTGTGTATGTATGTGTGTGTGTATGTGCGTCTGTGTGTGTGTACGCGAACACAATCTCACTCACTTTTCTCAGAGATGGATGAACCGATTTTTACAAACTTAGTCCCAAATGAAAGGTGCAACGTTCCCATAGGCTGCTATTGAATTTCTAATGGATCCGACTTCCGGTTCCGGAATTACAGGGTGATGAGTACGAACACGCAGAAAACGTCGATTTTAAGAAATTCTGCAATGAATGTATAATGGTGAAAATTTTTCCAAAATGTGACCACAACTGCTTCGATTTGTAGTACTAGGTCATTAACAGCCATTCAAAGTCTCTTTGGTTACATTGGCCACCATCATCGGTTCCGGAAGCCCCGGCGGAAGTATCCAAATTCAGAGTAACAGTCACATCGGTTTCTCGGAGATGGCTAGACCGATTCGACTAAACTTGACCTCAAATGAAAGGTATTGCGTCCCCGTAAATGGCTATTAAATTTTATCCCCAACCGACTTCCGGTTCCGGAGTTACGGGTTGTGGCGTGCGATCACATAGCAAATTGTGATTCAAACCGATACCCCGATGGAAGCAAAAAAGGTAAAAAATTCGCTAAAATGTCTCTCAAATAACTTAACTTTGCAGTTCTAGGTCACCGACGGCCAAACAAACTTTCGTTGACTACATTGACCACCATAGACGGTTCCGGAAGTGCCCGGGAAAAGCGGCCATCTTTCATAACTAGCAAACTCATATCAGTTTCTCGGAAATGGTTGGGCCGATTTTCACAAACTTAGTCCCAAATGATAGCTATATTATCCCCACAGATGTCTGTAACATTTCGCACGGACCGCTTGTATGGTTCCGGAAATATAGACTGAACGGTCCGGTCACACATGAAATTCCCATATAAGCCGGAACTCAAAATTTTTTTCAAAGGGGGGACCCCATGAAATTTCAGAAATCGAATTCGTATTTTTGATGCCAAACATCTTTAAAATGCATGAAACGTCGAGATTTTATGTTATCACGAATTTTTTTTTTTTTTGGAAATCGACTTTTTGGGACTTTGCCGATTTTGCACCTTTTTGCCTTTCTCAATAGAAAGGTATTGCAATTGCTCTGAAAACCGACTTTTTAACGGAGGCCCGGAGGGCCGAGAGCATATACCATTCGATTCAGTTCGTCGAGTTCGGCAAATGTCTGTGTGTGTGTATGTATGTGTGTGTGTATGTATGTGTGTGTGTATGTGCGTCTGTGTGTGTGTACGCGAACACAATCTCACTCACTTTTCTCAGAGATAGATGAACCGATTTTTACAAACTTAGTCCCAAATGAAAGGTGCAACGTTCCCATAGGCTGCTATTGAATTTCTAATGGATCCGACTTCCGGTTCCGGAATTACAGGGTGATGAGTACGATCACGCAGAAAACGTCGATTTTAAGAAATTCTGCAATGAATGTATAATGGTGAAAATTTTTCCAAAATGTGACCACAATTGCTTCGATTTGTAGTACTAGGTCATTAATAGCCATTCAAAGTCTCTTTGGTCACATTGGCCACCATCATCGGTTCCGGAAGCCCCGGCGGAAGTATCCAAATTCAGACTAACAGTCACATCGGTTTCTCGGAGGTGGCTAGACCGAATCAACCAAACTTAGTCTCAAATGAAAGATGTAGCTTCCCCGTAAATGGCTATTAAATTTTATCCCCAACCGACTTCCGGTTCCGGAGTTACGGGTTGTGGCGTGCGATCACATAGCAAATTGTGATTCAAACCGATACCCCGATGGAAGCAAAAAAGGTAAAAATTTCGCTAAAATGTCTCTCAAATAAATTAACTTTGCAGTTCTAGGTCACCGACGGCCAAACAAACTTTCGTTGACTACATTGACCACCATAGACGGTTCCGGAAGTGCCCGGGAAAAGCGGCCATCTTTCAAAATTTACGAACTCACCTCAGTTTCCCTGAAATGGTTGGGCCGATTTTCACAAACTTAGTCCCAAATGATAGCTATATTATCCCCACAGATGTCTATAAAATTTCATACGGATCGCTTATATGGGTCCGGAAATATAGACTAAATCGTCCGGTCACATATGAAATTCCCATATAAGCCGGAACTCAAATTTTTTTTTCCAAAGGGGGGACCCCATGAAATTTCAGAAATCGAATTCGTATTTTTGATGCCAAACATCTTTAAAATGCATGAAACGTCGAGATTTTATGTTATCTCGAAAATTTTTTTTTTTATAAAAATCGACTTTTTGGGACTTTGCCGATTTCGCACCTTTTTCAGTTCAATATTACCATGGCTGTTTTTTGTTTTTCAAAATTTTAGAACTCGAATAATGATTTATTTTCCTGTATATAGTTGTCATGTGATGTATAATAATAAAATGTAATATATGTATTTAAAAGTTTTTAATGAATATAAACAACGCACACATTCTCGTGATTCATGATTGAGAAAGGCACAATTGCACCGCTAGGTGGATTAAAATAGGTTTTTATTTAAGGGATCATCCATAAATGACGTAGCATTTTTTGATTTTTAACACCTCCCCCTCCCTCATCGTAGCATTTCGTCACAAACCTCTTAATACCCCGCCTGGTAATTACGTAGCTTGACGGTAACCCTCCCCGCCTTGTCCCCGTAAAAAAATTTAAAAGATGTTCTTTTAAATGTTAGTTAGATGAAACGGGTAAGGTTGCGTGACATCAGGTAAACCCCATTCCCCTTTAAAAAAGCTACGTAGTATGACATGGCCCCCTACCTCCTGTCGTCACATATCAACGTAAAATACAAAACTCCCCCTCCCCCATATAATGCTACGTAATTTATGGATGGTCCCTAAGTAGATTGTGCATTATTGAAAAATATAATCATTCACGTAATACAATAAAACTCATCGAAAATAACACAAACTCCACACAATTAACCCATTCATGCCCATGTTGTTTGTGGACAACAACGTTTGTAAACAGCTATAACTTTTGATTAAGGCAAAATTTGCTTACGAAAACAAGTAAGGCTAATAAATGTGACTATTGCCTTTCATTTGAGTATTAATAGTTCCAAGGACCAGTTCTAGAACTGAAGTTATTGCAACTAGTCTGAATGGATCCCGATGGAGCAGTGCTGTCAGGAACAATTTACGTTGACGACGGAAAATAAATTTTTCATATATCTTCGTTATGTTGCAATATTATTGAAAAATGATAAACTCAATTTAGACTGTCTTTGGCTACATTTTCCACGCAATTGGACTATTGTAAATATTCTAGGAGAATTGTATTGAGCATTGGAAGATAAAAATTAAGCAGCTTCTAGCATTGCGAGGGAATCACCTATCTTTATGAATAAAAGGCTTTTCGTGTTTCTTGACCTTACTGTTTCCAAGGAAAAATAGTTTTGAAACCCTGCATGCACTAGAAAAAGTTGGGCATGAAAGGGTTGAGGAAATTCGTTTATTACGTTCTAAAACTGTCACCCATGATTACTATTGGCGATTTGCGGCAAAACCAAAATTAGTCATGCGACACCAATGATTCAGCTCATGAACTGGCAAAGTGATACAGTTTGCTTTTTTTCACCCGTAAGTGAGTCGTAGCTTACAACAAAATCTTCATTATCTTCTCGGAAAAAGCTTACCACAGCCAAAATATGAATGAAACGAGTAGGAAATTTAGTTTTATTTGCAATTATTCTGAAATTACAGCCATTTGCAACTATTTGACTCATACATTTCTTCGAAATGTAATCGGGGTATTATTGTGGTTATAAAAAATCGTTCCATAAATAAAGTTCCAACTCGAAACCGAGACCCAATCAGTACCAATGTCAAACTCCTTCATATTTTGAACTACGTAGGAAATTCAGTGAAGACTATCGGAGAGAAGGATCGGCTGTGCATGATACAAAGCTGACACTTGCCTATTAGCCGGATATATTCTTTCCTCGCCTGATCTGGAGAGTTTCATGAATTTACACCATCTCATGAAGGTTTAGCTTAACTTAGGACGAATGGGAAATGCTGTTGCGGCGGCTACGGTGCTCAACAAATTACATTTCGAAAAGCGCGCATATAGCTCTGCGAATAATATTAGAAACCACTATGTTTTACACTCTTTTCGCAAGATGTTTACTCATCATCTTATAAAATGATGGTTTTCCTTCATTTTCATAAACAATTATCAACAAATTGATCGGTAATTTGGTGTTAAAAAGTCATTTTTTACCAATGTTTACAGAAAATATATGCACTATGACAGAACAGAATAAAATCAGCAACACTTTCCTTCCAGCGCTATCTGCGAGCGGTTTCAACGTAGAATCGTCAATAAAATCAAATGAAATGCAATATATGAAAATATATTTTATATAATTTGGGGTAAAAAACGAGAAATGTATAAGGAAAAAAAATATTGAAATATTGATAGCACTGAATAAAGAATTTCGTCAACTATATTCGACTTTTGCCAGATTTGAAATATATAATAATAAACAAGAATTATGGCAAAAACTAATTTTCAATCGTAATGTAAAGGATGCTGCGATTCAAACTTTAAACTAATTTTTCACGAAATCAATATTTTGTCACTTAGTCCGGTCTGACTTAACACCGACCAATTATCTGAAACAAATGAATCATTTTTGTTTTTATAGGAAAAGATCGCGTTGTGTGCCGTAAACTCGCAAATGTTATTAAACATGCAAATTTATTTACAATTTCATAAAAAGTATTCGGAATTTCACCTTTTTTGTTGTTAATAGCCATTGAAAAATTGCATAAACAGTTGGTATTTACTGGTATCAGAGTTTTAAATACAATCATAGAGTTTAATCTTAAAACTGATGTAGGTTGATCTTCATATGCGTAGCGTTTCGTACGCAATCGTGTTCACCGACTGAAAAAGGTGGTTTCGAGAAAACGCCCGACGTCACCGCACGCGAGGCTTGGCACAACCACTTCGCGAGGCTCTGAGTTTGTTTTCCTGAACGGATACTTAGAAGTTATTTTGAAACTTCAGGAAACCCATTTTCTCCTTAGGGTAGTTTGAGGAGAGAAGCCCCACATTTCTAAAAATCGATCCTGCATCAAAGTAAACCATTCAATATTCGATGAAATCATTTTTATCGATTGCGACAAGTTTCTAAAATACTGTGAAATGGTTTCGGTCATTAAAAAAACGCTTTTAATCCACCTAACAGTGTGATGAGACATTTCTTGTAACTCAATTATCACTCTCTTCGGATATTATATCGTTTGACAACATTTAGAACTTGATGCTTCGCGATGTTTTTGATAACACATACTACATGGTATAGTGGCAGGACTCAGAGAATCGCTCAAATCAGCATAGGACAGCATCAGTGCTAGAAATCTCAAACTAAATCAATGGGAAAGCGAAAAAATGGCCCATAAAATAGACATACCAACGAAATTTGTTAATGTTAATGCTCTGTTAATAAAATATCTACATTGTGGTGGGAAAACTGAATTTTCCTAAAGGGGTTATATATTTTACTGAGCCAAAAAAATCGAATTTTTTTTTTGAATCGATTTGAAGTTTATACTTTACTCAAATTTCCAACGTGAATAGATAGATAGAATAGAAAAATGAAGTACAAAATTCGTTTTATCGAAATAATGTTTGGCTTATTTCAATGGTTTATTACTATATTGAACAATAAATAGGCGATAAAGAGTAATACACAAACAACAAGCTATAACTTTTAAAGTATTCAAAATAGATATTTGAAGTCGTTGAAGTTATTCGCAAAAGTAAGAGCTACAAATTTGCTGAAGACATCATTTCGATATAATCACTTCCAAGAAAATTTGTGAAAATATCTCACTCATAGGGGAATTAATCAGCAAAAGCATAATACCAAAACAAAGGACATATTGCCTCCATTAAATTCTCCAAAGATACTATTGACCTAAAGTAAGCCGTTTTGGCGTTAATAATAGATTACATGTTTTTGGTCATATTTCTGGCAATGGGAAATGATAAAAATCTTTCGTCCGCATTTAATGTTAAATATCTCTTTTGATAATAGTCCAATTTCAACAAGCTATAGCTTGTTCGAAAGGTATTCGTTAAAGTTATCTAAAAACATGTAAATTGTTAATCTACATTGTCGATTTCGGCAGATAATTCAAAAAAACTGCAAAAAACACAGTTTTTACGCATGCAAACATTGTGGGAGAGATGCCGCATGTGCGCCGCACCGTTGTCACAAACTGAAAAATGTATATTCATTTTGTTTAATTGAGCTCATTTTATCTAATTTACTCGTTTCGTTTTTTGGATTCGTTCTGATCAGTTTATTCAATTTGTGCATTTCATTCATATCATTTACTTTGCTTACTTCATTTGCTGTTTTCATTTTATGCAATTTATTTATTTTTCCAGTTCACACATTTTTTTTTTTTTTTCGTTTTCGACTGATTTTGTTCATTCAATCATTTTATTTATTCCATCCAAATTATTAATTTTACACAATTTTATTTATCATATTAATTTTATAACTGCTTTAATGTCGCTTAATTTGTTTATTTTGATCATTAAATTCATTTTAATTTGTCTTTTTTTTCTTTTTCTGGTTTTTTTACCATATCTATTTATTTTGTTTACGTTACTCATTTTATCCTCATTGTTCATTTTGTGTTTCATTTATTTGATTTATTTTACTTATCTTACTCGTTTAATTCATTTTGCTATTTTTAATACTTTTCGTTTATTTTAATTATTTTATTTATTATATTCCTTTTAATCATTTTGTTCATTCTATTCATTTGATTAATTTTATTGATTTCTTCCATTGTTTTCAGTTTCTTAGTTTTATCTGTTTTTATAGATTCCGTCCAATCATTATCATTAATTTTTATTCATTTCATCCAGTTTGAGCCGTTTCAATTTTTTCTATTAATATCATTTTTTTATTTTGTCTAATTTTTCACTCAATGAGCTGAACTGATTTGATTCATTTATTTTATTAATTTGATTTAAAATAATTATTCTACTCATGTTATGAATTTAATAACTTTATCATGTTTAAATTTAATTTAATTTAGTCGAGGCATTGTTCGTGCGGAACTCGAAACTGTGTTCATCTCACAGCCTAGTTGGGTGTCTACTTCGCATGAACTCTGCATCCAACAGTGATAAATGTAAGAAATGTCTCATCTGACTGCTAGGTGGATTGAGTTGGTTTATTTTATTGAAATCGGAAATTAGTTTCAAGCCTCTTTTAGTCACATCAACGGAAAGGAGCATCCTATACCTCGACATCATTATTGACTTTACTACCATTGATCTAAGCGAGAGCAGAGAAGATACATACAGAGCAGATAGATACAGTAACGGATGTTCAAAAAAAATTTGAATTTTTCAGTCATGTAGTTAAAAAACAAAAAAAAATTCGGCAAATTCAGTATTTTTTTTATTAAAAACAATGTTTATTCTTTAAAAATCGTCAATGAATATTGGAGAAAGGGATCTGGCCCAACGTACATCACTATGCTCTCACAAGAGTCACTGGCACCGACGTCCATCTTCCGAATACAATTCCGGATCCTGGTAATCAACTGCTTCGTATCCTTGGTCCGCCAATTATTTTTGTACACTAAGGCACTGAGGGAGCCGAAAAATGGGACGGCACTGAGGTAAGTTTGTCGGGTTCTTTTCTTTCGGCACATACGGTCTTTTTCTGCTCAAGATACTCCAGCGTCTTCTTGGTGTAATGGGAAGACGCCTTGTCCGGCCAGAAGACATAGTTCCCATCCATATGATGCTCCTTTAAGAACGACAGAAGAATTTTCTCAAGCCAATCCTCCCGATATGGCAATGTACAACATAACTTTAAACATAACATTAAATTTATTCTTAAATTTATATTTTGCTTCGGGGGGTATGGCTGACTTATCACTGGAATAGTAGCTGTCATTTCCTGGAATGTGGGTCTTCGAGAGCAGAAAGTAACTTTCGTCTTCCAGCACGAATGACGTCCCACGGTAGTTCTTCGTCATCCACCGGTACTGCGATTTCACGATCGCTATCTGCTCGTCCGTGTATTCGGGGGACCGAGTCTTGTTCCGACAGACGATGTCCTGCATCTTGAGAGTTCGGTGAATCAAGGTATGGGAGCAGTGATATTTTCGGCCGGCGTCCAGAGAGGTGGGGAGTCCTAGTCTAGGGAGTCTAGAGAGCAATTCTCTTGGAGAAAAAAATTACGCTCTTTACTTTAATTACAGAAAGGTATTGAAATCATTCTCATTTTTTATTGAACACCCGTTATGTAAAATAATTAAAGACACCCCTTCATCGTTCCAGTATTTTTGTTCATAGGAAAGGTTTGATGTATTGTACGATGAGCATACCTTTTAAATTTTTGATTTACCGTTTCAAAGCCAACCAATAATAAACTAAATAAGTTTGTCGTAATATAGTGCGGCTGTCGATCAGTGGTAATGGGATTGAATAGAACAGAACGAGGGTGCCTTTAATTATTTTTCATTTTGTATGACATTGAACAAATGTGTTTGAACAGTTCACCTGAACAAACCAACTCGACAATATTTCAGTTATTTCAGTTCGTAACTGCTTATGAGTATGATATCCCCGCCTCACTCTTCCACCGACCCTTTTACCATCTAACAACGTTTATAAAATATAGTTAATGCTGTTGAATCATTTATCAGAACATTCCATTCATTATAAAATAAAAAAATATGAAGTTATTTCAACTCGGTACACCGGCAGTGTTATAAAAATAAATGATTTTTCTATCTCATTCGAAACATCGAATTTTGAACAGTTATAACTTTGTTTCGGGACATTTTAGCAGCATGCTTCCTTCAGCAAATCCTGAACTACACTTCTTTTTCTATTAGTTGCATGCAGGCGGGAAAAACTGTGGTATCTAGGATTTGAATCCAAAGCCACGATCTGGCAGGCCGTTATTCTGTCTCCAAATATTGGTTCACCCACTTCGTTATGAGTGCCTTCGACTTTCTCACATACTTGGCGACCGAGGTGCAAAGCATGTTTTCTTTTGGAATGAGCATCGAAAATCACCGCTTCATACCAAGACGCTAAAATCACACCCATGATGTCAATTGAAAGTTAGTTAGTTAAAAATTCGAGAAAATTTCATAAATTTCGGACTATGTTTACTGTCATCTTGGATAAACTTCAAATCGAACTATTACTGTACTGTAAATTTCCGCGATTACGCACTTACTGGACAGACCAAACAACAGCCTGCCAGATCGTGGCAAAGTTTCGTCTACAAACTACAGGTACTTGCGGAATGTCGATTTAAACCATTCTGGGAGTATTTTCCTGACTTTTCTTCGAATTGAATTTCTCTATCCGACCTACAAATCTTTATGATCATCGACCCTTCATTCTTGGGTTGTTGGGACTCGCACTAGTAGGTACTCGTTTCGAGATATCAACGATATCTGATATTTAACTTTTGGTAATTTTGATCACGCTCCAATTGGCTCCAAAAAGAGTAGGGGTGTGTGTAAATGGAGACCATGACCCTTGCCAACCTTAGTGGTATATATTAGTAATTATTATAACTGAAAAGCTTTCTTCACTTGTATTTATCTGCATTTGGGAGGAACGTGCGCCTACGCTTGGCAGCATGTTGAGAGTCAAATTTTGGTTAGACCACACAGTTTTGGATGTTAATTCGTGGCGTCTGCTAATTGGTTATTCATTACATCACACAACACTGCCAATTTAGTCAGCTTGTTTTACTTTAAGGTGGCAAAGATGGTATAGTGAGATTCAGCGGTTATGGTTAAGCGTAGCTATAACATTGAATAGCACATTGAATACTTCGCGTAGGGGTTGGTTCTACGAATGCTTTCAGATGCATATGAGCTTCTCCGTAAGAGTGCAAAGTGAATATTGGACAAAAGTATTTTTCTCAGAATATCGATATTTAGCCATGCGTCCAGTATCATTTTATTATAATATTCTTTGCCTTGGTTCTAAATTCTCATCGTCTTCATTTCATTTCATTTTTAACTAATTAGTAATCGGGATAGTAAAAACTCTTTATTGGTTTCTTGCTAGACAATTAGTGAAAACATTTTGACATCGGCGCACAATTTCAAACATTATTTTTCAATTCAAAACGCGTCCAAAAATAAAACATGTTTATAGCCTAGGAGTAAAATGAACAAATGATGGGGGTAAAATGGTATTGTCATACAAGTTAAAACCATAAGTGATAAAGAATATTTTATGAATATTTGGAATCAGATATCTTAATTACTGCAGTGTGGAATGTTATTACAGAGGACAAAATGGTGAACGTAAAAAGACATGTTAAGCCGCTGTTAAGGAGGTTGTTAATATAACAAATTATGTTAAAATAGATATGAATGTCTATTGCATCAAAAAGTGTATGACTATACACTCAGGTTTTTTCACGCGGTTTTTTGCGCGGTATTTTTTACGCGGTTTTTACGCGGATTTTGAAATTTATGCGGTTTTCATTTAGGCGGATTTTTTAATTTATGCGGTTTTCATTTACGCGGATTTTTTAATCTACGCGGTTTTCATTTACGCGGATTTTGAAATTTACGCGGTTTTCAATTACGCGAATTTCATTTACGTGGCCTGTATTCCGCGCGTAAAAAACCTGAGTGTATTTTTTTATGTGACATTATCGTGTCATATATTTTCTCTTCAAAGCAGTGCTTCCAAATGTAGCATAACAAAATATTTTTTTTGCTATGCAGGGTAAATTGTTCTGGTTATTTATTTTCACCGTCTTTCTACGGAGCTAAGAAATCCAATCGATGTTATCTGAAATTGAACATCTCACAAAACGTGTGGCAAACAATGATGGGTGGCGTTTCAAAACGAAAACATATCCACAATCGTTTTTTTTCTATCAGCTTTATCGGCTAAGTAAATCTCAGAAAAGCAATCGAGATTTTGAATTAATCTTGGTCAAAACCTCTATCGTCCATTTGGTATCAGCTAGATTAGGACAGTACTAGATCGAGATAATGAAAACAAGTCAAATCTGGTTTCACCGCGTCATATCTATGAATATACCGAAAAAATACTACACGTGTGATCAAAAGTTAAGCCTGATTATATCAACTGCATCTTTGTTTTAATCCTGGTTCATTGTTTGAATTTCATTGGTTTTACCGTTCATTGGAATGGATAAAAAATGGAACGTGTGTAATATTCATTTATAACGATGATGCCAATAAGACACGTAGAGATTAGTGTTCCGTTCGATGGATTATATGGATATAATATTGGGTATACTAGAAAGAACAACATTGAAAATTGAAAAAAATATCTTTAACAACTAACGCTCAAACGTTCATTATCTTTACGAAGTCCAGTGGACAGAGTCTATCTCGGAGCCTCATTTGATTCATGAAATGACTCGACCTTTGAGGTGTTTAATTTTCGACTCTTCTCTTGCTTTTCATCTCTATGTATTGCGTCGCCATTTGGCTCTCGTTTCATTGAGCCGTTTAGCTGTGCTGATTCCCTTAGCCATTTAACTCCTGTTTCCGTGAGTCATTCAGCCCCCAGCCTTATCGTGATCTACTTGAATAGTCCTCGACGGTGGACTCACCCTACTCCTACTGAGAGCCCCCCGACGGAGTAATTTCTCTCGATACCGATACCCGCTTTCTTGAGCCATTATCAGCTTTACCGAGATCTAGTCACATATTATCCGGTGGTAAAACTACTCTACTCCGACTGAGCAATATGAAGAGTGCAGAAATGGGAATAAGGGGGCACGCATAGCGTAGTTGGTAATTCAATTGCCTTGTACGCAGCTTATCTGGGTTTGATTTCCAACTCAGCACATAGGGTTAAGATTTTTCCTCACCTGAAAAAGAGGCCAGTTACCCTAGGGATAAAGCCTCTATAATTGAAACAAAAAAAATGGGGATGATTATTACGTTAAGAATTATAAGAAGGTTTTAACACATGGATCAATTAATTAAACCGTTTCATTTATTATGTAGTAGTATTCGGTTATACATTATCTAAAACCTTGAAAGAAAGGAAAGAAACGTGACTCACAAAAGTCAACATAGAAATAAATTTATTTCACTCCGTTACGCATCGTTTGCCCCCACTGGCGCATACTCTATCAATTCACCATCAATGAAACCGAAATGTTCAATGAAAGACGGCCGGCGTAAGAAACAACCTTTGAGCTAATTACGCATTGTTTATGTTCTTCATGTGGTTGTTATTGTTGTAAAAAAATACAGTACACGCGAAGCAGGCGAGTTATCCTCAAATGGTGATAATATTTATTTTATCTAAACCTACATTAATCCTTATCATCATTAAGGGATTAAGAAATTTTAATTGTTTGAAAAAGCAATGAGAGCATCGCACTGCTGTTCCGAAATAGTGAGCTGCCAGTAGTAGTTGCTCTTGGGTTGAGTCCATAACCTAAATTAGGATGATTTAAGTACGTTTGTATTCTGGCATGTATTGTTCACACTTGTCAGATTTTTTACTTATTTAAATATAGTGATAAGACACCAGCAAACTTGAGATGGATAAATTGTTCTTCCACAAAATAAAACATAATGCGTATGTATAGTGCTGTCTGTCAGTCCTCGGTTGTTAATAAAAACAGATCATTATTCATTCCCAGTCACATGAATTTTGCGCGAGCAAAAAACGATAAGACAGATATGGACAACACCTTAACCTTTGTCATCATTTTATTTCGATTGCTTATTTCAATGATGCTGCAATGGACACTACTTATGTGAAGAATTCATTCGATTTGTGAGCAGTCATTGACGCTTTGCCCTTATACCATTCACATCCCCGTTCTTGCGTGCCGAAGATGATTGTTTACTTATTCGAGGATGGCAATTTAGACCGTCCTAAGTTGTGTTTTTGTCCACTCGTGTGAGACGAATGAATTAGCAGTTTTAAATGTTGGCTATATACATTTGCACCCATTCATTGGATGACACTGAGTTTGCAGAAACTTTCTGCCATCAGCTGTCAATGGGAGCCTCTGGAGCGACAATGGATGTGCCGCCACTCAGGTTCAGTATAGGGTAGATGATCTCATGTTCATCTCATTTATAGGGGTGCCATATCATTTCATTGATTGCTGGCCTACAATCAATGGTTAACGCTTGTGTTATTTATTTAATTGCATCGTTCTTAGAAAATAGCCATGCATACAAAGCAAGTGTAAAATGCTCGTGTTTGAAATATGAGTTGAGCTCTCATCTAAATATGAGTAGGGCTCCCATCTTTCAATTCTACTATTTGAACCATTGCGTATAACAGCTTTATTCCGAACCATGCATTCGAGAGTTTTATTGATACCAGTGGTGCATAGCCTTCAGCCTATCTAGTGGTATCACTAGATATGATGTAGGCTATGCACTTCAAATTCATCCGTGGGAGCTTCCGCTAATTTGAATTACATCAGACATCGCTGGAGAACGAAAGACCTTATGAGTTTGAAGCAGGACACCGTGTGGTTCCGCAGCACTAACAAAATATTTATATATGATCATTGAGTTTCGAACGACTTATCGATGTATGTGCTGCTCATATAGACATAACAGTCCCATATTGATTTTCGCTAAAAATGAGAAAATCTGTAGATTGTATTGAACATTATATTCGATTTACAATGCACTATTGAAATTACCATCATTGTTTCAAAAATATTCTGGAAAATGCAAAAGTTTGTCCCATACATACTGCCTAATGAATTAATTAGTTTATCTTAAACTACGATCTTCTCGGTTTGTTGTTGTTCAATGTTGAACCATTTTAAACAATATTTTGAGATGCATGCTGAACTTTTTACACAATCTTTCCGACATGACTCTAAATATATCATTCTACCCATATTATCAAATCTCGAGCGTCTTCTATTGACAAAGTGAAATAATCAAAAAATCAAAATTTTAGGAAACATTCAATTCTTTCAAGAACTGCAGAATAGGGGAACATGGGGAGACTTGGCCAGGTTTTCTGCCAAACCTGCTTGAATCTCTAAAAAAGTTTTGAATCCTTCCAAAGTCGAGATTGATGTAATCTTTGACTTTTTTGAACTTTGGTACATTTTTGCGTTTCTCATATAGAAACGTTATGCAATCACTCCGAAAATCGTCAATCATAATTTTTACATTTGCAATTTACAGGAGATATTTTCATTTTCAAAACCATTTTGAGCGGTGATTTTGTGTTTCCCATAATTTTTGATATATTTTTTAGTGAAGTTGAAGATATCATTTCATTTAGCTCACTTTGAAAAACCCTGGGTTAATGAAAGATCAAAACAACAAAAGTTATAAAAAGAAAACATTTTTTTAAGAAACACCCTATTTTTTGTAAAATGACATAGAGATCCAGTGTCTTCAACACAGTTTTTAAAAATTTTATTTTCTGTATTTTTTGGAAGACAGTGAAATTCTATCTCGAACCATTAAGAAGTTAATTTTCTGTATTTAAAAACATTAGGACCAACCCTACCAACTATTTGAAATATTAGAAAAGTATTGTAAAGAGCAATATTTTATCATGAAAACGAAACTTTACTTTCTATATTGTCCATCGTGAAACTAATTTAAACATACATCTTACAAGAGGTCAATTCATGAAAAACCAAATTTGTAATACAGTGAAAACCCATCAGCCACTTGGTGAATTTTAGGCTGATAAAACAGGGACATTGATAAAATCGGGACATATTTTTTTCTTTTTGGGAAACTGAAGCTCTTATAGCATTCTTCTTTAGTCCCTAGATATATCCTCATAACCCTTTCTGATTATTTTGTTTAAATTTTCCTTAAGGTGGTCAACAGTGCAAAATTTCTTAAAAAATTAAAAAAATTATTTTTGCATATTTCGGAGCTCCAAGATAAGAAAAATATTCTCAAAAAAGGATTTACTCGAATTCAAGCTGATTCGCCCATGAGAGCCCATCAAACTACCAACTATCAATTTTCATGGGAAGCTGATAAAATCGGGTCAAAAAGCTGATAAAATTGAGGGGTTGTAAAATCAGAGGCTGATAAAATCGGGTCTTCACTGTATTAGTTTTTCAGTTTTTTCCACCCTATTCTTCAGATGTTTCACAGAGTTTTTGAAGACGAACATTTTCTTCTAATACATAAAACACCTGCTTCTTTTATTCAAAAGAGATATGTACTTGTAACTTAAACAATCATTCTGAATCACTGTGCATGGGGTTTCGTGGCGGAAATCAGCCTATACAAAATAATTGTTCCGAGAGTCACCCAAAATAGAAAAAAGTTAATCCATGTGTGATTTTTCTAGAAAATTTATCAAGAAAATAAAGCCTCGAGGACTGCGAAACGATCTGACACTTGCGGAAAAAGTTACTGAGCAAAAGCCGATTGATGCATTGACGATTAATGAAAATTCCATTTATCATGGCATAACTGCTGCTAACGGTCGAATTATGTATACAACATTTTTAACTTTCTCTTATTGTGTACAAAATAATCCTCATTTTATCTCTCATAACTCTTGTAAAGTGACCAAACAGCTTGAATAATTGATTTGGACACAATAAGAGAAACTCAAACCAAAATTACATATAATTCCACAGCCAACAGCGGTGGTGCTAGAAATGTTAAATATTATACCATTCACCAGATTATGAAACGGTTTTGGCTGAATAACGTTTCCACAAGCGTCAGATCATTTCGTGGTTTTCGAGACTCTTTGTTAAATTTCCTATGAAAATTATATATCAATTTATTTTTAGAATGCATTGGGCAACTCCTGGAGGAATTGTTTTGTGAAAGTCAATATTCCCATTCGAAATCACATGTTAAACATGTTCGAAATCACAATCGTTAAACAGTGTTCGCAAAAATATGGTTTTACCGATCGAGCGAAGAATTTGCACAGTTATTCTAGGACCCAAATAGTACACCCAGAACGGCGAGCTCAGATGTCCTATTTTTGCGCTCACAACTTCGTTAGAATTTGGTTTCGCATTTTTTTTTCTACACCTTACATTACCGCCCCCCGCCCACCACAGGTAACATCATCCGCTTCTATAAACATCTCATGACCTGAAACTTCCAGCAAAAAAAAAATCCTGCTACCAGATATCTTTATTAGAGTCGACAAACTTCTATTCGCTAAAACACCTCTTTTCTACCCGTACCATGACGACATACACTCGCTCGGTATTAAAATGGCGTATATAAGCTTCACACTAATGATGAGTGAGATAATATCGTTTGGTTCCCCGCTGCCCGTATTGCAGCATCGTCATTAACGCATTTAGCTTCTTACCATTTTCCCGTTTTCCCGCTGTTTATTAATATTCCGTTAGTATGTACGTATTGGGAACTAAGTCTTACTAGAAAAAAAGATTAATGGGTATCATCACGACTGGAACTGATAAACTATTCGCTAAACGTCTATTTACACCCTAAGCCATAACGACACATAATGAGTAGTCGTTCAAATGAGCTTCTCATTATTGCAGCCTCCGCGATCACAAATGGGATAGCATGAGGACGTTAGCCAACATCGTGTAGCGTGTATTGCACTAGTATGAGTTTGGTTGACCACTGACACATCATTTGGGAGCTTTTCGCTCACAGTTCGAGAGCGAAAAAACAGATGCATTTACGCTCCCAAAGATTTGTTTCGGGTGTACTCAAAAATTTGGTCGGAGGTCTTCTGGAACAATCCTCCGTCCGTTAGCTTCAAATACCTAGCGTCGACTGATTTCGCAAAATGCTTGATCCGACACCTTCCAACACCTGACTTCGAATCATATTACAGTTAAATATGCAGCGAACTTATAAATAAAAACTTCGAAATAAAATAAATATTGATTACAATTTCGTCAATTTTGCTCAATTTTCCATTATTCTGTTTTGTTATCTATGCACGTTGTCTCAGGAAATAATACGCCTGAGGGTCTGCCAAGATTGTCATCCAAACGGTTTTTACCCGAAACCGCCGTGTCAAGTCAGCAAAACTTCTCATGTGATTCCCGACGTCGTAGCGTCAGTTTACTGGTCCTCTTCATTCACGAATAAAGTTTGCGTTATTGAAGTAAAAGGCCTACTCAACCCGTGCTAGCGTAAACAAATGCAGCAAGGGGCGCACAAAGCGACACTCCGCTAAGGGCGCCAGAAAACCACGCAACGTTACAGATGGGTTAAATATGAACCTTAACATATGTTATCTCTTAAGTTACTGTTTAGTTAGAGGTTAAAGCTTCAACAGAACTACGAATATCGTCCAACATACATATTAAGATTAGGTTGAGTCACTCCGTTCCCTCAAGTGCCATCGACTTCTATTTGAACCGCTTAACATTGAATTTGAGTGTGAATTTTAATTAGTCTCACCTATATGTCCATGTGTGGCGACACCGTCACGGGGAGTCGGCTGTTAATTGGCTTACACCTAATCGTGATGAATAACAATAAATATGTATTCAGTGTGCCCCATCTCGTTTACTATCTCTCCTCTATACTGCCGCTCTAAGCATAATTGTCCCATGTATATAGGGAATCCCATAGAACATGGGACAAATATGCTTATAACGGCAGTATATTAAAAGTAACCGCCACCACCAGCGCAATGCGATTGCACTCTCGCCTATTTCGGAGGCTGGGCAGTCATATAGAACCGGTTCCGAACATTATTTCTCCAAACTATCGCTCATTTGGATTTGTGTACGCATGCGATAGGCTGCCAGCCAGACCTCCAATGTCACGGTCATTTTGCTGCTCGTATAGGTACCTACATATGCGAATGTGATATCTACTCGATATGATTGTGATTCGTGAAAGAGGATGAGTCAAACTGATCTGACCTCAGCCTTGCTGCTCCTTTTCATAGGTTGTGCCAACCATTCCCACTACACAGATGCTTGATTCCTTTTTAGACGCTGATGGCGTGACTGACATTCGCTCGCGATGAGACAATCTAAATGGGTTGAGCTCAATGGCGATGTTTTCGAGATGTAGGTTTGAGAGGTGATATTTTGGAAGGAAAAAATTGAGATTAGATCTAAAAATACCGAAACAAACAAACGGAAAATGTCAAAAGAAGATGTCTTTTGAGAAAGGTAGCACAATCACTTCGAAACATATCTAATTTCGCGAAAGGTTAAGGATTTATACAAAAAAATCCATACTATGTTATCACATTGATTCGAATTCCATCATCTTGGGTATGGGATGACCGCATTATGCATTAAACTCTCTGTCTTCTTCAGCACAGCACTTTTTGAATTCTTTCTGAGATCCCAAATAACTGTACAAAATGGGGGAGGAATTGTGCTCCCCGGCTTTCTCCGGCATCGCGTTTAAGATTTGCGTGGATATTAGTGTACAAAAAAAACAACGCAATAAAACTATATTCCAGAATAAGATTAAGAAATGTATTACGATATCAATATCTAATTTTTAACTAATCTTGTTTCGCACTAATTGAAATGGCAAAAGCTAAAATTGATTGTCACTACAATTTTTATTTCATGGAATTTTTATCTCGCCTAAAGAGACGTATGCTAATTGATACGTCGTCGCTGTTGTGCTATCTAATGACATGCGTCACTTAGCACATTTCAAAAAAAAACTTTTTTTAAAGTATGTGATTGAATATCTTGAAAATTATAAACGTGTCATAAGTGTGTATTGATGACAAAATTTGTATAGCGTGTCATAGTCGTGCATGGAAAATTTTCCATGGAAAAAAGCATCATTTATTAACTTTTATTCATATCTTTAGCTTCCTTTGGTCTATAAACAATCGGTGAGATGCATTTTGAAAGAAATTCGTCAGGGAATCTGGAAAAATAGTAATTTTTGGTTGCAGTGTTGCCAAATATGCTATGTTTTAAGTTGAAAACTTAAACTGCATTTTTATCACAATTTGTGTACTTTTGTTTTGAGAATGATTATGCCATTGTGTTTCTCAGATAGTTTTACACATATAAACTTTTTATACATCAAGAGCCAACCCCCAGAAACAGTCATTTGAAGCAAAAAATTAAAAATGTCTCAGCACGTTTCCCGCTATAGCTCAGCAACCAAACAAAATGTCAAAATTCTGAAAACGCCACTTTGTAGAGATTTTTTAGACAAGTAATAAGTAATGTAGCATATCTAACTCAGTTTACCCTAAAATGGCGTTTGTCATAATATAGCACAACATCGACGACATATTTTTTTAAATATATATGCTTTAAGTATTTGTTTAACCGTTGTGTGTCCGACGCGGTACCCGGGTACCTTTTTAAGTTTCAATTAATTAAATTCCTATGTTTTATCCATAGCTGGAAATTGAAACTTTGTGACATCTTAGAACTTCACTAAGTCAAGCTTTTGGGTTAATAATGTTGTTGATATAGTAAGAGTGGGAGTGAGGAGGGGCTCCTGAATTTTTTTACTACGTAACAGGCCGACGTGGGTACCCGGGTACCCACAAAACTAAAATGCCCGTAATTAAGGTAATATCCAACCAATTTCGATACTTTTGACCGTTTTGGATTCAGAAACTCATCCACTTTTGGACTTGGTAAAAATGAATCGGGTTACTTCATTCGGGTTCCGGGAATCCGGGTTTCCGGAAGCAGGTTCCAGTGCTGGGGTACTATTTGCGAACTTCAATGGAATACTAGCAATATGGGTATCAAAATTCTTGGAATTGCATCAGTAGGCTGTATCTCGTGATTTTGGAACCATTTGGTGATTTGACTCCGGAACGGACATTCCGGAGCAGGTTTCCGTGGGGCCGTGAGTGGCTATTCCATTCCAATTCCATTTTTCAAATTGCCATAGGGTCCCGTAATAATAAAAAGAGACTTCCGAGACAATTTGAAGAGTTTTGATACTCATATTGCTAGTACATCATTAAAATTTACAAATCATATCCTAGTACTGGAACATTACTCCGGAAAATCCGGATTACCAAAAACCAGATCCATTATTCCGGTTCTATTGTACAGAATCAACAAGTGGACGAGTTCCTGAATCCAAAATATCTAAAAGTGTCCAAATCGGTTAAAGGAAGCCATAGTTATGAGCATTTCAATTTGTGGGTACCCGGGTACCCTCGTTGGCCTGTTAAAGGTGTTTTTTTGTTGGACACATAACTGTTAACTTTGGATGTTATTATAGTAAGAGTAAATAATAAAATTTTTCAAATAATGAAAATTGCGTTAATATGTGAGCTCACAGGATTTTTTTTGCTAATGTAGGGGAACATGAGGAAACTTGACCAAGCCCAGAATTCTAATATTGGCTATGAAGTGTTCAATTAGGTTCTTAAATTTGCTCTAAAATAATTTTTATACTTGTTTTGGTCCCTTAAGGCAATTTTAAAAGTTTGGAATGAAAAATCCTTTCCTTATACAAAATATTCGGAATTAATAAATTAGCGTTAAATGATGTAGTTTTCATCAAAAAAAAAAAAAAATTTTGCTCCGAGCAACTTTTTGGGTTACATTTGGGTCCTAAAACAATCGTGCAAATTCTTAGATCGATCGGCGAAACTATATTTTTGCGTCCATGGTTTAAAGTTTACATGCGGGAATTCGTATGGGAAAATTGATTTTCATAAAATAATTTCTCCAGGAGTCTCTAATTACCTTCTAAAAATAAATTGAAAAAATATAGATTCACCGATCGAGCTAAGAATTTGCACGATTGTTTAGGACCCAAATGTAACCCAAAAAGTTGCTCGGAGCAGGAAGCTAATTTTTGTCCCACCCTAGTTTACATTCTATGTAAGCAGTACAGTTAATCCTTCAAAGGAAATGCATAAAAAAGAATCAAAATTTATGAAATGCAACCGTTTATATTTTTACTGCTACCTACGGATCTCGACAATATGAAAAAAAAAAAAAATTACAGTATGTTTTATGTCATTTCTTTTTTTTTTTTCTTATTTTTAAACATTCTCTAGGTCAAGTCTACCCAGAATCCCCAGATCACAAAAAACTTTTATAACTTTTGAAAAAGCAAATTAAAAATTCTGCGAGAAATCATGAACACGCACAATACCTTTGCACATTATATTTCAGTGACTTTAAGGTTGCACAGAGAATGCGCAAAATTCGCAAACGAAAAAAGCAGTTTTTTCCACACCGTATGTCAGATCTTCATAAAAATCAATCAGCGTATGTAGAATGTTGTTACAGTACTGCTGATTGATTTTTATGAAGATCTGACATACGGTGTGGAAGAATTGCTTTTTTCGTTTGCGAATTTTGCGCATTCTCTGTGCAACCTTAAATGCATTTCAAAGTAATTTGGCAACAAAAATAAAAATTTGATTTTGAAATTTTCCTTTACTCCCCCCTTTGAGAATTTTTCATTTTAGTTTATATAGGAATTTGCAGTGTGGCCGCACTCTTCAACCCGTAACTCCGGAACTGGAAGTGGAATCATTAAAAAAATTCAATGGAAGCCGTTGGGAAGGTTATACCTTTCATTTGAGTTTGTTCAATACGGTCCAGCCACCTCTAAGAAATAGAGGTGACATTTTTTTCCACATACACACATACACACACAGACATTTTCCGATCTCGATGAACTGAGTTGAACGGCATGTGATACTCGGTTCTCCGGGCAGGGATTAGGTTGACGATTTTCAGAGTGCTTGCATAACCTTTCTATATGAGAAAGGCAAAAACTAGAAATTAATTATTATCTTTCTTTATAGAGTTATAATGTCTTTGAAAAAGTTGTTGCATGTCATCTAGCGCTTTATTTGGTTGAATTATACTAGTCTGGAATTCAGTCGCTAGGGTGGCACTGTTATCAACTTTTTAGTAAAGCTAAATGGATATGTGGTGTTTTCGAGAAAATCAATCATTTTAAATATATCTTCTGAAAACGCAAACCTTGTAGGTCCTGTATGTTTCGGGATAGAGCAAACATGTTAAAAATTTAACTGACAGATTATGTTTTCAAAAATTCAAATTTATGGGACTTACAAAGTTAATATCTTCAGAGGTTAATTTATAATTGCATGACATACAGCTTTATTAAAGACACCATCTTTCTATCTCTTTCCACTATAAAGTTGATAATAGCGCCGCCCTAGTGACCGAATTTGGAACTGATATGAAATGATGAAATAAAGCGCTAGATGCTATGCAACAGCTTTGCCAAAGACACTGTAACTCTAAAATGAAAGATATGAGAAGGACGTGTGAATTGTGAGTGACCCCCTTTTGGATGCCCCATCCCCCACCGAATTACGAAAATGCTTGTGAATTGAAAATTGGTACACGTAATGATCTTATTTTTTCTAGATAATATGAGTCAAGGACTACTAATAAAATAATGTGTTTTTTTCAATAAAAGCAAAGCTAATTTGGAAATGCGGATGTTTTTCCCATTTCTTTTTCGCTTATATCATGTGTTTTTAAACGAATTTCAAAACGGGTTTTTGTGAGTTGAAACTTCATAGTGCTTGTCGTCGTTTGCCATCAAAATCCCATTGCAGAATTTCGAATAGTGTCCATATTGCAGGAAACCGACGATATGTTTCTATATTTAATTCCACCGATTTCGTTCACAGCAATTTTCCCCTTCATCTTTTGCAGCAAATTGCTATTACCCACCGACGGAGAAGTTAGTTTGACACTCACGCGAATTTCTGCTAATTTTTTTGGCTTGTGCTACCAACACAGTGGGTGGTATTCGAATCTTGCACACATTTGAAGGTTGGGCCCTAGAGCTGTAGAATTGGATACGCATCATTCTGCGCTACGACATAGTGGCGGTCTATTTAGGTTCAGCCGAGTAAATTCACCATGTCGCAGTGAAATATTGCCAAGAAGTGCGCTGTTTGTTACCGGTGGAACGTGCTAATACCACTAGACGTTCTGTACTATTGACACCCTTATAGTTTCATTTCATATTTGAAAAAATGCAACTGTCAGTTGACCTTTAACGCATGGTACTATTGCTCTTTTTCTGTGCAAATTTTATTCCTATCGATGAAGCCTTCGTCACCGTGAGTTGGTCCGCACAATAGGCCTCAATTGCGTGTCATTTAGATCCCGTATATCGAGGCATCACACAGCATTTAAAGGCAATTTTATTGTTTTAACTCATGTAATTAGAGTGAAAGATTTCTACCACCATCTCATTGCCATCATTAGCTTTGTGTAACATCATTAGTGGTTGACACGCAGAACTCTTTTCCCCCTCTACATATTTCAACGGTTGATGGGCGAGGCACGAAAGAATGTTTCCATCAGCGGTGAATGTGGTGGTTGCAGTCATTACAAGTACCTACTTCATAATAAGCACCTGTAAGCAAAAAAAACGACCTGCCGTCTCCTATGCCAAAGTCCTCTGCGGCTTAATACCAACCAACGTGGAGCAGATTTCGCAATAAGACCATCACTCAAACGCCACTATAAATATATCGTTCCAAGGCGCTACCTTTATCGCTCACCTTGACCCATTTATCCTCATTGGTACGGATGCGATATCAAAAAAAAAAACGCATTGCATGTAAAATAGCGGTCCATTCAATATTTTAACTTCGCATTTCTTGATTATCGATAATTATTATGTCCAATCACTTCCTCTTATCAACTCTTGGGTAGTAAATGAATGGATTTGTTTTTCGACATTTGTAAACTGCGTTCTTCTGGATCACTGTGGTCCGACCTTGTGCTCCTTACGAATTCATAGTAGAATAGACCATTAGTAAAGGCTGTACTAGTGATCGTTTTACACATCTAATCAACTCAATTTTTAATCATGCCTCGTATAATTAGAAACAATGCTTTGTTACGCTGGAAAAATATGTAGTGCCCATTTCATTGCATATATCAATACATTGTAATAGTAGGTATATGGCATTAATTGTTATTGTTTTACTCGGTTTAATTGGAAGTAATACATACGTTTCAAACGACATGGGTAAATGGGGAAATTCCATCTACTTGATTTACCTATGCAACGCGGGTATTGCAATTTTTAATTATTTTCTTTGTTTATTTATCCTTGATGTTTCGACCCATAGGTTGGCATAACTTACCCATTCGAACGAAAGTCTCAGGGCATACCCAATTAAAATTAAATTCAAAGGGTAGCGCATCGAAACCGTTGTGAAAATTTGAATAAAAAAATTTCACTTATATTGAGGCGGGGGGAATTACTATTTTATTGCCTCATTATTTAGGTGAATGTTTTTCTCTTTCTAAAAAATTTATGCTGGTGAAATTGAAAATGGTCACACTATAAAATAATTAAACTTAAACTTGCCGATATGAAACATTCTGAATTAATCCAGGAACACGTGCTCCAAAGTGTATTCAGATCGAGGTCCAGATGGTGAAGTCACCTCACTGGTATCAACGCGCTTCTCATTCAGCTAGCAAAAGTTGAATGAAGCACAAAAATACATGCGGGGCTTACATAACTTCCCAATATTTGATTAGGTCTCTTAGGTGCTCCATACTGACGGCTCTGCCTGAAATAGACTGAAAGCTTTTGGTTTTCTGCTATGCTTCTGAAAGATGTCCTGAAAATTAATGCTTGGGTTGTTTACAGAAATCATACCTACTTTGAAATTTAATACAACGCATTTTTTGGACTGACCTGGCACCAACAATGTGTTCAGATCAGTACAATGTAAGTTAGTAGCGTTTAAAACTCTACCTTCTGTCTCTTTCGAAATTTTCAAAAAAGGGCCCCTGTATTTAAAGGAAAGTAGTAGACGTAACAAAAACAATCATCTTCAGCAAAATACCTACTGAAGACGATTAGGGGGGTATGTCTCGAGAACCTCCTATTCAACCGGATAGCGTTCCAGCTGGAAACTGTGTGTATGCAACCTTCCGTGTATACTTGTTTATAGAATGTAAAGATGTTTATTCAGTACATTGTATCTGATTATATCAATATCATCGATGAATAAAACAGATTCGAGTAGTCCTTAGTGGCTTACTGGAGGAGCATCTCCAAGCAATACCCGTTTTCTTGAGCCACTTTCAACTTTATCGAGATCTACTCACAGTGAAGCTACTCTATTCTGATAGAGAACTCTCCGGCGGAAGAATTTCTGTCGGTACCGATGTCTGTTTCGTGAGCCAATTAGCTCCCAGCCAAATTAGAATCCACCCTACTGTGAATTTCTCGACGATGGAATTATCCCGATCCCTATGCCTGTTTTCATGAGTTTCCGCTTTGTCCCGATCTACTCGATGTAGTTTTCGACGCTGGACCTAGCCTACTCAATGGGCCAGGCAGTAGGTGCCAAGGTCTGTCCAGCGATTCCGGTTGGAGCGTACCTTCTGGTTCGCTGACGCCCTAGCAACACGCTACTGACTGTTTCTACGCGATTTACTCGCTCTAATCCCTGGCGGAGGATCTAGCCTTGTCACAAGCTACCCGGTAGGATGTCGAGGTCGGTTCGGCGATTCCGGTGAAGCCTGATATCCAATTCACTGGTGCCACGATGACCCAAACTTGATAATACGTCGCGTAATATTGAACTCGTTCCCGGCGGTGAACCTAGTTTACACCGACGGAGAGTTTCCCGAGCTGAATTGCTCCCGAAACCCGATTCTTGGATTCACGGTGGCTTTCTTGCCGATGGCACTATTTCGTTGGTCCCTTCGCCGCTTTTTCTGTAGCTCGGAGCATATACTCGTAAATGCTCTGTTGAACGCAACGCTGATATGGCACATCTCTTCGACGATATTGTCGACTGTCACGCCAGGCATACCTTTCCGAACGGCATTCGAAGACCACGTGTTCTGGCGTTTCTTGCACGATTACACACTCCAGATGAAGGGGTGACTCATCTCAAATGCGTCCAAACCGATGCCGGTACTTCCGGAAGCATCCGTGCGCGGACAAAAACTGTGTCAGATGTAAGTTCACCTCGCCATGCTTCTTATGCACCCACACCGACACATTTGAGATGAGTCGGTGGTCCAGTTTCCTTTCTTCGCGTTGTGCCACTCTTGCTGCCACTTTGTCAACGTGCTCTCACCAGTCTCCTTGCATTTTGTGTATTCATCCACAGGTAGCATTTTACGTCCTCAGCCAGAGTGATACAGACAGGTATCATCCCGACAATGACGCATACCGCCTCTGACGATATCGTTCTATACGCGTTTGCGACACTAACAACCATTAAGCGAAGCGTCCTTGTCAACTTCGTCCGATTCTGCTTTGAGTTCAGCGCAGATGCCCACGTCGATACGTCGCACAGTGGCGGATCTAGTCGGACAAAACCTAAAATATCGTCCAATTTGGCTGATAATCACAAGTTAAGCTAATTTTGAAATGCTGAATTCATTTTTGACGCCAAAAGTCCTAAAATATTAGATGCATCTTTCCATACAGTGTCATTGAACCTTTCTTATGACTATGCCCATTTTCCCATTTTTATGATAGATTTTCCGTTACTGTTCATCAATATCAACAATATCATAAAAAATGAAGAACATTGCTTTAAATCCACTGTATAACGTGGTGGTGTACTATAAATTCTCTAATTATTTTGCACAATCCACCATGCGTCTCCATTAGACTGCCCAGAAAAAAGTGAATTTTCGAAAACTCAATCGGCCCACCCCTGATTCGATTCCTAGTCCCACCAGGAGTACTTACACCAAATTTGAAGCAAATCGGACAAGTCTAGCTACCGGACCAACGTGCCTGAAGTTTGTATGGGATTTTTCGACAATTTACATGAAGAAAACCAACTAACTCGCAGTTTTGCCGCTAGGTGGCACTGTATGTATCGTATTATCACTGTAAGTGAAAATAAGAAAGATAATTTAATTGTCTACAACTTTGTCGAAGACTGCTAGTGAATCCGGCTTTGTTAAAAGAAGTTATTAAACTTTTAATGAAGTGATGTCTGAGTCAGTTTTGCATGGGGCCTAGCAGTGCATGGTTATGTATCAGTAATCGTTTCCCACGAAAAATGCATTTTTGTGAAATAATCGTTATGTTTAGCCCAGTAGTATGTTCAGAAGAATTATAACACATAATACGAGTTGTGTTTTGGTTAGAAAATTTTAGTTCCAACTGTGACCGCATAGAGGGCGCCAACATCAACTTTACATAGAGGAGAGATAGGATATCAAGATGTTCGGAAGAATTATTGCAAAGTGCCTGTTCTACAACTTTGTGGAAGATACCTAATTTCTATCTCTTTCTGTTGAAAAGTTAGTTTTGGCGCCCTCTATGCGGTACAATGTGGAACTAAAACGTTCTAACCAAAACATGGCTCGTATTATTTACTACAATTCTTCTGAACATACCATAGAGCTAAATCTTACGGTTATTCCACAAAATTGTTTAGTTCGCGCGAATCGAGCTCTGATACATAACCATGCACTGCTAGGCCCCATGCAAAACTGACTCAGATATCACTTCGTTAAAAGTTTAATAACTTCTTTTAATAAAACCGGATTCACTAGCAGTCTTCGACAAAGTTGTAGACAATTGAATTATCTTTCTTATTTTCACTTACAGTGATAATACGATACGATATAGTGACACCTAGCGGCAAAACTGCGAGTTAGTGGGTTTTTTTTCATGTAAATTATCGAAAAAACCCATACAAACTTCAGGCACGTTGGTCCGGTTGCTAGACTTGTCCGATTTGCTTCAAATTTGGTGCAAGTCGTCTTGGTGGAACTAGGAATCGAATCAGGGGTGGGCCGATAGGGGTCATTTTTTTCCTGTCACTCTAATCTCCATAGCAGTAACAAAATTTAAAAATCTCCTTAAACCTGTTTGCGCATCTAGCCGCAGAACGAGACTATGTTATTCGAAAAGTTAAGGTAATTTCCTATAGAATGTATAATTTCTGACCGTTTAGAAATGTTTCGCCTGATTGTACAGAATACTCCCGTGATAAAAGTATTTTTCATTTGACCACCTTCAAACACAATTAAACGAAAAAGTCATAGTTTCAAGAAAACTTAGTGAATATATGATAAGCGCCATGTTCTTTCGTTCTCCTATAAAATAAAACTAGTTGTGTTAAAATCGGACCTACATCAAAAGAGCAACATGCATTTGAAGTGAACATTGAAAGTGTGGTTTCGTAAATGAAAATCATTAAAAAGTCTGTACTTTGCTTCGTTTAAACTGCTGTTAAAAATCCAGTTCTTATCCAATCCAAAATTTTGTATATGTATATGTATATATATATATATATATATATATATATATATATATATATATATATATATATATATATATATATATATATATATATATATATATATATATATATATATATATATATATATATATATATATATATATATATATATATATATATATATATATATATATATATATATATATATATATATATATATATATATATATATATATATATATATATATATATATATATATATATATATATATATATATATATATATATATATATATCATTCAATACATAAGAAATTTAGGAAAAAACATTTTTGAGGTTGTTGCCAACTTCCAGTCGCTATGCGTCGTAACTCAGTATTGAGAATAAGACACCCACCAGTAGACGTATCGTGGTGCACTTCCGATGTTCGGCATTATCCTTGCCAACATGTTAATTGTCCTCGCAGCCTTGTCGCATACATAGTCAACATGGCTGTTGTAATTTAACCGATCGCGACGCGTCGCGCTTATTTTTTTACGATTGCTAACGATTGAGTGTCAACACTTTGTACACTATATTCCAGAGCGTTGGGTCGAGTATGGAGCCATGAGGTATTCCCGCTGTGGTCCAGATCGACCTCTGCCCCATGTTTGTTTCGTAGACCAGTACTCGGTCCTGAAAGTAACTTTTCAGTACTTTGCACAGATAGTCTGGTACCCGCGTTCTAAGCAGCGCTTCGGCGATCGCCATCCACTTTTGAACGTGTTATTCACGCCCATCGTAATTACGGCGCAGTAGCGATTACCCTTTCTCTTTTGCTACAATGCTCTCATCGCGCTCGAGATGACTATGCGGATGGCGTCCACTGTCGATATTCCGATTCCGGAACCCGAACTGCCTCAGCGGTTTTCAGTTTCAGCGTAGCTCGTCAGTCTGTTGAAGATGACTCTTTCCAGTAGCTTACCAAAAGTATCCAGTAGGCATAAGCCGATACGATGCTGGATCTCCTGGTGGTTTCCCTGATTTAAAGTTTCAACAGCAACACCAACTTCTGGATTTTCCATATATTCTGGAAATAGTCATCGTTCAGGTATTTCTGTGGGACTATCCTGAACACAATCATGTAACAAGTAAGGATTCGTGGCCTTCAAGTGGTTTTACCAAAAAAAAAACTTTCGCCCTAGTGAGAAATTTGGTGTTTACCCAATTTTCCTCCTTAGGGTGAAATTAAGCATAATCCTGAACATGTCTGGAAACGCCAGGATTGCGGTATTCAGAGCCACATTGAGGATACCGTCTGGTCTAGGAGCTTTCTTCGCTTTCAGCTCTTTTGCCACTATTAGGAGCTCGTAGTTGAAAATTCTATTGCCATCAGCATTTCTCCTGCTTGCATCGACGTACGGTGTAGGTGGCCATGCAGTTGGGTCGTTCGTCTACTTCTCTGAACAGCTCCTTATAGCAGGTACTACCCAAGTAGCAAATCGAATGCCTTTTGGTTTTATATAAACTTTATAATAATTTTATTGCGGATACCGAAGTTGCCGTATGCTTTATGACTGTTTCAATAAATGCCACATATGAGAGCTCTCATAAATACTTTGAAGCTATCTTTAAAACTTCAATAAAGTGTATCACTGAATCCGTCATGTCAAATTCCTTTTAGTTTTATAAATGGTTTTATAATTGTATTGTAGTGTTTAAAAAGTTAAATAGCTGACCCTGTTATAAAGCACTGCAAACAAATGTAATATTGCTTTAAGACCATCTTTTATAAAGCAATGCAGTCGCATACAATCTTTCACAAAGCAGTTTTAAATTTTTAATCCTGTCAAAAAAATAAACAATCATTTGGTTACTAATATTTAATATTTTCATGCATATAAACACAGAATAAAAAATTATGGCACTTTCAAGCGATATGTGAAGAATGTTTTTATAAAAAACTTAACATAAACCCTTTTTTTGTACTAAAAGGTGAAACGACCTGCCCGTAGTACAGTATACGCAAAACCAAAAACAAGCAGCTCTATAGAAAGTGTTGATTCCTGAGGAACGGATCCCGGTTACGAGCTGGATCGAAACCATAAGTCTCGCTTATTGGATGTATCGGAAGGATGGGAACTGGCTGTATATGAGGATGAATACGTTGACCCTGATCCGGCAGATAAAACTTTCGCTAAACTGCATCTTATGGATAATCTGCAGTCTTGGGCAGTCAAGAATAACATTCGTCATTCAGTTTTGAAAGAATTGTTAGCTATTCTGAACATTCGCCTTTTGGATATGTTACCCCGTGGTCCAAACACCATATTGTTTTTGTCTCCATTTGTTACTGAGATGGAGAAAGTTGATAAAGGAATTTATATTAATGGTCACAAAGTTACAGTATCCATTAGGTGCTTCGTGTGCGATTCTCCAGCGGGCGTTTATAAAAGATTTATATACTACACTTATTTTGAAGTACTGAAAGTTATTAACTCATTTTATGATTTTAGGAACCGATTACTTTAATGCGCAAATAGGATGCCGTGTCCGACATTGATTCCATCCATTTCAGTTCATTTTGAGCCTTATCATGAAATAGGAATAGGTGTTTCAGCGTACACCTAATCTTTTCCAATTCGCGCTCGGACAATCCTGTGATGGTGCTACGCAGAGGAACATCTCACGATTTTCAACCGTTTGTACAATTTTAAACGTTGTTTTACTTTAGCTACTGAAAAATGAACATAAAGGATACAATCACTCAACTTAGTTGTTTTTTTTGTTTTAAATTTAAAGTAGCCAACTTTTGTTTCATTTATTCAATAGATTTCCCAGAGGTACATTTCTAGCGTAACATGTGAAAAGGTCATAGAGGAAAAATGGTACAAACACACGTTTTTAGGAAATATTCAATTATAAATAAAATTTGGATCATATTTCTTGATTTGTGCGGTTACATTCATGCAGAAAGTATAACTCGTTTGAAAACAAATACGAATTTTAGCGATAATATTATGTCAAACATGATAAAATTTAACAAAACGTTATTTCTTGATTGGCAAATTGATTCCGTTTCCCCTTATTTTTTAATGGAAAAAATACAAAAAATAAACAAAACAATTGGTTACCTATCTTTGATGTCTGCTGCATCGGAAATCAACAACACAGTGGCTTGGTGATTTAATTGTCAAAAAGATGCATCGACTTAAATTCCTGCAATGTTTGTATTTCTATATTCGAGAATTTGATACAGTCGTGATTCGCTGGTTGGACACTTTTTAACTGGCCCGCTTTTTAGTTGGACCTCCGCTAGTTGGACCATTGTCCAACTAAAAAGCATCTGAATGTCAAAATCTAATGTCAAATTTACTTTGAGAATCAATCTGACAATTATTAGAGATGTGAATAGATGCAATTACACTCTTAACGTCTCCTTTGGAGAGTTTTTGACATCTGTCAGTCGGTCCAACTAACGAATCAAATTCGTTAGTTGGACAGAGGTGTGGCCCAACCAGCGAATCACGACTGTACTTCATTTTTTCCGGTTAAGCAAACAAACATCAAAATGCGAAAGAAAAGGATTTCTACATCTAGCTGTAATGTAGCATACAATGCATTTGCTGATTTTTTTGCAATTTGTATGGAAATGATAATAGATTTTTACAATGCACTAACTAAAAAGTTTCTTTTTTGGAATTGGCATGTGTCGCGTCGTGGGCGTACCGCTTAAGTATGACAACCGTAGCTTCAAAACGTAAACATCTGCATCATGAAATAACCCAAACAAACAGCTTGACACAAAATTTTATCGCTTCCATTTTTCTCCCTTCATTTTGCGTTGAAAAATATTGACAATCCTAGAACATTTCCTGTCAGTTTGCAACACGGGTAAAAATTTTAACCATCGAGTTGTCAAATTTAACCGTGCTCCAGAGCAGGGTTATTTTACAAATAACTTTCGAAGTGTCAGATTTGAATTAAAAGATAAAGCTTTCGCCAAATGGCTCACAGCCAAAACGCGAATGCATGCTTGTATTTAATTCGACATTATTTTGATTTTGGCCCATTTCAGATGTCGCTCTAGATTCGTCGAAACAAATTAAAGAACGTATGCGTAGTTTCATGGCAGTTTTATGACGGGTTTGTTGTAGGCAACTTGATTTATTATCGTTTATGTGAAGCGTAAAATGTTCTCCATCTATTATTATGGTTGCCATGTTTTTTCCCTCGTTAAGAAAAAATACCAGGAACATCTTGCAGAATAACATTATTTTGTATAATAATGCGCTATTTTCGGGATACTTTCCTAATATTTAATGTAGCGAAACTGATTTGGATTTATACAGTGGTGAATTGAGCAATTTAAATTGGTCAACTGTATTAATCACTTCGCTAAAACAGCAATTCTTTTGAGGCGCTTTGCTGAGAATCTCAAAATTATCGCTATATTCACAATAGAATTTGAACCGCACATTATTTAACATTGAATAGAGGCTTAAAAGTTATCAATAAAATGTTATATTTTCTATCCTTGATACTACTTTTTTGAAATGCAATGCTAACACGCACACTTCGATTGTTCGTTCCGGGTATAGATGTATGATTAAGAATTTTATTTTCTTATGTTTACATTTCAGTTTCTGTCAAAAGCAATAATAAATCAGAAAAAAGCCGTTTTAAAAAGGCAATCCGTAACTCCAAATAGATTTGATACGGTTCTTAAAATGATTTTAAAAACCTCTAGAGAGTATTCAAGTTGCTTCAGAAGAGTTTTAAAATGGGTTTATACGTATTCTTAAACATACTTTAACAACCATATGAAGATTGGGCCAAACAACTATAATATGATATTATAGTGGATTTGAGGAGGTTTTTATGGAGATGAAAGTTTTAATGCTGGTTTTATAAATTGGGTCCTAAAACCGTTAATAGAATTCAATAAAACTGAAATTGTTCCTTGAGTAAGCACTATCTCGCAGCTCTGGCCGCCCGGAAGTTATCTTATACTCTTCTCAGACTGCTTCAGATCTTGCCCTCTGGACGCGTCTTGTAGATTTCAGGTAAGCAACATGTAGGATGCTGAGCCTTTCGTTCCATCAATACGCCGGGTGCCGGTAGTTCATCGGCTTCAATTTCCTCGGCATTGTTATGTCACACGCCCTCGCTAATGTTTCCGAAAGCTTATCGGCTTTCGGAAATGGAGCGAGGCTGCCAGCATAAAGTTCTTGTCGAAGTCTTATTATTTTCACTTCCGATCAGCAATCCTCACTCCGCGTTAAAATGCAAATCTGCCGACATATGGTGTAGTGGATCGGCTGGTGGTCACTATGTGTGTACTGCTCACTAAGACAGTTCATGCAATCCATCAGCGAAGAACTGCAGAATGTTACGTCGATGACAGATTCCCGACTTCCAACAAGCTCTAACCTCTTGTGTTGGTCAGCCTGCTAGACCACTCTACGGCCTAAGCCTTCTCCTCCTATAACAACTGGCGTTCGTCCGATTAACGAGTCGGTTAGTGCGTTCAGCACCCGATTGTACTGTTCTGGTCTTCATCTCGGGTAGCATAACAGCTACATACGAATACGTCGTTGATCCTGTCGATCGCGAAGCCTTCGTGTGTGCTATCCACCAACTCTTGGACAGGGAAACCGCCTATTACCTGGATTGCCTATTACGATGCGACTCTGCAATAATTGCAACGTCGTAATATATTTCTGTTGTTGACTGCCACAATAGTTTCTGTGCAATGTCACAATGATTGAGATTATGCAGGGATATCTCCATCATCATTGATCTGCCTGCGTCTTTTTGTACACTGGACATAAGAAGCCTCCCTTTGTGTGGCCCTTTTCCCCTCCTTTGTGCACTTCGGTTTCTTTGTTTCAGTCTCTAGTATCGAGTGAAGCCTCGTTACAAATTTTTCCAACAATTTCTTCGTCACGGGTTGTTAGGAACCCTAAACTTCGGATAATTTTTGGTTTTGCGTTGAAATGTAATTCAATGTTATTTTTGCACTTATTTTAAAAGAACAGTTACAGTGATAAAAATCCAATTGAAAATTCAAGTATGCACTGTCTTTAATGTTTGCTCAGTATAAGACATCATCATAAAAATACGACAAAACCGATGTTTTGAATTTCGATATTCCTCCTATCACATGAGACGCACCCCGTAAATCTGTTAGTATGTGATTTTCAAAAATACAGCAACTAGATGAAAAATCTCGTGATTAACGACTTACCTGTCAATAGTTGTTGTATTGCATAGAATTAATCAATTTCTTCACCATTTTGTTAAAAATATGTTCAGCAATGCTATATTAAAATTTGGAATATGGGAACCCGGGGCTATTAAGGCAGTGGGGATAATTCGAACTCTCTCAGTTTCTCAAAAAATAGCAAGGCTTTCTGACTATTGTACAAATTCGTGGAACCGCTGTTCTGAAACATTAATTTTGAGAGCTGAATTTGATTCTTTGTAGAAACAACGTGTTTCGTTTTTTTGCCATTCTCAAAACAAAAATCATTATAATGGAAAACCGTGATTAAAGCAACAAATAGAAGTGAAAAAATATAAGGTAAGTGTTTTGGAAAGCTTGAGACTCCTATTTTATGGAATGATTTTTGTTTGGGGAAACACAAATATTTTCGAGACGCTCACCACATTTGTGCGAAATGAGCTAACGGGGTTATTCGGACCCCTGTTCCGCAAACCACCGGCTTACGGCTACGCACACCATTGCACACGCTACAGCAAAGAAAATACATGGGTCGCTAATCGACAACTGTGTTATACCACATTAAGTTTTTGTAAAGGAATTTTTTTTTGCTTCTTAAGGAGTCTCTCTTATAAATATTTTATAGGTAAACATAATTCCATTGCAAAAAAAATTAAAATCACGGTCTCAATTGCCCCGTAGGGAGGTCCGAATAACCCCTACATTGTAAAAGGATGAAAAAACGTAGAGGTTTGCAAATCGTCGCCTAGCGCTGCCATTGAGTGGTGAAAATGAACCTTTTATGGCATCAAAATGTAGCTGAGGTTTCAAACTAACAATTAGGAATTTTGGCTGGCAAATTTTCTCACATCTATCCACCTAAAAGGGCGATTTGCTTAAGTAGGTCCGAACAGCCCCGGGTTCCCCTATGTATTAATGTATTAATAACGAAAAACTGTGTGTTTGAAAAATCTTTCGAAAATTACTCGGAAAAGGCTCAAATGTTCAGCTCATTTCGGTCTGAGCCGCCAATATGGAAGTAAACTGACTTCACTCGTTGGCCAGCCCCCTTGGGTTCGAACCTTAACTGAACCGAGTACAAAACCGGGGGTCATGTAGGAATGCGGCATCATTCATGTGCTACACTCGTTTTGGCTACAGCACATATATTGCCCATAAAAGCATAAAAGTCCCATATGGATTTTGATCGAAAATGTGTTATCTGTTGGATTGTGTTCTGTATCACCACTGAATCACATTGCACAAATAAGATTATCAGGTTTGTTTAGAAAATATCGAAAAAAATACCAAAACATGACTGTCTAATCCATAAGGGTCAATCAGGCATTGCATTTATCGCGCATATGAGTAAATGCGCCCGGATAGTTTGCTACTGCGACAATAAAAACTCACATTTTCACACGAAAAGTTATTGGCACTCACACAACTTCTCCGGATAAATACAACGTGTTATTTCTCCGGATAAATAAAACAGCCGGAGAATGAGAGAATGAGTTTGTTATAGTATTCTTCATTCGCTCGCTGCTTTCCTGTCGTTATTTCAAAACACGAAAAAAACAAGTCTATCATATTTCTTTGCCGCTTTTCTTTGTAATTAAGTGTATTTTTTAAGTTTTAATTGATTTCCACGAAATTAAAATTATCACCTTCTCCGGTGAGAAGGAAAATGTCAAATAAATTTTATCTGGAAAATCATTCTCACGCTATTTGTGGAGACGGAGAATTTTGCGACTCATCTTATCTCGGAAAAGTTGGACCTCGGATAAGCTGCTTCTCGCGTGAGTGAGAGAGAATTACAAAGCCTGGGGTCAATGAAAATGTAAATCTTAAACAACGTTTTTCTCAGCTTGCTGTTTTATCCATATGGGACTCTTATGCTTTTATGGGCAGTATACGCTCGTTATGTTGGGACACGGTAAACGAGGAAAAGTGAAGGGAAAGCCAAAATCCCGTTCGGTTCGTGCCGGTCTCCAGTTTCCTGGCGACCGAATCCATCGTTTGCTGAGAAAGGGCCACTACGTCGAGCGTGTCTGTGCCGGAGCACGACGTCTACCTGGCAGCAGCCATGAAATATCTTGCCGCCGTTGTATTTGAGCTGGTAGGAAACGCTGCGCGTGATAACAAGATGACCAGGATCATCCCCCGTCATCTGCAGCTGGCCATTCGAAATGATAAAGAGCTGAACAAATTGCTCTCCGGCGCGAACATTGCCCAGGATGGAGTGTTGCCTCATATCCAAATCGTTCTGTATCTGAATAAGGTCTCCGCAACCTAAATCGCCTATCTGACTGAAACAACGAAAAAACGCCTTTTTCAGGGCGACTATTTTCTTTACATAAAGAGTTCATTTGATTTTTTTTCTTTTCTCTAACTAAAGAAAAAACCCAACCCGAAACCCATCAACACCACCGCAAACATCAAAGATTCATTTCCAAACCACGATAATTATTACAAAGAATAATTTGACAATTTCCCATTCAAACGTGATTCCATTGAATATCGTTAGATTTGAAATAACAATCCGAAGTGTAGTCTTGGTTATGTCACAGACATTATCCTTCCATCTTTTTTTCTTTCGAAATACCGGCCGTAATAAAAGTTAATGCGGGTGGGCTCATATGAAAATGGTATATACATCGGTAGTATCAGGATATCAATATGATCAAAACATATTCAAATGTGCTTATCATAATGGCCATAATGGTAAACACATTTGAACATGTATATATTTTTCTCTTCTGACGTCTTCCGAAATCCTGAGGGAAGTGATTAAAATCGTATATGAAGTCAACGCTATCAACATGCGTGTCAAAAGATGTCTCGCAAACACATACACACGCCATTGTGTCTTACTAATGCAATTATTGAATAAACACTCGGTAACCGGTACGAATCAAAAATGGAAAAAGCAAAACATGCAAATGTCCGTCTGCATGCAAAGCTACCAAGTCACCCAGTAGGTACGCGAAACATCTCACCATCATGCACCGGCAGCCGATAAATTCAATGTCAAGGAATCGCTGGCTCTGACTGATTCGAACTTCATCATGTTTCATTTGTGGCGTTTTGTGAGATGCCCACAAGAGAGACATCTTATCCACCCGTTTGCGATCACACGATACTTGTCTCTAGCGGGGGCTATAGTCTATATAGCTACCACTATGCCATGTACTAACCGACCGGCCGGCGGCGCGACGTGGCGCAGTGAAGTTTTGCCCTGACTTTGGCCGCAAAAACGGATAGTGCTGAGATTTCCGCATACTGATGCCGACTGCATGGAACATTATTTATCGTCACTGTGGCTGGCTGTGATGTGCATGCTAAGCTGACTACTTAAATACTCGGAGTCGGGCGTAAATTCGTGCCACTTTCAAACAATCGGCGTGACTGGAGAAGGTAGGCTCGGGGAAGGTTTTTTTTAACGAATTACTGACAACTTATAGAGTGTAGAGATTTATTACTTTTTGCCGTTTGAAATTGTCATTGCTGATGAAAGTTTTAAATGGGTATAGAGGATTGACAGGAAAATTATACGAAAGGTAATTATTTGGCTGGATAATGACATATCAAATGAACAGCTAACGGTAAAGGTCAAATCAGATGACAATAAATCACAAATATGCATATATCGTTCTGTCGTAATCTTTTAAATATTTATATCTATATTTCCCTTTATCCATTTTGTTTAAAATATGAGCAAATGTTCCTGCAATTGCACTAATTGCGAGTTCTTATTGGATACGAAATTGTATGTACACATGCTCCACTCTAAGTGCAAGACTCGTTACCTTACATATTGAACCAATTAAGCAATACATTAGAAAAAATAAGCTGAATAATGTAAATTAATCAGAAAGTTAAATATAAACCACATTCGTTCGCATATAACCAATATTCAACAATAGTTTCTCAAGTGTCGGATTTCGATTCAAAATGATATCCCCTATCATAACAAAGAGCACGAGGCACACCAACTAGATACAACTTGCGCCCTTCTTTCGTCACTATTTATACGACAGACTGGGCTGGCGCGTGTGAGATCTTTTTACACGTGATTGCTTTTCCGGTTTATAAGTGATTTCAATGTGTGAATCGCGCTGTTCATATATCGGTGGCGGCGTAGCTACTGTATATTTAAAATACATATTTCAGCTCCGGTTGGCGATAGAGTGTGGAAAATAGTGAAAGAGAAAATCTTCACTCGAATTTATGCAACATGCATTCCCGAGAAGATAGCAAAGCTGGCAGAGGGAACAATTGAATTGCTTATCGTATATGTACCTTCATGCTTATGTTCTCGCCTATGCTACGACGTTATGAGAAATGGATGGAGCATGGATTATTGCACTTTCCTTGAATATACATTCCTAAAATGTATGAAACGATGTGTGTAAATATTGTTGACTATGTTCTGATAGTGAAAGTTAGAGTTTTTTACAGTATTGAAAGTCCATTAGGTAAGTCTGCTTTGTCTCGCAAAAGTAAACGAACTTTGGAGGCCATGCTTGTAAAATTATCTAGATATAGGTTTCTATGTTTTCAGTTGATTTGTTTCATTTTTTTTTCACCATCCTGTGCAGAGGTGCTTATCGGTGTCGAGCTGAAGGTTTACATAAAACGGATGTTTGATGAAGACTAACAAGAGTTGATGTTTAGTCTCTAACATAATCAGAACAACAACCGCAACCAACTTTGTTGCTCATTGTGTATCGAGTCGTATCAATCACTGTTTATGTATTGAGTTGTGTTCTGGTGAAGTCTTTGTTTTCATGGAACGCTGTCTGGTTTTTATTGTGTTTTCACCCATCGAGGCAACAATTGTCTAGAATTTGCTAATTAAATTAAACAGATAACACCGTTTGGAGCACGTGTGGTGTTAGGGGAATATTCACTCTATAGTAGTTGAGTGGGTGGGCAATTTGTAGTTAATTATTATTATCAACTGAAAAATACTTGTTCTTATACAACTCAATGCTTCCGCACAGTGTGTTGCATTGTAAATAGTACATGCTGTTCAAAATGATAATGTAATTTAATAAGCTTTCCGTTGTATCAACACTAATTGTGCAACTATAGACCGGCTGAAAATATTTTACGGAGATGAATACGAAATCTGACAATTTCAAAAGCGCGGATTTCTGCAATAGGTTGTTTTCTTTTTGTTCGATTTTCTTTTCATTCTTACACACAAAAAATAATGAAATTTAAACGACATGTAAATAAATACGAATGTAAACATACAGAGCTTGAATCAAAAATTTGATTGAAAATTAAGTTGAATTCGATGCACTCAATGGGAGCATCAAAAAGCATATGATTTTACACTTTCGTTCGTGTAATATTACATGCCATTTATTTTACAGCAATATTGGATTAAAAATACATTAAAGTGCATTTGTATCCCGTTTAATGAAACTGTAATATTCAATCAACGTGTAGAATTATAATAAAATTCGTTGAAGAAAGCACGACAAGTTGTGTGTATTTGTGGTGGAACTTAATTTTACATTTATATTCATGCTCCAAATATGTGCATGAAAATAAATTTAAAATCACAAAATATTTTGTTCTGTTATATAAAAGAATTACATAGAGCAATTTGCCCATTTCGGCCCTAACAGGTAGAGTGTTTTAATATTTCATTAGTTTCTCGGCATTTAATCCTCAGAATCCGTATAAATTGAAATCAATCTCTTGGTTTTGTTCCTAAATACAGTAGGAGACGGAGGAGAGTTGTGAACATAGTTTTGTCTCCAGTGTATAGCTACCGTAAATATCGGTCGATTGTCAATAATTCAACTGGTATTTGTACTGGACACCTTAATACATCCACAAGGTACACCAATTTAAAATAATCGTAATCGTGTTTAAGATATAGCAAATTGCGTGAAATGCGTGGAATCGGCATTTTTTATTTTAGTGGGGAGTTGTGAACCACCGTAAACAATGGGAGAAAATAGAATATTCACAAATGTTTTACACTGATTTCTTTTGAAATCGGTTGCCAAACGAGACGCTGCATAGTACAAATGCATATGAGTAAAATGCACTTTTTATGTGGTATTTTTAGTCGCTAATTACAAAGCATGAATAACATGATGCAACATTTGCTAATAAAAAAGTGTTGTCTTAACAATAGAAACATTTGTCTAAAATACGAATAACGAAAAATATACTCAATTCAAATATTATTTCAACAGAAGACAAACTAGAAAAAGAAGAAGCATTCAAAATTTCGGAAAAAACACTTAAGAGTGGAAAGCATATTGGGACTACAACTAAAAAAAATCCATTGCTTTCGCGACGAGAATATGAAATATTATTGAGCGGCCCAAAATCAGCATAGCTGTACTGAAAAACTTATTTTTTATAACGGATATACCCCACGGAAATAAAACGTTCCTAAATTCACGCTGTTCAAGCTGTTCACGTACAGAAAAAGTAGTGACATGGTGGAAACCAAAATTCGCAAAACAAAAACAATTATCTCAACTAATAAAAACGGTATGTAGGCGTTACTGCAAGGAAATTGAACATAATTTTAAAACACAGAATTTTTGTTTATGGTTCTGTTTTCGTAACGTAAAAACGTTATTGTTCCAGAATTCGTGGCACTTTATTCACGATTTTGGAAACAGTTTTTCATCTGTGTAGCAATTTCACGCAAGGGTTGTTCATTATCAACCCTTTCATGTCCACCTTTTTTCTAGCACATATGTGAATCCAAATTTTTTTTCTATGCAACTGCTGCATTTTTCATCGTTAACTGAAATTATTCCTGGCAGCACTGCTTCATAGGAATCCTATCACATTAACTGCAATTACTTCATTTCTACGGATAAGACTTTCAACTATTGGTGTTAAAATGAAGATAATAGTAACAGCTGTGAGCAAATCTGGCCTAAATCAAAAGTTTTAGATGTTTAAACAGCTTGTTGTTTTATTGGGCATGAAGGGGTTAACCTATCTACTGATCTAAGATGAATGAATGATCAGAATTGATTTTCTAATCTAGAACAAAAATTAAAAAGTCTAAAACATGCAGTAAATTAAGTATAGAGAGTCCTGTTTCTAGCACTTCGTACATTTCGGATTTGCGTACACCAATAAGTAAAATTCACAAGTAAATTAAGTTTACCGTGTATTTTTATCCAAACTCCTTTCTGCGGTACACTAGCGATGTATGCCACTGATGGTGGGAATAGGTTGCGCTCAAAGTTGCAGTACGAAGAGCTGATGTACTAAGGGAATGTAACCATCATTCATGCTTTTTGGCTCCGCACATGATATCGACATTATTGGTGTTCACCGCTGTGGAAGTGGCATTTTTACCTTTTAAAAGTAATGCTGCGAGAGTGGAACGGCCTTTAAACACTGACAAAACAAAATACATGGTAGCTGGTCTGAACGAGGTTCCGAGGTGGGAATCAATGAGGTACGGTACGAGGTTGCTGACGTATTCATATATCTTGGAACACTAGTGACATGGGGTAACGACGTTAGCCGTGAGGTAAAGGCGTGTTGCGACTGCGAATAATACTTTCTATTGCTCACGTGGTCAGATAAAGTCGAGAAGTCACCAGACGCGCAAAAAACTTGCTCTATACAAAGCGCTGATACTCCCTGTTGCTTTGTGTGGCGTGTGGCATAGGCATTGAAGGAAGCAGGTTATCGTGTGCTAGAAAATAGAGAATAGCGCAATCGCATCAACCACGAGCTGTACCATATAACACGCAGACTGTAGTGGGATGGACATGTAGAGCAACTGCAGGACGAGAGATCAGCTAAAGTCAGCTCATCAGAGAACCGGAACATTGTCGTCAACTTCGAGACATACTCCGCACTAACTGGTTATGTGCAACCGAGGAAGACGCATGTGAGGAGGGCCACCCTTCATTTTAAAGATGTATGTGTAGGAGGAACCGAGGAGAGGTGAAACAGAGGAGAGTTCAAACAACACCCGTCGCTAGCGAAACCATGCCGTTAGAAATCTGGGCGAAGTCCAGTTGTTTTACATCTTTCCTATATGTTCAACAAAAGCATTTTTGCAAAATCCCTAACCGTTTGGTTTTGCTGGAAATGGGCATTGTTTGAACTTTTCTCTGTTCCAACTCTCCTCGGTTTCATCTATAGCATAAAGTGATTAGACAGGGACTGTCCCGAATTTTAAGATCTTGTCCCGCATGGTCAAAAGTTCCGTAAAGTGTCCCATATTTTCCAAAATGCTTATTTTTATTCAAAAATACCCATGTTGTGCATTAATATTCCACTCATAAATGTTTTTGAGACGGCGTCGGTGGTTGAGTAGTATGCGTGACCGCCACTCATTCTAGATGGTCTGGGTTAAATGCTGCCTAATCTCCAAACTAAGTGGGGAGCGTACAAGGTGAGCCGATTTATTCTGATTGTCACGGTGCCTGTTACGACATCTAACATGAGCCAGCCCATAAATCGTTAAATTTCTTAGTCTTGCACAAGTAGTGTAAGTATCTGGAAAACGGACACCTTTAAAAGGTTTCTTGTGCCCGTCCCGAAAACATCTGGTCACCTTGTAACAGTGTAAAATTTTACTCGGTTTGTTGGCGAAATTCTTGAATGTGGCCAAAACAACTGTCAACAATGCAATAAAACGTGTTCGGAAACTCCGTCCGAGATATCGTAAGCAAGCTACGAGTGTCGTCTACAACCGTGTATCTAGTTCAAAAACGAACCGGACTATCAATTCATAAGAAGGTGATGACTCCAAATCGTGACGATAAGTAAAACAAGTCAGCCATATTACGATCGTGGAAGTTGTATGTATATAAAGTTGCTGACGAAGGTTAATTGCGTGCTACGGGATGACGAAACCTATGCCAAGGAAGACTTTGAACAGCTTCCTGGACAGGAATATTATATGTCTCGTGTGACAGGCCATCTGTTCCTGTGGCTTGAAGAGTGCCATTTACATCAAAACCGGTACCATCAACCAGAAAATTGATGTGCAGGGAGCCTGGAAAACGTCTGTTGCATTTCTTCAAGCAGCACAATTGTTCCGTTCTGTTTTGGCCGGATTTGGCATCTTGCCATAGTGGAAGAAAGCCCATGGAGTGGTCTGCCGCTAACAATGTCCAAGGATATCAGTAAACTTCAGAGCTCCGCGAATATTTTTTTTATAATTTTGGGCAATCTTCAAGCGAAACCTAAAGAAGACGCAAAAGACAGTTGTCGACAGTTTGTTTTATTTTTAATTGAACTAGCACAAGAAACATGATTTGATGTTTAATAAAGGGTTTAACCGTTTTATACACATTCTTGTTCGATGAATTTTTAATCGTACACCCTTTATGATCTTCACACGGTTTTTTTTCGAGGTGTCACCCGCCACATTTTCAACATTTCGCAGTGAAAATTGAGAAAAACTCTTCTTCAAATATTGTATTATTATATGGAAATTGACTGAGTATTTTTTCTCTGTGTCGAAAAAAATTTAACAACGAATTTCTTTTCACCGTGAAAACTTTACCACCTTATTTTTACTGTGATTGTCCTCGGTTTTTCCCCAATGCTGGAACAGGGAATGTTTACCAATCTCGACTATTCAAAAATGGCTAAATAAGGAACATGAGAATATACCCAACATGACGGCATACTGAAATGAAATAGAAAAGAAGCATCAAACCAACGATAAATTTTGGAACTGCCTTATAACAATATGGCATATTTTCACAACTTTGCTGCATGTACAAAATGTTTGTTACGTTTTCATGAATAAGATTTCATGATTTTGCGAACTATTTCACGGGCATGAATTAATTATTCGTGAATATTATATTACCAAACATGAACTAGTTTTTTTTCAATTTGTTTATTTGATAAGGCACGTATGCGTTAGCTTAAAGGTGCCATTTTTTCATTGTTTTACATTTTGAATTTCTTAAAACTAGGGGGTTACACATTTCAATATTATTTTGTTTTATATAATGAAACTAAAAAAAAACTTTACAGCTAATTTATACATATAAAAGAGGGTATAATATAATATTCGTAAGATTTGGGGGACGGATCATTTTGTGTGTTCTTTTTATAGTAATTCACTTTATGATTTTTAGAAGGGAGATTGTAGGAGAAATTAATTATTAACTAAGCGGAACATTTTACAAGCTTATTAACTAGAAATAACTAGAGAGAGTTGTTCAAGATTAATTAGTAATTAATTAGGGCTATTTTAAAGTAGTGATCTGTTGTGCATTTCTTAACGAGATTAAATATTGATCAACTAAACCTAGAAGATAGGGGGGCACATAAGTTTTGGGAAGATATTCAAGGGGAGAAGGGGTGAAGTCATACATCTGTGTATCAGAGACATGGGAGAGAGGGTGGACAAGGCTGAACGGGGGAGGGGGGGGGGATATAAACTTTCAGTTTCCGGCATCAGGAATCAACGGCCAGGATTACAGATTCAATCGGATGTATCAAGTATTGGGACACCGGGCGGTTTTCCTCGAACCGGCAGGGGTTCCTCCAGACGATTTCGTAGTACGGCTCAGATACGGATCGGAAACACACCGCACTGCGCGTGTGATGTTGTACTGTAGATCTCGTGTTGTTGGTTCATTCGACAGATGTTTTGTCTCGTCTTGGAGTCGTGACAAACCATCGTTGGGGTACGGTAGGCGGAAGAGGGCACTTCTGGGAATGATAAGAGAAAAGATAGGGGCATTTAAATTTGGATATTGATGGTTTTGAGGAACGTGTATATAAGGGACATGTAGAGAATATCGCGGCTTGCTAGTACATCTCGAACCGGGACATTGGGTGATCTTCCTCGGGCCCGAAGGGAATCGAATAGTTGAGATCTGGCAGAAAAGTACTCGGCGCATGCCCAGACAACATGTTCGATTTCGTGATAACCGTTGCCACAAGCGCAGATACCGCTATCCACGAGCCCAATACGCCGGAGATGTGCGTCCAGCGTGTAGTGATTGGACATGAGCCGAGACATCACGCGAATGAAATCCCGACCCACATCCATCTCCCTGAACCAAGGTTTCGTCGATACCTTAGGGATTATCGAATGTAGCCACCTTCCCAGTTCACCATTGCTCCATGAAGTTTGCCAACTTCATGGTTCTGTGATGAGTAATACTGATAAATTCGCTGAAGCTAATTGGTCTTTCATATATGTCACCTTGTAAAGCGTCCGCCTTAGCTAAAGAGTCCGCTTCTTCATTACCTGGAATGGAGCAATGCGAGGGAACCCAAACTAAGGTAGTCTTGTACGATCTTACAGACAAAGCACGCAGGCGCTCCCAGATTTTCCCCAGAAAATATGGAATGTGCTTTTTAGGTTTCATTGAACGGAGAGCCTCGATTGAGCTGAGGCTATCCGAGACAATAAAGTAATGATCGGTGGGCAAAGTATCAATGATCCCAAGGGTATACTGAATAGCAGCAAGCTCTGCGACGTAAACTGAAGCAGGATCATTGAGTTTAAATGAGGCGGTGAGGTTTTGATTGAATATACCGAAGCCAGTGGAGCCGTCGAGGCTTGACCCGTCGGTGTAAAACATCTTGTTGCAGTCGACTTCTCGAAATTTACTATGGAAGATGCTTGGGATCACTTGCGGACGTATGTGATCCGGGATTCCACGAATCTCGTCTTTCATGGATGTGTCGAAGAATACAGTTGAATCAGAAGCATGAAAGAGATTGACATGGTTGGGATAGTATGAAGAAGGATTGATATTTTGTGCCATGTAATCGAAGTACAAGGACATAAATCGGGTTTGAGAATTGAGCTCGACAAGCCTTTCGAAATTTGCAATTACTAACGGGTTCAAGATATCGCATCGGATGAGCAATCGATGTGAGAGGTCCCAAAATCGATTTTTCAGCGGAAGGACGCCCGCCAGCACTTCTAAACTCATCGTATGTGTCGAGTGCATGCAACCCAAAGCAATACGCAAACAACAATATTGGATTCGCTCTAGTTTGATGAAATGTATGTTCGCAGCGGAGCGGAAACAGAAACTCCCGTACTCCATCACCGACAATATTGTTGTTTGGTACAGCCTGATCAGATCTCCTGGGTGGGCATCCCACCATGTTCCGGTTATTGTACGGAGAAAGTTGATCCTTTGCTGGCACTTCTGTTTCAGATACCTAATGTGACATCCCCAGGTTCCTTTAGAGTCGAACCAGACCCCGAGATACTTGAAAGTTGAAACCTGAGCAATAGTTTGACCCATTAATTGAAGCTGTAGTTGCGCTGGTTCACGCTTCCTTGAAAATACGACTAGCTCAGTTTTCTCCGTGGAGAACTCGATACCTAGCTGGAGGGCCCAAGCAGACAAATTGTCCAAGGTATCTTGCAATGGTCCTTGCAGATCGACGGCTTTGGGACCTGTAATAGAGACCACACCGTCATCTGCAAGCTGCCTTAGCGTGCAGAAATTGACAAGACATTCGTCAATGTCATTCACGTAAAAGTTATAGAGAAGGGGGCTTAGACATCAGCCCTGGGGAAGACCCATGTAGCTAATTCGTGATGTCGATAAATCACCATGCGAAAAATGCATATATTTTTCAGACAGCAAGTTTAGCAAAAAGTTGTTTAGAGTCGGTGAAAGACCATGCTGGTGCGGCTTCTCAGAAAGAATTTTGATAGAAACTGAATCAAAAGCCCCCTTTATATCTACTGCTGCCATCTGCTCTTTGCTAGCATAAGCCATTTGAATTTCTGTTGAGAGCAACGCAAGACAATCGTTCGTCCCTTTGCATCGCAATCGGTCGATACGAGTTGTGGTCGGAGGCTGCTTTTCCTGGTTTTTGAATGGCGATGACCTTCACTTGCCTTCAGTCATGAGGGACAATATTACCCTCAAGAAACTTATTAAATAAATTCAACAAGCGTCTCTTGGCAGAGTCTGGCAGATTCTTTAACAAGTTAAATTTTGATTCTGTCTGGCCCTGGGGCTTTATTGTTACATGATAAGAGAGCAAGTGAGAACTCCACCATCGATAAACGGTGTTTCGTTCGCGTTATTGTGAAGGGACGCGGCGCGGTAGATCTTCTGTGCCGGGGTGGAATCCGGACAAACCTTCTTGGCAAAATCGAATATCCAACCGTTTGAATATTCCACGCTCTCATTAGTACTGTTTCGGTTTCGTAAGCGCCGGGCCGTACTCCAAAGAGTGCTCATCGATGTTTCTCTCGTTAGTTCGTCGACGAACCGGCGCCAGTAGCTACGTTTTTTGGCCTTTATCAAACTCTTCATGCGCGTTTCCGCCATCGCGTACTGTCGGTAGCTAGCTGGCAGCCCGTCGACCCGGAAGGTCTTATACGCAGCGGCCTTCTCCGCGTACACGTCTGAGCACTCTTTGTCCCACCATGGATTGGGAGGACACCCGCGTGAGTTCGCGTCTGGTACGCGTTTAGTCTAAGCTTGAATCGCGGTATCGAGAATCAAGCCAGCCAGGAACCCGTATTCTTCCTCCGGAGGAAGCTCTTGAGTGCACTCGATTTTGTCGGATATCGCGGACGCGTAGCTCTTCCAATCAATATTTCGTGTGAGGTCATACGAAACATTGATTGTATTCGGTGGCCCTGAACCGTTAGCAATATTAATTACGATTGGCAGATGGTCGCTGCCGTGGGGATCAGAGACTACCTTCCACATGCAATCCAACCGCAGCGATGTCGAGCAGAGGGACAGATCTAAGGCGCTCGGTCGCGCTGGAGGGGCAGGAATTCGTGTCATTTCACCCGTATTCAAAATAGTCATATTGAAGTTGTCGCAAAGCTCATGGAGTAGGGTAGATCGATTATCGTCATGAAGGCAACCCTATGCCGTGCCGTGGGAGTTGAAGTCACCTAAAACTAGCCTCGGTGCGGGGAGGAGTTCCGCGAAAGCTTATCAAGATACTTTTAAGGGGATCAGAAATGTTTAACGCTGTAAGAATGCGGTCCACAATGTCAGAGAAATTTATTAAGCCAGCACTATTTTCTTTCTCTGGCTGAGATATGGGAACACTTGGGGTTTTTGATGTTCCTGGAAGTGCTGGGAACTCCTTTTCTGAGCTCAGGTTACTGAAACCGAGAGCGACTTGCTTCGGTTTTGCACCAGTACTTCCTTGAGTAGTTATTTTAGGGGGACCATGAATAGACACCTTCTGGCCTTTACTACGAAGCTTGGAAGAGGAAATGTTCTTCCTTTTTCTACTACTTCTAGGAACAGCAGAAGATGTTCCATCCTGGGGTTCATCACAGTCGCCTTCGTCAGTAGACAAGTTGGTAAAGATGTTCGTAGAGACAGGTGGCGTAGCTATCTTAAGCATTTCTGCAAAAGATCGCTTAGAGCGTCCCTGAAGGGAACGCTTAAGATTTTCCTCGCGCTGTTTGTACGCGGGACATGAAGGGAGATCATGTGGGTTTCCCCCACAGTAGAGACACTTTTCGACATCTCTACCACAGGAATCATCCGCATGATTCCCACCGCATTCCCACAGCGGGCTTTATTGCTAAAATGGGAGGCTGTGTGTCCCAATTGTTTGCAATTAGTACAGTACATAACCTGCGGCACAAAGAGGCGAACAGGTAGACTAACCTTGTCAAAGAGGAGGTAATTGGGCAGGGCAGAGCCGGCGAAGGTCACCCGATAAGAGTCTGAGTTGACGTATATGTTCTTGCCGTCAGCTGCGACTGATGCTGAATGCAAACGTTTGCATTCCAGTATCTTCACTGGCTTAAGCATGGGGTCTTTGAAACAGCCAGTCCCATATTTTAGCAGGTCCTCGCAATTCAGACTCGAATCGGAAACGACCCCACTGACTTCAACCCTGCTAGCTGGAATATACACCCTGTACTCCTCCGTAAAGGGCTCGTAGCCAGCAATATCGTTTGCCTGCGTTGAACTGCTAACCACCACCCGAAGCTTATCAGGGCGAATTTTCGATATTTCTGTCACGGCCGAATACCGATCCGTCAGAACTCGAGAAATCTGCAACAGATTCAAACACTTTTTTTCTTTGGTCCGAAAGAAGATCACAAATGGCCCGGTGGCCGAGCTCGGATATACCTTGAGCCGGGGAGCCGATTTTATTTCGACGTCCATCTCACCTTGAGATGAACCACCGTCAGGGGAAGTCATTTTTGCACGGGCATATTGCCCAGTGCATGTTATTAAGACAACCAAGGAGGGGAAACGAAAACTAATACTTAGCTTGTGTAGGTAACGGTATCCAGACGGCTTACTAGAAGAACACTGCTTCACTTCACTGACCGGCTAACGGTACTCAGAAACAGAAACACAAAAGAAGGGAAAAAATACTGAAACCTCAACTAGGCGTAGAGTGTGCAAATAACCTTGAACGCGGATTAACACTATTTGTCGCTATAGAGTGTACGGACCGATGACAAAAGACTTCTATCTCGACTGAGTGCTCGATAACGAATGAACATGAACTAGTTCACGAATACATGAACATTATTTCATGATTTGGCGAACTATTTATTAAGAACGAATAGTGAGTTGTGACTAATGTACTAGGAATCATGAATCAGTTCACGTATATCTGAATAATCTTATATAATTTTGTCAACTATTTCACGAGCACAGATATCGAATCGTGACTAATATATTAGGAATTATGAACTAGAATCACGAAGATTGAAAGGATTCACGAATAATATTCCGAGTTTCCGGAAATAGTTGACGAGAACATATGTTTTGATTTTGTGAACTAGTTCATAGTCACGACAACCAGATCGTAATCAAGATATAATAATGCATGAAACAGTTCTCGTCGTATTGTCGCACACTGAATAATGCTTCTAAATCTATGAAACCCTGACAGAAGTTTAAAAAAAACAAATATCTTCACTAATAAGAACGTTATGCTGGTGTTACTGAAAGGAAATTGTAAATTTTTAGGTATAAAATACATGATTTTTGTTCATGTTCCTGTTTTCGTAACGTAAAAATTTGATTGTTCAAGAATACATGGCACTTTATTCACTATTTTGCGAACATTTTTTTCCGTGTAGATCTATATCTGCATCACCATGCATTTGATTATTTTCGTTCTAGGTTACGTTCGAAAGATTATTATATTAACATTGACATTTTAATTGAAATTGTCACGCATGTCAAGAAAAGTGACTTCATAATTCGAAAATTCCAAATAATGAAAATAACATAGATTTTGCCGAGAACACGTACCCCAATCCCCCTTGTCGGGCTGAAGCCTCTTATGGCCTTAACCTGCTGATGCTTCTAAGTATAGTACCATACCCACTTGATGCTCCACTTTCGCTACCACTGTAGTAGATGTGATACACAGACTCGCAGTTGGATCCAATGCACGGAATTTTTGCTCGCCATGGCCACGCCATCGAACTTTCTGAAGGGTTGCATTGCTGCCACTTCCACCACCTACACCTTGTGTAGCCCTCAAGTTTCTAATCACTTCCCGTTAAAAACATTCTCGTGTCTTTTGCCGTTTGATTTATCGTGTATTGTTTACTTCATTCTTTTGAGTTTTAGGTAAGTGTAATAATATGGTACTAGGAATTGTAGTAGACCAGGGAATTGTTGGCTGGACAGTGTTTCCGTGTGCTGTACTTTGGATCAAACATAGGGTACAAATCTCCGAATAACATGGGTAGTGTGCCAATCGAACCCATTTATTCCTATTGCTTTCATTAGCAAAAAAAATGTGACGTCTCCAGTTCACAAGTTATAGCTATTTCCTGAATCTTAGTATTAATTCAGGTTTTGAACATGTACATGAGGACACTTTCTGTTAGAAATCTACACTCGTTGCAAAGTTTCTATCGTAACGCGCTTCATTAATTATCACGAAAGTTGCTTATCCCTTTGATTTTTAACAATTCTGTCTGCCGGGCCATACTCGTACTTCTCGTACGGCATGGATCAGTGCCGACCATCAACCATCAGATACGGGAGGCCCGTTTTTCCGACTACAAACATTAATTTGCACTCTCGAAGTGCCCCATGCAATCTATTTCATAGATGGTTGTTTATCAGCAAACCGGGCACTCTCGCTCTCCGACTTCACCCACCGCGTGGTAGGTTGGGACTCGAAGGGCCTACTCACCTACTGCTGTGGGTCAATCATTTGTTGTAAGTCGTGCCGGTTCAGGACGGAATTTTATCAAAATCACTCTCGATTTCTCTACTAACAGTAGATAAGTTTTCTTCCACACAAGCGAGCACCCGTTCGGTCAGTGCTAGTTCCGACCGCAGAGCGATGTGTACGATTTTCTCGACGGCGAATTTCAGTTTTAGCGCAATCAAACCTGTCTCGCGTATCTAGATTCAGTATCCGTTCAACGTGCAGCGGTCTCTAGAAGCAAGCGTTTATGTATGATGTACTTTCGTTTTCGAAACGGCTGCAACCTGATTGATCTCGCGTGACCTGAGTCAAGCGTGCGGCTTTGATGCCGAACGTTGGCAAAACCTAGTGTAGATTACAGTTTGTAGCTACGGTTAATGGTACAAATCACTGCTGTCAGTAACTGGTATTGAGAAAAGCAACAGTTTTCGTGACATTATTGTTTAGCGAAGAAATTATACTTTCGGTTCCAGCACTTTTGCCGTGAGCAAAGTTTTCCTTTCAATTTCCACTATCAGTCGGCTATCACCCTCCAACTCCCTACTGTACGAACTCGTAACTGCAGCATTAACGAAACTTGTTTGATCAATATCCGGAGGACTTCTGTTTTGAAGCACCAGTGCAATAATATCAGTGTGCCGCGAAAGCTAGAACCGAGTGATACAAAATTGTCTTGCAGAGCACCCTGAGAGCATTGTTTTTGCAGTCACTTAGCTCTGCTAATTAATTACCTCACCCCCGCTTCTTGAGTAGTTCAATGGTGGGGTGGCAGCACAATCGACATCTGAAAGTAACTTTCCCGTAAACCGCGCTCGGTGATAACAAGTCGCGATCAGTTAAACAGTGACGGACGGTCAGTCGAGGCGTGCAAAGTCAAGTTCTCCTCTAACGGAAGAGATACCATGATTCCAATGTTTAGCAAATTTGAGTTTAAAGAAGGTAGTGTGTTCGTGTGCGGCTTCTAAATGATTGGTTGTGCGAATCCATGTGTCTATTATGATCGGAGAAGGTATTTGGTGGTGTTTGTTGGTGTTCTAGTTTTGGGTAGAGTTTGCCTAACAGTGCACGGGTGATTATCGTTTTATGGTAGAAAATGCATGTTGATTGTTTTGCAAGGATCAATTTTATATTTATGTTTCATTTTGTGTATTTGCTTTAAGGATTTTCAATTGTTTCGATTGTTCTGTTGTTTTAAAACAATTCTTTGCATGTGTGTGTGTTTCGTTAATAAAACTATTTCTGAATCGGCTATAAACGTCAGACAACACGAGATGTTCTGAGATTTTAAAACTCAGTACAGCCGTGAGTGTGGTTATAAAATCGTCTCGCAACCTCGTTTATTCTATAGCGTGGAAGCAAAAATGAACTGCGAATTTGTTAAAATTATGTTTTTTTTCAGCGAAAAATAATAATATGAAGCGGAGTATTCATGTATTTTTGCGTAAATTTATTAATTATTAATTTTCAGCTGGAAGTCAAATTATTTCAGCATTAGTATCTTTAATAAAAGTGTTACATCTTATAAATACGGTGGCGCATATTTTCTTCACACAAAATCTCCATTTTATACGAAGAATAAATAGTAGTGACGCTAATAAGGCTGATTCAGTAATATAAATATTATTTATACTTCAAGAACCGTTTATTTTAAGGATCATGAGCAATTTTGAATATTGTGGGAACTAATCTCTTATAGGGATTCCGTCATCGTCAAATCATTTCAATCTATCATCTGTACATAAAAGTCAATGTTTAGATGTATGTGATTTATGGACTCCCAAACGGCTTAACCGATTGCGGCAAAAATTTATACGTAGTATACGTAGTGTCATGGAACGTGTTTGTGTGCTATTGGTTGAAAATTATCTGCCCGTCAAATGGCGTTTTACTTCTATTTCGTTGAAAGTTGCAGCAACGCGCGGGTATTAGCTAGTATCAAATAAAATACACTTTCAACGAAACTAATCGCGGGTTCTTAAATTATGCACAGTAGTGGAGCATGGGGAGACATGACCAAGTTTTCAGTTAAATTTACGTAAATCTCTAAAAAAGTTTAATGTGCAAAAGTATTGTGCATATCCATGATTTTTCACAGAATTTTTAATGTAATTTTTCAAAAGTATAAAAGTTTTTCTGTAATAAAGCATTTACTTTTAGAGATTAAATGTACTGCCTATATGTTCATACGTCACAAAATCAACCATGTAACTAACTTTGCTTACAAGTATTATAACAATATAGACTGGTGTTTAAGGTGGGATTTTTTGTGAAGTGATTAACATTAGCAGCAGCATTCTTCAATTTCTTTGCACTTGGTCAAGCTTACCTTACCGTTCAGACTAGAGCCTTGTTGTCTTTTGCTATATGCAGATGCCGTCTCCACTCCACTCGGTCCATTGCTGCTTGTCGCCAGCCTCGCAGTCCTCAAAGGGGCCGCAGTTCGTCCTCTATCTGGTCGTTCCAACGTGCTCGCTGTGCGCCCCGGCTTCTTTTTCCTGTAGGGTCGCTCTCAAGAACCATTTTCACCGGGTCGTCGTCCGACATTTTTACGTTTCCAGTAGCTGATGCAACTCATAGTTCATTTGCCTGCGCCACGTTCCGTCCTTCATCTGCACACCACCATAGATGGCACGCAACACCTTTCGTTCGAAAACTCCAAGGGAGCGTTGATCCTCCACGAGCATAGTCCTGGTCTCGTGGCCGTAGAGGACTACCGGTCTAATCAGCGTCTTGTAGATAATCAACTTCGTGCGGCGGCAAAGTTTGTTTAACCGGAGCGTCCTCCGGAGTCCAAAGTAAGCACGATTTTCCGCCACGATCCGTCTCTGAATTTCTCTGCTGGTATCATTGTCGGCAGTTACCAGTGAGCCCAAATACACGAATTCGTCGACCAGCTGTGATGTACGTTTCCGACATCGCCTCAAAGTTCCGTGCCATTATGTCAATGTCGTTGGCGAAGCCAAAAAGCTGGACGGACATCCTGAAGATCGTGACTCTCGTGTCTATCCCCGCTCTCCTTATTACACATTCTACCCAAGTAACCATAAGCATTAAGCCATTGCACTATATTGGCTATACATTTGCACTAATGTTGCATTGAAACTCCATTACAGCATTAACAACGCAATAAAGCTCTTTATTACCATCAATAATGCATAACTGCACAGCCGACATATAGCATTATAGCCTGCTCTATATGCGTATATAAAGCTGATATAACGCGTACATGCTTCAAGGATCTTTAAAGCATGTAAGCTTTACAAGTGCATTTAATGCCATTATAGAGCATATAAAAAGCTGATATAATGCTATTGTAATGCTGTGGGTTTATTTGTTGTGCAACTCTTCTTGAAGATTATATTCGGCATATTTCATTTCAATCGAACATATGCAAAATAGTCCAGGAAGCAAACGCAGCGCACTTACCGTGAAGGACGAGGCAAGGTACCTCAGTTCAAGACTTGCTAAAGGTAATTTTCGTAAACATTCATATCATGTGAGAACGAAAACCCATTAAGGATATTCATTACAATGCATTAGAACAGAGTCAATTACGGTTTTAAACAGAATATTTTATTTTAAAATTTTTCCTTTTTGCTCATCATACCGAAAAGAAACATAAGAATTGGTTTTAAAACCATGGCGGACAATGACAACCAACTGAAGCTTTTAATAGCATTAGTAGTACCAATATAAGGCTTTCAAATTTGACATTTATACGCTTTTGCTATATAATAGCATTAGTACTGCAGAAACGAGCTGTCAATCTCCGCACAGTAATAGCACTATATTTCGCCTTTTCTGGCATAATATCGGCATTAAATAAGTATTTAGGGCTTCACGGCTTTTTAGGACAGCTTTATATGTGTATTTAAAGCAGATATTAGGCTACGTTATAATGCTTATTGGTTACTTGGGTAACGCAACGTTGAACAGCAGGCACGATAGACCATCGCCTTGTCGTAACCCTCTTCGAGATTCAAAGGGACTCAGAGTGTCCCTGATACTCGAACAACGCACATCACATCCGTTCTTGCGTTCAGTGGTGTGTATATTTTAGTAATAACTATTCCAATGGTCCGATTTATGTAAAATCATTTCACTACTTGATAGGGAATAACATGGTATATGGTTACTTCCAAAAACAATTATTACTCAAGTGGATATGTCCATACAAAGTTTGAAAAAAAATTACATCATTAAACGGAAATTTATTAATTACCGAATATTTTCTATTTGGAGGGCATTTTTCATTCCAAACTTTTAAAATTACCTTAAGGGATCCAAACAAGTATCAAAATATTTTTTTTAAATTTTCAGAATCGAATAGAACACCCAATTCCCAATTGTAAAATCTCGCACTTGGTCAAGTCTCCCCATGTTCCCCTATACTCGATAGTTCGTGCCCACTCTGGTACGTATCCTCGGTAGTACGTATACCTACCATCGATTTTTTTGCTTTATTTTGTAAACTCGAACAATGGGGACACATTTGATGGATGTCCTGTGAGTTCCAATTGAACTTTTGCACACTTAGTTATATGCTTCTTAGAATAGATTCGCAGAGTATTTCATATATTAAGTAAGTCACAATAAATTCATCGTAAAATTCTATCAAGTGTGAAAATGGTCTGCAAATCTCAGGGACATCCTACAAGTTTCAGAGAAGTCCGATAAATTTCGAAAGATTTCCGACTAACAAGGAGATTCTTAGAACTTCAACTTGAAATTTAGGAAATACTACAAACTTCTGAGACTTTATATGCCAAAAATTTCTATTAACAACACAGGGTTCATAATTTTCACACATATTTGACCAAACTTGGAGTAACTCTGCGTACCGTAAACCGGGGTGACTTTGATCAGCGGGGTGACTTTGATCACTCGAAACTTTTTTTCTAGATCGTTTATTAAACCAGAATAATCTACCGAATCATTTTAATTTGAACTAATTTTTACTCTAAACTAATAAAATACTGATTTGGTATACTTTTTGAGTATATTGTTCGGTTTTTGGGTACAAAAACTACAAAAAACCGAAGTTTGACTTTACCTTATTTTTACGAAGTTTCGTAAAGTGTCTATTTTTTTATAAAGCAAATAAATCTCAGATTTGAGCAAAAGTAATAAATTACAAGCGAGTTTTTATTTTCCTTTAGATTGGGATGTACCAACTTTAGTTTTGAGAGTTTGCTTATTTTGAATACATTCTTTTGTGAAACTAGTTGGCAATTATTTCAAATTATTTTAAGCTAAAATTCGCAACATTTTTTATTGTTCAATATTCCAACGTGTTAGACTGGATGAAACTTTTTGTACATCGATAAAGGACTGAAATAAAACAATTTTTGCAGTTTTAAAGGTTTTCACAGTCTTGTATTCTAGTTGGACACGAATTATAGGAATTTTAGTTACTCGAATTTTACAGTACATTGAAATACTTTGTATAATACCAATTAACATCTATTTAACAATCAATATCTTTCCTGAATCAGTTTAAACAAGCATTTCAATGAAAAACATTGACAATGATAACTTAATGTGGGTGAACATGCAGGTTATCAAAGTCACCCCGGAATACGAAAATGGACATCAACTTGAAATCATTTTTGGAAAAATAGCTGTAAGCGGACAATTTTAGGTAAAACCATTCAATCTTGTTCTCCATACATCAGTACATGGTTTAAAAATATTAAACTTGAAGAAAATTTGTTGCGTCTAGAAATATGTAATGATTACTTCGAAAAGTGACCAATGTCACTCCGGTTTACGGTACATTTAGAAATATTATTACATTTTCAGTATATTTTGTAAACGGCTATCGGCAATTCAGTCAAAATGAAATGAACTTCGAAAAAATCCTCGAGTAAAATCTTAAGAATCTCTAGGAAGTTCGCGATGTCTTCTGAATATTTTAAGGATTTTCGGAACAACTTTCAAACATCAGGGGGTGTCTGCTATATTTTAAAATTCTTCCAAACTTCAACAACATGACTCTGAGCCTCAAGCACTTCATGAAACTAACATTTGATTTCTACGAAGTATTTCGAGGAAATCTTAAAATTGGGATAGTCTGACGAATTTTTCAAAGGCCTCTTCAAGCGTTAGCTACGTCATGTCCCATAAATATCAGAGAAGTCTTACTAACTTCAAGGAAATCTTCTGTAAAATTTCGAGAAAATTCTTGAGCATCGAACAAGATTTTAAGTAATTTTGAAGGTTTATCATCGCTCTAGTTAATATACTAGAGCGATGATAAAAAGATTTTTGATAGTTGATATCCAAACATTGTGTACAGAAGATTTTATTGACTCCCATACATTCTAGGAGATGTTTTTAATGGAATTGGCGTGATCAGTACAACTAGCTGATTTGATGAAGGATCATACTACTCACAGAGCTGGACTCAAACCATCTTAATGATAGTTTTTTTTTCTTAACACCTTTTATAAGCGTGATATAAAATTATATTATTGTGGTTCAAAAACTGAAAAAAAACAAATCACCGGGAGTGTAAATGCATCTGTTTTTTACTCGAACTGTAAGCGAACGGCTCCCAAATGATTCCTCAGTGTTCAACCAAGATTGCGTGTGAAGGGTGAAGGAATCTCTATGTGCTTCGTAAGTAGCAAATTGATACGAAACCAAATAGGGTAAAGTGCGTATTTTCACCATATTAGGGAGGGTGTTGCACTATTTCATTAATTACTGGTCCCACAATAGATGGAATGCGTATGAATTAGTGTCAACAGCTTTGCTTTGTTATTAAAAACCAATATAATTACACAGAGGCCCTGAAAACAATGAAATGCTCTTGTTTGAGCGCAACGAAACTCAAATCAAGTGCCCTAATTGGCGCTTACTATTTGATCCGATGCATTGAACAAAGATGCCCGACACTGCTCTAACCAACGGCTTCAAATTGATAGGTAACACAGAAACACGGCGAAAACAAAGTCTTTTTGTATGTGAATGTGTGCCATCGATTTTTTTCGAGAGCGTTGGGCTCATCTCACACTGTGCTCGAATAGCTACATGTTTAAATTTCATGAGCATGAGGTTGTGAGCACAAAAAAAGTAAATGTGACCTCGCTGTTTTGGGTGTATAAATTTTACCTCATATGCCGTTTTCGGGGGTTTCGAAATTCATTAACGTTTAAAATGTATGAGGAATATAAACATCTGCAAACCTGTATCTAAAAAGAGTTGTAAACGTTATCGCGCCCAAAAAAACAAAACTTCTGCTATGAAGTGATTCGCGACACCATTTCACAGTTTTGAAGGCACCAAATTTCTGTTTGGTTTACATGTTTGTTTCAATAGTTAGATAAATTGTTCTGTTATTGAATAAAATACGCAAAAATCAACTCATTCTGCTTTCTAGACGGCCAACCTCACAAGAACTTCAGGAAAATCCAAAATTCATGAAAATCTTTATGATTTTCAAGCAAATCCTACAAATTTCAGAAATTTATGATTGTTTTAAAACTTCAAACAAATCCTACGAAATTAAAGAAAATTATACAAAAATGCTAATACATATAAGGGAATTCTCAAGGAAATGCTGCTAAATTCAAAGAATTTATCCGAAAATCACGGAGGTACAATATTCAGAGAACTTCCGAAAAATCCAGCAATGCGTCAAGTAAATGGAGGAAATTAATAATATTTTTACACGTCATTTTCAACCATTCTGGTTAAGTTTGTCTTCACATCTCGCCCTGAGCAGAAGCAAAAAATCGTCCTGCGCAAGTGAAACAGTCAATTCTACCTAAAAATCAATCGATGCCTATCACACAAGTAGTCCATATAACAATAGCCTATACCCACTATGCGATTTAGTGATGAGTGACGGTGCCCAGCAAAAAGCAACACAGATGCGGCCGAACTGTGTTGCTGTTGATTGTTCAAGATGCCCCGTAAGACCAGCCATTCGGGAAGTGGAACAGTTATTAAAAGTGTAGATGGAACTCAATCTGGCTGAAGTGAAAACCCTACAAATGCATCATATCAAACATTGCGCGCTGATTTCGTTCAAGAACATTAACCAAGCTGAGTCATTCGCCTCGCGAAATAACATGCAGCACACCGCCGAATGCGGCAATGTTAAATATAGCATTCCCGTATACATCGAGAACGGCGCTGTAGAAGTTCGTGTCCATGATTTGGCTACGCGTACCCCTGACAGCGCGATTAAAAAATGCTTGCAAAAACACGGAGAAGTAGACTCCGCTACACATGATACATGGAGGAATTTTTTCCCGGGTATCCCTAACGGTGTTCGTGTGGTGAGAATGCGTGTGACTAAGCCAATTCCCTCATGCATAAGCTTCACAGTGTTAGGAAGGGACGATGCTCTCATTCAACAGACATCACTAGTCACGTACCCAGGGCAAATTCCTTCGTGCCAGTTCTGCACGAAGAAGCTGCACCTTGGAAAACCTTGCGTAGAAACTGTTAAGGAAAACTCAAATCCAACTGAAATCAGCACACAACCATCTTACGCTAAACCACTAACAGCTGCAAAACCAACATCTATGGATCAAGCACCAACAACCAGCAACAACAACAACGAAACGAATGCCGATAACGAACATACTAAAACGACCCTTAAGAGTAAAACACAAACTGAAACATCCGACTGCGAGCAGCAGGAAAGTAGTACGGATGAGGACATGGACGTGAACGATAACGCGAAAGAAGACAAACGAAATGAACCTCAACTTGCAGCGGACAACACTGGCAATATTTCGCCCCCTAGTAAAAGGATCTCAACACGCAGTAGAAAGCTGCGCCTGAACGAGACCAAAAATTTAACATAGCTGTTTATTTATTTATTGTAAAAAAACAAACAATCGGCCTCGTCAAGCTACCGCATTTGGGCCTAAATAAATTTATTAATTATAAAAAAAAACCATTCTGGTTGATGAAAACCATAACTTTCTAAAATTAAGTACCTAGTGATGAAAGTTCATCACTAATAGGGTGATTAATTTAGTGATAAATACTATTTTTTAAAAATTTTATTCAATAATAAGCAAAAAAAGTAAAAGTACAATTTGATAATATCGCTCGAAAATTTGGGACGAAAATGGATTAATGCTTATTTTTTATTGGGCGATGTTAAGTCAGACCAAACTAAGTCGCAAAACATCAAAAAATGAGATAATGATCACACTGGATAAAGAATTTCTTCAGCTACATTCGACTTTTGCCAGATTTGAGATATGTAACCATAAATAAGAGTTATGTCAAAAAATAATTTTCAATTATAACGTAGAGGATGCTGCGATTCAAACTTTAAACCCGTTTTTCTCGAAATCAATATTTTGTCACTTAGTCCGGTCTGATTTAACACCGACTAATTGTGAAGTAATAGAAAACAAATAATTTGTAACGTGACAGATTGAAAAAGTTTTTTCGACCTTGCATACAATGTCTAACCTATTTTTTTTACTTCCTTGGGTCTACTTTCCGAAACAGTATTGTGAAAACCTTAAAGTTACATAAATATTTGAGAAATCCCGTTTAAACTTATGTAACGTGACAGATATTTTATGAGCAATCTCATCAATATTGATCCAAACGTTAAGAATGGGGACCATTTTCGATTCTGACGAAACTTTTTACGTTTCATCTGTATGAGAGACTGAGCATTTTCCACAGTCAAACAAACTATTTTCATTCTAGCGTAATATGATAAAAGAGTGTATGAGATCTTGAATGCACTGCTTTCAAAAATGTTGTTCGAAAATCGTCATTTTTAAGTAAAACTATATAATAATAATTATAATATAATAACAACATAATAAAATTGTAAGGAATTAATTAATTCGTGTGAATAAATTTTCGTAAAATTTTTCAAAACCGAAGGAAATTGTTTAAAAACTCGATTACAAAAAAACCATTTTTTGTTGACATAAACCTAAAAGTAGAAGAAACTGTAATTGCATTATGAAGAAACTAACAGTAGAAAAGTATTTTTCAAAACAACTTTAAGTATGCTTTTAAATTTCATAGTACAGGCGGATATATTTATAATTTTCTTATACTTCTTATACTCTTAATGAAAATATTAAGTTGTGAAAATACGCCCTTTTCATACTCTATTCACAACTATCAAACATAAATAAGAATTGTTTTGAATATAGTTGCAAAAAAAGTTGTAAATACTATTTTATTCTGGAGAATAAAGGATTTTCTAACAAAAACTTTAAACATATTTGAAACATTCATTTAATTTGCAACAACTTTAAATAATTTACTTATATAATGTACTACAAAATGTCAATTCAATTCAAAATGCTCATGAAAAATTGTAACATTAAGAATTATCTCGTGAAATTACAACCTTTTCATAAGTTATTCATGAAATTGCATGTAAATTCTCAGAAGAGGTTTTATGTACGACTGTACTAATATTATTTCTTCAATAAAAATACACAGCTGTAACGCGACAGATTTTGGTTGTAGCATGACAGATCATTGAGAACACTCCATAAAATCGAAAACTACGATTTTTAAAACTATTTTTAGTCTTCTAAGCCTCAACTTAGAACTGTGTTCACGCAAATCTGAATACCGACGGAAAAGATTTTTCAATTTTATCGAATACCCTCAAAACTCACTGCCAAAATTGTGTAACGCATCAACATATCAATAAAGCAAAAACCTTTCATGATAGAAAACAGCACTCTTGTAGGGTTTATTGACTTTAATAACGTGCAATTATGATAGAGTCTGATTTTATCGTCTTTGTCGACTTATTTTGTGAAATAAGCGTAAACTTGTAACATGGCAGACAAAAGCCTTGACCATATGCAGTTATTTTCTTCCTATCTTCAAGAATTGGCGTGTAGGACTTACCAAGGTAAAGCGATCCTCAATTCCGCTTACAACGAACCCTTACGTGTTCTGTTTGTCGGACTGCGCCCGTTGACTAAATTGTTTGTCGCCGAATACCAAAGCAAGTTTTGAAAAGGACAATCAACGACGGACGAGATGTTTTACCTGTGCAATCCGCACGAAAAAAACTTTCAAAAATATTCTAAGCCTTTTGCTGTAGGTTTTTTACGCGAATTTTGCAATAAACGCGGTTTTACGCGAAGTTTCTAATTAACGCGGACTTTTTTACGCGGTTTTTTACACGGTTATTTTTACTCGGAACGTATCCTCTTCGTGAAAAAAACCTGGGTTTATACTATTTTTCCCCACTAAGGAGAAGCTTTTTGAAACCACATTTGCGCGTTAAGGGCTCAAAACCTACAACTAAATTAGTTATGGAAATTGCTTTTCGACTTCGTTTCATCAGAGCCAGCACCGGATTGACGCGTGTTATCGCTACCGTCAATCCGGTGCAAACTGAGTCACTAAGTTAGTGTCGGATTCTGAAGAGACGAAGTCAAAACGCACATTCCATAACTAGGTTTGGTCATAGGTTTTGTGCTTTTGATGCGCAAAGGGGGTTTTAAACAATTTTCTCTTTAGTCGAGAAAATTAGTTTTTACCTAATTTTTTCTCCACTAAGGAGAAATATAGCATAATACAAAAATAATGAATAAGTCGTTACATAGTTACAGATTTGTTGAAAATTCTACGAACCATCAGAAATGAAAGTGTCAATGCTTTGAAAATCCTCAAAAACGCGTGAAGTAACGTTTTAGACACAAAAGTTATATTAAAAATCAGACAGTTTGGAAATGTTATTTTGAAAATTATTGGGATATTTTTTCGATGAGATTAGTGTCGGATATTTCTGGCGAAGTAATGTGTATCATGGTACACTCAAGTTTTTTTTACGCGGTTTTTTTTGCGCGGTTTTTTTTACGCGGATTTTGAAATTTACGCGGTTTTCATTTACGCGGATTTTGAAATTTACGCGGTTTTCATTTACGCGGTTTTTGAAATTTACGCGGTTTTCATTTACGCGGTTTTTGAAATTTACGCGGTTTTCATTTACGCGGATTTTGAAATTTACGCGGTATCGATCAATGAGGTTCCCTTTATCGCGGATTCTTAAATTTACGCGGTTTTCATTTACGCGGATTTTGAAATTTACGCGGTTTTCATTTACGCGGATTTTGAAATTTACGCGGTTTTCATTTACGCGGATTTTGAAATTTACGCGGTTTTCATTTACGCGGATTTTGAAATTTACGCGGTTTTCATTTACGCGGTTTTCATTTACGCGGCTCGTATCCCCCGCGTAAAAAAAACCTTTTTGGTATTTTTTGGTTTGTTTTTATTCACGTGATTTTAAATATGTTTTTATTCGTCACGTATATCATGGTAATGATCTTAAAATCTTTGTCACGTCCCTCGTAGTTTGTATTTGTGAAAATGGAAACTTCGCTCTTCCTGTTGTATTATTCAGAAAATGGGTATCTTCAGCAAAGTATTTCTTTGGATCAGCGTTTAATTTTGAATTCGTTTTGGTTAGCTACATGTCGGTCGATTGAACGGTTTTACGATTTCTTTTTAAAAGTGCGGATAGGTTTATGAATGCATTAAAATTCAAAAAAATATTGTTCGGAACGCATCGTCTGTATTGCATAAATAACACTTTCGTTGCCAAAAATATACACAGTAAATATATTTGTGATATTTTTTTCAAAAAATCAAAAAAATAATTTATGTTATTTATGGCAGCAAAAGTCGAGAGAAACAGAATGTATCATGAAGAACCTATCAGTTAAGTTTTTTATCAACAACTTTGAACATTTTAATTCAAGATAAAAATACAATTTTCTTATAGTACATGATTGGAATTGATATTTTCCAACAAAACTCACCGCACAAAAATATTACAAAATGTAGTTTGTTTTCATGATTAAAAGTATTTTGTTTAAACAAAACAAATCGTGAACTTACGGCATTTTCATTAATTATTCGCTTTTTGTTTCAAGAACAACGTGGTTTACAAAACGTGTGACACCAAGGCGATAGTTTGAATCGTTCAAAGGTAACACGACAACAATGAGCACACACAGCAAAAATATGAATATTATGTGTATTTCGAAAAACCTTTTGTTTTAGTTGGAATAATTTCCTGCGACTCATTTCCGAATAGTGCTGTACAGATTAAAAACTCTGAATAATTTGAAGTTTTCGAAAGTGATAGATGCAAAAGCTCATACGCCCTTAAAAAATGCCCTTTGGACCAAATGGTCTGATTTTCAGTTGAATTCATGTAGATTCATATATCGAACACTACGGCAAAGTTTCGTTCGAATCGAAGCTAGTAAAGTTTTATGATCTGCAGCTTTCTCGTGGATTCCCTCTATGTAAAAATACTGGAACCGTCACAGTTATCCGCAAACATTCTAAGACACGAGTGCGGTTCTTAACCAATTTAACATGCAGATAATACTTATAAAAATCAACGATAAAAACCTATTTTAATCCACCTAGCGGTGCAATTGTGCCTTTCTCAATCATGAATCACGAGAATGTGTGCGTTGTTTATATTCATTAAAAGAGTTCGAGTTCTAAAATTTTGAAATAAAAACAGCCACGGTAATATTGAACTGAAAAACCTATTTTAATCCACCTAGCGGTGCAATTGTGCCTTTCTCAATCATGAATCACGAGAATGTGTGCGTTGTTTATATTCATTAAAAGAGTTCGAGTTCTAAAATTTTGAAAAAAAAAAACAGCCACGGTAATATTGAACTGAAAAAAGGTGCGAAATCGGCAAAGTCCCAAAAAGTCGATTTTTACAAAAAAAATTTTTTTCGAGATAACATAAAATCTCGACGTTTCATGCATTTTAAAGATGTTTGGCATCAAAAATACGAATTCGATTTCTGAAATTTCATGGGGTCCCCCTTTTGAAAAAAAAATTTGAGTTCTGGCTTATATGGGAATTTCATATGTGACCGGACGATTTAGTCTATATTTCCGGACCCATATAAGCGATCCGTACGAAATTTTATAGACATCTGTGGGGATATTATAGCTATCATTTGGAACTAAGTTTGTGAAAATCGGCCCAACCATTTCAGGGAAACTGATGTGAGTTCGTAAATTTTGAAAGATGGCCGCTTTTCCCGGGCACTTCCGGAACCGTCTATGGTGGTCAATGTAGTCAACGAAAGTTTGGTTGGCCGTCGGTGACCTAGAACAACAAATTTAAGTTGTTTGAGAGACATTTTAGCGAAATTTTTACCTTTTTTGCTTTCATCGGAGTATCGGTTTGAATCACAATTTGCTATGTGATCGCACGCCACAACCTGTAACTCCGGAACCGGAAGTCGGATCGGGATGAAATTAAATAGCCATTTACGGGGACGCAATACCTTTCATTTGAGGCCAAGTTTAGTCGAATCGGTCTAGCCATCTCCGAGAAACCGATGTGACTGTTATTCTGAATTTAGATACGTCCGCCGGGGCTTCCGGAACCGAGGATGGTGGCCAATGTGGCCAAATAGACTTTGAATGGATGTTAGTGACCTAATACTACAAATCGAAGCAGTTGTGGTCATATTTTGGAAATTTTTTCACCTTTATACATTCATTGCAGAATTTATTAAAATCGACATTTTCTGCGTGTTCGTACTTATCACCCTGTAATTCCGGAACCGGAAGTCGGATCCATTAGAAATTCAATAGCAGCCTATGGGAACGTTGCACCTTTCATTTGAGACTAAGTTTGTCAAAATCGGTTCAGCCATCTCTGAGAAAAATGAGTGACATTTTTGGTCACATACACACACAGACGCACATACACACACATACACACACACATACATACATACACACATACATACACACAGACATTTGCCGAACTCGACGAACTGAATCGAATGGTATATGTCACTCGGCCCTCCGGGCCTCCGTTAAAAAGTCGGTTTTCAGAGCAATTGCAATACCTTTCTATTGAGAAAGGCAAAAAGGACTGTCACATTAGACACAGTCACAGATTTGTACAAAACTCAACAGGTTGATGTGCTGTGTACTGAGTATGAGTGATGTAATACAATTGCTTATTTCGAGCCACTCTTTCCTACATTTTATCAATATTTCCTAAACCAATATCTAAATTTCAATTCTTCGTTCTTCGTTTCCTTCCACCAGGTGTCAAGCAGATCGTCGGTGTGTCGGATATCACCGAAAACCGCAACATATGGCGTATGTTGATTGCGGAATTCCTCGGCACTTTCTTCCTGGTATCGGTCGGTATCGGTAGCACGATGGGCTGGGGCGATGGATACGAACCCTCGATGACGCAGATCGCGTTCACCTTCGGTCTGGTGGTGGCTACGTTGGCCCAGGTAAGCTCATATGTATATGTACAAAACATTAATATACCTACACCACAAGCTGCTGAAGATAAGTTGATCCGTTCATTCATGAATCACGTGCTGGACAAATTTACGATCATTAGCCCGCGGGCTGATGCAGTCAAGCGACAAAGCTATTAGTTTTTAACGATCATAGCACCATGCTCCGCTATCAATCATGTTGCTTTGGAGGAGTGTCCAACTGTAGCATCGAAGTGGCTCGTCTTACTCACCGGTCGGAGATGCTCACTCAGAAGAGAACGGTAGCTCGTCTAAAAAGCCAAAACAATCAACTTGGATGACTACAATTTGATTGATTAATTGAGATGCCTAAAATGTATGAAGCCGATTGGACAATTTTTTTCACACAAGATTCAAGTTTATTCATGAATGAAATTCGTGATGCGTGTGTGTGAGCTCGTGTCTTCGAATTTCCACCCTAGGGGTTAGTTTTTTTTATTTGACTAGCAAATCTCGTTCGTTACCATGCACCCAGCAATGGCCGTCGCCAGGTTTGCGTTGTAGTTGGTCTGTGCAGAAGTTTAGAGGTTGAGGTGATCCAAAAAACCTGTATGATCAAACCAATAGTTGCTCTATCTAAGGTCAACAGGTTAACGTGATTGTTATTTTTATTCCTTTTTTTACCTAGTACCAGCATAACCCCCGCAGGGCAACGCGAAAAACGTGTAAGTCAAATTGTCATAGGAACCAGGTAGTCATGGTTTTAGTAATCGTTGGGAGATCAAAAAAATCATTCCAGAATCTCACGTTAGTTATTTGTGCAGAACGGAAATATGTTACATTTCTAAGTGCGTAGTTTTTTTTGGTAATTGCATAATGCGGTTATAATCATTATGCATCGCATTATTTAGTGCATTTTTTCTCATTTACTGATGACACAACATATTATTGTGTCTAAATTAATTCCTAGGTTCATTGTGAAACAGTTTCAAGTACAGAACACGAAAGAACCAAACGCGGATGTCGTTACTGCGAATCTGCCGAAAAGTTCAGCTAGTGTCTGAAAGATCACTATACAGCCCTTCGCAAGCTGTTACTATCTTTTTTCGCGCTTTAATGGAAGCTGGGGTTAACTTGCCCGCATCAGATTACTTGACAGGACTACTATATCTTCACGGTCATCAAAACAACAGTACCATTCAACTGGTACGTGTCGTACCCACATCAAGCAAGCATCGGAGTTAATATGACTTTATTGGACCCTAATGATTGAACCATGTAATGGAATTTAACACAAATCTGAAGCACCATTTACTCTGCCATTTACTGACACTGGACCTACCTCAACCTTGCTCGCGTAAATCATTTAATACGATTGATTTATTGATCGTGAAAAAAGACAGATCGTTTTCGACCGAAATGCACGAACAATAAAACCCAACTCACCGAAATCCCGCCAATTTGTGTCTCAAATAACAAGTGGCTGTATGGCCTCGTCTGTACCTTCAAGTTATCCAAACCGTAGAGCCGTAGCTAGTGCACGATTTTATTAGATTTGTTTTGTTGTAGTACTTGGTGCTCCCGCAGAGGCATAGCTGTAAATTAATTAAGTTGTAATTCAGTTCAACAAACAGCACCCATTCTACTAAGGAGTAGATAAGTCTTTATGTAAGTTACTAAATACACGTCCACGTTTTCTAGTTCTTATAGATATGACTCACACCCCGCTTCCAAACGTAGTATCGCCGAGTGGAGTGGGTGGGCTGCAGTGAAACACTTCAATGATAGCTTAACGAGAAAGACTCCCGGAGGACTATTTGCTTTTGAAAATCTGTGTCAAACTTTCGTCGGCTGTACTAATTGATAGACACCTAAGGCGTTTTCTTGATAAGAGTTTATAACGTAAGATAACGAATCTTATGGGCAAGATATACACTGCTTAATTATTACCTAGTTGTCAATGGATGAGAAAGAATTATTACATTATAAAACACTTGTCAATTTCTATGCATAACAGGGGCGGATCCTGGGGTAGGAGGGGGGGGGGTTCTGAAGGTCAGCTTGTTAAGAAATGTAAAATTAGTTTCAATTTTAAATTAGTTTCAAACTCATAATTATTCCAAACCAAATTTGTCACTGGTTTTTATTAAATGAGGTTATTGCCTATTACGTATTATGAAATGTTACTGTAAAGTCGAAATCTCAGACCCCCGCGAAATCTTTTTCTGGATCCACCACGGATGCATATTGGTCCGACATAAAAATTAAGCTGAAATAATATTTTCTGTTATAACTATATGGCTTGGCCTTATATGTACACACCAAAAAAATCTGATTTTATCGTTGACGTAATTGCAAACATGACACAATTCAACAACTAGTAATTCATGAAATGACGAAACATTACCGTGTTCCGTTTAATTTTACATGCTACATATACTTTACATGCGCAATGACATAAAATTACACTTCCTACCATTCAGAACAAACACTGTATGTGGAGTAATTTTACATGATTTACGAAATTAAACCTCATGTAAAATTAAAATCAAACGTAAAACTAAGTCATTTTTGATGCTCGTATATGTCATGGTCAGGAGACGTAAATTTACACTATTTTTTCTAGGTGTGTAATTGTTGTTATTCTTTATTATGGAAATATTTAAGTCTTGCAAGATACACATAGTCGGAGTTGAGGTGAAAGCACCAGTCAACGTCATTCTTTGAAGATGGTTTAGCTTTGTATTGTATTAGTATTGGACGTGCAATTGTCATGTCAATCCACCCAAAAACCACATGCATTATATTGAGGCATTAATTTAACATCGATAATGTTCATATGGTCTTCAACTATTAGACTCTTGAAGCAATGTTATCATATTGCAACATCACAAATATTTCAAGACATTGCATCTTATAAGAAATATAAAAACATTATACACACTTTTTAAGCCACGGATTAGTGTTTGATCGCATTGCATTTTCAAAGCCTGCACAACACTTGAATAACATATAATGCTTGAACTAAAAGCTACGATATATTTGTATTTAAACAATTTAAGTCCAACTGACACTGAGTCTTAACGAACTACAACTAAACTATACATAATTAACCTAAAGTGGCAACGAACGGTTTCAAAACTGTGCAGAAATAATGATGAAGTCGAAGATGTCGGTAAAATGGTTGAAGCGACGGATCATTGTTAATATCGGGTTGTTGGCAGCGTAGTTAATGTTGTGCATTTCAGTCTGCAGCAGTGTTCGAGGTCGAAGGACACGGGTAGGTGCGTGCAGGTTAATTTGTGATAGGAGATCGGGAACATCATATTCAGCCAGAAGAAACTTAGATACAAAGGTAGCTAGCGAGACGTGTCTACGATCTTTTAAGGTATGCAGTCCTAATAATCGACAACGGTCTTCGGCTCCAAGATGCATTGTAGGGGCACCAGACGACGTTAACGAATTTCAACTGTGAGCGCACCAGTGAACAATATAATGTTTTGAAACATAAAGGATCCCGGAATTCGTTGGACATTTTGAACATAAAACCTAGTAGACGATTTGCTTTAGGGGCCGTACACAAATGACGTAGCTTTTTTCTGGCGATTTTCGACCCCTCCCTCCCCCCTCGTAGCATTTGGTCACAAAATTCTAACCTCCCCCTTGTAATTGACGTAGCATATCTCTAACCCCCCCCCCTCCCCCCCGCAACGTGACCGGGAGATGAAAAAATTACATATGTTTTTCAATTCTTTTAAATATATGTGTTTACAAAATGTTTGACGACTTTTATCAACATTTTCATTATAACAGCAAATTACCCACAAAAGAAGCCCATGACAAATATAGTGTGGATAGTTTTGTTTAGAATTTTACATGTCATAAAGCATGAAGAAAAGTTCACAAAGCTGCAGCTGCCAACGATTTTAGGAAGCATAAGCTCAACTAAATTAATAAATTTTCTTTGATTGAATCCGAAAGAAAATTTAATTCAGCTACCAAAATAAGTCTACTAGTTAGAAATATTAGCTAACTAATGTGGAAATTTAAATCCGCATGAAAAATCTATCCTTTTCTTTGCGAGCCTGCCATTCCGCGAACAGTAAAATTTACAAAATGAAAAACCGCGTGAAAATCAACTTAGGAATGGAGGAACATTAAATTGTTTTCTCTAATTAATGGGTTTTGATGCCCGCCAAAACAATTAAACTTAATGCTACGTCGCACAACTTCTGACCCTACCCTCCCCCTCGTCACACTTCGTCACAAATTTGGTGTACCCCCCCTACCCCCTAAAATGCTACGTCATTTATGCATGACCCCTTATCAATGATCGCTGAGGAATGATGGGTGTACGTTAGCCTTTCATCTTACTTACCTTACCGTTCAGACTAGAGCCTTGTTGTCTCTAGCTGTATGCAGAAGCAGTCTCCACTCCACTCGGTCCATTTTTGCTTGTCGCCAGCCTCGCAGTCTTCGAAGAGTCCGCAGGTCGTCCTCTATCTGGTCGATCCACCGTGCTCGCTGTACGCCCCGTCTTCTGGTTCCTGTAGGGTCGCCCTCACGGACCTTCTTCACCGGCTCGTCGTCCGACATTATTATGACGTGGCCAGCCCACCGCAAACGTCCTATTTTTGCGGTATGCGTGATGGATGGTTCTTCCAACAGCTGAGGTAACTCATGGTTCATTCGCCTGCGCCACGTGCCGTCTTCCATCTGCACGCCACCATAGATAGTACGCAACACCTTTCGTTCGAAAACTCCAAGTGAGCGTTGGTCCTCCACGAGCATAGTCCAGGTCTTGTGACCGTAGAGGACCACCGGTCTTATCAGTGTCTTGTAGATAATCAACTTCGTGTGGCGGCGAATTTTGTTCGACCAGAGCGTCCTCCGGAGTCCAAAGTAGGCACGATTTCCCGCCAAGATCTCAATTTCTCTGCTGGTACCATTGTCGCCAGTTACCAGTGAGTTACCAAAACCCAAACACGAATTCGTTGACCATCTCGATGTCGTCACCGTCAATCCGAACACGGATTCACATTGTCGTATCTAGAACCTCTTCCTCTCATGTATTTTGTCTTCGAAACGTTGATGGCAAGTCAACTTTCAGTCTGATGTACGTTTCCGACATCGCCTCAAAGTTCCGTACCATTATGTCAATGTCGTCGGTGAAGCCAAGAAGTTGGACGGGCTTCCTGAAGATCGCACCACTCGTGTCTATCCCCGCTCTCCTTATTACACCTTCTAACGCAACGTTGAACAGCAGGCACTATAGACCATCACCTTGCCGTAACCCTATTCGAGATTCAAAGGAACTCGAGACTGATACTCGAACAACGCACATCACCCGATCCATCGTCGTTTGGACTAATCGTGTTAGCTTATCCGGAAAACCGTACCGTACCGTAGCCTTTCATCTAGGATGACGCCCAAATCTTTTACATGGTCAAAGCGTTGTAGCTGAGTTCCAGCAATATTGTAGTTGAAAGTAAGCATATGGTAAAGTTCTCATTTTCACCATTCTAAGGATGGTACCCTACTAATTCATTGATTGTTCGGCCTATAATCAATGGAATGCGTACAAATTGGCATCAACAGCTTTGCTTCGTTGTTAAGAACCAATATAAAAGCATAAATGTGCTGAGAACAGTGAAATTCTCGTGTTTGAGCGCAAAGAAAACTCGAATCGAGTGCCCCTACTGTTGCGCTACCGACACTGCTCTAACGAACGGCTTCAAATGGGTAGGGTGATAATAGAAACATGGCGAAAATAGGCTTATCACTCTATCTCTCTCTCGTTCGATGAGAACTGATAGCAAAGCATTTAGCAACACTAAGCACCATCATATTTCTTTTACACCAACTGTAAAATGTATCTACGAGATACTGTAGTTCAGAGTAACGGGCAAATAGTAAGCATTTTGCCGCAGTCGTAGTCTCTATTTCGTCATTGTAAAACATCTTTGATGAAGGCCAGTTTCGTGTTAACGAAAGACCAGAAGCTTTTCGGATTTATTCGTACGTTTTGTTGGTTGCGATTCACATATCCTTTGGACAGCAGTTTATTGTAACTGCGATCCTCATTACTGGCTATTGCAAAGAAGCGCTTGAGAAAAGAACATCGTCGATTTGTGAACGTGCGAAGAGCTTTGGCACGAGATTCCGAAGCATGGCGTTATACCATGGAGGCTTCCGAGGAGGTTGGTATTTAGGCACGGATGTTTCAATACAGTCAAGCAGTAGTCGGTTGTAAAGGCCAACGGCAGTATCTTCATCCACATGATCATGTAGTACACTCCCGTCGATCAGCAGCAGGGAGCGGCGCAATGTAGCTAGATCAGTTTTGCGAAAATAACGATGATCCACAACTAAAGATTCTTCGTATTGCAGGGTACTACTGGTAGAAATTGTTATTTCTAATGCGGGATGATAGTTATGCAATGGAACGATCACACTAGAAGCTTTACTCTCAGAACACTCAGGCAGAGTCCAGTAGTAAACGGCTGGCAGGATTAGTTGTCGAGGATGAAGGACTAGGGTAAGCATATCCACGCCCAGAAGCTCCTGGTTGGTTGAAATTACCAAGGACTATCATCGCATCGTTTGCATTTGCCTGAGAAGAAATGCGTTCTATAGAGTCTAAATGGAGCTGCATAATATTCCAGTCCTTAGCCCTCTGACGTTTTGGTAGTACAACCGCAAACCGTCAACGCCAGTCGGGTGTCCCGGCATATTGTGCGAACGTAATTTACTCGACGACTAGCTAGAAACCAAAAGGTTTTCAGGAAGAGGATCGTCATATACAGCAAAATACTCGCCTGAGAGGGGAGCTGGGAAGACCCCCTCACGACTTCCGAACGCAGGGCCGGGACGACTGAGCTGGTAGCTGGCTGGTAGCACTGCTGCGCCGCACAGTGGTGGGACAAAACCTATTTGAGGCCTTAGATGTCATTTTAGAGCCAGTATTTCTTCGTAGGATATGTTCACAATATTACTCTGCAACTTTTTAAATAGAATATTTTGTTGTTGGACTAAAGTAGAGTACCCGAGCAAAAAAAAAAATTTCAAAAAATTGTTTTAGAGGAATATTATGTTTTGAATAACTTCTTCTAAGATACCACAGACATCAGACCTCAAATTTGAAGCAAAATTATTGTTTTTTGAAAATATGATCAAAAAATCAGTTTTTTGATATTTCCATGCTAAAAACCTTAATTGATTAATTTAATATGTTCTACAAACTTGCAGGTAACACTAAAATACAACTTTTTGTTGAAGGAACTAATAAACTAAAATCAATATTTTGGCTTCTAAAACTATTTTTCATATAAATTTACTCTATTTTCATCAATGATTTCTGTTTTTAGGTGCACTTTTGTGCAGCCAAACTTTGGCTATTCCGATACTCTATTATTCGTAAAACTAATACTACATAGAAACAGGATATAGTTGGACGCGTTGTTTGGGTGACCATTCATGTACGACGGTTTATAACATAAAATGTGTCTATATTATTTTTAATTTATATACATTATTAGCTATTAACAAAATCTTACATTTTGTACGCACTTACAAGCATATAGAACATATTGAGTTGATCAATTACGGTTACACTATGAAAAAGTGAAAAAATAATATAAATTTTGAATTTAATCTGCCAAACAACAACGATTTCGGCTAAAAAAATAAATAAATGGTATTTTCAACAGAATCATTCCAAATACAATGTTTGACAACTTTGCTGAAGACCTCTACCATTTAAACCAAATTTGATTTATTTAGTTCGGGATTTCTACTTTGGTGTAACCAATAAGATTAGTTCTACAAATTCATAAAAGTAGAATAATATCTATTTGAGGCCTTAGATATTATAGAACCTAAGTATGTGGAAAAATATTCACAATATAATTGAATCATTTCTATTTTTTTTATGGTTGAGGACTTCAGCAAAGTTGTGTAATATTCAATTTCGATTATTTTTATTAAAAATACCTTATACATACTGTAGAATTATTTTTTAATCCGAAATCGTTGTTCTTTGGCAGTTTAAATTCAAATTTTTTTATTATTTTTTCACTTTTCCATATTGTAACCTTAATTGATCAACTCAATATGTTCTACATGCTTGTAAGTGCGTGCAAAATATAAGATTTTGTTAATAGCTAATAACGTATATAAATTAAAAATAATATAAGCACAGTTTATGTTATAAACCGTCGTTCCATTCATCACCCAAACAACGCATCCAACTATATCCTGTTTCTATGTAGTATTAATTTTATTCTACGAGTAATAGAGTATCGGAAAAGCCAAAGATTGGCTGTACAAAAGTGCACCTAAAAACAGAAATCTTTGATCAAAATAGAGTAAATTTACATGAAAAATAGTTTTAGAAGCCAAAATATTGATTTTAGGTTATTAGTTCCTTCAACAAAAAGTTGTATTTTAGTGTTACCTGCAAGTTTGTAGAACATATTGAATTAATCAATTAAGGTTTTTAGCATGGAAATATCGAAAAACTGATTTTTTGGTCATATTTTCAAAAAACAATAATTTGCTTCAAATTTGAGGTCTGATGTTTGTGGTATCTTAGAAGAAGTTATTCAAAACATAATATTCTACAACTTTGTCGAAGACATCGACCCTCTAAAACAATTTATTGAAAAAAAAAAATTTTGCTCGGGTACCCTACTTTAGTCCAACAACAAAATATTCTATTTAAAAAGTTGCAGAATAATATTGTGAACATATCCTACAAAGACGTGCTGGTTGTAAAATGACATCTAAGGCCTCAAATAGGTTTTGTCCCATCTTTTTTAGTTTGGTCCCACTGTGCGCCGGAGCGCTCGGAGGCTTCCGCTGCACTGTGTAACGGGCGTCCTGGTGATGGCAGCGCAGCATGAATTTGTTGGAACATTCCTGGAGATAGTGCAAAGTTATACTTTGTTAAAACAACTGCAGATTGTTCGAACGAGTTGTACGAGATGGCATGCTAGAAACCAAATGGACTTCAGGAAGCGGATCGTCGGTTAAAGCAAAATACTCGCCTGATAATGTAGTTCGGTAGACATTACATCATTTGAAGCGTCATGGTTACTTGGGCAATAAATGTATTTGGGTTTGAGACCCCAGGTCTTTCCAAAAGTTCGTCTGAGCTGCCCGAACACCACATACGCTTTCTTGACTCTGTACTCAATGTGAGCGCAACAGTTCAGTTTGGAATCCAATATAACTCTAACGTATTTGACTTGATCTACACACAGTGGTTCAGAATCAATGAACTGCAAGATGTGTGGCTGTATTTGTAAAAATCTTTTGCATTTGAACTAGGCTTTGGAATTCATGTGAAGCTCTAACTGACAGTATTAGGTCATTCGGTTCCGAATAGGGTAATTTCGGGATAGATGCCACGTCGGGTGAGATGTCGCACTTTCTATATCTCGTATATAGGGTCACTTTTATACGGTAATATATTGTGAGATTGTCTTTCAAAGAATTACAACATTGGAGATGTAAAATAATCCTTATTATTAGCTCACGACAATTTTATTAACGTTTGTGTGTGTCCAGTTGCTTCACGGACGGCCGAAAGTTTTTCAGTACCACATTAAAATTTCGTTTTTTTTGGGTTTTTGGTGAATCATGTATCGGTTGAATAGCTGGGACCTTTTAGAAGGCATGAGCACGGTCATCCATAATTTAAGAGGAAAATACTCTCGCATACAATTGGGATAGATGCCGCATCAAAATTGCGGGTGGGATGCCGCACTCGATGGTAGAGGATACGTAGCTAAAATGTATTTTTTTCACCTCATAATCTCATTTAAATGATCATTTGCGTCAGGTATAGGTTATTCATAAGGTATATCTACAACCTAACGAACCTAACACAGTGACATATAAGAATTTGAGTCTATTTATCTACATATTTAAACGGGAGATATGTATCTAAGTATTAGTTACTTCGGTTTATTCTTTAAAGTTTCAGGAACTAATTTTAGTGAACGCATTGATTTGTATCGATGTCAATCTTGGGATAAAAATGAAAATTTCAACGAATTGATGCTTTTTCAAAATGAATGATTTAAGAACAAGCCTAAGTTGTATAAATTCATTGTTGGGAGAAACAACTAAAACAGCTTTTAAGGATCCCCTACTAACACATAGATATATATCGCTCGTACAAACATATAAACGAATAGTACCCTTAATAAAGTTACTCCAACTTAACCGTTACACAAGGTTGCAAAAGAAAAATATTTTTGAAATGTTCAATAAAAAAATGTTTCTAGAAATGGTGTTACCCCCTTAAGAAAAATGTAGCTGCTGGCCGATTTATAAGTGTAATCAAACTTCATAAAACTCATCTGATGATCCCTAATCACAAAAACACCAACGATATCTACAAAATACTTTTGTTCACATCAGTTTGTGACCATGGTGCGGCGTCTCACCCGCATATGCGGCATCTCTCCCGCAATGATCTTTTTTTAAAAAAATGTTCATGGAAATTTGATGAATTTTTTTTATGAAAAAAAACCAGTTCACAGTATTTTAGAATCTTGTCGCAATAGATGAAAATGATTTCATCAAATATTGAATGGTTTATTTTGATGCAGGATCGATTTCAAGAAATGCTGTCAACTGTAACCAATGTGCGTGCTATATGGGATCATCCATAAATGACGTAGCATTATTTGGGGGAGGCAGGAGTTTTGCATTTTGTGATGATGTGTCACGACAGGGGGGTAGGGTGTCATATCATTCTACGTAGCTTTACCAGTTTCATCTAACATCCTTTTTTTATTTTTTTAAAATTTTTACGTGGTCAAGAGGGGGGAGGTTTACCGTCAAGCTACGTAATTACCAGGGGGTATTTAAGGTTTTGCGACGAAATGCTACGATGGGGGAGGGAGGTGTTAGAAATCACTCAAAAATGCTACGTCATTCATGGATCATCCCTATCCACGAGTCAGAACCACTAGAATGAGATCTATGAACATTGTTCAGTTCCGGATCGAAACAACCTGGAAAGTGTGCGTCGAAGAGAAAATTTAGAACAGCTTATTCGTCCGTTACATATGAATCCAGCTAATTTCCCAGCTGATGCGAAACTCTTTCAGAGCAAAATGTTACTTCTAACACTCCTCTGTCCTAGATCTTGTAGAAATTAGTCGACTCCCGATCAGAAACACATAACAGAAATATTTCAAAACTATATCTCGTTTTGTTACTTGTTATAAATTTCTGTTATTTTAACTACTAACGAGACTTAATTTATTACAGAATATATCACAAAAATGTGCTCTGTTATAATCTTGTTATTTCATTCTGACCTATTCTTACCAGTTATGATTTATCGAATTGCCTCCACATGGGAGTTCAAGTGTTCGGACCTTTCCACACTTTCAATCGCAAATTTAGACGCGCAACTTAGATGTCATATTAATTACAAGCAACAGAAAGTCAACTCCCTTTCATCACACATACAAGAAGGTAGGTCCGCAAATCAAATGGTCAATTTGACCGCAGGGTGTATCATTGGCCTTTATCTATTAGATCGGTCGCAAACCTATTCACGTTCTGAGGACTAGGCTCTTGCGTTTATGGCCGTTTCACGGTTTCTAAACTTAATAGTATTTCAGAAGCGAGCCCAATTAAAAAATGCGTTAATTTAATTGCAGCACTCACTAGTGTGAAGATTTATATGTTCTGATAGTGGCCTTGCAAAACACTGATCAATACGAACGAGTTTATTTTTAAATCTTGTCCATTTTTTTCATATTTCGTCGCTGTTGCGCTATCTTATGACAAGCGCCATTTGACACATTTCGAGAAAAACGATTTTTAAAGTTTGAGATTGAAACAAATTCAGAACTAAACTGGATGTTGTGATGTACTAGGTAATGATCCCGATCAGAAACACATAACATAAATATTTCAAAACTATATCTCGCATTGCTACTTGTTATAAATTTCTGTTATTTTAGCTACTAACGAGACCTAATTTATAACACAATATGTTACAAAAATTGTGTTCTGTTATAATCTTGTTATTTCATTCTGATCGGGATTGCTCAGGTTGTTATCATTTTGGTCGTTTTAACGGTTAATAGCTCAAAATCGAAAGCAGAAAAATTGTCCCATGACATCAAACAGAAAACTATTTATGCTATCAGTGAAAGCAAACTCAACACTCATTGGAAAGTTGAAATATTTCATTGATGACAAAATAAGTAATCAATTCGATGTTTGCCAAAGAAATAGAAAGAAACATTTTCTTCTAAAAAACGCAAAGCATGTAAGCACATCAAAATGAGATCAAAATATGATGTCATATCTGAAAAAGTTTAAACCGATATCAAAATAAGATTTCAATTTCATACCTGATATCAAAATATGTAGTCTATTTACTGTAATTGCGATGTTTGACTTTGCTCGGGGTGTTATTCTCAAAGCAGTTGAAAGATTTTCCTTCTGTTATGATGTCTGTAGTATAGCATAGATATTTTTATTGCATAGTATCTTATAAGCACATATGGAAACAATACATCGTATGAAAATCTAGCCGTTAAACGTTAAACAAACCGTCCAGCTAGTTGAAGTCTGATATTCAGTAGACTGCAGAATGTACGTGAATGTAACAAACGCTAAATACGGAATTTCTACAACATGGAAAAGGTAGACGATTTCGTGCAGATTCCACACTCTGGCTGTGTGCAATCGAGGAACTGATGTTAATAATGGCACTCTTAATATATAACTTACCAGTTTTGTATAATGGAAATGATTGTATAGCTCTCTTTATGACAACGGCAAAAACAATATTGGAAAATATATCATTTGTTTCAACTCTAAATTAGACCCCGAATTGTAATTTTTCATCTCGATATTTTCCAAAGCATGTACTTTTTAGAATATTCAGTAAAAAAATGTCAATTTTTTGAGTTCCAGTTTTGAGTAGCCGTACAACAAGAAATGAACAAAAATTTGAATTTTGTTTTTCTCGACATGGTGATTCATCATATGGGACTGATTTGCAAGTTTCGGAAAATTAGAAGAATATTAAAATTTTCTGCTCGGTTTCTCTTGATTCATGAACGCAACATAGATGTTTATTGCATCAAACAAGCAAGGATAAGCATAATAATACAACGTTGAGGAGACGGTCTAGGCTTGCCTGGGATGTATCGACTGAACAAACACTCTGTTGGAGCATAATATATCTAACCCTCAATCTAAGGCTCCATAATGTATATATCTCACGTTCGAAAGTTCATGTTCTCTGTTGCATTCCCCCAGTCACCTTCCACAGACAAAAGCCAAAACCTCCGACTTTGGAGATGAATGCCTCTCATTAACCGCAACAAGAGGACCCAGAGGACGAAATTTGTCGACCGTGTAACCTTTGCTCACAAACAGATTAATCAGCGGCTGCAAAGACGGTCATATGTGGTGTTCCTTGGTGGAAAATCCTTTGTGCTAAAGTCACCTACGTAGCGCTGATGTCAGTTGTTCATGGACGACCGAACAGTGGGGTTAACTAGATCTCGTTCATATATCTCCGGGTGATTCAAATTTTTTTGCATAGTTTGGATACATATGATTCAGCTGTTATTTTGGGATGGCTTACGGCAGATTTGGGTCAGTAAGATACGAAAAGTGTAGGCACTATTCCATAATCCAGGGATTAGATGAAGTTTGCCCGCAGCTAATTATACGGTCGTACATTACAGGTGAGGCGAGCAGAAGGGACTGGGTGCCTCGAAACAATGTTGTTTAGCGATGTCATGTTGTAGGTTAAACGGGTCTAATACGCCCCCCATCGATGTTGAAATAGCTATATTTCAACGTTGGGCACTATGATCACCGCAGCCACTAACGTAATTTATTGCTATATTAATTAGAAAATGATTCTTACTTTTTTTGTTTAAGCATGTTAAAGCATACAAATAAAAATATTATTACCCATTTTTCGAAGATGCTCAAATTCAATATGCAATACGGAACAGCTTTCAAACCTCTATAGATTATTTTCTTTTAGAATACGTCAATGAAGTCAACGAATGTGCACTTTGAGAATGGAATAAATGTCCGAACACCTTTGTAATGGCGGTGGTGGATCCAGGGGGAGGATCCTGGGGGTCTGGAACCCCCCCTCTCCAAAGTTTCTCAAAATTTAAATTAGTTTCAATTATATATTATTTCCAAGTTCGACCACCAAAACTGATTTTTGTTGAACACAATGTTGATTTCAAGATTGAAATTTTAGACCCGTCCTGAATTTTTTTCTGGTCAAGATCATATAATTTCGAAAATAACAACTTAGAAGAAGTTTTCCAATAAAAAAGCGCATCTCTTGATATAAAAAATTAGTGAATATTTCTCCTAGAAGTAATTATGGAGAATTTACTTTTTAATAATAGTAAGATGACTTCAGCAAAGTTTCTTTCTTCAATATAACTTTTTATTGCAAGCTACAGAGACTCATACCTTGAATAGAATGTGAATCTTATGGGTTTTAAATAGCAGAAGCGATTCATCAAATACAACAATATCAGAATAAGTTGTTTTAAAGGTTTTCTTTCACATATAGTCTAATACATTTTGATACCCTGAAGACAAGGAGTAACAACTTAACTCGAAAGAGTATTTTCGAAAACGTTGTTGAATTCAAAAAGTCTCGAACAAAATTTGCTTGAAGAGTAAGTTCTCTATAATTTCCTCTAGGAGGATTTACCGCTAAAATTGTTGTTGTTGTTGTTTATTAATGGAACTTTACACTGCTAAAATTATTTTATCAAAAGATGTCCTGTTTTACGTTGAAAATTTCTTCAAACATGAGTTGACAGTTTCGGTATAGCAATTCTTTTACTTTATTTTTTGAGTGTTTTGGGAAGAAAAAGAAATTTTATACCCAATGATATGTTATGTTATGCTCTTTTGTTAAAAGGTAATTTTGGGACAACAATACGAAAATTACTATCATTTTGCTATTTTTCATTAAAACTAAAAATTAGAAACTTGCTCGCATGAACTTTTAAGGGGACGGTCTCATATAAAATTTTCATAAAAATGATTTTTTAACTCAGCCATTTTTCAACCGATTTTGATCAAAAATGGTTTATTGGATGCGAAATTAAATGCTCTTCTTAAATTTTTACTAAAATAAAGACCCTTTCTAATAAAAATGCTGAGCAATATTCATATTTTTAATGAAAAAATGGCAAAATAATGGTAACTTTCATATTGTTATCCCAAATCCGCATAGTATTTTTAACACAAGAACATAACATAGCATACCGTTGGAAATGATATTTCTTCTTCTTTCCAAAACAAATTTAAAATCGATTGAAAAATGATTGCGCAATTTTTTTTATTGTCGAAAGTTTCGAAAAATCGATTTTTGCTATTAATCAAGATTCTAAGGAGAGTAGGGGAGCCCTGGGCTAGTTGGCGGTTGGGGTAAGTTGGCGGAATCTCTTTTTCTCTGTTGCTATTAGACATATAGCGCTGCCTCTTCTTGTGTACTTCAAGTCATGTGAAACCCGTTTTCCAATGTGGTTTTGTTGCAAAACGATTTGTTTTGTGGAAGTTGTGGGTGATATTGTGTTTTCGAGCATACCAAGTAAATTTTCTAAATTTTAAATACTTTGCGTTATTTAGGGTGATTTTCAATCTATTTCCCGAATGATTATATTTTTCGATAGCGCGTGAAAAGAGCTTTCAGTACCCGTATAGATATTACATCTATTCACAAACATAAGTTATTTTTTAAATAGTTTTTAATAAAATATGCGGTTGGGGTAAGTTGGCGGTGCTGCACGCGGGGCAAGTTGGCGATACTATTTACAGTGCAAAAAAGTTATCACAAAAATTTTATTTCTGGAATTCACTCCAAAGTAAGAAAATCTTTTTCTTGTGTATCTCGCCAATCTAGGAGACATTTATTCTGGTCAATTGCATGAAGAATGAAGTACGCGTCAAAGTCAAAAGACCTTGGTATAGAAACTGGAATATAATAGCAGGTTAATACAGTTTTCTTGAAAATACATTCAGCACGTTCCAAAAGGACCCTTAAAGTAATTGAATCTCCATTTGATTGCTTAGTTTTTGGCGTATACTCACATACCGCCAACTTACCCTGGGGCCGCGGTAAGTTGACGGGTTTTTTGCGTCCCATATTTTTGTCTCTAAAAATGGAGACAATGCATCAAACACTAAAAAAATCAGAGATGTTGCCAACAGTCTGCTCTTTCATGCCGCGTGTTCTATTTTTTCAAGATATACCTGCATCAAAGCGATAAAAATTGAAAACTGAAAACACCGCCAACTAGCCCCCGTCTCCCCTACAACATTTTTCATAGATTGTTTTGAGTTGCATTTGATGATATCTACAACCTATACTAGGTCTCTTGAAAAGTACAAAATCACCTTAGCACAGTGTAATAAAACAAAAATGAAGATAAGAACCGATCCTGATGTTCTAGAGACAAACGGAAAGCATAATTTTTTATCATTTTCCATTTACTTTTCGAAATGTTATTCTCGTTATTAATCATAATATAGTTGTCTCAACTCCACAGATTCTAAGAAAATACATTTTCATTAAATATTGAAATTCATGAAATTTTTGATGAACAATTCTATTTTTCATAGACAATTAACCTATTCAAACTTCGCTTCCCATTCGAGAAATTGTCCTTAATCCATATTTTGGAGAATCCCTTCAAAAAGAGCTCATAATAATTCAGGTCGTCAAACGATGAGATAACATAGTTCTCATAAAATATCTCTTGTTGCAGATGAAGGTGATGCTTGAAATTTCTATTTCGAGTCTTTTGTAGATATTGATATAGCAATCTATGAATACTTTTAGTATTTATTTGTTGGAAACAAATTTCGTTTTAAAACCTCTCACTAATGAATATTATTTAATTTATACAATATCTTAGAACTATTCTATGATCTGTAACAGACCGCCCTACTAAAGAAGGAGATCTGGTATCACCTTTCGGCATACATATTTAACAAATATAATGTAGCGCGATACTATAAATATCCAACACATTTTATTGACGCTTTTTCCGTACAGATAATGTGCGCCTTAAAAGTTCCTCATCTAGCATACGGCGCAGAACATCGACGACATTCGCGGTTCACCCAAAACAACTTTTCACGCAGTTACTGACCCTGAACGGGCACCAAGTCCGGCCGGTCTCTTTTGCATGCTACTATCACTGACAGTTCTGTGAGAGGAACCTTTTACGATCGGTTTGAACTGAACTCTATACCTACCGGTAATGTGACGATCGATGAGCTGGTTAAGTCCAGTCCGTGTGGCTGCTACCACTTCGCGATCTCAGACTCTTGTGAGTCCAACCAGTATAACAGTAGTTCAGATTTATACGACCCGATAACTTAATTTTTTATTTGCTCTTTTACTCTTCAGCTCACACAGTGCTTCATTATTACTAGTTCGTGCCGCTATGGTACCGCCTTGCCAGTAGGTTTCCTCCACTTGCTCCCAGACCATCGCTGAGTCACTGTGCCATGTGCAGCAGGTTCATTCATTCCGTTTCATTCATCCCGAAAGGCCACCGGAGCGGCACAATGGAGAATAGACGAGCTCAAGCACGTGAATATAAATCATTTTCAATTTAGTTTTGACATGTGTTTCCATACCTAGCCCAGCGTGTGGGAAAAAAAGTGTTTCAGTACATTGAACGGTCGAATTACCAGAGGGTTCTTAGCGCAACTCATGCTATAAAATAATGACCATTTGAGCAATTGAGCTCTTCATCGATTGTCTGACATTTAAATTATAAAGTGGGGTTATAGAGCAGGGATCGTCAAGCTGGTTAGAGCGATATGCTGAGTCCTTGTTATGTTGTCGAATTTTCGGATGTCGAGAAACCATTCAAAACTAAATAATTTCGTTATCATACGTGCATATAGTGTCTCAAAAACAAAAGAAATAACAGCAATACTATCGAGATAACTACGCGCAATTTGCGATTGAAGTATCATTTTGGCGGGCAAATATCCTAGTACTTGTTCTCCTTCTATTTCAAATCAACTTATATTTCGAATTGGCCTCTATCGTCAACTAATGTATACATAAATATCTATTGAGTTAGGGTCATTCCAACTCCATGGTGAACCCGCCGAAACGATCTCGGTTTCGATGCGTGGGACTTGTGAACCTACTGGCCAGATACATGTACGGTTTAGTACACGTGAAGATAATTGGTGCGCACTGCGATAGTGGTGGTTGGTACCGTTTTGATCGTTGTTTTGCACCCTCCCGTGCAGACTTTTCTCCATGCTTTTCGTCGGTTGATCTGTCGATTGTAGGCTTGGCTGTGGCTGGTTTAACAACTTGTTTCCCCTTCGTCCCGTTCCACACTGCCGTGTTGCATAATCCCTTCAGTTGGCCACTCAATACACATTGTAACCTTGACATCTCAGCGGCACTGACTAGTGGTTCACGAACTGCCGCGGTTTGTCGCTGCGCTGGCTAGTTATCGAGCGACGGTTGAAGCATGTGCCGCTCTGTTATACATACGTGACGGTAGGGGGTTGGCGATTATTCATCCGATTCGCTATTCATTTGCACGAGTGCGAATCCGAAAGGTTTTACCACTAACATGACTGATTTGAGCTTGCCCTGGAGCTAAAGTGAGAGGAGACAGTTTGGAACCACGGCGGCCACAATGGCAACTGCTTCATGGGTAATAGCCGCTGCGATCTGGTTGCAGATTTTTGGCCGCATTAATTGATCAATTTCAAATTGGCAGCAACCAGGGTTACTGAAAGTTTTTGCGTGTAGCTTTTCAATAGGGTGTCTCATTCGAATGAAGTATTTTTGAAATGTAATTGAGAATAGCCATTAGAATTCTTTCTGAAACGACTATGAATTAAATCTATGTAATCAATAAATAGATGAAACATTTGAGGAGTTTTCTGTCCTGTTTATAATAGAAAGTTAAATACCACCAAAGTTTCACAAATTACGATTCGATGCACGATTCACTCGAATCTAAAGTTGGCATCATATTACATTCAATATATGTAATGTATTAAAAGATATAAACGATGTTCTGATTCCATGATTCTTATGCGTTAATCCATTACAAATATTTAAAACTACGAGGGGCAGCCCTGTGGGGTTGCACGAACTGTATACGTGGGACTACACTACTTAATGTGAAATATTTATTTTCTATGTACATTTAGAGTAATAAGAAATCAAATATATTTCTTACGTATAGTTTAAGCACAACATCGAATGTTACATATTGAACCGAACCTTCTTGGTTTTCAGGTCTTTTCATTTGTAGGAGGCGATCGAATCCGATTAAACTTATTTGAGAAGATCTGAAGAAAAAAGACAGAAAACCGCGATCGAACTAATATCTGCAACTGTTTTAAATCCTTATAGCACAACATCAGCTTTGAAAAAGTGTAAAAACTTTTCGATTGTGTGCGGCTAAAAAGCCGGACTAGTTAAGAAAAATCAAATTTTAGACAATATAATCACATTTCATGTATAGGCCAAGCTTTGTAGTTATATTTTGCCATGATTGTAACTTTCCTAAATTACGCATACAAATGCAGCAAATGCAATGGTCCTAATCATATACATATCGAAGCTATAAAAATACAACAATCGAAAGCAATTTTATATGTGGATTTTGCGTTTTTGCAACGGTTTTTTGAGTGGCAGTGTGTTCATTCATAAATAGGCTTTGTAGTATGTACCTATTAGCATAATCAAAGTAGGATAGGCTGAGTGAAAATGAACCACGTGAAATCAATGAATTGATCGAACGTAAATAATAAACTTTCATTGTGCTTTCCATAGATTCGCGAAAATTTGTTGCTAAGATAGTTTTCGTCTTTGCGCAACGAAAGCACAGATTGCTAACCACTAACAAATTAGATATACCTACCTACTAGGGTGGCACGAGGATGTATGAAAAAAATTGAATACCACAGAACCAAGTTAGAAAAATTCGTAATTCTTCAACGAACTCCTACGCTAAATTTGAATCAGATCTGTTGGAGTATGTTTTAGTACAAATGATTCTAAGCTTGTATGGAGTTTACTATGAGAAAATAATACATTTTCAGTAAATTCATAAATATGCCGCCAGGTGCTCCTGAAAAATATATTTTATGCTGCATTCTATAGATTCAGTCAAGTATAACAACTTCTTCTAAAGACAGTTCATAGCTATGACAACTGGTTCATGAGTTATTGCAAAATTAAACTTTCGTTGGTCTGAAAGTTATGAAAATAGCGCTGTCTCTGGCTACCCGGCGATCTGAACCTATTTCCCATACGGCTTTTGGAACAAACACCCGTGGTTGCTAGGTATAGATATGTAGTTGCTTGCTGAAAGAATTGTGAAATGTAAATATTTAATTGAACTCAATAAAAAAAAACCTTCAATCAAGTGAACCTTGACGTATTTGTTGTGGTCACCAGTTATACCATTGGTGTAAAGCGGAAATATAGTCCAGATGGTATCGTCCGAAACATGTGATCCAAAGGACTTGGGATCGAATTGTAACAAAATTATTTTTATGTATTTTTTGTGTACAGTAATATACGTTGAGCAATTTAAAATTGAAACGAGACTGAAGCAGGGAAGATTTCCGTTATTTTGAAGCTCAACTGATGTTCACCATATTCCTGGGGAGCTGGAACTGCTATAGAGTGCCCCGTAAACTGAAGGTAGGTTAATTGAGTAAGTCGGGCAATTATACGCCAGCAAGAGTGTCTCCGGCCATGAAGCACGATTTGATTTAAACAAAAATTTTGGACGAATCATCCAGGGATTAAGATTGGAGTAGCCTCGTGAATAAAACGTTAGAATATAAATTTGCTGAAATAAAATAACACAACATAAGTCAGAAATAACGGTTTTGATCTCCCTCATTACTTTATTGAAAACTAACAATTCTACATAATAACGTTCCCGCTTTACAGGCAGCAAAAATAAAATAAAATATTAATAATTTAGAACCGAACTCGTGTCCTTCAGATTGTCTATTTATGACGCTCGCATCTGAACTATAAAACCGCTTATGTTGATAGCTGCCTAATTCGATTTATGACTAGCATATCACGGTTAACTTGATTGAAGTATCAGCCAGAGTATCCAGATAAATGCAACTTTCACCAACGATGTAGACACTTAAGCATTGTATAAAGAATAATTTTTGAACCAGAAGTCGCAGCCTATTATACTCTTCGGGGAAGTTGTACACGGTACTCGTATCTACCGACATCAGCATAGCATATATTTTTGAATACATAGGGGCGTGTCTACGAAATATTAAATAATGTGGATCGTTTATCCATGTTAAATCACATACTAACTTTAAACCATTTGTGCTAAAATATAGTGCAACCTATTAAATCACCATTTTGCATGGTTGAATGAGGTCATATAGTAACTAGTTTTAGATCGGTTCTACTGAATTCTAAAATTTGTGCCACCCTACTACCTACACATTCGACTCAAACATTGAACCCAAGCAAACGGCGTTCAGTTGTACACTAGACCTCTCCATATTTTGAAAAAGTTTTGAAATATACATGGGTCAGCTCAAATTTTTGTTCTAGGTGTGAATTTAAAAACTCGCAAAAATGACATGATTTAGAGGTGTCTCCAATCAAAAATTGTGTTTTGCTATGTTTCCATAGTAAGATCACTTACACCCTGATTTAATAAATCCTGCATTCCCACATATTATCAAAGGTTGTTCCGTAGACATATCTTAACATGTTTTAGGGGCCATACACTAATTACGTAAGGGAATATGGGGGGAGGGGGAGTTTCAAAATATCTTACGAATTCTTATCAATATATCTTTCATTCTTTCTTTCAAAATATCTTACGAATTCTTATCTAGGGTTTGTCCTTTCTTACGTAATATCATAAAACAAGTATGAAAAATGAAATCAATAAGAAAAATATTATTTTCATAAGAAAAGAAGGGCACTCTTTCTTATTTCTGCCTCACACAAAACGAGCATATACACTCAAGTTTTTTTTACGCGGTTTTTTTTGCGCGGTATTTTTTTACGCGGTTTTTTTTTACGCGGTTTTCATTTACGCGGATTTTGAAATTTACGCGGTTTTCATTTACGCGGATTTTGAAATTTACGCGGTTTTCATTTACGCGGATTTTGAAATTTACGCGGTTTTCATTTACGCGGTTTTCATTTACGCGGCTCGTATCCCCCGCGTAAAAAAAACCTGAGTGTATTGTACATCATGGTCAAGGAAAGGCGGACCTCAAATTAAAGTATTTTGCGACAGGATATGATTCCTAAATTAGTTATGGAATTTTATTGATTGTTGGCAGCGTGAGGAGCGACTTAATTGTCGATGGTGTTGGAGCAGCTACAGCAATTTCTTGACTCTTGATGGTACATTGTTCTGTTCAGGAACTGGAGTCACAATATGCCTTACAAGTTAGGAAGTGTTGATACCGTGTTATTAGGCCGACATCCTTTTTTCAAATTTTCGCTTCCGCAAGGTAGCCGGAAAATGTTCTGTCATGCGATTGTCAAAGATCTTGTAGACCAAATATTTCCAGAGTGTGAACTGTTTTTGACTTCAAGAAAATTCGTAGATGTCGGAGCTACGCGTACGATAAGCGTCACAGTTGGAACTCAGAATTAATTCCCGCCAGAAGAGGTTTTACATCACAAGGAACTATTTCCGAATATAGCGAAGCAGACTTTAAGGACCAAATCGGAGTTTCTGAATATCTCCAAGCAGTTATTCTGAAATTTCTACTGGGCAAAATTAAGATGCTAATAAAATTACTGCTGATGATTACAGTTGAATCTTGTCATTAATTTTCTTGTAATAATTCTTTAAGTTTCGTTTTCACTATCTTACTATTTAATGAATTAACAATATGCTTTTTCAGTTACGAAAATCATGATAAGATCTTACGTAGGGGGAGGGGGAGTTCACCAAAATCTTACGAACTCTTATCAGGGGGGAGGGGGAGGTTGAAAAGTTCTAAAACAGCCTTACGTAATTAGTGCATGGCCCCTTAACAGGTGAACATAGCTCTAATCGCAATAGAAAATTTGTTAACTGGATTTTTATATAGAACATATTATCAAAACCAAGGAAAATTAGTAATATTTTTTTTGATTTTGATAATCCTGTAGGGATGCCAGGTGCATAGATTCTGTGTTACACAGATTTTCAATGTGCTGCACAGATTTTTAAACAGAATTCCACAGTTTTCTGTTATAGCGCACTTCCCACCAACCTGGACTCCGCACTTTCAAAGTGCGAGAAATCAAACTTCTACTGAAAACTGCGAGCCGTTAAAACACATAGACTTATCCAACTACGTGTCATTTTGACGTTTGAATTGGAAGGAAAACAAATCGTTTATACGGTAAATTGGGAGGAAAACAAGAGTGATTTTCCCAATATTTCCACAATGATCGTGGTCATGCTTGGCGGTTCTATTTTAGTTGACGGTTGCAGGAGATTTCTTCCAAATATATGAAACTGAATGATCCTTCTTTCGCTTCCATTTCATATGCAACGTTAATTCGTCTTCGAAACAGATGCTATTTCTATCTTCCATAGGATGAACATCATTGGTTGCACATTCGGGTGCAGAAAGTGTTTCTGACCGGGAAAAAGAGATGGGTAAACATAGAGATATAACCTAAGATTAAATTTTTTTAATGCATATTCGAGAAATCAATATAAATTAGCGATTTCCCTTGTGATTTATTTTATGGATTAAGAAAATCTGAATCCCGGAAATGTAGAGAGCAAATAACGCTATTTTTGCTGAGAGAAGAATTGCAGCAAAATCTTAGCCAGATATCTACTTCTCTGTATTTCAAAATTGTTAATTCATATTAAGTTGCTTCCTTCACCGAAATTTTGTATTTCATTAATTGTGACGGTTTTGTTAAACATTTTGAGCTACTAAAAAATATTGGAAAGAAGTTATAACGAAAAACAAGATTTTTTCGGTATTTTCTCTAATTGTACTCTATGTCTCAAAGATTATTAAAAACAGTCTATTACTATCTTCAGCAAAGTTTCTAGTAGAAGAATTTACTACAACTTTGCAGAATACACCAACTCGCTGTCTCTAATTATACGTGAAATAAATTTTGAATCTCACTTATAGGAGGATTAATCATCAAACTTTTGACTTAAAAAGATGGGACGTCTCATTGTGATGAATTCTACCGAAGTTAGTATATCGCTATAACTAACCATTTCGAAGTTATTCGAAACATGCTCACGGTCGAATGTTTTTGTTTGTTTCTTGTACTTACGGGTCACTGTTGTAAATCCTTCTTCATCGGATCGTTGTTGTGCTGATGTTTCTTACTGCCCGGTCCGCAGTCGTTGTTGGTAAACCAACAACACATAACATACGGTTTAACATACGACGACTGTATACCGGCTTTGGTTGTATCACGTGGAATTTCCTTGACAGTCTGCGTAAGGCTTTCCGTGGTGTAACGGCTGATCGCAATATTAGCATGTAGGAATCTGCCCTGGGTACGTGACTAGTGTTCGTTGAGAATATTCCATACCTTGCAAATCACTGCATGTGAGGGTCAAGTAGGAGAGAATAGGTTTTGTCGGCCGCATTTTCACCACACGAACGCCGTTGCGAAGTCCTAGGAAGAAGTTTCTCGAAGTATCTTCCTTAACACTATTCATCTCTCCGTATTTTGACATGAGTTGTTTGATAGCAGCGGAACTAGTACGTGTTGACAGGTCATGTAACATTATTTCAATACTGTCGTTATCTATATACGTTAGGATGCTGATAAAATGTCATTACATTCGACGACGTGTTTCAAGTCGTTTTTCGAAGCAAATGAATCTGCTTGTCCAATGTATTTGAATATGATCAGTACCGCATGACGTAAACGGTGGAATTGCAAAATCAAAAAACCAAAAATAATAGCGTCTAATGGTCATGTTAGGCCTTTCATTTGAACTTAGTTTCGTTGAAATAGGTTCAGCCTATGCTGAGATAATTACATGGCATTAGTGTACATATATACAGACACACACATACACTACCGGTCAAAAGTTTAAGCTCACCCTACAATGTTAAAATAATATTCAAAACGCTATGGCTTTCTTCATTTATTGTTATTAATTATTATTATTTATAGTTATTTTTCGACCCATTTCTCTACGATAGACACATAAAATATGTAGTTTTTTCACTTTTCAATAATGAGATGATAATCTTTGAATTAGGTTAATTTGAATAGATATTTTTTTCGACAGCTGCGATTTTCAATGTAAAAATCCTTCTACTTACCTTTTAATAAAGAAAAACATAAAAAACAATTTGGAATATAATTTTTGGAGTGAGCTCTCGCAGCACTAAGATATTACACGTATTATGTACTCGACGTATCGATAGAATACAACCTGTCATAACAAGTTTGTTTGTGATCTACGCGTCAACCAAAGGCTTCAAACCTCCTCCCGATCAGAAACACATAACAGAAATATTTCAAAAATTTATCTCACGTTGTTACTTGTTATAAATTTCTGTTATTTTAACTACTAACGAGACCAAATTTATAACACAATATGTTACAAAAATTGTGTTCTGTTATAATCTTGTTATTTCATTCTGATCGGGCTCCTACACTCTGACCAGTAGCGTGTAGCAACATAATATAGTCAAGACGCATACGTTTGACAAAGTCTACTGCGAAACCCACTCAATTATGTAAAATTCAAGAAAAAAAGCAAATGGACTTAAACTTTTGAACGGTAGTGTACATACAGCATTGTCCTAATTTGTCGAGCTGAGTCGATTGGTATAGGAAACTCAGGCCTCCGGACCTCGAAGTTTTCAAAGTTTGAGCGAATTTTATCCATTTTTTTTGGAAGTAATGTAAAAAGTGGTAAATCTATCTTAACTCCCCCCATTAATTAGAAAATCATTTCAAAGCCATTTTATGAAATTTAGTGGCTGTTCACTCAAATGCGAGTTATGGTGAGTGTAGAACATAGATTTTTGATTTCGTTGGAATTGGTGCCAAAGTCTTGAATCTATTGATAGATATTTCATGTTTTGACCCCACTTCATTAATTAAAACAAAGGTGGAGTTCCCCGAGTCCCTCACTGGAGTCAAAATTCACACTGGGCAAAGAGAAACAACTGAACTTCAATATGTGAGACACCCTATTCCAGTTGTAAAATAGTCTGTAGGAGAACAGTTTGGCTACAGCAACTAATGATGATGACGATTGCTTGAAGGATGTCTAAATATTTAAAAACAGATTTAAACCCCATGAATGCTTTGCTATTGTTTCCTTTGCTATTTTCAGACTGGATTTCGAGTTCGTTCATTCGAAAATGCTCTACATATCGATTGAAATTTGTTTTCAGCGGTTGAACATGTCGGTCGCATGCCACAGCCAGACAATCCCATTTAACTCGAACCTGTCAGAACATTTGAAACTCTAGCATCAACAGTGCGAAACAACTACGAGAAATCAATAAAAGGCATGAGGTAATAACAGTTACGTTTGCGGTTAACCACACCGCGCGTAGCTCTAACGCTACCCATGACTACGCGCAGGCTCGCTTGTGTGCAATTTGCCCGAGTGTTGAGCGGTTTAATAAATAATTAATTCACTTAGGCGTAGAAGTCGTACAATTACTCGGTCTAGACTCGAGACTGTGTGAAGATTAGAGACGGCAGCATATGGCGTTCAGTTAAAGGTTGGGTCTCATGATCAAGTGTTTCAGATACAAAGAGTCGCTGTATAACAGTACCTACCTATCCTGCGTTTTGTTCTGACCGCGATCTAGTCATCAACGTCGCCACTACCGCCGTCGTAATCACCAGCATCTCCGTTGTTGGTAGAAAGGTTCATTCAACTCGTTTTTCTCTGGTGTTGACATTCCAGTTCTTAGAACGTACCGGAGTCGCTTGGTAAGTTGTTTATAAGCGACGCTGTTGGTCGTAAGCTGGAACGCACTACACCTTAGCCTCCGATGAAAATATATTTATGTTCCGATTTTTGTCAGTGGATTTTATATTCATCCTACAGGTAATTCATTTGTCACAATATTATCAGTCAACTTTTAAAATATTATGTTAAGGAACGTTGAGCATTACAAATCTAAACTGCGTCTGATTTTTCAGTTTATCAGGAAACAATTAGTTTGTTTACAAAAAATTGATTTCAAGAAGCTGACAAATTCGGGACATCACTGTATCGCTATTCACACTTAGCTGCTGTAGATAATTAGCTTACGTTACACATCAACGCATTTGTCGATAGGACCGGTTCACAGTCTCCACCGGTCACTTTTAATCTGTTCGTACTTTACTTTTAAGAATAATGAATGAACTAGTTGACATAAATAAACGCATTTGAATTACGCTTGGCCTAAGAAATGTATACAACATTTATCAATTCATTCATCGTTTGGTACAACACTTGGACTGCATAGTATTATCGATTATACTGCAAGTAGTGCAATTCAATCGAATTCTTTTGAATGTTTCAGATAAGGTATGCAGGACTATGTATGGAGGAGTTTTGAGATGGTCGAATGATGTATTTATTCATCAGTTTTCCCAAAAAAAGGCAAAAGCATTAAAAAATGTAGTAATCGATAGTAATCGAAACTTAAAATGGTTCCGGGTACCCAAGGGATACAAAGCAAAGTTATTACAGTGCGTTGCGAAACTTTTCCTTCGACAGTCTTCGCAAGACGACTTGTAGTGCAATGGATAATTACCGAGCCAGTGCTATGCTCTTTTTGACCACTGGAACATTTACCTTTTACCTTTTCACCTTTTTATCTTTTAAAATGTAGTACCTTTTATACCTTTTATACCTTTTCCTCTTTTTTATCTTTTGTACCTTTTTCCCTTTTACATTTTTACTTTTTACGTTTTTTACCTTTATTGCCATTTTTACCTTTTCACCTTTTTTACATTATTTAACTTTTTTACATTTTATCCCCTTTTTTACCTTTTTTGCATTTTATACCTCTTTCCCTGTTTAACTTTTTTACCTTTTTTACCTTTTTCACTTTTTTACCCTTTTTCACTTTTTTACATTTTTTATCTTTTTTATCTTTTTTATCTTTTTAACATTTTTATCATTTTTCTTTTTTCCTTTTGTTTTGCTTTTTTACCTTTTTATCTTTTTTTCCTTTTTACCTTTTTTACCTTTATTGTACCTTTTTTAACTTTTCTACTTTTTCACCGTTCTTACCTTTTTTACCTTTTCTACCTTTTTTACTTTTTTACCTTCTTTACTTCTTTACCTTTTTTATCTTTACCTACTTTATCTTTTGTATCTTCTGTACTTTTTACCTATTACCTTTTACTTTTTACCTTTTACCTTTTACCTTTTACCTTTTACCTTTTACCTTTTACCTTTTACCTTTTACCTTTTACCTTTTACCTTTTACCTTTTACCTTTTACCTTTTACCTTTTACCTTTTACCTTTTACCTTTTACCTTTTACCTTTTACCTTTTACCTTTTACCTTTTACCTTTTACCTTTTACCTTTTACCTTTTACCTTTTACCTTTTACCTTTTACCTTTTACCTTTTACCTTTTACCTTTTACCTTTTACCTTTTACCTTTTACCTTTTACCTTTTACCTTTTACCTTTTACCTTTTACCTTTTACCTTTTACCTTTTACCTTTTACCTTTTACCTTTTACCTTTTACCTTTTACCTTTTACCTTTTACCTTTTACCTTTTACCTTTTACCTTTTACCTTTTACCTTTTACCTTTTACCTTTTACCTTTACCTTTTACCTTTTACCTTTTACCTTTTACCTTTTACCTTTACCTTTTACCTTTTACCTTTTACCTTTTACCTTTTACCTTTTACCTTTTACCTTTTACCTTTTACCTTTTACCTTTTACCTTTTACCTTTTACCTTTTACCTTTTACCTTTTACCTTTTACCTTTTACCTTTTACCTTTTACCTTTTACCTTTTACCTTTTACCTTTTACCTTTTACCTTTTACCTTTTACCTTTTACCTTTTACCTTTTACCTTTTACCTTTTACCTTTTACCTTTTACCTTTTACCTTTTACCTTTTACCTTTTACCTTTTACCTTTTACCTTTTACCTTTTACCTTTTACCTTTTACCTTTTACCTTTTACCTTTTACCTTTTACCTTTTACCTTTTACCTTTTACCTTTTTACCTTTTACCTTTTACCTTTTACCTTTTACCTTTACCTTTTACCTTTTACCTTTTACCTTTTACCTTTTACCTTTTACCTTTTACCTTTTACCTTTTACCTTTTACCTTTTACCTTTTACCTTTTACCTTTTACCTTTTACCTTTTACCTTTTACCTTTTACCTTTTACCTTTTAACCTTTTACCTTTTACCTTTTACCTTTTACCTTTTACCTTTTACCTTTTACCTTTTACCTTTTACCTTTTACCTTTTACCTTTTACCTTTTACCTTTTACCTTTTACCTTTTACCTTTTACCTTTTACCTTTTACCTTTTACCTTTTACCTTTTACCTTTTACCTTTTACCTTTACCTTTTACCTTTTTACCTTTTACCTTTTACCTTTTACCTTTTACCTTTACCTTTTACCTTTTACCTTTTACCTTTTACCTTTTACCTTTTACCTTTTACCTTTTACTTTTACCTTTACCTTTTACCTTTTACCTTTTACCTTTTACCTTTTACCTTTTACCTTTTACCTTTTACCTCTTACCTTTTACCTTTTACCTTTTACCTTTTACCTTTTACCTTTTACCTTTTACCTTTTACCTTTTACCTTTTACCTTTTACCTTTTACCTTTTACCTTTTACCTTTTACCTTTTATCTTTTACCTTTTACCTTTTACCTTTTACCTTTTACCTTTTACCTTTTACCTTTTACCTTTTACCTTTTACCTTTTACCTTTTACCTTTTACCTTTTACCTTTTACCTTTTACCTTTTACCTTTTACCTTTACCTTTTACCTTTTACCTTTTACCTTTTACTTTACCTTTTACCTTTTACCTTTTATCTTTTACCTTTTACCTTTTACCTTTTACCTTTTACCTTTTCCTTTTACCTTTTACCTTTTACCTTTTTACCTTTTACCTTTTACCTTTTACCTTTTACCTTTTACCTTTACCTTTTACCTTTTACCTTTTACCTTTTACCTTTTACCTTTTACCTTTTACCTTTTACCTTTTACCTTTTACCTTTTACCTTTTACCTTTTACCTTTTACCTTTTTACCTTTTACCTTTTACCTTTTACCTTTTACCTTTTACCTTTTACCTTTTACCTTTTACCTTTTACCTTTTACCTTTTACCTTTACCTTTTACCTTTTACCTTTTACCTTTACCTTTTACCTTTTACCTTTTACCTTTTACCTTTTACCTTTTACCTTTTACCTTTTACCTTTTACCTTTTACCTTTTACCTTTTACCTTTTACCTTTTACCTTTTACCTTTTACCTTTTACCTTTTACCTTTTACCTTTTACCTTTTACCTTTTACCTTTACCTTTTACCTTTTACCTTTTACCTTTTACCTTTTACCTTTTACCTTTTACCTTTTACCTTTACCTTTTACCTTTTACCTTTTACCTTTTACCTTTTACCTTTTACCTTTTACCTTTTACTTTACCTTTACCTTTTACCTTTTACCTTTTACCTTTTACCTTTTACCTTTTACCTTTTACCTTTTACCTTTTACCTTTTACCGTTTACCTTTTACCTTTTACCTTTTACCTTTTACCTTTTACCTTTTACCTTTACCTTTTACCTTTTACCTTTTACCTTTTACCTTTTACCTTTTACCTTTTACCTTTTACCTTTTACCTTTTACCTTTTACCTTTTACCTTTTACCTTTTACCTTTTACCTTTTACCTTTTACCTTTTACCTTTTACCTTTTACCTTTTACCTTTTACCTTTTACCTTTTACCTTTTACCTTTTACCTTTTACCTTTTTACCTTTTACCTTTTACCTTTTACCTTTTACCTTTTACCTTTTACCTTTACCTTTTACCTTTACCTTTTACTTTCCTTACCTTTTACCTTTTACCTTTTACCTTTTACCTTTTACCTTTTACCTTTTACCTTTTACCTTTTACCTTTTACCTTTTACCTTTTACCTTTTACCTTTTACCTTTTACCTTTTACCTTTTACCTTTTACCTTTTACCTTTTACCTTTTACCTTTTACCTTTTACCTTTTACCTTTTACCTTTTACCTTTTACCTTTTACCTTTTACCTTTTACCTTTTACCTTTTACCTTTTACCTTTTACCTTTTACCTTTTACCTTTTACCTTTTACCTTTTACCTTTTACCTTTTACCTTTTACCTTTTACCTTTTACCTTTTACCTTTTACCTTTTACCTTTTACCTTTTACCTTTTACCTTTTACCTTTTACCTTTTACCTTTTACCTTTTACCTTTTACCTTTTACCTTTTACCTTTTACCTTTTACCTTTTACCTTTTACCTTTTACCTTTTACCTTTTACCTTTTACCTTTTACCTTTTACCTTTTACCTTTTACCTTTTACCTTTTACCTTTTACCTTTTACCTTTTACCTTTACCTTTTACCTTTTACCTTTTACCTTTTACCTTTTACCTTTTACCTTTTACCTTTTACCTTTTACCTTTTACCTTTTACCTTTTACCTTTTACCTTTTACCTTTTACCTTTTACCTTTTACCTTTTACCTTTTACCTTTTACCTTTTACCTTTTACCTTTTACCTTTTACTTTTACCTTTACCTTTTACCTTTTACCTTTTACCTTTTACCTTTTACCTTTTACCTTTTACCTTTTACCTTTTACCTTTTACCTTTTACCTTTTACCTTTTACCTTTTACCTTTTACCTTTTACCTTTTACCTTTTACCTTTTACCTTTTACCTTTTACCTTTTACCTTTTACCTTTTACCTTTTACCTTTTACCTTTTACCTTTTACCTTTTACCTTTTACCTTTTACCTTTTACCTTTTACCTTTTACCTTTTACCTTTTACCTTTTACCTTTTACCTTTTACCTTTTACCTTTTACCTTTTACCTTTTACCTTTTACCTTTTACCTTTTACCTTTTACCTTTTACCTTTTACCTTTTACCTTTTACCTTTTACCTTTTACCTTTTACCTTTTACCTTTTACCTTTTACCTTTTACCTTTTACCTTTTACCTTTTACCTTTTACCTTTTACCTTTTACCTTTTACCTTTTACCTTTTACCTTTTACCTTTTACCTTTACCTTTTACCTTTTACCTTTTACCTTTTACCTTTTACCTTTTACCTTTTACCTTTTACCTTTTACCTTTTACCTTTTACCTTTTACCTTTTACCTTTTACCTTTTACCTTTTACCTTTTACCTTTTACCTTTTACCTTTTACCTTTTACCTTTTACCTTTTACCTTTTACCTTTTACCTTTTACCTTTTACCTTTTACCTTTTACCTTTTACCTTTTACCTTTTACCTTTTACCTTTTACCTTTTACCTTTTACCTTTTACCTTTTACCTTTTACCTTTTACCTTTTACCTTTTACCTTTTACCTTTTACCTTTTACCTTTTACCTTTTACCTTTTACCTTTTACCTTTTACCTTTTACCTTTTACCTTTTACCTTTTACCTTTTACCTTTTACCTTTTACCTTTTACCTTTTACCTTTTACCTTTTACCTTTTACCTTTACCTTTTACCTTTTACCTTTTACCTTTTACCTTTTACCTTTTACCTTTTACCTTTTACCTTTTACCTTTTACCTTTTACCTTTTACCTTTTACCTTTTACCTTTTACCTTTTACCTTTTACCTTTTACCTTTTACCTTTTACCTTTTACCTTTTACCTTTTACCTTTTACCTTTTACCTTTTACCTTTTACCTTTTACCTTTTACCTTTTACCTTTTACCTTTTACCTTTTACCTTTTACCTTTTACCTTTTACCTTTTACCTTTTACCTTTTACCTTTTACCTTTACCTTTTACCTTTTACCTTTTACCTTTTACCTTTTACCTTTTACCTTTTACCTTTTACCTTTTACCTTTTACCTTTTACCTTTTACCTTTTACCTTTTACCTTTTACCTTTTACCTTTTACCTTTTACCTTTTACCTTTTACCTTTTACCTTTTACCTTTTACCTTTTACCTTTTACCTTTTACCTTTTACCTTTTACCTTTTACCTTTTACCTTTTACCTTTTACCTTTTACCTTTTACCTTTTACCTTTTACCTTTTACCTTTTACCTTTTACCTTTTACCTTTTACCTTTTACCTTTTACCTTTTACCTTTTACCTTTTACCTTTTACCTTTTACCTTTTACCTTTTACCTTTTACCTTTTACCTTTTACCTTTTACCTTTTACCTTTTACCTTTTACCTTTTACCTTTTACCTTTTACCTTTTACCTTTTACCTTTTACCTTTTACCTTTTACCTTTTACCTTTTACCTTTTACCTTTTACCTTTTACCTTTTACCTTTTACCTTTTACCTTTTACCTTTTACCTTTTACCTTTTACCTTTTACCTTTTACCTTTTACCTTTTACCTTTTACCTTTTACCTTTTACCTTTTACCTTTTACCTTTTACCTTTTACCTTTTACCTTTTACCTTTTACCTTTTACCTTTTACCTTTTACCTTTTACCTTTTACCTTTTACCTTTTACCTTTTACCTTTTACCTTTTACCTTTTACCTTTTACCTTTTACCTTTTACCTTTTACCTTTTACCTTTTACCTTTTACCTTTTACCTTTTACCTTTTACCTTTTACCTTTTACCTTTTACCTTTTACCTTTTACCTTTTACCTTTTACCTTTTACCTTTTACCTTTTACCTTTTACCTTTTACCTTTTACCTTTTACCTTTTACCTTTTACCTTTTACCTTTTACCTTTTACCTTTTACCTTTTACCTTTTACCTTTTACCTTTTACCTTTTACCTTTTACCTTTTACCTTTTGCCTTTTACCTTTTACCTTTTACCTTTTACCTTTTACCTTTTACCTTTTACCTTTTACCTTTTACCTTTTACCTTTTACCTTTTACCTTTTACCTTTTACCTTTTACCTTTTACCTTTTACCTTTTACCTTTTACCTTTTACCTTTTACCGTTTACCTTTTACCTTTTACCGTTTACCTTTTACTTTTTTCCCTTGTTTACCTTTTTCCCTTGCTTACCATTTTTCCCTTGTTTACTATTTTTCCCTTGTTTATCATTTTCCCCTTGTTTACCTTTTTTTCTCTTGTTTACTTTTTTCCCTTGTTTACTTTTTTCCCTTGTTTACCTTTTACCGTTTACCAGATTTTTTATTGATCTGCTTCTTAAGAACGAAGCGAAGATGTTTCCTATTTAAGCGCAATCCAATCAGTGTAAGCCGAGTTATCAGCGAATTAATGTGACATCGTGACTAATGAGATAAATAAGGGCACGTCTACCCTAGCTCAAAGAAAAATTGAATTTCCTTATCGAAAGAAATTTTGATAAAAATAGGCCAATTTGTTCATTGCAAATTAGGAATTGCTTAAAAATCACGAAATTTACGAAGTAATTATTATAATCACGAGCAACATTTCAAAATTTCGGATTGACCTGTTAAATAATTATCGAGATATGTTGACCGCAAATTATAAAAAAATCTAAGCATTCCGGAACAAAGGTTTTAGTTTCAAGATTTGTTAACCCTCAAAAAGGCAAGCTAAAGTCCTGACTCCGAAAAGCATCGCTCCTAAGACCTATAGAAATTGAAAGCCACTTTTTTGTCGTTAAATCAGTAAGAGAATTGATAGTTCGAAAACGCTCGATCATTTCTACTTCTAATTACAAAAAACTAGAAAATTGTAACAAACCCATGTCCTTAATCCTGTGCGAATCTTAACATATAAATTAGACAATTCACTTTCCGTATCGATACTAAAGCTGTTAGAAAGTTAATTTTTTCTGTAGTTTATGCAAAGCTTCGGTATTCGATTGAACTACACTCGCGCGAGCCCGGTTGTTTCATTCCCTCCATATTTTATGAATGAGTGCTCCTATTGAAGTTCCGACATTACTTATGCTTCCAGTAAGTTTAAATGTATATACCGTTTTTTGTTTGCAGTTTAGTTGCATCTTTAACATCAAAGTGAAGAAAAGCAAGTTACCTAGGAGTGTTGTCGTGCCGTTATCAATTCTTTGGGGATATAAAATTTTCGACTTTTTCGATTCATAATTTGTTCGGATTTATTCTAACAAACTCGATCCAACGCATCCTCGATTAATGCCGAGTTTTTTTGCCTTTTTACAATTTATTCAGGTGATTCCACTGCCTTCTTTCTACGAAAAAGTGGCATAACGATTGGAGGAGAACGGCGCTGGAGATTGAATATACTTCACAAAAGTGGTCGATATTGGTGCAGCTTTACGAGAACTATACCCATTCAAAAACAAATAATGAAGAGCTTCAAACATGCCAATTAAATAGCGTTAATGAATTGGAAATAGCTAGTTAGGCATCGTTATACATGTGGCTGCATGCGGCTCTAATCCTTTTATAAAAGGTAGGCTTTTTGTTATTTCCAAATTGTGCAAATTAATGGAAATAATTATTTGTTTAGACGAATGAATTTTTCATTAGCATCGTGCGTTGCTGCTGTCTTGTTCGACAAGTTGAGGAACTAATTGGCTGAGATAGTTTTTGCTTCCAATAAGTTTGTAAGTACATGGTTCAAGACTGTTACCCTTGACGATCACACTAACTGTACCGATGACGTATAAGTTTAGACTTCAAGCAGCATAATAATTTTACCGAATCAAGCAATCTTATATTAAAGACCGGCGAGAGTTCTATAATTTGCATTGGCAGAACTAGAGTCGAGTGCAGTTATCATTTATATATAATTTATTAGAAGTGCTTATTAATTTCCCAACGTGCTGAAACTTTCAATCGACCATATGGTTCACATTTTTTTTCGCGCAAAGTCCAATATAATAGCCACTCAACTGCAAACCAGATTGGGAACAAGTGCGAATTCACCTTCGCCCAATCAATCGGCAGTATTGTTTGGCGGTGGCAGGTTCACACTTCAACCTCAACTGTCGAAGAAGTGCGTTTTATATGGCGGCAAGTAAAAAAAGGACAATACGCACCATGCCACAGTGTATGTTTCTGAAGCACGCACGGACCCGATGAAATGTGAAAATTACGTAGGGGAAGTGAGCCAAATAGATATACATTGAAGTTGGAAGCATATTTAAAACTGTGTTACTATCTTTATCATGCGACAATGGCTGTTTACTATTAAACTAGAAATTGTATCATTTCTTTAAGGTTCAACAGAGAAAGCCTCGATTTTTGAAAACGCAAAGAGCAGTTTTTTTCCACACCGATGGTACAATTTTCTTGAAAATGAATCTCTAGTATTCTAACAATGTCCCGATAACGTCGATAAGTTTATAATGTTAAGATTTTGCATCTACCAGCAATATAAAATGGACTAGAAGTCCAACGTTTGATCGATAGTTTTGCAAATTTTGATTGTGTTTAAATTTAGGGTAGACGTGCCCTTATTCATCTCATTAGTCGAGGATGTCACATTATTTCGCTGATAACTCGGCTTACACTGATTGGATTGTGCATAAATAGCTATCAACATATTTGCTCCTTTCTTAAGAAGCAGATCAATAAAAAATCTGGCTTGGAAAATGTAAAATACTCGCGTGTGAAGCGAAAAGTCGAGTACAACGCACCCTTATTCATCCTTCAATTTGAGCGAATGCGTTGAATAGAGATAGCAGACATTGCTCTAACTAGTATATTCAAATGGGTGGGATGAATAGAGGTGCTAAGATGAATTAGGGCACAGTAACCCTACTTGTATTTTATTTGCATCATAAAGGTTATTTAATATACAGGTATATAAAGTTTTCACTCTCCATATGTTAACATAATTACATGAATTTCTTTTTATTTCAATCTCAATACTCCTCACTTCCTAAATCCGCCATATTTGTTTACATTGCTCATTTGGAACCGTTGTTTGGGGTCGATTGAAACTTTTGGCTAGAGTCTTCGCGCATCGCTATATAAGCATCTTCTCTGGAAACAACTGGCCACTCTTTTTGCCTTTTTTGCGGTCTGCGGCTTTCGATTAACTCCGATTCAGTTTTCTTGGCTGCCGACAAACGTTTTCAAAACACTTTCATTACATTTGCTGACAGTTAGTTTGGCCAATTTAACTTGGCGCGAGTAGTGCGTATTTTCGCGATGCGTGAGCAAAATTGTTCTCTATTTCTCCTCTTGCGTTGATGTCATTTTCACAACTGAAAAGGAAATGTCAAAGTTAAACAGTAGGCATGTGGCTACATACAAACATATTTAAAATGAGGGATTTTTTAATGCACAATGAAAAAATGCGTCAACTTGACCAATTTTTGATCGTAGCAGCCTTTATACTCCGCGCATCTAATTATATATCGATTACTACCATTTTCTAACAATAACGTTGATCAGGATATAATCGTGTTTGTCACATTCGATGCATTCAATGTGTCAGTACCAATTTAATGCACACGATTCACTATCAAAGCAAAATTTATTATAATGAAATGTGAATGATTCTTAAATTTCGTTTAAAATGATTATCTGTTAGGTGACATGTTTGCACTATTACAAATACTGCAAGGAAGACAGCTGCTTTTTTAGTTATCGGTTGTCGGTTATTGTTTTTACTATATTTTCAACATGCACAACGCCTTTAAAATAACAAGGCGCCTAACAACGACATCCGTACAAAGAACTGATATATCTACAATTTACCAGTGTAAAGAGCCCAAGGACTAGGACCACATGACGCACAGAATACGCGTACGACACCGGTCGAGCAATTCTCAACATTTATCAAGATCATCTATAAAAGCAAACATAGCTAAAATAATTTAATTACGTTCACGCCTGTTTATCTACACTCCATGACTACGACTCCTTCCTCAGGTTCCTCTAGTCAACAACGAAGATGCTAGCGAGATAACTTGAATACGTTGCGCTTTATTTCCAAATGCTACGTTCAAGATGGCAATCTGCGTCAAGCACAAGTTCAAACTAAATTGCAGCTTTGCGGTTTTGCCCATAGCGCTAATTACTTGCCGTTAAATAAGTACGACTTCAGATTATTGCAATTCTAATCGCGTTGTCCTGTTTTACTAGCGAAACAGTGCAGCAGTCCATACAGTCAAACGACGCACAAATTTATTGCCTGATCGATTATAGCTTGCTTGTTCAAAAATTGATGAATTAATTTTTTTTGTGGAAATTGCACTCAATACAGATGACCTCATTCCGTGTTAGTGCCAGGGCGGTGAAATAAAAGGAAATGTTACAAACATTCCCTAAGTGTGACGTCGATATGGTTTTCAGAGTATGACTCGATCATTTATCTATAATATTTATGTGTTCTCATGCTAGGCACTCTATCAATTATTGTCGAACAAGTAGACATTCGGCATCGAGTGGTGCTAGAAAACAGTATAGTGCAATTGGACAGTACCAAGTCACATGAAGTGTGACAGTGAACCAAAGTCTTAACTAGGTTAGGCGATACAGTGATTGAGATCCCTACGCCAGATAGTATACCTGTTGAGTGATTTTAATTATCGATACATACTTTTCTACTTCGAACAGATAAAATCGCATCACGTCGGGCGTAGTTGCGTGCTTGCTCGAGACGAGATAAATCGACCTATTTTTTATTTTTTTGGATGCAAAACCTATATAAAGTATAGGGGTCATGCCCCGTTTGATTTACCACCCGATTTTTATTTTTTCAGTCGTTTTTTTTTCTAGCACATTTATTAAAAAATAATTAACCCATATTTTATTCAATTTTTTTCAAATTATTTTATTGTTTTATACCCGCCCCATTGAAACATAATATATTAGGGTGTCCCGAAATGACATCATGTTAAAAAAGTCATCGGGCTCACTTCTTAAATGAAAGGCTAGGATATTGGGACCACTTTCTTCTTCGGAGTGAGTTTGCTAAAACGCTTCCTACTGGTGGCGACTTTTGATTTTTTGAAAAATGGGCCAATTTTGGATAAAATTTCAAATTTATGCCTGTTGAAGTGGTCCTGAACTGTCTTAGATTTTTTTTCAGCATTTTTTATTTTTCTGGAGATCCAAACGGAAGTTAGTTTGTACAAATTTGGAATTATAAGAGCGGCAGGGCCATTAAAACTTAGTAAAAAGTGAAATTTTTGGTGTCTTTCAGTATTTTTTCTTCAAAACTGGGTATCTACAAAATTTTAAAAGTACAGAAAACACTTTATATAGTTGACCTGAATTTAGGGGCGTAACTTTGCTGAAGAAAGTGTATAGCTACGGCCAATGGGGTATAAGTTATTTACGTTTTTGTTAAATAACCTTTTGACATTTTATGATATTCATAAAAAATAACACTGTTCTACAAAATAAAACAACTTAAGTGGGCTTAGTCCGCATATTCTTTTTCGGGAAATAGAAGGAAAATGATGAAAAATGGCGTTTTTCGCTTGTCTTTAGTACACCAGAATCGGTTTTTATGAGCATATGACAATTTTTTTAAAAAATATTTTGTATACTAATAGCCACCTAGCGGGTTTGAAAATCACTAAAATTAAACAAATATGTCGAGTTAATGGCAAGTTATGGCGTATATTTGAAGGCTGAATTGATTAACGTACTTACATTTTGTATATAAAGTCTTATTTTCATGTTAGGAACTTTGAAGTGTAGAAAAATGCAGAAGAGTGAGGGTAGTGTTGAAAAACTGATATTTACTGTTTAGATCACATAATTCCGAAATAGTAAAATTAGGGGCAAATATCCTCGAAAAAGTTTTACAACAGAATACAGCGCATCTTCTGACACAATCGTTTTGTTGAAGATGCCTCCTAGAAGTAATTATGGAGAATTAACTCTTCAAAAAATAATTAGAGACTTGGCGTCATTAGCAAAGTTATTATTTTTATAATTGAGATTACAAAAAAAATCATCAGATGCTCATTAAACCTCGTCCTGACATACTAAAGACGTACAGAAAACGTCATTTTTCATGATTTTCCTTCTATTTTTCGAAAAACAATGTGTGGTCAAAGCACATTTGAACTGATTTACATTTTGAAACAGCATTACAAAAACTTAAATAACTCATACCCCATTAGCCATAGCTATACACTTTCTTCAGCAAAATTACGCCCCTGATTTCGGCTCAACTATATAAAGTGTTTTCTGTACTTTTAAAATTTTGTAGATACCCACTTTTGAAGAAAAAATACTGAAAAGCACCAAAAATTTCACTTTTTACTAAGTTTTAATGGCCCTGCCGCTCTTATAATTCCAAATTTGTACAAACTAACTAACCAAACTTCTCCGTTTGGATCTCTAGAAAAATAAGAAATGCTGAAAAAAAAATCTAAGACAGTTCAGGACCACTTCAACAGGCATAAATTTGAAATTTTATCCATAATCGGCCCATTTTTCAAAAAATCAAAAGTCGCCACCAGTAGGAAGCGTTTTAGCCAACTCACTCCGAAGAAAAAAATTGGTCCCAATACCCTAACCTTTCATTTAAGAAGTGAGCCCGATGACTTTTTTAAGATGATGTCATTTTGGGACACCCTAATAATATATAGAAGGTCATTTAAAGTAATAAAATCTAAAACTTAATACAACACCATGCTCTCTACTATATTTTTGAATTAAACTATTATATTAATTAATAAATCATCTCATTAGCTGATTGGCATTATTTTGTTGGTCCAGCATTCAAAACGAGTAGCCCATATTGAGTACTGTGATGAGGAAGCCCACACTCGCCAAAAGCAATATTTAGTTCTTCCACGAAATATTAAATTTCATTTTTCAATTAAATTTTCAATAATGTACTAAAGAACTTAGGTTAACAATTTTTGGGTTAAGTATTTCTTAATCCATTATTGGCTAAGCAAATGAAATAATTTATTAAATTATAGTGTTATAAAACCGGTTCCAGTTTAAAACTGAAACAATGAATTAAGTGCGTGCTCTGCAGTGTTTTATTTTATTGTTTCGATGTGGTACTAGAACTGAAACAATTACATCCCCAGTGTAGCGAATTGTTTTATAATTTAAAACAGTTTTTTTAATTTAAATTGGTATACACCACCGTTTAATTTGTTGCTTAATTTAAAACACTTTCAGAATTGTGTTTTGAATACATAGAACAGGGCAGATAAACAGACTGGATAAACTGAGGTTTATTTTAAGTGCAGTAACGCTTAAGACATGGCATGAATTTTATACTAAAAAGAACACGCCGCTCAACTGCTGCTGAGATAGTAAGTTTGAACTATCAAAATTATGCATCTAGAATTGAACCACTCCCGAACCTGTCCTTAGGTCGTTACTTGGCTCGAAACTCTTTTCCCCAATCTATCGAACCGGAGTGTATGTGCTGAATATTCTTTGGATATTTATTAAAAATAGTTTTACTAGTATTTCAAATGAAGCACAAAGATAAAGATATACCAGTAATACAGTTCGACACAAAACTGTATGAAATAATAAATCAAAAAGCTCTGCTGGGAATCTGTCTCCGTTCCAATTCCATTTTGAAACACCCGTATAAAATTCTACACTGCTGAGCATGCCCTAACGAATTCGAACGATATAAAATAAAAATGAAAACCTGCGATAAAAACCAATCAGTGCTTTCTCTTGGTCAGATGGCATTACGTTTGGGTTGACTACCAATGACACGGTGGTACAAAATAAAAAAGTAACGTACTTTTCAAGTGTTCTGTTAAAGGTTGTAGGGCTGGTCAAGTACAACACAAAACAATTTAATATACCCCTAAAATCTTGATTTATAGCAAAAGAACTGTTTTTTGGAACATCCAACACTAAAAAATTGTATACTATCATTTTTCAACTGACTTGAAATTTCTTGTGTGTTCTGCAAACAAGAAGAAATAACCTTTCCAGCGGTATGCTATAATTTGTTCTTTTCTTAAAAATACTAAGCGATTTTAGGACCTTATTTTGCGATGTTTTCATGAAAAATATTATTGCTCAACATTTTTCCAAATCGTCTTTGTTTTAATAAAAAATTAGAGAGAAAATTATTTCTGCATTCAACGACCTATTTATCATCGAAATCGGTTGAAAAATGGCAGAGTTATTATTTATTTTCCAAATTGGAAACTTTTTCGCGTCAACTTTTAAGGAGATGGTCTCATATAAAATTTTCAAATAATCAAATTTTTGGTTGGTTACGTATCCATTCAAAAGTATGTGTGTGAACTTTGAAGTAAAAATTGGAAAAAATAACGGAAAACACAGTTATGAAATCCTATAGTGCGCGATAATTCCTCGCTAACCCCTTAAGACTTCATACGAACATGTTTGGAATTTAGTAAAAAATTAAATCTGCCGTTTTTCAACCGATTTTTATGATAAACAGTTCGTTATATGCGGAATTAAATATTCTCTCTATCTATCTATTGAAACATAGACGCTTCTATAGAAAAATATCGAGCAATTTAGATAATTTTCATTAAAAATCCTAAAATAATTGTTGTTTTCATATCATTGTCGCAAAATTGCATAGTATTTTTATTAAAAGAACTTAGCGTAGTATACCGTTGGAAAGGTTATTTTGTCATCTTTCCAGAGCATTCAACGAATTGAAACCAATTGAAAAATGGCCGCGTAAAAATTTATTTAGTACGGAAAGTCCCGAAAAATGTTTTTCATGCTATAAAACGAGATTTTGAAGGTACACAACATTTCTCATGCATCATTTTGTGTTCCGTTTGATGAGATCTATAACTTATACTAGGTCACTTGAAAAGTACAAAATCACTGTAGCACCGTGTAATCGCTATAGATTATCTCGCAAATTTTTGAAATCAAATCAAAAGCAAAACTGCTCTAACATAATTAAGTCTTCTAGCCCCGCCAAATTTCCAACTAACTCTCGCATTTCTGTAGGCGCGAATTCCTTTGAGTCCGCCCGTGCTTTAGAAATAACTACAGAGGAATGTTGTCAGATTCCTTAGCTGTAAAAAATCACCTCATCAATCAATTAATCAGAACACTAAAGGTATTCTTCTACTGAACACATTCAGGGAACATTGCAAGTTTATGAAAATTCGTTGAGAAAAGTTGTTACCTAAAGAAGCAGTATGACTTCAAAACAAGTGGATTTTATTAGTAACCATAGCAACCCCGTTTGAATAGCTACATCGTTATACAAGTGTAAACTAGACTAGCCACCCAGCTCTCGCGTATGGCAGATAAACTATTCAAACAGGGTTGTTATGATTAATAATAAAATCCACTTGTTTTAAGATAATGCTGCTTCTTTAGTTAATAACTTTTCTCAGCGAATTTTCATAAGCTTGCAATATTCCCCGAATGTGTTCAGTAGAAGAATACCTTTAGAAATATATAGTGTTCTGATTAATCGATTGATGAGGTGATTTTTTAAGAATTTACTTTCAATGTTAACCGATTTTCCATACAAACTTCCATATAAACTTTGAAATTTTTGGAGGGTCCGTAGACACAACCGATCGGTACCAAAATTTGCACAATTACTAAGGGCCATAAAAGGAATCAGTAGAGCTTGGTGGAGCTAAAAGTCAAAAATTGAACCAGTCTACTAATCACCCTACGTACCTACAAACCACCGAAAACATTGTCAATGCAACGCAAACACAAACATTAAAATAAATTATTTTTTCTGACGTCGCACAGAGGAGTAACTAGAACAAATTCCTGGCCAATAACCAAAATATTTCTTTTTCGATTTTTATTTTTTTTTATATTTTGGTATGTAACCTAAGAGCGTTCTGCATAATGTGGCAAAATAAGGAATATGTCTAAAATTATGGACATTTTACATGGATTCAAAATGGTAATATTTTAAGGGGTTTTTCAATATGATTTGATAATATGACAATATGGTAACAAATGTAATTGGTCACAACTATTTGTACAACCTCAGCTTAAAAACAACTGAAAAGAGTAGTGTTGCTGTGTATTGCACCAGCTTTAATTTTTTTTACCATTTTACTCCAAATTCGAATGATAAAAAAGTTACATTATACTGAGAGATTTGGCAAAGCTGCTGAGACAGTATTACAAAACAAAGATCACTTCGAAATTAGTACTATTCGAAAGGGTATTGACCTCAGCACTGGTAGGTGGATGGATGCCAAATTGTTCCAAAAACTAGATATTGTCAATTTTTAATTCCCATTAAGGCATAATAACAGCAGCAAATAAACACTTTTGGCCAGGATTCGACCCCAGTTACTCTTCTGTGCGTCGCACGCTGTAGTATTGATCTCAATCCAAAACCACCTCACTCACTCACTGTTCAAAACATCCCGTGACACTGTACTGAAACCCGTAAACGTACAATTCGTACACGGTTTAACAGTGTATAAGGCAATACCCAAAGCTGCCCAAAAACCAAAGCGTCTACGGCTTATTGCAGCGTGCAGACGCACAGTGTCTTCTAGCTGGACAAAGCCTCAAAATGTTATTTTGGATTTTTCATAATTTAAATTTTTTTCTGTTTGTAAATAGGATGAATCTGAACTTCAGGCTATATCACACTGTTAGGAGGATAAAATCGATTTTTTAATGTTTGATACAATTCGGATTCAGCGACCCAACATTTACTAAAGCAATGTAGTAAATGTGCATAAGGATCTTCAAAGTCAAACTCTTCCTGAGCCAAGAGAAAATATCTAATGATTTGTCATGGTGAGTTGCGTAGCTCTTTTTAGTATTTTTGCAAGAGTGCTGCTTCTTTAGTTAATAATTTTTCTCCGCGAATTTTCACAAACTTACAATGTTCCACGAATGTGTTCAGTAGTAGAATACCTTTAAAAATATATAGTGTTCTCATGAATTGATTGAAGAGGTGATTTTTAAATAATTTATTTTCAATTTTAACCGATTTTCCATACTAATTTCCTTATAAACTTTGAATTTTTTGGAGGGTCCGTAGACACAATCGATCGGTACCAAAATTTGCACAATTACTAAGGGCCATAAAAGGAATTAGTAGAGCCTGGTGGAGGTAAAAGTCAAAAATTGAACCAGTCTATTCTGCATACCATGCGTTCGGTCCGATTCCTTTATTTGAGCAAAGATTCCTTCAAGTATATACGTCAAACGTCCGTATGCGTAACGTGAAAAAGTCTATGAAGTTTGATCCTATATTGCCAAAAAGCATATGGTTCGGAATTAACCTATGCCGGAACACAGTCGCAAACATACGATTTTCGAATTATTGTAGAAATTTTATTTCGTTATCCAATAATCGTAAAAGATTTACTCAACTTACATCGAGGTTTTAGAACAAGTGCGTCATGATTTTTTTCAATTTCTTAACCTGTAGCATTCAGTGCACTAGCATGACTTCCGGAAGATTAACCTATCAACATGTATAAAATTGTTTAGTCATTTTAAAGAGCATGTTAATACTTTCTACAAATGTATATGTAATACTTTGTAAAGTCAAACAAAATCGTTTACAATTTGATGGCATTGAATATCTAAACCTTTGAGAGAGACAAAACCAACAACCGTCAATATCCTTGTAGGTAAAACAAACAAAAAACCCACTAGAAACTGTGTAAACCATGAAAGCAACATTTTTGGATACGAACAATCTTAGTACCAACATACTACCTGTACGATGATTGCAATAAATGTTCCATTCACTTAGCAGCGGCAGCGGCTGCGCACCACTTTTAATGACTCATACTGAGTGAGCCATTTTCCATTGAACGATTTGCAGCCGCACTTGCTGATCAACAACATCTTAAGATCGTCTCATGTTTGCTAATATGTGATGGGTCAATTTTCGATGGAGATTTAGGTTTAAATTGGAAGTGTGCCACGTATGGCCTACTGGCCCCAAGCATACGGACAGGTTTTTTCCCTTCCTCAATAATGAGCGGATATTGGAAGATTTGGTGTTGATTTGTCTAATAATTAGTTAGCGCACAGCGATTGAAGGGCTTCGACTGCTCCGTGGTAGTAATAGCAATTTTAATACGGAGTTCAAGTTCAGACGATGTCTGAGCTGGTGTTTCTGATTTATACTCAACACTTCCGTAAATAAGTTCGGTTAAACCGTTTCAATAATCTGTGTTTATCCGATCATGAAACATTTGATAGCCTACCTAAAAAAATTGTTTTCCAGTCGTTCGTAAATATTCATAAGTAACCTCGAATAACCTCAGTGGGCTTCACCTATAAATGATTTGGACGCGCAATAGAAATGTTTTAATGCGCACCAGCCACAACTATAAATTAATCGCATCGTTTTCAATTCTGGAGTGCTTGTGCTAAGGAACATGCTGCGTCACCTTGGTTTCTGTGGATCGCATGTAAACAACCTGATTCAATCGGGAATCCCACCAGGTATTGGGCGCTAATTTCACGTGGAACAGGTTTGCATTCCACAGGAAGTTTCCTTTTTCTCTTTAGCTCGACTCAACTGGAACCTGCATCCGAATCTAAAATTATACTCAGTATAGCCAACGAAGCAATTCAATTTTACCTGGCCTCATTAATCCCTCTGAATCATGCTATCAATCATTTAGAACCTTTGAAATTGATATACACGACATGTTGATCGTTTTTTCTGCTTTGTGATTGTCGTTGAACTTTAGAGACGTGTGATTGAACTTTGGCGAGGAATGGTTTATCCGAAAATAAAAAGATTCAGTTATGTTTATTAGTAATTGTTCAAACTATTCTTGTTTTAATTTATTCTACTCAATTTTGTTTATTAGTTTGCATTGAACAATATTTCCTGTCAAATATAGTTAGTTTAGTCGTTGATCGTTCTCGTTGAAAATCAGTACGTATATGAAACAGAACACGACCAACATTGAATGAGGTATTGTTGGCTGACACGAGTGAATAGAAAAAAATGACCACAGGTTAACTTAAGGAGGTTTACTCTCTACTCTTTCTACCTTTGAGTCCTGGGGTGGCATTATCCATCTCGATTTGATAAAAATTCTGTCGAATCGACCATTTCGTTCGAGTTCGTTCGAAGAAGTACTAGATTGTCGAAAAGTATTGGCATTATAGAACCAAAACAATCGAACTCGAGAACGACTCGAGTCGAACGTAATTGCTCGATAGATTTATTGCTGTCGACTGTCGTTCGAGATTATGAATAGTGTATTCGTTTTATGTCGTTTTGCTTAGCAATCGGAATACTTAAAGGATACAAACTTACCGAAAGCTACTCGATTTTATGTCTATATTCACCATCGGGAAAGAGAAATTTGTGTATAGGGTGTAGGGAAATTTATTATCAATATTAAATATTACTTTTTACATAGAAAGTATGTTTCTATGTAAAAAGTAATAATAAATATTTATAATAAACTTCCCTATACCAAGTAATAATAAAAAGTGTTAAAACAAATCGATGTAGTAAAGTGGGAACAATTTGACTTGCCTAATCGCTATTTGTAGATCCTATGGTCCAATAAATTTTTATGGGCGTTGAACAATGTCGGATACATGCATAGAATCACTATAACTCTTGATTTGATATTTTGTACTCTAATTGATGCATTAGTTCCAGGCTATATTTTCTGGAATAGCTTAATTTTATATTCTCTCAATTGTTTTAATGAACGCAAAAATGTAGCTTGGAATTCAATACCATAATGTACGGTTTATATACCAATGCATTTAAACAGAACTAGGTTTTAGATTTTTCTTTATTTGAAATCCATGAAAATACACAAAATTTGCAAAGAACTTTGAATTTCGAACAAATCTGAATGCATCAATTGATTAAAAATTATGTCATGTCATTTTTTGGAAGCACAAAATTTTATAATCTTTAATAATCTTACTACCTCCATTTGGAAGCCAACCTCCATTTTTTTGCATTTAAAATAAATATTTAAAAGTCATCTTCGAACTTGAGTTGCTATGTGTCAACGCTGAAACACTTTAAATCAGCGGCGGATCCAGGAGGAGGCTTCGGGAGTTTGGACTCCTCCGATAGAACATTTCAACGTTATGCTCAGATGAAAGAGGAGCATCTTAGCTTACGATTAGTGATTAGTTTAGCGATACTGATTTTTTTGTCTAAATTTTTTTTTGTCTAAATATTTTTTGTCTAAATATTTTCTACCAGACACATCGTGTATTTTGTGACGATATTGCTAATGATTCAAAATTTATCTAATGGGCCACCCAAATTATGTACGTCTAATATTAATTATCGTTTAGTTATTTTTGCCTAAACTATCCTTAAACCTAGCCCATATCGGCGATGACTTAACCTTTTATGGTAGCTTATGATTAACTTGTCGTCAGATAGCAATTTATTACTAGATTAGTCAAGCGTCTTTTAGTATACAATTCATCATTAATTCCTGGCTAAGATTAATAGCATTTTCACAAGAAGATTATTAAGCATTCTACAAGAACACGTGAACCGACCATAGGTGTAACGAAAATCTTAATTTCTACCATTCTCCTCATTACACAAAACACAATCAAATTATCAACACAATTTCAAAACACGCATAAACAAATTGTAATCCGATCGTCACGGGGCAATTATTAATATAATTTACATACTATTCTCGCTTCTCTGCTACTCCCCAGGCGTTCGGCCACGTGAGCGGCTGCCACATCAACCCGGCGGTTACAATTGGTCTAATGGTAACGGCCGACATCAGCATACTAAAGGGAGCCTTCTACATCGTGTCGCAATGTGTGGGAGCGATCGCAGGTGCTGCACTTATTAAGGTAGGTGCAAACTGTATCATTATGTTTATGGGCTATTTTTTATAATATTTTAAAGTAATGTTCTTCGATAATCTTTCGTTCAATCTTTCTTTGTAATACAACCATCGAACTTACTCAAAAGCAAACGATCGAACCTCTGGTCTGGACGTTACTAGCGTGTAATAGCTTTTGTTAGAAACAATAACTGCGATCACAGATAAACAACTTAATCTTTCGAATTGAATCAATGTTGCTCACACATTCCATATGGGAGCTTCAAACCATCATTCGGTACAAAGCGTAGGCACCGTGTGTCAGTCAGTAATGGTTATAGTGTTGGGCTAGAATTTTTCTCACGATTCGGTATTTTAATCAGATGGCGTCGCCTGTTGCTATATGACCTCGGTATCTAGGGGTGATTTGACGCGGTATTCATAGAGGTCACCACGCGTCAAATTCAAATTTAAATCATTTTGTCAAATTTTTCAGTAAAGTGGGTAATACTGAAGAAGCAAATAAAAACAGCAATAAAGAATCTGACAGGTACAGAGCTAATTGTATCTGCTTCAATAAAGGGTGGCTCCTTCGTTGTATTCCCTCTTGATACCTTACACAACATGAGCATGACTTATGACGGCAGGTACGTGGAAAACAATCGAAATCAAGACCAATCATCTACTGTTGCCATTTAGTCAGTGGAAAACAGACGGGAAAAAACGCTTTATCATTATTGGGCCAGTCAAATGAAACTTATGTGAGCTACTTAATCGAAGTGATGGTTTCACTGTAATGGGGCACTGAATCACGATAATCTTTAAACTTTTAACTCGTCAGAATTGCGTTTCGAAGAGCTGTGGGCATTCGTTATTGCTGATTAAGAGATTGCACTGGGAAAGAATTCTGCGGCTGACTGCGAGTCAATCAACTTTAGACGTCGTTGTTTTATGGTTAGATTCCCTTCTAATGGATTGTGGTTTTACATTATACTTTTCATAAGAGGGAGGCAATTTGTGCTTTCACTATTCTAAGAGGCAATCTGAAATCTAGATATACCCTGTAAACTAAATTGATCGCTATAGCTCATTCACTTCACAGATTCGTAAGAATTCGTCAAAGACTGATATAGGAATCGCAGCTGAAGCCTTTCCTTCAGAGCAAAAATAATGGATTAAAATTATTTACGGCAATTTCTTTACTGGATGAAACCCAGTTTTTGCTGAAAACCAGTTAGATGAAAACTGGTTCTCAGCGAAAAACAGTTTCCATCCAAATGAAGAAATTGGCCGTTAGATCCATTTTCATTTTTGCATCTTCAAAAGATGCTTTTTTTGTGGGAATGTGGGATCCTCAAAATAACAATTCATGATTTTTTTAGCTTTAGAATAGGGTAAAAATAGGGATCGTTTTAAAGACCGTATGCTTTTATGTGGCTACGATATGCCATTGCTTTCTAAATGTTATATGTGGTTAAAATTATTTTCACTATGAAGATTAAGAATTTTTACTGGAGCTTTAGATAACTCTGATTTATTCAGTTTGCTTAAGGAAGGAAAAGAGTATAAAAAAATCCTTTGGTGCGAATTCTTTAGAAATTTGGGTGAAGCGAATTGATCGAAATTTTTGTACATTATACTGCATCATTTCAATAGCATTCTGTAACTGCGCCAACTCGAACAAATGTTGGCAGCACTCTCGCAGATTTGAATGAAACTTTTTGTACATGAGAAATTTGTCACGAAAAGCCACTTTTCATACTTTGTTTTTCGAAAAATGATCTAGACTGTCAAAAGATCAAACTTTTTTACCATTTGTTTTCAAATGGCTATAGTCTAAAAATGACAAACCCTAAAAAAATGTTGTAGCAGTGATTTTCACAAAATTTATCAAATTTTTGAATAAAAATATTGAAAAATATCTTCATCGACTCCTACACTAAAAAAAATCGATTGTAAAAATTTAAAGTCGATTCACAAAAAAACCATCTTTGATTTGGATGAAATTTTGTTCTAAGATAGGTAATTATGTTCCCTACCTACCGTCAAAAATTCCAGTTGGACACTTTCAAGGAAAAAAAGTGATTTGAAAAAAAAAACTTTGCCTTGACCAACCTGAATTTTTGTTCAGTGTATTTTTATCAAAAACTAAACCAATGAAAGTCATAATCATCTCAGAATCCTATTTCCTAACAGCTAGTAGCCTGATACATGAAAAAATATAAGTAACGAATTTGGTAAATATTTAAGACTGGAAGACTGGAAGACTGGAAGACTGGAAGACTTGAAGACTTGAAGACTTGAAGACTTGAAGACTTGAAGACTTGAAGACTTGAAGACTTGAAGACTTGAAGACTTGAAGACTTGAAGACTTGAAGACTTGAAGACTTGAAGACTTGAAGACTTGAAGACTTGAAGACTTGAAGACTTGAAGACTTGAAGACTTGAAGACTTGAAGACTTGAAGACTTGAACACTTGAAGACTTGAAGACTTGAAGACTTGAACACTTGAAGACTTGAAGACTGGAAAACTGGAAGATTGGAAGACTAGAAGACATGAAGACATGAAGACTGGAAGACTGGAAAACTGGAAGATTGGAAGACTGGAAGACATTAGGACTTGAAGACTGGAAGACTTGAAGACTGCAAGACTGGAAGACTGGAAAACTGGAAGATTGGAAGATTGGAAGATTGGAAGATTGGAAGATTGGAATACTGGAATACTGGAAGACTGGAAGACTGGAAGACTCGAAGACTGGAAGACTGCAAGACTGGAACACTGGAAGACTGCATGACTGGAAGACTGGAAAACTGGAAAACTGGAAGATTGGAAGACTGGAAGACTGGAAGACATGAAGACTGGAAAACTGGAAGACTGGAAGACATTAGGAAGACTGGAAAACTGGAAAACTGGAAGACTGGAAGACTGGAGACGGGAAGACTGGAAGACTGGAGATGGGAAGACTGGAAGACTAGAAGACTGGAAGACTGGAAAACTGGAAGATTGGAAGATTGGAAGATTTGAAGATTGGAAGATTGGAAGACTGGAAGACTGGAAGACTCGAAGACTGGAAGACTGCAAGACTGGAACACTGGAAGACTGCAAAACTGGAAGACTGGAAGACTGGACTTGTCATTTAGTTCAATTCGCTTCACCCAAATTTCTTTCCGGCAAGAGTAAATAAAAAGAACTAATAACAATGAACTCTTATGCTTATGCTTATGCTTAGAACTAATAACAATGAACAGTTCCTCTAGTTTCTACTGCGAATATCGGTTGGACCATATTGTCTGAAACTAAAGCTGCCCGCAGACTGTGACTGTGGAATTTTTAGAGAAGGCTCAGTTCGATTATCGAAATTATGTACTCCTTGTGTAAAAATGTCTGCGGAATCAATTGCGGGTATTTAAAAGAATTGTAAAATACTGTATCATGTTTGTTTTATCCTTATTCTTCTTTTTGCTTGCGATTTTTTTATTACTGGCTATATAACGTGGAAGAAAGCTGAATACGGACAGCCATAGATCGTGTTTCGTAAGCAAAAAGTCTAAAGATTCTATAGAAATTCTATAGGGTTGTCTGCATAAACCGTTTTAAACCAGGGAGATTTGGGTTGAGTTTTTAGTTTAACTTTACTCACTGTATCAGAAGTAGGCTAAATAAAAAAAAAAACAAACAAAAAATGTAGATAGATTTTTTAACCCAATTCTTCCCAAAACGCAAGAGAGAATTTCGACGTGGCAATATACTTCAGAAAGAGTCTGAATGTGGTTAATGAGTTGTATTGCTTATGTAAAAAGGTCCGAGAAATCGATTGCAGATAGTCAGAATATCCGCACGAAATGTGTGAACCCGTTTTATCCTTATTCTTGCCGTAGTTTAAGTTTGAAGTTAAACCAGGTTTTCATTGCGGGAACAAGCTGAATATCTAAAGTCAGGCATGGCAAAAGCACCGAACGGTGCTGCACGGTGGGCACTTCTACCAATAAACACGCCACCAAGAGGATTGAAGTTGGCACGCCGTACCGGTGCTCAACAGCAGACACCGGTCGTCGATACCAAGGCAACGGTGTCGGTGCCAGCGCATGATATTTAACCACCGTGCTCGTTGCTTCGGCAAAGCACCGACCCGAGTGTTTCTGACTTCGGTAGGCACCGTAACCGAGGTGCATCTCACATCGGCAGGCACCGCAACCGAGGTGTTTCTGACATCGGCAGGCACCGTACCGAGTGTTTATTCGTAAAACACGGCAGCTTATATTTCGGTAGCGATTATCGCCGCGCTATTGCTATTTGGTGTGTTCATATGCATGAACGAGCTTGGTACTTTATGAAGAATCTGTAATGCATTATACAGTAAGGAAGGATTAAGTAGGTATGCAAGTAGGAATTATAAATAGATGAACGAAGGGATTTAAATTGGCGTTGGTACTGGAGTCGAATTGTACATCTTAGCCAACTGTTACATCAAACAACCTCAGTCCGAGTATTACGTTTGAAGGCCATAACTGACCTTTATTCAGTATCAAAATTAAAAAGATGCTTCTGCACTTTGAAATTTAAATATCGCCCGGTCATTTGAATTCTTTAAAAATAAGAGAAAATTCTCTTCTAAAAACAAAAAAAAATTAATATTGGGACTAACTATTTAACGATTAATAGCGATTGGATTGTAACCTCCACATTCGTATTACTAAAAGTATCATTGAAAGATTAAAGTATCAAAGTTTGCCGCTACTTAGTACTAAATAGCTCAGTTTGAAAATTTTATTCAGGTATGGAAATACATATGCGCCTAAATTGAATTGAAATCCAAATAAGAATGCGTGATAGAAAAAAATATTGATTTTAAATATTTTTATTCGGTCAACACCTTTCATATGTTTTGCATAATTTTAAGACTTTTGACTCCAAATTGTTAAAATTATTATTACCGTTGCTAAATTTACATTAACAAAGGAAGTCAGAAGTGTTGCAAGTTCCCAGTTTGACGGTTGTATTTTTCATTTGTCTCGAAATGCTCAAAATAATGTCCCGTCATTATAAAATTAAAAAAATATGATTTCTGAAAAAGTAGTATAAGTCAAGGTCGTTAAGTATCCAGTAAAGTATTCAGCTTTAGTCATAACTTCAAAAAGAAATTATGTTTCCAGCAATCAGTCTGGAAAGTGAATATGTTACTGATTGAGAAAACATTTTAGTTTTTAACTCTAGGTAGAAAGATCAATATTTAAAATCTGTGGAAATTCTCTTTGGTTTCCGCATAGGTAAAATCAAACATGAAATTGTAGTATTTTAGTAAAATTTCTAAAGTTGCGGCTTCAGCTACCATCAAATGACTTCATGAGTGCCGTGTATGAATTAAACAAAAACTTTAGGACCAATATTTTCAGTCTACGTTTCGGGCAAATGTGAGTGGGTCCAACTAGTTTGTATTGCAATTTTTAGATCTTGGTTTTTGTTCAATGCAAATCATCCTATTTTGTCATTCTAATAAATTCAATCAAATATACTGTTCATTTGTCAAAATTTACAGTGAAAGTAAAAAGAAACAACTTATCATATGATAATACGCAAGCGAATAAAGTCAACTCGCGTGGGAACATATGATTTACATACGCGTTTAAATTTCTATGACTTACACAAACCCAACACAAATTATACCGATGGTCTATTGACTAACCAAGCCAAATTCAAGTATCATTTCTTAAGAACGTTGTTCACATCTTATTGATGCAAAGTATGCACATATAATTTTTTTTGTTTTGCTGTGGAATAAGGGAAATTTATTCCAAATAATAAACAGGTCAGATTCGAATATCCGGGGATTTAAAAAATCTTACTCCGGGTAATCGAATCTAAAATAAAATATGTTGAATGTAAATGTATCAATTTGGCTCTATTCAATTTGTAAAATTCCAAGGTGTGATTTGTCTTTTCAGTTGCTTTTCATTTATATAATATATTGTTAACGGGTTCATGATATATTTCAGTTTTGTATAGCTATTTGTGCATGAATTCTCAAACAAACTTAAGGTGTATCTAATGCATTACAGGTCGCATTATCCGGGAAATCATTTGTCTGTTATTCGATTTTCTGGTGTAAGCCAATTAATTTTTCAACTACTAAAAAAATAAAGTAAATTAATGAGCTTTTCGTTGGTGTTGTGGTGTTACATGCTTTAGCTAACTTCTCAACGTTTAAGTGAGAGGAGTCTCTTCCTGTGCGTAGTGCTTACACAAAGCATAACTTCATTGACCAATATTGTACTGGATGGTCTGGTGGTCAGTATGCTTTTAGTTTTCACAAACTTTTCAACTCTTGTTTGCCATCTCCGACGGACTATAAAAAGTTATGTCGATGATAGATGCCCGACCGTATCAGCAAAAATCATCGCATATCCTTACATCGATCACTGTTTCCAGTACAGTTATACCCTCTATGACTGGTAAGTCTACACACCCACTATACTGTGCAAGAATTGAAATCTCTTTAGATAGTCAAATAAAATTTTATGTATCTAAAATGCATGCAGAAATTAAATTTTGCCGATCAAATTGTAAAAACCCATTTGAAGCTTTTTTATACCTTAAAGCAGAATAGATATAAAAAGGACAAGGTATCGGTTCAATTATTAAAAATGCAGAATATAGCAAGACAAAAATCTAGTCTTCAGACTTCAAACTGTATCACTTTAGAATGTGGTTTGGGTGATCACTTACCATCTTGTCAACTAAATTTGTCTTTGTTTTATTGAGCTTACATGCGGATTAATGAAAATAGCTTATATAGTATAACTATCGAACAACTGATAAGGACTAGGACACTAGCTAGCGATATTTATGATAACGTTTTCTAAATTAATGCTCTATAAGTACAGCGAACCAAACGGCATGTCAACACAGGGACGCCGTTGGATGTGCCAGAAAAGTAATGAAGTCCGGCCAAAATTCATTTCTATGCATTGTGCTGTGTTAAAAGTTTTGTTATGGCACTGGTAATGACGTATAAAGCGGAAATAAATCGTATGGGCGCACCTCGATTGTGCCCTTACGCCTTTACATACACACCAAAAAAATCTGAATTTTATCGTTGACGTAATTGCAAACTTGACACTATTCAACAAACCGTAATTGACGGAATATTACCGTGTGCCGTTTAATTTTACATGAAACATATACTTTACATGCGCAATGACATAAAATTACACTTCCTACCATTCAGAACAAACGCTGTATGTGGAGTAAAATTACATGATTTACGAAATTAAACGTTATGTAAAATTAAAATCAAACGTAAAACTAAGGCATTTTTGATGCTCGTATATGTCAGGGTCAGGAGACGTAAATTTACACTATTTTTTCTAGGTGTGTACGATAACGTGTTTCAGGTTTTTTTTTTGAAAATTGAAGTTCTCTGCAGTAGGTAACTTGCTACAACTTGCTACAATTCCAGTTGCATTAGAGTAAAGCAAAGCCTCCCTCCCTTTTAATTTACCATGACGGGGTGCTTGGAATGAATATAAAATATTTGCGAAATATGATCACCTTATACATGACCTTGTTTTAGCGAAGGACCACAATTTTATATGAGATTAGCTCCTCTGAAAATACGTTTTATTAACCGCAATGATAAAATTAGTACTGTAATTTGACATTCTAATTGAAATTAATTCTTTTTTTTTCAAATCAACCTGGTAACCGGATAAACAGATTTTTTCAGTGTCTCCATTTTGTCAGCCTAAAAAGCACTATGAGGCAGTTCATCATTATTTTAGCTAAATATTGTAATAGAGTTTGCGACATGAAATGACTCAATACTTTATTATTACGACCAGCAATAGTTAGAATGTCTAAAAATTGGTAACAAAGGTTCGTATAATAAAAATAATCCAAATACTGTGAAATACTTGTGATTGATTGATCGAAAATTCGAAACGTGTGCTCCAAATGGCGGCAATAGGAATAGATTCAAATTGAGCTAAGCACCATATGTGCGTTATCCGTATAGATTGGGATCATAAAAAAATAAAAAGATGTTTATCGATGGCAAAGTTCATATCTTTTGCTTTTAATTAGATATACATTTGCAAGAAGATAAAGAAATAGAATTTTCGTTGACTAGTATTTCCAAGACGCAAAATTAAAAAAAATCCACCATCCGCGATTTATACTTGCATCGATTTTGGATATTTTATAATTACATACCTAACTAAAAATCAAACTGCCGTGATAATAGAAGTATATTTGCTGTTCTCTTTTATTCCGTCGCACCGAAAAATCTTTTTTTCTTTCTTTTTGTGCATATGCTAGCGGGCTTAAACATTCTCGCTTTGATACGGGTGCAAAGTTAAAGAGTTTCCGAGGTGTTATCCGAAGTTGAAAGCGCTCGGCTCCGGTGCTTCAGAAATTTTAAAGCACCCGACCCGAGTGTTTTGCGAAGCATCTAAGCACCGGATCGAAAATTTAACACCGCCACCGACACAGGTGCTTCGTTTATCGTGCATCGGTGCTTCGCATCGAGCACTGGCTTGGGGTGCTCATTTCAATACACTCGGTTGCGGTGGTAAAATGCAGCACGCGGTGCCGTGGCGTGTTTGGACATACCTGTCTAAAGTAGTAACTCTTAACCGTTTTACCCCAAAGTAGTATTTCTTATGTATAAAAGGCTTGATTGAATATAGTTAGAATTATCGGCGCATGAAGCGTGTGTATTCGTTTTACCAACATTCATCTCATAACTCAACTGTGACGTTAAATGTAGTTCTACATTTCAGAAAGAGGCTAAACGCGACTGATTAAATGTATTAATTCTTATATAAGAATCATCCGGAGAATCGGTTTAAGATAGTTAGAATGCCCGCACGAAACGTGTGCTTCCGGTTTTCCCCCACTTTCCTTAACTCTAGTTTAAAGTGAATCTGAACACTACTTTCGGGAAGATGACTGAGTGTGTCATATCAAAAGCAATATTCTTATTAATGAATAGCCGAGAAGTTGGTTGCAGATAGTAAGAATAAAAGTTAAAACCTTTGCGGTACTAGTATAGTTTTTCTCATTAACTTTTGTACTTTAATCGGCTCTAACTCGGTCAAATTTCAACCAATTTTGATGTACCAGGTTTTATTGGATCGAGAATTTATTGTAGTTTTAGTGGCCAAAATATAGGGTTTGTATGCCTATAATGGACCCTTTGCGTATTATGGACCCCCTCACGCTTTTTTTGTCAATTATTTCTCATTAATAACTGTTTTTAACGTATACTGTTGGTCACAGGACAGTTTTAAGACTTAGACAGAAATTAGAATGTGTTTTTTCACCATAATTCATTTTAAAATTGATATTTGCACTCAATTTCAATCCAGTGCAGCATGACACAGGGTTTGTAAGTAATTGTTTTACTACTATAAAAAGAATACTTCGCTCTGATGTAAATAAACTACGCGTGAAAAATATATTGTTTTACTGGTTAATACCTAACACTAACACAATCTTTTGCGATGTAGATCTAACAAACTAAAAAAAATTAAAATTTATATTGAAATTCTGGGAGTCCATTATGGGAACAAGTGAAACTAGGTATCTGCGCATTATGGACCCCTGACACATTAATATAACTAGAAACTTGTAATATCAACTAATAGAATTAAAAAGAGTTTTCAACATTCTGAGGATTCAGTATAAGATTGATTGAAACCATCGAATTGAAAATTTTGCAGCTTCTCAGTATTGGATCAACAAAAATTGTGGTTTCTACACCAATCAATAGACAAAAACTAATAACAGTAGGTACAAATACATGAAGGCTGCCAAGCAAAAGTTCATTCGAGTGACTAGAACCATGTTCTATCAAAAAAAGCATGCAGGCAATTTGATGTATCACGCTCTACTGTGAAGTATCGCGGATTATATGGAAAAACTGGCCTGAAGGAACAAGAAAAGGTCCACGCTTCCCACCATAGAAGAAAATAAAATAGTGACATGGATAACCCGAAAAGATTACCTAATAACCACGAAAAAATTAAATTCTGGAGTAATACTTTAGCAAGTTGGTCGTGCACAGATTTGCAGAATGATTGCAATTTATTCACTAATATCCTTCTATTGAAAAGTAATATAATAAATATATTGATTTAGAAAAAAGATGGTGCTAAACGTTCAAGAAGCTTTACTAAAATTTGATTATACGGAATACTAAAATAAATACCGTAAAATGAAGCATTGATTACTGTTTCGAATAACTTTCTTGAAATCAACGAGCTGTAATTAATTTCATTTTTAAAATAAGATAATATAGTTCGAAATCTTGTATATATTGCATATATCCAGGCAATTTCATGTCCATTATTGTTACGTCCCAAAATAAAACAAAACTAAAGATACAAAGTACTTTTATCGAACTTTTTCAGGAAAATAGTAGAAATTAAATAGTTGGGGATTAAATCATGTAAACCATGGGCCCTGTCAGCTAAAATACTTACGGTTTCTTCAAAACGCTTCAGATATAGCTATACATGAATGTAGAAGCAATTGTATGAACTGATCAAAATGATGCACGAATTTGTGTCGTTTTTAATTTGTATTTGGTATGTTAAAATATTATTAAATGACAAAATATTCGTTGTCTTTGGACACTGAACATGTTTAGAGCCGACTCGTTAATATTGCAAATGCTTTACACCACTGTATTGTTGATGGATTGTCATAATTCGACCACCAATCAATTCAGACAATTGCCAATTACAATTTTCGCAAACTTGTGTAAGACTTTCTATAATGCAGACCTCATCACCTTACTCATAAGCGTCATTAAAATCACATCGCTTGATATAAAAGTCATGTTTGCCTTTGAAATCAGCATCAGATCAATTAAAAATTTAATTCATTAGTCAAAGGTTTCGAGTGCCATTGAAATATTTAATGAAAGGAAAGAATAACAAGATTTTGTTATTTTTTATGCTTTATATTTTTCTTATAATGCTGTGCTAAAATGACTCTTAGTATTACCAGAAAACTGAAAAAATACAATTTTATGTATTAATTGTTGGATATGCATATAATGGACCCGGGTCCATAATGCGCATATTCGACCCTGGGTCCATAATAGGAAAACGGGTCCATTATAGGGATATGGATACCAGTTCAAAATATCGAATTTTACTAAAGGAATCAAGTTGAAATGCTTTAAATTTGCATTATATTGTTTGAAAGACTTGGTATCATCAATTGATAGAATATTACATTAGAAGTACAACTAGATTTATCCAAATTCTTTGAAATTGTTAGCACCGTCTACTGCGGGGTCCATTACTAGCACATTAACCCTAGTTCCGGAATTATTTCGGATTCTGTTGGGGTAATAGATTATTTAGGAACTAAGTAAAATAATTATTTTGGACAAATTAGTGATTTAGCAACATTCTGACAGCATTTTTTCAAATAAAAGCCGTCAAACGACTAAATAAAAGTTCTAAGAACCACTTGGATAGAATCTGGCAATGTTCCGGATCAGATGACCCGGACAATGTGGCCACTTACCGACCTAAACGTGTGCTATATAGTTCATCTTAACTAACTCGATCGATTTAGAATTCATTTACTAGTTAGAACAGTTCCACTGTCAAATGTAGAAATACTAAAGCGTAATGTTAATATGAGCTAAGAAATAATGAAAGTTTGGGAGTGATTTCTTTGTAAAGGAACAAGACAATCATTTTTTATACTACCGATTCTTAGCGCGCACTATTGTCAATGTCACATATAACCTAAAGATGACCAAATAATTTAGTCTGCTGTATCAGATTGATAACTAAAAGACAGTGGATTGATTGTCAGAACTAAATTAGCCGTGAAATTTAATGATCTTACCCATTAATCAACTGTTAACTGTCATATTTAATCATATGTTAATTAGTGATCCGTCTTTCAACTTGATGACAGATGCGATCTATACAAGCATCGACTTCCATCAAATAGTAACCTCCAATCTATCGTCAGAGCAAAACAGCTAGGAATGGAGTACGCATAGGTAACTGGTCATCAGAGTGACCGGCATTTTTTTCCGCTGCTAAACGAAGTCAAACAACCTTAGGTACACTATGGGGTAGTTAACCACGACTAGATCAACCAGACATAGGACGAACGGCGCACTAATTACACACTTTTTGAGCAAGCAGCTCACCAACGCACGGGTAGCGGTTTCGGGTTCGACAGCACATGCTCTGTTCCGATCTGCTGCGAGGTGCAAAGGAAATTTAATTTAAACGTTTATTAAGCTGCTGTGGGTTCTATTAGGGCTTTTCATTAGGCTTCAATTTGAGTGGTCTGTAATTTTTCAACATCACGCATTGACGCGGTGGTGGCGGTCTCGTCAACTATAGTAAATGGATCTCACATGAATGGAGCTCTGCCATTTAAATGGATGAATACTGCCGTAGAACTGTACTTCTAGTAGATAATGGAGGTTCCTACGAAGACTTAAAAATCATTGTGCTTTAAAAATTAAACGTGAATAAATAACGTTTTATATTATCTATATTTACATTCATAGTGAGTTTTGCTGGAATATTAAGAAAGTTTTTGTTCACATGTAACTATTCAAACAACGGAGAATGATCACCGGACCGGAATAAAACATTGACTGGTATGAACCGGGAAAAGGGCATGCGAAAAAAACCCTCTTACAATGTAATTTCAGTTTTATGCAAAGGCCAATCCTAGTGCTGGTGAGACACAAATTTGTGCTCAAAATCGTATAGCTCATGAATTATGTTATCGTACATGACATGAATTATGTAATCGTTCGATTGGACTGAGTTATGCAACATTAGTTTTAAGTATCAATAAGTATAGTAAAATTGTTCATATGGTATGTGCCAGTAGCATATTGTTTTTTGTGTATATTAGAATAACAAGAAAATAAAGACTCTCATCGACCCACCCTTGAGTCGACTTCTAGGCAGACCGGAACCATCCGCTCCAAATTTTAACAAACCTCGACAAACATATGATTATGGCTTAAAAGCCAACTGTCAAAATTCACGTTGAAAGGAAATTCCGGACAAACCGTTACTCGCCAATCACAGATACCGTAAACCGGGGTGACTTTGATCATCGGGGTGACTTTTATCAATCAAAACTTTTTTCGTAGATTACTTATTTAACTAGAATACTCTACCTAATCATTCCCATTTGAATTAAGTTTTACTCTAAGCTTATAAAGTAGTGTTTTGTTATACTTTTTGAGTATATTGTTCGATTTTTGAGCACAAATTCACAAAAATCCAAAATTTTACTTTACCTTATTTTGACGAAGCTTCGTAAAGTGTCTATTTTTAAACAACAAATAAATCTTAGATTTTGGCAAGAATAGTAAATTCCAAGCGAGTTTTTATTTTTATTAAGAGTCGGATATACTAAATCGATTGTTATTAGCTTGCTTATTTTTAAAACATTTTTTTGTTAAACTATTTCGCAATTTTTTCGAATTTTTTCAAGCTTAAATTCGCAATATTTTTTTATATTCCATTCTCTAACGTGTTAAAATGGATGAAACTCTGTCAATTGTTAAATCGCTGAAATAAAACAAATTTAGTGTTTAAACACGTTTTTAGAATCTGTTATTCAAGTTGAACTCAAATTATACGAATTTTTGTCACTCGAATTTTACAGTATATTGAAATGCATTGTACAATACGAATTGACATCTATTTAACAATGAGTATCATTTCAGAATTAGCTTAAACATTTAAATGAAAAACATTGTTTTCAAGAACTCAGTGTGGGTGAACATACAGGTTACCAATGTCACCCCGGAATACGAAAACGGACTTCAAATTGTAATGATTTTTGAAAAAAATAGTAGTAAGCGGACAATTTCAGGAAAAATCATCCAATCTTGTTCGTCATACATCAGTACATGGTTTAAAAATATTAAACTTGAATAAAATGTGCTACGCCGAAAAATATGTAATGATTACTTCGAAAAATGATCAATGTCACCCCGGTTTACGGTATTGATAGTAAACAAAAGAGAAAAGTTTTCTCTTTCATTAACTGCTATGAACTGTGTTTAGCCAGTAACGGTTTGTCCGAAATTTGCATTCAAAGAGAAATTTGACACTTGGCTTTTAAGCCGTAATCATATGTTTGTCGAGAAATTTTCCTACCGATGTTAATTCGACATTTTTTTGGTTCAGTGTATATTCACTGATTACAGCGCAAATTCGTTAGTTGGGTCACGACTGCGCCCAACTAGCGAATCGTATCCGTTAATTGGGGCAACTGACAGCTGACAAAAATTACCCAAGGGAAACGCTGATTTTTTGTTTTCTTTCATAAAAAATAAACAGAAATATTTTACAATTCACAAAAGTTTCCTTCCAGTTTAAAGTTGTTGTTTTTTGTGACAAAGTATGTCATTAGTGTTCTTTTTGCCATCAGTTATTTTTTGATAAATTCCTTCACATAAAACAGGAAATGGATACACCGTCGGGAAAAAGCCGATAAAGCACAAACATACTACGTTGTTACTAGCTAAAAAAGATTGGATAATGTGATTGAATACATCAGAGATGACCTTCAAACTAATTGATGTTGAATGGAAGAAGCGAAATATTTAACACATTTATTTCACTAAAGTCATTCCGAAATATGAATTCAAAAAATAAAATTCCATTGAATTTCAAAGTATGTTTTTTTTTTCTGGATCGCCACAGAAATCAACCAATGAACCCCCTGAAATCAATGACATTCAAACGTCAATCAGTTTTTGACTTTCAGTTTTGACATAAGAGTGTCTTTTAGTTGGGGCATGCCCCAACTAGCGAACACCCAACTAACGAACAGCCCAACTAGCGAACACCCAACTAACGAATTTGTGCTGTAGTTGTTTGTATTAGGCAATCCATTAGACGTTTGTTTGACAATGCAGCGGTGAGTTCTGTAAACAAGTCTACTCCTGCGAACAGAAAAACTCGTCCGACAAACAACTTTCGTAAGTTCGGTTCGTTTGATGTTGGATCGAATCAACGATATTGTCGGACGTCGCATCCCTCGGAGTAACGTCAGAATAAGTAAAGAAGAAGTAATCAGCTGATCAGAAACGTCTCATGGATTGCCTAATTGATCGCTTCAGTTTTTTTTGTTATTTGACGTGATTTGTGCCGTTTAATCGTTGTTTATTGTATCAGTCGGTAGAAAATTTTAATTTTGCACTTGATATCGTGAAGTTTTCCTGTTTGTTTTTGTGTCCTTTTGTGATAAATTCAGTGAAAAATCGAGATGAAGATGAGATGAGAAATGAAAATATCACTGCGCAAAAACCGTCAAATCGGACGACGACTTTATCGAATGCATGAGATTTTGCAAAAATATGGTGCATATGCGGGAAACAATTCAACAAGCCGTTCTTGAAAAAGCTTGATGAAAATCCAAATTTATTTTGTATGTGTAATGAATGTGTCAAGCTGATGAAGTATGCTCGCTTTCGCGATACCGTTTCTTCACTTGGATGTGTTATTGCTGCTTTCGCTGGTAAAACGGATGACGTCTCAACTAAAGACCGAGTTAATAAACTAATCAGCAAATTTCAAGCCTCGCCAGAAAGGTTTCAACAGCTACTCCAGTCCGGACAAATTCCGGAACCTCTCGACCACCTCAGAAACGTCGTCGCGAGTATCCTTCAAAGTTGGAGTTCACCCAAAGTACCGTGATGCAGCTCTTAACCCTGAAACATGGCCGCAAGGCATATTGTTCAGGGAATTCGAAGATAACCGTAACCAGTAGATTTGGTGCCCGCCGACTAATTTTACTCCTCCTTCAGAAATCGCATGTACTCCGCTAATCCAACCCAGTCCATCAACCCTAAAGAGGATTCCGCAACAATTGGCAATGCCACTATACCAAGCTGCACCGCCAGTAATTTGCCTTTTCCGATATCTTGTGACCAGATGTTAACCATTTCTCTCGCCGACAACGATCGTCGCATTGTGGGGCACGACGCAGTTGATTCGCTCTCTACTGAACCTGATCCGTCATCCAATAACATCGAGATTTACTACCAGATAGTTTGGTAGCTTAAATTCATCAACAGGCAGCTATTTGCTCGAGACCACAGGCTGCTGTTATGACGTCGTCGCCTTTATTGAAACGTGGCTCGACAACCGTACTCTGTCTCGCCAACATTCGATGTCTTCCGCTGTGACCGTAATGCCCTCAACAGACACAAGACATCAGGTGGGAGGGGGGAGGGGGGGAGGGTACTCATCGCCGTTCGCCATGGTATAAAAGTCCGAGTGATCAACGATGAGCGGCGGGCGAGCTCCGATCAAGTGTGGATATCAGTGAAACTTGCCGATCGCAATCTATGCCTGTGTGTCGTGTACTTTCCACCTGACAGAACTCGTGATTACAGCCTGAGCGATGTACATCATTCCTCCGTTTCTTTCATCACCTCGATCGCTGCCTTGTCTGATGATATTGTTATACTGGGCGACTTCAACTTACCTGGATTGACGTGGTGCCAGGCAAATAGTGGATTTCTACGATTGGATATCGAAAAAAATGAATTTTGAAGACGTCACAAGCTCTATCATCTACGATTTTAAAAACGCTGGCTACGACAGCATCGTTAGCACGCTGTTGAATATAAACTGGAACGAAAATCTTAACAACGACGACGCGAACGAAGCAGCGATGACGTTTTCTAATATTATTGACTACCTAATCGACCGTCATGTGTCCAAAGGAACAATCAATACCAATCACTACCATCCCTGGCAATCAACCGTCCTTAGACGATTAAAAACTGTCAAACTGCATTTAAAAAATTCTAGAAACATAAGACACTTGCATTACGCAACCACTACATTCAACTCAATGATGAATACAAACAGCAAGGCATGCACGCAGACGCGCCTTTTTTAGACATCAGCGAAACGTCGAGTGTCAACTGAAATCTAAGCCTAAGACGTTTTGGAAATATGTGAACGAGCAGCGAAAAGAATCCGGGTTACCATCTTGTATGCCATTAATAGAGTTTTAGGTTACCATCTTGTTTTAGGCACCGACACTAAGGGAATTTGCCAACTGTTCTCCGACAAATTCCCAAGCGTTTTTTTCCGACGAGAGCCTTCCACCTCAACAAGTCGCTGCCGCCGCCAATCTAACTCTTACTCTCGGACGAATTTGCGTCGATAATGCCGCCATTCTTGCTGCAAAATCCAAGCTGAAAGCATCTAGTTCTCTGGGCCCAGATCGCGTTCCCTCGATTTTTCTCAAAAAGTGCATCAGCGGGCTTATTGTACCACTTCGGCGAGTTTTTGTGCTATCACTCACTACTGGAACATTCCCTTCTTGCTGGAAAGTAGCGCACATGTTTCCAGTTCATAAAAAAGGAAACAAATCGAACATTGACAACTATCGGGGAATCACGTGTTTAAGTGCTGCAAAACTATTCAAGCTGATTGTTACCTCTTTTCTTTCACTGTAAACACTGCGTTGCAGACGACCAACACGGTTTTATGCCGAAAAAATCGACAGCGACCAACCTGTTTTTGTTCACAACATATGTACTCGATGGATTCGCAGACGGATTGCAAACCGATGCTATTTACATGGATCTATCAGCGGGCTTCGACAAAATCAATTATGATATTGCAATAGCGAAGCTGAACAAACTTAGTATTCATGGACAACTGCACTGGTTTCGTTCCTACCTCGATGGAAGGCAACTCTAAATCAGCATTAAGGACTGTCTATCTGCACCATTCTTCGCTACATCCGGCATCCCCCAAGGAAGCAATTGCGGTCCAGTGATATTCCCTCTCTACTTTAATGACGTCAACATCAAATTACAAGGACCCCGCCTTTCTTTCGCCGATGACATGAATTTTTTCTACAAATGCGGGATAAAATCAATGCAGAGTTTCTTGAGAGTAAACTGGAGAGCTTTAGTACGTGGTGTGATCTAAACAGAATGGTTTTAAACCCGAGGTCATCATCGATTCGGCACTAACGTTCAAACCGCATACATCATCCATTATGGATAAGGCATCACGACAGCTTGGGTTCATCTTTCGAATAGCGAAAAACTTTAGGAACGTAAACTGTTTAAAATCACTATTGCGCGCTGGTTCGCAAGACATTATAATATTGTTCAGCTGTTTGGAACCCCTACTATCAGAATGACGTTGACAGAATCGAGGCCGTCCAACGCCGGTTGATACGCTTTGCACTCCGACATCTTCCTTGGCAAAACAGATTTCAGCTGCCGAGCTACGAAATCTGTTGTCAGTTAATACAGCTCGATACTCTAAGCATCCGGAGGGGCTGCTCTTGAGCCATGTTCGTCTCGAACTTACTGTCTTCCAGGGTGGATTGCCCTATAATCGTTGGACGCCTGGATCTTCAAGCTCACGTGCGAGCTCTACGCAATAACTGTCTTCTGCGAGTCCCGTTCAGGAGATCGGACTTCGGCGTGTTTTTAACAATCTAGCGACGGCTTTTGACTTCAACCTGACGAGGAATTCGATAAAAACCAAAATAATGTCTATTCTAAAATGTAAATAGGTTAAGCAACCATCATTATTGGAGCCAAGGGGTTGGTGACGGTACAACAAATAAATAAATAAATAAATAATCGCCAGTATTCTATGTAAATCAGATTCCAGTTTCAAACAATCAAATTAGATTTAACAAACAATTTACATGGATAATACCCACTAACTCGCATTTTCATAGCTAGGTAGCACAGTATACATAAGATTAACACTGCGAATCAGAATAAGAAAGACAACGCCTGGTCTCTGGGTTCGTTGGGATTGTGTATTTCTACCAATTTTTTTGGGTTGTGTTAAATAATATACTCGGAAGGATTTTAATATATACTGTGACTTCCCTTTTTCCTAGAAAGCTGGAGTTCCAGAAATTTAAGAAATGTTGAAATGTAAAAGATATGGTATAAATTTTATCTGTGATTCATAGATGATATGAAAACTAGATATCATTACGGAACTTTCATTTTAATTTGATGTCTTTATTGATCGCAACACAATATCGCGTGATTGACCCCATTCAGCAACAACTTATCAACATGCACAAGTTCTGACATGCTTCCCAAAGAAAACAGGATACGATAACAGATACTGCTACTGCTTCACACTCGCATAATTTAAACGTTCTCAATGATGTATTACTATAGGTATATGTATGTTATGAGTAAGCATGATTCCGAAGCTGAGTGCTCTGTTATTTTCACTTATTGTATTAATGGTATTCCACCGTACTGCTTGCTAGGTACCTACGAATAGAGTCTGTGCGGTGCACAGCCAGACGGCAACTATCTGTTGGAAATAAAATCGTATGTCAATATAAAACGCAGTCTCACTCGAGTAGTTGATAAATTCCTTTCGAAAGGCCAAGGTTTGTCATATTTTAATATACAAAATTTCTGAGGCAACATACAAAAGGAGCAATAAGAGTACATACATTCATTCCAGATCCCTATTAGTGACGGCAAAGCTTTCGGTCTAGCCATCTGATCTGTAATAAAGTAGTAATTAGTATTAGTATTCAACCACAATTTCTGGCTGCTCAAGCATTCGATTCGATGCCGATCAACATTGAACTTGAACCGACACGTCCATCTGCTTACGTACATGGTAAACGGGCAGTATACTTTACAGCTGTAAATGGGCAACGTGCTGAATGTGCTGTGACAGGACCGGTATACAAACCTCCCGCGATAAGAAAGGATGTGACAATCGATGCGGAAAGCACATTGAGGGATACATGTATTCTTCGTACGTGATCATGGCACGCGACGTTTAGATCGAGCCAAGATGCGCAATTATTTTTTACTGTTGACCCAACGCAACAGTGTAAGATGATTGGCATGCTATTGTTTGAAAAAATTGATAAATGGCTTAGATGTGCAACCGCTTTGATAAAAATGGCTTGTATTGTCCAAAGCCACAGCATATAAGGGATATCTTCCTTCTGACGTATATTGGTCATTCTTATTGCAACTAAATCGTTGATTTAGGTATATACAAAGAAAAGTTTTCTCTTTCAACAGTGCGGTGTATAGTCAGACCGCCCAACAAATTATCCCATGAACATTCATTCTCGAAATACTATCATCACGCCAATTCAATCATGCGTTTCCACCTTCACTCTGTCTACAGCATGTCACTACCAGGTACAGGTCGGTCGTGTATCGGGAAATGTGCTATTATAGCTGTACACAAACGTGATTGTCATGCATGTCACAAAGTAAAACATGCTTTGAATAATGCACATTAGCGTGTAACAGCTCCATTGCGAATAACCTGTGCAGTGTACTTACACACAATTCAGCTTTATGGTTTCTGTTACACCCATCAGAATCTAACAGCATGCATATGTACCTATGATATATGTTTCGACGAGCCTATTGAAACTTGTTGAATGTTGAGGCTATGGTAGATCAATGAGCAAACGAGGAATCTCCGATTGTCGTCAGTAGGTGAATAATACACGTATACAAAAGGGCTCATGACTCGGCACAGTTTTGTATGTTAACGGATAGCTGTTGATTTTTTGTTTTGTATTCACTGAATAAACGCCAGTGTCAAGCTTGATTTCTAAAGGTACTTAGAGATAAAAGTTTTAGTGAGTCAAGGATGACTGTTGACGTTCAATTTTTAAATGTAGGCTCCATTTGATAGAAAACATAACGTTCGCACCGTACCACCAGAGAATGGAAACGTTTTGTTATATTCTAATGCAATGTGGTTTATTAATGCGGTGAACTGTTTTACTAGGGTGACCATATCAGGCTTGTAAAAACCCAGGATAGCCTAAACGAGACCTCCCCTACACCTTTATTAAACGAACACTTTCTGGTCTCGCAGCTAGAACTCTATTAGAATGTCTCTCGTGAGCATTCCATCACCGAGCACATCTTCGGATTTACTAACATGCTATACCACAATCAACGAAATTTTCCGGATGTTTTTGAAGAAATTGATTGAGTGGATGAGACGATATATTTTAGGCGACGGACCGACAAGGAGTCTTCAGTACTAAAAGCATGTCATTGAAGTACAGCAGGAACATTAATAGTCCCAAGTTACATTCTTGTGCTATTACTGATGTAGAAGTGAATTTGGGTGTCTAGCAATTTCCAATAACAACAATTTGTGAGCTAGAATCCAAACAACTGCAAAAATTACCGTTGATTCCGAAATTCTCCATTTAAAGGATTGCTATATTATACTACACTCTACCAAAAGCGGCAAATAGGTCGGTGCAAATAATATCAGCTTGAGCGGTGTTCCATACTCCTTGTTATCTCTCCGGAAGTCGCGCTAATGGCTTACTGAACGAGCAGCCGCTGATACTCTTGGACAGTTTCGCTAGATTTTCAGAGCGGCGTGCACTCAGTGCACTAGCGCGAGTTGCAGTTTGTCGATTAGGTACTGCTTGCATTGATCTTGAAGTTGTTCCATAATCACTAACTCGGGAAAAGCGGCCAATGAAGTAATTATTGTCTCGATATTTCCTTTCTCGGATTTCCAGCAGTATGGAAAAAGGCCACTGGCAAGGGATGTTCGAAAGAGGAATAAAAAACGATTTAAGCCTAGAAGATCCTCTGGAAATCATAGTTTCATCGACATCGATTGGCCCACAAATAAAAATTTTCTCTGTTTTTTAATGTTATTAAAAAAAACTTAACGTTAGTAGCTAGAAATGTTAACCATATTTGTTACTAAATCCTATTATGTCTTTGTATCTGTCCTGCATGAAGCGACGGATCTTGTATCATCCTGCATTTTTTCTGAAAAAAGTTAGCCACATAGAACTTTTCATTTTTAAACTGACATTTTCAAAAGTAAATAATTTTTTCCAAATTACACGTTTCATACACTTGGCGCAGATTAGTATAAAATAGGTGGATTACTTTGTGGTCTGTGTATTTTTACACCATTCCACATTTACCTCACTACTGAACGCAATACTTAATCCAAGGGATAAATACATTTAGTCTGGAAAAATTTTCACTTTTAAGTGAACTTACACATTATTTTGTCTTTATAGCAAAATCAAAAATTAATTTTTGAAAAAAGTCTATTATTTATTGAATAAATTCACAAAATGTTTTCGGAATCGATTTCTTTGAATCACGTAGATGTGTGTTCATAGCCCAATATTAAAAATCGGATTAGTTTTAATTTTCATTTTGCAGGGTTTGGTGGGACAATGAGAGCGCAAGTCAGTCTAAGGCCGATGATAGGAGAGGTAATGGCAGAATGGTCCATGCAGACCACAAAAACGCCATGGAAGAGAATTAGGGTGTGGGTTGGGGTAGGGTTAATGAATTGATGTATACTTGACGAATAATTGCGCTGCAGAATGTGATGTAAAGCTGCATCGAACAGTACTAATGTTGGCTGTTCAGAAATAAATATAATATGTTTCTCTATAAGGTTCGATAGCAAATGTATGTACACTGAAGTTTTTTTTATGCGGGGATACGTACCGCATAAAAAAATCCGCATAAAAAACCGCATAACTTTGAATATCCGCATAAAAAAGTCGCAAAAAAAACCGCATAAAAAAGACTTCAGTGTATTTTGTGATTATGTGATGCCTATTTAAAAGTGTTAAAAAGTTCATTTTACTACACGGGTGCGTTTCGGCTTCGCCTCATCAGAAACCGACACTAACTTTTTGTCGGAATAGATTAGCGCCGGCTTGACTAAAACACACTTTGCGTTTCAATCGAACGACTGATCAAACGTGATGTCCCGTCCGAGCAGAAGTTCTGTTTATGCCGATGAGACACAGTAAATCCGAAACATGTCTTGGTTCAGCAGGCCTATGCGAAACCACTACTAATTCATTTTATTCAGTGAGACCGCAACCGTAGATGTGCGTGCGAGATCGCAAAAAGTTCAAACGTTTGTATGTTCACGTGTTTGTCGCGTATGCCACAATGTAACTGTGTGGCCTTATGCATATTCGTGTGTGTTCTTGAATGATCGCGCTAACCGTGAATTTGTTGCTAAGTTTTTAGTGTACGGTTCAGGTACTAGTAGAGAGTTCCCCCATAACAGACTTTCCGGTCACGTTTCCGTGGAATGTGTTTTCTAGTGAATTCATCTTGTTATTGATCCAACTGAAGACATGAGTCTAGGCTATTAAAAACGAGGGCAGGGACTTCCGGACGTAATCGACTCATGATCGCGCGAGTGGTGGGTTGTTGGTGAGATCGCGGGTATGTGTGGATGACTGGATGTGTGGATGAATGCAACACCAACCGGGTCACGTATGTGACCCGGTTGGTGTTATCGCGAAGGCTAGCAGCGTTTGTACGTTTTGAATAAGATACTATGAGTGCTTATTAGGGTGGCGCAAAATGATCATTTTTTCAGCACAGCACTTTTTTTGGTTCTATTTGGGGTCCCAAACAACTGTGCAAAATTTGAGGTCGATTGGTTTTGATCCGGCGTAGCGCATTGCGTTTGAAATTTGTATGGAAACTAGTTTTTGCAATTTCAATTTTACAGACTACAATTCTTCCTGCAGTATGCCTACAAATAGATAGAAGTGTAGTCCAGGATATGCTGAACAACTTTGCCGAAGGATGCATGGTGTTAGAATGTCTCTAAAACAAGTTATAGCTATTCAAAGTACGATAGATCGAATTAATTGCCAAAAATCATTTTTTTTGCCAACACTGCAATGATATATCATATAGCATACCAGAATAACATCATATATTTTAGATTTACCACATTGGTATGTTTGGATGAATTATTCAAAATTCTTAGCTCAATTTTATGGGCGTAGGGCTTTTATATATGGAAATTTGAGCTGAAACAACTGAAATATTGTCGAGTTGGAATGTTCAGATGAATGATTTTAAAACATTTACACAATCCACCAGAGCCCCAATTCAACAACAATTTTTACTTCAGGTCATGGTGCGTATTAAAATGAAATATAATCAGTGCAATCATCTGAAATATCAACTCGACATCAGTTGATTCAGTCTGAAACTTTACTTCCATTTATATAAGTCAATGCAGAAGGATACTTTCGTTTCGTATGTTTCGTTTCATCGTTACTATTATGCATAGGAATTTGTGCAAATGTTTTAAAATAATTCATCTCAACATTCCAACTCGACAATATTTCAGTTATTTCAGTTTGAATTTCTGTATGTTGAAGCCCCCCCCCCCTCACTACGCCCTATTCCTCAATCACCTAGGTCCATGAAATTAAGCCAAGGGTTTTGAATAATTCATCCAAACATACCACTGTGGTAAATCTGAAATATATTATGTTATGGTGGTATGCTATATGATATATCATTGGTACCCCCGCAGTGTTGGCAAAAAAATGATTTTTTAATTCGATCTATCGTACTTAGAATAGCTATAATTTGTTTTAGAGACATTCAAACACTATGCATCCTTCGGCAAAGTTGTTCAGCATATCCTGGACTACGCTTTTATCTAAATGTAGGCATACTGAAGGAAGAATTGTGGTCTGTAAAATTGAAATTGCAAAAACTAATTTCCATACAAATTTCAAACGCAATGCGCTAACGCCGGGTCAAAACCAATCGACCCCAAATTTTGCACAGTTGTTTGGGACCCCAAATGGAACCAAAAAAGTGCTGTGCTCGGTTGATTTGGTTATGATTACGATTTTCCATATATCAATGCCCCACCCTAGTGCTTATGAGAGAATATGCAATTGGTTGTGTTAGTGAGTGTTATTATGAATCTAAGTTAAGACATAGTAATAAAAGGAAAAAGAGCATTCCGAATTAAAAGAAAAAATATGAAGAGATTAAGTAGAAGCATATAGATTGACTGATATTTTTTTGGTATACATGGGTAGTGGAAAAGAAAACTAATAGAAGTAAAACAAAATCAGACCAATGAAGTAGAAGAAAAGAACGGGAGGGACGTATTCAAAGTTGTTTATTTTTTTTGAACATAGCCACTTTATTTGACAATTTTGTTTGCGTGGATGATGCTCCTTCAAGATTACTAGGCACATTTTGAACATTTGACTTAATATGGTCCCAATACTTTGGATAGTTCACTTAAATTTTAAATTTAATACATTGTGCAATTGAATGATGTTTACTTTAGATTTGGGTTTAAATTGGTATGATCCCAATACTTTGGCTAATTGACTTAAGTTATAATGCATTGTGCAAATTGAATGATGTTTAATTTATGGCGTTTTCGTTTTTTCTTGGTGCTACAATGGTGTAGTGCAAAGAAAGAGATAGACTGATTACACCCAAGTTTGAATGAGTGTAGCACCGACTACACCGGTGTAGTGCACTGTCAAAAACGAATATGCCATTAGATTATATGTAATGAACCAACAACCATAAGATACTGCATCAGTCTGGATCTAATTGAATTGACAGCAAAAATAATTCAATCTGCCAGTCGTCAGGGTATCCCTTCGCCTCTATCGCCCATCTGAAGCACGTGCCGTGTTGCTATAGATTCTTGAGACCAACAGAATCCAAAGTCTCCAAGCTACAAATTCCTAATTCGGATATTCAAAGTCGGATTAGTTTTGCCTCTTAAAGACCAGCGAACCAATACTCTTTATGCAACGGAGCTTTTGTATTTACTTCCCGGGACATCCTTCGGGACCAGTCAATTGGTTTAGGCGTTCGCATGTGTCGTGTGAACTTTTCGGATTTTTGTGTGTCTAGTGTTAATTGAAGTACTAGATTAGATACATCGTCTAATTAGACACCCAGTTGGTGCTAGTTACTGACGAGATGAATGCGAAACACAAAAATCAAACTTTTAATTCACTTTCTACATATTTTGATAGTTTATCCTATTAGCAGTCAATAATACAATTTTCTTATTGAATAACTGATATAATTAATTGCCATTTCAAATCAAAATGCTCATAGGAAAATGTGGTTTTCGAAATATTATTAAATTTTGGCAACAAATTATAAATCATGTTTACCTTTGTTTTTGCTACTGCAGGCGGCCACTCCATCCGATGTCATTGGGGGACTGGGCGTTACCGGAATCGACCCGCGGCTGACTCCCGGTCAGGGAGTCATGATTGAAGCCCTAATCACCTTTATCCTGGTGTTCGTTGTTCATGGCGTCTGTGACAATCGTCGTTCCGACATCAAAGGATCCGCTCCACTAGCGATCGGACTATCTATTACTGCCGGTCATCTCAGCGCGGTGAGTACCATTTTCGCTGATTTTACTTTGGATGTTTTTACTTTCGAGTAAACTGTAAAAAATGTGATCCTTTCAGATTAAGTACACGGGTGCTAGCATGAACCCGGCCCGTTCATTTGGGCCCGCCGTTGTGATGGGCAACTGGGTCGATCAGTGGGTGAGTATTGGATTGGTTGACTCCATGATTAGTTTATGTCTTTTTTGTTCACCAAGTTTTACAACCAGTTTGATCTGTTTCTTCGGTTTCATAAAACCAAAGTTTTGATAGAAACTTAATTTTGCTCCTTCCGGTAGTCGCGCTAGTGCACGCTGCTCTTAAAATCTAGCGAAATCGTCTTAGGGCACCAGCGACTGCTCGTTCAATGTGCTATAAGCGCGACTTCCGGACAGCAACGACCTCTTTCGCGGAAAAAATGGTACTTTCCATCGTGATATACACACAATACACATATATTTCCTTTACATTAAGCTTCTTACCCTTGTACAATAGAGGCGCTGTAATATCTGTTGCTTCTCATTTGTATGAGAGAAGGAGAGAGATGTTTTGATATGGAGTTTGCTGTAGATAGACTAACTCAAATTAAAACTTAACAAAAACGACATTAGTTCGCGAAATAATAGTCTGTTGAAATCTTTTATTTATTTCTAGGTATACTGGGTCGGCCCAATTGTCGGGGGCATCCTCGCTGGTGCTATCTATCGTCTGTTCTTCAAAGTAAGAAAAGGTGACGAGGAATCCGGTTCTTATGATTTTTAAATGCTCACAATATCAATCTCGTTATTTTCTTTAACTAAATTTAATCCCCTAGCTGAATTAAATAACCACTAACATGTATTTACTTCCCGATTTTTCTTGTCCCTTTATTTTAGATGAACACTAACAAAGTAGGCCAAGTGACTAACGACGTTCAGTACATATAGTCGCGGGCTAGCCCATCTCCCACATATGTAGTTATCGATAGTACCATAAGTTATCTAATGTGAACAAAAACTAAACAAAATCAGCATCAGCTACTACCATTCATCCCCGTTTAGGAGAAACCAGCCACGGAGAAATGTGCGTACTAACTTGCTAACAAAAAATTAGGAAACCGAAGCAATAAGTGCAAAACGGCAAGCCAGGGAATGTTCCTGTGCTAAAACAAATTCCACCTAAATTACAACGCCAAATTCAAGCAAGATATATTCTAAATCTTAGCGCATCAAAATCTTCTTGCACACTTTATTTGGGAACTAGTAATTGTACTACCCTAAGAATCCTGTTCCTCGCCCATCTGGTAACTTCAACGCCAAAGAATATTATTGCACATTTTCGGATGCTAAGAACCTAACTACACGCTTTCGGAGAGCAGTTTTTGTTAAGTGTATATAATCATCTAATCTTTTGAGTGAGTCTTCCTTGAAAACACAGATTTCACATTCTTAAATCTAACAACAAAATTAGATCTTCTATTTACAACAGTTGCTTTTGTACAGATTCGAAATCTGCTACATTTAACCTGTTTTGTGACGTAAAACACTTGTAAATAAATTACTGTCCTAAATTATCTCTCGCCCTATACATATCTAAATAATCTAAGTTGTAAGCTAAAACTGATCAGGGTGCTGGGTTCGATTAATAAAACTTAGCCTTTTTAATCGATGTACTGGGAAAAATCTAAAATTAATCGTTCAATGATTCATCAAAATCTGCTTTCGATCATTACCTGTTACTAATAACTTCAAATGAAACTCTATTCACACCATAATATGTCTAAAATAGATAATACACCTGTAATATTTTTGTTATGTTGGCAGATGAGAATTTGCGTTTCATATTGTTATTCATTGTTTTCAATTCTTAATTATTATTTAAATCAATTCTGCTACCTATTTTTCCTGAACTGTTATTGAAAATAAAGTAGTGGGATGTATCAGATAGTTGAAACAAATGCAGCTTGAATGGTCTAAATAATTATCGCAAAAGTGCCTTTTACATAGGGTGGTCATGATTTGCAACATACAAAACATTCAATTTTGCAAATGAAGCATGAGATCTCGAAACAATTGCAAAAGATTTTTGAAAGTATGATTTTTGTTAGCGTTGCTGAAGATAGAATTAAGACCCTATTACGATATATCTAAGCTGACCAACTCAGACAGCTCACAATACGTATGTTAGACGTTAACTCAGGTCAGATTTGCATGGTATTCTTCACCGTATTGTTCATCGAAACCTGATCGCAACTGAACAAATTTACAGAATCTATAATAGCTTATGAGAAACCACTTGACCACCTTACTGTCTATGGTACATATGTTTTGTGACTAATGCATGCATATAACTGTATATATAACAATGCTGCGAGTGCGGTGAGAATTTTGCAAAACTTAATCGATTGAATCCCATTTGTATCTTCTTGTATGTATTATATACATTGGAATTTACACACGTTTTTATTTTAAAAAGATATGTTAAATAAAAATCATAAACATAGAAGAGCGCGGTGTTTTCATTGAATAGGATAATATCACAATATATCGTTTTATAGTTTAACGTATATAATCGACGTGCATCATCGTCATTCAACAATCGTGGTGTTTTGAATCATGTCCGAATATAATATTAGATTTCTAAGTGGGATTGCCAATTGCCCGATTCCCTCCAGACATATCCCAGTCAAAAAGGGCAAATTGCTGGCTAACGGGGGGCTATTTGCCAACTCGGATGCGCTAATTGCCCTTCAAATTCAGCAAATTGCCGGCAATTAGGGGGCTATTTCAAATGCAATATTTGGGCGATTCGCGGCCGTCATTTTTTGCCGACCAACCTGCCCCTAAATCGCCCCCAAATCGCCCACGGAACGCGCCATTTAAACGCCCTTAATTGCCTAATGTGAAAATTAAAAATAATGCTTATTTTCGGATTCATTATCTACTCACATATACTTACCAGTATACTAGGTAATGACCACCACATTATAGTAAGAATCAATGGTGAAATTGGTATTGCACTCCAAAACTTACCCCAATCTGACGTTCATTAAGACTCTAGGTCAGAGATCTTGTTCCACTATACTTACACACGATTCCACAATTTCCCACATTCTTTGGCTAAATGAAGTGCACTAGTAAACAAAGTACAAGGGAGAACACACCAATTGTTCAAAAAACAATTTTAAGCTTAAGCCAAACATGAACCGCCATGTTTGAAAAACGCGAGAAACAACCAAGTCCATTTCAGGCGCCAGAAAATTTGTCTAAGTATTGAAATTGCCTTTAAATCGCATTCGCAAATTGCATTTGTTCCGAGGGGCAATTAGCACAGGCGAATTGAGTCAAACGTCAAACTTTTTAAATCGCCTGACCATGCCCGCATGCAAACCCAGCAAGCAGGCTTATAGTTACTATATCCATAGTTAGGCGGACACAAAAACTGGAAAACTGGCAGCTCTTATTTCAGGAAGAAATCACTGGCATCCCATACAAATGTTCAAGATTTAGCTCAATAGCTGCATTGTTACCGTCATGAGTATGAACGTTATATGTACGAATAACAAAACGAATTCTAAGATATGATGTGGTTTCATACTTGTTCGAATAATACTTGGTGTTACAAAAAACATTGTTTATTTTTGATTCTCTACGCTCAATAACACAAGGTAATATAATGATCATCATCATCACAATACCTTTTCCATATATATCCGAAAAGAACATGTTATGTGACGTCATGCTCGATTGGCTCCGCTCAATGTCTTCGCCTAACTATGAATATAGTAACTATAAGCAGGCTATCTTACTTGGTATGTGCACTTTTCTCAAACAAGCCCTATTATTTGTCCTCCAACAATAGCAAAATTTTAAATTCTAGTACACCATGCTCTCTTCTATGTTTTAATCGAATCGATTATTTCAATAAATCAATTATCTTTTAGCAACAATCGATTACAATTAGCAACTTTGTGAAATATAATCGATACACTCAGCGCTCTATTGAGTGTAAGCCCACACTCTCTTAATTAGAAGATTAGTAGGCGAGATCTGATTCGAGACAGTTCATTTTTTCTGTCGACAATTTTTCCCACAATATTTTCTACGATTTTAATAGTTTTTTCATAGTAACACCGGTTTCGAGATTTTAATATCGGTAGTGTTTGGTTGTTTATTCTCGGAAGAAGTGGAGGGACTTTCCGGAAGAGCTGAAGAGGCAAGCGATCCAATACGACAGGCTTTCCGCAACGTTAAAGGAAGGCCCAAGCAAGATATCATAATATAAGAGTGAAGAAGAGTGAAGCCGCCTGGTTTGAATAATTTTGGACCCCAAGTCTGTTTCCGGTTATATTTTATGTTCCATGTAGTTTCTATTTTGTATATTTCTTTGATGGTCAATTGAGTTTTACTGTGTTTTTATTTATTTAAAAACTCCACTAATGGCTTATTAACGTCAGCTTAAATTATGTAAAATATCGGACGGCTGCAATACGCTGATGCAATGAATTCCTGCTTCCATGTCATGGGAGATGATGGGATCATTCATTTCTTGCATCATCTGAATTGTCTGCTTTTCGGACAGTAAATTGTCAGATCCGAATTGAAATTAACATAATTAACAAATGGTATTCGAACTCATCAATTTTCAGTTACCAAAATTATTTCATCTTTCCTTTTGCTGATGAAATAGTATTGAAGCCCATATAAACCCATATACCAAAAGTTATTTTCTGTAACCTTTAACAGCGCAATGTTGTTTAAATCAAAATTGCGAAAACCATCTCAAAATTATCACAGTAACGTATTGACACTGAGATGATTTTCACAAAGTTTGAAAAACAATGGACGCCTTTAAGGATTAAATTCATTAATTTCTTATTTCAGAGAGCGAGAATAGGCGCTTCAACCTAGGCTCATTAGTCAGGGCAAGGTGTAAATACTTCTGTCCCATCCAAAAGGACCAAAGAAGTGATATTAACCTTCTTACCCAAGTCACTCCCAACGATTTAACCCAACCCCCTCTAATCTGAAACGGTAGGTACGCTTGTCCTCGGTTTCATCCACATTCAAGTTTCAAAACGATTCGTTGGTTAAATTGTTCATTAAATGAATAATTCAATTGCCGGATAATATTGAAACATCTTCAAACCCAACTCTGCACAGTAGGCCTGGCCGTTTTAATATTTGCGACATATTATAATATGCTTCAAATATTAATGTAGACATGAAAACACTAAAGTATAACTGCAGTGTTTTCCAGGATGCTTTTCAATACTGGCTGTGTAAGGGTTAGAATAGAATAGAATAAGCCCACACTCTCTAAATTAAATATTTGGTTTGGCAACGACATGTGAAATATTAATCTCCAATTAAATTTTCCATAATTCATATTTTTCATAAAATGTTTATTTGACACGGCATTTGCAAAAGCTTTTTTACGCCGGGGGTTCTTTTTTACGTACCGTAAACCGGGGTGACATTGATCACTTTTTGAAGTAATCATTACATATTTTTAGATGCAACACATTTTTTTCAAGTTTAATATTTTTAAAGCATGTACTGATGTATGGAAAACAAGATTGGATGGTTTTACCTAAAATTCTCCGCTTCCAGCTATTTTTCCAAAAATGCTTTCAAATTGAAGTCCGTTTTCGTATTCCGGGGTGACTTTGATAACCTGCATGTTCACCCACATTAAGTTATTGATGTCAATGTTTTTCATTCAAATGTTTGTTTAAGCAAATTCTGGAAAGATTGGATTGTTAAATAGATGTTAATTGGTATTATACAAAGTATTTCAATATACTATAAAATTGGAGTAATCAAAATTCGTATAATTTGTGTCCAACTAGAATAAAAGATTCTGAAAACCTATAAAATTGCTAAAATTGTTCTATTCAGTGCTTTATCAATGTACACAAAGTTTCATCCATTTTAATACGTTGAACTATTAAACAATAAAAAATATTGCGAATTTTAACTTGAAATAATGTGAAATAATTGCCAACTAGTTTCACAAAAAAATGTATTTAAAATAAGCAAACTCTTAAAAATATTTTTGGCACATCCCACTCTAAAGGAAAATAAAAACTCGCTTGTAATTTATTACTCTTGCTTAAATCTGAGATTTATTTGTTTTATAAAAAATAGACACTTTACGAAGCTTCGTAAAAATAAGGTAAAGTCAAATTTCGGTTTTTTGTAGTTTTTGTACCCAAAAACCGAACAATATACTCAAAAAGTATAACATATCAGTATTTTATAAGTTTTGAGCAAAAATCATTTAAAATTAAAATGTTTCGGCAGACTATTCTGGTTTAATATGCGATCTACGAAAAAAGTTTCGAGTGATCAAAGTCACCCCGATGATCAAAGTCACCCCGGTTTACGGTAATATGTTTCTGTCACATTATATTGTGCCTTGCAGGATAATCGCTCGATATGCGATTATATGAAAGCTCAATTGAGATAGGCGCGTGACAGCCGCATATATAAATTTATAGGCAGCTTTTTCCTTGAAGTTTTCGAAAAGCACACAGCTGGCAGAAAAATAAAGCTCCACTGAAATCTGCTTGCGGAGCAACTCCGGCTATATTTGATGCGCCTTTCAGACGCCCGCAATGTGAGATTTTATTATAAGCGAGACAATAGTAAAAATTCACTTCCTAATGCTAAAGTTCTAGTTTTGAAATTTTCAGTTTTGCATTATAGAATTTTTTTTATTTATTTTGATTATAGATGTTTTAACCTTACGGTCATTCGCCTCTTCGGGTTAGAAAAATCTCTTGTGAAAATTTGCTAAACCTATGTGCGGGGTCGGAACTTGAACCCAGGTGCGCTGCGTACAAGGTAATCTATTTACCAACTACGCTACACGCCCACCTCAGGCATTATAGAACTGTAACAATTATGAATCTAGAACTGTACCACAGAAGTTCTAAAAGTGTTTCAAATGAAGCAACAAAGAAAGCGGCAGCATATACCAGTTTTAATATTTGAAATAATAAAACAAAACGCAGGGTGATTGTTTCTGTTCCAGTTTTGCTTTGAACCTCCTATATAAAAACTCTACTCTACGGAATTTGAACAACATAAACAGAAAAGGAAACCAGCGCTGGATTAATAAATTTCTCTGATATAGTCGTGATTCGCTGGTTGGACACTTTTTAACTGGACCGCTTTTTGTTGGACCTCCGCTAGTTGGACCATTGTCCAACTAAAAAGCATCTGAACGTCAAAATCTCGCGTCAAATTTATTTTGACAATCTTTTATTTATTTATTTCGTCAATCGATGTAGACTACAGATTTCCTTAATTACTAATTGTATATTTCGTGAATTTAGTATAAATGAAACAATTTCGGCTTTTACAGAATCATCCTCTTACGCGTTAGAATTTCTTTTGTGTATGAAATATTGTTTTAGTTTCAGTTTAGACATTGTAAAATCAATTGAGTTGCAATAGTGATTATAAATAGACATCTTTCGATTTATGGGGCAATATTTTGCATAGTTTGTGCGAAAAGGAGTTATGGAAAATATACTTCGATTTCGTAGCTGTCGTGAAGGTGCATAAAAGATCAATTTGGAGAAAATTTCAGCTGAATCGATACGATGCGAAACGATATTATTAATGAATGAGAGCATTGCAAATTCGCGACGCTCCTTTAATGTTTGAATATTGATAAGCAAGCAGCGTGCTTCATAAGATGGCAGAGGGAATACTGTCCATCCTAATTTACGAAGGGCAGATAATAAAAACTGTTTTTGTACCGATTCTATTCGTTCTTCATGTCTGCTTGAAAAAGAGCACCAAATAATACTGCAATATTCCAATATCGACCTAACATATGCAATATATAATGTTTTTATTGTATAAGGATCTTCAAAATGATAGCTAAAGCGTTTTATAAAACTGAGCATGTTGTTAGCTTTGTGTATAATTGTGTTATAATGATCAATAAAAATTAACTATGAAACTAATATAACACCTAAATCCCTAATTCTTCCACATTTTACTACAGTCTGATTTCCTAAGGTAATCTCAACATTCGGTGTTTGTCGTTTTAGACTAAAGGTTATTGAATTACACTTTTTCACGTTCAGTTGTAAGAGGCTTTTTTGACACCACATGTGGAAAATTTGTATTTCGTTTTGAAATGTATTAATATCCTCGGCATTTCTTATCTCCAAATAAAGTTTCATATCGTCCGCATAAATTAGTATTCTCAGTTTTTTGAGAATGAAGGAGATATCGTTCACGTATAAAATAAACAATAGAGGGCCTAAATGAGAGCCTTGTGGAACTCCTGAGGTGACTTTAATTGGATTAGATTGCTTTCCTTTAAATTTAATTATTTGCACTTTGACAATCAATCTGACAATATTTACAGATGTGAACAGGTCCAACTAGCGAATCAAATTCGTTAGTTGGACAAGGCTGTTGCCCAACCAGCGAATCACGACTGTATTGTGGACCGCATTTTTACAGCTTTAAATATTTCTGATACTCTTAAAAGCATCCTAATAAGCTTTCTCCCGCAGTAAAAACATTTTTTATGCTGCAACATGGCCCCACCTTTCAGCGATTATATCCGATCGATGGTTAATTCATCGAACGTGGTCATGGATCTGACCACTGTTCTATTTATAGAGGATTTGCAGAAGCATTCCCCTGAAAATCGATGCTTTTTATTTAAGTAAACAATTGGAACTGCGAAACATGGCTTACTTTAGTAATAGACTTCAACTTCCGCGATTTTAATATTATTCGCTTGGATGACTCTTATAGAGGAGCAGACTTGTTATTTACTCACATAATGTGCACAAAGGGCGAAATACACCGATGAAAAAAGAGCAGGACAAGAGCACTGCGATGTGCAGATCACCCACAGAGAGAAACTTGAAAACGAAAAAGAGAAAGAGCTGTGCACCAAGAGATGCTGAATTTCGCACAAAGATTCACCTTGAAGAGCCTCTTTTTTGTGCCTCCCCTCACTGGCAAACAGAGAGGAAGGCGAATAAAGCTACAATTTAGATATACTTTGATCGGAGGAACTTTTTTAATCAAAAAAGAAAGACATAATCCAATGTCCAAAGCAAATTAATCAAGCAGCAGATAAAAGAACAACGGCAAGAAATGATTAGTGAACAAAACAGGCAACATTTTTATTTGCGTTCCGTGTACTTATTGCCTAGTTCCAATGAACATCTACGAATTCCCTGTTGGCAAAGATGATACTCTCGGTAGGGCTTAACCAAAACTTGATCCAATGAGGTCATGATGGCCGCGTATTTAGAAAGTGCCTTGTCGTACTCTCCGTGCTGATAAAGACTAGTCGCTTCGTTGAACCGATTCAACATATCTATGTTCTGTAAATAATCGAATCGTTATTCGCGGTAATAATATGCATTATCAAGACTCTACCTTCAACGATGTAAAACAACTATCAATATCCGTGAACTCTCCACACTTTTCACACCTAAATGAATTTTGGGGTGAATTAGCTGTGAAGATCAATGCATTGTTGCATGATTCCCTTCCTGCGCATTTGAATCTCACCATATTGGGGCTCATTTCGTAAAACGTAGGCCAATTTTCATCACACGCCTGACAATTGCAGTCGAACTTGTATATTGACTTCAAGGTGTTCCGCCTTTCCCGTCGATCAGATCTTGCAAATAATTGTCCATAGTTTTCGGCAACAACCGAACCCGCTGGAATGTTTTTAATCGTCCGAACAAAGACTGCGTTTCCGACGAAGTACCTGGTTATTCCAGGGTCGCACGAGTGATTGAACAGAACTAGTGTTGGATAAAGTGCAGCTCCAATGCAAATGGAGTATCCGGGATCCGATTCCTTCCTGCGTAGAAGTTCGGACACTTCATGTGAATTGTAGGTAACTATTTGCATATTGTGAAGCAAAATTGTACCGAGAAGTTCGTCCAACTTCTCTCGTTTATAAAAGCCACCCAATTGAGAGATAGTGTTCAGAAAAGCTGCCATTACAGTCCATTTAAGATAATCCTCTGGGCTTCTTTGCTCAGAATGGGTCACAAATTTGTATACTCTTCTATAATCGTGTGCTGGTAGTCTACGAAGTAATAAAATCTGTTATAAATATTATGGAAAGATCAAATATTAACCAACCTATCAGTATGCTCACTTGCCAGTTGTTCCAATTCATCCTTAAGTCCGTAGAAATAGCCTAATGATTTTTGTGTTACAATCCTTAAAGCAAGCATGCAAACGACATTTGCTCCAGAGCTTCTCAAATATGGCAGAAACCCACATTCGAACCTATGATAACTGGAACAAGCCGCGTCTTGGCATCGCTGCGAACAAAAGACGACGTCTACACACCTCGAACAGCAGAAAAGAACTTCCACTCGAAGGCAGCAATGATCACAGTGAGTTGAACTGCATTCACTCATTACAACTGATGCGTGCGGTAATTCTTTGAGCACCAACTGGTTTGGTTTCAGATCGGCCCTCGTGCGTGCAAATCTGCCCTCATTTTCAGTACAATCAATGAACACCGATTTATCGACGTGGGCCACAAACTTTTTAGTCAAACTGTGTTTCACCGGTTCCAGATACCTTTTCACGGTCGCTATGTAAACCTCCAGATCCTCCACCTTTTTTTTCGTTGCAATAATCATTTCCTTCTGCATTTCCGGGCACAAATTCGAGTCGCCGAGTGCTGTGCAAGTTTCCCTATAAACGATACGTCAAAATATGGCAAAATTATGCATTCTTATTCTAAACCTGTAGAAATCAAGAGCAGCCGGGAGATCTTTTAACGCAATATAACAGCGTGCCTTTCGCTCCATCAACTTGTACTGCATACTGTTGGGATAGTATAGGTAGATTGATAAGTCTATATCCTTCAAAGCTTCCTCGAATTTGTTAAGATGAAATAAAGCTGCGGAACGGTTTGCCAAGACGATAGACTTTTCCAGACCTGAAATTATAGCCATGCATGAGCAGTGAATTAAATAGAAAGAACCACTGTGAAGGTTAACAGAGTCTTTTTGTGCTTGGCATTAAGTTGCAATAAAACTTCCAGAAATATTTTGAAAATCACATTTTGTCCGAATTTATGTCAACCTTACTGACAAAGCAATAAACGATTGCGATAGCGATTGTGGAATTTCTGTAACAATCAAGGGCGATTGGTTCAAAATTTAATATCCCTAGTAAAAAATATCATTCTATGCATATTACTAAAATTAATCCTATACGGAGTTTGCTGTAATTTATCGACAAATATTATTCACAGTGACGAACGGACGATAGACGGCGGTTATCACATCCTTGAACTACCAAAACAGCACGCAACGGGACGTCTAGTGGTTCTCCTCGGACCCGTAAGGAATCCTCCAATATGGATCAAACCTTCAGGTCGTTTTCGTTTTTGGTTGATGCAAGTACAATGTTGAGAATGAATACGATCATGTTATGGCGCTCTGGCGCTAGTCGGTATCACATAAACAGTTCAGGAGACTTCTGATAACGCGAAAAAGAGAAAGAGCGGGTCTAGTTCTGATAATGATTGATTTCAGGAAGAGCTGTATGAAGGACTAATAGAGAAGATCGCGACTTTTTAGTCTCCTTCGGCCCCAGAGGGAATCCATTAGCCGTCCAGTGCACGCCCAGACAATGTGTTCTATATCGTGACAGCCGTCGCTACAAGCGCAGACACCACTATCCACCATCCTAGTACGTCGGATGGGTCGCATATGGGTCATTCCACGCGAAGTGATCAAGGCACGTGTAATCGACCTTCACGGATTTGAATTTGGAGGAATTGTTCATCTAGGGCCAATATATAAAAACCTAAATTTTTGTGTGAATTGAACCACTCCTCGGGTCATGGAAGCACCCCCCGTTTTGGCAAATTGCCAAAACCCTTGATTTTCTTTTGATCATATCTCCGGTTCTATTTACTCTAGAATAAAACCGCAAGATGGCTTTTGAAGAAAATTGTTCAAGGAATCTAGAAAAAATGTTAATTTTTGGTGGCAGTGCTGCAACTATGCGATTTTTTTCTATTAAATTAAATTTTTAATTAAAATTCCTGTTCCTCAGACATTTTTACATAAAAACACTTCTAAACTCAATATATTTGAGCGGATCCTGAGATACACCGTTTTGAAGAGAAACAACCGTAATTTTTCATAAAAAAACGCAAGCGCGCAACACTAAAAAACCAACTTAAGTATTCTGAGTTCAAACATAATTTTTCGTGAAGCAGACGAGAAATTATGAAAAACAACGTTTTTGGTTTGCTTCTAGCAGATCAGGGACGTTTAAAGATTTTCTCAACTTTGGCCTATAAAAATGGATTTTTATATGAGAAAATGAGAGTTTTTCCCTTCAAAACGGTATATCTCAGGATGCGCTCATATTATATTGAGATGATGTTTTTTATGTAAAAATGTCTGAGGAACGCGATGGCATTAGAATTTTCATGTAATTAAAATATATGTATTGAGATAAAAATAACTTTTAATATTAAACTGAAAAAATCGCATAGTTGTCAGCATTGCCGCCAAAAAATAATATTTTTTCTAGACTCCTTGAACAATTTTCTTCAAACGCCATCTTGCGGTTTGATTCTGGCGCCGCTGTTGTTTATTTATTCCATTACTGCGACAAATGTGCAACGATAAAGGTGTGGTAAATATTCCAAACATTATTATTCTAAGTTTAAACAAAAATCGTAAAAAATCACCCTTCATTGAACGTTTTCAGTTCCAGCCGCTCTACATATTTATCATTCTCTTTGGTCCATTCGACCTAATGGCCCATTCGGCCTAATGGGCCATTTGTCCTAAAGGCCCATTCGGCGTAGTGATCCTTACGGCGTAAAGACCCGTTCGGCCTATGGACCCGTTCAGCTAAATGGCCTTCGGCCTGGTGGCAGTAGGCCTAACGGCAATCGGCCGAACGACATTCGGCCTAATAACCCAGCACCGAAATGATGCATTATAATGTACAAAAGTTTTGATCAATTTGCTTCACTCAAATTTGTAAAAAAAATGGCAAAAGTGTTTTTTCACGATGAAACAGCCAGGTTTTTAACCCCCTTAATTGAAAAATTATCTCGAAAACTGAACGTAGAGATTGAGTATTTTTTACGTAGAATATGCAAGCAAAATTCGAAATAAATCAGTTAAGTAGTTTTTAAATGACAGTTAAAACCGCAAATGGTTTTTTATCCAGAGACATTCTATAAAAAAGCTCTAAAGATCACTTTAGGGTAAAAAACTACAAGAGTTATATGAATAAAATCGTTGTTTAAGGAACACCCTAAAGATAACATTTGGATTTCTCGATGAATAGAAAGTGTGAAAGAGAGAGCTTGCGATACGCAAGCAAATTTGTCTAAAATGTGTTGTTCTGTAAGACAGTCTTGTTGTTTCCCGAACCGTTTAAAAGTTCCTTAAAAGATCTTGCTGCAATTAGAACCACACTAGCTTCTGTTCAAATGAAAAGAAGCGTCTTGTAAAGTACAACTTTCCTGTACGTAGTACATTTCTTGCCCCCGAGAACGAGAGCATTTCTGTTAATTTTTTGGTTTTGTGCCGTTACTATCCCTATCATTAAACCCTCCTCTTCTCTAAACGTTTCCATCAGGAATATGATTGTACGGTAAGGTACAAATCTTCGCACAACATAGGGAATTACGTTCTGATATGCTCAATCGCTTGGGAATCTTAGCGTCAACGTCCCTCGCTCAACAAAAACACAACATATGACACGATTATGCATACATAGGAACATTGTTAGATTTCGAGCGTCAGTAGATCGCACCCAATGTAGTATATAGAGGTATGGCGAAGATGGCACTTTGGTATTCGTAAGATGAATCTTACATGAGTGGTGTGAGTGATCACAGAATAAATCGACTTGCTTTCGTCATACCGTTCGTTCCGCTTTCATTGAATCGTGTGAACGCTATGACGTCGACCCGTTGTGCTTCTGGATTGTTTACATTATTTGATTGCCCACACTAACAAACCGTGTGTTCTGCCACACCAATTGGATCGCACCACACTGTCTGCTATAAAACGGAGGTTGAAAAACTCACACAGTTACACGACCTCAATCATCTTGTTTTGCACAACAACTAACTCTCAACTCAAGCCTCGAAACGATGAATGAATATTATAAATATCGCAGATATTTTTAAACAAATATATTCCTCATCGTATTCCTTAGTATGCTTGGTAAACTTGTTTTTCATTCATGACAATAATGAAACCATCACTGAACTTTGCACCTCCTCACCATTTTCCGATGGGATCAGAAGAAAAGCTTTGTTGTAGCATTTCAGCGCATCACTCCACTGTTCATACTGTAACGCCTGGTTTCCCAAATCTCTCTGTTCCAACGCCGATTGCAGACATTTTCCAAACTCATTTTGTCGCTCGAGTTTCCAAAGATCACTGCAACGTTCCGCGATTACTTCATTCACAAATCGAACTCGTTGTTCGTCGTTTTCCATACGTGAAAAGGCTTGAAATTCGCGCTCGCTAACCGTTGCACGAAAACTTTCATAATCTTGGTGGAAAAATCCTTCCAGTTCACAGACTTCCATTTTTAAAAGGGATTGATTAATAATGCACCACCCAAGCCTGACCTGTGTCGTCTTTCGCAAACGGAATAATGCACGAGAGTGGCAAAAAATATCGTGCATTAGTCGTTTTTACTACATCAACTCCCAACTCTTTGTTGTCTATTTATATAATACTAAGTGCGCTTAAACAGCTGTAAACAATATTTTTTGTGAGTGAACGAGTTGATGAATAATTCGAAGGAAGCTAACTAACTGATTAGCTGCATATTTTTTCAAACAAATTTTATTAGAATTAATGAAGGCTGAATCCAAATTGATAAATTATAACATTTTCGACTTCAAAAAATTATTTATTTTATACATACTGACAGCGAAAGATCATGTTGTGATTAGAAACATAGCGCATTTAGATGAACTCTGATGAAAACAGGAATGCGCGCGCATCTTATTCAATGAATTTTGAACTTATTCTCAATGGGTTCATTGCGGATCATTTCACGCGGAATAGTAAAAATGCAATTCGAAAAAAATGATCTAAATCTCACAAAACCAATGTGCTTATTGGCCTGCGCTTGGGAAACACCCAAGCTAGAATGCTTGTGCAAGAAGTTTTTTTCGATGTTGAAAACAATATCATGAAATAAGGTTATCATGAATTTTGCTCGCTGAAATGCTTGTTGCATTTTATGAAATCAATATTAATTCGTCAAAAGGGCGAAATTGTTTTTTGTAAACAAATTTGATTCGCTCACTAGTCTGCTGCAGAGTGGAATTTCATGAAAAATATGCGTTAATGTAAATATTTACCCTTCGTAGAAGTAATTTCAATTGTTTTCTGCTTTGAAAGTATAGTAAATTAAGAGAAACCGGCAAAATAAAAGTTTGTTTACAAATCTTATTCGCCCTTTTGCAAATTTAGTATGGAAACGATCAATTAAAAACATGCTTCCGTTCCAAAACTACAAAGAAAGGAGCTTATGCTTTCAGAGCTAATACTCTTGACTTACGCATAGCTTGAGCGAATAATTCTAATAGTTATTTCTGTCTATGTTGATAATATCGTATCCATAATTTTTTATCCCCAAGCTTTCCATAAAGAGGCTAAATTAAGGGTGACGATATGTAACCATATTCATGGTGACATTAAGATACAGTAACCCGACGGATTTAGGTGGGAAAGTCTCGGATTTTAAGTACTTGTCCGGTATGATCAGACATCCCGGAAAATAAACCGTATTTCCAACATACTGATTTTTATTCTAAAATATTGTATTGTACATATCCATTGCACAAAATAATTATAAAAGATTTTGAATCGGGGTATTAAATCCTTGAATTACGTAGAGAACGTGTAAATTGAGACAATTAATTCTGTTTCTCACAATGCCTTTGCCGACTTCTAGTAGCTTGTAGCTCACGAATTTTTGCAAGCAGTTTCTTAGATTTCCAAAAGCTGCGCAAATAACGTACATCTTGAAAAGATTTCTTAAGCCAGTGACGCATAACTGTTTCGCTGGAAGAGCAAACGTGGTGCAGAATGCTACGACCCTGACATACTCGGACATGTTTTGGATAGTGCTGCAGAAGTGTCTAGATGATGACAACTTCAACATTTTTTTTTAGATTTCTTTGACAAGGGCTCAATGCGTTAATATAACTGAGCCGCGAATCTTTTAAGTTATTACAATAAGTAAAACAAAAAAAAATACTAAGATTATCAGTCAGCCAGATCTTGTTGACGCAGTTTGCTACTGCTTCTTGAGATCCTTTGCCTTGGTGGTCAGACATTAGTTGCCTTACTCGCCGCAGATTGGGGGTCATTCAGTCTTCCTTCTCTCGCGTTATCGTTAACGTCCATGTCATCATCGATACTGTTTTCTTGCTGTTCGCGATCAGAGGTTCTTATTTGTTTTTTTGTTGTTATGGGTCGCTGTTGTAAATACATCTTCATCGATATTTGCTTTTTTATTGCTGATGCTCTAGTTGTTGGGTCATTGTTTTTAGTTTAATTGTAAGTGTCGGTAGCTACTTGTTAGATTTGGCTGTAATAGATGAGTTTGGACGAATTGATTCAGCGCATGTTTTTTCCGTAATGGGCCGTCTGGTTACAGAATTGGCATGTATGGGTCGCGCCAGCAAACCGGATATCAGGCTTCACCGAAATCGCCGGACCGACCCCGACACCGGGTAGCTCGTAAGTTGGCTAGATCCACCACCGGGAATTAGACCGAATAGACCACGTCGAATAGCTAGCAGTAAATCGTTGCGGCGCCGTTGAGTAAGCTAGGTCCACCGCCGGGGACTAGATCGAGTAGATCGGGACGAAGCGGGGAGCTAAATGGCTCACGGAAATTAACATCGGTATTGGAGAAATTTACCGTTCGGTTTCGGGAGAACCTCTCTCACCGGGGAATACTCCTTCAGAGTAGGCTGGGTCCATTGTCGAGGACTAGACCGAGTAGTTCGTAAATAAGTAAAGGTGAGACCTGAATGGCTCATCGGAGAAGTGGAGCGAAATGGAACGAGAGGGAACCAAAGGGCTTAAAGGAGATCCGGTGCTAAATGGCACTGGACGGGGAGCCAAAGTGCTCAAAAAGTTGTGGTGCTAAAACCAAAGAAGAATCGTAATCGAGAGAACTTCCTTCGCCGGAGAACTCTCCGTCGGCGTACGCTAGATTCACCACCGGGGACTAGACTGAGTAGACTGCGACGAGATACCACCAGACGTGGGTCGTCAGGGCACCAGTAAACCGGACGACCTGCTCCACCGGAATCGCCGAGCTGACCTCGACACCTGGTTGGTTGGCTCGGTATCGGGAGAAGTTCGCTCGCCGGAGAATTCTCCGTCGGAGTAGGCTATATCCATCGTCGGGGACTAGACCGAGTAGTTCGCGAACAAGTCAGGAGCTCAACGAGTAAGTGGAACTGAATGCCACGAGACGGGAGTTGCGGTGCTGAACGGCACAAGGGAGACGAGTCATGGTGCTAAATGGCACAATCCCCAGTAACAATTGAAGTTTTATAGCACGTTACAAGTGCAATCTAAATTTTATTTTTTTATTTTTATATTTTAAAACTATCATAAAACCACAATTGTTACTAGGGAATGAAGCCGAAAGGCTCGGAAAAGTAGACAATCAGAAGTTTACCGCCCAAATTGCCTTCGAAGAGGAAGAACAATAAGTCTCGATCCACAGCTAGCTTTTCGACTGCCATGCAGAAATTGCCAGTCTATGGGGATGGTGGAGAACTGGTGGTGTGCAAGAGGCCGTGCTGTAACCAAGCTCTGTTCAAGAGCAGTGGTCCTAGCGGGTGGGGTGGTGGTTGATGTGTGCATTTTTTCCTGCAGTGTCAGGGCTTTTTTGGAGGTTTTTTACCTACCTTTTACCCAACCGATTGCAGTCTGTCGTATTTTATTTGTTTAACAATATCCGCAGTTTTATATATTTGATAAGACTCATGATTCATGCGTCTGTGCCACACTACATTTTCACGTATCCCGCTGAGTGTTGTCCGCAGCACTTTTCGCTCGAAGACTCCGAAGGCTTTCCTATCAGCCTCCCTCAACGTCCACACTTCATGGCCATAAAGAGCGACAGGGAGGATCAGTGTCTTGTATAATGCGAATTTTGTTGGCGTTTAAAAATTGCGGGACCTAAGCTGGTTACGTAGACCGTAAAAGGCCATGTTGGCAGATGCAATAAGCCTTTTTACCTCACGGGAAACATCGTTGTCGTAAGTCACAAGTGTACCCAGATAAACGAATTCTTCGCCCACTTCAAACACGTCGACATTACCTCGGAACCAACACCACTAGACCTACCTCTCTCTTTACCAGTGATCATGTACTTTGTCTTGGCTAAGTTGATGACTAAGCCTATCCTCGCTGTCTCCCTCTTAAAAGGCACGTAGGCCTCTTCCACTGCACTACGATCGAATCCAATTATATCAATATTGTTCGCAAAACCAAGGAGCATATGCGACCTTGTGATGATAGTTCCGCTCCATTGCACGCCAGCTCTCCTGATAACTCCTTCAAGAGCAATATTGAACAGAAACTTGGAAAGTGTATCGCCTTGCTTCACTCCATCTAAGGTCCCAAATCATGTTCTGACATAATCTGCCACAGCTCATTTCTCTTCACTGAGTCATCCTTAAGTAGCCTTAACATCAATGAACAGATGGTGGTTCTGCAAGTTGTACTCTCGGAATTTGTCTAGGATCATCCACAGGCTGAATATCTAATCCGTCGTTGATCGGCCATCACGAAACCCAGCCTGGTATTCGCCGACGAAGGACTCCTCAAGCGGTCTCAGCCTACAAAATAGGATACGCGACATTATTTTGTACGCCGAGTTCAGGAGAGATATCCCCCTGAAATTAGCACATTCCAGTATGTACTTTTTCTCGTTCTTCCCAGGAACTTTACCGGTTTTCACCTCACGTACAGCGTTCTTAACCTCGTCTAGTGTTTGTGGATCCATAGCTTGTCCGTCATTTTCAATGCTTATCCTGTTCCTAGATACACTTTCACTTCCGCTATTCAACAAAACCTTGAAATACTCTTTCCAGGCAGCCACCATTGTTTTGTGTGTCAGCAAATTTCCCTCTCAGTCATTGCACATAACGGACACTGGCTCTGATTTTTGCCACGCACCGTTGACAGTTGCATAAAATCTCTGCACATCATTCCGGTCCATGCTTTCTTGCGCTTTAGCAATCACACTTCTTCGTGCTGCCTTTTCTTTTTGCAGTGGATTAGTTTCTCGGCACTTCTCGCTTCTCCGTACCGCTCTCTGTTGAGGCTTGTACCAGCCACTAGCATCCGGCTACTGGCCGCATTCTTCTAGTTCGTCACTCTCTGGCAGTCTTTATCGAACCAACCGCTTCGTTTGCGCCACTGAGCAGTACCTATCACTTCTCGCGTAGTTAAAAGTTTTTTGATGCACTCTAAAAAAAGAAAAAAAAAAGACATAGGGGAATTATGGTTGGAACCGAAAAATGTACTACCAAAATACTATAAGTTTGATGCAATGAAATTATTGCTTTATACCTTTTCGTAAATTCAAACTTTTTTGGCATTTTTCGCACAAATAGGCTTATTCAAATAGGCTTATTTCGCACAAATAGGCTTATTCGCGACAACATTTGAGCACATAAAAACATAAATAAAATATTTCGCACCGATATGGACGTATGTCTGTTCTATTTAAAAATACATGATTAATTGATATGTAAAAAGTGCTTTCAAAAATAACGCCGAAATAAGTGCTTGTTAGTAAAGATATTATGTGCTGTCCACACGAAAATCAGGGAAATCTAATTAAAAAGTTTAAGAAGTCCAACTTTTTTTCATACGATTCCAGTAACTTAACTGTTTCTCTTTATAACTCGCTTCATACATTTTAGCATATTAGAAGACCCACCCTAAAAGATAAACCTAGTTACGCAAATGATGGCAATCTGTTCACGCACAACGAAATGCAGGATTGCGCATGCCCCAAGCGTTGCAATGAAAACAGAAGCCACAGAATGAGTTCCAAAAATAATTCCTCTGTTTTCCACACCCGCTGCAGGCATTAGATTTCCCGCTGTAAACCAAGGCTCGTTGGTTCTAACCGGCAGATGAATGAAAATAAACACTCACCGATGAATTTCACTGATTCAGATAAGCGAATGTGAAAATCGTTTAATAACGTCACTCGTCATCCAATTTTCACCGCATAGGGCTGTGTGTAGAAAAGTTTTCCTGTCGCCATTTTTGCTGCTTCGAACAAATGGAAATTTACAAGAAAGATGGATTTTTCCAAAAGTTCTGTGAAACTTCACGTAAAAACATAAACCAGAACGTGTTCAATGATTTCGCTCAATTGGACAGTGACGAGAAGCGATTCGGATTCATAAATTCGCTGAAATCAGTCGTGGCGGAGCTTAAGTTGGCACGTGAGTTTAATGGCAAAAATTTGGATCAATCGTTGAATTTCAAAAATCTTGGAAACAAGGCGTTTCAAAGGGAAAGCTGGAATGAGGCATTGGCCTATTACAATATGTGCTACATGGCTACTCCCGATTCAAATGGTGAGTTCACAGCGCCGGCAGTAAGTACACGGGATAACATAACCTGATTTTTCTTTGGATGCTCCACTTGTTCTACTTAAATATACATTTTAAAATAATTGTCTTCTGTTCGCTATTTATTGCTTATTTTAGAACAGGGAAAAGCCATAATATTTGCAAACCGGTCTGCTGCACTGTACCATTTAGAAAAATACGATCTTGCCCTAAAAGACATTCAACGGGCTATCAGTCACCATTACCCGAAAGAAATGATGTATAAACTAAAGGAACGCCAGGCACGCTGTTTTCTCGGTAAAAAGGATCATGTGAGTGCACTCAAGTGCTTTAAGTATGTAATAAAATACTACAATTTGAAATATTCAGAAAAAAAGTAAATCTTTCCTTTTCTAGAGAAACCGTACAAGCTCTGGATGACTGTCAACTGCCGCTGGAGCGACGACAAAAGTTGGAACGGGACGCTCAAATCATGATTATTTTACTTCCGAAGAACATTGAGGCAGAGAAAAAACTTGCTAAATCTAGGAAACCAGAAAGAGTGGCGCCAAAGAAACCACCAGTGCCGGATCACTATGTTGACAAAGCTCTTTACATCGACTGCACGGTAGATGAGGGTCGTTTTGCGAAAACCCATAGCGATCTGAAGCCGAACACGATTGTGCTGTTAGAAAAACCTCATGTTTCCGTTTTGCTAGAAGAATACAGTTTGAGTCACTGTAGTAAGTGCTTCAAACGAGTTTCCGTTCCAATTTGTTGTCCAAAATGCTCTGATGTAATCTTCTGCTCCGAAAGTTGTGCAAAAGACTCGAGCTTCCATCAGTTCGAATGTGGCTTTCTACCAATTCTTTGGAAATCTGGAGCTTCGATTACATGTCATATGGCATTGCGTATGATCACACAAAAACCAGAAGAGTACTTTCTCAAACTACGCTCTGAGTTGGGAGCGTTAGTGAGCGAAGATACGGATAAGTACGATGTGTAGGAGCTACGCTTTGGTAAATATACTTAGATCCTACGTTTCAGGCTAACCAACGATGATTACAGAAGGGTTTACAAACTGGTAACTCATGAGGAAAAGCGTTCAGCAGAAGATTTTTTCCAGCGAACGCTGATGGCTAGCTTATTGAACGCATGTTTAACACTTGGTGGATACTACAAAACAAAGGATTCTGAGAGGTAGATTGGTAGAGTTAACAGCCATGTCTACATTTTATCCCTATCATTATCCACAGTTTCATCGGAGGCCTCCTTTTGCACAATCTGCAGCTACTTCAGTTTAATGCTCACGAAATATCAGAACTCCAACGGGAAAACGAACGTGATGTAGGAAATTCGGTTTTTATCGGAGGTGGCCTCTATCCGACTCTAGCACTATTTAACCATTCATGTGAGCCAGGTGTTACACGCTACTATCGTGGCAATTCTGTTTGTGTCAGAACGGTCAAAAACATTTCGGCCGGTTCCATGGTCGCCGAAAACTATGGTCCGATATTTACCCAGGTATCCCGAGAGGAACGCCGGAATACGCTGCTGAATCAGTACAAGTTTGAGTGCTGCTGTCGCGCTTGTGCGGAAATTTGGCCCAAGTTTTCCGATATGGACCCTAACGTGTTGCGCTTCAAGTGCGATGGAGGCAAAATATGTTCCAATGTGCTGAAGATTCCCGCAGAAATCAACGAGTTTATGGTGCTGTGTACCGAGTGTGGTGAACACACCAACATTATGAAGGGACTAAAATCATTACAGGTATGTTGCGGGGTTTTAGATGTGTATGTTATACTGAACACGATGTTGTTACCCTTTCTGCAGTATCTATTTCGGATTACTTTAAAGTCAAACCAAATGTAGGGTTGGAGAAAATTAGACTTCAGACCCGAGCAACTTTTTGCGTTTTATTGGAGTCCTAGAACAACTGTGATCAGTTGTTCTAGGACAGTTGACTATCAGTTCGATTAGGATTTACTTGGGATCGATTCCTTGGCGATCGACTTTAAAAAACTATCCAAGAGTCGCACGTTGATCCCAAAAGAATAATCGATATGTGTCTTTCATGCCAATTTAAAGCTTCGAAGACGTTGAAGAAACAAACATTAGAAGAGATACAATTTTGACGACTTCGACAAAGTTCCAGGAGAATTAAACTTTGGCGAAGATAATAAATTTGTGTTCGGTTTCTGACTGGAAAAAGAGCTTCCATTTTCCGAAAGTTTTCAATTTTTCAAAAATACTCAAGAAATTCAAAAAAACTGTGTCGCTTGACTAATCAGTGAACTTTCATGTTTATGCAATATGAAGAAAATAAAAAACCAACTAACATTTATTTCTGCCCTTTGAATACTGTGTTTTGAAATCAATGTCGTCAACCATACTGTATTGTTGTTGGTTGTAAATCTTTGTTGTTTTTTTAGTCTGACGGATGGTTCATTTTAAACTTGCTTAGCAAAGAATGGTATAGAAACAGCTCAGATATTGGAAATTATCGACAAATACGAAAAATGTGTGCATTTTTATAAAACGGGAAAACTCGATACGGCGGTTTCTTCAGGAATCAGTAGCGACTGGCTTAAATGGCACGGTCCTCATGTTGATCGGAGATTTGTGCCTTGCCATGATTTGTCTGCTCATTATTTCCCTGATGGGCAGGATTGGGGAAGTGATAAGGTTTATTGGCAAACGATAGGCAGAGAAACAGAGTATCGGTATGCGGATAAAAACGCGAAGAGAAAACCGCGCCGGAGAAGAATGTTTTACAACACGTTTGTTCGGTTCAATGTTAGGTAAGATATTGCGTAGTAACGAAAAAATAAAACTGTCATTTGCAGACATCCCAAGTAACAATTGAAGTTTTATAGCATGTACAAGTGCAATCTAAGTTTTATGAGTGGCTATAAAACCATTATAAAACCTCAATTGTTACTAGGGATCGACGATGATGGTCTACGTGCACAAAGGGTGTAATCGTTATTGCGCGATTACACCCTTTGTGCACGTAGACCATCATCGTCATCGTATGATGTAATGTAATGATGACGTCAACACTCCTCGCGAATTCAACCTACAGTCAGGCCTAAATCCATAGCGAACCTCTCGACCTTCGTTGCACCGAGCGGTTTTGTGAAGACATTCGCCACCATATCCTCCGACGGACAGCACCTTAACTCGATAACTCCAGATGACAAAAGTTCACGAGTATAGTGATAACGCGTATCAATATGCTTCGTTTTTTTCTTTTGTTGATCTAGTGCAACAAAGTCTAGGCAGCTTCCATTGTCCTCGAATACTTTAGGCGGCTTGACTTGTTCCTCATTTAGCTCTGAGAGCGCGACGTGCTCTGCTTCCATTGTTGAGTCATGCAACCTTGCTTCCTACTAGCCCAGCTGACGGTAGCTCCTCCTATACGAAACACATAGCCGCTACAAGACTTTCTGTCGCTAGCATCATCCGCCCAGTCGGTGTCGCAGTAATCAATCAGCTCAAATTTCTCATTTGTTTTACCCAACTTCAACCTACACTCCACTGTATGAACCTTGTAGCGTATTACCCTTTGAGTCTCCAATCAACCTCCGATAGACAACTAATCTTACGGCTCAAGATTCCAACGCAAGCCGAAATGTCTGGTCGACTGTTCGTTGCGAAATATAACAAAGAACCAATCAAACTACGGTATTCTTCACTGTCTTCAAGGTTCTTTCCGTCCTTGCTTAGCTTGAAATAACCCGGGTCCATTGGATACTTGCACCCCTGTTGCTCTTTCATTTCCGAGACGCCTGACTAGTTTTCTAATGAAACTCTCCTGGCTGAGACTGTAGAAGCCACTCTAATCTTTTCGGACGCAAATTGCCAAAAAAACAAGATATTTTACTCAATGTCGTGATTTGTATCTTAACTTGCAACGCTCTTTCGGTATTATTGATTTCACTTTCCTGCTCACAACCACCATTCTCCATTTGATAGCTGCTTCCGGTACAGACACGAGTTTCTTTTACATTGACTAAATCGTAGCTCAATCAGGATTTGGGTTTTGGTTTGATGCCAAATCCTGGCCGCCTGCTTTAAGCCATATAAGCTCTTCCGCAATCTACGAACTTGATGAGCCTTCTTCTGTACAATAAACCCCGGCGATTGCCGCATGTAGATTTCCTCCCTTAGTTTCTTAGTTTAGGTACGCCGACTTTACGTCTAGGCGCTTAACTGTCATTTTTTGCCTTCCTGCACTAGCCAAAACGCGAAACGTTGACTGCATAGTAACCGGGGCGAAGATTTTATCATAATCAGAATCGAAGCGCTGTGTGAACCCCTGAGCCACGAGCCGTTCCTTGAACCTCTCAACATCGCCCTCGGCGTTCAACTTCTTTCGATAGACCCATTTGCTACCTATTATCACTGAGAACTGACATACAAGTAAACTTTTCAACTTGTGTAAGAAAAATAACTGTCGCTTTGAAATGACAACAGCAAGTAGACACTTGCCACTCGTCGGCGCTTCGATCGGCCAGCAATCACTATACGGAACTTGTAAGCAAACTTGGATACAATGGTGACTCACGCATGCAATCCTGTATACGATGGTAATTTTCAAGAAAAATAACTGTCGCTTTGAAATGACAACAGCAAGTAGACACTTGCCACTCGTCGGCGCTTCGATCGGCCAGCAATCACTATACGGAACTTGTAAGCAAACTTGGATACAATGGTGACTCACGCATGCAATCCTGTATGCGATGGTAATTTTCAACGTAAGTTTGTTCTAGCTTATATGTCTGTTCTCAGTGCTATTATGTTGTGATTGGTCGATGGATCTACTAGCTCCAACGTACCGTTCGAGATCAAGGATTGACACTCTTCCCTCGTGACTTTCAACCACTCCTCCTTTTCAGGTCCACCAACTGCTTCTTTGAAGGTGGCGGGTTAGTTATGTTCCATCGCAACGAGTGCCAATTCGTAATCCCTAAAACGAACTGGTAATACATTCCGCGTCGACCTTTGGCGCTCTTCCGTTCGCTCGCCGTTCGTCACATCACTTTCGTGCACCGTTCCCCCTTCAGCGGGAACTTCTTCTTCGGTATACATTTCTTCAGCACTTTCGTATTCGAACCTATCGTTTTCTTGATCAAGTGCTTCGTCGTTCTTAACATCGGTACAAGTTCCACATTGGGTTCAACCGGCCCAACGTTAGCTTCACGGTTCACTTTTTCGTTCGGATATTTATTCATTTGCAAGTCCTCCATAAATTTCTCATCACATTTAATTGTGATCCACTCACTTCCCGTATCAAGAAAACGATACGCTTTATGCTGGTTTGAGTAACCAATAAAAACCATAATTCGAGATTTTCTTTCTTTTCTCCACTGGAATCTGCGCCCAAGCTTCGCACCCGAAGATTCTGAAGTGTTCTTACGACTGGGTAATCTTGACGTTCCGTACCGGTGACGGAATCCTGCTGTATCGTGTGAATTGTACTTTAGTCGGCTTTCGGATTCTGTCTGGTTTCCGCCGATGCTTCGACATCAACCAACAGACACAACACTATTAGGAAAAGGAAACTCCTCCAAAAAGTATCGATCCGCCAAATTTCCTAGAACACTAGCTTCATTTTTTATATACAGTCCCATGCACTCATTGCGACTAGTGGATAATCCCCCAGACTTGTGAACAACTTTTCATTACCGGTCTATCCCCAGTACTGATACATGTGTCAGCAGCATCATCACAGCAAATACTACAAGTAAAAATATATTTAAAATGATCGTTAAAGCGGACGACGCATAGTTGTCGAGTGTAGTATTCGAAAGACTGTGGATCCGACTCAATTGAAACAACCGATTCTGAGTAGAAATTTGAGTTGGAGTTCTTACAGAAACCAGAGATAATAGCACATTATATGCCTGTTAGCGTGACTGGCGTACTCATTTCGTCTCGTTTTTCCTCATCGCCATTTTATATGGCAATATTCCATTAAATATAATAAAATAATGAAAGAAGTATACAACATACTTTCTCTTCCAGGACACCGACATGCTGTTCAAATCTGCCACTAAATTGCACGAGGCAGGCGAATACGAACAGGCACTGGCAAAGTACGTTGAAATGTTAAACATTATGGACGAAGTACTGGTTCCACCATACCGTGACTATCATCTGTGTCAGCAAGGCCTGCGAGCTTGCACGCTGGAGTTTGGAAACCGTTATGTGAAAATGACATCTAAGAAATAAAATTTTTAATCATGTATATTAAAATTGCATACCACAGAGTTACATATAACAGAATGTTCGAATATAAAAGTCAAACGACAGATAACAGACGTTTAGGCTCGCTTCGAAATGTGTGTAAATACCCATTACTTAAATTCCGAATAAATTAGACGTCTGAAACATGTTCCGCAAACGTAGGTAGGTGGCTCAGTAATCAACGCAGTTGGAGTGCAGCTGTCAAACACGTGTAGCAAATAGTGGACATAGTAAAACGATGATGATTTATCAATTTGAAAGTTTATACAGGTTTTTAAGGAAATTTTATTCCAAATGTCTGTTATATTTGATCGAACTCAGTACCGAACTTGGTGCAGATATCCCAATTACCTTCAAATAGAGTGTTAAGTTTTTAACAATATCAATTCTCGAGATGGACGTCTGTTCTTTGTGCCCTTACAGTGATGCGAGGCAAAGGACAATAACGCAAGAGTCACAAGAATCGTAATGGTGGTAGAGAAATTGATTTTGTTATTTAACTACGGTTTGAGTTCAAAATACGTGGTTTAAAGAAAGTTTTCACATCAAAAGTATTGTGTCCAATATTCGGTCCAATGGCAAAATATATGAATGAGTTAAAACATTCAAAAAGTTCACGTCGTTCTTAGTGAATAGTCAAAAACATTTCGTAACAAAACCCTTAGGGAGCGTGTGTGTGTTAAACCCAAATTTGTGCACATCCCAAACTTGATTCATGTTGGATTTTTGCGATTCGGATTCTCTTTTCGAGTTAAGAATCACATTTCGTATGTTGTTGGTAAAGCATCGGGAAGCCAGGGTTTCATTTTCCCTACGAGAGTCGGTGTCAACTCATCCAGCTCAATACCCTTCCGCATCGTAGAGAAACTGCAAGCGCCCTATTCATCTCAGGACGCATCGATTCCCCAGCTTTACTAGAGCGCGTCAACATTCAAGCAAGGTCTAGAACGCTATGCGAAAACGTTCATCTGACAGTGCCTTTTCGACGAACTAATCACACCGCTAATGCCGCTATCACGGAACTACAACGCCTCTTCAATCGTGTGTCGCACTTGTCCGACTTTCATTTGTCTGGGACCTTATTAAGGAATCGATTTCTGCAGTTTTTTAGATGTAATTAATTTAGGGGGCCTTCTATTCTCATGGTTTCAAAAAATCGATTTTTTTTCGTTGTTTAATTTCTATCTATATGTATCTGAGAATATGCCACAGAAAGGATTTGGTGAAAATCATATTCCTTAGCATGTTTCTGGTAACCGAAAGGTACCCCGTTTCTGAGATGGTACTAAGCGCTGCGCACCACGATGGCGCTTGTCTATGGAAAAATCATTGTTTAAAGAATTCACCGGTCCATTCTTGACAGTTCATATATATATGTGAGCGTCTGTGAAAGGTTTCTTGTCTTTTTTTTGGGACGAGATTATCATACAGAAGAAATAATGCGTCGGACATGTTGAGAAGCGTATGGGAACGAGATTACGAAAACTGAAGAAAGAAAATAAATGTATTGGTGGGAAAAGAAAGGGAATGTTGACAGACAAATCAATTGACCAGCTAACTAATTTTTATGGGCTGGCGATTCGGAGAAACTTTCATTCTGTACAACATATGCGAAATGCAAACTGGGCTTCCCTCGAACACTGTTCGTCATCGAACGAAAATCCCCAGCACTCAAAATGTTCACCCGGCGAGGACAGTTGGTGCAAGTGGCGTCAGGCTGAATTAAAAGGAACTATAGAAACTTTCGAACATGTCAGGATCTACGTAAGTCTATCATACCGAAAACATTAATGAGTACTGAATAGAGGAATCTGTTCCTTAGCGCCAAATCACATGCACAAATTCTGGCAGGCAGGTTGTCAATGTTGTGACTTATTTGGCAGTCAGTGTCTTCAACCAAGGATTTTCATCGATCTTACAAGCTATGGAGGTTATGGGAATTACCTTGGGGACTGAAGCTGAAAGATGTGCTACTCGACTCAACAGTGAACGTATAACTCGTTCTGAACGCAAAGTGGGTGTAGCGGCAAAACAGGCCCGAGTTCAACAGAGAGAGAGCAAAATGTGCAAAGCCAAGAACACTGCGGACCCGTATAGTAGATTATCTAGTAAGTTACTACTATCGAGTTATACACCGTACTTTATCTTTAAGAGCGTTTTCCCGAAAGTAGTATTTTTTAAGCGGTCAAGTAAGACTTTTCACAGAAGTACTGGTCCGATTTCAATAATTTTTTCTCCAATTGTTCAGAAAACATACCGCTATGTTTGCTCCAGGGGGATTTGCAATATATCAATTTGTTCCATTTTGATGGCTCCTAATAGGCCAAAAAATAACGTAAATATAGAAAATTTTCACAAATCGTTACATAACTTTTACAAATTATAAAATAAAAGAAATCCTACTTGTCTACACATAACCAACCTGACTATGATTATAAAAAAATATGAGTTTTCTGATTACATATTACCCAATTAGCCACAACTTTACATAAGCGGGACCCATGCAGTTTCAACATCAATGTCATCAATGAAGTTTTAAGGTCGCGAGAAATTTTTCTTGTCGTCTTGAAAAGTAAGTTTGAAAAGTCAAAACTTGTATCTTCAAAATAAAAAAAAGTTTCTAAATCCATTGAGTGGATGCTTTACAATGTATTCCCAAAAGTGCTTAATTTTAGGCCTCGCGAGTAGAAGACCCCCGTAAGTTTCCATCATTGGTGCCAAGTGCGGCCTGTTGATGTGTGTGTAAGTAAATAAATAAATAAATCATGTGTTATTCATATCTTTTCCGAAGACTGCAAATATGTATCATTCATTATACTAGTCGGATCTAGGCCCATTTGAGGTTACTGAGCACAATAACAAAATTATTTCGTTATAACCAATTTCATCCTTTCTTTGGATTTTGATCAATATCTCGTGTGAAAATTGTCCGATCAATACAATCAACAAATTGTTCAAAGTATGTTCTCTACCCAATAATATAAAAAACACATGTAGAGTTACAAGCAAGCACAGTCGGAATAAAAAAAGGTCAAAAATAATTGTTGGTAAGGATTGTTTCGGTGGGGGAAAACTCCGATTTGATAGCAGTTGACTGCACAGCTTCAAAGCTGTAATGTAATTCAACAGGGTTATAAGTTAGGTTATACAATTCAACAAACAATTTCACCACTTACTTATAAGTGTTTCTACCATCTTCTAATCCGAAACTTCCTATCCAATGAGATCACGACTATAATACTAAAATTGAATAATAATTATTTTTGTTCATATTGGTCACAGCACTACCTACGATCAATTAATTTTGAGATAATAAAGATGATATGAGCAAGATTATATTAGGCAATCCATTAGACGTTTGTTTGACAATTCAGCGGTGGGTTCTGTCAACAAGTATATTCCTGCGCACAGAAAAACTCGTCCGACAAACAACTTTGTTAGTCCGATTCGTTTGATGTTGGATCGAATCAACGATATTGTCGGACGTCGCACCCCTCGGAGTAACGTCAGAATAAGTAAAGAAGAAATAATCAGCTGATCAGAAACGTCTCATGGATTGCCTAATTATAAAGAATTCTGGCTAACTAACCAGCGTGCACGTTATCACTCCTTCTCGTCTCAGTGAACGGTGACAAACATGCTTCAAAGCGAAAACAATGGAAACACCAACGACAATCCTAATCTCTTGTTCTGCACCTACGCAAAATGCCAATTGGCATCTTTACGCAGAAAATATGTATATAGGGCGCTACATGCTTGAGGTGGATGTTTTGCTTATGAACGGTCAACATGGTAGAAAATTTTCAAAAGCATTTGAAATTTTTGGATTTTTTAAATTGACCGTATACGTATAAAAACTGAAAGTATAGTGAAAGAAAACTAATTTTCTTTAAGACTGGCATTTTAACTCAGAAAATATGTATAGGGGGCGCTACATGCTTGATGTGGATGGTTTGCGTATGAAATGTCAAATTGGTAGAAAACTTTCAAAAGATTGCGTGATTTTTGCATTTTTAAAAAAAATTACCATTTCCGTATAAAAAAACTGAAAGTAAAGTAGAAGAAAACTAATTTCCTTCATGACGGAAATAGACTATACATATACACTATATACACTGTATACTACTGCAGAATATTTTAAAATTTTTCTTTCAGAAACGGTATAAAACAACTTCGTACAGAGTTGTGTATGCTCGAAACGAAAGCTAATTGTTACCACAAGTTAACTTATATTTGTTATGCTTTGATGAGTTGTTTAAATATTCCTAAATCAGGCGGTTGTGAACTCTAACATAGAAGCACAGTATACACATTTTCGATGATTTCTTATGTTTAACTTGGGTGTATCTACTAAAAACTATTATCATTAACTTCCAAATATTACCCATTCCATTACACTTGTTTACAAATTTTGGAGTGATTTCATGAGGTTAAGAAAAAAGTGTTTCCTAAGTCAATTTTTTGTCGCTGAACATGAAAATCATATCCATTTTTATTTTCAAAGAATCGTTTTTTAGACTTTTTGAAAAACGTGTTTTATGCGCTTTTTGCAGTTTTTGATAGATATCTCAGGAACAAATCTTCCGATTAACACAATCGACTCACTATTCGAAAGGTGTTGATGTATCCATTCCAAAAATGTATGACATGTTTGGATTAAATATCAAAAATTTTGGGTTAAGAGCAGCCAAAGCCAAAAAAACCTTTTTTTTTGTAAAATTACTCATTTTTAGTTAATTTTTCATAAAAAAAAATGATTTTGCCAAAAAAATCTTTTAAAATCTTATGTGACAGACAAACTTCTTATTTGAATTTTAAGCCTAAGATCACGAAAATCCGATGAAAACTGTTGATGTTATTAAGCACCGAGTGACAATTGTTCTGTTTATCACATATCTCTTTTGGTCTGAAATATTTACGCTACGGATTACGGATGGCGAGTAACGGTTTGTCCGGAATTTACTTTCAAAGAAAATTTTGACAGTTGGCTTTTAAGCCGTAATCATATGTTTGTCGAGATATGATAACACACAAACCAAACCCAGTAAAGTTCAGCCGGAAATGAACTGGAATTCTGGCTGGTTCCAGTGCGTGCACCGGCTCCAGTGACACAACCGATTCTAGTTAGAATCGGTTGTGTCACTGGAGCCGGAATACGAACTGGAACCAGCCAGAATTCCAGTTCATTTCCGGCTGAGCTTAACTGGGAAGGCGTTGCTTATGTTATAAAGGCTCGCACAGAGTGAAGCCAAATCTACTTATCGAACAGTCAGGTGGCTACCTATCGTGCAAAGTAAACAAACATTCTTCTTGCGGAGAACATGTAAGAAAAGTATCAGTGTTAAGAAAAATAATATCATAGCGTTATATTTCAATCGTCTAAACAAGACACTGTATTTAGCTTATTATATTTGTAACAATATAAAATAAATTACATGGAATAGTATCATGAATAAAGCGCAATAAGCCACGAAACAGTAGGTAGCCACGAAACTCGGTTGACATCACTCAAAGTTACAGCAAAAACTGTGGGTGCCAGGGACAAAGAAGAGGGCATTATTTTAGGCAGTGGGGTGCATTCCTCTATACGGGACTCTATAATACCACAGACTCAGGGCATGTTCAGGAGCGTTTTGTTTTATATAGGAGTTGGAACTGAAACATTCACATCCCCAGCAGAGCGTTTTGTTTCATAATTTCGAACAGTTTTGTTTTAAAATTTAAAACTTATATGACGCCGTTCTATTTGTTGCTGATTTTAAAACACGTTGACTAGAAAAACTCTAGTAAGAGAACTGCGGAGAGAAAAACAGCATTTTTGGCAACGTATGCCCCGGCATTGCATGGCAACACGTCCAATGTTACAAGGATAGGCAATGTTCGATTGGATTCGTTTTTTGACAGCTAAACGCGAATCCAATCGATCCAAAATGGAGTCTCCGCAGTTCTCTTTCTAGAGTTTTTCTAGTTTAGACCTGTATTTTAAATACATGCAAAGTTTTCAGTAACGACGCTGAATCCCTCTGGATAAAGACTCGACACGTCAATCGTTTGTTTACCATTTATCTGTCAGTGTCATTCCAATCGAGCATGAGACCTGTCAATGGCCCTCGTTCCAGAAGGATTCGAAGCGATTTTCTTCGGATTGAGGGCTTTTGACAGGTCTCGCCCGGTCAGCGTGGCAAGCAGAAAGTTAGCAAAAGTTGAGCAAAGTGAAATTGATGCTGGCAGAGTTTCTGCGAGCATTTTGCGCGATTTGTGCGAGAATTCTAGCAACGAATTCGCTCAAATGCAATAACCGTTTCTGACAGAAGCGGCTAAACCAACCGATGCTGCTTACTTTTATCCAGAATCGAGCCAGAAATGAACGGCCAAGATCTCTGCACGCATCCTGCCACATCATTGTCAGATGTTTTACTCGATTCGTGCTAAATTCTACCAGGTGGCAATCGCCAGGATCTTTGCACAGTTTATGTCCGAGTTATGTCAGGGTTTAGCTCGGTTCCTGTCAAAATTTGCCAGAAAACGCGAGCGAAACCGAGTTCGCCCTAGCTCAACTAGCCCGACAGGATACGCGCAGAAATCTGACAGGGCTCCCAAACCAAGACTTACAGAAATCTAGCAGAGCGGTCTCTGCCAAAAATTGCTCACTGCGCGTGCTCGATTGGAATGACACTTACTGATAAATAATAAGAATAAGTTAGAGTTGGCGAGTCTTTATCCAGAGGGATTCAGCGTCTTTAGTTTTCAGCACAGACACTTAGACCAGATAGACTGGGGAAAAATAATTTTGAATGCAGTAACTCTGAAGGTATGGCGAGACATGAATTTTAAACTGAATAGAACATCCGCTAAAACTGCTGTTGGGGACAACAAGTTCTAGTTTTAAAATTTTGAGTTTTATATTATTGAACTGTTAAAATTATGAATCTAGGACTGAAACACTCCTGAACATGCTCTCACAAACCTTATCTTGTTTACGCTATTAATCTGTAGATGTCGCAAAAGGTAATTGCGAAATTTTCAGCAAAATATCAATTCTTTGGGTTGTTTTATTTTACTGTGTATACTGATTGTATGGAATCTGGCCACCATGCCTGAATGGAGGAACCCAGTTAAGCTCAGCCGGAAATGAACCGGAATTCTGGCTGGTTCCAGTTCGTATTCCGGCTCTAGTGACACAACCGATTCTAGTTAGAATCGGTTGTTGCACTGGAGCCGGAATACGAACTGGAACCAGCCAGAATTCCAGTTCATTTCCGGCTGAACTTTACTGGGAAGGTAAACGTCCTAAACGAAACAAATTGTTTTGGTTTCCATTAATTTTCGTGAGTATTTCGGTTATAATGATTTAATTTCAATAAAATTACTGTCACAAATTAAACATTGTGGTAAGTTTTCCAATTAAATTTGACAGCAGCAGTATGGAGAGTCAATCCGGCGTTCAACAAAACATTGTCATCCGTCGTCGATCTTCTCTGTACTCGTCTGGTCCTGGTAAGTTCTGACAACGTTGAATTTTATTCATTACTAAACAATTCATATTTTAAGGGTCTTCACCAAACATCTACAAGCCAAGGTTGGAATGTTGCGCAATAATTATTGACTATTTCTAAAATCTAACACCTTTTATACAGCTATGAGAAGCAACTTTCGAACGAAATCGAAAATTGGAGCAGATTACTACGGAATAAAGTGATGGAAATCAATGAGCATATGAACACACAAATTCAGTTGGATAATTCTGTGCTGTCTACAGAACAACAGCAATATCTGGCATTGGGACCAAAAGTGGACGAGTTTAGTAAGCAGTCCGATGAAATAAACAGCCTGTTGGAACGTTACATTCAACGGAAATCGTTTCTCGCTCAACGGTACGATGCCATCCTTGGGGAAGCTCGGGCTCAAGCGGACAATAAGGCTCTTAGCATTGCCGAAAAGAGGCTACTTTCGGAACAGATAAAATGAATTCTATTGTTTGTTATTTCTGTGTTACTTGATTTCAATTCATTGCCTTGAAGATATTTGTACAATAAAAAAAACCGTGAATGTGTAATTATTCTGCCGTGTGTCTTAATATCTATTCAATACTTATTTCTAAAATAACAGCCATTTGCGGTCTATGTATTTGGCGTCCGAAGTTGCCACGCAATATGTACGTCTAGTTGAACTGTATAAGCAGTTAGTGTCTAAGTTTACATGAAATTACACTTTGCAAGTGAAAATTTTGTAAACTTTGCTAAAGAACTCGATTGTCCTTGTCTAAATTTAAAAAAAATGAATCTTGTAATTAAAGTTGGCTTCTAGAAGCTTAATTTAGATCCAACTCATTTCTCATACTTTCACTCATACGCTGCACGAAAAAGGGCCGATTAGCCTGATGCTTATGATACCTTCTAGATTCCTTCCCTGTGCCACTACTGCTAATATTGCGTACATTATTGTCTGTAAATTCCGCTGCACGTTTGCTACTTTCCTTGTTGAACGGATCATCCGCTTTTCCCTGTGTTCGCAGCAAGTCTCCCGGAATAGTCTTTTCCCTAATTTGGATCATCGACGTATTCATCACTTCACAGTCAATTTGCATCAAAGTTACCTTCTCCGATTGATTGGTCGCTAAAGGAGATAAAAACATTCATATAAAATGGTCATTTATGAACAAAAATAAACTACCATTTTCCATCAGTGCCGGTAACATTAGTGACATCTTGGGTCGGTTCGTTTTGTTGTAGGCCAGTGCTGGCAACAATAAATGTTCTCCACTGAACGATACCAGATAAAATGTGTCATCACGGCGGCCAATCTCCTCAAAAAACTTGGCGTATGTTTTACTCAGTCCCGGGTAGTACAAAGCGATTTCGCTTTCCTTGATTGCCTTTCTCTGTTGCAATGATTCTGATTCCTTTACTTTTGCCCCTTTCGTAGGATGACGCTTCTTCGCAGTACCCAACTTACTTCTTTTTTGGAACGTTTCCATCTGCGAACTAATGTCCTTCATTTGCTGATACATGGAATCGATGGTGTCTTTCAAGGCAAACATTTCCGAAAATGAATTGATCCGCATGTCGTCACCGTCGCGGTCGGTGAGATTCTTGTAGCCATTTTCGCCAATCCATCGGCGCAAATCCCTTGCCAGTCGTATGTTTTCCGTTTGGTTCACGTAGAATGGGCATGTAGAAAACGGTTCTCCCGCTGTTTTAGACAATTCCTCAAGGTTGCTCATATTTAAACTAATGTCGATATTCCGAGGCGGATTGAAACGACTAGAATCATCAAGCCACAATAAATTTCGTTTGTGGTGAACGGACTGAGCGCTACTTTCAACGATTTCTCGGGTCTCACTAATGCCGGTAAAAAGGTTCCTAAAACAGATCAGTTTGGTTTTTAATGTTAGTATTAACAATAAGACATGTACTTAATATTCTCTATTGATGTGTAAACTAACAATCTCATAAAAAATAAACTTACCCTAATGGACCGAAGTTAAGTGAAACCATAAACAACATCGCTAAAACTATCGCCGTGTTTTTTCGAACATTGGGTGTGATCTGCTTCGTGAAGTAGTTAACAGTTCCCAGCGTTGTGCCGCAGGAACATTTGAGCTTCAACTTGGACAAGAGTTTAGAATTTTCCTATGTGATAATCAAAATCAAAAATTAAAAAAGTTGTTCAATCATGTTCTCTATGCTCTACTTACGCTTTTTAGAAACTGATTCTCCTTTGTTAACGCATCAATTTGCTGTTCTAGCGTGGTTACATACTCCTTCTTACGTACCCTTGATAGGAAAGCGGATTCACGGTTCTTTATCATTCGCTGATGACGTTTCATTGTGCGTTCATTAACCAACCTGTCAACTGATGGTACCATCGGAGACATTGTAGTTGATTGCAAAAATTGTTGGCTAGTTTCTGCTCGTCTTTCTTGAACAGTTGTTACCGTTGCTGTTAGTTGGGGTTGTGGTGGTTTGGGTAACACTGGTTTGCTTTTGCCGATAGCGGAAGTGGCTTTAATCAAAATTGTTCCATTATTTGTTCGATTTTTCATATTTTTCACCAAGGCCTGGTAATCTTTAGCATTTAAAATGATCGTCTTTTTTGTGACGCTTTTCGAAATAGCCCCAGAAGACATACTGTTGTTTAGGACTCCTTTTGGAGGGAGTTTGATTTTCTTCAAATCGGCCAGGTTGCTAGGACAGGCTGGTTTTCGCACGATTGGCAACTGAGCGGTTCCAACTCGAATTACATTGCTTCCATGCATAGTGACAATCTGAGAGGATCTGACAGGGTTTTCTGGAGAAATGGGTGGACTGTCAAGGAGAATGTTGTTCAGATGAACATTTCTGCAGGATTCATATCCACTGGATGGATATGATTCAAAGCTTTTGTTGCTGTCCGAAGGAGACGGGGTGTTTCGTTGGGACGATGTGGAGCAGTCTGACTCACTTTCTCTCTTGACGACTCCGTTCAGAAACATGTCCGGATCGATAAACTCCCCATACTGTGGGCTTAAAACGTTTTCTTGTGTTAATGAAGCATCCTCCAGCGACTGAACAGTCGATGTTAGTAAGTCTTGCTCTAAAACTTCGAATGTTTCACTTCCAGTCGGGGAACCTTCATATATATCCATCGGAAATTCTTCCAGCATTGGAGCGATATCCAACATAGTTTCTTCTGTGAACCAAATAGCAAAAACGGAATGAATGTAAGACCTTTCAAGCTTGAAATTTTCAAATTAAATATTTCTACCGTATAATTGTTGTTCTGCCATTTTACCGAAATTTTCCATACAGGCCACCGGTCACCACTTTCCACAGAACATTTTGTTTATAGAAGTTAAGAAAAGAAACACTAGTACGAATGAGGTGCAATCACTAAGTTAATTTGTTTTATGATTTTGTTCAGATTTAACTGAATTAACGTGCCACCAGCAAAATTATTTTCATTGCGTTTGTTTTATACAATAATTATTATTGATGAATTTAAAAAGAATCCCAAATTAGTGTATTTTGTTACTTGGTTTGACAAATCTGACTGACTCTACAAAGAAGTGACACAAAAATGACGTTAGCCAGCCATCCATGGGCGTACATTAAAAGTGGGCTCCCCTATAAACACTCATAGTAATAGACTCGCGGATGTAAAAACCGCAAAACTGGCAACTAAAAAAACAAGCGCGTTAAACTGGCATCACCCAAAAATGTGCAAGCTCGAACGTGCTCGACTGTATTCGATCACCTTTTTTTATTAAAATAATTTTTCAAGTGGTTCAATATGTGAATCAAAAGAGAAGTTATACGTTTGATACTGAGCAACAAGAAATTAAGAAAAGCAAACAAAATCCAATTTCTTTAAAAAAATACAAATTTGATGAAAAAAAATATAAGTAAAATGCTTTTTATTCAGTTATATAGAACACAATAAATATCTTTCTAAATAACATTGTAAAATACTAACACGAACATGAAAAGTGAAACCTACTGTGAATAACAAAATAATTTTTTTATATAAAATCGCAATACTTGTTCTGCTTATTTGCATTGTATGACGTCATGCTCGTTTGGCTCCGAATTTTGACAGTTTGTTTGGCTCGATAAAAGTACCTTCGCTGGTCTATTACTATGAGTGTCTATAGGCTCCCCCATAAAAATTTTGACATTTGTGAAATTGTGCATTCGACCGACGAAATCGGGTCCTTCTAGATCAACCTACTAATTTACCGACTAAATTGAATTACGTCGAGGGAAGATTTTTGTCAGTAGATTTTATACGTTTAAGGGTTGTTTTCTTCACCCTCGCTTAACGTTTAAGCCAGGTTTAAACGTACTGGTGAACCTGGTTTAAAAGTTAAGCGAGAGTGAAGAAATCGACCCTCTGGTACCTGATTTAATCCACTGAAAATTCGGCTGGAAACCTTTTTGCCTTTCTCAATAGAAAGTTATTGCAATTGCTCTCAAAACCGACTTTTTAACGGAGGGCCGAGTAACATATACCATTCGATTCAGTTCGTCGAGTTCGGCAAATGTCTGTGTATGTATGTGTGTATGTATGTATGTGTGTGTGTATGTGCGTATGTGTGTGTGTATGTGACCAAAAATGTCACTCATTTTTCTCAGAGATGGCTGAACCGATTTTGACAAACCTAGTCTCAAATGAAAGGTGCAACCAAGGTGCTTAGAGTTATAAGGTGATTCGTCTTTGGCAGTAACTAGGTGAGGAGTGAGGTAAGCGTGCAGCAAGCTGCGGAGTAGAAAAATGACGGCGAACTTTGTTTACATATGAAATCCAAGCAAACATGCATGGGGATGTAGTAAATAATGTTGTTAGCTGTCGTTTCTAGAACCAACACGGCTGATCGGCGATTTCGAGGATCGTATCACCTGAGAATAAAAACTCCTTGGGTGCAACGTTCCCATAGGCTGCTATTGAATTTCTAATGGAATTCAAATATATTAAATAAAACGGAAGCATAACTAAATTGTTTTATATAATAACGTTTCCGTTGATAAAATTAAAAAAATATGCATTTCGCCAAGTGTTGTTATGATTTGGCCATTTCGGGTCGCCCTCTTGTTTTGACGACTCTCAATTTCGCCCTGCAGCGTTGCCAGAAAACAAAAATCAAATGTGATGTTCGTCGTCCTCGCCAGAGGGGAAAATTTATTATTCGCCCTGGCATAACAACCATTTGGTTTTTGTTTAGGGCGATTCTGTTTACGAGTCTTGTGAACAATTATGCTGTCAATTTCGCCCGTATACGCTACCTTAGAAATGCAGAGCCGTAATCCGCCTGGCAGTTTGTTTACCGACAAATGGGCCCAAATAACAAATGTAAACAAACGAAGATTTTAGACGTACTGGTGAACCTGGTTTAAAAGTTAAGCGAGAGTGAAGAAATCGACCCTCTGGTACCTGATTTAATCCACTGAAAATTCGGCTGGAAACCTTTTTGCCTTTCTCAATAGAAAGTTATTGCAATTGCTCTCAAAACCGACTTTTTAACGGAGGGCCGAGTGACATATACCATTCGATTCAGTTCGTCGAGTTCGGCAAATGTCTGTGTATGTATGTGTGTATGTATGTATGTGTGTGTATGTGCGTATGTGTGTGTGTGTATGTGACCAAAAATGTCACTCATTTTTCTCAGAGATGGCTGAACCGATTTTGACAAACCTAGTCTCAAATGAAAGGTGCAACCAAGGTGCTTAGAGTTATAAGGTGATTCGTCTTTGGCAGTAACTAGGTGAGGAGTGAGGTAAGCGTGCAGCAAGCTGCGGAGTAGAAAAATGACGGCGAACAACTTTGTTTACATATGAAATCCAAGCAAACATGCATGGGGATGTAGTAAATAATGTTGTTAGTTGTCGTTTCTAGAACCAACATGGCTGATCGGCGATTTCGAGGATCGTATCACCTGAGAATAAAAACTCCTTGGGTGCAACGTTCCCATAGGCTGCTATTGAATTTCTAATGGAATTCAAATATATTAAATAAAACAGAAGCATAACTAAATTGTTTTATATAATAACGTTTCCGTTGATAAAATTAAAAAAATATGCATTTCGCCAAGTGTTGTTATGATTTGGCCATTTCGGGTCGCCCTCTTGTTTTGACGACTCTCAATTTCGCCCTGCAGCGTTGCCAGAAAACAAAAATCAAATGTGATGTTCGTCGTCCTCGCCAGAGGGGAAAATTTATTATTCGCCCTGGCATAACAACCATTTGGTTTTTGTTTAGGGCGATTCTGTTTACGAGTCTTGTAAACAATTATGCTGTCAATTTCGCCCGTATACGCTACCTTAGAAATGCAGAGCCGTAATCCGCCTGGCAGTTTGTTTACCGACAAATGGGCCCAAATAACAAATGTAAACAAACGAAGATTTGATAATAATATCTTTTTTTGTTAGGGGAAACTTTGTCACTGCGACCACTATTCAGGTTATCTTTTGTGGCTGCCCCTGTTTGCTCTACATGTTACAAATTTCCCGACTCCAATGTAGTTGGAAGCGAGTTGTTTGTTTGTCCACATGTGTCGTCTCAACCGTGTAGTACATTATTAATGTAGCTGAGGATCCGTTTGGGACAGGTATGCCATATCTCGTGAGGCGTCATAAAATGCCTTCCGAAGTATCGCTCCCTTCGAAGAGATAGTACTGCACACTGGCAGAGAATATGTTCCGAGCTCTCGTTTATGCGATGGTGCTCATGGAGCTCATACTCAAGCCACTGAATTGCGAGAAAACCTCATCCTCGTGGTGCATGCATGTACAGCAAGTGTAAGGGCATGTTCAGGAGCGTTTTATTTTGTATAGGAGTTTCAAAGTAGAACTGGAACTTAAACATTCACATCCACAGCCGAGCGTTTTGTTTTATAATTTCGAACAGTTTTGTTTTAAAATTTAAAACTGTTATACGACGCCGTTCTATTTGTTGCTGATTTTAAAACACGTTTAGAACTGTGTTTTAAATACGTGCTAAGTTTTCAGCACAGACACTTAGACCCGATAGACTGGGAAAAAATAAATTTGAATGCATTGACGCTGAAAGCACGGCGTGACATGAATTTTAAACTGAATAGAACATCCGCTAAAACTGCTGCTGGGGACAGCAAGTTCTAGTTTTAAAATTTTCAGTTTTATATAATAGAACTGTCAAAATTATGAATCTAAAGCTGAAACACTCGTAAACATGCTCTAACGGTCCATATAACTTTGCCACCGATACCTTTTGGTGCACGATGAAGATGGATTATGCGAATTCGTTACACGAAATTGAGTGGAAATCACTGTGTGAATTTTACCAATGTCTCATCTATTCACTGATCTAAATTTATAGACTTGTTGATTTACCGAAATTAAGAAAAGCGATTCTTTGAAGATACCGAATTTTCACAGCCGACTGGTATCCCAGGTAACAATTGAAGTTTTATAGCAAACTACAAGTGCAATCTAAGTTTTATGAGTGGCTATATAACTATTGTAAAACCAGAATTTTTACTAGGGATAGCAACAACAGTTTTAAACGTACCATCCGGAAATCGTCTCGGAATTTTGAATGATTCCTGTATGGATCCAGCTCAAAACAACAACCAATGCACAATCCACAGGGAAATCATATAGAATAACGAGCCGATGTTCGAATGGTTTGACCTTTGTATTATGTTTTAATTTAGATGGATAGGTAGTTTCTTTTTCCTAAATGTTGAACAAATTTTGAGAAAATATGACATCGCTAAGCTCTGGACGAAAACAACAATGTACAGCGCAAATTCGTTAGTTGGGTCATGACTGCGCCCCAACTAGCGAAGCGTATCCGTTAATTGGGGCAACTAACAGCTGACAAAAATTACCCAAGGGAAATGCTGATTTTTTGTTTTCTTTCAATCAAAAACAAACAGAAATATTTTACGGTTCACAAAAGTTGGCTGTTTCCTTCCAGTTTAAAGATGTTTTTTGTGACAAAGTATGTCATTAGTGTTCCATTTGCCATTAATTTTTTTTTGATAAATTCCTTCACATAAAACAGGAAATGGATACACCGTCGGAAAAAGCCGATAAAGCACAAACATACTACGTTGCCACTAGCTAAAAATCATTGGATAATGTGATTGAATACATCAGATATGACCTTCAAAAGTTAGTAAACTAACCTCTCTGCGACACAAACTAATTGATGCTGAATGGAAGAAGCGAAATATTTAACACATTTATTTCACTAAAAACATTCCGGAATATGAATTCAAAAAATAAAGTTCCATTGAATTTCAAAGTATGCTTTTTTCCTAGATCGCCACAGAAATCAACCAATAAGCCTCTTGAAATCAATGACATTCAAACGTCAATCAGTTTTTGACTTTCAGTTTTGACATAAGAGTGTCTTTAAGTTGGGGCATGCCCCAACCAGCGAACACCCAACTAACGAACAGCCCAACTAACGAATTTGCGCTGTACTTGTTTGGTGGTAACCTACAGCACACTTTGATCTGATAGCGTTGCCAGTTTAATTTTTTCATGGCAATTCTAGGCTGTCAAACCGAAACAGGTGAATAAGGTAGATAATTTGTTTTTTCGGTGAGCCAAGAAATGATATTCCTTTTGTATGGGACCTTGGCGTATTTAATTTGTATTTAATTGCATGAAATTTTATTGTAAATCTACTGCGAGAACACTGCGACGAACAATGTTGAAACAGTAATAACTATCCAGCTTTTTACGTGCCATAATTGCGGTCTAAATTGTTCAGTTCGTAATTCGTTTAATTGCCCCTAGAATTGCCCTTTTTGACAATAATCGTTTACGCCTGCTTGACAGCAACGCCCAGTTGAAAATGTCGTTCATTGAATAAACATCCAACGCATTGGACTAACGTAGGATGACTTAATCTCACTGGGCGTTTGACGTATACAATTACCCGGTCAAACCATTCGGAATTTGATTCGGAATCCTGAATGGAGTCAGTATGGATTCCAAATCAAATGCAACAACCGATTCTGAGTCGGAATCGGTTGTTGCATTTGATTTGGAATCCATAATGACTCCTTTCAGAAATCCGAACCGGTTCCGGAATGAGTTTAACTGGGTATAGTCAAAAAAGGGCCATTAAACGTATTACGAACTGAACAATTTAGACCGCCATTATGGCACGTAAAAAGCTGGATAATATTTATTGGTTTATGGTTGTTTGTAGGGTAAATGCTATTGTAATATTCTATTCGGGTAGATGGAATAAGCAACATTTCAAACTTCTCTCTATTCCATTCGCCTGGTTTATTGGCCCTATTAAAAAAACGAGCTAATTTTCCTTTTGTTTCCCATCTTACGCTCTTTTGAAATAGCGCTGATTGCCGAATCAGACGCACAAACGTCAAAATAAGAAGTACAGAAAAGGTCGCGTTTTTTCTATCTCTCGAATTGCTCGCGTTATTTACTTACATCTAATTATAAATCAACATTTCTTGGAAAATTCGTTCACTGAAGCTAAGAATATTGGCTTTACGATTATGAGCCCTGTTTGTCAAATCAAAGCTAGTAAGTAAAGTTTGTTGAAACCGTTGTAGAATATTGGGAAAGCTGGAACAATCCGCGACAACATGCGCTGCAGTAGCTGCCCAACAATTCGATAGTCGGGGGAAGACCCAAAGACGCAGGTAACGTAACGGAAAGGGGATTCGTAGCAGTTTGTTCCCATTCGTTGCCCTCGTTGGATCAAAATCGACTGGCAGAGCCAGTGAATCATACAGCAAGCGGAAGCTTAAGCCCCATTCCCGGCACTTCCGCATTTGACTTTTGGGTAAGTTGTAAACAAATCAATGTTTTGCATGTTCGTTTGTGGATCGTTATTTACGCAGACTTTTCTGTGCGGTACGACAGTGTTCGTGTGCTTGATTAGGCCTTGAGGAGAAACAAGAAAAAAGAATGGTGACCTAAATAATTTGAAATAGAATTTTTGTTGCTCTTTCGTACAGTGAAAAGGTTTGCTGCGAAGTTTATTGACTCTGTGTCGTTTTAGGAAAGAATGGCGACTTACAACAACGCACACTGGTTGCTGTCCCATATTCGAAACTCGTTCATTTCAACCGACGATACCGGATTGAGTGAGACGGTTATGATGTTGGAAGACATTCCAGCTCAGTACGCTCAGTTGCACAAGCAAGCACTTGTGAGTCGATCTGCAGGACGAAATTCGTCAAAGAGTTACGAGGATTTCTATTGCTACCCTGGCTTGGATGATTCAGATGAAGAGGAACTGGATTCGATGTCACAGTCATACGAGATTCAAATGGACCAAGAAGTTGGCTTCCATCGGCAACGTTCGAATACCGCACAGAAGTTAGAAAGATTGGAAATTGCTAGAAGGAAAGCAGCACGAATAAAGAATGTGAAATACGAAACTACGGTGCAAAGAACAGAGGAAGGCGACGATGAACTTTTTGTGCGAAAGACTGTTAGCAGGTTACCTAGGGAGGAGAGAACATCAATGCTTACAACTCAATTGGAAACCTACCCCAAATTGCCACAGAATAAATTTCTCGAGTATGCCAAATTCGATGGAACCTCGCAAACGGAAGTACTCACAAAGACCTTCAAGATTTTCTTGATTATGATGCCCGAGGAGCAGCAAAGAGCTTACCCGATGCAGGTTTGCGTTACAGCCACTGCCAAAATTCAGGAATTTATCGGTTTAATTTGCTACAAATGTAGTCTAGCGTATCCGGATGTAAGCTTGCGATCCATACGACACTACGGACTGTTTATGACCGAAGAGGATGGAGAAATTGATTTAGATTTTCCCGCATTGGACGTTAGGGAACCCTGCTCAAAATTTTGCTTTTCCCATTTAGCGATTGCAGAACGAAAACCCTCGGAGCTTCAAACTCAAACCAGCTTTAGTCATCCATCGATGATACGATCAGAGCAAAGAACGCGCTCGCTAACATCGGAACTTGGCGAAGCAAGTTCTCAATTAACACCCCGGGCGGAGGAAACTTCCGTCGCAGAAGTTAAAATGATGACCCTTCAGCAGAAAAAGGATTTGGATAAAATGCAAGGCCATACATCAAAGCTGGAGGCTCCTCTGTACAGATCTTTTCCTGTATTTATAATTCACAAGGCGCGTCTGAAAACAGAAGTTCAGCTGGGAATATCCGGTGACAAGCTTGAAATAGACCCGCTACAACAAAAGTCGACCAAATTCTGGCCCCGCCAGAAACCCGCCAACCATAGTATGGACTCTGTGGCCCACTGTTCTATCGTGGAACGAAAATCATCCAAAGCAGTAATTCGAATAGTTTACAGCACGGTACCTCTCTCGCTAACCCTTACGGTTGCCGGTACTGATATCGTTACCTCAAGTCCCACCATCCGTCAGCAACAGCAGCAGCTGCAATCATCCCAGCCTCATGTTTTCAAACATTACGATATCGAAACCGATCTTCTCACTGCGCAGGAAATTGTCGAGAAGATTAACAACATTCTCGAGGTTAGGTCGAGTCCTGTACGCCGAGAGTACATTGCTAGCCGAAGTGGTCGATAGAAAAACGGACACATCCCGAACCCTTGTACATATACTCACATTTTTCAGTTCATAGCTCGATACAGGTTATTTATTTTCACTTTCATTCCCTGCCTATTTTACAATAGATACATAGTTCCTCTTTTTGTTCAACATAAACCGATAGTTAGGACAACATACGCAACTGTTCTTATCAATGCAAAGCAAGAGCCTGGAATGCAGGCAAGCTGCCTGTGACACAATATGCAATTTTACAACTCTTAGGTAATTTGAAAGTGTTCACCAGTTTTAGGTTTAAACTAATATTTAACAAACAAACAGAACATAATAGCTAACGAAAATCGTTGGTGTAACTAACAAGAGATTACAACAAAGAAACACAGATCGTCACGGAACTTAAGACAGAAAAAATGCAACTGAAATAGCCAATACAAATTTAGAATAGTTAGAATTCAACCCAAAACTATCTCGACTCACCCTCGGTTCATTCATGGGTCACGATCGAAACCTCGCGCGAATAACGGCACATTTTTTCAAAGTACTGGTATCCTGCTAAAAACCGAAGTGTTCCTTTTTATCGAACAACGTCGATCGCTGCTCGCATACAACAATGACTTACTATCGAAATGTTAGGATGTAGGGTGAGAATGATGGCAAAGAAACTGTCACGAGAGGAAACCTGTGTAAATTTGTAAAAATATCAAACTTGTAAGCTAGTTATGTACATATGATTTTCTTAATTGGCAACTGTTAAGACCGGGCAATGAAGAATAAATTTCGAAACGATTTTAATTTTCTTTTACATTGAACAGCATGAGCACTTATATGAGTATCGAAACCGTAACATATAAATGAGCACTGCAAATTCGATAGTTTTATAATATTTATTACAGCTATGATTTCTACAAGAATAAAAACAATTTTATCAACAAAAAGGACTATTTGTGAAGATTAATCCGAAAAGTCTCTTTACCTGTTTACAAAATCCAAAGGACAGGACAAAACCGAAAGCACATCAGAAAATAATTTACATGTTCTATCTCCGTGACAAGAGTTCAGGGGCTTAACGAACTTTTCCCCACGTGTTGGGGAGTCTTGCTAGGTGTAATGCAATGTTGGGCTCTATAAAAAGCCGTATAAATCCAAAAGCAGCTCCGTCGAAGCGAGTTGGCGCCGCTTCCGCTTTATCGAAGTCTTCAGTATAAAACACCCTAACCCAAATAGAGTGCTGACCGGCACATTAGGATCGATACCAGTAACATCCTAATTACACCATACTGGCTGCAGAACACGGATCGGATTACATTTTGGATTTCATCGAAATTGAATCACGGACCGGCAGTCACGCCATTCCACTAATCTATTAAGGATGAGTGACACTGTTCCCGATACGGTAACAAGACGTAAACAACATCCGTAAACTTGAACGAACTCAACGCAAAACTCTAAATCAATTCGTTTATTACGAGTCGGTTAAATTTTCCATGCGATTAGACAAATATATAAAAGGTACTAAACTAAATTCATTGACTTTTACGTTGTTTACTTACGTTTAGTGTTGATACTAATTTCCGTGATTTCCGGGAAGCGGTCTCGTACGGTACTTTAACATAGTTGAAGATTTTATTTAGGTTTAAGTTTTATAAAAGTATTCTTTACCTCGTCGTTATCAACTCGATTACCGGCTACGATAACATGAACTAGCTGTGATAAACTCTAGGTTAAATTCATTCCTGTTATTTTTATCGCACATTTTAGCTTTAATTTCATTCAGCCGTACTACTAGTTATAATTTTACAACCGTACTTCTAATTATAAGGATTTACAATACCGTGTTTTTCACTGTAAGCTTTGATTTAAATTACTGTTAAACTACTCAACCCTGCTTGGAACTAAACTTTTTTTTTACCTCTTCCTTCTTTGTGTTTATTTTTCTATCCACTGATCGTATGACAGCTCCCTGCTGTCCCGCTTGCATCTTGGGCGGCTGGTCCCGTTGAGTAGAAATTCGTGACGGAAGCGCGTCGCAGGTTGCGTAACACTCCCCCCAGTACACAGGATCCAGGTTCCTGCGTACTCTTTATTGCGCCGACTTCCAGCACCGCCAGCTTGACCGCTGGGCGTTCGTATATGTTGAACGCTGTCCTCACCGTAGCGCTGCGAACTTGGCAGTCCTTCAGTTTCACATCCACGACACGTCCTTAGGGCCACGAGTTCCTTGGAAAATCTGGATCAACCATCACCACAACATCCCCAATCTGGATAGGATTGACTGGGAAATGCCATTTCGTTCGGCGGTTTATCTACGGCAGGTACTCCTTTAGCCACCGCTTCCAGAAAATGTTGGCGTGAGCTTGTGATGTCCTCCATGTATTTGACAGCGTAGCGGGCCTGTTATCGTATGACAACAGTGGTTTTGAGCCACTGGATGAGCCTAACAGAAAGTGGTTGGGCGTAAGGGCTTCAATTTCTTCGTCTTCTATTGGTACATAGGTGAGGGGGCGCGAATTTATGGTATTTATTCTATTTCCAGTAGAGTGTTCCGTAGGACTTCGTCTGTCGGTAATCTAGGAAGCTTCATATTGTTCAGGATTTTCTTCACAGATTGCACCAATCTCTCTCAGCTTCCACCCATGTGCGGACTACTCGGTGGCAAGAACGCCCACTTAGTGTTTGCGGTCACGAACTCCTTCATGATCTCCTCTTGATTCAAGGAGCGTACTGCTTCGTTCAGCTCTCGATTAGCACCAACGAAATTTGTACCCCGATCACTAAATAGCTCTAACGGCGTTCCACGCCTTGCAATGAAGTTCCTCAGTGCCATGATACAGGAACTGGAATTGAGGCATGTGATCAAGCATGTGATTAGTACACCCCACCTCTTCTCAACACGTCTGCCAACGACCACCTGCATCGTACCGAAATAATCGATCCCAGCATACGAGAATGGCCGGGAATATGCTGCTAGTCTCGCTGACTGAAGATCTGCCATAACGGGCGGTTGCGGACGAGCTCTAGCATTCTTGCAGGCCTGGCAGTCTTGTCGAATCGTGTAGCAGACTCTTCGCATCTTCGGGATTCAATATTTCTGACGTAATTCGTTGACGACTGTCTCATGGTTCAGATGATGATAGCGCCCGTGGTAGAAACGGACGACAAGTGTGGTTAATGGGTGCTTCTTCGGCAGCAAAATGGTATGGGCAGCGGACGGTTGGATGAATTTACAACCAGCAGATCTTCCAAGCATGCGCAGAACTCCTTTTTCGTCGAGAAATGGCGATAGCTTGTAGATCGAGCTATTTTTGGGAATAGGATCGGCGAGTGGGCTAATGGTACTCGATGCCCCCGTCCCGTTTAAACTTTGGTAGGTCTCCAAGTACGTTTGAATCCCGGCACCTTAGCCGTTGGTAGTAGGCTCAGTTGAACGCTCATGACTAGCACCGATCCGGCTCTGAACGCGGTATCCCATGAAGGAGTGCGTAAACCATCGCATACGACCTCACTGCTTGCAAAGGTAACCATGGGATCGCATAGAGGCGACTACTTACTACGGGCGTAGATAGCGGCTTGGAGTTGAGATGGAGCAAGTGTGGTGAACCCGTTCGCCAAAGGTGGGCTAGCGACTCAGTAAAACGACCAAGTGCAACAGCAGTAGCAGCGAGAGCAACCCAGGGAGGTCATACCGAGCAACAAACCCAACAAAAATGTAGCTAGATAATGTTCTTGTTCATCTTATTCCCTCGTATCAAAGGCTTGTTCAGCTTTCACCGTTTGTTGGGGAGCGGCGACAAACCAATAGCTATTAGGGAAGCAGGTGCGTAGGCCGAAATCAAGCATTTCCCAAGAAGATTAGTAGTCTGGGTTGTCTAAAGTGACGAAGCTGAGGCGAAAAATCGAAGAGCTCTACGAATTCGTGAAAAGAATGACAACGTTCTTGGACTAATCAGAGATCTAGTGATTAGCATCACATCCGCCGTAGCAGTAACCGAATGCACACAGATGGTGTTACTGGAGAAAACTAAAAACGCCGAAAAGACACAGAAAATCACGAAGCAGGTGAGCGGTATTCTCGTTCTGTCAAAAGAGAGGAGGAGGAACCGAGGAAGCCCAAGAGGGACGATGAGATATAGCGAACCAGTCGACAAATAGAGAGTCGACATTAGTGAAGTGGAAGAAAAGAAGAGAAGAAGGAAGGAGGAAGAGAGGAGGATTTTTTATAACGAGAATACAGATTTTCAACAAAATCATCTGGCAGCTCTGGTCAAAGCTATCGCCCAGTGAGCAAATTTTCTGGCAGAGACCGCTCTGTTAGATTTCTGTAAGTCTTGGTTTGGCAGTCCTGTCAGATTTCTGCGCGTATCCTGTCGGGTTAGTTGAGCTAGGGCGAACTCGGTTTCGCTGGCGTTTTCTGGCAAATTTTGATAGGAACCGAGCAAAACCCTGGCATAACTCGGACATAAACTGTGCAAAGATCCTGGCAATTCCTACCTGGTAGAATTTAGCACGAATCGAGCAAAACATCTGACAAAGATGTGGCAGGAAGCGGGCAGAGATCTTGGCCGTACATTTTGCTCAACTTTTGCTAACTTTCTGCTTGCCACGCTGACCGGGCGGCGGCGAGACGTACGCTGTGATCCTAAAAAGAATAAGATACGACCCCAAGCTGAAGGTGTTGTTCGAGCTGTAGAAGGATCGATTGATCATGAGCTTGACGTATCGTGGCAGAAGCTGGGGGAGGAGAAGCGAACGTGAGAGCTTTAGTTCAAGAAGAGGTGATCGAATGCAGGAATCTGGAATCTGGTGTGCTCGTTACGATTGATCCCAAAAGCTACTAACGGAGAATTATTTCAGGTGCTTGGGTTCCGGCCATCAGGCAAGAAACTGTAGGGGCCCGGACAGATCTGATCTGTGCAGAAAATGTAGGAAGAAGAGACACATAGCTGGAGATCGCACAAACCAACTCAAGTGCATGCTCTGCGCAAAGGAGATTAGAAATGACCACATGACGGGAGGCTTCTTATGCCCAGAGTACAGCGAAGGCGGGCCAATTATTATAGAGATAACCCTGCTTAATCTCAATCTTTGCGACACTGCACAGCAACTGTTGTGGTAGTCAACAATAGCAGCGAAGTGCGACATTGTAATTATTGCAGAGCCGTATCGTGTTCCTCCCGATTATGGTAATTGGGTCGTGGATAGTGCAGGGTTGGCGGCAACCCATGTGATGGGCGGTTTCCCTGTCCAAGAGGTGGTGGATAGCACACACAAAGGCTACGTGATCGCCAGAATCAATGGCGTATTCGTATGTATAGCGATCACCAGGCAATTCACTATATAAATGGTCGACAGAATTGCATTGTATCGCGGAGAGTAAGGACTGGTCAGCGAAAGTGGAAAATAAAGGACTACGGCAAAGATATTTTTGTGGAAGCACTTCATGCTGACAGCCTCGCTCCAATTCCGAATACCGATGGGCTGTCGGAAACATTGGCGAGGGCGTGTGACGTAATAATGCCGAGGAAGATGGAGTTGACGAACTTCCAGCGTCCAGCGTATTGGTGGAACGAACGGCTCAGCATCATCCGTGCTGCCTGCCTAAAAGCCCGAAGATGCATTCAGGGAGTAAGATCTGAGGCAGTCAGGGAAGAGTGTAACGTGACATTCCGGGCGACTTGGGCTGCATGTAAACGCGAAATAGGGCTTAGTAAGTCCACCTGCTATAAGGAGTGTAGGGTATGAGACATGGTTGAAAGAAAAATGAAATATGAAAGCGTAATGTGAGGAAGATAGTAGGCATCCCTTTTATTTTTAAATGGTCCCAATGAACCATGTAAACCCAATCGCTCGGCAACAGAATTTTGGTACGAAGCTCTATACATTGCAAGTTTAGAGCCTTGTGAGAAGCGAGATAAATGCATAGAGAGAAAAAGAAGAATGTATGAGGGATAGCATGCTATGCATCAGAGTGGCAGCGGAGCGAAAGATTTGCTGAAGTTGGGATGTATGTTTGCGAGAATGAGGAAGAGAGCTGAAAAAATGAAAAATATCCCTCCACTTAATTTACCCGTGTGTGTGTTTTCAAATAGGAAGAAAGCAGATATGCGAATTGCAATCGTCAGACAGTGATTCGAGGACCTTTGACGGGATAACACGTTTCTGCGCTCAGAACGCGTGCCGCGCTAGGGCGACAATCGGAAATTTAGAAGTGTTCAGCGAGAGATGCGACAAAGAGCTGTGCAAAGAAGTAGACGCTAACTCTTGGGGCAACGCTTAGCATGTCGTGACGGCTAAAATCGAGAGTCCAGCGACGCCAGCGGAAATGTGCGCTGACAAACTGAAAATTATCGCGGAGGGTCTTTTCCCGAAGCAAAACCCAAGCCGCCTGCACCGTACGTTAATGAAGACGGTGAAAATGTTGGCGACAATCGTGTCTCCAACGACGGGCTCCTTATAGTGGTAGAGGGGCTGAAAGCGAAGAGAGCTCCCGGTTCAGACGTATCCCCAACGTGGTACTGAACACCGCGATCCTGGCGTTTTGGGACATGTTCAGGATAGTTCTACACAAAAGACCGAAGGCTTTTTCCCGAATAGGTGGAAGATCCGGAAGCTGGTGTTGCTGCCAAAACCAGGAAAGCCTCCAGGAGATCTAGTGTCATATCGGCCTATATGCCTGCTGGATACTCTTGGTAAACTTCTGGAAAGAGTCATCCTCAACAGGCTGACGAATTACGCTGCAAGTGAGAACGGACAATCACAGAAGCACTACGAATTCCGGAAAGGGACCTCGACGGTGGAAGCCTTTGGCACAATCATCATGAGCGAGGAGAAAGCATTGAAGCAAAAGAGAAGGGGCAATGATTACTGCGCCGTGGTGACGACCGACGTGAAGAATACGTTCAACAGCGCCAGCTGGATTGCTATTGCCGAAGCACTGCATAGAATGTTGGTCCCGGATAGAGTCTCTATAATATAGAGTCCCGTACAGAGGAATGCGCAACACTGCGTAGAATACAGACTATTTATTTTTTCTGGCAACCGGAATATTTGCTGTAACTTTAAGTGAGTTTGTCCAAATTACAAAATAAATTCATACAGAATGAAGAATTAAGAAGCTATCGTGGCAAACAGAACATCCCAGCGAAAAAAATTTCAAACATTTTTTCATCTTCTTTATTGAATGCTATTTAATCAATGAATAACGTGTTTAAATTTATTCAAAGAATTCGAGCCAACGCAGGACTCAGGTTATTTTACGCGGATTTTTCTCGAATGAACTCGACACTCGAATAGAACAGTAACGAAACCTGGTTACTGTGACAGAACAATAATAACCATTTGCAGTGCAGTCCAATGTTATACTATAGTACCAAAACAAGACTTACAGTAACTAAGGGGGTTGGTTATGTATTGATTTTGTATTTTTTGTAATGTTATTTAACAAATCATTTTGTTCCAAGCATTTAACATTTAATGCTAATTTACTGTATCATTGTTTGTTGGAAAATGAAATTAATTATTACTTGAAATTTGAGTGTTAATTTATTGCAAGAACACTGCTTGAATAACGTCCAACTGCTCTTCAATTTAAAGATAACTTGAAGTTGCTTTCTTTGTCACAGTTCATGTCTGAAATTCCTTCATCATCTAATAAGTCGGACAATATAAAATAGTTATTGAACTTAACCGAAGGCATCCGTAAATCAAACAAATCAAATCAGATCAAAATGAGTATAATGAACAGATGGAAGAAAAAGTAAACCAGGTGGATAACACCAAATATAGTCTGGGTCTAAAATTTCTTCCTTTTTTCAGGTGGATTTTGTGGAGTCGAAGTATTCTTAACAGATTTTTGATGATAGCGTGTTCGATAACTCAGAACGTAATCTATTGCAGGATACGTGCTTAAGAGTGTTCCGAAAAACTATACTGTTTGTAAGGCATGCTTTATACCATGTAGTAGTATGACCCCATTTTTAAAACAATTTACAAAGTATACTATACTTGAAGATTTTAGTGGGGAAGCACTATTGTATGTAACAGAAGTTGTTTATCTGTTTTTAATCGCACTGGAGAGAATATTTCGGAACAACGTCACCAGTCTCGTCACTTGTAATGAAAACATTTCATCAAAGCTGGCAACACTTATCATAAATATCTTTGAAGAAGAATGTCATAATATTCGCAATAGGATAATCGAGCGTTTCGTAACGTTCCGTTTGTGAATTTATCAACCATACAAAAAAGGGAAAATAAGCCTGATAGTCGTTCAATGGCACTGTAGAGGTTCGGCGAATCAATTAAAATATGCATTCATAAAGTTCTTGTTAACTTGCTGATTTTTGTAAGCAATATAAGAAATGAGAAAAGGTAAATATTTAAACATATAGTTTTTCACTCCTATTATTGTAATATTTTTCCTGCCAATAACAATACTCCCCTTGCGAGCACGCATGAGGGCATAGATAAAGAAGTATGTTTGTTTACTTTGCACGATAGGTAGCCGGTGACATGTTCGATTGGTAGATTTGGCTTTATTCCGTGCGAGCCTTTACATAAGTAAACAAGCCTTTGGTCCCGGACTATTTGTACAAGGTTCAGAAAAGTTGCTTTCAGAACCGAGTATTGATCTACGAGACGAACATGGAACAGATGTCGATTAAGGTCACAGCGGGAGTAGCTCAGAGATCCATACTCGGCCCAACGCTCTGGAATATAATGTTCCGCGGAGTGCTAACACTGGAACTACCCAGGGGAGTCGAGGTCGTCGGCTTTGCAGATGACGTTGTCCTGATGATAACCGGTGAGACTCTTGAGGAGGTGAAGATGTTGACGACAATGACAATATATATCGTAGAAACCTGGATGGCTTATGCCAAGTTGCAGTTGACTCATCACAAAACGGATGTAGGAAAGGATCCTACTGAACATTGGAGGAGTAAGATGCAGCACGAGACGTCTCCTGAAATGTGTCTCATTCTGAATACTGAAGTATGGCGTATCGGTCTAGGCTGCTGCGCTGAACTCATAGCGGAACCGGCCGAAGTTGACATGCACGTTCGTGTCTGTACTACTCGACAGAATGATATCGTTGGAGGCGGTATGCGTAATTGCCGGGATGATCCCCATCTGCATCACTTTGGCTGAGGATGTGGAATGCTATCAGCGGAGGAATGCACGTAATGCAAGGAGACTGGTCAGAGCGGACTCTGGCTAAATGGCAGTAAGAGTAGAACAACGCGTAGAAAGGAAAGTATACCCATAGAGTCCTCCTAAACGTGTCGGTTTGGGTGCATAAGCATGGAGAGGTGAACTTCCATTTAACGCAGTTTTGTTGGGGCACGGATGCTTCCGGAAGTACTTGCATCGATCAGCCCTTTGCCCTAAGCGTGTGAACATGCAAGAGACACCGGAACATGTGGTCTTCGAATGCCCTAGATTCGAAGAAGTTCGAAGGGGTAGAAGAGATGTGCCATGACGAGAATATCTGGAATGCTGTTAACAGAGCAGTTATTTATTTACTTATTTATTTATTTACTTATTTATTTATTTGTTTATATATTCATTTTCGTCAAGCATGTGTTGACTACATAGAATGGTATTACAATACCCGATCAGAATGCAATAACAAGTTTATAACAATGCAAATTTCGTAGTAGGCTGTGTTATAAGTTTGGTCTCGTTAGTAGTTAAAATAACAGAAAATTATAACAAGTAACAAAGCGAGATATAGTTTTGAAATATTTTTGTTATATGTTTCTCATCGGGTATTCACTAATTTATTTTATACGGTTATACGGTTAAGTTGCAATTTAAGTTCTTTTTTAGACATGGAAAGGTAAATTATTTCACAATTTCCATTATAATGACGCATCATTCTATTGATGAAGCTATTTTAAGCAGTTTACCCTAAAAGATTTTTCTTTTAATTTCGAGTTCTTAGGTACATAAAATTTTATTTACGAAAGTAATGATGCGGATTGCACACGTTGAGAAATTATGTAGTTGATAAAACAAAGCATGGCAAATTCGCGGCATTCTTTGAAAGTTCATATATTAATGAGCATGCAACGTGTTTTATACGATGGAAGAGGAAATCTCGTCCAGTTTAGTGTTGTCAAAAGAAATTGTTTTTGAACTGATTCGATGCGTTTTTCGTACAGGAGGGTGTATAGGTTCCATCTACGGGTTGATCATTTGTGATGTGATTTTTTAAAATCAGAGAAATTAATTGCATTTCTTTCCATCAATATACAAATTCATAATATATTTTGCGTTTCGTGTAAGATGTCCCTACTAGAAAACTAGTCCTACATTCAATAAAACGTCGAACAAAGTGAATCAGCGTAGGACGTTTGTTAAACAAATTTTTCTGCGAGGGAGTGAAAAATTGATGCAAAAAGGGAAATAAATTGCATTTTTCTAATTTGATGCAAATTTCTTATACATTTCTAGAGTGATCTGCCCCTAGGGTTCCATACTACACAGCAATATTTCAAAATTGGTCTGACATATGTTTTGTATAAGGGTCATTCCACGCGAAGTGATCAAGGCACGTGTAATCGACCTTTACGGATTTGAACCAAATTTGGAGGAATTGTTCATCTAGGGCCAGTATAGAAAACCCCAAATTTTTGTATAAATTGAATCACCCTTCGGGCCGTGGGAGCACCCCTCGTTTCGACAATTTACCAAAACCCTTGATTTTCTTTTAATCATATCTCCGGTTCTTCTTACTTAAGAATCATACCGCAAGTTGGTTTTTGAAGAAAATTGTTCAAGGAGTCTAGAAAAATATTAATTTTTGGCGGTAGTACTGCCAACTATGCGATTTTTTCAGTTAAATAATAAAAGTTATTTTTTCTTTTTTCCTTTTTTATTTCGACTATGTTAGTCACATTTTATTTTTTACATTTTAACGACATTCAATTAGCTAGAGATTACTGGGTAGGGAAACTTATGAAAATTAGAGTCATAGTACTCAAGTGAGAGCAAGGATGTGAAGTAAACAGATCGGTTGTCGGTTGTCACGGTAAAGATGGACACGTCTATCTATACCAGGACACATGCTAGTGAACTCGGGTGATTTTTTAAATAGTTTTTCTCGAAAAGGGTTAAATGGCACGATAGTACAACAGTGGCGACATGAGGAATTACTATTGATGTATTGATGGATTTATAATATTTCTTCAATACATTACTGCCCTTTACATATATAACGCCATTACCTTTTTTCAGTTACTCAATATAGTATATCATACTATCTCATGTAAAAAACCGCTGATGGCATTTTCGAGCAAAACCATATTCAATAGGTGGAAACACTAATTTTATGATTTCGATCTTGAAAAGAAAAATATCTCAGCACATCATCAATCAAGTAACAAAATATGCATAACAACCATTGAGTCAACTTTTCACACGGGACTATGGCCTACTAGCTGACTGGCCGACTGGATGGGATGCTTGATCGAATGCATTGTGTGGCATGACAAACCCTCGCAAACACAAACATTGAGTTGGGAGTGATCTGCATAACGAACGCTGCCTGGTCAAATGCGGAAAAACGTAGCATGTCAAGATACGCCTACCCGTCCCAAAAAAATAGCTAGGGCTCAACGTAACTCTATCTTTCACCTATTTACAGTGAATGAAAGAGTTCAACTATGATCGCATCATTCATCAAACATACGTAGTAACGAACCGGTCGCGATAGCACGTTGAGTTCGCCGTGGCGGTCGAGAGTGTAGCATGAAAAGTGCATAACATATTCACGCGCCACCGCACACTCTGTTACAATTAGCTTGCCACTACTCACCTTATTCCTATGTTTTTTTAGTTCACTGTGTTATATTAACCTATGCTAGTTTGTTTTCAACGATTTTTCTGTCACATTAAAAAGTAACACTTGTTTGGCAACAAAACTTTGTCAAAGCCATTTGATTTAACACAATAAGGCACAGGAAAGTTCAAGAGCAACGAATGAAACCAGTAAAAATACTAACAAACCAACGACTTTCGATTTTCTTAATTGGATAGGTCCCAAATGTAGCTCTGATGATTACTTTCTCTGGCAGTTTTGCAATACCATATAGAAATATAGCGAGTAGTTTTGCCAGTTTTACTCTATTTCCCGAAATATGTTTTGCTATAACGAAAATGTGAAAAAAAAAATTTTTTTCCGTACAAATTGACAAAAAATCCCATACAAATTTCTATGTCGTTGTTCCGGTAGCTTGAATTGATAAATTGGACTCAAAATTGGACCAGAAAATTCGGGTGGGGATACGGATCGACTCAGAGGTGTGACAGTGGGAGTCATTTTTTCTGGTCACTCTAGAATGTGGGATTGTTTGACAAATATGAAGTTCTTCCTTAATTTATAACATCTCGCACTATCATAACTCTTTGTCTGTATACTGTGTTATCACTCGGTAGTTTTTACTTCAATAACCCTAGAACGTTGCACTGGGGTACGAATGTACCTCACGCGTTTAATTGCAATTTTTGCAGGTAAAAATGCAAGCAAAAGAAATACATCATTTTCTTTGTTTTTTAATTGCAAATATAGCTGTGCAATTAAAAGTGCGGAATTTATTGAATCAATGATACATAAATTGGTTTGAACAAAAAAAGTGAAAAAATTGCGATTTTAGCATTTTTACAAAAATTACTATAACTTTGCGAATTTTAACCGATTTGAAAAAAATCAAATGATTCTAAAAGTTGAGAGAATGGTCTTGAAACGTAATAAAATGGAATTTCGATACTTTTGAAAAGTGTAATTATTTGGAGGAGTGAAAGTAAAATAAAAATCGGGTTTTGGAATGGGATGGAAATTGAAATGAAAAATTTCTGACCAATAGTACATTGGTAACACGCAACGTTACTGTTACAGAAATTACTGTGCGCTAATTATACTTGCGAGCCATTGTTTTGAAAAACTATAAAAATAAACAATAAAAATCAGCAAAAATGAGAACGATTTTTTTCTGCTTCAAAATTAAATTAAATTGATTGAATAAATGATTATAAACGATTATATAACACTAATTGTTTCTTATGTAGTAAAACAACCACTATTTAAACTGGTATTGTCACGAGTCACATTTGCACTGACAGAACGAAACCTGACGAAACACTTACAGCAACCGTACACTGTACCCCATGCCAACTTTGATATCTGTTCCCACGAAATCTATAAGCAAAGTTATATCACCTTTTCCTACTCTTACTAGGAACTCTAACTTGAATTATGGTTAGGGTCCCAGGTCAATAAATGCCGAATTCTTGTCTTCACACTGCTCCAAAGAAGGCGTGGGGTACATTTGTACCCCAGTGCAACGTTCTAGGGATAAGTATATCGTAGAGAAGGAAAAACGAAATATGTCTAAATACTGTTGCAATAAATAGTGTTCCGGTTTAATAAGCAGATAAGATCTAATATTATGTTCATTAGGCTTCCTGTTCATTAAACCTCCTCCTTTCCCCTGTTCATTTTACCCACAATCCCCCTATAAAAACTTGAAACGAGAAGCCTAAGTTGTTCTCTTATATGTACGAATCTTTGGTTGCCTTGGTATGTTTTCGCGTACCAAAGCAAATTAATTAAATTTAGTTCGAAGCTTATCTCAAAGCTAAATTGCATTGCATAGCTCGCATTTTATGAGTAACAAAGTATTATTGATTTGAAATTTTCCAAATAACCTCGCAGGTGGTCCCGTTTTTCTCAATCAACTCTCGTAGTGGGAACTTCTCGGAACGATTATTAAAAGCTCTAAATTTACAACTTTCCGCTCTAAATTTGTCTCAATATAAAATGATTATTAGATTTGGTAGCAAAGGAATTCGTGATGGTAAGTGAAAGTGAACAATATCCTCCTCGGTTGATTCCGCGCTGAATTGTCAAGGGCATCGAGCCGATTGCCTGCTCATCTGCATAGGGGCACAGCCGGCTCATAGACTCGGTAGTCTATGTATTACACTAAAAGTGGGCTCGGGCGCGGTTGCAATCAGTATCAAGTGTGGTCGTTGGCTTAGTGACCTAGTTCATTATTCAAATTTTGTTGGCGCTAATTTCGAGATGGGTCTGGTGGTAGATGGACAAAAAACGCGATGCGCTCTGATGCTTGTTATGAAATGAACTAGCGTTGGACAAGCCGAGAGGAAAGTTAACAAACGAGCATTCAGAGATAATGATTTCGATATGCAGGGTGATCGTAATAAAAAGATTACCATAATATTTATCATGACGATAATTTGAAATTTGAATTGTTCTGGACAGATGAATTTTTTTTTTATTCATTTCGTTTATTTGATAGGCACAAATGCGTTAGCTTGGCGGTGCCAAATGCTTATGTTTTTACATTTTGGATATCTTAAAACTAGGAGGTTACAATGTTGAAATATTTTTTTTACAAAGGAAAAAAAAAGTTTACAGCTATCTTAAGACTAGAAATAAGATTCAATATACAAGAGAGGGCCAAAAGATTTTTTCATGAAAAAATTTAAAACAAGGGATTCACTTTGATATACAAGAGGGGGAGTAATAGTATTTTACGAAATATTTTATGGTTATCTTAAAACTAACAATATAGTTTAGTACACAAAAGGGGGAACAAATATTTATGAGAAACTTCACAGAAATCTTAAAACTAGGGATTCAATTCTATTTACAAGATGGAGGACAAGAGTTTCAATAAAGAGTAAAAATTATAGCTATCTTAAAACTAGGAATACAGAATACTAATTTGAATTTTTTAACTAAAACTTATGCTTGGTCAAGATATTCAGAGGGTGGCTTATTTCCGCATCAGTGTAGCAGCAGTTGTATCAAGGACAGGGGAGAGACAGGGAAAGAAGAGCAAAACTTGCAACTTTCGCTCAAAGGGGGGGAAGGGGGATCAGCGAAACAAATTTGCGCCTCAGTTTAGTAAGTCGTCGAGTACCGGATTGGCGGATGGTATTCTTCGGACCCGCGGGGAATCCTTCAAAAGTCATCGGACCTCGAGTCGCTCTCGCTTCAGTTTCCTTCTATGCAGGCGTAGTGGTAAGTGCGACGGCGGTTACATAGTGGCACTCTGGAGCTGATCGGTTCCACAAGGCAGGAGGAAACTCTAAAAACGAGAAATAAAAGAGAGGGGCTAAATTGGGATATTTATCGTTTTTATGAAGGTATAAATAAGGGACATATAGGGGAAATCACGATTTGCCAGTATATCTCGGACTGGGACATTGGGTGGTCTACCTCGGGCCCGAAGGGATTCCTTTAACTGAGACCTGGCGTCACAATACCCGGCGCATACCCAGACAACGTGTTCGATGTCGTGATAGCCCTCGTCACAAGCGCACAGACTACTCTCCGCAAGCCCAATACGCCGCAAATGCGCATCCATGGTGTAGTGATTGGACATAAGTCGGGACATTACGCGAATAAAATCCCGACCCACATCCATCCCCCCGAACCAAGGCTTCGTTGATACCTTTGGGATAATCGAATGTAGCCATCGTCCAAGTTCCCCGTTGCTCCACGAGGTTTGCCAACTGTTGAGCGTCCTCTGACGACAAATACTAAAAAATTCATTGAAGCAGATTGGTCTTTCGTATATGTCACCATTTAATGCGCCCACCTTTGCTAATGAGTCGGCCTTTTCATTGCCCGGGATAGAACAATGAGAGGGGACCCAAACAAAGGTAATCTGATAAGATTTTTCAGATAACGTACACAAGGACTCCTGTATCATCCCCAGAAAATACGGGAGTTGCTTTTTTGGCTTCACCGCACGAAGAGCCTCGATAGAGCTGAGGCTGTCCGAAACGATGAAGTAGTGATCTGTGGGCAGAGTGTCGATGATCCCAAGGGTGTATTGAATTGCAGCTAACTCTGCGATGTAAACTGAAGCGGGATCATTGAGCTTGAATGAAGCGGTGATAGTATTGTTGAAGATACCGAAGCCAGTGGACCCATCGAGATTTGATCCGTCAGTGTAAAACATTTTGTCGCAGTCGACTTCTCGGAATTTATTATAAAATATATTGGGGATCACCTGCGGGCGTATATGGTCCGGGATTCCACGAATCTCTTCCTTCATGGATGTGTCGAAGAATACAGTAGAATCAGAAGTATCTAGGAAACGGACACGGTTGGGATTGTACGAAGAAGGATTGATGCTCTGTGCCATGTAGTCGAAGTACAAGGACATAAAACGGGTTTGAGAATTAAGCTCGACGAGCCTCTCGAAATTTTGAATTACCAACGGATTCAGAATGTCGCATCGGATGAGCAATCGATATGAGAGTTCCCAAAATCGATTTTTTAGCGGAAGAACGCCCGCCAGCACTTCGAGACTCATCGTATGGGTCGAGTGCATGCAACCCAAGGCAATGCGCAAGCAACGATACTGGATTCTCTCCAGTTTGATGAAGTGTATGTTCGCAGCGGAGCGGAAACAGAAACACCCGTACTCCATCACCGACAATATCGTTGTTTGGTACAACCTGATCAGGTCTCCTGGGTGAGCACCCCACCATGTTCCAGTTATTGTTCGGAGAAAATTGATCCTTTGTTGGCATTTCTGTTTCAGATACCTAATGTGACATCCCCAGGTACCTTTAGAGTCGAACCAGACCCCGAGATATTTAAATGTGAAAACCTGGTTGATCGTTGCACCCATTAATAAAAGCTGGAGTTGCGCCGGCTCACGCTTCCTAGAAAAAACAACCAACTCAGTTTTCTCCGTGGAGAACTCAATACCCAGCTGAAGAGCCCAAGCAGACAAATTGTCCAAGGTAGTTTGTAATGGTCCTTGCAAGTCGGCAGCTTTGGGCCCTGTAACAGAGACCACCCCGTCGTCTGCAAGTTGCCTTAGCGTGCATGAATTGGCAAGACAATCGTCAATGTCATTCACGTAAAAATTGTAGAGCAGGGGACTTAGACATGAGCCCTGGGGAAGACCCATGTAGCTAAATCGCGATGTTGTTAAATCGCCATGCGAAAAGTGCATGTGCTTTTCAGACAACAGGTTTAGCAAAAAGTTATTTAAAATTGGTGAAAGACCATGCTGGTGCAGCTTCTCTGACAGAATGTTGATAGAAACTGAGTCAAAAGCCCCCTTAATATCCAAGAAGACTGATGCCATCTGCTCTTTGTTAGCATAGGCCATTTGGATTTCTGTAGAAAGCAACGCAAGGCAATCGTTCGTCCCTTTGCCTTTGCGGAAGCCAAATTGTGTATCTGACAGTAAGCCATTTGCTTCAACCCAATTGTCGAGGCGAAACAAGATCATTTTCTCGAATAACTTCCGAATACAGGACAGCATTGCAATCGGCCGATACGAGTTGTGGTCGGAGGCTGGTTTTCCTGGTTTTTGGATGGCGATGATCTTCACTTGCCTCCATTCATAAGGGACAATGTTACCCTCAAGAAACTTGTTAAATAAATTCAACAAGCGCCTTTTTGCAGTGTCAGGCAGATTCTTCAGCAAGTTGAATTTGATTCTGTCTAACCCTGGGGCGTTATTGTTGCACGATAAGAGAGCAAGTGAGAACTCCACCATTGAAAACGGTGTTTCGTTCGCGGTATCGTGAGGAGACGCGGCGCGGCACGTTTTCTGTACCGGGACAGAGTCCGGACAGATCTTCTTGGCGAAAGCGAATATCCAACGGTTTGAATATTCCACGTTCTCGTTGGTACTATTACGGTTACGCATACGTCGAGCCGTACCCCAAAGAGTGCTCATCGCTGTTTCTCTCGTTAACCCGTCGACGAACCGGCGCCAATAACTGCGTTTTTTGGCTTTCATTAGACTCTTCATTCGCCTTTCTAACGACGCGTACTGTTGATAGCTAGCGGGTAACCCGTCTTCCCGGAAGGCCTTATATGCAGTGGACTTTTCCGCGTACAGCTCTGAGCACTCTTTATCCCACCACAGGGTGGGAGACCGTCCATGGGTATTCGCGCTGGGTACTGGTTTAGTCTGAGCTTGATTCGCACTGTCGAGAAATCAAGCCAGCCAAAAACCTGTACTCTTCCTCCGGAGGAAGTTCTTGAGTGGATTCGATTTTAACGGATATCGCGGTCGCGTAACTCTTCCAATCAATGTTCCGTGTGAGGTCATATGAGACATTGATTGTTTCCGATGGTCTTGAACCGTTAGCAATTGAAATCACGATAGGCAAATGATCGCTACCGTGGGGATCAGGGATCACCTTCCACCTGCAATCTAACTGTAGCGATGTCGAGCATAGCGATAAATCCAACGCGCTTGCGCGTGCTGGTGGTGTAGGAATCCGCGTCATTTCTCCCGTGTTTAAGATGGTCATGTTGAAATTATCGCAAAGATCTTGGATTAATGTTGATCTATTATCATCATGAAGACAGCCCCATACCGTACCGTGCGAGTTAAAGTCTCCCAGAACTAGCCGCGGTGCCGGTAAGGATTCCGTGATATTACAAAGCGTTCGGTGCCCTACCGAGGCTCTAGGAGGAATGTAGATGGAAGCAATGCAAAGGTCTTTACCTTTGATTAAAACTTGACAAGCGACAATTTCAATGCCTGGTGTCGAAGGGAGGTTAATTCGGTTGAAAGAATAGCACTTTTTGATCCCCAAAAGTACTCCTCCATAGGGGTTTTCTCGATCCAGACGAATTATATTAAAGTCGTGGAAGTTGAGATTTATATCCGAAGTTAACCAAGTTTCACATAATGCGAAAGCATCACATTTTAAACTATTTAGTAAAAATTTAAAGGAATCGATTTTCGGGAGGATACTTCTGCTGTTCCACTGTAGAACAGTGATCGAATCGGTGACCTCGTTCGATGACTTAGCCATCGAAGGATACGATCGCTGCAAGGAGGGGCCATTTAGTAGTCAACTGCTTCAAAAATGTTTGCACTATAGGGAGAAAACGTATCAGAAGGCTTTTAAGAGGATCAGTAACATTGAAAGCTGTGAAAATTAAGTCCACTATGTCAGAAAATTTCATTAGTCCGCTACTGGACTGAGTATCTGTTTGAAAAAAGGGGACACTTGGGGTTTTGGATGTCCCTGGAAGTGGTGGGTACTCCTTGTTAGAATTAATATTTCCAAGTCCTGGAGCAAATTGCTTCGGCTTTTGTGCATCACTTCCGTTGGATTTATTGGTTGTAGATGGCGCACTCTGAGTGGACGACACCTTGGCACCCTTACGAGGCAATGTAGGGGAGGCTGGATTTCTCCTCTTCCTGGATTCCCCTGGGTTAACCAAAGATGTTCCCTCTCGTGGATCGTCAGATTCTTGCTCAACGTTAGCCAAACCAGCATAGGGATTTTCGGACAGGACAGATGGCGAAGCATTCTTTAGCATTTCTGCATAAGAACGCCTTGAGCGTTCCTTAAGGGAGCGCTTAATTTTATCCCCGCGCTGCTTGTACGCAGGACATGATTTAAGAGCATGTGAAGGGCCCCCGCAGCAAATACACTTTTCAGTTTCTTTGTCGCAAGAGTCATCCTCATGCTCTCCTTCGCATTTGCCGCATCGTTTCTTATTTCCACAATATGTGGCTGTGTGGCCCAACTGCTTGCAATTGCTGCAGCTCATGACCCGCGGTACAAACAGGCGAACTGGTAGGCGAACCCTGTCAAGGAGGATGTAGTTGGGAAGAGAGGACCCGGCGAATGTCACCCGAAGCGAGCCTGATAGAGAGTAGGTAGTCTTACCTCCCTCGGTGTTTGCGGTATACAATTGTTTGCATTCTAAGATCTTAATCTGTTCAAGAGAGGGGTCCTTAAAGCAGCCAACCCCGTGCTCCAACAGTTCTTCGCATTTCAGGCGCGGTTCGGATACTACCCCATCGATTTCACAGGCCACACAAGGCACGTATGCTTTAAATTCCCGCGTAAAGCGCTCACAGCAAGCAATCGCGTTTGCCTGGCCGAGATCATTCACTAGAACTCGTATCTTGTTTGCCCGAACACGTGTTATCTGAGTTACGGCCGGGTAATTAACAGTCAGATCTCGAGAAAGTTTTAATATATTAACCGGTTTCTCTCCGGTCCGAAAATATACCACCCATGGCCCAGAGGAACCTTCTGGGTACTGCTTTATACGGGGAGCAATGCGAGTATTAGGGGGATCAGGGACTTCCATGATTACATCAGATGGTATTTCGCCCTCGGCCATTTAAGCACGAGGGCAGAGCGTTATATAAACGGGAATGTGTCTTATTATTTGATTACAAGGTAGAGTAAAAGTAGGGAAAAGGAAAGAAAGCAAACGAGGAAAAAAAAATAAAGCAAAACTTATCTGCAAACAACGTCGATTGTTCCGCACCAGCGAAAACAATGTACTGGATTTACTGCCGGCACCAGCAGAATGGCAGCTAACGAACGAACAAAGGATGACCTTCAATCACTGAAATTTACACAACGAACACCACTGTGAAATATAACGATCCGTTCCGTTCAAAGGTTGGGAGACGTATGTGGACAGATGAATTAAAGAAAACTTCTTTGAAGTAAGGTGTGCTTACGATTGTATTGATCAAATAAATAATAGAAAAATTCTTGTCTTTTTCTGAGCCAAACGTTTAATAATTCTACCATTTAAGATATCTTAAGTTGTCGTGATATGCTTGATAAGAAAATCTTTCTGCTCTAGAAATACTAGTAGCGCATCATCTTCCATTGATTCCTACTATTGATCACACTGTGGTGCATGCTTTCACTGTCTCTTTCCGACTGCTAAAGTTTCAATAAAGTTGACTCTCGCAGAATCTCTGAACTTTTATTTCCGACTCTATTATACTATTATAAATCCTGAATATACGAATACGGTAGTTAAAATGTTTTCCAACGTTCTGTTCTTAGACCCGACGAGAGGTTAGGGGTAGCAACTGTCTAGGGGCCCGGGCCTATTTGAGGGGTCAGCATGTTTACCTGGTGATGAGGGTGGGAAGTAAAACAGTAATTGTAATATATTTCTATTTATTTACCTCATTGAAAAAAATTTAGTAATAGAAACGAATTTAAAAAATCCTCAAATTTGAACTAACGCTATGAATACTTTCAACTTAATGTTCATCGCAGAGATTTGGTGTCTTTAAAATAATTTTCCAGAATAATTTTCTGAATCTGTTAGACGTAGCACCAAAGAAAAAAAAACAATTAAATTCACCTAACAGTGAGATTGAACCATTCTGGTATAAGTTATTCCAAGTGTTTTTTGCATTTACTCAATCAATTGACTGGTGACACTGTCACTTGTTCGAATCTCGGTAAGAAAAGTTTTAAAGTATCAGCTGAAGCATTAAAAGTTTGCTTAGAAATGATTAGCCTGTTAATTGTTTTACGTTCTTTGCTCAAAATTTTGTTGTAAGGCTACAACTTATTCACTTCCCAGGCAAATTTGTAACCAACTTTAGGCCTCGAGGTTAATACGATGCTTCGCTTCTGCTGATACTAAAAATGATTTCTCATCAGAATTCGAACAAATAACGGTTTACTTACGGGACTTGTGTTAATAGACTATGGCAATTGATTGATCAAATGGAACTTGTGTGATGAATAGTAACAGAATGGGTAAGATCTCGCTATTAGGTGAAATATATGAGATTTTTGGCTTCCTAAATACGTTAATATGATTTTGGAAATCATTTTGAAAAGCTCTTTAAAAGATTTCAAGTCTCTGCGATGAACATACTCTTTATTGTAATATTTAGGGTTGAAATGTAGCTATTACTTGTACATTTGCAGTATCGACAGAAACAATAGCTATCCGCGATAAATTTAAACATTAAATCGTAATAGCATTTTTATAAAACAAGCAAAATTCTGTTTTCGTCAAAGTTATTCTGGGTTATGTCCCTCCCTACGTAACCCAGGAAAACAAAACACAGTGCGGTACCATTAAACTTTGTACATTTAACCCTCCGGTACTCGCGCGAATGGCTCCCCGAATGAGCAGCCGCTGGTGCTGAAAGAAGATTTCGCTAGAGCTTCTGAAGGTGTTGCACTAAATATAACGGCCCAAGTGCCAGAGGGTTAAAGAAAAATTTATTACGTAAGTATCAGTTTTGAAATCATATCGTCGCTGTTGTGCTATCTTATGACAAACGCCATTTTGGGGTAAACTGAGTTAGATATGCCACATTATTTGTTTGAAAAATCTCTACAAAGTGGCGTTTTCAGAATTTTGAAATTTTACTTGGTTACTTAGATATAGCGAGAAACATGATGAGAAATTGTGAGTTTTTTTGCTTCAAATCACTGTATCTAGGGATTTGCTCAAGTTATATTGAAGTTTTAGATGTTTTTATGTGTGAAAATGTCTGAGGAACACAATGGCATAAATATTTTCAAAAAAAAATACACGAGCTGTGAGAAAAACACAGTTTTAGTTTTAAACTGGAAATAAAGCATATTTGGCAACACTGTAATCAAAAATAACAATTTTATATAGTTTCCCTGACTCATTTCCTTCAAAATGCATTTCACCGATTGCTTATAGACCATATGAACGCAAAGATATGAATAAAAGTTAAAAATTGATGATTTTTTTCCATGGAAAATTTTTTATGCACGATTATGACACGTCATACAAATTTTGTCATCAATACACGCCTATGACACGTGTGAGTGCGACTTTTGTTTACATTCATAGTAAAAACTCGCAACATAGTCAGGCGATCTTCGTAATATTTGAGAGATTAATGCAGAATAGATAGAAGCATCAATTGTCTTCTTTGGATTGTATATACCATTTATAAGTTTCAAGATATTCAATCTCAAACTTTAAAAATCGTTTTTCTCGAAATGTGCAAAATGGCGCTTGTCATAAGATAGCACAACAGCAACGATATGTTACAGAAAACCATGTTCAGACGCCGCTAATAAAAACTCGTCAAGGCCATAATGACCGTAAAAGCCGTATCCAGTACCTCAAAATCAACAGCACACATCATTTATGAAACTCGAAGGGGGTTCACACTCGTAACCTGTAAAGGTAAGAAGCAATTAAGAACATCTGATCGTATGCAAGGATATATCTTGCTCAGAGTTCCAGTGGAGTTTATCACAACGTTGCTCTTCTCCTATCGTCCCCTCCAACAATTGATTCCTGCTCAGCATTCCAATGGCATCCTTAACCTCTTCATGTCATTTTTAAACGACTAAAGGGTATCCCTCATAAAATTGCATCACGGTAAAAACGCTGTAGAAAATTACCTAGTTGACCGATCCTTTTCAAAATTTCAGACAATAAAATATAACCCATTAGTAACGTTACGCCTCCAGTCATTAGGTTCTGTACAACTTCTGGCTGCAACTTCTTCTGTACGGACTGTAAACCCACTTTTTCTTCATGTTTTCCTCAGTTTTAACCTTCTTGGGATGCTTCCGTAGTGTCTGCTTCATAAATGCTCAGTATTTTTCGATGGGCCTTAGTTCCTGAACGTTGGTAAGAGGGGCTTCATGTCGTGTAGCTTCAAGAGAGGAAGCAGACGATTCTGTAGACACTCGTTGAGATACTTCTTTTCGTTGACAGTCCCGGTAGCCACGCACGGCGCACTCCTTTTGCCACATGAGCAGATTACTTGCCAAATGATGTATTTATTGGCAAACTTTGAAAGTTTTTGCTTCCTTACTTCCTCCCAAACATCAAACTTGTGCTTATACTCCCTAAAGGAGCTAAAATGGGGGAAACCTCCTAATTTATGCAATTGGGCCGCTAGGCAGACACTAAATCCAGTTCGCTGTTAGGTACTGACGAAGAGAATCTAAATCACCAAACATTAGACTTAGCTTAAAGTTGGCTTGTGCACCAATTGCATCATCATCATCATCATCATCATCATCATCAATTTAGCTCCTTTAGGGAGTATAAGCATATTGCCACATTAGCCTGATAGCCATAAATGTTTCGGTTCACTTTTACCCTTATCAGTAAAAACAGAACTTCTGTACAGTTGGGACATCAGTCCCCACCAGCCGATTGAAAGTACACGTAAGTTGAGTGTCTACCTAGCAGCCCAGTCAGCCGAGGAGACGAGGAGAATCCGAAACACAAAACATCAGACTTAGATCAAACTTGTGCTGGGCGATATAGAACAGTAGCCCCGGAAGCTGCTGGAAGTCTTGACGTAAGTCTTGACGTATGTCTCATCATCGATGATGAGGCTTCGTCAGCATCTGGGTGTACAGTTTCCAGGCCCGTGATTTTTCCACCAGGGTTGCTACCTCTGGTGAGGCTTTGACCTCGAGATTTTTACTGACGAGAGTAAGAGGAAGTGTGGTCTTTAAGTGAAACCAGTCTGAAATTGGAATCAAAGCGATTCCTCCTTGGAATCAAAGCGATTCCTCGATTCCATCCTTCATTTTAAAGCACTTTAATCGTTATGTACTCTTGCATTCCTTCTGTACGGGAATGAAATTTAGTACTGGTTGACTCGTTACCAAAATTATCTCACAATCGTCGTAGAGTGTTACTTTAGTAAAACTTACGCAAAAGCATTAGCCACTCTCGCTGTGGAGAACAAGCCGAACGAGTATTGCTTTCCTCCACACCTAACAGGAGAAGGAGAGCAAAAGAGCACGCGAATGGCAGCGAAATCGCTTGGGTAACACCGTCACGCATTGAAAATGAATGATCCTGATTCTAAATCTTTTGAAACGGATTCACCAAGGCAATATTAATTGATTTCAAAGCTTTCTGTTAGCGAAGTGGTATGTTTATTGAAAAACAAAATGAAGTTTTCCGAAGACGCATTATGTCCAGTTTCATCACATCAGGAACGTGGTACTGCTCACATTCAATATCTTAATCATTTTTATAAGCGCCTTAATTTCAAAATAAGGATTTTTTGAAATTCATTCGTTTAAACACATATTTGTGTTGAGATCTTAATTGAGGTATGTTTTAAAATTGAATGTTATTGGTAGATTATTACTTGGTTTTCAGTGATTGTTATTGTGTTATGTCAGACCTATTGTCATTCGTGGTCAGTTGGAACAGATATATGAATCCTCGGCGCATGCACTTCTCTCCCAGCTTTCTTTTACTCTCATTACATTTTGATTTCATTTTTAACTACATCTGATTTTTTAGCGGCAGCTTCGTGATTGCCCAGTATCTATTAACTTAAGATCCGGGCAGTTTGGCGTATTGCAGTCTTTGAGCACAAAATTTATCTTGATGACTCTCTAGAATTGATTTTGCATAACGGCACGATGTCAAATCAGGCAAAAAAACAAGAACCACAGTCTTGTCTTATAAGAGATAGGGTGATGAGCCTATTTTGGCACCATTAGGGAGAGGGTCGCACTATTTTTTGAACAACTTTAAAAGAAGCCATATTATAAATAATCTTTCTCAGAATAAAGTATCAGTGTACTGTTTCTTAAACATCTATATAATGCTTATTTAGCAGAATTGCCTCAATTTTCAGCAGAAATGAAAATAAATGTTCCATTCTGTGCATCTATTCCCACCTCAACGATTCAATTATCGCCTCATGGGTGTGCCAATTTCCACCTCATCGAAAAACAATCTAGTTGAAACGCAATGCCTCATATTCCATTTGCGTCGATTCTAACTAGATATCCAGATCATGGACGCCAACGTATGATTTGTAAAACGAATCATTCTGCTTTTTTCAGCCGATCAAAACAAACGTAAACATCACGCACATCAATGAAACTCATCAGCTGTTAGTAGAAGAGCGCCCAGAATTGCGCACGCAGAAAAAAACCATCCGAAGGTTAGCAACTGGAATGACAAATTTCACATCACACATTGCTTTCTTCCGATCCGAATTGTATGTGCAGATGAAAATAAAATATCTGCAATCAACAATTAGTTGAATAACTTGAAATAATTGATTACTTATACCTGAAATTGCATTACATTATATTTACAAGTTCATGTTTTGGTTTGGCCGCACTGGTGATTCTGTTCTGTATGATGGATGCAAAAAGTTGATTTTGATTGTGGTAGTGTATCAGCAAAACATGCCAATAATAGGAACCCCCGTATTTAGTTTTATCCTATTATAACACTAGGCCTATTCTAGTGTTTGACAAGTGATTTTAAAGTAAAATTATCGTAAAAAGGTTCTCCAGCTAAAATAAAGGTATGTATCAATGCAATGTTTAGTATATTTGTGCCGAAATAACGAGATATGAAGCGGTAAATGCTGGCTCGTAAGTGTTTATTTTGCTAAGCGCCGTTGCATCCAGTTTCGGTTCACTACGTGAGTGAGGCGGATTAGTAGATATTTCAATAAGGTGATTTTGTTTTAATTAAAAGTTGGGTTTAGAGGATAGTTCTAAATACATATGTGCACAACAAATAAAGAATATAACTATAGCTTATTTTTTCTCACCTGTTTTAGCCAAATCGATAGTGTCATTATCTCATATGCTTGGTTCGAAAGCAAGGGGTACGAAATAGGGTCACAATAGGCTCTACTGCCATAATAGGCACATCACCCTAGTTGACGTTTTTGAAGGCACTCTTTGTGATAAATTCCATTTCCTGATTCATAATGCTGATTGTGACATAAATCTAACTTTGTTTGCTGCAGCTGCAGATTGCTTGCCAGACCAAAAAAATCCTGGACAATTTCGATTTATTGTTTGTATTGTTTTGCAATGGGATAATTTCGAATTCTTGCGATATGCGAGTTAGAGTAGTGAATTAACTGTAAATCTGCCCTAATAATTGCTTCTTCTTGGCCAAAAAACTCTTTATCCTCAAAAAACGCAATGTAATTAAGTAGGTCAAATTACTATTGTTAATTCTGTCAGTATACTACTAACTGCGCATTCAATTAGGGATCATCCACAAATTGACGTAGCATTATATGGGGGAGGGGGGAGTCTTGTATTTTGTGATGATGTGTGGCGACAAGGGGTAGGGGGTCATGTTATGCTACATATCTTTTTAAAGGGGAATAGGGGTTGACCTGATGTCACGACAACCTTACCCGTTTCATCTAACTAACACCGTTTTTTTTAATTTTTTTGCGGTAACAAGGGGGGGAGGGTTACTGTCAAGCTACGTAATTACCAGGGGGTATTTAGAGGTTTATGACGCAATGCTACGATGGGGGAGAGGGGTGTTAAAAAACACCCAAAAATTCTACGTCATTTATGGACGATCCCTTACACGGATGCTATCAGGAGAAACGAAACGCATATTTCAAGCCCTCAATCGTTTTCTTATCTTTTCAATGGCCTATACAAATTATCTTACTTTGGAACTTTTGAATTAAAATACGATGTACTGATTTCATCTCTGTGCTGTGACGCTTATTCAAATTCATCAAATGTTACGCTTAATCTCTTGATGGCTGTTCAACTGTAGAGGTCCCTTTGCTCAATGGTGCCCAGGGGCCGCAATGGTCTTAAGATGGCCCTGATGCGATGTAGCATATCTTTAATGAAGACTATATAGTCTCCACTCCGCGAATTGTATTGCACGCTCTTGATAAAGTCAGTAACTGCAAAAACAAATTAAATATAATTTCATAAAAATATGTTCCAACTAAGTATATTTCCAAATGATCATTGAATAATAAATTCTTTGTGTCTTATTTTATTAACAAAAAACAATACTTGGCTCAGAACCACAAGGACACTCTCATACTTTCAGCTTAAGATATACTGGTGTACCGGCGCTAGTATTTTACCGGGAATTCAATAAAATATTTACGGAAGTATTTTATTATTTTTTGTTTGAACACGGAAGTTTGTTCTCTTTGAAATAAGTACATGAACCCAATAGTTCATTATGGAGAAAAGCCTGGTTTGGTTTAATGGTTGAATAAGGCACATTTATGAGGATCAACAAAGCGACGCTAAACGAATCGAAAACATGCTCAAATTCTTGGGATGACAACGCAGTTTTCTTCAATTCAACAGATAATTGTTTCTTTTCTCTTTCGTTGAGTAAAGAATGAAAATCCCCGGTTAGGTAGTCAACAGCCTCAAAGTGAATAGAAGACAATAACTGTGTTCTACCAATGCAAACCATAGGAACAGAATGCTCACTACGAACCGACAGACTAATTCATCTTCCCAATTATGGGCCCTAGCAGAATTAGATTAATATTTAATTTATTAGGTGATTTCGTCTTACACGTTCAAAGCATAGGAACAAAGCAAGAAAAAATAAGCTGGTTCGCCTCCAATTCCAAGAATGTCTATTTTATAATCGCCACAGCTTATGCCTCACTATATATAGCTACTATTGCGAGAGTACGGGTGAAGGAAACGAAATAGGCGGCATTCCAGATTAGATTTTTGATCCGTTTTAGATCTCTATTTTCTATTATGACGGCAGCCCAGAATGACTGATCACTATCGGTGCCGGTAGGAACTTGTCGACGGATTCTTTTCTCAATCGGATACCCGCGTAAACAAGCACACGATAAACCAATCCAGAATATGGGTCGCTTAAACTTAAAGTTGTCTACTTAAGTTTTGTGTTGCATTCGCATTGTGTTAAATACAAAAAGAAAGATTTGATTCAATCAAGATCTTCTCTTTTGTAGCTGATTGAGTCTATCCGTATTGAATCTAGCACTATCTGGTGACCAAGTTGACCAGATACTGACGAGACGAAGTTGACATACAAACTCATGGCTTACAAAAATTATAGGCGTTGTTCCCTTAAAGTACAAAAATAATTATTGAATTTTTCTCTGGGGAAGTCATAAAGAATAGGGCAAGGAATTGGCTTGTTACCCGAACCATGTTTCGATTTCGCCATAAGCTCATCAGCAATCAAAGCTTCTGTGTTTACGGGACATCATCAATGGCAAGTTGTTTGCTTGTCAACGTAGGTTTGTCTCAACTTAACGCATTAAGTAAATATTTCAAGTAACAATCTCTCAACCTCTCAACTTGGCACCTTCAAGCTAACTAAATTATCAAAAAAAATTGTTTGCAATCAATTCTGGGAAAACATTGTACAAAACAAACTTTGTTCCAGTTCATATAATTTAGTTTCCGACGGAATGGTTTGATCGGGTACAATTGGAGCCAATTCATTTAGAAAGTCCCCCAAAACGTGTAGAACTTTAATCACCCATTGGCTTTTGTTATAGAATATCTTTTTTCGATCGACCTTGAACTCAAAATTCGGCGGCTCATGTGTGTTTTCACTGAATGGTAGATAGCGCGGGATGATCTTCAGTAGCAGCAGTAGGTTTATTTAGTGTTGTGGTTGCCGAGGTGGAACCGCAAGGGCTCAATCGGCTGTAAGCGATGTTTAATTTTGAATTCTTTTGGTTTGGTGAGGATTACACATTGGGTCACCTGTTGCTGCTGTTTGAATAACAGGTAAATCTAGTTAGACAAAAAAGGAATCGATAAAAAACTGACAAGACTGTACAAATGATATGGAATTGTATTTGTATGGTAATGACCAAATTTTGACCCCATTATAGTGGGTGCCTCACTGTTTTTGAATAACTTTAACTGAAGTTATATTATCACCAAATATAGTGTCGTGTACTACTAATTAAATATCTGTACAGGAACAAAAATTCACGAATTTGAAATTAGCCGTTTACGGAAATCATAACCAAGTTCCTGAAATCATGAATAATAAACCCCGTATTCACGAAACTATTTCTGTTTCGAATAAAACTAGTTCTCGCCAAAAATATGCATGGCGTTATATTTGAATGTTTGTGGTTGTTCCCTAGACATGTTTAGTTTTTGTTATGCGATTCATGTTCATATTTTGCAGGTACATTGACGTGGAGTAACTATATCAACTAAAAGAGTCGACAGTTAAACGATGTTTATGATTTTATGGGCATAATCGCGCATTTCGTAAATTCGTTTCACGTTATACAGATTTTTTATTCGTGAGTTAACTATTATTCTGGCAGAGTAGTGTAATTCATATTCCTAAATACAGGATCTTAGTTACGGTGTAGTGGGATTCATATTCAGGGTTTTTGGATCGATATTTATAATTTGTATGCACAAAATCGTAATTAAGATCCCAGAACTCCATAATCCTAAATTTGAAATGTAAAGTAATGTAACGCATGCCCATAATACCATAATTTTTCGTAAGTTCTCTTCGTCTTATCTTGATATATTATTTTTAGGTTTCTATCGGGTTTCGGGTTTTTAGTCGGAGTATATGAACTGAATCCGGAAAGTGTAACCGATTCGCGGTATCTTGGTTTGTGAATTATTTTACAAACATGGGTTGTGACTCTATTGTGTATTTTTGGCGCTCAGCACGGTTTTCTTATTCTTTCCGCATATCACATTCAATTCAAATGAATAAAGATGTTATATGTCCTTATTGTTCTTTTATACCTATTACTTGTACCTGCGAGTTTCCCCTAGCAACTGAAATCATTTATGTTATATTTCATGAAACAGTACACGGAAAGAAATCAAATCCATTCCAAATTTGATGAAATAATTAACGTGAAAATTTCGAGACCATGTGGAGTTTCATGAAAGTTAAATTGTTACGGGTTTCTTCTAAATATCAAAAGCACACAAGATAGATCGTAAATATGATATGATTCAAGTTCACGAATCCATGAATAATATTTTTTGGTTTTGTGCACAATTTCATAAGCACGAATTTTGTATTGTGATCAATATATTAGGAATCACGATTCAACTCAATGTGTTATCATGTGAACTATGTCACGAGCAAGAATAGTGAGTCGTGACTAATTTACTACGAATCATGAACCAGTTCGTGGATCGATGTTTCACGAGCACAAATTGTGTGTTAAATCACGAATCCATGAATCATATTTTATGATTTTGAGAACTATTTCACAAGCATGAATGATGAGTCATAACTTATATACTAGGAAGTATCAACTAGTTCAGAAAACCATGAAATATATTGAGGGATTCCATGAGAAACCTCCCGACCACAAAATTTGACCATCGCACTCGAAAATTTGCAGCTGTGTTCGGTTTATGAATATTTATGATTTTTTCTGAAATTTGCAATATTTTGATACAAGAGCAATCATTTGAAATCATTGATTCTGCGCGCAACACTTTCAATTTTTTTGTTCGATTACTGTATTTTGAACAGCTAAAATATTTGTGAACGAGTTACTGGGAATGAATACTTCTTCACGAAAAAATATACACTGAAAAAATGTCGTGTTTTCAGTACAAAAAATTATGTTTATGTTTATTTACCTTTTTTTAAATATTTTGTCTACAAAAATCTAAAGAGAAAAGAAGCATTTTGAATGTGATTGCATGATGGAAAATTTATCGGTAAAAAAGTTTTTCTAATGATAACTTTATACATGTTTTTAAATTTCATAACAAAAATCTTCCAAAATGCAATAGTTGTCAAGATATTTGGAGTTTTGCTCCAACAAAAATAATTATTTTGTGTAATTTAGCCCTTTTTAAAAGTTATTCGCGTTCCCCCATCATAAAATATCAACAATCTAATATTTATCATTTCATAGAGGTAAACAAACTTTTTCAATGTATTTGGATCCTGGAGAAGCTTTGAATAAAAAATCCTAACAAAAACTTCTAACATATTTTTATAATTCATACTATTTGCAGTTAAAAATACAATTTTTCTAATGAATATGATTCAAAACGTCATTTGAAATCAAAATGCTCCTAACAAAAATTTTCTGAAATGTAGCTCGAGATATTTTAAATTTTGTTTTAACAACACCATTATTTTGTTTTATTTCGACCTTTTTATTAGTTATTCGCGTTTCTAAAACAACAACAATAGGTTTTTAAAAAGGCCCATAAAACTTCATCTAACTTTTCCTTCAACATCAAGACGATATTGTAAACCATTTGAAAGCTACAAGAAAACAACCAAAATATTATTCAACCATATGGTCTGTTGATTAAACGAAAAATATATATGATTTGCAACACAGAGCAGAATTGTTATTAAGAATATGAGCTTTTTGGGTCAAAATACCCAAAAACTCCAACTTACCGTATTTTTCGAGAAACGAATACTGTTGAATTCTGTTAAAATGCTAAGAATGTTTACTTAAAAAAGGTAGAAACTGTAATTTTCCGAATGCTACTTCGAAAGTTATAGTATTTAATTTATTTTTTCCTCATATTTTCCCATAGTGTGTGTGTTAACCATCCTATCTCCCACTAGCTGGTACTGATTTACAGAACAAAGATGTTTGCAATGCATGTATTTAACCATATTCATGCAAATAACTTGGTTCACGGATTTAAGTAGGTGTTAGATCAATTGACTTTCCGATGATCCATTTCGTATACAGCGCCAGACATGTTCCGGGGTCATCGTTCCATCAACCAGCTTCGCCTTACTATAATGTTTGTATCAATTGGATTTTAACATTATAGTATAACTTTTGATTACTTGCAGGCAGGAAGAAAGCGACGCGTATTTAGTGTATCGCTTCTATTTGTATATATAATTATGTACATATACACTAGAGAACTTACCAGTTTCTCAGTTGTCTACCTTCTTTCCAATCTCCTATTGATGTCTCCTTCAACTCTTATCCATATATCCTGTAATTCCTATTCATTGAAAAGAAAAAAAGAAAGAACCCCTGGACAACGTGTCTTCTGCAGCGCTTTTGTTTCTCTTAGCCTGATATCACTGCCTGTAGGAATAGTGTAGGTCGTTCCATTGGAGATCTCCAAAGAGTTGTAATGGTAGAAGGAGCTGACATAGTTTTCTTCCACTCTACTTTTATGTTCGATGATGGTTATCGACGTTTTTCGGCTAGATAAAAAACACAAACCCTGATCTACTCCTGGCTTTAACTCATCTTCTCCGGACATTAAAATATATATATATTTGTCAATTGCAATTTTTCACAACTTATAATCCAACTTACAATCTTCAATCCTTGTTACTCTAGCACTATCGCTGATTGTAATTTCTCCTGTCACTTTTAGATCTCAATTTTTGGATAATAGACTTGTATGCCGTTTTAAATGTAATAGAATCAGTATGTTTGTTAACTACATTTTCGTCCTCTTCAATTTTTATGTGAAAAGTTTCAGTTGTTAATCTAGTGTTCCTGTGTGTCATCTTATCTAAAAAATTTTCTTGTCGAAATTTAAAAACATATCCATTTTCTACGCTATGTTGAGTCAAGCCAGTTCCTCCTATTTTTTTAATATAAAAAATAAAGCAACATAAATACGTTAGAATGAAAAGAATAAGCAGTTTTGCGATTTTTACATCCGCGAGTCTATTACTACCCAGTTACTCATTCCGGAACCGGTTCGGATTTCTGAATGGAGTTACACACTAACCCAGCCCAAACTTGTTCAGTAATTTCTTTTGATGGCTTACTCAGTAAAGTGATATTTTTAAGGAGCTGTCAGCAAATTGTATAAAAATTTGCGGAATAGTTTTCATTTTTTAACGATTTTCAGTAATTTTTCGAATAATTTACTGAAACTCGCAATATTTTTCACTGAATTTATCAGCTCTTCTGTTTTTTCGGTACATAAACATTATCCAGTAAAATACTGACTGATTGTTCGGCAAAATTGTACCAACGTTACCGAACCTCGTCAAAAACTTACAAAACAGGTACAGCAGATCATCTGTCAAGTCGCCATTTTCAGAGGAAACTGCTGACTGACCAGTGTTTTTTGACGTTTGGATAGAACGGATTGCGGAGAGTTCGGTACCAAATTGTTTTACTGAATTGATTACCGAACGGTTTGCTGTTCAAAACCCCAGCAAAATTTTACTGTACCCAGTAATTTAAATTAAGTGTGTAGTATGGATTCCAACTCAAATGCAATAACTGATTCCGACTCAATCGGTTTCAGAATCGGTTGTTGCATTTGTGTTGAAATCCATTGACCTTTCTACTCCCGTTAAAAAAGAAACGGTGCCGAATTATTTCGTGAGGAAAACAAAAAAATGCACTGCAAAAACCGGTTGAGGTTAGGTATTTCGTGAGGTAAACAAACCAAACTCCTTTGGTTTGACTTTGCATCTGTGGTTGTAAATGAACTGTCAGAAATCTTAATACTGACTCAATTCAGGATTCCGAATCAAATTCTGAATGTTTTGACCGGGTATGAGTGTTTATAGTACACGTCACATGAAATAACAAAAACTACATCTGGTGGAAAATCATAAACAAATACGGCAAAAGCAAATGGGATTGTTTTCAACCAAGAAACTGCATTAGTGTTCGTGAGACCGGCCGACAAGAACTTAATTGAGTTCCACAAGATACCGACAAAAACGAACTCATTAAGATTTCATTTACAACCACAGATGCAAAGTCAAACCAAAGGAGTTTGGTTTGTTTGCCTCACGAAATTCCTAACCTCAACCGGTTTTTGCAGCGCAATTTTTTTTTTTGTTTTCCTCACGAAATAATTCGGCACCGTTCCTTTTTAACAGGAGTAGAATAGTCAATGATGAACGAAGTTCATGTTTGACAATTCAAAACATTACCCTAGGCTGGATGTTGTTGGCTCGAATCAAAACTTCGAAAGTAAACCTCCTCATATTTTCCCATAGTACCAATGTCAAAAATTTCCAACGAAGTTGCGATTATACGACTTTGAACATCCACCCTTCAAATATTCAACCCCTAAAACATTAGAACGGTTTAAAATTGATTTTCTACGAAAATGTAATCACATCCTTGTTTGACAATATCGGTCTTACTGGACAATGGTTCTAATCACTTGGATTAGCATCCTGGGCTGTGACAGTTGACCCAGCACAAGATGTATTGATTGAATTTTGAAAATTATTTATATTCGGAAAAGTCATTATTCAACTGCATCGGAAAAGTCCTAAAACAGCATATGGCTTAATGACCCAATTACGGCATTAGATGATCAAATATTTAACACATCTGATTACAATCAAGAAAAGACCGGCTGCTGATGCAATCAGACACCAAACAATGTACCAACCTATGCAGTAGATCATGATCAACACCTTCCTGAAGCGAATTTGCATTGCCAACTTACAGTAAATTCAGTTGTACATGCAGTGCGCGTAGTGTGGTACATGACTTGTAATTATGTGACGCAACGCATTTCCTCTCAACGGATTATTAATGCGACTATTGAGCGATCTTCGGAATCGTCTTTCTCATCATCATTTTTTTCTTCGGCTATTGTAATGCTTCCATATACACCTCATAGTAGTAGCGCAAAGATGCACTGTACGGAATATGGACAACCGACGTAAGCGAATTGTTGTGCGAGACCGCACATGCCGGTGTACAATTGAAGATCTTTCAATTTACTGTTCGGGCCTATGAAGATTTGTAAGCCTGTCAGATCTAGCATGCTCCACCCAGGCTTCAAACCTTCCAATTTACGCCAACCCCGCCCCCAGCAACGTGGTTCGGTATACAAATCCATAGCGTAGGTGTTATATGTGACTTCATGCTCCAGCAGCAATTACATCACAATGCAATTCGTACGGAAGATAGTCATTGATATTGATGCTGGTCAAGTTCAGTTATTTATGTGTAGAATTGTACTTATGTAGTTCATAGAGTGAAAAAACATTGCAGGTAAATTAGGACGATCTCATGACAGGCATACTTCTTCCACAGTCAGATCACTAATAATGCACAAGACTCCCATTAGGTTCAGTGCATATTTTGGTTGATTGATAAGGAGCCTTGGATTTGATTGCATTGTTGTAGTACGACAGCAATGCGTTGCAACATCAAGTGCTTCAACATGAATATCATTAGCATCATTGCAAATAATAACAGTAGGACCACCGGACGGTGGAATCGTCTTCAATAGTGGTAAGTAACTGCAGGAAGGTAAATTGATTGCTTCCTCTCTGTCGGGGTCCGCTATTTGGGTATGTTCGCATTGCATCGACTAGACTAGGACAGGTAGGTATGCATTAGATCGTGGTATATTCATTCATCTAGCCTGGCGTCGTCTGCGGACCGAGAAGGAAACTTATAGGGCGTGAAATGAAGTAAAAAGAAATTGAAAGCAACAAGCAGACACACCACCATCACCGTTGTCGGTTTGCTGTGCTGAGTGTAGAACATAAATTAGGTGGTTTGACACGCCTCGTTGGAAATGCCTTCTCAGCTGAGCCTTGAATCTGGGTCAGCCAGCATTCAGCTTGTCCCGCTGTGAGTCGGTGTTGATCTTGGCGATTGAGTTGCGCGCAATGTTCTTGAGGATGCGGTCACTTCAAATGCGAGAATACGTTTTTTTTGCGCATGCGAACAGGTACCCAGAATTCATCAATCATGTATCAAGTTGAATAGTGAATAGCTAGTCTCTTGATGATGGATGGCTTGGAACATCAATACGAAATAGTTTATTCATACTGTTTAACACACACAGAGTTACAACAAAATCTGGTTCAATGTGTGAAAACGAGGGCATGACTTCAATAGATAGAATTAAAAAAATATTTCACCATTCTTATTACACCAAACAATTAAATAGATTAATGAGAATAATCGAAAAGGTCTTTATATTCAATGATATAAAAAAACTAGTGTATTCAACATAAGATCCCCAAGGCTTGGGGCACTATACTAACAAATGATAAGCAGTTTTTTTTCTCTGAATCGTTCAAAGTAAATGTTAGATTATGGTATTTTAAGAAAGAAGCCGAAGTTCAGGCCAATTTCAAATTTTTATCAAATTAAACATATTTTTCTTTCTAACATTGGTACAGGATAAAGTCAAGCGTCAGCTTGGTGCATTGGTCAAGTGCCATGGTTCTGAAGAGGCTACGTCGAAACTTAGACACCCTGACTAATTATAGTTGGCTTTTGTGCCCTTCACGCATAAAGACGGTTTTAAACCATTTTTTGCTTGGGGAGTAATATGGCATTTTAACATTAGAGAGCGATAATAATAAATGAGGTGTCCAAAATGTAATCAAAGTTGCATTAAATGAGCTTAAGGTTATGTTGAGAATATTTGTAAAAGAAGAAAAAACTGTTTTTTGCTGCCGTAGCTGAGAAAATATCCATGATTAATGTTTACTTGCTTTTGTCAAAAAATAACCTTAAATTTGTATACTATAAGCTCAAATATCATTCTCTAATTATGGCGTAAAGTAGCCCCCAATGACGGTATGTGATAACTTGAATGCTTTTGTATGGAATAACGATATATGTATGAGAAATATAGGTGTACTAACATAGTGTTGAATATTTACATTAATGTCTCGAAATGACAGTTTCATGGCTATTCGTCGTTAGTCAAACATCTTATAAAAGCTTGCTACAGAGTTCCAAAGTCTTTTTCGCTCCATGCGATGGTGCTCAACCTCGTTGTAATGCATAATTAGTTTTACCGAAATGTGCACGTGTCCAAGGTGCAATAATGATTTTTTGAAAGTTCTGGTACAAAAGCGGTTGATTTTTACACCTTTATTGATAAGTATTAAGGGAGTTTTACCGACAGTGGTAATTCTTCCACAAACCACCAACAAAGTTGGTTGATGTGATCTACACATGTTTGTAGGCTAGAAGTACGTTTTGTTAGAAGCTAGCGATTATTTTAAGGATTGTGGAATAGTTCGAAAATTTTCTCATTGGAAAACACAGTCGTGCGATGGCATCCACTGTCAAACTTTTTTTTCAACTTTAATTTTTTGATTTTCAGTACCGATTATTTTCCATCCTTTCATTTAACGAGAATGTATGATTCTTTGACAATTGGTTGGAACCCAACTTTAAATTTTAGTGAATAAAAGGTTCCTACTGACTTTGGCTCGATTTTCAATGATTTTTCCTTTTTACAGATTGATAACCTGTAATCACGATTCATTCTTCGCCGAAGTTTTATTTGGTTCCGAAAGGATTGGTAGTTCAATTTCGTTTCCAAACATCATAATTTCGTTTTCAAAGATAGATTATATTTTTCAGACTTTTTGTATTCCGACAAAAAGTTAGTGTCGGTTTCTGATGAGACGAAATCGAAACGCAACCATGACTAAATAAGTCTAAACCTTGTTTCTCCACATCCTAGCTATTGTTTCTTGCTCGATGTCTGAACTTTGCACTATAACTGACCTACTCAGGTCTACTGTCAATATCGGCCCCTGTCGAGTTGCCAACCGATCCGAATATGCCGCTTAACTTGACTCACATTCCTTCACGTCACGTCACAGGTTATCTACTCCGACTTAGAAGTGTTACTAGCTGGTTGTCCTTACTGCACTTTGTTCCTGTATTTATCCGACGGTAGATTTTCTCCTGAAATCGATTACGTATGTTGTGTCCTCTCTCTGATTCTACGTCCGCAGTTGTAAGTCGGTACAGAAACCGATATCCCGATATTGTGAGCCATTTAGGTACCGTAAAATGGGGTATCTTTGATCACCGGGGTAAGTTTGATCAAATGAGACTTTTTTCAGTAACGTGCGATAAGATGATTCCCTCTAACAAAATCATCGATACAAAAAACAAACCATATTCTAAACATGTTCAGCATCTATCGGCAACGATTATTTCGTTATTTACTGTACCTTTTATGATGACAAATTCAATTTCAAAATGATACGATTCTCATGTATCTTTTCAATCTGTTCAAACAATTCCTTGTATATTAATGAAATCAATCAATTTCAACTGAACTGATCACTTTTTTAGAAACCGTAAATATATTTGTCCAATAATTCATTTTAAAAATTCGAAAATTTTGTTGATAACTATTAAATTTCGACTATTTTCCTGAAAAAGTTCGATAAAAGTTGGCTGTATCCTTCTAGGAAATTTTGTTTTCTTACGAGACGACACAATATCGGGTCATGAAATTGCCTACGGATATGCAATTTACACAAACATTTCGAGCGTTACCTCTCATTTCGATACACATATTTTGCTGATCAAAGTTACCCCGAAACCAACGAATGAAAATTTTCAATAAAGTAATTTTTTATAGTAAAACGAAATAAAATACGCAACAATTTCAACATGTTCAATCTATGGGTACCGGTACTTGTTTTAAAAATACAAAAAGTTACATCTACTGGAATTGAAGTAAGTTATTCGTAAAACTTTTAAAAAAGTGATCAATGTTCCCCCATTTTACGGTACCTACAACAATGTTTGTCATTATCCGTTCCATGAGTGCGAGACCGCACTTGAATTACGCTAAAATCATCACACTCACATTGCGCAGGTTACTGTTGATAGAACCCGATGAAAGACTTCACCTCACTTTTGTATGTCATCACAGCGTAGGGGAGCCCGGGGCTAGTTGGCGGAATCCCTTTTTCTCTGTTTCTATTAGACATATTGCGCTTTCTCTTCTTGTGTACCTCAAGATATGTGAAACCCGTTATCCAATGTGGTTTTGTTGCAAAACAATTTGTTTGGTGGAAGTTGTGGGTGATATTGTGTTTTCGATCATACCAAGTACATTTTCAAAATTTTAAATGCTTTGCGTTATTTAGCGTGATTTTCAAACTATTTCCTGAATGATTATATTTTTCGATAGCGCGTGAAAAGAGCTTTCAGTATTCGTATAGATATTACAACTATCCCCAAACAAAAGTTATTTTTTAAATAGTTTTTAATAAAATATGCGGTTGGGGTAAGTTGGCGGTGCTGCACGCGGGGCAAGTTGGCGGTACTATTTGCAGTGCAAAAATGCCATCAAAAAAAAAAAATTCTAGAATTCACTCCAAAGTAAGAAAATCTTTTTCTTGTGTATCTCGCCAATGTAGGAGACATTTATTCTGGCCAATTGAATGAAAAATTTCGAAAATTTGCTTTAGAATAGGGGGTCAAAGTCAAAATGCCGGGGTATTGAAACTGAAATATAATAGCAAATGTCGGTTAATATACAGTTTTCTCGAAAAGATATTCAGCACGTTCCAAAAGGACCCTTGAAGTAATTGAATTTCCATTTGATTGCTTAGTTTTTGGCGCATCATCACATACCGCCAACTTACCCATGGGCCGGGGTAAGTTGGCGGGTTTTCCGCGTCACATATTTTTGTCTCTAAAATGGAGACAATACATCAAACACTTTTAAAAAAATCAGAGATGTTGCCAACAGTCTGCCCTTCCATTCCGCGTGTTCTATTCTGCAAGATGTACCTACATCAAAGCAGTAAAAATTGAAAACTGAAAACACCGCCAACTAGCCCCGGTCTCCCCTATTTTATTTATTACGCCGTTTAACTTCTACTTTCCTAGCTTGAGTGGTTAGGCGTTCCAGGTTAGGGGGAGGATGTCATTCAAATGACCAAAAAGTAAGTAAAATTTGGATTTTTTGTGGACCAACGAAAAACCATAGAAGGAAACAGTTTAAGGGTTCAAGAAGCATATATTTTTGTCTTCATTACCAAGTTTTTTGAAGACGAAATCAACAAAAAGGCGCCCGTGGTGACGTTCTGTCCAAGGTTAAGTGTGCGTGGAATTCCAAAACTGCGTACAGCCTGCTGCCTCGGGATCGATCCGAAATATAAAACTAATAATGAAGCTTTAACGTAAACTAAATTTGTTGGAGGAATGACCTACTTTCAAATTTGACGTAATGGTGCGATCCCAAACTTTGAAATCGTGTTTTTGACCTTTTTCCACTTTAAGGTTTCACTAAAAATATTGAATACAAAGAAATTGTAGATTTTATAGGTCATTCCTCCAAGGAAAAAAGGTTTTTTTTGATATGTCAAAAGATGAAGTCTTTAAATTGAACAGTTTTCAAATGTAATTGCACGCAGTTTTTAAAAATCATGTTTTGTAGTAAAAGCGTTTAAAGTTTTGAGAACAATTTCGATGAATTATTCGTGGTAGGATGTCAATATTTTTTAACAATTACATGGAATTATGGTTTTTGGGCATCACTGATTACGAATCTGAAATCAGTTTTTCGAAATTCAAAATGAACGATTCAATATGACGGATCCCCACTAAAATAAGTGGCATTTCAGCCAAAATCGAGAAAAAAAAGTTGTAACTTTAACAATTTTGACCAAAATGTTTCGTTTTTCACTGTTTTCTGTGGTGTTTAACTCACGATTAGTCTGCGATGCCTCTACAGATCAAGCCATGAAATTCGTTCTCGAGATCTACAGTGTAACGCGAAGCATTCAGGGAAATTGCATAATGCCATGAAAAGGTTTCTACCGGAGGTGCGCGTCTCGAGCCGAGAGCATCGTGTGATGGCCAGGACGCCGACAAAAAGGGATTCCGCCAACTAGTTCCGGGCTCCCTACATATGGGTTCTGTAGAGGGGATGGTTTCACGATATGTGGAGGAATAGCTCTCCGCCACACAGCCCTGCTAAAATCCAGAACACCTATTTAAGTAAAAAAAAAATGCTAGGATTAGGTTGACGATTTTCATAGTAATGTCAAAATCTTTCTACATGAGAGCCAAAAAGAAAGTCAGATCGGGATGAGATTCAATAGCAGCCAATTGAAGCAAGCAATCATTTCAAATTAGGAATATGGTGGAAAACGGTCAAGAATTTTCTGAGGGATAGGTGTGAATTAACTCTGAACACTGGCAAGTTCTCCGGGCCGTCAAGACAGTCCTAGGTGGCTAATTCAGCTTCCAGGGATTCAGGAAATAAGTAAAAAATCTCCCGGGAAACCACGGGATCCCGGGAACACATAAGCAAAATAACAAAATGTCGTGTTTTCTTGAAAATAAAAGAATAAATTTAAAAGTTTTTCAAACCTGATTGATCGCATGTATATCTGGCCTGAAACTGTTGTCAGAAGATATCGATTCAATGGACTACACAGCATTGATTCATTTGATAACTCGTCATTCAGTTTATTTAATATCAACTTCTTTTGGATGATTTTGGATTAACCAATCTCTATTTGCAAACACTTTCATTAAAGATCTAGTTATTACAATAAGAAAGAACGTTTAAAACATCCAAAAATCATCGGTTGCGGAGATATCATTCGCACCACTAAAGATACTGCAATGAAATGCTTCGCGGTAATAGTCGGCGCAGTTGTCGATTTTAGCATGAAAACATGAACATTCTTTAGCATTGACTTGCGTATGGTTTAAACACTTTATTTTAATATTTTAAATTAGCAATTATATTTTTAAATATTGATATTAACAATAGTATTAAGAATAATTTGTACGGTATGTGCCGAAGACAAAAAAATCAATTAATAAAAAAATTAATAAAAAATCACAAAAATTTATGAATATTACCGAGTTCAAAGATATATCGCCCGTTGATCTGCGAAGTGCGAACCAGTTGAAAAAGTATAATTCACAATACTTCAAGAGTTTGCCGGTTGAGATATGGCCTGCAGAATTTTTTACAGAGGGTAAGTTTTTTTGGAATAAATTGAAAAAAAATTTCCCGAATCCCGGGAATGAGAAAACACAATTTCCCGGGATTCGGGAATCTCGGAAAAACCAAAAATCCCATCGAGAAACAAATGCCCGGCACCCATTTTTATAAGTTTTACATCATCTAGATAGCATGGTCCCCCTGAGTCGATTCCTAATCCCACCAGAAGTACTTGCACCAAATTTGAAGCTCTCAGTTGAAAAGTTAGTGTTGGTGGCATCTATGCGGTACCATGTGGAACTAAAATTTTCTAACCAACACATAACTTGTATTATGTACTACAATTCTTCTGAACATACTATAGAGCTAAATCTAACCATTATTTCACAAAAAAGTTTAGTTCATGCGAGTCCAGTACTGATACACAGCCGTGCACTGCTAGGCCCCATGCAAAACTGACTCAGACATCACTTCGCTAAAAGTGTAATAATTTCACGGAAAGCATGAAATCAGCTCTGGTGCTAAATCCAATTTCTGTTTTTGAATTAGTTGAATTCAACAAGAAAACCGTCAAATCAACTAACGGCTTAGTTGAAATTAAACTAATATTTTTCTAAAAATCTTTCTTGTTTTTAAAGGAAAATTTTAGCTGGACGAAATCCTGGACACAATACAGCAAAATGAAAACTAAAAATAAAACTCGCAATTTCAACTATGCTCGCAGTTAAATTTAGAAATTAAAACAGTATTTTCAACAAAAACTGTCGAACATACTATTCTGTTTTTTCTGAGCTGTGCGATATGCTGTGAGCATTCAGCATATGTAAAAAGAATCTTCAGTAAATTTTCGCTCGCGTCAGATTCGATTGAACAAGTACAAAACTTTTATGGTAGTTCTTGTGCAAATATTTTTCTCGAAAAGTTTTGTTAATGAACGATATTTAATTCCGTCATTTCCAGTGAAAAAGGATTGGTAAAACTACAATCAGATAAGTCAGAGCTGTGGCAGCAGGACAGAGTTTGGTAGGTAGTAACAAATTTAAAAGATAAAAAATCGGGTTGTCTGAAAATGCATTAAAAACATGAATTTTAAAAATATTTGGCGGAATTTATTGTATGTGGCAGTGAATTAATACAATTAATTTCCAGGTATCAAGTGGCACTCGTATAAAGTATGCAGTCTGTTAAAACAATTGGTCGTATCTATAGTGGTTTTCTTGGAGAAAATAAGATAGAAGCCTATTCAGTGCCATAATGACATCGAATTGAAAAGTGAAAAGTTTTCTCTAATAATCGGATTAAATGCACATTAGAAAACATTATTACAAGCCGGTTGATGGCTAACAATGTGCATATGTAAGAGTTCCGATCAAGGATTTGAAAGTTTGACTTTATCTTTGGAACAATTCAGCTGTAGTCGTTTTCGTTGTCATGTTAAGTTCAAAACAGCTTTTGTCAATTTATGGAACTTCTACAGAGCCAAATTTCCACAAGGTTCGGCGCTTTTCATTTAAACAATTTCGTTGTCAAGTGGTGCAATCGAAACATTGCATAGTACTCGGTATCATTCTTTACATCATTCGGTCGTAATAGTACACTAAATCTGACTTGACAACGTATTGTTTTTGAGTGAATCGTGCCTTCGCAATCTATATAAATTTACAGATTCATCGGATTATATTTCAGCCAATCCGAGTTTCAGCGAAATTTCCAAAAATCTTCCCAAGGAAAAAAATTGCTGGCGGAAAATCTCTGGCACTAAAACGCGACCGTCCAGTATACAACAGCTTACGTCAATTAATTCAGTATACGGAACAAATACAATCTATTAATCTATTAATTAGGCAGTGGTAAGTAGGAATGCGGAATACTGGTATATTTACCAAAAATTTTCACGAGCACTCTTTAAAATTTTTTATTGATTCTTCGAATATGTACTTCTAATACGTTTATTGGAGAACTGCTTGTGTTAAAATTTTCGCATTTTCGTAGTTATGGGCAAACACGAACGGGATTCTAAAAAGCTGTCAAACAAAAAGAGATTATTAATATCGTTTTTACTTGAAGCAAAACTGAGCCAAGTTCTAACCCAAACTGTTGTCAAAATGTATGAACTGAGAGCGGTTGCAACCATGGGTTTGCAACCTGACTCAGGTTCGTGGTCAAGCAAAAACGATATAACTTTTGTCGAGAACTACCCGAATAGAAATGCACAACAGTATTACAGCATTTTTTATCGTTACATTCAACGAAAAACAATGATATTCATTACAAATCTGGAAAATCACATTTGTTGTTTCTACATCCAATTTCATTGTAAACCCGATTTTTACATGGAAAAAGGGGGGTCGTTAAGGGAGGTAACAATGAAAAATTGATCTTTTCCCATACATTCTGAAATCAAAAACATCGATTTACATTGTTGTTTCGTTGTAGATTTTAGATGCATGAAGGATTGAATCATAAGTACATTGATGTTACAAGAAAAGTTGTTGTTAACAAATAAAACTGTTGTAAATTCAACGTTTCTACGATCAATTTCGATATTGCTTTCTGTTCGGGTAGTGTCAAAGATGCAAAAGTCTTTAATTTAATAAGGTAAATTCTACAAGGGTGTGGCGATCTTATACCCATTGACACTTTCAATTTGAAAGTGTATCTAGGAAAAAAGATAAACAACAGGAAGTACCCTCTGATGAAGTAGATATGATTTATCGGGTACGGGAGTTTATCACTTTAAATAGCTATAGCTTGGAAGCATTAAGTCCGACATCATCAAATTCTACTTTCCTTGTCATTGTATAGAAAATTCAGTGTTTTCACAAACACTATGAAATGTATCATAAGCTTTCATACTACCATCAAAGCTTTGCCTCGGTATTGTCACACCATAGTAGAAACAAACACAAATATGTAATTTGGATTAGGTAGAGATTGGCTTATTGGCTTTAAATGAATGGCTTGTCTAGTATTAAACCCATGAAGCATGACTTTACGTCCTAGCTGTTTCTGTTCCGGAATTTCCACTCAAAGTGAATTTTGACAGTTGGCTTTTAGGCCCTAATCATATGTTTGTCGAGATTCCTAGAATTCGACCATTCGATTTGATTCTTGTTTATATCTTCTGGTGTTACTCGGGTGGATCCGACGACCGACAAAATCGTCAATTCGATCGAATAACAAACCAATCGGACCCACGAATGTCGGGTTTTTCTGTACGCAGTAGCAAAGCAAAACAAATTGGTTGACAAAACCCACCACTGAATTGTCAACCAAACGTGTTGCGGATTGCCTAATATAAAATAACGAGTAACAATAAAATATAATACAACTTCGCTACGATATATAAAATACAAGGGCATTAATATTTTTATCACCCGGATTTAGAGTATTATTGAATATTTTAAAGGGTAGAATATGACTTAGTATTCTTGTTTAATGCTTATTTAGAATGATGATCTCTATAACATCATGTTTACTTATTATCAACGCATCGATTTAAATAAACAAGTTAGAGCTTCGCCTATACTATCCTTGTTTATCCATTGGTTCAAACAGCTCAAACACCACATCGATTAAACGATTTGAATAAATACACATATATCGAAATACACAAAACAAACTGAACTCTCATAGAGAAATGGTTCCACCACGTATATGACACCCCTATCCCGTTTGTATTGAACATGAGCCAACATCTCTGCGGGCACAAAAATTATGGGCCCCACTGACAGTTCAGATTGTTCTGCTCGTTTTACTGCAAGCTCGATCCGCACTAGATAGAAGCGATGCGGCATGACTCGATCTTTAGATATTTGTCATCGAGCAAATATAAATTGCAATAAATTGAAGAAAAGTGTCGTTTTCGACTTGTTGATGAATGGCAGACTTTTTGCACTATAATAGCACTATGATGACATCGCAAAGTCGTGTAGTATGAAATCGATTCTGTCGATTGTGAATCGACCTTAACAGGCCGTTTGAGATCTTGGTTTGAAAAACATGACGGCGTAGCAGATACCTGCACGCCACCGAAAAACTACCTAAAATTCAGTACTTTTGACTCAATCTCGTGGTATCGTGCAGGAAGGTAAAATTAGGTAAATCGTGTTGAAGGTAGTTTCCATTTAACTACGGCAAAAATAATAACTCAACCTTGAGTTTAATTTACTTAAATTTAAGTTGAATTTACCTAATTTTGAGTATACCCCAAACAACTTATAAGTACCTTACTGCACGGAAGACCTCGACTGAGTCGAATCTCTCGTTTTGTTTTTGACAACACTAATAAGTGCGAAAGCGACGCACAGCTCAAAAATACCTAAATTTAAGTTAAAAGAACTTATTCTGTAGGTTATTTTCTGGTAGCGTGTGGGTTCCACATCGTGGAGTCATATCCTTATACCCATTCCTAAGGAAAATGGAATATTAGTGTTACTTCGAATAACACATGCTGCATGGGTTCATGTACCAGATGCAGGTTTTTTGTATCTTTCAGTGTATATAGTCTTTGAACAGCCGCGTCGAATCGGTCCCGTGCAATTTGACTAGCATTTTCCCTTTGCACTTCACATTCTATTTCTAGCCAAACATTTGAAAAGGGCCTATTTGTAAAACGTAAACATAAACATCAGAATCATTATAATCCTTTTTGGAAAATGTATACTATTTTATTTCGTTTGATTGTGCATATTGCTTCTACTTGTAAACCTCACACAAAAAATACAGCTCAGGTCTGATATTATACGGAAAGTTAGAAGAATTAAGTAAACTCTAATTTGATAACCAGATTGGCCCCATTGAACATCGTAAAATTAGATTGGCCCTGTATGTAAATTATGGAAAAGTTGGACTTAGAGCAGTTATAGTTCTGATTAATTCATCGAGTAGCGCTGCTGTTATATGTCTTTTACAATCAGTTATAATACAATAATACGTTATAATCCTTTTAAAATGAGTGTATTGCTAGTAGGGCTCTTTTCAATCAGTTAGGCCCTTTTGAAATCAGTTAGGCCTTTTTATAATCAGTTGTGCCCTTTTATAATCAGTTAGGCCATTTAATAATCAGTTTGGCCATTAAAATTAATTAGGCTCTTTTATAAATGATTGTAAAATCGTTATCAAAATTCTTCATATCCAAAAGATGCGTTACGTACGTGTTCGGGTAGATATATTTTAATGAAAAAACCTATTTTAATCCACCTAGCGGTGCAATTGTGCCTTTCTCAATCATGAATCACGATAATGTGTGCGTTGTTTATATTCATTAAAAACTTTTAAATGCATATATTACATTTTATTATTATACATCACATGACAACTATATACAGGAAAATAAATCATTATTCGAGTTCTAAAATTTTGAAAAACAAAAAACAGCCATGGTAATATTGAACTGAAAAAAGGTGCGAAATCGGCAAAGTCCCAAAAAGTCGATTTTTATAAAAAAAAATTTTTTCGAGATAACATAAAATCTCGACGTTTCATGCATTTTAAAGATGTTTGGCATCAAAAATACGAATTCGATTTCTGAAATTTCATGGGGTCCCCCCTTTGGAAAAAAAAATTTGAGTTCCGGCTTATATGGGAATTTCATATGTGACCGGACGATTTAGTCTATATTTCCGGACCCATATAAGCGATCCGTACGAAATTTTATAGACATCTGTGGGGATAATATAGCTATCATTTGGGACTAAGTTTGTGAAAATCGGCCCAACCATTTCAGGGAAACTGAGGTGAGTTCGTAAATTTTGAAAGATGGCCGCTTTTCCCGGGCACTTCCGGAACCGTCTATGGTGGTCAATGTAGTCAACGAAAGTTTGTTTGGCCGTCGGTGACCTAGAACTGCAAAGTTAATTTATTTGAGAGACATTTTAGCGAAATTTTTACCTTTTTTGCTTCCATCGGAGTATCGGTTTAAATCACAATTTGCTATGTGATCGCACGCCACAACCCGTAACTCCGGAACCGGAAGTCGGTTGGGGATAAATTTTGATAGCCATTTACGGGGAAGCAACATCTTTCATTTGAGACTAAGTTTGGTTGATTCGGTCTAGCCACCTCCGAGAAACCGATGTGACTGTTAGTCTGAATTTGGATACTTCCGCCGGGGCTTCCGGAACCGATGATGGTGGCCAATGTGACCAAAGAGACTTTGAATGGCTGTTAATGACCTAATACTACAAATCGAAGCAATTGTGGTCACATTTTGGAAAAATTTTCACCATTATACATTCATTGCAGAATTTCTTAAAATCGACGTTTTCTGCGTGATCGTACTCATCACCCTGTAATTCCGGAACCGGAAGTCGGATCCATTAGAAATTCAATAGCAGCCTATGGGAACGTTGCACCTTTCATTTGGGACTAAGTTTGTAAAAATCGGTTCATCCATCTCTGAGAAAAGTGAGTGAGATTGTGTTCGCGTACACACACACAGACGCACATACACACACACATACATACACACACACATACATACACACACACAGACATTTGCCGAACTCGACGAACTGAATCGAATGGTATATGTCACTCGGCCCTCCGGGCCTCCGTTAAAAAGTCGGTTTTCAGAGCAATTGCAATACCTTTCTATTGAGAAAGGCAAAACATGAAAATTTGATTTCCAGTTAGGCCCTTTTCAAATGTTTGGCTAGAATTGTTCTGATTGCAGAGTAACCAGGGATGCCAAGTGTTTTTTCAAGAAGTCTGTAATAATTTTGAAAAATGTCTGGAATTGTCTGGATTTTTTTTAAAAAAGCTTGAGGATTTAATTTGAGGTTGTGAGCCTTCAGCATCTTCGATTGCTGAAATTTTCAGCTGATGAAAACTCAACAAAATTTATTCGCTTTCAGCGAAATTTTTTGCTAGTTTGTGTTTCCAACTATTATAAAAATCGTAGCTCGAAAAGGTGGTTTAAAAATCAACAATGCATTCTTATATCTCATTTTGTTATTTTTCAAATTATCTGGATAAATCTGGACAAATTTTCTGAAATCTGGATAAGACAAACATAAATCTGTATGTCTGGACGACGCTTAAAAATCTGGGAGAATCCAGATAAATCTGGAAGGTTGGCACCCCTGAGAGTAACTGAGGAACAAATTCCAACACAAGCAAGTTTTGTTGCAAACGTTTTTTTATGTCTGCTGCTAGAGTTCCGGCCTATGACAAGTATTTTCATAATAAACCGACGGCCTCCTTTTTGGCATAATGTGGAAAAAGAGCACCGATTATGAAAAGGCTCAAGTGAGGTGAGTTACATAGCCCTGGAGTAAAGTGTTTGGCTGATTCGATAATAATAGTTCCATTGTTCGCTAACTGTTCTCATATTTTCAGTGAAAAATGTATGTCAACATAACATTGATAATGGGAAACCATCCAACAGTCTCCGTGCAGTACGTCACATATCAATCGTCGTATTTATTCTTAAACAGGAATGCGCACTTATGACAAACAAACCTTTTTAAGACCTATGTGCATATCGTTGCAAATGGTTATTATTAAGTATTACAATATCCTTGCTATTCTTCAGCAGTAGGCCGTACGCTCAAAAATGTTAATGCAGGTTTAATCAGTGCAATTACCGTTTCACGTAAATACCAACAAGCGCATTCGTATTGGTAAACTGATGTAAAATTCTGATGTTAGCCGCAATATTTACAGTTTTCCCATTTTTTCAGTGAGGATAAAAGTAATCTACGCGCTCGACACCTTCATAGAAAAGGATGCCTGTATATGAAGCGTACTATGAAACATCTGGTTACGTCACGAGGAGTGGACATTCGGTTGTGATTCCTATAGTAAGACTTTCGACTTGGTTTCTGGTAGTAGCGGTTTTCACCTGTTACATATTGTCATGATATAAAACGCATACGTTTTGAAAATTTAAGTCCTAAAAAGAGTTTTCATAAATTGAGCCACTGTAATATAATTACGTATAAATGGATTAAAAATTAGCACGATTTATAATGGTGTTAGTCGGTAAGAATTGAGTGCTTTAATTATCTCGCTGGGCATCTTGGGTAGGCATATAGATATGTGGAACCGGTACGGAATCGGGGATGGATTCATATGGATTGCAGCTCAAATGCAAGAACCGCTTTCGACTCCATCTGTTTCGGAACTGGCAGTTGCGTTAGAACTGGAATCCGTTTAGGATTCCGAATGATTAGACCAAAGGGCAGTCAAACGATATACCTGTGAAGACGTTAAAACTAATTATGCTGGATTATTATGGAAATTGTGTTTCTTTACTTTCCTATAAATTCAATCGTCTTTTCAGGAGAGCCAACATTAATGCCGATAAGCATCTTTGGCGGGCGACATTCATCAGATAAGTATATATATTTTAGTTCCAAAAATAGCAAATTTCTTTGTTTTGTTTTTTTTAGATAACTACATATTTAATCTACTGAGGATGTTTTTTCGTCGTGAATTTATCACCATGGTGTATATGCATGATCAAATGCAGAACAGAATTGCAGGACAACTGATACTTTTGTATTACAGAATATTTAAAATGAAAATCAGCCTACGTTCCAATATGAAAGAACATATAGAAAGTAGAAAGATGCATGCTGTTATATGTTGTGAATATTCGAGTACAATCACTAGCGTGTTTGTAGTTGAAAAGCTACATTGCACTGCAGAAGAGCTATTCCATATTCACTAGGATTTTGCAGTACTTTAGGACAATGGAATTGCAATGAAAATTAAGATAATTCGATTCTGCAATTAACTCGGAATAAGAATGATTACAAATGTAAATATTAGGTGTAAATACGATAATTATGAGAGAGCATGCAATCATAAGATGGTTTATAATATATGTATCAATATATCATTTACAGCAAATTTTCAGTTTATTATGGTAAAAGATCCAAACAAACCTTGTGAAAACAGGAGATCAATGATGAGCAGAGCTTGGAAAACGAATCAGCTGAAAAAGAACGAACACTCTTCATTCGTTCTTAGCTTCACGAACATACACCCTATTGAACCATTCACCACTGAGCTGCGGAGTTGACGGCTTTGGTTCACCACCACCGAGGCTGGTGAATCATTGCTGTTCTATAGTGTAGGTATATGAGCATAGCGTAATAGTACCCGTTGCTCATTCTCTCTCCCATTCGAAGAGATATCAACTGCTATGCATCATTCGTTCTTCATAGCAAGCTGTACATAGGCACCCAGATTCTCTTTGCTTGCTGGGTGCGAATGTAGGTACGAAAAATGATGCCGCCCAGCTGCCCCGGAGAACAGCGCTCATAACGAGAATGTGTTTGTTGTCTTTTATTATTTTTATTCGAGATAGGTACCTACATGTTCTGTGCGCTTTTCATATGCAATATTTTTTAGTTTTGTCTTCAACCTATTGAATCTGTCGAATTGTGAAAATACAAATAGGGTTATGGGAATATGGGGAGACTTTACCAAGCACGAAATTCAACAATTATTAATAACGTGTTCCATTTGGTACTTAATTTTTTTTATATTTTTATATTTGTTTCGATCCCATCAGCTAATTTTTCATCTTCTTCATTCCGTTTTTCATCTTGCTCCCTTACGCTTATATTTGAAACTTTAAACGCGATTATCACGATATTTGCGGTGACTACGAGTGCCGAAAGAGTTTGCAACGGATTTCAAAACTTTATTTTTGCTTGTTCGTAATTTAACTGCCGTGTCCTTGAACGATTCCATTTTTTCGTCAAAATTTTCATATTAATGTTATGGATTTGTTAATAATTTTTTTCAGGTGAAGATGGTGTTTTTTTTGGAAAAATCGTTCCCGTTTCCAAAAAGAAGAGAAATTTTTTTCAATCAATCGTTCAAGGACACCACAGATAGATACACTAATGATTTTTATGGCTGATTTTGTGACACGTGAACCTGCAATGTAATCAGTACAGTTAATCCAAAAAAGCAATGCATTAAAAAAATCAAAGCTCATGAAATACAATCGTTTTATATTTTTAACTAGTACTAAGAACCTCAACAATAAGGGAAGAATAGATAACAGCATGTTATATGCCATTGGTTTTTGTTCTGATATTTTAAAATTCTCTTGGTCAAGCTCCCCAAACCTTGGTCAAGGCTCCCGCGTGGGTAGACTTGACCAGAAAAAACGATCACAGAAAAACTTTTGTAACTTTTGAAAAAGTAAATTATCAATTCTGAAAAAAATCATTAATACGCAGAATACTTTTGCATATTACATTTCAACGAGTTTTGGAAGACATCCAATTATTAAACCAAAAACAATTTGTCTTATGGAATACAATATATTTTTAAATATTCATAAGCCAGTCGTTGATCAAGTTCAACTCAGGGGTTTTTTTTTAGTATTACACAGAACTAGAAAAATCGTAAAAATTTACGTGTTCTGCTCCTGACATATACGAGCATCAAAAATGTTTTAGATTTAATTTTAATTTCACATGACTATGAATTTCGTAAATCATGATTAAATCATGATTAATTGTATCAAGTTTTTATTAACTAGTTGACAAATTTTGAATGATAGGATAGTAATGTTGATGGAATAGGAAAAAAATATAGTGTGATTTTTTTCCATTTAAACAATATTTGAAAACATTTTTGGTTGCCTGGTTACAATAAAAATCTCAGCTAACTTAGAATAAAGGCATTAAAGTCAACTGTCAAGATTCATTTGGAGGATATTCCGAATAAAACTTTATTCGCCAAGCTCGGAATAATTGCAGCGAATTAATCTGTTCAGATCACTAAAGCATTAAAGCGGGATACTAATTTCTTCCCAAAGATTAAAAGGCATGTGTAATTTTGCTATTCCTGCTCAACTTTAGACGAAGCTCGAAGTATTTTTTTGATTATTAAATATTCCACAATATGCCATACATTTTAAACACTCCGTTAGTAGGCATTCAATTTAATCAGGAGTCATAAATCTTGCTCATCGAATTTGTGGTTAATATTATATTTGTTAACTGTCTGTACAACATTTAGGAAAAGAATGTAGTACATCATAGTTTGAAACATATATTGTCCTTGTTAAATGCGAATAACTTATAACCAAGCTTATAACCACTTCGTTTTGGTTCACGATTATAAAATTCCAAATATTCGTAAGCTAGAGATACAATGTTAGAAAAAATGAACCTATATGTGTTGGGCTGAATCGTCTGAGGAACCAACATCCAAAAAACTGATAAATGCATATCGATGTTTGATTATCCACGATTTCCCTAAATTTATAATGCATCGTGAACACAAGTTCAATTTTTCCCCTCAAACCTCAGCAGAATCCAATAAGCGGTACCTGTTGCCTAATGTCCGCTCCACAAGCCATATGTTCTTAACTGACGTAGCGAAAGACGCTGAAAACCGCTAATACGGCCAGAAGAATTTTATATTCAGATTCAGCATTACACAATGAATCTGAATGGTTCAACAGCTTGTATGTTCCTGAACCAATTTCACTAAATAATCAACCAAGCAACGAGGAAACACTATTCAAGAGAGAAGAGAATACTGATATCCTCTCTCTCAATGATACTCACAACTGTTCATCATTATAATGATACGTGCTTATGCAAGCGTGTGTGGATATATTCGTTCCTGTTTCTGTTTCCTCGTGTTGTTGCTTCGGTATCCATAGCGGCAATTCATTCGGTTGGGGTGAAGGCAAGCGTTTTACTAAGCTGTATTGTGGTTCGTTCGGATTGAATTTGAATGAATGGTGAAAGCTCGAGTTTGGCGGTTCTAAGAAACGCAGAACAAGAATAATATTTTCTACTGTAATTCATTGAAGTTATTAGTAGAATTTGTTATCATGACTAGCTCTAGACTGTACTGAGTATATTATATAGGAAAAATAGTATGTAAGCCACAATTATTACCATTGCTAAGCAAACGAAATGCTAATATCACAATACAGCGGAAAAGCTTTATTTTTTACTTATAAACAGCCTTAATGTATAAGCGCTGAATCCAATTAAAAAAACTAAAATCAAAAATACAAAAGAGGTTGAAATCAACTAAAACTATTACTGGATACAACAAAAACTTTGTTTAAATTAACCATTGATAATAGTTGAATTCAGCGTTAGCCATTACTGATTGCATCAGACTTTTTTGAAATTAACAATTAATATTAGTGGAAATCAACAAAAGCTAATATTGAATAGAAGAAGGTATTTCGTTGAAATTAACATTTTTATTGGTTGTAGTTAACAAAATTTCTTGCTAAATTCAGCAAACAAAGTAGTTGAATATACGAGAGTTGTGTCTAGGCTAAAAGAGACAGCACATTTTATTACCAAAAATTAACTAAAAAAACAGTAATTTCAACCAACGTTTTAGTTTCATTTAGGAGGATGCAAAACAACTCATCCAAATTAGCAAATTGAAAATTCTATTAGTTGTCTCAAATAATAACTAGTTAAATTCAGAAAAACAACTAATGTTTTCGTTTCTGAGGCGAATTTTCGTTTTCCGTGTATAACAAAGCCGGATTGACTAGCAGTCTTCAACAGAGTTGTAGACAATTAAATTATCTTCTTATTTTCACCTACAGTGATAATACGATGCATACAGTGCCATCTAGCGGCAAAAATACGATCTAGAATGTTTTCTCCATGTAAATTATCGAAAAATCCCATACAAACTTCTGGCACCTTGGTCCGGTAGCTAGACTTGTCCAAATTTGCTTCAAATTTGGTGCAAGTACTCCTGGTGGGACTAGGAATCGACTCAGGGGTAGGCCGATAGGGGTTATTTTTTTCTTATCACTCTAATGGTGGTACCAGTTTATATGGCGATTTACTGCATGACTGCTCTTCTTAGTCAGTAACTCCGGTACCGAGTATTGGGTCAGAATTAAATTCAATTGCAACCTGTGCCTTTCATTTGAGACTAAGTTTGAGAAAATCGGTTCGGTCATCTCCAAGTAATGCGATTGATTGTTGGTCACTTACATACACACGGTCACACATACGCACACACAGGCATTTGCCGAACTCGACGAACTGAGTCGAGTGGTATGAGACTCTGCCTTCCAGGCCTCGCTCAAAACGACAGTTTTCAGAGTGATTGCATAGCCTTTCTATAGGAGAAAGGCGAAATGCAAAAAAGTTAATTTCGGGTAAAATGAGGGATAGGCCGTTTTGTACGCCAGCCAAGTAATTATGTTTCGCTGTAATATGTATAATCATAACCATGCGGAGTTGCAAAATTCTCAAAACACCGACTTGTAGTGATTTGCGAATCGATTAATATATCTAAAGCATTTTACAACAACATTGCAATAGCATAAGATTTCATAACAGTGATAATATATCAATGGTGTAGCGGCAGGTCTACACCGTAAGCTTTAATGATGATCGATCTTAATTCAGCAGTTTCATTGTTCTTCACAGAATATACACTAGAAAAATGTGTTTTTCTTTTCAAACGCAGTGCCTCTGCGTAGACTTATATTATTGACAAAGTAAATAATAAGAGTGCATGGGTATAAACAACCTGGGAGATGTTGTCACATTCCTGTATACTGTTTAAAGGCGTATCAAGGCAGCCTTTGGCGGTAGGTATAAAAACGCTGCGAAATCTATTTGAACTGAATAAATACGGAAACAAGGAGACATAGGTAATTCCTTTTCGCTATTTGTTTGTACTTCTTCACCTTCCATTCATCCATTGACGTGTGCCAGGAAACAAAGTTGACAAATGAGTACTATCATCACATAAAACCTGTGGTTAATAAATAAGTACTCGGGAGCGTTGTTGCCTTGATTGATGTAGTGCAATGCATCATGGAGCTACATCGAAACCGTTGACTTTCGATTAAATAGGTCTATCATGAAGGTAAAAGCTGGTCTGCACTCCGTCTCAATACAGGCCTATTGAATTAACCTTATTTTGTTCAGTACAATGGCTTCTCAAACAGAATGAAAAAGTTGCTGTTAGTAACGACTGCTAACGGCTTCAAGTGTGATGTCTCCGGATTACCAGCTTAACACTACATGGTCCGAAAGAAACAGGTTTACCCCTATAGCTCACAATGCTTCCATATTCGATAAAATTGGGTGTGTTTTTTAGAATCCGGAAAAACCGCTTCATCGCGGCATGCAGTGTCTGCTGAAAATAACAATTATCCATTGGGATTCAGTTCATTCGACTCATGTTTGGAGCTGGCACCTACAAGATGAGATTGATTCAACGTTCACTCAAGTCTATCTGAAGCCCACCGCAGGCTCAGAAGTTGTTGAATGAAAAGCAAAGCCGGTCAGAAAGAATTTAAATTACTCATCAACGAACAGAGATGTACTCATGGTAAAATCTACGAAATGTATTCCACATTATCCTTCGTTTAATGATTGCAAGTTGCCATTGAGAATATTCATTTGTACATCAATTTAAAGCATCAGAACACGTCACCATTAGTGTGTCGACTAGATTCGACTCTGACAAATGACCGCGATTGTGGTAGAACGGCGAGCGCCGTTGATTTGATCGCACGGTCTGACTAGGAGTTCTTTGTATCATGCTCATTTCGGAACGCACGCCGAGATGATACAGCAGTTTGACCGATAAAGAAAGAGATTTCTTTTAAGACACGGACATTCATATCAATGGGTCATTTGAGTGACTCGCCACTGACAGATTTAACATGCAGTGTACGTGCTGATCGTCCGACTGGAGAAGGGTCTGGAACTTTTAGTCGTGACCCAGCCAGCATCCCAAGTAAAAAGAGGGGAACACTTTGCATATCCCAATGTGTTCCAGAATGTATGTTCATAGGTCCAGCCGAATGCGAAGGAGGACAAGCAAGCCACCTGAATTTATTATCCACCCTTCCATGCAGAGATAAGCTTATTTTGGCCATTTACATAACGGGACTGGGCAGATTTACAGAGTGGAGAAAAATGTTGACCAATTCGAAGGTTTACCTTCTTAGGAGAAATAGTGTCATAAATTTTGTACAAAGAACATCAAAGACCTAGCGAAATAGGGTTGCTTTGTTCTGCCGTTGTCGACTATCTCGCGACTTAAGGTGTCTGTTTAATGGTATCATAAAATGCTTCAGTCGTAAAATTTGAAATTCAATCTGAACCACTACCATGTTTGCTTTGTATGATATTTATGGAATTTTACAAGTCTGCTAATATGTTTTGCTCAATTGAAGAATTGTCTTTTACACACACTAATGTGTTTTTATTTTTCAATAATGGGTAGATGTTGGGAACTAAGCAACGCCATAGATCAATTCCACGCTGACTTGCAAATTGATTGGACGCGACATTCTTCGACTGCCACGAAACTATATGTATTGAACTATCATGTACTAATGTACCAGATAAACACATCAATTCTCGGACTGAATTGAGCAACTGGCTTCTAAATATTTACAAGAAAATAAATCTCTTCTAACATGAGTTGATCGAATACTATTTGACTGAATACCATTTGGCCGAATGCCAACTTAATCGCATGTCAGAAATTTATTTAAATTTTTCATTATTGTTCATCATTTTTCATTATTCACGCTGAACTGTTCCATTGAATGGGCGAATGAATGGTATATGAATTCACACATCATCAAGTAATCCACCTAATAGTAACAAAATAGATTTCTAATCCAATTCTTATTCATATTATACTCGTAGCATCAGCAAGAGCATCAGTATTTTTCAATCCCAAAATTTTAGTGAAAATTTGACTTCTTTTGCAAGATTGTTGTACTGGTAATAGCGTAAAAATTACCAGTTGCATTATTTATACTAAGGATGTAAGAAATCAAAATATCACTCAACATATGTTTATTATGTCACAGCACTAACCATCATATCATACCGTTCCTTATACGTTCTCCCCCCCCCCCCCCCCGTCCTCTCTCTCATTTCGTCTTCATAGCAACTGTCACGACTCACATCTATCCTGCCCTATTTACTATCCATTTCTAAGTTGTGTCATAAGATCTTCAACTAATCCGAAATATTTATTAATGTCCAAGCTCATTTGATGTTTGCGATGTAATTGTGTAAACTTAATATCATATTGCACTTGAAAAAGAAATTATTTGTAGTCCTCACAAAATCTAAAAATATTTGTATTGTGAGAAAACTGTAACTAATTTATGTTCAAATTCTGCGTTCCCTTGAAGATGAAGGGATTTTCATTCGAATCGTTGCACTTTAGAGAGTTGTAAGTGCGGGTTCACACACTCGACCCAACTAGCTCAATTAGATTTTCACTCAGGGTCGGCAACCGTATCAGGGAGGACTCGAACAACCCGAAACTTACCCTTTTTACGAGGTGAAATTAGCGAGAGACAACTACGCAAGGAGTACTGGCTCTGAATGGAAAGAAACAGAATTAACATAATAGAACTTCTTTATTTCCCGATTCCGGAATATCGGTACCGCACTGTCGGTTAATCGATGGGGCCCATTGATGTATATTGGGGAGGGAGAGGAGAGAATCGTACCTTCTTGCTTAGTCGATGTGACGGTTCAACCGCCGTAAGATGACGCTGTTCGGCTAGTGTGCCGCCTGAAGTGCTGCACGTTCCGTCGGCCAGAATCTCCCACCACTTAGGAGATGCGCGTCGATTCACCGCGGCGAGGGGTGTCACGTCGTATTCTTGCTGAAGGTGGTGGTGAGGAAATCGGGGTACTTCGGTCCGTTCCCAAGCATCAGCGACTGCTTCAAAACCGTGCCTGTAGCTGAACGCAGGGCCCCGCCGGGGCTGACGGTGTGGTTCCGATGGGTGATCTATTCTGGCGTGTCCCACACTGGCTACTTCGATCCCGTGGGTTCTCGAAGGAAAAGAGCACTGTGGCGATTTATACTAATTAAATATTCTTCACGGCACAAGTCACTTTTTCGCCGCCGTCCTCGATCGGATTTTCGAGGGCCTGAATTTTTCGCGTTCGTTTGGCTTGATGATCTTTCATCGACTGCCTTTTCATTTCAATCATCACTTACCATCTCCTCTCCCTTTCCATTATTCTGCGATCTTCATGCTCTCTCTCCCGCCCCCGTTGACGTGCAGGATGCAGTAGTGATGAGCCGCCAAAATATCCCTTCGAAGTGGTATAATTTTGGCTGTTCAAATATTTCGGGAACATTTTACAGGGTTTGGCTATTAATGCGGTCTTTTTCCGTCTTTTAAGCGTTGCGGTTTTTCCGTTACAAAAAGGTTTTTTTTTATATATTACCGTTTGAGAAGTACGGCTGCTGCTGGCCCGGGCACTTAATCACGGTTCCTTAAGGGAACCTTTGATAAGCCCCAACACCTGGTATGGATGTTCCGGGGTGGACGCAAAAGGTCTCTTTTTGAGGTCCGGGTCGGTATATAGCAGTGCGTCCGTAGTTTCTCAAAAGGTAACGTTAACAATTTTATAGTATTCCGAAAACATACGCTGCCTAATTATTGGTTTATTAATTTTTTTTCCGGGGTTAGTAAACTTATCCTATATTAAACAAAAATACAACAATTATAGCAAGAAAATTATACTAACGACAATATATAAACACAGAGCCAGATAAACAAATAGAAAATAATTTTAAACACTTACACGCTAATTCTTACAAACTACCAAAAAAACTCCAACCCAGATGTCTCTCACTTGTTATGAACAAAAGGGACGGTAACAATTCTCCCTGGGACCGAGTAGAAAAATTGCGAAGCTATTTTTCGTCAAGTGCCTTTACCGAGTTCCGTTAACTCCCCTTCCTAATCGCCCCTGCCAAGATAATGAGAAACTGGACCAACATCATTTATTCGTTCGTTTGTTGAAAGCTCGTAGTCGTTATCAAATGCTCCACTATTTTTCCGCACATTCTAGTGTTAACATACCCTAAATTGCCCTCCTATTCTTACATAGTGCCTGGGAGAAATGGTAACATCCTCTCGCCATAAATGCCCTTCTCAAGACTATTGCTGAGAAATTCGCCTACAATTTTCCTTCATCTATGCTCAATCATACATCAACGTCATACTTCCCAGTCAATGGACGCGTCCGCCCTAATATCGTTCATTCTTGTACTCACTCATCCATTCTCACTCATATAAGGCTAACTCATTTTAGGGACATCGTACAGATTTCTGTCTCCTAAAGAAGCTATTATATATTTTAGGCTAATTTTTCAGCCTATGTAGTTTCATATGCTATATTGCCTTGATATGCCTATCTACTACTAATCTGTTTTATTTTGCATCTAAGCCATTCGAATTTTGAATTCGAATGTAGAGCTGTATAAAATCTACTGTATCGGCACTCCTATAAAATCTCTATTCGCTAATAGAGATTCTAGCCGATATGTTTAGCTAGAAACCAGTCCTAAGTGAAACGAACTACCCTACTCTGACAGTTGTCAACTTTGACGAAATCTGTTCAGTCATATGGTGAAACTAATTGCTGAGATGAAAACGTCGTTGGTGTTTATTGGTGTAACCCGCATTTTTAGAATAATTTCTAGGATCACGATGAATGTTCTTCGATACCGTACATCGACGATGGTAGCTAATCTAATTGGACTAAGCGAGGATCATGCAGACTTCCGGACAAAGGTGGCCAATCCGTCAGCTGGATTCAAGCCTTCCTGATGGTGAATGGATAATTATTACGCCATTGAATGCTTTTGCTCATTTGATTTTTGTTTCAGGGCTATCGTCGGACAGGGGATCTGTGGAAGGACTTTCGCAGCGTATAAATGGCTCGCATTGGCGAAAGTGTGGTTTATTTATAGATATACAAATTTATACATTAACAAAGTGAATATATTATCCTGGCTTTAAGTGGGCTGCAGGCCACACTCCCAGGTTTTTCCCCTCGGGATCTTCCAATTCGTAGGACGATGTACCAATTCGCGCTTTGATTTTCGCGGAAAGGTACATTGGCCCATACTTTGCGTTGTAGTGTTCCGCGGCACACGAGTGTTTCATGTTGCGACGATATACCGTCTGTCCAACCTGAAACGGCTCGGCAGATGATTTGTGACGTGAGTCATGTTTGGCTTTTCCCACTTCGTGGGCTTTCCTAAGGTTACGTTGTACTAGATCGTAAACTCGTTGAAAGAGTTCTTTCTTCACCTCAGTCCTCTGTTCGATACTCGGCTCTTCCGTCTTGGTGAACCAGCGATGCTCGGTTCCCTTGGCGAAAGCTTCATGCCCGTGGATTATAAAGAACGGGATTAACGCAGTGGCCGAGTGAACAGAGGTGTTCATGATCGCTTCGATTTCCGCAAGTTGACTGTTTCCATAGTTTTTGGTCTTCCCGAACGTATGTTCGAATGGCAGCGTTGATTGACCGATTGACCCTCTCTACAGGATTTGCCTGAGAGTGGTATTTCGAGTTCAACCAATGCCGAACATTGAACCGTTCCAGTAGCGCCTTAAACTCGCGGGATAGGAACACGGTAGCGTTATCTGTGATAATAGTTTCCGGCGTCGAAAAGCGCAGGAACCACTGGTTTTTCAAAATGCTACAAAGAGTAGTGCTATCTATCTTACGTACTGGCGTTAGCATTACCCATTTGCTGAATAAGTCCAGTACGACTAAGACATGCTGGTTACCCCTTCGGCTTCGGGGGAGAGGGCCGATATAATCTGCAGCAATAATTTGCCACGGGTGAGTAGTTATTCGTTGCTCTCCCATCGACGGTACCACCGGTACGGTGGCGGCTTTAACCTCTTTACAGGTAACACAATTTTTTATATAGTCCTTCACATCTTGAGCTAGTCGGGGCCAATAATATTTTTGCCGGACTTTGGCCAAAGTTTTATCGACTCCGATGTGCATCGAGTCGTCATGACATTCTTTTATAATGGTTTCCCTTCGTTCCTGTGGGATTACCATCTTCCATTCAAATCTGTAGTCGAATGGGTAATTTGGGGTGGGTACAAATTTATATAGGGCGCCATCAAAAAATTGAAAGTCCACATAATCGTCTGGCCGACTGATGACTTTCTTTTTCAAATCTTCGTACCAAGCGGAAACCGATCGAGTGGTCACTAAGGCAACACATCGCGACAGAGCATCCGGAACCACGTTGTCTTTCCCTTTCCGGTGAATGATCGTCATGTCGTAGTGTTGTAGAGTGAGACTCCATCGGCTGCACCGCGATGAGGTTTTCCATTTCGTCCTTAATATATGGGTTAAAGCCGATGAGTCGGTTATTAAGGTGAAATGTGATCCTTCGACATACCCACGGAAGGCTTCGATGGACAAAAGCGCGGCCAAAGCCTCTTTCTCACAAGCATGATAGTTCCGCTGTGGTGTTGTCAGCTTGTGAGAAAAGTAGGCGATGACCCTCTCCTGTTCTTCGTGGTCTTGCGTGAGTACACCAGCCACTGCTACATCACTGGCGTCCGTCTGAATAGAGAATTCTTTCTCGAAGTCAGGACTGACCAGTATGGGTGAAGTGATTAATTTTTCTTTTATGGAACAAAACGCCTCTTCAGCTTCATCGTTCCAACTCAAAATTTTTGCTTTGGTTTTAAGGAGGTCCGTGAGTGGAGAGGTAGCACCACTAAAATCATCGATAAAACGACGATAGTAGTTGGCCATTCCTAGGAAACGTCGTAATTTTGTAACTGTGTTTGGCCGCTCATATTCGACAATCGCCCGTACTTTCTCGGGGTTTGCTCGAAGGCCTTCGGTCGAAAGCAAGTATCCTAGGAATGGCAACTCACTGACTCCGAATTTCGATTTCTCCAGGTTTATGGATAGGTTGGCTGCAGTTAATCTCTGTGCCACCTCTTCAAGTAATTGTACATGTTCTTCAAATGATTCGCTAACTATGACCACGTCATCTAGATAGACGAACACTTTTGGTTCTAATTCTCCGTGACCAAGAACTTGGTCCATTAATCGCGATAAGGTAGCGGGACTATTAACGAGCCCGAAAGGCAGTCGCGTAAATTGAAACATACCTTTCCCTTGTATGCTAAACGCGGTAAATCGCCTCGATCGTTTCTCCAAAGGGATTTGTAAAAAGGCCTCCGATAAATCGATGGTGCTCAAATACCGGGCCTTCGGTAATTGGCCCAAAATCCGTCCAGGGTGAGGCAAAGGATATGCGTCCTTTACGGTGCGTTCATTCACCTTTCTGGCGTCTAAGCATAACCGTACCTTTCCTGATGGTTTTATTACTGGTACCACATTGAGAGACCAGTCCGAATGACAACGCTCAAGAATACCTATGCTAAGCAGGCGGTCCAGCTCTTCGGCCACCTTCTCGCGTACCTTCGGCGACATAGTGTATGGATACTGACGAATGGGTGGTTTACATTTCCATTCGTCTAGGATTTCAATTGAATGCTCAATTAATGGTGTGGTCGGTAAGCTATCAGCGAGGGCGGCTTTAAATTTTTGTTTCACCAGTGCAAGAACTGAAAGTTCGTCCGGTGAAAGCGTAGAGATCGGTTCCGAACATTGAGCTATGTCATTGCCTACCTGTGTTAGAGCACAATGTTGTACTTGAGGATAAATGTTGAAACGCGACCAGAAGTTCATGCCTAATAAGCAGTCCACTAATAGATCATCAATTACTAATGTTGGTACGATTTTCACTTTGCTGTCAAAGTTGTACGGTAGGTGAATTTCCCCAACGATGTTCAACATGCCACCGTCAGCTGATCTCAATTCCAATTTTCCACTCGGTGGTTTAAGTTTATGATAGCGTAAGCGTTTGCATAAATTGTTGCTGATGAGAGTCCGATTACTACCTGAGTCCAAGAGTCCCTTTATTTTCAACCCTCCCACGTTGACCCAAGCGTACGGTCGGTTGTCGTTCACATTTGGTAGGGTGATTTCTAAAATTTGGGGGGTTTGATCTATATACCACTCTGGCTCTACACACTCCCAGTAGTCCGACTCAGTATCAGATGATGAACTGTTTACGCAGACTTCTCGGACAGCCGGCGATTTTCGGCCATCTGTTGCCCGTTTTTTTGGCAGTACGGACAGTGCTGGGTGTCGAAACCTTTGAATCCACAAATGAAACATATGAGACCTTTCAATGATCGACACTGTTCCACCTGGTGATTAGGTTGACGACAGTTCAAGCAGACGTCTGCGGGTGGAGGTTTAAACCCTGCCACTAAGAAATCAATAGTTCTTCTCGGTTTGGAAGGCCCTTCCTGCGGATTGGCTGTGTCCGCCCTCTTAGGGTCTGGAGTTTTTTTTCCAGCTTCGAGCGGTTGACTGGTTGGTTTGCCATTTCCGAAAGAGTCTGGCGTGGATCTGAATGTTTTACCTTCATCCGATCGGTTTTGATTAGAACGTTGGGGCTTCCCGCCAGCATTTCTGAAATTTTGTGCTTCTCTCTGAGCGATCACGTTGACGGATTTCTCATTTCCAAATACCGTCTGATGTAATGAAAAATTGGAGGCGTCAATTAAATGTCCTGCTTCTATCAATTCTGGGAGACTCCCCAATGGCTTCCAGAGCAATGCTTTTTTATAATCTGACCTAAGATTTCGCTTTAACATTTCGAGCTTTTCCTGGTCATCCATTTGGATGGTCATGGATCTCAACATTTTTTCGACGTCAAAGAAATAATTTTGAAATGTCTCATTTCTTTGTTGTCTACGTAGATATACGCGTGACCGCATCATTGAATCGAGTTCCGGATGGCGGAAGGTTTTCCGGAGCTCATAAACCAAATGTTGCCAGCTTTGCAACCGATAATTAGAGCGCATCGACATTTACCAGTTCGCGGCTGGCCCGGTAAATAGATGAAAAGCCGAATCAAATAGCTCCTCTTCTGAAACCCGTTCTGAAAGAGAAAGTTGTTCAACGAGTGCAAGGAATTCATTGAGCTTTGTCCCCTGATCTGTACCCGCGTACTTCTCAATATTCCATTGAGAGACCGGCAATGTTCTGTGTGAGGTTCGTGGTTCGTGTACTGGGACCACGGGAACTGGTCGGGGTGTTGGCGGATAGTATCCCGGAATTTGGGGTATCCGCTGACTATTGGTTGTGAAAGGGGGACAGAAATTGCTAGTATACGATGGATTTGGGACCGGAAGTGGTCGACTTAGATCTGATGCGGTGGTAACAGGCTGAAAACCGGTCTGATAACCTATATAATTATATGGAAATTGTTGATTGGAAAAAGAAGTAGGGCCTTCTGGTCGATTAAACAAAATGGGTTCTCCTGGGGGGATTGGATAACGAGAAAAACCTGCCGTTACAGTTATACCTGGTTGAACTAAGGGGGTGGGTATTGGTCTGGAATATTTCGTGGTTATTGTAGTAATGGTGGAGATAGTGGTAGAAATTTTAGGAATAGCCCCGGTGGCAGTCACTGGGATTGTGAGGCTATTTGAAGTGTTTGAGGTACTGTGATTAATCATATTATCTATTGCTGGGTATGTGGTAGTCTGAATATTTTGATTATGACCGTCTTGAACTTGTTGGTTGGAAAGACTATTCGATAAAGACTCATGATCTGTCCGGAATTTTCTTAACAGGCTTAGCTCAGTTTCGAGTGCTAAAAGTGTGTTTCTATATTTACTGAGGTCTGTTGAGCCACCGGCGGCTTCCGCAACCCCTAATCTTTTAAAACAGTCCACCATTTCCTGTTCAATAGGAGTTATTGTATCGTGCGGATTTGAAATTGCATCACTGCCCTCGCCTGGTACGTTCGAGTTGTTTCCCGGTATCGGTTGCGCGCCATGGCCCTTGCTATAATATAGGTTCAGTTGGTTTATCACTCTTGCTAAAAGCTCCTCTGCCCGCTGCTGTTCTAAATCGCTTGAATTATTAGACACTAGCACCAAACGATTCGCTAAGTGCAACAAAAGAGACTGGTTTTTTGGGGCGACATTGGAATTCAGCATGGCCGACATTTCAAATTTATCTAATTTAGCCTGGCAAACTTCTAATTCATGCTCCGGCGTTTCCAACAAAATTTTATCGCGATACTCGTTTCCCTTTTCTTGCTTCATCGCATCGCGTACCATGCGCCGAAGTCGTGACATTGTTGGTTCCCCTGTGACAATAATACCCCTCATAGCGAGCTCCACCTCTAACTCATCCCCATCCAAAAAATCTACGCGCAAATCTGCGTAGCTTTTTAGCACGTTTTCTCTAGAAAACATACTGATCTCTTTCCCTAAGCTCGACTGTCCTACTGTTGGAAATATATTTGAAGAAAACAGCGTGACCGAATGATCCTAACCCAAGCACTATGAAATTCGAGGAGGTGCGTTGGAACAATGGAACACAATCAACTAAACGTGGCTTTCAACAAACTTTGTACACGCGGTTTCTTACTCCAATGGTTCAAACAGTTTTCATCTCACGTGGGAACTCAAGGAGGGAAATCTAAAGAAAATGATCGAGACACGTGACGAATTATTTTCGAGTCTCCCTGAGTACGGGTAAAATATTCTAATTGAAGATTAGAATATTTTTATTTTTAGAAGGATCGCCAATTGTAAGTGCGGGTTCACACACTCGACCCAACTAGCTCAATTAGATTTTCACTCAGGGTCGGCAACCGTATCAGGGAGGACTCGAACAACCCGAAACTTACCCTTTTTACGAGGTGAAATTAGCGAGAGACAACTACGCAAGGAGTACTGGCTCTGAATGGAAAGAAACAGAATTAACATAATAGAACTTCTTTATTTCCCGATTCCGGAATATCGGTACCGCACTGTCGGTTAATCGATGGGGCCCATTGATGTATATTGGGGAGGGAGAGGAGAGAATCGTACCTTCTTGCTTAGTCGATGTGACGGTTCAACCGCCGTAAGATGACGCTGTTCGGCTAGTGTGCCGCCTGAAGTGCTGCACGTTCCGTCGGCCAGAATCTCCCACCACTTAGGAGATGCGCGTCGATTCACCGCGGCGAGGGGTGTCACGTCGTATTCTTGCTGAAGGTGGTGGTGAGGAAATCGGGGTACTTCGGTCCGTTCCCAAGCATCAGCGACTGCTTCAAAACCGTGCCTGTAGCTGAACGCAGGGCCCCGCCGGGGCTGACGGTGTGGTTCCGATGGGTGATCTATTCTGGCGTGTCCCACACTGGCTACTTCGATCCCGTGGGTTCTCGAAGGAAAAGAGCACTGTGGCGATTTATACTAATTAAATATTCTTCACGGCACAAGTCACTTTTTCGCCGCCGTCCTCGATCGGATTTTCGAGGGCCTGAATTTTTCGCGTTCGTTTGGCTTGATGATCTTTCATCGACTGCCTTTTCATTTCAATCATCACTTACCATCTCCTCTCCCTTTCCATTATTCTGCGATCTTCATGCTCTCTCTCCCGCCCCCGTTGACGTGCAGGATGCAGTAGTGATGAGCCGCCAAAATATCCCTTCGAAGTGGTATAATTTTGGCTGTTCAAATATTTCGGGAACATTTTACAGGGTTTGGCTATTAATGCGGTCTTTTTCCGTCTTTTAAGCGTTGCGGTTTTTCCGTTACAAAAAGGTTTTTTTTTATATATTACCGTTTGAGAAGTACGGCTGCTGCTGGCCCGGGCACTTAATCACGGTTCCTTAAGGGAACCTTTGATAAGCCCCAACACCTGGTATGGATGTTCCGGGGTGGACGCAAAAGGTCTCTTTTTGAGGTCCGGGTCGGTATATAGCAGTGCGTCCGTAGTTTCTCAAAAGGTAACGTTAACAATTTTATAGTATTCCGAAAACATACGCTGCCTAATTATTGGTTTATTAATTTTTTTTTCCGGGGTTAGTAAACTTATCCTATATTAAACAAAAATACAACAATTATAGCAAGAAAATTATACTAACGACAATATATAAACACAGAGCCAGATAAACAAATAGAAAATAATTTTAAACACTTACACGCTAATTCTTACAAACTACCAAAAAAACTCCAACCCAGATGTCTCTCACTTGTTATGAACAAAAGGGACGGTAACAGAGTCAAGTGATCAAAAATTGAAAACTACATCAACTCCAATTCTATTCAATTCAGGCAGACAGACAGACAGCAACTATATTTCAATATTTGGTAGTATAATACATGTTTTACATTTCAAGTGATTCAGATTTTCTCTTTACAGCTTTGTGTTTGTTTTGTACTGTTAATACTAGTGAATTTATTATGTTATTAATTTCTATCTTACTCACTTGGGAGATTTGTTGTGTTGCTACAATTCTATACTGAGCATTTCCAGCTCCGTGCAATGATGAAACATTAAATATTGCTGTGGTTTCCCAATCAGGAACAGATAACAGAAAAATTTCAAAACTATATCTCCCGTTGTTATTTGGTTTAATTTTCTGTTATTTTAACTACTAACGAGACCAAATTTATAGCACAGCTTACAACGAAAATTGCATTCTGTTATAATTGTGTTATTGCATTCTGATATACAGTTTATATACAGGACGGCGCCGGTGGTTGAGTGGTAATCGTGACCGCCATTCATTCCAGTTGGCCTGTGTTCAATTCCAGCCGAGAGCCGTTGAGATTTTTCTGAGGTGAAAAAAATCTGTGGTTACGTCTTCCTTCGGAAGGGAAGTAAAGCCGTTGGTCCCCGATCCATGAGTTGATGGATCGATATCTCGTCCAGATAGTAGAGTCACCTCTCTGGCGTCGGTAAAGAAGAAGTGGAATCCAACTTCCATACTTACTAACAAATATCCCCTACTCCCGTGATACTTGTGGAGTGCGCAGTCTTATATATACGGCCTCTAGCAAAAGCTAGTATCGAACTAACAATCCCCATCCCTTTCCTTCCATGATCTACGTTCGGGCCTGGCCGGCGCCGGCATTGATCAACAAACACTTTAGGATTACCAAGAGTTGCACATTGAAAGATGTTTCGCTACTCCCAAGCATAATCATCTACTGATTCCCTGTGCAACTTCAGCTAAAGTGTTTATTGATCAATACCGGCACCGGCCAGGCCCGAACGCAGATCGCGGAAGGAAGGGGAAGGAATGTTAGTCCGATACTTGCTTTTGATGGACGCCGTATATACGACTGCGCACTCCACAAGTATCACGGGAGGAGGATATTTGTTAGTAAGTATAGAAGTTGGATTCTACTTCATGATCGACGCCAGAGAGGTTACTCCACTATCTGGACTAGATATCGGTTCATCAACTCATGGACCGGGGACCAACAGCTTTACTTCCCTTCCGAAGGAAGACGTGACCACAGATTGTTTCACCTCAGAATATAGGGGCACTCGATTCAAGTTTTTGCTGGGCTCAAACAGAATAATTTCACCATTCTCAATCCATTTTTTGTTATTATATTAGTTCTTTAAAACAAAGCAAAGACACTGTAATAATGAGATTTAAAATTAATGAAATAGTATGGCACTCTCCCTAATAGGGTCAAAAAAGGCACCTTACAGTTTTCAATGTTATAAACGGATTTTGGTATTGATTAGATTGTTGTGATTAGATATTGCTATTTTAGTTACTAATTATTACGCATCTCTCACCTGATCTTTTTTTTACGAATTCTCCAAAAATCCGATCAATTATTTGAAAGCTATCTGTTGCTATAGTTGAGGAACGTCAAATGTGGCATGCATGGTTGCTACTTATGCAGTAGTAAACAATTATAATTAAGTTTCTGTACACTGATGCGTTCGTTTTTGACAAATTATTTTTGTTATTTTTTGGCAACCATTGCTCCAATTGATATGGTGTGAATTTTGTTATTTTCAGTAGTGTGTATGCGTCATGGCGAACGAGATCAAATCTCAACGAATTTGAGGGGATTAAGCGAACCCAATACATCTATTTCAGCAAACATTAGAAAAAATATAGTTGAACAGAAAAAACAGCTCAATCATAACGTGTTCATATACTTGTAATTCTCCTGAACTGCTATATGTAAAAGTGTAGTATGTAGTGGGTGATTTTATTAATTCCATGAAAGTTTGAAAATTTAGAAAATAAAGCTTCTTTAGTTCTTTTGAGATTTTTTAAGCGGTGAAAATTTGGTTACATGTTTTCAATTTCATTTTTGTACATGAAAGATCATTAGATAAAAGTACGCAACTTTCTAGTATATTCGAATAATGTTATCAGGTCCGCTTTAGAGTTACAATGATGGGATTAAGTCTCCCCGGGGATCAAGTCTCCTCAGTTTTCCCTATGGTGTACTCTATTATCCCATATTATGAGAGAAATTTTCAATAGACAGACTTAAATGACTTGGAGAATTTATTGATTGTATGATCCAGCGCGATATTTTCTTGTTCGTTTACTTATATCTGTGTTCAGCGAGTAACCACTCCAGAACTGCGAAATTATGAAAATTAGGTATAATGCTTTTTCTAAAGACTACGTGAAATGTGTTTTCATTGGAAATATTTTTTGAGTGATTTGATTTGAGTACAAGCAAAACTCTGCATGCTCTGATGAATTGGATCTAGCCCAAAAGAATTCGGAGCTAAAACTCAAAGTGTTTTCTTTCATTCAATCATCTTTCGTTTAGTGTCGATAAGGACAAACAGGATTCTCAATCAAAAGTTGCAATGAAATCCGTCGTTTATAATTATTTATGAACAAACTTTAGTTAATTGAAATAGCACGTTTTGAATTTAAGCCACTCGTATTTTACCAGGCAGGGTCGAGTCATCAAGAAGGGTAATTCTAGATTACATTAGCCATCTCTTAGAGTGAGGAAAGAAATTAAAAAGAAGACACGAATACATGATAGAAAACATAAAATCGGTTTACTACATTAATCAAAAACTTCAAAAGGTAAGTTTATCGAATGAGTTTGGTCAACATTTATCTATACCTCCATGTTCATAAAATATCATTGGCGCCCAAGAACAGGTGGAATCAGAAAACATGTTTTCCGTTTAAATATGGGACTTTATAAATACTTAAATTCATCTGAATACATTGTTCAGCTAAACCCAACAGTTTTTGTAAGTCCTTGTTAAACGAATTACTAACCACTAGGCCCTGTGCACGTCTACTTTTCTACAAAGTAGCAGACTATGAAATTATTCATGAGACTCCACTTTTAGTATCATTTTAATGCCTATAGTACCAACTAGTGACGAAAAACACCGTGGCTAAATTCATTCACTGAGCCGCAAATTTTGAACAGTTTTCGTTCGAATATCCACCCATTTGACGATCGATGCAAACTGAATTAGGTCGATGGCCAACTCATTTGACTTCGAATGTAAACTAAACCGAGTACACAACCCGGGCCGTATGCGAGTGCGGCATCTTTGTGTGTTACACTCGTACTGGCTAGGATACCTGGTAGCAGTGACGGAATATCTTACCACCGAAGGCTGGGCTGGCAGAAAACGCTGCCTTTGATAATAAATACTCAGCAGCTGGCTATTCGAAATGACGAAGAGCTGAAAAAAATTCTACCCGGTGTGGCCATTGCTCGGGGTGGAGTGTTACCTAATACCCATTTTGTTACCGATGGGGCCCTTTGAAACCTAAATTGTTTTTTTGGTGAAACAACGAAAAAAACGCCTTTTACAGGGCGACTGTTCTCTTCGCACAAAGAGTTCATTTAATTTTTTGGTCTTCTCTAACTAAAGTACACTTTAAGCACATTTAAAGACACGTAAATAAAAAATAAGGGTTGGTAATGTTTGTTACATAACCGGAGTGGTATTTCCGATCTAATGATATTCAACAAAATCACGGTTAACTGAGAAATTTTCAAATTAGCCCTAATGATGATCATGGTGAAACGGAAAAGAACAATTGAACCTACATAAACCATGTCTTGTTGACAGAAGTCATCAACATCCAATGATTTTTGAGTTCAGCGTATCATTCATCAACATAAACGAAAATATCAGCGGTTCATTTCCAAGCCACGATAATTACTGAAAGAAAAAATTTGAAAATTTCCCATGATTTCGTTGAATATCATTAGATTAGTAATAACAGTTTGAAATGTAGTCACGAAACTCCGGTTATGTCACACCTATTGTTATAGTATGAATTTGAGCAATATTGCCGAGCTAATTAGGTAGCATCAATATAGGTGTTTTTAGTGCATTATCTGCAAAAGTTTTTTCTACTGTTTATAGGGTTCCAAAACATTTCTTCCTTAGGGGCCGTACACTAATTACGTAAGGCTTTGTTAGAGCTTTTCAACCTTTCCCCCCAGATAAGAGTTCGTAAGATTTTGGTGAACTCCCCCTCCCCCTACATAAGATCTTATCATGATTATCGTAATTAAAAAATCGAATTGTTAATTCATCAAATAATAAGATAGCGAAAACGATATGTATAGAATTATTACAATAAAACTCATGACAAAATTTAACTGTAATCACCTGCAGAATGTTAATTGCATGCCAATCTCGCCAAGTAGAAAGAATAACTGTTGTCAGATATTCAGTAACTCCAATTTGGTCCACATGATCTGCTTTGCTATATTCCACTTCCTTTGAATCTATTTTCTTGTGATGTAGAATTTAAAAGAGTTTATAAACTCTTCTGGCATGAATTTATTCTGAGTTTCAGCTGTGACGCTTATCGTAAGCATAGCTCCGAGTTAACCATCTTCGAATTTTCTTGAATTAAAATACAGTTCACACTCTGGAAATATTCGACATTAAAGGTGTTTGACAATCGCATGTTAGAACATTTTCCAGATACCTTGCGGGTTTGAATCGAACGTTTGAAAAGAACAAAGTCGGTCTAACAACACGAAGGGTATCAACACTTCTTAACTTGTAAGTCATATTGTGACTCAAGTTCCCTATCAGAACAATGTACATTGCACAACCAATAGCCAAAAACTTACTCATATTATTTGATATACAAGGATTATATGGTACAAATGAAAATAATTCCCTTTTCTTATTAAAAAGAATATTTTCCTTATGGATTTAATTTTTTAAACTTGTTTTGTGATATTACGTAAGAAAGGACAAACCCTTCCTTCCCGTCAGATAAGAATTTGTAAGATATTTTGAAACTCCCCCTCCCCCCATATGCCCTTACGTAATTAGTGTATGGCCCCTTAGAACTTCTATGAAACACGAAATCTCTCGTAGTGCTAGAAGTCGTCCAATATTTACCTTACGATGCTCAATAACATTTTCCTAGAATACTTTCAATAGCCCAATTGCATAGAAAACGTAGTCTAAGGCAGTCTAAATTAGAATGTTTGATCAGTTTTCAATAAAATTGCCGTTTGAGAAACTGTTCCTGGCAGCATATAATACTTATTACTGTTAGTTCTTAAATCACCCAAAACAAAAATCTTTTGCAATAATTGCAAGCGACAATCACTTGCAAATAATATTAGCATTGCTTGCAATTTTGCAGTTAAAGCCGCTTGCAATTTTTGCAGGCATATAAAATCAATTCATCTACATACGTTTCTTCAACACTGTCAAAGGATTACCACCACATTCACGTGCCTATGCTGGGTGTTATAGCACCGCACGCCGAGTTTTTATTTACCGTCTGCATGTTATTCATTCCTCACCAGCATCATCAAACGCAGTATTGTGGCTTATTCATTACACACACGAGAAAGCACCGAATTGCGGATGTGCGGATTGTACGAGTTTTAACACTCTGTTCTCATGTGCAAGAATAGAACAAAGCTTTTAGTCTGTGCTACGAAGCGCAAGGGCATGAGTTCAAATATGGGTGCATCCATTACTTTTTTCATAAATCGTTAAATCATCCAAGTGTTTATATATGACTTTTATCCACTCATAACTATCTGATAGCATGGTTGGATGGATAAAGTATTGTTTAGTGATCTGCCCGTGCGGGGCTCATTTTTCAATGCCAACAATCTTTTTTATCCAACGCATATTGATCACTAATACATATACATCGCTAATACATAGGCAAAATTAGTTTTTGTTCTGTTTCTTGCATTACATTCAAGGAAGCTTCTTGCAATTTTTGCACATTGCCAGAATGCATGCAATTTTCGCTCGTATTTATTGCTTTAATGTAAGCGATTATCATCGGGTACGTCTTGGGTGTAATATTCCCAGTCATTAGCCTTATCTTTCGTTGTGAACATACGATGTCTAAATCAACTGTAACTGTTTAGAGACGTGGCTGTTTATAAACAACATGGACATGAAAAGATTGAAGATACATGAGCTAGATAACGTCAAAATGCTGATCAGGCTTCCACCACAATGTTGATGGGGATAATGGGAGAAGAGCAACATTGCGTCAAACTCCACCATAATCTCCAGTAGAATTCTATTTTCAGAAACATTCCACCAGAGCTCCAAGAAGCTTTTCGCTAGAGTCTTGCATCAGCCCTCGGATTAAGAAAACGTATGAAATACGGATAAGCAATCGATCGAAATTCTGAGATACATTCCGTTGAAATACTATGAAAACTCGATCAGAATCCTGAAAAGGGTACTAACATTTTATATGTCAACAAGGCTTACAGTATGCGATTGGTATGTGTATTGCGAGAAAAATGCACTTTAAACTGAAAAAGTTGCATATTTAGCAGCACTGCCCTTAAAAACTATTTTTTTCTAAATTCCTTGAATAATTTTCTTCAAAATGCATCTTGCTGCTTGATTCTAGTGCAAGCAGTAACAAAGAGATAATGAAAAAAAAAATTTTTTTTTTTGAGTATTTTGTTAAGATTAAGAGTGTCTCCAATAATTATAGTTATTATATTTTTGATCCAGATTAACAATTTCTTTAAAATTGGTCCCAATTTGATCGACCCTCACGGATTCAAAGTTTCGGTATTTTCATCACTTTGCGCGGAATAATGCAATTTTTTTTTGGTTCGCCGAAATTAGAAAGGAGAATAACCCCCTCCCCCTCTCCACATTCCCTGAAAAAATTTGTGTAGACTGCACTGATCTAATCTAATCGGACATTCTAGATGAAATTCTAATCGTAATCGAATCATTTTCCGAATCGAATCGCGAATCGCAAATGTCGAATTTCAAGACAATCGAGTCTGTATAGACAAACAATGCCCAACTACAAAGGAATGACTTATTTTCGCTCCCCCAAATTTTGAATGTGAACTCAAACATTTTAAACCTGAGAGCCTCGGACCCGGGATTAGTTTCTTTGTCACTGTTTTCAAACAAATATTTTATGTAAGTTTGAACAATTACGGGAACCCGATAAAAAGATTATTTTTAAGATCGATATATCCTCGCAATTTCACAAAGGTTCTTACCATTCTAGAAAAATGATCAGGAAACACGCTTGCAAAATAAATAATGTAATATTTTCTCAGCATTAAATTTTTGTCTTAATAATATTTTCATGCTTTTTGGGCTATGTCCAAGAAACCATTTGAGTCATCGGTTGCTTGTCTTGCTTAGCAACTCTATTTTTCTATCTGTCTTTTAATGAGAGATGCACATATAGCGAAAAGTAATGAAAATTACGTCTAAGGTAGTCTACCGAAACGAAGGCAAGATGTTTCTTTGCCTTCACCTCTAGATGTTAAGATGTGTGAGCAACTGATTCACTGTTTTCGCCACCAATCCGATAAAAATCACAAGCTTCCAGTCATATGAAAATGTATACAATATTACACTTTAGTGAAAAAGAAAGCTATCATAACCTTAAATATCATACGTCCCGCGAAATTTCAGATCATCAGCGAAAGTTCATCTTTATATTCATATCTCGTCCGGTGCACGGTGGTGATCATGCTCCCGCTCTCGTTGTTTTTATAACCTGCCGGTGAGATTTATGGCATTGACTTATTGCGAGTTAATTAGCAAACACGACGGTAACTTAATATTAATAAAAAGCGAAACTATTTCACCGCTGAACCAAAGCCAATAACTCTTGCATCAGTATAATCAACGCACGAAATGTGCTTTGGCTTTCATTCGAATCGAACGAGCTTGAAAATAGCCACGATGCGCCGGAAAACCACCACAAGACGCCCAACTTTTCCGTTGCAGCATCTCGCTCTTCGAAATAAATCAAATAAGCACTCATTACAGGGGCATAAACTGCACAGCTAATTGAGCTAAATTGCTCGGATCGCACTCGACGTGTTAACTTTTCAACATCGCGTGCGGAAAGTGGAGTTGAATCTCTGAAAAGAATTTGAAACACTAATTGCCAGCCTAGGCCTGGACAGCAATGTAATATTGTCAATCGGACAAATATCATGCTGATTACTGAAACACTTCTTTCGACCAGTAGGATGTGCAGGTCAGCCAGCGGCACCGTACGCCAATTACAATATTAAATGTTCAGTACCTACATGTGTAAAGGAATTCCTATCACGGTTAATGTTTGAAAAATTGTTGACGATTCAAAGCGAATACTATTTCTTGGAAGCACATCAACGCGCGAGTGTTTTGCGCGCACATGAAACCACATTTGTTGCGAAGCTTGGTTGGAGTTCGGCGAATTATTTGTTAAACTAAGAGCAAGATGGGGAAGGAGTTGAGTGTAACTAATCAAGTTGTAGTAAGTAGTGGATATACGCAAGAAAATGAAATAATAAAACAATTGTAATTGTTAATATACTTACAACTTATGGCATTTTTACATGATGTTATACTGGTGAAGTATAAAAAAGAGATCATTAGTTTGAATGAGTATAGCACTGACTACATTGATCTAGTGCAATATCAATCATGGAAATGATATTAATATTTTCTGAAAAAGTGATTTCAGATGGGCGTCAGCAGTTGTAAACTCATACGCGATGTCAAACAAAGTGGTTCTAAATGCCCACGGACTGAGCTCGACTGAGTTTATGACCAGTAGGCCGCACCCTAGATGACTACTTTGATGCTTGCTTGAATGCACAACGCATTTCAATTAATCTTTGCAATTGTATGACAAGACCGATAGTTTTATCTTAGTTGTTGCTGTGAATACATTTCAATAGTAGAAGTGGAAAGGAAGGTTTAAACACAGTTTGATTATAATTGGTCTGACTCCCACACAAATGACATGAATGTCACCCGCTATTATCGAGGCATTCTGTGTTGAAACGGTTGTATGAAAAAAATAAAGTTTTTCTCCGAGCAACTTTCTGGGTTCCGTTTGGGTATTAGAATAACTGTGGAATTCGTTTAGCTAAGTGTTTTAGTTCTAGTGTCCTGAACTAAAACGCTTAGCTTAATTAATTCTAGTTATTAAATATGTGTATCTATTCAATAAGTTTGTTAAATCTTCCAAAATTTAATGTAAAATTCACAATGAATGTTTTGTGATTTATTGTAGGTACACACCAAAAAAATCTGAATTTTATCGGTGACGTAATTGCAAACATGACACAATTCAACAACTCGTAATTCACGAAATGACGGAACATTACCGTGTTCCGTTTAATTTTACATGATACATATACTTTACATGCGCAATGACATAAAATTACACTTCATACCATTCAGAACAAACGCTCTATGTAGAGTAAAATTACATGATTCAGGAAATTAAACGTCATGTAAAATTAAAATCAAACGTGAAACTGTCATTTTTGATGCTTGTATATGTCAGGGTCAGGAGACGTAAATTTACACTATTTTTTCTAGGTGTGTAGTAGACGCAACCAAACAGGTTAATGACATACATCAGCATTTTTCACACGCTCACCCTCTGTAACAAAAACAGGAAAAATAATCCAACTGTGCATCCCTTCAACAAGCAGTGTATTGAAGCGCTTGGCTGAATAGAAGGACTCATCTTCTTTCGACCATAAATTAAAAACCTGTCGTTCAGTGTGTCTACCCTATAACACGCTCAAAAATAGGCACTGGGAACAGCAATTTGAAGCGAATGAATGTGGTACCGCTCACTCTAGGATCGCACTTGTTCTGTATCCAGCCGATGTAGAAGCTCACATCCCGCGATAGCCATAGAAACGTAAAATAATGTTCCCTTCGTAGAAGGAACGCATATATTTGACAGGAATTCCCTTTGTTACGGCTTTTTCATTCATACCGAGCTGACTAACCGTTTAGTCGTGGGATGCGTGGTGACTTTTGGGCGGAAATGATCGGAGCTGTCTCGGAAAAATATTACCCCAGAGTGAGATGAGCTAAGCTTAACAGAGAATCAGAAATCAGTATACCAAAGTTTGCCAAATTTGGTAACACGCTCTGACGAGGCTGCCCTATAATTATAGTTTCAAATACTGCTGCTGCAACCTTCGAGGTTGTGGATGAGTAATTTGCCCGAAATGAGCGGCCAGCGTTCTTCAGGAAGTTGTAAATTTTGCGCCAGCCGATCATAAAACCAATGAGCGGGCAGCGGTATAGGCGTGCGTTGTTTTGCGGTAGCCAAATTTATGCTTTTGGTCGAGAGAGAAATATAAATATGAGAGGATAATATAGGATGCCCACCCATTTAGACGATTAAGCTTGATAGGGTGCTTCCGCAAGATCGTAAACATGTAGAAAACTAAAGTAATAGTAGCCATATTTTACAGATGTTTAGAATGCCCTATCTAGAGAATCTCTGAGCGATGGCAGAAGAGACCTCCGCAAGGCGTAACAGCACTTCTCGATCGGAAGAACGTAACAATGTAAATATAAAATAAATCATTTTGTTTTTGGTGATTATTCACGGAAATAAATAAATTTTACTACTTATGACTCATCGCGAGATTCCCTTAACCCACTTTAGACAGTGTCGCGCTAGTGTACTGTGTGCACCACGCTCAGAAACTTCATTTATTTATAATTAATATCAACAGACACAGTGTGGTCCCAATGATAATTTCTTAATCTATTTAAAAAGTCAAATTGTAATCTGCTACGTGAAATGTGAAGATCAAACTAGGATGACACTCTGTTGAAGGTCCGCTGCAAACCAATGATGGCACTGTTAATTCCATAGTTAGTCCGGCGAAGAGGTAATCGGAGGAATAAATTATTGCGAAGGGCGCGAGGGCGAACGTTCATATTTATCGCAATGAGAAGCTCGGGCAGTCAATTTGATCTTGCAAAATATCCGAAATAGTCATAGTACGGAATAGATCCCGCGGCACTTGCAATGTATCGAGTTCAATAAGCAAACCCCGGTTTTCGTAACTTGGCAGCTGGTGAGGGTTGCTCCAAGGCAATCGACGAAGGGCAAACCGAACAAATCTGCGTTGTACTGTCTCAATTCGATGGACACCGTTGAGATAATGAGGGTTCCATACAACTGAACAATATTCCGGTGTTGATCGAACGTGTGAGCAGTAGAGAGATTTCAAGCAGTAAATATCTGAAAAGTGCTTAGATATTCTCATTATGAACCCCAAACAGCGTGATGCCTTTGCGACAATATAGCTGATATGCTGTTTAAACGTCAGTTGTTCATCGAGAAAAACTCCGAGATCTTTGACACAATTCGCTCTGTCAATCGTGAATTCTGCTAGACAGTATTCGAATCGAATTGGCGATTTTTTCCTCGAGAACGTAATGACCGTACATTTCTTGGAGTTTAGAGTCATTCGGTTGATCTCGCACCATTCCGCAAAGGTTACCAGTTGGCGTTGAAGAAAAGCTACATGATCAGTATTCCGTATTCTATAGTATAACTTGAGGTCGTCGGCAAAAGACAACCGTGGTCTTTCTAAACAAAAGTTGACGTTGTTGAAATACAGAAGAAAAAACAATGGACCGAGATGGCTGCCTTGCGAAATACCAGGTGAAGCGAAGAACTCTTCGGATACACAATCACCTATCTTGACTACTAGACGACGATCACTGAGATACGATTACATCCAACGGAGAATATTAGTACCAAAGCCAAGTCTATCCAACTAGCGTGATTAATCTTGTCAAAAGCAGCTGAAAGGTCCGTGTAGATAACGTCAGTTTGAATGCCGTCCGACATGGCATCTGTCACATATGTTGTGAACGACAGAAGATTCGTAGATGTTGAACGTTTCGACATAAATCCATGCTGAGTTTCGGAGATATACTGTTTGCAGTGGCTGGAGATGGGTTCCAACACAGCCATTTCAAACAGCTTAGGAACTGCGCTTAGCGTTGTAATACCACGGTAGTTGTCAACTACCTCTTTATCACCCTTTTTGTGAACTGGAAACACGAAGAAGGATTTCCAGAGTTCGGGAAATACTCCGGTTGTTAGCGACAATTGAAAGAGATGACAAAGAGGTTCAATTAGACCGGCAGAGCATTTTTTTAGGATAATAGTTGGTATTCCATCTGGGCCTGCCGAGGTTGAAGCCTTCATTTTGCCAATCGCCAGTTGTACCATATTATTGTCGATATTGATAGAGTTCAAAGACTGGTATGGTTGAGGAACATTGAGAGCTGCGCGTGAAACCTGGGTCGGGGTCAGTTTCTCGTTGGAGAAAACACTCGTGAACTTTTGCAGAGAATAGTTGGCAAATCTCCTGTAATCTAGAGCTCATACGTCCTCCATAGCTCGACGTTGAAGGCAACCCGGATTCCTTTCTTTGCTCGTTTACATGCTTCCAGAATGTTTTGGGTTCGGACTTCAACGTAAGTGCACGTTTCGCAAGTAATCGGCATGGCAACGCTTCGATGTCCTTTTATAGACTTGGTTAATATGAACGTAGTGTTGTCGCAGCACGTAGCCCCCAAATTTGGAGTGCTTCTTCAGAGCGGTTCTTTTAGTCGTTTTTAACCGTCTCAGCTCGGCAGTGTGCCAAGCTGGGTGCTTAGATTGAAGGCCACTTCTTTTGGGTACATAGCGATCGGTAGCATAGCTCATGGTATTGGAGAAGGTCTGCACTGCAACGTTGACATAGTATATTAGTTCTAAAAGAGCTTGTGTAGAGATTGGGGATAAGTGATACGTACGACGACGTAGCCTAACTTTATCGGCTTCTTGCTGAAATTAATTTCATCAAACTATTGTTTGGTGTTCTTCGTTAGAAAAAACTATTTTTTGTGAAAATGCAAAATTGAAAAAAGCTTCGCGTGAAACAACAGCGGTTCGTGTTTTTTAACATTCCCCAAGTTGTTCCGAGTCGATTGAAAATTAGTCTCTGAGACATAGCTGCAAATTGCCATGGTCATGAAAGGTCATCTGGTTGACTGGTCGCATGTTTGCTCGTGACATGTACAAGTTGCGCATTCTTGCAACATGTGACACAAGCGCGTGTACTATGACACGATACATTTTCCCCGTGAAGTGTCATAAAATTTGTAGGGAAACCAACCTAATTTGGACCCCTACATATTTTGGACCCTGTTAATGTATTTGCCTCCTGCACTGCCTAGTTTCTCTGCATTTCTTTGGTTTGATGCGACAATTACATTCGTTGGGTTGTCTATCAAGTTTCAATATCATTAGTTCATCTCTAATTGTTTAAAATTGAACAGAATCCACAGTTTTAAAAAATATCATTGAAAACGTTTCATATTTCAACGATAGCCAAAAAAAAGGAAAAATTTTCAACTTTTCACAGATAATTAATGTTTGTTATTATGAGTTACTAGGAGATGAAAATCAATAGTGTTAGACATTTTAAACGCACTATGGGAAGTAAATGCGTTGAAATGGAAATTTTTACAAATTTTCGCAGATAAATGTTTTTTTTGTTTTTGCCAGTTACGAGGAGTTAAAAACACTAGTTTTGGACATTTTAAACGCAAATTTGGAAGTAAATGGTAAAAATCGAAAAAAATACGACTTTGCACACATAAATGTTCTTATTTTTGCAAGTTACGAGGATTTGGAAATTAATAGAGGACATTTTAAACTCACGTTGGGAAGTAAATGCGTCAAAATGGATTTTTTTCAACTTTTCACAGATAAAAGTTATTTTGAGAGTTACTAGGAGTTGAAAATTAATGCAGTGAAGACACCATTTTATCAGCCCCTAATTTTGTCTACCCCCGATCCGAGATATGCAAAAATATTTTTTTTTTAATTTTGCACTGTCAGACCCACTTAATGTAAATTTAAACTAGATAATCAAAAAGGGGCCATGGAGGAATATTTTAAGAGCTTCGGTTTATTAAAAAGAAAGAAAAATATATGTCCCGATTTTGTCAAATTCACCGTTTTATCAGCCTAAAACTCACCAAGGGGCTGATAAAAACGGGTTTTCACTGTAGGTTTAAACATTTTAAATGCACATTGGGAAGTAAATGCGTCAAAATGAAAAAAAAATCAACTTTGTACAGAAAAATTTTGTTTGTTAAAAATCCGAAGTAAAAAATACGCCAGCCTCGAGACGCTGAAGAAAGCCATTGTACTACAGTGGACCAAAATACCGGCAAGTCACATTCGGGCAGTTTACGATTCGTGTTTGATCGTCAAGGTAAAATGTGGTTGTTATTGTTGTTTATTTATGACACTTTACACCAAAGAGCGGTGCACTCGTGTCGTAGTTCAGTTTTTGCGTTTGATTTAATGTTGTATAATTCAGTTCACAAACGATGTTAATGAAGCAGCTCACAAACTTGTCGAATTGATGTCATGCATCCTTCTAGCATTGTCGCATTTTCTGCACCGAAGAATCACGTGACGGACGTCGACTATCACTCCACAGCAGTCGCACATAGGAGGAGGCGTTTTGTTGAGCAGAAAGTCGTGTGTTAATCGTGTATGGCCAATCCTCAGCCGTGTTAGCACACGCTGGTCTGCCCCATTATCGCGATCTTTCCAACGGTACGTATCGAATTTGACTTCCTTGAGTTTTGGGTCGCGGGAAGCACTTAAGGCATCCTCCGCTGGGATTGGTATGTCGACAGCTGCTTGTTTCCTCGCCTCGTTGTCGAATCGATCGGCTTCGTTGTTGCCTTTAATGCCGGAATGACCAGGGAACCAGCAAAACCGAACAGATCTACCGCGTGACATGTTTTCTATCTCTTGTATCCAGGGGTGCTTAGATTTACCAGTCTCTATGGCCAACAGGCAACTCGCTGAATCCGTGAGGATTACAAAATCACTGCTATTTGGGACTGTTAGTGCCATACGGATGGTAAAAGCTTCTGCTAAAGCTAAATACACTGCAATGTTGTGCAAGGCTGGTCATTAGCCACGACAACACGACGCAAGTGGCTTTTTGACCAAGCAGACTGGCCTCTATACGAACAAACCACAATCAACTCAATCCGCTCAGATGTCGAGTGGGATATCGAAAAGTTCACGGAGAAAATCATTGAAGCAGCCATCAAGTGTATACCACGATCCAGTGGTCGAGTTGGTCCAAAAGCGGTTCCATGGTGGTGTCCCGAGGTGAAAGCAACTATCAATCAGCGACGCAAAAATCTTCGAGCCCTACGTCGTATGCAGCCAAACGACAATCGTGGGAGAATTTCGTGGAGAAAATCTCACCGAACAGCACGACTACTGAGCTATGGCGCAAAGTGAATACCATGCGTGGCGGTCGACGTCAGCACATCTTGACACTCAAGCGAGCGGACGGTTTTACAGACAATCCCGAAGAAGTAGCGGAGGAACTGGCGCTGCGATACAGCGAAAGATCTTTGACATCCAGCTACCCGCCACTTTTTGAAAAAGAAGCAGAAGGCCGAACGACAGCACATGGAATTCTCAACCAACTCCTACGATGTCCACAACAACGACATCACCATCGACGAGCTCTTGTGGGTGCTCGATAAAGGGAGGAGTGTATCTACAGGTCCCGATATTATAGGGTATCACATGCTTCAACGACTTCCGTTATCCGTAAAATTGATCCTACTCGAGCTACTAAATAAAATGTGGAGAAGCGGCGAATTTCCTAATTGCTGGCGAAATGCTGTTGTCGTGCCTATCTCGAAATCGAACTGTAATGATACCGGACCTGCTGCTTTTCGGCCGATATCGCTAACAAGATGCATGGCAAAGCTATTTGAACAGGTCATCAACCGACGTATGATCACCGAGCTAGAATCAAGTGGGCGACTCGATAAACGACAACACGCTTTTCGTTCCGGGTGTGGTACGGATACGTATTTAGCTGAACTGGAAAGATCGCTTCCATCAGTAGACGAACATAGTCTAATAGCTATCTTGGACTTCTCAAAGGCGTACGACACAACATGGCGACATGGGATTCTGCGATGAGAATGCTACAAAGTTTTCTATCGGAGCGGATGTTTCAATTTACAGTTATTCAAAAAACCGCAAAAAGCGCGTTTCCTACGCACACAATTATTCATATGTTGGACATGAGATTCAAAAACAAATTTAAAGCGTCCTGTCTGAGTATTAGGCCTTTCATTTGAAATTGGTTTGGATAGGATCTGTTCAGCCATAGCAGAGAAACACGAATGAAAGTTTGCCACATACACATATATACACACAAGTAACGACTAACAATATAGCAATAAGCAGTAGCTGCCTTTCAGTCGTCGAGGCACCGATGAACCGGAAGTCACACTTCTATCGAAATCAGACCGACGTTGGCACTTCACAAGTCAGTCTGCTGAGAAATGATAAAGTAGACCGACGGGCACGACCGAAGTAAGCTAGGTCCACCGCCAGAGACTAGACTGAACGTCACATATCGCGACGATAGGTCATCGGGGCATCTGAGCACCGGAAATCATCCGAAATCGCAGGACTGACTTCGGCATCTACTCGGGTAGCATCGCGTCCGGAAGATCTTGCACTGCGGAGTAACTCTTCGTCGGCGTAGGAAAGATCCACCGTCGGGGACTATTTCGAATAGTACGTGGCGAATCACCAGCTTGAATCGTCGGGGTACTAGTGAACCAAACACAATCCTCTAGCTGGAATCGGGACAGACCTCGGCACTCTGCGGACAGCATCGAAGCAAGAATAATGCGCCCGTCAACGGTTTCGTGAGACAATCTTTCGTCGCTGAACTCTCCGCCGAAGTAGGCTAGCTCCACGGGCAAGGACTTCGCAGAGTAGCACAGAACGCGACAAACCACCAGTTGTTTTAAAAGATAATCTGAATAGTGGTCACAGTGGCAAAGATTCCCTTAAAAATACCCGTTTAGGGTTCTCGGGGCATTAGTGAACCGGAAGCCACCCTCGAACTGGAATCGCTGGATCGACCGTTGCATCAAACTGGTCAACGCAGAGAGGAGCGTATGTGCAACATTATGACGAAGCACAGGAGCAGGAGTGAGGTGGTGAACAGTGCTGCGAAATTTCAAAATCAGTTACCTATTTCTGCTAGAATTTACCAAAACCAACATTCGGATTCATCGCCTGCGCCTCCCTCATTCATTAACTTTTACAACTGACTGAAATTTCATGCAGTTTGAAGGCAGCAATTGGAATCTTCTACATTTTTGAGCATAAATGAACTGCGTAATTCATATCTGGTGCACTTTTGCTCAATAATCCCTCTCAGAGCTAGCATAGAAACAAAATTCAGTTTGCTTCTGAAACCGACCATTTCCGAACCTGAATGCGCTGCGTCGGGAGAACGAATGACGAGACAAACGATCCAAACATTTCATCCATCGTGAAAGGGATGAATTGAATTTCGTTTCCTTTCAAGTTCACGCAGGGATGTAAAATTTTTTAAGCTCTGGTGGTGAAGATGAGATCAGTGAACAAGTATGACTAACTAGGTCTGGAATCAAGCGAAGTATATGAATACAGTCTCCCAGAAGTAGTCACTTCAAATGGAATCCGGGGGACCAGGCAAATGGTGGAAGTTGGAGGAGTAGGGCTAAGAGTTATCTTCTCCGTTCAGAGTCCCTTATTCTTGCACACGATGGAGCATATCGGTAGTATGGTCTACCTGCTGAACATGTGTCGGGTCGGCGTAAAAGCTTAACTATCAAGTAAAAACCTGTTTAATCCACCTAGTGGTGCAATTGCGCCTTTCTCATTTATCCAAATGATTCATTAGCTGGTTTTGTTCAATAGAATTGTGAAAATGTCTATTATATTCTTATGTCACTTAGCTCGCATCACACGACTACCACGAAAGTAGACGCAGACTCACTTTAAACAAAAAAGTTTAGGGGAGACCGGGGCTAGTTTGCGGTGTTTTCAGTTTACATTTTTTACCGCTTTGAAGTAGATAAATCTTGAAAAATAGAACATGCTGTGTGTAGCATTGTTTTTATAGACAAAAATGTGTGACGCGAAAATCCCGCCAATTTACCCCGGCCCGGGGTAAGTTGGCGGTATGTATGAATACGCCAGAAAATGGAGATTCAATTATATCAAAGGTTCGTGCTGAATGTCTTTTGAATATAATTGTATATTAACCGACAATTGCCAATATATTTCAGACTCAATACCCGGCATTTTACTTTGACGCGTATTCCATATTCAAAAGCATATTTTCGAAATTCTTCAGGCGATTGGCCGAAGTAAATATCCCCTGCATTAATGTGATACACAAAGTTTTACTTTGGAGTGAATTCCAAAAATAAAAATATTTGATGTCTATATTTGCACCATCAACTTACTTCAACCGTATATTTTACAAAAAACTATTTAAAAAATAACTTTAATTCATGGATAGATTTAATATCTATACGGATACTGAAAGATCTTTTTACGCACTATCGAAAAATAAAATCAATTGGGAAATAGATTTAAAATCACCCTGAATGACAAAGTGTTTAAAATTTAAAAAAAATATTTGGTATGCTCGAAAACACAATATCGCCCATAACTTTTACAAAACAAAATGTTTTTTAACAAAAACACATTAGATAACGGGTTTCACATAACTTGAGGTACATAATGAGAGGCAGCGCTGTCTGTCTAATGGAAAAAAGACAAGGAATTCCCCCAACTTACCCCAACCACCAACTAACCCCGGGCACCCCTAATATTTAATTAACTTAATCAACATGAGTTCAATGTTATCATCATGTGATTATATTGGTGGAATGGGTTTGGAAGCGGAGCTGGTGGGGGTTAGAGTGGGAGTGGAGGATGTGTCAGAAATCCTTTATCTTATTTCGGTATACGGGGTGGATGAAGGAAATGCGGATGTGAGGGTGGTCCAAAGGGAGAGGAGTGATGAAGGAGCGAGGTGTGAGGGCAAGGGTGGGGAGGGAGGGGTGCTGAGTGGCGACACAATACTCAACCGCAAATGTTACCTTTCATTTGAGACTTGGTTTGAGAACATCGGTTCAGTCATCACCGAAAAACCGATGTGACTTAAATTGTGAAATATGCCCAGAATCCGGGACCACCGGAATCGTCGATAGTGGACAATAAATCCAAAGAATGTTTGATTGGCAATAAGTGATCTAGACGTGCGAATCGAAGTATTTTAGTGACCATTTCAATAGTTTTAAGCCTCTGCGGTGTTACGATTGTACCGATTTATATGGGAAATTCCAGTGTAATCTTACTAACCAACCTGTAACTCCGGAACCAAGAGTCAGAACCGACAGTCAATGGCATTACTGTATCTTTCATTTGAAATCAAGTTCGTAAAAATCGGTAGAGAATTCGTTGGGTAATGGTGTGATATTTGCTTAGGAACTTGGCGAGGTCCCCGGAGGCATCATGAACCGTCATAGGTGACCAATGTGGTCAAAGCTGCTTTGATTTATCATTAGTGATTCAGACCCGCAAACTAGAGTAATGTTGAACCCATTTTAATATGTTTTACTTCAATTGGACATCATCCAGTCGATTTACAACCACTAAAGACACCGGTCACGAAATTCTGCCGCTGTCTGAGCCAGCGCAAAACGAACCACAACACAGTACTGTTATTTTGTGTGCATTGTCTTAAGAACAAAGGAAACCGTTCGATCTACTTTTACATCTGCCAAAGTCCCTCTAAACAAGAGTAGCAAACGAGCAAAGTGAACGACAGTTAGCGCGTCTAGAACAAAATAACCATTGTATGTACTCCTGCCATCATGAGTGAATTTGATGAAAAAGCGCTGCTTCGACCCAACACAGCGGTTGTTGACTTGAGATTTTGTTCTGCACGACCGAGTCTCCGTGAGCTGGAACATTTTCTGAAGGTGATCATGAAGCTTAGGCTTAAGGACGTCATCTATCTTCAATATCATCATCTGCGCACGGCAGTATTGATATCATTCACCACATTAGACCAAGCAAAGAAATTCTCTTTACAGAACATCCTGAAACACGTGATTAAAAGTGACAGTGTTGAAATGAAGATCCCAGTGTATATAGAAAATGATTTCATAGATGTGAGACTACATGATTTATCACTGCGTACTCCCCGTGAATCAATTACAAAATACATGTCGCAATTCGGAGAAGTGGAATCCGTTACACCTGATACTTGGAGAAACTTCTTCCCGGGTACTCCTAACGGTGTTCTTGTGGTGAGGATGCGAAAGGAAAGACCTATTCCCTCCCACTTGACTATACAATTCAATTATAATGGAACTAACATTAACCAGCCCACGCTATGCACCTACGAAGGGCAGACACCTACGTGCACATACTGCAACCAGATGGCACATCATGGAACACCTTGTGCGGAGGATGCTGAGGAGAATACATCACAGCCAATTCCCCACACACCTCCGGAAAACCAATCCGAAACACAGACTTCAATACCATCACAGGAACCACAAACAGGTACCAATTTTGTGGCAGCTGTTCAGGCCATAATAACAACTATAAAAGCAGCATCTAATGCTTCAGAATCAACTGTTAACACCATCGACGCGGAAGCCAATACCAATGACAGCAGCTTTACTCTCGTAACCCGTAAGGTCAATATGAAAGTAGGAACATCTGATCGTGAACATGTAGACACCATAGACGATGATGAAATCGACGGAAACAAAAAAAAATTAATCGACCCACAAGATGCACTAGGCGAGCAGACAAATGGTACCTTACCACGAAAGAAGATCTCCCCGCGCAATAAAAAGTTGCGTGGACGAGACCCGAATGATACTTCATATTTTTTATTTCATTTATTTCTTCATTTTTATTTTTACATATTGTAATAATTTAATAGACCCTCGGCTCCGTTAAGTTACCACAATGAGCCGTGTCAAATAAACGAAATACAAAAAAAATTGGACATCATGGTTGTACCAGCTTATATGGGAATTTGCTGTGTGACCGCACTCTTCAACCCGTAACTCCGGAACCGATCAACTAAAAATTCAATAGCAGCTTATGGGGGCGTTATACCTTTCAGATGAAACTAAGTTTGTGAAAATCGGTTCAGCCATCTCTGAGAAAATTGTGTGAGTTTAAATGACACACACATACACACACAGGCATTTGCCAATCACGACGAACTGAATCGAATGGTATATGACACCCGTTGGGTAAAATATGCTTTGCGGTACTAAGCTATATGTAGATATTGTAGTCAAACATTTAGTAAATTCATTAAATGATTAACTCCACCTCGTCCGTCGTACATAACACCCGTCGTACATACAAAATATCATGTTTACATTCCATCGTAATATTCATTCGGTCGAACCTGGTCAAGTGTTTTGGTTCGCGCATTGCTTGCCCGCAACAAGTTGCTCTCGACAAGTGGAATGCCTTGAATATTTGACGCACGATTATTTGATTCGCGATGACTAAAGACTGGCGCAGTGGCCGACATGGTGAACTCTTTTTCTAGTGAAACAAGTTCAGCGCGACTAGATGGACTAGTAAAGTCTACCTACCAACATGGGGTTTGACCTACCCTTGCGCGTGTATGCTATCCCAAAGCAATTATAATCACATTAACCCCTCGTTTATTCGTCCGCTGGTCCCTCACATCGCAGTGAGGAGATAAGCAATTGCCTAATCAACTTCCATTCCCATACCTGCGACTTGCACTCACCGGTTTCCATTTCTTCAGGTATCCGATTCAAGGGTGCCCACAAGATTGGTCGTGGGTCTTTAAATGCATGTGCAATTGACAATCTCCTGGCAAGCCAATCATACTAGGTACAGGTTTGAAGAAATTTTTATTATGCATCACCCCCGCCTCCCGTTTGCGCGGGTCATCCCGACGATCTCCGAGGGGAGTAGCTCGATTCGAATAGCGCCCAAAACAAGAAAGCCAAAATGAAAGAGAGAGCGCAAAGCCGATTTTATAATCGAAAAGCGGCATGTTTATTTCTGGTTTTCCTTCACACGGCCACTTGACTCAACTCTGACTGGTCTATGGTTTGTAAATGTTGGTGCGACCACAGACAACCGTCAAGCAGAGAAGTAGCTTAGGCAATGCGCAAACCTGTGCTGCGCAGCGCGTATCACGGTTTTTGGAGAAACCAATTCGATATCTAGCCTGACACGTGCTTTTCTGTGTTTGTGGCGCTCGGCTGCACGCAAACAGCGAGATCCAATGCGATGGCGATCGCAAGTGTAAATAAAGAGAAAAACTTAAAACCATAATACGAGTTACGACGGATGGCTGTGGAATCCGACCGCGAACGCGAAGTTAGTTGAGTTAAGGCATCAGTGCAGGTTGGACGTTTGTGCAATAGTTTTTTCTTCTACTTTTTATTTATCATTTGTTTTAGTGTGTTTTTGTTATTGTCGAGTTGGTTTGCCGGACAACACTGTTTGGAGTTCAAGTGTTTACGATCGACTTAACACTGGTAACGGTTAACGCGATCGATTTTAGCGAAGTCGCGTGCATAGCAGTAGAACTCATCGGGACGTTACTTGAGTGATTTAAGGTTAACTTGTGTTAGTATAAGCCTTATTCGTATTCTACGTCTAAGAATAAGCAATAAGGATATCTTTATATATCAGGGAAGCAACCAAACTCCTAGTGTAGAGTTTTATTCTTTGTTGCATTCCAAGATTCTGCCCAAAATCTTCGGGACCAGCGGAAGAGTGACAAATCCACGGATGCAAGTCAATGATCCAGCAATTAGTTGGCCGGCCATTTCTCTTTTATACATTTTGGAAATGGTTTTGTGAAAGTTGGTGGCATTTCTCTGGTTGATACACTGTGTGACCGGTTTCAGAAGCAAGGTTGTTCGACTACTCATTATCATCCCCCGTGCAAACAAAAACAAAACTTCAAAGTCCTCGGGTTTCTACGGTTAGAAAACCGGCTACAGTTCCTTCCAAAGTTTTTATTTACGACGTGCAACAGTTCTAGCTGAGTACCGCTTGTTTACCACCGGGAGCCCATTTCCGGCGTTCGACGAGATTAGTGTGTGGAAGTAAACAGATGCCGATAATACGATCTTGGTTGAAAGTGCTAATAGAAGTGTTGTGATTCTACGTGCGTTTCAAGCTGCGATCGATTACTAGTAAATATATAGTTCTTGACGGTGTGAAAATTACGTGCAGAACCGATAATTGTGCAGTTTAGTGTTTGCATCGGCAGTGCTGTTTTGCGTAGATCTTTTGCTAAGTTTAGTGAATGAAGCTGGTGATTTTGAGGAGATGATTTGTGTAGCCGCTAGTGGTAACACGATAGGAATTTCTGGGCAGTACCTATACTATTGATTGGATTACGATTCGTTCGTCACTGGAGCTTGGTTTCAATTCCTGCCACCTTGTACGAACACATTTGCAAGTGAAAGATTTATCGCTGACTTTGCAGCGTAAGCAGCTGCGAATCAAACAAAGCCTGAGGACAATAAGCGACTACTGATAAGAGCTGTAAGTATTTGTTTTTGCATATTCACGGCGAAGAAGCTACCAAGTGCATGGAGTATACCAACCGAACGGAATTTTTGGGGGCTGTGTGAATTTTTGGATGCGTGTCGAGAAAAGTATCTGTACGAATTGGAACAGAATTAATGACTATATCCGATCAGAATAGGGGTACCAAGAAAAAGAATCTTGTAGTTCTCACGTAGGGGGAAAATTTTATATCATTTGATCTTTGAATAGTTTCATTATCTGATCTTGAGATTTTAGAATCATAGGGGTATTTGAATTTCGCATCTTGCTGCTCATTCGAAGCTTTCAGATCATTGGATCACATGGTTCGATTACACGGTGCTACAGTGATGTTGTATTTTTCAAGTGACTTGGTATAGGTTGTAGATCTCGCCAAATGCAACACAAGACAATGTTTGAAAAAGAATTACTCTCAAAATCTTTATTTATGGCAAAACAAAAACTATTTTACGGGACTTTCGGCATTTAAAAATTTCTACGTGGTCACTTTTCAACCGATTTTAAATTTTTTGAGTGTTCCGGAAAGAAGAAAAATGACCTTTCCAACGGTATGCTATGTTATGTTCTTTTGTCAAAGATATTTTGCGGTTTAGGGTCAATAATATGATAACAACCACAATTATGCGATTTTCCATGAAAATTATGCAAATTACTTAACACTCTTCTAAAAAAGCGTCTTTGTTTTAATAAAAATTTTGAGAGAGCATTCAATTTCGCATCCAACGACCTATTAATCATCAAAATCGTTTGAAAACTGGCAGAGTTTTTCCAAATTAGGAATTTGGACGCGAGGAACTAGATGCTTTCAGGCAGGCCCGTACCCAGGATTTTGTTTCGGGAGGGGTTCTTAAAAATGATTGCATAAGCTTACAATTCTGATGACTCGACATAGTCACTAGAAACTAAATGAAATTTTGAAAAGTTCTCAATGAAAACAATTCCAAATCTAAGGAATCCCTAAAAACGAAGTTTTTTTCATTCTTGTTTGGTTCTTTGTCACAAGAAAGGCTATAGTACTTCTACAAATTATTCATGTTGAATTTGATTTTAATTACTTATATACAAGTTACAATTTACTCTCGTTACAACAATGGATATTCTAGTGTTCAGAGAATTTTTGCCCTAACCCAATATGACAATGCTTGACCGTGCTGGATAACGTAAGGTGTTCAAGCTACATGTTTAACCGTTATGTGTCCACCGCGGTACCCGGGTACCTTTCCAGGTTTCAATTAATGAAATTCCAATGTTTTATCCATAGCTGAAAATTGAAACTTTGTGACATCTTAGAACATCACTAAGTTAAGCATTTGGGTCAATAACATTGTTGATATAGCAAGGGGGAGGGAGTGAGGAAGGGCTCCTGATTTTTTTACTACGTAACAGGCCGACGGGTGCACCCGGGTACCCACAAAACTGAAATGCCAATAACTAAGGCTATTCCAATCGATTTCGAAGCTTTTGGGTGTTTTGGATTTAGAAACTCATCCACTTTTAGACTTGGTAAAAATAAACCGGGTTACTTCATTCCGGAGGCATGTTCCAGTGCTGGAATACTATTTGTGAATTTCAATGGAATTCTGGCAATATGGGTATCAAAATTCTTGGAATTGCTTCAGTAGGCTGTATCTCGTGGTTTTAGAATCATTCGGTGAATTGATCTCTGAATGGACATTCCGGAGCAGTTTCCCGTGGGGTCGTGAGTGGCCTTCCCAGATCAAATTGCTATATGGTCCCGTAGCAATAAATAACGGACTTCCGAGACAATTTGAAGAGTTTTGATACCCATATTTCTAGGACATTATTAAAATTTACAAATCATACCCTAGTACTGAAATATTATAATATATCAATGATTTATTCAACTAAAAGCAACTGCTCAGCATTTAATCTATTACAGAAAATTGTCCACACTGATTACTAATATCTTCGAATTTACACAAAATTTGTGAATTGCATTATTGATGACATCATCAAAATAACTAGAAACTATAAGCATCAACAAGCATCTCTTGATTCTGGCATATGGAAGGGAATACATCGCACTTACTTCTCTTTTGCCGAAGAGAAACGTGGGTGTAAGCCCAACTTTCTATGATGATTTCGGTTACACTTTCTAAGTCAATTCGTCACTTCGTTAAACAAATATATTGACACTAATCTGTTAAATAATTGGTTTGTTTTGTTAATAAAAATAATTCCCTCATTTTTTTCCACAATTATCATAAAGATTGGAAGATGTTCGACTACTTGAACAAATCTGTAATGTCTATTTTATTACAGGTTCATTTTACCACAATTTGATAAATAGTTTCAATGGAAGCGGTTGCACCTAACGCATCAAAGCTTTACGGATAGCGAAGACGTAAGGGTCTTTCGAAGATGAAAAAATCTGGGCGCAATTCTGAAAGCACTCATGTTGAGTGTATAGAAAATATAGAAAAGCAATATATTGACACTAATCTGTTAAATAATTGGTTTGTTTTGTTAATAAAAATAATTCCCTCATTTTTTTCCACAATTATCATAAAGATTGGAAGATGTTCGACTACTTGAACAAATCTGTAATGTCTATTTTATTACAGGTTCATTTTACCACAATTTGATAAATAGTTTCAATGGAAGCGGTTGCACCTAACGCATCAAAGCTTTACGGATAGCGAAGACGTAAGGGTCTTTCGAAGATGAAAAAATCTGGGCGCAATTCTGAAAGCACTCATGTTGAGTGTATAGAAAATATAGAAAAGCTACTCTCTAGTCGATTTCAATTTATTGATTCATTTCTCTCTTTCTCCATGATTTCTGATCATCTCTCTCATTTTATTCCATAACGAACAAAAATAAAACGAAAGACTGCCATATTTTGAAAACATGAAATCGAAACAATAATCCCAACTTATTGACTTATAGACTCAACTAGTTACAACATTTTAGTCGCTCTCCGTGATGGCCTACTGATGTTTGTTCACTGTATCGCCACGTTGTTTTCAAACTTACATAGACATTAATTGGAGGCCATCGAAAGCGACTAAAATGCTGCTGCTAGTTGCACATTAAGTTTATTATGATTCATTGACTAATATGTGGTTTAGCATCAATCGACATCCGATTGAAAGTAAGGATAAAATCACAACAGTTAGTCCTGCCGTTATCTGTGCACGTTTCTGCGTGTCAACAAAATTAGTAAAATACGAGCGTATATAATTCGTGGGTTGATGAACACCTCAGGAAACCCGTTGTTATACCCCTTTTTGGCTTGCTTAATTTTTCACGTTTGTCTTGCTCATTGTTCGATTGTTTAAAATATCACGACTTACCGAACTAACAGTATTTTAATACGGGACGCTTTCCCCGCATAAAATGAAATTGAGTGCCAATAGAAATACTTTTTTGACGTAGGACTACGTCTTTGTTTTCGATATAGGGGTGCACGTTGCAAATTCTACAAAAATGGTATGTAACGAATGAAATAATGAGCAACCTAGTCAAAATATCGCGCATTTACATACAGAAGATAGCGCTTCCCTAGTCCAGCACGACAGATTTGTGTACCTAGCGCGCTACGCTTCTATGAATGACGTCATCATCGACTATTTAAACGGACGGATTTCGCCGACCAGCTCAGTTGCCTGTTGAGCGACAGATGAAGCAGGTCGCTGCGTTGTGTGTTTTCACAGGCAGTGTGACTGAGTTAGAAGTCCGTTACACTGCCTGTGGAGGTACGCTACCCAGTGAATGCGACTGTACTTGCCGTTCAAACACTATTCTATCTTTTGTGTTGTTTCTAGCACACTTTTATGTATAATTATTCGTGCACAAAATAGTTTGTACAAGCGAGCTCGATTTGCAAACACAGTTAGCATAGTGTCGTGGTATTAGTTGTCTCTTTCGCTCTGAGGCGAATGTGTAGGTAGGTAGATCTAATTTGTTACTAAATTGCACATCGAAAGTTTATTATTTACGTTCGATCAAATCATTGATTCATTTCCCCTTCACGTGATTCATTTTCACTCAGCCTATAGTATTTTGATTCTACTTATAGGTACATACTACCAAGCCTATTTATGAATGAATACACTGCCACCAGTACCGTCTTTACGCATGGGCACACTGGGCCAGGGCCAGGGGCCCCGCGATTTTGGGGGCCCCGCACGTAGGATGAATATAAAACCATTCAATAGACTAATTTTCAAAAAAATGTTTGTAACTTTTGTATCGTGTGTATTGGGAATCCCATAGCACATGGGACAGCTTTTATTTATCATCGGACATAATAGTTCAAATGATTTGGGTGGGAAAAAGTCCGTTCGAGTTGGCCTCCTCGTACCAGGCGCCACCCTCAAATGGGCATAAAAAACACTATCTTGTTGTAAGGTTAAATGAACAAAATTAACCCATTATAACCCAGGGATTTCAAAAAGTGAGCCAAATGCAGTGATATCCTCAATTTCATCATAAAGTGTATCAAAGATTATGGGAAACACAAAATCGCCGCTTAAAATGGTTTTGAGAATGAAAATACCTCATGCAAAAAATGTGTGAAACATTTCTTCTTTTACACCTGTGACAACGTTTTGTCACATAGTGAAATTATTAGCACTAATTCTAACAATAAAATTCAATTAAATGTATTGCTTATTTTCCAGCTGCCATTTTCCTCAACTATACACGCTTCAAAAATGTAAATAAAATGACAAAAATTGGCTGCTGTATTGTATCACAATGAAGTATGAGGAGCAACGATCCCATTAGTGCAATAATGAAGCAATTAGATGTCAAAATTCTACAGTAAATACGCATGAAACGACGGATAGTTCGGCGTATGAAATTTCATACGCTAGGATATAATGGGTTAAGTAAAATTATAAGTACCTGACCTGATTCTTATTACTAATTCACATAATAATCACAGTAAACACAATCTTCTTATATTGTTTGCAAATATTTCCGAGGAGTCACCAAACTGAAAGGCATAATTAGCACGAGAAAAGGTTCGAATCATTGAAGACAGTGGTTCATGGAATCCAAAAGATGTCTGATGGAACCTCGACAATAATAATAACGTATCTCGTGTTCTCCTCACTACTCGGAAATCTAAGCCGGGCAGCAATTCAGGCGCATCACATTCTCCGTTTAAAATTTCCACCAAGGTAGTAGCTTGCTGGATACTACGATGACATTCTAATGTCTCAAAATTGAGCAGCTGGCAACGGTCACAATTCGGTGGTAAATTTTGCGGCTCACGGCAAGACAAGTTCCTAAGAGCTAAGCGTACGAACATTTTCAGTACTCTCTCCAATTTTAAACACCAGGTTACCCAAGCAACATATGTAACGAGTCTACGAAAAAATTTAGCCTATTTGGTTGAATATCAGTTGTAAAAAAGTATAAAAGCATTTTCTTAGATAGTGGTTTGTTGCTAATAGACTACAAACAAGATTGTTGCTACTAATCAGACCGTAAAAAGTGGGTTTGTTGACTAAAAGAATTATTTTCCATTTTATTACTCCGATTCTAAACGATATTCAGTAGGTGGAGCTTATAATGTTTGATAACTGTTAGTTGAAAGTAACTGAATGCTATAGTGGATAGCAGCTGTCAGTGTTTGTTTGCAATAAGTATCGTATAAAGACCAAAACACTTGGAAACTCGTCAAATACTTGCCGACAATTAAAAAAAATTACAACAACGAGATGGCGTTAATCAGCCACAACGAGAAGGCGGCCATGATGCTTTCATAAATTTGTGCACCATATTCGAATTGCATATTGGTAGGCGCAATCGAAAACTGCGTCATTTGCCTGGAGCGCTATATATTGTTGTTATATTTTCATTCATTTCTGATTTTATTTGAGGGCACATTTAAAATGTAAACGTAAAATTGAAAAATTCACGGTAAATCTAGATGCGTCGGTGAAATTTAAGTATAGAAGAGCAAAATATTTGCTTTCAAATATTCCAAATTATCTTGCCCAAATAACATCGCATTATTCCAACACCGAAAATTTTCCAAACATAATGGAACTCGATTTGAAACTAGATGGCATAATTGATTTGCAATACAGCGTACGTTTTAATGACATGTTACAAATTGACTCCGCCTTGGGGCTTTTTTGGTGATGAAACAGTTGAGATCATGTTCACCCGGCTTGATTATTACACGTGATTTGGTTTCATTATTAGTTATTAATATTCTTTTACTATAAAATATGTTGCTTGGGTTAGGTGATGGGGATTCCCAACCGGCAAGACGAACTCGAGGATTGGTGTGACCAATGCGCAGTATAGGGAATTTAGACAGTACGGATCCGTAAAATCCCGTGAAATCTTCGAAATGAGTCCCAACTGGCGATTTGCTTTCGCAATTATGTTGGTCATATGAGAATTGAAGGACAGCTTGTGGTCAAGAATTACACCCAGGTCATATTCTGCATTGACTCTCTGTAGTGCAACCCCATCGATACTGTAATCGAAGATTAACGGATCGTTCTTCCTGTGGAACGTTATCACGTAGCATTTGGCAATATTTGCAGTAAGCTAATTCATTCCACACCACTTCACAAAGCGGTCAAATAGTGCTTGCAGTTGGTGGCAAGTCTCGGCTGACTGGATGACTAAGTACAGCTTAAGATCGTCGGCAAATATGAGCTTGTACCCGGAATCTAACACTAAAAAACAGTGAGAAAAGCAGTGGGCCTAGATTGCTGCCCTGCGGTACACCTGATCTATTGGTAAACGGAGCCGATATACAAGAGCCCAATTTCACACAAGGCGTTCTGTGCGTAAGGTAGGAGCTTAGCCACAACGTAAGCATGTCGGGCGCTCGTAAATTGTACAACTTCTTGAGAAGAATTTCATGGGCAATTCGGCCAAAAGCAGATTTCAAATCTGTGTATAAGTGTTCACTTGTGTTTTCTCCTCCATGAACACCGGGAACATGTAGGGTTGTTTCCAAAGGTTGGGGAACTTAGCCTGGTCAAATGATTGGTTGAAAATGCGGGACAAAGGTTCAGCAAAAGCCACGGCACAGCGACAGTAGACAACAGCTGGAATCCCATCCGGTCCAGGGGAGAAAGAGCTTTTTAGCTTTCTTGCAGTTGCTATTACCATGTCGGGTGAAATCGAAAAGGTGCTTAAGACAGCGATATCTTTCGAAACAGTTACTAATGCGATATCGATTTCCTGATCAGATGCTAAACTGGGAGCAACGACGGATGCGAAATGATTGCCAAACCATCCACAAGCTGTTGCAGTGGACGACGCTGCCTTTTCATCGAGGTACACATTGGAAGGAACACTGGAATTTTTCTGTTTTGAATTTGCAAAGTTCAAAAAACCTTTAGGATTACTTCGTAAGCCTACTTGAACTCGTTGTACTTACGATCTATACAGAACAGCGTTGAGATTCCGGTATGCTTCACTGGCAACGTGAAAGTCGTGATTCGTGGCGGGCGATTGTTTGCTTTAGCATGCATTTCGTTTTCTGCGAAGGACTCGCAGCGCCGATGTACTCCATGCCGAGGAAACAATCCCGTTTACTGGGAGATTATTCTGTAACCAGTCCTGAATTACTCGGCAGAAGTTTCTGGTTATTGCATCTGCATCAGCAGTTGGCTAGCTGGAACAACTACCGGCATAACCGGGCAACCAGGCGATTGCATCATGATAACTAGCGGTGCGTGGTGCGTGTCGACTTGCAGAAGGGGGATACTGACTTCTCGACCGAAATACACAATATTCCTTCGAGCAGAAAACTAGGTCAACGACCCGTCCAATTTGATTGGTATGTGTAAAGCGGCAGGATAGATCTGTAGCAGCTTGGAATCGCACATTGCACCGTATCCTATGTGATCAAGTTGTTTAAAGGGCATCAGAGCGGTAAAAAACGAGGCTCTGCATGACTATTGAACCAGTTAAAACGTCAATCCCACATTTCGATTCAAGTTTCAATTTATTTTTAACTACAGCAAACAAACATTTGGCACACCAAGTGTACAAAATTTGGAAGGTACCGAACCTTAGCCAACCAACTAGAAAATTGAAAACTTTGATTGGCAAGCGATTTGCGGATGTGGAAAAATATTTATTTCTATGTCATATTTGAGTCTGTAAATGAACAAATTCACATGGAAATGCCCAAAAGTGACTTCTTGAAGTCTTACGAAGACTCGGTACTATTTGGTCGGATTTGGCAAGTTTCATTTTGCATGGTCAATCTTAGACTGACACAATACCAATAATGATGCTCTGTAATGCATCCGCCTTATCTAGAAAAAATAAACCATCGTGTAGACAAACGTCATGAAATCCCAATAAAAAAGTTGAAAATGGCCTTTTTAAAGTGTTTACACACATAAACCCTGACTTTCCCCTAGATTTGAATAAATGAGTCTCGGCAATGTGCGTGTGTTTGAGGGTATTTGAAGAACCTCGGGCATTTGGTAGCGTTACCCAACCCCAAAATTTCTTCGTCTTGATGGAAGCACTTTTTATCCTCAAACAACGTCTACCAACTATGAAGGTCAGATTACACCGTCTGGGAATACTATAGCGTAGTTAATAAGTCCATGACGATATTTGGACATCGGCAACGACACCAGGTTGTGGAAATCTGAAATCGTCTTTGTTCTCAGTATAATTTAAATCCCACTTTATTTTTAAAGTAATGTCAACACGGTTCACAGATTTGGCTTAAATTTGTAAAAGAGCCTCAGAGTGGTATGGAGTGGAAACTGTACCGAAAAGCTGGGAATTTTTTATCATCGTACTACTACAGCGTACTACTTATAGCTTTTCAATTGTAGGGGCCTCCTAGCTCAAGAGTGCCCAGGGGCCCCGTGTAGTCTTAAGACGGCCCTGACTGCCACTTGAAAAACCGTTTCAAAAACGCATCTTGTCCATATATAAAATTGTTTTCGATTCTTGTATATTTATAGTTTTGATATATGATTAAGACCACTGCATTCGGCTTATTTGTATGCGTGCTTTAGGAAAGTTACAATAATGGCAAAATATAACTAGAATACTTGGTCTATACATGAAATGTGATTATATTGTCTAAAATTTGATTTTTCTTCACTGGTCCGGGTTTTTTACCACACACAATCGAAAAGTTTTTATAATTTTTAAAAGCTGATCTTGCGCTATAAAGATTTAGTGCCAGATATTAGTTCGGTCACAGTTTTCTGTCTTCTTTCTTCAGATTTTCTTAAATAAGTTTAATCGGATTCGATCACCTACTACAGATTAATGACCTGATAACCAAGAAGGTTTGGTTCAATATGTAATATTCGATGTTGATTGGTTGTGATTAAACCATACGTAAGAAATATATTTGATTTATTATTACTATAAATGTACTAAGAAAATAAATATTGAGTAGTATAGTGCTACGTCTACAGCTCGTGCAACCCCATAGGGCTGCCCCTTGTAGTTTTGTAAAATGACGCGAAAACAAAAACTGTCTTCTCGGCTATACTGTCATCAGCTAGTTGAAATGTTTTTTGTCTAGCATGCTTGAGTGAGATGCCTGATGTTTGTACTAAGCGTACAGTGCACTAACCTATCACAGAAATTCAGTTTGCGTATGATTTAACTAATTTACATGATGTAAACAATGAAAATGATAAAACGTTAATGGTTGCCCAGCAGATCTCGTGCGAGCGACTAGCGGTTGTACGTGGAGACCTGTTTACTAGGCCGGAAGATATTTTTCCTAACCAACAGCGCCATGGTGGTCGTGCATTTCTATCTCGTACACTTCCGTGTTATCATGGCTTCTGCCATTTCCATGTTCGCGAATATCTGATTTCATCTTTGTTTCTTGCTTTGGGTTACGCCTTTTGACTTCCTCAAAGATGGTGCTGACTGTTGATTTTGAGATACTAGACGCAGTTCTTATCGTTAATATTATCTGAACATTAGCCACAAATTTGGCAATTGTTTGTTTTTGAGGTATTGGTATTGGAGCCTATGGATGTGTAAAGATGTAATATGTATACCCGATCAGAATGAAATAACAAGATTATAACAGATTATAACAGAATGCAATCGTAACACATTGTATTATAAATAAGGTCTCGTTAGTAGTTAAAATAACAGAAATTTATAACAAGTAACAAAGCAAGATATAGTTTGAAATATTTTTGTTATGTGTTTCTCATCGGGTAATGATACTATCGCATTATGCTTTGTACGTGCAGGTTCAGGTAGGAGGAAATGGGTCGGTCCACCTAGGTTCGCACCACAAATCACCTTTCAATATATGGGAAATTAATTTCTAGATGTGTCCTTTATGATGAATTCCATTTCTTCCAAATGAAACAGGAATCATTTAATGGCCACGGTGCAAGTAAGCGGTATCAGATCTTGTAGCCAAACATTGATTTTCTCATCGTCCATATATATGAGATCAACCTCGTGTTACAAGTTTTTATGCAAAATGACTGGTTTCACCTGGGCTAATTTGTTGAATGACATCAGCACTGAATGCCTGACAAGGTAGAACTCGTTAAAGGTGATGTTCTCCATTTTCCGTTCAGCAAATATTTCACAACACGAATATTTGGTCTTAGGCGAAAAAAGTGGAAGTCAACAGCCTTTGGATATGGCTGGAGCATCGTTTCTTGCTTCTGCGACTCAATTATCCGACAGATCACCACAACAAGAATTAAAGTAACGGTTTCTTTTATTCTTCCGACAAGTCACACAATATGAAAGAAACTGTTTTATCATACTCAGCATACTGAGTACCGTAAACCGGGGTGACATTGATCACTTTTCGAAGTAATCATTACATATTTTTAGACAAAATTGGATGGTTTTACCTAAAATTGTCCGCTTTCAGCTATTTTTCCAAAAATGATTTCAAGTTGAAGTCCGTTTTCGTATTCCGGGGTAACTTTGATAACCTGCATGTTCACCCACAATAAGTTATTGATGTCAATGTTTTTGATTCAAATGTTTGTTTAAACTAATTCTGGAAAGATACTCATTGTTAAATAGATGTTAATTGGTATTATACGAAGTATTTCAATGTACTGTAAAAATTGAATAACCAAAATACGTATAATTTGTGTCCAACTAGAATAAAAGATTCTGAAAACCTTTAAAACTAATAAAATTGTTTTATTTCAGTGCTTTATTAATGTACAAAAATTTTCATCCATATTAATACGTTGGAATATTGAACAATAAAAAAACGTTGTGAATATTAGCTTAAAATAATTTGAAATAATTGGCAACTAGTTTCACAAAAAAATGAATTTAAAATAAACAAACTCTTTAAACTAAATTTGGCACATCCCAATCTAAAGGAAAATAAAAACTCGCTTATAATTTATTATTCTTGCTCAAATCTGAGATTTATTTGATTTATAAAAACTAGACACTTTACGAAGCTTCGTAAAAATAAGGTAAAGTTGGGGTGGGCGTAGCGTATTGGTAAATCGATTGCCTTGTACGTAGCGCACCTGGGTTCGAGTCCCGACTCCGCACATAAAGTTAGAAAATTTTCATAAGAGATTTTTCTAACCCGAAGAGGCGAATGACCTTAAGGTTAAAACCTCTATAATCGAAATAAAAAAAGATAAAGTTAAATTTCGGTTTTTTGTAGTTTTTGTACCCAAAAATCGAAAAATATACTCAAAAAGTATAGCAAATCAGTATTTTATATGTTTAGAGTAAAAATCATTTCAAATTATAATGATTCCGTAGACTATTCTGGTTTAATAGGCGATCTACGAAAAACGTTTCGAGTGATCAAAGTCACCCCGATGATCAAAGTCACCCCGGTTCACAGTAGATGTCGTGACCGCTGTCTTCGGTAGTTCGAAATAGCAATCTTCCCCACCATTCCCCCCATAATTTGTTGAAACCAAACAAAATACACATTTTTTAAGAGTCTCCGGAAAACATTGTTTCTTAAATCTATTTCTGAAAAATTTAGGGAGGAGGGGCTTTAACCCCCTAGCCTCCCTCTGACTACGTGCCTGCTTTCATCTTGGAATTTTGCTGCAAGAATGGCAGTATTATCGAGGCAAATTCGGTTGATGGTTCGTCCATCAACCGAATTTGCCTCGTTCGATTGACGGTGTCAACGACATCTTGTGGTGGAAGGCTCTCGTCTGAAAAAAACGCTTGGAAATTTGTCGGACAACACTTGATAAAGGTGGAATAAATCCATTGAAACGTTGGAAGTAAAAGCAATATTGTTTTTTTCGCTGTCTAATTTATGATTGATTAGCCGAAAAACTTCTCATAATGGACAACCGATGGTAAACCGGATTCTTTACGCTGCTCGTTCACATACTTCTAGAACGACTTGGGGTTTGATATCAGTTGACGCTCGACATTCCGCTGGTGTCTAAAAAGGCATTTGACAGCTGCATGCCAATTGAAACTAATTTACAAATTATTCAATAAAAATTTAACTTTGCATTTAGAAACCGCAAAAAAATTAGCGAGTATCAAAAATAGTATTTAAGGGGGGCCACAACTTCAGTGAGTCGCCAGCTACTCAATTTCATAAAAAGTGCACATAGTCAAAATGTGTGTTTTTTCTCGTTTACTTAGTTTTGAGTTCGAGTAGCAAATTTAAAAATTTGAGCACTGTTTACTCAAAAACAAAATACAACACTGAAATAACAATTCCATATTTATAATATATCTATATTGAAATTCGACGGTATTTAAAATGTTATTTACCTGAACCTCCCAGCGTTAACACGATGTATGGATCTCGGTCCATATATTCCGGGAGCTTTTCTCTTCTAGATAGCATGCACATTATAATCTCGTTGTAACGGCTGGATCTGAAAAAAATCAACAAAAATTAGGTTAAAGCAAAAAAAGAACTTAGCGAAACTTACGATTGATTTTCCTGAATGTTTTCACGTCTTTCCCTTCACAGCAAGGTCCTTTTTTAAAAGTTTTAGTTGATATTCAACTTTATTCATTTGTCCAAAGTATTTTTTCACCCAAAACTGTAAAACTTAATGATTACTCAAGAGATGAGTTAATACTCTCAACTCAAAACTCATTTTTTGACAGTTTGCCTCGATTTATAAATGTGAGTGCTCGGAACTCAAATTTTGAGTATTTTTGAATGAGCGTGTGGCGCTTTTTATACACATAAACATTGTAGAATATGTCATTTCGCAAATCTGGATACTTTTACCTCCTTCCAATGAAGTTTCTCGAAAACATGTTTTGAAGCACTGTGCATGGTTGATTTAATCATTAAGACCGGTAATTGTGTTATCCGCAATAAATTTTTGAAAACAGATGGGCTATTTTGGGTTGTTCACTTAACAAATTTTGAGTCTCCTCCTGAAATTGTGAGCATCGTTTAATTCTTGGCTTGATATAGTTGATAAAAACCAGTGTACCCTCAAGTTATGAACTATAATCACAAAAAATGTTCAAGCAATATTTTCAGTAACCCATGCATATAGTAGTTTTGTAGAATCAAACATTTGCCCATAGTAAAGTTATTTCATGAATACGAGGTAGGTTATTTGTGATTTTAGAAGCTGAGTCATGGTTTCGGAAACGGTTTACCTTTCAAAATAATGATTTTTTTCATGAATTTATTAACGGATTTGATGCCGCGTAGGTTAATTTATATCCAGGTGAGCTGCTTACAACTGTTTTACCAACTTCACTATGCTTGCCCCCATTTAAAAAACCTTAAATATATTATCAAGTCGACAGAAATCAACCAAAAGCTCGATAAACTCAGAACAATTTGATCCTTCAGAAAAGTTCAAAACGCAATAAACTGAGAACAGCGCATCGAACTTCCAACAACAACAATATTCAAGGCTCAAGTAATTAACCTCGCTATCAGTTTGATTTCTGGTCGTTGCACCTGGTTGAAGCGTAGTTCAAACAACCTGCATTCTCGACAGTTTAGACGTTCCACTTTGTGTTCTAGGGGAACAGAGCGCGCGGCGGTCACGATAACCTGATATGCCGAGCAACAGGCCCTCACGTAGCCGCATAGTATAAATAATGCTACATAGGTATCTACTTATTTAGACAGTAAAATCTACACCCGGTCGCAAGCTTTTATTAAGCTTATTATTTTGTCAATGACTTCATTGCTTACGCACTACGTTTACACTTCCCGAGCGAAACGTAGAAGCAGGACCATAAGACTATCTTTCCTCCTCTCTCGGTCGAGACGGGCAAATATTAAAGCGGTAGGAGAGCTGAAAATGTATAGGATGGCAGGCATAAAAGAGGTCCAAACATAATTGAATATTCGCATCTCCATGTGAGAGAAAAATTGTTTGCCTTTTCCATTCATTAGTGGCGGTGTCATATATTTGCCGGGTGGGTCATATTTTGCGACTATAGCCCAAAATTTGCGTAAATTAAAATTCCTCGCGTGCACAACTCGCCAGCCTTTCCCATAGCGAAGCGATAGTGGTTGGTGAGGGCACCGCAACACGCGCAACGCCAGTCGAGGGAGTCCACCTCGGTTCCGTTGATGAAATTTCTTAAGTGGCATCACCGTGCAACTGTCCTGCTGTCTTGCGGTGATTAAAAAGTTTTTATTTTCTGGTTTTCTGCCATTTTTTTTTTCAGTTTTGTCTTTGGGACTCACTGCTGATGATCATTGATATTTAAACTTTCATTTGGACTCGAGCAGCATAACGACACTGACTGTTTGGTTGACTGCTTGTGAGGATTTTGCTCGGGGAGTTTAGTGAGGTTTGTGGAAAACTATACATATGCATTTAGTCATTTGCGTCGATTCTGGAGAAATACACTGATATCGGACTTCCTTTTCGTTGATCTAAGTTAAATAATGTATTCTGCAACTGTGTTCAGTGTTTTTGCTAAACGCCTATTTTTATTATAGATGTCTCGACAAACATATGATTACGGCCTAAAAGCCAACTGTCAAAATACACTTTGAATGGAAAATCCGGACAAACCGTTACACGCCAATGACAGATGTTGGTAGTAAATGAAAGAGAAAAGTTTTCTCTTTCATAAACTGTTGTGAACTGTGTTTGACTAGTAACGGTTTGTCTGGAATTTCCATTCAAAGTGGATTTTGACAGTTGGCTTTTAGGCCGTAATCATATGTTTGTCGAGATGTAAATAGGGTAAGGCGCCGTACACAAATGACGTAGCCTTTTTCGGAGATTTTTGACAACTCCCTCCCCCCCTCGTAGCATTTGGTCACAAAATTCTAACCTTTCCCTCGTAAATAACGTAGCATTTACCTACCCCCTCCCCCTCGTCCCATGCAAAGCGCCCGGGTGATGAAAAAAATACATGTTTTTCAATTATTTTAAATACATGTCCTTTCAAAATGTTTGACGACTTTTATCAACATTTTCATTATAACAGCAAATTGCGTGCAAAATAAGCCCATTTCTATGTCAAGGGGAGCATAAAGAGAAGTTCTCCCAGTTCACAATCCTGCAGCTGCCAATGATTCTAAGAAGCATACGTTCATCTGAATTACTAAATTTTGTTTGGTTGAATCCGAAGTGAAAATTTAATTCAGCTTCCAAACTAAGTCTACTAGTTAGACATTAACTAAATAATGTAGCAAGTTAAATCCGCATACAACATCTTTTCGTATTTTTGTGAACTTGTAATTCCGCGAATCGTAGAATTTACCCTCTCCCTCGTCAGACTTCGTCACAAATTTGGTGTACCCTCCCTAACCCCCAAAATTCTACGTCATTTATGCATGGCCCCTAAGTCACCTTTTCTTCAGGTTAAAAAATCTTTTTATAAAACACTAACCCTATGTCCAGGGTTGGGAATCGTGTCGCGGCAAGGATAATAAAGGAATATCAAAGGAAAAAAAAACAAAAATATATTCGTCGCATTCTGGGTGTAAATTACTTGCAATAATTTCTTTTTCACTTTTAATTAATTAATTGGTCTTTTTGCTTTATTGTATGGTTCTAATTATCACCGAATGAATTATAGCAACAAAGAAGGTAAGACTCTGTTAACACTTCTTAACTGTCATTAACAAAACAACTTTAAAATGTCAGCAAGATTCGTTGCCCCTTTTGAGATCTGTGCAACACTTGATAGAACATTTAAAATTATATCAGAAAGTCGCATGTCCCGCGGTATACTAATTTCTAATACACCATGCACGGTGAGAGCCTCATAGTTATTCAAATATTTAATGACCTCCACGATCCTGCACGTCCGCCCCCTGTCAGACTGCTGGATACCGGCATGGTGTGGTTGACAGATAATAATCTTTCCGCGGGCTTTTGTTGCCAAAGAATTGAACATTTTTTCAATCGAAAGCTAGAGTTGCTGAAGAAGACACGACTTAAGACTAAACACACAGTTGTTTGCTGTTTCGGGAACGATCAAGCGACGAAAATAAATCATACGACACTTTTCTCGATATTTATTCAAATCACATATCGCGCTCCGTAAAACCTTTCGGTGTTTTCGGTGTGCTATTAGCTACCGTCAGTTTGCTGACACTACGATTTGATTTACGTTTAAGCTATTGGCGTGTCAGTTTACTGTCGGTAAGGGACTTCCCCTTAGGTTCGTTAGACGTAGAACAGTTAGGTCTTGCTTTATGGAATTTGTAAATTTTCAGAGCGAAGGTTTCGTTCGTGTCATTACGTCAAAGGGCATTTAAGCGAGGCTTCCACATTGAAACAAAATTATTCAGTGGCAGAGATGCTCTCGACCACTTTGCATCATTGAAGGCAATTTCTGGTAACATTTCTACATGACAGTTCGTTCACATGCATAGCTGACAGTCAAAGCAAAACAGAACAGTAATCGATTGGTCTATTCAGTACAAGAGTGCTGATCTGTTCAATAAAGATATTCATAATAGACAGCTCCATACTGACGGCTCCGTTGGGGAAGCGTGTGCGTAATTTTAAATTTGTTTTTCATAAAATTTTCAATTTTTCAATATTTACATTTCTTACAAAAGAAATTATGGGATTCGTTCAAACTTTGAAAACTTTTTCCGAGGTCCGTACGGCCAAGTGTCATATACCAATAGACTGAGCTCGATAAATTGGGACAATGGCTGTATATATGTTTGTGTATGTGTGTAAACACACTAATGTCATGTAATTATCTCAGCAATGGCTAAATCGATTTTAATGAAACTAGTTTCAAATGAAAGGCCTAACGTAACAGTTTGACACTATTATTTTGTTTTTCGATATGTTGTTTACTTTCTGAGATAGGGTGATTTTGTCAAAATAACTTTTTTTAGCAAATTACTTTCGAACAAAGAGATCACATCACGCTAGATATAAATAGACAGCTAATGAAAATACTTTTCTAACAAGCTATAGATTGTCAAAATCCGTTCACGAGCGGCGGAGATATTATTTCTTTTTAATTTTTTTTGTGAATTACCTTAATAATATATAAACTATTTCTCAAAAATTAATATGTAAGTTTTCTTCAAAGACAAAATAATGTATGAGTTGACTTCATAGTGATTTTTTTCTAGAGTTTATGTATTTAAAGGGCGAACACGAAATTATCGCGACACCGAAAATGTCATGCCAATTTTCTTATAATGTTTAAAATCAAACCAAAATTTTAGGGTAGTTTTATACATATATTTACTTCAAAAATCAAAAGAAAAGTTAATCGATGGAGCCTTGAGTGTAAAATTGAACGCATTTTCGCTTGATGCCCTCCATCAAAGTCTTTACAGTGTCATCCGGTACCAGTTTCTCAGTTTTTTCCATTTTCTTAACATGTCCTTCTCGTCTTTGACTGTCTTCTTGCTCTTCCGAAGTTCCCGCTTCATCATTGCCCAGTACTGCTCCACCGGGCGCAGCTCCGAACAGTTTGGCGGATTCATGTCCTTTGGAACAAAATGGACAGAATTGGCCTCATACCACTCCAGGACACTTTTAGAATAGTGGCATGACGCCAAATCTGGCCAAAATAGCGGAGCTTCGTCGTGCTTCTGCAAGAACGGCAAAAGGCGCTTCTCGAGGCACTCAGATTTGTAGATCTCGCCATTTACTGTGCCCTTTGTCACGAAAGGCTCACTCCTCAGTCCGCAACCCGAGCAGAAGAAAATAACTGCGGAATACTAAATTTAGGTATCAATTAGAGATGGTCGGGTTCGGGTTTTTGGACCCGAAACCCGGACCCGACCCGAACCCGACGGGTTTCGGGTCGGGTTCGGTTTCTGTAAATTTAAGCTTCTCGGGTTCGGGTTGGGTTCCGGGTTTTCAAATTTGAAATTCTCGGGTTCGGGTCGGGTCCGGGTTTATGAAATTTTGGACTTTCGGGCTCGGGTCGGGTTCTTCAAATTAAAAATTATCGGGGTCGGGTCGGGTTCGGGTTTTGAACGAAACAACCCATCCATTTCATGACACTGTTTGCGTCTATACACAAAACGCAGTCTTTTTTGTAGTAGTGAATTATACTTCGTAATACGAATGGATGACGCATATAACCGTACCAAATGTTAGCACCTCTGAATCGCTAGAATTCGTCGTATTTTCTGGTGCTCAAATATTGTATTTTTTCATTCTTGCATAAAATTCCGTCTCTTCAGATTCGCAAACTGCCTGAATTATTTAATTTTTTAAACGAACATTCATGAAAGATCATTCAACAATACGTGTTTCACATCTAAAATCTCTTTGCGTATTATTTTTCATGATAATTAGTAATAAACCAAGTCAACAGGAATTTATCGGAAAATATCGGTTCAACTTTCTATAATGGAATATAAATTTCGACAAGTACTTTAAAACCGATACTTAGGCCGCGGCGACTTTTTCTCTACGTAAACGGTTTTGTGGGGTACATTCGTACCCCAGAACTAAAATCGCTCTAGTATGTCTAATTTTTAATAAATTTATAATTAAATTGGATAGTTTTATTCTAAAATCATTCGTAAAGTAACCTGTTTAAAAATATTCGTGTTTTGGCTGTTTAATTAGGTAATATTTCATTTTGTGTAGAACAAGTCTTTAAAATACGTCAAAATTCTCTTTCTTCCTTCATATTGCTATAACTCCGGTAGTTTCAAATCGATTTTGACCATTTCTACGACGTTGTAAAGCTTATTAAATTTCCTTTTGAACAATTTTTTTCAAAAACCGGTCAAAAAGTATATTTATTCCGATGCTTTTTTAAAAGCAAACGCCAATACAAACGTTAAAAATACAGCAATATGCAGTAACGGAGATGAAACAGGAAGGCGTCGAAGGAATAGGTAGAGCCGGTGCATTGTACGTGTATATAAAGTAAGTATGTTCCAGAGCCTGGGCTGCAGAAGATAACGATTCGAATGATGCGTCTTGCATAGTATATACAAATCATATTCATGAATGTGTTTTGACTCTTTCATCCGCAAAAGCAAAAATTACGATACCAATCCAAAAGCATTTTCTAGTTGCTTTGCTATAGTGCTTTGTTATACCAAATAACAGATACTATTATTCAGCAGAGTTGAAACTTATACAATTTTACACAAGTTTCTCGCTTACTATGTATCGATATTTTGCTTTTAAAAAAATATATATATATTTTTTTTTAATTATGTACACATGAAAAAACACTAACGCTAACGGTTTTGTTGGGTATATTTGTACCCCAAACAAACTTTAAGCAAGCATTGTTAAATGAAACAAATAGGTTGTACCTGCCTTCACGGAAGTTTAATAATCAAATTGGTTTATGATAAAGATTTCTTGCAATTCTTGCAATAAACTGTAACGGAAAAATAAGGATTTGGACTCATAAATTTGGTGGTACTTTGGTGTCATTATGGCGGCTCAAATTTAAAAAGGGCACATTATTTTTTTAAAAGCAGATAGTTTAGGCCAAATTTATTTTCTAGAAACTGTCTTTGTTCCATCAGACCTAAACCTAGCTTCACTTCCGCCAGGTTTCGTTGTTCATGACACTCATATGGTGATGGGATAATAGCACCATTATCAAATCAGTGGTACATATATGATACAAGCACTTTCTGTCAGATTGTTCCCGGGCTGAGCTGTTGCATGATCCGGATTCCTTCATGAAAATACATGAATTTCCACGAACTTAACGAAATGATCGCAAAAATTTTGTGTGTTCTGTTGATTTTTAAGTTTGGAGTCGTTCCGAGAGCTCCATTGGAGATGTCGAAGCATCTCTATTGGCGCGCATACCGTATAATCTGAAGCATAAAATAACGTCAGAAAATGATTGATACCCTTCGATACAGGTTTGACCGTTCCAACCAGTAACGTGGGTGACATCATGTAAACTGTCGAATACGAATTGACAATTGCCATAGCTTAATTTAATACATGTAATAAAATATACGAAACTGCCTTGCAGGAATGGTTTCTGATAAAAAATCAGAAATTTTGGTTAATTACGACGGGCAAGGTTGTTGGAAACTGTGACCATTAAGCTTTCTGTTTCCCCATGAGTTGGCCGCCGATTTAACTTAATTTCCGGTTAAGATATCAATGATTTATCAAGTTTCTCAGCACGTTACAAATTTGACGTTCAATAATAGTAAATATAAATGCGGATTCTACTCGGTAGTGATTTGTTTTTCCATATGCAGATATAACTCAATGCGTATGGTGCTACTTCAGATTCAAGTGATTCTACTATACTTAGATGAGTCAAGGGTCCAGCTCGGGTGTCTAGAATTAAAAATCTTCGAGATCTTTGGTTGATTCTCCGTATTAGCAAGTTGGATTCGGATCGGGCTTCTCAAATTTCAAATTTTCGGGTTCGGATCGGGTTCGGGTTTTCAAATTTTAAAATTCTCGGGTCGGGTCGGGTTCGGGTTTTACAAAATTTTCATTCTCGGGTACGGGTCGGGTTCGGGTTTTTAAGTTTTAAAATGTTCGGGCTCGGGTCGGGTTCGGGTTTTTCAAATTTTATAAATTCGGGCTCGGGGCGGGTTCGGGTTTTCAAATTTTGATGCGCTCGGGTTCGGGTCGGGTTCGGGTTCGAAAAAATTGAAACCCGACCATCTCTAGTATCAATACCAACGACTGTTTACCACAATATGGTATTAATGAGCTCTACATAAGTGGTAAAATACCAAAAAAAAAAAAATAACACAGACATGTTCTACAAATAACTATTTGATAATGAAACGAGTTATTATAATACCAGAATAATAATAAAACATTTTTCAAGCATCCAATAATAAAATTCACTATATGGAGGTATTCAATGAGGTATTGGTTTGGTATTTGAAAAATAACTGGAATACATAAATAATACTAAAATAAAGTATTATACCTCATTGAGGTATTAAGCAGGTATTGACAAATGTTTCTTCAATACCAGCTCAATACCTCAATGAGGTATAATAATCAATTAATATTAAGTTTTGGTATGAATACCGAAAAATTGTATGCAGATGGCCTGCCAAATGAGATATTTGGAGGCGAACTTCGACATTTTCTTCTTTTTAAATTTGTCGTCCACATAGACCTTGCTCTTGCCGGTGAAAAACTCCAATTTGCTTAAAATCGGCTTTTATATACGTTTCGTCGTCCATCACTCAGCAGCCATATTTTGTAAGCATCTTCTCGTAGAGCTTCCGTGCCCGAGTTTTAGCCGTCGATTGTTGCCGCTCATCGCGGTTTGGGAAGTTCTGTACCTTGTATGTATGTAGTCCAGCTCTCTTCTTTGCATTCTGGACGTAGCTCTGCGACATGCCGATCTTTTTAGCCAAATCACGGCTTGAGACGTTGAGATTTGCTTTAATCATCCGCTTCACATTTCCCTCCGTCTTTTTGTTCTCCGGTCCCGGTTTTCTTCCAGCTCCTTTGCCGTGGTCCAACGTCAACCGCTCCTGGAACCGCTTCAACAATCTGGAGACGGTTGAATGGTGAATGTTCCCAACTGCCGGTGCGACAGGTCAGGAAATTCCAGGTGTTTGGAAAGAATTTGTTCTCTCGACTCGCGTTGGTTCACATCCATTTTCGTTGAATCGAAAAACACGACTTCGAGTTTGACAGCATGTAAACAATACACATCAATGAGAAAGTGTGCAAAATTTGGTTGATTTTTACCCAATGGTAAAAAAGTTATGCCCTGTTGAATGTGTCGCAATAATTTCGTGTTCGCCCTTTATGCCTTGAATTTGGCGTTGAGTTCAACCGTGAGGATGCTGGAGGGTATATCAATTCCTAGCTCATCAAGTAATCCACCTGGTAGCGAGATAAAAGATGTCTCATATAAATTATACTCGTATAATCACCGAGAGCAACTGTATTTTTGAATCCCAAAATTCTAGCGAAAATTTGGCTTCTTTTGCAAGATTTTGATTATACAGGTCATGGCGTAAAAAATACTAGTTGAGTTATCCATAAGGGGCCATGCATAAATGAGGTAGCATTTTGGGGGGTAGGGGGGGGGGGTATACTAAATTTGTGACGAAGTTCGACGAGGGGGAGGGTAGGGTCAGAAGTTGCGCGACGTAGCATTAAGATTTTTTTTACGGGAATTAAAAACCATTGATTAGAAAAAAACAATTTGATGTTCCTCCATTCCCTAGCGAAATACATTTAAATTCACACAAGCTTCTTTTCATGAAATTTTTAATGTGGTAAGTTTGAGTGTATGCGGATTTAACTTGCTACATTAGTTAGCTAATCTTACTATCTAGTAGACTTAGTTTGTTAGCTGAATTAAGTTTTCTTTTCGGATTCAACCAAACAAAATTTAGTAATTTTGTTGAATGTATGCTTCTTAGAATCAAGGGGAGCTGCAGCATCGTGAACTGAGAGATCTTTTGTTCATGTTCCATGACATATAAAACTCAACACAAAATTATTAACGTGATATTTGTCATGAAATCGGCTTATTTTGTTCGCAATTTGCTATTAAAATGAAAATGTAGATAAAAGCCGTCAAGCATTTTGTAAGACTATCAGCACCAGTGCGTAAGCAAATGCGTGTGTATTTTGATTACGCTAAACGATAATATTTTATTTAGACACCCGTTTTCGCACCGGTCGTTGGTAAATAGGTTGCCAAAATAATAATCTGTTTTTACACCGGTAGTTGTTATTATAGTTTCGTTACATTTTTTTTGCAATCATGCAATAAAATAATCGTTTTTTTAATGATATGGACTTTATTCAGTAAAAAAAATATTGCTAGAAAGAAAATACATTTATTTATTGTATTCAATAAAACCATTTCAGTAACAAACGTCGTTCTCTTTTCTAAAAATATTTTATTGCAATCATTGTAAAATTATTCAAACTGGAAATGTTTATTGAGATTAAAAGTTAATTATTGTTTCAATGAAAAAAATGCTCATGCCATTAATTTTGCCGTTTGAAACAATAAACATTGTATTATTGAATTAAATAAGACATTTTTTTGTTCAAATATGCTAAAATTCTCTATGTAATAACAATTCTAAGAAATGTTATGGGTGCGGAACGGACGACGAATTCTATTAACTAATGTTTGCCCAGAAGTTATTGTCTGAAGCACATACTACATCCGCTCTGAATAAGGAGTACAATGAAAAGGATCTCATGCTAGTTATTACAAACAGACTTGCGGAGAAGGAACCTTTACGACCATTCAACGATTGTTTTGCGGACACAGTTTATACGAACGATTAGTTTCGAATACGCTTTCGTTTTTATGTATTTCGAAGCCTTTGAAGAGGAGCTAATACTATATTGAAAAGCCAGAGAAAGTTGGGTTTTACCAAATTATACGGAAGACATCTGACGTACGTCCTTCAGACGCTGCAGTCAAATATATTCGGATGGGAGAAAAATTGCGCGTTAATGTATGTGAGAATTCTGCCATACCCCAGGTAATAGACGTTCACACTGATTTTTACATAAATTTTGTAGCCCAAATGTCCATCAGCTGTGGTCATATTGTAGACAGCATAGCCGGGTAAACATATCTGGGTTTTAAGTATATTCAAAGGAAATTTTGAATCGCAGAATAGTGGGCTTACAACTTGGGCAGAACAGTATACAGTAAAACAAAAATAATTAGGTGATAGTATTTTATGTGTGGCTTAAATAATAATATTAACTTGCGTAAAATGCGTTGTTTCCTAGGTTGATACACGGAGCACGTTGTTATAGTAATCATATCTCATCTAACTAACCTAGAACTAGAATCAGGAATCAGTAGCGACTGGTTCAAATAGCACGTTCCCCATGTTGATCGGAGATTTGTGCTTAAAAGACAATTATCAAAATTCACGTTGAGAGGAAGCTCCAAACCAATATTCACCAAACACATCTAGTGCTCGTGAACAAAAGGAGTATCGTCAACTCTTTCGTGACTGCTGTGAATTGCGCTGAACCAACAATAGTTTCTCCGGAATTTCCCCTCAATGTGGATTTTGACCCATACCAAAAGTAATTTTACTTTTGCTATTGATAAATGACATCCAATTCAGATTGTATGTGTAAAACATATAACTATCATTTTTAAGCAAACAACAATTAGTGTCTGTGGTATTATAGAGTCCCGTACAGAGGAATGCGCAACGCTGCCTAAAATGATGCCATTTTCTTTGTTTCTGGCACCCATAATTTTTGCTGTAACTTTGAGTGACTTCAACCGAGTTATACAATAAATTAATATGGAGTGAATTGAAAACCCACTGTTTCGTGGCTTATAGCACTTTATTCTTGATACTATTCCATGTAATTTATTTTACATTGTTACAAAAAAGCATAATAAACTGAATACAGTGTCTTGTTTCGACGATTGAAATATTTCGCCATGATATTAACTAACTAATACTTTTCTTGCATGTTCTCCGAAAGAAGAATATTTGTTTACTTTGCACGATCTGACTGTTCGATAGGTAGATTTGGGTTCACTCTGTGCGAGCCTTTATACCATAAACAAGGCCTTTGGCAACAAGTAGCCGCTGGCCGGCGCTACTACCGGCCAATAGGCTTCCAGTAATCGATATATGAACTTTGTGTGCACCTATGGGTAAAGTTCAATCGGAAATTCTGGTTGGTTCTAATTCGTATTCGTAATTCGTACTCCGGCTGATTTCCCGAAAAAGCTTAACTGTGTAGTATTCCGGCGCCAATAACACAACTAATTCCAATTACAATCGGTTGTATCGCTGGAGCTGAAATACTAACTACAACTACACCTACTTCAAGAAATAAACATTAAGTGCGTACCCTCGAGCAAATTGGTACACACGAATTTGTGGCAAGTTAATACAGATATATATTAACTGAATTCAATATTTGTCGTTGATACGGTAATTCCAAAGATGGAATCAAATAATGAGTTATTGCTCAAAAATTATAAATTTGATTTCAATTTATCAGTATGGCAAATGGCATAACACGGAATCTTGCTTTCAAACAACGGTCCTGCGGGGTAGTGCAAAATTCCTAGCGTCAGCCATAAGAATTTTTTCATAATTCGAGTAGCGTACTGTGTCTCCAACTTTTAACTGAAACAATTGAAAATTCTATTAGATCTTCGCCTGTCAAATGCATTAGCATCGATGCGATGAGCTGAAGCGACAATAATGTAATGTAATGTTCAGATGTGCTCTTTTGAATATCATCGATGTATTTCCCAAATCAGTCTTCGAATTGTTATATTTGTTTGTCTGTGCTTAGAACGAGCCAAAGCATCATCAGGTGTTTGCCATGGCCTGACACGGGTCTTAATCATAGGTAGGTTAAACAGTGGAACGTTCGAAAATTTTTGAACGTGGCGTTCGCTGCTTACCAAATTGGTTATCAAATCCACATCCATGTATCCACAGTTTGCATAAAATTGTCGGAGTAAGTCAAAAACTATTGCAACGAATTAACAAAAGTGGCTATCCTAAAATTATAGGACATTTCTACATTGTTCGACGCGGAATACTTCTAGTAAATTTATAATAAACGTCTTGAAACAAGCAATTTCATTGTCCAACAATAAATTATAAAGTTAATTAACATTTTGTTTTGCTGTTTTTAAGAACAATATTAGAAATGTTAAAATGTATTAAAAATATCATTTTTATAAGTTAAGTACAACCACCCAACCCCGTCTACTCCCGCCCTCCCCTTATTTACAGACTAAGTGAATTGAATTCCAAGTGCATTCACGTTCATGCATTTCACTATACTGCCTATGATCGCATGTCAGTTCCATGAAGATAGGAAATCCCATAGAAAACGGGGCAAATAAGCGATCTTGGGTAGTATACAGTCGTGATTCGCTGGTTGGGTCACAGCCTTGTCCAACTAACGAATTTGATTCGCTAGTTGGACCGACTGACAAATGTCAAAAACTCTCCAATGGAGATGTTGGCACTGTAAATGCATCTGTTTATATCTCTAAATATTGTCAGATTGATTGTCAAAGTAAATTTGACACGAGATTTTGACGTTCAGATGCTTTTTAGTTGGACAATGGTCCAACTAGCGGAAGTCCAACTAAAAAGCGGTCCAGTTAAAAAGTGTCCAACCAGCGAATCACGATTGTACACCACAACACAATATTATCCCTCGAAAATTTGATGAACCACCGGATGAAATGAGATGGTGATGATGTAACAGGTGTGATCTGTGTCCTGCCATGCGTACCTATTAGCAATTAAATCTAGCGTTTTTGAACTAAGCGCTGCAGGGTGTGTGATAAACCATTATCGTCGTGATCTTCTTTTTACTACTGGTCCTGAGTTAAAAACTTTGCGCGAGAAAAATACACGCATTTTCTTTCATCTCGATTCTTACTTTCCACAGTCCCCATAATCATCACCATTTGTTCGCAGCGATTTTCGATTTTCGTTGGACACTATCATTAGCTTTCGTATTGGCCTCCACATATAAAAATTTTCGGGCTTTTACAAGCTTCAAAGCCAATGAAATTCCGCTTCTTGCTAGCATCCCATCAATCGGATCCTGGGACACATCATGCCCAGCTTGACATAATGCTACATCTTCCAGTTCAATACAAGCTGCTTAGATGCACTCATTTTTACCTCCACGCAGAAAACATACCGCATAATCAAAACTGTGGGTAATTGAACAACAAATACTGTTCATTGTATCAAATGACAAAATAATTGGTGTGAATCGAGGTTTTAAGTATATTTTCATTAAAGTTACAATAAACTTTTAATTTCAATAATTGTTTTAATTTCTCCCTCGGCATGATACTGTACCTTGATGTGGTCCGGGGGCTTTTCCACCAAAGCAGTATTACAGTGATGATATCACATAAACTTGGGATACGATTATTTTCTTTTTAGTTAAGCTACATTGTGATCAATTTTAGTACTTAACTTGGCGACCTTTATTATCCACTGCCATGGTCAAATAATATACAATGTGGGTTTAGGGCCCAATTCTCTCTGCAGGCACCTCATTCCAAACGTACAAACGTGGCCTACGCGATAACACAAACCTGGTCACAAATACGAACGCCCGCGATCTCGCCAATATTCGAACACCCCGATTGATTAGGTGAACGTTGGAACCTAACAACCTAAGCTCGCGCAATCATGAATCGGTCGCGTCCGGAAGTCTCCGCCCTTGATCATAGTAGCTCAAATTCAAGCCTTTAGTTGGACCAATAGAAATAAAAACTAGACAAGACGTCCACGTGCGATCGTTGAAGAATGCGCGAACATGCGAATGGCCGCACGCTTATAAAAATGGTGTGTCCACGCGAAGTTACATACTAGCACACGCGACAAAAACGTCAACATACAAACGCTCGAGTCCTTCGCGATCATCCACGCACGACCACACCCACGATCTCGTAAAAAGTATAACACCCTGGTGACTAAGTGAACGGTTTAGCACTTATAAATTAACAATCCCGGTCTCGAGAGTGAACCTCCAAATGCCCGTGTTCGCGCGAAACTACATAAAAATCGAATGCAAAGTCACATACACGCGACAAACAAATATAAAAATGCTGGAGCCCTTCGCGACCATCCACGCAACCTATACTCGCGCTCTTCCAGACATTATAACATCCCGGTGATAATGTGAACGTCTCAGCACTTGTAATCACTCAAACGTGAACCTACAGTCCCCCGCACTCGCGCATTCATGAGTCGTTCGCGTCCGGAGGTCTCTATCCTCGATTCCAGAAGTCTAGGTCCATGCCTTAATTAAATCAATTAGCTCTACAGTTCCAGTAGGACAACTCTCGAAAAAAATCGGCATATTATTAAAACTCAATAACAATACTAACTCTTCTCTTTATTTTTTTTTATTTATTTTCGGTCTCATGCGTTTATATTCTTGTGATGACCTTTTCGAGCTCACACATCCAAGAAGAGCAACATTGCTGCCCACAATGATTCTTCTCTGCCATCGGACGTCGCCAGGTTTTAGAACAATGGAGATGTATTCTCATACTCGATGGAATCAGATAAGTAGGAACGATCAACAAACTGCAAGTAGTATATTGCACATTTCTTGTTTTGAAGTATAAAATATTATTCGTATTAAAATATTTTTTGCAGGCTCCACACATATCTCAACACACACAAATACACAAAAGCTTGACAGGTGACTGGGCCAAGTGCATTCACTCGTAGGATCTATCATTTCGATGATCGCCTCGATTCTACGAAACCAGTGCACAAGTAAGCTGACATAAGCTAGTCTCATCTGGTGAATGCATGTAACCTGGAAACCCCAGACACGACAGGACGAGACGGACAGACTGGACTCGATGGGGCCTAGTTCAGAGTTTTTGAGCATTCTTCAATGCACGATTATTGACCTAAAAAAAGAAACATTCGGCATGTTATTTTTCCTTTTATTACTGTATCTTGAGTTGGGTTCATACTGATATTCATAAGCACAGTCAATTGCATATTCTCCCATATACATTCACATCCAAAACGTCCAAACGCCGCTAACTTTCGCGATAACACAAACCTGGACAAAAACGCGAACTTACATTACAATTTCAATCATCCACACACACCTACGCTCGCAATTTCGCCAACACCCCTTTACTTAAGTGAACTTTTCAGCACCTATAACTTTACAACCGCGGTCTCAAGCATTAACCCACCACTCGCGCGATCATAGACTGGCTACGTTCGGAATTCTCTACTCTCGATCAGCCTAGACTCATGCCTTCAGTTGGACCGATTCACTGGACAACACGTTTCTCTACCATACACTGAAAATTAATTATTAGATTCACGGTCCGCGCGCGATCGTTCGAGAATACACGTGAATGTGCGAATGGCAACACGGATCTAAAATCGGATTTATGCACGCAAAGTTGGAGACACGCTGGCATTCATATGCTCGAGCCTTTAGCGATCACACTATTACACAATTAGTAAACGCCCACGCTAACCCAGACAGATATGCACTCCTGGACTCGAACGCTAAAAACCACACCTTCCACGCATACACCACCCAGGACTGAACATTAGATTCATACATACATACGTCTGGCAACCGGGGGAAGTACATCTCAAACGCAGAACTTATCATTTCAATGATGGCCTTGGATCTGCGTTGCCTGTGTTCAAGGCACCATAGCTTTGTCCGTCAGGTCAAGGATGTATGAAACCTGTTAGCCACCACCCTCGGCCCTAGCTGCCCATAAAGGGATAAAAAAAAAAAAAAATTCAATAATTGTTTTAATTTCTGTAAACTTTAAAAAAATGTTATTAAATTCAATCAAATAATTTATTGTCTCACAACCGATAGTTTTATTTATTGAGCTCAATCCATAATTTTATTTAAAATAAAAATCTTTCACGAGTCGAATCAAAATTCACGCAGAACACTTCTGCATAACAATTTTTTACATTTTCCTTTGTTTTGCCTCTTTTCTGCGAATAGCAACGTTTTACCCACGCTCCGGTGCTGTTAGTCTAAATACATGTATTTAAAAGAATTGTAAAACATATTTAATTTTTTTTTTCATCCACCGGTCGCGTTGGGAAGGTGGGGGGGGGGGGGGGGGAGGTTGTCAGAAATGCTACGTTTTTTACAAGGGGGAGGTTAGAGTTTTGTGACAAAATGCTACGAGGGGGGAAGGAGGGGTCGGGAAAAAAGCTACGTCATTTGTGTACGGCCCCTAATAAGAGTGTAAAAAAATAAATATATCGCATAATGCGCCTAAAAATATAAGGTCACTGAACTAACCATAATTACCCATTTCTCTCTCACACACTCTCTCACTCTTTGTCTCGCTCTCTTTTTCTCTCACTTTCTCTCTCTATTTCTTTCATCCTTCGTGTTCGTGGTAAATGTCACGACTCACATCTATCTTTCTATCCATTTCTAAGTTCTGTTACAAGATCTTCTGCTTTAGAGTCGAACCAGACCCCGAGATATTTGAATATTGACACCTAAGCAATAGTTTTATCCATTAACTGAAGCTGTAGTTTCGCTGGTTCCCGCTTCCTAGAAAATAGGACTAGCTCAGTTTTCTCCGTAGAGAACTCGATACCCAGCTGGAGAGCCCAAGCAGACAAATTTTCCAAGGTATCTTGCAGTGGTCCTTGCAAGTCGACGGCTTTGGGACCTGTAATAGAGACCACACCGTCATCTGCAAGCTGCCTTAGCGTGCAGGAATTTACACGACATTCGTCAATGTCCTTCACGTAAAAATTGTAGAGAAGAGGGCTTAGGCATGAGCCCTAGGGAAGACCCATGTAGCTAAATCGTGATGTCGATAGATCACCATTCGAGAAATGTATTTGTTTTTCAGACAACATGTTTAGCAAAAAGTTATTTAAAATTGGTGAAAGACAATGCTGGTGCAACTTCTCACAAAGAATGTTGATAGAAACTGAATCGAAAGCCCCCGTAATGTCCAAGAATACTGATTTTTTTTTCTCTGTTTATTTGACACGGCTCAACGCGTTAGTATAACTGAGCCGGACATCTTTTAATCTTTTACAATATGTAAAAATAAAGAATTTAACAGTATTTTTTTACTCGTACCATCTTGTTGACGCAGCTTGCTGCGGCGTGTTGAGATTCTTTTCCTTGGCGGTGAAATGTTGTTCGCCGAATCTTGAGGGTCATTTGGTCTGCCTTCTTTCTCGTTGTCGTTCTCGTCCATATCCTCCATCTGTGCTACTCGCATGCTGTTCACGATCGGTTGTTCTGGTTTGTGCTTTAGTCGTATGGGTCGCTATTGTGTGTCCGTTCTCTTCTGATTTCACTTCATTGTTGTTGTTGCTGGTTGTTGGCTTAGAGACATTAAACGCGATCGTTGTAGAATTCATGTTTGTTGCTTCTTGATCCGGAGAAGATGGTTTTGCAACTGTTAGTGGTTTAGCGTAAGATGGTTGTGTGCTGATTTCAGTTGGATTTGAGTTTTCCTTAACAGTTTCTACGCAAGGTTTTCCGCGGTGCAGCTTCTTCGTGCAGAACTGGCACGTAGGAATTTGCCCTGGGTACGTGACTAGTGATGTCTGTTGAATGAGAGCATCGTCCCTTCCTAACACTGTGAAGCTTAAGTAAGAGGGAATTGGCTTGGTCACACGCATTCTCACCACACGAACACCGTTAGGGATGCCCGGGAAAAAATTCCTCCATGTATCATGTGTAACGGAGTCTACTTCTCCGTATTTTTGCAAGCATTTTTTAATCGCGCCGTCAGGGGTACGCGTAGCCAAATCATGGACCCGAACTTCTACAGCGCCGTTCTCGATGTATACGGGAATGCTATATTTAACATTGTCGCATTCGGCGGTGTGCTGCATGTTGTTTCGCGAGGCGAATGACTCAGCTTGGTTAATGTTGTTGAACGAAATCAGCACGCAATGTTTGATATGATGCATTTGTAGGGTTTTCACTTCAGCCAGATTGAGTTCCATCTGCACTTTTAATAACTGTTCCACTTCCCGAATGGCTGGTCTTACGGGGCATTTTGAACAATCAACAGCAACACAGTTCGGCCGCATCTGTGTTGCTTTTTGCTGGGCATCGTCACTCATCACTAAATCGCATAGTAGGTATAGGCTATTGTTATATGGACTACTTGTGTGATATGCACCGATTGATTTTTAGGTAGAATTGACTGTATCACTTGCGCGGGACGATTTTTTGCTTCTGCTCAGGGCGAGATATGAAGACAAATTGGAGAATACTGGTGCCATCTGCTCTTTGTTAGCATATGCCATTTGAATTTCTGTTGAGAGCAACGCAAGGCAATCGTTCGTCCCTTTGCCTTTGAGAAAGCCAAATTGTGTATCTGACAGTAAGTCATTTGCTTCGACCCAATTGTCGAGGCGAAACAAGATGATTTTCTCGAACAACTTGCGGATACAGGACAGCATTGCAATCGGTCGATACGAGTTGTGGTCGGAGACTGGTTTTGCTGGTTTTTGAATGGCGATGACACTCACTTGTCTCCAATCATGTGGGACAATGTTACCCTCAAGAAAGTTATTAAATAAATTCAACAAGCGTCTCGTGGCAGAGTCTGGTAGATCCTTCAACAAGTTGAATTGGATTCTGTCTGGCCCTGGTGCTTTATTGTTTCATGATAAGAGAGTAAGTGAGAACTCCACCATCGAAAACGGTGTTTAGTTCGCGGTGTTATGTATTGGACTCCGGACAAACCTTCTTGACGAAATCGAACATCCAACAGTTTGAGTATTCCACGCTCTCGTTAGTACTGTTTCGGTTTCGCATACGTTGGGCCGTGCCCCAAAGAGTGCTCATCGATGTTTCTTTTGTTAACCCGTCGACAAACCGGCGCCAGTAACTGCGTTTCTTGGCTTTCAATTTTTCATTCGCTTTTCTAATATTGCGTACAGTTGATAGCTAGTAACTAACCCGTCGTTCTGGGAGGTTTTATACGCGGCAGCCTTCTCCGCTTATACGTCCGAGCACTCTTTGTCCCACCAAGGGTTGGGAGAAAGTTTTTAAGTTTTCACGCCGGGTACTTGTTTCGTCTGAGCTTGAATCGCGGTATCGAGAATCGAGTTGGACAAAAATTGTACTCTTCCTCCGAATGAAGTACCTGTGTCGAGTCGATAGTTTTGTATATCGCAGCAGCGTAGCTCTTCCAAACAATGTTTCGTGTGAGGTTATAGGGAACATTGATTGGTTCCGAAGGTATTGAATGAGTGGTGATTGCAATTACAATCGGCAGGGGGTCACTTCCGTGGGTATCAGATATTACCTTCCACTTGCAATCTAACCGTAGTGATGTCGAGCATAGAGATATGTCCAGTGCACTTGCTTGCGCTGGTAGCCTAGGAATCCGTGTCATTTCCCCTGTGTTCAGAATCGTCATATTGAAGGTCTTGAATTGTCGAGGATCGATTATCGTCGTACAAACAGCCCCACCCTATACCGTGAGAGTTAAAGACTCCAAGAAGCAGGCGGGGCGAGGGAAGGTGTTCAATCACGTTGGAGAATCTTCGATATCCCATCGTAGCCCTAGGAGGAATGTAAATAGAAACAATGCAAAGATCTTTGCCTTTGATTGTTGTTTGTCAAGCGACAACTTCAATGCCTGGCGTCGAAAGGAGATTGATTCGATTGAAGGAGTAGCACTTTTTGATCCCTAATAGTACCCCTCCATATGAGTCTTCTCGATCCAAGCGGATAATGTTGAAATCGTGGAAGCTTAGGTTTATGTTAGAAGTTAGCCATATTTCACATAGGGAAAATGCATTACAATTATTGTAATCTAGCAAGTGTTTTAATGAATCAATTTAAAGGATAATACTTCTGCAGTTCCACTGTAAAGCAGTGATCAGATCCGTGTTTCCGTTTAAAAATGTTCATACTGTTGGTAGAATAGCACCCAGCAAGCTTTTTAGAGGATCGGTAATGTTGAAAGCTGTGTATATCCAGTCCACAATGTCAGAAAATTTAAGGAAGGTTTTAGGTTGAGCTTCTGACTGTAAAATGAGAGCACTTGGGATTTTTGGTGCCCCGGGGAGTGCTGGGAACTCCTGGTTGTATCTCAATTTCCCACAACCAGGAGGATTGTAGCAGCACTTCCAGTTGTTGGATTATTTTTATTTTGTGCCCTTGTTTGGGACAACTTAAAACCCTTACGCGGAAGTTCGGGTGAGTTTGGATTAGGTCTTTTCCTAGTGTTTCCAAGCGGAGCTAAAGAATGCCCCTCGCAAGGGTCGTTAGAGGCGTTATCGTCAGTTGGCAAGAGAGCGTATGGGTTTTCGGAGATAAGTGGAAAAGCTATTTTAAGCATTTCTGCGTAAGAGCGTCTGGAGCGATCTTTGGCGGATCGCTTTAGTTTATCCACGTGAAGTTTGTACGTTGGGCATGTCAAAAGTGCATGCGGATTCTCTCCAAAGTAAACAAACTTCTCATCGGGCCTACTGCAAGTATCATCCGCATGGCATTCCCCATATTAGCCGCTCCGTTGCTTGTTGCTACAGTAGGTGGTCGTATGACCTACCTGTTTGCAATTGGAACAATTCATGGCCCGCGGTACAAACAGACGCACAGGTAGACGAGCTCCTCCCACTTCAACGTAGCTCGGAAGTGCAAATCCGGTACAGGTTACGCGAAACGAGTCTGATGGATAGTAATTTTCAGTTGCTTGCACTCCAAAATTTTACTGATTGAATGTTAAGGTCCTTAAAGCGGCCAACCCCATCATTAATCAGATCATCGACAGTTAGACCCGCATCACTTACCACACCGTCAATCTCCACATCTCGAGAAGGAATGTAGACGCGATACTCCATCGTGAAGAGGCTATTGCTACCGATATCATTGGCCTGTCCTGTTTCAAGTCAGTAACGACTACGCGAAGTTTATCTGACTGAACTTTTTTAATCTCGGTTACGGCCGAGTAACGTTTTGTCAGCTCCCGCGCAACAGTTATGCTATTTAACGGTTTATTTTTGGGCCGAAAGTATACCACCCAAGGACCAGCGGATCCAACCTGGTAAAACTTGACTCGGTAGGGCTGTGAGACATTGTGGGAAGTGGGGAAGGTGGATCGTAGATAAAATCATCTCTCTCCGAAACAGATAGGTTTTCCTTTTCCCCATAAGATTCTTTGAAAGGAGATGCTTCTCCTTGATCCATTTTGTTTCGGCAGCAAAACGCTCGACCGTACTATTTAACTTAAATAAAAAAAATCAAAAACAACAATGATAATAAAAAAATTAATAAGAAAACTAAAAACGAAATACTTCACCAGTTGGTTTTTGACAAGCTGGTGAGTGGATTGATCCTTCGTTTCTTTTATCCGTCACCCGCGTGACCTTCACACAGTAGAGAGCTGGTATAGGACTCTCGTCTAAACAAAGCCATCTTTGAGGTAAGAAAACTGTTTAGTACCGCACTACACTGCACTGCTTGACACAACTTAATGTTTATACTCCAGCCCTTGATGGGATAAACACCTTCGCCGATATCGCCTAACTCAAGGTACACCAAAACAACGCGCGTGTGTAACGAACGAGCGCTCAATTACTAATGGTATCTGGGCATTGGCACAAGTTATCTTGATGTATTAGATGTTTTTCTGTGTAGAACTATTTAAGAAACACAATGACATAACCATTTTCAAAATAAAAATACATGAATCGTGAGAAGAATGCAGTTAAAGTTTTAAATTGGAAATGTAGCATATATGGCAACACTGTAACCAACAATTATTATTTATTCTAGATTCTGTTTCCATCAAAATGCATCTCACCGATTGTTTATAGACCAAATTAAGCCAAAGATATGAATAAAAATTAATAATTGTTGCTTTATTTGTATGGGAAATTTCTCATGCACGATTAACACGCTATACAAATTTTGTCATCAAATGACACGTGTGAGTACGACTTTTGTTGACATTTTTAGTAAAAACCCGCAATATAGTCAACCGATCTTTGTAATATTTGAGAGATTATGGCAGAATAGATAGAAGCATCAATTGTCTTATCTAAATTGTTCCTACCATTTATAAGTTACAAGATATTCAATCTCAAACTTTAAAAATCGTTTTTCTCGAAATGTGCTAAATGGCGCTTGCTATAAGATAGCACAACAGCGAAGATATACCCCTCCCCTCCCACAAAATAAAAAAAAACACCAATTAATAAATTAGTCATGGAGTTGGGTATCAACTTCATCATATCAGAATACGACATTAACTTAGTACTAGGATTAAGCTTGCACCGGATTCATGCTTGGTCCAAAATTAAAGAAACAATGTTCCTGAGCATACTCCTAATCAAGCGTGATGTCCCGCAAGAAAAGGAGTTCAGTTAAGCTAATGAGAGCTAGTGAAATCGAAACCTAGTTCGGCTTAGCAAGCCAATGCAAGATGCGCTATGTTGCATTTCTCCCTAAGGATAACAATTTAGGTGAAAACCAACTTTTCTCCACTAAGGTGAAAATTGGGTAAGACCACTTTTGTGCTTCATCAAAATCCAACACCAACTTAGTGCCAGGACTAAGCTAGCACCGGATTGACGCAAGCTTCTAAAAAGGGGATACTAGGGGAGCCGTACTAAGCTTCGAATTCAATATTTCTCATTAGTCTACACTGAGCAAAAAGCATCTGAGAATTTCATAAGTCTTGGCATATGAACCAGCCTTCTGACGATGCCATTGAACGCTTTAGAATGTCATAGGCAGGCTTATGAATTCATTTATCTTTATTCATGCACTCCATAGACGTACAAATAATTTATTTCATAAAACAGTCTTATGACTTCGCTCCAATATATGCCTTTAAGAATTTCATAAGTTTTTCTTATGAAACCCATATGAAATCTGTTATTGATTCTATAAAATTGTATTTTGTTTTTCGTAAACGTCACTTTTGTGAAAAGTTCATAATTGTTTCTTATGAATTCAGTACTGCCCTGCACGGCCAACCAGGAGCTAATAGTTTCAGGCCAGCACCTTTTGATTACCGCTGTTTGAAACAAAAGAAGTGAGATTTTTGTCAAATTGCTACAAAATTTTAAATAATTGTTTTTTATGTTATTGAATAAATTACTATGAGCAATAAATCAGTTTACATAGTTATGATTTTTACAGAAGATATCCGATTATTTGAAATGAAATAAGTTGTGCGTATTATTAGTGTCTGACGTGTATTTTATGATTATCAAAATCATTTGAGAAGTAACAATCATTATCATTCAGTTGTCTAAGCCCAGTTTCCCACGAAATATTGACGAAGCGTTGCTTATTATGTACAAATTTTACCATCTAATAGGGCCCCTTACACAGGGTGCTAGTAATGTCATTACTGAGCAGTAATGTCACTTTTAATGATCGTGTAAGGTGAGTAATGATAGATTTTCCATGCAATTTTAGTAATGTCATTACTTAGTAATGACACTTTTATTGTACGTGTAAGGGGCCCTAATGAGTTTTCTCTTCAATCTTCTGAAGGGATCTACACTTGGCGGTTCATTTGTCCCGAATTTAGTTCAACAAGATGACCACACTAATGAACTCATTATGAATGACGTTCATGTTTTACAATTCTCGGTGGTTTGTTTACTTTGTCAGTTGCGTGAGTTCGAGTGCAACGGGTGCCCATCTGTTAATTTCAAACTCACGTACTCCCATGTAAACAAACCACCGAAAATTGTCAAACGAAGTTCATCCGGCTCATTTTGGGGTTATGTCGGTTGGTATGAAACTTAATATCCTCTAAAGGTTGATTTTTACTGTTGATTTTTTGTCTACTAAAAATGCTCGAGAAATGTCAGCCATGTTCTATTTTTTATATAAATGTACAATAATATCCATAAAAAAAACTTATGACATTCATTCGAACATTGTAATGAATTTCATAAGACTGTTCTATGGAAATCATTATTTCTACTATATTTTCTGCTTATAAATATCAGCAATTTTCATAAATGGGCCCCTATGGCGTTCATTCGGACATTTTCATAAATTTCATAAGACTGTCTTATGAAAATAATAAGAGATGGATTTGGAAAATTTCCCCTCCAAATCATAAGACAAACTTATAAAATCCATTTAAAATCCTTATGTCTGAAAGTCATAAGACGTTTTTATGGAAATTCAAAGTAAATTTTGCTCAGTGTAACAGAACTCATATTCTTGCGGGACATCACGCCGGACTAGCGTCAATCCGGCATCAGCTTAGTTCTGGCATTAAGTTAGGGCGGGACTCTGATGAGACGAAATCGAAACGCAAATTCCAAAACTAATTTAGTTATAGGTTTTGTGGCTTTCACGCGCAAAATTAGTTTCGCCGAATTTTCTCCATTGTTTTTGACTTATGTCCTTCTACCCAAAAAGAAATCATAAAAAACTACTCTTTTTGGAGGCACTGGATAGAGTGGCCCCCTCAGGTAGTCAGAAGTTTGCAGAATCTGAGTAATGAACACGCACAGTTCGTTGATGTTGAGAATCGATCAAATTGGTTGACACCATTTGACGTCATATGTTTGATGGGTCGGCAAAGTACAGAAAATCAGCTGGTGGTTTGCATTCCTAAGAACCACTTCTGTAAACTAAATATTTTCGAACTAAGCGATCAATCTTTCTAATCGATTGCAATGGGATCTTCATATAGTACAAAAGATAAGCTTCATTCGTTATACTTACCAGAGAGCAAGGGACTTTGTATCGACATTAGTGACGTTGAATGCTTGAGTAAAAATAGATATTTCATTGTCATGCTCAGACCGTTCCATTCCTGGTTTGTAACAGCTGTACGTTTGCGTTAGGTGAGGTTCTCGGTTGATAACCGCAATGATACAATCGTCGAATCTTAAGAGAACCTAAAGAAAACCGATATGGATTCGTTACGTTTCACGGAAACCAAAATTGTGGTTACAGTAGTTGCATCTAACTGTGAAAGATGCGCTTTCCAGGGTAATTCCAATTTGCCACCAGCTGACAGTAAAAAATATAAAAATGTTTTTAATTTCGGCGCGAATGAAGTCCAAATAAAAACTTCGAATTAGTAGGGTTCGAATTGTATATGGCAGCTAATATAATGGAACGCAGTAAAACGTGCGCAGGTGAGAGAAGGCCCGGGGGATGAAAAAGTCTTCGGGACAGAAACAAAATATGCAAATAATCACCGTCCGGCGAAATCTTCTTCTGATTGGAATGTCATTTACATACCAGTTTTCAGCATTATTGCAGAGAAAGAGCGTCAAGCGACGAGATCCATACGCGATCGCGCAGCGCGGCGACAATCTGCGACTTTTGTCTTCGTCCGCAGCAAACCTAGCCAGCTAGTATAGGTACAGGTACGACGCGGATTGAATAATTAATTTTGACGTTGTTGTTGTTGTCTTCGTCGTCGTCGTCATCATCGTCATGGACGATGCACGGAAAGGTCGAACAGCGCGTTAGGAAATTGATGGTGTTGTTTTCCTTGACAAACGGTTTGATTTCTAATTTAAGCTAATTTCTATTCACCCGGGCGTTGGCCGACCAAAAGATCCAACTGATAACTCGCTTGGACTGACGTTCTCAATTTGTGCCAAAACAAACTCCGTAAGAAAGCGGTCCTTACTTTCATACAATCCAACAGTTGTTCTTCACCTTGAAACTCGGTCCCACTGTACCAACACTACAAGATTGAAATCAATTCATTAGCCAGGTAGTTAAAATAACTACCGAACGACAAAAGTGATTGGTTTCGGACAGGCGCAATTAATGTACCAACCTCGTTCTGGATCTATCAACAATCCGTTCGACGAACAGCAGGTTTCAGGAGCTATTCTCGAAGCAATTTCAGTCGGAAACATGTTCCTAGACATCGAGAATACGTGCTGCCATGAGACACGTTCACCAAAATGCGTAAATAATCGTTCGCCAGAATCTATGAATATTTATACAGGCATACTTAAGCCGAATGAGATCCTCAAATATGGGGAGTGTCTGTTTGTGGATATATCTGTCGCTATAAATTTAAAGTAAATTGCGCTTCTTCAACTGGTAATCCTTCTACAGCTTATGGGATCAGCACTGTTCATCCGAGAACAAACAATAATCTGCGACCTCTTCGACGGAAAACACGTATTTATTCGTTAGAATTTGTTAGGGGAACTGGTGGTAAACCCGACACCGTGGGTAAGCCCACCATCCCACGACTTTTCCGCGAAATCGAATTTTATATCATCTAATAATGACAGGATTGTATTAGTAAGATTATTTAAGAATTTCGAGACACATCGATGTCATTTTGGCTCATCAAACGCCAACAAAATATACAAAGCAAACGAGAGCAGAGTTGATGTACGCTTGGAAATTATTTTTAGTTGATAAATTTTAAGGTTTTGACAGCACAAAAGCTTTGACTATCACCAATTTTTTATCACACATTCCAATCTACTCTCCATATCATTATTTTTTGTGTCGAAGATAAGCTTGAGTATTCCGATACTATTCATTGGGTAATTGAGAACAATGTGCGCTGTTGGGGTAAGACACACACGCTGTTTAGATTGTCGGATTCATTTTTGATTCAATTCAAATGACTGGGAACATGGTGGATGGAATGATGGAATTTGGCGCTGTACACAGGATACAAGTGATCCTTCGAGACTCGGAAACCATGAACCGACTAGGGAGAAGATACTCAGCTACTCAGGACCGAATGAACGCTATCATCAACCGGATCAATGAACGCTATCATCAACCGGATCAATGAACGCTATCATCAACCGGATCAATGAACGCTATCATCAACCGGATCCAGACCAACTGAATGACACTACTTCCCGAACAGAGAACCTGGAAGCTGAGATGGACAGTCTGCGAGAGACTTGAAGTGAGTACCGGGACTTTAACAATGAATCCCTGGATCTCTGCGAGGACGACGAGGCAGCCAAAGATATAATCGAAGAGGTAAATAATTTGGAAGGGAAAGCAGCTGTTCGGGAATTTGCTAACAGAATTCGGCAACGGCCGGGCTCCAGAGCTGCATCTCCCCAAAGGAATCCTTCCAACGTTTTCGGGGGATTATGGAGAGTGGACCTCTTTATACGACCTATTTGTGAGCTCAGTGCACAACAATCACCGATTGACGAAGGCCCAGAAGTTGTTCTACCTCAAGACGTACACCACGGGACGAGCCGCGGCAGTGTAGAAGAATGTGAAGGTAGAGGAAATGCATACGAAGGTGCATTAGAAGCGCTAAGGAAACGATTTGACCGAAAAGATCAGATTGTGAACCATCATTTGCAGCGTTTTATGGACATCCCATCTACAACGGTCGGGTCGGTCGGAGCTCTGCGACGACTGTACGAAACTGCGGACGATGTTTCGAGAGCCTTGTAGGCTCGTCAACGGGATGGTTGATCTACATATTGCTTATCAAACTGGATGATGAAACAAGACAGCTGTGGTACACGAAAGCTACATTGTCGGAGGAAGCACCGTCACTAGAGGACTTCCTAATATTCATCGAACAACGGTAGTATGCACTAGAAACATCACAATCATCTACTGGAAAGGCAAGCCTTCGACAGTGTAAAGCTGCGCCACAACGCAGCAGCAGTTTCGTGGCTACCAGCAATTCCCAAGTTGGAAAATGCATCATTTGTAAAGAGCAACCGCATCCGCCTTTCTTCTGCCAGCAGTAACTTTCAAGGACCAACTCAAGCTGGTAGAAAAGCACGGACTGTGCAAAACAGGAACAGGCTTGTATCAAGCTGGGTCCTGTAAAAATTGAAAACAAAATCATCATATTTTGCTGCACGATGGACTATAATCAGCAGCGCCGCAGGTCTCGTTCGCAATAACAAGCAACTTTTCGATCAACGATGCCTTTTCCTCCGTGCTGCTGGCCACCGCAGTCGTTAACGTACTGGATGCCCACGGAAAACCACATCGTACCGCGTGCTGCTGAATTCTTCCTTCCTTCATAACAACAGAGCTAGCCAAGCAACTCGGGACTCAACCCACATGCGACTTCGGGCAATTTGGAACGGTTACTCATCGGTTGGTCGATATTTCCAACTTGGACCTAAAAAAGCTTCCAGCCACTCGCAGATGACTGTTTCAACACTCCAGGAAAGATCGACCTTCTACTTGGAGCCAGCCTCTTTTATCAGCTGTTAAACTCCGAGAGAATTTCGCTGGGAAGGACGAAACTGGTGCTACAGAAAACCTGCCTGGGGTGGGTGGTAGCCGGATTCTGTGACGATGCCGCCGGAAGTGACAATACAACATCGTGCTTAATCGGAGTAGCGAAGAAAAACACATCTGCGAGGAGCACTACACGGAACTCAACGTGAAGCTACCATTTCGTCAAAATCCCTCTACCATCGGAGATACCGGGTATACAACCCCGCACCTTTTCAACACACTACAACGACGTTCGCAAAGGGATCTGGATCACTAGTATAGCGAGTACATATCTAACTTCATCCAAACTAGATACGCTACGCGGATCGTACCAGTCCCTAATCCAGGGACAATCCTTTACCTACCACATCATGCGGTAATAAAGGTAAGCAACACTACTACGAAACTCCGTGTTGTCTTCAATACATCGCAGAAATCATCGAACGGACAAGCTTTGCACAATTTGACGGGTCGAGTGGTGCAGGACACCTTATACAATATACTGCTCAACTTCCGGTCATACTGCATTGCGTTGATTGGAGATTTCGAAGAAATGTATCTACAAGTCAAAGTTTCAAGCGAAGATAGCAAGCTCATCCGTATGTTTTGGAAGGAATCAGCCCAAGTAGCATTTCTAGCTTTATAGCACACTACAAGTGCAATATAAGTTTTAAGGAAGGCTTCAAGAGCACTATAAAACCTTGATTATTACAAGGTAGGACATCCTCTAGCAGAGTATGGAATGAATACCATTACGTTCGGAACGACATGCGCCTACTTTTTAACTACTCCGACACTACAACAGTTGACAGAAGACGACGGTGAGAAATACCCACTTGCTAAGCAGGCAGTTAAGGATTTATACATTGACAATTCGTCGCTGTTGTGCTATCTTATGACAAACGCCATTTTGGAGTAAACTGAGTTAGATATGCCACATTACTTGTTTGAAAAATCTCTACAAAGTGGCGTTTTCAGAATTTTGAAATTCTACTTGGTTACTTAGATATAGCGAGAAACATGATGAGAAATTTTGAGTATTATGTGTGAAAATGTCTGAGGAACACAATGGCATAAACATTTTCAAAGGAAAATTACACGAGTTGTTAGAAAAACACAGTTTTAGTTTTAAACTGGCAATAAAAGATATTTGGAAACACTGTAACCAAAAATAACATTTTTTTCTAGATTCCCTGACTCATTTCCTTCAAAATGCATTTCACCGATTGTTTATAGACTATATGAACGCAAAGATATGAATAAAAGTTAAAAATTGATGATTTTTTTCTATGGAAAATTTTCCATGCACGATTATGACACGTCATACAAATTTTGTCATCAATACACGCCTATGACACGTGTGAGTGCGACTTTTGTTTACATTCATAGTAAAAACTCGCAACATAGTCAACCGATCTTCGTAATATTTGAGAGATTAATGCAGAATAGCTAGAAGAATCAATTGTCTTCTTTGGATTGTTTCAAGACATTCAATCTCAAACTTTAAAAATCGTTTTTCTCGAAATGTGCTAAATGGTGCTTGTCATAAGATAGCACAACAGCGACGAATTGTTTAACTGGAGCTGATACGGTGAAAGAACCAAAGGAAAAACGGCAACAGCTGACTTCTTTGATGCATGGTAGAGGATTCCCAATTCGAAAATGGGCGTCCAATCATCCCGAAGTTTTGACCAGTTCTTCAGTTTTGGAGAGGGCTAGTTCTTCAGCTAGATCCTGAGTCATCATTGAAAACTCTCGGTGTTAGATGGCAAGTACAGGAGGAGTTTTTTACCTTTGACGGTGCTTGGTGTTCAATCACTCTTGGCCTCGGTCACAATTCTAATCCAAATCGTGGACTTCTGCAGCAAATAATAGGAAATCTTTCACATGAGCGAACGCAATCATCGGACCCGTTCTACGTGTGTAGAGTGGACTATGGCAGTCCAATTACATTGGTTCAACGAAGAGGACCTGGCTCGCCCACAACGAAAGGCTACATAGCGGTGTTCATTTGTTTTTCAACATGAGCAGTACACCTGGAGGTAGTTAGTTCACTATCAACAAAGGCTTTCCTGGCAGCATTGCGACGATTTGTAACACGCCGGACATTGCGGTCATATCTACAGCAATAACGGCACCAACTTAATAAGCGCTGCACGGGAACTGAAGGCTCGGTCGCAGGATCATAACGATCAAGTGGCAGATTTAGCGATAGGCGAAACGTGCTGGCATTTCATCCCGCCAGGATCTCCACACATGGGCGGTCCCTAGGAGGCAGCAATAATATCAGCAACAAAACATCTCACGGTGGCCACTCAGCGCGCGCGGCAGACGTTTGAGGAATTTTCAACGCTTCTTACGGACATTGAAGCCGACCGCACTCTCCAGCTTTCAGTAATCCAAACGACCTACAACCGTTAACGCCAGGACATTTTTTGATAGACCGACCCCCTAACTGCTCCGAATCAGCAAGATTATCTTCCAACTAACGACGTGAGCTACGACGTGAGATTCGAGTACATCAGCGAACTCAAGAAGCACTTCTGGGACCAGTGGAGTATGGAATATATGCCTGAACTACAGAGCAGAGGGAAGTGGCACCAAACTTCAAAGGAGCTACCTATTGGTGACTTGGTTTTGATCCAGCTTCCAATTCAAACCTGGACTCTGGGACGAGTCACCCATTTCACATCAGCCCGGTGTAACCCGAGACAGTTTGAGCCGGAGCCTAAATCAATATTTAGCGGATGGCTTCAGCGCCACTCCCGAAGGAGACCATTCGCCTTGTTCTGTTTGCCCAGCTATTGAGACCCCTCCTACGGGCGAGTACTATTTGTTTCTGAGTTCTGGCTCCAGAATGGTCCAACTGAACTAAGGTACCTTGATTACCAGTCTGAAAACATTCGCTAGAAATCAACAACAGTATACAAAGAAGGCCTCAGACCGGTATAATTGATTAGCTCTAACGCTTTTTATCATCACGGGCAAAGATCTACTCAAACACAAGGTCCCCAATCGTGGCCGATTTAGGAAAGGTGGAGTCGAAGGAAGAAGGAGTCAACTCTGCTCACTAAAAAACGGAAACGACCGAAAATCGTGAAACTACCTACACCAGAAAATACCAAAAAATAGTTTACTGCAAAAAACTGTTTAATCACTTCAACTCATAATTCGCTTACAAAAAAAAATTATTTCACATTTCGGGTCTCGAACCCAGGCCTTCCAACTTGCTAGCTAATTTCCTCGCAGCGCGCTAACCAACATGGTCACTGCCTATCCTGCCTCTCTCCCTTCCCAAAGCATATCAAAAATCTAACTACCTAACGTGGTGTTCATCCGAAAATAAGTGGCTCAACTTACGGTGCGTGCATATACAGTCGGCGTGTTTGCGTGTAATACAGCGATTTCATCGCTGACCTAGGATTTTCACGGGGTGGGAAAAATAAAACCGCCGAACAAAAAAATTGATAATCGGATTTCAAACCCGGGTTTCTTGAGCTTGTCACGAAAACGCTGTCACTTAGCTCACTGAACCGGCATTTGCGGGTTTAAACAAAATTGATCATGCGCATGTTAAAAAAAGGAAATGAGTACTCACACTACCATGGTTTTACGTGGGTCGCTCGAAGATCCAGTCCGCTGGAGATGCTGATTTGGTTGCCACAAACGATTTGCCCGGTCGTTTGCTGGCAGAGTCTGACCTGATGGAGGTCACTGCATTACATGTTTCCCACGTGGGTTGATCGATAGTCGGTACCCAGCAACTGGACGTATGCTGGCAACGACGCTGCTCCCTAGCTAGCGCGAATTTGACGGTCGTCGCTCTTCCAGATGGTTCACCGGGAACTTTGTAGCTAGATGGCGGGGTCAGAAGCGGTTGATGACGGATGATGATCGGTGTGACGGGATGCTGCAGCTTCAAACCTGCACGAAAAACACGCATCCAACGACAAGTTGGAATTAGGGCACGCACTGCACTGGCCACCATTTGCACCTTACCTTAATTCGGGAATACCGACTCTAAACCACTGCTTCGATATGCGGGAAGCCACTTAACTTGTACGAGTTAGAACAGAAGGAAAACAGGGAAAACTAATTACTGGCAAAACTGATATAGAGAATCTCACGATTTTTATCTTTTACCTATAAAACCACACCGAGGCGCGAGAAAAAAAAACTAAACCATTCGTGCCTCTTCCACGATCCAGAACAAAGTGAAAAATAAGATCTTTGGAGTCCTCAGTTTAAAGCATGAGTCATATCTTCGGGACCGGAACTACGCAATTGTTCACGAAATTACGCAAGTTTCCCCGAAGCCTTTTTATATACGGCTTCAATTTCTTTTGAATATTCCCAGACCTCGATCTTCTACCACCAAATCCCGGGTACTGCCGAATGGCTTTCAGAACCCAGAGACAAATAGTTTCCCCTCCACTATAGCGTATTCTGTGGTTAAAGGTCGCAGAAAGGGTTATCTCAAAAGCGGGCGACGCCTGCGTCGTGACCACCCGCCAAAAGTAACTCGGCTCCAACCACGACTGGATCCGATGTTCATTCGAAGGAACTCCAACCAACCACTCACTCTTATTCACATTTCGGGAGAAACTACAGAAGCTTTTACCCATGATGAGCGGACCAGTTATTCGAGGGGCCGCTCGATATTATTTACATTCATATCGTAGCACTACACCAGACAGCAACGCTCCACAGTGGTCCGAATCCAGAATTTAGGATGACAAAAACATTTGTGACTAAACTACTGGTTCTAGAGATTTCATGTCTTCGGAACAAATAATTTGTGTCAATTGGGGCATCTTTTGAGATGGGTGCTATTAGGGTGGTCCTTATTGTTTGTACGATCTGAAAATTATTTTCGAAATAAGAAGAGATAGAACAATGAAGTGTTCCGCAAAATTGTAGTACAACCTTTTTCAAGCAACTTTGCTGAGGACGTCATATTTGTAACTTTAATGGTTTTAATTTTACAGCTATTAAAATGTTGTGTGATAGGGTATCCCTAACAAAATCAGTTTTTTCGTTATAACTTTTTAAATAATTTTTTTCCCTCAATAGCGTCTTCACAAAACTTTTAGAGCTTATTGAGACGAATATTATTTATACAGACATATTTGAGATAGCTCATTTAGTTCAAAAGTTATGAGCATTTTTAGCAAAAAAATACAACCTTTTCAAATGTTGATATCTTAAAATGGAGCAAGTGAAATTGATCTCTTCTTTTGCATTCGAAAGATCACAATTGATAGTATGTTTTATGAAAAAATCTCAGAGGTCATTTTTGTTTACCTCATTTTATTTTAGTTTGAATATTGAGAATATTACTACTATTTGTAGCATTAAAAGTGAAACGGTCAGTGTAACCTAGCAACTATTTTTAAAATAAAATCAGATAGATAAACAACATCTCAAACAAAACCTCTCGAGTGTGGCGAAGGGCCTGCTTTCCAGCACTACGTCATAATGTGGCGAAGAGTCCGCTGAATTATTATTTTAGTCACAGCCTTAGTAGAATCCATTTGGGAATCGGAAAACCTTCCCAGCACCCTGCTGTATGCTGTTAATTTGTCACGAGTAATCAAGATCCGGGTAGCATCCGGAAGATCTAGAAATCTGGAACATTATTTGACCTATTTTTCAACAAGATCATAGGGTCCGAAGTAAGCAGCAATTTTTTAATGCATCTTTAATATTGGCAACGCTGCTAAATTTTCTTGAATGGTTTTCTCGAAACTTGCCGATAGACTTATTCCTCGTTTCTAATGCCTCAGTAAAAAGGCTTTAGAAACGAGGAATAAGTATCCGCAAGTTTCGAGAAAACCATAGAAATACATAGAGTAGAATGGGGTCGAACAGGTAAGGGTGTACAATAAGTATAGGGCAGTATCTTTGCAATGTTATTGCAGAGGTAGCTCGTGTTGCGTGAATCAGATGCACGGTAGAGAGCATCGTTGACGACTATCATTTCGGCTGTTGCCGTGAAGCAGCTGTATTAGTTACGACGTCGTTTATGTTTTCGCGTGTTGTTCTGCGGAAACGAATTGTCTTTCGTCCTTAGTACATTACATTTAATCAACGTAAAAAACATCAAGTGAGTTCATACTATGTTGCGTTTCGGCTTCGCCTCATCAGAAACCGACACTAACACATTGTTGGAATAGAAAAAAAAATATAGCATAGATCAAGTGAGTTGTTTCTTACGTAAAAATTAATGTTGAACAAGAGTATTGTGTTGGTTTTTTGATATTTTCGTTTTTGAAAAAGATTCGGACATCAACATGGAACATATTTACGCTACCAACAGGAAGAAAAGCATGCTTGACGATAGACGAACCAAGTACCAAAAATTTATGAAGGGTTGGAGATAGAGGAACCAAACGTACTCGTGATCGTAAATCATTCTCGTTGCTTCCAAATAGCCTGCAAAAACTTGGGAGTTTATTTTTGCTTTGCTATTGATAACGGCGAGAATGATATGCATTCAAACCCGTGATCTCACAAACTCCATTCATCAAAAACTTTTCTTGTCGCGTTGCCATCATTGGAATTGCCTCCACTGGGTAATGGCTCATTAATTCGAAGGCTCGATCTTTTCTTTAACGATTTGTCGTCTTTCCAACACGCCACTTTGGTGTTTCCTTCTCAAAACGTCGTCATCGACCACCGATTCTTAACATTTCCTTTCGATCATGCCCATATGATCCTGCCTAGCTCTAGCTTTCCGTTCTAAGTTTACGAATGATTAACTTTAGAATACCTATCTGTTTTGCGATTTTAACATCTTTCGTTTCTCTTATTCTTAAATTTTCCGAAAATAGCTAACAAAGTTGATACTGTAAATTTAAATATGTGTGACTAGGATGGCTAGCCAAACATCACACTACGTTCTCCGCTGTTCAGATGGAATGATACACGACTACATTAGAAATGACAACTCAGTGGGCCCTTTGCCACACTTGGGCAGTTTTATTTGAGATTTTGTTTATCTATCTGATCTTATTTTCAAAATAGTTGCTAGGTTACACTGACCGTTTCACTTTTAATGCTACAAATAGTAGTAATATTCTCAATATTCAAACTAAAATAAAATGAGTTAAACAAAAATGACCTCTGAGATTTTTTCATAAAACATAGTATCAATTGTGATCTTTCGAATGCAAAAAGAAGAGATCAATTTCACTTGCTCCATTTTAAGATATCAACATTTGAAAAGGTTGTATTTTTTTGCTAAAAATGCTCATAACTTTTGAACTAAATGAGCTATCTCAAATATGTCTATATAAATAATATTCGTCTCAATAAGCTCTAAAAGTTTTGTGAAGACGCTATTGAGGGAAAAAAATTATTTAAAAAGTTATAACGAAAAAACTGATTTTGTTAGGGATACCCTTTCACACAACATTTTAATAGCTGTAAAATTAAAACCATTAAAGTTACAAATATGACGTCCTCAGCAAAGTTGCTTAAAAAAGGTTGTACTACAATTTTGCGGAACACTTCATTGTTCTATCTCTTCTTATTTCGAAAATAATTTTCAGATCGTACAAACAATAAGGACCACCCTAATGTCACCCACCTCAAAAGATGCCTCAATTGACACAGATTATTTGTTCCGAAGACATAAAATCTCTAGAGCCGGTAGTTTAGTCACAAATGTTTTTGTCATCCTAATTTCTGGATTCGGACCACTGTGCGCTCGACTGATAACTATAAAAACGCCAGAGACGGAGCTAATACTATCAGTACACAGTCTAGGCTAACTTCCATTGCAGTCAGAATATTAAAAAAAAAAATTTCTGGGCGGAATGTTGCAGCTCAGCGTGTAAAATTATAATAGAATTCGTTGAAGAAAGCACTACAAGTCGTGTGCATTTGTGGTGGAACCTAATTTTACATTTATATTCATGCTCCAAATATGTACACGAAAATTAACTTAAAAATACAAAAAAAAAATTCTGTGTACCCCGAAAGCATGCCATACTCACCCTTCTAATCAGCATCATTTCTTCTGATCAGCACCACTCAAAGGTCGATCAAACACTAAAGGCATTCAATCCAAGCCACCGATATTCGGAACCAAAAATAAATACGAGACGGCTGCCATAAAATTCATCCCAACCTAGAACACACGAGAACGAAGGCGAGAGCCGTATAATGGTAGAAAGAAAAAAATGGCAATAGGAACGACACCAATAGCTTAGTGTGCACGGCTACGGCAAATAAAGCTGGCCTTTGTTGTACAGTGTGTATGCCACCAATAATTTAAGAAAGCCCATTTCGAGAATTGTAAGAGGATTTTGCTGTTTATAACACACAATAGGGCGACACAATTTGGACACCGCACTCAACTACTTTCCGAGAGTATAAATAGGAGACGGTAAAGGAAGGAAAATTCAGTACAAATCAATAAATCAACTGGATAACATATCCACGACTTTTAACTCGATCTTCGGAACAGTAGTTCCCCTCGAAACCGAAATTCCACTAACGGAACAGGAAAGTTCCCCGCGAAAACAACAACCTCTGTATATTTTCCACCTAAGCATGCTAATATAACATCGAACGAAGCTTTTTTCCAAATTGCTGAACAAATTTTATCTGAACATCCAGCCGAGGTTAAAGTTCACATATACGGAGACTTTAAGGGAGTCCCCTTATATACATAATTGTGCAAAAAGTACCTAATGTTTGATAATTTTTTTTGAAGAATAAAATGACTTACACATGTGCGCTATTTTGCAAAATGTTTATTAAGGTTTTAATCAAAATTTTCGAGTGTAAGTTGTCAAAAATGGGGTGTCCAAAATGGCGGCTCCAACAAAATGTTTTGATGTTTTGAAAACCGACCTCATCTGCGGGCACGATACAGGTCGCAATTCGTCATCTACAAGCAGAAAATCAAAACGATCTTGAATATTGCATTCCATAGAGGCGCCCCTATCTAAAAAAACATGAAAACTTCTTTATAGAAACAAAATGGCGGCCACTTGAGAATAAAGTATCGTTTTTTCGCTTTGGCCGGCTGTAAAAAATCGTTAATGATCAAAATATTGCGTTTTGTAGGTTATAGCGCCGGAGAGTGTTGTCTTCTTTTAGGCAGGCAAAACCCGAACCTGATTGGTTGAATGGTTCAAAAACGAGAATGCCCGCAGATTCGAAATATCTTGTAACCTGACAAAGTTTGAAAACAGTTTTCGTGTATAATCAAAGTTACTCGACCTCTTTGTCTAAGAATGAGTGAATTTATAGGCTTCTAAAGTCACTAAACTCGAATTTGAGGTTAGATTTGGAAAACTCAAAATAGAGGATCCAGTACATGAAACTAAAATAGTGAAATATTTATTAATATCAACGAAATTTTGAATATAAGGCCATTTGGGGTCGATGAACACGAATTTGAGGTAAGATTTAAAAAATTTTTAAATGGGATTCATGAGATTTTGATCAAAACAAGTGTTTACGAGAAGAATGAACAAAATTTTAAGATTAGTTTCGAAGAATTCATCAACTTACAATTAATCCGCCATTTCGGGTGCATACATGAATCCTTCTTCTTCCTCAAACCATTGGTTCTCCTGACTGTTCTCGTAAATTGATTTCCCTTGAACCGCTCGTTTTTCTTCCTTGAAGGACGCCCAGTAACCCCGCGACCATATTTGTGCGGTCTTCCCATTTATTTCGAAAACCCAACTCTGCTTTCACGAGATTACTAAATTTGTTGGTTAGGCCATGCCGACAACTTGTAAACACACCAATAAACACTTCTGTCACCTATAGAATTAATGTGGACTACCAGAGATACATTCGGTCGGTATAGTAACTTGTTTTAGAGCGCGCGGCGAACTTGTTTCTGAACGTGCGTCAACGCTCAGGACATAGGTTCGTTCAAAGCCGTGTGGAGGCGGAGCTAATTCACGGATCAAAAAACATTTTACCGACATATTTTACACACTTTCAGCCTTCCATTTATAAAATAAAAAAAAGATTTTTTTGAAAAATCAGTACCGTGCCGATTTTATTTCTGATAACGAATGTATTTTAATCTCAGCCACAATAGAAAACGAAACACTGCAGCTCATTTTTAACAAAACTGCCACCATAATATTGAATCAAGTAAATTACATAATAAATCAACAGAATTCCTATATTGACCTATTATTTACAAACCTTCGGGCAGATTTCTATGTACCTGAATCTTAAGCTTCTTATGAAAAAATTAAACCTTGCATACTGCAATGAATTGTAGATTTTTGCCACGGAAAAAATATCACGATTTCTTGAACTGGATGTTTTATGAAAACCGTGATCAACTTCCTGAAATTGTGAATAATAATCCTCGTATTCATTATACTATTTATGTTCACACAAAACCAGTTCGCCACGAATATATACATGGCGTTACATTCGGATGTTTGGTTGAGTTACTGTGGTTCCTCCCTGGACACGTTTAGCTTTTGTTATGATTCTTGTTCATAGTCTGGGAACACACAGCCTACATTCAAATGATGTTCATGATTTCAGGACCTTATTCGCAAATTTTATGGATTCTTATCACGTTACCGAGCTATTTTATTCAGGAATTTACTATCAGACTTTTCTACCACAGTAGCGGGATTAATGTCATGATTTCAGGATCTCAGTCGCGATTTTCGTAATTTCAATTCACGTTATCGTGATACTTCTGTCATGAGTAGAGTGATTCATGTTCATGATATCAGGAACATTGTCATGACTTTTATAATTTCTACTCATGTTGTGATACTTTTCTTTATGTTTATGATTTGCATGATCTTAGTAACGATTTTTGATATTTATGTCACGAGTTGTGTGATTTGTTTTCATGGTTTCAGGATCTTCGTTAAGATTTTCGATTTTATATCAAGAACACGATTTGTGGTGCTCAGCGCAGTTTTCGTTTTCTATCCAGACATCACACTGAACCTTTTCAAATGAATAACGCTGTTCGAGGTCCTAATCGTTTTCTTGTATCTACTGCCCGTACCTATTACTGTTCGTAAGCAGCTCGACATCCCACGAAAAAGTTCTTGGAATAAAAATGATTCCACGAATAAAAATCTCCAATTTATTCCTGTTTTCCAGCTCATACGTTGAACTTTTTCACGAGCACGGATATTGGATCATGACCAATATATGGGGAATCATGAATTAGTTTAGATTGAAAGGATTCATGAATATTATTCCGAATTTCCGCGAAATATCTCACGAGAAAGTATCCAACATGTTTTGATTTTGTGAACTAATGTTCATAAATCTGTGAATAACATCATGAGTCAACCTTGGTTATGAGTAATGTTCATAAAGTTGTGAATTCGTTCATGTACAGAAAATAGATTTGGTCAACGATGAAGATGGGGTGGCCTGCAATGGTGACTATCAGGTTGTGGAGCTTTTAATAAGGGTATGAATGCCTACTCAGCATTCCCTAAGCAACTCTCATTAGGTAATCAGCAGCTAAACATGACGAAGTCAGTGAACAATCTACCAAAATCATCGTCACAAAGCAACGCAAGCACACAGCACATTTTTAATGAAATATTTGGACAACAAAACTAAACGCTTTTGCCAATTCGGGTGTCAGTCTTATCAGCTGCATTTTCAAAATGTTGTTTTTCTCCATTTTATTGCAACCGATAATTTTTAATGAAACCACTGTTTTCATCTGCTGAATAATTATACCTTATTAGGAAATATCCAAACAAAGACTACGCACAGAATATATAATTTAAGGAGCTCTGTGCTATTTTAGAATCTTGATTACGCTTCAAGAATCGGACTTACCCCCAGTCCCCCTAGTTATTTATGTTTTGAGTGCGAGTGTGATTCAAGTTATTTACGGCGCTAACGAATAACCTTGCAAAGCTCCTGGACCTCGGATCAAAATTCCTTGTCCAATCAATCTTCATTTCGGTCCACGGCGGCTGCGAATCTTCCAATAAGCAAGTCGGCTGGTTTGACCACCGTCGCGCGGCCACTCGAAAATCTGCGATCAAAGTTTGATACAAGCACTCTGTGGGGATCGAAACCACGAGACGATCACAAAAAAAATGATTAGTGCAATGACGTTGTGAATGTTTTCGACAGCCAGTGGATCTTCTTGGACGTATGCTTATTCCGTGTCTTTTTTTTTCTCTGCAGATGATGTTCTTCTGCGGATTATAATGATGGATTGTGACGGAGTGATTCTGGTGCCAATCATTCTAACGTGAATATAAGCCAAGCCTATCGGCATTATTAAACGAGAAGACGCTTTATTGCCCACTTTTCGGGACTTATCTTTACCGGTTGCCGGTTTTATTGAGACTTCGGTGTTCTGGGGAGATACCCGTAATTGATTGTTTTTTTGCGTCTTCGACAAACAGAAAAAAACTCACTTGTAATTGCTTCAAGCAGAAATGATTGAGATTCTCTGAAAATGATTTCTTCTGGACGTCGTACATCAAATATTCAAGTCGATGACCAAAATATTTTTTTTAAACTCAACCTTGTGTTTGTTTTGCATTCTCAGCACTCTTTCGAATAAAGTTTGTTGGACTTTCATTGTGTTCAGCAGCGTGAACATTATATTTCAATTATTGTTCCAGTTTTGCTGCCTCAAATTATAGCAACAGATTTCGTTTGAAGAAGAGGAAAACGTTCGAATTTCATTGACTACTCGTTGATTTTCCCGTTTTTTTTAATTTTTTGACGGTAAGATTACTTTTGAATCAAGCACAATTTCGATAAACAGGATAGGTTAGTTATTGTTTATTGTTATAGGTTGTGAACCATTCAACGAATTTTTATAATTTTTAGTTAAAATTTGATAGCCCGAAAGTTAATTTCTCTTGAATGGTAAAATTGAACCGAGAGAGCGACCCATTTCAAATGTTGACATTAGTTAGAATTGCAAGCTGTGATAATCATGAGATGATGGAAGTGTGAACAATTGTTGATATTTTAAAATTAATTTTAAAATTATTACATTAAGGTCGTACTTGCTTCGAAACGTAAACATCCACATCAAGAAATAACCCAAACACATCTTGACAACACGTTTTCGTTTCCATCTTTATCCCTTCATTTTCTATAGAAAATTATTGACAACCTCAATTAGACAGAAAATGTTTTCACCTTTTCGTTCTGCATCGCGGCCAAAAAAAAATTACAATCGTTCTGTAAAATTTAACTATCGCACTGTCAACTTAACCATGCTCAAGACCAGCATTATTTTGCAATGACTCCAATTCTGTCGGTATGAATCAAATTATTAGCAAAACCTGCAAGAGTTCTGACAGTTGGCAAAAATGCCACTAGAATTCAAGGCGTCCATATTGATATAACAATTGTCAGTAACGGTAACAATTTTTAAGATTTCTCGACGAATTTTCGTGGAATTACTGAACTCTATCTGAGAATCGTTCGAGCGAAATGTTTACTTCCTAAAAAGTGGAGTGCTTTTTTGGCCCTTCATACAGTATTTATCTAATACTTTTCAGTGGGTAAAGCTTGATTAAGTCGTAATATAAGAACAAGTTATTGCAATAATGTGGTTGCAATCCTACAATCAATAGGAGCTAGCAAAAAATCATGAACCCTATGAATAAAATTTCACATAAAAATCATCATAACCGCATAAAACCCGCATAGCTTGCGAAATCCGCATAAAAAGTCGAAAGAAAAACCACTTCAAAAGGCTTAAAGAAGTGTGTTTTTTTAGGTGGGCGTAGCGTAGTTGATAAATCGATTGCCTTGTACGCAGCGCACCTGGGTTCGAGTCCTGATCCCGCACATAGGGCTAGAAATTTTTCATAAGAGATTTTTTTAACCCAAAGAGGCGAATGACCTTAATGTAAAAACCTCTATAAAAGAACAAAAAGGGTGTTTTTTATATCAAAGTGATAAAAATGTGGTAGGGTGGGCGCTCCTATAGTCGAGGTGTATCAATGGGACATTGCAAGATGGCGTCATATGAGTAAAAATGCTCGAAAAATGACAGTTCAGCGAGCTTGTTTACATGGTGTTAGAAAATTTTTGATTCCAACCAGTCCTATAATTTCTATGGTTCGAATTCTAAGTCCATGTAAACAAGCTGGTAGGTTATACATTTTCGTGCAAGGGTCTATAGTTGCAGTAGTGGGTTGTACGCCTAACCAAGGTACCAACCATCAACAAATATTTTTTTATCGATTCATCGCACTAAATCACAATGCGGCAATAAAACTGTTTTCCTTGAAATTTGTTCAAATAACTATTGAAAAAATGATTTTCTTCGTATTTTGAGCTCCGTTGCACCTATAGGTGATCTAATGTACCTATAGTTGCAAGTCCCATACGAAATCAATGGTATTTGCAGAAATAGGAACCGAAATTAGCGATTGCACCACTATTGGTACATGTGTTCCTATAGTGGTCCAAGCGGTTTTGAATACATAAATTGGTTATTTAACCATTTTTTATATTTTTCCTACGAAGTAGGGATTGAAAGCTTTCGTTTAGTGTATTAACATTGCCCATAGGTCTATTCATCAATTTTTTAGCAAAAATTTTTCATAAGTATGCGAATATTGGTACATCCACCCTACTTTGTTGACATTTTTATTGGAAATTGCCGTCGAATATCGGACACCCTTTCCTTATGCTTACGTATAGTAAGAGTAATTATAATAAAAATTTCACAGTCGAAGCCTAACAAACCTCTTCCATTATCTCATGCTTCTCACGAGTTGGTGAGGCGAAGGAAGAAATATGCACGTATGATAAATCACCTCATTCCACTTAATTAATGGTGAGTCCATATGCAACACCTCCAAAGCCGTAGAGCTCATGCGCTGAGAAGAAGGCAGGCGGGCAACACCTGATGGTGTGCTATATTTTCGCCCAGCTACCCTTTTCTTTGTCGTCCGGTAGCGACTTCATAGGACGCGGAAGCAGGCCACGGAAAGATCACGTTTCGCATATCCGCAATCCATCCACGCGAGCATCATCCTCGAGCGTTCGTTACTGTTTGTGTGCGGTGCGCGATGAGTATCTATCTATACGAGCTGGCGCCGGGTGACGGCAAGTCGGAGCGGCTTGCTTTAACGCTCAGCTACATTAGGTGCAGGTATTGTGCGGTTGATTAAAATGGATTAAGAGGTGTGCGCTCGCGACTGTTTGCGAAAGCGGAGCAGCCAAAGTTTGCTGAGCTACCGAAGAAATAGAAAGTGACCGGCATATTTGAGCGATGTTTTTATTTAAAGCTCCGGTAATTTGACGAGTCTATGGTTTGTAGCTGACGAGGTGCGAACGAGAGCCACCACGCATGTGTGTTAGCTGTATTTTGATGCGGTCTTTTATGAAATCATCAATTTTGGCTTGCAAGCATATGGTCCTTTGTTGAGGGCCTGACTCCATATTCATTTACATATTTATAACTATGAAGACATTATTACAACATACAGGGTTGTTTTTGTTATATTTGGATCAGAAAAATTGTACCACTTAGTGCCCTCCCCTAGGCAGATTGAATTGACGGTATTGCAAAGATTAAAATTCAAGTAATGTTACATGTAATAGCTTGAATAAACTTAGTACATCAAATATTAACAATTAATACTATTTTTTTTCGAAAATATCCATTTAAAGTGTTATCTAGGACAGTAACCATTGATATTGCATTGAACATAATTGTAGCTTTTTATATTGACTTTTCACAAAATTTGCTTTAAAATGATGATTGCAGGACGCGTGACCATTCGAGGTTAACGCTCCAATAAACAATAACTATATACGACTGATGTATATGTTTTCGCATTTAATTCAAAATTATAGGTTGAATAAATGTGTACCACGCTTGCTTACCGCGCTTCCATTTACTATCCTTCGATAATGCGACAAATCCTGCAACAGACATGTTGGTCCATAGTGGGGGGCATAGCGTAGTTGGTAAATCGATTGCCATATACGCAGCTCACCTGGGTTCGATTTCCAACCCCACACATAGGGTTAGAGATTTTTCAAAAAGCGATTTCTCTAACCCGAAAAGAGGCGAATTACCTTAAGCTTAAAACCTCTATAATCAAAATTTAAAAAAATGTTGGTCCATGCGGAGTTGCCGAACAGCAAGCTGTTTACGCCTTCAATCCGTTGTTCGAAATCCGTACGCAGCGACGTCTGGCATGCAATAACTTAGTTGCAGTTATTTTTTCTCGACGGCATGCTGTAAAAGTAGTATATATAGAGGAACCCGGGGGCTATTCGGACCTACATAAGCAAATCGCCCTTTTAGGTGGATAGATGTGAGAAAATTTACCGGTCAAAGGTCCTAATTGTTAGTTTGAAACCTCAGCTACATTTTGATGCCATAAAAGGTTCATTTTCACCGCTCAATGGCAGCGCTAGGCGACGATTTGGAAACCTCTACGTTTTTCCATCCTTTTACAATGTAGGGGTAATTCGGACCTCCCTACGGGGCAATTCAGACCGTGATTTTTCTTTATTTTTTTTTTACAATGGAATTATGTTTACCTATGAAATTTTTAAATAAGAGACTCCTTAAGAAGCAAAAAAATAAATTGCTTTACAAAAGCTTGATGTCACAGCTGTCGATTGGTGGCCCATGTATCTTCTTTGCTGTGGCGTGGGCAATGGTATGCGCAGCCGCAAGCCACTGAACGGTGGTTGACGGAATAGGGGATCCGAATAGCCCCGTTCGCTCATTTCGCACAAATGTGGTGAGCGTCTCGAAAATATTTGTGTTTTCACCCAAACAAAAATCATTCCATAAAATAGGAGCCTTCCAAAACACTTACATTATATTTTTTTCACTTTTATTTGTTGCTTTAATCACGGTTTTTCCATTATAATGATTTCTGTTTTGAGAATGGCAACAAAATGAAACACGTTGTATCTGCTTTCTACAAAGAACAAAGAATCAAATTCAGCTTTCAAAATTAATGTTTCAGAATATTTTCTGAGAAATCGAGGGGGTCCAAATTACCCCCACTTTCTTAACAGCCCCGGGTTTCCCTAGTTTTTTTTTAATAAAACGAGGCGTAGAACACTTTTTTATTTCATTTTTTATAAACCTTTGCTTAAAAAATATACAAAATGGAGACTTTACGGATGGGAAAAACTCACGAGCAATCTGCTGGTTAGTTTATTAAAATCGGTCAATTAGGTCGCCGTAGTGTTTTTTTTTAAATAAACGGGCTAGAAACTTCAAATGTCAATATTAAGGTCAAACCCATCTGGATTTGGTTATGCAATGCCAAATACTACCAAAAATTGCATCTTGCATCGAAATTGCGATATCACCTAATTTGGGTGACCCGCTTCAGACATTTTGGCTCAACTGTAAGTTTGTTTTAAGGCGAATAATTCATGGCACCACATATCTAACTATTATCGTTGAAAAGTTAAGCGCACTTTTTCGCCAAAAATGGGGTTCTTTGTAATACCAATATCACTCATTGGGGCAAACGTAAGATAATTCTTTTTCAACTACATATGAGGTCATGGTCCGAGGTATAATTGACCAAAAAGGCGCATGCGATATATTTAAGTTTTTTCAAAATTGATTTCAAAAAACCAATTTTTGAAATTATAAGTACTTATATCCTTTGAATAATATAATAAGAGCCAGTCTTCCCAAACGAACTTCGTACATAATGTTCGCTCTAGTTTTGTGCTTATATTAAACCCACACTTCGTGTATGAACTCAAACATGCTATTTCGTACGTGCACATGTTCGCCTACACAACCGAACCCCATGTACGTAAACGGTGTGCATACACATGGGTTAGTGGCACCAGTTTTCTCGTTATCACTCTCATCGTCACTAGCATTGACTCTTTTCGCCTTTTGCGTATCGGTCTCATGTACGCACCCGGTGTAGTACGTACACGGATGTTTGTACATCGTTCGCTTGGGTTCGATGTTCGAGGCGAACCTGTACATCGAGACGAAGCATGTTTGAAGATGAACGCGAGATAGAAATTTTGTGCAAAGGTACAAATTTGTCGATGTTCATGGAAAGTATGATATAAGCTAGAGTTTTGATGTATTAGAAGAACATGTTCGTCTTCAAAAACTTTGAAAAACCTGCAAAGAATATGTTATAAAAAAAGAAAACGGCAAAAATCATGAAAAAATTTGATTTTTTTTGTCTTAACTCTTGGTAGTAAGTTTAAAGCACTTTAACGCTCGACGATATATCAAAGGTAGCTTGTTTTCAAGATAATATTTTGCAATTTGTAAAACTTCTATTAATTTAAATAGTGGGTAGGCAGCTCTAAATTTAAAAAAAATATAAATGTAGCTTTTTAATAGTTCGAGATAAAGCTTCGCCCTTCGCAGTTTTCCAAAACACAAAAAAAATTAAATTTCAAGAAACTTTGCCGAGGACACTGGAATTCTATGTCTTGTGCTGTTCATTTTACAAGAAATTTACCAAAAAATTTGGGGGTTTTCTCAAAAAATGGTTTTGTTTGTATAACTTATGCAGTTTTGATTTTTCATTAGGATGACTTTAGAAATACTTTCAGATATTTTGAAAGAGAACTATTTATCTCAATGTAGGGGAGCCCGGGGCTAGTTGGCGGTTGGAGTAAGTTGGCGGAATCTCTTTTTCTCTGTTTCTATTAGACATATAGCGCTGCCTCTTCTTGTGTAGCTCAAGTTTTGTGAAACCCGTTATCCAATGTGCTTGTGTCGCATAACGATTTGTTTGGTGGAAGTTGTGGGTGATATTGTATTTTCGAGCATACCAAGTAAACTTTCTAAATTTTAAATACTTTGTGTTATTTCGGGTGATTTTCAATCTATTACCCGAATGATTATATTTTTCGATAGCGCAAGAAAAGAACTTTCCGTATCGGTATAGATATTACATCTATCCACAAACAAAAGTTACTTTTTAAATAGTTTTTAATAAAATGTGCGGTTGGGGTTGTTGCACGCGGCGGTGTTGCACGCGGGGCAAGTTGGCGGTACTATTTACAGTGCAAAAAAAGACTTCAAAAATTTTTATTTCTGGAATTCACTCTAAAGTAAGAAATTCGTTTTCTTGTGTACCTCGCCAATGTGGGAGACATTTATTCCGGCCAATTGCAATAATTTCGAAAATTTGCTTTTGAATAGGGAGTACGCGTCGAAGTAAAAAAGCCGGGGTATTGAAACTGAAATATAATGGCAAATATCGGTTGATATACAGTTTTCTCGAAAACACATTTAGCACGTTCCAAAAGAACTCTTAAAGTAATTGAATCTCCATTTGTTTGCTTAGTTTTTCACATACTCTCACATACCGTCAACTTACCCCGGGGCCGGGGTAAGTTGGCGGGTTTTCCGCGTCTCATATTTTTGTCTCTAAAAATGGAGAAATTGCATCAAACACTTTAAAAAAATCAGAGATGTTGCCGGCAGTCTGCTCTTTCATGCCGCGTGTTCTATTTTGCAAGATCTACCTACATCAAAGCAGTAAAATTGAAAACTGAAAACACCGCCAACTAGCCCCGGTCTCCCCTACTAAACATCTAGCTTCATTCATTAGAAAGTTATATATACTTTTTACTAAAAAACAAACTATTTTCTGAGTAAATATTGCAAGATGCAAGCTTACATTTGGATTTCTCCTGCAATGGAAAGTGTAAAAGAGTTTGCGTGTCTGCAGTAAATTTGCCCAAAATATGTTGTTCTATAACTTTATCGAAGACAGTCAAACTCTACCTCAAACCGATAAAAAGTTCAATTTTAAATTTAGCCAAAATTAGAACCACCCTTGCTTCTGTTAAAATGAAAAGAAGGGTTTTGCAAAGTACAACAACTTTCCTAAACATATTGTAAAGTTAAGTTGTTTAGCTTCAGCAAAAAGTGCAGTGAGGTGAGATAGCTCACTTTCTTCTTTCATTTGAACCATACCCTCAAAATTGAACGGCTACACGGTTATATAATCGTTAGTATACGTGAAATAAAAACACCCACGCGATCAAACACGTCAATGTATAAACGTTCGTGTCCTTCGTGACAATACAAATCTGGTCACGTATACGATCATATTTTTGCACTCGGCGATCAAGTTAATATGATAGCACTTACGATTTTATGAACGTCGTCTTATGTGCAATTATATCTACGCCCGCTCCCACGCGATCATAAACTTGTTCAGCAGCGTTGGTATTGTGCCCTTTTGACGTTTGAATTGTGAGGCAAACAACCCGATTCCGAGCTTCAAAGGAGGACGGTAGTGTACAAAGGCAAGATCTCAATGTGCGTATTTTAAACGACTGATATCTTAACGAATCGGTCACGTCCGGAAGCCTTCACCTTTGCTCCTAGCGGCCTAGGTCCATGCCTTCAATATTGGTCACGAAAATAAACTAGTATACATTAGAAGTCTTAGGGCTCCAAGGCCGGATACTCTAGTGATATGAGGGAAGTCACTCCCTTCTAGATCTGAACCGTACACTCAAATTTGCGGTTCGCGCGAACATTCAACGCGAATATGTAAGCAGCTACTAAGATATAAAAACGAATTTATGTACGCGAATTACATTCACGTGCCACGCTTGATTAAACCCGTTAACATATAAACGGGATAATAAATTATCTGTATTAGAGTAATTTCGGGTAAGATGCCGCACTCTTCACATCTCGTATGTAGGGTCAATATGTTAATATGATATTGTCAGTTTGTCTTTCGAAGAATTACAACACTGGCGATGTAAAGAAATCCTTGTTATTACCTCACGAAAATATTATTAATGATTATGTGCGTTTAGTTGCATCACGGAGCCCCGATAAGTTTTCAGTACCAAATTAAAATTTCGTTTTTTCAAATTGTTCCATTTTTTTGGTAAAATAGCTGGGACCTTTTAGAAGACATTCTGATTATGAGCACCCATAATTTCAGAGGAAAATGTAGTCGTGCGGGATCTCTCTCTTTTAATATTGGGATAGATGCCGCATCAAAATTGCAGGTGAGGTGCCGCACTCGATGGCGCAGGATACGTGGTGTCGTCATCTGGTGTGAGGTTTTCCATTTTTGCCGCTGATGTTTCGAAACAGCCGATGCCGTTCAATACACTGCTACAGTCGCCCGTCTTGCTACCCGGTTCAATCCGCTACCGCCGCCCGTATTGCTGCCCGAGTGTAAACTTGCTGCTACTGCTCCTGTTGTTGTTTCCAGCTCGATCCGTCGCTTTAGAAATCCGATACAAGAATGAGGGAAAGTTTGGTTTCCCGCTCCCTATATAGCAAATCGTACGTCTGCGTCGACCAATGGCAGAGCCGCTTGCCTGATACAAAGAACGGCAGAGTGGAGGGAAGAAGATTTCTTTCGCATACGCATGGATGTATCCAGGGAGTACAGGAAAATATAATAATTTTAACTAATGTGTACCTTGTGCTTTTTAATTTATTTATTGCCCATTTACTCTTACTTCTACACGTAGCTAAAATGTATTTTTTTCACCTCGGAAAGCCATTAAATGATCATTTGCGTCAGTTATCCCGATCAGAAACACATAACAAAAAGGTTTCACAACTGTATAGTGTTAAAACCTTATTGTTATGACCTAATTTATAACACAAAATGTTACGAAAATTTCATTCTGTTACAATCTTGATACATATCTCATTCTGATCGAGATAGGTTCTTAATAAGGTATATCCACAAACTAACGGACTTAATCCAGTGACAAAAAAAATTATGAGTCTATTTATCTATATATATAAACGGGCTATATGTATTGAAGTACTAAATAACTCTAGGGTTTGAAGGGAACTGCCAGGTAATTGTTGATCATCATGACGGTCATCAATATCCGTGTCCGCCGGTTTCCTGAACCTCTTTCGCCTACAGTAGATCCAGAATCCGGAGCAGTACGGATTCGATCGAATGCAGATGAGGCATCGCAAACTGTTCGTTGGTTTTGTATGGATAAGTTTGAGTTTTTCTCTCTTCCGGGAGAATTCACAAAGAAATCGAGCTAGTTCCATATGCTGTCTGAGCTATGCCAAAATAATATGCTAATGAATACGAAAACTTTTCTAAGATGAACGACAATGAATCCGTGCGATCAACGAAATCGTTCGTAATATACCCAAACATGTATTAAAACAAAAGAAAATTTTTGATTGATTCACGAAAAATAATTTCGTTATCAACAGAAACATTCGTGCAATACACACAAAATAAGTAAAATCTACGAACACTTTCGTTCATCAAGCGGCCAATTCTACATACCACGATTTTCCTAGTCATCAAAAATGGTGAGCAGGTTGAAATAAAATCGATTTTGCCAGATAGATCCTTTTAATTAAAAAAAACCGGTGTTGTCTAACATCGAAAACTTATCAAAGATGAGCGGAAATTCGTGCGACCAACGAAATTGTTCGTAATATAGGGTGATGAGCCTATTTTCACCATACTAAGCAAGGTGCCTCACTAATTCGGTAATTTCTTGCCTTACAATCAGGGCCGTCGAGAGCCGCGCCGGGCCCCGGAGTTTGAAGTACTGACGGGCCCTACCATATATGACTTCTTATTTCAATATCGATTAGAGAAACTATACGGATGCAACCGTTTCAATTAAACTATTTGTTATGAAAATTGTTTATTTGACACGATTCAACGCGTTAGCTTAACAGAGTCGTCAGTATTTTAAACATGTAATAGATGGAAAAAATAAAAATTAATAAAGGAATATTTGTCTCTGGCCATTAGAATGACTTGCGTCCGATTTACCATTCCAATTGGAAACCTTTTTTGTGGCATTGCCATACAGTCCATATCGGCATTGTTCATGCTCCCTTGACGCACAATAATGCTGCCCAGAATCAGAGCTTAGAAAAATTGACATCCCTTCGTGAGCTTGAAAGAGAAACAAAATTCAATTCATGCCCGCCGCGATGAATCGAATGTTTGGTTTGTTTCCCTCGTCCTTTGCTTTTCGGTACAACGCATTCATGTTCGCATATGTTCGGTTTCAGGAGCAAACTGAATCTTGTTTCTATGCTAGCTCGTCGCTGTTGTGCTATCATATGACAAGCGCCATTTAGCACATTTCGAGAAAAACGATTTTTAAAGTTTGAGATTGAATATCTTGAAACTTAGAAATTGCACAAACAATTCAAAGAAGGCAATTGATGCTTCTATCTATTCTGTATTAATCTCTCAAATATTACGAAGATCGGTTGACTATGTTGCGAGTTTTCACTATAAATGTGAACAAAAGTCACACTTACACGTGTCATAGGCGTGTATTGATGACAAAATTTGTAGGGTGTCATAATCGTGCATGGAAAATTTTCCATAGAAAAAAATCAGCAATTATTAACTTTTATTCATATCTTTGGCTTCATTTGGTCTATGAACAATGGATGAGATGCATTTTGAAGGAAATGAGTGAGGGAATCTAGAAAAAATAGTTATTTTTGGTTACAGTGTTGCCAAATATGCTACATTTCCAGTTTAAAACTTAACTTGCATTTTTCTCACAATTCTTGCATTTTTATTTTGAAAATGAGTATGCCATTGTGTTTCTCAGATAGTTTTACATATAAAAACATCTTTTACATCAAGATAATTTGAGCCAATCCCTAGACACAGTCAATTGAAGTAAAAAATGAAAAATTTCTCAGCATGTTTCTCGCTATATCTCAGTAACCAAGCAGGTTGTCAAAATTCCGAAACGCCACTTTGCACAGTGGCTCAAAACAGCGTTTTGAGGTACTTAATTCACTGGAGTCAAAACTGTCCATATTAGTGATTTCACATATCCTACTATGTTTGTGTGTGTAAAAAGCGCCATCTTTTGGTGATATTATCTTTTTAAAAAAATGATCATAGTAGGCTATAGAAAATTTAACTTTTGAACCGAAAGAGATAGCGCTTGGCTGTCTTCGACAAAGTTGTAGAGGAGAGTATTTTTATAAATTTTGCAGAAGACATGTTGTCTCTGTCACTCATAGTAATCGAGTTATGAGAAGTTCTCTATGGTGAACTCCTTCATTTCCTATTTTTACACATAACTTTTTTATTTCTAATTTTTCGCTTTAACAATATTCTAAGGTATTTTTTACCATCATAAAACACACAACTTTTCCGAAGAGACCAGATAGCTGTGAATGCTGTGTAAAGACTTATAACTGATTTTGATTTAATGTTGGCCTGTTTTTGAACCCGTGTGACTTCACTATCGGTAAAAATCGTAATTATACTATCAATTATTCTAATAGGACTAGGTTTCACCCACAAAACAAAGGTAAAATTGTTTGTTCATAGGCACCCGTTCAAAAGTTATACACTTTTGAAAACTTTATGTCTGGCCTTCCTGAAGTCGCGTGAATGGCTCACTGAACGAGTAGGCGCGGGTGTTCAAAGACGCTTTCGCTTGATTTCCTGAGTGACGCGCACTCTGTGTACTAGTGCGTCTACCGGAAGGTTAACACTGATATTGAATGATTTTCCAATGGGTGCATTAACCGGCTGGATATTTTCAAATATTTCAGACTGTGGTGAAGGCAGCAATTTTATGCATAATCTTTTTTTCCCTGAAGCTAACTTTCATACGATAATCTGGACTGAGATGAAATTGTATGTCACCCATTGGAAATCGGTTTTGGAATCAGTTGTTACATTTGCGCTGACATTCAGAGAGAAAACATTCCGAATGCGATGACTGGGATCCAACAGCGAAATCTGCTGTTAAAAGACTGAGACAGAGAGTTGTGATAGAAAGAATTTCAACTTTTGGTTGGAACTAATGGGTAGAATAAGTATGTCTAGTTAAATTCCCATATTTTCTGCATCAAATGTGTACACTGCAACCTCCATTTACGAACCAAGCCAAGGGTTCGTAAATTAAATTAGTTCGTTTTTTGGGATTTAGATTGTAAAAAAAGTTCGCTTCACATTCTTATTAAAATTCGTTGGTTGAGCAATATTATCGATAACCCACAATATGGGTATTTCCGGAACGGGCTTGACAAGTACATGATGAAAATGGATATTTGATATCTTTTTGAAATCCAGGATGGAGACTTCCGATTGAACAATAATCTCGATAACCCTAACAATTTGGGAATTTTTGAAAAGGGCTTGACGAGTAGATGATAGAAACGGTAGCTTGGAGCTATTTCGAACAATATCTGTATAAACTATGAGGGTATTTTAAGCGGGTTTGATGAGTAGATGAGCGATGCCCTTTTGAAGGCCAATATAGCGTCTTCTGGTTGAGAAAAGTTTTCTTTAATCATATCATTCGCATCACAAATCACTATACCTATATCGATTATATGATTATCTTATTTCGAAAACGTCAATATTTTAGGTTATAATGATGTCTTAACTGGAATTCGCCATCTTGATTTTCAAAATACATTGATTTTCGTCATCTACTCATCAATCCTATTCCAAGAATATCCAACTTTTATTAGTGACAGTTAGCTAGGAATATGATAAATTGTATACCACTTCATACTGCACACTTTGAAAAACACTTGCGATAAATGAAACCAGAATGGTTCAATTGCACTGTTAAATGAATCTGATTGGGTTACGTTCACCTACTTCAGAAAACCATTGGAACGTATTTGATTGTAATATATTTGCAGTGTCAACAGAAACAATAAACTTCAACAATTAAATTAAAATAAATTTAATTCGGTTAAAAATGCGGGCCCCCAAAACAGACCCGGGCCCCAGGGTAGTTGCCCCCCCTGACCCCCCCTCTCGACGGGCCTGCTTACAATCAATTGAATGCGTAAAAATTGACATCAACCGCTTTGCTTCGTTGTTAAGAACCAATATAGTAACACAAATGCGTTGAAATCAGTAAAATTCTCGTGTTTGAGTACAATGAAAACTCGAATCGAGAGCCCCTATTGTTGCGCTACCATTTGACTCAATGCGTTGAACTAAGATGACAGACACTGCTTTAACCAACGGCTTCAAATGGGTAGGGTGATAATATAAACATGGCGCAAATAGGCTCATCACCCTACATGAACATGTTTTAAAACAATTGAAACATTTCGTTTCATTTATGAAAAATAATTTTGTCATCAACAATAGCATTCGTGCAATGTATACCAAATATGTAAAATTTACGAACACTTTCGTTCATCAAGCGGCCATTTTTTCAATTCATGAAATGAACAAAACCTACTGTTTAGAATGCACGAAAATGCTTCGTTGCAGAAAATGACAAATGAACTCGTGCATTGCACGATCATTTTCATAATATTTACGAATTTATATTTTCAGTGTTATACCTATTATGAACCAATTCACGAATAGACGAATAATATTTAATGATAAATGAATCCACAATGATTAAAGGTTTCATGAATAATATTCCGAGTTTCAAAAAATAGTTCTCTAGAAAATATCCGGATTGTTTTGATTTTGTAAACCACTTCACCGCCAACCAGAGAAACAGACAATGATAAAGGCGTAATAACCATGAATCACTTTACGTCGTACAATCGGAATCTGAATAATTTTCGTAAATCTATGAATAAAATGATGAGTCAACGTTTTGGATCCGTGAATAAAGTTCATAAAGTTGGAAACTAGTTCATGTACAGAAAATTCATTTATTGACATAGAGGAAACCACTAATAAAAGCGTTATGCGAGCATTACTGAAGATAAATTGAGCATAATTATAAAACACATGGTTTATGCCATGGTCCTGTAAAAACGTGATTATTTTAGAATTCATGGCACTTCATTCACAATGTTGTGAATATTTTTTTTCCATTCCATGCGTGAAGTTTACAATAGAAAGAAAACCTAGTTTAATCAGATTGATGTACAAAATGGCAAAAAATACTGAGCCTAATTTATTGAGTAACTTGACAAATCAATCAAGATTTCCTCTCCTGCTTGTTGAGCAGTGCGAAGAGTTTCTTTCCCAGCCGGCCCGACAAGAACTTCCCTGAAAACTGTTTTTGAGTCTGCCAGGCAAACGAACCACACCTAGTACAAGTGTACAAAAAAAAATTGTAACCGCAAGTGCCAACATCCGCACCGCTTCAGAATTCCTTCGTTGCACAGAAACTATTAATCACCCAAGCCCCTGTTTTCCCTACTAACGAATTCAGTCGGTGAGGAAACAAAAATTTCTCCACTTGATCGCGTATACATTTTTGGGCTAGGGCAAGCCGAGCTCTAAATTCGGACAGCAATCCAGACATATAACCGTGTGTGTGTAGGTATACTTACCATCGCTTGCTGGTGCTGCAGTCTAGTAGACGGAGGCGCACCGGCAAGCAAATGTGGCACGCTTCAATCCGTGTGTACTCAGTTTTATACAGTACATGTACAGAGAGCACGCAAACAATTTCACTGCCTTTTTCAGTGGTAGAGAATTAATTCAGCGCACGCCTCTTCAGCGCAGTAGAGGTGCGCAATGAGGCTTGGTGCGCTACCTTTTATGCGACACTCAGCGAAAACAGTGTATACAAAACACTCCAGCGATGTTCGGTGTCACGAAATCAACAGCTTTTGTTTTTGTACTCATTTCGAAAACCGAACCGTGTGGGCTAAATTTCGCACTGCCCATACGTATTCCCATGACTGCATGCCAACCACGGATTGTATCACACGTCATAGCCGTATCTTCCACATACACACCCCAGTTTAGTTGGATTGTACTCCAGTCTGTACTTACTATCTCAGCCACCAACTTCAACAACAATAAGCACCGGCCTAAGCTAGTCAATAACCAAAATTGTGAGTAAGTCAACTCCCCAGTTTGGTGCGATTTGTCACCCGATCCGACAATGACCAGTGAGCACTTGATCGTTCGAAGCCTTATCGAGTACCTATCGTATCGAGTGTCCCGCAGCTCGGATCTGAATAACGCCTATACAATATGTTGCATGAAGTAGTATAAGATCGCACCGTTTGTTCACCTACGTGCTGCGATCGGTCACCACTCGAGCAGCTTGCATTTAAACTGTTAAATTGCATCATTTTATAAGATCAAGTTACTCGCAACAATAGAGGAAGTTACGATTGAAGACCTAGCACTGTAAACAAAATTGTTCCACTGTGTATCAAACAATCGAAAACTTTTAACTCAATTAGAACTAGATAACATAAATAATAATGTTTGAATAATACATTTATTCAAACATTATTATTTATGTTATGTTCTAGTTATAAGTTTTCGATTGTTTGATAAATGATTGAACATGTGTTGTATTTCATAACTGTTTCAGAGAAAATATATCAATCTCTACAATCTGCTCCCTTTTTCAACGTCAGATGCACTAGTGCACACTCATTTGACTACACAATGTGAAGTGCACACTGAATTTCACTCACTATTACTTTGAAAATCCAGCGAAATTTCCAAAACTGCTCTTCTACTCCGAATTTCGGCGTAGCTCTTTTTCATGTTCATCACATTGAGATTTTATGTAATTGTTACGTCCCGACATTCTCCGACATCATTAACACGAATTATGGCCATTCGCACCAACTTGGCACTTCGAAAGCGAGCAGTCATTCTTCGTTTCAATAATTCCGCTCTTTTCAGTTGTTGTTGTTGTTTATTCTATCAAGTGTCCGATAGATATAATCAATGAGAGAAAATAAGAAAGACCATAACACCAGACTCCACCGTATTGATGGTCAGAGCGAGTAGGCTGAGAACTGCGCACGATCTACTCATGCGCCAGCAAGCTTGCGGGGTATTCGAAAATTATACAATCGCGGGGCCTGCCGCGATCGACGCTTTCGGGAAGAAGAAAAACCTCTTATCCGTTCATTCACATTTTCTCGCGTCTATTTTCGCGTCTCGAGCTTTGCTGTGCAGCATCGCGCAGCAGTGATGAAAATGAAATTTCTTAATTTATGAAAGCGAAAACGAAAAGCACTCACTTCGCCAAAAATATAACATTGATGAATTATTCAACATTATGATAATTCGCCTTCGTTTGCTGTTTGATTTCTTTTTGTCTTTTTTTGTGGGAAACTTTTCCCAACGATGCGCAGAGCATTGTCGCTGACCTCTTGACTTCGAGGGGATGTGAGGCACTATCTGCTCGGTCTGGCTTTGCACTATCAACTTTTCCGGATCGTGAAAAAGGTAATAACTTGCTTCCTACATTATTCGCTCACCAGCACGGAAGATGTCATTCGCGGCGGGGTCAGTAACCTGTCAACAGAGCATGACCAGTTTTGTCGGTTTAAAAATGAAGCTGTCAAGATTTCTTTTGTAAATTGAAATGCACATTTTAACGTCATTGTAGAAGATTATTCAAATTCTTACAATCAAGATAATTAATTACTTTTAAAACTGAATTAACAAGGTTTTGCCTTTCTCATATAGAAAGGTTATCCAATCGGTTGAAATTTCGACCTTGTATGCGAGGCCCGCATGGCCGAATCTCTTGTACCATTCGACTCAGTTCGGCAGGATCGGAAAAAGTATATTTGTGTGTGCGTGTGTTTTTTTTATAGTAAGGTTTAAAAAGCTTCAAAAGCCTGGCCTGTAGTATATTTGCACTGTGTGGGACTCACGACTCACGTTCGTGCCTAACCACTAAAAACACTCCTTACTCTTTACGCGCTTCTACCCCACGGAACTACGTCAAGGTATTAAAATGGGGGGTCTCGTTGTGCTGCTCTATCTCGGAGCCTCACTTGGTTCATGGAGTGGCTCGACCTTTGAGCTTTGATTTAACTCTCGACTCTTCTCATGCTTCTTGTCTCCATCTATTACGTCGCCGTTTAACTCTCGTCCCCGTGAGCCATTGAGGTGCTGGTTTTTTGAGCCATTTAGATCCTGTTTCCGTGAGTCATTCAGCTCCCGGCCTTATCACGATCTACTTGGATAGTTCCCGACGGTCATCCTACTACGACCGATAGTTCCCCGACGAAGGAATTTCTCACGACACCGATACCTGCTTCCTTGAGCCATTTAGCTCCCAGCTTTATCGAGAATAACTCGAATATTATTCTATTTCGACTGAGAGTTCCCCGCCAACGGAATTTCTCTCGGTACCGGTGTTCGTTTCGTGAGCCAATTAGCTCTTCTTTTCGTCATGATTCTGCCGGGTAGTCCACGGCGGCGAATCTACCTTGCCGTGAATTCCCCAGCGGTAGGTTGCTCCCGATACCGATATTCGTTTCCGTGAGCTAGTTAGCTCCCCCGATTCGTCCCGATCTACTCGATCTAGTCCCCGGCGGTGGACCTAGCCTAGTCGACGGGCCAGCCAGTAAGTGCTGAAGTCCATCCAGCGATTCCGGGTGGAGCGTAGGTTCTGGTTCACTGGCGCCCCTTCTATTCGGTCTAGTTACCGGCGGTGGATCTAGCGTACTCACGAGCTACCCGATAGCGCTTCAAGGTCGATTCGGCGATTCTGAGGAACCCGATGCAACGTTGCGTACTACTCAACTGGTCCCCACGGCGGTGGACCTAGTCTACACCTACTGAGAGTTCCCCGGTGGTGGACCCTTCGAACTTCTTCGAACCTAGGGCATTCGAAGACCACGTGTTCTGGTGTCTCTTGCACGTTCACACACTCCGGGCAAACGGGTAACGAAACATGTCCATGTGGCAATTACACATACCGCCTCCGACAATATCGTTTTGTACACACTTGTGACACGAACAACCATTAGGCGAAACGTACAGCGCAGCAGCCCAGGCCGGTACGTACGCAATACCTCAATATTGAAGATGAGACACTCGCCAAGAGACGTATCGTGCTGCCTATTGCTCCTACAATGTTCGGCATGATCCTTGTCAATGCGTCAGTTATCCTCGCAGACACACCCAGATGCTTCAGCGCACGCATTCCGACGCTGATCACGACGCACTGGATTTTTTTACGGTTGCTAACCACCACTACCTCCGTCTTGTGGTGAGCTAGCTGCAACTTGACGTCAGCTATCCAGGTTTCCGCGACACCTCTTGTCTCGGCCATCCACATCTCCACCTCCTCGAGGGCCTCGCCGATTACCTTGAAGACATCTGCAAAGCCAATGATCTCAGCTCCCCTAGGCAGTTCCAGTGTAAAACACTCCGTTTTACATTATATTCCATATCGTTGGGCCAAGTATGGTGCCCGGATGTACTCCCGCCGTGACCCTAATGGACCTCTGCCCCACGTTCAGACCAGTTCTCGTCCTGGAAGTAACGTTTCAGTACCTTGCACAGATAGTCCGGAACCCACATTCTGTGCAGCGCTACAGCGATCACCCCCCAGCTAGCACTATTGAACGCGTTCTTCACGTCTATCGCTACCACGGCGCAGTAGCGTTTATCTCTTCTCTTTTGCTTCAATGCTTTCTCCGCGCTCGCGGTGTCTGTGCGGATTGCCTTCACCGTCGATATCCCTTTCCGGAACCCGAACTGCCTCTGCGATAGTCCGTTCTCACTTTCAGCGCAGGTCGTCAGTCTGTTGAGGATGACCCTTTCCAGGAGCTTGCCGAGAGTATCCAGCAGACATATAAACCGATACGATGCTGGATCTCCTGGTGGTTTCCCTGGCTTTGGAAACAACACCAGCAGGCTGTCGTAATTGACCCGATTCTCGACTATCACACCCTGACCACCTTCATCTCCACCTCTTCAAGGATATCGACGGTTAACGTCAGGACAACGTAATCGAACTCAGTTTCCTTGAGCAGTACCAGTCTTAACACTCCGTTACACATTATATTCCAGAGCGTTGGGTTCCCTAATTTTGGCAACCACACCAGCTTCTGAATCTTCCATATATCCGGGAGGTTCTCATCTTCCAGGCATTTCTGTAGAACTAGCCTGAAAACGTCCGGAAACGCCAGAATCGCAGTCTTCAGTGACACATTGAAGATAACATCCAGTCCCTGAGCATTCTTCGTTTTCAGCCCTTTTGCCACTATAAGGAGCTCGTCGTTGTAGAGTCGATTGTCACCAGCATTTCCACCATCTGCATCGACGTACGGTGGCTGTACGGTTGGGTTGTGCTTCTGGAAAAGACTCCACGATATCTTCATTTTGTCAGCGTTTGTTAGCATCTACTTCTCTGCACAGCCTCTTGTAGCAAGGGGACTTGTTTAGCACTATCCCGCGTTTAAAACCGGCCATGGCCGCCTGGAATGTCCCCTTACACTCTTCTCTAGCTGCCTCAAATCATGCTCTCTGAACGCGTCTTCTGGCGTTTAGGCAGGCAACCCGGAGGATGCTGAACCTTTCGTTTCTCCAGTACACCAGACACCGGTAGTTCCTCGGCATTGTTACATTACATGCCTTCGCCACTGTTTCCGAGAGCTCATCGGAATTCGGTATTAGAGTGAGGCTATCCGCACGAAGTGCTTCTACACAAAGGTCCTTGCAGAAATCCTTTATTTTCCACTTCCGCTCGTCAGTCAACACTCTTAGCGTTACAATACAATTCCGCTGATGGTGTAGTGGATCGCTTGATGGTCGCTATGTGTGTACTGCTGACTAACTTACCACTTCATATTATCCATCAGCAAAGTACTGCAGAATGTTATATCGACGATGGATTACCGGTAATCTTTACGGAATGTACTAGTGGAACTTTCGTCCCACAGTCTTACATCCATCTTCGCCAAGGCTTTCAACATACTGTGACCACTTGCGTTGGTCAGCCTGCAAACTGTGCGTTGATCAGCCTGCTCCACTGCCCAAGCGTTAAAATCTCCTCCTATAACAACTGGTGGTCGTCCGACTAACTAGTCGGTTAGTGCGTCCAGCATCTGATTGTTCTGCTCTGGTTTCCATCGTGGCGGCCATAACAGCTACAGACATATACGCCGTTGATCCTGGCGATCACGAAGACTTCGTTTGTGCTATCCAACACCTCTTAGACAGAGAAACCGTCCATTACTTGGATTGCTGCCATCCCTGCACGGTGGATAGTGCCTAGTTACCGTTATCGGGAAGAACACGATACGGCTCTGCAATAATTGCAACATGGTACTTTGTTTCTGTTGTCGACTGCCACAACAATTGTTGTGCAATGTCGCAATGAATGAGAATAAGCTGGGTTATTCCTATCATTGTTGGCCTGCCTTCGTCATTTTGTACGCAGGGCATTTGAAGCTGCTCGTCGTGTGGTCGCTTCCGCTCTCCGGTTAGCAGATCTTGGTTGCTTCGTGCAGTCTCTAGCAACTTACCCACATTTTACACTGTGCAGATCTGTCCGGGCCCTTGCAGTTCCTAGTCCGATGCCCGAGGTCAAATCACCATTTGTTTGGTTTGGAATCGCCGTCATAAGAGAGCCTCCACATGATTTCCAAATCCGAATAGTCACTGGTACATCTAATTCGTACTGCTCGATCAATGCACCCCTCAGTTTTTCTAAGGTCGTTATCTGAATTCTTGCACTCGACTACGGCTTCCTGCGACAAGCCTCTCACGTTCGTTCGCTGCCCAAGGGTTTAGCAACGAGCTCACGGTAGGTCAAGCTCTTGACGGAAGGAAGGCAGCTCGAAGATCATCTAGTCTTTCTGAGTGCGGCTTTGGCTTTACCAACATTTTATCCCAACTCCATCAGCTTTGTGTCCCTTTTCACTTTCGAGGATGCTTACGTTTCTCTTTCTTCTCTTGTTCCTTCTTCTTTACTTCACTTTGTTTCCGTTCCTTCCGCTTCGCCTGCTGGTTTCCCACGATACATTAGCCACGGTCCTTCTCAACTTCCCTCTGGTAGTTAGTGCCCTCAAGCTTGCTCTTCTGCTTTTTCAGGTCCTCTTGCTCCCCCGGCATGTCCTTCACTCTTTACTCCGACCGAGTATTATGGTGACTCTTCGGCGTCACTTCAGTTTCTACCGTCGCGTGTTCTACGGCATGCATCGGAGCTTTTTCGATTGATTCAGTTCTCACCAAGAGTGCCTTCTACTGGCGTTCAGTAGCTGTCACAGACGATTTAGTGCTCGTCACTAGATGCTTGGTTTGCACATTGTGCTTGTCCTTTATGAACTCATAGAGCACGTCGATCTTTCTCCTCGCCGCTGTCAAGTACGGTTTTCCAAGATGTGAGTCATTCTGGGTTGTGTCGCTACCTGATCTCGGGGTGAACACTCGATTCAGTAACCTCACCTCCCATTGGTTTCCACTCTGCACCAAGTCACCGCTGGTAATCTCTGTGGCTACCAGGGGCGTAGCCGGCGATCTCTGCAGTTTGTCACTCCTTAAAACGCAATCGCGTCCTCCTTTGATCCGCGTGTGTTTTTTGGATGTCTCCATGCTCTTGGGCTGCTATTTCAACTCGTTGCATGTATGTATGATACTTAGATTATCGGAGCTGCGTTCGGAATTAGGGCTTTTTTAGAGGTTTAGCAGAGTACAATGCTGCCCCAACCCCACCACATCCTAGCAAGACTCCACAACTCGCAGTAGGTGCGGAGAGACAGGGTGTCATTAAGCCACTGATCTCCCGTCCTTCCTACCACGGCTGCCCAAATGAATGCTTGTATGTGTGAGTCATTTTAACTCACGTAAGTTTCTCAGAGGTGGCTGAACCGATTTAGACAAACTTAGTTTCAAATGAACGCTTCCATAAGCTGCTATTGAATTTTTAGTTGATCCGACTTCCGCTTCCGGAGTTATGGGTTGAAAAGTGCGGTGCGTGATATACAAATTCCCATATAAACTGGTATGATGCCCGATTGATGTAATATTCATCAAAATGGGTGCAACATTACTTTGCGGGTTTAGATCACTAATGATCAATCAAAGTAGTTTTGACAACATTGTCCACCTATAACGGCTCTTGATGGCCCCGGGGATGTCTCCATGTTCCTAAACTAATGTTACACTTATTTCCCAGCGAATTCTTGACCGATATTTACAAACTTGATTTCATATATTTATGTATTTATGTATTAAACAATTTACGTCCATCTGACAATGAGTCTTAATGAACTAAATTACAAATAATTAACCTAAAGTGATAACAAACGATTTCTAAACTGTGCAGAATTAATGACGAAGTCGAAGATGTCGGTAAAATCGTTGAAGCGACGGACCATTGCTAGTTTCGGGCTGAGTGGTATAGACCTATCAATACAATCGTAATACCTCAGAGGCTAAAATCTATTGGAATGATCACCAAATTACATCGATACACCGATTTTTACAAACTTGATTTCAAAGAAAAGATATAATACTCCCATTGATTGATATTTAATTTTATTTGATAACGACTTTTGGTTCCGGAGTTATAGGTTATTGCGATCACATAAGAATTTCACATATAAATGTGTACAATCGTAATACCTCATAAGTTAAAAATCTATTGAAATGAATATCAAATTACTTCTATTCGCAGGCTTAACGAATCAAAGATTCTTGGAATATATTGTCCACTATCGATAATTCCAGGAGTTCCGCGTTCCGGACTTATTCCAGGACTACAGCCACTTCAGTGATAACTGAACCAATTTTCACTAACCTAGTCTTAAATGGAAGGTATAATATGCAGTTGGTGTAATAATAATAATATAACAATAATAATTTTGTGAACATCTCTCGAAGTCATCTGAGAAATTATATGAAAAGGAACTGTGCAAAATTTTAGGACGAGTGGTCCAGTAGATCTTGAGTTATGATGAATACCGAATTTTTTACGAGGTGCCTCTTACTGTCACTTGCTCAGTTGTCAATGGTTTGCTATGCAAATTTGCAAAAATATTGTCTATCGAACATTTTATAAATGAAATGTTCACTCTTCATGAAGAGACCGAAACATAACCCGAGCAGATTCTGACAACAAATTGAAAACTAAACTTGATGTTGTGATGTTCGGCAAATGATTACTCAGGTTGTTGTCGTTTTGGTCGTTTTAACGGTTAAAAGATCAAAATGGAGAGCAACAAAATTGTCCTATGACATCAAACAGAAAACTAATTCTGCTATTAGTGAGAGTAAACTGAAAGCTCATTGAGATGTTGAAATGTTTCACCAAAGAAATATAAACATAGAAAATTCTTCTAAGAAATAAGGATAGCAAAAGGGGACCAAAATTTGATATCATATTTAAAAAATCTAAAACTGATAGCAAAACAAGATTTCAATTTGATGCTATTATCAAAATATGATTTCTACTTGTTGTAATTTTGATGTTCGACTTTGCTCGGGAATCCCTACAAAGAACTCTGCCAACAGTCGTTAGTTTCCTCCCGAAATTTAACATCCCAACCCTAACCTATCACTATTTTGGAAAGAAAACCATATTTGGGCACTTTGGATATCTCAAAAACATCAAATTAAAGTAGTAGTGGAGGTTTTAACCTTAAGTTCATTCGCCTCTTCGGGTTAGAAAAATCTCTTAAGAAAAACTCTATGTGCGGGGTTGGGATCCGAACGCAGGTGAGCTGCGTACATGGCAATCGATTTACCAACTACGCTATGCCCGTCCCCAAATAAACAATTTGGGAACATCCATAAATGACGTAGCATTATATGGGGGAGGGGTAAGTTTTGCACTTTGTGATGATGTGTGACGACAGGGGGGTAGGGGGTCTTGTCAGGCTACGTAGCTTTTTTAAAGGGGAATAACTAACATTGTTTTTTATTTAAAAAAAAATTACGGGTCAGGAGGGGGGGAAGTTACCGTCAAGCTACGTAATTACCAGGAGGGGTGGGGGGTATTTAGAGGTTTGTGACGAAATGCTACGATGGGGGAGGGGGTGCTAAAAATTACTCAAAAAATGCTACGTCATTTATGGATGGTCTCTTTTTTATTGAAATGTTAGGTATAAGTCATACCAAAAAGTAAGGGATTGTCGTATAGGTTGGGACGCTGTATAGGTTGGGACAGCTCGATATTTTCGTTCCTATGCAGTGTTGCCATCTGTTATTTTTAGCACATACTAGACTCGATCGTAGCTCACTTTTTATACCAAGTTGAAGTTATAGTTCGTTATTGTCACAGCTGCACTAAGCAGTGTCAAAAAACGAGCGAAAAATCTTTTGTTGTGCTGATTTTTGCGCAATCTTAAATTGAATCATTTTCATTGAAATTTCAACGTAAATAATTTTAGTGTTAAGAAGTAACTAAAATGTTATTACCGATCAGGGTTTTGCGTTTGCTTCATTGGATGTTTTTAATGTAGAATACATTTAAGCTTTCAATATAGGGGTCCCGTTTCAAAATATCGGCTGCGGCGCCGCGTCAGATTTTGAACGTTAATAACTTTTATCATACTTAACAGAATGATTTGATTTTTAGGCCAATTTGTTGCAAATATGTTCCTCTATGCTGTATTAAAATTTGAAGTATGTATAACATGCACTAATAACAAAAAATTGTGTTTTGAAAAATCTTTCGAAAACGACTCGGAAAAGTGAAAATTTTCAGCCCATCCCGCACAGAGCCGTCAAAATGGTGGACCAACCGAACAATAAAATAATGAAAAGTTTATATATAGGTCCACTACATGTTTGTTCCTATGGTTATTCGCATTGGGTTGCTTGACGAGAGCAGTTGGTGGGGGAAAGACGGCATATTCCTTTGGTTAGGCCATTAGAAGCCGGACGGAAAGGAAAGGCTCATGCACGGCACGAGAACGAGCGAGAAAGCGATAGTAGTGCATATTAGCGCGATTATATAAATATCTGTCGGTCGGTTTTTCTCATCATTCGTATTCGTTCAAGCACTAGCAAGCAGCCAGTCCACCGAAGGAAAGCAGTTGGCAATGACGACGGCGGAAAAAGTGCCCCAGCTACTGGTGACTCATCGCAACCCGATCAGGAACTGTCGACCTGCAAGAATTTCGCCCCAACTAAAGGGCAACAGAGTAGGCTATCGTTCCAGCGTCTGGGTCGTGAGATTGTGCAGGACTGCAAAATCGAGCCACGCTTACAAAGCTCAGTCGTAATGATGCCCCGAGAAGCCAACGATGCCTACTTGGTCGGTTTGTTCGAGGATGCAAAATAGTGCTTTGTGGCTCACCGTGTCCGCGGGGAGTGCGTCTGAATTATGCTCCCGCAATAAAACAATAAACGGTTCTTTACAGGACCAATTAATTGTGTTGTAATAAGAGTTAAACTGAAATTTACATTTTATGGTGTATAACAAATAATTTTCAGAAAGCTATATAAAAAATACGATGTGTGGAAAGAAAGAAAGAGAATTTAAATTATCCTCTCTTGCTCGTTTTCGTGCACTGCTTTTCCTTTCCTTTCTGCTGCTACTACCATCATAACTAAAACTAATGTGCGTGTTCCCCCACCATCTCTTGGCCAGTGTTGCCACAATTGCATGTCGCTATTACAATTTGAATTATTTTATTGATCCTCTCTAGTATTGATAAAATATAGAACGTGCAAAGTACACTAGTCGCATGCTTTTATTCGAACTTTTTGGCAGCCTCCGTTGATTAACTGCATAAATCGATTTGTTTGTGCAGCTCCTTGCTAGTAGCAAACTAAATAGCCTTTATCAGCGCTAACAAATAACACGAAAGAATTTAAATTTGTGCAAATCTTTTCCTTCTTTTCAAATCTGCAGCATTCTTTGAAAATATTGTTTGAATGTTGTTATTGAAAAACTGAACATGCAAGTTTGCTAGCACTGGCCACTAGATTGAAGGCGATGGAAAGACAGAATATTCGTTTTGGTTATGCTAGTATTGGTAGCCGAACGGAAAGGAAAGACACAGGAATGGCACGAAAACGAGCGAGAGCGATAGTAGCGCTTTCTCGTGTGTTCATATATGAATATTGGTCGGTCGGTTTTTCTCATCATTCGTATTCGTTCAAGCACTAGCAAGCAGCCAGTCCACCGAAGGAAAGAAGTTGGCGATGACGACGGTCGGAAAAAGTGCCCCAGCTACTGGTGACTCATCGCAACCCGATCAGGAACTGTCGCCCTGCAAGAATTTCGCCCCAACTAAAGGGCAACAGAGAAACTAATCTGTGTTCTAATGAGAGTTAAACGGGCTCACCGTGTCCGCGGGGAGTGCGTCTGAATTATGCTCCCGCAATAAAACAATAAACGGTTCTTTACAGGACCAATTAATTGTGTTCTAATAAGAGTTAAACTGAAATTTACATTTTATGGTGTATAACAAATAATTTTCAGAAAGCAATATAAGAAATACGATGTGTGGAAAGAAAGAAAGAGAATTTAAATTATCCTCTCTCGCTCGTTTTCGTGCACTGCTTTTCCATTCCTTTCTGCTGCTACTACCATCATAACTAAAACGAATGTGCGTGTTCCCCCACCATCTCATGACCAGTGTTGCCACAATTGCATGTCGCTATAACAATTTGAATTATTTTATTGATCCTCTCTAGTATTTATAAAATATAGAACGTGCAAAGTACACTAGTCGCATGCTTTTATTCGAACTTTTTGGCAGCCTCCGTTGATTAACTGCAAAAATCGATTTGTTTGGGCAGCTCCTTGCTAGTAGCAAACTAAATAGCCTTTATCAGCGCTAACAAATAAGACAAAAGAATATAAATTTGTGAAAATCTTCTCCTTCCTTCTTTTCAAATCTGCAACATTCTTTGAAAATATTGAAAATGTTGTTATTGAAAAACTGAACATGCAAGTTTGCTAGCACTGGCCACTAAATTGAAGGCGATGGAAGGACAGAATATTCGTTTTGGTTATGCTAGTATTGGTAGCCGAACGGAAAGGAAAGGCACAGGAATGGCACGAAAACGAGCGAGAGAGCGATAGTAGTGCTTTCTCGTGTTTTCATATATGAATATTGGTCGGTCGGTTTTTCTCATCATTCGTATTCGTTCAAGCACTAGCAAGCAGCCAGTCCACCGGAGGAAAGCAGTTGGCGATGATGACGGTCCGCAAAAGTGCCCCAGCTACTGGTGGCCCATCGCAACCAACTACCGATCAGGAACTAGTATTTCGCCCCAACTAAAGGGCAACGGAGCAACTAATCCGCTGGCTAACATTCCAGCGTCTGGTTCGTAAGGTTGTGTATTACTTCAAAGTCGAGCTACGCTTACAAAACTCAGCCGTAATGAAGCCAGTGATGCCTACTTGGTCGGTTTGTGGGAGTGGGCGTAAATTACAATAAAAGCAACGGTTCTTTTCAGGACCAATCAATTGTGTTCTAGTGAGAGTTAAACTGAAACTTTCATTTTAAGGTGTGTAGCAAATTTTCAACAAGCAACATAATACGTTGTGTGGAAAGAAGTAGCTTGCACACGGAACAAAAATTTAAATTATCCTCTCGCTCGTTTCGTGCACTGCTTTTCCATTCCTTTCTACTGTTATTATCAGTATTACCAAAACGAATGTGTTGTTGCATGTGTTTAAGAGAAACGTTGAAGTCGCATGCTTCTATTCAAGCTTTTTGGCAGCCCCCGTGAACTAACTGCATTAAATGGTTTTTTTGTGCAGCTCCGTGCTAGTAGCAAACAAAAAGGCCCTACTAGTGTCTGATTCGTGAGATTGTGCAAGATTTCAAAGTCGAGCTAAGTTTATAAAGTTCAGCCGTAATGGTACCCGAAGAAGCCAGTCTTGTCGTTTTGTTCGAGGCTACAAAACAGTTCGCCAGGCACGTAACTATCATGCCAAAAATATCCAACGATCCAGCGCATCACCATCAACACCAACGCCGATACCAAAGGTTCTTTTCAGAACCACCATTATTACCATAGAGAATTATTTGAAAATTTCCCATTCAAACGTGATTCTGTTGAATATTATTAGATTTAAATTAACGTCTCGAATTGAAATCACGACGCTCCGGTTATGTGACAGACATTACCCACCCATCTTTTTTTATTGTGACCACGACTAACGGTTTAATATAGACACCCCATTTCAATATTTCTGAAGGAACAGAAGGTCGAGTTTGGAAAGTTTGTAACTTTCATTGTATTTAACCAAATTACACAATGTTCGCACTAATGATTCAGAAATATGATCAGGAATCTTCTGTTAGATTTGTAAGTATGTATAATTTACATGAATAAAGAAAAATTGATTTTCAGGAATCAATTATTATCTGTTCTTCCATTGGCCAGTACTACGCGACTTCCTCATGCTAACAATTAATTTCATCGTTAGCCATCTCCCTCACCAAGGCCAACAACGCCAACAAAACCGGTCCTTTTCAGGACCACCATCATTTTTGTAAAGAATAATTTGAAATATTCCTCGCCCAAATCACCTTTTGTCCGAAAATTCCAATGAGTATCAAAATATTTAAAGAACGTGTTCCTTATGTATTCTACATCTCTCCGGTTATGTCGCAGACATTACCCACCCATCTTTTTCTTCGAAAAATTGGTTGGGACAAGCGTGTCGTATAGGTTGGGACACCATACAATTACGCATGCGTACACGATTGCGTACAAGTTTTACATGTAAAAACTGTGAGTAAGATTAACTTTGTCAAATGGAAGTTACTTATTCTTATTCTAAAATACCAATTAACAAATAAATATTAACCAAAAAATAAATATAATGCATTAAAGTTTAAATTGCCTTTAATAATTTAAATTGTTTGAAGTGTCCCAACCTATACAACACTTTTTTGGCCATTTTGCCGTCATGTAGAAAATTGATCCTGAGTCTTATTTAAAATAATAAATAAATAAATAAATAAATAAATAAATAAATAAATAAATAAATAAATAAATAAATAAATAAATAAATAAATAAATAAATAAATAAATAAATAAATAAATAAATAAATAAATAAATATTGATTTACATTCACAATAAAAAATTCCTGCTAAATCTCATCACCGATGTGCGCTTAATTTTGGAACTCATTGTAGCTCTTGCGATTCTGGTGAAAAAAGGCGCGCAAACAATGAAATGAATTTTCGTAAAAAAATCTCGTTTATCTCGAAATCAAATCAGATAGTAACTACATTCTAAATTTGCATTCTCAATCTGAGACTAACTATACGGAAACGAAAAACTACCTAAAATTGAGTTCCTTTGACTCAATCTCGTGGTATCGTGGGGGAACTTAAAATTAGGTAAACCGTGCTGAAGGTAGTTTCCATTTAACTACGGCAAAAATTACAACTCATTGATAGATTTTTTATACTCAAATTTAAGTTGAATTTACCTAATGTTGAGTATACCCCAAACAACTCAAAAGTACGTTCCTCCACTGAAGACCTCGACTGAGTCGAATCTCTCGTTTTGTTTTTGACAACACTAATAAATGCGAAAGCGACGCACAACTCAAAAGTAAGTTAAAAGAACTTATTCTAAAGATTTTTTTTTTTTAACCGTGTATAGATGTTGACGTATTGTTTCATGAATGCATCGAATGGCACAATCTTCACGGGTGAGCAAACTTTAATTTGGCGAAACCTCGCCGCACTCTCACTTTTCTTTTGGAAGTCACTTTCGCTTACAGTCTGGCCTTGCCTACGGCCGCCATTGGCTGACGGTGCCGCAGGCTCGTCCTCGTGGTCGATCGTATAACTTGCTGACCGTGCTCGGCGTGTCTATGGTACCTACCTGTAGTACATAATGACTGCGAATGGGACTTCGGCACACCACGCCGATGCAGCGCAGTTGCGACTTCCATAACACGCCCGTATGGGGGGGCTTCGTCTCAGCTGACCGGTTGAACCTGTACGCGTGCTCGCCTGGCCGCCGCCGTACCAATATTACGAGCTGTGTGCAGTGGATAAACCGCAACGGTTTTTCGAGTTTGGCTGGTTGTTCGGTCGCTTGAAACATGCCGTAATCGAGTCAGCATGTCATTGGATGATGAAGATTACTCAGCGAAGAGTACAGCAAGTACGGATGAGTAAATAATCGTGCTTGCAGATGCATCTTGTTTTTTTTTCGTGGAAATTGACGGTCGTTTTTGTTCACCATATCATTTATGTCACTGTTTATTGCTAATGAATGACGCAAAATTGTGGTAAAGAAAGTATTGCTGTCTGACCACAAGATTTTAAGGAATTCACAGACCTCTGCTTACATAGATTACTAAAGACAATGTATTAGTTTCTCTTGCGGTTGAAGACTTACACACAGGCACGTAGCCAGAGGGGGGGCTAGGGGGCTAAAGCCCCCCCTGAAATTTTTCAAAAATAAATTGAAGGCAACATGTTTTTCGGTAACTCGTAAAAAAATTGTATCTTGTTTGGTTTCAACAAATTAATGGGAGGATGGTGAGGAAGATTGCTATTTCGAGCCACCGAAGACATCGGTCACGATATCTACTCAGTATGACGAGTCTGATAACACACTTCCTTTCATATTGTGTGACTCGTTGGAAGAACAAAAGAAACTGTTACTTTAATTCTTGCTGGGGTGATCCGTCGGATGATTGAATCGCAGAAGCAAGAAGTGGTGCTCCAACCAAACGTGGAGGCTATTGACTTCCGGAATTTTCGCATAACCGAATTTCATGATGGGAAATATTTGCTGAAGGTGAAAATAGAGGTTATGCTTACGAACTTCGCCTTTAACGAGTTCTACCTTGTCAGGCATTCAGTACTTATGTTATTCAACAAATTTGATTCTCATATATATGGATGATGAGAAAATCAATGTTCGGCTACAAGATCTGATACCACTTACTTGAACCGCGGGCGAACGACTAGGAGGTTAAAGCCCCAATAAACAAACTTAACTTATTTGAACCGTGGCCATTAAAACATTCCTGTCACATTTGGAAAAAATGGAATTTATTATAAAGGACACATCTAGGAATTAGACGGGCAGGGTCAGCTCGGATTTTGTCCTAGCTGACCCTGCACGTACAAAACGCAATGCGATAGTATCATTGTACACGTTACATCTTTGCACATCCATAGTCTCCAATACGATTACCTGAAAAACAAACAATTGCCAAATTTGTGGCTGCTGTTCATATAATATTGACGGCAAAAACTGCGTCTAGTATCTCAAAATTAACAGTCAGCATCATCATTGAGGAAGTCGACACTGGTGGCCCGTAAGGGGACAAAACAAAAATGAAATCAGATATTCGCGAACATGGACATGGCAGTTACCACGATAATAATACGGAAGTGTACAAGATAGATGTGAACTGCCACCAAGACGCGGTTGGTTATGAAAAATATTTCTCAGTCAGTAAACAGGTCAATCGCACGAGATCTGTTGGACAACCATTAGCGTTTTATCATTTTCATTGTTTACATCGTGGAAATATATTAAAGACTCAAGGCTCCATTTAGCTAATGCATTGAACCGACTCAAATAAACGAATTGTATAATAAAAATCTAGAAGTTTCATAGAAAACTGAGTACAAAGACTGTCCCAAAATTAACATTTATGGCTAGTGATGGCATCTAACAAAACTCATTTTATGCTAGATATTGGCCTGAATAAAGAAAGTTAGTTAAATCATATGCAAATTGGATTTCTGTAATAGATTAGAGCACTGTACGCTTAATATAAACGTCAGGCATCTCACTCAAGCGTGCTAAACAAAAACATTTCAATTAGCTGATGACATAGTTGTAGCCGAGACGATAGTTTTTTTTTATTTTCGCATCATTTTAATGCAATAGTATTTCTATTGACACTCAATTTCATTTTATGTGGGAATGCGGGCCGTATTGAAACACTGTTAGTCTGGAAAATCGAACAATAAGCAAGAAAAACGTGAAAAAGTAAACAAGCCAAAAAGTGGTAAACCAGCGGTTTTCCTGAGGTGTCATCAACCCACGAATCGTATATTACTAATTTTGTTGATATACAGAAACGTACACAGTAGCGGTAGGACTAACTGACGTGATTTTACACTTACTTTCCTTCGGATGTCAATTGATCAATTAGTCAATCAACCATAATAAACTAAATGTTGCAACCACCAGCAGCATTTTAGTCGCTTTCGATGGTTTCTAATTAATGCCTATGTAAGTTTGAAAACGACGTGTCAATAGATTGATCAGACATCAGTAGGTTATCACGGAGAACGACTAAAATGTTGTAACTAGTTGAGTCTATAAGTCAATAAGGTGGGATTATTGTTTCGATTTCATGTTTTCATTATATTATAGTCTTTCGTTTTATTTTTGGTCTTTATGGAATAGGATGATAAGACATCACGGAGAAAAAAAGCAAAAAGGAATCAATAAATTGAAATCGAGGGGAAGTAAGTGCGATGTATTCCCTTCTATGTGTCGAAATTAAAAAATGCTGAAATTATTTAGCTTGTTCACATTTATAGTTTCTAGTTATGTTGTCAGCAATGAAGCATTTAGTAAAATTTTACGTAAATTAGAAGATAGTAGTAACAGTGTTAAGTGATTTTCATTCGATTTGTGGACAATTTTCTTGAATAGATTAAATTCCAGGCAGTTACCTTTAGTTGATTAAATCATTGAAATACATAAGTCATTCCACGTCAGTTTTACAACCAAAATTTAAATTCCTTCCAAAATGTTTTCTTACATTTTAAAAATAATTGACACGTATTTTTGGTTTGGCTAAATATTATTATTTTTTTCAAGTTATTCGCTTTTGAATTTTTGAAGTCTATAAAATTGAACATTTTTCAATCACTGATAACTCGGAAACGACTCGATACATTGAAAAAAAATATTAAATAAAAATGTTGCGTTTTCAAATAAGCTTACCAAAAAAAAATCACAATTTTTTTTGTTATATAACCTATGAAATTTGCAATTACTTGAAACAAATTGAATATTTTTAGGCTGGACCAAATTTTTTATTTATTATTTTCTTTAAGTATTAAAATCATGTTAAAAAGATTGTGTAAAAATTTGGCAGTGGAGTTCTTTGCGAGATATTACAATTATAAACATAAAACAAGGCAATTTTACACTAAATGCCCAGTGAAAGGCCTGTTATAACTGAAATATCTCGTAAAACACTTCGAGTTCCATTCTGAAATTTTCACATAATCTTCTTAATATAGTTATGTAATCAAAATAAATTTGATTTCGGGGGACTTTAAAAAATATTTGCTTTTAACATTAGAATACCCCCAAAAAAGTCTTAAATTTGCAGAATGCGAGTCATTCCACGATTTACAACTATAATTTTAGTTCCTTCCAATTTTTTTGCATTCTTTAGCTGAAAATTATAGACGCGATTTTTTACTTTTTCTGAATTTGATATTTTTTTTCAAGTTATGAGTTTTTGAACTTTATAAAATACTAGCTAACACCCATCGCACGTTGATGCGACTTTCAACGAAATAGGAGGAAACCACAATTTGTTCCGAAGCGCCATCTTGTAGGCAGATAATCCCCACCAATAGCACACAAACACCCTCCATAACAAATTCCTACTATGTATACATTTTTACGGCAATTGGTTAAGCCGTTTGGGAGTCCATAAATCATATACATACAAATATCGACTTTTAATAATATAGTGATTTTTTTAAAGTTTTATAAATTTAATAGAATTGGACATTTTTCATTCCCTGATAACTGAGAAACTATAAAATTTCTGTAAAAAAAGCATTAAATAATAAAAGCTGCGTTTTCGGAAGATCGCGGCGGATTTTTTTTAATATTTGTTTTTGTTAAATAATTTATGTATTATGCAAATATTAGTAACAAATTATTTTTTTCAGGGTAGAGCCAAAAAAAACTTTTTAGTTTTTTCAAATAATTTATAATTATATCGAGAAGATTGTGTACAAATTTCAGAAAGAAATTCTCGTAAAAAGAATTTGACGAGATATTTCAATTACAATAGGCCTATCACTAGGCGTTTGGTGTAAAATTGCCTTGTTTTAAGTTTATAATTGTAATATCTCGCAAAGTATTTTGATATCCACTCTCAGATTTTTGCACAATTATTTTAACATGATTCTTAATATTTAAAGAAAATAATAAGTAAAAAAATTGGTCCAACTTTAAAAAATTCAATTTGTTTCAAACATTTGCTAATTTTTTTTCAGTAAGCTCATTGAGTACACAACTTTTTTATTTAATATTTTTTCCATATATCGAATCGTTTCCGAGTTATAAGTGATTGAAAAATGATCAATGTTATAAACTTCAAAAGTTCAAAAGCTAATAACTTGAAAAAATCGTATTCAGCCAAAATAAAAAATACGTGTCAATTATTTTTAGCTAATGAATGCAAGAAAAAAAAATGGAAGGAATTCAAATTTTGATTGTAAATCTGACGTGGAATGACCCATATATTTTGATCCTATTGATCACCAAAGATCCTCCTTCCTAACTGGGGTATGCCAAAAATTATGTTAGCATGATGCATTAGAACTGGTAATAGTTACAGGACGCCAGATCAAGAAAATAGAAGTTGAACCATCTACAATTCGTTTGCTAAATCAGAAGATTTTGTGCAAATTTAGACATTCTCTTCGATCGAACATTTTATGGATATTTTTCTACTCATTTCGATTTAGCGTTTTCTACACCTTTCAAACGTGTAGCTTAGAACACCTTGCGTTTTCCAGCACCGTCAAGGATTGTCATATTCGGTTAGCGCATAAATACAGAGAATCTCTAGAATATCCATTGTTGCAACGAGAGTAAATTGTAACTTGTAATTAAAAATAAATAATAAAAATCAAATTAAACCTCAATAATTCGTTGATGTACTATAGCCTTTCTTGTGACAAAGAACATGGATTGTCTTAGATTTGGCTTTGTTTTCATTAAGAACTTTTCAAAATTTCGTTTAGTTTCTAGTGACAATATGGAGTAATTAGAACTAAAAGCTTTATGCAGGGGCGGGTAAAGCGTAGTTGGTAAAACGATTGCCTTGTACGCGGCTCATCACGGTTCGTTCATCAATCCCGCACATATAGGGTTAGAAATTTTTCTAAAGAAATTTTCTAACCCAAAAAGAGGCGGATAACCATAAAGTAAAAACCTCTATAATCGAAATAAAAAAATAGCTTTATACAATAATTTTTTAAGCCCCTCCCAAAATAAACTCCTGGCTACGGGCCTGCTTACACAACTTTCTTTTCCTTGTTGCAAAAATCATCGCACAACTGATCTAGCTTGAAATAATATATCTATATTTGTATTTCAAATTGTGAATGATTGAAGACTATATATATGAATATATATGAGAAATACAAATCTTCTGAACATCTATTGGGGAACATAATAGACTTCGTAAATCTCTGAAGCTCTTTTCAATTGTCTCAAGCTACTCTTTTATTTCGTATCCATTTGAAATCACTCATGCTGCTCACCAACGGAATACGTGTAATTGCAGTTTTGCTAATTTGGTATCTACCAGCAGAAATACATGTTTGATGGCACAAGTCGGACACGGAAGGCACGGAACGTGTGATGTAGTGGCTCATTCCACGAATTAGTGCCATGTCTCATTATCTCCCCCAGCAAGATGATGATTCCACCTATTTTATATAAGTACATCGCGGCCAATCACCAAATTATTTGATCCATTCAGCCTTGACTAATCAATACCCCCATAATTTCTTTACGTGTTGCCGCAATACGAAAATTTTGAAATAGGTAAGTACACAAAATAGTTGCACCGGTTGGAGCGTCGAGAGCTGATTCTCGAGGAAAAAAATGAAATTTCACAAAACTAAACTAGTTCATGGCGTGCCGCAATGTTTTATACTAATTAACGCTTATCGCGTTTATGTACGGTGGATCGTTACATTGATAAAGGGAAGAAGGGAAACGAAAGGAAAAGAGTCGTTGCATTTAGCCTGCTTAAAATCTGTTCCATTTACTATGGGTGATTATTTTTGATTTAAAATCGAATCAATATACAAATGACAGCGATTTGTTCGGGAAGAATCGTTTGTTAAGTGATGAAAACAAGATTCGAAAACATGTTCAAAAGTTGTCGGAGGTGACACGTGAGGGAAGTGAATTTTTTTTGGATACTTACTTGTATAATAGGGCTCGAAACTTTGCAAAATCGACCGGCGAATGCGAGACAATTTTCGGTCGCACCATGCCTGCAAACATTCTAACAGAATTAAAAAACCGCCAAATCCGTGCAAAAAAGCTATACGAGCACGTTATGTCTCTGTTCGCTCGCAAGTTGATGATTTGACAAAGCATTTGCAGTTGTGGAAGGAACACCAAATCTGTCATTATTTCCTATCGATTATGGAACTATGGATAACTGCATCCTTCTTATAATTGATGCAACTGGTAATATTTGCGCGGTGACCAGTATAACCTAAATCTGGCAAAAGAAGTTAAATTTTCACTAGAAGTTTGGGATTCAAAAAGACAGTTACTCTTGGTGATGCCAATTAATATCACTTATATATGAATGATGTCACTACTACTAGGTGGATTACTTGATGATCTGTGTACTCATATACCACCCAACATGTTCCTCACGGCTGAACGCTAAGTTTAATCCAATGGGTGAATAAATCAACTCTGGAAAAAAAATTTCACTTCGACGTGAAATTACATATTATTTTGTCTTTGAAGTGTACTTATATGGTCAAGGCTCCGAAAATCACAACTACAGATGAAAAATGTTTTTATCACTTTTCGCGCCAAACTTATTTTGTCCCGTATGTATATATCTTCTAATATTAAACAACATGAATGACACTGACAACAAGTCCGGAAATATCACCATGCCTGTCATTTATTAAGACTTGTTCATGATTCTTGCACGAACTGAAAATAGCTTAAAGACCGTAAGTAGACGAAAAGGCAAATAAAATCCATATTATCAACATTTAGCTTCGAACCACATTTTTTCATCGTAGTCTAATTTAAATTTGATAATAGAGCACGAAAATTTGGGACAAAAATTGATAAATGCTTACTTATAATTGTGATGTAATGGAAAACAACTAATTTGTAACGTGACAGATCGAAAATTCGAAAAAGTTTTTTAGACGACGACTTTCATAAAATGCCTATTCCACGTATTTTTTACTTCTTCGGGTCTACTTTCCAAAACAATATTGTGGAAACCTTGAACTTTCATTAATTTTTGAGAAAACGCAGCAAAACTAATGTAACGTGACAGATATTTTATGCAAAACCTGCGTCAAGTACTTCAAACTTAACAACTAATACCACCAGTGAAGAAGCTACCACCATGGATGGAGAGTTAACATTCGTGACCCGCAAGGGTAAGAACCCAGGAAGAACACCTGATCGCGGGTATCAAGGTAGTAATCAAGATGATGATGATATGGACGTAAACGACAACGAGAGAGACATGGATAACCCCGAAGCTGACGAGAGAAGAAACATCTTCCCGACACGAAAAAAGATCTCCGCTCGCAACAGTAAGTTGCGCGCACAGGGCACATATTACAGGCTCAAAATAAAATTCATCGTAATTTTTATTTTTTACATTTTGTAAATATATAAAAGACCCATGGCTACTCTAAGCTAACGCATTGAGCCGTGTCAAATAAACGAATTAGGAAAAAAATAAACGTCAGAAATGGTGATAATCTTCGATACTGACGAAACTTTTTACGTTTTCTTCTGTATGAAATATTGAGCATTTTTCACAGGCAAGCAAACCCCTTTTATTCAAGAGTAATATGTTAAAAGGGCGTATACGATCATGCATGCACCACTTTCAAAAAAATTGATAATCGCAATTAACGCTAGTTGTAAAGAATTAGGTCTTTTGTGTGAATATTATTTGGTGATTTTTTCAAAAACCAAAGAAATTTAAAAAAAAACTGTTATGAGTTTTTTTGTTAACCTTCCGGCATTCGCGCTAGTTCACTGAATGCACGCTGCTCTGAAAATCTAGCGAAATTGTCTAAGGGCACTAGCGGGTGCTCGTTCAATATGCCATTTGCGCGACTCCCGGTGGTATCACAGGCCTATAAGGAGTGGAAACTGTAGTTGCAATGTGAAGAAACTATCAGTAAAAAGTATTTTTATCAACAACTTTAAGCATGCTTTTAATTTTCATAGTACAGCCAGACATAATTATAATTTGTTTATACAATATGAAATGGCAATCCAAAGGAAAGTTCTGTTAAGAAAAATCTTTTAAAATATGTTGATTTTCATTCAACAAAAATAATAAGTAGTGGAAAAGCGCTCTTTTCATAAGTTATTCACAGCTATCAAACATAAAAAAGAATTATTTTAAATATAACTGCAAATAAAACAAGTTTTAAACACAATTGTAATATGGAGAAAATAACAATAAAAGATTATACAACAAAAACTTTAAAAATATTTTTAAATTCATTTAATTTGCAATAACTTTTAAGATTTTACTTAAAAAATGTAAAATGAATTTGTATGTAATTTCAATTCAAAATGCTCATGAAAAAATTTCCTTTAAGATGCAGCCGTTTTCAAATTATTTTAGATTTTCTATTAACACAAAGTATTATTACGTGAAATTACAACCTTTTCATAAGTTATTTACGTTTCTTCATCAAGAACAACATATTTTTATTTGAAATTTCATGTGAATACTCAGTTCCCAGATCAAGCATGTGTTGTGTACGACTGTACTGATATCCTTCTTTCAATAAAATACACAGCTGGAATGTGACGTGATTGTAACGTGACAGAGCATTGAGAATACTCCATAAAATCGAAAACAAAATTTTTATTCAGGAAAACGATATTTTAAGCTCTTCTTGGTTTCCGAAATTTCAACTTAGAACTGTGTTCACGCCAATTTGGGAACCAACGGAACAGACTTTTCAATTATGTCGGGTGACCTCAAAACTCACTGCGAAAATTGTGTAGCGCGACAGACGCATTCAAGTGTCAATAAAGCGAAAACCGTTAATTATAGAAAACAGCACTCTGTAGAAAAAAGTAGGGATAAGGAATCTTAATAACGTGCAATTATGATAGAATCTGACTTTATCGTTTTTGCAGAATTATCTTATGATATATGAATAAACTTATAACGTGACAGACGTCTTGACCATAATATTTGAGAAATAGTTAATTCATTTTTGAGAAAATTCACAAAGAATTTCGGAATCAAATTCTTTGAATAACACAGATGTGTTATCATATCACGATATTCAACATTGGTTTAGTTTTGTCCCTAAAACACTTACCCTGTAAATGGAAAAAAAACCGTTCATAAATTCATGAACAAAAGATCACGATTTCGTCAACTGGACGATTCACGAAAACCATGACCAAGTTCCTGAAATTATCGAATAATAAACCTCGTATTCATGAAATTATTTGTGTTTTCTAAAAACCAGTTCGTGCCGAACGATGGCGTTGTATTAGAATGTTTGGTTGGGTTACTCTTGTTCACTGGTCATGTTTAGTTTTTGTAGTGATTTTTGTTCATGATTTGGGAACACACAGTCGACAGTCAAACGTTGTTCATGATTTCAAGTGCTTATTCGCAATTCTTGTGAATCTCATGACGTTAGCGGGATTAAAGTTCATGATTTCACGTTATTGTGATATTTTAGTCATGAGTAGAGTGATTCATGTTCATGATTTCAAGATCTTTGTCACGATTTTAAATATTTTTCTCACGAGTTGTGTGATTTGTGTTCATGATTTCAGGATCTTAGTCGCGATTTTTGTAACTTCTGTTCATGTTATTGAGATATTTTAGTAATGATTCCCATGAACATGGACAATTTTGTACCTGTGTACACAATTTCGTGCACGCGTTCAACTTCAAACATACTTCGTCTCGATGTACAAGTTCGCTTCGAACATCGAACTCAAGCGATGTGCAAACTCTAGTTCAAACATCCGTGTACGTACACCGGGTGCGTACACGAGAACGATTCGCACATGGCAAAAAGAGTCAGCGCTAGTGACGATGAGAGTGAGAAGCAGAAAACTGGTGCCACGAACCGATGTGTACGCACACCGTGTACGTACATGGGGTTCAGTTGTGCAGGCGAACATGTGCACGTGTTTAGGTACGAAATAGCGTGTTTGTGTTCATATACGAAGTGTGGGTTTAATATGAGCACAGAACCAGAGCGAACATTGTGTGCGATGTGCATATGGGAAGACTGATTTCAGGATCATAGTAACGATTTTCGTAATTTGTCATGTTATCATGATATTTTATTTTAGAGCTTACTTTCAAAGAGTAATGTAACTAATGTTCATGATATCAGCAGTTTTATCATGGTATTCGTAAATTCTCTTCGTCTTATCGCGATCTACTATTTTTTGGTTACTAACGGTTTTTTACGCGAAATAACGTGACAATATGAACTGGATCATTAAAATAAGACTCATTCGCGATATCTGGTTCTGTGAACTATATCACGCACACTATCGGGGGTTCTCAGTGCAGTTTTCGTTTTCTGTCCGGACATCACAATGAACCTTATCAAATGACGATGTTCGAGGTTATAATAGTTTTTTATATCTACTGCTCGTAACTATTACTGGTCGCTAGCAGTTGGGTATTTCATAAAAAAGCGCATGGAACAAAAATGATTCCACGAATAATTCTCCAAATTTTGTGAAAGAGTTCACGTAAAAATTTTATAACCATGTTGCATGAAATTGTAAATGATTAAGGATATCTTCTAAATATCACAAGCACGCAAATAGATACTAGATATATCGTAAATCTTGCACTAGGAATCAAGAACCAGTCACGAATACATGAATAACATTTCATGATTTCGCGAACTATTTCACGAGCACGCATATTGGATCGTAACTAATATATTAGGAATCATGAACTAATTCACAAATACATGAATAACATTTCATTATTTCGTGAACTATTTCACAAGTACGGATATTCGATCGTGGCTACTATGTTAGGAATCATGAACCAGTTCACGAATACATGAATAATGTGTTATGATTTCGTAAACTATTTCACGAAAACGAATGGTTAGTTTTGTCTATTATACTAGGTATCATGAAAAGGTTCACGAATACATGAAAAATATTTGATGATGTCGTGAATTATTTTACGAGCACGGATATTGGATCGTAGCTAATATATTAGGAATCATGAACCAGTTCACGAATGCATGAACAATATTTGATGATTTCTTGAACCATTTCACGATCACGGATATTGGATCATGACTAATATATTAGGGACCATGAATTAGTTCACGAGGATTGAATGGATTCATGAGTAAAATTTCGAATTTCGTAAAATAGTTCACGAAAGATAGCCAGAATATTGTGATTTTGTGAACTGTTCCTATAACTATGAAAAAAAAACATGGGTCAACCTTTGGTTTTATGAAAGTTGTTCATATGTTCATAAAGTTGTGAACTAGTTCTTGGCGAAAACCGTGACTGAAGTTCACAAAACAAAAACGAATATTTCCACTAATTGAAGCGTTATGCGGGCGTTACTGAAGGGAAATTGAACATAATTATAAAAGCCATGATTTTTGTTCATGGCCCTGTTTTCGTAATGTAAATACGTGATTATTCCAGAACTCATGGCACTTTATTCACGTTTTTGGGAACAATTGGGAAGCGGTAGCATTTTTAGTTATTGAAAATTGGTATGTGAGGAATACAAATACAAAATGATTATTATCTCAACCAATCGTGAACAGATTTTGACAAACTATAGCTTGTCAGAAAGATACTTTACCTGCAAATAGTTTTAATTAACTGTTTTGTTTGAAAGTTATTTGTTTAAAACATTGCTGAGATAATTACATGACACTACTATACATTAGACCTCTCCACATTTTGAAAAAAAAATTGAGATATACATGGGTCAGCTCAGATTTTTATTCTAGGTGTGAATTTAAAAACTTTCGCCGAGTGGTAAGGTTTTCCGGAAGTCTATTCAGCTTCTTAGGCAATGATATTGAGCTGGCTGATGAGTTCGTGTATTTAGGCTCACGAATGACCGCCAATACTAACACCAACAGAGAAATTTGAAAACGTATTCTAGCAGGTGAACGTTGTTACTTTGGGCTTCGAAAAATCCTTCGATCGAAGAATGTACGACACCGTATGAACTTAACCTTCTAGAAATTAGACTCATTAGACAGGTTGTCCTCTACGGTCAAGAAACCTGGAGTATGCTTGCGGGGTGCCAACGCACTCTTAGTGTTTTCGAATGGAACGTGTTGAGAACGATCTACGATGGGATGCATACGAAAAACGGAATGTGGAGACGGCGTATGAACCACGAATTTGTTGCTTTGTTTTCATCACCGCTATCAAATTTGGTATGGACGGTCATCGATTGTTTTCGGTGAAAATTAAAACAAATTGCATTTTACCGGACGTTTCGATCTACTAACATGTTCAGTCATCCTCAGCAGCTCTCTGAAGTACAATATTTGTTAAAATCTAACACTAAACACAAATTTAAACAGCATGTAAGCGATGTTTTTTAAATTTGTGTTTAGTGTTAGATTTTAACAAATATTATATTTTAGAGAGCCGAAATCGATGACCGTCCATACCGAACCACGAATTGAAATAGCTGCTTGGAGAACTACCTATTGTTCGCTCAGTGAAATTGGGGCGGCTGTGGTGGGCTGGGCATATCGTCAGAATGGTGAACAGCTCGGTAAAAATGGTTCTAGAAACTAATCCAACAGCTACACGGAGCAGAAATCGTACCCTGCGAGGCGACACACTGGACTGATTGGTATGTAAAGTATTTAAGTGAAAGTTTAGCGACAAATTTCCCAACATGAAAAACATATTCTGATATAACCATTTTAATGATAAATCTTCCAAAAATAATGGAAAATCAACTCTTCAAAAAAGTAGTAGACTTGATGTCTTCAGAAAAGTTGTTGGGATGTCATTTAAAACATTTTTATTGAAGACTAGTTAATACCCATCGCGTGTTGCTGCGACTTTCAGCGAAATAGGAAAAAAAACACAGTTTGTTCCGCCATCTGGCGGGCAGATAATCCCTAATCAATATCACACAGAAACGCACCGTAACAAATGCCTACTATGTATAAATATTTACGGCAATCGGTTAAGCCGTTTGTGAGTCCATAAATCATATACATACAAACATTGACTTTTATATTATTGAAGATATGGAAGTTCTATGCATGTAGCATATCGAGATATAAAACGATATTTACGAGATTATTCTTAAATCTAATTTTCTTCAATATTTCTGTAAACTTCAGGGACATATGGCTTTGATAAAATGTTTATTTTATTGATTGTTAACAGCAGAAGAGATTGATCGTATACAGTAATATCAGAATGACCTGTTTTGAAGGTTCACATTCGCAAATAGCCTAATATATCTCGATACCCTCAATATATGGAGCATTCATGTCTTCAGCCACGTTTTTTGAAATAAAATTCTCGAAAACATTTCTGGTGGCACCAAATTTTTCGAGACTAAACTTGTTTGAAGAATTAGTGCATCTATCTGGGAGGATTATTCACCAAATATTATTTTATCAGAAGACGTTTTACGTTGCAAAATTCTTCTAAAATACTAAACCTTCAAAGCTAACGTTATCTACCATGGTATCGATATATTTACCGTAAAAAAAATTTCGAGCATTTTTTATTAACTTTTCTTTGCTATTAAAGTTCATAACTTAAGAACGAGTCAGTCCTTGTATACGAAATTGTATTACGCCATTTAGCTTAGTACTCAAACGTACATCATAAATGGCCACTAACCTGACAATATTTTTAATTTTCTTCGTTTCCAATCCTACCTAGTGGGTATTCAAATAGTTAATAGTACAAAAGATAATAAAATGCTCATAAAAACTAATCCTGACCTACTAGAGGCCAACGGAAAACGTCAGTTTCTAAGTGGATTTTTTAAGACAGGTATTCTATTTGATATTCACATGATTTGTCAACCATAAGATTTTCACTAAGAGGTCAGTTACAAGATCCCATTTCCACAATTTACCAAAAGTCCTCTTGGTGTTTAAAACATTAAGTTCTCAATGTAATGATCAGAAAATAAACTTCTAAAATTATTATTAAAATATTAAAATTAAATATATTTTTTTTAATTAAACTGGTCACAACCAATAACAAAGTTCATTTCAATTAATTTTGGTTTGGGAGGGGGCGGGGGTTCCGTTTGAATATGAATTCAGCTCAGAGAAGGGTCGTCGAGGATAGTTTTTTTTTTGGTCACTCTAATGGATATGAAGGGTTTAGCATAGGTTTATTCCTTAGGGCTACAATCTCTATCTAGAAAATTTTACTTATTTTGACCAATTTGTCATCAGATTTACCTAAATATGTTTCAATTCACATTGACCAATTCCAAATCTAGTAACACTATGAACCGTTCGGGACTAGATATGACTCAATACCATACAAAGAGTTATTCGTGATGCATTTTTCTTATCGACCTAATCTTTAGTATTTATCGGTCAACCGATCGATCACATATTTGTTTTATCATACAAGAAAAGTATCACAAAACTAACGAATAGCTGTACAAAACTATTATCTTATCAGGTGGAAAGACTACTGAAACCGGGTTAATATAGTGAATGGAACTGTATAGAGTATCTTAAATTAATTGATTGAATCATAACACGATTCCTTTTATTTATTTATTTACAATTATTTCAGTGGTCATTTCAAATAAGAATTAATTAATTGTTCCTCAGCATTTTGCACAATTCATACAGAAGATTCTATACACCAAACCCGCATTGATAATATTGCTTTCTGAAACTGTTGAGCCACTGAAGAAAAAAAAAACACCAGCCACATTAAAACGTGAGAAGAGGATGATTCAAGAATGAAGGTTACCATCTTGAGAGGCTATTTAAATCTTTTGATTCGTGTGTGTATAGGGCTTCTCGTTTATCGAATCGCGAATCTATCGAGCGATGCTTGAGAAACGATTGGATGGGTGAGAATTATTCGACAGGTGCTTCTTTATCCTTAGCACTTCACGGAATATTTATGGCTTCGAGGTCAACTGGTGGATCGCATGATGTGACACGTCTCGCCAAAACCAACACAGTATACAGTTAACAATATGAAGTGAAGAAATCTGTGTAAATTTGGATCAAGCTGAATAGCTTTTTTCTCTAAACGACCTCGAGGCTTCGACCCACACAACAATTTCTCCACGACCTACAAAGTATGAGATGTACTCCGAATAGCAATAGAACTCTGAACTGTCAGCCGCTTTAAGAACGCCCCCAGCTTTACATCTTGCCGTGATCGACCACGCACACCCAATGGGGCAGACAAATGACGGCAATTTCCATTCATAAAATGCTCGTATCCGCCCAAGTGCCCGCCAACAATCGTCGTACGTAGCTTGCCTGCAGTGTAAGACCGGCCAGGCAGGCGGGAGATCAAGTGCACTTGCCGTTGTCCACTTGGGGTGTTGCGCTCCGCGTTGACTGTACGACTGCACAGTGGTCGGAAACGCCAAAAACGTGAACTTAATTCACTAGAGGCCAAACCATCGAATATATTCACAGGGTGTCTTTGGAAGAATTGTTTGTATGAATATTCTCCACAATCTGATAACAATTGAAATTAGGCATGGCTTACTATGATCGAACTAAAAAAATTAACTTTTTATACTGACGACGTAGACAGTTGGTGTCTTCGACAAAGTTTTAGTTTTGCTCATAGTAAGGAATATTGTTGAAGAACTTGAGCTTGTAGGACTAAAGGTTATCGAGTTATAAGGCGTTTTCTATGGCAACCCCCTTAAATCTAGTTTTTTAATATAACTTTTTTCATTGTGACTTTTCGTGCAAACTATGTTCAAGACAAATATGTAGGTATCAAAACTACATAATATTGTCGAAGACTGTATGTGAAAATACTCATTCGTTTCAAAGTTATTGAAGATTTTTACATTTTTTTACGCCAACTTCAACTACGTATAAGAAAGAAAGGTGCAAACCAAAATGCACGAACATGCACTTTTTTCACTGTTTAAACTATGCACAATCAAGCTAAGAAGGTTTGGTGCGTGGCACTCTAGAACCCTATGAATAGGGTAAGCTTACTTTATCATGTTTTTTGATTTTTTCCATACAAAAATCAGCAAAAAAAATTTTTTTTCTGTTTTTTCAGTAAAATTTTGTAATTAATGGTATGACATCCTTTTGTGAGCATTAAATTCATTATGACATGTCTATTTGAGTATATATTAGTTTGGGATCTCCAATGATATTAAAAACTTCACATTTTTGCTCTCACCTTTTTAAAAATCTGAACTATTCAGGTATAAGTTGAAATAATACTTAAAATTGAATGTCAAACCAAAAATTTAAAAAATTGGGGTAAAAAAATCAAAAAAAAATTTTTTTGCTGATTTTTGTATGGAAAAAATAAAAAAAACATGATAAAGTAAGCTTACCCTATTCATAGGGTTCTAGAGTGCCACGCACCAAACCTTCTTAGCTTGATTGTGCATAGTTTAGACAGTGAAAAAAGTGCATGTTCGTGAATTTTGGTTTGCACCTTTCTTTCTTATACGTAGTTGAAGTTGGCATAAAAAAATATAAAAATCTTCAATAACTTTGAAACGAATGAGTATTTTCACATACAGTCTTCGACAATATTGTGTAGTTTTGATACCTACATATTTGTCTTGAACATAGTTTGCACGAAAAGTCACAATGAAAAAAGTTATATTAAAAAAACTAGATTTAAGGGGGTTGCCATAGAAAACGCCTTATAACTCGATAACCTTTAGTCCTACAAGCTCAAGTTCTTCAACAATATTCCTTACTATGAGCAAAACTAAAACTTTGTCGAAGACACCAACTTTCTACGTCGTCAGTATAAAAAGTTAATTTTTTTAGTTCGATCATAGTAAGCCATGCGTAATTTCAATTGTTATCAGATTGTGGGGAATATTCATACAAACAATTCTTCCAAAGAAACCCTGTGAATATATTCGATGGTTTGGCCTCTAGTGAATTAAGTTCACGTTTTTGGCGTTTCCGACCACTGTGGACTGGCCTGACGGGGACCGGTTTTGCCATTCCGCGGTTATAACGTCATTACAGCGTAAATAGCCGCTCCGAGTCACCACGACTCACGAACACGTTATACGGCCAGGGCAAGTACGTAAGTTGCTCGTTATGTGCGAAGCTCGCGGATTGTGGAAATTCGCTGCTATCGATCGTGCGGAGAAGTTGAACAACTTCACTGCCATCGTGGTTCTATTTGGACAACTAAAGGCCACCACTTGAGTGATATGAGTGTGGTAGTACCTACAGCAGCTTGGCTGGACAAACAAGTTTGTACGATCTTGTTGTCTGCAGCGGGGCTCGTTCTGGAAAAGAAGTTGTTGAAGTTGTTTCAAGTTCTATGGTGCAGTCATTTTTTTCTTTCTCGCGATGAATAAATGCATACGTATACGTTATTTCATTTATTCACTAACTATTTATTATCATCATTATCAATGAGAATATTTATTAGACCGGCATAAATAGCGGTTTTTAAAACACCCTCAATTCGAATGGTAATTGTATGTACTCCAATCTTTAGTTCATTCACAAAAAATATGAAAAATCTATATAAAAAAGCCAAAATTCAATCAACAATTCCGCAGTTACTCTATATGCGCCACATTTTTCATTCAGATTGTTTACTATATTACGAAATACTTTCTCGAAGTCTTTACATTGATAGAAGGTTGCAGAACAATTTTTTTGAATATTAACTGATTTGTCGTTAACGTTCTCTTCTGAAGATGTGCTGGAAAGAAATACAACACAAAACTACATTGTGAATAGTTTTTTACCACAACATCGGATCGATGAGCATTTTTTTTGCAATATTGATCATCACACTTTTTACTACATTTCGGAGAAAGTGCAAGGTGTCACTGGTGTTTCTACAGAATTTATTGTTTTTTTACGTGTTTCTATATATTTTAAACCTCAAATATAGAAACGCCACTCAAGTAATTGACTTAAAAGCCAGATATGAGCACTTTCTGGAAATTCTCCAGAAAGTGCTCATATCTGGCTTTTAAGTCAATTACTTGAGTGGCGTTTCTATATTTGAGTGAATCTGATTTTTATGCAAATAGAAGCAACTAAAATTGGATTTAGTTTTTGTTTATTATTCAAAAGATTGTGAGAAATTGCGTTGCGTTGCGTAAGCACGGTATACTTCGTAGATTGCAGACTGATGACTCTCATTTCCACCCAGACTACTTGAGTAGCATTGTTTGGGAACATCAATTGATCCAGTCCAAACGAGAATTTCGCCTGAGAACCATCATTGCGGGCCACGACTATCTTTACCGTAACTTGGTATACGAAACAGGAAGTGTTGATGTGGTGCTTACTTAACGGAAGCCCCGTCTCAGTAACACTCCCATAACTACCACGGATTGGGTAGTGGGCAAGTTCTAAGACAGGATTCACCTCAAGCAAGCGATGCGACTGAGAATATATGTGGTATTATCATAAGCATATTGAGATCCCGTACATTAAATTTTCCACCTCGTTCGAGTAAACTTTGCGATATTACAATGAAGATGCTAAACACAAAAAAATATCGATGCTGCGTTCCTGAACGATATTAATATCATGCACGAATCAAACACATCCCGTCTCTAAATATTACGTACTTATTTTTAGCTCAGTTTAATTGACTGACCATTTAATGGACTAAAAGTAAACCATTAAATATGACAATAAAACATTTGTTCCTCATGCTGAAATGATTGTCGCAAATTGGTAATTGGCTTTGAATTGTTCCTGAGAATTGTCAATTTCAATTTCATTTTCAATGATAGCACTGCTGATGAATCGCTTTATAAAAATAGGTGATAAGGGACGCAGACGAAAATAACTAACCACCGCCTTCAGGAAACCGCATTGTGAGAAATTGGTAACAAAGTTAAAATCGATTTATTTTCTTTTACAACTATTTGAATTTTACACATTAACAACTCAGGATGACTAGGTTTTCCAGGACATGTCCTGGTTTTTAACTGCGAGGAAAATGCTTTATTTGTCTTCGTTTTTCTCCCCTAAGATAAGCCAGCTTTTTCGCTTGATTGATTTTGGTCGCAACGTAACCAAATGGAATCGGTTTCTGACGTGGACCTAACTCTGGGTGCTATCGATTAGCTTATTATCTGAGTTTTTTCTTGGTTTAAATCGTCTTTTAATCTTGAACCCGACGGCTTTCCTCCACAACTTTTGAAAAGTCACATCGACGCTTTAGTGTCTCCGCTTATTCCAATCTTTCGAGCATGTCGTATTTCCATCTGTGATCTTTGAAATCCACGATCATGTTGCCAGTCCGTAAAAAGAAAAATAAACGAGACGTCAATAACTATCGTAGAACAACTTCATTACTTCTCGAAGTCTTTTGATCTGATAATTATGGAAAATTTTAAGGATCAATGCTAGCATTACCATGGTGACGATCAACATGGCTTCACATCGGGACGTTTGACAGCGACTAACCTTCTGTTTCTAACATCCTGCAATATCCTACTTACATAATAGTGAGTACGGAATGCCGCGATTAATTTGATGTTATATGATTTTATGACGATACAGTGAAAACCCGTTTTTATCATCCCCCAATTTTGTCGGCGTTTCTACCCGATTTCGTCAGCCAGCCAGGCTTATGAGGCCATGTCTACGGAATAATGTTGAATATTTCAAGAGCTTCGGCTTATTAAAGGAAATAAGTAAATATGTGTGTCGTTGTCCTCAAAGGGGCTGATAAAAACGCTTTTAATCCACCTAACAGTATGATGAGACATTTCTTATAACTCTTATCACTTTCTTCGTTTGAGAACATTTAGAACTTGATGCTTCGCGATATTTTTGATAACACATACTACATGGGATAGTGGCAGGACTCAGAGAATCGCTCAAATCAGCATAGGACAACATCAGTGCTAGAAATATCAAACCAAATCAATGGGAAAGCGAAAAAAATGGCCCATAAAATAGACATACAAACGAATTATTGCTAATGCTCTGTTAATAAAATATCTAAATTCCTCAATCAATACATTGTGATGGGAAAACTGAATTTTCCTAAAGGGGTTATATATTGTACTGAGCCAAAAAAAATCGATTTTTTTTTTGGAATCGATTTGAAGTTTATACTTTACTAAAATTTCCAACGCGACTGAGAACTAAGAAATCAACGCTTTTCCTTGACAAAAAGCGATACTAGCAGTGACACCATTCAAAGAAAATCAACAGTGAATATTTCCAGACTTGGTTTTATTTCCTATTTAAGAACTATTGTTTTTTACATCCTAGATTGCATGATTCAGTGATCAAAACCCAAAACTTCATGAAGTATTCGAAATTATTGAATTAAAATTTGTGTTTGCTATTGAAATTGACAAAATGATAGTATATATAGTATATAGTCCCTTTGGCGATTGTTTACTTTTTCGGTCCCACCTATCAGCATTGAAGTATCGCCCTTACGTTTTTTTTACAATACCAATTTTACAATTGGTGGGGGTTTGGTGAAAATCGATCTTACTGTCCAAACGGCATAATTCCGAAACCGTAATTTTTGAAGTTTTAAAATTATGCAGAATTAATTTTTCAGAAAATAATAACAGAGTTCGTGTCTTTAGCGAATTTGTTGAGACTTTATTGTAGTCATGAATAGTAACCTGAGAAAATTCACCATAAATACTTCTTGGACGATATACCGTCAAAATTATTTTATCAAATGATGCGCTGTTTAACGTTTGTAAAACTCATCGAAGATACTAAACCTCTGAAATTGGCGGTGTTATCTTGACCTTAAATTACTGTTTTTGAACATTTGACCTATACATATAATTGGTCATACAACAAAAATCAAATGCTCATCAAAATCGATCAGGACCTACTAGAGTCGAATGGAAATCGTCATTTTTCATAAATTTCTCTCTACATTCGGAAAGTGTTATCCTCGTTATTAATAATATTACGTTTTCGTCTCAACTCGACGCATTCCCAAAATAAAAACCTGTTTTAATCCACTTAGTGGTGCAATTGTGCTTTTCTCATTTGTCCAGACTACGATTCCATGGCTGGTTATGTTCAATACAATGGTGGAAATGAATATTACATGTTCAGTACGATTTGCTCATACGTACAATGGATCGACAGCCACGATCTTGAGATACTATATGATACTGAAACATCGCTTGAAACCAGCGGCGGATAATGGAGAAAGATCCGGGAGGTCCGGGTCCTGCCGAAAATTTCCAACTTGTTAAGAAATTTTAAACTAGTTGTAATTTTAAAGTAGCAACCCCTCACTGCACTCCCTCCGGGCCGGTATGATTGACGATTTTTAGAGTGATTGCATAACCTTTGTATATGAGAAAGGCAAAAATGTACCAAAGTCCAAAAAAATCAATTTTTGTCAAACATTATTTTTTTCGAGTTTACATCAAATCTCAATGTTTGTCATTTGGCATCAAAAATACAAATTTGATTTTGAAAATTTTTCATTTCAGTTTATATGGGAATTTGCTGTGTGATTGCACTCTTCAACTCGTAACTCCGGAACCGGAAGTCCAATCAATAGAAAATTCAATTGCAGCCTTTCATTTGAGACTAACTTTGTGCAAATCGATACAGCCATCTCTGATTAACAGCGGTCACATTTTTTTCCGCATACACACCTACACACACATACATACACACACAGACATTCTCCGATCTCGACGAACTGAGTCGATTGGCATATGACACTTGGCCCTCCCGGTAGGGATTAGATTGACGAATTTTAGAGTGAATGAGAAAGGCAAAAACATTTTTAGCAAATGTTGAAATTTAGGCATTTTTTGGCGAGCAGTTCTATGTTTCATAGACATTAAATCAATTTTAACTTCACTTCCTATTAAATAAAGACCCTTATTACAGTACATCTCTACAAAAACGAGCTCAATTGAAAATAAATCTGAGGATTATGATTGATTACAGAACTCTGGAATTTTCTATTGGAATGTTTTCAGGCAGGAATTTGATATTGATGCTATTAGACAACTGTGAAATCAAGACCAATAGATCAGTTACATATCAGGACCCCATTCCGACAATTTATCAAAAGTCCTAATGATGTTAACAACAACAGGTTATCAATCTACGGATCAGATAATTGTTATTGTAATATTGAATTAAATCAGTCTGCATCAATAAATTTTCAACTTCAATCCAATATTTTTTTGGGTGTTGTGGGGGGGGGGGGGGGGGGTTTATGGTATTAAACCCCAAAACCTCTTGGCTACGCCGTTGCTTGGAGTTATTTTTTTCGCTTTTCATTTTCCGATATGTTTCAGATCGATCCGATGGTTATAAGTTAGAAAAATTGCAGTCAGAAGGTTCGCACAAATGAACATTTTTGTACTGATAAGTTATCAAGTTCCTTCCAGACAACTTGGAAGTGTTCGGTCATTATTTCTAGCGGTTGTAGATAGTAAAATGAAATACAAAATTCGTTTTATCGAAATAATGTTTAGCTTATTTCAATGGATTATTACTATATTGAACAATAAATGGGCGACAAATAGTAATCAACAAACAACAAGCCATAACTTTTAAAGTATTCAAAATAGATATTCAAAGTCTTTAGTAAAGTTATTCGCAAAAGTAAGAGCTACAAATTTGCTGAAGACATCATTTCGACATAATCACTTCCAAGAAAATTTGTGAAAATATCTCACTCATAGGGGGATTAATCAGCAAAAGCACAATTCCAAAAGAAAGGGCATATTACCTCCATTAAATTCTCCGAAGATACTATTGATTATATGTTTTTGGTTATATTTCTGGCAATGGGAAATGATAAAAATCTTTCGTCCGCATTTAATGTTAGATATCTCTTTTGATAATAGTCCGATTTCAACAATCTATAGCTTGTTCGAAAGGTATTCGTTAAAGCTGTCTAAAAATATATAAATTGTTAATCTATATTGTCGATTTCGGCAGATAATTTAAAAAAAACTGCAAAAAACGCCATTTTTACGTATTCAAACATTCATATCTTGGAAACTAAACATCAGAATCAAAAACAAATTAATAGCGTTCATACTGTTTTTTAGTTCTTTCATTTAAAATTGGTTTGGATAAGATCGGTTCAGCCATTGCTGAGAAACACGAATGAGAATTTATCCGTTACATACACACACAGACATTGTCCCAAATCGTCGAGCTGAGTCGATAGGTATATAAGACTCGGCCCTCCGGGCCTCGGAATAAATCTTGAAAGTTTGAGCGAATTCTATACATTTCTTTTATAAGAAATGTAAAACGGGTCTTCAGTGTATAACTATTGCTAAAATGCATATATTTTGAATTAATAATAATTTTTTAACTTACTTCGATTCTATTTCATTTCATGGACTTGTTGACTTTTCTCGGTGAAAATGAAAACTCCAAATTTTCCCATTACCACACGTAACGTTTCGGCTTACTGCTCTTCAGCCATCGTTGGACGCCTACAAACATTTATTTAGCATATACGTTAACATCAATTTGTTCACAAAAAATTACAAAGCTAGCATTCACAAATTAAACACATTAAATCACGCATCTCCATTCACTCTCGTTGACGCTCCACCGCTGACGTTAACGTTAATGCTAAATAAATGTTTGTAGGCATCCGACGATGGCTGAAGAGCAGTAAGCCGAAACGTTACGTGTGGTAATGGGAAAATTTGGAGTTTTCATTTTCACCGAGAAAAGTCACAAGTCCATGAAATAAACATGTTGCGGTGACCATAAAATCTTATATTACTTCGATTCTACCTAACAGATCGAGTGATAGGCATTAGAGATGGGCGAAACAGTTCACTTCGAAGAACCATTCCCGACTGAACAGTTCTATAAAAAGAACTAGTTCAGATGAACCGTTCTTCCGTTCAGCTGATATTTTACTTGTATCTAGCGAATGTCTCTCAAAACATTCGATTCTTGGAGAGGAACCAAACAGATGCTGCCCAAATTATTATTCCTCTGTATGCTTAACAAGTTCATCAAGGGTGGCGATTTCTTCATTATGTATAACTAGAGAAATAGAGAATGAGATGAGTCGTTCGCTTATGAGTCGTTCTTCGCCGATTTTATTCTGGGAGAGCACAGAGAGCGGTTTGTGGGACGGCAAGTCAGTTCATTTTCATTCGTTCGCCTAAAAATCGGTCCGAGAAACTCGCTAAACGGCTTTGGGTCATATTCAGTTCATTCGCTTTGAAGAGAATTGAGAACTACCGTTCTTTTAAAAAGAACTTCCGTTCGCTCATTCTCTTCAAAGAACCAGTTCACTTCAACCGTTCGCGAACGAATTGCCCATCCCTAATAGGCATTGCCAGGTACCAACATTTACTTCAACGTCAACAGACACCCCAAATAAGGCAACTGGTACTGTTCATATTTCTGCTGGACTTCAATGATGTACATCTAGTGCTGAAGTCCTCACGACTATCCGTAGCGGATAAGCTCAAAATTCGTCTGATTCGCTAAATTAAAGATTTTTCCAACTGAATGTGTGTAAATCTGGAAAAGTGCTCGGTGATCACATTCACATGCAAGAAAGACCCGGAATAGAACGCGAATTTTTTTCACTACCGAATACCCGGGGAAAAGGCGACCAGGCACGTTCGAGTAGGAAGTATCGTCAAATTGACTTTGCATCAACAAATTTCACCGCTAGAGAACAACGATTCCACACTTGATGCCACTGTTAACAGCCCGTCGTTTGTTAAATCATGCTCGAAAAACTTATTTATAATATTTTTAAAAGTCCTAACACAACGCTGATGTTATGCGTTTGTTGTTTTCTAGGAAATCTGTTCTCTCTGAGAGGTCACGTCACGAAATAATGATATTTGCCTTTTGGAGCATCACTCTGTTCTATGAAATTATGATCAGTTTATTCATTTTATGCATTTAATTCTTATTTTATTCACTTCTTTCATGATATACATTCATTTTTTTTCCAGTTCATACATTTTATTAACTTTCTTTATTTTAATAATGTGACTATTTTTTCTGTCATTCATTTTAATCATTTCATATGGATATTGATTAGACACGATCTAATTTATTCTATTAGATAAATATTTTCATATCGTTTAATTTTTCATTTTGATCATTTTATTCTGTTCATTTTTTTCTTTTTTTTTTCATTTTATCCGTTTTGGAGATTTTATTAAGCCCTGCGTGCTCATGTTGTTTATACACCAATGTTTTTAAACAGCAATAACTTCTAAATTAAATTTTTCTCACAAAAAGGAGTAAGGCTAATGTAACTATATTACTTTTAATTTGAGCACTACAAGAATTATTCGAAGAATTAAAGTTATTGAAATTGTTCTGATTCGATACCTCTGGAGCAGTGCTGCCAGAGACATTTTCTGTTATCGGTGAAACATTATATTTTGATATATCTTAGTTGTCTTAAATCATTTCTGAAAACTGAGCAATCAAATCAATTTAGACCGTCTTCGACTACCTTTTCCAGCCAGTTGAACTATTGCAAACTTTGCAGATGTGTACTATGGATCGGAAAGTAAAAATTGGGCGGCTTCTAGCACTGCTAGAGAAGCACTTATCATGCCCAAAACAGGTTTTTTGTGTTTCTAAACTTCAACAATTTTAAGAGGACACGTTTTTGGAATCATGTATGCGCTATAAAAAAGTTGGGCATGAAAGAATTAACCTCATCCATATTATTCATTTTGTTGGTTTTATTAATTTCACTACCTTAATTTATTTTTTTTTGTTTTGTTTCATTTATTCATTTAATTAATTTCAATTATTTTATTTATTCTAAGATTTTTATTTTTTCTTTCTCATAAATTTTTATATTCGCTTTATTAATTTTCTTTAGTATTTCTTTTTATTTGTTTTATCCCGAGTAACAATTTTTGTTGCCGTAACTACTTCAAAACTAGTTTGCAACAAAAATTCTATACATTTCTTGCTGCAAACTGGTTATGAAGTGGTTGCCGAAACAAAAAATGCTACTCGGGAATCCAATCTGTTAGTTTGATACCATTTAATTTATTCTATAATTCGACAACTTTTTTGATCTAGTCCAATTTTAATTTGAGATGAAGTAAAGTAATTCATTTATTTTATTAATTTGATTCATATCAATCATTCTACCCACTAATGAATTTAAAAACTTCTTTTTTTGCTTTATAATTATTTTATTCTTATTTTTATTGTTTTTCTATAACTGAATGTTCATTCGAGGTTTTATTCGTGCATGTCTCAAAACTGTGTTCATATTTAATTCCGCATCTAGAGTAAACAGGTCTAATACGCCCCCCTTAAGCAAAAATAGCTATATTTCACCATTCCACGCTATGGTCTTCTCACTAACTACTCTAATTTATTGTTATATTAGTTAAAAATTAGTACCCATTTCATTTTTTATTAAAAACATCCTGATACAAGTACAATGAAACATTTTTCAAAGATGCCTAAATTCTAGTTTTTTCTTTCACCCAGGGCTAAATGCCCCCGGTGAAAGTGTAATATGCCCCACAACAAGAGGACGGTATGCCCCACAGCAATTGGTGAGTATGCCCCACAACAATGGGTGGGGCGCTTTGGCCGGTGATGAGCTGTTGTGAATACATGAATAATTCTACACACACACATAGTTTTAAGCCAAGATATAAACTAAGATGTCCCAGTACATGATTCTTCCTGATGAAGACCACCCTGATTCTGTAATCCATCCGTTGATCTCCCGAAGTCTGAAACTGAAATAATGTTCTCCCCCTGCCATGTTTGTCCACCCTACTTCCCCTGACTCTTATACACAGAAGTAACACCCCCTCCCCCCCCCCCCCCAAATATCTTCATGAAGCATTTAGCTCTTCTTGCCTTTTCTAGTTTTAACTATTATATTATATGATCTCGTTGAAAATGCCCAACTCTACTACCACATAAAATAACTCTAATTAATGTCTCCGAATCTTTACAAAATTTAATCACGCCCTCTAATTATTTCTACTTTTAAGATAGTCGTAAAAATTTTCCCCCTTAGTTAAACATTATTTGCTCCAATAATCTCATTGCTAAAAATGTCAAACCGTATTGCCATAAAAACTAAATGACCCCTCTAATCTTACGAAAATTATACTACCCCCTTGTGTATATGTATAGCTATAAATTAGCCTTAGTTTAATTTCAAAAATCAATATGTAAGCCCCTAGTTTTAAGTAATTTAAAATGTAAAACAAAACAAAATTGGCACCTTTAAACTAACGCAAACCTGCCTTATCAAATAAACGAATTGAAAAAAAAAAAAATAAACTAAGATAGTAACTATAACATTCTAGTAAGCTACTTGAAATAGTTCTATCGAATCCGACTATTTCTAATTGGTTGTAATGCTTTTGGAAAAAGTGGAAGCTTACTTAAAAGTAGCTCTTTTGAAACTTTTGTGTATATTGTTGTTTTGCAACATATTAAAAATACCAAACTAACTTAGTACGTTGATTTCATGAAACGATACTGTTATCAGTCATTTTTACTTTTTAGATAATTCAGGAATCCTGGGAATCGAACAGGGGCATTTAGCCCCGGTGGGGCGTATTATACCCTTTTACCCTATCGACCTTTTTATCATCAAAATAGGTTGAAAAATAGCAGAGTTATTATTTTGTCTTTCTCATATAGAAAGGTTATGCAATCACTCTGAAAAACGTCAACCTAATCCAGGCCCGGAGGGCCGAGTGTCATATCCCACTCGACTCAGTTCGTCGAGATCGGAAAAAGTCTGTATGTGTGTGTATGTGTGTATGTATGTGTGTATGTGTGTGTGTATGTATGTGCGTATGTGTCAAATAATGTCACTCATTTTTCTCAGAGATGGCTGGACCGATTTTCCCAAACCTAGTCTCAAATGAAAGGTGCAACCTTCCCATCGGCTGCTATTGAATTTTGGATCGATCGGAATTCTTTTTCCGGAATTACGGGTTTCAGAGTGCGGCTACACATAAATTTCTCATATAAACTATGGGAAAAATTAAAAATAGAATTTTTATTTTTGATGCTAGATGTGTTCAAGGTGCATGAAACGTCGAGATTTGATGCAAACTGGAAAAAAAAAATTTGAGGACGGTTCACTCTTTTGGATTTTGGCACATTTTTGCCTTTCTTATATAGAAAGGTTATGCAATCACTCTGAAAAACGTCAACCTAATCCCGGCCCGGAGGGCCGAGTGTCGTATCCCATTCGACTCAGTTCGTCGAGATTGGAAAAAGTCTGTATGTGTGTGTATGTGTGTATGTATGTGTGTATATGTGTGTGTATGTGTGTGTATGTGTGTGTATGTATGTGCATATGTGTCAAATAATGTCACTCATTTTTCTCAGAGATGGCTGGACCGATTTGCCCAAACTTAGTCTCAAATGAAAGGTGCCACATTCCCATCGGCTGGATTGGATCGATCGGAATTCTGGTTCCGGAATTACGGGTTTCAGAGCGCGGCCACACATAAATTTCTCATATAAACTATAGGAAAAATTAAAAATAGAATTTTTATTTTTGATGCTAAATGTGTTCAAGGTGCATGAAACGTCGAGATTTGATGCAAACTCGAAAAAAAATTTGACGACGATTCACTTTTTTGGATTTTGGCACATTTTTGTCTTTCTCATATAGAAAGGTTATGCAATCACTCTGAAAAACGTCAACCTAATCCCGGCCTTTTTTTCGACACGCATAAGGTTTCTGGATTTTAACAGGGGCGTAGTTGATGGTTTACGGAGAGGGGTTACACCCCCCTCTACTGTTCACTCCCCTCCTTTAAAAATCTCTTTAAATCACCCCTCAGACCACCACCCCATCCAGCCCTCATACCCCTCCCTTTCAACCCCATCATCTTTAAACCACCACTGTATCACAAAGCATACCAATTTAAGCTGGGGAGTCGTTCGTTCATGGGACTTTCGCCCTCCTCACACACCCATCCCCGCATGACAAAATGAGTTAGCAAGCAGATAACATTGATCTAATGCTGATTAGGCTAATGGAGTATGATATTTTTTTGTTTCAAGTGTTTCACCGTCGTAACGTAGCTCATCAAGTTCGTGGCTGGCATGCCATTGTATATAAGTGCAAAGTGTACTAAGAATGTAATGGACATTTCCATAATTATGTTGAACATAAAAAGCCTCCGTGCCATAGTTTAGAGAAATGAGAAAGGCACAATTGCACCGCTAGGGGGATAAAACCCGTTTTTTTTATTAAAAACTTGCTCGTATGAACTCTTAAGGGGTAAATAAGAGATTTGTCGCGTACTCAAACATTCTAGAATTATATCTTTCGTTATCTTTTCCAATTTAAACTTTAAAGTTCACACACATATTTTAAATGCATACGCAATCAGACAAAAATCGACTTAATAAAAATATGAGACCGTTCTTTTAAAATTTCATGCGAGCGCGTTTCTAATTTGGAAAAAAAAACTGTAGCTCTGCCAATTTTCAACCATTAATTTGCTTATTAATAGGTTGTTGGATGCGGAATTAAATGTACTCCATAAATCTCTATTAAAATAATCGTTTCTCAATAAAAATGTTTAGCAATTTTTACATTTTTCATGAAAAAATCACAAAATAATAGATCGAGTAGAATGGGTATGGGGTATAACAGGTATAGGGCATTATCTTTGCTATGTTATTGCAGAGGTCGCTCGTGTTGCGTGAATTTGATACATGGCTAAAACATCGTTGACGACTGTCTTTTCGACTGTTACCGTGGATCAGCTGTATTAGTTACGGCGTCGTTTATTTTTTGTGTGTTGCTCTGCGAAAACGAATTGTCTTTTCTCCGCAGTACAGTAAAATGTAAACAATTGCTAAGTGAGTCTTTTCTTATGTAAAAATTAATGCTGAACACGAGTTTGGTGTTGGTTTTATGAGATTTTTGGTCTACGATATCTTTGAATAAAAAAAAATGCTCCGATGCGCAAACGTCATCGTCGCGCAACTAAGCAACCGCGTGAGCCGGAATGCACAACTGCAATTCCTCATTTTGGCGACGACGAGGACACCGAAGAAGTCATTCGCGAGTACAAAGCGAGAACAACAACAGGAAATTCGCGATTTAATGACTTTTCAAATTTCAATTTCTCATTTTCTTACCTGAATGACGTCAACGGATAGCATTTATTAATGCTGTTATTAATTTTTAAACAATCTGCAGTATTCATACTCTTCAAATAAAAGTTGAACCGCTGATTTTCTAGGCGTGTACATTGTATTATTCAACCTCGAATATAGTGGCTTCTTGTACATTGCGTTTAGCTTGAATTTGATATTCAGCCAGGCATAAAATCATTATTGCCAAGACGTTGCCAGATGTATAACCCCTCCCTTTCCCCAAATCAGTACCAAAATACCATCGCACGAGCTGGCAAAAAACTGACCTACTTGACCCCACTCTACTCTTCTTTCATGTTGTAGTCCCGAAATCACATAGTATTTTTAACAAAACAAAAAAACTTAGCATACCGTCGGAAAGGTCATTTCTTCTTCTTTCCAGATAGGGTTGCCACCCCTCCGGGTTTGACCCGGAGACTTCGGTTTTCGGGAGCGATCTTCGGGCCTCCGGGTTTTACATTAATTTCTCCGGGTTTGGTTAGAATAAGCATAATTTCAATTTTTTTAGAATTTATTGATTCTTTACAAAACATTTAAAAGTCTAAGTTAACTATTACTCTGGTTCAGATATATTCTACCCGACTAACCCTTCGTTTCAAGGTGGCAAAGATGAGTTCATCAAATATTGCTGATATCTTTCACAAAGCAATCAAAATGAAAAACAAATAAAATTTACTACAAATTGAGGAAAGTAATATTTCGCTATATGCTACAACTGAAATATTGCATTCCACTATAAAAAAGTTATTTTGCTGCAATTTTACAAAATCACTTCACTGTTAGTGGTGCTTATCACCAGCTGCACTAAGGTATGGAAGATTTGTTTTAATCCAACTGACTAGGTCAATATCAATCGAGTTCTTCCGGTGTTCTTGCTACTCCTGCAGCGACCCCTAACTGTTGGCTAGGGATGTGAGTTTTTCCCCTTTGTTGCGACCTCTGGTGATGAATAACCGACACCACATATTGCTTTCCATATGATGTCGCAGCCCTGGCTCCTTTGCTCTCCTTTTCCTGTTAGTTGGGGAGGAGAGCAATGGTCGTTCGACTTATCCTCCACAGTGAGAGTAGCTCATGCTTTTGTATTCTTGACACTTAGTCGGGAAAGTGAAATACTACACCAGATTAACCAGATGCGGTTTTCAGACGTGAAAAATTTACAGCTTTACTTTAACGTAGTAATAAAAATCGATTAAAGTGCTCTAAAATGCCGAGCAATCGCTTTGATTCCAATTTCTGTCTCATTCCCCTTAAAATCCACCACCCCCAGATCAGTTAAAATTTCCGGGTCAAAGCCTCTATGGAGGTGGTAACCCTATTTCCAAAACACTAAAAAAATAAAAATCGGTTGAAAAATGACCGCGTTGAATATTTGTTAGTGCCGAAAGTTTTGGAAAATAGTTTTTTAACTATTAATCAAGATTTTGGGAGTGTATGTAATAATTCAAACGTGGTTTTGTGTTGTATTTGACCAGATCTACAACCTTTCACAGATTACTTGAAAGCTATATTTAACATTTTTTATTTTGTAGCACCGTGTAATGAATGTTTGAGCACAAACGTGCCGTCAAATAAAGGCTTTGCCAAGTGATTTGGAAGAACTTCTCACACTTTTCAAAACGCCGCTGTACACTTTAACGAGAACTTTGTCCATTAACAGCTGACGGATTAGAGGGAAATGGTGTAAAGACTGCGTTGGTCCAAAAACTGCCTTACCAATTTCGACGGGTTGGATAAAGAAAAATTCCGGTTTTAAGTTTTACCTCAGCACAAACTCGTCGTCAAATAGGTTTCGAAGAACTGGTCACACTTTAGTAAAACAGCACTACGGCATGCAAATCAGGGCTTTAACCTACTATCACAAGTATTTATTCCAGATAGCCGATATGATCTTTAAGTACTCCTCATTCCCACCCTCATAAAGGGTCAAACATCGTGTAAATCGGACAAAATTTAAATTAAAAAATCAAATCATGTATCTTTTGCAAGTTCAATTCATACAGTATTAGGTAAAACATCTTTTTTATTCGTTTATTTGACACGGCTCAATGCTTTAGCTTAGAGGAGCCATGGGTCTTTTATATATTTACAATATGTAAAAAATAAAAAATACAATATATTTTATTCTGAGCCTGTAAGATCCCGTGCGCGCAACTTGCTATTGCAAGCGGAGATCTTTTTTTCGCGTCGGGAAGATTCTTCTTTCGTTAACTTCAGGGTTATCCATATCTCTCTCGTTGTCGTTTATGTCCGTATCATCATCTTGATTACTGCCTTGATACTCGCGATCAGATGTTCTTCCTGGCTTCTTACCCTTGCGGGTCACGAATGTGAACACACCATCCTTGGTGGTAGCTTCTTCACTGGTGGTATTAGTTGTTAAATTTGAAGTACTTGATGCAGCATTTGCAGTTGTCATTATTGCCTTAACTGCGACCACAAATTTGGCAACCGTTTGTGGTTCAGGTAAAGATATTGGGGTTTGGGTGTTGTTCCTCAGCTGGGCAGGGTTGTCCGTAGTGTGCCGTTTGTTCACAGAATTGGCACGTATTAGTTTGTCCTTGATATGTACAAAGAGTTCGCTGTGTAATGGTATCACCCCCTTCTGTTTTGTACTGCAGGGTAAGGTAGGAGGGAATGGGTTGGTTTACTCGCATTCTCACCACAAAGACACCGTTTGAAATACCTGGGAAGTAGTTTCTCCATGTGTCCTCCGTAATAAATTCCACTGCTCCGAAATACGACATGAATCTTTTAATTGCCACTTTGCAAGTAAGTGAAGATAAATCGTGTCATTTAACTTCTATATTTCCATTATCCATGTATATAGGGATCTTGATTTCAGCGTTGTCACAGCGTTGTTCTGCGAAATGAATCTTTTCGCCTGTGCGAATTTGTTGAAGGTTATCAGCACCGCATGCCTGACGTGCTCAAGCTGTATGGATTTGACTTCCGAAACCCGAAGCTGCATTTTCACCTTCAGCAGATGTTCCACATCACGAATACTTGGTCTTATGCGAAAAGACCTGAACTCAATGGCCACTGTGTTAGGCCGAATAATCACGTTTTGTCGATGAGACTTAGTCATCTAGGCAGATCACGCAAGAATAAAAATAACGGTATCCTTTGTTCTTTGGACAATGCACACAAGTAACTTTTTTTTCGTTCGTTTTACACTAACTCGGACAGAAGCAGGAGCACACTGAGTATCGTGACCGATGTGTTTGATGGTTGCAAATAGACTGTAGGTAAAACATGTTCACTCAAGTTGCCTTTTTAGCGAATGCAAACTACTGTGCCTTTCGTTTGACTCCTTCCAACAAGTTTTGCACAGCTTCCTTGATCAACTTCCTTGTTGCAGAACGCCAGTTTGCCTTGAACTGCATCTCGCTGACAACAGTCTTTTATCATTTTCTTGAGGATCCGCTTGACGGTTTTTGCTGTTGGGCGGAGCTCTGGCGAGTTAGGAGGACTCATGTCATTAAGCACCAGCTAGACGTTCTCTGCGGCATACTACACCATGGCATTTTATCCGTAATGCCAATCGTGTTTTTTGATGCAATCGACATTTTTCAGAACATCTGCACATAAATTCCCTGGTTGATGGTACTGGTTCTGACGTAAATGTCGCTCTTCAAGCCACAGGAACAGATGACCTGCCACACGAGATATTTCTTTGCGAATTTTGACAGCTTAATGTGTTTGAAAATATTTGCACCCCTTTCTCTTCCAGTCAGCGTATAATATTCCTGTCCAGGAAGCTGTTTAAAGAATGCCTTGACGTGGGTTTCGTCAACCTGTACCACGCAATCAAACCTCGTCAACATCTTTATGAACAGCTTCCGCGATCGTTCTCTGGCCGGCTTGTTTTACTTATCGTCACAATTTGGCCTCCACCTTCTTGCAAGGAGACAGTCCGGCTCGTTTCTTAGCCTATTTGAAGCCGACATTCCCACCTTGATTGCGACATCTCAGACGGAAAGCCTGGAGTTCCTGACTGTCGACAGAAGTTTACCGATAACATTTATTACGTTTGTGACATTTGATTTGGTCACATTCAAAAACTTGGCATGCAAGTGGTCGGATTTTCGCGATGCGCGAGCAAAATTTTTCTCCGTTGCGCCTCTTGATTCGATGCCACTTTTACAACTGAAGAGCAAGTGTCAAAATCAAATAGTAGACATGATGCTACACACATACATCTTTAAAGTGAGGAGTGTGCCGGTTTTTAAATGCTCGATGAAAAAAACTAAATTAATTTCACTAATACCTCCGTTCGCGTGAATTTTATATTTAAACTAGTTTTACATAGCAAACAAGGTATTGGTCGCAAGTGTTTTGAACGTTTTGAAAATACTGAAATGACACTCAGTATAGTAAAGAAAGCGTTAGTACTACGTCAAAAATGCGTCTAATTGAAGTTGACCAATTTTTGATCGTAACACCATTTAGTCTACCGTAGTGCTATACAACCAGAACAGTTTTCCAACTGCACTTTTCTAAATTTTGCGACCGATGCACTACTCCGACCGGCGAAAGTAAATGTAAATCACCCGGCTAACACCCGACGTGGGAATTAGAGGTTGGAAAGCAAAACAAACTACACAAGAGCGGTACAGCCATCTGCCCGAAGAATGAGCATATACCGGCACAGTTAAAAAAAACCTCATTCACTATCAACGCAACGGGGAAACGAGAGCGAGAGTGATGCCGATGTGATCCAAGTTTAAAGATAAAATAATGACGGCTGAGGAGTGAACTGTGCTCGAGTGAGGATCGCGTTTACTTGATCGCATTGCATCAATTACAAGTGATTTATTAAACTACAAATCTATTTTGCCGCGGTTTCTGAGTGAAGTGCCGCTTAACTAATAAGATCGCGGTTTTCGTTTCACGTTTCCCCGGACAGATAGGATGTAATTGATGTACGAGGCACAATCGGAAGAGACCAGAAGATGTAAGGAGGCTTTAATCGGTCATAACGAGGGAGGATAACCGTAGGATAACAAGAACCGGGTTTTTGGATGCAAATCAAGTTTCCCTGAGAGTAACTAAAATGGTTCACGCAGGTGTCATCCATCTGGCTCGATAGCCAGTGGCCATTTTCAATGGTTTACTGAACTAGCAACTAATCATCAACTTCGGAGTACTTTTTCCCACCAAAACAATCAAAGAGACGAGGTAAAATAATCGCACAGATGTAGAAATCTCCAAACCACTTTCTACGTGTTTTAATATCGAAACATCATCATCATCCTCCTCATTCACTGTATCAGAAGACCAGAGCTGAGTTAGCTGAACTTACTCACGCACATTTCCAAACAAGGTCTTCAACCAGTCGGTGGTGGTGCTGGTGTTCGAAACCTGATGTTCATTGATCAGTGCCGATTGATTCAAACGTAGTAAGCGATTTATCACGTAAAGGCTTACGGTGCCGTTTATTGAAGATTTTCTGGGAAAAGCTGACGCATCTCTGTTAGACCGTGTGACGACGACTACTATCCCAGAGAATGAAGCGTTAATTTAATGAATGAAACTTTTCCTGACCATAAAAAGTGACACTGTTCATAGGCACGTTCACTACCGAGTTTCCATTGATGATTTCTACTAAAGAGAGCGACAAATACGGAGCACGTGGTTAATTTGCGCTAGGTTAAAGTCCGCGCTGACATTTAAGCGAGGAGTAGGTCATTCGCCTACTCCTACCACGAATGGAGTACAGTTTTGTACAAGGATTCGTAGTAGCGTAACCAGTCTTCGTCATCGTCAAGCTTAGTGTTCACTGAAAAAGTTGGGGGTTTTGCTTCGATAATTAAACCAAAATTTTCAACAATGGCAATGGCAAATTAAAATAAGCTGAGACTTTCCAAAGCTAATGATAGTAGTAGAAATATCCGGTACAATTCATTCAACCGCACGATATCATGCGATTCACCACAATCGGTCATTTCTTTCAACGGTATCTCCACCGAGTGAAAGAAATTAATAATCACAACGAGTTCAAAAAACACACGCGATGAATTAAAATCACACATGTTGATTACCGTTAATTGTCAGTGTAGAGAGGAGCCTCCGCCCGTTGGGCTGAATGGAAGACCCGAAAGGGAACAGTCGACTTTTCCCGCACACCAAAGGCACGAAAGACAGTCAGGCAACCCAGCCAGGCGAAAAATCGGAGCAAACAGCATAATGTATGAGCGAAGCATAACACATACCCCAAATCGGTTGCATTTTCGTTTCGGCTCACATGCCACTCAAAAGAGACTCTATTTGCTACGAAATGGCACTGGGACTAAGCGGCAAACGACATAGGGTCTGGGCATGGGTAGGGCAGACAATTCCGCCGCAGAGTAGTTGGCGATTGTGCGTTTCGTGGAAATTTAAACTCTGCTTCGCTTTGGTTGGGGTGGTGCAGAGGCGGTAGCGGTGGTTTTGTGCACGCGAAATTTTGCCATCTCAGCTGTAGGTATCTGACTCATTTCGATGGAGTAGTATTATGATAAAAAGAAGCACTTAAATTTGTTTCGTCTGGTGTGTTTGAGCGAAAGCAGAAATTGTCTTTTTGTTGAATTTGCTTGAAGCTTAATAGGCATTTGAAGTTACGAATTATACCGTTCGGAAAAAATGTGTCGTTGAAAACTGCAAATATCGAAAAAGGTTTACATTGTAAGTTTAGAGCCATATTGATTCAACAGATTTAACTGATGAGATTCATTTGCGTAACACTATAAGTGAGAGAATCCTGTACCTTTTGGCATTTCTTTTAAATAAAATGTTTTTACCAAAATTCTAACGGCATTTTTCTATTGCTTTTGGGTAAGATTCTATTATCTTCATGGTTATACACGGAAACAAAATTGTTCCCTAAATCGTGAAAAAAGTGCCATGAATTCAGGATCAACAACGTTTTTACGTTACGAAAACAGCACTATAAACAAAAATCATGGCTTTTATAATTATACTCAATTTCCCATCAGTAACGCTCGTGTAAAACTTATATTAGTGGAAATATTTGGTTTTGTCTGGTGAACCTAAGTCATGTTTTCCGCCATGACATTAACAAATCGATTTTCTGTGCGTGAACCAGCACACAGCTTTAAGAACATTATTCATAAAACCAAAGGTTGACTTATGATGATATTCATAGATTTAGGAAAAAGCAGTCTGGATACTTTCTCGTGAACTATTTCACGAAACTCGGAATTTTTTTCATGAATCCATACAATCCTCGTGAACTAATTCATGATTATTTATATATTTGTCACGATTCAATAACCGTGCTCGTGAAATAGTTCACAAATTCAACAAATATAATTCATGTATTCGTGGACTGGTTCGTGATTCCAAATATAATAGTTCCGATTTACCACTCGTGGTCATGAAATAGTTCACGAAATCAAGTAATATTGTTCATTTATTCGTCAAGAGGTTCATGATCCCTAGTATACTCTTCACGATTCACCGTTCGCGTTCATGAAATATTTCACGAAATCATACAATATTAGTCATGTATTCGTGAACTGGTTTATGATTCCTAGCATAATAGCCACGATTTACCGCTCGTGGTTGTACAATAGTTCAATCATAGAATATCATTCATGTATTCATGAACTGAAAGTCACGACTTTCCATTCGTGCTCGTAAAATAGTTCGTGAAATCATAAAATATTTTTCATGTATTCGTGAACTGGTTCATGCTTCCAAGTATAATAGTCGTGGGTTCGTGAACTAGCATGATACATACTACTTTACCTAGGATCTATCTTGCGTGCGTGTGATATTTAGAAGATATCCCTAATCATTTTCAATTTTATGCAACATGGTCATGAAATTTTCATGAGAACTATTTCACAAAATCTAGAGTATTATTCGTAGAATCATTTTTGTTCCATATACTATTCCACGAAATTTCATATACTTGCGACCAGCAAGAGGCACGAGCAGTAAATATAAGAAAACTATTAGGACCTAGAACATCGTTATTCATTTGATAAGGTTCAGTGTGGTGTCACGTCAGAAAAAGAAAACTGCCCTGAGCACCAAAATACATTATAGATCCATATATCGTGTTCGTGATGTAGTGCATAGAACAAAATCCCATTTATTAGTCACACGTTTATGATCCTGTTTATATTGTCGCGATACTCCAACTACAAAAACCAATAATAACCAAAAAATAACAAATCGCGATAAGGCAACGCAAAATTACGAATATCATAATAAAACTGCTGATGGCATGAACATCAGTCACATCACTCAACCTGTCAAATTCGAATGTAATCTCTAGACTTAAATTTCATGATAGCGTGCAAATAAATTTCGAAAGTCGTAGCTATGATCCTAAAATCAAAAACATAAATCATACTATTCGTGACAAAAATATCAAAAATCGTGACCAAGATCCTGAAATCATCATAATAAATAACTCTACTCGTGATTAAAATATCAAAAATCGTGACTGAGATCATGAATGCATGAACATAAATCACTCTACTCGTGACTAAAATATCACGATAACGTGATAAGAAATTGTGAAAATCGTGACAAAGATCTTGCAATCATGAATGTAGATCACATTACTTACACAAAAATCGTGACAAGTATCCTAAAATCATGAGCTCATAATTCATCACTCTACTTATGATTAAAATACCACGAAATAGTAATTACAAAAATCGTGACAATCATGAACATAAATCACACTACGCTGACAGAAAAATAAGTAATAGAGAATAAGCTCCTGCAATCATGAACATCGTTTAACTATCGTTCTGAACAAGGATCTTAACAAAAACTAAACATGTCCAGGGAACAACCACAGTAACCCTATCGAACATTCGAATATAACGCTATGTATATATTCGATGCGAATTAGTTTTTTTGGAAACATAAATTGTTTCATAATTACGAGGTTTATTAATCAAAATTTCAGGAACTTGGTCGCGGTTTTCGTAAATCCTTTAGTTCACGAAATCGTGATCTTGTTTTCATGAATTTATGAACGGATTATTTCCGTGTAGACCATTCAATTTCCCAAAGCAGTATTAAACTCCTATTACCTCAAAGGTAATAAATTTCAGTAGCTATACATGTATGTGCATTAGACGGCCCAGAAAAAATTTTTTAATACCCAATCGGCCCACTTCTGATTTAATTCCTAGTCCCATCAGTGTATGTTCCAAATTACAGCCAAATCAGACAACTCTAGCACATCTAAAGAAAACCCGCTAGCACGCATTTTCACAGCAAGGTGTATGCTGTATGCATCAATTTGTCACGACTAGTAAAATAAAAATCTGTTTTAATCCACCTAGTGGTGCAATTGTACCTTTCTCATTTCTCCAAACTAATATTTTTATGGGGCATTGGTTCATTTTAATTGCTCTTTTATTACTATTTTAGTGCTCTTTTGAGACCATTTTATGGTTCAATTTTACATAATCTATGGATCAAGTCACCCTTTTTTATGGATCATTCACACAGTTTTATGGATTTTCAGTTTTGTTTTATGGAACATTGACAACTTTTTTATGGATCGTTTTACAATTCTTTATGGATTATTTTAAATATTCATTTTCCCGTTAAGAAAAGGAGGGGTATGAGTAATGGATGGAGTGGTGGTCTGAGGGGGGTGCCATGAGGGGTGAGCTAAGTGGAATTTACATGGGTGGTGACGAGTGAGGGGGGGGGGGGTGAAACCCCTCTACTAGCTACGCCCCTGTTAAAATCCAGAAAGCTTATGTCAGTAAAAAAAATTAGGTGATTAGGTTGCCGATTTTTAGAGTGATTGCATATCCTTTTCTATGTGAAAAAGGCAAAAATTTCTGTGTGGTCGCACTTCTAAACCCGTAACTCCGGAACCGGAAGTTTGCTCGATAAAAAATCCAATAGCAGCTTATGGGAGCGTTATACCGTTCATTACAGACATTTGCTGATCTCGACGAACGGAGTCGAATGGCCCTTCAGGCCGGGATTAAATAGACGATTTTTAGAGTGATTGCATATCCTTTCTATATGAGAAAGGCAAAAGGATAGTGGGAATCGATAACTGCTTCACCACCTGCGCTGTTTGGCTCCACGCAAAACTGATTCAGACATCACTTCTTTAAAATTGCAATTTACTGTTGTTATTTTGTACAGTCGCTACCTTGCTGTTGACAAGCGGCTTGACAAAGAGTTTTCAACGCAAAACGGCACGAAATATTCCACCACTATTCCGAGTCGGTTTGCCGGTCTGAATGCGTTTTAAAGCCGACCTTGTGCATTTCTTACATTTTTTCACACTATCATTTTATTTGCTTCAATTATTACATCATTTTTGTTACTTTGATTTTAATAAAGCATTTAATAGTTTTTTCAAGTTATTCGTTTACTGTTCATTTTTCATTCAGTTCATTTTTTCCATTTTATTACACTTATTCAGTTTTTTACATTCATTTTTTTTACATTTCGTTCGTTTTCTTCATTTTCCTTATCAATTTATTTTATATGTTTCATTCTCTTTATTCATTTGATTCGAATTATTAATTTTATTCTTTTATTTGATTTGTTTTATTCTTTTATTTATTTCATTCATTTCATTTCTTTTATTTGTTTTATGTATTTTGAATCCATTTTCTTTGAATTTATTATTTTTATTCATTTTATTCAATAGATTTATTTAATTAATTCAATTTATTTATTCTATTTATTTTGTCGATTTACATTTTAATCGTTTTATTTTTTATACGTTTTATTTATTTTAGTAATTTTGTTTATTACATTCATTCTCTTCGTTTTATGAATTTGATGATCTTCATCTTTTATTTGATTATAGAGGTCATTTGCCTTCTATCGGGTTGGAGAAAAATCTTTTGAAAAAATCTCCAACCCTATGTGCGGGGTTAGGAATCGAACCCAGCTGCGTACAAGGCAATCGATTTACCGACTACGCTATGCCCGCCCTTTATTAATATTTTTTAACCTTCCGGAAGTCGCGTTAGTGCACTGAGTGCACGCTGCTCTGAAAATTCTAGCGAAATCGTCTTAGCGCACGAGCGGCTGCTCGTTCAGTGGGCCATTTGCGCGACTTCCGGAGGGTTAAAATAAGAAAAACATTGTTACATTTCACTACGAACGGAATATTATGTTATGTTCACTACTTCGCACCATCTGCTATTATTTTTTGTACCTATAAAATACAATACTAATAATCATTTATCTTTTCATTTACAGTGTTTTCTCTACAAGATACAACGGTAAGCATTCATATTTATTGATTAATATAGGTCTTAAGAAATGAAGGCACCATTTTAATATTTTATCACGATTTAATGATCCCGAAATATGTGAATTTGGTAGTCATATCTATACTCGTTCTTCTACATATTGTCCTATTTAACGTGTTGTGTCAAGATTTGTTTGAATGGATTAAATGATTTCCACTGTTAGGGGCTTCAATGAGAAACCGGTCGACCACAAAATATGACCATCGTCCAATCGAATAAAACCTTGCAGTTGTGTTCGGTTTTTAAATCTCCATGAATTTTTTCTGGCGATTGCTATATTTTGAAACAAGGGCCACTTTTCAAAAGGGCATAGACGTTTCTACATGCATTAATTTCCAACAATTTTTGGTCGATTACTCTATTTCATACAGAAAAGCTATCTGAGAGCGTAGGAAATGTATACGAAAAAATACACACTAAAAAAAGTCAATCATTTTTCACAAAAACAAAAATTTATATTAAAAATTTAAATTACAAAAAAAATTAAATTTGTTATATTTTGTCAAGAAAAATCTAAAGAGAAAAGAAACATTTTGAATGTGACTTATCGGTAAAAAACTTTTGCCAACAATAACGTTATATGGACGTGTCTTTAAATGTCATACTAATTGGCATTCAAACTGTAATTTTATTACTTAATATAACTCAAGTATAATTTTAAATCAAAATGCATTTAATAAAAATTTTCCGAAATACAGTTTTCGAGATATTTGGAATTTTGCTCAAATTATGCCCTTTTCATAAGTTATTTGCGTTACCCAATCATAAAATGCCAATAATCTAATGTTTATCGTTTTAAAGACGTAGAGGAAACATTTTCAGTATATTTGAATAAAGGAGAAGTTTTCTTACAATATCTTTTGACGTAAAAGTGTTCGTAACAAAAAAATCTAAAATGTGATACTTCCCTAGATATTTAAAATTTTGTTTTAACAACACATTTTTTTGTTTTATTATGACCTTTTCATAAGCTATTCGCATTTCTCCATCAACAATAATAGGTTTTTCAAAAAGCTCATAACATGTCCCATAACTTTCTCTTTGACTTCAAGGCGATATTGTGAACCATTTGAAAGTTATACAAAAACAATCAAAATATTATTGAACTGTAGGGTCTGACGATTAACCTATATACAGGAAACATTATGGGCATTTCGAAAAATCTATTATTGTCGATGGAGAAACACGAATCAGTTATGAAAAGGTCGTAATAAAACCAAATAATTGTGTTATTAAAACAAAATTTAAAATATCTCGAGAATTACTACATTTCAGGAAGTTTTTGTTATGAGCATTTTGTTTTAAAATAGCGTTTAGAATCATATTCGAAAATAAAATGGTATTTTTGACTGAAAATAGTATGTTTTTGCATGATCCAAAGACACTGAAAAAGTTTCTTTTACGTCTTTAAAACGATAAACATCAGATTTTTGACATTTTATGATGGGGTGACGCGAATAACTTTTAAAGAGGGCATAATTACACAAATTAATTGTTTTTGTTGGAGCAAAATTCCAAATATCCCGAAAACTATCGCATTTTGGAAGATTGTTGTTAAATGCATTTTGATTGAAAACGATACTTAAAATTATATTCTGTAATAAAATTACAGTTTTGTATCTCAGTTAGTATGAAATTGAAAAATATGTATAGTTTTTGTTAGAAAAACTTTTTTACCGATAAGTTCTCCATCATGCAACCACATTCAAAATGCTTCCTTTGTCTTTAAGTTTCTGTTGACAAAAAAAAATAAAAAAATTGTATTTTTGCAAGTTAAATTTTTAATATAAAGTTTTGTTATTATGAAGAGTGACACATTTTTTCCAGTGTATATTTTTCGTGAAGAAGTTCACTTCTTTGTAACTCGTTCAGACAGCTTTGTTGTATAAAATAGAGTAATCATTCAAAAAAAAAATTGAAAATTATGTGCTTAGATACGTCTACACCCTTTTAAAAAATTGCGCTTTAGTCAAAATAATCTTAAAGACTGCGGAAAATGATTTGTCTTCCATGCCTGTGAAACCTGTTTCATCGGAATATAAGATGATCGGTCACGGTTTTGGAGAGTTTCAGACGAATCTTCGTGGAATTTCTCTGTTTCGAAATCATACACATACACATGGCGATATGCTATTAGCACTGACTGCACATCATCGAAAGCCTTACGCGGATATTACTTAAAAACTACCATCTGCCTCAACCAATCAACCTGTACATCGTCCTTAACATCTTTAAAAAAAATCAGAGACTATGTCCATCCAACCAAGGCTAACCCAACTTCTTCAAAAGCAATAGATAATACCGTCAGAAATAGACGACGCAGCAAATGGTTTTCCGTCGGGGAAAATAAGTCCCCGCGCGTAGTGGCAAAGAGGGAGGGTTAATTCGCAAGTGAATGATTTAATTAACTCTCTCACAAATTTCGACCTAATTGTTCTAATTTTGAAAACTTATATGATAAAAGTGGTATGAACCGCACTGGGTTAGGAGGGAGTAACTTGGAATTTATATCATGTGACGCAAGTATCTCGTCACAAGAAAAGAATACATCGACTGATCACATTCTTCGGGATTATACTCTTGTCATTAAAGTTTTGACAAGTAGTAATAATATTGACGTACAATCCAAACGACTGGATCTCATCATTGAAAGGATCTTCTCTTCCTCTTCGGATTGCGCAGAAGTTACTCTATTTACGAATTCGTTCCTTTCTGTGCCTTCATGCAACGATATCAAGAATTGTATGGTGAAAAGCCAATGCAAACCGCAAGTCTCTCGAGAAGAGCTTCACGAGCGAAGCCATCCATGTTGGGAGAGGATAGAACAAAAAGGCAACTGATTTGGTTCTTCATTTGTTGTTACAGTTTTTGCTCGCATGTGCTTGCGGAACCACAATGCTTGATCGACAAATAAAGCTTACTTGTGAATGGCGTACGAACGGCTCGTGATGCGGTTTTCCCATGTGAGGTATTCCATAAGAAAGCGGCCGACCATAAAACAGGACTACCGCCGAACTTTTCTGTTATGTTTAGACGCCAGAGTAATTTTTTAAAAAGACATGTTTTTACATGCATTACTTTAAGAAAAGTGTTCGATTGCCGTATTTTGTATAGCAAAACTATCCGAGAATAAAGTAAAAGCAGTAAATAAACTGAATAAGAAGTAATGCTGTGTCTATGTCAGCTTTATTTTGTAAATCATGTTCATGATTAAAATTATGCTCGATATAAACTTTATACTACTTCCAATTTGTTTTGTGATAATTTAATACAGAGCTAATGGGATTGGAAACTGCTTCTTGAGAGCGAAAACATACTGGAAGGAAAAAGAAAATAAAAAAGAATCAAAATCAGCATGTGTAATCAAGTCGCTACAAATGTAACTTTGATCTGTCAATACCAAATCAATTGTTCATGGACTCCTTACAGACGAAAGACACGTAAGCCCATTTGGAAATAAAACTGTATAATAAACAGCAGAACCAACCATTTAAAAGTTCTTTTCCGTTGGATTTGCGTTCAGCATTATTTCAGGATCGGTGCTTAACGTTAAATTCACCAATTATAAAGAACTTCGATTTCTTGTAAGTTTTTTAAAGTCTCCTTTCAAGAAATTAGTTTGCTCGCCAGTGCATTGAAAAATGAAACACGCTGCAGTAATAAAAATGATATCATGATCGGTATAAACTTCGATACTCAAACTCTCGATCGCCTTGGTGTCAAAAGACATTAAGACGTGATGTTTGATTCTGCGGTTAACCGTAATTGCGATTCCTCCGCCGAATCCAACAATTCGATCAAATTGATAAATAACAAAATTGAAGTTGCTCTTCAATTTAAGATTTGGCTTTAGAAAAGTTTCAGTCACAACGGCTATATGCACATTAAGTACCCTCAGGAGTTGAAAAATCCGTTTAAATTTAATAAACTTAAATGGTCATTAATATCATTATTAAACTTTGAATTCATTGCAAATTTGTTAGCAAATTCCCACCCAGATTGAAAAGCTTGAAACTTGTAGGTAGAATTTAGCATTGCATTGAAACATTGATTGCTGCAAAACATTCAACCTAGATCGGTTGAAGCAAAGGAAGCGTTGTGTGAAAATGAGATAGGAGGCACGGTAGTCATCGTTCTTTTAGCCACGTTACCTGCCACTGAAGCATAAGATGGCGTACCATTGTAGGGTGATGTGACCGAGATAGAAGTTCCTTGTATAAATAGGAAAGTTTTAATTCTATTTTGAAGCGGATTAATACGTTTAAACATGTTTTCTTGTAGTGTATATGAAGAAGTAGATAAAATTTTGTTGCTTTGTACGAGAATTTATAATTTTTTCTCGAATAAAACCTGCCCAGAAATTCGAATCTTGGTTTCCACGATAATGAGCGCGTTTAAAACATTCTGTGGTTTCTTTTCGCCTGACTAGCGTCATTTTGTGCGAATTATTTTTGTTCCATGCCCAAAACCTTGGCATCTACAACACGGAGTCAGGTTTTGAATTCTGCCTTCATGTCGTCTATAATGTTCCCACTTTACTCGTAAGTGGAACAAAAAAAGTGCTTTTTCTAATACTTTTAAATAATTAACCTCATTACCGTTAAAATGAACTAAATAAAGCTCCTGGAGAATTCCAGAGCGTGCTGGCGTGTTAGTGACGCTAGCCGTTCTCTTCATAAGAATTACTTGTGAAGGAATAAAGTTAAGTAAATCTTTCAATTCGTTGGATATTTCGTCCAAACTTTAACCTTACAGTAAACCTTTCAAAACATCCTTGAACGGTCTGTTTGTCTTGAAATCATATGAACAAAATTTATAAAACTTTTCCGCAAAATATAGGAGAAGTCGTTTGTGTCAATCCCGTTATTTCCTATTGCATGCAGCCTTTCTAGAAGGACCTAGACATGTTGGAAAAATTAAATATATCGCTAGGCCGACTGATTGTTTCAACAATATAGGTAGTCTTGAGAAAGACTGTGGCAGTTGAAAGTCTCTAGATAAACCAGGAACTATCAAGTTTTGTGACCGGATTGAGCGAAGGCTCAAGCCGGACCGAAAACACCTACGTTGGTTTTGCTAACTCAACGAAATACTACAGGCTATTAGCAACATTCAAGAATGTTAATCATCATTCACTTCTCCACAAATCTACCCAACGCATATATGCACTGCAAACAGCTCTACACTCAGTCAAAAATATAGCGAATTTAACAAGAATATCGTATAATTTTTAGCCACAAGTAGCACGTAAGTAAATCATAAGGTTATCTTATGAAACGTCATTTATTAAGTCTAAACGATTTGCTATTTTTCATAAGGTATGTTTAATTTTTCATAAGACCATACTATGTATTTCTCTTATGTTTACGAGAGTCTTGAGATGATCGTATGAAATTCAAGCGCCTGGCATATACAACACCTTATAAGAGGTTGAGATAATCATAAAAGTCGAATGTTTTCATATTCATTTTAGGAAAACATAGTTTTGTTATTTTTATATGTATAATAAGATAATTATTTTGAATTTCACTTTAAGTTTTGCTTGAGTGTACTACACAACCAATTCAAATCATTGACGTATAATTACACTATTTCAGCAGCCTGGTTTCTCTAAGCCTTCACGATCTTAGCAATCCCCAGCTGTACTGTTTACTACTCACAAGTATGTAGATAGACACTTTCTATAGCGTCACGAGGATGTTAGTTTTTGCTCCAGCCGCGGCCATCACAGGTAAATTTTTCTTCCGCTTCGGTCACCTCGAGGCCAAACCTTAGCTCGCGACTTCCTTCTTTTATATACGTAAATAGCCAGCTGGACATGATTTATGTATATGCACATGCAACAGCTTTTGCCACTGACTAGTTGCACACGATCTTGCCGAAGTGCTCTGGTTTGCTTTGGCCGCAACGGTGGCACACGTGAACCGTTTAGACGCATGATTTATATCTCTACCATTAGCGCAATGAAGCGAGTTTGTATATGGTTTCTGTGTACGAAATGGGCTTCAATGCAATCCAGCTTCCTGCTGCTTTACGTCAGATGATAGTGCTGACATAGGGTTTCACTGTGTGTTATGAGTTTGCTCACAGTATATGCAGTAGACATCTCCACGTTTTGAAAAAGTTTTGAAATATACATGGGTCAGCTCAGATTTTTGTTCTAGGTGTGAATTTGAAAACCTTCGCCAAAAATGACTTAATTTGGTCATGATTTGGAGGTGTCTCCAATCGAAAATCGTGTTTTTTTTTCTATTTTTCCATAATAAGATCACTTACACTCTGATTTAATAGACCCTACATGCCCACATATCATCAAAGGTTGTTCCTTAGACATATATTAGGCAAAAACTGATTGATACCCTGAAGATTAATGAAAATTTCACTTTTCATAGCATCACTGCTGTTGACGGTCGAATTATATGAAATTTTTTTAATTTTCTCTTATTATGTACAAAAGAAGCCACAATTTATCCCTCAGAACTCTTGTGAAGTGACCAAACAGTATAGATAAATGATTTAGACACATTAAGAGAAAATTAAAACAGAATTGCGTATAATTGGACAACCAACAGCAGTGGTGCTAGAAAAAATGAATATTTTATCAATCGTCAGAGCATCAATCGGTTTCTGCTTAATAACTTTTGTCTCAAGCGTCAGATCGTTTCGTGGTTTTCGAGACATTGTTTCTTTGTTAAATTTCCTATGAAAGCTACATAACGATTTATTTTTAGGAAGCAATGGGCGACTTCTGGAGGAATTATTTTGTGAAAGTTAATTTTCCCATGCAAAATCCTATGTAAACTTTAAACAGTGGGCGCAAAAATATAGTTTCAGGGATCCAGCTAAGAATTTGCACAGTTGTTCTAGGGCCCAAATGGTACTCAAAAAGTTGCTCGGAGCTGGAATCTAATTTTTGTCCCACCCTAATGCTCACCTCAAAAACATGTTAAGATATGTCTAAGGAACAACCTTTGATGATATGGGGGCATGTAGGGTCTATTAAATCAGAGTGTAAGTGATCTTACTATGGAAAAACCTGTTTTAATCCACCTAGCGGTGCAATTGTGCCTTTCTCATTTCTCTAAACTATGGCACGGAGTCTTTTTATGTTCAACATAATTGTGGAAATGTCCATTACATTCTTAGTACACTTTGCACTTATACACAATGGCATGCCAGCCACGAACTTGATGAGCTACGTATCGACGGTGAAACACTTGAAACAAAAAAATATCATACTCCATTAGCCTAATCAGCATTAGATCAAAGTTATCTGCTTGCTAACTCATTTTGTCATGCGGGGGTGGGTATGTGAGGAGGGCGAAAGTCCCATGAACGAACGACTCCCCAGCTTAAATTGGTATGCTTTGTGATATAGTGGTGGTTTAAAGATGATGGGGTTGAAAGGGAGGGGTATGAGGGCTGGATGGGGTGGTGGTCTGAGGGGTGATTTAAGGAGATTTTTAAAGGAGGGGAGTGAACAGTAGAGGGGGGGGGTGTAACCCCTCTCCGTAAACCATCAACTACGCCCCTGTTAAAATCCAGAAACCTTATGCGAGTCGAAAAAAAAATTTGGCCCTCCCGGGATTAGATTGACGTTTTTCAGAGTGATTGCATAACCTTTCTATATGAGAAAGGCAAAAATGTGCCAAAATCCAAAAAAGTGAATTGTCGTCAAATTTTTTTTCGAGTGTGCATCAAATCTCGACGTTTCATGCACCTTGAACACATTTAGCATCAAAAATAAAAATTCTATTTTTAATTTTTCCTATAGTTTATATGAGAAATTTCTGTGTGGCCGCACTCTGAAACCCGTAATTCCGGAACCAGAATACCGATCGATCCAAAATTCAATAGCAGCCGATGGGAAGGTTGCACCTTTCATTTGAGACTAAGTTTGGGCAAATCGGTCCAGCCATCTCTGAGAAAAATGAGTGACATTATTTGACACATACGCACATACATACACACACACATACACACACATACATACACACATACACACACATACAGACTTTTTCCGATCTCAACGAACTGAGTCGAATGGGATATGACACTCGGCCCTACGGGCCGGGATTACGTTGACGTTTTTCAGAGTGATTGCATAACCTTTCTATATGAGAAAGGCAAAATAGAAAAAACCTGTTTTAATCCACCTAGAATAACTTAACTGCTTCTTTTGCCTTTCATTTGAGACTTGGTTTGAGAAAATCGGTACAGTCATCACCGAAGAACCGATGTGACTTTAATTGTGGAATATGCCCGGAATTCCGGACTTCCGGAATCGTCGATAGTGGACAATATATTCAAAGAATGTTTGATTGGCAATCAGTGATCTAGATCTGCGATTAGAAGTAATTTGGTGACCATTTCGATAGTTTTTAGCCTCTGAGGTATTACGATTGTACCGATTTATATGGGAAATTCCAGTGTATCCTTTCTAACAACCCTGTAACTCCGGAAGCAAGAGTCAGAACTGAATGAAATTCAGCAGCAGTCAATGGCATTACTGTATCTTTCATTTGAAATCAAGCTGGTAAAAATCGGTAGAGAATTCGTTGTGGAATGGGTGTGATATTAGCTTAGGAACTTGGCGGGTTCCCCGGGGGCGTCATGAACCGTCATAGGTGGCCAATGTGGTCAAAGCTGCTTTGATTGATCTTTAGTGATCCAGACCCGCAAACTAGAGTAATGTTACATCAATTTTAATATGTTTTACATCATTTGAACATCATGGTGGTACCAGTTTATATGGGAATTTGTTGTTTGGCGCACTCTTCAACTCGTAACTCCGGAACCGGAAGTCGGATCAACTAAAAATTCAATAGCAGCTTATGGGAGCGTTATACCTTTCAGATGAAACTAAGTTTGTTAAAATCGGTTCAGCCATCTCTGAGAAAATTGTGTGAGTTTAAATGACACACACACATACATACACACACAGACATTTGCCGATCTCGACGAACTGAATCGAATGGTGTATGACAATCGGCCCTCCGGGCCTCGGCTAAAAAGTCGATTTTTAGAGTGATTGCATAGCCTTTCTTTATATGAGAAAGGCAAAAAACACGATTTTTGATTGGAGACAACTCCAAATCATGACCAAATTAAGTCATTTTTGGCGAAGGTTTTCAAATTCACACCTAGAACATAAATCTGAGCTGACCCATGTATATTTCAAAACTTTTTCAAAATGTGGAGAGGTCTAATATGTAGTCATCAATTTCGTCAATCTCACTTTTAGAAGGCCGATCTGATTTATAAGTTAAAAAACCAAGCTTTATGTCATTGTCTATCGATAGATAAGCTATCTAAGAATCCACTGCAACAAACACATAACCCAATTAAAAGTTTGATCGAAGGTGTAATGCACGCGTAGTGTAACTTATGTTCATGATTTCAGAATCTTAGTTACGTTTTTCGTAATTTATATGCACGTTATTATGATATTTTATTCTTGAACTCGCGTTCGAATTTGACACGTGCAGTAATGTGACTACTGTGCATGTTTAATTACTACCGGATTTTTTACTCGAAGTAAGGTGATAATATGATTTGGTTCATAAAACCGTAAATCATTCGCAGTATCTTGTTTTATGAACTACATCACGAAGAAGATTCGGGGCTCTATTTTTAATACTGTGCGCTGTTTTCGTTTTCTGTCCAGACATCACACTGAACATTGTCGAATGAATAATGATGTTCGAGGTCCCAATAGTTTTCTTACATCTGCTACTCGCACCTAATAGGTTGTACCAAGGATGCAAAATGCCTACCTTTTCTGCGGCTGTAATTTTTTTGCCTACGCTCTCATTTCTCATACGACGCTACTGTCGTTCGCTAGTGCAGGACACCCAGCGCTGTACGGCAGTCTGTAAGCAATGCAGTAACATGACAAAAAATACTGCCCCCAGTACAGCCACCAGACGCGAGCGGTACAGTTTCTCTTTCCTTATTTTATACTTTTTAATATTTTTAATCTATTCAATATTTTTAATCACAAACGACGACAATTCGTTTACGCCACGACCGGCATCAACGCTTTCGTGTGCGGGCCTCTCCTATGTACTATGTAGAGAAAAGTGTACAAAGCGAGAGAACAAACTTTACTACACCACACTCTCACCGAGCAGTCGGAGTACAGTAGCACAACAAAAATGTATTCTACTGCTGTACGGGAAAATGCACTCGGTTTGGCTACCGTTCCGGCAAGAGTTGTAGTGATGCGTAGCTGTAGTGGGGTGTACGGCTTGTGCAAATGTAAATATACCAAAAAAATGTAGATTACCGGTACCTTTGGCATCCCTGGGCTGTACATAAATATGACTTTTAAAGACAAAACCCAAATTTTGTGAAATAGTTCACGTGAAAATTTCAAGACCATGTGCAGAGTTGTATGATTTAGAAAATGATTACGGATGTCTTCTCAAAAGCACTAAGTATAGATCGAGAATTATGTACTGCGAGTCATGGACCAGTTCACAAATCCATGAATAATATTTTGTGAACTATTTCACGAGTTCGAAAATTATATAAGAAATCATGAACTAATTCACGAACACATGAACGATATTTTTTGAATTCGCCACACATGTACAGGTGTGACTATTATATTAGGAATCATGAATCAGTTCACGTTTCTATGAATAGTCATAGTGGTCAGTCGCTAGGAATCATGAATCAGTTCACGTATACAATAAGATTCCGTTTTTGGCACGTTCCGTTTTTGGCATGCTCCATTTCTGGCCACAAAAAAGTTCCGTTTTTGGCAAAAAATGGGTTCCGTTTTTGGTAACATTGTTTTTGTTCATAGTAAATCTTTTAAAAAATGCTCAACACACATTTTGTTATAATAATGGATATCACTTCTGACTTTATTTCCAAACATAGGAGTCATATTTATTAGATTTTATGGGGGCGGGCATAGCGAATAAAATTTAATTTGCTGTTTTTTTTCTGTCATTTCATTCCATTTCACATATTCGTATATAATTAATGTTCTTGTAACATTTATGGCGTCACAAAAGCTGTTAAGGTAAGGTTCCATTTTTGGCACGGTTCCAGTTTTGGCAACTGAAAAAAATATATTGTTGCCGAACAGGGAATCCTACTGTACATGAATAATATTTTTCGATTTTGTGAGTTATTGCACGATCTCGAATGGTAAGTCGTGACTATTATACTAAGAATCATGAACGAGCTCACGAATATATAAAAAAATATTTCATGGTTTTGTGAACTAATTCATGATCATGAATGATGGATTGTGACTAATTCGCTAGAAATCAGAAATCAATTCACGTATACATGAATAACATTGTGTGATTTTGTGAACTATTTCACGAGCACGGATATTGAATCCTGACTATTTTATTTGGAATCATGAACTAGTTCACGATGATTGAAAGGATTCATGAATAATATTCTGGGTTTCGTGGAATAGTTCACGCGTAAATATGTTTTCGAAAAGCTTTGAATAAAATCACGATTCTACCTTTGGTTATATGAATAATGTTCATAAAGTTGTGAACTTGATCACGTACAGAAAATCGATTTAGTAATGGTATGACATAAACCGTGACTGAAGGTCACTAATCAAAAACATATAACTTCACAAATAAAAGCGTTATTAGGGCGATACTGACTGAAAATGGAACATAATTATAAAACATATGATTTTGTTCATGGTCCTGTTTTCGTAACGTAATAACGTGATTGTTCTGAATTCATGGCACTTTCTTCACGTTTTAAAATCAACCACAAAACCAGTTTCTTGTGTTATAAGTTTTTTATTTGTTTCAGAGGCGTAGCAACTTAAAGGGCAAGTGGGGGGGGCTTTGCTCCACGAAGATCCGTCCGAAAATCTCTAAAATCGTGATCGACCATCTTAGATTCCGGCATGCAAGACTAAACATTTCTATAGTCAATGAGATTATTATGACTCAATAGCTATTTTTCAAAAGGGCGTAGACGTTTCTATGCGCATTAATTTTCAAATTTTTTGGTCGATTACTCTATTTTATACAGCAAAACTATCTGATAACGAGATACAGGGAATGCATACTTCTATACAAAAAAATATACACTGAAAAAAATGTTGTGCTATTTTTCACAAAAACACAAATTTATATTAAAGATTTAAATTGCAAAAAGCCCATTTTTTATATTTTGTCAACAAAAACCTAAAGAGAAAAGAAACATTTTGATTGTGTCTGCATGATGGAGAACTTATCAGTAAAAAAGTTTTTCTAACAATAACTTTATACATGTTTTTCCACTTCATACTAATTGATATACAAAACTGTAATTTTATTACAGAATATAAGCAGCAGCATTTTAAATCAAAATACATTAAAAGAAATCTTCCAAAATGCGATGTTTTTCGAGATATTTTGCTCCAAAAAAAAAAACAATTAATTCGTGTAATTATACCCTTTTTACAAGATATTCGCCTTATCCCACCATAAAAGAAACTTTTTCAGTCTGTTTGGACCACACCTTTCAATAAAAAAGTTTTCCCAACAACAAGTTTTGACATATTTTTATAATACATACTAATTGCAGTCAAAAATACAATTTTATTTTTGAATATGATTCTAAGTGGTCTTTTAAATCAAAATGCTCATAGCAAAAATTTCTGAAATGCAGTAGTTCTCGATATATTTTTAATTTTGTCATATTTTGCGATCGGCCCGTTTCTCATGGAATCCCTCAACTGGTTCTTCGAAAAGAATGAGCGAATGGAAGTTCTTTTCAAAAGAACGGTAGTTCTCAATTCTCTTCAAAGCAAATGAACTGAACATGACCAAAACCGTTTGTCAAATTTCGCGGGCCGATTTTCAGGCGATCGAATGAAAATTATTTATGGAATCACTGGCGGCTCCAGGGAGAGACACGAAGGGGAACGCCCCACCTCCCCTATTCGACCGGTAGCTGTTTTGATATAAAGATATTTGCATTTGCCTACTTCAATATACCAATACTATAGAAATGATCAAAAAGATGATCACTTTTTTTTTCTTTCTTTGTACCATTTAATTAATTAAATTTGGTAACAAATGCAATTTCGATTATTTTAACAATAAGCAAACGATTGTTTCAATAAGAGTAGGTAATGTTACCGGTAGTACCGGTTTATAGACAGGGCACTCAGAAATGACATGCAGTTTTTATGTGAACATTTGGAAGGATAACTTATACGTGCCTTTGTGGAGTTTAGTAGAAACGAACCTACAAATTCGAAACTAACTTTAACGCACAAATTTAGCCTGATCAAAAAATTTCAGTATAAGTGCCCATGTCAAAATATCGACAAGCAAATGTTCTAATATAAGTTTAATGGGCCGAAAATGTTTCCAGCGATCTTGTTTTACATTTCAATGTATTTACAACGAATAGGAAATATGATTCTTCGAGAATGGTTTATAGGCGAAGTTCTGATTAGTTTCCATTATTCGTTGTGTGCCGACACTATTAGTTTGAGACGTTACGTGTGGTTTCGATTTGTTAATATTTTTCTACAAAAGAACGAGTGCCGATTTAGTACATAATTTTACGTGCGAATCACTTCTTGAACGCTGAGAATTGCGATTTGCTAGCGAGTTCAAACAGAAGACGTAGTGTCACAAGAGGAAGAAGCCTTGACGTTAAAAGGAGAGGATCAAGAAAACCGTTCCGCTGCATAAGCGTGTCATACAGTGAATTGTGCTCGGGATATGGTAGAAGAGAAAATCCAATCTAGCAAACTAAGCATACTTTGTTGATTTATTGTTGAACATAGGGTTCCTATTATCTATCAGCTACGATTTCGAAGAAATTAGCGCCGCTAAAAAGCAATTGAAGTGCGCCTACCGCGGAATCAAATGAAAGGTAAATATTCAAAGCCAAATGACCGCCAATTTTTCAAAATCCGTTTTTTTTTTGAAACTCTAAACTGATGTCGTCATTTTAGCAAGAAAAGCAAGTCAAAGTTGGCAATAGTTTTAGCGTGAATTTTTTTCAAAAATTGCGATTTAAACCTGTTTGACCCAGCTTCAACCACATTTCTGTCAAGGTAAATATTCCGTCTTATTTTTGACGTATAAAAAAGTAACTGAAATTGAATTGAATTTTTACATTTATTTACAAGCATTTTGGTGCATGAAACAATGTCCTATATTTCCCCTGAAAATCATGGTTAATCGCTGCGCGCATCCACGGCAAGGAACTATCAAGCCCCCTCGACTTATACGTGCTCAAATTTCAAATGACCATATTTTCCTCAATTTAAATCGAAATCGTTTCAAACTTGAATACTTGTCGTATTACATTATAATGAACAAACAATCGTGAGTTTTTGTTTTTAATATTAAAAATGAAAAAAATGCGAGTTTTTCTGTCGTTTTGTAAAAAAATTGGAATGGCGTTTTTTCGACTTTGAATATCACCCCTTCAAATAAGGTGCCACTTTAGAAGAAAAATCTCCTGGATAAATACTAAATAGGGTAACCAACCAATTTGGTACCCCTAGAAAAAGTGAAATTTTGTTAGCGTCAACAATATTTGCTTGCCTATGTTTTTGTAATACATGCACGAGTCTGCTCCAAAATTACTGTTCTTGAAAGATAACTGTCAGTGGATGCTTTATACATTGACATAAACTCGAAAATGACATTTCTTTATTGCAAGAATTTTTCACATTTTGAATCCTTCCAAAATATTTTAGATAAAACATTACAAACAAACCTTTTCTAACATTTAACATGCATAATACCAGATCAGACAAACTAATTGAATCAATAAAAAAACATCACAATTGTATACGTAAATCCAATATGAAAATGTATCACTTCCACCGGTTATTCGATGAAACATGAAACGTTTTCGGTGATATTTTATTTTTAAACTGTGGGATCTGTTTAATTTTAACCCATTAGAGATGAACTGGTGACATTATAACTTAATAGACATCCCAAGGAATGTAATTGTTTCATCAAACCAAACAAATTGCAGAGAAACCTGGCAGTGCAGGAGGGAAATATTAACAGGGTCCAAAATATTTGGGGGGTCCAAATTAGGTTGGTTACCCTATTGTTCTACAGTAGGTGACACAATAAACATGTTTTGTTGATCAAAATACTTGTTAAGCACACAACATCTAATCAACAAAATTGTGATTTTGAACATTCTATTTCACTACAGAGTACTTCTTGATTAAAACAAACATTTAAGTATTTAAGATATTTTCTCATTACTACCGGAACTGAGAGTGTCAGTATAGCGCTACAGACTCACGCCAGAAAGGGTCGGTATTAGAAACCCTATTTTCTATATTCCGATGCGATAATTACGGGAGTAATTATGTGAAAAAATCACCTCAGGCAAGATTCAAACAGGTGCTTTTTTGGTGCCCCCATACTCTATCTCTGGGTATGATGTCCCAGGAAGAGCACATGTCATGTCTGAAGTACTGATGCGGGATCTGGTATACGTAGCATGAACTTATATTTGATATCGTTAGGTGGGGCTTTTCACTTTCCCATCTTTCGTACACCGTTAAGAACATCTGGAAAAAAGTTCTTTCAAATGTCGTACCAACTCTCTTTAGTTCGACATCTTTGTCATTTTTCTTGCACCCACGAATAGAAGAATGGGGCGTCAATACTTAACATCAACCGCTACCGTGTAGTTCCACATTGCAGGAATAGAACGCATTTTTCTTTGTTTTCGCACAATGTTCAAATAAACAAATATATTGCTTTGCGCGGTTACGGTATCCTTATCTGGCGGAGTTAGAGCAGACTGGACTACTGATTTTAAAGATTGAGCTATTGCCGGAAACATGATTCATTGTAATCAATGAAGTGCAAAACTACTCATGTTGTGGTAAATGTCTAGACAATTATCAATGAATTAGTCAATATTATATACTAAGACATTTTATTGATTTTCCGTATAGAGAATTAATTGTTGTCCAAAGAAATAAAACATAGGGAAAACAATTAATTAGTGACAATTTCAAAAATATTGGTATATTATGTCAAATTTAAATTTAAATTGTGTGTTAGTTTCTAACACAACTCTTCAACATTGTACTAAACGCTGAATTGTTAAACTAAGACTTTTGTTTGATACCTATAAATTTTATTCAAACAGTTTAATAAACATTTTCCGATGTCACAATCTAGAATATTACTTAATGATCCCAAGTTAGCACACTTCACACAAACCAAGCTACTACTTTTATTATCTTTTCGATTGTTTTGTGTTTATGTTTATTGCCTTCACCAACAGGCCCCTTGGCCCCAATGATGGTTGCTTAAACTGCTTACATTTTAAAATTGACAACATTTTCGCTTTTATCGCATTCCGCGTCCGGTTGAAGTCAAAGGCCGTCGCCACACTGTTAAAAATTCGTTGGAGTCCGGTAACAGCGCTCTGGCGCTTACCGATATTCAGTGCAGAACCAAACAACATGTTCAATGTCATGGTAACCCTCTCCACAAGCACAATGATTACCCTCAGCGAGCCCAATACGACGGAGATGCGCATCTAAAGTATAATGATTGGACATGAGCCTTGACATGACACGGATGAAGTCCCGACTTACATCCAATCCTTTGAACCATGCCTTCGTTGATACTTTAGGGATAATTGAGTGTAGCCATCGTCCCATATCTACATTGTCCCAAGATGTTTGCCAACTAGCAAGTGTCCTCTGTCGAGAAGCGCTATAAAATTCATTGTAAGCGATGGGTCTTTCATATATTTCACCATCTAGTGCGCCAATCTTGGCTAAATTATCAGCTTTCTCATTTCCTGCAATAGAGCAATGGCCGGGGAGCCACACTAGGGTAAATTTATAACGTTTTCTTGTTAGGTTACTCAGAGATTCTCGTATCTTCCCCAAAAAGAATGGATCTTGATTATCAATCCTCTTTGAGCGTAGAGCTGCAATTGTGCTGAGACTATCAGTGAGGATAAAGTAATGGTTCGGGGGTAAAGTATTATTTATTTGCAAACTATAGTGAACTGCTGCTAGTTCCGCTATATAAACAGAGGCGGGTTCTGCAAGTTTGAGAGAAATTGAAAAATTATTGTTGAAAATACCGAAACCAGTGGCCTTACTGATTCGTGACCCATCGGTGTAAAACATTTTCAGGGCAGTCTATGTGTTGATATTTACTTGTGAATATTTTAGGGATCTCCCGTGAGCGTAGATGATCCGGAATTCCACGAATCTCTGCTTGCATGGTTACAACCATAGTTGGTTCTCCTGAACGGAACTCGCAGAAGAGAGTTATTACGTAGAGCTCGAACGCGGGCTTGAAGATCCAGACGTCCGAGGATTGTAGGGCAATCCACTCTGGCAGAGAGTAAGTCCGAGACGAACAGGGCTCGTGAGCAGTCCCTCCGAATGCTGAGTGTATCGAGGTGTATTAGCTGGCAACGGTTTTCATAGCTCGGCAGCTGAAATCTGTTTCGCCATGGGAGATGACGAAGACGGGCCTCGATTCTGTCAATCCCGTTCTGGTAGTACGGATTCCAAACAGCTGAACAATATTCTAACGTTGAGCGGATCAACGCACAGTAAAGCGATTTAAGACAGTATACGTCCCTGAAGTTTTTCGCTATTCGGAAGATGAACCCAAGCTGCCGTGATGCCTTATCCACGATGTATGACGGGTTTAAAACCATTCTGTTTAGATCACACCACGTACTAAAGCTGTCCAGTTCCCTATGAAGAAGCTCGGCATCGGTTTTATCCCGTATTTGTTGAAAAAATTTCATGGCGTCGGCGAAAGAAAGGCGGGGTCCTTGTAATGTGATATTGACGTCATTAAAGTAGAGGAGGAATATTACTGGACCGAGATGGCTTCCTTGTGGTATGCCGGATATAGCGAAGAATGGTGCAGATAGACAGTCCTTAATGCTGATTTGGAGTTGCCTTCCATCGAGGTAGGAACGGAACCAATGCAGAAGTTGTCCATGAATGCCGAGTTTGTCCAGCTTCGCTATTGCGATATCATGGTTGATTTTGTCGAAGGCCGCAGAAAGATCCATGTAAATAGCATTTATGTCAAATGAAAGGCAATGGTCACATTTATGAGCCTTACTTGTTTTTGTGAGAAAATCTTGCCTCAATCAAACTCTATAGCTGTTTAAAATCGTTGTTGTCCACAAACAACATGGGCATGAATAGTTTAACAACATCGCGATTTAGCTACATGGGTCTTCCCCAGGGCTCATGTCTAAGTCCCCTGCTCTGCAATTTTTACGTGAATGACATTACCAACGTGCAAGGACCATTACAAGATACATTGGACAATTTGTCTGCTTGGGCTCTTCAGCTGGGTATCGAGTTCTCCACGGAGAAAGTTGAGTTGGTTGTCTTTTCTAGGAAGCTTGAGCCGGCGCAACTACAGCTTCTATTAATAGGTGAAACGATCAATCAGGTCCTCACATTTAAATATCTCTGGGTCTGGTTCGACTCTAAAGGTACCTGGGGATGTCACATTAGGTATCTGAAACAGAAATGCCAACAAAGGATTAATTTTCTCCGGACAATAACTGAAACATGGTGGGGTGCCCACCCAGGAGACCTGATCAGGTTATACCAAACAACGATATTGTCAGTGATGGAGTACGGGTGTTTCTGTTGTTTCCGCTCCGCTGCGAACATACACTTCATCAAACTGAAGAGAATCCAGTGGAACTCTCATATCGATTGCTCATCCGTGATGGTGATTGAAAACTTCGAGAGGCTCGTCGAGCTTAATTCTCAAACCCGATTTATGTCCTTGTACTGCGACTACATGGCACAGAGCATTAATCCTTCTTCGTATACTCCCAACCGAGTTCGTTTCCTAAATATTTCTGATTCTACTGTATTCTTCGACACATCCATGAAGGAAGAGATTCGTGGAATCCCGGACCATATACGCCCGCAAGTAATCCCTAATATATTTTATAATAAATTCCGAGAAGTCGACTGTGACAAAATATTTTACACTGACGGATCAAATCTCGATGGGTCCACTGGTTTCGGTGTCTTCAACAATACTATCACCGCTTCATTCAAGCTCAATGGTCCCGCTTCAGTTACCACAATAGATCTAAATACTGGTCGCAGTGGTTCGTCTCCAACAAAAAAAATTCTGCTTCAGTTTAATTCGCAGAGTTAGCTGCAATCCAGTACACCCTTGGAATCATCGACACTCTGCCCACAGATCACTACTTCATCATTTCGGACAGCCTCAGCTCTATCGAGGCTCTTCGTGCGGTGAAGCCTAAAAAGCAATTCCCGTATTTTCTGGGGAAGATACGGGAGTCCTTGTGTACGTTATCTGAAAAATCTTATCAGATTACCTTTGTTTGGGTCCCCCCTCATTGCTCTATCCCGGGCAATGAAAAGGCCGACTCATTAGCAAAGGTGGGCGCATTAAATGATGACATATACGAAAGACCAACCTGCTTCAACGAATTTTTTAGTATTTGTCGTCAGAGGACACTCACCAGTTGGCAAACCTCGTGGAGCAATCGTGAACTTGGACGATGGCTACATTCCATTATCCCAAAGGTATCAATGAAGCCTTGGTTCAGGGGGATGGATGTGGGTCGGGATTTTATTCGAGTAATGTCCCGGCTTATGTCCAATCACTATACGTTGGATGCGCATTTGCGGCATATTGGGATTGCGGAAAGAAGTCTGTGCGCTTGTGACGAGGGCTATCACGACATCGATCACGTTGTCTGGGTATGCGCCGGGTATTTGGACGCCAGGTCTCAGTTAAAGGATACCCTTCGGGCCCGACCACCCAATGTCCCAGTCCGATGTATTATTTATACTTTCATACAAACTATAAATATCCCAATTAAGCCCCTCTCTTTTATTTCTCGTTTTTAGAAGTTTCCTCCTGCCTTGTTGAACCGATCAGCTCCAGACTGCCACTATGCAACCGCCGTCGTCCTTACCACTACGGAAACTGAAGCGACAGCGACTCGAGGTCCGATGATTTTTGAAGAATTCCACACGGGTCCGAATAATATCAACCGCCAATCAGACCTACTAGACTGAGGCGCTAATTTGTTTCGCTGATCTCCCGTTTGCCCGAAAGTTGCAAGTTTTACTCTTCTCTCCCAGTCACACTTCTACGCCTTCTCTCCCCTGCCCTTGATACAACTGCTTCTACACCGATTTCGGAAATAGGCAGAAATATCGATAAACGACTCGGGGAGAAGTTTTTTGTAGAACATGTATGGAAAAAAACACGATTTACGGTGTTAACTACCATTCAAAAACTACTTAACCGATTTCTATCAAATTTTGCATACCTAAACCCTAATTAACCAATAAATGAGTCCTAAACCCTAAAGTTCCAATTCATCGAAAATAGTTGCATTCTTTCTTATTGTTTCTGGTTACTTGATCGTAAACACGCAATTCTCTATTATTGCTTTTAGCCAGTATCCATAATCGGCGCGAACATATAAATATTAATTTATAAATAAAAATCTACTCTTTCTAGTTTCGATAAAACAGGTTTGAAACGATTTCAATGCGATAAAAGACAGAAACAATATGCGACATTCCGATACGCCATAAAAGCATGCCCACCTACCGTACAAATTGCGCAATTCGTTAAAATGTTTTAACCTTGTGGTGTGACGATACTCAATCCTAATAATTAAATCAAAGTTTCTTGGTGAGTAATTGGATTACTTAACATTTCAATTGTAAAATTTCTGGGAGATTTCCTAGTTCATCTGCATTTTTAAAACACCATTCAATTAATTCAGGTTGAAAGACAATAATTTTCAAGTCAAGGTCAGTGCAGGACAATATTAATAATTTGAAAGCATTATAAATTATTTATGTTTGTACACTTGCTGCGAAACAAAACACAGCCGGCGTAATTAGTACCATTCGTGATGCAGAACGAGCGCAATCAAAACAAATTGCGTTACAATTGAAACTCCATCAACTTTGAAATGTGTGGCGTAAAGTTGAATAAATTACTATAATTATTCTCAGTGCTGCTGTTCAATTCGAACGTTTATCTGTGTATTTGTGTGACTGACTGACTGACTGACTGTGCTAGCTGCTTAACATCACATGTTGTGTCCCCTTCAATCAATATCTGATGAAACGCTTGACTAAAGAAGGTGTCCGTTCATTCATGTCTGTCGAGTGCCGTTTTTTTCTGTATTCAATTAGAATTCGTGACTCGCATGTGCAGCGTACAATACGCCTCGCCTCGCTACTGAAATCCGTCCCACAGGTAATGATCGACGGCCAAATTGGACAGTAACAATGAGAATAAGAGAAACTATCGATTATTTACAACAACGTACAGTCACAAACAATAAAACGTACAATTTTGATGAACTTAACCTAGAAAAATGGACAGTCAATTTGCTTGCGATTGGTTTGTGCGAAACAAGTTTCCGATCATGAATTGCCGGTGACGATTACTCATCATTGGTGACCTTACTGAACTTGGCACAGAATAAGAACGGTGGGAGGTTTGCTGACAATGCTTCTTATACTTTTGATCCAAGGTTTCTAATTGTGGCACATGATCTTTTACTGTAGCATTTGTATTTATTGGTGAATTATTTGGACTCATTTTCCAAAATTTCTATAACACCCACATTGTATTGGCCATGAACATGAACGCAAATGTATCCTGGTTCCTGCTTCTATCAATAGCAACACATTCCCACGCCACCATTGAATAATACCTAATAAATTGCAAGTTATAGATCAGATTGATCAAAACTAATTTACCCTTCTAGAGAGGATGCTTCATTGCATCGAAACAATTTGATGATCAATCAACATTCTTTGAAAAAGTATTAATTTCTCAAAGTGGACGAGTTTGAAGGTGATGCCAATTACACCCCGTTGAATACAAAATAATGTGGAAGACGTTTGTGTTATAAATAAAAAGGGCTATTTGACATTACTACTTGAGCACACATCGGAATAATCCAACTGTGTCACTGTAGATTGATATCTATGTATAGGCAACACGGCTCTCCGTTTGCCTATTTTGACGAGGCGTCGGTAGTTGAGTGGTGAGCGTGACCGTCACTTACCCCCGTGAGCTTCGGTTCATTCCCAGCTTAAGACTGGTTCATGTGCTGATGAGCCGACATCTTGTATATAAATTCAACTTTGTGGTGTCGGCAATGGGCACTCATTATGGACAGAAGCCGACAAAAAATAAAAAAATGCTTATGATGAAAAAACATTTAGACACCACAAAACAATCTATTCTCGCAAGGCAAATGTCGTAATCCGCCAAATTGGCCACATCAGTTTCTATACTTTTGCGTGGGCGACCTTATTACACCAAAGGATGAAGTGAATCCACTTCAAAACGTATATAGCCTGATGGTTATATACCCCTGCTCTCCAGTGCGTCACCCCTACATTAATGAATGGCAGTGCGCATGCTCAATTGATTATTGGTGTCACTCAGAGGTTTCAACAAACCATGAAAATACAAATAACACGAGCACGCTCAAAATTGAACGGAAAAAATTTTGCTACCCCTAAATTTCGGTACTCCACCAAGGCACAGAGCGGTATTTGGGTCGAAGAGCTGGCCGAAATTATTTTAGTGCGTTTTTCAGTCTAAATTTTGTTTGTGTTTTGTGTTTGTGCACATTGTTAGTAATAATGACTTATTATTACCCATGACTTTATTAAGTTGGGGTCTGCCCTTTATGTACAAAAAGTGGTTTCACCAAAAATTTTCACCTTTCGGAGAAAGATTGGTGTTTTTCCTCCTTAGGGATATTTTTTTTTTTTTTCAATGGAGAAGACCTTTATGTCCTAACCCAGTACACGTGCTAACGGTAGGGTCCAATCTACCACACGGGGTGCACTGGGGGCGTGTCGGACTCGAATGGTGACCAGCCATTAATACCGACTAAACTCCATTGGGCTCCGCCATCATTCCTCCCAGGAACTACCTCTCGGTATTACTTCTGGGGGGATGGCTGTACTAAGTGTACTCATTCACTCTCACTCACGCAATCATACATCCTGTATGAGGCTTACTTGGGTGCTCTCCCAATCACACTTTGATTCACTCTCAAACACTCCCACATGAGGCTGACTTTTGTGCTCACCTTTTACGTTCCATGCGAGGCTGACTTGTGTGCTCACCTTACTCATTCCTTGCTAGGCTTACTTTTGTGCTCGCCCTACCCATCCATGTGAGGCTGACTTGGGTGCTCACCCTATCACCTGATTCACTCTCAAACGTGCCACTCTATTGTACCTTTGTCACTCCCTCTGGCATCCCATTTGGGACATTTTTCTTAGGCCCCACTTCTGACATACCATGCGAGGCTGACTTTTGTGCTCACCTTTTTCATTCCTTGCTAGGCTGACTTTTGTGCTAGCCTCTACCAACCTGTGAGGCTGACTTTTATGCTCACCCTTAACATGCAATGTGAGACTGACTTGGATGCTCACTAGAGTGGGACATGGTTATATGAAAAAAATAAAATTTCGCTCCGAGTAACTTTTTGGGTACCATTTAGCTCCCAGAATAACTCAATGCAAATTTTTAGTTCGATCGGTGAAACTATATTTTTGCGCCCATGGTTTAAAGTTTACATGGGATTTCGTATGGGGAAAACGTCTTTTGCAAATTAATTCTTCCAAGAGTCACCCGTTACCTCCTAAAAATAAATGGATATCTGATTTTTATAGGAAATCTATCATGGAAATAAAATCTAGAAGACTGCAAAACAATCTGATGCTTGTTGAAAAAGTTATTAAGCAAAAACCGATTGATGCCCTGAAGAATGATGAAAATTTTACTTTTCATAGCATCACTGCTGCTGATGGTCGAATTATATACAAAATTTTTAATTTTCTCTTTTTATATACAAAAGAAGACTCAATTTATCCCTCAAAACTCTTGCGAAGTGGCCAAACAGTATGGGAAAATGATTTAGACATATTAAGAGAATATCAAAACACAATTGCATACAATTGGACAACCAACAACAGTGGTGCTAGAAAAAATGAATATTTTATCAATCGTCAGAGCATCAATTGGTTTCAGCTTAATAACTTTTTTCTTAAGCGTCAGATCATTTCGTAGTTTTCGAGACTTTGTTTCTGTGTTAAATTTCCTACAAAAGCCACAAAACGGTTTATTTTTAGGAAGCAATGGGCGACTCCTGGAGGAATTATTTTGTGAAAGTTAATTTTCCCATATAAAATCCCATGTAAACTTTGAACAGTGGGCGCAAAAATATAGTTTCAGGGATCAAGCTAAGAATTTGCACAGATGTTCTAGGACCCAAATGGTACCCAAAAAGATGCTCGGAGCTGGAATCTATTTTTTGTCCCACCCTAATGCTCACCCTTTCACTCCTCTGCCACGCCATGAGGCATCGATAGCTTAGTTCCAACATACTACGCTACGACCCTCCCGTCTTGGCATGAGGCAGTCCACTTATACGCCTATACACTCACTCTTCTGTCTTGCTTCGGGGTGGCTGGGTTTACCCCTTACGCGGTTGCCATTCGCTGCGCCAACCTACCTCGGCATGAACAGACCATTCACTCTCTTATTTTGCGCTTGGCCTTTTTCGCTCCAGCTAACCAATCACTAGTTAGCCGTGCCCGCCATCTGTTGCTCGGTTCGCCAGATTACCTGTAGCCTACTGGCAATCTGGATGGTAGCAGCCGAGACTGCGTTCCACTTCTCCACCGTTTGACACATCCGCTGAATAAGGGTATCCGGGGTTGTGTCCCAGCCACAGACGTCAAGCATTGCTCTTCTTTCGACGTCGAACCGATGACATACGAACAGTATGTGTTCGGCAGTTTCATCTACACCTGGGCAGTCCGGGCAGACTGGGACCTCCGCGTGCCCGAACCTGTGGAGGTACTGACGGAAACAGCCATGGCCTGACAGGAATTGTGTCAGGTGGAAGTGAACTTCCCCATGGGGTCTTCCCAACCAGCTCGATATGCTAGGTATCAGCCGGTGGGTCCACCTACCTTTCGAGGAGTTGTCCCACTCACGCTGCCATCTGGCGACCGAGGTCACCCTGGTGCGCTCGCGGGCTCCCCTATTTCCACGTAGCTCAAAGCACTCCTCATCTTCCCGAATGACCAGCCCGACTGGCATCATGCTCGCTATCACGCAGGATGCATCGTGTGATACCGTGCGGTAGGCAGATATCACTCTGAGGCACATCACGCGGTAGGTGCTCTCCAGTTTCTGTAGGTAACTGGTTACCCTCAGTGCTCTTGACCATGACGGGCCGCCGTACCTGAGGATAGATACGGCAACGCCTGCCAGTAACCTACGTCTACTGGCGCACACCTTTGAGCTGTTGGACATCATTCTCGATAGTGCCGCAACAGCAGTCGACGCTCTCTTGCACGTATAGTCGACATGGCTGCCGAAGGTCAGCTTGTCGTCTATAATGACTCCGAGAGACTTCAGACTTCGCTGTGAAGTGATCGCGACTTCTCCCACATGGATAACTGCATGTTGTGCCGACTTGCGGTTGTTGACGATAACTACCTCCGTCTTATGATGAGCGAGCTCCAGGCCTCTCGCGCTCATCCATTCCTCCACCGTGCTAATCGCGTGTTCTGCGGTTAGTTCTACCTCAGGAATTGACTCCCCGTAGACCTCCAAGGTTACGTCGTCGGCAAAGCCGACGATCTTGACCCCAGGAGGGAACTTCAGTCTCAGAACCCCGTCATACATGAGGTTCCATAGCACCGGGCCTAGGATCGAGCCCTGCGGGACTCCGGCGGTAATCGGAACCCTTTTCTGACCGGCATCGGTCTCATATATCAGTACGCGGTTTTGGAAGTAACTTTCCAGGATCCGGTACAGACCCACCGGTAGGCTAAGCCGGTGTAACGAGAGCGCGATGGCATCCCAGCTTGCGCTGTTGAATGCGTTCTTCACGTCAAGTGTCACTAACGCACAGTATCGAATACCTCGCCTTTTTCGTTGGATCGCTATCTCGGCAGTATTTATCACTGAGTTGAGAGCGTCCACTGTGGACTTACCCTTCCGAAAGCCAAACTGGTTGCTTGACAGACCGTCCGTACCTTCCGCGTGCGGGGTGAGCCTGTTGAGGATGATCCTCTCAAGCAGTTTGCCAGTCGTGTCTATCAGACAGATTGGTCTGTACGCCGATGGGTCGCCTGGCGGCTTCCCGGGCTTCGGCAACAGCACCAGTTTCTGCCTTTTCCATCTATCGGGGAAACGGCACTCGTCAAGGCATCTCTGAATAGCTAGCCTGAACATGTTCGGGTTCGCTATGATCGCTGCCTTGAGAGCGTTGTTTGGAACTCCATCCGGCCCTGGAGCTTTATTCATTGCTAGGGATTTAGCCACTGCGAGTAGTTCTTCATTCGTCACTGGAGCCACCATTTCGACCGTGCCCGCACTGTCTCGTAGTGCAGGTGGCCAGGGGCTTGTGGCTCGAGACGGGAAGAGTACTTCGATAATCGTTGCCAACCGGTCCGGAGACCGTTCTGGGGGTGAGGAGCCCCCTTTGGTCTTGGCCATCACAATCCGGTAGGCGTCACCCCACGGATTTGCGTTGGCACTCTCACACAGGTTGTCGAAACACGCTCTCTTGTTGCTTTTAATAGCCTTGTTAAGGGCTAATTTCGCAGCTCGAAACGCTTCACGGCGGTTCTCTCTTGCATCCTCGGTGCGAGCTCTTTGCATCCTACGTCTAGCTCTGAGACAGGCTGACCGTAGAGCTGCAATCTCGGCACTCCACCAGTATACCGGGCATCTACCGTTTCTTGGCAGTGTTTTTCTCGGCATAGTGGCGTCGCACGCGCGTGATAGAACAGCTACCAGCGCATCCCCGCTTAGACTGTCGGTGTTGGCCTCCAGTCCCAGGGCCGCGGTGAAAGCTTCGCTGTCGAAGTGATTGGACTTCCACCCGCGTACCTGACAGGGATCTCCCGCCCTCGGATGCTGCACACCATAGTTGATCTTAAAGCGGATTGCTAAATGATCGCTATGGGTGTAGCCTTAGTCTACCCTCCATTCCATGCCTGGAGCCAGACTCGGGCTGGCAAAGGTCAAATCAATCCACGCCTCCACTCCGTTTCTACGGAATGTACTAGCGGAGCCATCATTAGCTAGCACAGTATCGAGTTTCGCAAACGCTTCCATTAGCGCTTGACCCCTGCTATTTGTACAGCGGCTGCCCCACTCCACTGCCCAAGCGTTGAAGTCTCCCGCTATTACTACCGGTTTCCGGCCCACGAGGTCCGACGAGAGCCTGTCGATCATCTGGTAGAACTGTTCTATTGGCCACCTTGGTGGGGCGTAGCAGCTGCAATAGAACACACCATTGATCTTGGCAATCGCCACACCCTCGGCGGAGGGGTGTATTACCTCTTGAACCGGGAACCTTCCCGTTGTACAGATTGCCACCATTCCAGACCCGTCCGACACCCAATTGCCGTTGCCGGCAGGGATGCGGTACGGGTCTGATAAGAGGGCGACATCTGTCCTCGACTCCGAGACCGACTGCCACAGCAGCTGTTGGGCTGCTGCACAATGGTTAAGATTTAGCTGTGTGACTCTCACGGCTTCTTCTTATTTAACTCGCCGAAGGGACACGAAGGTCCGCCCATAGCATGTTTATGGGCTTGCTTCTTAGCGGTGCAGATAAGGCACTTATAGGCCTTAGTGCACCCCCGCTCTTTATGCCCCTCCTCGCCGCATCGACGACATAGCTTACTCCTGTCTATGCCTTTGCATTCGTAAGCTTTATGGCCGGATTCTAGGCACCGATAGCACCTGTCCACTGAAGGCGGATGGGGTATACTAATAGGGCATACCGACCAGCCGATCTTCAGCTTCCCTTTCTCGGTTACCTTTTTGGCATCCGCATTCAGTAGCCTGAGGTAGGCTACTTGGGTGCCAGAGGGTCCGTCCCTCAATCGCACAGAGGCCCGCTCGATTGTGACGCCGCAGTGCTCCTTGACGGCTGCGACGACGTCTTCTGCGGTCGTGAACTCGTCCAAGTGCTTGCACTGGAGAGTTGTTTCCGCACCTAGCGACCTGATTTGGGCGCCCTCACCAAGGACCTCTTGGGCCAAGGCCTTATATACTGCACTTGGTTGTGCGCCTCGCTTCAGCACCAGGAGCATCTCTCCCGTGTTGGTGCGTCTTACGCTACGCACATCCTGCCCAAGGGCCGAGAGACTTTCGGCCGCCTTCATCGATTTAAGGACATCGGCGTATTTGTCCTTGTCGGTTTTTAACCACAAGGCTTCGCCTCTGTCCTTGGCCTTCCTCGCAGGCCGCGGTACCTCCGGTTTCGGTGCCGGCTTTTTCTTGGTAACCAGCGTCCAGGGGTTTGAGCCCCCCTGCCCAGGTCGTGCCGGGTTGCTTGTACCATCGCTCTCCACAGCGAGGTCACTCTCGCCCTCGCTTACCTCACCCAGGCGGCGTTTGACCTTGACGGTTGCACGCCGAGTGGTGTCGGTTTTGGCACCCCCGCCTGGCGACTTCCTAGGGCGCTTCGCATTCGATGCCGTCTTGCGATTGCCCTTTCCCTTTCCCTTCGAGGGGAACTCGGTCGCCGCTCCGATCGACGTGGCTGCTCCGTAGAAGGTAAAGGCCACTGTCTGTGAACCTCTATCAACCTTCTCTCTTTCCTCCCTATTGGAGGCCACTGTCTGGGTTTCTCTGTCGGGCCTCTCCCGACATTCCACCCTCTCAACATAGGCCTGCTGTTCCTGTCTTGCGACACGAACAGCTTTCCGGAGCTCCAAGAGGCTCAACTTCAACTCCTTGGCTATGTTCTGCTTTGCGCTAGCGAAGTCGATTATAGAATCGAGTTGCTTCGCTACTTTGCGCATCGCAGCTATTGGCCCCTCCGATGCATTGGTAGGGATATTGCCTACCGCTGCTGGGGGGTCACTGGTGCTTTCGGATGCAGCACTCATCGCTCCACTACTCTCCCCACGGGGGGGAGACCTCGCCAAACCACCTCTTGCGAAGGGGTTTGGCACCTCCGTCTGTTTATTTTTATTTTTATTTACCTCCATGTATAGTCCCACGAGTAGCGCGAGAAATATATGTCCGCCACGCCAGAGCTCCGCATTAACGTGGTAAGGGACGCTTACTGTGGGGGTTGCCCAGGTACCCCACAGGCTCCGTTAACGATCGAGCATCTTTTTCACCCCCTCGATCACTCATCCCTCGGCACGGGTCGCTTCACGCCTTGGAATTGGGGTTATGCCCTACCTTGCTTTACGTGGTGATCTCGGCCCGGATCATCACAACCATCCTCCTTTACCAGGGCTTTGGACCTGTAGCTCTGGTTCTCAATAGTTCCATGTACGTATGTTATTACAGACATGCTACTATTGGGATCCGTCATTCGCTAGCGGAGTTAGGGATATAACATAGTGCATTCGTATTGGTCTGCTAAGCTAAGACAAGTTTCGGCTTCTCTGTATCTCATCAGCTTAACAGAACTTCTAGTCTAACGGGACATCACGTTTGACTAGTCGTTTGATTGGAAACATAAATATTACAAGATGATTTAAATATTTTACTTTAAGTCTTTTATTCAGTCTTCATCTCTTGAATCATATGGTGACATGGTGTCATCGAGCTCGTTGATTAAACTCAAATGTTCTAGAATTAGTAGGCTTAACGTATTGGGACAAAATTGCGAGGTCCTTTTGGGTGTTCGTCGCAAAGTACTCAAAAACGGGTCAGAGCTAAGTAATAGTATGTTGAGGATGTCTCTATTGCAGAGCTGCAATGAAGTTTTTCTTTGCGAAATTTTACCTGTAGTCACAAAAATGTTTATTTCTGGCCCCTGCTGCTTCTTCTGTAAGCTGCCAAAAAAATTGCAAATTTGATCACTTCTGCACCATGTACAAGAATTTTGTGCAGGCTGATTAACATGGGTTACCATCCATAGAGATGCACATAAAGCTCTGCAGTTTCAAATGCATATGCGGAATATTTTTCGGAATCAACGCTGTATACACTTGAAATCACTACTTTTATTCTTTAATCTACCAATCAAATCAACACTAATACCAGTTATTGCCGAAGATTTTTGAGGGTCACTGAAAAATCTTTTTGCTGTATTTCCATCATTCGTGTTGCCGCCTTTGGGTTTGGCATGCCGTTTCAGTTTTAAAAGCTTGTTGAATTTTCAATTGATTGTATGTTCTTCCATATCAGACCTAGCTTGCCACTTTTTAATTGAAAGCTTGTACGAAACATGCAACAGAGTTTCGAAACATCGTATTTTTGCATGCAGCATTGACAATCCAAATTCAAATGTTTCTGGGTCTGCAGGTTTTGTCATCTTCAAATTGTTGAAGAATTTAAATGTTTCGCCACAAATGTTGGCGTTACAACCTCGATGCTGATGGTGTATTTGCTGTTGCGTTACATACCTTACCATCCACCATTGTCGGCACAATAGTATGTTTTATGTAGACTGGCTTTTACCTGATCCGTGGAATATTCAGTTTTTGTCAAATCTGTTATCTGTTTTTCAATTACCGCCATTTCCGTTACACTTTCTCGAACAAATCTAATCCTTATCGGTCGACAGTATCTTGGTGACTACGGGGTTGGATTTTGCCAGAAAACTTTCCTGTTCCCATCTAGTGTGCACGTCAGTCTAAGCGTAACTAGCGAACATTAGGAAATAGTGGAATCACTGCCATCAACATTTTCGAATTTCTACCTGTACTGCGTTTATTGTGATCCTTCACAGCCCCACTTTGTATAAAGTTCTAAATACTTAAGCTCGTCTTCCTGCATTTGTTCTAGCACTTCGTCCAAATATTTGCGCATTCTTATAGCAGTATTATCCAATAAAGCTTGAAGACCAACTTTCGCACATGTTTGTGTTACAAAAATTGAACCTGGATAGCATTCACTTGTTGCTTTTTGAAGAATCTTTTTTTTTAGTTGCACTTTAAATAATATTGAACTGTTGTCGACTTTGGTTCCACGAAAATAGCTAATGCATGCTCAGGGGAATGCTTCAGCTTGTTTGTTGATTCAGGATTTCATACTGCGATGAGAATCTCAGAAACTTTCGAAGTATTTTGCGCTAACTTATTGATAACGAATGATGCATCAACGTTACCAGACGCCCGCTGATTCATCTGGGTTGCGAAAATCAGCTCATCGAGGGAAACTTTTTCTCTTAGCTTTTCCGTCTTCCTTCGCTTACTTCTTTTGCTCAATGCAGAGAATTTCTTTCAAGGACGCCCTGCGTTTGTTCCGCAGGCCCACGTCGGAAAAAGAATGCTTCCGTTGATCCAGTCTGCGTTATGCAGGCGAATGCCTGTTACGAGATGAAGCTAACCATTTCCGCTTAAAATCTGCTTTAAAATGGCTTAGTCTGTGGCTTAACTGCTCGTGATATTGTGTCGGACACTTCAAAAGCTCGATCATTTTTTCTTGTAGGTACTTAAATTTTTTATCCAACGATGTATCAGTGCAGTCATCAAGGAATTCGTAAAGATATCGTCTGGAAATTTTCCTTTCAGACTCTGAAAATACGTTTTACCTTTCTAGGGTTACCACCTCCAGAGAGGCTTTGACCCGGAGATTTTCACTGGCCTGGGGGTGGTGGATTTTAAGTGTAACGAGACAGATATTGGAATCAAAGCGATTGCTCGGCATTTTAGAGCACTTTAATCGCTTTTTATTGCTACGTTAAAATAAAGCTGTAAATTTTTCACGTCTGAGAACGGTTTTATCGATTTAATCTGGTGTAGTATTTCACTTTACCGACTGAGTGCCAAGAATACAAAACCACCAGCTACTCTCACTGTGGAGGATAAGTCGAACGACCATTGCTTTCCCCACAACTAACAGGAAAAGGAGAGAAAAGGAAAGTGATTTTTTCCATTTCATTTGCGTATGATCGTAATTTATTAAAACCAATCATTTATCTCAATAAATAATACAAGACAAGTAAGCTGAAAACAAGAAAAATGGATCAACTAAAATTAATAATATTGTTGGTTGATTTCGGGACTGCGGAATCTGATTCACTGGGCCGTCATGCAATGTTTAATGGCATATTCGTTTTTGACAGTGCACTACACCGGTGTAGTCGGTGCTACACTCATTCAAACTTGGGTGTAATCAGTCTATCTCTTTTTTTGCACTACGCCGGTGTAGCACCAAGAAAAAACGAAAACGTCATAAGTTCCATGGCATGCTGCGCCAAAAAAAAACAGAATGTGAAATGCAATATTTGATGACAATCAGATACAATCGCTTACTGAAACTTCTGAATTCGGTTCTTCGGATTACAGATTTTTTTATCATTCTCGAACACAAATTACATCAACCATATGATCTACGAATCATGTTGAAAGTAATGCGGACACATTCAACTCCGATTTCGGATATTCCAGAATTCAGTTCCCTGAACTGATGATTATTTTTGTAGCTTTCCATCATGTGACGCATGAAGTGACGTACCCATGACGATCTACGAGGAATCCAGTGTAATTTATCTTAGTTTTACTGCTGGTTTCTGAGACATTGGTTACTAGGATCGAAGATTGTTTTCGAATTCTGTCATGTGTCACACAAATAAATACTAGTGGAAAAACATATTTGTAGTTATACGGACAACTGTGCACGTTTTGGTGTATTTAGCAAACCGGTTAGCGGACTGAAAAATATTTTCAAAAAAATTAGGACCATAGATATAAATGGATCTGTATAGACTATTCTAAGGATTAAAGTTTATAAAAGGCTTTTATTTGATGAGACTGTGAAAATATTAAAAAGCATTTCCCAACCCGTACCCTCACTTAAAAGTTAAAAAGAAGAATATTTTCAATATAATACTATGTTAATGGTGTTTGGTTAAGGTTTAAAATTTAATTCATATAAAAAAAAACAAATTGTAGCACCTTTTTTATGGAACCACTATAATTTTCTGTAACTTTCTTACGAAAAAAGTTTTTTCACCCTGCTAGGTAGGTTAGATTTTTTCAAATTAGCTACGCGCTGTCAAAATTCTACAAAATAAACTACCATGAACAACAATTCTGTGTCATACTATGTTGCGTTTCGGCTTCGCCTCATCAGAAACCGACACTAACACATTGTCGGAATAGATTAGCGCCGGCTTGACGCAAATCCCTTAAAACTAAAACACACTATGTGTTTCAATCAAACGACTGATCAAACGTGATGTCCCGTTCGAGCAGAAGTTCTGTTTATGCCGATGAGACACAAGTGAAGCCGAAACTTGTCTTGGCTTAGCAAATTTTGGTAAAAACCAAAATTTCCCACTAGGGTGAAAATTTGTTGGTAAAAACCAGTCTTTGTACAGGAGGGCACAAATCCTTATTTCATACTAAACGCAACATTTCATACTAAACGCAACATAGTATGAAATAAGGACTGGTTTTTACCAACAAATTTTCACCCTAGTGAGAAATTTTGGTTTTTACCAAGTTTTCCTCCTTAGGGTGAAATATAGCATAGTGCTTTCGCATAGGCCTGCTAAGCCAAGACAAGTTTCGGCTTCACTTGTGTCTCATCGGCATAAACAGAACTTCTGCTCGAACGGGACATCACGTTTGATCAGTCGTTTGATTGAAACACATAGTGTGTTTTAGTTTTAAGGGATTTGCGTCAAGCCGGCGCTAATCTATTCCGACAATGTGTTAGTGTCGGTTTCTGATGAGGCGAAGCCGAAACGCAACATAGTATGAAATAAGGATTTGTGCCCTCCTGTACAAAGACTGGTTTTTACCAACAAATTTTCACCCTAGTGAGAAATTTTGGTTTTTACCAAATTTTCCTCCTTAGGGTGAAATATAGCATAGAACAATTCTGTGATCATTGTGCATGATTCGATATAACTTACAATTCGATATAACGTACATTTTTTAAACAGAAATGTACGTTATATAGAAGTTTACCTGTAACCTTTCTCATGGTTTGTTTTTAAAAATTGAAAGAAAAATCGTGACTAAAAACAATATATTGCAAAATCGCAAAATTTTCTTTCGCAAGGTAATTCCTCGGACCCTACTCTACTAAACGGTATCGAAGATTCTGCCCGGAAAGACCCGGAAGTCAAATAAAAATACTTTTGAAATACCAGAATATTGGTAAAAATGGTTGTTTGGCAGTACGCTGATTTAACCTATGTTTATGCCCATGACTAAGCTTCCCCAAAAGTTTAAAATATTCTACCTGCCTCCACCTTCACGCGCCATGTTAATGCAGATTGATAATTTGCTCAGAAATTCAGAAATCTTATAACAAAGTTTTAAAATGTTTATATTGAATTTCACAGCACAGCTTACAGCAGGATTTTGACAGCTGATGCAGCTTGAAAACCAAAAAAAAAAACGAAATCAAAATGGCCGCCAAATAATTAGGCTGTGCATACAGACGAAGTCGATATAAATAATGACTTTTACTGTGAGCCGTGTTTACCAGCACTGCCATTAAACTGTGAAACAATGTTTGTAATCACGGCTAACAGTAAAAGTCATTATTTATGTCGACTTCGTCAGAGTTCACATGTTAAAGGACTGAGTATCTAGAGACACAGGGGCGTACAATGTTATAAACTAGAGAAGGATTTGAGTTTTTTTTTCATTTTGGCCAACTTTTTAGCGCAAACATCCCTTAATGCAAGGGGTTCCTGTAGAAGCACGCCTAACTCGAAGCGAACAAGCCGCTTATATGCTGCAACTATGAGTGAGTTTGTTTTATCCACGCACACTTAATTCGGCTCGGTAATTTCCCAACAGCTCTGTAGTAGGGCATCGCAAAAAAAAATGTGAATTCTCGAAGGCCCCCCTCTCATTTTGTGACAAATGTCAAAGTAATCTCAGATGCCAAATTTCACATCACATTTCGTCATCATTAGAACAATTCTAGACTACCGCCCACTTCGCTTGAGATTTTTGAAATACTTTGAGAAAATATGGAGGAAAAATATACTAAATTCTATAACTTTTGAAGTAGCAGCCAGAAAATTACAATTTACACCTCTTTTTAAAAGGAAATAACCTTAGTATTTAAATGGAGATATTCCTGCTTCTAGAAAAATTATGGAAAGTGGAATACTGAGTCATTCTGGCCCCAAAATCCCCTATTTTTAATAATTTTTCTGCTACGTGATGGAAATCATGCATATTTTGCAGTTTTTCTAATGTGAAAAATTTTCAGAAAACGAACGGAACCTTTTTGACCTTTATCCGAATACGATAGGTTAGGGTTATAGGGCCTTTTCTCATTCATATTAAATTTTATCATTTTCTCGTGCATATATCTCTATTATTCTTCACTCAATTTTAATAAATTGTACCTTGTTGAACGTGGAAAACCCTTAGGAACAAAATAACAATAGATTCACATTTTTATCGTAAAATCGCACATATAAACTCAACTTAACGACAAAATTCTTATTTAATTTCCTACTTTTAGTGTAAAATGCGCTCGTGGATCACATGAGAAAAGTTTTCATCCTGGAAAATTAGGGCAAGTTGAGGTATTAGGACATTTAATAAAAAAACGTGATTTGTAGTTAATGTCAAAAAATTCGAAGTTACTGAGTTTTACCGCTAACGAATCTATTTTTGTTGTATTCCAAAGAACTTTCCACGTTCAACAAGTTACATTTTATGAAAATTGATTGAAGAATAATAGAGATATATGCACGAGAAAATGATAAAATTTAATATGCATGACAAAAGGCTCTATAACCCCAACTTCTCGTATTCGGACAAAGGTCAAAAAAATTCCGTTCGATTTCTGAGATTTTTTTACATTAGAAAACTGCAAAATATGTATGATTTGCATCACGGAGCAGAAAAATCTTTAAAAATAGAGGATTTCGGGGCCTAAATGACCCAGTACCCCACTTTTCCGTATTTTTCTAGAAATAGGAATATTTTCATTCAAATACTATTATTTTCTTTTTTTTTCTTCTTTCTTTAAAAGATATAAAAAAATAAATATAATAAAATGTAATTTTGTGATTGCTACTTCAAAAGTTATAGTATTTAGTATATTTTTCATCCATATTTTCCCATAGTACCAATTTCAAAAAATTCAAGCGAAATGGGCGGGAGTCTAGAATTGTCCAAATGTTGTGAAATTTGGCATCTGACCTTACTTTGACATTTGTCACAATATGAGAGGGGGGCCTTTGAAAATTAAAAAAAAATTTTTGCGATGCCCTACTGTTTGGTCAGCAAATTTAGAAATTGATATCTCAGTAAAGGGAGATTAGTTTGCTGATTTTCGGTAAAATATTTTCCGAGTTTCGGCACTCAAGCGTCACGTTTATTGAGATCTTAGCAAAAATAATGTTCGCTGAATCACAGCTGTTTCGGAAACAGATGCAAAATAAGCTGAGATTCGGCAGAAAAAATTAAGTGTTTGACCGTATCCAAGTCACTTGAAGCTTCAACTGTTGGAAATACTCGTAAAACTACCCTCTTCGAAGAGATCCCAGTTCCTAGATTTGGGATTACGATATGTAACGATATCCAGCAAGGCATTTAATTGATCAAAGATGAAGTATTTATAATCATTCCATCGAACTCCTCTTCCGTCAGATGGTGATAATTGATAAAGGCTCTTCTATAAAGTTGAATCATGTGATAAAATTTAGCGATGCGGCCCAAAAAAAGAAGAACGACATTGAAAGGGTGAAAAAATATAATGGAATCACTATAAGGTTAATCGACAGATACAAAAATCCTTATTTTGCTGCATTCCTTACTATTCTCGGTACTATTCATCGCCGATAATCGTTCTCAAAGTTCTTCGGGCTACTACAAATGATGCAATCTGAGCTAATCTGATACCCTATCCATTTAAAAGAAACCTGCTCCCTTACATCATTTATTCACATGGCTTGATAACTTTGTAAACACGGCTACTGATAAATCGTGCAGATTTCGAAAGGGATGCTTATATATGTAACTACATCGGATCATCCATTCGCACCTGGCAACGCCGGCCGCCACCGCAGAGATATCCATTTCAATCCACTTACCGTAGGAACTGAAAATCTTAAGCCCACACCGCAATGCCGACCATCAGTACCAACACAAACGTATCAAATTGCAACTCAGTTCAATTGAGACTTTTATGCTCAGATGTAGGCACGCCTCCAGGCCAACTCTGGCAGCCGCATCAGAAGTTATTTCTTTGATGTTGTTGCGCAACCGTAATGAGCCGCATCATTTAAAGAGCATTGAAGCATCGATTGGAGAAGGTAATTTGGTCGATTGGCGATCGGCTATTTCGATGGCATCGTCGTAAAATGTATTCTTTATGAGATCGTCGCCTAAACCCGGCCGGCCTGAGAGACTGGAAGGTTCGATCGCGCTAAGCGAAATCAATGCAATGCTGAGCTCATCACGGTCGAGGTGTTCTGATTTGCCAACCAATCAACGACATGACGACCTCTGGTGAAGAAGTTTCCCGCAGCTACTGTTCGCATCCAACCCAACGACTTTTTCACGGACGATTGCCTAATGAAACTTTCTTGTCTCGAGCAAAGTCGATTCTAATCATGACGACAATGATGCGCTGAATTTATTATTTCTTATCCGGGTTAGGGGTCGACCATAGTCAATTATATTATCCTAAACTAGCGGTAGTAAATCTTGTGAAACGTTACGTTTCTGTTGCAGCCAAAAGCTCCAACGAATTAATTAATTGAGCAACATGAAGTGAACTTAATGAAATTATCACAATTTCGTACTGTTTGGTAACGTAAATTATGAGCGATCATCTAAAACAGCCACTCCCCCCAGGAGGATTCTCAGTCTGCTCCGTCACGTTCCAAACTGTAAATCTGTGCAGTAATTTCCTAGTCTTTGTGTGGCTCTAGCCCGATACATGCCTTCACGCACAGAACTTGCGTATCGTGCATCAATCAAACTGAAAGGCTTGCGCTTCTAGCATGCTTCTGTGGGCTGGGGATGGTCAATTTTTCATTAGATTCTTTGAGAACATAGCATTGCCTATTGCAGACATTTTTTCCAATTTCATCACACACTTGATCATCTCTCACCAGAACTGTGTAGACATTGCTGCACGTTCCGATTGCCTTCAAACAATCTGCCTATTCATGTATCCATTTAAGAATTGAAAGCCCGATCTGCCCTACGACTAGAAGATCCGCAACCGATTTCTAAGTCATTTCTATTAAGACCCGAACGAATCTGACGCACATGCAAGCACTCACGGTGTGGCATCAGATATTTAGCTAGACACTCATGCGATCCCTGTCGAAATAAAAATACAAACAAACTCGTAACCAAAGATGTAAAGGGGGTTGCATGGTTCGTTCGTTCGTTCGTTAACCTCTCGTAGCACGTAACTGAGTATTTTTGTGTACATCGCTTACCGGGTGAGATGTAGGTTGAAAGATTTTCACGAGATTTAGTCATCACCGTCAGCATAGTATACTCGTTAGTTAGCGCCAGGTGTTTTCAAAGGGAAATTGCGAGAAGGTTTTTGGTAACCTATCAAAACGAGGTGGTATATAACAAGTGCACCCTCTAAATAAGGCCCACAATAAAATACAGGTCGGCCTCGATTATCCGGGGATTTCAAAAAAATCTCACCCCGGATAATCGAGTCAATTTTTTTTTTGCATTATTTTGGAAATTTAAGCTTTATTCGCGAAGAAATTGGTATTAAAATGGTCAGGGTAAATGTTCCTATTATGGTAAATGTAAATGTACCTATTTTGGCCCTAATCGTTTTTTCAGAATTTCAAGGTGTGATTTGTACTTTCAGATGGTTTTCATTTATTATTTATATTGGTAGCGAGTTAACGGTATGTATCAGCTATTTACGTAAGAATTCTAAGACAGACTTTTTAATCAGGCGCATCTTTTGCAATACAGGTCAGGGCCGGCGGAAAGCGTGGGTAGTATGGGTAGTTCTACCCACTCGAAAATAACCGAGTGGGTGATTACCCACTCGAAATTTTGAACCATTTCAAAAAATTTAGATGCGCAACGCATGTATCTCGCACTACACACATTTGAAAACATCGATGTACCACAATTCCATTTGCATAAACGAACGTGATTTAATGTGAATGTAATGTGAGTGTGTGCATCGCGAAAAGGGAAACAATCCTTACTAATGGACCCCTCATCCTATGCTTTCTACCCACTCGGGTGTAAAGTGTTTCGCCTCCCCTGATACAGGTCAAACTCAATTGCCCGTGGCTTCGATTTTCCGTGGCAAATAATGCAACTACTTATTACTATAAAAAATAAAGTAATTAAGCAGGCTGGGGATCGTCTGTTTCTTCGCTCCAGTTTAATTTAGGAGGTGGTGACACGTTTATTTTAACCCTCATTCTAGTTAAAAGAGTGCGCGTTGTGCCTCCACGCATCCACAAAAAGTTCCTTGTCCTTCCTTGTAGCATCTTTTAGTTGACCAATGTTGTACCGGATCGTCAGGTGATCACTACGCATGTAGACTTCGCAAACTCTCCAACGTAGGTGATGGGTTCCCGGTTGCCTTAGCGAGAAGTAGGGTGGGCTAGATCCACGGACTGGTCCGGATTCGGGTACTGGTCCAGATCCGGCGACCGAATCAGGGTGCTGGTCCGGATCCGGGAGGTCCGGGTGTGAAAACTAGTGCGGATCCGAGAACTGGTCTGGATCGGGAACTGTGTCTGATCCGGAAACTGCCTAAAATTTTTATTTCACTATCCAACCCACCCTCGCTGGCGTCCTCTTTACATAGCCTAACAAACATCTTTGCTTGACCTACCCAAGAATTGAAATCGCCTCTAGTGACTGCCGGGTCTCTAATCTGAACCTTGTTAACCCTTTCTTGAGCAATTTTTGTCTAACGCGTGTAGGGTTTTAAAACAAATTCTCCTTAGAACTGTTGCCGTCATGAAACACGAAAAACCTAGTTTAATAAACATAGATGTTTCTTTCGCAGTGCTAGAAGCTACTCAATATTTAACTTCCGATCTATCCCAATTTCACGAAAAAGGTAATTAAAGGCAGTCTAAATTAGACAGTTTTATCAGTTTTCAATAATATTGCCAGGCTACGAAAATATTCCAAATTTTCATTTTCACCATTCACAGAAACTATCCCTGGTAGCACTGCTTCAGCGGTACCCAATCAGATTATTTATAATAGCTTCTGTTCTACTGATAATATGTATAACTGTTAGTGCTCAATTGAAAGATATAAGTCCCAGTTATTAGCCTTACTTATCGTGGTAAACATACGTTGTGTAAACCAAAAGTTATAGTCGTTTAGAAACGTGTTTGTCATCAAGAACATGGGCATGAAGGGGTTTAAGATGCAATTGACATTCTGAGCAGGAATTAATTAAGGATAACAGAAGAGCAATATTGTGTCAAAGTTGACTGGAACTCAGAGTAGGATATTCTTCAGACTTTTACTCCGGATTTCATTGAAAATCGGAACATGATTCTATCAACATCTTGATTAAATCATAGTCTTTGTAGAATTCTATTTTGAGAAGGATTCCTCCAGACATCTGAGAAGCTTTTCTATAGAATCCCGCATCAAAATTCAGAGAGAAAAAAAGTATCCATTTTAATTTTTTTGCAACTAGAAGATTACACATCATTTTTTTTATAATGAAACAAACGAAATTTTAGAGCTATCTTATTAATATACAAGAAGGGATAATATAATATTCGTAAGACACCAACCCCGCACATAGGGTTAGAGATTTTTCTAACCCGAAGAAGCGAATGATTTTAAAGTTAAAACCTCTATAATGTAAATAAAAAAGTCGTTAGATGATTTTATGTTATTTTTTATACTAATTCACTTTAGGATTTTTTAGCAGGAAGATTATTAGAACAATTAATTATTAACTAAAGGGAACAGTTTCACTACATTTTTAAACTAGGAATAAAGAGAGTGATTGAATTTTATTAACCTTCCGGCAGTCGCACTACTGCACTGAGTGCACGCCGCTGCTCTGAAAATGTAGCGAAATCGTCTTTGGGTACCAGCGGTTTCTCATTCAGTGGAGGGTTAAGATTAGAGGTCAATTAGGGCTCTTTATGAGTAGTTGGGCAGTTAGTTATGGCAAAGACAGGGAGGGCAACTATGCTTCGGTAAGACATTTAGGGGAGTTGGTGTGGATTCCTGTATCTGGGTATCAGAGATAAAGGAGAGAGGGAGAACAAAGTTGACAACGGGGAGGAAAAAAATGAAATTTCAGTTTCAGGCATCGGGAGTTCAAAGGCATGGATTACAGACTCGGACGGCTTTCATCAGGAAGCATCCTGTACTGGGTCGCCAGGTTGTCCCCCTCGAACCGGCAGAGCTTCCTCCAGACGATTTCGTAGTACGCCTCAGATGCGGATCGGCAACACACTGAGTTCCGCGTGTAATGTTTGTGCTATAGGTCTCGTGTTTGTTGACTCATTCAACAGAGATATTTTGTGTCACCTTGAAGTCGCATCAAACCATTGGTGGTGTACGGTGAAAGCGGGAGACGGCACTTCTGAGAATAATAGGAAAAATAAAAGTGGCGGTTAAGTATGTATATTGATGGTTTTTTAGCAACACATAGAGGAGATCGCAGCTTACCAGTACATCTCGAACTAGGACATTGCGTGATCTTCCTCGAGGCCGAAGGGCATCCAATAGTTTAGATCTGACAGAGCCATACTCTGCGCATGCCCAAACAATATGTTCGATATCGCGAAAACCATAGCCACATGTGTAGGTACCGCTATTCGTGATCCCAATACGTCTGAGATGAGCGTGTAACGACTCTGAACCAAGAATTCGTTGATACCTTCGGGATAATACAATGTAGCAGCCGTCCTACCTCTCCATTGCTCCAAGATGTCTGCCAAGTTTCTAGACCCTTCTGACGAGAGAAATTGAAAAATTCATTGAAGCAGATTGGTCTTTCGTAGTTGTCACCTTCTAAAGCGCATGCCTTCTTCAATGCCTGGGATGAAGTAATGTGAAGGAATCCAAACTAAGGTAATCTTGTAGGATCTTACAGACAAAGCACGCAGGAGTTTCCATATTTTCCCCAGAAAAAATGGAATGTGCTTTCTAGATATTATCAAACGGATATCCTCTATTGAGCTGAGGTTGTCCGAAACAATAAAGTAATTATCGGTGGGCAAAATATCAATAATCCCGAAGGTATACTAAAAAGCAGCGAGCGGAATGCGACGTAAAGTGAAGAAGGATTATTGAGTTTGAATGAGGCGGTGAGGTTCTGCTTGAATATACAGATGTCAGTGGATCCGTCGTAACTTGACCAGTCGGTGTAAAATATCTAAACGATTTCTCGAAATTTACAATGAAAGATGTTTGAGATCACTTACGGTGCATGTGATCCGGGATTCCACGAATCTCATCCTTCATGGATGTGTCGAAGAATACAGGTGAATCAGAGTCATGAGAGAGATTGATATGGTTGAAATAATACGAAAAAAATTGATATTTTGTATCATGTAATCGAAGTGCAAGGACATACATCGGATATGCGAATTGAGCTCGACAAGCCTCTTGAAAGTTGCAATTACTACTGGGTTCAAGATATTACATCTGATGGGCAATCGATAGGTCCCAAAATTGATTTTTCAGTGGAAGAACTGCTATTCTGCTATTGCTGGCAAATTCCTCAAAAAGTTGAATTTAATTCTATATGGGACTGGGACTTTATTGTTACATGATAAGAGAGCAATTGAGAAGACCTCCAATGGAAAAGATGTTTCGTTCGCGCTATCGTTAGGGAACGCGATTTGGTGGATCGTCTGTTTCGGAGGGGTCCGTTAACCGGACAAACCTTCTTAGTGAAATCGAATACCCAACGGCATGAATATTCCACGCTCTCGTTAGATCTGTTTCGGTTTCGCATACGCAGGGCTGTGCCCCAGAGAGTGCTCTTCGATGTTTCACTGGTTAGTCCGTCAACGAACCGGTGCCAGCAACTCCATTTCTTGGCTTGCAGCAAACTCTTCATTCGCGTGTCTAACGTCGCGTACTGTAGATAACCAGCAGGTAACCCGTTGTCCAGGAAGGTTTTATACGCGACAGCCTCTTTGGCGTATACATCTGAGCACTTTTTGTCGCACCATAGGTTGGATGGCAATCCGTAAGAGTCTGTCATGTCTGGTACGCATTTAGTCTCAGCTTGAATCGCGGTGTCGAGAATCAAGACAGCCAAGAACCCGTATTCTTCCTGTAAAAGTCATCCGATAAGAGTCTGAGTTGACATGCATATGTCCTCTTCCCGTCAGCTGCAGCTGATGCTGAATGCAAACGTTTGCAGTCCAGTATCTTAATTGGCTTAAGCATGACGTCTTTAAAACAGCCCAGCCCAATCCCATGTGTCAGCAGATCCGTGCAATTCACACTCGAATCGATGACGACCCCGTCGCATTAAACCCGATTAGCTGGTACATATGCTCTATACTCCTTCGTAAAAGGCCCATAGCCTACCATATCAGTATGAGCAGTATATTTTATTTCGTCAATCGATGTAGACTATCATTTGCCTGCTTCAAGCTTTTTACTACCATCCAAAGCTTGCCGGGATGAATGTTCCATATTTCTGTCGCAGCCGAATATCGCTCCGTCAGAACTCGAGAAATCTGTAGCAGATTTTTTAACTGCTTTGCTGGTTGAATAACGGTTAACGGGAACACTCAAAAGAAGAGAAAACGTTTCCGAAACCTCGAAGAGGCGCTCCGCCTACAAGATAACCATGAAAGTGGATTAGCACTATTCTTTATTGTGTTACACTGCACGGACTCGCATGATCGACTGATTGGCCTGAGTATCACCGAACTGAACGAAAAATATTCTCATTTGTCGGTTATCGGGGTAAAGTCTGTCTTTGCCGTGAGATATGTTGGTGAACTTGAGCGAATCGTAGTAACTCTAAAATAGTTATGGAATTTGAGTTTCGATTTCGTCTCATCAGAATGCTATAACTTAGTGACAGGACTAAGCTAGCGCCGGATTGACGCTAGCTCCAAAAAAACGCAAGAAAAGAAGCCGATGAGAACTAATGAAATAGAAACAATTGGTTTGGCTTAGCAAGCCAATGCAAGATGCACTATGCTATATTTCTCCTTATTGGAGAACAATTGAGCTTGAACTTGAGCTTGTGCGACCACCCATGGCTGCTACTCCGTTATCGATAATTATGCTTGGGAGTAGCGAAATATCTTTTAATGTGCAACTTCTGAACGCCGGCCAGGCCCGAACGTAGATCGTGGAAGGAAAGGGCAAGAATGGTTAGTCCGATACTTGCTTTTGCTAGAGGCCGTATATACTACTGAGCACTCCATATGTATCACGGGAGGAGGATATTTATTATTAAGTATAGAAGTTAGATTCTACTTCTTCTTTACCGACGCCAGAGAGGTGACTCCACTATCTGAACTAGATATCGATCCATCAACTCATGGACCGAGGATCAACGGCTTTACTTCTCTTCCGAAAGAAGTCATGACCATAGATTTTTTCACCTCAGAAAAATCTTAACGACCTCGGCTGGAATTGAATCCAGGCCAATTGGAATGAATGGCGGTCACGCTTACCACTCAATCACCGGCGCCGTCTATTTCTCCTTATTGGAGAACAATTCAGGTAAAAAGAATTTTTTCTCCATGAAAGAGAAAATTGTTTAAAACCATCTTTGCGCGTTAAGAGCACAAAACCTATAACTCACCAGAATCCGACATTAAATTAGTGACAATACTAAACTAGCGCCGGATTGATTGAAATTTCCTCATTTTCTTGTGGAACATCATCCTTGACTAGGGTTTGCCCAGGAACACAAATTGTGTCTCCGTTTTTTGATTCGTGCCTATAATGCCTATAATCGCTAGTCAGTCCCATGTAGATAGGGAATCCCATAGAACATGGGACTGACTTGCGATTATGGGCAGCAGGTCGGTAATAATCTGTGATGAAATTTGCTGTTGCGGATTCAAATCAAGTTTTTCATCAACAACTAAATTAAGTACTCGAAGCTGTATAAGAAATAGTGCTTAGATAAATATATCTTATCGCTCGCAAAGGCCCAGTGAAGTTCTAGCCTGATTGGCAAGCCTGATTTATCATTACAACCATGTGGTGCCACAGTGGTACCGCGATAATGAGGTGGATTGCATTGACAAGGACATCAATCCAACAAACTGCCCGATCCCGCCCAATCTAATCTAAGTAATGGGTAATTACCTAGTGGAATTTTAAGAAAAGTGACAAGACGTTTTAGGACGACAATGCACGGATTGTTCGATGATGTCCACGGAGGTTGACCAGGCCAGCGTGCATGATAGCGGATATTGCACAGAAAGTTCGCAAGGCTATCCGAAGTTTGCTGGAGTATTTTTCAAAGTTAAGGGGTTATATACAAAGTTGTGGCGAATAAGTAAAGTAAGTTTTGTAATGTAAGTAAGTGTAAGTGATTTTTTAAAAGTGTTTTATGCAAATTTGAGCGAAGCAAAAGACAGTTCGTTAGTAGTACCATCAAAGCTCGAAAAAACAAGTTGAATTAAAAAAAAAATATTCAGGGTTGGCGAAGTTTTGGCCTATCCCATGAAGCGTGTTTTTGCAGATGTTTACGGTGAAGGCTCTCCAAGCCGAACCTCTCAACTGAAATTAAAAAAGGAGAAAGATTATTGAAGAAAAATATATTGTGGTGTACTTGAACGGATCGGTTTTCCAACATGTTAACAAAAAAATGAGTGTTATTGTGTTCAAAATTTTAAACAAAAATTCATTGCAAAGAATCGAAAATTTTTGGATGAAAAATGAACCGTTCAAGTAAATGTAAATACAAACAATTAAAAAAAATGAAAATCGGGTGTATAGTTTTTGAGATATGTCGTCCAACGCAACGTTAAAGTTCAAAAAACTTAGTTCCGAGATAAATGCGTTTAAAGTTTTGTGTTAACTTCATTCGCGGAAGAACCAGCGCGCTGCGAACGGCTGTAGTTTTAAATCTGGTGCTCCGATCTGGATAACATTTCGCACAAATATTTTCAAAAGTATGTATATTTAGAATATTCAATATTTTTTCGATTTTTTGAGTTCCAGCTTTGTATATAACCCCTTAAATGCGCTGCCTCCAATAGTCGAAACAAAGCTAACAAAGTATCAATACTTTGTTAGCTGAAATCAGGAGAATTGGAATTGCGCACAATTACTCGAACAGCTCATCATGATCAAACTCTCACGCCGATATAAATTCCACATCGTTTAACTTGGTATATACAATGTACATACAGATGACCGTTACAAGATGTTGCTTTACCTGACTCAATGATTCATAAGCACCTTTTTTACCCGGCCATAAGTTTGATTTTTTAATGGCAGAGTGTGTCACTAATTGATACCGCACGGAAAACCACAGGCCCAATTCCGGTTTCAGCCTTTTCAAGCAGAACTCGCGGTCACTTTTTCTTCCTTGATCTATTTTTGTGCAGCTGTCTACAATATCGTTCATGGTGTTGTCTTGTGTTGTGATGAATGGAATCGCCGATGTAATAACCAGTTGCTGCGGTTTCGCATTTGCTGCCCTGACCACGAAGTTAGATAAAAGTGCTCCGTTCGACCATATATGTTTAAACTTTAAATGGCCACAATATCAATCGGTGAAAGTGATCGTGACTATGAAAGACAAAGTTTGACGATGCTATACCGGCTGCGGGAACGCAGCTTGAATGAAATGTTAAAATTGTGGAAATGATGTAACTTTTAGTGGAAGCATTGTTTCTTGCTGTTATTCTCAGATTACAGCAGTTGGTTGAAACCCAGGTTTGCAGTTTAGATACATAAAAAATTCACCAATTTGATACTATAATTTGTTTTGTAGCATATTCTGATCAGTGTTATATACAAATGTCACTATAATCCTGGTGATTTAAAATAATATTTAAACGCCTTCAGTATCCCACAAAACTATTGTTGTAGGTTTTGAAAACATCAATATAATAAAACTCATCACTACATCTACACACAGGAGAATAGACGTTTTTATTTCATCGGGATATTTCTTCTTTCTCAGTCTTTCCAATTAGTTTTGTTTGTCGTTTGCCTCTTGATTAATATTACTAGCTGTTAATCGGAAAAAATCAAAGTTGATTGCAAATCCTTTTGCTCTGATGTTTGCTCGACTACGACTGCATCAGAGCTGGAAGTTGGCATCGCCGCTGCAGACATTCCAAGAGGTATAATTTTTATTTTTTTTTATTTTTATTTTGATTATAGAGGTTTTAACTTTAGGGTCATTCGCCTCTATTCAGGTTAGAGAAATTTCTTCTGGAAAAATCTCTAACCCTATGTGCGGGGTTGGAACTCGAACCCAGGGGAGCTGCGTACAAGGCTTAGGTATAATTGATATTAATACGTTCACTGAAACCCCTAATCATGGTTATTAATTAATAAACTGGGATATAAAGTTTCGTCATGGGTTCCAAAGGGAAGTTACTTGGTACCTCTATTGTTCACAATCTTATTAAAGAAGTTATGCTCATATTATTGGGAGAGAGAGTCTAGATTGTTTTTATTTGACTGTCATTGCGTTGATTATAGCCGACGCCTAAAATCGATGCTCTACTGAGAATTCTTGGAAAAGTGACCTCATTGGAAAACGAAAAAAAGCAGTTCTTCAAGAAAACCAATGAGTAATACTCCACCAATGCCCCGAATACATTGATTCCTTTTCGTGAAGATTTTCCCAACGATGATAATAATTATTAAATTTCATTTGTTTAATATATTTTCTATAATTTATTCAAGTTATTATGCGTGCAGAGCTCGAAACTGTGTTTATCCCACCCCTGGTTAGGTGCCTACTTCGCGTGAGCTCTGCAAACTAATGATCTAATTTGCTTTTGGCTTAATAGAATACACTCTCGATATATTTCATTAAAATTTAAGCATTAAAACTTATTCAATCATTTTCAAATATATTTTTCATCCGTTTGAGATAAAAACATGTTGGAGCTTTTAAAGAATGCTGAAAGCATTATCCCAATCAAAATTATTTTAGTTCCATTCAAGATAAGCACATTCTAATTCATGATCAATATTTTTCAGTCAACAAAACTGTTGTTCTGGTTCCAATCACAGTTTAAATCAAATTTCAATCGACAAGTTATCAAAATTATAAGTTTTACCTGTCATCTATTACGTATTTGAAGGATTCCATGAGAATCCGACCTACCGCAAAATATGTCCATCGTCGATTCGAACGAAACTTTACATTTGTGTTCCATGATTTTGTCTGGCAATTTCAATATTCTGATACAAGAGCAATTTTTCAAGAGGGCGTAGACGTTTCTACGTGCAATAATTTCAATTTTCTTGTTCAATTACACTATTTTATACAGTAAAACTATCGGAGAACAAAATACAGGTAATGAATACTTCTGTACGAAAAAAATATACACTGAAAAAAATGTTGTGTCACAACATTTTTTTCAGCGTATATTTTTTTCGTGCAGATGTATTCATTACCTGTAACTCGTTCTCAGATAGTTTTACCACTGACAAACAGACGTAACAGCTCGAAGAAAATTCTAAAAAAATCATCGCCCACGTTATACTAGCGACATCTGTTGAACACATCGCACAAAATGTGATTCTGGCAACCATGGGAATTTTTTTTTTCAACCGAAGTCCTGGCAACAATGCCCACACCGGTTGTCAACTGCAAGATAGTAGATGAAAGGTAGGAGCATTGTTGCAGTTGTTAAATTTGAACAGCGAAATAGAAAAAATCGCCTATGTCACGTAGTTCAATTTCCATAGCATAATAACTAGACACTTTATACACAGACTAGCGAAGTGTCAAAAATCGCAGCCAAACGGACTGTCAAAAAGTGCAGCCAAATGAGCATGAGGGTTTTGAAAGGGGGAGTGCAAGAGGAAGCCCATGCAAAGCTTATGAGAGCTTCCGTGATTCCAGTTTACAGGTTGCTAGTTTTATTGTTTTTCTCTCCGCTATATAAAGTGTCTGTAATAATAACTACAATTGACAAATTTAAAGAATGTAGAGCTAAGTCTGAATTTTTAAAATCCAACAACCATTTATTGTTACGGGAAGTTAGGCAACATCAAAATTGTTTTTCTTTTCGTGTAAAGAAATCAATTCTTATCGTTAATTGGTCGTAAGATTGATTTTTGTCTCTATTTACTCTTCTTTGTCGTCGCGCTTTTGGAATCCCGGAGACAACAGGAACTCTTTATTTTATTTTTCAAACTAGCGTTTGCTTTTACTATAAAAACAAGGTTATGTAGCCTAAAAAGTTGGCTGTGTTATCGAGGTAATTGGATCAAGACCGCAGAGAAACAACCCCTAAAATTTCCTTGCCAATATCAAGATCAATTCGCATCAACGGTTTCATTTTTAGTTTTTCGTAAATGAAAATTCACTATGTAGGTTATGGGAGAATTTAATTTTATAAAATTCTAAGCTGATGGTTCGCCACGATGATTCTGCATACGAGTACATGACACTACTTTCCCTTTCAACGAAATCTTTGATCTTTCTCTTCAGTGCAAACTATGCTCGATGTGTTGGTCTTCTACGGAACTGTATCCTAACGCAACCTAAATATGTAGTTATTATCATTCATAATAATCTCACGACTTGATGTTTTATCACTTGTTAGGTTGCGACTGATCATTAAACATATCTAGATTGAATATGGCCTCATCATATCTTTAGTTTCCATAGCATAAATTGGCAAGATCTTAAAATGTATCTGCTCACCGATCGACATCGTGCAGGAAACTACGAGATGATTTTGAACAATTCTTGCCTTGGACACTTCGTCAGGAATACATTTCACATTTCTGGACCATTGTTGTCATTTTCCTTCGATAAAACAAACGAATATGAAGGAGAAAAACAAATAATGTGGTGGGCTTTTCTGTACCCAGAGGTTTTGATTCGGTTCAGTCATAATTATTTTTATCGGTAGTTTCGAAATAATAAAGTAGGGTGATGAGCCTATTTTGGCACCATTATGGAGAGGGTCGCACTATTTTTTGAATAACTTAAAAAGAAGCCATATTACCTATAACTTTTTTCAGAATAAAGTATCAGTGTACTGTTTCTTAAACATCTGTATAATGCTTATTTGGCAGAATTGTCTCAATTTTCAGCATAAATGAAAATAAATGTTCTATTCTGTGCATCTATTCCCACCTGAACGTTCCAATTATCGCCTCATGGGTGTGCCGATTTCCACCTCATCGAAAAACAATCTAGTTGAAACGCAATGCCTCATATTTCATTTGCGTCGATTCTAACTAGGTATCCAGATCATGGACGCCAACGCGTGATTTGTAAAACGAATTATTCTGCTTTTTTCAGCCGATCAAAACAAACGTAAACATTACGCACACGAAAGAAACTCATCAGCTGTTAGTAGAAGAGCGCCCAGAACTGCGCATGCAGGAAATAACCATGCGAAAGTTAACAACTGGAATATAAAGTTCACATCACACATTACTTCCTCCCGATCCAAATTGTATGTGCAGATGAAAATAAAATATCTGCGATCAACAATTAGTTGAATAACTTGAAATAATTGATTACTTATACCTGAAATTGCATAACATTATGTTTTCAAGTTCATGTTTTGGTTTGGCCGCACTGGTCATTCTTTTCTGTATGATGGATGCAAAAAGTTGGTTTTGATTGTGGTAGTGTATCAGCAAAACATGCCAATAATAGGAACCCCCGTATTTAGTTTTATCCTATTATAACACTAGGCCTATTCTAGTGTTTGACGAGTGCTTTTAAAGCGAAATAATCGTAAAAAGGTTCTCCAGCTAAAATAAAGGTATGTATCAGTGCAATATTTAATATATTTGTGCCGGAATAACGAGATATGAGGCGGTAAATGCTGGCTCGAAAGTGTTTATTTTGCTAAGCGCCGTTGCGTCCTGTTTCGGTTCACTACGCGAGTGAGGCGGATCAGCAGATATTTCAATAAGGTGATTTTGTTTTAATTAAAAGTTGGATTTAGTGGATAGTTCTGAATACGTATGTGCACAACAAATAAAGAATATAACTTGAGCTTTTATTGCACACCTGTTTTAGCCAAATCGATATTGTCATTATCTCATATGCTTGGTTCGAAACCAAGGGGTACGAAATAGGGTCACAATAGGCTCTACTGCCATAATAGGCACATCACCCTATCACTAAGTATTCGAATCGGAATATCCGTGGTGAAGTTCATCCTTTTCTCTCTTTTCAACGTGCACAAAAGAATCAGCATGCTTGTTCGGATCTTTATGTTTATTTATTTTATGGGTCGCGGACGCCATGTTCAATTTGACGTGTATAAAACTAATACATTCAAAAGTGACGAATACTTCCACCTTTTTACATTTCTTACAAAAGAAATGTATAGAATTCGCTCAAACTTTTTCCCCTTCATCTTGGTTTTCGGGTGCTTGCGGTAACGAAGTGACGCATTATGGCTATGTGTCAAAATCGCTTCACAAGCGCCACGCTCGGTCAGGTGGCGCATTTTTCATAATTCAAATCGACCGTTTTTTCTATGGGCGATGAAAATTCATCTCGTGTTACGTCTGTTTGTCTGTGGTTTTACTGTATAAAATAGCGTAATCGAACAAAAAAAATTGAAATTATTGCACGTAGAAACGTTTACGCTCTTTTAACCCTTTCATACCCAACTTTTTTCTAGTGCATGTAGTGTGCATTCAAAACTATTTTTCGTTGAAAACGGTGGGGTCAAGAAACACGAAAAGCCTCTTTTCATAAAGATAGGTGCTTCCATAGCAGTGATAGAAGCTGGTCAATTTTTACCTTCCAATGCTCAATACAATTCTCCTGGAATATTTACAATAGTCCACTTGCGTGGAAAACGTAGCCAAAGAAACTGTAAATTGATATGTTTTATTAGTTTTCAATAATATTGTATCGTTACAAAGATATATGAAAAATTTATCTTCCGTCGTCAACGTAAACTGTCCCTGGCAGCACTGCTCCATCGGAATCCTGTCAGACTAATTGCAATAACTTCAGTTCTAGAGCTGATTTTTGTAACTGTTAATACTGAAATGAAATGCAATAATCACATTAATGAGCCTTACTTGTTTTTGTGAGCAAATCTCGCCTCAATCAAAAGTTATAGCTGTTTAAAAACGTTGTAGTCCACAAACAACATGGGCATAGGGGTGGGCGTAGCGTAGTTGGTAAATTGATTGCCTTGTACGCAGCGCACCCGGGTTCGAGTCCCGACCCCGCACATAGGGTTAGAAATTTTTCATAAGAGATTTTTCTAACCCGAAGAGGCGAATGACCTTAAGGTTAAAACCCCTATAAGCGAAATAAAAAAATAAAATAAAAAAAAACATGGGCATGAATGGGTTAAAAAATTACGCTTGAGTCAAAATAATCTTATTGACTGTGGAAAATGTTTAGTCTTCCTTGCCGGTTGAACCTGTAAAGTTTTATCGGAATCTAAGATGGTCGGTCACGATTTTAGAGATTTTCGGACGGACCTTCGTTGAATTCCTCATTTGTTGAAATATTTTTCTAATTCTATGCCGAAATCGAGATATGTGTCGACGATACTGCAGAAAAAACAACTCATCGTCCCAATCAAGATCATTTACCCTAGTAATTTTTAGTTGAAAACGAAGATCTAGTTGAAATATTTTTAATCTCATTTGAAAGCGAAAATAGTTGTCAATTGATCGGTAAATGGACCTGGCACGGTACTGAGTGTTTTTAAACGACTCTTACATCGTAGAGCTCTGACTGTGCCTTTTTGTTTTCCAAAAGTGTAGATTCTTGAAGTATTAGTTGTAATATTACTTTACAAAAAGATCATATTCTAATGTGTTTTTTCTCTACTCTATATTCCAGATTCACCATAATCGGGCAAAAGTAAGTTATTTTTAAAAACATTTTCAGCCAACTATTTCATTAGGATAGTTTTAAGTGCATAATTTAAGCAGAATATAAATATAAGGTAATAAGGCAGACGTTCTCTATCACACCAGACATGTAACTAGCATACGGAGTGGATTCTGAGTTCAACTCAAGCACAACACAAAACAGCAAAAAGCATGTATTCTTCACTTCCGAAGGAATAAAGAACGCTACTGATAAAGCCTATAGCTCTTTACCACGCTGGTTCGGGAACAATAACATTTAGTATAGCTCCCTGTACATGGAATCGTATGGCGAACCAGAAATCTGAATACGCAATTACATTACTGCAGAGTAGTTACACATCAAATGATATGAAGTTCCGTAATCGGGTTCACAAAGATCACACGAATAATACGCAGTACGCTGAATAATACACATTTAGTTGAACTCGGCGATTTCCTGTTCAACCGAGTAATAAAAGTTGCAAAAATGCTAGAATGCACCAATTGTGCTAGGAAACATAGAACAAATCTTTTAACATTTTCAGGCACGTATAAGACAGAAAAGTTTTTGTTTGAATGTAACTTTGAAAACTACGACATTCGGATGCAGCTTATCTCCTTTATCCAACAATCCGAAAGTGGTAAAACTGGTTATGGACCAATGAAATCAGTCGCAACGCCTGTTCCAGACAAATCGTCCGCCAACGCATTTACAGCAGCGATGCCAACCTTCCAGTTTAAACTAGATTCTTCCAGTTTTTTACAACATGCAGTCAAACAAACACTTGGGAAAATATTCCAGTTTTTTGAAATTTGAGCCAGCTTTATCCAGTTTTTTGTTAATATTCATTTATTTAGTTTTTTTTCCTCACAAATCATAATTTGAATCATAGAATTTTCAAGCAAGCCATGGGATGATGCCGATTGCCCCAGAATAAGATTTTAATGAACTCTTATTACACCACTTGTAAGTAAAACGGTTCGGGAATATACATTTTGATTCGATTTTAAATGAATTTTACTCAAACATAAAGGTGGCAGTCTAATATTTTGATGAACATTTGCTGAATTCTCAGCTGGTTGCTTTGGTTGTATCTAAAGAAAGGTTTAAGCGCATCATCAAGTTTAGCAAATAGTCTTAAATTTAGAATTTTGTGGATGTATAGATTGAAACCTTCAAAACAGTAAAATTCGATTAACTATTACAATTACAATCAAATTCGAATGTTTTAATTTTTTTTTTTAATTTGGTCAACAACATCAAAAAACCGACTCAAATTTAAAAGGTATACGTGTTTACTTAAAATTACGTTCATTGAATAGTTGACTTTAACACTACAAGGGTAAAGTAGGTTTTTTTTCTAGCATACAGTTTATTCCAGTTTTTTTTAAGAAAGGTTCCAGTTTTTTTGAAAAAAATGTTGGCAACGCTGATTAACAGTAATACCGGAATCACCGGCTACCCATAAAGGTAGATGGCATTTGAAATGCTGAATTTTTCAATTTGAGTTCAACATAATTGCGATCATTCGTTTTCAAGCGTTCGGTCGAGACACAAGTGTACTGTTGCCAGTCTGTGTAGTGTATAGCGACAAAGAATAGTGCTAATCCGCGTTTAAGGTTATCTTGCGCACTCTCTGCCTCATCGCGGTTTCAGTATTTTTCCCTTCTTTTGTGTTTCTGTTTTTGAGTACCGTTAGCCGACCAGTGACCAGTGAAGTTGTGTTCTTCTATTAAACCATCTGGATACAATTACATAGAGGAGACCGGGCCTATTTGGCAGTGTTTTCATTTTATACCGCTTTCATTTTGGTAGATCTTACAAACTAGAACACGTTGCATGAAAGGGCAGACTGTTGGCCACATCTCAGAATTTTATGAAAATGTTTGATACGTTGTCTTCATTTCTAGAGACAAAAATATGTGACGCGGAAAAGCAACCAAATTGGCGGAATACCAGAAAATAAGTAATCAAATGGAAATTCGATTACAACAGTGGTCCATATGTAATGTGCCGACAGTCTTTTTAATAAAACTGTATATTATTCGACACTTTTCATTATATTTCAGTCTTAATACCAAGTCATTTTGACTTCGACGAGTACTCCATATTCAAAAGCAAATTTTCGAAATTTTTCAGGCGATTGTCCGAAATAATTGTCCCCTGCATTGACAAGAGACATGAGAGAAAGTTTCTCTTACTTTGGAGTGAATTCCACGAATGAAAATATTTGATGGTTATGTTTGCATTGTAAATAGTATCGCCAACTTGCTCCATGAGCATCACCGCCAACTTACCCCAACCGCACATCTTATAAAAAATGATTTTAAAAAATTACTTTTGTGTATGGATAGGTATAATATCTATACGGATGCTGAAAGAGCTTTTCACGCACTATCGAAAAATATAATCATTCGGGGAATAGATTGGTAACTATCTTAAATAACACAAAATGTTTAAAATTAAGAAAATTTACAAAGCATGCTCAAAAACACAATATCGCCCACAGCTTCTACAAAACAAAATGTTGTGCAACAAAAACACATTGGATAATGAGGTTTACATTACTTGAGGTTAACAACGAGAGACAGCGCTTTATGTCTAATAGAAACGGAAAAAAGAGGATTCCGCCAACTTACCCCAACCGCTAACTAGCCCGGGCTCCCCTACACAAGTTAAGTATTATTTTACGTTTCCCCTTCTTGGTTCTCCTACTAACGTGTACTGGGCAATAAGCCCGTGCAAAAATGACTTCCCCTGACGGCGGTTCATCTCAAGCTGAGATGGACATCGAAACAAAATCGGCTTCCCGGCTTAAAGTATATCCAAGCTCGGCCACCGGGTCTTTCGTGGTCTTCTTCCGGACCAAAGACAAAAAGTGTTTGAGTTTGCTGCAGATTTCTCGAGCTCTGACGGACCGGTATTCGGCTGTGACAGAAATATCGAAAATTCGCCCCGATCAGCTTCGAGTGGTTGTAAACAGTTTAACTCAGGCAAAAGATATTGCTGGCTATGGGCCCTTTACGAAGGAGTACAGGGTGTATATAACAGCTAACAGGGTTGAAGCCTGTGGGGTCGTTCCCGATTCGAGTCTGAGTTGCGAGGACCTGCTGAAATATGGAACAGGCTGTTTCAAAGACCCAATGCTTAAGCCAGTGAAGATACTGGAGTGGAAACGTTTGCATTTAGCATCAGTCGCAGCTGACGGGAAGTAAACATACGTCAAACTCCTATCGGGTGACCTTCGCCGGTTCTGCTCTACACAACTACCTCGTCTTTGAAAAGGTTCGTCTACCTGTTCGCCACTTTGTGCCGCTTCATGAACTGTAAATTGCAAACAATTGGACCACACAGCCTCCCATTATAGCAATAAGGACCGTTGTGGGAAATGCGATAGGAATCATGCGGATGATTCCTCTGGAAGGGATGTCGAAAAGTGTCTCCACTGTGGAACTACTGTGGAAACCCACTTGATCTTCCGGCATGTCCCGCGTACAAACAGCGCAACGAGAATCTTAAGCGTTCCCTTCAGGGACACTCTAAGCGATCGTTTGCAGAAATGCTTAAGATAGCTACGCTACCGGCCTCTACGAACATCTATACCAACTTGTCAACTGACGAAGGCGGCTGTGATGAACCCCAGGATGAGGGAACATCTTCTGCTGTGCCTAATCAGTAGAAAAAGGAGGAACATTTCCTCTTCTAAGCTGTAAAGTAAAAACTATATAAAAGTTATATAAATAAAACCCTTTTTTAAGAAACACCCTAAATCTCACATTTGAATTTCTCGTTCAATAGAAAATATGAAAGTGTTGTTCTAAAACTTCATTGAAGCTCTATTTCGTGCCGCTACAAAGTTCAATTTTAGATTTTGCTATAATTAGAAACACCCTTGCTTCTGTTCGAACGAAAACTTTACATATGTAACATATTATAAGGCTAAGTTATCTACTTTTGGCAAAAAGTTAAACTTCCTGCTGAATTTGCACGGTACTTAGTATAGATCGAATCATTTTTTTCCGTTGAAATGATATTACCGAGCGCTTCTTCGGGTTTACATACATGTGGTTCATCTTACACCAGTCAGCAAAGGCTTGAAGCTGCTGTTGGAAAAATCTGCAATCTGAATTATGTGAAAAATCCTGAGATCGTCCGCGAAGGACAATCGTGGAGGCTTCAGAATTAGATGTACATCTTTAAAGTATATCAGAAACATCAACAGTCCCAAGTGGCTTCCTTGAGGTATTCCTGACGTATAAGTGAATATAGGGCCCTGGCAATCTCCTATGACAACCGCTATTTCTCGGTCTGTGAGGTAATATCGAAACCACTGTAAAACACTACCATTTATTCCTAATCTCTCCATTTTTGCTATTGTGACATCGTGGTTTAGCTTATCAAAAGCGGCAGATAAGTCGGTGTAAACGACGTCGGATTGAGCGCGACGTTCCATACCTTCTGTTATGTAGGATGTTCAGCATAACAGGTTAGATGCAGTTGACCGCCCGGACGTGAAGCCATGTTGATCGTCACTTAGGTACTGCTTACAGTGAGCCTGAAGAAGTTCCATAATCACCAGCTCGAACATATTCGAGACAGCACTCAATGAAGTTATCCCACGGTAATTATTGACGTCTCGCTTATTGCTCATTTTATGAACTGGGGACATTTTTGCTGATTTCCAGAAAGATGGAAAAATACCTCTAGTAATAGATTCTCTAAAGATCTGAAGAAGCGAAGTTACCAAAACTTCGCTGTGCCTTTTCAGAAAAACGGAGAGGATGATTGATGACTTAAGTCGAGAGGAAGCTCAGGTAATCATCGTTGCAGTGACATCGATAGCACCCAGAGGTTGGCCCACAATTGGAGCTCTTATAGGAGCGAGTTTGATTTGCTCAATAGTTAATGCCTCATCTGTGAACATAGTCGCGAAGTTTTGCGAAAAAAGTGCACATATGTCTCGCGATTTGGTAGCTGTGTTCCCATTGAAAGTCATAGACGACGGCTATCCAGATTCCTTGTGCTGCTCGTTCACATATTTCCACTTCAGATTACGCTGAATATATTGCTGATATCGATAGAAACAGTGTTGACTGGCTCATTTGTACACATAGTTGAAACTGACGTAAAAGTCTCTGAGTGATATTGTGCTGAACTTGGTAAATCTCCGTAGGGCAGCTCTCTTGATAGACTTCAGTCGTCGCAGCGTAATCGTTTGCCATGGAGGGCAGGTTTGTCGATGGTGAATTTTCTTCGGAACTTGTCTGTCAATAACGTAGAACAGAATGTTGGAAAAAGTTTGAACTGTCGTTTCGACATCTTCGAGGTCCAAAATATTTTTCCAATCGATAGTGGTCAGCTGCGATGGTCAGCTTTACGGAAATTGTAAGAGACAGGAAGCGGTGATCTATCGAAATCATGCACCACAGAGCTGTCAATCGTGGCGATCGATGAAGGATGATGTGCCACTGGTTTTACTAGAGGAGAGGGAAGAAGCCTGATCGCTGACAAGATGAAGATGGAGATATTCTTATTGGTAATAGGATTGATTTGTAGTAACGTGGCTGAGCTATAGCTATCAAGTAGCCTCACTGCACCTGGGTGGAGAACGGAATGGTCCGAATCCAGATAAAGAAATCCATTACGGGAACATTTCCATGAAATGCTACGAAGATTAAAATCTCCTAGTACCTTGATCTCATCAACAGCGTTAGCATCTTCGAGGATGGTGAAAACTGAAGCGCAGTGTGCTCCAACATATTCGATATCACGAGCGCGGTCGGGTGGAACATACAACGCACACAAGTACAACTTACGGTCGCCAAGCTCGATAATCGTCCAACCTGCTCTAGACAAACCCAAGAAGTGTTCTCGACAATTCAAGCTGGTATTAACCGCTCCTAATACGCCGCCACCGTTGGATTTTCGGCTGAACACCTCGTATTCAGTACCGAACACCTGACTGGAAAGCGTGTCATCGTTCAACAGTGGCGGGTCCTGAGGGTCCAGATACCGTCCCCCGAAAATTTTAAACTTCTTGAGAAATTTTTAAATAGTTTCTATTTTAAATTCGTTCTAAATTCAAAATCTTTCTAGTCAGATTCAACCACCGAAACAGATTTTAATTAAATGAGGGTATTACATATTACGTATTGTACAATGAACATTTCAAAATCGAAATTTCGGACATCCTCCGAAATTTTTTTCTGGATCCGCTTCTGTCGTTCAACCATGTTTCGACGAAGACAATGATCTCAAAACTGTTATCGGAGACTGCAAGGCTGTATTGCTCAACGATTGAATTAATAATTTGGTACTATAGTAGCAGTTTATCTCGTCGTTGACCAATGCTGGAAATCGAAGAGCTTTGAGGCAAGGAAGAGTTCACAGATGCATTGTACTTGCCTGAGGTAGGTTTTCGGAAGACCCCTCGTCCCATCTCCACCACAGGACCGGGGCGGCTGCTGGTCGCTGGCAGGAAGGACTCGACTGTGGTGGGGAGACTAAGGGCTTCCTCGTGGCTGGCGGCAAATGTGAGTCCCGGTGACCGAAGAGACGACATTACGCGGGATGTATGCAATGCAGCTGGGCTAGGAGTCTCTCGTAAACAGCTGTGGTTCGCAAACAGGAAGAACGGCATCTGGTGCTGATACGGTACAATTAACGGAGAACTGGAATCGGGGAACATTTCAGCGCTTCAATTATTCAGAAAGGATGGGTACTTGCCGCAGAGGGAAGTTTGGAAGACCCTTTCTCCACTCCCGCACGCAGGACCAGGACGACTGGTGAACGTTGGCTGCAGTAGGTGGACTATGGCGGGGGATCGAGGGCTTCCATAATACAAGCTACGGTGCATCCCGGTATCCCATTAGCGAAATCTATCATGCTTAGACTGATCATGAAAAATTTCTATCAAGTAAGGATATGAAGTAGAATGCGATAAGTGTGAAAATAACAAAATCTTCTATCAACTAAGTCTCCACGTATGCCACATTTGCAACAAAGGTGGACCATATATCGTGATAACACGAAATACCATAATTTATTTCATGTCAATCCGTTAAGAGTAGATCTTCAGTGTATTTCTATTGCTTGATTAAACTTTTTGTGGCCGAATTTTTTTCTTAGCTTTCGTTTGTTTCAGATTTATATTGTAAAAAAGTATAGCATAGAAAATGGATAACTAACCATGTTATCGCATAATTAAGATCTGATTTTTCATCAATATGCGTTCATGTTAAACAAAATTAGAACAATGTTTATTTCTATCAATATCAGTCTGAAGTAGCTGTCCACCGATCTCCGCAGTAACACCGAAAGGCACGCTTCAATAATTAAACCAGTTTTTAATTATCTTATTCTTTTTATAACGTAAGCGAAATGTTAATACATTGCCCGAACAAATCGCTCAAGCCAAGGTCACATTAGTATGTAGTATCACATTCCGACATCAGAAACGTGTATTCAAAATTCAGACATGCGTGTGCGCTTCTGTTAATTTAGTGCTTCTCGTATTCGCAGATTTAATCTCAATTTTATACACTGATAGATTTTCGATTGCCGTAAAGGTCCTTAAAGGAGCATTCAGCTTTACACGTTCGAGCAAAAAAACACTTCCAAAAGTTTTCGATCTTCGACACGGTAGCAATCGACCGTTCGAAATTGACGTAAACAGGCTCTCGTCAACAGCCAGGTTTTTTTACCCTAACGCGGTGATTATTGGATACTGGAACTAGCTCAAATCGCAATCACATGCTCGGAGTATAGATACAAAAAAAACAGTAACACATTTTTCGTGCAAGCTAGCCAAACTCAAAAAGCCGGTCGCCGTCGGTCAGCGGCGTGACGAATGCTGCAAGATCAATTCGCGCGAGATGATGAAACTGAAATTGAAACTTCAATAAACGAAAATGATCGGACACGAGCCCTGCGGGGATGAATTAATCTTTTTTTTCCACTTGGTTCGTTAGGCCATTCGCTTCGGTACGGTGATCGATTCAACCTTGCAGATTTCAATATCCAAATAAATGTTGCTAAACTGCAGCCGGTGTGGTTTTTGATATTTATGCAAAAAACGGCCCGATTCTCGTCTGTTGGACACATAGTTGTACAAGGAGCGGTTTATTCGACACCTGTTGAACCTCCCGGTTGAGTTTTGCAATAACGTTTCTGGTCATGTAATTTTTGTGTGTGTGACCCACATTGGGAGATTGTGCAAGTGTACGAGTGGCTGTGGGTCCATTTTGATATAACGACAGTTCCAGAGCGATTTGTTCGGTTGAAAAAAGTTGCATTAGTTTACAAAACATTAGACAACGTTTTGCATTTTAACCATTTCGTCACACGAAAAATGATAGGCAATATACTGATAAAAATTTCTAACTTTTCGATCACAAATGCTAAAACTTGCTTATGAAGCAAATACTAAAACTTTTAAACCACCGACAAACGCACCGGGGACGTTTGTCAAGCGTAAGAATTTGACAGTTTCGTTGCCACAGTGGAGGACAGTTATGTAATACAGATACCCTTTCAGATTGTCGGCTATTTTGTGTCCACTTGGATACCATTAATGGCAGAAAATTAAGTGTGAGAGTAGCTTAGTTTGCTTCAAATTAGCGGCGCCCGATCTGCAATTGTGCCAAAGTCGAACGGAACCAGCCGCAAAAGACGGAAACGGTGAAAATGTGCTTTCGAATAGCTTTCAAATTACCACCAGCACGGCAACAGTTCTCTGTTGTTAGCCCCGGGTAGTTTATTCGAGCGCTGACGGTGCTGCATCATCGAGTCTAGTTCTTTATTGGAATCAAATTTTCATTACCATATTTATTCAACAGGACTGCCAATTTCCCTCCAGAAATCACGTGATTGATTCCCTGAACGCGGACCCATTTGCACTGGTACTCAAAAATGATTTCGCTAGAGTTTCTGAACTGTGCACTTGCCCTAAACGTTAACAAGCCAATGATGTTCGACACAAAAACTGTCAAACTATGTTTTGACGTAGGACTACGTCTGTGTTTTCGATATGGGGGTGCACTCTGCAAATTCTACAAAAATGGTATGTAACGAAAAGTGGTCCAATTTTAAACGCATATAATTCAGCCATCTCACGATAAATTTTCAAATTTTTTGCACAAATTGCCCCGAAATACTTCTAAGAATAGATTCCAACAGATAAACCCAAACATTTTTGATATCATAGCATTAAAAAATTAAATAATATACAACCTTGTCAAAATATCGCGCATTAACACACAGAAGATAGCGCTTCCCAAGCCCTGTACGACAGATTGGTGTACCTAGCGCGCTACGCTTCTATGAATGACGTCATCATCGACTTTTTAAAGAACGGACTTGGCCAGACACGCTCAGTTCCCTATTGAACGGCTGGCGAAGCAGATTACGGTGCTGTGTTTTTTTACAGCCAGTGTAGCTGAGTTAGAAGTCCGTTACACTGGCTGTGGAGGGACGCTACACTGTGTCGTCCAACAGGCGACCGCTCCAACTGCTTCCTAAATGCCGCTGTAATGTTGCCAGTAAATTTTTGGTTTAACTAGCACATGTATTTGCTATTTGCGCTTGAAATTAAGTAATGTAGTGGTAGTAATAAGCTTCCCATTTTGGTTTAAACGCAAGGACAGTTTATAAAACAGGATTTGATTAATTAGTTTAGCTCATCCCAGCAATTTTATCAATTCTGTAATTTAAAAGGAATTTTACGGAACTTGATGAATTTGGTTCCACTTGCAACTGGTATAATAAACCTGCACAAAGTGTTACATAACGCAGGGCTGTTTTTGGGTCAAAATGTGTTATCATCCAGCCCTTCGCTATGCAAAATTACGATATTATGACAGATGGGCTAAGCGCGGCCGTTCCTTTCAATCGGGAATGGCCGCGTTAAATTTTGGTGAAATGCGCTAATAGTGTCGTGGTGGTACTAGTTGTCTCTTTCGCTCTACCCATCATCATCACCGTTGACTCATTTTGCATTGTACGTTTGGGTTCAATGTTTGGGGCGAATGTGTCGGTAGGTAGGGGAACTGGCGGTAAAATGAACACGTTAAGCAAAGTCATTATTTTCTAACTAATAAGTGAATGAGATATTACAATCACCTTATATGTTTCTTGTTAGACATGTTTTGTACATATCTGGTAAAAATACTTCGTCATAAACACATTTTTTCAAACATGATTCTTGATTTCTAACAATATCCAAAAATGAGACATGTTTATAGCGAGTGGGTAAATTGAACATGTGGCGGTGGTAAAATGAACAGCTTCTGGTGACTTGCAAAATGTCCTGTATGTATGCAATGCGCAGCGTTGGAAAGCATTTTTCCGATCAATGCTAATATCCCATGAGATGTGATTATATTGTCTAAAATTTGATTTTTCTACACCGGTCTGGGTGTTTTTCCCACACACTAAGTACTAAGAAAATAAATATTTTACATTAAGTAGTATAGTCCTACGTCTACAGTTCGTGCAACCCCATAGGGCTGTCCATTGTAGTTTTTTAAATCATTCATCGCCATTTATCTGAACTATTTTGGCAGTGGCGTAGTAAGAAAATTTTTCGTGGAGGGAATGAATTTTTTTTGTATATATATGAAAAAATGTTCAAAAGCATTCTGAGCAGGAAAAAAATGTTCAAAAACCAACAACTCAGGGAACGGGTTTGGGTAGTCAAGGTAGGAAAGCTAGCTGTTGGTATAGAATGGTTGGTCCCCTACGAGGACAATCTGGGCGGCAAACTTCAGACAGTCTAATTTACTGAGCCCTTCAGTTCCCTTGTGCCATTCAGTACCACTTCCTCGTTGAGCTTCCGATTGATTCGCGAACTACTCGGTCTAGTTTCCGACGATAAATCTAGCCTACTCCAACGAAAAGTTCCCCGGCGAGAGAAGTTCGAACCAACCAGCCAGGTGCTGCGGTCAGTTCGGCGATTCCGGTAGAGTATGGCATCCGGTTTGCTGGAGCCCCGGTGCGACTGGTGGTGTATCGTCGCGGTCTACACGGTCTCGTTCCCGGCGGTGAATCTGACTGTAAGCTGACGGAGAGGTCTCAGACAAAAGAAATTCTCCCGATACCGATTCTTGTTTGGTTTCAGTACCACAACTTCTTGAGCCCTTTGACTCCGTAACCGGTGCCATTTAGCACCGCAACTCCTTTAAGCCATTTAGTTCTCTTCTTGGGCCATTTAGCACTACTTCCTTGATGGTCCATTCAGTCCCCCACTTGTTCGCGAACAACTCGGTCTAGTCCCCGACGATGAACCTGACCTACTCCGACAGAGAATTCCCCGGCGAGAGAAGTCTCCCGAGATCGAGCTAATCAGCTAGGTGCTGAGGTCAGTTCGGCGATTCTGGTGAAGCAGGGTATCCGATGCACTGGTGCGCCGATGACCCGCGAATAGTGGTGTCTCGTCGCTGTCTATTCAGTCTAGTCCCCAGCGGTGAATCTAGCTTACGCTAACGGAGAGTTCCCTGGCGAAAAAAGTTTTCCCAATATCGATTCTTCTTTGGTTTTCGCTATTTTTCTATCGGAAAATGGGGGCCGGTGGGGTGCCGTGGTGAGTCTGTCGAATCCTCATGGAGCGTGACGTCCGGTTCGCTGGCGTTTCTACGACCCATACTCGCTGCTCTGTTGCAGTCTATTCGACTAGTCCTCGGTGGTGTATCTAGCTTATACCTGCGGAGAGTTCCCTGGCGGTGATTGCTCTCCCGAAACCGTTGTTCGATGACCATTCCGCTGTAAGACGGTCGTGATCTACATCAACGGTTCTCAACCTTTTTCGTACCACGGACCCCTTAGATATCACATTGGTTGCTGCGGACCCCACAGATAAACATCAATTTTATATGCTATGAATATGTTATTTTCAATTTGTTAGGAAACAAGATTTGAAATGTCAATATGCACTCGGAAAATATATTTTTCTTCGCGGACTCCCAGTAATGACTTCGCGGCCCCCTAGGGGCCCGCGGACCCCAGGTTGAGAATCACTGATCTACATCATATCTCTGTTTACTGCGTTTCACGTCTCTACGTCGCTTGTCATTCTGTAGGCTACATTATCCGGGTTGATGTCCGGTCCTCCCATTTTAAGTAGCTCCCTGCACGTCACTTCAAACCTCGGACATTCAAAGACTCTCCTCGGACATTCAAAGACTTCAAACCTCGGACATTCAAAGACGCTCCAGGCACAGTGTTGACGTTGCGTACCCACACCGATGAAGATACTCTTTAAGCAGCCGTGGCTCGGTAGAAGCTGTTTCAGGTGGAAGGTCATCTCTCCGTGCTTTCTATTGACCCACGTCGACAGGTTTGGATGAGCCGGTAGGTCCACTTTGCTTTCTCCGTATTATCACATTCCTGCTGCTGTGTCACCATCGAATCGATTCTCATCATCTTCCTCACGTTTCTGACGTTTCATCGATTGTAGCACTTGATATCCTCCGTCAGGGTAATGCAGATGGGGATCATCTCGGCGTCAAGGCATACTGCCTCCGGTACGTAATCGCAACTCGTACGACCAGCAGTCGACGCGTCCTGTTCAGCTTTTCGCGGTTTCACTTGGTTTTCAGCGCCGCACCCCAAGCAGGAGCCCCATATCGCAGTATCGATGACGAAACACTAGATAAAGACCCGACATTTCGCATGTGTAATCAACGTGGTTGTTAAAGCTCAATCAGTCGTCGATTATCACTCCCATTTGCTCCAATGCACGCTTCGATGCACTCACAAGACCTTCGATGGTGATCTGTATCCGCTGAACCGCTTTGCAGTTGCTGTGCAACAACAAATCCGTCTTGTAGTGAGCTATTTGCAGCTTGACCCATTCATCCAGCTCTCGATAGCATCTATTGTCTCCGTCACCGACACCTCTATTTCTTCAAGTGTCTCACCATTAGTGACACATCGTCCACGAAACCAACGATTTTCACTTTCCTGGGCAGCCGCAGTGTTAAGACCCCACACTGATATAATATATTCGTAAATCGCTAGGAATTAATTTCGTACAAGCAACTTCCATAAAATATACGAATTTTTCGTACATATGATGAATCGTTCGTAGTTCTATCTAAACACTTATTTTTTATTACGAGTTTTTCGTGAAAACCACGAAATGACTTTCGTTAGCTTATTACGAAACAGCTTCATTCAGCAAACGAGTCGTTCGCTGTTATATACGAATATCTTTATAATATTTACGAGCACCATTCGTCAAACCGTCCACGTCAAAAGAGCAATATGGAGCCATTGTTGCTATTCGTCAAATAATTGTTGTTGTCTGACTATTTAGTAGTCCTATCCGTGTCCGCCGGTTGCAGGAAGATTTCCTGAAGCTCTTTCGCTTCCAGTTGATTCAGAATCTGGAGCAGTACAGAATCAGTTGAGCCGTCGCGAACTGCTCGTTGATTTTGTATGAATAATTTTGAGTTTTTCTCTGCCGGAGCAATATCGGTGCTGTCAAACATCGATCCTAAAAGATCGTTTCGTTTCTTTCACGAAAAATAATGTCGATAACTTTGTAAATTAAATAAGTAAAATTTACGAAAAATTTCGTTCATCGATCAATCGGCCATTTTTTCGTATCACAATAAAATCGATTTGGCCACATCGATTTTTTTAAACAAAAAAAAAACATCGATCCCAAAAGATCGACTGAAAACAATTAGAGGCTAATAAATACGAAAACTTTTCTAAGGTAAACGAAAAGATTTCGTGCGACCAAAGAAATCGTTCGTAATATACACAAACGTTTATTAAAATAAACAAAACATTTCATTTCATTCACGAAAAATAATGTCGTTATCAACGAAAACATTCGTACAGTGTACATTAAATGTGTAAAATTTACGAAAGCTTTCGTTCGCCATACGGCTATTCTTGCTCATGAAATGAACGAAACTTACTGTTAGATTTAATTAATTTAAATTAGAATCCGTCTAAAAATTGATTTGCGAACGCGCCCCAATCAAATTCATTGGTGGCAATACTACAAAGTAGATTTTTTCCCACGCTCTATAGCGCCAATCACCTTTGATAGGGGATTCATCTGTCTCTTCTATTCTACCTATCGATCAGACCGGTCACACACATCTCATCGTGGAATATATTTGATTCGGCATAATAAAGTTTTTTCTATAAGTGATCGCGCTTTTACCAAAGTGAGATATTTTTTTCTAAACCGTCGTAAATACACCGTCCCAACCCAATTTACATCCGTGATCATTCCCTGATGATTCATGGTGCCGTGACCAGGATCACGGGTGTTGGTTTTTGCACTTTGAGGATTACGACGTGGAGGACGCCAACTATAACCCCAAACTGGCTGGAAAAAATATCGGATCATTTATCCATATACAAGGCCTGTAATATTATAGGTACATGTGAGTATCTGTCCAACTTGGATAAATTATCCGTGCGGTACTTCCTGGGTCCCTTTTTGATACCTACAGATCGTGTTACCACTGTCACCCGGCACGTGGTCGTTGGTACTGGTTATCATTCCATCATCTACCCAATAAGGCTATCATCACCTGTACTGAGGTGAATGAAAATCTAACACGCGATTTCAACCGACTGACCGTGGAGATAAGCATTCGGAACAAGTGTGGAAACGATTTGGCTACAAAACCACATCTGCAATGTGAATCATCCGTGCTCAACACGACACACAGCGATTGCCGCCCGGCATCACGGTTCATTGCAGGTTCCAGATTTTAATAAATACAAGGCCTGTCTTTGGACAGGCACAGGTGAGTGTCTGTCCAAATAATTAATTTTTACCAATCGGTGCTTCCTGGGTCTTTTCGATTGTTCTAGTTTAACTTCATCATCATGTCGGAGAAAAAGATGAAACAGAAGGAGCTGAAGCGACAGAACATTATGGACTCCATTTCGCGCATCGAAATGTTCGTGACCAACTACAACGAGGATCGAGACCTTCAAGAAGTAGCGATACGGTTGGGTAAGCTGGATACATTGATGGAGAATTTTGAGGCAATACAAGGTGAATATGAATCATTTGACGACTCGGAAGCATTTATGGCTGGTAATATGGAAATAAGGGCAAACGTAGAAAAAACCTATTTTCGGGTTAAAGGTGGCTTGGTCTCGAAAATCCCTCCCCCTGCTCCAACGCTAGCGCACCCCATCCCGTCGGTCCAGTAGTTCCCCATATGGTCGGCGTGAAACTTCCTACAATTGCATTACCGGAATTTGATGGCGATCTGAACGAGTGGCTTACGTTTCACAACTCGTTTATTTCACTCATTCACTCCTCAGCAGAGATACCCTGTATTCAGAAATTTCAGTACCTTCGATCGTCGCTGAAAGGAGACGCGCTCAAATTGATAGAATCTTTGACGATTACTGTCAATAATTATGCAGTGGCATTGGAAGTACTTTTAGCTCGATATTCCAATAAGTATTTGTTAAAGAAAAACCTGTTTTAATCCACCTAGAGGTGCAATTGTGCCTTTCTCATTTCTACAAACTATGATTTAATAGCTGGTTCGTACAATATAACTTTATGGAAATGTCTTTCATTCTTATTACACTTGGTAAGTATATATAAGAGCACCTTTTTGCATTCGTCGCGGTATCGGTTTGAATCGGAGTTTTCTATGTGATCGACCTCCACAACCCGTAACTCCGGTGCTGGAAGTCGGATGGAGATGGAATTTAATACCAGTTTCTGGGGACGCAACACCTTTCATTTGAGACTAAGTTGAGCAAATCTAGCCATTTTCGAGAAACCAATATAACCGTTATTCTGACTTTGGATGCTTCCGGATCCGTCGATGGTGGCCAGTGTGGCCAAAGAGACTTTGAATGACTGTTGGGGACCTAGATCTACAAATTCAACAGTTGTGTTTACATTTTGGAAAAAAATCACCTTTTTACATTCATCGCAGAATTCATTAGAATCGGGATTTGCTGCGTGATCGTACGTATCACCCTGTAATTCAGGAACCAGAACTCGGATCCACACAAAATTCAACAGCAGCTGATGGACCTTTCATTTAAAATTAAGTTTGTCAAAATCGGCTCAGAAAATTCCGAGAAACCGATTTGGAAAAATCAACAAATTTTGTTTTGTAACCATACTCTTCAACTCGTAGTTCGGAACAAGATGTCGGTTGAAAATGAAATTCAATAGCAACCTATGGGAATATTATACCTTTCATTTGAATCTTAGTTTGTAAAAATCGGTTCAGCCATCTCCGAGTAACCGATGTGGACATTTTGTTAACAAATCCGCACATATACACACATACATACACACATACACATACACACATACATACATACACACATACATACACACAGATATTTTGCGATCTCGGCGAACTGAGTCGAATGTTATATGAGACTCGGCCCTCCGGGCCTCGGTTAGAAAGTCGGTTTTTGGAGCAATTGCATAACCTTTCTATATAAGAAAGGCAAAAGAATAATATTTAATTAGCTTAATAAGCATGAGTTCAATGTTATCTTCATGTGATTATAATTTGCAAAGGTTGGTGGAATGCGTTTGAACGTGTAGGGAATGGGGGTTTAGTAGAGTGGGTGTGGAGGATGCGTCAGAAATCCTTCATCTTATTTCGGTATACGGGGTGGATGAAGGAAATCTGGGCGTGAGGGTGATCCAAGAAGAGGGGAGTAATGAAGGAGGGAGGTGTAAGGGCAAGGTGGGGAGGGGGGGGGGGGAAGGGGCGGCGACGCAATACTCAACTGCATATTTTGCCTTCCATTTGAGACTTGGTTTGAGAAAATCGGTTCAGTCATCACCGATGAACCGATGTGACTTTAATTGTGGAATATCCCCGGAATTCCAGACTTCCGGAATCGTCGATAGTGGACAATATATTCAAAGAATGTTTGATTGGCAATCAGTGATCTAGATCTACGATTAGAAGTAATTTGGTGACCATTTCAATAGTTTTTAGCCTCTGAGGTATTACGATTCTACCGCGATTTATATGGGAAATTCCAGTGTATCCTTACTAACACCCCTGTAACTCCGGAAGCAAGAGTCAGAACCGAATGAAATTCAGCAGCAGTCAATGGCATTACTGTATCTTTCATTTGAAATTAAGTTCGTAAAAATCGGTAGAGAATTCGTTGTGGAATGGGTGTGATATTAGCTTAGGAACTTGGCGGGTTCCCCGAGGGCGTCATGAACCGTCATAGGTGGCCAATGTGGTCAAAGCTGCTTTGATTGATCATTAGTGATCGAGACCCGCAAACTAGAGTAATGTTACATCAATTTTAATATGTTTTACATCATTTGAACATTATGGTGGTACCAGTTTATATGGGAATTTGCTGTGTGACCGCACTCTTCAACCCGTAACTCCGGAACCGGAAGTCGGATCAACTAAAAATTCAATAGCAGCTTATGGGAGCGTTATACCTTTCAGATGAAACTAAGTTTGCAAAAATCGGTTCAGCCATCTCTGAGAAAATTGTGTGAGTTTAAATGACACACACATACACACACACATACACACACACATACACACACATACATACACACACAGACATTTGCCGATCTCGACGAACTGAATCGAATGGTGTATGATACTCGGCCCTCCGGGCCTCGGTTAAAAAGTCGATTTTTACAGTGATTGCATAGCCTTTCTTTATATGAGAAAGGCAAAAACATTTGCAATCGTTGATGGTCCACTTGAAGCTTACTGGAAAATCCCCCCTAGCACTTCGAACAATGGTAGAAGATTTTCAACGTCATGTGAAAACTCTGACGCAATTAGGCGAAGCAACGCAATACTGGAGCAGTCTTCTCGTCCAACTTCTTAGTTCCCGATTAGACGACAGAACCCTCAAGGATTAGGAAGAGTATGTATTCGATGATGCCGAGCCTACATACACTAATCTCATTAATTTCTTAACTAAAAAATCCCGAGCAATGGAATCGTTGTTGATTGGCACTGATCAGGCATCTAATTACCACAGCAAACAAAACTCTACTCCAAAGCAGTCGAAGCAAACCCATAACCCCTCCACCAATCGGATTAACAGTTTTGCGGCTACAGACACTCCCCAACCTGCATGTCTAGCGTGCAACCAGTTGTTGGTCAAATGCCCAGTCTTCGAAAGGATGCCTTTGAAGGATAGGTTAAATATCGTCAACACTCGTAAGATTTGCAGCAATTGTTTCAGGAGTGACCACTTTGTTCGGAAATGTGCATCCACTTTTTCTTGTCGCTTGTGTCAAAAGCGACACCACACGTTGCTTCATCCAAGACTAGACATCGTATCGATCAATCTATCTCCGGGGTTGGAGAATCAAATCTTCGTGTTTCTGGTTCGGTAAAAAACCAAAATCAAATCGAGAATAGGAAGGTTCTCATGTCAGATTGATTGCTTGGTACTTCGTCATCTCACATCGCATCTCCCAGCGGTATCGTTACCCTCTGTTAAATGGAACATCCCTAATGAGTTACCTCTTGCCGACCCAGAGTTCAATGTTTCGAGGAAAGTGGATCTCATCATTGGAGCGGAATATTTCTTCACGATGCTTAAAGGTGGCCGGATAAATTTAGGTACATCGTTCCCGATACTCGCCGAGAGTGTTTTTGATTGGGTTGTTTCGGGTAAAACGGACTTTGAAACCCAAAACGTAACCTGTTGTGTTTCCACCCTAGAGTCTATTGACCGCAATTTGGAGCGGTTTTGGAAAGTAGATGAATTGGACTGGTCTAATATTACCCCATCTGAACAATATTGCGAAGATTTTTACACTAAGACAGTATCTAGAGAATCTTGTGGACGATACATGGTTAAATACCCCAAGAAGGAACAATTTTCTGCTATGGTGGGCAATTCCCATTTGCATGCAGTCCGACGTCTACAAAGCCTAGAACGAAAACTGGACAAAGATGAAGTATTGAAGAAGAATTATCATGATTTCCTCGCAGAATTCTTGGAATTGGGGCACATGCGTGAACTGGCAGGGGATGCAGTCGATCCACCCAATGTTTTTTACCTCCCACACCATGCTGTCCTTAAAGACTCGAGCACAACAACCAAGGTACGAAGTGTGTTCGATGGGTCTGCTAAAACTGGTACAGGTTACTCTTTGAATGATGCACTTTTAATCGGACCCGTAATCCAAGACGATCCTCTCAGTTTGGTTATAAGATTCCGCAAGTACAAAGTGGCGTTACTAGCGGACATCGAAAAGATGTATCGTCAGGTTTCCATTCATCCTGATGACCGCCCCTTGCAGAGAGTTTTATGGAGATTTAGCCAGGATGAGCCTATTGCCAAATACGAGCTAACCACTGTAACTTATGAGTTGGCACCGTCGTCGTTTTTAGCCACTAGAACGCTTAAGCAGCTCGCCGATGACGAAGGTGGCACTTTCCCACTAGCTGCCTCAGCAGTAAAAACCTATTTTAATCCACCTAGCGGTGCAATTGTGCCTTTCTCAATCATGAATCACGAGAATGTGTGCGATGTTTATATTCATTAAAAGCTTTTAAATGCATATATTACATTTTATTATTATACATCACATGAGAACTATATACAGGAAAATAAATCATTATACGAGTTGTAAAATTTTGAAAAAGAAAAAACAGCCACGGTTATATTGAACTGAAAAAAGGTGCGAAATCGGCAGTCCCAAAAAGTCGATTTTTATAAAAAAAAAATTTTCGAGATAACATAAAATCTCGACGTTTCATGCATTTTAAAGATGTTTGGCATCAAAAATACGAATTCGATTTCTGAAATTTCATGGGGTTCCCCATTTGAAAAAAAATTTTGAGTTCCGGCTTGTATGGGAATTTCATATGTGACCGGACGGTTTAGTCTATATTTCCGGACTCATATAAGCGATCCGTACGAAATTTTATAGACATCTGTGGGGGTATTATACTTATCATTTGGGACTAAGTTTGTGAAAATCGACCCAACCATTTCCGGGAAACTGATGTGAGTTCGTCAATTTTGAAAGATGGCCGCTTTTCCCGGGCACTTCCGGAACCGTCTATGGTGGTGAATGTAGTCAACGAAAATTTGGTTGCCCGTCGGTGACCTAGAACAGCAAATTTAAGTTGTTTGAGAGACATTCTAGCGAAATTTTTACCTTTTTTGCTTTCATCGGAGTATCGGTTTGAATCACAATTTGCTATGTGATCGCACGCCACAACCTGTAACTCCGGAACCGGAAGTCGGATCGGGATGAAATTAAATAGCCATTTACGGGGACGCAATACCTTTCATTTAAGGCCAAGTTTAGTTGAATCGGTGTAGCCATCTCCGAGAAACCGATGTGACTGTTATGCAGAATTTAGATACTTCCGCCGGGGCTTCCGGAACCGATGATGGTGGCCAATGTGGCCAAATAGACTTTGAATGGATGTTAGTGATCTAATACTACAAATCGAAGCAGTTGTGGTCATATTTTGGAAAAATTTTCACCATTATACATACATTCATTGCAGAATTTCTTAAAATCGACATTTTCTGCGTGTTCGTACTCATCACCCTGTAATTCCGGAACCGGAAGTCGGATCCATTAGAAATTCAATAGCAGCCTATGGGAACGTTGCACCTTTCATTTGGGACTAAGTTTGTGAAAATCGGTTCATCCATCTCTGAGAAAAGTGAGTGAGATTGTGTTCGCGTACACACACACAGACGCACATACACACACATACATACACACACATACATACACACAGACATTTGCCGAACTCGACGAACTGAATCGAATGGTATATGTCACTCGGCCCTCCGGGCCTCCGTTAAAAAGTCGGTTTTCAGAGCAATTGCAATACCTTTCTATTGAGAAAGGCAAAATGGTGCGAAATCGGCAAAGTCCCAAAAAGTCGATTTAAAAAAAAATCGTGATAACATAAAATCTCGACGTTTCATGCATTTTAAAGATGTTTGGCATCAAAAATACGAATTCGATTTCTGAAATTTCAAGTTCCGGCTTATATGGGAATTTCATGTGTGACCGGACCGTTCAGTCTATATTTCCGGAACCATACAAGCGGTCCGTGCGAAATTTTACAGACATCTGTGGGGATAATATAGCTATCATTTGGGACTAAGTTTGTGAAAATCGGCCCAACCATTTCCGAGAAACTGATATGAGTTTGCTAGTTATGAAAGATGGCCGCTTTTCCCGGGCACTTCCGGAACCGTCTATGGTGGTCAATGTAGTCAACGAAAGTTTGTTTGGCCGTCGGTGACCTAGAACTGCAAAGTTAAGTTATTTGAGAGACATTTTAGCGAAATTTTTACCTTTTTTGCTTCCTTTTTTTTTGTAGCTCCGGAACCGGAAGTCGGTTGGGGATAAAATTTAATAGCCATTTACGGGGACGCAACATCTTTCATTTGAGACTAAGTTTGGTTGATTCGGTCTAGCCACCTCCGAGAAACCGATGTGACTGTTAGTCTGAATTTGGATACTTTCGCCGGGGCTTCCGGAACCGATGATGGTGGCCAATGTGACCAAAGAGACTTTGAATGGCTGTTAATGACCTAGTACTACAAATCGAAGCAGTTGTGGTCACATTTTGGAAAAATTTTCACCATTATACATTCATTGCAGAATTTCTTAAAATCGACATTTTCTGCGTGATCGTACTCATCACCCTGTAATTCCGGAACCGGAAGTCGGATCCATTAGAAATTCAATAGCAGCCTATGGGAACGTTGCACCTTTCATTTGGGACTAAGTTTGTAATAATCGGTTCATCCATCTCTGAGAAAAGTGAGTGAGATTGTGTTCGCGTACACACACACAGACGCACATACACACACACATACATACACACACACACACACAGACATTTGCCGAACTCGACGAACTGAATCGAATGGTATATGTCACTCAGCCCTCCGGGCCTCCGTTAAAAAATCGGTTTTCAGAGCAATTGCAATACCTTTCTATTAAGAAAGGCAAAAAGGATTTTTATATGGATGACTTCATCAGGGGCGAATCCAGCATCGAAAGGGCGATCCAGTTGCGAAAAGAGATGAATTGCTTACTCAATCTAGGCGGATTTCGGTTGAGAAAATGGTGTTCAAACTTCCCAGCTGCTCTAGACGGTATTCCACCTGAAGATTTGGCCACACAATCTAGCAAAACTTTCGATCCAGAGGAAACAATAAAGACCTTAGGCATAAGTTGGGAGCCGTCGTCCGATCTATTCCGCTTTGATATAAACACTAACGCAGTTACTGAACCGATTACCAAACGAAGCATTCTTTCGGCTATTGCTCGATTATATGATCCGCTCGGATTGATTGCCCCGATTATAATTTGAGCTAAAATGCTTCTTTAATTGCTGTGGACGCTAGATTGGGATGAAGATGTACCGGGCGAGGTACAGACGAGGTGGAAAGGTTTCGCTTCGGAACTGCCTGATTTGTCATCGTATCGTATCAGCCGCTACGCATTTGGTGAAGGTGATATAAAATTACATTGCTTTGCAGACGCATCGGAGGCTGCGTATGGGACATGTGTTTATGCTCGATCGGTCAATGCATTAGGAGGAGTGAAGGTTGAGCTCATCGCATCAAAATCGAGGGTAGCCCCACTAAAACCACGCAGCATCCCACGGCTGGAATTATGTGCGGCACAACTTGCTGCACATCTTTATGAGAAAGTTTATTCAGCTTTAGATATGAAGTTTTCGTCAGTATGGTTTTGGTCGGATTCTACTGTGGTTCTACACTGGCTCAGGTCGCCCCCTCACACCTGGAAGACCTTTATTGCGAACAGAGTAGCAGACATCCAAGAAACAACCCGTGGTGGCAAATGGTGTCACGTTCCTGGTGCAACCAACCCGGCTGATTTAGTTTCCCGCGGTATGACAGTGAAGCAGTTAGTGAATAGCAGTGTATGGAGACATGGACCACATTGGATGCAGGGGGAATTGGATGACTGGCCGAAACAGAACTGGATAACATCGACCACACACTCGGATGAAGAACTGGAACGCAAACACTCTGTCCTTACTATTCAAACCCCAACGCCACCCAACCCCTTAGTAGCCCGTTTTTCGTCCTATCTTAGAATGGTACGTACGACCGCGTATTGCCTGCGGTTTTTTCATAATGCTAGAGGCGGAAAACGAACAACTTCTACAGTATTATTGGTTCACGAATTGGAGCGAGCAAAAACGGTTCTGGTAAAGATCGTACAAAGGGAATGCTTCGATCAAGAATTGAAACAACTCAAGCAAGGCAAAAATGTTACCAAGCGGTCCAGTTTGAAGCTTTTGAATCCGTTTGTCGATTCCTCTGGCCTAATTCGAGTTGGTGGCCGGCTCAGACTGTCAGACGAGATTTACAGTACCCGGCACCCAATATTACTACCTAGATTTCATCACTTCACTCGCCTACTCCTAATGTCGTATCATCTTCAACTGCTTCATGGGGGAATCGCGCTCACGCTCGCAGTTGTTCGAAACGAATATTGGCCAATAAATGGGAAACGAGCTGTACGCAGCACAATTCGTCGTTGCTATAGTTGTGTTCGTGCCAATCCGCAACCAATAAAGCAACCTATGGGACAGCTTCCGCATGCGCGAGTTACCCCTAGCCGCACATTCTCTCGCACTGGTATTGATTATTGCGGTCCAGTGTATATTAAATCCACTAATCGTAAAACCGCTCCAGCAAAGGCCTATATAGCTCTGTTCGTGTGTTTCAGCACGAAGGCTATACACATTGAACTTGTTGGAGATTTGTCCACGCATGCCTTTATGTCTGCTTTAAGACGCTTCGTTGCTAGACGAGGTCGACCCGAACATCTTTTTTCGGATAATGCCACAAATTTTATAGGTGCGAAAAACGAGCTTCATGCCCTTTATAAAATGCTTACCAACCACACCGAAATAGACCGTATCGCTACCAGTTTCGCAAAGGAGGGAATCACATGGCACATGATACCCCCACGTGCCCCAAATTTCGGTGGCCTCTGGGAGGCAGCCGTGAAGGTGGCCAAACGTTGCTGACGATTCTAGCGCAGATAGAGAGCTGTATGAATTCCCGCCCGCTGGTTTCTCTATCGGAGGATCCCAACGATCTGCACGCCCTAACGCCGGGGCATTTTCTTATTGGTGCTTCTCTCCAAGCCATCCCTGATCCAGATTGGAGAGAGGTACCGATAAATCGATTGAATCGATTCCAGTTCGTTCAGCAGAAAGTTCAGCGCGGTGGTCATTGGCTCGAGTTGAAGAAATTTTTCCTGGAAAAGACGACGTTTCACGAGTGGTGGTTCTGCGAACACCGTCCGGAACATTCAAGCGACCCGCCTCCAAGGTGTGTCCGTTACCTGATACGTTCGACGAGGATGAAGAAGTCAGCGCAACCCTCAACCAAGCTGACGACATCATTAGTTCATCAAATTAGTTTAAAAATCAATGAAATGTATTGAATGAAATATTTTTAGAATTAAGGTGAAATTGATAATTTCAGGTGGCCGGTCATGTTAGATTTAATTAATTTAAATTAGAATCCGTCTAAAAATTGATTTGCGAACGCGCCCCAATCAAATTCATTGGTGGCAATACTACAAAGTAGATTTTTTCCCACGCTCTATAGCGCCAATCACCTTTGATAGGGGATTCATCTGTCTCTTCTATTCTACCTATCGATCAGACCGGTCACACACATCTCATTGTGGAATATATTTGATTCGGCATAATAAAGTTTTTTTATAAGAGATCGCGCTTTTACCAAAGTGAGATATTTTTTCTAAACCGTCGTAAATACACCGTCTCAACCCAATTTACATCCGTGATCATTCCCTGATGATTCACTTACTATTTTCAATGCACGAAAATACTTCGTTGCAGAAAACGATGAATGAATTCGTGCATTGCATGATTCATTATATTCACAAATTTATATTATCAGTGCATCGTACATCCCATTCCTAAGTGTTGGACAGAGAATGGAGCCCTGAGTAACGCCCGCTGCGACTCGCATTGCCTTCTGTCCATTTGTTCGTCTGGTACATCAGTGGTCTACTCTGGAAGTAGTTCTTCATGATCTGGCTCATTCTTTTATGTCACGCTGCAGCATTGGTCTATTCGAGGCTGGATGGCCCGGTGACTTCCCTGACTTTGGCAGCAACATCAGTTTCTGCACCTTCCTCATTTCGGGGATTACCACTTCAGCGGTACTATCCTGAACATGTCCGGATATGCCAGGATAGCAGCTTTCAGCGCCACGGTTGGTATTCCATCCGGACCTAGGGTTTGCTTTGATTTTAGTCACATCGACGCGTCTTTGAGCTCGTCGTTAGTCACTTGCCACTCGACTGTATTACCTCCGACTTCTTCGCCGTACGGTGTCGGCGACCAGGTAGTTGAATCGTGATTCGGGAAGAGACCCTCAATGACTATCTTTAGCTTACCCGGGCATATTTCAGCTGGTGTCGACGGACCATCGTTTTCGTCATGACGAATCAGTACGCGTCCCCCAGGGATTGGCGTTTATTTCTCAGCACAGCTACTTATGGCAATTGGCTGGCTAAGCTGGATCTCCCGTTTTAAAGAGTCCCTACCTTCTAGATACGTCGCTTGCGCTCTTCTCTCACTCTCCGATCTTGCGCTCTGAGCCCGCCTTCTGGCTCTAAGACAAGCAGCGTGCAGCGTACTGAGTTACTCATTTGACCAGTAAGCTGCACGCCGTCTACTGCATGGCCCTAGTTTTCATGACATTGTAACGTCACAAGCCGTCACAATCCTTCTTGTTAGCCGTCAGCCGTATCAACGTACTTGATTTCGTTGTTATCCGAAGTAACTCAACAAAGAGGTTTTCGTTAAAGGCTTTCGTCTTCCATTTCAGCTTGCCGCCCGTCCTTCTTCGTGCTGCAGCAGGGTTCCATTGGGGATACTTCTCTCACACGCTCCAGTCCATGTTCGCCGTTAGTCAAAGGCTACAGAATGTGGCGAAATTTCTCTCGGTACCGATATCCGTTTCGTGAACCATTAAGCTCCTAGCTCCTCGCTTCGCCGCGATCTGCTCGTTATAGTCCTCGGCGGTTGAGCTAGCCTCCACAACGTGCCGACAGGTAGGTGTCGAGTCTGCAGCCAATTTTCACTACAAGGAAATATTTTCACAAGATAACTTTTGCAAATGAAACTTTAAGAATTTCATTTAAAATATTAGACATATTTTTGTTTAACATATTCAATTTTTTCAAATTTCTCCAAAATATTTCGGAAGGGGTTTCGTCCCCAAACCCCCCCTCCCCCCCGCTACTACGCCACTGTATTTTGGTCGCCATCAACCACAGTCTGCTGTGCCCAAGCGGAGCTGCAATTCGGCTTGAGACAATTTCCTTTGTGTATTACGGATTTCCCTGTCGAATCACACGACGCTCTGCATATTGTGATTATATAAAGTGTACCCTTCAGAGTGTTAACGATTGTCAGCCTAAGAGGCAAATTGAATTGGTTAGTTTCGCTATTCATTTATTGGTATTGGTACGCTTAGATTTGTTTAATAAAATCTTGTGTATGGGAAATTGATTAAATATTAATGAAACGTCTTATCAATTCAGGGATTTTTGCGCTAAGATATGCTTTTTAGGCTTTAAAACCTAATTTCTCCGTTCTCTATTTTATATATTGCACTAAAATTTAAGATTTCTTTGACCGAATACGCTGCGAAGTGTTTCAAAGCATTTGACACCAGCTGCAAGTTTATTTTTATTTTCGTCAAGCATATGTAGACTACATAGTGTTACAATATTTCAGATTTAATTTGTTTTCTATACATGAAGAGGTCAATTATTACACAAAAGTAATGATGCGGATTGTAGGGGAACATGAGGAGACTTGACCCAGCGTAGAATTCTATTACTAGCTATGACGTGTTCAATTAGAATTTTTTAAATCCTTCAAAAATATTTTTATATTTTTTTCTATCCCTTAAGGTAATTTTAAAAACTTGGAATGAAAAATCCTTTCCTTATAGAAAATATTCCGTAATTAATAAATTTGAGTTAAATGAAGTAAATTTTTATCAAACTTTGTATGGACCTATCTACTCGACTAATAATTACTTTTAAAGTACTTATATCACATCTTATTCCTTATGAAGTAATGAAATGATTTTACATTAATCGGAACATTGAAATAGTTATTACTAAAATTTACACGACATTGAACGTAAGAACTAATGTTGGGGAGATTTGACCAAGATTTCATGGGGAGACTTGACCAAGTGGTAATAAGCTGAAGAAAGATACAAAAATTCTGATATTTACTATGCTGTGCTACCTACTGTTAATGTTAATCACGTCACACAAAAATCCCACCTAAACATCAGTCTATATCTTTTTGCACTAGTAATCGAAGTTTGCAGTAATATGGCTAATTTTGTAACGTGTGAGCATACAATGTAAGTACTACAGATAACCCTTAAAAGGAAACACATTTAAAAAATCGAAATTTGAGAAACTCAACCCATTTATATTTTGTACTGCTACCTAAGGATCTCGACAATATGTACAAAAAAGAATTACAGTATGTTTTATATCATTATTTTTTGTCCTGATTTTTCAATATTCTCTTGGTCAAGTCTCCCCAGGTCTTGGTCAAGTCCTCTCGCAGTGGGGAGATTTGCCAAAAAAAGTTCACAGAAAAACTTTTATAACTAAATTAAAATTAAAATTAAAATTCTGCACCGGTTGTCACGGAAAAGATGGACTTGTCTGTCTATACCAGGACACATGCTAGTGAACTCGGGTGATTCGTAGTTATGCTGCCTAAGCTCGACCCTCATTAGCAGAGGACAAAAATTAAGCCCGTACGATATTAAACCTGTTCTAATGACCCAGCCACTTCTATTTTTCCGATCTGTTTATTTCACATCCTTGCTCTCACTTGAGTACTATGGCTCTAATTTTCATAACTTTCCCTACCCAGTAATCTCTAGCTAATTGAATGTCGTTAAAATGTAAAAAAATTAAAAAATAAAAATACATAGATGTACTGAAATATTCAACCATAAAATAAGATATTTCTCACAAACGCCTTATTTTAAATTTGAGAGCTGAAGGCTAGATGCAAATGAAAAACAATAGCTCAAAATCGCTTACCATAACACAATGTTTGACTATTTTGCTCCTGATATGTGAGACTAATTTCATAGAAAATAAGGTGAGATGCAAAAAGAAAGATTTGTTTCAGTGAATTGGTATTATTATAACCAGAACTATTTCGCAAAACAGACGGTACAAATACCGCGCAAGCAGTCTAATCGCGGCAAATTGCTAGTGTATTTCGCTTATATGATTAAATTTCGCTCTCCAGCTGGCAAAACCAAACTACATCATTCCTGACGGATGAAAACGAGTTATTATTACATACACATACATATACGGACAAAAGCAGCCTTCCGCGTTTACGGATTATCTCGAGCCCTCTGGAGGTCGCGAGCGGAATGCAGCCGCCACTGCCGCTACTTTGATGACCATATATATATATATTGAGGTTCGCCGGACATGTTTCTGCCCTCGCCAGCATCGATGGCTGGATGGCAGTTTCGATTATGTTTGCAAAAAGAAAGTGAAACCGCAACACGTGGATGATGTCATGTGGGCCTCCGGTGTCTATAGCGAAAGACTTATTAATAGTTTGGTGATGGATCGCGAGACAAGAGTTCCGGGGTGCGTCTTAAGATGAAGTTTTAACAGGTTTGGACTTGCGAACTTCGGATTTGGAATGCAAAAATTGTGGAAATAGTCGGAGGCGTTTCAGCGGTCTGTTTGAATATAATGTTAAATAGACAGCACATGCCTGGGCTCCTCCTTCGTTAGTTGATGAGTTTTTGGAACTGTTCACTAATAGTGGTTTTCTTATTCCTGGTTTCTACCACATCCTTTCTTTCTTTCTCTTACTTCTTTATGAATGTTTCAAATTAATGTAATTTTAAGCAAATCGAGCAAACTCATGTTATTTCAAAGCAAACAAACGTCATGCGTTGCTCCAACAAAGCCATATGTATTGTGAAAAAGATCTAAAAACATGTAATGCTGCGAAAAACATTCAAATTAACATCTCCACCTTTTACTTAACCACAATTTGATGTGCACCAGAGTGCCAACGGGCAAACCCTTTAACCCGAGAGGCCAAAACAAGTAATTCATACGCACGAGCAAGCAAAAACCACCAAGCGAAAGGTCATTGTACAGATCATTAAACATGACACCTTTCAGTGTCGGAGAGTCACGTCGCTGGCGGGTAAACAATAGAATCGTTATGTCAGTTTTCTTCGCTGGTGGATCAAGTTTACGCACACTCGCTTCCCGATACCGACAGCGGCACTGATTTGCAAATCTGACTCAGGTTCTTCTGGTGCTGCTTTTGTGCTCTTGTTGTCTCACAGACGTGCATAGAATTACGAAGCAAGATAGCCGAAAGGGTCTTGAAAAGCACTCTGAAGTCACATTAAATTGCTATGAAATTGGTGCAGTGTAACTCTCGTAGGAACGATGAAGTTTAAAACACCGCGGCTTACACGAATTTTAACGACCTGTTTTCCACAAGAGAATTTTCTTTTGAAATAATTTGAAATAATAGAAAATTTGACAGTTGATAACCGACTAAATCGGGTGCTTCGGAGCCGACCGATTAACTAACTGATTAAGTTGGGTTTGGTCGGTGGATAATTTTCGCCAACATCACAGAAAAAAATATTTTGTAATTTTAAGTTTATTTTCATGCACATATTTGGAGCATGAATATGAATGTAAAATTAAGTTCCACCACAAATACACACGACTTGTCGTGCTTTCTTCAACGAATTTAATTAGAATTTTACACGTGGATTGAAAATTACAGTTTCTTTAAACGGAAAACCAGTGCACTTCAATGTGTTTTTACTCGAATACTGCTGTAAAATGAATGACATGTAATATTACACGAATGAATGTATAAAATTGTATGCTGTTTGATGCTCCAATTGATTTTAACGTAATTTTCAATCAAATTTTTGATTCAATCGTTGTATGCTTACATTCGTATTAATTTACATGTCGTTTAAATTTCATTATTTTTTGGTGTGATATTAATCGCCAGATTTAATCTCTATAAATCTAGTCCTAGTTTTAATCTACCAACTAATCGACCGATTCAACAGACTTTTCGGTCCTATTTAATTGATTGTCGGCACCAATTTTGGTGGAATAGTCGGCCGATTGTGCCGACACGAACCGATTTATTCGGTGGGAAAATCGGAAGGATTTTCTAGGAGGTTACTTTGTGTTTCTCAGAGATTTTTGATACACAGAAAAAATATTCTGTGATTTTAAATTGATTTTCATGCACATATTTGGAGCATGAACATAAATGTAAAATTAAGTACCACCACAAATACACACAACTTCTCGTGCTTTCCTCAACGAATTTTATTATAATTTTACATGTTGATTGAAAATTACATTTCTTTAAAAGGGATGCCAATCCACTTTAATGTATTTTTAATCCTATATTGCTGTAAAATAAATGACATGTAATATCACACGTACGAAAATGTAAAATCAAATGCTTTTTGACCTTCCCATTGAGTACATCGAATTCAACTTAATTTTCAATCAAATTTTTGATTCAAGCTTTGTATGTTTACATTCGTATTGATTTACATGTCGTTTAAATTTCATTATTTTTTGGTGTGTATTTCTGCTAATATTTGTTTCACGCTATCGTTGATTTCAAAATATTGAGAACTCTGCAAACTTTCGAAACATTTTGCCGCGTTTTTTAAATAATTATAATACGCCAAAGAAATAACAATGTTTTCTTATCAAAGTCATGTTTTAGGTTTCGACGTAAGTACCAATTGGAAATGTGAATACCCTACCTAGTTAAATAGTTCAGTGATTAGGGCCTATAAGCCACGCGTCGTACATTCGAAGCCAGATAAGCGAAAATTCTGTTATTATTATTTATTTATAATGCTTTTAGCCTCAAAGGTCATTCCCTTGTTTCGGAAATAATAAAGATTTCAAATTAATACAATTAAAAAACGGAAATTATTGCGTATCTCCTGGGCACAATGCTAGCTGTTGTGTGCTTACTCGAGGGGTCGCTATGTCTTTTATTCACTTTACCGTATGCTGCTTGTTGATTGTTTAGTCAGCCCTCATCCTCTTTCTCGTCGTTGTCGTTAGAACAGTTGATGGTTTTTTAATGCTTCTTGTGTTTCTGAGTGATCTTGGTGTATTCGGCTTCTTTGTGCCTTTCTTCTATAGAAAGGCTATACAATCACTTTGAAAATCGACTTTTAACTGAGGCTCGGATGGCTGAGTTTCTTATACTGACGTTTACGTACTAACCCAGTACACGTGCTATTAGTAGGTGTCCAAGCTGCCACACGGGGTGTACTGGGGGCGAGTCGGGCTCAACCGACTAAACTCCATTGGGCTCCGCCAATTATCCCCAGGAACTACCTTTCGGCATTACTTCTGGGGGGATGGCTGTACTTAACGTACGCGCTCACTCGTGCCTGACATTCGCACTCACGCACGCCCTAGATTCCTCTACCACGCCTCGAGGTGTCAGTAGCGATAGGTACCGGCAATATACTCTACGTTACGACACTCCCATCTCGGCATGGGCAGACCATACCTCCGTCTATCATCCACCTATTCACTCACTCTATCGTCATGCATCGGCGTGGCTATCGTGGTTGCTACCGCTGTGCCACTCTTGCCTCAGCATGAGCATACCATTCATTCATTTCTCCGCACATAACCCATACCGCTCTATCTAACCAAACCCGAATTAGTCATACTCCTCGCCTGCTGCTCGGCGCGCCATGTTCTCTGCAGCCTGCAGGCAATCTGAGTGGTAGCAGTCGAAACTGCGTTCCACTTTTCCACCGCTTGGCACATCCCCTGTACAAGAGTATCATGGGTTGTGTCCCAGCCGCAGACGTCTAGCATAGCTCCTCTTTCGACGTCGAAGCGGGGACATACGAATAGTATGTGCTCCACAGTTTCGTCGACACCTGGGCAGTCTGGGGCCTCAGCGTGCCCAAACCTGTAGAGGTACTGTCGGAAACAGCCATGGCCTGACAGGAATTGTGTCAGATGGAAGTGAACTTCCCCATGGGGTCTTCCCACCCAGCTCGATATGTTAGGTATCAGCCGGTGGGTCCACCTACCTCTCGAGGAGTTATCCCATTCGCGCTGCCATCTGGTGACCGAGGTCACCCTGGCACGCTCGCGGACTTCCCTATTGCCACGCAATTCAAAACAATCTTCGTCCTCCCGGATGACCAGCCAGACTGGCATCATACCCGCTATCACGCAGGATGCATCGTGTGATACCGTGCGGTAGGAAATATATCTCTGAGACACATCAAGCGGTAGGTGCTCTCCAATTTGCGACGGTAACTGGTTACTTCCAGTGCCCTCGCCCAGGACGGTCCACCGTACCTGAGGATAGATACGGCGACACCTGCCAGTAGCCTACGTCTACTGGCGCACACCTTGGAGCTTTTGGACATTATCCTCGATAATGCCGCAACAGCCGTCGAAGCCTTCTTGCACGCATAGTCGACATGGCTGCCGAAGGTCAGCTTATCGTCTATGATGGCCCCAAGAATTTTCAGACTCCGCTTTGAAGTTATCTCGACTTCTCCCGCTTGGATAACTGTTTGTTGTACCGATTTACGGTTATTAACAACAACCACCTCCGTCTTGTGATGGGCGAGCTCTAGGCCTCTCGCGCTCATCCATTCCCCCACTATGCTTATCACGTGTGCCGCCGTTAGTTCTACCTCGGGGATTATCTCCCCGTAGACCGCCAGGGTGACATCATCGGCGAAACCGACGATTTTCACACCCGGAGGGAACTTTAGTCTCAGAACCCCGTATTACATAAGGTTCCATAATACCGGGCCCAGGATTGAACCTTGCGGGACTCCTGCGGTAATAGGAACACTTCTCTGACCGGCATCGGTCTCGTATAATAGTACACTGTTCTGGAAGTAGCTTTCCAAGATCCGGTACAGACCCACCGGCAGACCAAGCCGGTGTAACGAGAGCGCGATGTCATCCCAGCTTGCGCTGTTGAATGCGTTCTTCACATCAAGTGTCACTAACGCACAATATTCCGTTGGATCGCTATCTCGGCAGTTTTTACCACTGGCAAATGTCTGTGTGTGCGTATGTGTGTATATGTATGTATGTATGTATTTATGTATGTGACCAAAAAATGCACATCGGTTACATAGAGATGACCAAACCGCTTTTATCACACTTAGTTTCATATGAAAGGTATAACGTTTTCATGCTATTGAATTTCATCAAAGCCAACTTCCGGTTACGGCTTCCCATATTTGTTGGCATCAGCGTGTTATCTAAAAGATGCAAAACTTCATAAAATGTGCTTTAAATAGCTTTGATTTATAGCTTCAGCTCACTGATGCCCAATCAAACCCAGATTGACCACTTTGGACACCTTCGACGAAACCGGAACTTTCGGGAATGTAGCTAAGTTCCTGAATAAACTCACATTTGCTACTTAGAAATATCTGACTCGATTTTCTCAAATATAGTCCCAAATGAAAGCTGCAGCCACCAACTTGACTGCTATTCAATTCCATTCCAATCGGAGTTCTGGTTCCTGTGTACCGGGTTGAAGTATGCGGTCAAATGCGAAATTCCAGTATAAACCGGTATAATTATTATATCTAAATAATGTAAAACTACTTGAAATGAGTTTAAAATTGCTTAAAATTGTTGGTCCAGATCACTAATTGCAAATCAAAATCTCTGTGACCACATTGAGAGCTTTCGAGGATTACGGAAATTCGAGTAAATGAGCATGTTCCGAAAATAGATTCACACCTGTTTGTCATATATTGCAATCTCGATATTCACAATCTTAGTCTTAAATGAGGGGTATTCATTTGAACGAAGTATTCATTCCGGAGTTGAGTAAAAGAATCCGATCACACGTGCCTTTCCCCTATACATAGGTAAAACAATCATACTATAAACCTTATCTGTAGGACATGTATGTATTGAGTCACAAATAAAGACCCCCAGCTATTATCATTTATCACTTTTTTTTGTAAGCTAGTGCAATCAAATGTATCCCAGTACTGGAAAATACCTACGGAAAACTGCATTCCCGGGAACCAGATGGATTTATCCGGTTCACGTTTACCTAGTCTAGTCTAGTGGATGAATTCCTGAAACTGATCAAAGCTGAAAACGTACCCGATTACCCTGTCGAATTCATAACAGTTATGGATTGTGTTTCCTATTCATCATGTGTACCCTTCATGGATAGACTCACTGTGAGGCATGGAACAGGAGCTTGTAAACAAAAAGCGATTAGTAAACTTTTAATCTTTTGTTTGTTTATGTTATATGTCGAATTAACTTGACAAAATACATATTTGTTAACAAAAATTAAGGCAAATAGGTACTTCAAGAACATAAAATTCATTCCGTTCTCAACTCGTTCCGACAATTTTCAACTGCAGTGTCCTCTGACCCAAGCCAAGCGGCCAACCAGTTGTTCAGAATTTATATGATGTTCGGTTATATTGGCCACATACATTCCTCTACCCGTTCTGCCGAGAATTTGAAACGTCTGGTCGATTCTGACAGAACCATGTCATAGCGGACAAAAGTTTAATTGAAATTTTCACGGTCTGTGGTCAGATCAGAAACGCAAATGAACAAATAAACGGTAACTTCAATCGAGTGCTTAGATTTACGCTTTTTGTGGTTTGTGATTTTGACCGCGCAGCGAGTCAGACCTCAATTCAGAGTCAAAATCAGCGGGTGGTCTTTGGTAAGTTTTTCGTATTGCTTTTAGGTACTCTTCTGCCTGCGTATGTGTCAAATAAACAAACAACATAGGGTAATGCGCCTATCTTCGTGCTGTTCCTTTCTCCATATGAAACCGCTGGTTAGAGCAGTGTTTTTCTACGCATTTATTCAAATTGTATGATGATTATTGAGGCACCCTGAGTCGATCTTTTGTTTCACTCGAACGCGAGTATTTTACAATTTTCAGACTAAATTGATGCTTAGGAGCGAAAAATAGATTGATGGCATTTTAAAAGCATTCTATCGAGTGTAGACCGAGTAATTAATTCAATAGTAAGACACCCTCCATAACACGATCAAAATAGGGTCATTATCCCTCAAGCAAATGGTCTAATCGTTACTGGGCGAAGAAGAATTCGAATAGTTGGAAATCGTTTGTGGAACTAATTACTGGATAGGTTCTGCGGTTGATGCTGCTGAGTCATTACGTTTGCGTAAAATCACTACAGGACAAATGAAATCATTTTCATGCTCATCAAGAATAAAACCTTTGATAAAAAACGCAACTCGTGACATGGCACTTCAAACGAATAATCGTGTCATGATTTTCGTTTATCCTTGCCTTGATAATTGTTAAAAGGTTATTTCGTATCTTCACAAAAATCAATGCGCCCAATCCTTCTATTTCCGCATATGACGATAGTGTTTATTATCGCGGGTCCGTTCTAGGCTTAGGTAGTAGAGTTTTATTGTTACATTCAACGGACTGATGATTCCGGGCAACACGACTTTGACGCTCGGATAAACATTGGGTAACCTTCAATCCACGCTATCAGTACATGAAGAGGGCACACAAACAATAAGTAAACTCAACTCATGTTTGAAGTAACCGGCAGAAACAAACGCAACTGTCGTTTCTAGTTTTATGGCATCAAGAATAAGCCGCCTGAAGGTGTTGACGGGGTCATACTTTGCAGGGTACTCCGAATCACTCATGGTCACGGTCCTTAAAAAAGCCCAAACCTTACCGGCGGCAATCACGAAATCGGTGATTTTCAAAGCAACGGTAGATACTATTGCGCAGTGGAGCTAATACAAAAACAAAGCAATGCTGTTGAAGTTAAAGATTCACTCTCGACACAAAATGATTGATTAAGTGTAGCTTTTTCCAAAAGCTTAGACAATATATACTGAACATTCCTTAGTAAATAAGTCAATCTTGATAAATGAACAATTCTACGTAGATACCGTTAATGAATGAAAAGCCTACCCCGGCCCATCCCGACTGGAGTTTTGGGAATCTGAAGAGGCATTGAAAAGTTGAAAACAAAGCCGACTTAATCGTTCGATAGTTTTTTTTCTTCGTTAGCCCGGCCTAATTTTATCATTCAATCTGGTCTAGTCCATAAATTGACACAGCTCAAAATTTTTGAGATCCACATTTTTCCTTTCTCGCTTCAAAACTTGTTTTTTTTCAATACTTGAGGAATATGTATAACATAAGGTGCGTGACGAATGTTTGCATCAAAGCACGTATTTTAGAAAAATTACATCAGTTAATCATAGGTGCAATGAATGTGTGATTTTTGTCATGAAAAATTCATTTAGAAAAGCGATTCCGGAAACTACCTCATACACGTTTTAGATCCAAAGATGTCATCATCGCTTTGAATTTTTGACCTAAGTAAGACGTTAGGGATTCTATTGGCATTCCGTTCGACACAAAATAATACAAAAAATCGCACCGGGACTGCTAGGGGGGAAAATTTTCCTAAAATTCCGGAACATTTTCCGCACGCCTTTTTGCGTTTTCGTAGCATGTGAGTTCAGGGACAATTTTTTGAATTGGATGCGAGGTTTGAAATAGGTTTATGAAAAATAGAGCTGCTGAGACGAAAACTCATCATGATTTTTAACGAGAATCAGGCCCATGCGCAAGTGGAGGGTTTTGGGGGTTCAACTCCTCCCATGAGAGCATTGAATTACCTTTGAAAATTTATTAACTTCCTGATCAAGAATAAAAAATTTATGCTGCGAGCCGTTTTAACACACAATGACATTTGGGTTTGGTCGTTCTAGAAACAACTACTTGAAGAAACCCTGCGAGTGTGGCTGTACAAGGATGTAAGTCAAGTTGGACGGTATCGCTGGATTGGTTCATGTCTCGACAAGTTTCCATATTAACAATAATTGTGAGTAGATCAGTTAGACAGCAAAGGTCGGCCAGCGAGCTAGCAGCATTTGCCAAGGAGGAAAAATAACGGATGAACAACACTAACTCGAAGAAAATCGGGACATAATCGTCCAGAGAAATTTTACCGTAGATTTCTGCGCAAGTGTATTTGAGAACCAAATGGCTCACAAAAACGGGCATCGGTATCGGGAGAAATTCCGCCGCCGGGAAACTCACATCTACAAGCTACTAAGTAATTAGGAACGCGCATCGCCAAGAATGATAAAAAAAACCTGCAAAGATGGTTGTAAAAAGATTTAAGTCCTTACCCAGTCAAAAAAATGCGGACGAACATGGTCAGGCGATTTAAAAAGTTTGACGTTTGACTCATCTCGCCTGTGCTAATTGCCCCTCGGCACAAATGCAATTTGCAAATGCGATTTAAAGGCAATTTCAATACTTAGACAAATTTTCTGGCGGCTGAAATGGACTTGGTTGTTTTTCGCGTTTTTCGAACATGGCGGTTCATGTTTGGCTTAAGCTTAAAATTGTTTTTTTTTTAAACAATTGGTGTGTTCTCCCTTGTACTTTGTTTGTCTAGTGCACTTCATTTACCCAAAGAATGTGGGAAATTGTGGAATCGTGTGTAAGTATAGTGGAACAAGATCTCTGACCTAGAGTCTTAATGAACGTCAGATTGTGGTAAGTTTTGGAGTGCAATACCAATTTCACCATTGATTCTTCTTATAATTTGGTGGTGATTACCTAGTATACTGGTAAGTATATGTGAATAGAAAATGAATCCGAAAATAAGTATTATTTTTAATTTTCATATTAGGCAATTGAGGGCGATTAAATGGCGTGTTCCGTGGGCGATTTGGGGGGCGATTTAAAGGCGGGTTGGGCGGCAAAAAAATGAGGGCGGCAAATCGCCCATATATTGCATTTGAAATAGCCCCCTAATTGCCAGCAAATTGCTGGCAAATTGAAGGGCAATTTGCGCATCCAAGTTGGCAAATAGCTCCTCGTTAGCCAGCAACTTGCCCTTTTTGACTGGGTATGTTCGGCATCTCTGGATAGGTTCACGTTTCGGCAGGTGACGATATTTGCAGCTGATCTGAGCAGGTCAGTCATACCACAGAAAACAGACATGTAAGCTAGAACAAACTTTCCCGCAAAACCTGTGTAAACATTCAAATGGAAATACGTTGAAAATCACAATCGCATACAGGTTCGCATGCGGGAGTCACCATTGTATCCAAGATTGCACACAAGTCCCGTATAGCGATTGCTGGCCGATAGAAGCGCCAGCCAGTGGCGAGTTACTACCTGCCGGTGTCATTTCAAAGCGACAGTTTTATTTCTTACACAACTTGAACACTTTACTTGTATGTCAGTTTTCAGTGGTTATACCACGAAGGTTGGACAGCAAGCAAGAAACAGAATCGATAGAAAATCACGAACGAAGGATGAAGATTGGGATGAACAAGAGGTTTAGGTTTAGTCTATAGGGTTACTACAAAACACCACAGTAAGAATCTAACACTACCATGAGCCAGCAGGCGGTGATCAAGATTCCTTCTCGAGAACAGATATTGTCCCAGTTTGTTGAACCAAGTCGAAACTTTCGAAAAGTAAAAGGAAAGCGATAAAAATGGCGTTCTCCAGGTCCATTTTTGTAAGCATTTGCATTTTGTCGTATTAATAATTATATGCATAGTCACTAATAAAATTCACAATATTAAAAATTTGAAAATATTTCAAGTAAGTGGGTATTTATGGTGTACATTTGAGTGCTAAAATGAATGGAGTAAAGCCATGTCAAGTGATCCTCGAATTTTTCGCAAAATCACCGATTTTCATGAGATATATTTTATTGTATAGGGATTATGGTGAATAGCTTTTGGTATAAATATTTCGTTAAAACTCCTTTTTTTCTTTAAGTTATTAACCCTTAAACTTTATTGCATGATAAAATTGTAAATTTCATATCTTAAAAACTACTGAAGATAATTGAATGAATTTTTGTACACTTATAGAATGATATTTATACTATCTCATAAAAATATTTCTACTGTATAATTGTCTGAATAACGGTACTTTGCATCTATTTAAAAATTTCAATTGTGTTTTTTCTTCTGTTCTTCACGCTAAAAAAATTCAAAAATTACATCAAATTACGCGTCAATCTTTCACCTTCATTAATCTGTATTGATAATTTATCATTTTTGTTCCTATCGAGAGTTATGGATGATTTTGTGACAGTGCGCTCTTTGAACGGACGGCTCACTTTAATGCAACCCGCGAGAACTTACATATTGGCAACGTCGCACGTCTCAGCGTCAGAATGCGCATCGCTTTGGAAGAGCGTATCTCTTGTTCAAAATTGTTATCTCTGATATAAGAGTAAAAAGACATGCTTTTCTTTACGAATTATTAAAGGTGAATGTCTTCCGAGTAATTTGCATGGCTTTTAGAGTTATTATATGTTTCAGGAGTTATTTAATTTTCTGTAATTCAATGTCTCGAACCGGCGCGCCGGATATTGACAGCCGCTGTGTCAACTTGAGCAGTGGGCATGTTTGAATCTGCATGGACACGACTTTTTTTGCAAATTGACATATTTTACCACTTTTTATCATCAGTTGGTTCTGTCTAGGTGGTAGCACGGTATATTTGATCGAAAAAAACATTGAATTGTTTTTATATTATCAATATGGGTCGACCAAACGAATGTTGTATTTCATTAAAAAGTTGCGATGGTTTTGAAATAAAGATCAATGATGATTCACTGAAATTTAATGAAGTATATAATATCTTACTAGAACTTGGACAACCACCAATTAACAGAATTATCAGAAGCAATAGGGATAAAGAAAACACGGCTATATCAATGCGATTGGAAAACAGACTTAAAGTAAACTTTTTTCACAAGACACATCGTTGTATTTTTAGGAAGATCACTCAGTGAGCATAAAAACGAGAAGTAAAATGATGTTGTCCTAAGATGTTCCATGTTCCTGTATAATGTTGTAGACTAATATTGCATTTGGATATAACATAGATGTACTAATAGCGTTTTCGTTTTTACCTGCTGCTACACCGGTGTAGTGCAAAAAAGAGATAGACTGATTACACTCAAGTTTGAATGAGTGTAGCACCGACTACACCGGTGTTGTGCACTGTCAAAAACGAAATGCCATAACAAAAGTGTCTTTGAAGATGGCAATGACATAAGCATATTACATAAGTTAAGTTTTGGTTATTTACAATACAGTTTAATTTCTAATAACGTTAAATTGTAATAAAAAAGTAATCATTAAACAACTATTGCATTTGTTGTGAAAAAATATAAAAGTATCTCGAAATATCCGGAAAACATTCACCTTTGATAATCCGTATAGAAAAGTTTGTTCTTCTGCGCCAATCTAGAGATGTGGTTTCATTTAGTCATGCGATGCACACTTCCAACGCGATGCGCATTCTGCCGTTGAGACGTGCGACGTTGCCAATATGTAAGTTCTCGTGGGTTGCATCAAAGTGAGCCATGCGTTCAAAGAGCGCATTGTTACAAAATCATCCATAACTCTCGATAGGAACAAAAATGATAAATTATCAATATAGATTATTGAAGGTGAAAGATTGACGCATAATTTGATGTAATTTTTGAAATTTTTTAGCATGAAGAACACAAGAAAAAACACAATTGAAATTTTTAAATAGATGCAAAGTACCGTTATTCAGACAATTATACAGTAGAAATATTTTTATAAGATAGTATAAATATCATTCTATAATTGTACAAAAATTCATTCAATTATCTTCAGTAGTTTTTAAGATATAAAATTTACAATTTTATCATGCAATAAAGTTTAAGGGTTAATAACTTAAAGAAAAAAAGGAGTTTTTACGAAATATTTATACCAAAAGCTATTCACCATAATCCCTATACAATAAAATATATCTCATGAAAATCGGTGATTTTGCGAAAAATTCGAGGATCACTTGACATGGCTTTACTCAATGGCGTAATAAAATTTCGTATTCAAGAACTCGTTCTCAAGTTAATCTCTTCTGCAGTGTAGAAAAGTAAAACAAATGTTTGAAACAGTTCTTAACGGTCAAGATCACATCATTTCAAAATCGACAACCTTGAGGGTTTACTATTTTCGATACAACATCCAACCGCATATATTAGACTTGGATTGAGAAAATAGCAGTCATCACCGAAGAACAGATGTGACTTTAGTTCTGGAACATATCCGGAAGCCGAGGCTTACGCAATTGTCGATAGGGGACAATATATTCAAAGAATATTTGATTGGTAATCAAAGATCTAGACCATTTCAATAGATTTTTAGCCTCTGAGGTATTACGATTGTAATGGTTTATGCGGGAATTTCCTGTGTGACCTTACTAACCAACCTGTATCTCCGGAGCCAAAAGTCAGCACCTAATTAAATTCAATAGCAGTCCATGGGATCTTTCATATACATGAAATTTGTAAAAATCGGCCAAGAACTCACTGGGAAATAGGTGTGATCTTAGCTTAGGAACTTGACGAGTTCTCCGGGGGCATCAAGAACCGTTATAGGTAGCCAAAGTGGTCAAAGCTACTTTGATTGATCATTAGTGATCTAGACCCACAAATTGAAGTATGATTGCACCCATTTTATTATGTATTACATTATTCAGTCATCATGGTGTTACCAGGGGATGAGAATTTGCTGTATGACTACACTTTTTAACCCGTAACTCCGGAACCGGAAGTCGGGTCAACTCATTCAATAGCTGCTTATGGGAGCGTTAAACCTTCCACTTGAAACTAAGTTCACGTAAATGGTCCAGCCATATCTCGTCGCTGTTGTGCTATCTTATGACAAACGCCATTTTGGGGTGAACTGAGTTAGATATGCCATGTTACTAAGTTTTAAAATCTCCATAAAGTCGCGTTTTCAGAATTTTTAAATTCTGCTAGGTTACTGAGATATAGCGAAACACGATTATGACAAGCGCCAATTTCTCGAGTGATCGAGTTGTGCTATCTTATGACAAAGAAAAAAGAGACAACATTCTTAGTTTGTTGGCTTGCTATAAGCCGAAAAGCTTATAGCAAGCCAACAGATGTCTCTGATGACATAGGTAATTCCTATGCAGATCAACCATAAGCATTAGCTAGGTTCTTGTCTCGGGAGCAAAACTTTTCCTACCATAGTTTTTTTCTGGGAATAAGCCGTGTGGTGTCCAGCGGGCTGAAATCTTTTTGCACTATTTCAACCAAGAATAGAACCTCTGGGAACTGCTCCCATGTCGTAAGAGGCGACTAACAACATGCTAGGAGTTCCTAGGCCGAGGTTTTGCTCCGTACCGAAGACTTAATCTGGACGGACCTTAAGGTTTTCCATATTACCCTCTTTCCAGTCTGTATTTAGTGAATCACTGACATATACCTTTTCTGATTCGCCTTTCTTGATTGTGTACCAACGTTTTAAGTTTCTTCTGGCGGTTGTATATTAGCCGTAAATGACGAAATCTAATTCTACACTAAGTAACAGAATATATTAATATACAGGCACTTCCACGCCAAGGTTTAACTTCCAAAGCTTTGGTTTAAAAACCGTTTTTTAAAAAATGGAAACTTTCATGTAGGAAATTTATTGAATTGGCCTAAGATGGAGCTGTCGAATTTCACAAAAAGCTTTTTATGTTGCAAGTGATCTGTAGTTGTGTTAAATTAGGTATTTTTCTATTATATTTGGAACCGTCTACCGACAAATCTACATTTACGAATACCTCCAAAAGTGACTTCTTGAGGTCTCATGAAGGCCTGACACTAGCTTTATGATACTTTTGCTTTTCTAAACAGTAATAAAAATCTCAACATTCAAGAACTTCACTTTGTCAGAAAATGTAGGGCCATCGGAAGCTAAAACTTCGTAAAATCGCACTCCTGGTCCTTTTTTCAGTGCAGTACCCTGCGTCACTCGTTCAAATTTGCACCGCTCTTATGGTAGTCGGTATTTGCTAGTATTACTGTTCTCCCATCCATTCTGGTAGTCAAACGGTGGGATAGCAAAATTCTTACAAGTTTCCTATCTCATGCCTCCACGCGAGTCTAAGTCTATTGATGACATTTGGTCCTTAGACCGCAGAATGAGAGGGTGCGAACAGAATGAGATCTAGTCGAGAAAACATTGCCGTAAAAATGAATAGTTGATCGGAAATTAGCCCCAAAACGACTAATCTGACTAGTATCTATGAACACGGGTCAATACGTATTGAAAATTCGCCGCTTCTGTTTTTATGAACCTAATTTAAAGCTCCGTTATTGCTAACAAGCCCGTGCATCAGGTTAACAATCCTTTATATTTCCCTTCAGTGTTCGGTATTATCGCTCGTATACTTGTATTCCACAAACAATCCGATATGGAAAATAAGAAATACTTTCCTTGATTTATAACATCTCGCGCTATTTTTGCCAGTATAATATGCTGTCACTTGGTAGTTTTCAAGCCAATAAATATATCGTAGAGAAGAAGTAGCGAGTTCTGTCCAAATACTGTTGCAATAAATAGTGATCCGGCCCATTACGCAGATAAGATTAGCTTTTCCAGGCAATACTCCCACGATCGGCTGTGTGGAGTTCAAATTGTTTTTGTTTAGGGAACATAGTATACTCTCGGTAGCCGGCTGCCCAGAGTTTAAAAATAACCAAAAACTAAACAAGATCATCTCTTTTTCGAGTGATCGTGCACTCGAAGACTAACTAAACAACTACCTAATAAAATATGCTTTACAGGTCGCATCGTTTGCTTGGAGCGAATCCTAGACCTGATACCCTTCCAAACCACCAACTCCGCGACACCTATGGAAGAGTCTGATGAATCGTCGTCCTTCCGTTAAGTAGGTGGAGCATCAACACTTCCCGTCTACCTTATCCTTTATCCTTCCCCGTGAACGATGGAGATGGGGGCGGCCGGCAATGATGGCTATCATGCTGTTGAGGTTTTAATATGGGTCGGATTGGTATGAATTCCTACTTACCACTTCCTAAGCAACTCTTATTAGATAATCAGCAGTCAAACATGATGAAGTCAGTGTGCAATCCGCCAAAATCATCGTCACAACGCAACGCAACGCAACGCAACGCAACGCATAGTTTTTTTCTGGGAATGGTTGGCTTATATATTCATGATTATTGAACAAATTTCCTTTTGAGATTTCCACTTGCTTTGGAAAGTATACCGAAATGTAGTGATGGATTATGCAAGAAGAACATTTGTTTCGTCTAGTCACCTGTCAACAATAACATTGTTTGATATACATTGCCTCTAAATTGTCAATGAAACCAATTTTTGTTCTTTGTTTTTCCTGAATAAAGGAGGAAAATTGGAAAAACTTTGTGTTCTAATACCATCATTTTGTAACCTGATATTGCTGCTATCGCATGGAAAAGTATGATATTGGACATAGTGATCTATAACGCATAATTTTACGAATCAGTTATAATTCATTTTTATATGAAATCTTCTGTACACATTTGTGACACGTCATACATATTTTATCATCAATACACACTTATGACACGTATGTGAGCGACTTTGGTTTACATTTTAAGCAAAAACTGTAAATATAGTCAACCGATCTTCGCACAAATCGAGAGTTTACTTCAGAAAAGATAGAAGCATCGAATACCTTCTCCAAAAAGCTTCTAACGTTTATAAATTTTAAGATATTCAATCTCAAACTTTAAAAATCGTTTTTCTCGAAAAGTGCTAAATGGCGCTTGGCATAAGATAGCACAACAGCGACGATCTGAGAAACTTGTGTGAGATTAAATGATACATGCGCCCATACAGACACATACATAGGGTGACTGGTATTCCCGTTCTGCGAAAAGAGCAGGGTAAACACCAGTAGAGGAGGAGGAGGAACCAAAGAAGTTCAATGAGATCGGTGATAGCCAGCGAAACAGCCGACAAATGGGGAGTGAGGACGGTGTGACATACACTGCGATCCTCAGAATGATGAGAGAGGATCCAAAGTTGAAGGGGCTGAGGGAGAACATATTAGGCGTGTTTCGAAATTCAACATTGCTCAACAATTGGTCATCGATGACCAAATTGTTGAGTTAAACATGGCCGCCGCGATTTTTTTCGGTGAGCAAAAGAGAAAGTTTTGCTCTGTTGTGATACAAAACTTCGGATGCAACATTGCACGTTGGAGAGCTGCGACACCCATGCCCCTCTCGCTGCTGAGCGGCAAAGAAAAACTAAAATAAGCTGGTACCAGTGATGCCACATTTTATATTATTTACCTGGAATAAAAAAATCGCACTACTTTTTCACAAAATTTGTACCGAAATTTACAGCAATAAGTTAATGCAAACGTTTTGCTAGTTGAATAATATTTGGTTAATTTGGGTGTTTTATACATCAACCTTTCCAATCTCGCTTTATTTTTCCGTCAATAATAAATAAAAAACACTGAGTTCTTAGTGCAAAAATCATTTGTTCTATTGTTAAGGTTTCAATAATAAGTTCATTCGCCAGCAAATCATTTGTTTGGAGTAGTCAAATTACAAAATATATTTGTATTACACACCAAAGAAAAACAGTTTCCATAAATTTATATGTCCTATATACACTTTCTCAATATTACTAGGTATTAGAAATGTTAAATAAAACTATTGTTTTACCATTTTATCTCCAAAAATATGTACCATGCTGTAGTTTCCTTAGACATCATTTTAATCTGTACCTATACAATTCAAATAATCTGCAGCTTTATAGAAACATCTGTACTTTTGGTTGCACTGCGCGGTACGCATACAGATCTGTCAATCGCGCTTCTCATTCGTTCTTGAAATGATGGTGGGGGCATGCAGTCGGCTGAAATAAATTCCCATTCTTACAACATGTGGTCGGCACCCAGCATGCTATCTCTTTCGCATCTTTTACCTGTTGTATAAGCTTCTTTCAAGAATGCGTGTACCACCGTCAACGAAGCTTTGGCGTCAGTGTGCTCTTGGACTCGCATCTGGTAGGATGGTTGTTAATTGATGCGCGCAGTTGCATGATAAATAGGGCATTCAAGTTTTCATTGCGCTCAAATACAGTTTTTCACTATTCTCGGGTTATTTTTGCTATTATCAGTTTCTCGGTTATGGTTTGGCCGATTATCACAAATGCCTCAAATTAAAGGTATGTTTTCCTGCTACAAAATTTCATACGGATCCGTTGTATGGTTCCGGAAATATAAACTGTTAATCGTCCGGTCACATGAAATTCCCATAGAAGAAGGAACTAAAAAATTCTAAGAAATCGAATTTGAATTTGGGATGACAAATAACTTTAAAATGCATGAAACATCGAGATTTTAACCAAACCATTTTTGGTGTTTAGATCATATGGGCATCCTTCCTATACATTGTACGAACATTATCCTGTTTCTCCTACCAGCTGATCAAGACGACCAAACTCAAACCGCTGATTACTGGTTCAAGTTATCGATTTGATCGGTCTTTTACAAAATTTTAGAACTCGAATATTGATTTCTTGTATATAGTTGTCATGTCATGTATAATGAAAATGTATTACACTCAGGTTTTTTTTACGCGGGGGATACGTACCGCGTTAATTGGAAAATCCGCGTAAAAAGCCGCGTTAATTCGAAAATCCTCGTACAAACCGCGTTAATTCGAAAGTTCGCCTAAAAAAACTCTCAACACAAGACTTAGAATATTTTTAAAAGTTTGTTTTTTTTTTGCACGGATTTCGCAATTAATACGGTTTTTGCAAAAATAAGTCCTTTTGAATGCAAAAGACAGGCTTTTTTCCTACAAAAATGCTGAGTTCTTTTAAATCCAAAGAACTTAGAAGAATTTTGGCAGTTTTTTTGCGCGGATTTCGCAATTAATACAGTTTTTGCAAAAATAAGTCCTTTTGAATGCAAAAGACAGGCTTTTTTCCTACAAAAATGCTGAGTTCTTTTAAATCCAAAGAATTTAGAAGAATTTTGGCAGTTTTTTTGCGCGGATTTCGCAATTATCTCGATTTTTGCAAAAAAAAAATATGCCTAGTCCTTTTGAATGCAACAGACTTAGAAGATTTTCGGAAAGATGGAAGAGACGGGTCTGGACTCCTTATATCCCGCCCTCAACAATATGGGTATTTTCTGAATGGTCTTGACGAGTAGGTGCCAGAAATTGATTTTTGGTGTCATTTTGAAATCCAAGATGGCGACTTCCGGTTTAGCGATATTCTCTACAACCCATGCAATATGGGTATTGTCGGAATAGTCTTGACGAGTAGGTGCCAGAAATGTATGTTTGACGGCATTTTGAAATCCAAAAGGGCGACTTCCGGTTTGGCGAAATTCGTTATAACCCAATAAATATGTGTATTTTCGGAATGGTCTTGAAGAGTAGGTGCCAGAAATTGATATTTGACGCTATTTTGAAATCCAAGATGGCAACTTCCGGTTTAGCGAAATTCGCTGTAACCCAATCAATATAGGTATTTTCGGAATGGTGTTAGCGAGCAGGTGCCAGGAATAAATAAATAAATAAAACAGCATCTTCAGCCCAAGGTTGTCCATGAAAAATTGATTTTGGAAGCCATTTTGAAATCCAAGATGGTGATTTCCGGCTTAGCGAGATTCTCTACAACTTAACCAATATGAATATTTTCGGAATGGTTTTCGACGAGCAGGAGACAAATGTCGATGTTTGACGTCATTTTGAAATTCTAGATGGCGACTTCCGGTTAACCGAAATTCCTGAATGGAAAATCTGGGCGATCATCCAAAACATCCTCGAATATAAGATCTAATCATAAACCAGCGAAATGTAAAATATTTTTATGTGTGCATCCTGAAGAGTGCGGTGAGAATGGAAATGAGAGAAGAAAGAGATGTATGTAATATGAGTTGGGGGTTTTAATTGATTCAAATTAAACACATTGCTAAAATTCAAGTAAATTCAACTGCTTAATTAAAGCTATTTGTACATCCCATACTGATTGGGTTATAGCGAATTTCGCTAAACCGGAAGTCGCTATCTTAGATTTAAAAATGGCGTCAAAATCAATTTCTGGTACCTACTTCAAGACCATTCCGAAAATATCCATTAGAGTGGGACATGGTTATATGAAAAAAATAAAATTTGGCTCCGAGTAACTTTTTGGGTTCCATTTAGCTCCCAGAACAACTCTGCAAATTTTTAACTCGATCGGTGAAACTATATTTTTGCGCCCACGGTTTAAAGTTTACATGGGATTTTGTATGGGAAAATTGTCTTTTGCAAATTAATTCTTCCAAGAGTCGCCTGTTATCTCCTAAAAATAAACAGATGTCTGATTTTTTTAAGAAATTTGTCAAGGAAGCAAAGTCTAGAAGACTGCAAAACGATCTGATGCTTGTGGAAAAAGTTATTAAGCAAAAACCGATTGATGCCCTGAAGATTGATGAAAATTTCACTTTTCATAGCATCACTGCTTCTGACGATTTTATTATATACAAAATTTTTAACTTTCTTTTATTATGTACAAAAGAAGCCTCAATTTATAACTCAAAACCTTGCGAAGTGGCCAAATAGTATAGATAAACGATTTAGATACATTAAGAGAGGATTAAAACAAAATTGCGTATAATTGGACAACTAACAGCAGTGGTGCTAGAAAAAATGAATATTTTTTCAATCGTCAGAGCATCAATTGGTTTTTGTTTAATAACTTTTTCCACAAGCATCAGATCGTTTCGTGGTTTTCGAGACTTTTTTTCTTTGTTAAATTTCCTATACAAGCCATATAACGATTTATTTTTAGGAAGTAATGGGCGACTCCTGGAGGAATTATTTTGTAAAAGTTAACTTTCCCATACAAAATCCCATGTAAACTTTAAACAGTGGGCGCAAAAATATAGTTTCACCGATCGAGCTAAGAATTTGCACAGTTGTTCTAGAACCCAAATGGTACCTAAAAAGTTGCTCGGAGCTGGAATCTATTTTTTGTCCCACCCTAATATCCATATTGTTGAGGTGCGGGCCATAAGGAATCTTCCAGACCCACGTCTTCCAGCTTTCTGAAAATCTTCTAAGTTTTTTGCAGGACTTAGAATATGTTTTTGAAAAAAAACCGTGTTAATTTCGAAATCCACGCAAAAAATAAACTGCCAAAATTTTTCTAAGTTCTTTGCATTTCAAAGGACTTAGAATTTTTTTTTCAGAAAAACATCTAAGTCTTTTGCATTAAAAAAAGGAAATTTATTCATTTCAACTACCATCAAAGGCATTTTGAACATCAGTCTTCATTAGATGCACAATATGTGTGAAAAACTGGTGCGAGTATTACGTACTACTATTGCACTGGCGGATCGCATTCATTGCAATTGAGTGAGTTTCAGGCAACCTATATTTTAACTAAAGATTAGGACAAATCAGACTTAAGTCCACGCTGGCACGTAGCCAGAGGGAAGGAGGGGGAGTCTAAAGGGTAACTCCGCTCCCCCACCACATTTTCGGGAATAATGATAAATGATCACAAATAAAAAAAATAATAATTCCAACAAGCGTGTTCTCAAATTGATGTGAAAATGATATAGAATAAATTTAATAGGAGAATGGGCATTGGCAAAATCAAATTCTTACATTGGCGATCCTGCCGGTTATTGTAAAAAGAATCCAGTTAGAATCCCCCACGCGGTTAAATCAAGCAAGGAAAGAGTGAAAGCGTGTAAACTGAAAGGCTTCCCAAAACAATATGGCGACTCGAAAGAAAAAAAGAATTGTGAAAGCGTATAAACCACGTGCCTTTTCATACTAGCAAAATTGCTGCTTGGTCGCCTGTCATGAAAAATGGCTGCTTTGTAGCCTGCAAAGAAAAAACTCAGCAGCCGCATGCATATATTATATTTCGCAAAAATCGCCTTAAGGGCCATCCATATACCACGTGGACAATTTAGGAAAGGGTAGAGGCCACGAGAAAGTCCATGCTTGTCCATTGGGATGGGGGTGGGGGTATGGGTAATGTCCACGTCGTCATATTTTTGTCTTTTATATAAAAATGAAACAAATTTGTATTGTCATTGGTGTGAGCGGTTATATTCAAATTTTTTCAAGATTTTTAAATAGTCCAAGTGCTTATAACAGCAAAGTATATGCATGTGCATCACGTGTGAAAATTGAAAACATCTATGAAGACTATTATCGAAAAAATCATAAGAACTCGCACGAAAAAGAATCAGAATTTTTTATCTAGGGTAACTGCTCCCTAATTCATCTTAGCACCTCTATTCATCTCACCCATTTGAACACATTAGTTAGAGCAGTATCTGCTATCTCTATTCAACGCATTAGCTCAAATGGTAGGATGAACAAGGGTACGTTGTGCTCGACTTTTGGCTTCGCTCAAACATTTCCCAGGAAAATTTTTTAAACTGTACTGCTTCTTAGGAACGAAGCAAAGATGATGATACCTATTTAAGCGCAATCCACTAACTCTAAGTCGAGTTATCAACAAAATAGTGTGATATCCTGACTAATGAGATGAATAAGGGCTCGTCTACCCTAAATCACTTGATGCAATCATCTGTAACATGGTCTAATCACATTAATTTTGGATTTCATAGCTAGAGGTTGAAATTACGAACCAATTCAAGAATTCAAAGGTTATTTGTGATGAATCTTTGAAATGTAAATATAAAATATCATAAATCGTTGAGATTTGAACGATTTTCATAAGGTTTAAGGGTTCAGAAAAGAGGGGTTTTTTGTCCACGTGGTAAATAAACGGCCCCTTACAGTACGCCACATCGCAATTGAATAAAAAAGCTCGCGCATAAATATCAGCAAAAATACCTTGCCGCAATGAAAACTAGGCATGACGGTTCGGGACAACCACATTATATTCAAATCACAAAACAAATAGTTTTCCTTTTGTTCTAACATAATAACATCGCATAATTGCATATAATCAATCGTAAGACTAAAACAAAATGGCCGCCAGCATAAAATATTACCGCTACAAAGCTTGGCATGGCAGATCGGGACGATCGCATTGTATTCAGCTAAATGCCTTGAGCAACACGATTTTTTGAGCCATTAATGCATTGCTCGTATACTGTGCTCCTGTTGCTCTCATTAAAGTGTAATACCGTGATGGGATATTTTCAAGCAATGCAATCAAATTCTCAAATTTTGGTCTACGTGGTTTATGAATGGCCCCTTGTCTCTCTGGTCGTGACAATTTGGTGTATACAGTGCTACCCAGCGGTGAAAACACGACCCATGGGCTTTTCCCATGTAAATTATCAAAAACGGTTCACCAGAAGTTGCCATCTTTGTTTTCAGAATTGCGTCCAAAATCGATCACTGGTATCTACTCGTAAAGCCTGTTCCGAAAATACCCATATTGATTAGGTTAGAGAGAATTAAACATTTGCCACAAAAATGGGGTAAAATAAATAAAAACAATTGTGGCGAACGTTTCAGTGGCATTCAATTTTTGAACCACAATAAAAATTAATTCACTTCGTAAATATTCTATGGGCATACTTTTTCGATCGATATGCTTCTTTCTATAACACTCAGCAAATGATCAAAAAACTTTTAAGCAGGTTTTCACTTGTTCAACAAATATTTTGGTTGTAGTACAGAACCTACGAATCAATTGTCGACAACCGACCAGTGACGGCAACCGACCAGTTTCCCCTACCTACTACGAAACTATATGAAGTGAAACAACGAGAAAAATGTTAGCCATTCGTTAGGTGTAACATTTTTGTAACAAATAATTCAAAATTATTTAAAGCCATATTTAAATGTTTTTGAAACCAAATTGTTTGTTAGAAATTCAGAGTTTGGTAAATAATGTCTTCGATGCGGTTGGCCAACACGAATCGGTGCCGAAGTGGATCATGTGGCTTCAATAATACTGTACAAAGATAATGTGGTCAATCGATAAAACTGATTCAAAACCTTTATAATAACTTTTAAAGCATGTAGAAAATCACAACTAAAATAAGATTGAAACTTCAAGAATTCGGAAGCAATTTTAGTAGATTTACTGATATTAATATATACTGGTGACTGGATTAAGGTCCATATAAGTTCTAGAATATGAAGTGACCAATTTTACACAAACTCGAATTCAAATTCCAATTAGTTCCAATTAAAGTTAAAAAATTCCTTTGGACAAAAAGAACACCGCATTTAATGTAAAATTTGTGAATTTTACATTCATCAAGCAGTGACCGCTGGCTTATTCTTTGTTCTGGAACTCTGTGGACTCTCGAAAGTATTTTCAAAATAGCATTGCAACTATTGCGCTTTTTATCTGTTTTGCCTAAACAACTTCAAGGTACCGAAGAGGGGCAGTAAAGCGGTTTTTGCATGTCGCTAAATATTGTATTTAAACACTAAAGTGTGTTTTTAACTACGCAAGAGACCTCAATATATTTTACATTCTCGTGTTCGATGATTTTTTTAAGACGGATCAGAAAACGTAGAAAAACATCTATGGTCCCTTAAGTGATTGGTATACATCAGCAACATTGAACGTATTATTGTTTGAATTATTTCCCAACAGTAAATATACTGTTTGTTTAGGCTTAGGTGCTTTACTGATCTAACAGGTAGGGTGATAATAGAAACAAGGAGAAAATCTGCTCGTTACCTTATATTTTCATAAAAATATACAGGCATTTTCCAACGTCAACGAAATAAGCAGATTGGAAGCTACACCATTAATTTTGTTCTACCGACTTTCACTTTTTCCGCAACTTTTTACCAAGTTTTATGCAGCCGAGCTAACCAAGATCTCAGTACAAGTGACGTTTGTTTTGCTGAAACTCGGAAAATGTATTACTGAAAATCAGTAAATTGAAGCCACGTTGCTGAACTATCAATTGAAAAAATTAACTGACCGTTCAGCTGTGCGGAAAACACCGAACTGAAGATGAGATATTCAAATTTTGAATCTTCAAAAGCGCGAACAATTTTGAAGAAACTACTTACCACCGAATCAAACTTAAATTATAAATGCTAATAACAGTTTTGGTTTCATCTCAATTAATGCCTGAAGCATTGAGACGAGTACATATAGACCTTTTTAGTAGACCCAACACGAAAAACACTCAAATAGCTATATAATTAGCTGTAGGAAGCTAAAAAATGCATTTAAAGAATAGTCCATAAAGGAAGAGTATTCTGATTGCAATTGAAAAGAGAGATAGTGAACTTGTTCTTTGTTTATTGTCTTATTTTCAGAGTGCGCAACTAGTGTTTAGGATAAGCAATTTATCAACTAAAATGTACATAAGATGCGCATAAGTTGCCAGGCCGAAAATAGGAAAAAACGATAGGCGCAAGTCCAATCAGTTACTAAACTGCTCACTCGACTGACACGCAGAAGTGAAACTTATTCACCAGCAATTCAATACTAGCGCATGCCAAATAACTGGTGTATTGGTATGTGTACTTTAAAAGTCTCTTTCCTCTCGATGCCGTTTGTTGACCAAATCATCGGCCCTCACCGTACGATGGATTGTTGAGCTGTCTGATGTGATGATCTCTCTCTCTCTCGCGCAACGTAATCAAGCTTTGTTTATGTTGCACATTGGTGTCACAGCGCGTCGCTTTACTCTCCCGCAACAAAAAGTCATCAAAATACCGATGAGTTGCTGGTGGATTTTAGGACGCGCCTATTAAGAATCAGGCGCACTCAGAGAGGCGAGATATTGTTTGAGCTCCAGAAATCTTGAGCGTTTTTTTCAAAACGTCATATCTGCAATGAGTTACTCTCTTTGTTTACTTTCTCTTTCGATTTTTAAAGCGTCACTATAACACTTGTCACTTATTTTACAGTACAGATCAAAAGACGGTGGTTTTAACTAGCATATTATGCAAAGATTTGAGGGATAAATGTTAAAGTGACCGAATTATTAACAGAAGAGAAAGTAAACAAAGAGAGTAACTCATTGCAGATATGACGTTTTGAAAAAAACGCTCAAGAAATATTCATTGATCAAGAACTCGACCTGCCGGGAACGTGCGAAAGAAACGGTGGGAGGAGAAGCGAACGTGAGAGCTCTAGTTAAGAAAGCAATGGTCGAGTGCAGGAATCTGGACGAGATCACAACAGAAGGCGAAGTGAGGAGCGCGCTAATAGAGCAATGTAACCTGGAAAAAGAGCAAATGTCAATCTACGCTTATCGCCAACCGCAGCCAACCAGCTTATGGGGACCAGTAAGTTCAAAGTCTGAGGGTAGGTGTGCTTGTCACGATTGATTCCTAGAGCCACTTAACATACGGAGAGGTGTTTCAGGTGCCTGTGTTTCGGTCATCAGGCAAGAAACTGTAAAGGGCCGGACAGATCTGTGCAGAAAATTTGGGGAGAAGGGAAACATTGCTAGAGACTAAACAAAGCAATCGAAGTGGTTGCTCTGCACAAAGAAGGGTGGAAAGGACCACATGGCGCGAGGGTTCTTATGTCCAGAGTACAAAAAGGCGAAAGCAGGCCAATGATGATTGAGATAACCCTGCTTAATCCCAATCATTGCGACATTACAAACACGAAGTGCGATGTTGCAATTATTGCAGAGCCGTATCGTGCTCCTCCCGACAACTGTAACTGGGTGGTGGATAGTGCAGGGATGGCAGCAATTCAAGTGAAGGGCGGTTTCCCTGTCCAAGAGATGGTGAATAGCACACACAAAGGCTTTGTGATCGTCAGGATCAACGGCGTTTTCGTATGTAGTTGTTATACTCCCCCACGGTGGACACCAGAGCAATAAAATCGGATGCTGGACGCAGTAATCGACTCGTTAGTCGGACGAACGCCGGTTGTTATAGAAGGACATTTTAACGCTTGGGCCGTCCAGTGGGGTACTGTTCTAGGCAAGAGGTTCCAGCCTGTTGGAAGCCCTCGTGAAGCTGGATGTAAGGCTCTGCATCGCTTTGCTAGCACATTCCGTGAAGAGTACCGGGAATTAATCGACAACGTAACATTCTGCAGTGCGTCGCTGATGGACAACATGAATTGGCGAGTTAATGAGCAGTACACACATAGCGACCACCAGGTGATCCACTACGGTCATTGATCGGTGGAATTGCGTTGTAGCGCGGAGAACGGAAGTGGAAAATATAGAACATCGATAAGAAACTTTTCGTGGAAACACTTCGTGCTGACAGCCTCGCTCCAATTTCGAATGCCGGTCAGCTGTGGGAAACGTTAGGGAGGGCGTGTGACATATCAATGCCAAGGAAATTGGGGCCCAGCTAAAAGCTAACAGACGCGTTCTGTTCTGTGTCGTTGTTTTCCTTACCCTAACCTTACCACTTCCCCAATCCTTCCCATCAGGAAAATGATGAAAAGACGATTCTTGGCAAGGCACAAATCTCCGATCAACATGGGGAACGTGCTATTTGAGCCAGACGCTACTGATTCCTGATTCAGAGAGCAAAATCTGAGGCAGTCAGAGAAGAATGTAAGGTTACATTCCGAGCGGCAAGAACTGCTTTTAAACGCAAGATAGTGCTTAGTAAATCCACCTGCTAAAAGGAGCTGTGAAGAAACGCAGACGCTAACTCCTGAGGCAACGCTTACCGTGCCGTGATGGCCTAGATCAAGGGTCTAACAACGCCAGCTAAAATGTGTGCTAACTACTGGAAATAATCATGGAGGGTTTCTTCCCGAAGCACGACCCAACCGCATGACCACCTACAGCGTACGTCGATGCAGACAGTGGAAATGCTGGTGACAACCGTGGCTCCAATAGCGTGCTCCGTATAGTAGCGGAAGAGCTGAAAACGAAGAAAGCTGGAGTTCCGGACATGTTCAGTATAGTTCTACAGAAATGCCTGAACGAAAGCTACTTCCCGTATAGATGAAAGATCCAGAAACTGGAGTTGCTGCCAACACCAGGAGATCCAGCATCGTATCGGCCTGTATGCCTGCTGGGCACTCTTCGTAAACTTCCGGAAAGGGTCATCCCCAACAGGCTGACGTTGAACTACGTTGAAAGTAAGAGCGGACTGTCGCAGAAATAGTTCGGATTCCGAATAGGGATATCGACGGTGAACGCCATCTGCACAGTCATCGCGAGCGCGGAGAAAACATCGACGCAAAAGTGCAGCTACTGAGCCGTGGTTACAATTAACGGGAAGAAATTTACAACTACAACAGCCATGTCGGCTCTGTACGTGAGAAGGCTGCGAGGACAACTAACGTATTTGCAAGGATCATGCCAAAAGTCAGAGGAGCAAAATGCAGTACGAGACGTCTTCTGGCAGGTGTCCCATCATTAATACTGAGGTTTGGTGTACCAGCCTGGGCTGCTGCACTGAACTCAAAACGGAACCGGACGAAGTTGACAAGCACGTTTCGCCTAACGGCTGTTCGTATCGCTGGCGCGTACAGAGCGATCTCGCCGGAGGCAGTATGCCGGGATAATTCCCATCTGCATCACTCTGGCTGAGGACGTGGATGCGGAGGAATACACGAAATGCAATGAGACTGGTCAGAGCGAACTCGTTGTCTAAGTGGCAGCAAGAGCGGGACGACGCGGAGAATGGAAAGAGGTCCCACCGACTCATCCCAAATGCGTCGATATTGGTGCATAGGAAGCGTGGCGAGGTGAACTTCCACTTGACGCAGTTTTTGTCCGGGCGCGGAAGGGAAGCCCCTTGGCTTGGAGTGCGTGAAGGTGCAAGAGACACTGGAACACGTGGTCTTCGAATGCCCTAAGGTCGGAGAAGCTCGAAGAAGTATGCCTGGTGTTGATAGTTGACAATATCGTCGAAGAAATGTGCTACGACGAGCGTATGTGGGATGCTGTCAACAGAGTGGTTACGAGTATACTCTCCGAGCTGCAGAGAAAATGGCGAATGACCAACAAAGTAGCGCCATCGGCTAGAAAGCCGCCGTAAAACCACAAAGCGGGTTTCGGAAGAAACTCCGTCGCTGGGAAAATCTCCATCGGTGTAGACTATGTCCACCGCCGGGGGTCGGTTGAGTAATAGCACGGGGTTCGGTTCGTCGGGGCGCCAGTGAGCCGTCGTCAGGCTTCACCGGAATCGCAGGACCGACCTCTACACCCTACCAGTGATTATAGCGAGTAGATCGCGTCCAATAGCTAGAAATGGGTCGTTGGAGCGCTACGCTCCACTCGGTATCGCTAGACAGACGTCAGCATCTACTGGTTGACCCGTTGAGTAGGCCAGGTCCACCGCCGGGACTAGATCGAGTAGATCTGGACGAAGCGGGGAGCTAAATGGCTCACGGAAACGATCTTCGATTTCGGTATCGGGAGAAATCTACCGCTGGGGAATTCGCAGTAGGGTAGATTCACCACCGTAGACAAAAATGGGAGCTAATTAGCACACGAAACAGACATCACTACCGAGAGAAATTCCGCCGCTAGAGAACACTTAGTCGGAGTAGGGTAGTTCATCGCCGGACAACATCAGAGTAAATCTCGATAAAGCTGGGAGCTAAATGGCTAAAAAAAGCGGGTATCGATCGAAATCCCTCCGTCGGGGACCTCTCAGCAAAGTTAGGTGAGTTCACCGCCGGGGACTGAGCACGAACACAGGAGCTCATGGAATCAGCTTCTAAACGGCTCACAGAGACGACAGCTAAATGACGACTAAAATCAATGCTCAAAAGTCGAGCAATTTTATGGACCAAGTGAGGTTCCGTCAAAGAGGTACGACGAAATCACACGAAGTAATACCTTTATATAGTTCCGTGAGCACCTCCGTTGAAAGTCCAGAAAACATATCTAAATCAAAACTGGGTATAGGCTGTCGAATTTTAAATACATATCATTTTAGTATGAGAAGGGCAAAAATGTACTGAAGTACCAGAGAATAGATACTCAATTTTTTAGATGTCATCAAGACGGTTTGTACATTAAAAGACATGTGGCATCAAAAATACAAATTCGCTTTCGCAAATTTCTTTTACTCCCACATTTGAACTTCGATTAGTCCTTAGTGATCTAGATCTACAAATCCAAGAAATTTTACACCTAGTGTAGAGAGTTTTGCATTATTTTGATGACATAGTGTTACCACTTTATATGGAAATTTGCTGTGTGGCCGCACTCTTCAATCTGTAACTCCGGAATCGGAAATACGATCGAGAAAAAAATCAGTAGCAGTAGCTGTATACCGTTCAGTAGGAGCGTTATACCGTTCATTTGAAGTAAGTTTGTGCAAATCGGTTCAGCCATCTCTGAGAAAATTGTGTTAGATTAAATTACACATACACACAGATATTTTCCGATTTCAACGAATTGAGTTGAATAGTACATGGCACTCGGCCCACCGGGCCTAGGATATAATGTCGATTTTTGGAGTGGTTATAATGTCGATTTTTGGAGTTTTTCTTTATGTGATATAAGGTCGATTTTTGGAGTTTTTCTTTATACGAAGAAAGGCAAAAGTGGTTCATGTATCCCTTCTCTCCTTATTCATCTGTTATTGCTGCGGGATCTAAATATGAATACTGCACAATTTCTAATTTGTGTGTAATACAATAAATAGAAACATGTTGATACAAGATTTATCAGGCATTATTAAACTATGGAAAATTGTTGTGACTTTCCATTCGCAACGAATAAGATTATACGATCTTCCCTTTTGTCGCATCAAACCACGCAGAAAATTGTTCATGATTATGGCATGTTAACTAAAGGGTGCGAACAGAAATGGGATAGTTAAAAACCTGGGCACATTCCTAGTAGAAACATCAGAGAATAGTAAAAATTGGGTATATTCTACCTTTAATCAGCTTATTGACACTTGGTTAAGTCTTCCCTTCCATAAATGATGTTATTGCGTGTAACGTATTGTACAATGTTCATTTCAAAATTGAATTTATCATACAGTAATAACAGCCTCGAACCATTCGTTATCGAGCACTCAGTCGAGATAGAAGTCTTTTGTCATCGGTCCGTACACTCTATAGCGACAAATAGTGTTAATCCGCGTTCAAGGTTATTGGCACACTCTACGCCTAGTTGAGGTTTCATTATTTTTCCCTTCTTTTGTGTTTCTGTTTCTGAGTACCGTTAGCCGGTCAGTGAAGTGAAGCAGTGTTCTTTTAGTAAGCCGTCTGGATACCGTTACATACACAAGCTAAGTATTAGTTTTCGTTTCCCCTTCTTGGTTGTCTTAATAACGTGCACTGGGCAATAGGCCCGTGCAAAAATGACTTCCCCTGACGGCGGTTCATCTCAAGGTGAGATGGACGTCGAAATAAAATCGGCTCCCCGGCTCAAGGTATATCCGAGCTCGGCCACCGGGCCATTTGTGATCTTCTTCCGGACCAAAGAAAAAAAGTGTTTGAATCTGTTGCAGATTTCTCGAGTTCTGACGGATCGGTATTCGGCCGTGACAGAAATATCGAAAATTCGCCCTGATAAGCTTCGGGTGGTGGTTAACAGTTCTACTCAGGCAAACGATATTGCTGGCTACGAGCCCTTTACGAAGGAGTACCGGGTTTATATTCCAGCTAGCAGGGTTGAAGTCAGTGGGGTCGTTTCCGATTCGAGTCTGAATTGCGAGGACCTGCTAAAATATGGGACTGGCTGTTTCAAAGACCCCATGCTTAAGCCAGTGAAGATACTGGAATGCAAACGTTTGCATTCAGCATCAGTCGCAGCTGACGGCAAGAAAATATACGTCAACTCAGACTCTTATCGGGTGACCTTCGCCGGCTCTGCCCTGCCCAATTACCTCCTCTTTGACAAGGTTCGTCTACCTGTTCGCCTCTTTGTGCCGCGGGTCATGAACTGTACTAATTGCAAACAATTGGGACACACAGCCTCCCATTGTAGCAATAAAGCCCGCTGTGGGAAATGCGGTGGGAATCATGCGGATGATTCCTGTGGTAGAGATGTCGAAAAGTGTCTCTACTGTGGGGGAAACCCACATGATCTCCCTTCATGTCCCGCGTACAAACAGCGCGAGGAAAATCTTAAGCGTTCCCTTCAGGGACGCTCTAAGCGATCTTTTGCAGAAATGCTTAAGATAGCTACGCCACCTGTCTCTACGAACATCTTTACCAACTTGTCTACTGACGAAGGCGACTGTGATGAACCCCAGGAGGGAACATCTTCTGCTGTGCCTAGAAGTAGTAGAAAAAGGAAGAACATTTCTTCTTCCAAGCTTCGTCGTAAAGGCCAGAAGGTGTCTCTTCATGGTCCCCCTAAAATAACTACTCAAGGAAGTACTGGTGCAAAACCGAAGCAAGTCGCTCCCGGTCTCAGTAACCTGAGCTCAGAAAAGGAGTTCCCAGCACTTCCAGGAACATCAAAAACCCCAAGTGTTCCCATATCTCAGCCAGAGAAAGAAAACAGTGCTGGCTTAATAAATTTCTCTGACATTGTGGACCGTATTCTTACAGCGTTAAATATTTCTGACCCTCTTAAAAGTATCTTGATAAGCTTTCTCCCCGCAGTTAAAACATTCTTGATGCAGTTCACTGCGAAATGGCCCCTCCTTTCAGCGATTGTATCCTTCGATGGCTAATTCATCGAACGAGGTCAAGGATTTAATCACTGTTCTACAGTGGAATTGCAGAAGCATTATCCCGAAAATCGATTCGTTTAAAATCTTACTAAATAATTTGAAATGCGATGCATTTGCCCTATGCGAGACATGGCTCACTTCAGAAATAACCCTACACTTCCACGATTTTAATATTATTCGCTTGGATCGAGAAGACTCTTACGGAGGAGTACTTTTGGGGATCAAAAAGTGCTATTCTTTCAATCGGATCGACCTCCCCTCGACACCAGGCATTGAAGTTGTCGCTTGCCAAACCAGAATTAAAGGCAAAGACCTTTGCATTGCTTCCACCTACATCCCCCCTAGAGCCTCAGTTAGCCACCGACGGCTTTGCGATATTGCGGAACTCCTCCCCGCACCGAGGCTAGTTTTAGGTGACTTCAACTCCCACGGCACGGCATGGGGTTGCCTTCATGACGATAATCGATCTACCCTACTCCATGAGCTTTGCGACAACTTCAATATGACTATTTTGAATACGGGTGAAATGACACGGATTCCTGCCCCTCCAGCGCGTCCGAGCGCCTTAGACCTGTCCCTCTGCTCGACATCGCTGCGGTTAGATTGCATGTGGAAGGTAGTCTCTGATCCCCACGGCAGCGACCATCTGCCAATCGTAATTAATATTGCTAACGGTTCAGGGCCACCGAATACAATCAATGTTTAGTATGACCTCACACGAAATATTGATTGGAAGAGCTACGCGTCCGCGATATCCGAAAAAGTAGAATCGACACAAGAGCTTCCTCCGGAGGAAGAGTACGGGTTCCTGGCTGGCTTGATTCTCGATACCGCGATTCAAGTTCAGACTAAACGCGTACCAGACGCGAATTCACGCGGGCGTCCTCCCAATCCATGGTGGGACAAAGAGTGCTCAGACGTGTACGCGGAGAAGGCCGCTGCGTATAAGACCTTCCGGGACGACGGGCTGCCAGCTAGCTACCGACAGTACGCGATGGCGGAAACGCGCATGAAGAGTTTGATAAAAGTCAAAAAACGTAGCTACTGGCGCCGGTTCGTCGACGGACTAACGAGAGAAACATCGATGAGCACTCTTTGGAGTACGGCCCGGCGCTTACGAAACCGAAACAGTACCAATGAGAGCGTGAAATATTCAAACCGTTGGATATTCGATTTTGCCAAGAAGGTTTGTCCGGATTCCGCCCCGGCACAGAAGATCTACCGCGCCGCGTCCCCTCACAATAACGCGAACGAAACACCGTTTTCGATGGTGGAGTTCTCACTTGCTCTCTTATCATGTAACAATAAAGCCCCAGGGCCAGACAGAATCAAATTTAACTTGTTAAAGAATCTGCCAGACTCTGCCAAGAGACGCTTGTTGAATTTATTTAATAAGTTTCTTGAGGGTAATATTGTCCCTCATGACTGGAGGCAAGTGAAGGTCATCGCCATTCAAAAACCAGGAAAACCAGCCTCCGACCACAACTCGTATCGACCGATTGCGATGCTGTCCTGTATCCGAAAGTTGTTCGAGAAAATGATCTTGTTTCGCCTCGATAATTGGGTTGAAGCAAATGGCTTACTGTCAGATACACAATTTGGTTTCCGCAAAGGCAAAGGGACGAACGATTGTCTTGCGTTGCTCTCAACAGAAATTCAAATGGCTTATGCTAGCAAAGAGCAGATGGCATCAGTTTTCCTAGATATAAAGGGGGCTTTTGATTCAGTTTCTATCAAAATTCTTTCTGAGAAGCTGCACCAGCATGGTCTTTCACCGACTCTAAACAACTTTTTGCTAAACTTGCTGTCTGAAAAACATATGCATTTTTCGCATGGTGATTTATCGACATCACGAATTAGCTACATGGGTCTTCCCCAGGGCTCATGTCTAAGCCCCCTTCTCTATAACTTTTACGTGAATGACATTGACGAATGTCTTGTCAATTCCTGCACGCTAAGGCAGCTTGCAGATGACGGTGTGGTCTCTATTACAGGTCCCAAAGCCGTCGATCTGCAAGGACCATTGCAAGATACCTTGGACAATTTGTCTGCTTGGGCCCTCCAGCTAGGTATCGAGTTCTCCACGGAGAAAACTGAACTAGTCGTATTTTCAAGGAAGCGTGAACCAGCGCAACTACAGCTTCAATTAATGGGTCAAACTATTGCTCAGGTTTCAACTTTCAAATATCTCGGGGTCTGGTTCGACTCTAAAGGAACCTGGGGATGTCACATTAGGTATCTGAAACAGAAGTGCCAGCAAAGGATCAACTTTCTCCGTACAATAACCGGAACATGGTGGGGTGCCCACCCAGGAGACCTGATCAGGCTGTACCAAACAACAATATTGTCGGTGATGGAGTACGGGAGTTTCTGTTTCCGCTCCGCTGCGAACATACATTTCATCAAATTAGAGCGAATCCAATATTGTTGTTTGCGTATTGCTTTGGGTTGCATGCACTCGACCCATACGATGAGTCTCGAAGTGCTGGCGGGCGTCCTTCCGCTGAAAAATCGATTTTGGGAACTCTCATATCGATTGCTCATCCGATGCGATATCTTGAACCCGTTAGTAATTGCAAATTTCGAAAGGCTTGTCGAGCTCAATTCTCAAACCCGATTTATGTCCTTGTACTTCGATTACATGGCACAAAATATCAATCCTTCTTCATACTATCCCAACCGTGTCAATCTCTTTCATGCTTCTGATTCAACTGTATTCTTCGACACATCCATGAAAGACGAGATTCGTGGAATCCCGGATCACATACGTCCGCAAGTGATCCCAAGCATCTTTCATAGTAAATTTCGAGAAGTCGACTGCAACAAGATGTTTTACACCGACGGGTCAAACCTCGACGGCTCCACTGGCTTCGGTATATTCAATCAAAACCTCACCGCCTCATTCAAACTCAATGACCCTGCTTCAGTTTACGTCGCAGAACTTGCTGCTATTCAGTATACCCTTGGGATCATTGATACTTTGCCTACCGATCATTACTTTATTGTCTCGGATAGCCTCAGCTCAATCGAGGCTCTCCGTTCAATGAAACCTAGAAAGCACATTCCATATTTTCTGGGGAAAATCTGGGAGCGCCTGCGTGCTTTGTCTGTAAGATCGTACAAGATTACCTTAGTTTGGGTTCCCTCGCATTGCTCCATTCCAGGTAATGAAGAAGCGGACTCTTTAGCTAAGGCGGGCGCTTTACAAGGTGACATATATGAAAGACCAATTAGCTTCAGCGAATTTTTCAGTATCACTCATCAGAGAACCCTCGAAAGTTGGCAAACTTCATGGAGCAATGGTGAACTGGGAAGGTGGCTACATTCGATAATCCCTAAGGTATCGACGAAACCTTGGTTCGGAGGGATGGATGTGGGTCGGGATTTCATTAGCGTGATGTCTCGGCTCATGTCCAATCACTACACGCTGGACGCACATCTCCGGCGTATTGGGCTCGTGGATAGCGGTATCTGCGCTTGTGGCAACGGTTATCACGAAATCGAACATGTTGTCTGGGCATGCGCCGAGTACTGTTCTGCCAGATCTCAACTATTCGATTCCCTTCGGGCCCGAGGAAGATCACCCAATGTCCCGGTCCGAGATGTACTAGCAAGCCGCGATATTCTCTACATGTCCCTTATATACACGTTCCTCAAAACCATCAATATCCAAATTTAAATGCCCCTATCTTTTCTCTTATTATTCCCAGAAGTGCCCTCTTCCGCCTACCGTACCCCAACGATGGTTTGATACGACTCCAAGACGAGACAAAACATCTGTCGAATGAACCAACAACACGAGATCTACAGTACAACATCACACACGCAGCGCGGTGTGTTCCCGATCCATATCTGAGCCGTACTACGAAATCGTCTGGAGGAACCCCTGCCGGCTCGAGGAAAACCGCCCGGCGTCCCAATACTTGATACATCCGTTCGAATCTGTAATCCTGGTCGTTGATTCCTGATGCCGGAAACTGAAAGTTTATATCCCCCCCCCCCCTGTTCAGCCTTGTCCACCCTCTCTCCCACGTCTCTGATACACAGATGTATGACTTCACCCCTTCTCCCCTTGAATATCTTCCCAAAACTTATGTGCCCCCCTATCTTCTAGTGTTAGTTGATCAATCCGTTCGAATCTGTAATCCTGGCCGTTAATTCCTGATGCCGGAAACTGAAAGTTTATATCTCACCCCCCCCCCCCCCCCTTCAGCCTTGTCCGCTCTCCCTCCCATGTCTCTGATACACAGATGTATGACTTCACCCCCTTCTCCCCTTGAATATATTCCCAAAACTTAAGTGCTTAGTTTTAGTTGATCAATATTTAATCTCGTTAAGAAATGCACAACAGTACCACTACTTTAAAATAGCCCTAATTAATTCCCCTTAACCTGGAACCACTCTTTCTAGTTATTTCTAGTTAATAAGAGTAAAATGTTCCGCTTAGTTAATAATTAATTTCTCCTACAATCTCCCTTCTAAAAATCATAAAGTGAATTACTATACAAAGAACACACAAAATGACCCGTCCCCCAAATCTTACGAATATTATATTATACCCTCTTTTATATGTATAAGTTAGCTGTAAAGTTTTTTTTTTTTTTTTTTAGTTTCATTATATAAAACAAAATAATATTGAAATGTGTAACCCCCTAGTTTTAAGAAATTCAAAATGTAAAACAATGAAAAAATGGCACCTTTAAGCTAACGCATACGTGCCTTATCAAATAAACAAATTGAAAAAAAAAAAAAAAAAACAGCCTCGAATGAAATGAACAAACCACCTCCATAACGTACAAAATACTCAGTGATATGTCCAGTGAAAGGTACGAACCAGAAGGTTTGCAGTTCTTAAGGTTATACAGGTAATAAAGCTCTTATCCAATAGTTGCTGCGTGCATTCATAACACTTTTAATAAGAACGTGATGTTCAATAAGTAGCCAGTAGCGTGTTCCCCGCCTAATTGAATCAGCGGCGAAGTGCTGCAATTATGAGGCATATTATTTTCACTTTCAAACACTCACAACTCAATTGATATTTACATCACACTCATTCTCCACACTTTTCCCAAAGCCTTAAATTAACATCGTCTCTCGTTTGTCTTCTTTCCCACTTTCAGATTAATCTCGTGCAGTAAAAACCCTCTCCAGCGCGTACGAGTGGGTTTGGACGCTCTTCGCTGAACCGCTAGAGAAATTCTACGTCACCGACCGACAACAGCTAGCAGGAGGGAGCGGCCTTAGAAGCAAACTCCCCGGACACCCGTAGCAAAGCAATGAAAGGAAAATTATCCCATTGACGGGTAATGAAGTAATAAATCCTATAGAATAATCCATAAAGTGGCAGTGAAACCGGAAGTACTCAGAGTCAAGTTTTGTAAGTCGGTGAAAGATTTAAAGGCGAAAGCGAGAAAAATAAATATTTGCCCACAAGAGGAAGCAAGTGTTTATATACAGTAATATGAGCGCCTAGCAATGCAGCACCTTCGTAGTGATTAATTGCAAATTACCCGATCCATTAGTCGCTGGGACCAAGCTCCAACGGATCACGCAGCTTTCGCAAGTAGTCGACGGCGCCGCTCATCCGGTTACCAGAAGTCTTTGCCAGCACCAAAGAGTGAGAGTCAATGTTGCACCATCGACACCACGTTTCATCCTCGCAGCTGTCCTCGTCTTCCTCGGTTGGCTCACCGATGAACCACAAAGACCTGGAAGCGGAACTGGATGAGTACCTGTCCGAGTACAAACTACAGGCACCCGAACCGATCAGTCACTATGCAGGTGAGTGTGGGTTTGCTTCTGCATTAACTAAACGACGAAAAAAGATATCCGAATTGTCAAACAGTTCTTGGAATCAACGAAGCGGTCATATTTAGCGAGTTCCTGGGAAATTCAGACATTATTTACCTTTTTAAAGACGAAGCCTAAATTTTATTCGTTGGAAGTGTCCGGATTTTTTAGACTATGAGTAATAAACTCATCAATCTTGTGAATCGATCAAGTTAGTTAGAACCATTTGACATGTTTTTTATATTCGATAGCTATCTTATACCCGTTTTTGTGCAAATGTAACTTAAGTCTATGAAAATAGTGGAACCGAAATTAGCAATAGTATAAGAAAGTTATGGCTTCAAATCTAAAGACGATTTGAAGCCATAACTTTCTTATACTATTGCTAATTTCGGTTCCACTATTTTCATAGACTTAAGTTACATTTGCACAAAAACGGGTATAAGATAGCAATCGATAATTCGTTTATTTGACACGGCTCAAAGTGTGAGCTTAACGGAGCTGTGAGTGTTATATTTCTTTTCCAACGAATTCATTAAAAAATATACGCTTAGTGCGTCAGTGGCGTTGCCAGAGGGAGGGGAAGGGGGTTGGGGGTTAAATCCCCCCCAACCAAAATTAATCGCATTGTAAAAATATTAATTGATGGTGACTAATTTTGTTAAATATTGTATAAAATATTTTTGGAAGAATACTGTCTGATCATTACATTGAGAACCTATTGTTTTAAGCACATGAGGACTTTTGGAAAATTGTGGAAAGGAAATCTTGTAACTTATCCCTTAGCCGAGATCCCATAATTGTCAAATATTATTTTATTTTATATCAATATAAAATAAAATAATTGCTTGAATTATTATGAGTTTTTTTGGAAAGAAATTCGAAAATATGGATAAGGGACAATTTTTCGAATGGGAAGCTAAGTTTAAATAGGTTGATTGTCTCAAAGAGAATAGGGAAAGAGACGAATAGTGTGAAGCCAAAAATACCTTATTGAGCAGACCAATCGTGCAATGTAAATAAACATTACTCACGCCTCAGTTGGAGGAGATAAGTATTGTACATCTATCAAAAAAGAAATGTCAATTTTCGTCAGAATTTGGTTCAACCGTGATTGTGAGGTGCATTCTAGAGTATATGTATGAGTAAAAACAAGCTTTAAAATTATTTCATGTCATTGTTTTGAAATGCGCATCGTTTGATAAACAAATCCAACGATCGACATACGGTTTGTTTTCAAAACATAATAGGAGTCATTTAAAGTGCTGCCTGTGGAAGCGGTTGCCAAAATTCTAGTGTTGAAATCATCATAAAGGGAGTGTTGCCGTTTTGACTGATTTTCACTCTTCGTCTCTTTCCCTATTCTCTTTGGATTGTCTGATAAAACATAAACTTGCGCATTAAAAACGTGCTTACATTTCAACATTTGCAGAAAACGTATTTTTTGAGATTGCGTAAAGTTGGGACAAAAAGTCAATATGATTAAGAACAAAAATAACATTTCGGAAAGTAGATGGAAGATGATGAAAAATGACATTTACAGTTTGTCTCTAACAGATCAGGATCGGTTTTTATGACCATTGAATTGTTGTTGAATTATCAATTATATGAATAGCCGCTAAGCAGGATTGGAGTGAAAAAAATCTCAATATATTAGCGCATTTACCCAAAATTCCACCCCTTTTCCAATCGAAAGGAATGGCCGCGCATGATGTAACACCGCGCTTAGCAGATCTGTCATAGTATCACAAATTTTCATAACGTAGGTCTGAATAAGAACACAAGTTGTTCCAAAAACCAGCCCTGCGTTATGCAACGTTTTGTGCAGATTGAGTATACCAGATGAGAGTGGAGCCAAAATCATAAACATCCACTAAAATTCAAACATTCTTTTTAAATAACAGAATTGATAAAATTGGTTTAATGAGCTATACTTATCAATTAAATTCTGTTTTAAAAATCGTCCTTGCGTTTAAATAAAAATGGGAGACTTATTACTACCGCAAATAGTTACACCAAAAACTTTAAAGCGATCTTTAGTAAGCAGTTGATGCAGCGTGTACGTTTCGGTGAATGTTTTAATATTTCAAGCTATTAAAGGTGTATATTTGAGTGCTAAATTCAATGGTCTAATAACATTTTGTGCTCTAGGTACTAGGACTCGTTGTCCAGTTATGAGCTTGAATAGTGACGAAAAGCAAAATAAATAAAGAATTTTATCAACGTAAAACAGCACATCGTCTGATCAAATAATTTTGGTGATTAATCCTTCTAGAAGTAATTATAGAGAATTTAAACTTCAAGAAAATTTAGTCTTGATGTCTTCAGCAAAGTATTCGAAAATGCTGTTTCAAACAACTTTGTTGAAGGCATGAATATTTTATATTTTCAGGGTATCGAAATATAGTAGACAATACGCTTTTAAACAAGTTATTCTGATATTACTGTATTTGGAGAACCTCCTCTACGGTTTACAAACAATAAAATTCACATCGCATTCAAGGTATGAGTATCTGAAGCTTACAAAAAAAAGTTATATTGAAGAGAACTAGCTTTAAAATTTTGTCCTACATATTGTTTTATATCTCGATGCTGAAGGCACCAAGTCACTTACCATTTTTGAAGAGTTAATTTTCCACAATTACTTGTAGGAGAATTAATCAAGATTCAAAGTTAATTATTTCAAATTATGTGATCTTGACTGTTGAGAAAGTTTTAAAAGATTTTGTCCCACCTTGGAAGTTAACATTCTTTGACTTCATTGACATGTTGTACAAGAAAATAATCTATAGAGGTTTGAACACTGTTCCATATTGGTTCTGCTTGTTTGTAGACTGGAATGGCATCTGTTTGACTACCCAAGTTTGTGAATTTTCAATAATTGATGAAACTCTTATTAAATTTTAGCATTTTCAAAAAATCAACAATTTTCATAAGACCCCCCCTCGAACCAAATTTCTGGCTACGCCACAGTAGTGCGTTACGACCAGTGATGTACCGATGGGAAAAATTCCATCTTCCCGGGTTTTTATTTTTGGGTTTTTACCGGGTTTTTTCCCAAATCATTTTAACCCTGACGAAATATGGGTTTTTTCGTTTTATCGAATGTATAATGTTCATTTAATGTTTTTTATCCTTTCGGCAGTCGCGATAGTGCACAGAGTGCACGCTGCTCTGAAAATCTAGCGAAATCGTCTTAGGGCACCAGCGGCTGATCATTCAGTGGGCTATAAGTACGACTTCCGGAGGGTTAAAGAATCTTGCATTTACATTTGAGAGACCGAAAATAAAAGTCGCAAGAATAAAACATACTTTGTAGAATCCACTCCAGATATCTTAGCATGTAAAATCGAATATAAACATCAAGCGTAAAAATCGGACAGAGATCCTTGAGCATGACAATCGCTTAGAATATTCTCACCCGAAAAAGTCGGCAAGGATGAACCTCCAGTATAATTCGCTCAGAGGAAATTCCGTACAACGTTACATTCAAGATTAAAAGTTGGATAAAGAAAAGTCCTTTGCAAGAACCGGATATACTTTTTTACGGTTTTTATTCTGTAGGACATAATCGAAAAGCTCCTGTTCAATTTTGAAACTTGAAGTTTAAATTCAATTTTCACAATTTTCACATTCTAATATATATAATACGGGTTTTGCGACTTTAATTTCGGTCCATTCCATATTCCAACTGGTTTCATATAATACTGAGAACAATAGTCATTGTTACTCTGACAAGTGAAAATTAGAATAATCGTGTGATGCCCAAACTACTTTTATTCTGCTTGTTACTCATTTTAGAGGTATCTATTTTTTTAGCGAAATGAGGTAGGTATTCACACAAAATTTAGAAAATACCTATTTAGTTCGGTGAAAAGTGAGTCATATGCAGAATGCGAGTGGCCTTGACATTCGTCATTAGTATGAACCGTAATCAGAACTCTCACAAATCACAATCCGAATTTTTTCGGCATCAGCTACATCAGCAACAGTAGAAAAAATGTTTAGTTCGTTTACGTGGATTCACAGTAAGAAACACAATCGATTTAGCCCAAACATTGAAAAGTTTTATCACTTATTTAATCACAATATTTGTAAAAAAATGTTGGATCACCGCCATAACCGCTATAAATGATTCAATCGAGGAAAACCATTCAGAACTCATATACCTGCAAAACTTTATGACAATAATGCTCATAAATAAAATAAAAATGTTTGGATAACAATACATTAATGTTCACTTACCAAAATATCAAAAAATTTCAAAAAACCCAATCTTCCCGCGAAAAAATTGTTTTAACCGGGAAAAAACCTTGGGTTTTTCCCCAAAATTTTAAAAACCCGATTTGGTACATCACTGGTTACGACTGAACCCAGCGCACGCATTTTACCCCTGCATACGGATATCCGTTTTCGTGGCGAAGGAGCATTTTCAGTGTCACCTAAAACGTATGATGATCATTCGGTCTGCTTTCTTGATTGCCGCCTTCGTCCATCTAGACTGCATTAGCGACTATTATCGCTATTGCTGTTTTGAATGTCGCGGTTGATTGTTCTGATATGCTTCTTGCATCTTTTGGCGGTGCAGATTGTTGCTACAGAAGCTTGATGATTCAATATTCATTGGTAACTGTCGTCGATGGTAATGGACGATATTTCGTGATTTAACCTTCAAACTACCAAGCCCTCTTCGATACACCAAAATCGACGTTCTTTTTGCCATAACTTTTTTTCTGTTTAATCGATTTTTATGCAGTTTTTTGCAAAAAAACCGGAAATTATTCCAGTTTTCGAAAATGCGTTAAAAATCGTATTCGGAGCTACGACCCCGGAGTAAATCCAGATTGCAGTGGGGTACCAACTTTTGGCCATTTTCAGTTTTTCATACATATTTTCAAAACAACGCTAGAATTCAACATTTTTCGACAAGAATTTGTCAGAATTGACCTTCTTGCATAATAATTGCACTTCATATATTAGTAATACGAATTGGCCAGTTCCTGGGAGCGGTTCCCAAAAGTGGCCATTCATGAGCTTACATTGCATATGCTTTATTATAACAGAAACACTAATTTATTTCAACAAATCTTATCAGATCGTCTACTTAGTATAGCAAGCAATTAATTCAATAAAGGTTTAATATAGATTTGCCACTTTCTGACCAGTTCCGGGAATTCCGGAACACGGTTCCCAGGACGAAATTTATTTTTTATGATAATTGTGGAATGCGACACATCAAAAAACATCAACTCGATGATCTATGAAGAATGCAATCACATTCGAAGGCATCTGGACACATGTAGACACTTGATGACCAGTTCCGAGAATTCCGGAACACGGTTCCCGTGTCAAATTTTTTTTATAATAATCATGGCATGCGGCACATCAAAAAACATCAACTCGATGATCTACGAAGAATGCAATCATATACGAAGGTATCCGGAACCATGTAGACACTTGATGACCAGTTCCGGTAATTCCGGAACATGGTTCCTAGGTCAAATTTTATTTTTAATATAATCATAGCATGCGGCACATCAAAAAACATCAACTCGATGATCTGTGAAGAATGCAATCATATACGCAGGCATCCGTACACTTGTGGACCATTGATGACCAGTTTCGGGAATTCCGGAACACGGTTCCCAGGTCAAATTTTATTTTTATGATGATCATGGCATGCGGCACATCAAAAAACATCAACTCGATGATCTATGAAGAGTGCAATCATATACGAAGGCATGCGGATACATACGGACACTTGATGGAGAGTTTCGGGTATTCCGGAACACGGTTCCCAGGACGAATTTTATTTTTATGATAATCGTGGCATGCGGCATATAAAAAAACATCAACTCGCTGTTCTATGGTGAATGCAATCATATACGAAGGCAACCGGATACATACGGACACTTGATGGAGAGTAACATAACCAAACAAATCAATTGGATGATTTACGAGGAAAGCAGTCATATATGAAGACATCCGGACACATGCGGTCTATTGATGTTGTGGTTCCGTGGATTCCAGAATACGGTTCCTTGGCCGATATATTTTTCTGTAAGATCTGTAATGTATTTAAAGCAATGCCTTGATACTACACTCCGTTACGTAACTTATTTTTTTAAGTTTTACCCAAAATAGCGCGGTCGCATTTTTGGTTTTGAGCTAACGTTCTCTTGTCCAAAAACCATCCTCATGTACATGCAGTAATTCGCACACAGTGATTGAGTGCAAATATCAACGAACCACAAAGAGATAAAATAGAATTGGATAGTCTTTTTTTACCACCACAGCCCTCTCTCAACCCACATTATTGACATATTGTTTTTTTGCGCCGGCTTTACCCTCTTCTCCTATAACTATAACATCACCAATACCATACAATGGAATAGTAAACTTCATATGCGTGATGAACGATATTTTTTCCGCGTTGGTGTGGTTAAAAAAATATCGTTCAGCTTCTCAACCTCATCTTTACCCCATTTTTAGTGCCAATTTGATTTGCCTTTTTAGGAAAATATTTCTCAGCGATCATGATCAATGCTGAAATTTGTGGGAAGTCAAATGAGAAACTCATAAGTAAAATATCACAGTATAAGTAACCACAAGTCGCCACAATACAGTTATTTGTCTCCGATTTTCTTATTCATACTAGACATGTTTGTAGACATGGTATTCAGGAGTGACATTAAGTTTATACGGGACATGTTGTGATAGGAGCCCAAATTTGGAGCGATGACACACTCACATGCGTCTGCTATAATCCGCACAGCTTATGAGCAACAAAACTAATGCTTTTCTGCTCCAGAGTATTTGTTTTGTGTACTACGGTTTCACAGACCATTAGCAATCGTTCCTTAACGAAAGGAAAATAAAGCGTGTTCCGGAATTCACGGAACCGGCCATCAAATGTCCGTATGTGTCTGGATGACTGCTTTCTTCGTAGATCATCGAGTAGGTGTTTTTTTGATGAACCGCATAGCTCAACTCGAAAACAAAAAAATCGAATAAAAAATTTCGTACTGTGAACTGTGTTCCAGAATTCCCGGAACTGAGAATCATGTGTCCAGATGCCTTCATATATTATCATGCTCATCATGGAAAACAAAATTCGACCCGGGAACCGTGTTCCGGAATTCCTGAAACCGGTCATCAAGTGTCCGCTTGAATCGATGCCTTCGTATTCTTCATAGACATCGAGTTGATGTTTTTTGATGTGTTCTTCATAGATCTTCGACTTGACGTTTTTTGATGTGCCTCATGCCATGATTATCATAAAAAACGAAATTCGTCCTTGGAACCGTATTCCGGAATTCTCGGAACCGGGCATCATGTGTCCGTATGTGTACGGATGTCTTCATACATGATTGCATTCTTCATAGATCATCGAGTTGATGTTTTTTGATGTGCCACATGCCACGATCATCATAAAAATAAAATTTGACCTGGGAACCATGTTCCGGAATTCCCGAAACTGGTCATCAAGTGTCTACATGTGTACGGATGTCTTCATACATGATTGCATTCTTCATATATCATCGAGTTGATGTTTTTTTATGTGCCGCATGCCACGATTATCATAAAAATAAAATTTGTCCTAGGAACCGTATTCCGGAATTCCCGGAACTGGTCATCAATGGCCCACATGTGTACGGATGTCTTCGTATATGATTGCATTCTTCATGGCTTATCGAGTTGATGTTCTTTGATGTGCCGCATGCTATGACTATCATAAAAATAAAATTTGACCTGGGGACCATGTTCCGGAATTCCCGAAACTGATCATCAAGTGTCCGTATGTGTCCGGATACCTTCGTTTATGATTGCATTTTTCATAGATCTTCGAGTTGATGTTTTTTGATGTGCCTCATTCCATGATTATCATAAAAATAAAATTCGTCCTGGGAAGGGGTTCCAGAATTCCCGGAACTCTTCATCAAGTGTCCATATGTATCCAGATGCCTTCGTATATGATTGCATTCTTCATAGATCATAGAGTTTTTATTTTTTATGTGCCTTATGCCACGATTATCATAAAAATTAAATTCGTCCTGGGAACCGTGTTCCGGAGTTCCCGAAACTCTCCATCAAGTGTCCATATGTATCCGGATGCCTTCGTATATGATTGCACCCTTCATAGATTATCGAGTTAATGTTTTTTGATGTGCCGCATGCCATGATTATCTTAAAAATAAAATTTGACCCGGGAACCGTGTTCCGGAATTCCCGTAACTGGTCATCAATGGTCTACAAGTGTGCGGATGCCTTCGTATATGATTGCATTCCTAACAGTTCATCGAGTTGATGTTTTTTGATGTGCCGCATGCCACAATCATAAAAATAAATTTTGACTTGGGAACCGTGTTCCGGATATCCAAGAACCGGCCATCAAGTGTCCGTATGTGTCCGGATGCCTTCGTAAATGGTTACATTCTTCATAGATCATCGAGTTGATGTTTTTTGATGTGCCGCATGCCATGATTATCATAAAAATAAAATTTGACCCGGGAACCGTGTTCCGGAATTCCCGGAACTGGTCATCAATGGTCCACAAGTGTACGGATGCCTGCGTATATGATTGCATTCTTCATAGATCATCGAGTTGATGTTTTTTGATGTGCCGCATGCTATGATTATATTGAAAATAAAATTTGACCTGGGAACCATGTTCCGGAATTACCGGAACTGGTCATCAAGTGTCTACATGTGTCCGGATACCTTCGTATATGATTGCATTCTTCATAGATCATCAAGTTGATGTTTTTTGATGTGCCGCATACCATGATTATCATAAAAAAAATTTGACACGGGAACCGTGTTCCGGAATTCTCGGAACTGGTCATCAAGTGTCTACATGTGTCCAGATACCTTCGAATGTGATTGCATTCTTCATAGATCATCGAGTTGATGTTTTTTGATGTGTCGCATTCCACAATTATCATAAAAAATAAATTTCGTCCTGGGAACCGTGTTCCGGAATTCCCGGAACTGGTCAGAAAGTGGCAAATCTATATTAAACCTTTATTGAATTAATTGCTTGCTATACTAAGTAGACGATCTGATAAGATTTGTTGAAATAAATTAGTGTTTCTGTTATAATAAAGCATATGCAATGTAAGCTCATGAATGGCCACTTTTGGGAACCGCTCCCAGGAACTGGCCAATTCGTATTACTAATATATGAAGTGCAATTATTATACAAGAAGGTCAATTCTGACAAATTCTTGTCGAAAAATGTTGAATTCTAGCGTTGTTTTGAAAATATGTATGAAAAACTAAAAATGGCCAAAAGTTGGTACCCCACTGCAATCTGGATTTACTCCGGGGTCGTAGCTACGAATACGATTTTTAATGCATTTTCGAAAATTGGAATAATTTCCGGTTCTTTTGCAAAAAACTGCATCAAAATCGATTAAACAGAAAAAAAGTTATGGCAAAAAGAACGTCGATTTTGGTGTATCGAAGAGGGCTTGGTAGTTTGAAGGTTAACGTTGAGTGATGGAATCTGATTGTTTGATTTAGTTGTAAAGGTTAATTATTTATTTCTTGGGAAATTCCTCACACGGCTGTCCATTAGACTGGTTCAATTTTTGACTATTAGCTTTACCAGGCCCTACTGATTCCTTTTGTGGCCCTTAGTAATTGGGCCAATTTTGGTGCCGATCAGTTGTGTCTCCAAAAATTTCAAAGTTTATATGAAAATTAGTATGGAAAATCGGTTTACATTGAAAATAAATTCTTTAAAAAACACCTCAACAATCAATTAATGAGAACACTATATATTTCAAAAGGTATTCTTCTACTGAACATATTCGTGGAACATTGTAAGTTTTTAAAAAATCGCTGAGAAAAGTTATTAAGTAAAGAAGCAGGATGACTACAAAACAAGTGGATTTTATGATTAGTCATAGCAACCATGTTTGAATAGCTGCAATTGTCATTCGCGAGCGATGGGTGGAGGTCTAGTTTACACTAACAATGGAGCTATTCAAACAGGGCTGCTATGATTAATAATAAAATCCACTTGTTTTGAAGTCATGCTGCTTCTTTAGTTAATAACTCATCTCAGCGAATTTTCACAAACTTACAATGTTTCACGAATATATTCAGTAGAAGAATTCATTTATAAATATATGGCGTTCTTTTAATTTGATTGGCAAGGTGATTTTTTAAGAATTTATTTGCAATGTTAATAGATTTTCCATACCAATTTCCATATAAACTTTGATATTTTTGGAGGGTCCGTAGACACAACCGATCGGTACCAAAATTTGCACAATTACCATAAAAGGAATCAGTAGAGTCGGTGGAGCTAAAAGTCAAGAATTGAACCAGTCTACTGTCCATAGTGTGCAGACACAGAACTGACACATTGCAGCTTGATTGTGTTAGATAGACAGTGGTCTGTGAGTAGAGAATTTCATGCTCCAGGGTCACTAGGGCAGGAATAGAGGAGGTTTAACTACATTCTTATCATCCGTACACCGTTGGCATTGCCGAGGTAGTAATCCCACCAAGAGTCGCAGACAATTTCACTATGGATGGCGCTATCAGATGTTCCGGGAGACAGATCGTTTAGTCGTAGCATGACTGCACCATCTTCTATATATACTTGAGCACGTTACGAGTGACAATAATCATAGTTTGATCAAGAGATACGCAAGATAATACAAGATTTCCAATTTGACCGAAAATTAACAATTCTTTGATGATTATGACTTTCATTGGTTTAGTTTAAAAGAAACGTACAGAAACCCTCAAACTAAAAAAAAAATCAGAGGCCTGGACCCAGTCTTGATGGGCATGATCGAAAGGAAATGTGAAGAATTCTTTGCCTTCTGCAGAGTAGGAGTTGGACGTTGCACCCAAGTCTACCGCATGGTCTATGGTCTATGGTCACCGACGCCGGCCGGCGGTAAAACATGATGATGAGTTATGTTCTACCATAGACCATGCGGTAGACTTGGGTGCAACGCCCAACTCCTACTCTGCAGAAGGCAAAGAATTCTTCACATTACCTTTCGATCATGCCTATATGAGCCTGCCTAGTTCTAGTTTTCCGTTCTAAGTTTATAACTGATTCGCTCTAGAATACCTATCCGTCTTTCAATTTCATTGCTTTCGTTTCTCTTAGTCTCAAATTTGCCAAAAATAGCCAACAAAATCGATACAGTACAACTTGAACTTGTAGGACTTATTTACTTACCTTACCGTTCAGGCTAGCGCCCTGTTGTCTCCTGCTGTATGCAGAAGCTGTCTCCACTCCATTCGGTCCATTGCTGCTTGTCGCCAGTCTCGCAGTCTTCGAAGGGTCCGCAGGTCGTCCTCTATCTGGCCGATCCACCTTGCTCGCTGTGCGCCCTGTCTTCTTGTTCCTGTAGGGTCGCCCTCAAAAACCATCTTCACCGGGTCGTCGTCCGACATTCTTACGACATGTAGGACTTTAAGCTATCTATTTATAAAGCGTTTTCTAAGGCACCACCATTAAATTTAGAATTTTTTAATATAACTTTTTCCACTGTGACTTTTCGTACAAACCATGTTTCAAACAAATGTGTGAGACATTAAAACCACATAATATTCTTGAAGACTATAAGTAAAAATACTCATTCATTTCAAAGTTATTAAAGTTTTTTTAAATTACAAATTTCACGAAAAATAATTTTTTTCGTTGATTTTTATATGGAAAAAGTAAAAAAAAACATTACAAAGTGAGCGTACCCTATTCATAGAGTTCTAGAGTGCCACGCATCAAACTTTCTTACCTTTATTATGCGTGGTCTGGACATTGAAAATAGTTCCTGCTCGTTCATTTTGGTTTGCGCCTTTCGCTCGTATACGCAGATGAACTTGGTGTAAAAAAAATTTAAAATGCTTCAATAACCCTAAAACGGATGAGTATTTTTTCAAGAGGTGTGCGCCGCGCCGCCGATTTCAGGTAAATTTTTTACATGTAGTCTTCAACAATATTTTGGCATGCAGTCTTCAACAATAATTTAATTTTTACATGCAGTCGTCAACAATATTATGTGGTTTTAATACCTCAACATTTGTCTGGAACATCGTTTGCACGAAAAGTCACAGTGAAAAAAGTTATATTAAATTTAAGGGGGTTGCCTTAGAAAACGCTTTGTAAATCGATAACCTTAAGTCCTCAAGTTCAAGTTGTTTAACAAAATTCTTCATTATGAGCATTTCTAAAACTTTGTCGAAGACACCAACTTTCTACCTCGTCAGTATAAAAAGTTAATTTTTCTAGTTCAATCATTGTAAGCCATGCCTCAATTTATTTTTTATCAGATTGTGGCGAATATTCATACGAACAATTCCTCCAAAGACACCCTGTGCCTCTAGTGAATTAAGTTCACGTTTTTGGCATTTCCGACCACTGTGCTCTGCAAGCTGGCTCGTGGTGGATTCGGATTGGTTTGTAGAAGTTGTTAAGCCAACCGACTAAACCTAAACCTCTTGTATCTCGCAATCCTCAGCCATCCGGAGTTACCGTTAAGTACTGCTTTAGTAGGGATTGTAATCTTGCTTATTTTGTTTTGTGTTAATCGTCATGTTTTTATCCACATAGCTACTTTCGTGATATATCTGACCTGCTCAGGTCTGCTGCAAATATTATCACCTGTTGAGACATGATTCGGAGGTGTAGACCATAAGGATTTACATCTGTTTACAACCACCTTCGCCGGGCTTCTTATCCTTCTTGGTGCTAGTCGTTCCTATTCATATGCTGGCTGGTGCTGAGAACTTCTCGGCGGCGGTATTACACCCTATACCGATGCCCATTTTCGCTATCCATTTCGCTGCCACTCCAACGGAATAATCATTGGCGGCAAAATTTCTCTAGACAACGATATCCCGATTTTCTTCAACTTCGTGTTTTTCCTCCTTAGCTGCCGTTGCTAGTCCGCTGACCGACATCTGCTGTATACTCACTACTGTTGCTAATATCGAAGCTTGCCGAAACGTGAACCGATCCTTCAGAGAAGCCGTTCAACTTGAAATACATCCCTTTCCAACCACCCTCGCAAAGTTTCGTCCTTGGTTTCTTCATTGACTTGTTTCTGGAGTGACCGAACTCAAATGACATTTTCTGTGTCAAAACAGTTTGCAGTATATTTTTTCCTGGACAGGAAGTTAATGAATTTTAAAAGTAATTTAAAACGCTCATGGGGGAGGGGGGTTTGAACCCCCGAACCACGCACCCTCCCCCCTTGCGAACGGGCCTGATTGATATATATAAAACTCAATTAAAAAATCTCCAGGTTTTCAACGGTTTTACCAGTTTTATCGTTCCCAATACACGGAATAAAAATTGTTTCCAAAATCGTGAATAAAGTGCAATGAATTCTGAAACAATCTCTTTATTACGTTACGAAAACAGGACCATGAACAAAATTCACGTGTTTTATTAAAATCTGTTGTATTTCTCTTCAAAGCCGCTTGAACAACGCTTTAGTGGAGATACGTAATTTTGTTTTATGAACTTCAGTCACGGTCTCCGACATGCCATTACCGTATCGATTTTCCGCATGTGAGTAAGTTCACAATTTTATGAGCAGTATTTATAAATCAAATGTTATCTCGTGATTTTATTCACGAGAACATTTTTCAGATGTACGACGTAAACTGATTCATGATTTATTATATCTTGATTATGATCTGGTTTTCGTTGTTGTGAATTAACTAATTCACAAACTCAAACAGTCTGGATAGCTTCTGATGAACTATTTCACAGAACGCTGAATATTATTAGCGAATCTATTCAATCCTCTTGATCTAATTCAAGATTTCTAATATATTAGTCATTATTGCTAGCATATTCGTCACGACACATCATTCGTGCTCGCGAAAAAGTTCACGAAATCATGAAGTATTATTTATGTATACATGGACATGTGCATGTATCCATAGTCTAATAGTCACGATTTACCATGCTTGCCGTGAAATATTTCACAAAATCATAAAATATTATTAAATACTATTGGTTCATTATTCCTAGTACGCCATACGCCCGAGGGGTATATTTGCGGATTATCATTACTTTTCTCATTTAAAGATGAGATCGGATTATATTGAGGTCTATGTTGAATAATAAAAATATTGCAGAATTCCCTTGGAGACATATATTGAAGAGAGGTATAGAAACTACCGCTCATTTAAATAGAAGAAAAACATCACAAAAAATTAATTGCCACGGATACTGTAGATGTGCAGCAATTATTAAACAAGGTTCAGTTTAACACAAATAAATCACATTCGATACTAATCAGATCTTATTTAAATTTTTGCTATTGTTTGTAATTTTGTAATAATCGTCCCGAAAGAATGGCATTGGTCCAAGTTACGCTTTTGGTTAAATAGCATTCGGTTCAACAACGTTGGACCAAATAATAAATTTTGTCCAACAACATATGCACAAAAGACAAATTCGGCCAAATGAGATGAATCCTTTCATTGATATTATTTTCATATAGGCCATTTTGGAAAGCAAGTTGTAACTCAAGTTATGGTTATCCAAAATAGCGTCTTACATAATGGGTATCGGGGTGGTTTGCTTGTTAGGGACAATTCATAAATTACGTAGTGCTTTTAGGGAGGGAGGTGGTGGTACGACAAAGTGTGACATGTTGTGACTTATGAGGGAGAGGGAGTAAGCTAGAACAATACGTAACATGTTTTTACTGAAGAAAACAAATATTTTTGAAAAATTTGTTGCGTAATATGGGAGGGGACAGAGAAATTTGTGACAATTTGTTACATGGAAATGTTTAGAGAGTAATTTTTGAGTTACCTAATTTATGAATGGTCTCTTATGTTGTCTCAGATAGGATAGGGTTAACACCATCTTAAGGCAGGTAGAAGGGTGTATAGCGAAAAGAATAGATTTCCTACACATTTTTGCATATTGAATTGTAGGTGAGTTCATAATCGTAAAATATTACAAATTACCAAAGCAGATTTAAAAAATATATTGCACAAAACTCTTCTTTTCTGTATTTGCTGTATCGATTTTGTTGGCTATTTTCGGCAAATTTGAGACTAAGAGAAAAGCAATGAAATTGAAAGACGGATAGGTATTCTAGAGCGAATCAGTTATAAACTTAGAACGGAAAACTAGAACTAGGCAGGCTCATATGGGCATGATTCGAAAGGAAATGTGAAGAATTCTTTGCCTTCTGCAGAGTAAGAGTTGGGCGTTGCACCCAAGTCTACCGCATGGTCTATGGTAGAACATAACTCATCATCATGTTTTACCGCCGACGCCGGCTTCATCTTCTTCACAAATTCTTCACATTACCTTTCGATCATGCCCATATGAGCCTGCCTAGTTCTAGTTTTCCGTTCTAAGTTTATAACTGATTCGCTCTAGAATACCTATCCGTCTTTCAGTTTCATTGCTTTCGTATCTCTTAGTCTCAAATTTGCCGAAAATAGCCAACAAAATCGATACAGTAGAACCTTGCTGCAATCAAAACATTTTTTGTATTTGCCTGACTCTTTGTGTTAGTGCACTCCCTAACTTTGACTAACTTTTGGGTTTTTCTGAAAACAATTTAGACTTCTGTAGGTTACAATCACCTCCTTAGTACACCAAACAAACTCGTCAACCTAACACCTCGGTTGTAATTGCTTTGGTAATCGCTACTTTGCACGTGTTTTTCCCCGCGATTTACACATCTCAAGAGACCACTCAAATAGCAGCCGTAGCTCTGATTATGCTTCAGCTTATCATCAAACCCACTTAACCATGAGTGGCGAATGTAGGAAATTTAATTAAGCCCGCCACCATCATACTGAAGTAGATACACACTGGCTGAGATGCGATGAATAGGCCATTTTAGCTGTTATACTTTTTTTATACGGCTGATAATCAGCAATGCAAACGGAAACGAGCAGATCCGACGTGATTGAACGATGGCAATTGAATATGATCTCATATTGGTCGAAGAGTGGTGCGGTAGACGAGTGGTGCATGGTGTGACGACGATTGGTAATACATTTGACGCGACTTTATCATCTGGCGGCATTATTCGTAATGTAGCGGTAGCGGAAAGTGATTGGACGCAAGATAAATGAATCTTGTAAGTGGGATTAAGCGTTTTTTACCTTGTTTTAAATTCTCTTTAAAAACTTTTTTTTCTCAGAATCGGGAAGACAAAATATATTCAGATTTTTTGGTTACCACACAACACACTTTAATCTTCAATAACAATACTTAGTGGTATACGATAGCAAACACTATCTTTATTACATACCTACTTCGAACTACGCTAATCGATTGTGTAGTTCTTGAGATATTATTATTTGAAGTTTTAAGGTTTCCAAGCTTCGTGTGTATTGAATCGTACAGAAATCATCAGTATAACAACTGAAAGCCGTTTTTTTATCCGATTTCCTTAAAATTATAAATATATTTAAGCCAAAAAAAATATTAAATAAATATATATCAACAAAGCAATACAAAAATTACGATTTCGAGATTTCGTCACACACCGCGCCACCGTGCAACGTCTTTGTTACTCGCGATACCACATTCATCCTACAAATGCACGATGGTTTTGTTTACCTGTTTACAAGTACAAATTATTCGGTTCATTTGTAATCAAAATAAGTATTGTTTACAGCTGTATTCGACCAAAGGCAACTATGCAGCATGGTTTCTGTCATTTCCAATAATGAACGTAATTTGCAAGATAGCTATTTTCATTCCTAAATCTGCCCATATGTTTACTGACTGAAAAATCTAAGATGTGAATGAAAAAAGGGTAATAGGCTAACTACGAAGCTGTCAATCCTGATTTTAATCGCAAATGCGTCCATTGTTCGAAGACAGATGATCGACAAAATTCCTTTGCCATTTACCTGCGGTAAGTAAGGCATAACTCGAATAGATAACCCAATCGTAAACACTTGTGCAAGCACACACGACTGGCACCGTTAATTGCGATACATCAACAAGGACCATTTGTGACCTTAGATAAGCTTCATAGCAAAGACAAAATAAGTGGAGCTTATTCATATAGATTCAATGTGAGGCAGAAGGAGATTATTACCACTGATTATTATCATTGCAGTAAGTTCCTCAAAATCGATCACTTCCGATTCGACTTTCAGAAGTGATAATAATAATAATAACACATTTTTATCGATGATCTTAAAACAGAAGAAACATTAATTACTCCCATAGGCATCATATCCAACATGAGCTCATTTCAGTCAAAATCACTCAAAATAATTTTGAAAAGCCTATGGCAATGGCGAAGCCTGATATTTATCTTTTGGGACGGGGTGTATGGTTTAGTGACAAACAAAAATTTAAAATTCAACGAAAATGAAATAGAAATCAACAAATCTCTTCAAACCGATAATATGCCATTTTCACGTGTACCTCCGGATTTTTCAGTGCCTTTTTAATACTTGGTAAGTAGATTATTTTGTAATGAGCCATAAATTCCTTGGTATCAATCAACTAAGCGAAATTATATCTAAATCAAAAATGGTGAAGACAATATTGACATTTTTATCGTTATTCTAATATGAACTGCTACATTGCGTTTTACAGTGTACACCATACCGAAAAACAAAAGTCGCTTTCGTTTTTTCGTGTCTAACCGAAAAAGTAATCATTATTATTATTGCTTCCACTCTTAACAAACGGCAAACATTCGCCACAACAAAGCGAAACCGTGAAACTGCCATTATGAACTCAAATGGAATGAGAGACATATGAATAGATTAGAAATTATGACGAGTAATTGACCGACATGAAATAATCGCCGAAGGAAATGAAAATGACAGTTTCATTTTTCATGCCATTTGAATGCTTCTTTTGTTGCTCCGTTTGTCTTCTCTTCACGGTTCCATTCGTCCGGATATGCAATGTTTTGTGCGTTATTGGATTGCATGCACAAATTCGGCTTACTTCTGCTTGTGCAATTTCTGAATTATGATATGTAGCACATTGAATCAGTTCACGGTGTTTTATGCACTTTCGCTCATATTTTAGGTACGAGTGGATCCTCGCTTATTATGGGCTGTACTCAATTGAAACACTATGGCTGGAAAAAATATTGTACTTCATGCGTGAAAAAACTTTGTTACTTCCCACGAATAATACATATTCTGAAAGAACCTCGCGAACTTATTTACTTTTTAACGATTCAATTCATTCAATTAGCTAGAGATTGCTGTGTAGAAAAAGTTAAGAAAATTTAGAACCATAGTCCTCCAAGTGAGAGCAAGGATGTGACGTATACAGGTCGGAAGACTAGAAGTGGCAGGGTCATTAGAAGCAGGCTTAATATCCTACAGGCTAGTCTTTCGTCTTCTGTTGGCAGGGGTCGAGCTTAGGCAGCATGACGACGAATCACTCAAGTCTAGCAACATGCCTCCTGTTAAAGACAGACTTGTCCCTCTTTATCGTGAGATCCAACAAAATAAAACCGCTTAAAATCACCACTGAAAACCTGTCGACGATTAGCATTAATGAAATTGCTGCTGTTCATCTCTGTTTCCTCTTAAACTTAGAAAGTCACAAAGCGGCTGCAAATTTGTTCTATGTAGACCAGAAATACCTAGAAACACTAGTCCCACACACCAGTCTTCGTGCGCTGTTTTAGCCTCAATCTGGAACGATTTTCAGTGTCACTAAGATCGTAGTATTAGATTTGGCATTTTTCTGAACGTTAAGAATAGGCCACGAAGTCTATTGTAACGGAACGGAAGAACAAAATTTAACAAATGAGTTGAAGTTCCACGGCATTGCCAACTCAGAGATTTCAGGAAGTTATTCTATCGAAAATCACTAGACCTTGTTGGATTGCTACAAAATAGTCCTCTTCAAATTCTTATAACTCTCGAGAAAACATTTTATGGAAATTATTATTATTTCGATGTCAGAATTCTTCACATCTTCTATATTCCATGGATAATCACAAATTGATTCAACAAATAATTTACCGCACATGGCCACTATCCGCGATTCATTATAGATAAACAAAGACCTTGAGTGAAATAGTTTGTCCCAGTTACACGTAATAAAAAAGCAACGTGATTAACTTTATCATCGAACAAATCTACCTCAAGTAGCATAATCTACCACACTTTTCAACAGTCCAAAAGAAAGAATGTGGAAATGTTGCATGCTTCCCGCTATCTTATCATTCCTAGCCAACTGTCGCATTACCCGCATCAACATTACTGAGTTTAAGAAACAGTAGGTAATCGCGACTTGGTAAGGTTGTACTGAAGATTAGTCATATGGTATCCTAATCTGCATCTATTGTCCAATCGTGAATGAAAAATAATAAATAACAAATAGAAGAACTGAAAGATTGCTTCAATGGTTGGTCTCAAGGATTTAAATTCATTTGGTTTTTTAAAATGCTTGTTTGCGGGATGTTAGACATTTTTGGCAATAAAAATCTTTTTACATTTTAGAAGTAGAATATGTTGCGCAACATTATAAAAATCGATTCCATTACAATTACTAAAAATAGCGGAAATAGTGGATTTTGTAATTATCTGCGCTATGATTGATCCGTACAATTCGACAAAGCAGCGAGCGCCCCTTTGTCATCCAATGAATTGCGACACACGTATAAAAATGAAACATGAGAGAAATGCATCAGTTTGCTTTCTGACGTCGTAGTAGCTGATACGTTTCATGTTAGCAAAAGTAGAAGCTCTTTCTTTCGGAGCTAAATAAACGAATGGCGATGAGATGATTGGGTGCGAGAAGCCCCGTTCTCGCGCTCTTTAAATTGTTCGTAGCTTGCAGTGATGCCAGATGTGAAGGCATGTCCTCATTTTGAAGACATTGGAAATATTGTGAAGCCACTTGAATATTGAAGACATTTTTTTCGCGGATCTGCCCAATTTCTGGCAAAATTCTGGATCAAAATGGACAACCCATACCGAATGGTGGTCATTGAAGACAAATGAAGACATTTTTATTAAATGTGAAGACATTTTAAAAATATACCTAGTATTCCTGGTGGCGTGTTCAATGAAATTCACGAAGGCGCGCGCTCCAGAGTGCACTACGGTATATACACACTCCAGTGTGAAGTGTTCTTCTTGGCGATAGTGCGGGTGTGATTGACGATTTGATTAGCACTGGTCGTTACATTGTGTGTAGAAGATGATGTTGACTTATTGAATGCTGATATTATAAGCTTCTGCTGATGATTTGATACGGATTGCTTCACAAAGTTTACGAGTTTATGGAGTACATATTGTTCCACTACCCCAGGAAACTTAAAGTAGATGAGACCGGGGCTAGTTGGCGGTGTTTTCAGTTTTCATTTTTTACCGCTTTGATTTTGGTAGATCTTGTAAAATAGAACACGTTGCATGAAAGGGTAGACTTGTGGAAACATCTCTGAATTTTATTAAAATGTTTGATACGTTGTCTTCATTTCTAGAGACACAAATATGTGACGGGGAAAAGCCGCCAACTTACCCCAGCATCGGGGTAAGTTGGCGGTATGTATGGAGTAAGTTAGTGGACTGCCAGAAAATAAGCAACCCAATGAAAATACAATTACTTAAGTGGTCCATATGAAATGTGCCGATTGTCATTTCAATAAAACTGTATAGTATTCGGCACTTTTCATTATATTTAAGTCTCAATACCCCGTCATTTTGACTTCGACGCGTACTCCATATTCAAAAGCAAATTTTCGAAATTCTTCAGGCGATTAGCTGAAATAGTTGTCCCCTGCATTGACGAGAGGTACAAGAAAAAGTTTCTCTTGCCAACCGCATATTTTATAAAAAAGGATTTAAAAAATTACTTTTGGGTATGAATAGGTATAAAATCTATACGAACGCTGAAAGCTCTTTTCACGTACTATCGAAAAATATAATCGTTCGGGGAATAGATAGAAAACCACCTTATATAACACAAAATGTTTAAAATTAAGAAAATTTACAAAGTATGCTCAAAAACACAATATCGCCCACAGCTTCTACAAAACATAATGTTTCGCAACAAAAACACATTGGATAATGCGTTTCACATTACTTGAGATACACAACGAGTGACAGCGCTAATGTCTAATAGAAACGGAGAAAAGGGGGGTTTCGCCAACTTATCCCAACCGCCAAATAGCCCCAGGCTTCCCTAAAAAAGATCTACATATCATTGCTGGATTGTATTCTGTACCACTGAATCACAATGCACAAATAAAATTACCAGGTTTGTTAAGAAAATATAGAAAATAATACCAAAACATCTATTTAGCTCAATGAAAATGTAAATCTTGAACAGCGTTTTGCTCGGCTTGACTAGTAGATCCAGAATCCGGAGCAGTACGGATTCGATCGGATCCAAATGAGCCATCAGCTCGTTGGTTTTGTATGAATATGTTTGATTTTTCTCCTTCGTTCCATACTCTACCGGAGAAATGCCAAAATAATATGCTAATAAATACAAAAAACTTTTCTAAGATGAACGAAAATGAATTCGTGCGACCAACGAAATCGTTCGTAATATACACAAACATGTACTAAAACAAATGAAACATTTCGTTTAATTCCCGAAAAATAATTTCGTCATCGACGATAACATTCGTGCAATGTACACTAAATAAATAGAATTTACGAAAACTTTCGTTCATCAAGCTGCCATTTCTTCATACAATAATAAAATCGGTTTTGCCAGATCAATTCTTTAAAATTAAAAAAATCGGCGCGGTCAAAACATCGATCTTAAAAAATTGAATGAAAAAATAATAAACTAATAAATACGAAAGCTTTTCTAAGATGAACGAAAATGCATTCTTGTGACCAGTGAAATCGTTCGTAATATACACAAACATGTATTAAAACAAACGAAACATTTCGTTTCATCCACGAAAAATAACTTTACGAACACTTTCGTTCATGAAGCGGCCATTTTTTCAGTTCATGAAATGAACAAAACCTACTATGCACGGAAATACCCGCTATTTTGTACGACATCCGGAAAAGTCCAAACACCTTGTATTATAATCATCATATCCTGCTTGGTTATGGTTTGAGCATACTATTATTTATAGGGCATTCCACTTAACCCTCTAATGCTGACATTCCACGCGCAAATGCCCTTCCACTGGTTTTTAAATTTGGAGTGAGTTCAACTTACTGTGCACTGCAGTGAGTCCAAAAAGTATTTGTTAACCGATTTGACCATCATTTTTTCTTTATTTGTATATGTCACGTTTTAAACTGGCATATTTTTAAAAATATGCAGCTAGACTATTACAGTTTGATCCCACTATACATTGGGGTGGGGAAAATTATTGATTTTTCAGCATAAAGTTTTTTTTTAGTTCCCTTTACAGTCCCAAACAACAGTGCAAAATTTGGGGTCGATTGGTTACAGCCCGGCGTAGCGCAAATCTATATTTGCATTTTCAACTCTGGAGACCACAGTTTTTCCTGCAATATGAAACTACTTAAACAGAAGCATAGTTCAGAAATAATTTAATTTAACAACACTGTCGGTGCACCATTGGTAGTTAGACTTCAAGCTGAAATAATTTCGTGGTATTTTACTGAACTGGTAGGTTCTGATAAATAATTCAGCAACATTAACCCAATTTCATACAGGTTGTTGGATGATGAAAGGAGTGGTGGGAGAGTGGGGTGGGGAATATTATACTCAGAAACAGAAGCAGAGTTTCGAACTTAAAAAAAAGAAATATGGTCGAGTTGGTTTGTTCAGGCGAATTATTCAAGCACATTTGCTCAGTCTCATATGCAAAGAATAATAGTCTCATATGCAAAGAATAGTCCGGTAGCTAGACTTGTCCGATTTGCTTCAAATTTGAAGCAAGTACTCCTGGTGGGACTAGGAATCGACTCATGGTGGGCCGATGGGGGTCATTTTTTCTTGTCACTCTAGTGTACCCCATATCAAAAACAAAGGCGTAGTCCAACGTCAAAAAGATTTACACGTTTTCTAAAAACTCGGCGATTTGCACACAAAAATGCTCCACAAACAAGCTAAATTTCCAGCTACTCCTCTGAACAGTACAAATATCACGTGTCGCAATTGATTCCACGGTCAATAATTATCCTTATACCCATTTTCACGATATCCAACGTTGATTCGCAATCTGTGTCACTGCGCACGGGGTTTTGCTTTATATCTGTCAACTTTGGTTTCGAATAAACAAGAAAGATGGAACAGACGCGACTCAAGGCACCTTATAGTATATAATAAAGCAGCACGCATCAACGCAGGCTATAACAAATCCTAGATAGACTGCACTATACGAACTGCTAATGATATATTTGTATATAGAGTCAACTTCGACTGTGTAACCGACGAGACATTCGTGCTTACTGCATATATGAAAGTTCACTGTAATTTTGTGTGGATATTCTTAATGGGCTGTGGTCACACACTACCTTAAAAGGGTTTAATGGCAATTGAACCGAGGAAATTGTTGGCTACATTCCGATGTACTTCGCAACGTGAGGAAGAAAAACCGGTATGTTCCACGACACCGGTGGACAAATGTCGCTTATTATGGATCCACCGGTAATTACAAGTGACCAATCATGCGAGTACCATGCGTACGGCGGTATATCGTTGGAATGTAATAAAATAAATTTTATTTTGTTTCAATAACCGGTGGGATCATTTTCTACGGATTTATTGTATCTGTTGGTTGGTACACCTCGTCAATATAATTGTTGGATAATTAAATGTTTGAAATGAAAGCTTCTGTTCTTGGTAAGTAGTGAAATGAAATAAATTGTGCACCAGAGAATTAGCAATTATTATGTTCACGATTTTATGTATATTTAATTGGCAGGCTTTAATTTATACTACTAAAAACTACACAAACGATCCATGCAGATCATGAGATATTCTCTATGAATAATTCTCTTATATTTTGTAAAATAAAAAATCCCCTAAAATGTTTTGATCAGTACAATCAGTAAAATTTGTCTAGACAATGGATCGTTAATCCGCATCAGTCCTATTTAAGGGATTGTCAGCTGAGTTTTTGGACAATGAGAATATTTTTCAATGATTATTTTTCTTATTTCAATAATTTTTCCATTTTGCAAAATATATATTTGAATGATTTAATGTACTAAAGGAATGGCCAGAATTTGAAATTGTTTCAATATGAAGGACTTTTGAAGACTTTATGTTAATTAGAAACAGTGTAGCTTTAAAATTGTGACATTTACTTAGTCAGGTCTTAACGACTGCATGATGTTCAAATATTTGGTAACTAATCATATTTTTGTTTAAATTCTGCGTAATGCGAAAATTTTTACTAAACAGTAATTGTTACATTATATATGTTTAAGTTTTGGATTGAGAGGATATACAAGGAATGATACTTTATGGAATTAACATCTTCCTGCGAAACAGTTTGCAAAAATTGTTTACTAATCAAAAGAAAATCACTTAACACTGATTATTGATATCCTCTAAATAACGCAAATTTAATGAAATGACGCCGCCGACATAACTTGAAACTATAAATATAAATGCGCCTCAGTCTATCTTCTGACCTCGCACAAAGCAGAAACAAAAAAAATCGCTACGCTACAGCAGGCTATAGGCACCAGTGAATCAAGCCAGCTTATGTTCTATATCAGTGCACAAACAAATTGTATCGTTGCCGCTGGCAGCGGAGCGAAATGAGTTTGCCAAATCAAACAAAAGTGCCTGTGCTACGGGATAACACGATTTCGATCAACTTTAATAAAACTCGTGTTAGACCTACAGTTCAGGAAGTAGAACAATTAGTTAAAGTGAAAATAAAGCTTAATCTCGCTGAAATTACGTACATTCAGCTGCACCACGTTAAAAACTGTGTTTTGATCACATTTCGAAGTTTAGCACAGGCAGAGAACTTCATTGCAAAGAACGACATGCAACACGAGGTCGAATTTAATAACACCAGAGTCAAGATCCCCGTGCATATGGAAAACGACATGGTGGACGTTCATATCCATGATTTGGCCCCGCGCACCTGGGAAGATTACGTCAAACGAATCATGTCGCAATACGGAGAAGTACAATCTATTACGAATGACACCTGGAGAAATTTTTTCACTGGCATTCCCAACGGCGTTCGTATTGTCAGCATGCGAGTGACTGAACCAATACCTTCTTACATGACTATCGAATGCAAATCACCGAAGGATGGAGTGACCTATAAGCAAACAACGCTAATCAAATGTACCGAGCAGACCGCAACATGCCTTTTGTGTAACCATATAGCCCACTATGGAAAAACATACGCCAAAGCAACTAGTCAAAACTCATCTACTACAGCCAACTCTAACAAGCAGATACCGATACATTCAGATTAACCAAAACCAACGATCCAATTATCCAATAATACAGGTACATCGACCACGATAACCGCTTCCAAACCAACAACTAGCTTCGTCAATAAAGAAGCAAATACCGATGAAGACGGATTCACAACAGCGACCCGTAAGTACAAGAAACAAATAAGAACCGTAAACAACAAGAAAGCAGTACCGATGATGACATGGACGGGAACGATAACGCGAGAGACTGGATGACCCCCAAGCGGCTTCACCGCCAAGAAAAAGGATCTCAACACGCAGTAGCAAACTGCGTCAACAAGATCTGGCAGATAGACATTCCTAATTCCTTTTTATTATTACTTATTGTAAAAAAATTAAAAGACCCACGGCTCAGTTGTGCTAACGCATTGAGCCGTTCTATTTAAATATTTAGATTAAAAAAAATATATTAATGGGCTTAATAATTTCAGCATTTGGCATTTATTTCTGACACATGGAAGAGAACGTATTGCACTTTCTTCTCATTAATCGAAGAGACTTTCATTTGGATTTTTCTGTTTTCAAATAACTGAAATTAATTCGATTCCTGACCAACGTTCTAGTTCCTTCTGGCAATTGGATTTGCAACATGTCATCGAGTAGTCTTATCAACCTCGTTACATTTCTGACTTTGGCCAACTCCAATTACGACTTTGGTTAGTAATGCTCATACAGCGAAATGAGCTCATAAACATCGAAATAATGCATTTTGGAGTATTTTGTCCGGAAGTTCATGAGCAGGAGTTATTTTTGGAAGGAACCACGGCCAGAAATGCATCTCTGTTCATTTTTTGGTCCAACTTAAACGTCACTAACTAGCGAATCACGACTGTACTATCTATACGGAAAAAATGTTTCCAAAATCGCGAATAAAGTGCCATGAATACTTGAACAATGACATTTTCATGGTACGAAAACAGGACCATGAACAAAAATCATGTGTTTTATAATTATGTTCAATTTTCCTTCAGTAACGCCCGCATAACGCCTTTATTTGTGGAAATAATTGTTTTTGTTTTGTGAACTTCAGTTACAGTTTCCGTCCTGTTATCACCAAATCGATTTTCTGCACATGAACTAGTTCATAACTTTATGAATATTAATCATAAAACCAAACGTAGACTCATATGATGTTATTCATAGATTTAGGGACATTAGTTCACAAAATCGAAACATTCTGGATACTTTCTCGTGAATTGTTTTACAATTATTATTCATGAAACCATTCAATCCTTGTGCACTAATTCATGATTCCCAATACATTAGTCACAATCCAACATCCGTGCTCGTGAAATAGTTGACAAAATCACAAAATATTATTCATGTATTCGTGAGCTGGTTCTTGATTCCTGATATAATAGTTGCAACTGACCATGCGTACCCGTGAAATAAATCACAAAATTATAAAATACCATTCATGTATTCGTAAACTGGTTCATCTTTTCTAATATATTAGTCACGATTTACCTTTCTTGCCCGTGAAATAGTTCATAAAATCATGAAATACTATTCATGTATTCATAAACTGGTTCATGATTCCTAGTAAAATAGTCTCGACATACAAATCATAAATATTATTAAAACATTAAATATTAAAATATTATTTATATATTCATGAACTGGTTCATGATTCCTGGTAGAATAACAGGTGTTCAATAGAAAATGGGAATTTTTTCAGTAATGTGGTTAAAAAACAAAACAAAAATTCTTCAACGAATTTAGTATTTTTTATTAAAAACATATGTTCTTCAAAAAAACTTCAGTGAATATTGGAGAAGGGGCGTTGGTCAGCCGTACGACGCAACTTAGTCGCGATGCTCTCAGAAGAGCACTGGACGGCCATCTTCCGGATACAATTCCGGATGCTGGTGGTCAACTGCTTCGTATACTTAGCCCGCCAATTAATTTTGTACACTAGAGCACTGAGGGATCCGAAAAAATCCTCAATGGGACGGCACTGGAGCAAGTTGGTCGAGTTCCTTTCTTTCGGCACGTACGGTACCTTTTTCAATCTCCTTTCAATGCTCCAGAGACTGCAGCATCTTCTTAGCGTAATGGGAAGACGCCTTGTCCAGCCAGAAGACGTACTTCCCATACGCATGATGCTCCTTTAAGAACGGCAGAAGAATTTTCTCAAGACACTCCCCCTGGTACATATGTTTATTGATGGCCAGAACCCTCGGCTTGAACGACGGCTTTTAAATCCCTCTGTTCGATATGGCTATGTACAACATAACTTTTTTCAAATTTATTCTTAAACTTATATTTGACTTCGGGGGGTGTGGCCGACTTGTCACTGGAATAGTAGCTGTCATTTCCTGGAATGTGGGTCTTCGAGAGCGGAAAGTAACTTTTATCGTCCAGCACGAACGACGTCCCGAGGTAGTTCTTCGTCATCCACCGGCACTGCGATTTCACGATCGCTATCTGCTCGTCCGTGCACTCGGGGGATCCAGTCTTCTTCCGACAGATGATGTTCTCCATCTTGGTTCGGTGAATCAAGGTATGGGAGCAGTGATATTTTCGGTCGGCATCATGCAAACTCGTTCCGTCCCTGTTGTCGAACAGCTTTTTCAACGCTTCCTTCTTATTCTTCATCATTTACTTCGCCGGACGGCGGGTAGCGGTCTTCCGCTCCACGCTCGGGGATGCCAGGATCCGGTAAACTGTACTCACGGGCACGTTTTCTTCTCGAAAGTCTACTGTAAACTTTTTTTCACAATGACCACGCGTTTCGTAAAACCGTGCAACACGCTCGCGGAGTGCTTGCTGTTTCGACGCCATCTTCCATTGACCTAACAGCACCCGAGCAAAAAGAAATACCCATTTCTAGGAAGTCCAGAGAGAAATTCTCTTGGAGAGAAAAAAAATTACGCTCTTTATTTCAATTACAGAAAAGTATTGAAATCATTCTCATTTTTTATTGAACACCCGTCAATCACATCTGACCATTCGTGCTGGTCAAATGGTTCATAATAACTAAATTAAACATGTCCAGGGAACAACCACAGACACTCAACCAAACATCCGAATGAAACGATATGTATATATTCGTGGCGAACAAGTTTTGTAAGCACACAATAAATTTCATGAATACGAGGTTTATTATTCATAATTTCAGGAACTTGGTCACGGTTTTCGTAAATCGTTCAGTAGATGAAACGTGATCTTTTTTCCTGAATTTATAAACGGATTTTTTCCGTGCATTAGAAATATTACATTTAAATATTTAGTATGATTTCCTTTAGCTTTGTCGCAATAATAAATCGTCTATAAAACCTACATTACATTCTAAATAATGATTATCTATTCGGAACAGGACACTGTTCTCAATTTCTTTCGTGCCATATACGCTGCGTGTAAGATGAAGCCTCAGTCTGAGTGTAAAATAAAGCGGGACTGGTTCTAAAAATAATCGTTATGAATGCAGTCTGTTCTATTTCTGGTCGAGTCGACTGTTCCAGCCAGACGTCGTTAGTTGGGATATATCGCAGCATTGATGGGTGTGTAGAAATATATAGACATACAGTGATGGTTGCCATGGTGGAAGGGCTGCATCTTGTTACGGTTGGTTTCAAAGTGCAAACAACGCCGATAACCATTTCTGTTTAGTCTAGCAAAAAGTGTGGTAATGTTTGTGGTAATATATTGTACTATTAGGTGATATTAGATTGAATTGCTTGCTAGCAACTAAAAGGTTCGTTCACTGCCCTTGCTAATTGACTGGTCTTGTAATGATTACTGTTTCTATCTACCGACCTTCTCTTCTCGGAATAAATGTGTATGAACCTGAACTAATCCACAACGATAATTATCTGTAAATTTGTCTACAACATAATGTCTCATTCTTCATAGTTTCGAAAAAAAAACTGAAAACTCGATAACCAAAATGACACCCCTAGGTCGTCGACCATCAAATGAAGCAATTATCGCCAGATAAGAATGAAAGAAAATGTTTCTTTCTGCACGTAGTGTATGGTCATAACTTGAAATATGTTTTCATTCACCACAGCCGCCATAAAGCCGCCATCCGCATAAACATTTATCCTATACAGCGTGCCTGTGCACCTCTGGTATCATTGTTTGCTCCCTGTGTTCAATCAACTGCGATTGAAACATTAACATTTTCCGCTGCCATTGAAGCAAATGTCAACAGGATCCAGATTAGCATGCTCTGGCACGCACAGCAGCATAGCACGTAATACCGTAGTCTGGAGTGACGTTGGTTTTAAAAAGTAGTTGAAGCAATACAAAACATACATTCAATTAATTACTTCACCTCGATTATGAACTGTAACCCAAAAGGTCCAATCGGCCCATGTGAAATACTTAAGAAATACGGCTGTTTTACGAAAATATGCTACAAAAATTGATTAAATGAAAAAAAATATGTTGCATACAAATTCCAGTGCACAAATCACCATCTAGGAATTTATGCCCCATTTACGCGATTTTAATGGCACAAAAGACGGCCGACTGGTGACAACGGGGCTGCAAAAGTGCATTAGGCGAAGGAATTTGCCATTTATTGGTTTCCCTTGTACACCGGATTCTGTTTTTGCACGCACTTTTTTTGCACGGATTTTTTTTGCACGACTTTTTTTGCACGGTTTTGCAGAATAACACGATTTTTATGTATAAAATACCTATTTCGATATACCAGTTTAATGATTTGATCAACCCGTGAAAAAAAAACCGTGCAAAAAAAATCCGTGCTATTTCGAGAAACCGTGTAAAAAAAATCCGTGTTATTTCGAGAAACCGTGCAAAAAAAATCCGTGTTATTTCAAGAAACCGTGTAAAAAAAATCCGTGTTATTTCGAGAAACCGTGCAAAAAAAAATCCGTGGTATTTTGAGAACCCGTGCAAAAAAAATCCGTGTTATTTCGAGAAACCGTGCAAAAAAAATATTTTTTTTTAATAGGCATTTAGTAACGGCAGCTGAAAATTAATGGCATTGGATATTTGCAATACAAATGGGGATGATCTGCCAATGTGTAAAAATCACGTATTTTTCAATTTTAGGAAAAGAGTTGTTAATCAAAATTCAAGTTATGGTAGTTGAAAATCAATAATGTTGGGCTATGGTTTGTATAGGATTGTATGCTTTTTAGATATCATCAAATAATATTCCGGTTCATATATCACATCGCATTGGCCATGGAGCAATTGGTATTTGGCCAAGCTCCCCCGGGTAGTGCCACTACACAAAGTATATTAATTTTGCTTGTTCAGTTTGATAAGCTAGAAACTGATAGCGGAGATTTTAATATGCAGGGATACGCAATACGTATTGTTTGGTCTGAGTAGATAACGACTGATGTTTCTTTATATCAACCAATTAGTGATCTCTGATTAAATAGAGCTTTCAAAGAGTTAGGAACAGGCACAAGTCTATTTTTTTACTGAGATGGGACAAGTTGGTGCTGGACCTGTGGCCTTCGTCTGGTATGATCCATTCTCGTTGGTACGGATGTGTTCATGACTGGTTTGTAGATGAGTGGTCCTACTTACAAGCGAATTGATCACTTCGCTTGGGTGGAGATATATGTGACTTCAGCTAGCTGTCGAGCTTGGATATGTTAGCTGGTTCCAAGAAGATGTGCAGGACTGGCACCTACGAGAATGTTGATTGTTTCACTCGAGCTTTGGTTCTTGGAAATAACAAATCGCTTCCTCGGTGTGATATGCTCGAGTTGAATGCTTAGTGGTTGAAATGTGTTTGGAGGATTGGTGGTCTCCGAGAGCAGATGCGAATAACTCTGAAGTATCCAATAAAGGGAGATTGTATCTGTGGAACTGAAAAATATTGTCACTACTCTAGCATATTTTCCTAATGTATTGTACATCATAACAACTACCAATATCGACTATTTAGAACAGAGATTTTCAAATTCTGTTATAAGATCGAGAAGAAATATAGAACAGTTGTAGTGAATAAAGTATTTGCGAATAAGGGCCAATACTGCTGGCATCTTTTATCATATTTATTAATAGTCGATTGATCCGCTTCAGACCTAGGAGACGAAAGAAAAGAATAGAAACAAAGGCGGTTCTAATTTTTTTTTTGTTTCGATTATAGAGGTTTCAACCTTAAGGTCATTCGCCTCTTCGGGTTAGAAAAATCTCTTATGAAAAATTTCTAACCCTATGTGCGGGGTTGGGACTCGAGCCCAGGTGCGCTGCATACAAGGCAATCGATTTACCAATACGCTACGCCCACCCCCTTCCGGTTCTAATTCTAAATTGGTTTAGTATAGATATAGACGACTCAAACGCACTGGCAGGAGAATATTTTTTAGAAGTAGACAAATTAGAGGACATCACACTTTTTGAGACACACATGCACAAAACTTTATCGTCCTCCTGAAGATCGGTGTTTAATTGGCAGATAGTCGCAATTTCGTACGATTTTGCAAAGTTTGCCTCGCGGGACGGACCGATATCCACCAAGGCATAGGTTGCAGTCGTTAAAAAAACTAGATTCGCTAAGTGAAAAATAGCGAATTTTTCAACTTCAACTATATAGAATTTTTAATCAAACATTGCAAAATAGCAAATGCTGCCTCTTTCCAGGAAAGAGTATTTAATTAAGTAAAAGCCAATCAATAGGCCGTTGAAAATTGACAATTTCTGACATTTCAATTGCGCAAGAGTCTTTGCATCAAAATGATTTTTTTACTTTTCATGAAAATTCTTTTAATGAGAAGATAACCATTTACATGAAAAAATCGCAAAAAAAATACAATTTTGATATTGTTGTCCCAGAATCGAACAATGTTGTGTTTCTGAAGGGTATGTGTGATAGTGCATAAGCTTGTTAGTGCTAACGGCCAAATCGTACGTTTATCAGCTGAAGAATAGCTTAGTTTGCGGATAAATATTCGGATAATTATCCAGCTAAATCCCGCGAAGTGGTGAAATATAAAGTTCAATCCATAAAGTGCCTTTGCAGACGAAAAATTGCACTGATTTTAATTCACCCGACGCTGTATTCATCGGTGTGTGCCCTTCAGTTTTTTTCATCTTTGCTTTTTACGGTGTTTACCGATTGTCATTGCATCCAAATGTCTCAAAACACAAAAGTTGTGACACGTTCTGGTTCGACATCGTCTCTAAATATGATTGGCTCGCTAGCTAAACGATCTCGTGAAGATGTTTCAAAAAATGATGACGGAGGAATTACAAGCCTGGACGAATTATGGAGCAAAATGCAGACAATGTTATCTACCACTAGCGAAAGAATCGAGGCGAAAATTGAAAGCTGTAATGCTGCACTGGAGAAACGGATCTCATGTTTTTGAACTCCAGCAATCTGAACTGTAACATTAAAAAAGATACATGTCTTACGTTACAAGGTATTCAATAAATAAATAAATAAATAAATGTTTCTTACCAAACTGTATATGACCGCATACTGTTCGAAAGGTCTAGTTTTCTTCGTTCAAAAAATGTTACAAAACCGAGAATCGGCTGAAAATGACAACGTAGCTAGTTTTGTTGTGGCAAAGGTCCCAAAAAATGTTTGTTTGCTTCAAATTTTCGTGTGTACATTACTTTGTATCGCATTTGTTATACTAGTTCATTTTAAAAGTTTAAAATCACTGTAGCACAGTGTAATCTACAAAAAGTTAACAAACTCTAAATAGTTGAAACATTTTACCATTTTAACTATTGCTTTTCAAAGGACAATAATTTCTTTTAACGAATAAAAAAACTTCTAAAAAAAAAACCTCGAAAAATTAAAAAACTTCTACTGGGCACATTGACAGCCCCCTTGTGCATTTAAAATGTCCAACAGTATTCATTGTTAAATACCATTAGAAAATAGCTGTTAAATAAAAAAATTCAGATTTTTTTACACGGTTTCTCAAAATAGCACGGATTTTTTTGTACACGGTTTCTCAAAATAACACGGATTTTTTTTTGCACGGTTTCTCAAAATAGCACGGATTTTTTTTGCACGGTTTCTCGCAATAACACGGATTTTTTTTGCACGGTTTCTCGAAATAGCACGGATTTTGTTTGCACGGTTTCTCTAAATAGCACGGATTTTTTTTACACGGTTTCTCGAAATAACACGGATTTTTTTTACACGGTTTTTTTTGCACGGAACGCATCCCCCGTGCAAAAAAAGAATTTGGTGTACGTATATGACACGAGAGGCGTAAAGCATGCTGCTTTGGGACTGTTCTCTTCGGAGAAATGCAACATAAATGTTGCACTGGCATCGTAAACCAACGACGTCGGGGTAGGTATGCTACTTCCCGTAGGCAAAGACGCCTTGGAAGTGAACGTGGAATGCTTTTGTTTGTCCTCATGCAATCAATTCCGCTGATGGAATAAATGCATTTTTTTATTCTCGCCGGCATTTGTGCGAAAACTGTGGCACACTGTGCGATGGCGATGATGAGTGTAATGTGAAGTGCATACAGCGCATTTTATGATCCATTGCCGCAGTCGCATTGTGTCGCCGAGAAGGGAAAGTGGGACTTTGCTACTAGCCATCAGTTGATGAAGACATTCGTTGACGGGCCGTTCCGCGTTTCATGGCAACTGGCATAATCTGCTGATAAACAAGCTATAGGGTCCAGTAGGAATGTAAAACATTTGCTAGCTTCGTTGATACACCCAAGTAAAGCGTCAAGTTGAGGCAATGTTTCTACAAAGCAGTACCGTGACGTTTCAAATTGATGAACCGAATCGTATATTGATTGCAATTTGAAATATGTTTTTAATCCTTTTGATATTATTAAAAAGTGTCATTGTAGTACCTAGCGTAATATTAGAAACCCATCTTACTTTATCATATACAAAAAAAATAACTTGACGCATTAAATAATGAAATGAGACATCTCATACACATATCACAGGCACCCAACTTTATTCTGCGCGAATAAAATCTCGAATAAACCAATGAAATTTAAAAATCAACGGAGCCAAAAAATCACAAAAGGTTATCAAGTTCATCAGTAAGTGTGTAATTGATATAAATCAAATTAATAAAAAAAATCAAATTCGTTTAGTTAGACAATACAAAAAAATATAAAATTATCAGAGTAAATTTTAGATTCATTTATTCAACTACATAAATTGAGTCAACTAATAAACTAGATGATATGAATAAAAGGAACAAAATCAAGAAAATTATTAAAACGAAGTAATTGAATAAAAATGGAAAACTAGAAAAAATTGATAAAAAAGAATAAAGTTAATGAAATGAGAAAAATATGGATGAAATTCAGAACATTATTAATGAAACGAATGAAATGAATAAAATGAATGAAATGAATGAAATGAATGAAATGAATGAACGGAATGAACAGAATGAACGGAATGAACGGAATGAACGGAATGAACGGAATGAACGGAATGAACGGAATGAACGGAATGAACGGAATGAACGGAATGAACGGAATGAACGGAATGAACGGAATGAACGGAATGAACGGAATGAACGGAATGAACGGAATGAACGGAATGAACGGAATGAACGGAATGAACGGAATGAACGGAATGAACGGAATGAACGGAATGAACGGAATGAACGGAATGAACGGAATGAACGGAATGAACGGAATGAACGGAATGAACGGAATGAGCGGAATGAACGGAATGAACGGAATGAGCGGAATGAGCAGAATTAACGGAATTAACGGAATGAACGGAATGTGCGAAATGAACAACGGAATGAACGAAAGAAACGGAATTAAACGAATGAAATGAATAAAATAAACTGAAAACAAATAAAATAAATGATTTGGATAAAATTAATAAAATCAATAACACGAATAAAACCTGTTTAATCCACCTAGCGGAGCATATTCATTAAAAGCATTCAAATGTATATATACATACAAGAAAAGAAATCATTAGCCAAGTTCTAAAATTTTGTAAAAGAAAAGAATGCAGCCACGGTAACATTGAACTGAAAAAAGTTACGAAATCGGCAATGTAGACTTTAATAAAAAAAAAATCGAGGTAGGGTAAAGTGGGGCAAATCCGACCGTTGGGTAAACCCGATCTCCCTCTGTTACCGAAAATCCGAAGCACTACGCGAACTAATATCAATGTTGTCGTGTAGAGCATCGAAAATAATCATAATGGTGGTATGACAGCATTTTATTAATCTACATTGGGATGCTCATACGACAAAAAATGTGTTTTACAACTTTTGATTTGACTTTTGTGCATCATTGACTACAGGATATTCCTGATTGTTAAAGTGATTGCATAATAAATGTAAGTGGATTTAAATTCTTTGATTTAAGTCCTACAAAGTGCATAGATCACCTTTTTCATATTTTTTTTTAATTGCATCATAATGAAAAATAACGCGGTGGGGTAAATCCGACCTCTAAATATTGGGGTAAATCCGACCGCTTTTTTGCTAAGAAATTTTTTATTTATCAAATTGAAATGTATTTTTATTGTTATTATTTATTATTTTTATGCAAAATGGTTCATAATTACAAACGAAAGACAAAAAAACGTGATGATTATAGTATTCGTCGAGCAATTGCTCCGATGCACATGGGAATATCATTACGTGCTACTGCTCGTGATTTTAGCATTCCAAGATAGACATTGAACTCCATTTTCTTCATGTTACAATTCAATAACACAACATTCATTGATTTATCATTGATCAACCATAAAATTTGAGTAATATCTGCACTAAATCAACCAAAAACATAGGGGGTCGGGTTTAGCCCACCATTTTTGAAAACAGCAAAAATAAACATTTTTGTAAAACGCTTGTAACTCAAGATATTCCCAAAATCCAAATAAAATGCGATATACAGAAAGTTGCTCAGGAGTCTAACCTTTAATTTGGTATAAAAAACGACTTGATCCGATGTAAAATGAGCATTTTACAGCCAAAACCATTTACTAGGTCGGATTTGCCCCACCTTACCCTAACATAAAATCTCGACGTTTCATGCATTTTAAAGATGTTTGGCATCAAAAATACGAATTCGATTTCTGAAATTTCATGGGGTCCCCCTTTGAAAAAAAAATATTTAAGTTCCGGCTTATATGGGAATTTCATATGTTACCGGACGATTCAGTCTATATTTTCGGAACCATATAAGCGATTCGTGCGAACAGATATATAGACATCTGTAGGGATAATATAGCTATCATTTGGGACTAAGTTTGTGAAAATCGGCTTAACCATTTCCGAGAAACTGATGTGAGTTTGTTATTATTGAAAGATCGCCACTTTTCAAGGGCACTTCCGGAACCGTCTATGGTGGTCAATGTAGTCAACGAAAGTTCCGTAGGCCGTCAGTGACCTAGAACTGCAAATTTAAGTTGTTTGAGAGTCATTTTAGCGAAATTTTTACCATTTTTGCTTTCATCGGAGTATCGGTTTGAATCGGAATTTGCTTTGTGACCGCACGCCACAACCCGTAACTCCGGAAGTCGGATCGGGATGAAATTTAATAGCTATTTCCGGGGATAAAACACCTTTCATTTGACACTAAGATTGGTTGAATCGGTCAAGCCATCTTAGAGAAACCGATGTGACTGTTATTCTGATTTGGATACTTTCGCCGGGGCTTCCGGAACCGATGATGGTGACCAATATAGCCAAAGAGACTTTGAATGGCTGTTAGTGACCTAGTACTACAAATCCAAGCAGATGTGGCCACATTTTGGAAAAAATTTCACCTTTATACATTCATTGCAGAATTTATTAAAGTCGACATTTTCTGTGTGATCGTACTCATCGCCCTGTAATTCCGGAACCGCAAGTCGGATCCATTAGAAATTCAATGGCAGCCTATGGGAACGTTGCACCTTTCATTTGAGACTAAGTTTGAAAATCGGTTCAGTCATCTCTGAGAAAAGTTAGTGGGATTGTGTTCGCGTACATACACACAGATGCGCATACACATACATACACATACATCCATACACAAACAGGCATTTGCCGAACTCGATGAACTGAATGGAATTGTATATGTCCGGGCCTCCGTTAAAAAGTCGGTTTTCAGAGCAATTTCAATACCTTTCTATTGAGAAAGGCAAAAAACAAAAATAAACAGAACAAAATGAATTAAAGTTATAAAATTTATAGCATAGATTAATTTACGTTGAATTAATAATTTGAATAAAATGAATAAATTTAATGACTTGAAAAAATAATTTGATCAATAAAATGAAGATGCTGAATAAAATGCTTAAAATGAAAATAGTGAATAAAACAAGCTAAATGAATAATTTGAAATGCATGAAATGAACAATCCGATCAGAATGAAAATCCAAAGAATGAAACAAATAAAATAAATAAAATGATGGCAAACTTAGTACAAGATTCAAAACGATTGAAATAAACAAAACGAATAAAATACATGAACTGAATAAACTGAAAAAATAAGAATATGGATGGAAATTATAAAGAAATGATTTAAATAAAGCCATTGGATGAAACGAATTATAAGAATTTGAGAACCATTGTCTCAGAAAGTTTTGAAATGTTTGTAAAAATATCATTATTTGAATAATGCTTAAAAATCTACATAAGCAATGCACTTTCTAGTGTTTCCATTCTTTTTTGTTTTCGCCATTTCGTTTTCGTTCTTCATTTTAGATTATCTGGTGTTTCTACTTTATTAACGGGAACGTTCACTTTGTTTTGGAATTCAAAGATGTCGGTGGTCACAGATGTCTGAAAAAATATTTATATCACGTCAAAGGGCCAACTCACTATGTGAACCAATACAATAAATAAACCGTTTTCATATTATGTTTGTAGTTTATTATTACTAAAGGCCCCTCTTACAACGAAACCATTATACATGTGAAATCCAAACAAAGATAGTATCTGACACAATAAAAAACCTATTTTAATCCACCTAGTGGTGCAATTGTGCCTTTCTCATTTCTTCAAACTATGATTTCATGGCTGGTTATGTTCGTTTTAATTGTGGAAATGTCTAGTACATTCTTAGTACACTTTGCACCTACACACAATGGCTCACCAGCCACGATCTTGAGATGCTATGAGTAGACAGTGAAACACATGAAACAAAAAAATATCATACTTAATTAACGTAATCAGCATTAGTTCAATGTTGTCTTCCTGCTAACTAATTTTGTCATGCGGGGGTGGAGGGTGAAAAACCAACGAACGAACCACTCCCCAGCTTTATTTTGCGATGCCTTGTGATATAGCGGTGGTATACAGATGATGGAATTGAGAGAGAGGGGTATGAGCTGTGGATGGGGTGGTGGTTTGATGGGTGATCTAAGGAGAATTTAAAGGGGCGGTGACCAGTGAGGAGGAGGGGGATGTAACCCCTCTCCGTACACCTAGCTAGCGGTGAGGCCCCATAAAGCTTATGTCAGTCGAAAAAAAAATTCTTATTAGGTTGATGATTTTCAGAGTGATTGCATATCCTTACTATATTTATTATTTTTTTATAAATGTTGATCACTAACAGGCCGCAATCGGCCCCAATAATGATGTCCTAATCTAAAAACTTAAAAAAAATCAAGAGCAAAAGGCAAATTCTGTGTGGTCGCACTCTTTAAGCACTCTTGAGCAATTTGGTTCAGCCATCTCTGAGAAAAGTGAGTGAGTTTAGAAAACACATACACATACAGACATTTTACATACATACAGACATTTTCTGATCTCGACGAACTGGGAATGACAGGTAGTTCAGTAGTAAAATTCCTCTCTAGTTTTCAATATTGTGAGTATTTCCAGCCTTAGAGATAGGAACTGCCCAAACCAAAGCGAGAAATTGTTCTTGCCATACACTTGAGAAAACATTTGGCAACGTTTCAAGGTAGCGATCAATAGACAGGATTATTTTATCGTAAAAGTTGATAGTTAGATATTGCGCATCTTTTAAAATGTATACACTGAACGTCAATTTAGTAAAACAAAATCAAACGCTTTAACGTTTATTTAACGTTCGATCACACGCGATTATTTTATATAGAGCAGTATCTCGCAAATGGTAGATTATCTCAAGATTGAATATATTTTGTGTTCTATTATCGTGATTAAAACAAAAGCTAAAATATATTTTCCTTAATGTATCGCATGTCGAACTTTTCTAATATCAGTAATCAAATGCACTGAAAGCCATTCGATGAAGAAAATAACAAAACAAATTTTTGTTTTCCTAATTAGTTGATTTCAACAGAAAAATGAATAACGTAACTAAATTTTCTCTTAATTTTGAGAGATTCTCAAATAATAGTTATTGAAAATTATTATTGATTTTGATTCAAGACGCACATCATACGAAATGACAGCAAGTAGCTAAGATGCACACCTTACTGAAATACATCAAGGTAGCGACAGCAACACGCTGGGCATAACGGTTAAGCACGTAGGTAGTTGTCTCAGCTTGGAAAGCTTGTTTTATCCTGGACGCAACTACCTGAACCAGTACACAAAAAAAACAGAAATTCAACTGACCTCATTTTGGTTTTACCTAGTTTTTCTTTAAAAACATTTCAATAAAGGGATGATTTTTATTGACATTTTTTTCAATACATGTGCACTGAAAATTGAAAGTATTGTCGAAAATTGTCAAAATCATTCTATTTCGGATTTAGTCGATTATATAGTAACATTTCAATTAATAACCAATGTAATATGTAATATGATAATTATTTTTCATCGTTAGAGATTCCAAACTAGATGTGGAATAAGTATGAAGTTTTTTTGTAGTGCTGGATAGTGTTTGTGACTAAATAGAAAAAAATATACCTTTATTCTAAAATTCAAATCAATCAATTTCCAACAATCCTTAAATACCTTTGGCTATTTCGTCTCATTTAAGATTGCAGTTTATAAAAAGATAACATTATGAGAAACAGAACTCTGTATTATATTTACGTGTGAATTACTGAAATACGGAATTTTTCAACAATTTAATTCCATACCTTTCATCCGTCGGTCGGTGAAACAAAACGTTTGAAATATCCTATGTTGTATTTTACGATGAAGCAGTTTAATTCAACAATGAGATTAGTTGAATTCTAGTCGTTTGTGTCTTGGCTGAAAAGGTAGTGTAACGGCATATGTAATTGTGTCTGGACTAAAACAAGCGTTAGAAGCTGAGACAAGCGTTTCAAGCTTTAGCTCATGTAGCTTTTCAGGTTTTGTGCTTTAGCTTTTTAAGTTTTGTGCTAGGATGAAACGTTCGTGTCCAGACTGAAACTGACAGCATCAAACCAACAACGTTGGATTATTGTTTTCAACAAAAATTTAGTTCGCCCAAATATTAACTAGACGAAACCAAAAACTCAACTAATTTTTTAGTTGAAATTGTGATGAATCGGTTTTCCGTGTGTAAACCGCTTTTGTCAATGTTGCAGCAATAGTCACGTGCCACTAATTTTTGGTAGTTACATAATAATGGTCTGTTGTATAGAATTTGTTTTTGTCGCGTACGGTGATTGTATGTACGTACCTTCTCCAGACAGAAAATGAAATAGGTACCATTGTACATACATTGCATAACGTTCAATGGCATACAAATATTGAGGCTAATATGCGTTCCAACGGAATTACTATTCCATCACGGCGATGTCAGATTGCATGCGCATCCTATCAACTATAGAAGACCCCAAGTTCTACTATTCATACCTTTCCAAATCCTCATCGCATCGCTCATCTTCCAAGGATAGATTTTGCCAGCATCGTGGCTTTCAATCAACTTCACCAGTGAGCAACGTTGATCAAGCAATAAATTACAACCCTTTGGTGCGACGCTCATAAAGGACCACCGTAGCCGTGATGAGTGGAGACCTCAATAATTTGTCAGTCAATCATATCGGTCACCAGAAATAAACACATAAAAAACACCACAAACCAGTCAGCATTTCGCGTAGGATTGATGTCTGTGGGTCGCATGAATATTATTGTTTATTTTCCCACACGGACTGTGGAACCTAAATTTTACCGGCAATCTGACCTCTTGAACTGCCGTAGCTGATGGCTAGATTGGAGGTCATGCTTCAACGAGCGACACTCGAAATACTGCACCCGAGCGGCAGCAGCAGCAGCAGCCAGTCGACCACGGAAAGTCTATCACAGTGGCGCATTTATGAATTTTATTCAACTGTTTTATTATGTCATACCTGATGCTCATCCACAATGCCCAAGTCAGCAAAACATCGCTTGGGCACCTTGAATTGGCAGCAACCGTCCGCGGCTGGTATGGTACCTACCGCCACAGCAGCAGCGTGTTCATGATGGAATATCATTTTAGTTCGCTGCCGTTACGTTATCATTGTTGAGGACGTGGACGAACCTCGACTGGTGTGTACCAAGGGTGATGAGAGCCTACGGAGAGGATGGTACAATATAGGTTTCGGGGTCACGTGTTTAAAATTCCGTTGAAGTATGCGTCGGAGGTTGTAATTGTAAATCCTTTTGATTGTGGTAGTCATACAAGAAGATGAAGATAATTATCCTCATCAATATTTGTCATACCCATAACCAGCTATATGAGGTATACCGAAAAAGCAAATTATACATTAATGTCTCACGTTATTTGTTATGATAGGTATACAAAAAAAATCAATAGTATTGTATTATCTCATAAAGTCTAGGAATATAAGCAATAGAATGCCAACAGAAAATATTGGTATATTTTTTAACTTTTGAAGATTCTTAATATTTTTGTTAAATTGGAAAAAGAACTTCAGGAACTTCCTCAACCATGGGTGAAGTATATAAAAGGGTCTATAGAGCAAGCTATAAAAATCGGTCATAGTTGAAAACGAATTCTACAACGCAAGCACAATACTCGAATAACTAAAACATTCCGGCAGGTAGTATACCAGGTTCGTCAAACTAGCACATTCGAGAGTTTCAACGTCTCAAAAATATTTGAAGTAGAAGTTTTCCGACAGCATAAGGTGCTAAGCCAAAGGGTCGTCGTGTGTCCTGTGATTTCGTAGGTCACAGTATCGTCGCTTTGGTCACTGAGCCCAGCTTGTATATATTTGTAAATATTGTTATTTTTTTGTCGTATAAATAAATAACAGTCTACGGTCTATTTCGTGTATTTGACGACGTCTGTTCTTCGTTTATACCCTGAAACTATTGTTTGTAAATGTCTAAGTAGAATTTAAACGTCAAACCATCACTACTCCATGCTTGCATGTTTGACTCGCGTTTAAGTTCTGCTTAATAGCCCAGGTTAATGTCAAATATAGGTTTCGTTATTTATTTGTTCAGAGATTTATTTACTTATTTATTTATCTATTTATTTATATATTTATTTATTTATTATTTTTTTTCTATATGTATTTATTCGTATACTCATATATTTATTTATTTTGCTTGTTTATTTATTATTCATTTTGTTATTATATTGTTTGTTATAATTGTTCATTATTTAAAAAAAATCAAGGAAACAAGCACGTTTAGCAGGTCAATTAATTGTACTAAAATTTGAGCATATTTTGTGACACCAACCAAAACGATAGAATGTTTGTAATCGTCAACCGTCATCATTCTGTCATCGCATCATCATTGTCATCAAATACGGGGTGGAATGTGGGAAGGTGCAGTGGGTATGTTTAGGAAAGCAGACAAGGCAATGATAAAAATTCACCGCAAAAGGTAATGCTTTCTGGCCCGGAGGAGTGAAGAACAGCAGCAGCGTCACAATTCACAAGTGACAGTGCATTTCGAGAAGTTTTTAATTTTACAAGCCGATCCGTAGGATCTTCTTTATTGCCCTTCAGAACCACCACACGAACGTTCAGATTCTGTTCGGTCAGTCGCGTAGGATCAGTGGGGTTACCGGTTTTTGTTCTGCATAGTGACGACGTCCGACCGAGTGCACAAGAATGGTCAGTGTTTGGCAAGTAGTGACGCCATTGTAGACGCCCGTACCCAAGTACCCTACCCTCACTCTACTAAACCGAAAAAGTTGAAAATCCCACTCGACTCAGTGTTTTAAAAGTGCGAATAGTACCACTCCCCGGGCCCCGTGGTGAAACGCAGGCCTCCGATACATATAATTCGAGTTGCCGCAGCATCCGAAGTTCCTCGTCGCCATTGCTCGACGTAACTGCGTCCGTTTCTGCAAAACCTTCGAAGCTCGCCCCGCATCCAACCAGTTGCAAGTCGACCAACGTCATCACGGCCGCAACGGTATTGACAGAAGAAGGTTTTGCTGAAAGTGCAAGTAAAATTTTTTTTGGTTTTTTTATAGCCATCCTGGCTTTTTCTCTAAATTTAAAAATTATTAATAAAAATAGTGAATGGTCTGTATATACAAGCTGTGGCGTCCGTTTTATTTATAGTGCATTCGTTGTTGGTACTTGTTTTCGTCGAAGAAAATTAAGAACGAGGAGCGATCGCTCAGTGGCCATTATGTGGAAAGAAAGTTCTCCCATTGTCAATTTCTCCAGGAGACAACCGTGAAACGACCCTAATAGCTGGTGAGTACAGTGTGGCCCCACCACCACGAAGTAAAACATTACGTAACAGTCGGAAAACTCTAAGCTTGCTCACATTACCCTTTTCCACGCTTTTCTTATTTGCTACCAGATACATGGTTTCGAATTCATAAACGCAGTTTCATATGCGAAAATATAAGCGCTCGTTCCCACACGATCGTGATATTGGACTGAAGCAGTATTTTAGTGAGTCTACAATGATAGTGGGTGTTTCTGACAGGAAGCCCTTCCGAAAATCAATGCTTTGCCAATTTTCCTGATTGCGCGATCTGCTCTGCCTTCATTCTCCAGTCCCTCGGTACTCCTACCATACGTGAATTTTCCCACTTCCCCTCAAAGTAAGATTCCAATATTTGACATCCCACATATGCACAAACAACCACTGGAATTTTCATCGAAATACGAGCTCAATAAAACGATTTCTCGAACATTTTGAAAAATTTTGCCTTATTTTCGCCCAAAAGAAAAAGAACTCTTGTACAACAATCGCAATTTTACTAACATTAACTATAGAGTTTTGATGTGACATAGCGTAATTCTGACCATTTTTCTGTGCCGTTCAAATTTAGCTGAAAAATTCGTTTTTCTACGTTTGTGGAAGGTTTTGTCATTTTAGTGTGGAATTTCAATTCCTCAACTAACCGCAAAAACAATCCAAAAGCATCAACCTCTCTGCTGTGGAGAATAAGCCGAACGAGCGTTACTCTCCATAGCCAAAAGCCAAAGAAAGGAAATCAAGCAATACAGCGGCATAGTCTGGAAACCACACTGCGGTGTCTTCTGGGAATCTTTGAGCTTGTGCGTCCACCCCAGCTGCTACTCCGTTATCGACCTGGACTAGCTGGAGTTCGACAGGGAATCAATAGATAATTATGCTTAGAAGTACCAAAGCATCTTTCAATGTGCAACTCCCGGTAATCCTAAAGTGTTTATTAATCCATACTGGCGCTGGCCAGGCCCGAAAGTAGATCGCGGTATATATACTACTGCGCACTCCACAAGTATCACGGGAGGAGCATATTTATTTGTTAGTAAGTATAGAAGTTGGATTCTACTTCTTCATGACCGACGCCAGTTAGGTGACTCCACTATCTGGACTAGACATCAATCCATGAACTAATGGACCGGGGACGAACGGCTTTACTTCCCTTCCGAAGGAAGCCGTGACCACAGATTTGTTCACCTCAGAAAAATTTCAACGACCTCGGCTGGACCTGAACCCAGACCAACTGGCATGAGTGGCAGTCACGCTTACCACTCAACCACCGGCGCCGTCTGCGGTGTCTTCTGGGAATCTTTGAGGGGAGAAAAGAATCTGATGATTCGTCCCCACAGTCGTTACCCAAGTAACAAATTTAGTTTTACGGTACACTTGAAGATATCTTCAAAATTAGCTTCATAAAACCGAACATAAAACCAATTACTCTACAACACTGCTTCAAGACAACCCTTCTTAAGACGAAAAAGGCCTATTCTTAAGATGGTTCTCATTAGTATTTTCCAAGGTTTTATTAAAACTAACTCGAATTATCAATACATTCCCACAGTGGCGTTCAAGAGCTGCTTAAAACTAATATAAGACTACCATAAGTCTTGATAGTTTTATGATTTTCTTCAAGAACACTTTTAGTGCGCTACGAAACTGCTTTGTTAGATAGAGAGCTTGGTGTATAGACGAAAAGAATCAGCTTGGGGAAAAATATATCCATCATACTTTACCAAAATGGATACAAATAAAAATCGATAATATAAATGGCCAGCTTTTTAAGCTCATAATTGAGAAAATTTGCATGCGATTGCCAGTTTTCCGATAATATGCAATATAAAAGTGCGAAAAAATGAACGCGCCGTGAAACAATCTCTAAAACATTGATTTTTATAGGAAATATTAAATCGTTTCGAAAATTTTATAGTATGTGTAAATGTTCATAATTGTCATGTTTTGGATTAAACGCATGCATAAACATTTTTCTAGTTCAGAAATGCATTTCGATTAGTGAGAATCAGTTCAGTATATGAAAAAAAGATATTATTTTAATTCTTATGCTAATGGCTACCATTTCGAAGCGGTAAAAAATATCCACGACGTCATTACTTTTCATTGGATTTAACTGAAACCGCCATAAGATCTTATTAAAACTAATTATTCTTGCTCAAGAGTAATAGGAGTTTTTCAAGATCGTGATAAATTCATTCTTATTTACGATACACTTGAAGAAGAGCTGTTGGACTTGAATAAAACTAATAGGAATTTTTGAAGACAAAAAGGTTAGATGGAAGATCGCAATAAATCCAGACTAATTAACATTGAAAATGTCAATTTTGAAATAAAAATACCTATGATTAATTATTATGGCAATTACAATTCTATCTAAAAGTTGTTGATTTATTTCAACAACGCATGTTAAATAGAACTATATGAACAACTAACGACATTTCGCTATATGTACAGCACCTACAGATTTGCAAAGTTAAATTAATAATTTATAATCATCGAGTTGGCTGTTTATACATGATTGAGGTACATGTCACGTCTTCTCCGTTGGGATACCTCACATACCCCGTCAGTCGTTACAGTTTGTTTGTTTATTATAGAACGCTCTTATGCAAGAGTATTTTCACTTCGTTTAAAGCTTTAAGAAGGTAGTATTCTAAAGATACATTATGCTTCAACAAGAATGTGATAAAGCTATCTTTTGGTTTTAAGTAGATTGGAAATCAATGTCTTAAGAAGAAGCTCAAGAGTCTCTTAAAACTGCTCATAAGACTAATTACTCTTATGAGAAATGTAGTTTTATGGATATTCTTCAAGAGTTCTTGAAGCACTCTCTTGAAGAGTTCTTGAAGCACTCTCTTGAAGAGTTCTTGAAGCACTCTTAAACCCCGCCAAGCATATAAAACTGAATGCCCTTTTCATAAGCAATGTTAAAACCAGATTCACTATGTAATTCCTTGATAAAACTACCATAAAATTAAAATAAAACCAAGGAGCAACAACCCTAGTTAAAAATGAAATATTATTATATCTTCGTTGTCTTGAAATATTATAGAAACCAGATAAAAAATGTCAGTTTAGACTGAAATCGACCAGCTTTTCCATGCAATTGGATTGTAAATGTTGAAATTTTTCAACGAAAATATTGGGCAGATCATAGTACTGAGGAAGCAGCAAGTTCGGTTAGGGTTGACCTCCTAGTACCTTTTGTATTTTGGATTAAAAAGATTGCAAATACTAATATTTCTAATGACGAATCAGCCAGCTGTCTGAAGTGATGTTATTTTCGAGAGTTGCCCTACTGGAGCTGTAGAGCTGTGTTCTCGAAAGAGCTCGCTGTCAGATTCACTTACTACAATTGCAGACGAGACGGCAAATATCACGGGGTCGGGTCGGGTTGTGATTCTGTTTGTTATATTAAGTGTACGATTCAGATGTGCGGGCTTAGGGAATTTACGATCGCGTGAGAACGAGCGAGTTTTTGCGCGTCCTTGACCAGCGCGGTGATCAGGCTATAAGTGCTATAGTGTTCACTGAATCATAGTAGCGTTTTTGTACCTGCGAAATCTTGAGCGTAGTTGTGCATGGATGATCGCGATTGCATGTTCGTCACTGTGTATCATCGCGAAGGATTCGGGCGTTTGTAAGTTAACGTATTCGATCGCGTGGGTGTTTGTATGACGCGTGGGCGTTTGTATGTCGCCAGGACGCTTGTATGAAGCGTGTGCTAACGTGTATGAAACTTCGCGGGCACAAATTCGGTTTTATAACCATGTTTCCATTCGCATATTCGCGTGTGTTCTTGGATGATCGAGCGGACCGTGAATAAGATACTTAATTTTCAGCGTACGGCACAGATGTTAGAAGAGAATGAACCAGAATGTACCATGAAACGCATTGTCTAGTAGATATTAACTTCATTTTGTTGTAATTGGTCCAACTAAAGGCAAGGGCCAAATCTGCGAGAGCCGAGAGTAGTGATTTCCGAACGTTACCGTTTCATGATCACGCGAACACGAGCGTTTGTAGGTTCACTCTCGAGATCGCGTTTTTAAAGCGTTCACACACCCAAGCAACACTATTTGTTGACTAACAGTTTCTGCAACATAATTTCTTAAAATGAAGCGTACATCAACCATTATTCAACTGATTTAGCAACCAAAAAACGCACCAGCAAAAGCTTTTGTATATGCAACAAAACGCGGCCATTTCATGTTGCAAGTGCTGTGCTGCTTGAGTAGTCACCAAAGTGTTATTCTGTTTGCGAGCCTGCTGACGTAGGTGTGCGCTGATTATCGCGAAAAACCCGAGTGTTTGTATTTTAACGTGTTTGGCGCGTATACTAGCGTGTATGTAACTTCGGGTGCATAAATTCAATTTTATAATCGTTTGCCATTCGCATATTCGTGTGTATTCTCAAATGGTCGCACACGGACCGTGATTCTGATACTTAGTTTTCAGTGTACGGTTCAGATGCAAAAAGAGAATGAATTCCTCCATATCACAAGAATTGCCGCTATGGAACGTGATGTCTAGTGGAAATGAACTTCATTTTGTTCTGGTTGGTCAAACTGCCTTGCCTGCTAGGGGTGAGAGTAGTGATTTCCTAATGTTACCGATTCATGATCACGCGAACACGTGCGTGGTTAAATTAGTAAGTGCTAAAACGTTCAATTAATCACCATAGTGTTATTCTGCTTGCGAGCCCGCTGACGCAAGTGTGCGAGGATGATCGCGAAGGCCTCGAGCGTTTATATGTGAATACGTTTGTCGCGTGCATGAATTCGATTTTTTAACCATTTGTCAGTATGGTTATCTGAACCAGGCTAGATAGAAGCTAGACGAGAGTAAGTTTCCCCACACCAGTAGAGTTCCTGCATGGATCGTGTAGTCTTTGTCTTGTGGATATGAGGCCTATGTTACAAGGGCCGAAGGTAGGGACTTTCGGATGTAACCAATTCTTGATTGCGTAAACACTTGCATTTGTAGGTTCGCGCTTAAGAACACGTTTTAAAATTGTGCTAAAATGTGCTCTCTATCACTGGTGCGTTTTCATGATCGCGAGATGGCGAGTCTAGGTATCTAATAATGATCGCAAAGAATACGAGCGAATGCGTTTCAATGTGTGTGATCATGTGAGCGTTTGTATGTCGTGTGTGTAGGTATGTGTGCTTGTATAACTTCGATTGTATAACACTGTTGTCATTTGCATATTCGCGTGGATTTTTTTTTTCAAAACTCGCGGGCAACAAGTCTGATGTTAGATTTTGAGTGTACTGCTCAGATATTTTTTTTCTGAAGGCATGGACCAAGAGTGCTAGGAGGTAGGTGGTTCCGGACATGACTGAGTCAGGTACGCATTGGAAAGAGCACTGGTGTAATCGCAATTGAGACGGCGTTTATAAATTCGTAAATGCTAACATATTCATCCCAGACGTTTATATTGATCCCAGATGTTTCTATGTATGCTGTCTTATCGAGAAGGACACGAGCGCTGTTTATCTTAACATGTTTTATTGTTTGGGCGTTTTGATGTCGTGTATGTTAGCGTGTGTATAACTTCGAGTGTTTAATTTCGCTAATACTACCGAGAGGCCGTTTGCATATTCACGGCCAAAACAACAGCACATAGACAAAAATTAACATTAGCGTTCCGAATACAATACAAAATATTCGAATGTCTGAACTTTGGTCAGACCCAATAAGCCCTCTCGGCCTCCTCAATGCACCACCATCGATTCGTATTGTACCCTAAGCTAAGCTCCATCACGGTAGTGATGGTAAAACTACTAGACAAAAGAGAATGGAACGGTTAGCAATCAGAACAGTAAGCAATGCTTATTGAGTTATAGTTCTCAATTCAATGAATTGACAACATTAAGACGGTTCTCTTCTGAATCTCTCACACATTAGAATCATTGCTGGGAGGAATTGAAATTGACCTTCATTTTATTTACAATATAAATACGGTTATAATGGTCATCTTATTACCAACAACGAGGTAGTATTACCAAACAGGCGATTTCACACAGATAACCTTGAATAAAATAAACAGAAAGGTGGAGAAAAAATCAACAAAGCACCGCGTGCTGCCTGAATATAACACACTGATAATATTTCGTTTACCATACCAAGAAAATAAATGGTACTTAATCTGTCTATCACTGCAATTCGTTCTCTCTCGCATGGATTCTATGAGAGATAGTTAACTGAAACACTATGCTAGGAAAATTGAAATGAAATAATGGTCATTTTATGGAGTTTCGATTGTTTCATATTTACCGTCACAATTCAAAGACCGTCGTGAGATTGCACAGCACTGATTGTAAGTTACTGATGAAAAGCTACAATTATTTTCAACAGAATATGACTCTTTAAATGAAAATTTACGAATTAACTAGTATTCATTGGTGATAATTGATGTACTGAGGTTATGCTTGATGATTGCCTAGTATTTTTCTATTAAGCGGAGCTCTGATACATTAATTTCCTGGTTGATGGTCCCGGTTGCGATGTAAATGTCGCTCTAAAGACCACAGGAACAGATGGTCTGCCACACGGGATGTTTCTTTGATAACTTGGACAGCTTAATGTGTTTAAAAATCTTTGCAACCTTTCCTCTTTCAGTCGACGTATAATATTCCAGTCACCGAAGATTCCACCAACTTACCCTTACCGCCAATTAGTCCCGGACTCCCCTTACAATATTTTAGTAATTTCAATAATACAATGTTGATGTTGTTGTTTTTGTTTATTAATTTTCATATTTTCTTGAAAGATATGTTTGTGTTTATTATTGCAATAATCGCAAGATTATATTTTTTCGGTCCAAAATGACTATCCCTCTAAGCTACTAAATTATTTTATGTAAACTGGAATTACGGTTCCGCAATTATGGGTTGATGAGTACGGTTATGCTTTATCATCCCATATCAACTGGTACTGCCAAAATATTTAAAGAATTCATACAATGTCAATATGGATATCAAAATACTTGAAATTATCTAGATCGTTGGTAGATAACTGGCAGCATTGGCTACTTCAGTTAGTTCCAGAAGTCTTTGAGGAAACGATAAAAGTTTAAAGCGACTGTTCAAGAAAGTCAATTTTGGTTATATAAAGTACCTGATCTTCACGCTGCATGCACTTTAAGTCAATTAACAATTATTTATTTAAAGTAGATAAACTAGAAGATAAACAAAACCATTCGTGTTTAGTCGGTCATGTTTTGTGTAAACAGTCTATTTCATCTCAGACGAAAACAAATTATGAAGGTTCATTTAGTGAGATTTCATTCACAATGATTAAAGGATATGATCAGCGGTGATTTGTTAAACCAAATAGGTATGATGAGCATGTAAATATATGATTTACATATGTTAATATAATTTAAAGATTCAGCTATTTTTCAAAATACTTTTCAGTGCAAAACTGTTAACAGTCCGGCCACAATTTATTCGGTTCAATCCCAGAATAGAAAGAACTGGTTCTTCGGGATTATGGCATTTTCCGAATTCACAGCATTATCGAAGCAACCGGATCGCCGGAGCACAGCAACCGATATTATTTATTGTTCCCAGTAATTTTAAGTCAATTTAAAAAAGAATCATAAATAACACACTTCGATTTTACGCTGAATTGCAATTTGTGCGCATTTGAATGATGAAAAACCGCTTTGTTAAATACATTTTCCCTAGCACCAAAGGCTGCCCATGCCTTCTTCTCGCACCATCCTCTTCTCTTGCTGTTAGCGATCAGTGGGGCTCCTCACGCGTGATTATCATGATTGTCTTCAATTGTAGTCACATTTCGTTGCTTAGTCGGGGCTCATATGGGGTGTGCAAAAGCCGGGTCGATTAAAACATATGTTAAACAGACATCGCGCGCTCGTGCACACGTTTATTTTTGCACTTATACGCGCGAATCACAACCCCCCCCCCCCCCCCCTTCTACTGGGCCGTACATACAGTCTACTCGATAGTCCGGACGGTTGAGGTAGCGGCGGACGAGCCGCCGACGTCGTTTCGCCTTATGCTCGTTTCTCGTAATCGTCATCGTATCGTCGTCACCGTTGTTCATTGTACTACATAAATTCATCGAATTTATTGCACTTTTTATTGTTCTCTTAAATTTCTTACAAAATTGCTCGTCTCCAATTGCCGGTGTACTGTGCTGTTCATGTATGCGAAATGTTGCACAACATTGAAGTTTTTTTTTCATTACTCTACGAAATGTATTGTTCGAACGAAGAGGAATGAGACACCTTCCGATTCATTTGTACCGACTGCTTAAGTTATTTATGAAAAAATTGCATTTCTCGAGATTTTTTTTTGCTTTTTGACCGTCTCACCTGTGGAAATCTGATAAATCTGGTCTTGGCAATTCGTGAAATAAACGTCTATAGATGTCAAACGATTGTTGAACGCGTTACTTTGCCTCTATACCGAGTATTCCCGATACATTGTTGACGATTTCTGGTTCGGACTGATCCAAGCGGTCAACTTTGCTCCAAGGCATCTAGAAACGACAGTTACTCTTGCATACAAATTGTATACTAGAAGGCTATCACGTATCCATGGATGATTTACCATATGATTGTCACATTAAGTCACATCCGTCAAGCAGTACACTAATTATGGTATCGTTTTTCCTTCGCAGATGGAGAACTAGAAGCAGAATGGTTAAATGCAGCCGGATTCCCTCAACTGACCAGAGCCTTCGAGGAGGTAAGAGAACAAGAACGGCAAATTAATGTTTTTCTTATGCAAAAAGCATGTTCAATGCTAGATACTTTCTATGGTGAAAGCTATTATAAGTTGTAAACTAACAGGAAACAACTTTCTTTGTAATATGCAATCAAGTGTGTTTCGAACGTGTACAATGTGCTTGTGAATAAGGTTCTCCAATTACGTGTCGATCCAATTGACACATCGCAGTTTAACTATAAGGATACAAGTTAGCAATTTTCTAACAAACATGTTCGATGTGAGTACTCTTAGGGTATAATCATATACCACGTGATCAACTTAGGGGAAGAAAGAGGATAGAACAAAGTCCACGCTTGTCCACGGGCAGGAAGGTGAAAGTACGAAAAATGTGAACTTTTTACATTATTCAATATTTTCTTTTTCAATGGTGTACGGCCGGTGGTCCCTTATCATCCATTTTTATATAGTAATTCTTTGGAAATGAACCACCTTCAGGAACCAACATATATTGGCTCAAATAGCACCTATCCACTCTCTGGTCGAGTATTTGTGCCTTGCCGTCTTCTCATCATTTTCCTAGAGCTCTCTACCGCATTGGATTCAAAACTTCAGTATGTTTCTTAATTTCAGTCGTCCAAATATAGCCTTCCTCTATATAAGGACTGCCGAAAACTCGAAATCTCAATTACGTTGCTGCTGGGCAGTTGCATATCAGATAATATGAAGTTCCGTAGTCGGACTCACAAAGGTGGCAGAGGTCCACTAGGAGGTTGATAACAGTTTATTATCTTACACCGGACAAAACTAGCCTAGAGGATGTGGTAACCGACGTGTTGAAGTATCTCTACCAAGAATTGATCCACTGCGCTCCTGCTCCCAGGTCGTAACAGGCGACCAAAAACAGGAGTCCTCAAGTCAAGGTGCTTCTCCGTACCGAGGACTGAATGTCTGGCTAAAATATGCCTGCCGCGCACGGAGTGTCGTGGGTCTTACCCTTGCTCTGTTACGCGAATCTCTGACACAGTGGACGTTTGTTTCTTCGCAAATCGTGGGATTCAAATGATGGTCATGTCCCTAATACCCATTTCGAGGTTCTCTATAGGGGATTATCAGCTAACATGTTTAGTATCTTCTAGTTGCTGTACAACAAGTGCTGATGATGAGTATGGTTAGAGTAGTACAAATGAATCTTAAGCATAAACGTACAGCAACTGTGAACCTATCCCGCCTTGTGCAGGAAGGAAAAGTTTCGGTTCAATAATCGTGGAAATACGGAAACCTTTAAGTTGGAAAGCTACTCAACTCCGTGTTCGTAGCTTTCAACAAAAATGGTTTAACAAATCCATGGGAAATGCCTCGTGCATGTATACTTGCGAATAATGCTATTGACGCATGTCTTATATCCGACTTCACAGTTCGCAACATTTGCACTGTCACGGTAAATATGACTGTTGACAACATAAACAAGAAATACGTCTATTGTTTGGCATAGTTGCCACATAATGAACCACCACCTTCTGATTATTTCAAAAGCGTTATATCATACTGTGGCAGAAATGAGTTTCCCCTCATAGTCGGCAATGATGCAAATGCCCACCACATAATGTGGGACAACTCGGATATCAATTTGAGAGGCGCCGAATTAAGAAACACATTCTTAATGCAGGAAACCACCCAAAAATTGCACGAGCTGGCAGAGAATAGGTGTTAGATGTAACTCTCTGCTCTGACAGCATGAGTTGGCAAAGTGGCTCGTACCAAACGAGCTCGAACCGTGGTTACGTTATCTGATCATAAGTACATCGTCTTTGATCATTTAAACGTCTCGCTAGATATCGTCACATATCGTAATCCTAAATCTATGAACTGCGACCTCTACGAAAAGGGCTTGGCGGCTAGGTTTTGTTGGTATCTTCCGACGATTGAATCGACTTGGATAATGTCGTGGATAAAACAAGCTCACGCATAGTAGCAGCATACCAAGAGGCTTGTCCGATTCGCTTCGACTTAAACAGTTATGTGGAAGAGCTTGGAATCGCAGAAGCAGGCTTTTAAGTTGGCTCGCAAAGCATACATAAACGATCCTCTGAGCAAATTGGTTGAAAAAGCCTCTGCCCAAATGTCTCAAGTCTCAACTAGGCTAGTATATTAAATAAGTTACTTACGCAATCGAAAGACTTTCATGTCAGTTCGATTAAAACTGCTTATGGTGGATATTCGTCTGACGAAGTTGTAGTACTGAACTGTCTTTTTGACACACACTTTCCAGGCTGTACGAAGCCATAACTGGCGATTGCCCCTGAGTTCTTTTCAGGGAGTTCTGATACTTGGGCATTTTCTTGTAAAATTATGACAACCGAAGCGATCAAATTGGCGATTGTAAGTTTTACTCCGTATAAATTTCCGGGAAATGGATCATTCCAGTTTAACTACAAAGAGGATATGAACATTTTGAGCATATTTTGAAAAAAAAATCATTACTTGTAGTCTTGCAACAGGATACATTCCATTCGCGTGGAACCTTGTCGCCGATGGCTTGTTGAGGAAACTTAATGAGCTTGGGTTTCCTACGTATGGTTTCGCAGATGATTATCATACAATGATCACCAGTATTTTATTTTTGATTTGCATAATAAGCCTTATGTGTTGTTGAGCAATGGTGTTTTCATGTTGGACTGTCAATTAATCCAAATAAAAAAAATGGCGCTTCTCACGCAACGAAAGATTACAACCGGAGCTCGGCCATTGCACTTATTTGACTCTGAAATTATGGTCGCAGATCAAGTGAAGGGGGACTCAAAACTTAAATGGGCAGCTCACATCGATTTCAGGTTCAAGAAAGCTTGCGTGGCCTTCGGCCAATGAAGACAAAAATTTCGGCACATCTTGGGGACTCAAACCTAAGTACATTCAGTGGATCTACACACCAATTGTTAGACCCATACTGGCATACGGATTCCTTGTTTGGTGGTAGAAGGGAGAAGTCATGACAATCCAATCAAAACTAAACCATCTTCAGATTCAGAGGATGGTCTTGATGGCGATGACTGGTGTGTTCTCGACAACACCTAGTGCTGCTCTAGAGGCACTCTTGAACATAAAACCACTGTATGTGTTTCTGAACCAAAAATCACTTTCTTGTGCCTACCGTCTTAAGATTACTGGGCTCTGGGTCAGTAAACCAATAGATCGTGCAACTAACCACACAAGACTGTGGCCCTTGCACTTGCTCCCAGTGACCTTACACTCACATGTAGTTTTCCTTTTAGAACCCTCAATGTGAGAATTCCTCTTCGCGAGGAATGTTTGTCTAGCTGGATGGAGCGACAACTTGATGAATACGTAGTTTGTTATACTGACGGTTCTTTGTTGGAGAGCCGAGCCGGTGCTGGTGTCTACTGTCATGAAATGAGATTAAACCAATCTCATTCGCTTGGTAGATACTGTACCGTATTCCAAGCAGAAATCTTTGTGATTCTGTGTGGCGTACAATCGGCACTTCAACAAAGAATTTGCGGTAACAGAATCTATTTTGCTCTGACAGTCAGGCTGCCCTGAAAGCACATAGTTCGGCAGATTCGAGATCGAAATTAGTAATTGCATATCGAACACAAATCGAAGAACTTAGCATTCCAAATACTATCTACCTTCTATAGGTACCCGGTCATTCCGGTATTACTGGAAATTATGGGCGGACGAATTGGCTTGAGCTGGCGCTGTGACTGACTTCGTTGGTCCAGAACCAGTTCTACCACTGCCGATAAGTTTGATAAAGTACAAGATTCGCTCTTGGGCTGCATCCGTACGTGTCAACCATTGGCGTAGCTTGCAAACTTGCGTTCAAGCAGACTTTTCTGCCAGATGTGAGTCCGATTTGTTACATTTTTCCAAGTACAATTGCAATATTCTAGTCAAGGCACTGACTGGACATTGCAAACTCAATTATCACATGGCTACTATACAGCGCGCTGGGTATTATTCATATGATCTTTGTGAATCTGATTACGGAACATCATGTCATTTGATAGGCAACTGACCTGTAGTAATGAATTTGCGTATCCGGATTTTTGGTTCTCCATACATAGATGAACCTATGTACAGAAAACTAAAACTCAAGGATATGCTATTGTTTCTAACCCAGCGCACAGAGGAGTACAGTCGTGATTCGTTGGTTGGACACTTTTTAACTGAACCGCTTTTAAGTTGGACCTCTGCTAGTTGGACCATTGTCCAACTAAAAAGCATCTGAATGTCAAAATCTTATGTCAAATTTACTTGACAATCCATCTGACAATTATTAGAGATGTCAATAGATGCAATTACACTACTAACGTCTCCTTCGGAGAGCTTTTGACATCTGTCAGTCGGTCCAACTAACGAATTAAATTCGTTAGTTGGACAGAGCTGTGGCCCAACCAGCGAATCACGACTGTAACTAGAACAAATTCTTGGCCAATAACAAAAATTTTTTTTTTGTTTTTTTGTTTCGTAATATTTTTTTACATACCTAAGAACCTACTGTATAATATGGCAAAATTAGGAGCATATCAAAAATTGCTAAAATTTTTTTGCATGGATGCCCAAAGGTGATATTTTAAGGGATATTTTAATCATTTTCATTATATATCCAGCAAAATCGCTTTCTAGTGATGATGACTGTAATAAATAAGACAATAATATTACAAACGTAGTGCAACACAACCGTTTGTTTAACTTCAGCTTAAAACTAACTGAAAATAGTAAACTTGCTGTGTATTGCACCAACTTTAAAAAATAACTTTTTTGAATATTTTATTCCATATTTGAATGATAAAAACCGATTTAATCCACCTAGCAGTGAGATGAGACATTTCTTACACATTTCACTGTTGGATTAGTTTGCAGAACTCACGAGAAGTAGGCACCCAATTAGAGGTGGGATGAAAACAGTTTCTAGTCTTGCACAAATAAAATCTCGAATAAACTGAATAAATTATAGAAATCAACAAAACGACCGAAATAAAAAAGTAAAGCAAAAAATGAAAAAATAGGTTTTTAAATTCATAAAATGAGTAGAAAAATTAATGGAAATCATTATAATTTTGATCCAAATACACGAATCAAATTAGATTAGGTTATTACATAAAAATTAAGATTATATTTAGAAATAGTTATAAGATTAATAGAATAAATTGACTCATACTAACAAATTAAATGAAATAAAACGAATGACTGAACATGAAATGCATAAAATTAAAGATACGAATAAAATGAATCAGATGAATCAAATGAATCAAATGAATCAAATGAATCAAATGAATCATATGAATCATATGAATCAAATGAAACAAATGAATCATATGAATCATATGAATCATATGAATCATATGAATCATATGAATCAAATGAATCAAATGAATCAAATGAATCAAATGAATCAAATGGATCAAATGAATCAAATGAATCAAATGAATCAAATGAATTAAATCAATCAAATAAATCAAATAAATCAAATGAATCAAATGATTCAAATGATTCAAATGAATCAAATGAATTAAATCAATCAAATAAATCAAATAAATCAAGTGAATCAAATGAATCAAATAAATCAAATGAATTAAATGAATCAAATGAATCAAATGAATCAAATGAATTAAATGAATCAAATGATTCAAATGAATCAAATGAATCAAATGAATCAAAATCAAATGAATCAAATGCATCAAATAAATCAAATGAATCATATGAATCACATGAATCACATAAATGAATTAAATCAATCAAATAAATCAAATAAATCAAGTGAATCAAATGAATCAAATAAATCAAATGAATCAAATGAATCAAATGAATTAAATGAATCAAATGAATCAAATGAATCAAATGAATCAAATGAATCAAATGAATCAAATGAATCAAATGATTCAAATGAATCAAATTAATCAAATGAATCAAATGAATCAAATGCATCAAATAAATCAAATGAATCATATGAATCAAATGAATCACATGAATCGCATAAATCACATGAATCAAATGAATTAAATGAATCAAATTGATTTAATTCATCCAGTGAATACAATGAATCAAATTAATGAAAAGAATGGATGAACAAAATGAATAAAGTAAAAAATAAATGAAATGTATAAATAAAACAAACGAATCGAATAAATAAAATGAGCTGGAGTGATAAAATGAATAAAAAGAAGAAAATGAGCAGAATTAAATGCATTGATTAAAATGAAAAATTGAACTACAGTAAAAGGTTATAAATTAATATAAAGAAATAAATTGAATCAAATAAATTATTTGGATGAAATGAATAAAACTGAAAAAGTAGTCAGATTATTAAAATGAAGAAACTGAACAAAATGAATAAACTGGAAAAAATTAATAAAATGCATACAATGAAAACAATATGAGTAAAATGCACAAAAAGAATGAACTGATCAGAGTGAATCCAAAGAATGAAATGAATAAAATAAGTAAAATGAACGCAGATGAACAAAACGAATCAAAAGATGCGGAATGAAATTATTTATTAAAATGAAATGGTCATATATTTGAAGCCAGACACATTTTTGAATAAAGATAATGAATAAACCGGATTGTACGAATTTGAAAACCAGAAATTTGCATCAGAAAGTTTTGAAATGTTTTAGAAAATCCCAAAGGCTAATAAATATGCAATGGACTTTCTAGGGCTTCCATCTTTTTTTGGTTTTATTCTTTTTGTTTTCATGCTTCTTTACTTGACGAATTCAAAGTTTACTTTTTGGTCACATATTCCCGAAAAAAGATTTATGTGCAGAACAGAATGTACTGGTCCAGTATTTTAACGCGCAATTGAATATAGTAAAGTGAGACAAGGTCACATGTGCTTTCAAGCCCCTTGAACAGAGAACGACAGAGGGAGAATGCGATTCGTGAATGAGACAGGTAGATATTTCAAAGTTTTTATTTGCATTGAAGTAAATAGTGTGAAATGTCTAGGCTATGTCGATTGCATAAAAGCCGTGTTTGTATTGTTTCGTTCGGAATTCTCGTGCAGGAAATATGGATAAATAAGTCCTATACAGACCAATATTGTGAAAAAGAAATGGTTCAAACTACTCAGTATATCCAAATATGGACGACGATAAGTTAGAAGACACATTGTAGTTGCATCCCCCATCGAGAGTGGGTACTTTGGGGACTTCTTTTCCTGGATCTAATTTGTGGCTATTTTTGGTCTTTGATCCGTTATTTTTCATGAAAGTTCGTACCAATACAACGAATGCGCAACGTTCCGTCTTCCATCTGCACGCCACCATAGATGGTACGCAACACTTTTCGTTCGAAAACTCCAAGGGTGCGTTGGTCCTCCACGAGCATATTCTATGTCTCGTGGCCGTAGAGGACCACCGATCTAATCAGCGTCTTGAAGATAATCAACTTCGTGCGGCGGCGAATTTTGTTCGACCGGAGCGTCCTCTGGAGTCCAAAATAGGCACGATTTCCCGCTATGATCCGTCTCTGAATTTCATTGTCGTCGGTTACCAGTGAGCCCAAATACATGAATTCGTCGACCATCTCAATTTCGTCACCGTCAATCCGAACTCGGGTGGGAGGTTCACATTGTCGTCTCTAGAACCTCTTCTTCTCATGTATTTTGTCTTCGAAATCCTGGCTTCAGCTTTCAGTCTTTGAGCATATATTTCATTCAAAATTCAATAGAGATACGAATAGTTTAAATATCGCACGTGGAATGTCTCTTTTGAAAATTTCCATCGTCAAACTTTCATATTACCCAGTTAAGCCAAATATTTTTCTGATATAGCCATGAATTTCCTTAATTATAGTGTAGAAACAGGCTTTGAATACAATTGAATTAAAGTTAAGTTGATGTAGCAGTAGACAAAAATAGTTTTGTTTTCTCAAACCTTCGCAATTACAATTAATAAATATTTCAGATTGGCAGAAGATCTTATCACACAACTTAGAAATGCATACAGAAATAGCTAGATAGATGCGATAGAAGAGAGACAGAGAGAGAAAGAGAGAGAGAGAGAGAGAGAGATGGGGGGGGGGGCGTGTGAGGAATGGCAAATGATGGTTAATGCAGTGACATTATTTTTATAGGTATATTATTATGATATATTGATTCTTACATTCTTATCATAAATAATGTAAGTAGTAATTTTTGCTCCATAACCAGTATAACCTAAATCTTGCAAAAGAGCTAAATTTTCGCTAGATTTTTGGGCTTCAAACATACAGTTGCTTTCGGTGACGCCACAAGTATAATTATATTAGAAATCTTTTATCTCACTACTAGGTGAATTACTTGTTGATCTGTGTATTGATATACCATCCAACATTTACCTCATGATTGAACGCAATGCCTAATCCAAGGAATAAATACTAGAACTCACTGTTTCGTTATCAACGCATTATTTTGTCTTTGAAGTGAACTTATATATTGATTTTTGAGAAATAGTTCATTTATTATAAAGGTAATTCACAAATTGTTCTCAACATCGAATTCCTTGAATCACGTAGATGTGTTTTCATACCCCGATATTCAAAATCGGTTTAGTTTTGCCCCTAAAACACCAGTAAAGCAATACTCTGTATGAAACAATCTCATATTTAGCGAGAACTAAAAATACAAAATGTCTAATATCTCCGCCGCTCGTGCACGGATTTAGACAATCTATAGCTTGTTAGAAAGGTATTTTTACAAGTTTTCTATTTATGTGCAGTTTGAGGGACAATATTATATTGTTCGAAAGTTATTTGCAAAAAACCTGCTGTATTTTGACAAAATCGCCCATATCTCAGAAAGTAAACAACATATCGAAAATCAAAAATAATAGTGTCAAATGGCAACGTTAGGCCTTTCATTTGAAACTAATTTCATTAAGATCGGTTCAGCCATTGCTGAGATAATTACATGACATTTTGTACATACATACATACACACATACACACACACACACACACATACAGACATTGTCTCAATTTGTCGAGCTGAGTCGATTGGTATATGAGACTCGGCCCTCCGGGCCTCGGAAAAAGTTGTCAAAGTTTGAGCGAATCCTATACATTTCTTTTGTAAGAAATGTAAAAAGTTACATTGTACGGCGATATCCGGCAAAGTTGCTGAAGCAGTACATACTACAAAACAAGATTTCAACTGTACAAAAAATATTCGAACTCCTCCGATCTTGTCCAGTCAACCAATCCCAAGCGATTTGAAAATATTGAAATTTTTGCGAATTTGAGGTACACCGAAATGCTGTAGGACCAAATACTATGTTTGCCAAAATGTATATCTATGAAAATATGCACAGGCGTCCCTTTTCTTCTCCCTTTAACACTGATCAACTGTTCATGCTACTGGAAAACAAATGTATTCGCAAAGATCTCCTAGAAATTACTAGTATTCGAAAGGATATAAAAAATTGGTCTCTACACTGGCAGGTGGGTAGATGCCTAATTGTTCCAAAAACTAGTAATTGTCTATTTTTAGTTCATTGTATTCATAATAATAATTTTGGCCAGGATTCGACCCCATTGGACCCCATCCTGCATCGCATCTTGTAGCACCTCGCCTAGCGACCCAAGATGAATTCCTGGTCCAAGTCGTTTCCTAAACGCAAATTTTCTCTGGTCTAGAAATTGATTGTCCTCCAGGAATGTCACAAGCCTACGATTCACCATCTTTTCAAGGATTTTAGCTGTGCATGATAACAGGTTTATCGGAAGGTAATCACTCGCTTCTCTATTCCCTTGATTCCTTTTTGGGATTGGTATCACTAGTGACTTACGCCACTGCTCGAGAAATTGAACGCCTTCCGATAATCTATTAAAGCTGTTTAGCACTTCGTCCAACCCGGCAGATTTGCCTCTAGCTGTACTTATTTTATATTTCGTCGGATGTGGAGGCGAAGACAGTTGGTATTGCCTCGATTACCTTTTTATTGTTTAAGAATTTAGGGGGTAGCATGCTGTCTGATAATATCTGCTGAAAATACTGACCAAGATGGTTGGCTATCTCCACCGGATCAGCTTTCGCTTTCTGGATCGCTGCTCGACGTTCGTTCCTTTTTCTTCGAAATTCAGTCTATCTTGCGCTTCGCTCTGGAAGATCGATTGCAGTTCTTTTGAGAGCTCGAAGTACTTTTCAACGCGCTTTCAGTCCTTTAGCGACTTCACTGTTCCACCATGGCACTGCTTTTGTCGATGGGCAACCACTCGTTTGTGGTATGCTTGCTTTGGCAGCCTGTGCTGCCATTTCTTTTGTTTCGGTTGGCTCGGATAAGCGGTCAGGATCAATGTGATTCTCGATGAAGTCCTCGTTTGCGGCCCAGTCCGCCTGGTCGTAGAGCCATCGTTTTACTTCTTGTAGTTGCAGGTGGTCGTTTTCCATGTTGGATCGCAATTGGCAAGTGATCACTGCCGCTGGTGTCCGGATAGGTTGACCAAAGGTAAGAATTTACTATAGATCTCGAGCTGATCATTAGATCAATGGCTGATTGGGGTTGATTGCGAATAAATGTTGGCCTACCATCGTTGATCACGATGGCATTCATCTCTTCTACAACTTCCATAATCGCATTGCCTCGTTTGCAACATCGGGATGACCCCCATGCGGTGTGATGGGCGTTAAAATCCCCCATTAGAATATATGGTTCGCCAAGCTGATTAATAAGTCTTCTCGGTTTGTTATTGATGTCATCCGTTGCATTTGGTACATATATCGATCCAACTGTGCATTGTCTGGGATATCTAATCTTCTTTGCTACCACCAATAGCTCGGAAACAAGTGAGACGGATTCGGTCGCTATGTCGGCCCGGATGCCAATACCCACCGTTTGGTATATGTGTTTTACCACCAATCCCAGTAGTAGTGATTGATGAACCATTGCGACGGGTCTGCGTGTTTGATTTGCTGAATCGACCGAGCTGTGTTCCTAAATCGCGAGCTTTGAGTTGGAGACGTCATCGGGTTGAACATGGTTCCGTTCGTCTGTCAATGATATTCGGGGTAGAAGCAGTGTACCCACGCTGGCAACCTTATATCACCGGCATATTCCGGATCGGGGAACTCATGGAGACAGACTTTGCGTTTGGCCATTTACTTATTCGGGGAGCCACTGCTTTCCCTGTTCCATCAGTTGCCGTTTGCGCAGCTTCGTCGGTCAGGGTCGATGTTGGGACTTCGTTTGTTGCATGTTTGGAGGTAGGAAATCTGTCCTGATGCCAGGAGCATCTGGCTACTGGACTGGGGCTGTGGCTGGTATGTGGTCGGACAGAGTGAATAATGCGATAGATTGCTCGTTCCTTTGGCCCGCTCTCTGTAGGGCCATAGGGAGATCTCGGCTCGCCCGTAGCATCATGTGTGTTCAAGTTAGACTTATTCGTGTTTTTTGTTGTACCTATGTTCTCCTTGGGCAAGGCAGTTGGTTGAGTGCGGTGGATTTCGGAGCGGGCGTCCCGCTTACGCGATGCCTCGATGGCCATCGGGGCAGCGGAGTGGACCGTGTGAAACGCCGGAGGTATATCGACGAGTTGAGTACTATGTTGTATATTGGCTGTTGAAGGGAGTTGAGAAGGAGAATTGTTTCTCGAATGGGTTGTGTTGCTTGTATTTGACTGGGTGATTCCCAATGGTCCCGCACCAGCAGCCCCCGGGGTGCATAGGGAGATCTCGGAACGTCCCCGATCAGGGACAGTACGGGCATGAGTCTGTTGGTTGCATTATTCGGTAATCCGTTTTTTAAGGTTTCCTTGTGCATGATTGAAGGGTTGTAGGTTTAGATATTTTTGTTAGTTGTAGTGCTGTTGATTGTTTAGTCAGAAATTTCGAGCGGGATTAGTCCACATTCTGCCGCTTCTCGCTTCGTTGTGATTGCCGATTAATTTGGGGTAATTTGACCGGTTATCGTTTGTTGCTGTTGTCTGGTATTTAGTTACCTTCGGTATGTCTTATTGAGCTCTTGGACTTATTTTCCGTTTTTCGCTCTTTGTTCCGTTTTCGTTCTGGTTTTGGGATTTCAATTCTGGATTGACAGGGGGACCCATCTTTTCATATGGCTTGATGTGTCACTAGTTATGTTGGTTTTTGAAGTAGGGGAATATGGGGAGACTTGACCAGGTTTTCAGCTAAACCTGCATCAATCTCTAAAAAACCATGAATCCCTCAAAAGTCATTGAGATATAATGTGCAATATTATTGTGCGTGTTCATCATTTTTTCGCAGAATTTTTAGTTTAATTTTTCAAAAGTTATAAAAGTTTTTTCTGTGATCGTTTTTTTTTTTTTGGTCAAGTCTCCCCACTGTGGGGAGATTTGACCAAGGCTTGGGGAGACTTGACCAAGAGAATTTTTAAAAATCATAACAAAAAATAATGGCATAAAACATACTGTAATTATTTTTTTTCATGTTGTCGAGATCCTTTGGAAACAGTAAAAAATATAGAAGGGTTGCATTTCATAAATTTAGATTTTTTAATGCATTTGTTTTTAAGGATTAACTGTACTGCAAACATTGCATGTTCACAGGTCCCGAAATCAGTCATATTACTACTAACTTTGTTTAGTACTACTAAAATATATAGACTAATGTTTGAGATGGGATTTTTTGTGGCGTGATTAATATTAACAGTAGATACCAAAGCATAATAAATATCAGGAATTTTGCATCTTTCTTCAGCTTATTGCCACTTGGTCAAGTCTCCCCATAAAATCATGGTCAAGTCTCCCCAACATTAGTTATTGCGTTCATTGTCATGCAAATTTCAGTAATAACTATTTCAATGTTCCGATTTATGTAAAATCATTTCACTGCTTCATAACGAATAAGATGATATATGAGTACTTTAATAGGAATTATTAGTCGAGTAGATATGTCCATACAAAGTTTGATAAAAAGTACACCACTTAATGCAAATTTATTAATTACTGAATATTTTCTATAAGGCAAGGATTTTTAATTCCAGTATAGTTTTAAAATTACCTTAAGGGACCGTAACAAGCTTAAAAATATTTTTGAAAAATTTTTAAGAACCGAGTAGAGGATAGCGTCATAGCCAAAAATAGAATTTTGCGCTTGGTCAAGTCCCCCATGTTCCCCTACCAGTGTGCGTCTTCTTTTGATTAGTGTTGGTTGGGTGTTTTGTGGTTATTCGTTTTGTTCTTGAGAGAAAAAGAGAGAGAGAGAGAGAGAGAGAGAGAGAGAGAGAGAGAGAGAGATTGCTTACTGAAATCAACGAAAACACCTCGCAGGGAGTCTAGTTCTCCAAGGACTTCCTTCACCTGTTGTCTTGACTCGGCTACCTGAGCTTTGAGAATGCGAATCTCTCTATCCTTGCTGTCCTCGGTATGTCGGTTGTCGCTCTTCTGCCTTATTTTATTCAGCTCCTCGCACAGCAGTTGAATGATTCTATCCTTCTCGTCCTAGCACGGGATTGAGCCGCTCTTTGAGGTTGTCAGCGTAGCTGGGGGCTATTGATTTCTTTATCACTAGCGCTCTAGCTTACGGGAATTATGTTATTTGAAACTTTTACCTTGATGATTCTTTCCTCTTTCAGGAGTTTCGGGCACTCACGATTGCGAGAAACTTTTATGTAGAGTTTCACTTGTTCAAAAATTATATTGGTTGTAGAACAGAACATTCGAGTCTGTTTGCTTCAGTGATCGGCACAAAACGATCGTGCTAATATAACACACAAATAATAATTATCAGAATGTCCATGTCTGCTTTCTGTCAAAAGTTTGCTGGCAACCGACCACTTTCCCCTATATAGTCTCAGGCAAATACGATCCAGTGAAGGAGAGCACAGCCGATTTACCCTTCCTTCATTTTCGTGATTCGTCTAACAGCTACTACGTTTTGTCCTTTAAGCTCCTTAAGCAACTGATCGGAGCTCATATCAGCAGTGTCAGGATCGTGCACTACACCCTGTACGATATTTAGGGTGGGATGGAGGATTTCCATCTGTTGTCCATTAGCCAATGATTTAATCCCTATTAATGCGTTGTATGCCCTTTTGGAGCTAGTACGCAGTACATACCGCCTACCTCTGGCCTCCTTCATGGCAGTTATCCCCCTGGTTGGGTCTGATTACAAAATCGCACTGATAGATTGCAGGATCAAGAACGGGTTGGAAGGCAGTCGCTGTTCAGCTTCGTCGCCAACTGGTGCTGGTCGCATTAAAAGCGTTTGCCCGTCAATTACATCTCCAGCGTTCAGGTAAGGTGGACTATGGTTTAAAGGTGGATCTCCACCTTCATTGATAAGACCTGGCTCCGGCACCCATCGTTCGATAAAATTTCTACGGTGCAGTCTATCCGCCGAAATCAATTCACCTCTAGATGGAGCGCTACAACTATGACACAATCTTGCTTGCAACAGTGCAATTTTCGCACTATTCGCGTCCGAGTAGCTCAGCCCCAGCGTTATTTGCCGATGTGGTTAGCCCACGCTCTCGTCAGAGGGACGACCTATTGTCCAAATTTATCCACTAGTCACTTTTTGTGTTTCTTAACCCACTTTACTAGCTATTTCTGAACGGCTTTCGGCGAATTTCGCAACGTTACACCTCAGTAACAGAAATAAGTTCAAGTAAACTCGGTTTGTAATATTTGCCTCCGACACTTCACCCGCGAACACGGGATTGGAACACCGCGGTATAGATGAACTGATCGTAACCAGTGCGGACATGACCTTTTTTCTCCCACCTGTTAATCAAGACGACCAAACCGAATCACAAACCGCTGATTAATGGTTCTGATGATTAAAGATTTGGCCTTTTATCTATTACAAAATTTTAGAACTCGAATATTGATATATTTGCTCGTATATAGTTGTCATATCACTTATTATGAAAATGTAATATATGCATTTGAAAGTTCACAATGAATATAAAAAAGGATGTAATCCTAGTATCCTAGTATTCATGATTGAGAAAGGCACAATTGCACCGCTAGGTGGATTAAAATAGGTTTTTATTGCATAATTACTGCAATTTAGAGCATCTAAGGAATGCAGTGGGCACTCTTTTAAAAGAGATTTGTTTCTCGTTACATAGCACATAACTTTATTTTTTAGTTTAAATTAGTTATGAAATTTGCATTTCGACTTCGTCTCATCAGAATCCGACACTAACTTAACGGACTTAATTTATTTTTTAGTTTGTTTTGTATTCCAGGTGTTTAATATGTATATGTCAATACTAGCAGGGGCTCCAAACAAGAGCATTTAGGAACAGGAATGTGTAAAAGGAAATACCGAAAAATAAAAAAAATGGATTACATAACTTTTATAAACACATTAACTTATTTTGATGATAGGATTTGGGACAAAAACGAGGATTGCTTGTTTTGAAAATTGGGAAACCTTGTGAACTGTATAAGAATTTTAAAAAATGGGAGCACTTCATTACGAAAAATTAAGGTGTTAATCCATTTAGATACGTAATCAAGTTTCATGAAGCTTTACCAAAGTTGCCTTATAAAAATTTCATCGAAAGTCAGCAAATACCACCTAGGGACTCTAACATTTCACGCATTTTAAGTTGACGGTTTTTAGCACTTGTGGGTACCCCAGAACGTTCCTAATCTAATACGTCTGTGCGGTCATGTTTGCCAGCCAATATTTTACTGTAGCTTATGACATTAATTTCGTCTTTAATTGCAACGAGGCTTAGAACATTTAAATAAATTTATTAACTACACGGTACTGAAAATCTTATATAGTTGACGAGATGCACGTCAACTTGAAGTGACAAATGTAAACCCAACGATAGTTCAGTTTGCATTTAAAGATGCCATCTATCCAACAATAGTGAAAACATGGGTCACTCTATTATATCACATGGCCGTGACTTTCCAAAGTACCCTTGCATTAATCATCGATTCAAATCCTTAAGCATAACAACTGTAATATCACTCGTACCCTTTGGAAAACCAAAGCTTTGCCAGTAAAGCACAACTTCGCGCAGATGATCTTGAGAAATCAAAACACAACAATTTGCCAAGTATTTTGCTTCCCGTCTTTAATTCAATTATTCGCATTCTTTGTTTTTACGACCGACATCATGAACTTGACTTTCAAGCACCGTGACGGTGAAAAGCAAATACATATACATAGTCGGTTAACCCTTCACCGCAAACAGTGCAATGCGGCCCATCCAACTGCGGTATGTATAATAGATCCGCGCCAACCGCGTCACCGTTTCGTCACCTTTCCCGTCGCTTTGATGGATGGATCGGGTTTGTGGGTTCGGTTAGTAGAAATAAAAAAACGTTTCCGCTGCGCTCGGCTTGATCGCACGCTTCTTGGCCATGATCTTGTCCGTCCCTCATCTTCTTCTACATAATCAACTACGTGGTTCCTCCTCGGCAGGTATGCACTGTTGTTCCATTTGCTCATATCGTCGATAAAAGCCATATTTCACGCTACTATATAATAACCGCTCGACCTTTCATTTTTTTCAGGGTCGCGAACTCTCCACTACAGAGCTGGTACCGGTCATTGCGAGCCTGTCCACGGCACACGCGGAAGCAGTCAAACAGCGAGTGAAAGCCCTAAATCGAACCGTTCGCGGGAGGACTCGAAATCGCGGTAGCAAAAAGCCGGACATCCGCGACGTTTTCCGTGATCTGGATTCGTCCAGTACGGGGACAAGGTCACGAAGTGCCACACCCGATTCGCTGGACTCCTTGCCCGGCGACGAAAGCTGGAACAGTAACGGTACGAATGGAGCGCACCATCACCACCACCATCATCACATTCCACGTTTCGTATCCGTGTTCGATGGTGGAAACGGTGCTGTGGTCCGACCAACACCGATTCGCGGCAAACAGAACCTGCGACGGACGCCGAGCGCACCGTTACGCGGTTCGGCGGAACTCTTTCGTGGGACACATGTTCGCTGCGACATTCCCTTTCATAATGGTATGGTAGCTTATTAAGAATATTCTCTTTAAGGTTGTAGTAAACCGTATTTTTTCTACAGAGGGAATAGAATTGCTCAACTTCCAGAGATTGGGTACCATACATATACCAAGAATTCGATCGGGTTCCGATCCTTCGTGCACTATTGGGTAAGTATTAACTAGAGATTAAATTATCCTAAACCAGACAACAAGAAAACGTTTACCCCGTTTTCGGTTCCCACAAATTAATACTTCTAGGAGGTGAACGATACAAAGCACAGGGTACAGATATATAAACTTTTCCAAAAAAAAACCTGTGGAAACGTTTAAATGAATATAAGTTGAAGATCAGACAGGATCGCATGCGTAAATCTTATTTCTAGGATTTTTTGAATGAGCGAAAAAGATAATGGGAAGAGATATTAGCCGATTGACCTCAATTTTGGTTTATGCTCTTCAGAATGGAACTAACTTCTAAATAAACTAAAGCTATTAGCTAAAACCTATTTGCAATATTTTTTAGTAAATTGAAGAGTATATTAAATCCTTAAAACACTGTATAACAAAACCTGAATGAAGTTTACGTTTGAAAGATTTCATTCGATTTTTTCAAGGCAGCAGGACTCAAAACTGCACAAAGTTAGGATGTTCCTTTTTTAAGAAAACAAGAAAAATAGCTTCTTTTTGTCTCCTAACTATTTTGTATGTTCAATCGTAGATGTATTGACAATGATTTGCCTAGAAAAGACGGATATATGCACTACTGTTATAAGCATATTTCTTCCATGTTCTATGGGATTCCCTATTGTTACCTGCGCTATTTCGAGCAACACGCTTCCTGATAAAAATTAAAAGAATAACACCCATAGACTGCGACCCTGTCACACGACATCGTATGACAGGTGTTATAGATGACGGAGACAAATTGTTATCAAAGCGATTATAAAACGTGCACAGCTTGATCATATGAATATCCAAAAATTACCACATTGTTCAAGGTTATTAATTGAATAAAATTATCACTTGAGTTATTTGAATTTTTGTCACAGTTGAGCTTCAAAGGTATCTAAAATTATTTACCATTAACTGAATTATAACCTAATTAAACTACGGTTACGTTAGATAGCAAGACCGCAGACCTGCTCCGAATACGTATATTGGAAGATAGTGTAAATATAGGCGAAAGAAAATCGGGAAGAGTAAAGTGACCGAAGATTGCTAAACGTGAGTCTAAACATGTGCGAACAACACTGAACTCACAGATGTCCTATTTCAGGAGATTTTTATTTCTTTAGTAAAGTTTTACGAATAAGGAAAATTCTCGGTCCACTGTTTGTTTGGCCCAACAATTTAAAAATCTCGTTCATCAGTATGCCTAGCACAAGCTCGAAAAATGCAAATTTGGAGCAACTCGGAAAAAATCCGCCAGGAGATTGCGAGCTGTGCAGAGAACTGAATCGCAGCGACATGGTTCAATGAGATATTTGTGATAAAAGGTTTCACTCTATGTGTGTGGAGGTGACCGGCGGAGTTTACATTCAAGGAACAGCGGCCATCTCGCGGAATCGAAGTCATTCTTATACAGTAACCATACCCCAGGGTAACATGAGCGTCACCAACGATGATCCCTTTATTCTCGGTCAACGATCTACATCTAATGATCGACAAGATCAAGGAAGGTTAGAATTGCAGACCGCTCTATCTGAGACAGATGGTTTTGTTTTAAACCGAAATCAACACGCCACAAGACAAGCAGTTCATAGAGATCTACCAGAGTTTAGCGGGGACCCCGAGGAATGGCCGCTATTGTTCTCAAATTTTAACTCATCTACTCAAATGTGCGGATTTTCTAACGAAGAAAACATTTTGCGCTTGAGAAAGAGTCTTAGAGGTAAGGCGCTAAACCGGTACGTTGTCGGCTTCTACATCCATAAAATGTTACAGGTCTAATGTCGACGCTAAAAATGTTATTTGGGAAATCTGAAGCTATAATCCACGCAATTACAAACAAAATCCGAGTATTGCCACCTCCAGATATCGAACGACTTGATGCCATCGTTAATTTTGCGCTAGCAGTGGAGAATCTGTGCGCCACGATTGAAGCATGTAAAGTAGAAGATTTCTTGTACAATGCCTCCCTCCGGTACGAGCTTATTGAGAAGCTGCCATCCAGTCTGAAACTAGACTGGCCAAACTTTGCGAGAAGCTTCCGTTGTCCTAACCGATCAGTGCGTGGTTGTACACGACGGCGGAAGACGCTAGTTCTGTGCTGGTCACCCCTGCTAGTCATCAAAGATCTCGTGGCATCAAGAAAGATCACCGGTATGTACACCTTCACGGCGATAGCCAGTCGTCGTCGCAGGCATCTTCCGAAAAGTTGAAACACCAGTAAGTGGAGCTAGTCACCTACAACAATGCCGGGTGTGCAAAGAGAGTTTCACATCCATCGTGAAGTGCAAGGTCTTCGGCGAGCTGAGCCATGGCTAGAAGTGGGCGGTAGTGAAAGAGCAACATTTGTGCAAAAAGTGCCTTCGCCGTCACAATGGTAGCTGCCGACTACAGAGAGAGTGCGGGTATGATGGCTGCAAGTATAAGCATCACCCCCTTCTGCACAATCCTAGTCAAGCGACGGGTCAAACACATCCTTCACCAAACGATACACTTTCGCAAACCTACTACTTACATCAGGTACATACTAATAATGTCCTGTTTCGGATTGATCCAGTTACCCTGTATGGGTCGAGCACGGAAATCGAGACATACACCTTTCTTAACGATGGCTTTGAGTTAACGCTAATCGAAGAGCGCCTGGCCAATCACTTAGGGCTTGAAGGACCTCTGCAACCGCTTTGTCTCAAGTTGACGGGAAAAACGCGACGGTTTAAGGAAAATCTCGTAAAGTTGACCTAAGCATTTCGGCAGCTGCAAAGTCAAGCACTAAGCACCGACTCGCCGGAGTACGCACCGTAAAGGAACTGAAGCTACCTCATCAAACGATGATTATTGAGGAACTAAAGCAGAAGTACGAGCATCTTAAAGGGTTGCCAATAAAAACGTACCGTCATGCAATACCTCGAAGCCGAGAGGATATACATAAGTAGCAGTCAAAACACGACTCGGATGCACAGTATACGGAAATTTCAGCGAAAATCACATTTCCAACCCCTTGGTGAATCATTATTCTTTCCGCGCGAGTAAGTGCGCTTGTGAAACCGACGATGAACTTCACAAGGCCATGAAAAACTATTTCTCACTGGATAGCATGGGTGTGCGAGAGTCTACCAAGATTTTACTATCTGGCGAAAACCAACGAGGCCTGGACTTACTGAATGACCTGTCGTGTGATAATGAAGGTCGTTTCGAGACAGGACTCCTGTGGAGATATGAGAACGTTAGACTACCGGATAGCAAACCACTTATGGTTAAAGATCATAACGAACGTGGAAACGGTAAAGATTCCTAGATGTTTCCGAGTAACGACACTCATGTCCACGAACACCAAGATAGAAATGCATACATTTGTTGATGCAAGCGAAAGCAGTAGTGTATCTGCGTTTTGAGCACGATGGAATTGTAGAGTGCACGCTTGCCGGCGCTAAGACACGCGTTGCTCCATTAAAGTTTTTGTCGATCCCAAAATCGGAATTGCAAGCCGGTGTTCTTGGTGCTCGCCTGGCAAATAGCATTGCAAAATCCCTTACAATCAAAATATCGAAAATATTCTTTTGGAAAGACTCCAGAGAATTGTTGTGCTGGTTGCACTCCGACCATCGAAGGTATAGTCAATTCGTTCCATTTCGTGTTAGCGAAATACTGGAGACCACAGATATAAGTGAGTGCCGGTGGGTGCCAACAAAACAGAATGTAGCAGACGACGGCACGAAACGGCAACGAGTTCCTGATGCAACAGAGAATAGTAGATGGTCCCGATTTTTTTGTACAAATCAGCGAATGAGTGGCCCGCGATGCTTTGTAAATTGGGAAGCACTAAAAAACGCAACCGTACGCATAATCGACGTTGAAAAGTTTGCCAGTTGGATACAACTACGTAGAGTGACTGCCTTCGTACTACGAGCGATCGATAGATTCAAAGCCTTCTCGCCTAGGACAACTATAAACAGAAAGTGTCACCAAAATGGCAAAACGAATCCCCTGCAGAAGAAAGAGTTGTTACAAGCCGAAAATCTTCTCTTTCGACAAGCGCAACAGGAATCATATCCAGAGGAATTTTAGAAATGACTGTCGGTAGCTCACATTTAAAGCTTCCTTCGAGGAGTCAGCTACTTCGTGAATCTCCCCACCTAGACTCCAACAAAGTTATCCTCAACAGGGGTCGAAATAGCTCCTGCCCGCACACCGATTTGAAATCACAACCCGATAATCCTCTGTCCAACACATTACATCACGCATCTTATTGCCCAGTACTACCATCGGAATCTTCTCCATCGCAACCACGAGACGGCTATTAATTAGCTCCGACTTCGTTTTCACATACCAAAATTACGAATAGTCTACAAGAAACTTCGTAGCAACTCCCAGCGCTGTATGCTGGACCAAGCCACCCCGAGTCATCCAACAATTGGAAATCTTCCTGCAGCTAAACTAGCAGCATGCACTAGACTCTTCGCGTATGTTAGGATAGACTACTTCGGTCCTATGGCCGTATCACTTGGGCGTCACACGGAGAAAAGATGGAGACTCCTAATAACCTGCCTAACAGTCCGTGCGGTTCACATCGAACTCGCCCACTCGCTGAGCACTGATTCCTGCATCATGGCATTAAGATGCTTTATGGCTAGACGCGGTGTTCCCGTAGAAATTCACAGCGATAGGGACACAAATTTTCAAGGTGCCTCCAAAGAACTTGCCAGCGAATTGCAGAGGATGGACCAAAACAAACTGATTGCTGAAATAGTATCTCCACATACCGCGTGAAAATTCATTCCTCCGGCCTCACCGCATATGGGTGGCGCGTGGGAGAGGATGATCCAAACAGTGAAAAAGAATTTACAACAAATGAAACTACATAAACTACCAAACGAGGTGATTTTAAGGAACGCGTTAGTGGAAATAGAAAACAATTAACTCCATGCCATTGACGCACATTCCTCTCGATGATGAAAACGCAGCAGTTCTCACACCAAACCACTTTCTAGAGGGCTCGTCCGATTGCCTAAAACCCCTTGCTCTCTTCGACGGTAGTACAATTTTATTGAAACAAAGCTGGAAAATGTCTCAAACGTTAGCCAACATATTCTGACGCCGTTGGCTCTCCGATTTTCTACCCACTTTGACTCGGAGGACGAAGTGGTTTGAGTATGTTAAACCGATTCAGTTGGGGACTTGGTAATTATCGTGGACCCAAACTCTCCGAGGAACAGCTGGTCGAAAGGAAAGGTGATTGCTGTAAGTCACTTTAAAGATGGGCAGGTTAGGTGGGCCAGTAACAGCAACCGGAATATACGAACGACCAGCAGTGAAGCTAGCTGTGCTCGACATTGGCGTTGAAGCTAGTACAGGCAGATCCAGACCGTACTCCGGGGGGAGTGTTACCTGGGCTATTTCGAGCAACACGCACCCTGATAAAAATTAAAAGGATAACACTCAAAGACTGCAACCCTGTCACACGACATCGTATGACAGGCAGGGTGGCCAGACCTACCGATTTATCGGTAGTCCTACCGATTTTGGTCTTCCCTACCGATTCACAGACGACCAAGGCAAAACTACCGATATTTTGTTATTCCTACCGAAAACTACCGATTTTTATTGATTTTGAACACATCCTACCCAACATTCATTTTTTTGTTGGATTTGGTCTGAGATCTGTGTTGTCAGTATTTTACAATTCTATGTCAATACTATGTTTTTGGGACAACAACCCGGCCTACCGATAACTACTGATAAACTTTTAGTGACCCTACCGATATTAAGGAATTCTATCTGGCCACCCTGATGACAAGTGTGATATGTAGATGACGGAGGCAAATTGTCTTCAAAGCGAAAACATGCACAGCTGAATTAAATTATTACTTGAGTAATTTGAATTATTGTCACAATTGAGCTTAAAAGGTATCTAAAATTATAAAAAATTCTCGATCTCCTGTTTGTAGGAGCGCCAACACCCTACTATGTACATGGGACAATTGTGCGTAGAACGGCAGTGCATCGAAACCAAATCATTCATGATCACACATACTCGCATTTCTCAATTTACTGTGTCTATACTTTTTCAATATTTTTTCAAATATCGTATAATAAGTTATTCAAATTCGGCCAAAACCACCACTATATATCCGAACACAATATACGCTCCAAATTAAACCATGTTAAAATCACGCGCTATCTCCAAATTCCCCCCAAAAATGTTTCCAAAACCAATGTTCTACGATACTACGACTTCCGCAAATTTAGTTGCAATATTGAATTTCCTTTCATTTCCACAGAACTCGCGGCGGTCAGCACATTTCCGGTACTAGGAGCCATACGAATCTGTTCAACGGTAACCAGAGTAACGATGACTCCGGCAACTCGTCATCTGAGCAGAGCCCTCCGAGTTCTCCACCTCGCAGCAGCTTGCTATGTTCGGTGGAAAATTCGCCCCTACGATCGTCTTACGAGCCGATCAGCTTCGAAAGTATGATCAAGCAAACATCAACACCGCACGAATCGACTCACAAGCTGTGGCAGTTGCAGAATCTCCGAGAGTCGTTCTGCGACATCGATCAGGTGTCCGAGTGTGACTTGAAACGATTGCAGCCGCTGCTGTGGCTGGAGCTTGCCTCCCTATTCGACAAGAACCATGTTACATTGGACAAGCGGAAACCATTCAAACGAAAACGAAAAGAGGAAGGCAATGTCTTTGGAGTGTCACTGAACGCCCTGGTGAGACGGGACCAACAGATAACCGGTGAGGACACCACGCTCGTGCCTCTGATATTGCAAGCGATCTTATCCCAGCTAAGGTTACGCGGTGCTAGAGAGGAAGGTATCCTACGAGTGCCGGGTCACAAGCAAAAGGTTTGTCCTTTCAATGTTGATAAAACATTCTCAATATTTTTTGTATTCATTTCTCAGACCGAGACACTTTACAACGAGATCGAACACAGCTTTTACTATAAACCGGAGAAAGTTGAACCACTATTCAAAAAGGCGGGAGTACACGACCTAAGCGCGCTGTTGAAGCGATGGCTGCGAGAATTGCCTCAACCGCTCCTGGCCAATGATCTTGTGCATTTATTTTATCAAACGAATGGTAAACATTAAAAATTGTCTAAGTCAAAGTGCAAAAATAAATTAACTTTTCTTTTCTAGTTCTACCTCCACATGACCAGTACAAAGCATTAGCTGTACTTTGTCAGCTGTTACCACATGAGAACCGCAACACGCTACGGGAACTACTATCATTTTTCCGTTTAGTCGTGGATCTGCAGGACTCGAACAAAATGTCACAGCAAAATGTTGCGACCATCATTGCACCCTCGTTCTTCCCGCCTAGGTAAACTATCATCCGCTCATTCTTATGCCATTTGATCGTAACCAGTTATCATCTTCAACAGATTTGTGCATCCTCCCGATAAAAACGATATTGGATCCCAAGTTCGTATGGCGGCACAATGTTGTCATCTAACTAATGTGCTTATCACGCTTGCGAACGCCTTGTGGTTGGTACCTTCCCGTTTGATCGATCAAAGCAAGATGATCAATAAAAATGGACAGGTTAGTTCGAAGCCTTACTTGTTGTTATAGTCTCAACATGCACATTTTTTATTTTTCAGCCCAAACGGCAATTGACGCGTAAAACCAAAAATCCTCCAGCCAACAACAGCGACTTTGTCATCGATACCAACCACATCCATAGATTAGTTATTTAAGCAGAGCAGAAACACCAACCAATAAATTTTAAGACCGAAAAGAACATTTCCGTTATACTTCACTACCACCCATATTTTAGACTGTTGTACCACACTAAGACCTTGCTGTATGCATCGAATTTATAAACATAATGAATTAATTGATACAACCTAAATGTAGCGTTTAATTTGCCTTGGAAGATGATTTTTTTATTCTAAAAACTGCTTTTAATGGCAGTTTATTGTTAAGTCAATTGTTTGTTCTACTGTGTGTGTTTTGTCTATCTCTTGGTTTACCGATTACCGGTGCTTTAATTTTTATAAATCGTTGAATTATCGAATAGAAGAATTGTGCGTGCTAGGTGTATCGTTTACCCTTACAGTCGATTCCAGCGGGAGAGAAATCAAACTAAAAATAGAATTATTACCAGCTAAAGTAGTATCAAGTGTTATTCTAGATTTTGTATATTTTAGGCGCTATATCGGCAGGTTATACAGTCAGAACGTACGACGCCACTTGCATGGCATGTGGCAACCAACGGGAAATGTATTCCCACAATAGCAAATACAAAACCATACGTAAGTATAGCCCATGGAAGATGATAGTCATTTAACTGTATATTTATTACGGTGGTATAGTCAATGATTGTATATACCGAAATAAAAACTAGTTACTTTGTACTTTGTAGTATAAGCGTGGAACTAAATTGATAATAAAATTAAACTTTAAAACGTGGTGGTGTTTAATTAAATCCTTCGATAATTATCTGGACGCTTGAAAACCGTCTATCTAAATAGAGAAGCTGGTGTCTGCAATCAGGTTGATGGCAATAATATCTTTTCCCAATATACCCAACATAGAGACCGCGTGGTATCCGGCGACAAAAATCAAGAATTAATCCACTGGGTAACTGCTCCCATGTCGTAAGAAGCGAAAATAAACAGGGCTCTTATTTTCATTTTCTGCATCTTTTAGGGCCGATTTCTTCACCCTCGCTTAACTTTTAAACCAGGTTCACCAGTATGTTTAAACCTTGCTTAAGCATTAAGCCTGAGTGAAGAAATCGGCCCATAGAGATTTAAATTTATTGTACTGAATTAGTACACTTATTTATTATCATTCTTGTTACCTAATCGTATTTGCTTGCTTCTTTTTCTCGTAGTAATAGTAATAACAAACGAGGAGCGCGTGAGATTGCCAGGATGCCCGTCATATAACGTAAGGCTTTCGGTACACAGCCGTAATACTCATAATTGTCCCATGTTCTATGGGATTCACTATATACCTGGGATAATTATGCGTAAAACGGCAATACAGTTGATGCTTATTTTAGGCCACTCAAAATCAGCGATGGTGATTGATGAAAATATTCTTGATTCAAAATGATGCATATCAAATATCGAATGTTGTATACTGAACCAATCGTCCTTGCTTATCATGTCATCCTATTTGTAGTAGGCGATCAAACCCAAATACATAACGCGCCAAATAGAACTTTTCATTCGTCAATAAATGCTGTACAATGTTGTTGTCAGAGGCAACTCAGCATTGAGTGAAGATCGGGTCAATATGGATGTTTTCTCATCGCAAACGATAACTTTCGTTGCTTGATGAATGAATCAATATTTTTGGGCTAAAAAATAAGGATATTTTGGCATTAATATTTCTAGCGGATGTTCTAGTGCCATAAAGGCCCGTCACTATAGCTTTCGAAAGCCCTTCTTAAGCTTTGAAGCGTCAAAATTGTCTCAATCACTTCGATTGAATGCGGAAATTATTATGAAGCATGTGCCTCACTGCTGAATGGGTAAGAATCGAAGATAGTGTGGCATACTCAGCTTGAAAAATGATCACTTGGAATGAATGAATGGAAGGAATGTAAACAAGCAAACTTGGTTACACTCTTCATGGATTCAGATTTGTTTGCAGCTTGAAAATAGGTTACTATGGAAGGTTTTCGTCTGTACACATGTTCGTGCATCGAAACCATGGATTACTATCAGGTTTGAATGGGTGATGAGTGTTAATTTTGATAAAAATTGACTTCACTGCTCAAAATTATGTCCTTTTTTTCTAGTCGCGCCCATAATCGATAAATTTTGGGTTGTAATCTCCGGTCGTATAATACGCTCACCTATTTTTTTCGAGACTATCAACACAACACACATTAAAATTTTGTTCGGCTATTCCTCTGGAACCGGCATATCGTCCTGCTGTGCGTCCAACTTGAGCTCTTTCAGCCTTCTCGGAACGACTCCAGTCGTCGACAGCACAACAGGAACAATTTTCGGAGCCTCATCCAACCTCTACATTTCCTTAAACTCTACGGCAAGTGGGCGATATCTGGTAATTTTTCCACCGTGAATATCTAACAGATTGAAACAGATCGAACGGCGACATGGATTATGGTGACTCCCTTGTCATATCTGGGCGATTGTGGTGTAGGAATTGGTCCAATAGAACCGTGCGATCCAAGTACAGCTTGAAAAGGGCATTTTTCAGAACAGGAACAAGCGAAAAACGGTATTTTGGCGTAATATTTTCCAAATGTTGTTGCAGCGCCCATTGCTAGTGCAAAATCTTAGCAACGCTATCGTGACGCTCGGTATAGACTGCAGCCTGCCATAATGTGGTCGATAATCGCGTGCGACGAAGGACACATCCGACGACTTTGTGCCAAATATACCTCCTGTCATTCCTTGTCAGCAATATCCTATCCTGGATGGCTACCACGTCGGCCTCGACCACTAAAGAGAGTTCACCTCGCTTGAGCCACAGGTTCGATGCAGCCTTGTCGACGTACGGCTGCTCCATCTGGTAGGAGTGGGCACCGTGAACAGCTTTCTGCTTTCACTCTGCAATCTTCTCCTCAGCAGTCTCCAGATTTCAATTAAGGTTGTAGTTGGCTTGCACTAAGTGAAGTGAGCAATAGTCGCGGTCCGCAGCATAAACTGCTTGATATACTCCATATCGGTTGGCATTTTCCGCAAAGTATTCTTGCAGTCATCGCACTTGCACTGCGCATAGTGCCTGAATGTTGTCTATTCCTTATCCCCCTTCATCCCGTGGCAATGTAAGTCTCTTCAGTTCCGACTGAGTATGGCGCATTTCTGCTTGTCTAAATGTCTTGCTCAATCTTCTCTCGAAATCTTCCAGGTCATTCCGGTATCATTTGATAACGCCGAAACTGTAGATCAACACGTGGACAGCAAACATGCAGATTTCTGTTACCTTATTTCCCGCGATCAGGCAAAACTTCAAGAAACAGTTTACTCGACTCAGAAACTTATCTCAGAGCTCAAGCTTGATGTCGGTGTGGCGAATCTCGAGGAGCTCCCGGAATCCGAGATACTTATACAATTCGCCACGAATCATGTCCCGAATCACCTCGCCCTTATCGATCTTATCGCCACCGGTTTCGATCAACCGTCCTAATAGCAGCTGAACGGATCAGCATTTCTCTAAACCAAACTCCATGCCGATATCGCCACTAATCCTTTCAACTAATTTGATGACTACACCCAGCCGTTCCGTCGAGTCAGCATAAATCTTGAGATGGTCCATGTAGAAGGTATGAGTCACCTCTTCCGGTGGGTTTTCTCCATACTTTACCTGATAGCCATGCCCGTCTCCATTGAACGTCCTATTGAGAGGGTTCATCGCCAAACATAACCAAAGCGGGCTAAAAGAATCGCTTTGGAATCCCTTTCAATATGTGGAGCGTTCTACAACATGTCTGTTCCACTTATGAGCTGCAGTGTTCACCTCTCTATCGCCTGCCGCAGGAATCTCACGACTGAAGGATCAACTTTACACATCTCAAATACCTTGTAATCGATATAGGCCATACTCAGGTTGTATTGGTTACACACTGCTTATCCAACAATGACTGCATCGTTAATGGCTTGATCCTTGCATCAGACGATGGTGCTCAGAATCTTGTACAGACTCGCTAGACAGGTAATTGGTCTGTGCTTTGATGGATTGAACGTATTGTTGTCCTTGGAGATAATTGTGGTACCACGGGTGATGAAATCCGGCTATAAGCATGGTTCGCATGACGCCCTGTTGAAAAATACATTTAACATGGAATGTACAACGGTCAGCTTCTTAAACCAAAAGTTTTGGATACCCTGTGGTCTAGGTGCCGGCCAATTCCTAAGGTACAGCATAGGCCGCGTACATCATTGGTTTCAATTTTTGTCAATTTTTTCGTCTGCCCATTAAGCCTTGCGCCTCAGCCACGGTTACCCTTCATGATGTTGCACGGAACCTCCCAAATATTGGTTCAAAAGCTAGTGACATCGCCGATATCGGGTTCTCGTGACTGATTTGGTCATAGAACACCGCTCGTTATCACCTCCGGTTTAATTGTCCTCTCTGTGTAGAATCGTTGTAGGCCATAGTCTTTTTAATAAGACACTCAACTGCTGCACTAGTGTGTTTGTTTCGTGTTTTCGTCAACTGGTGAGCTCCCAACATGAGAAGCTCAATAGGTGCAATGATCGCAGCCACATGACGGCATAATTTAGCAGATCTTTTGTCGTTTCCAATGACAACAAGTTTATTCGAGATCCGACTTTCCAATCTCCGCTACCATGGAAGTACTTGCTTTTGCCGGTAATGTTCAGAACATAGAATACTAATAGCTGCAGATCTTCTAGGTTCGGCCCAAATTCCAGGTGCTTGGAAGAACGTTACCGTCCATGACCTGAAGTTCGCAGGACAACTTAAAAGAATACTGCAGCTTCGAGATCCTGGGGCGCGACATTGGGTCCGTGTCACGATACTGCGCAACCGCTTCGTCCATATTGAATACCGAATCGCTTATTAGTTGCCAATCAAGGGGGGGGGCGGGGTTTCTGGCAGTGATTCTCTTTTTTTCTTTTTCAGAAAATCATAGAACAACATAAAAAGCGTGGAACAACATAAAAATAGTAAATACACGTTAAATTTAATCAAAAAATGTTTGCCCACCAACACAAGACAAAATTGCTACGGCTTTGTTATAGCCTGTAAACATAATTTAAATAGACTAGGCATCTCGCTATTCGTCGTCACCATATTCCCAAATGATATTATTAGGCATCTAAAGAGTCTTCTGATAGCCGATCCCCTTGGATTCCTAAATTCTTGAATAATGCACAATATTCAGGACAATTTTTATATCGAATCCCTCTAACAATCTCTCTCACCATGTTACATTTGTGAAATGCTAAATGCGCAATAGCATATACGGCCTGTAACAATAACAAATGTAGGACTACATTACTTCCCTTTTCTGCCGCGATCTACGTTTCGACCTAGGCGGCGCCGGTATTGATAGATAACAACATGTAATCACTAGAATTGGTACTTTGAAGAATGATTTGTTCACTACTAAGTATTGATTGTCTATGCAATTTCAGCAAATCCCGAATCAATCAAAGATGTGCAAGCTCAAGCACAAGAAAAACAATTATCTAAATAGCCATAAAGTACTATTTGCTTTTTGTTACGTAGGAATCAGGAATCAGGATATATTAGCTCAAATGGCACGTTTCCCGTATGTAGTCGGGAAATGACAGTACAAAAATAAACAGCAGTCAAGTTGAACTCCCAAGTTGTTCAAATCGCTTGCAAGAGAGACTGATGCTCTATACCGCACTTGATTAAAAACTTTAGTATAGCACTAAGTTTCAGTCGCCCAAACAGTTTCGAAAAGTGTTTGCTAAGTTCTTCAATTTGAATTCGGCACAACTTTAGCCGACAAGCTCGGTTGAAGAGCCGATTGTACAATCGCGAAGATGTCTGCTTAAAAGACGGTACAGAATCTACCTAGCGAATGAAACTGTTTCAATCCCATTTGATGATAGTAGATACTAGCACTAGCACGTCCATCAAAGAGCCGTCAGTATAATAGACCATCTGCGCTTGTTGTCGTTCCATATATCCAATCAACCACTCTTCTGGAAAAGGAATCTGCATATGGAGTGTGTAAGGAAAACTACATGTGAGAGTAATATCGCTGGGAGCTAGAATTGCCTCACCCCATGAAACTTTGTGACTACAGTCGTATATGACTGGCAGCAAGATCACCAGGATTACTGTTCCAAAGATCAGTAACCAGCAATCTATATGCACATGATAGTGATTCTTGTTGAAGGTATGTATGTGGAGATCTAATATTTAGGAGAGCCCAACGAGCCGTAGTCGGAGTTATGATGAATGCAATCTAGCCTGACCTAAAAGCCCTGAAGTCATCGCACAGACGCCGGTCACAAGCTCTTCCTTGTTCATTCTTTCAAGCTCGGCCCCGGGTTGCCCTAGTCTATTTAACTGTACGAAGCGAGCTACTTCGAACGAGTATATCGTATCCACGACATCAACTAAGTCGTCTAGTTGGCCAATTGTTGAAAAATGTTTATGAAGTTTAGTTGCACAGTATCCCATGAAGAGGTTGTAGATTAAGGATTACGATATGTCACAACATTGCGGGTAACATCAAAATAATCAAAAATATATATTTATGAGAGATAGCGTAATTTTATTTAGAGCCCCCGAATCGCCCAAGTCATGAGGAACTATTTCAGAGCAAAGATTTATATCAAACGATGCGAACTGGTGAATACAAATGTCATCGCTGTTCACGCCTTCGAATATCAGATTGCATTCTGACAGACTGTAAACTGCCAGTTGGGCGTACAATCGTTGTTCGTGGCTGCAATGCAGTTGTTCACGACATCGTCAACCGTGAACAATGAAAGATATTCAACACATGTCCACGTTAATTTTTACGGATAGTATAAATAGTGCTTTATGTGGGATGTTTGACATGACAGGATGTTTGACATGGTTTGACATGGCACTGAAGTAATTCCATAATCAGCAGCTCAAGGCACAGCGTTAAAAAAGCTCCCAAACAACCAGAAGTTCGGATAATACTTAAAAAACACACTTTAAAATTCATATAAAATTCTTAAAGTACTTTTGAGCTTCTCAAGCTTTAATGTTACTTGAAAACTGCTTAAGCCGCTATTAGAACATGAAACGTATCAAAAAATTACTTAAAACAAGATGCTTAAGCAGCTCCCTTATACGAACTTTTGGTTGCTTGGGTTATTTCATGATGGTTATTGTTGCCTCACTTATTTTCTTTTATGAACTTGAAACATGTTAGCGAATTTCTAGCAAGATAGAAAAATTCCACATGCAAGAGATGTTCGAGAGATTTCGATATTCGAGTACGTTTGTTTCTCGTATTCTGATTGAAGGATAGTTAACCTCGGAGTTAACGTCGCAGTTATAGTTGCGGTCGACCGAAACTGTGGCCTGGACCAGAGTGACCTTTTGAAAAAAAATAGGCTTGGAGTTTAAAAACTAGGTCAATTTAAGCTTTTTACTCAACATATCAACACCAGGACAGTAAGTTCAAAGCCAGAACATCTACTGGGAAACCAGAACGTATGGTCGTCCTATTCTAGCCTCCAAGTTTATTCTACATAGCCAACCGCACTTTAAATCAATGCATGTTTTCATTCGTTTCTGATTAAGGTTTGTTCGTGATACTTGAAATATTCAATTGTTCTATCCAAAAATACATATATGCATTTAAGATATACAAAAGGGACCTTTAAAAATAGCGTCGAAAGAAGTGCATGTTAGAAAAGTTATTATTTACAGTCCTAACAAAAATCAATGTTAGTGACTTTGTTCCAACGCGTTTGGCATCTAAACTGCTCACTTTGTGTAATATAGACATGATTTACTTCTAATATGCGAAACTTCACTGACGTTATGAGGAGATGCCAAATCTGGCCACAACAGAAAGAGTACATTATAACGGCACTAAATCGTTTCTGTAACCAATTTTTCTTGTAAATATTCTGGGGTACATTCTTGTTGGTACGAAATTTTTACTGGTTCATCTACTGTTGCAGATGACCTGCGAAACCAAATATTTCTTGGAAAACTGAGACTTCTCTATCGTTCCTTTAATACGTCATTCCGTTGCATAGAAAAACATGTCATAAAGCTGGTTGAAGATTCTGCGACCAACTTTTTGTCACTCATTATTACACAAAAAATATTTGTCAAATTTCCACGAAAAATTTTTCGAAAAGGGTTTAGTTCTCACATTCTGCCTATCACTATGGTACGACACCATTATGACCCTGAATGGCTTCATTCCTTAATCATACTTCGAATTATGTACAAACATTTTCATTTTCCTAGCAACAGAAATGTCTGGCCTTCTGCTGGACGTATTTCTCGCTACCCACTCCATTTGTTCATTTCTTAAAATTGTTTTTTTTTTGCATTTCTTTTATTTGTAGTTGTTGGCAATCGAGTATTAGACAATTTTGAAACACTGTGAACAGAATTTGCAGATTAGCCAAGCTTTTTGAAGTATTCTATTTAGATATATCTGATTTTCGTTTGGACTGCGCAACTTTTCTAACACGTACTTCTTTGGACGCTATTTTTGAAAGCACTTTTTGCATATGATGAACTATTTGTTTTAAGGGAAAATTGGATTAAGGGGTTATATATGTTGAGATGCGGGAAAAAAGGGAAAAGTTTGAATTTTTATTAAGGTATGTAGCCATATTTTTATGAAATACTTGTTATACGTTTAGCGTAGTACAATGTCCAATTTGCAAAATCCACTTGGGAAAATAAAAAATATTAATAATTGTCGAAGCTATAGCAATTTCCGCAGAGCGCGTTTTTTTTTTCAAAGAGGTTTGCCATGACTACGATTCCAGTCCAACAGCTCAACAGAAACCATCAAAGTAAAAAAAAATCATTAGTATATGTACCTGTGGTGTCCTTGAACGATCGATTTTAAAAAAAATCTTTTTGGAAACGGGGACGATTTTCACCTGAAAAAAATATTAAAAATTCATAACAATATGAAACTTTTGACGAACAAATGGAATCATTCAAGGACACGGCAGTTAAATTACGAACAAGCCAAAAAAAGTTTTGAGATCGGTTGAAAACTTTTCCGGCAATCGTAGTTACCGCAAAGACGCTTTTGGGAAACATGATTTCAAGATAATCGCATTTAAAGTTTCAAGTTTAAGCAACACCTCTATAAGGGAGCAAGATGAAAAACGCTATAACTTTGCGTCCACTACTCCGATCTCTATAAAAATTGAGGTAACATTCTTAAGATTCTGAGTTTACGATAGAAGAGTATAAAATTTTTTGATTTTTTGGCTGACCTCAACATATATAACCCCCTAAACCACTTTGCGCATTAAAGGCACAAAACCTAACTTTAATTTTTATTTTTTGTATTTCGAATCCATTTCGTCAGTAGCTAGCACCAACTGGGTGTCAAATTAGGCGATGTCTACCCAATTAGCACTAGTTATACACAAAAAATTCCAAACAGTTCACACGACATAAGAGATGCCAGATACTTTTTTCAAATGTCTGCAATAATAATTTTCAAAGTCTGGGAAGTACCAAAAATGCCTAAAATAGATAAAACCACAGATAACAGACGTTTAAGCTCGATTTGAATCATGTGTAAATACCCGCTACTGAAATTTCGAATAAATTAGACGTTTGAAAGACGTTTGGCAAACGTTTGCAGATGGCGCAGTGATCGATACAATGCAGTTAGAGTGCAGCTGTCAAAAACGTGTAGCAAACAGTTGCGCAGATGACAATAGTGAAACACGGATTTCCAACGTTTATCAATTTGAAAGTTTACACAGGTTTTTGAAGAAATTTTGTTCTAGCCTAAACGTCTGTTATCTGTGATAAAACTGTAATTTGAAACAAATGTAACCAAAGGCCTTTATTTTCAGAAATCTGTAAATATCTGCCACCAAACTAAAAAAAAACTGTAATTATCTGCAACCAAATTAAAAAATCTGCAAATATCTGCGTCATCGAAAAAATCTGCAGCTAAAATTAAAAGTCTGCGAATTTGCAGACACGTCTGCCAATCTGGCATCTCCGCACGACACATGTGAACGTTCAAAGCAACTAACTTGTCCAGAGTGATGTCCCGGGAAGCAAATACAGAAGCTCAGGTTTTACTACGTGAATTAGGCGAATTAGTAGATATTTCAAATTGATTTTTCTTTAATTAAAAGTGGGATTTACAGGACAGTTCCAAATAAATATGTGCACAAAAAATAAAGCATATAACGTGAGCTTATTTTTGCACATCTGTTTCAGGCAAATAGATATTGTCATTATCTCATATACTTGATTCGAAACCAAGAGGTGCAAAATAAGGTCACAATAGGCTCTACTGTCATAATAGGCGCCATACCCTAGCACAATTTTATCGACTTTTAAAAAAACGCCAACTCCATCAAAACTGCAAATTTGGCAATTAATCTAAATTCAAGCAAATCGAACACCTCACAAGATACAACCCTTTGTCAAATTTGCGCCGCCTTTCAGCACTATTTCTAGGATTTCATACCACGCTTGTAAAAGTGATCAAATATAACAGTATTAGTTGCAATACTCTACCACGAAGCCGGCACGCGCGATTCAACAGCTACACATTCATTCATAACTTCGGTCTATCAGGGTAATGTGTGTATTTTTCGGAAAAACTGGATGAAGAGGTGTGTGTCGTGTCGTGAGGTAAGTATTTTACAACCTCCTATCGCGCAATCGTACCACCACGATGAGGCGACGTGTTTATTTGCGGCAGTAAAGGAATCCAGTCTGCCCGGTAAACAAGTGCAGATATAACTCGTTGTGGTAGCACTCAGTTTCCTATTTTTATTTTTTTTTATTTTTCATCATTTTAAAAGATATTAAACGCAACTGATATTTGAGAGAACAATTGAAGAATCATGAGTGGACCACTAACAGGACGACTTGCACTCGTAACAGGTAGGTTCAAGGCCGTTCATTCACCCAGGCTAGCTATCATGTAAATAATAATAAGTGTAAGGAGGTTTCGCCTAATTGAAATTAATTTAAATGTTCAAATTAGTTTAAATTGGAAAAGTGACCTGTTCAGATTCAATCAAGTTACATAATGCAAAATACGTTTGCTTTCAACGATAACGTTCTTTTTTTATTATGTAAAAGGTGCTGGATCTGGTATTGGTCGCATCACGAGTAAGTTTCTATCTCGCGATGGTGCAATCGTGGTGGCAGTCGATCGCAACCTGAAAGCGGCAGAGGAAACGGTGCAAGACCTGAACAGCCAAAATGATAACGTTGCCTTCGAGATGGATGTTGCGTCCAGCGATAGCATTTCTAAAGTACTCAATGCAACCATCGAACGGTACCAGCGCCCACCAATGATTGTAGTTAATTCGGCTGGTATCACAAGGGATAACTTTTTGCTAAAAATGCCCGAGGCAGACTTCGATGCTGTAATTAACGTGAACCTTAAGGGTACCTGGCTGGTACTTCAGCACTTCGGTAGAGCTATGGTTGACCACCAAGTGCCCGGAGCGATGGTTAACGTGTCATCGATCGTTGCCCGCAGTGGAAACATAGGTCAGTCGAATTATTCACCAAGTAAGGCAGGTGTCGAAGCTATGACCAAGGTGGTTGCACGGGAATTCGGACGTTACAACATTCGAGTGAACGCGGTCGTACCTGGCTTCATCCAAACTCCAATGACTGCAACGCTGCCGCAAAAGGTGAAGGACATAATGATCATGCAATGTGCTCTGCGACGTTTCGGCAATCCAGAAGGTATGTATATTTAGCATTTAGCCGTCCTTAACCATGAACCAAACACCCAGTATGTATCATACGATCCCCACGTTGTTTGGAGATTAGGTATCGCGACTTAATTAAATGTTTAGTACAAAATGTATGTACAATACAGACATTATGGAATAAAAATAGTATGTTTGAAGCAATTTGCGGAACGTCTGATGATGCGGGAAAAGCTCTATAAATCCAAGATGTTCTCGCTTACTCCGGGACATATGATCACTTTAGAATACGCTTATTTCTTATGATGGTTATTGTAATTCCTTTTTACCATCTTCGTATCGATCTTTATACTGATATTTACCACCTTTATATTTTGTGAATGCCAATTTGTTTTCCTTGTTCCATGAGTACTCCTAATGCTTATCATAAATTCGAAGAGTTATTCATTGGTTAGTGGTGTTTTTGTTTGTTTATGAGCGCATGAAAAGGTTTATTGCATTGACTTGTTAAGCCAAAATAAGTTTCGATTTCATTAATTCTCACCAGCTTAATCAGAACACCTTTTTGCGGGTCATCGTGGATAACTAGGGATTTGCACAGAAACACAAATAGTGTTTTCGTTTTTTGGAGCTACAGTTATTCCGGCGCCAGCTTAATCCTGTAACTAAGTTAGTGTCGGATACTGATGAGACGAAATCGACATGCAAATTCCATATCTTATTCCGGTATTATGGGTAGTGAATAGTCTGTTATTTTGCGGTAATGTGTGAAGAGCAGGAGATCTGCTTTAGTAAACTGCTAACAATCAAGGAAGATCTCCAGTACCGGTACCCGAACAAAGAGGTTTACCGCATATGGTTGCTTCATTTGGGGTCTTGGCTCCATATTATCCGAAATTATGCAGCAGGGGAGAGGTCAACCAAGAAATTTCTGGGGTTTTTGGAGGAAGTTGTTGTAGTTTTTGTCAGTCATTTTGGTGACAATAAGGTAGTATTTTCTTCGAACAACCAACAAAGGAAGGATGGAGAAATATTGGGTGATTTGTTGAGTATAAACATACCTGAAATTGCACAGTGATCCAATGCTTCCCAAAACCAAGGGTCTCATTACGAAAAGCTCCTAGGAGATGACCCGTTACGTGTCTTGTGCGAGATGACGAACGAGATTCGACAATTGCGACCACGTATATGGCACCCCTATCCCATTTGTATTGAACTGACATAAGTCAACATCTCAGCGGGCACACAAATTATGGGCCCCACTGACAGTTCAAATTGTACAGCTAGTTTTGCTCGAAGCTCGATTTTCACTAGTCAGATACCGTACGCCAGGGCTCAATTTTTAGACATTTGTTTAAAAGCGAAAATATTGGACAGCTAATTTAAGAAATGTGTTGTTTTGGACATGTCGGTGAATAACAAAAAATTACACCATGGTGCTCCAAAAAATTAAACGAACTCGATTATCACAAAATTGTGTCCAAATCGATTCTGTTTATTGTGGATCGACCCTTACGCGACGTTTTAGATGTTGGCTTTGAAATCACGGCGGTGTAGCAGATACCTGATTGCGACAGCAAACCGATGCCTTTTCAAAGGCTACTGAGCAGAGTCGAAAAATGTTTTTTTTCATTTACCAAAATCAGGCGAAAATGACGAGACAACGACGCTACTTTCTAAAGCATCGGAACTTTGCGAAAACGAAAATGAGACAACGGCCTAGGACAAAGCATACGAGTAAGATCAATTTCCTTATTTTCTACGCACACTCGTTTTCGCGTTGCGATTGAGAGCGACATTAGTCCCTTCGGTATTGAACGTAGTGCTGGGCGAACGAAAATACACTATTAACGATATTTACTTGTCGTTGTTGTATTTCGTGGAATTAGAAGCTAGCAATGATATTGGACGACTGAAGCACTGTTAGTGTGCAAATTTCTCGTTGTTGCCGCGTTCCAGTTGCAGTTCTATGATGCACATTGCTATAATTTCATTTAATGAAACTAAACATAAATATCAAAATTGCTGATTTAAAATTAAACGTATTCGTTATCAATACTACTTGCGACATCGCAAGTTCGCAAAGCCTTTCCATTACAGTCAAATGGTTGAAATATGAAGTTGTCAAAAGCACTTACAATGCTAAACTAGGACCACAAAACTTACCGGCAAAAGTTGTCACCAAAAACGGTGCATCTTCCGAGCTGATGGATTTAACAGGTAAAAACCTCTTAGTTTGGCCACCAAATCTCCTCAAACCAAAATAAAATGAGTTTTTCCAGAGCCGAGACCTGCGCGCGGACACCAGACCAGCCCACGTGTGAAAAAAACGTAACCCGCGTGAGAAAATAAACAATTTCGCGGAGACGTGTGCGGACGAAAATATTTGATTTCCGCGTAAGTGTCGGACGGCTAAAAGTGTTAAATACAACCCCCCCCCCCCCTCCTATCCGCCAGTAGCAGTGGCTCGGCAGAGGAGGAAATATTGAAGATAACGTTGAAATTAGTTTATTTTCCTATTTCTTTGTTTTGTGGCTACGAACATCCGGTAAAGGCATCTTGACCGCCCCGAAAAATTAGTCAGAATAGTAAAGAACACAAGTAACCCATGGTCGTTAACCCATTACTTACAACTTTCACGCTTCGTGCGAAAATCGTTGCTTCTCCAAGAGCTGTTGCGATCGTTGGTCATCGTTCATATCACGAGGTTACAAAAAATAAGTTGTGAGAAATATTATTTTCTAGTCTAAATTTGGGTAGCTGAACAAAACAATATGAATTATTTTTTCAATGGAGCGTTTTAGAGATGTTTTCGTTAAACAATTTTTTGCTTCAGTTAGTTATTACTCTCGTGAAAAAATTATCCGATCAATTCAATCAATAAAGATGTTGGTGTGTCCTTTCCAAAAATATATGATACCTAAATTTTCAGAATCACAAATCGAAATAAAACATTATTTTGAAAATGGTTATACTTGTTAATCTTTAGTCGCTTGAAACCTTACATTTTTTTTGGAAGGAACAGAGCATTATATTTCAATCTGTAAGCGTGTAACTGCAATATCCAAAACATGTCATTCAAAAAAATCTCAAAAATGTTTCTTTGAAAAAGAAAATGAACTTTTTTCATGTTTAGAGTCGAAAAGTTGGCTCGAAAAATACTTTTTCTCTTAGCTTAATGCTTAAATTCCTAAACTAGTGTATTTCGTTAGTTTAATTTTCGTTACCTAAATTTCTCTATTGTACTCAATTTTATTGGCTCCAAACTCAGGGCCTCTATTTTCACTTATCGTACGTAGTTGCCTCTTGTTATCTATGTAGATTCTGTAAGAGTAAACGGTCTCTATTCAAAGGTAATTTGGATATCACCACCGTTAATCCCGTGAACTATTTGTTTATTACACTACAAGACATTATTTGTGCGAAATGGGTAAAAATAAAAAAAACATTTCAGCATAGATTTCTTTATTCGTTTATCTCTAGGTCCGAATAATTACTCAGCACGTAATCGCCAATTAACCTGTTTGTTTATCATAACAATTCAAATACACATACAGTAACTAATGTTAGTTTCTCCATCTTTCCAGAAATCGCCGAGGTGATCGCTTTCTTAGCATCGGACAAAAGCAGTTACATTAATGGTACCTCGGTAGAAGTAACTGGAGGATAGTTCAACTCAATACTCTATATGTGAACTCAGGAAAAACCGAAAAAGATGCATTTATTATTGTATTTAGTGGAAACATCCAGCAAATTAAAAACTCATTGCGCAGCTGAGAGTTTGGGAAATTTCACATCAAATTGAATAAACACCTGTATTTTACGGAGGCTTTGAGACTCATTAAAATTCTCTTAAAACAATTTAAACAGAAACAAGCGCATTACTTGCAAAACACTTACAAATACGGTTGCCACCCTTGGAAGAGTTGGCACAAGTTTAGATTACTTGATGCTGCAAAAATCAGTCTTTCTACCTGCCCTTCCACAGAGGTGAACTTCTCATCCTCCCTTCCGTTAAGTTTGTCATTGATACGCAGCAAAGCGCGCTCAGCGCTTATATTGACAGCAGTACTGCTACCATCCGGCTTATTAATGTCATCCTCGCCGTACATATCCGCCATTTGTCGTCGAGCAGCTTTTTTGTTCGAGAGCACATTCCACGTATACAGTGGATCGTACAACAACACCTCCAATATGGTTAAAATCGGTGCATTATTGTTACGCAATATTTCCATCGTTTTCTCGCAGGACCTATAAAAAAAATACATTTATATGTAGGTATGCAGCAGGTTGTTTTGACGATTTTCGACTCACTTCTTGAAAATACCTTCAATGCCACTAACACCCATTCCCGCAACGATATCCCTGGTTAGGCGGAAAGGAATCGTCTCTGGAGTTGGTAAATTTTTACCTAACTCGAATGCAATTCCAAAATCTATATGAATCACTTCGGCAGTTTTTTCATCCACCAGTATGTTTTGCACGTGGCGATCACCTATCCCCAAAATATAGCCTACCATTGATGAGACGGCGACGCTTCTAGTATAACACAACCGTCGCTCAAACCACATTCCAGGCATAAGGAACCGCTCCAAGAAGAAATGCTGAAACACAGGACTCAAACGCTGACAGATCTTCAGAAACTTTTCCTGCTTTGTTCTCAGTGATGATTTCGCCAACTCAGCAAAACTTTTTCTTGCATCCAAAGGACTGATATCCTTGGGTCGATAACGTGTGTGTGCTGCAATCAACCATGCTCCGAGTGGTATTGTGTCAGAACACCACTCCAGTATTCCACTTTGTCGGGACAGAGGAACCACTTTGTACGTACGCACCGTCAACTTCCGTTTGTGAGCCTCTTTATCATGACGCATAAGCACGTTCAGAATGGTAAACACTTGCTCCATGACGGCATCCTGTCGCATGTCGTCCTTACCTTTCAGTAACTGAATTCGGTCCTGTCCGTCCATGCAGTGACATATTAGCTTCTTTGGGGCGTTTATTCCACCAACACCCTGTATCTGGTCGTCCCAGAAGTGGATGCCTAAGGAGGGATGGTATATAAATTATTTGAAAACAGAGTTTGGCTTCTAATGGAGAAGTGCTATAGAAAAAGCGAGCTTCGGATAATGTAGAACAGCAAAGCACTAAGTAGAACTCAGATCAAAGTTAGCGCCTTTTGCCTACTAGTCAATAAACAATCTTTTTACTCACCGACGATGTCGTCGTAAACACAATTCTCTCTAATCCTCAGCTCTACTGTCGGACAATGTACCTTATCTAAATCTTTACACTTTTTTAGAGCATCGCGTGAAGTCAAGGTATAATCACTGAAACCTTTCGCGCTCCCCAGACTTTTGTTAGCCATCTCAATTAATGCCAGATTCATGTCGGTGTACTGATCGACAATTATTGCTATGTTCTGTTTTTTCAGCAACTTATGATACAGTGCTTGCGCTCCGAGTAACCGTTCATCGTCCTTTGGAATTCTGTAGAAGGAAAAACGAGTTAAGTGTAGCATTTTCATTACAGTTTAAACTTACTCTGTTCGGTCCACATCAGCAAATGCATAAACCTGAGCAAAAATATGCGGTAATGTGTGATACGGGTGATCGATGGCACATCGCTCCAAAACATCCGAAACAATTTTGCCAACACCATCGCTTCGATTATCGAGCCGGGGAGTCAACTGAGGTAGCACAGGTACGAGTTTATGGGTCGGAATGCAATTTAGGTAATCACGAATGCTATCCGCAATGGAACTATGATTACCTAACCAAAGTGCGACAATGCGGAAAACGGACAGGTCGCTTTCAACGCTCATTTTCCGAGAGAAAGATGAATAATACAATAGTGCCAACTGAAGATAATCGTTCATGTTTGACTTCATTGTCTTCACTGATTCCTCATCTCGGGCGGCGTTCATTCTCATAGACATCTTGGCGCGTCGCAAATTAATTAGCTTCTCCTTTTCTGACTCTTTAGTTTTAGCCTGTTCTGCCTCAATCATTGATAATTCCTTTTTCAACATTTCCAAATTTTGCTTCTTTAACTTATATTCGTTTGAAGAAAAGTGGGTTTTAAGCTGCGATATAGAAATTGCGATATATCAATGTACTACTTCTTTTTTGATTACTTCTTCAACAAAATAAACTTACCCTCATAAACTCGCGATCAGCATACTTGGCTACACTGTGCAGCACAATGAAGTTCCGATCGCTATGTAAACACTTGCCCTGATAATCTATCTGAGGTCTTTGCTCCTGTTGACTAGCCTGTCGCAAAGATTCTTCCACAAGTGCCTGCGATTGCTTAAAGAAGTTTTTGTAAATGTTGTGGACGTCCTCTGCGTGTGTTTCAGCTAGAAAGATCCCGTAGAATCGATACGCTGCAGCATTCACCATCAAGTCTTTGCACTTTCCACCAGCAACGATTTCATTCACCAATCTCCTGGACAGGAACTTATCGCCGATAGCCCAGTTTAGTTGTGCATCTTCCAACATTACCAATGATCTTACATCCTCGGACATGGTCTGTTGACCCATGGCGCATATGTTAGCAGTGGCTACATTATAATTACCAGTAATACGAGCTTCATGTATTAATTGGAATCGTGCTTGATTCAACGCATCTGGAACCCATTTACGCAGTGCGCGAATGCGAGCTGTTTTCAACATAACAATGCGCTGGGTAAGTATATTTTCCATAAAAGAAAAATCGCTGTAAGGAAGCTTGTCTTGCAGGTCCCATTTCTGAAGTAATTCCTGATGACCATCAATATTTCTTAGGAACTGAATGCTCATAAAATCCTCGATCTGTTGGAGCTGACGTAGCTTACAAAGATAAGGATATATATTTTTTGTCGATTCCATGCTAGCGATTTTCAACATTTCGCCTATCGCTCTTCTGCCTTCGAACACAGCACTTTCGGTTGCAACTTCATCTTTAAGTTCTAAGCTCTTAAGAGCTTTATAGTGCTGTTTGCTCAACGTATGCTGCCAATCAACTTCACTCTTCGACCTATCTAGTACATCATCCAAGGGCATATTCCAATCGGCTAAACGCCATGCACATTCATAGTCAACTTCCGTCTCCGTTGTGATCTTACTAGCCAATTCATAGAGGCAGGACCTTTTCAAGGCCTCCGTATATGCTAACCTATCAACCGTATTCCCACTCGCGCAAACGACATCGTAATAAAGTAAATTCTGGTTGTATTTACGTTCAAGTTGGTAATACTCATTTCGGGCAGATATTGGGTCGAGAAAAGCTTTTGTTGCTTCATCTATTCCAATAGACAGATGGGCGGTTTTCATGATGGCCATTAGCTGCGAATCTCGTTTATAGGTGTCACTACTCGCACCCTCATTGTGTTGATTTAGGCACCACAGTTCAGCATACATGATCGCTTTAAAATATGCCTGACAGTGAAGACTGGCGGTAGCGATCGCTAAGTACTTTAGTCGGATTTTCGGTTGAGGCTCGCTGGAATGTGAAGAACACATTTAGTTTGTTCATCGTTTATATACAACAATCCGTGGACTCACTTTTGGTTGTTCAATCGTATACATTCAACTATTTTCAGCATAAGATGAATAGCTTCCACATTTTTACTGATGCATGAAACAGGCGTAGAACTGTTGTTGAATTTTTCGAAAAACGAATTTACCTTCAAATGTAAAATAGTGTTTTATATAAATGGTATACAATACAATTGAAAATGAATAACTTACAAAATCTTCGATATCTTTATTCAGCTTGTCATCGCAGAAGCTCATAATAACTCGCATCAAAAGAGGAATGATTTTGGCCGCAAAAATTGTCTGAAAAAAGGAACCACCGCTAGGGAATTTGTATAGATATTTTTGGCTACTAGATAGCAAAACACCTCCGGTGGATTGTGGGGAACGGGTGTGAGCTGCTGAAATAACGAAGCATTAGGCTCCGGCCCGATCAGGCACCAAAATTCGATCACGTCCCTTATACTCCGGGTATAACACAGTGTTACTATTATCTGTTTCCGAATTAGGAAATTTGCCAACAGACAAGCGCTCAAATGATGAAGTCATGGACAAAAAATAAGCGAATTGTGAAAGTCAAACCTTCCAAGCCAAGAGGGTGACGTGACGTCATATTTTCGTAGCCAACATAAGAACTTTGCTTGTAACAAAATGAACGAAATTAATTTTAAATACGAACGAGTAGCACTTTAGTTTATATCAAATCAGTTAAAGTGTTCATTGTTTTCTTTTGTTTACTGCTACTATTGTTTGTTGATGACATTTTAAGCGATTTTGACGTTGTCAAACTGACCCCCATCGATCGGTGGAAAAGCGATGTTGCCTATTGTCAAACTCTGTATGTAGAGATAGGGATGCCAGTTACCTGTTCCAAGCACTATAAAAAAATATCGAATGGTTTCATCGTGCTTAATGACGACTATGTTAGAATAATACATGCGAATTGAAACGTTAAGCCCGCGATTTTTCCATCTGTTAAAATTATTTATACATGTTCAATAGTTACCTCAATATCGGTGAGCGTTTTTATCACAGTATCCTTCACAAACTCCAATAACGTTGTCGATAAAGCCAATACAAATGAGGTGTAGCAATCAATACCACTATCGATAAGGGCGCAAAGAGCTATTCTTCCATCCGTACGTTCAAATATTTGACAATCAGTTTCTGCAAGTGCCATATACGGAAACAGAGTTCTCGTATCAGCCGCCAATTTTCGATATGCTCCGTTCTGTAACACATGGTAACTCACAGCGGATGCCTTCTCAACGACCTGTAAATCTCTAGTAACCACAAGTTTGTTCAGTTCCACAATCAAAACTTGAACCAACTGGCTCGTAGTGTCGTTTAAAGAAACCCAGTTTTGGTAGATTTCCGTGTCCGTATCAGACCTAAGCACTAAAGTAGACAAATCGATTGGCCCTATCTCTCCAAGGCATCGCAATGCTTCGATCGTATGTCTGTCACTAGAACTGTGGCGAACTTCATCCAGCAGTACGTTGATTAATCGTATCAGAACATTTCTTGAACAGGTTTCAGAGAGACCATCTGAAGATTCCAGCTCGTCGCACAATTCACACAAACTGTTCTTATTATCGGCCAACATACTGCGCAGTGTAGCTAGTTCTTCATACTTCAAACTCGGCAACTGTATGATACGGTTGATATCCTCAGCAAGAGTCAATTGATATTGAGTCTCCTTCAGTTTCCCTAAAGCGCGACGAAGCTCCCCAAACTCGTCGGTTTCGGGAAAGTAGTTTAATTTCTTAACACCGTCACCGAATAGCACGTGATGCTCAATAACTATAAGCTTAAGCAAGTCTATCACTTTCGAGGACACCGATTGAGAAGTCCTTTGATCATGCACAAACAGCAATGATGAAACCAGAAAATTAAGATATGGTCTTAAATATTCCGCACATGTGGGAATAATATATTTAAGAAAATTTTCAAGAACATTCAGGATAGACACTTGTAGAGATTTGATGGTGATCATGGTATGGCATAGGAAATAGGTAATATCGCGGACTAGATATTCCTTCAAATTTGCTGATCGGTGCTGGCCAAAGTAATCATCCATCTGATCAACTAGCGCCGAATACTGGTAAAGGATAATTAGTTTCTCTTCAACGATCTCCGAGCGATTGATGTTTTTTTTGAAGCAAAGCAGAATTTGTTCCACGGCGGTAGGATGCTTTGTGCAAAGGTAGGTAAGTGGTTGTTGTTTTGATGTGGTGCTAAACATAGTTTTAAAATAATCCAAGCATTTCAGAAAACCTTCCATGTTTAGACTACACTTTGCCTCTGGTATCAGAATTTCACGTGCAAACAACTTACGCATCGATTTTTCATCGTGAAGATAACTGATTAGTTTTTGCACGATGAGAACCTTAGATTCGTCGGAGGAAATGCATTGTTTAATATCTACGTGTGCACTGCTGATGACTTGTTCCATTTCCTCCGCTAGTTTTGAATACTGGATGGGCAAGTTCGTGCAGTTGGCCCACTTCGGTATGAGAAATGATGTGCAGTGAGCGGAAATGGCCTGAAAAATCAAGCAATCAAAAAAAAAGTTACTATTACTAAAGATTCAAGTTGAGCAAATAGTTCGTACCTTGAGGGTGTCAGCCATCGTTTGTTTAATGAAGGAACAAAATTGTGATAATTCTAGTGGTATGTGGCACAGGACAGTAAATGCTATTACATTACGGTAGGTTTTGATGAATTCTTTTAACGATTCAGAAGTAGTAAAGTACCATGGAATGCTGAAATATGAAAACAAGAAAAATAATCATTTAATTAATTGGATATGTTTTAGGATATGTATAAAACGGCCAAAAATTATAATCTTATTAATCAGATTACGTAAGAGGATTCCTAAAATTTGCACGATAAATGTGCCTTGCTTATACCTTTTTTGGTTTCGATAGAAACCTTTCCTAAAATACCTAACTTACAGGTTCGACCAGTAAAGATAACGTTTCGATTTCATCCTATCAGTCAGCCGCATAGACGAAAAGTCCAATTTATAAACACTACCTGAGTTCTCGTTAAAAGGAGCATGGGTCGAAACTATTAAAACCCAAGAGTTATGACCACGAAAAACATTGGCTACACAATTGCCCGAGGAAGGCACTCCAACTACAGCTGGAGTAAGTGTGGGGCACAATGCGAATGACAAGAGGAAGTAGGAGGGCGTGCTTCCAAAACAACGAGTTCCGAGAGCTACGACTAAGAACGGACAGAGATAGCAACCATACACAACACATATATGAATTAGCGCGGCGCCTGTTAGGATTGCTACGACTAGGAGTCACCAATCACTCATCGTCACGTGGATGATTATGTGGACGACGGAGATATATAAATTCGTGGTCTATACCTAGTATCTTTGAACAGCGCTCGCGACAACCGTGAACGAACGACCGTAGCTACTCGAGATGTTTACCAGAAGTCTGAATCAGAACGCATTGAACACAAGGCCACAATCATTCACAACAATATGCTCACCTAGGCAGAAATGATTTGGCTCAGCAGGAAGTGCAGAGAGAGAGCTGAGACGAAGCTCACTACGGTTGAGCGCATCATTCGCAAGTGAGAGCCGCGAATCTATAGCGCTAGTGGAGGGACTTGAACCTAGACTTCGTTATATGACCTTCAATATAGATGAGGCAGGTGCCACACCCCAAGGATCCGATACTGCAGAATTCCTACAAATTGATCTCTGCAATACTACTCATGAACAGCAATATTCTTATTTGATACTTTTTGGTGATATCCAACGGGGAAAACTGATAGAAATGGTGAGTGAAGCGAAAGCAAATATATTTAAAAAAAATCACCAGAGGCGAGATTCGAACCCGCAACCTTCGAGACTCCGACCCAATGCCCCTGGGATATGATGATGTCTCAGAAAGAATATATGATTATCGCACTGGTGACGGTGATCGTATTCTGTCGATTTTTGGTCCCTTACCCAGAGCTAACAGTGCTGACTGATAGAAGCGAACCCGCCGTTCGAATTAAACTAATAATTTATTTATTTGGTTTTTTACGTAAGTGCCAATATTTTTTGGTGGTATCCAACGGGGAAAACTGATCGCAATAGTGAGTAAAGCGAAAAAAATTATGTGAAAAAATTCCCCCAGAGGCGAAATTTAAACTCGCAATCTTCGAGACTCCAGTCGCAGTCCAATGCACTAACCCTTACGCTATCACTGGGATATGATGACGTTCCAGAAAAAAAACATACGATTATCGCATTGGCGATGGTAATCGTACCCTGCCTGCAAAGCCACATCACACACAGCCGCAGCATCCACCCAACACATTTGGTCTATTTAATTTGATATGGGATTTGATTTGGTGGTACCAAAAGACTCTGCTAATAGTATTCTGTGCTGCAGTGACGACCTTTGGTACAAGAAGCTGACTGTTGTGCATTCCGCGATGGCCAACCATACATACTACCGGATTTCATCTCTCGTGGTACCACAATTCACCTCCCTAAAGATAGCTGGACGTCCAACCCTTATCAAAGTACATAGTCAAAGTCAAGCACCATCATCGCCACATATTTCCCATAGAACATGGGACTGACTTGCGATTATGGGCAACAGAATCTTCATATGGCCTATATCAATTACAAGAAGACGACTCTCTATCACATTCGTCCCTTAGTCGTAAGGCTCCTGTGGCAGGCGATGAAGGACATATTCCAGGGCGATTGGTTCAGTTCGCTGGTTCTGTTTCACGAAATAGGACACTGAACACTTAATTACATGAACAATCTCCTGATCTAATCTGATTCGACGGAACGATTGGGTACTGTAATCAAATTAGTCGAAATGATCAGTGGCTCGAGTTTGAGCTAGAGAGATCTATCCAGTTACAATTGGTCGACACTGCTGGCTACAAGATCGGCGAAGGTGAGATGATCGTGCAAGTGTCTAGAATTTCAGCAGCTCCGCAGGATTTCCCATACTAAACACTGTCCCCGTGTTGGCCTTTAGGTATCATCAAATGGATCCGAACTGCCCTGAAAGATCTCATGAGAAAATTGAGGAAGGCGTTTAGATAAGCAGGAATGCACCATCCTCAGTCGGCATAATCACATTGCCGCGAGAAAAAATGGACAAGGCATATACACTTAATTTTGTTCTACCGAATCTCAGCTTTTGTGCTACAAGCGAGATTTACACAGCCCAGCACTCAGCTAACAAAGTTTTTATCGAGATCTCAGTAGAAGTGACGTTTGTTTTACTGAAACAAGGAAAATATATCGCTGAAAATCAGTAAATTAAAGCCACTTGGTAAACTATTGGTTGAAAAATTTTACTGACTGTTCAGCTGTGCAGAACTTACCTAACTGAATTGAGTATGTAATTGACACCCAGGAACTATGCTTACCGCGGGGGAGCGGTCTACGTCCTTTGAAGATAGCACAATGAAAATATAAAGCTGTGCCATGTGCCCGGAGCTCACCCGCCTAAAGGTTAGAGCAGCCGCATGTCTACAGGACTGCAAGACACCGGTTCCAGAGAAGTAGTTAAGCAATTTTATAGATGGCTGTTCGGTCATCTATGGAAGCCGTCCTTCAATGTCAGCTTCCATATCTGAAAAGCCTAGATAAGCCGTATAGTGTCGGTAGTGGTTGTTTCAACCGGCTAAGAATTACACTACGGACTTCCTGTTCCGGTGGTAAAAAAACCCACCAAACAGGGAACCCCAATTCCATAGTGTCATGCGACCTGGGCTATGGTTAAAATTGTTGAGGGGGTTTAAAATATTCTCAATGGCGAACGGAGCTTTTACCGGCTGTGGTCCACTAGGAGGTTGATGACAGTCTATTATCTTTCTCCGGACAAAACCAGCCTAGAGGCCGTGTGGCATCCGGCAAGTTGAAGTATTTCAACCATGAACTGATCCCCTGGGTTCCTGTTCCTACGTTGTAAGAGGCGACTGAAAACAGGAGTCCTCATGTCAAGGTGTTTCTCCGTGCCGAGGACTGAATGGCTGGCAGCACTAAAATATGCCAGTCGCGCACGGAGTGTCATGGGTCTTACCCTTGCTGTGTCAAGCGAATCTGTGACATAGTGGACGTTTGTTTCTTTGCATATCATGGGATTCAAATGATGGTCATGTCCCAAATGCCCATTTCGGGGCTCGCTGTAGGCGATTATAAACCAACGTGTTTGGTATCTTCTAGTTGCTGTACAACAAATGCTGATGATGAAATGTGTTGTGCTGTAATCGAGTATGGTTAGAGTAGCACAAATTAATCTTCAGCATAAACGTACAGCAACTATCAATCTATCCCGCCTTGTGCAAAGCTTCCATGGCTTTGGTTCAAGAACCATATTTCCATAAAAGAAACTTCTGTTTTGGAAAACTCCTTAACCCCGTCTTCGTAGCTTTCAACAAAAATGGCATGACAAATCCACGTGAAATGCCTCGTGCATGTATACTTGCGAATGGTGCTATTGACTCATGTCTTATATCCGCCCTCACAACTCGCGATATTTGTGCAGTCACGGTAAATATGACTGTTGACAACATAAACAAGAAATGCGTCTATTGTTCGGCATATTGGCCGAATAATGAACCATCACCTTCTGATTATTTCAAAAGGGTTGTATCATACTGTGGCAGAAATGAGTTTCCCCTCATAATCGGCAGTGATGCAAATGGCCACCACATAATTTGGGGCAACTCTCTGCTCTGACAATATTACGCATGAGTTGGAAAACTGGCTCGTACCAAACGAGCTAGAACCGTCGTTATCTGGTCATAAGTACATCGTCTATGATCATTTAAACGTTTCGCTAGATATCGTCACATATCCTAATCCTAAATCTACGAACGAGGACCTCTACGAAGAGGGCTTGGCGACTAGGTTTCATGGGTATCTTCCGACGATTGAATTTCCAAGCGACTTGCATGAGATCGTGGATAAAACAAGCTCACTCATAGTAGCAGCATACCAAGAGGCTTTTCCGCTTCGAGTTATGCGTGCTTCTAGAGGAACTGGTGGAATACCGAACTTGTTCGTTGCGTTGCGTTGCGTTGTGACGATGATTTTGGCGGATTGCACACTGACTTCATCATGTTTGACTGCTGATTATCTAATAAGAGTTGCTTAGGAAGTGGTAAGTAGGAATTCATACCAATCCGACCCATATTGAAATCTCAACAGCATGATAGCCATCATTGCCGGCCGCCCCCATCTCCATCGTTCACGGGGAAGGATAAAGGATAAGGTAGACGGGAAGTGTTGATGCTCCACCTACTTAACGGAAGGACGACGATTCATCAGACTCTTCCATAGGTGTCGCGGAGTTGGTGGTTTGGAAGGGTATCAGGTCTAGGATTCGCTCCAAGCAAACGATGCGACCTGTAAAGCATGTTTTATTAGGTAGTTGTTTAGTTAGTCTTCGAGTGCACGATCACTCGAAAAAGAGATGATCTTGTTTAGTTTTTGGTTATTTTTAAACTCTGGGCAGCCGGCTACCGAGAGTATACTATGTTCCCTAAACAAAAGCAATTTGAACTCCACACGGCCGACCGTGGGAGTATTGCCTAGAAAAGCTAATCTTATCCGCGTAATGGGCCGGATCACTATTTATTGCAACAGTATTTGGACAGAATTCGCTACTTCTTCTCTACGATATATTTATTGGCTTGAAAACTACCGAGTGATAACACATTATACAGGCAAAAATATCGAGAGATGTTATAAATCAAGGAAAGTATTTCTTATTTTCCATATCGGATTGTTTGTGGAATACAAGTATACGAGCGATAATACCGAACACTGAAGGGAAATATAAAGGATTGTTAACCTGATGCACGGGCTTGTTAGCAATAACGGAGCTTTAAATTAGGTTCATAAAAACAGACGCGGCGAATTTTCAATACGTATTGACCCGTGTTCATAGATACTAGTCAGATTAGTCGTATTGGGGCTAATTTCCGATCAACTATTCATTTTTACGGCAATGTTTTCTCGACTAGATCTGTTCGCACCCTCTCATTCTGTTCGCACCCTCTCATTCTGCGGTCTAAGGACCAAATATCATCAATAGACTTAGACTCGCGTGGAGGCATGAGATAGGAAACTTGTAAGAATTTTGCTATCCCACCGTTTGACTACCAGAATGGATGGGAGAACAGTAATACTAGCAAATACCGACTACCATAAGAGCGGTGCAAATTTGAACGAGTGACGTAGAGTACTGCACTGAAAAAAGGACCAGGAGTGCGATTTTACGAAGTTTTAGCTTCCGATGGCCCTACATTTTCTGACAAAGTGAAGTTCTTGAATGTTGAGATTTTTATTACTGTTTAGAAAAGCAAAAGTATCATAAAGCTAGTGTCAGGCCTTCATGAGACCTCAAGGAGTCACTTTTGGAGGTATTCGTAAATGTAGATTTGTCAGTAGACGGTTCCAAATATAATAGAAAAATACCTAATTTAACACAACTACAGATCACTTGCAACATAAAAAGCTTTTTGTGAAATTCGACAGCTTCATCTTAGGCCAATTCAATAAATTTCCTACATGAAAGTTTCCATTTTTTAAAAACGGTTTTTAAACCAAAGCTTTGGAAGTTAAACCTTGGCGTGGAAGTGCCGGTATATTAATATATTCTGTTACTTAGTGTAGAATTAGATTTCGTCATTTACGGCTAATATACAACCGCCAGAAGAAACTTAAAACGTTGGTACACAATCAAGAAAGGCGAATCAGAAAAGGTGAGTATATGTCAGTGATTCACTAAATACAGACTGGAAAGAGGGTAATATGGAAAACCTTAAGGTCCGTCCAGATTAAGTCTTCGGTACGAAGCAAAACGTCGGCCTAGGAACTCCTAGCATGTTGTTAGTCGCCTCTTACGACATGGGAGCAGTTCCCAGAGGTTCTATTCTTGGTTGAAATAGTGCAAAAAGATTTCAGCCCGCCGGACACCACACGGCTTCTGGTGGAATACCGAACTTGTTCGCCTAAAAAGTTATGTAGAAGAACATGGAATCGCAAACGCAGGGACGGGTCGGCGGCATTTAAGTTGGCTCGTAAAGCATACAGAAATGCCCTTCGATCCTCTGAGCGAAGTGGTTGGAAAAGCCTCTGCACAAATGTCTCATGTCTCAAAGAAGACTAGTAGATTAAATAAGTTACGAATCGAAAGACTTTCATGCCCGTTCAATTAGAACTGCTGATGAAGATGTAGTACTCAACTGTCTTTTTGACACACACTTTCCAGGCTGTACGGAGCTATCACTGACGACTGAGTTCTTTTCAGGTAGTTCTGATTCTTCGGCATCTGCTCGTAGAATTGTGACAACCGAATCGATGAAATGGGTGATTGAAAGTTTTGCTGCGTATAAGTCTCCGGGAAAAGATGGAATCATTCCAGTTCTACTACAAAAAGGATATGAACACTTCAAGCATATTTTGAAAAAGTCATTACTTGTAGTCTTGCAACAGGATACATTCCATTGGCGTGGCGGGAAATAACTGACAAATTCATTCCCAAAGGCGGTCGCGTCACTTATGAGGAGGCAAAGAGCTTTCGAACGATCAGTTTGACCTCCTTCCTTCTCAAATCAGTGGAACGTTTTATCGACCACTTCATTCGGGATGTTAGCTGGGGCGTGCAACCGCTGCATACAATGCAACATGCATATCAGCGGGGGAAGTCTACTACCACCCTGTTATACAATGTACAACATTGAAAAGCTTTTTCACAGAAGCAATCAAGTTTAGGAGTTTTTCTCGATATTGAAGGTGTCTTTCGAATCAATTTTGGAAGCAGCACGAGGTCATTGAGTACCTTCATATATCACGAACTGGATACACGCAATGCTTAGCAACCGACATCTGTGCTCATCGTTAAGACAAGTAGAGATAAGGAAACTGAGTGTCTGCGGCTATCCTCAAGGTGGTGTGCTGTCACAACTTCTATGGAACCTTGTCGCCGATAGCTTGTTGAGAAAACTTACTGAGCTTGGGTTTCCGACGTATGGTTCATCGGTATTTGCATTAACACACTTTTTGATTTGATGCAACAAGCCTTATGTGTTGTTGAGGAACGGTGTTTTCATTATGCTATATTTCACCCTAAGGAGGAAAATTTGGTAAAAACCAAAATTTCTCACTAGGGTGAAAATTTGTTGGTAAAAACCAGTCTTTGTACAGGAGGGCACAAATCCTTATTTCATACTATGTTGCGTTTCGGCTTCGCCTCTTCAGAAACCGACACTAACGTATTGTCGGAATAGATTAGCGCCGGCTTGACGCAAATCCCTTAAAACTAAAACACACTATGTGTTTCAATCAAACGACTGATCAAACGTGATGTCCCGTTCGAGCAGAAGTTCTGTTTATGCCGATGAGACACAAGTGAAGCCGAAACTTGTCTTGGCTTAGCAGGCCTATGCGAAAGCACTATGCTATATTTCACCCTAAGGAGGAAAATTTGGTAAAAACCAAAATTTCTCACTAGGGTGAAAATTTGTTGGTAAAAACCAGTCTTTGTACAGGAGGGCACAAATCCTTATTTCATACTATGTTGCGTTTCGGCTTCGCCTCTTCAGAAACCGACACTAACGTATTGTCGGAATAGATTAGCGCCGGCTTGACGCAAATCCCTTAAAACTAAAACACACTATGTGTTTCAATCAAACGACTGATCAAACGTGATGTCCCGTTCGAGCAGAAGTTCTGTTTATGCCGATGAGACACAAGTGAAGCCGAAACTTGTCTTGGCTTAGCAGGCCTATGCGAAAGCACTATGCTATATTTCACCCTAAGGAGGAAAATTTGGTAAAAACCAAAATTTCTCACTAGGGTGAAAATTTGTTGGTAAAAACCAGTCTTTGTACAGGAGGGCACAAATCCTTATTTCATACTATGTTGCGTTTCGGCTTCGCCTCTTCAGAAACCGACACTAACGTATTGTCGGAATAGATTAGCGCCGGCTTGACGCAAATCCCTTAAAACTAAAACACACTATGTGTTTCAATCAAACGACTGATCAAACGTGATGTCCCGTTCGAGCAGAAGTTCTGTTTATGCCGATGAGACACAAGTGAAGCCGAAACTTGTCTTGGCTTAGCAGGCCTATGCGAAAGCACTATGCTATATTTCACCCTAAGGAGGAAAATTTGGTAAAAACCAAAATTTCTCACTAGGGTGAAAATTTGTTGGTAAAAACCAGTCTTTGTACAGGAGGGCACAAATCCTTATTTCATACTATGTTGCGTTTCGGCTTCGCCTCTTCAGAAACCGACACTAACGTATTGTCGGAATAGATTAGCGCCGGCTTGACGCAAATCCCTTAAAACTAAAACACACTATGTGTTTCAATCAAACGACTGATCAAACGTGATGTCCCGTTCGAGCAGAAGTTCTGTTTATGCCGATGAGACACAAGTGAAGCCGAAACTTGTCTTGGCTTAGCAGGCCTATGCGAAAGCACTATGCTATATTTCACCCTAAGGAGGAAAATTTGGTAAAAACCAAAATTTCTCACTAGGGTGAAAATTTGTTGGTAAAAACCAGTCTTTGTACAGGAGGGCACAAATCCTTATTTCATACTATGTTGCGTTTCGGCTTCGCCTCTTCAGAAACCGACACTAACGTATTGTCGGAATAGACGGAGTCGGTGTTTTCATGTTTGACTATTAATTAATCTAAATAAAACACGCAACGAAGGATTACAACCGTAGCTCGCCCATTGCAGTTCTTTGACTCTGAAATTATGGTCGCAGATCAAGTGAAGTACGTTAGAGTAATTCTTGACTCAAAACTTAATTGGACAGCTCACATCGATTTCAGGATCAAGCAAGCTTGCATGTCCTTCGGCCAATGTAAACCACTACATGTGTTTCTGAAGCAAGAAGCACTTTCTTGTGCATACCGTCTTAAGGTTACTGGGCCCTGGAACAGTAACCCAATAGATCGTGAAACTAGCCATAAAAGACTGTGGCCCCAAATGGTTACTTGGGATGAGTATACACTTGCTCCCAGTGATCTTACACTCACATGTAGTTTTCCTTTTAAAACTTTCAATGTGAGAATTCCTCATCGCGAATGGCTGTCTGGCTGGATGGAGCGACAACTTGAAGAGTACGTAGTTTGTTATACTGACGGTTCTTTGTTGGATGGCCGAGCCGGTGCTGGTGTCTGTTGTCATGAAATGAGATTAAACCAATCTCATTTGCTTGGTAGATACTGTACCGTATTCCAAGCAGAAATCTTTGCGATTGTGTGTGGCGTACAATCAGCACTTCAACAGGGAATTTGCGGTAAAAGAATCTATTTTTGCTCTGATAGTCAGGCTGCTCTTGTGCAGCATCCGAACATGCAAACCATTGGCGTAGCTTGCAAACTTGCGTTCAAACAAAAACTTTTCTGTCGGATGTGAGTCCGAAAATATCAAAGAATTTGTTGCATTTTTCCAAACACATTTGCAGTAATCTAGTCAGGGACTGACTGGACATTGCAGTTTGAAATTATCACATGGCTACTATTCAGCGCGCTGAGTATTATTCATGTGATCTTTGTGAATCCGATTACGGAACATCATATCATTTGATATACAACTGCTCTGTAGTAATGCAATTACGTATTCGGATTTTTGGTTCTCCATAGATAGATGAACCTATGTATAGAGAGCTTAAACTGAAAGATATGCTATTGTTTCTAACCCAGTGTAGTAAAGAGCTATAGTTTTAGCCGTATTTGAATGACAATATCTCTTCGGAGGTGTTATCGTTCTGTTATCTCAATATCCTCTCGGGGTGTTGATATATCCTGCAGATCGTTGTGCATCCCTCCGGGGGTGCAGAATGATCTGTATTAATTGTTGTGTCGTTATTTTCCTTACCTTTAACCTTACCACTTCCCCAATACTTCCCATCCGGAAATGATGACGATTCTTGGCACGGGACAAATCTCCGATCAACATGGGGAACGGGCCATTTGAGCGAGACGCTACTGGTTCCTGAAGACACCAGTACCGGTTCCAGAGAAGTATTTAAGCAGTTTAATAGTTTTTTGGCGTTAAATTTTGGAAAGTTTGTATTATGTAACTTTATATTTCTACTGACGTTACCCAAATAAATGCTTGTAAATATCGTTAAAAACAGTGTTGGTCTCAATCATTAACCATACTATTTTCTGTGAGTAAAACTTGAATAAACCAAAAATTATTATATTTGTTGCTAAACGAAATGGGTACAAAGTATATAGGGGACAGTGGGGCAATATGAGCAATCATGAGAGGCAAAATGATCATGTCATATTTTGTAACAAAATTTGGAAATAATTTTGCTTAGAATTTTATTTATCACTGATTCAGGGTGACACATTCTTCTTGGAAAATTCATGGTATAGGTTTTAAACAGCTTTTTATTTTTGATTACTACACTCAAAATTCAAGATTATTTAATTGTTATCTTTGTGAGTTCTTTTCATGAGCAAATATTATTTTTCAGCATTTGTAGAAGCTTCGGGTATAAAACGTTGACATGAAGATAACTTTTCGGAATTTAATGCATACATTCATATATGTTTGTATGATGCTCATTTTGCCTCATACTGTAGAACTATTTTCACAAATTTATTGTAGAAAGTAAAAAAAAGTCTTACTAATTTTTTATATTATGACTTCTACAATTCCTTACGCGTACGTCATGCCAATGCTTATAGCAGGATTCGTATCACATTTTTTGACATTCCGTCAGATTTTTTTGTAGATTTGTTTTATTTAACAGTTGAAGTAATACATTATCTAATGATCACTTGCTGATAATCCGTGTAAACAAATAATTTCAAAATTGTTCACAGATTCTTAGAAAACAGGGGCGCTTAACTCGCCCAATATGGCGATATTGCCTCACTTTCCCCTATGAAGGAAAAATAAAATGTTTGCTGGTACTTACTTTGTTATCTTATACTTTTTGGAAATCCACCTGTCGAGAATCTGTTCCATACTGTCCTGCACAGTAGCAATAGGATCGATTCCTGTCGTCATACGGATCAAATTCAGTAATATCTTCACTTTGTCTTGAATAGAACAAAAACACACATTAAGAAAATATTCAACGATTCAAATCACAAATATTCATACTTTGAGAATATTCATGCAAATACACTTGTTCTATTAGATCCATCAACGCACGTCTTTTCAAGTGGTACGAATTTGCAAAAACGCCACATATCAACTGGAGGTATGCTGCATGCAAGCCTTCTTTCTCGTCTTTTAACAAAAGGTCCTAAAACAAACTGTAATATAATTACGCCAATTAGCAGGAAAAAAGTACTTACATCTGTGCCAAAAACAATTTCAGCGTACAATTTTTGCTGAAAGCGATAAAAATCGATTGTTCCACGATTCTTCGAAAAAACCCACTCGTCGCTGAACAGATGAAGCAAATTTACTACACCACTTATTTTGATGACAAAACTTGGTGACCCGAGCAGGGTGATCATTCTCCGATAAATCGTTTCGTGGGATGCATAATATTCCGGATAAGCTTTCGATAGAAACTTAACCTGATCGTAGATCTTCCGCTGCAGCTGTACAGAATAAACTTTTTTGTTAGCCTTGCTAATGAACGAGAGCAGCACAGTGTTGGTATCGTTGAACAGTGCATCGTGTGGACTAACGAAGACTACCAGGTCATCAAATAGGTCGATGATTGCTTCGGTCATTGCTATGTTTGTGTGATGATTTCTGCAAACGTCCTTGATGTATGCGAGGACCCATTCTGCCACAAAAAATGTCGATGTTTGTTTGATTAAAACTTTAATAATATTGAAAAGATAGAACAGATCCAGATTGCTATCGATGTTGATTAAAACTTTGTCCAAAAAAGTCTTCACCGCGTCTGTGTTTACCCCGTCGTAGTCCAGATAATGAGCAATTATCAGCAGCAAGTTATATTGATTTAATTGTTCTTTGTTAAGGTTCTCGTATCGTAGAGCCTCTATGTTTCTAGAGTCCCTTTCGGGACGACTTTTAGCATTTTTAAAGATCCAATCGAACATACTAGTGAAATTGCTTGTTTTAAGTTGCTGCTTGATGTGGGAATGATAAGGTCCGCGAAAGATAGACAGCAGATGAGAAGATAACTCATTCAACTCTACCGCAGTCAAACCTTTCAGTCTTCCAAAGCCAAGCTCTATTTCTTGGATTTTGAACGTTATCTTTTTAGTAAGTGAGCATTTTTCAAAAGCATCTTTGTTCATAGCGCTGTGTAACAGCAAATCGTTTAGAATTTTTAAATACAACTCAATGTCATATATGATGTTTATCAACCCCTCGAACACAGCGTCACTTTCTGCTGGTAGAGAATTCTTCTCAAAATTGATTGCCGTGCAAAGCAGTTCGAAATTTTTCTCGTGTATATTGTATGTTACATGATGCATATTTCCGGTCAAATCTGATTGTGATGTCGCGTTCTCGAGGAGCAGTAGCTTCTCAATTCGTTTCAGCAAAATGTTTTCTTCGACCATGCGGATATGCTCGTCTGGTTCGAGGTACTTTCGCCTTGTTTCAGCATTTTTGGCAGGAGTTGTAATACTTCCCATGCTAGATTGTGCATGCTTTGTAACCGTACAGTTAACAGAAATACTCGCAACGAGTTCAACGTCCAAACGCTCTTTGTTGTGCAAAATCCCTTTTGCTTGCGTTTCCCGTGACTTTGGGAACATGTAATTGAATAATTTTTCTACAGTCTCCTGGATAGCTCCGAACACTTCCAACGGAACCGTTTCCAGTATTGTGCGAATTGTCGTAACGTTAATATTAGTACGATCAATCGAATAGGCGTAGAATGCCTGCAGAACACTGTTCAGAAACGCCACTGATGGATACTTACGAGAAGTTATAAGTAATTGTAGGATCAGGTGATTGTCGGCTGCTGATTTATTGTTCGACGTGCTGCAACTGATATTATGTTCAAAGAGTTAAAAAATATTGAAATAATTACACAAAGAAATTATGTCTGAGGGAATGATCGGTATAATACTCCGTCAAACATTCTCCACTTTAGATTGGACGAGTATGATAATATGTAATTACCGAAAAGAACATTCCGTAATTTTGTGCCATAGCTCGTTACAATATGTCGAACTAATGATTGTCGATGCCTTGAAGATATCTTCTTTTTCGAAGTTTACCAATGCCTTGCAACACAAACGAAACGCCTTCAGTTGCGAGGGAAATTGCAGTTTTGGCTAGAAGTTGAGAACATATGAAGAGAACGCATGACTAACTCAACTTACTATTACATTTACCTGTATCCTGCTCAGCATATGCAATAAAGGTTGGTAATCATCTTCTTCTAATACAACTGGACACCGATCGACGATTTCAGCCAACAGGATCAACCAGCGCCAATCAGGTTGTGATGAATCTGCCTCAATCAAATCCATCAAACTTTGCAGTTTATTAGCCCGTTTGATCTTCTTTGGATTGCCCCCGTCATCCGATCCTGATTGATTCCAAACCTCGTCATGCCAAAAAATCTGCGGGATCCCACGAAATCAAGATATTGCAACTTTCATTTCTAGTAAACAGTGCTTACCACATAAGATAACCTCGCTGCAAAATTGACAAAATCTTCTGTGAAAGATATTTCCTTTCTACCTGCCACATTATAGGAAGCGGAAACGTGAGCTTTGATTTCGCTACACACGACAAAATGCATCACTCTGAGGCATTTATACCATTCAGTTTCATCGTTGGTAAAGAACAAATCCTGATTGGATCGCCATTCTGAAAAACTTTTCTCTGGATGATGCACGATCACAGTTAGATGCATCAGACGAAAAAAGATAGCTTTGGTATCCTCGTCCATCTTCGGTTCGTAGGCTTTAACTACACACGGTATGATTTTCTCGGTGAAATTGCACACCTCATAGCGGTAATCAACTGCAATCTATAGTAAGGAAGAATTCTAATACGTCATATAAGTAGCAAGATACAAGCGTAACTTACAGCTTCGATGCAACAATAAGCAATTTTAATAAGCTCATTTTGCATTCGTCCTCTGTCACTTTCGACGATCATCTTCTTCAATGGATCGAGGAACGTTGCAAAATGTGATTGAACCGAACAATTTGCTAAACTCTTTCGTATTGCCAACGCCAAGCAATTGACCACATTCAGTTTTGTTACCCTTGCATCATCATATAGTTCCGAACACCGGGTCAGTATCGCTAGAATATACCATATTATACTACAAAGATGATGAAACCAAGTGAACCTACTTACCTATCCACTCATCGTACGTTATCACAGTAAGATCCCGCTTTGAGTTCAACACGTGTTTCTGCAATATTTGCACATAGCAAGTGCCAAAATACTGCAACATTCCCGAATCTCCCAAAACATCCATTATTCGTCTGATGAGTTCGGAAAATTTGATTTGGGGCTCTCCTCGATTCATTGCCAAGTCGATCACTTGCTGAATGACTTTGATGTAAATGTAACATTTACTGTCGACAACCACTCCACCTGCTCCTGTGGAATTTGTTTCTAGCAGCTTGCGATTCTGTTTATGAATGCCGTGATGGGCGGCTTCTAACACATCCTGCCAATTGGTGTCGAATTTTTGTTCAGTCATGTAACGAATAATGTCCTCTTCGCGATTGTGCAATATCGAATCCAGCTTCTCGAACGCCTTAGAACGTTGGGTAATCTTTTCCGATCGCATCTCAGTCAAAATACCGCACAAATCGCGGTCTAGTGCGGATAGCGATGACATTATGTTGGGGTTCGGAGAGATCTTTAATCGTTAGAAAAACGTTAGTTTAATGTAATACGAACAAAGCACATTGCTTATGACTCTAGTCATAGAAGCGACGAACTTTATATAGTTTCAAAGCATGTTTAATTAAGCTGGGGTTACCAACCCTACTTATTTTATATGACATGTCCTTAATTTCGGCGATTTTGGGAAGCGTTCAGTACCATCTTTACGCATGGGCTCACTGCGCCAGGGCCTGGTGCCCCGGGATTTCAGGGGCCCCACTTTTAGGATGATACAAAATCATTCTAAACGAGGCACTGCATGGCTATTTAACCGATCCAAACGTCTATACAACATTTCGATTCAAGTTTTAATTCATTTTTAGCAACAACAATGTAATGTTTATATACAAAGTCCATGCACCAGACCTTAGCCAACTAACCAGTAAACCTTGTTTAGCAAGCGATCTGTGGATATAACAAAATATTCATTTTTTCGCCCCACATCTAGGTCTGTCCAGATAAATCCACATGGAAGTATCAAAAATTGACTTTATGAGTTCTAGAAAGGATGACATAAATTTGGCATGTTTCACTCTGCCCAGTTGGTCTTAGAGTAATTTGTATATTTCGTTTTGAAAGCAATTTTGAACAAACTTTACGTGACAACTAAAGTATTGAACACTTCTAACATCAAATAGTGAAAATGTTACTTATTGAGACGCAATTTTTTTTCGGTCGATCCAATTTTTTGTTCGGATAGCACATTATTGAACGTAAAGTTAGTTTTTACTCTTTCGGATTCTCCTCATTAGTAACTAGCACCGTGATGGTGCCCGTTAGATGGTTTCAGCACCTAACTCGTGCCAATTTTTGTGCTACTTTTGATTTATAATCTAACTGGCACCAATATGGTGTTAGTTACTGATGAGGAGAATCCGAAACGATAAAAATTAGCTAATTATAGTCAATATTCGAAATTATTTTCCATCGGTTTCTTTCCGCATTGGGTACCTATCACCGATACCTCAGAAGCGGATTCACCATCTGAACCCCAGATCTCACATGGGTCGGGTTTTACTTCTATCACGTAGGGAGATGTAACGAAATCAAAAGATCTCAAAGACTTCTGCGAATGAGCCCAGTACCACTGAGCATAGAAACATTCAAGCTTGCCGCTCAACCACCAGGGCTATCTTCGAAAAACCAATTTGTTGAGTAGGGATACGATTATTATTACTTAAAATGCGCAAGTTCGCTCTCTACGCGTCCTCGAACCGGTCAGAACAAAAGAATTCACAAAACTTCTGTCAGAATATATAACCAAAATATACCTCACTACCAATTGGTGCAACAATGTTTCAAAGAACTGTTATTTCTATTCCAGTAGAAAAAAATGCTAACAAAATGAATGGATTCCCATATCTGTAAGCAAAGAGGAATATTGATTGAAAGAAACATTGTCGCTTTTTTCCAAAGCAGGGGCTCTGTTTAGTTTCATCGTATCAGGAACATCCAGAATCTAGGAATCAGGAATCAGAATATATTGGCTCAAATGGCACGTTCCCCGGACGTAGTGAGGGATTTGTGCCTTGCCGTGTGTTTTCATCATTTCCTGAGCGGAAGGAATGGACAAGGAGGTGTGGGGAAGTAGAATTGGAAGCGAGGGAAAAATAACAGCACAAAACAAAAATAAACAACAGGTAAGTTAAACTCACAAGTAGTTCAACTTGCCTGCGAATAAGCCTAAAGCTCTTTACCACATTGGATAAGAAACTTTAGTATGTCTCTGAGTTTCAGTCGACCAAACATGGTTTCGTCTATATAAGGACGGCTGAAGACACGAAATCGCAATTGCGCTACCGCTGGACAGTTGCATATCAGATGATATGAGGTTCCGTAGTCGGATTCACAAAGATCACATGAAAAAGACTCAGCGTGCTGAATAGTTGCCATGTGATAATTGAGTTTGCAGTGGCCGGTTAAAGCCCTGGTCAGCATGCCGCAGTGGAGCTTCGAAAAATGTAAGAGATTTTTCGAAACCACTGGGCATGGTTGTTCTAGAAACGCCTTTGTTTGGCGACACGTTTGTAGATTTCTCCAATAATTTCGGTGCTCGGACGAAGCCCAGGACCGTATTTTTTCCCTTATCCAACTTGTCGAAATTGGCAGCGCGGGCTCAGGACCAACGAAGTCAATCGCTGAACCTGCCCTGGCCAGTTCGTCAGCCCATTCATTTCCAGTAATACCGCAATGTCCGGGCACCCAGACAAGGTAGATAGTATTGACAATGCTTAGTTCTTCGATTTGGGTTCGGCACGCGATCACTAGCTTGGACCGGGATTTGTCTGAGCTAAGGGCCTTGATTGCAGCCTGACTATCGGAGCAGAAGTTTATAACTCTGCCGGACAAACTCAGTTGAAGGGCCGATTGCACCCCGCACATAATCGCAAAGATTTCTGCTTGGAATACAGTACAGTATCTACCTAGTGAGTGAGATTGTTCCAATCTCATTTCACGACAGTAGACACCAGCACCGGCACGTCCCTCCATCAGAGAACCGTCAGTATAACAAACCACTTGCGTTTGTTGTTGTCTTTCCATAAAGCCAGACAACCACTCCTCTCGAGAGGGAATCTTCACATGGAATGTCCTGTAAGGAAAACTACAAGTGAGTGTAATATCGCTGGGAGCAAGAATATCTTCACCCCATGTAACCATTTGTGACCACAATCGTGTATGACTGGTAGCAAGATCAACATGATTACTGTTCCAAAGCCCAGTAACCTGCAGTCTGTATGCACATGATAGTGCTTCTTGTTTTAAGTGTATGTGTAATGGTTTGATATTTAGAAGTGCCTCAAGAGCAGCAGTCGGAGTCGTGGTGAAAGCACCAGTCAACGCCATGAGCGCCATTCTTTGCAGATGGTTTAGCTTTGACTGGACTGTCACCACCTCTCCCCTCTGCCACCACACAAGGCATCCGTATGACAGTATTGGACGTACAATTGTCGTGTAAATCCAATAGATGTATTTAGGTTTGAGACCCCAGGTCTTTCCAAAAGTTCGTCTGCACTGCCCGAAGGCCATGCACGCTTTCTTGACTCTGAACTCAATGTGAGCAGACCAATTCAGTTTGGAATCCAATATGACTCCAACGTATTTGACTTGATCTGCACACAGTAGCTCAGAATCAAAGAACTGCAAGGGACGAACCCCGGTTGTTATTCGCTTCTTCGTGAAAAGAACCATTGAAGTTTTGCTTGGGTTAACTGATAATTTAACTTGTCGACACCACTGTTCGACAGCTCTTAATGCCTGTTGCATTAAGTCAAAGATTGTTCCGATGCAAAATCCAGTAATTAGTATTTGGTAATCGTCAGCAAACCCGTAGGTTGGAAATCCAAGCTCATTGAGTTTCTTCAACAAGCCGTCAGCTACTAAGTTCCATAACAAAGGTGACAGAACGCCGCCCTGAGGACAACCGCAAATACTCAACTTCCGTATCTCAGCCTGTCGCAGTGACGAGCAAAGTATGCGGTTACTAAGCATTGCGTTTATCCAACCTGAGATACATGCAGGTATCCCATGACCGCGCGTCGCTTCCAGAATAGACTGGAAGGACACATTGTCAAAAGCACCCTCAATATCTAGGAATACACCCAAGCTAGATTGCTTGAGCGAGAAGGCTTTCTCAATGTTGTAAACAACATCGTGAAGCAGAGTGATCGTAGATTTCCCACACTGATATGCATGTTGCATTTTGTGCAGTGGATATTCAACTAAACTAACGTTCCTGATGTGATGATCGATTATCCGTTCCAAAGCTTTCAGAAGAAAAGAACTTAAGCTGATAGGCCTAAAACTCTTGGCTTCTTCATAGCTTGAGCGCCCCCCTTTGGGAATAAATCTAACAGTTATTTCTCGCCATGCTTTCGGGATATACCCGGTAGCAAGACTGGAAAGCAAAATCTTTTTCAAGACATGTTTAAGAATATCAAATCCCTTTTGCAGTAGCACGGGAATTATTCCATCTTTTCCGGGTGATTTGTATGGAGCAAAGCTGTCAACTGCCCACTTGACCGATTCAGTGGAAACCAATGTGCATGCTAACGCCCACGAGTCCGAATCACCAGAATGAGATCTGTGAACATTGTTCAACTCCGGATCGATACAACCTGGAAAGTGTGTGTCGAAGAGACAATTAAGAACATCTTTTTCGTCCGTCACATAAACACCATCTCTGGTTTTCAAGGAGGTCATCTGAAAATCATTCGATTTGGAGAGAATTTTATTTAATCTGCTAGCCTCGTTCAGACTAGAGACATTAGTGCATAGGCTTTGCCAGCCAACCCGTTCTGCAGATCTAAGACATTTCTTATATGCACTACGAGCTGACCTGAAAGCCCTGGAGTCATCACGCTGACGCCGGTTCCAAGCTCTTCTCATAACTTTCTTCATTCTTTCAAGCTCAGCCCTCCACCAAGGGGTTCCCCTAGTCGATTTAACAGTACGAAGTGGACAAGCTTCTTCGTAGGATGCTAATATGAATGAGTTTGTCGTATCCACGACGTCATCTAAGTCGTCTAGTTGACTAATTGTTGGAAAATATCCATGAAATTTAGTCGCCAAGTTTTCCAAAAAGAGGTCCCAGTTTGTAGATTTAGGATTACGATATGTCACCACATTGAAGATGACATCAAAATGATCGAAAAATATATATTTATGATCGGATAGAGACGGTTCAGTTTCATTTGGAACCTGCCAATTTCCCAGTTCATGCACAATTCTATCAGAGCAAAGTGTTATGTCTAACACCTCCTCCCTCCCAGACCTCGCAAAAGTTGGTCGGTTTCCCACATTCAGAATATGAAGATTTGTACTACTTATGTACTCCATCAGTTCAGAGCCTCTCAGATTGATGTCTGAGCTGCCCCAAATGATGTGATGAGCATTCGCATCACTGCCGATAATGAGCGGAAGCCCATTTCTGCTACAATATGATACAACGCTTTTGAAATCATCAGAAGGAGATGATTCGTTATGCGGTAGGTATGCTGAACAATATATATATATTTTTTTCTACGTTTCCGACAGTCAATGTAACTGTGACAACACAGATATCGCGAGTTGTGAGCTCCGATATGAGACACGCGTCAATAGCCTTATTTGCAAGAATGCAAGCACGAGGCATTTCACGTGGGTTAGTCATGCCTGTCTTGTTGTAAGCAATGAAGGCAGCGTTAAGTAACTTTCCAAAATAGAAGTTTCCTTTATGGAAATACGGTTCTTGAACCAATGCTATGGAAGCTTTACCTTCCTGCATGAGTCGAGATAAATTCATAGTTGCTGTACGTTTATGTTGGAGATTGACTTGTGCTATTCTAACCATTGTTGATTAGAGAACTGTACATTTCATCTCCAACACAAATTGCACAACAACTAGAGAACACCAAGCGAGTTGGGATGTTAACGCATTTAGCGAGCCATATCAGGTTTAAATGGGACATGATCATTTGATTCCCACGATTTGCGAAGAAAATAATGGTCCACTGTGTCAGAGATTCGCATAACACAGTAAGGGCAAAACCCAAAATGCTCCGTGCGCGACTGGCATATTTTAGACCCTCCAGTCATTAAGTCCTCGGCACGGAACTACACCTTGACTTAGGGTCTCCTACTTTCAGTCGCCTCCTACGACATGGCAGCAGGACTCCAGTGGCACAATTCTAGGCCGGATACCACACGGCCTCTGGGCAGGTTCATCTGTACACATCGAAATTTGATAATCGAAACTCAACAAAACTTCACCGAACTACCATCAGCCGAGAGTCTCAGCAAACCCCCAGCCAACAAAAAATCGGCAAAATTAAGTGGATCATCGGTGAAAAAAATCGTTGTGTAGAGTGAACGTTCCGCTGCGTAATGCAGCATACTGGGGAGTTCGCCCGACTCTTCCCAGGCTCCGTTCGCCATTGAGAATGTTTTAAACCCCCTCAACAATTTTACCCATAGCACGGGTCGCATGACACTGTGGAATTGGGGTTCCCTGTTTGGTAGATTTTTACCACTGAAACAGGTAGTCCGTAGTGTAATTCTTAGCCGGTTGAAACAACCACTACCGACACTACACGGCTTATCTAGGCTGTTCGGTGAAAGAAGCTGACATTGAAGAACAGCTTCCATATTTAGATGGGCGAACAGCCGCAGAAGGAAGGAAGGAAGGATAACGGGAGGAGAGGGATTTGGGCTAAGCGCTTATTTAAAGGCGGCGCTGGCTCGCCTTGTCAGGGCTGCTTTAGGGCATGTGGTATTTAGGCCTAGAACGTATAGGGCCCACTACCTCGTCCTACCACACCCGCAGTCAGCCCCCGCTGCTGGTTCGGGTCGCGAATCACAACTAGTTGCTATCGCGATTAAGCATTATCCACCACCTATGACCCGCCCGGTTGCTTGCAGCTCAGCTTCCCACGTAGCGTTCCTCCACCACCACAGGGCCGGGGAAAAAACAAAATGAATGGATTCCCATATCTGTAAGCAAAGAGGAATATTGATTGAAAGAAACATTGTCGCTTTTTTCCAAAGCAGGGGCTCTGTTTAGTTTCATCGTATCAGGAACATCCAGAATCTATCATACATTCGTAACCGAGTGCCCTTTCAGTTTACACACGCGCGTTGTGTGTTGTAACATTACCTTGAGTTAGGCGATATTGGTGAAGGTGTTTATCCCACCAAGGGCTGGAGTATAAACATTATAAACGTTAAATTGTATCAGGTAGTGCAGTGCAGTGCGGTGCTAAAAAATTTCCTTACCTGAAAGACGGCTTTGTTTAGACGAGCCATACCAGCTCTCTCCCGGTCAAACCATTCGGAATTTGATTCGGAATCCTGAATGGAGTCAATATGGACTCCAAATCAAATGCAACAACCGATTCTGAGTCGGTTGTTGCATTTTATTTGGAATCCATAATGACTCCATTCAGAAATCCGAACCGGTTCCGGAATGAGTTTAACTGGGCTACTGTGTCCCAGTTAAACTCATTCCGGAACCGGTTCGGATTTCTGAATGGATTCATTATGGATTCCAAATCAAATGCAACAACCGATTCCGACTCAGAATCGGTTGTTGCATTTGATTTGGAATCCATACTGACTCCATTCAGGATTCCGAATCAAATTCCGAATGACTTGACCGGGGTGAAGGTCACGCGGGTGACGGATAAAAGAAACGAAGGATCAATTCACCTACCAGCTCGTCAGGAACCAACTGTGGAAGTGTTTCGTTTTTTACTTTTCTTATCGATTTTTTATTGCTTTTTATTGTTTTTGATTTTTTTATTTCGATTTAAGTCAAATAGTGCGGTCGAGCGTGTTGCTCCCGCAACAAAATGGATCAAGAAGATGAATCTTTTGAAGAAGTGGAACACCTATCTGATTCGGAGACAGATGATGTTATGAACGATCCACTTCCCCCACTTTCCCCCAATGTCTCACAGGCACCACCCGAGTCAAGGTTTACCAGGATGGATCCGCTGGTCCTTGGGTGGTATACTTTCGGCCCAAAAATAAACCGTTAACAGCATAACTGTTGCACTTGAGCTGACAAAACGTTACTCGGCCGTAACCGAGATTAAAAAGGTTCAGTCAGATATGTAACCTCTAAACTAGCTCAGTGGGTGGTTGGAGGGGAATTATTCTGGTACTCGTTTTGTGCGTACACATACTCACCACGGGACTCATTCACTTTGGGAATTACGGGAAAACGGACCAATCATAGCTGCTGGAAACCAAGGTAAAAGACCAAAAGGTATGCGCTATGTATCACGACACTCGCAAGTGAAACCTTGAATTTTCTTTCTCGTAGAACACCCGAAGACGAGGGCTGACGACTCCTTTCGAGTCCGGAGGACGATTTGAACTTTGTGGTAAATGTGCTGGTAATGTTCACTCTGTGACAAACTAAGCTATTACCCAAATTACATTCTTACTATTTATTGTTACCCTTGACAAAAACATAAATTTGTACAAAACTTAACTATGTGACGTCACATTTAATTTTCTACTTGCGCTTTAGAAATGGTCGTTTATTGGTGCAGATCTGGTTATGGTAGTGCTGACAGGTAGAAGATGACTGCTGGGATTAACGAACATTGCGGCTGCTGTAGACGAAGTTCTGGTGGTTAGTCGATTTGTGACTGGTGCTTTGTAGCCGAGTCTGAACTGCTTTAGCTTGGTGTTCCAGTTCAGAATCAAAAATGCCAACGAATCTTCCGCCTCCATATGTGCTGTTTTCTGGCATCGAACGTACCGTCGATTTTCGTACCTTCGTAGCAGGGACTCACGGCTCTCCCGATCGTGCTCTGTCTACTGCGAGGCTTGTGGTTGAGAATGCGACTTATCGTCGACCTTCCTGCTGAAGAGATGTCTTTCGGACGAAGATACCAGAGATAAAAAGGCCCGCTGGGGACCTGCCCAGCAGAAATTAACAAATAAGTCACATGTTTTAAAGTCCTATTCTACACCAACTTTTGACCCATTGTATTTTATAATGTTACCTTTTTATCCTGTTTTACTTCGTATGTTTCGTGCTTTTCTGTTTTTAGCTTTTCCTACTTTTAACACTGTTGCAACATGCGTACTAACATCTTTTATATATCCGACACATTTTTAACATTTTATTCGTTTCTCATTCTTGCTCCTTACTTCATAACAAAAAAACATCATAAGCACACTGAACACCATTTAGGAAAAATACAAAAATACTTTATATTGACTACGGTAAAACCGCGCGCACTTCCTATTTCTTTGGGCGTTGGGAGCAGAAAGAACGTTCTTGGTCATTGCTGAGTCTGACTTGGCTCAGATGGTATCAAGAAAACCTCAATTTTCTCCATATCATCCGATCTGACACTTACATTGTTTAAACCTGGCTGCCCTTCACATTGCTGCAACAGCGATGAATGACATGTTGCGCGACGTCATTCGCTCAAACCGTTGTGATTGAGTTACCCTAGTTGAGAGTGCTCCCGCGTGAGTTACTCCTCCGTCTCAGACGTAAACGTCAGACTTGGAGGACTACCACTCACACAGCTGACAATGTAGCTAGGGTAGGACTTAGGATTGTTAGAATTAATTGAGCTAATCTAGAGTATGTTTTCATTGTGGCGAAGCCGACAATCAACATTGTAACCAGCGGTTACAGATAAACTGCGCGTAGTCGTTACTGACTTTAAACAGGCCAATGGTATCGTTAGCAATAGCCTCTTTACACTGAAGTATCGCGTCTACATTCCTTCTCGTGTTGTGGAGATCGACAGTGTGGTAAGTGATGCGGGTCTAACTGTCGATGATCTGATGAATGATGGGGTTGGTCGCTTTAAGGACGCTAACCTTCAATCCGTTAAGATTTTGGAGTGCAAGCAATTGCACTCAAAGTCCATCGAAGATGAGAATTATTATCCATCAGACTCGTTTCGCGTAACCTTCGCCGGATCTGCACTTCCGAGCTACGTTGAAGTGGGAGGAGCTCGTCTACCTGTACGCCTGTTTGTACTGCGGGTCATGAATTGTTCCAATTGCAAGCAGCTAGGTCACACGGCCACCTACTGTAGCAACAAGCAACGGTGCGGTAAATGTGGAGAACGCCATTCGGATGATACTTGCAGTAGGCCCGCTGAGAAGTGTGTTTAGTGTGGGGAGAATACGCATGCACTTTTGACATGCCCAACGTATAAACTTCGCGCGAATAAACTGAAGCGATCCGCCAAAGATCGCTCCAGACACTCTTACGCAGAAATGCTTAAAAGAGCTGTTTCACTTATCTCCGAAAACCCATTCGCTCTCTTACCAACTGACGATAACGCCTCTAACGACCCTTGCGAGGGGCATTCTTTGGCTCTGCTTGGAAACTCTAGGAAAAGGCCTAATCAAAACTCACCTGAACTTCCTCGTAAAGGTCCTAGGTTTTCCCAAACAAGGGTACAAAATAAAAATAATTCATCAACTGGAAGTGATGGTACGAAACCAAAGATAATACCTCCTGGTTTTGGAAAATTGAGATACAACCAGGAGTTCCCAGCACTACCCGGGGCACCAAAAATTCCATAAATTTTCTGACATTGTGGTATGCAGTTCACAGCATTCAACATTACCGATCCTCTGAAAAGCTTGCTGGTGGCCATTCTACCAACAGTAAGAACATTTTTAAAACAGTTGACTGAACAATGGCCCCTCCTTACAGCGATCGTATCCTTCGATGGCTAACTTATTAGACGGAATCACGGATCTGATAACTGTGTTACAGTGGAACTGCAGAAGTATTATCTCCAAAATTGATTAATTAAAACACTTGCTAAATTACAATCATTGTGATGCATTTTTTTGCAACTTCTAATATAAACCTCAACTTCCACGATTTTAACATTATCCTCTTGGATCGAGAGGACTCATATGGAGGGGTACTTTTAGGGATCAAAAAGTGCTACTCCTTCAATCGAATCAACCTCCCTTCGACGCTAAGCATTGAAGTTGTCGCTTGTCAAACAACAATCAAAGGCAAAGATCTTTGCATTGCTTCTATTTACATTCTTCCTAGGGCAATGATGGGATATTGAAGATTCTCCAAAGTGATTGAACACCTTCCCTCGCCCCGCCTGCTTCTTCACGGTACAGGGTGGGGATGTCTCTACGACGATAATCGATCCTCGACAATTCAAGACCTTTGTGACAACTTCAATATGACAATTCTGAACACAAAGGAAATGACACGGATTCCTAGACCACCTGCGCAAGCAACTGCACTGGACATATCTTTATGCTCGACATCACTACGGTTAGATTGCAAGTGGAAGGTAATATCTGATCCCCACGGTAGTGACCACCTGTCGATTGTAATTGCAATCACCACTGGTTCAAGACCATCGGCAACAATTAATGTTCCCTATGACCTCACACGAAACAATGATTGGAAGAACTACGCTGCTGAGATATCCAAAACTATCGATTCGACACAGGTACTTCCCCCGGAGGAAGAGTATAAGTTTTTGTCCAACTCGATTCTAGATACCGCGATTCAAACTCAGACGAAACGAGTACCCCACGTGAACACCCAAAAACGTTCTCCCAACCCGTGGTGGGACAAAGAGTGCTCAGACGTGTACGCGGAGAAAGCTGCCGCGTATAAAGCCTTCCGGAACGACGGGTTAGTTGCTAGTTATCGAGTGTACGCGATATTATGTAAAAAAAGAAACTTTTGCGTAAAAAGCTTTCTCAAATGCCGTGTCAAAAAAACGTATGAAAATAAAAACGCAATGATGTGTAAGTTGAGGATCAAAGGCCGTTTCTTCAATGACAGCATCATCCACGTACACTGCCCACACGATGGGAGACCCGACGGCGAGAAGGAAGCGTTTTATACGAAGCTAGAGGAGGTGTACGACGGCAGTTCGCAACGGAACATGAAAATCATCATCGGTGATATGAACGCTCAGGTAGGACGGGAGGTAATGTTTAGACAGGTAATCGGGCAAACAGCTTGCACATCGTATCGAATGACAACGACCAACGATGCGTGAACTTCGCAACCTCCAGTGGCATGGTAGTCCGAAGTACCTTCTTCCCCCGCTAAGATATCACAAAGGCCACCTGGAGATCACCTGACCAACGCACCGACAACCAAATCGATCACGTTCTAATCGCGGGGCGATTCTTCTCTGATATCACCAATGTTCGTACCTACCGCAGAGCAAATATAGATTCGGACCAATACCTAGTTGCAGTATGCATGCGCTCAAAATTTTCGACGGTGTACAACGCTCGTCGTAGTCGGACAACTTCGGGACGCCGGGGTTGCCCAAGACGACGCACAACGGCTGGAAGCAGCACTACCTACGGAAGAACAGCTGGGCACAGCTACTCTTGATGATGGCTGGAGAGAGATTGGTTCCGCCATAGGATGTACTGCTATAGCGGCACTAGGAACAGCGATTCCGAATCGAGGAAATGACTGGTTCGATGACGAATGTAAGCAGTTAATAGAGGAGAATAATGCAGCACGGGCGAGGAGGCAACAGCAGCGGCACGAAACAGAATATGGAGCGATACAAACAAGCACGGAACAGGCAAACCTCGGTCCTCCGGAAAAAGAAGCGCCAACACGTAATCACCAAAATTTGGGAGGAGGAGATTCTTCAGTAGGAATGGATGGAGGGTGTCGTTTACCCAATCTACAAAAAGGGTGACAAGTTGGATTGCTGCAACGACCACACGATCACACTGCTTAGCGCCGCCTACAAGATCTTCTCCCAAATTCTTTGCTGCAGATTGTCACCATTTGCAAGCGAGTTCGTGGGGCACTACCAAGCGGGATCCATGGGTTTCCGCGCCACCACGGACCAAATATTAGCGATTCGGCAGGTTCTGCAGAAGTGCCACGAATACAACGTGCCCACACATCATTTGTTCATCGATTTCAAATCGGCATATGACACAATCTATCGAGATCAGCTATGGCAGACAAGGCACGAGTACGATTTTTTGGATAAGCTAACACGATTAGTCAAAACGACGATGGATCGGGTGATGTGCGTTGTTCGAGTATCAGGGACACTTTCGAGTCCCTTTGGTTCTCGAAGAGGGTTACGGCAATGATGGCCTGCTGTTCAACATTGCGTTAGAAGGTGTAATATGTAGCATGTGTTTCATAACTTTTTGTCAGTTCCGACAGCGTGAAGTAATAAGTTACTTTACGCTCGTCCGCACATGCCGTAGACTCAGGTTATTCGCATTTCTAATGCCAAAAGATCCTGACTCCTGCGGTAGCAGACAAAGGGTTAAGTCGCCGGTAAACTTTAAGCTTGCTCATATGACCCTTTCCACGCTTTTCTAAACTTCCTTCAACTGCTTGCTCTCCCTTGAGTACTATGACTGTTAATATAGAAAAATATGCTTAATTTTCCAGTAAATTGCTAATTGAATGTCGTTAAAAGCGTAAAAAAGGAAAATTGGCTCACTCTTAGTCGTTAATAAAAAAGGAAAAAAAATTATTTACCCCATTCCCCCTTTTAAATGCTCTATTTGTAGAATTGTTCTTTCCATAGACAAATAAACTTACATGTAAGGAAACAAAAACGTATTTATTTCAAAATTGAGGGATGAACAGCGCCTAGGTTTGTATTTTTGGTGATAACGAAACTTTAAAGATTCACATTCAATCAAAGAGAAGTTTCTTCTAATAGCTAATCAATTAACATTAATACTGCTGTTCTATGCATAATAGTCCCATGTATATAGGGAATCCCGTAGAACATGGGATAATTATGCGAATAACGGCTGAATAGGTGATTTTGAAAATCATAAATCTAGTAACAGTAACGGCTCAATGACACTCTTGAAACCGCTCTTAAACGTTAGAATGCCCTTGTAGTGCAAACTTAAATTATTATATTGGAACTTTATAAGCACAATTCAATGTAAGCTAATACTTTACTGTTTTGCGTATGTTTCCTAGACAAAGGAAATTTTTCACATCATAAATCCATTAGATATGGGAATAAGTTGTTGCCCTTTTCAGGATGGTACTAGTAGTATAAGATTTGTGTGTAAAAAGCAGCTCTTTCCGTTTCTTGAAAGTGTATGGATGTCCTTTCAAAAGCAGCTGTTATCCTTTGTTCACGATGTGGAATACATTTTTGTAGGGTCTTAAAATGACACGCGGGAAGTACCTGCTTCATTGCTGTGGAATGGTATCGTTTACTTGTTGCTTTACAAGAATACCTGGCCTAAGATAGCAAAACTAGTTTTTGCCTATTTGTAAGCAGTACACTGGGAAATGTTTCCCCACCTACCGTATTCACCGACCTTTCTGGAGGGCTATTCACTTCACATGAAAATTTGAAGAAACGACTTTATGATTAGTTTGAAATAATAAAGTCGGAATTTCTCTAGCGAGGTATTCGTTGACTACCAGAAAGGTAGGAAATGGTTAACACCGCCCAAGGGCCAAGGAAAATACTTTGAATAGAAAGGATATTTGTATTCATATCTAAATAAAAACGATGATTTTTCGAGTGGACAAGAACTTATTCCCATACGCAATACTTTAAAATTTGTAATGCAACTATAGTACAGCAAAGCGACATCGTTTCAAACCAATAACTGCTTATTTAAAATACGAATTCTAATTTTACTTGATTTTGTCTTCTGTTTTAATTCCAATACCTTTGCAGAATTTCTTAGCAAAACATGAATAGTGACGAATAGATGTGATCCAGTACTAAACATATCACTATCACTTACTACTAATAGGGCAACTTGGATTTCTTATAGTTTACATTCAGCTTATTTAGGCTTTCAGTCAAAAAGTTTTGTTTATAGGGGTTTATAGCGTTCAATATATTTTTGCGGCTCATTAGAAGTCGGCATAAGCGAGAACGACCCAATCACTAAATTATGGTTTTAAATTGGAATCTCATTCCAGTTACTTAATTATAATTCCGTCGATTTCCTAAAAATAAAAACATTTATTTTCATTATGTACAATACACACAGCTATGTATAAGTAATTTGAATGAAAAATTAACACAGTTGCAAATTCCCACTGTCCGCCGTTTTTTTTTTTGCAAAATCCTATTTACAAATGTATTTTGAAATGCATTAGTAAACCGTTCGAATCATGAACTGGGATAAATTTCCCTAACATCTTATAAAATCATACAAACCATTCTTGTTGAATACCTCAACACCAAACTAATAAACATTTTTATTTTTGAAACTGTTTCTATGTTTTCTACAACATGAAGTAACAGTACAGAATTCAGCCAATTTTATACAAAATTCAAGTGCCAATGCATTCATGCGTTTTTGGTAACAGCCTACATCAAATTACTTCACTCTATACTACTTGTAATATCGCATCGATAAAAAACATGTTCGCTGAGCTCACGAGACTGGAATCAAGATAAAGTGTACATTTTTAAAGTCTATACAACGAGATTACTTCAATTTTCGTTCATCGGAAATACAAGCAAAAGAAAAAAAATGCTCTTCCTGTGTGTCTGTGGCCTATCATGATGATCTTAGATTTGTCTTGTTACATTACTGCCGTGATCCGCATAACAGTCCCATTTGCTATGGGTTTCCTATGCAGGTGGGACTGTTATGCGTATCACGGCAGATTACCTTAGCCTATAATTTATGTCGCTTTTCCACCGCTGCCAGCCACGAGAGGATCGGCTGTGATGAAACCAAGAAAGTCATTCCCCTTCACTCGCTGCGGAAATCGTTCGAAGTGTGATCGCATGGTACGTATAATGATGTTCTCACGATCGATTTTGATAGAGTGTTGAGGATTCTGAATCGGTGCTGACGTATTCAACAGCTTAACCGCTGTAGCGGTAATCAATTCCAAACATTGAATCCACTGGACCTGCTGGTTATTTTCGATACCGCATGGTTTCATATCGAAAAAACTTTCCATTTTAAAGATGATCGTAATGACAGAAGAAAGAAGAAATTTACAGCTTGCTAAATGCGAAAGAATTTTATCCGTCGCTATGACCTGTGATATTTTGAGGAGATCCTTAAACTGACTGTACTGTACGTGACGTTCAAACTCCGTGTACAGAGCAAACAGAATGCCTTCTTGATCATCGCGATCTTTTTTTGCCAATAAAGGAATCGACGAAAAGGTAGTAGACCACAAGTCCCAACGACAGGAATGTTCGCGCAATAGTGCAAAAATTCGCCGCAAAAGAATTTTTCCCTTTCGCACGCCCAACATCGGCAATAATTTATCCTGAGTCAATCCGGTAATCAGCACAATCAGCAGTTCATCAAACGTCTCTGGTTTCGTGTTAGATGAAAAAGATGAGTTTGTTAACTCAACGGAAGCCGAAACATCGCACTTTTCTTTAGCAAGCAGAACAGCTTCTATGGCAATGGGATTTCTTAAATCTTCCATCCTAAGAACTACTTGGAACAATGTTTCGATGTGTAGCAAAACATGTCGGGACTTTCTCTGCATTGACAGTTCCAAACGAGCGTTCCCCTCATTCGTGATCTCATTACCGACTACATCCATATCTATTATTTTACGTGGAGCAGTCACACTTCCACACTGCAGCTTTCCGAGTGAGTTTTCAAACTGCAACGGTGCGTACGTTCGCCCTTGTTGTTGCTCCTTTTGGTCGTTGTTGTATTTCGATTCGGAACCCTTACGTTCCCGTTGACCACCTTTAGAATTCAATGTTGCACAGTTTCTTGCTAGTGAAGACATCAACAGTAGCTGGGCATGTCCTTTAGGCTGAGTGAACGGATGATTCAGTTGGTTATCCTTGTGTGCCTTGCTTTCTTTGTCACCTTTCAGCAAAGCCAACCTATCTTTATACACAGTAAAATAGTAATCGTTGATGTATGGCGCTCCTGAATTGAGTTGCGTAAGTTGTATTCCAATCAGCCACTGTTTTTCTCGGTTCGACATAAAATTCGCATATCGGTCGTGACCTTTAGACATGTTGTGATGTTTTTGATTGTTGTATTGTGGGTTTTGACGATTGAACATAAGCATTGGATGATTCTGTTGAATTTCCTCCACAAGGCGCTTGTTGAATTGATTATTCTGAATGTTGTGAATCAGGGGCAGCTGGGCGGGTAATTGAGTAGGCTGTTGGGAAAACAAACCGAATTGGTGATTAGTTGGAAATCCAGGATGCAATGCAATGTTGTTTATTGGTGTAGTATAATGTGGTGGTAAGAAGTTGTACGGTAAAAATCCAATCGGTATACGGGATTGATGGTTCAAGAGGGGCGGTGGAGGAAACATTTGGTTTCTAACAGCAAGCAACTGTACAGGAGGCACCATCGGCTGTAATGGCAGGTTCATCAATGATGGAACGGGCACCAGCTTTTCGATTTTTTTGTTTTTCTGGTTTAGCTGTAATTTTTGTTGTCGACGTTCTTTTTTCAGTCGTTCTTCTAACTGTTTCTGGATGATTTTTCTCTCGATATCTTCTACGGATATCATTTCAATCGGACCTTGGGAAACGGGTAACTCAGATTTAGATGCTGGCGTTTCGTATAAGGAATTCCTCAATAGATTCGGAAACGTATTTTGTAAATCATAGTTAATCTGCTTAACAGGGGCATCCCAGATACTCGAATCCAATCGCAATTTATTGCGGAGGTCGTCATCAAAACTTAGATCGGCAGTACTGCTTGTACTGTCCTCTCCGTCGCCGGAATCGAATCTCGACAAATGTATATCTAGATCATCATCTATGAACACATCCTTACCATTGCTGACTTTATTCGAATGCAAAACATTGCCTCGTTCCAATCGCACTAGCGATTCGTGAATATTTTCCCAGTCACTCTTGTCCGGATTCCCAAAGGTCTCATCATTCAGAGCATCGTATTCCTCCTCGGAATTACGGCTTCGCGAATCTGTCCATTTTTTAGGAGAAATTTCTTCATCCTCAGCCCCAGGCGAACTAGTGTCGAAACCGAAAAACGAATCCATTTTTTAACAAACTATAGTCCCTAACTCATTACTTCTAGCTTCATCAGGATCTTGTCGTTTTTTCATCATACATTGAAAGCAATACTACATTAAAAACTAAAAGTTCTGCTCGTTGTCAAACATTTTACGCATTCTGTAATAGAAAACTGAAAAATGCAATTTCAGTGACAGCTATCGTTCAATTAAAGTCAGAGTCCATAAAAGAGTCACGCAAAAGCAATAGGGCCCCGTACACGAGGCGTTAGTAATGTCATTACTGAGCAGTAATGTCATTTTTAATGAACGTGTAAGGCGAGTAATGATGGATTTCCCATACACGCCACCGAAAAACTACCTAAAATTCAGTACTTTTGACTCAATCTCGTGGTATCGTGCAGAAAGGTAAAATTAGGTAAACCGTGTTGAAGGTAGTTTCCATTTAACTACGGCAAAAATAATAACTCAACCTTGAGTTTAATTTACTTAAATTTAAGTTGAATTTACCTAATTTTGAGTATACTCCAAACAACTTAAAAGGACCTTACTGCATGGAAGACCTCGACTGAGTCGAATCTCTCGTTTTGTTTTTGACAACACTAATAAGTGCGAAAGCGACGCACAGCTCAAAAGTACCTAAATTTAAGTTAAAAGAACTTATTCTGTAAGTTATTTTATGGTTGCGTGTACAATTCCATTAATGCCACTACTTAGTAATGACACTTTTAATACGCGTGTAAGGGCCCCTAATATTTCGGTAGTCAAGAGATTGCACAGAGAAAAAAATTGGCGAAAAATGCACCAACCAGAACCCTGCCAGTTTACACGCAACCATAAAATAACCTACAGAATAAGTTCTTTTAACTTAAATTTGGGTACTTTTGAGCTGTGCGTCGCTTTCGCACTTATTAGTGTTGTCAAAAACAAAACGAGAGATTCGACTCAGTCGAGGTCTTCCGTGCAGTAATGTCCCGGATAGAATTTTACAATAGAATTTACCCTACAAACAATAAATATTATAGTTATCACTGTTTCAACATTGTTCGATGCAGAGTGCTTGCAGTAGATTTACAATAAAATTACATGTAACAATAAATTTTACAGTTCAGCAAAAAACTGATACAGTAAATTCACATTAAATTTTACTGTTTTCGAGAAAAAAATGTATGGAAAAAATCGATTTTTTTAATGTTAAGATACATAACCACCCCCTTTTTACATTTCTTATAAAAGAAATGTATAGAATTCGCTCAAACTTTCAAGATTTTTTCCGAGGCCCGGAGGGCCGAGTCTTATATACCAATCGACTCAGCTCGACGATTTGGGACAATGTCTGTGTGTGTGTGTGTCTGTGTGTGTGTGTGTATGTAACGGACAAATTCTCATTCGTGTTTCTCAGCAATGGCTGAACCGATCTTATCCAAACCAATTTTAAATGAAAGAACTAAAAAACAGTATGAACGCTATTAAATTTGTTTTTGATTCTGATGTTTAGTTTCCAAGATATGAATGTTTGAATGCGTAAAAATGGCGTTTTTTGCAGTTTTTTTGAATTATCTGCCGAAATTGACAATATAGATTAACAATTTATATGTTTTTAGACAGCTTTAACGAATACCTTTCGAACAAGCTATAGATTATTGAAATCGGACTATTATCAAAAGAGATATTTAACATTAAATGCGGACGAAAGATTTTTATCATTTCCCATTGCCAGAAATATGACCAAAAACATGTAATCTATTATTAACGCCAAAACGGCTTATTTTAGGTCAATAGTATCTTCGGAGAATTTAATGGAGGAAATATGCCCTTTCTTTTGGTATTGTGCTTTTGCTGATTAATCCCCCTATGAGTGAGATATTTTCACAAATTTTCTTGGAAGTGATTATATCGAAATGATGCCTTCTACAAATTTGTAGCTCTTACTTTTGTGAATAACTTTACTGAAGACTTCAAATAACTATTTTGAATACTTTAAAAGTTATGGCTTGTTGTTTGTTGATTACTCTTTGTCGCCTATTTATTGTTCAATATAGAAATAATACATTGAAATAAGCCAAACATTATTTCGACAAATCGAATGTTGTATTTCATTTTTCTATCTACAACCACTAGGAATAATCACCGAACACTTCCAAGTTGTCTGGAAGGAACTTGATAACTTATCAGTGCAAAAATGTTCATTTGTGCGAACCTTCTGACTGCATTTTTTCTAATGACCATCGGATCGATCTGAAACATATCGGAAAATGAAAAGCGAAATAAATAACTCCAAGCAACGGCGTAGCCCAGAGAAGTTTTTGGGGTTTAACACCATACAACGCCACCAACCCCCCCCCCCCCCACCACACCCAAAAAAAATATTGGATTGAAGTTGAAAATTTATTGATGCAGATTGATTTAATTCAATATTACAATAACAATTATCTGATCCGTAGATTGATAACCTGTTGTTGTAAACATCATGAGGACTTTTGATAAATTGTCGGAATGGGGTCCTGATATGTAACTGATCTATCGGTCTTGATTTCACAGTTGTCTAATAGCATCAGTATCAAATTCCTGCCTGAAAACATTCCAATAGAAAATTCCAGAGTTCTGTAATCAATCATAGTCCTCAGATTTATTTTCAAATTGATCTCGTTTTTGTAGAGATGTACTGTAATAAGGGTCTTTATTTAATTGGAAGAGAAGTTAAAATTGATTTAATGTCTATGAAACATAGAACTGCTCACCAAAAAATGCATAAATTTCAACGTTTGCTAAAAATGTTCTTGCCTTTCTCATTCACTCTAAAATTCGTCAATCCAATCCCGACCCGGACGGCCGAGTGTCATATGCCAATCGACTGAGTTCGTCGAGATCGGAAAATGTCTGTGTGTGTATGTATGTGTGTATGTGGAAAAAATGTGACCTCTGTTTCTCAGAGATGGCTGGACCGATTTGCACAAAGTTAGTCTCAAATGAAAGGTACAACCTTCCCATCGGCTGCTATTGAATTTTTTACTGATTGGACTTCCGGCTCCGGAGTTACGAGTTGAAAAGTGCAATCACACAGCAAATTCCCATATAAACTGAAATGAAAAATTTTCAAAATCAAATTTGTATTTTTGATACCAAATGACTTTAAAATGCATGAAACATTGAGATGTTTGACAAAATTGACTTTTTTGGACTTTGGTACATTTTTGTCTTTCTCGTATAGAAAGGTTATGCAATCACTCTAAAAATCTTCAATTATACCGGCCCGAGGGGGGTATGCAGTGAGGGGTTGCCACTTTAAAATTAAAACTAGTTTAAAATTTCTTAACAAGTTGAAAATTTTCGGCAGGACCTGGACCTCCCGGATCTTTCTTCATGATCTGCCGCTGGTTTCAAGCGATGTTTCAGTTTCACATAGTATCTCAAGATCGTGGCTGTCGATCCATTGAATGTATGTGCAAATCGTACTGAACATGTAATATTCATTTCCACCATTGTATTGAACATAACCAGCCATGGAATCGTAGTCTGGACAAATGAGACAAGCACAATTGCACCACTAGGTGGATTAAAACAGGTTTTTATTTTGGGAATGCGTCGAGTTGAAACGAAAACGTAATATGATTAATAACGAGGATAACACTTTCCGAATGTAGAGACAAATTTATGAAAAATGACGATTTCCATTCGACTCTAGCAGTTCCTGATCGATTTTGATGAGCATTTAATTTTTGTTATATGACCAATTATATGTATAGGTCAAATGTTCAAAAACAGTAATTTAAGGTCAAGATAGCATCATTTTGAAACCACCAATTTCGGAGGTTTAGTATCTTCGATGAGTTTTACAAACGTAAAACAGCGCATCATTTGATAAAATAATTTTGACGGTATATCGTCCAAGAAGTATTTATGGTGAATTTTCTCAGGTTATGACTACAATAAAGTCTCAAAAATTTCGCTAAAGACACGAACTCTGTCACTATTTTCTGAAAAAATAATTCTGCATAATTTTAAAACTTCAAAAATTACGGTTTCGGAATTATGCCGTTTGGACAGTATGATAGATTTTCACCAAACCCCCACCAAACCGAATTTCTGGCTACGCCGCTGACTTCAAGTAAATAGAAACAAAGTCGTTCTGCACTCGTTCACAAGAAACTTCTTCGAATGCTGAATATCTATTATAACACATTGAAACCCCGATTTTATCAGCCAAATATGAACATACGTTTGATGGGCTCTAGCAGACGAACAAGACTGAATTCGAGTAAATTCTTTCTTGAGCATATTTTCCTTATCATGAAGATGGAAATATGCAAAAATAAAAAGTTCATCATAATCAGAAATAGTTATCAGACTACATCAAGGGACGGGAAGAATATTTTAACAGCTTCAGTTTATTATAAAGAAAAAAAAATTGCCCGATTTAGTCAATGTCCCCATTTTGTCAGCCTAAAATACACCATGAGTTTGATAAAAATGGGTCTTTATTGTATGTATTATTCACTGTGTTTCACATTAATAGGTACATTTCATTTTTGGGGATTTTTTTATTGCATCGAACTACAACAATTTTTAGGTAGCTTTCAAGGGGTTATTTTATAGACTTCTTCCAAAATTTGGCGAACCTATTCCAATTCGTATACCAATTAATTGGTATACTTAAGGGTTTATATGTTGCAGATAGAGAGAATACTGAAATTTTTAGCTTTTTTCCTACACAATATTACGAAAGCTTATTAAATAATTTTTCCTAATAAGTTTGTGAAAATTATAAACTATTTGAAATTTTTTAATAGTTTAATTTTTTATTTAACCGTGATTTTTTAATAAATAGTGAGCATCGCTTCACAACGTAGTCTATTTTTCATGGCATGCGGTGAGCACGATCTCTCGAATTGCTGAACTGAAAATTATGGAATAGAAATTAATTTTTAGTATTCTTTACAGATTTAACTCGCCGCGCAGATAGCTCTGAATTAGACCCGCTGGTGCCCTAAGACGATTTCGCTAGATTTTCAGAGCACTGTGCACCCAGTGCATTAACGCAAGTGACGGAAGGTTATCGAAAAGTTTCATGAAAATGAAAATTCCAGTAATGATGATGATTTTCCCAAACGGTTCGTTTTCGAGAGGTTTTTATTTGTTCTTTGGCATTAGGATTAGCGATAATAATTCAAATCAAGGATACTACTGGGAAGTCACCTTTAGAAAAAGTCGATGTCAAAGTAAAATTTGGAACTATGCACGCATGCACTTCAGAGATAGCGTGATATCAGAAGCTGCGATTTCATTTCAACGCATTTTTGTGAAAAGGGCGATACTTACAAATGTAAACATATGGCTTTTTTCATACATGCGAATGAGGGCTTTGAAACGCAACAAATTAACCTAAAAATTTTGATTCTACGATATTGCTTTCTTAAACTACAGCAAAAAAATACAACGGGCGAAACTGTATTTTTGTTTGTTTATTTAAAGTTTCGCCCTCCACGCTCCATGCAAACAAACAGGGCGATACTTTTTTTGCTAGCAGTTTAGAGGCGAAACTGTTATTTTCGTATTTTTTTAGGATTATCAAACTGATACCAGCTGTAAATAGTAACAATGATCGCTATTGAAAAAAACCTATTTTAATCCACCTAGCGGTGCAATTGTGCCTTTCTCATTTCTCTAAACTATAGCACGGAGGCTTTTTATGTTCAACATAGTTGTGGAAATGTCCATTATATTCTTAGTACACTTTGCACTTATACACAATGGCATGTCAGCCATGAACTTGATGAGCTACGTGTCGACGGTGAAACACTTGAAACAAAAAAATATCATATTCCATTAGCCTAATCAGTATTAGATCAATGTTATCTGCTTGCTAACTCATTTTGTCATGCGGGGGTGGGTATGTGAGGTGGGCGAAAGTTCCATGAACGAACGACTCCCCAGCTTAAATTGGTTTGCTTTGTGATATAGTGATGGTTTAAAGATGATGTGGTTGATGGGGAGGGGTATGAGGGCTGAGGGGTGATTTAAGGAGATTTTTAAGAGAGGGGAGTGAACGGTAGAGGGGGGTGGGGTGTAACCCCTCTCCTTAAAGCATCAACTACGCCCCTGTTAAAATCCAGAAACCCTATGCGAGTCAAAAAAAAAATTTGGCCGGGATTAGGTTGACGTTTTTCAGAGTGATTGCATAACCTTTCTATATGAGAAAGGCAAAAATGTGCCAAAATCCAAAAAAGTGAATAGTCGTCAAATTTTTTTTCGAGTTTGCATCAAAGCTCGACGTTTCATGCACCTTGAAGACATTTAGCATCAAAAATAAAAATTCTATTTTTAATTTTTCCTATAGTTTATATGAGAAATTTCTGTGTGGCCGCACTCTTAAACCCGTAATTCCGGAATTCCGATCGATCCAAAATTCAATAGCAGCTGATGGGAAGGTTGCACCTTTCATTTGAGACTAAGTTTGGGCAAATCGGTCCAGCCATCTCTGAGAAAAATGAGTGACATTATTTGACACATACGCACATACATACACACACACATACACACATACATACACACATACACACACACATACAGACTTTTTCCTATCTCGACGAACTGAGTCGAATGGGATATGACACTCGGCCCTCCGGGCCGGGATTAGGTTGACGTTTTTCAGAGTGATTGCATAACCTTTCTATATGAGAAAGGCAAAAATACGGACGAAATCGGTGGTGTAGAACGGTAGTTATTGTAAAAAACCGTAAGGGCGATACTTCAATGCTGATAGGTGGGACCGAAAAAGTAAACAATCGCCAAAGGGGCGATATTATCATTTGGTCAATTTCAATAGCAAAAACAAATTTTAATTTAATAATTTCAAATACTTTATGTAGTTTTGGGTTTCGATCACTGAATCATGTAATCTAGGATGTAAAAACACAATAGTTCTTAAATATGAAATAAAACTAAGTCTGGAAATATTCACTGTTGATTTTCTTTGAATGGTATCACTGCTAGTATCGCCCTTTTCAAGAAAAAGCGTTGATTTCTTAGTTCTCAGTCGCGTTGGAAATTTGAGTAAAGTATAAACTTCAAATCGATTCAAAAAAAATTTCGATTTTTTTGGCTCAGTACAATATATAACCCCTTTAGGAAAATTCAGTTTTCCCACCACAATTTAGATATTTTATTAACAGAGCATTAACAATAATTCGTTGGTATGTCTATTTTATGGGCCATTTTTTTGCTTTCCCATTGATTTGGTTTGAGATTTCTAGCACTGATGTTGTCCTATGCTGATTTGAGCGATTCTCTGAGTCCTGCCACTATCCCATGTAGTATGTGTTATCAAAAACATCGCGAAGCATCAAGTTCTAAATGTTCTCAAACGATATAATATCCGAAGAGAGTGATAAGAGTTATAAGAAATGTCTCATCACACTGTTAGGTGGATTAAAAGCGTTTTTACTGTAAAAGTCGATTTTACTTTGAAATTTACTGTCAAAACGTTTAAGTTTATTGTTTTTGTATTGTAGCACTAAACTTACTGTAAATTATTGTAAAATTACTGTACTGTCACAGCGAAAATCATGGTTTTGTTACTGTACATTTCTATTCGGGGTACTTTTAACAAAGATACACTCAAGATAGAGTGGCCCGATGTTTCCCATGTACCATCCAAATGCGACCCCTGGATGCGCCCGGTTCAGAGTGACAGCTCAATAATGAACTGAAGCGAAGCCTTGCAAAAAGGAAACAACGTCGATCTTTGCGTCGTATCTATGACAATAAATTATTACGAACATAACAAGAAAATTTTCGGCAGAAAAACAAACAAATCTCGAGGTTTTCAAAGTTCAAAAATTAGGTGATATATCAAGTAATATAACTTTTTGCTATTGATAACTAAATTCATGAATTAGTCTGCTGACTAACAATTGATATATTTTACGTCAGGTTCAGCAGCGAAAGTCGGTAAAGTCAAGTCGATGATAAACTGCAAATTTTCTTAGTTGGAAATGTTACGATAATCACCTGCTTAGGATACGAACTGTTAGAAACGGACGAGTTATCTTCAATAATTTCGTCCATATATGCTCTACAAATAGGCCTTTAGTAGTAAACAGCCTGTAATATATTTTACTGTCCGTATAGATTACATGTTTCTTTCACAACAAGATTGTCTACAACTTTGATTTGATTCGTAACCATAGCATTTTGTCGACGCGTTCTAAAAATTATCGACGCCTATTAACGAGGGGACAGCAAAAGCATACTATTATTGAGTTCACCGGCTCACGGTTGCTGAACCATCTTTTGTTAATGGTTTGTATGGGACCTAGTAATCTTGAGTTTATCTTTGCATTTAAGTTATTTGGGGTATACTCAAAATTAGGTAAATTCAACAGAAATTTAAGTAAATTAAACTCAATGTTGAGTTATTATTTTTGCCGTAGTTAAATGAAAACTAACTTCAACACGGTTTACCTAATTTTACCTTCCTGCACGATACCACGAGATTGAATCAAAAGTACTGAACTTTAGGTAGTTTTATGTGACGGACGAAAAAGATGTTCTTGTCTCTTCGACACACACTTTCCAGGTTGTATCGATCCGGAGTTGAACAATGTTCACAGATCTCATTCTGGTGATTCGGACTCGTGGGCGTTAGCACGCATATTAGTTTCCACTGAATCGGTCAAGTGGGCAGTTGACAGCTTTGCTCCATACAAATCACCCGGAAAAGATGGAATACTTCCCGTGCTACTGCAAAAGGGGTTTGATATTCTTAAACATGTCTTAAAAAAGATTTTGCTTTCCAGTCTTGCTACCGGGTATATCCCGAAAGCATGGCGAGAAATAACTGTTAGATTTATTCCCAAAGGGGGGCGCTCAAGCTATGAAGAAGCCAAGAGTTTTAGGCCCATCAGCTTAAGTTCTTTTCTTCTGAAAGCTTTGGAACGGATAATCGATCATCACATCAGGAACGTTTAGTTGAATATCCACTGCAAAAAATGCAACATGCATATCAGTGTGGGAAATCCACGATCACTCTGCTTAACGATGTTGTTTACAAAATTGAGAAAGCCTTCTCGCTCAAGCTATCTAGCTTGGGTGTATTCCTAGATATTGAGGGTGCTTTTGACAATGTGTCCTTCCAGTCTATTCTGGAAACGACACACGGTCATGGGATATCTGCATGTATCTCGGGTTGGATAAACGCAATGCTTAGTAACCGCATACTTTGCTCGTCACTGCGACGGGCTGAGATACGGAAGTTGAGTATTTGCGGTTGTCCTCAGGGCGGCGTTCTGTCACCTTTGTTATGGAACTTGGTAGCTGACGGCTTGTTGAAGAAACTCAATGAGCTTGGATTTCCAACCTACGGATTTGCTGACGATTGCCAAATACTAATTACTGGATTTTGCATCGGAACAATCTTTGACTTAATGCAAAAGGCATTAAGAGCTGTCCAACAGTGGTGTCGACAAGTTAAACAACCCAAGCAAAACTTCAATGGTTCTTTTCACGAAGAAACGAATAACAACCGGGGTTCGTCCCTTGCAGTCCCTTGCATTGATTCTGAGCGACTGTGTGCAGATCAAGTCAAATACGTTGGAGTCATATTGGATTCCAAACTGAATTGGTCTGCTCACATTGAGTTCAGAGTCAAGAAAGCGTCCTTATATAGACGAAACCATGTTTGGACGACTGAAACTCAGAGACATACTAAAGTTTCTTATCCAATGTGGTAAAGAGCTTTAGGCTTATGCTATATTTCACCCTAAGGAGGAAAATTTGGTAAACACCAAAATTATAAGCCGGCGCTAATCAATTTCGACAAAAAGTTAGTGTCGGTTTCTGATGAGGCGAAGCCGAAACGCAACTAAGCTTTAGGCTTATCCGCAGGCAAGTTGAACTACTTGTGAGTTTAACTTACCTGTTGTTTATTTTTGTTTTGTGCTGTTATTTTTCCCACCCTTCCAATTCTACTCCCCCACACCTCCTTGTCCTTTCCTTCCGCTCAGGAAATGATGAAAACACACGGCAAGGCACAAATCCCCGACTACATACCGGGAACGTGCCATTTAAGCCAATATATTCTGATTCCTGATTCGATGTCGGAAAACCGATGTGAGATTCACGACATCGAAATTCCGACATCGGATGTGCATTGTCGGATTTTCGACGTCGGCATTGTCGTCAGAGATGTCTCCTGATTCCTGAGTCTTCCCTTATTCAGCTATCCGAATAGTCTACTCCCCTTTGATCGTAGTGAATACTCGATCGCGAACCAATAGAATTCAACTTGAAGTTAATTTCAACAAATTATTACGGGTATTGGATTCGCAAAATGAGGTCAGGGCATGATGCTTATGTGTATGTATACATATTCACTGGCCATAGTATCGCACTCTACCTTTTATCTTCCAGCAGATCACGTTCCTGAGCTACTTCGGTTTAATTATTTTAAGGTGACGTCTGAATTTGTAGTCAAATGTGCGCTACCCTAATTATTCTGATGGGAGCTCAACACTTCGACCGGTCCCGAAACGTGCTGAAAGATCTGAGAGTTAACTTAAGCTAACTTAGTAACAGTAAGCACTGCTCACCAACTCAGTCACTGAAATACAGTTCAAAACTACAAACAGAATGGAGATTGCTCCAGTAAGTTAATCATATCAGAATGCGTCGTAATCAGACTAGATCACTAAGTATTAGTCTTAATAAAGTTACTGAGTAACTGTATGTACAAGTACAGCTTTCAACTTGTGTAAGAAATAAAACTGTCGCTTTGAAATGACAACAACAAGTAGCAACTTGCCACTTGGCGGCGCTTCGATCGACCAGCAATCGCTAAACAGGACTTGTGTGCAAATTTGAATACAATAGTGACTCATGCATGGGAACCTGTATGCGATGGTGATTTTCAACGTATTTTCATTTAAATGTTTACACAGGTTTTTCGGGAAAGCTTGTTCCAGCTTATATGTCTGTTCTCTGTGATAAAGCAGACCTCACTAGAATATTTCAGAATCACTGCCGGTATCACCTATTCTTTTTCTTACTGTCGGTGACGTTGACACATTCGCATCCGGCTTTTTACCAAATTTCAGTACGAGGGAATGCCCATCTGTGCGATATGTTGTCGGTGCTGCAGTGATGCCGGAACAGCGCATTTAAGGGTTAACCCGAGCAGAAGAAAATAACTGTACAATAAGTGCCCGTGATGAAATGTGCAATGCTCTGATCGACCATTGTTCATAAGTAGCATAAATTAATTTTCAGCATAAACGTACAGCAACTATGAATCTATCCCGTCTTTTGCAGGAAGGAAAAAGCTTCCATAGGATCAAGAACCGGATTTACATGAAGGACACTTCTATGTTGGAAAGCTACTTAACCCCGTCTTCGTAGCCTACAACAAAATAGCATGACAAATGGTCGGTGTTAAGTCAGACCGGACTAAGTCGCAAAACATAAAAAAATGAGATGATAGCAATGGATAGAGAATTTCTTCATCTACATTCGAATTTTGCCAGATTTCAAATATGTAACAATAAACAAGAATTATGGCAGAAATTAATTTCCAATTATAATGTAAAGGATGCTGCGATTCAAACTTTAAACTCGTTTTTCTCGAAATCAATTTATTGTCACTTAGTCCGGTCTGACTTAACACCGACCAAATTCACGTGAAATTCCTCATACATGTAAACTTGTGAATAGTGCTGTCGACGCATATCTTCTATCCGACCTCACAACTCATGATATTTATGCTGTCACAGTCAATATGACTGTTGATAACATAAGCAGAAAATATATCTATTGTTCGGCATATTCGCCGCATAATGAATCATCACCCTCTGAAGATTTTGAAAAGGGTTGTATCGTACTGTGGCAGATATGGGTTGCCACTCACAATCGGCAGTGATGAAAATACCCACCACATAATTTGAGATAGCTCAGATATCAATTTGAGAGGCACCGAATTGATGGGCTATTTAAGCTGCGCAAATTTGCATATACTTAATGTAGGAAAACACCCAACATTTGCAGGATCTAGCAGAAAAGAGGCGTTAAATATAACTCTCTGCTCTGATGGTATTACGCTTGAGTTGGCAAACTGGCTCGTACCCCTCGAGCTCGAGCCGTTGTCATTTGATCATAAGTACACGATGAAAAGTGAGAAAACCTCGGATCTACCGATTAGAACATTTAGGGACACTTTTTACCTCGAAAAAAAACGATTGAATTAACAATGGCCGAACCGAAACAAAACTGATGGATACAGAAAGGCCAACGTTTGTGCTTTTCTTTTTCATATCCTCTTGTTTTTTCGGCTTCATAAAAAAATGACAACCGCACTCACACAGAAAAAATGTGCACACCTGTATCCGTCTTGATTTTATATGGTGTTAGAATTCGAATCAAATGTCTTGTACTGGATGCAAGAGGGTGAATGTTTTGACGTTTCTTTGAAAAATGAGTGAAGCCAACATAAGCTGGCTTTCTGGCTCGGCTAGTTGTCAAAAATGACAGCGAACGCGCTTTAAGCAACGTTCACATTGCTACGAGCCAATGTTGTTAACTCGACCTGAAACTTTTCGAATGCAAACAAACTTCATTTTGATGTGCTTAATTGGTACTCAGGTTATAAAAGCGTTCGGATTTTGTGGAGAAGACGCGATGCAAGAGAAAGCGTGAATTCTCATATATTGTTACTAATCACGGCTTACATATACTAGGCTAGCTCGTTAGAGTGTAAACATTTGACGAGAGCGCGTCATAGAAATCGTCGGCGAAAACAATTACATGAAATTCATATATTGTTTGTTTGCTAACGAATGATCGGCACCTGGTAAATCACAAGGAAGCTATGCGGATGTCCAAAACCTTTGCTGTGATCAGAAAATTACGGTGGGATGTTTTCTATGGCATGCAGCCAAATTCCCAATTTACGCTAATAATCACATAGATGCACTGATTATCCACTGTGTCTAGTGTAATTATGGCGTAATTTACGTCAAAAATCCATTGCACACTATTTTTTTTCCAGCGTAAGAGCTCAAATATTGTCAATTAACAACTTTCGAGAAATCCGTTTGTTTATCTTAACGATTTCTCTGACGTCACCGAAAACTGTCAATTCGCGGAATAGCAAGCCTCCTTTCTGTGAGCCGTGGTTACTAATTACTTGTTTTGATCCCAAATTTTAAACAGTTCATGTGAGCAGACCTTGAACATTTGAAACGTAGCTAGCGCTACTGGCATTTGGTGGCAGCTTCAGGCAACAAACAGTTTTCACGGGGCTGACTGGATGGAATCAAAAATTTTCTAAGTCCATGTAAACAAACACTCTGAACTGTCAGAAGTGAGGTTATACATTTTCATGCGATGTTCTACTAAACAAGCATTAGGCAATCCATTAGACGTTTGTTTGACAATTCAGCGGTGGGTTCTGTCAACAAGTCTACTCCTGCGAACAGAAAAACTCGTCCGACAAACAACTTTGTTAGTCCGATTCGTTTGATGTTGGATCGAATCAACGATATTGTCGGACGTCGCACCCCTCGGAGTAACGTCAGAATAAGTAAACAAGAAATAATCAGCTGATCCGAAACGTCTCATGGATTGCCTAATTAAACCGAAGGCGTTCTCTGGGACCATCATAAACTACGTAACGCACAAATTGCCAAAAATTTACTCACCCTCTCCCCATGTAACAAATTGTAACAAATCTCTCTATTCCCCTCCAGGGTTGCCAAAATTAAATCTGTGTTTTTGTCCTAAAAAATCTTTTCATCTGTATTTACTATTCGAAAAATCTGTGTCGATATCTGTATCGAATCAGTTGAGTCGTTTAACCTTTTGCTGGATTATCTATCAAAAATATTAATTCTTGTGGTTTAAATCAGTCAAGGGTAATTGTTCCGAATCGCGGCTTTTTCGAAAAGAGGGTTAATTTCTTTTGGAAATGGTTCTAAATGGCCTATTTTATAACAAGCAATGAAAAAAATTCGGGGGGAAAGCTTTAAAGTAGTTTAAACTGGAAAAATAAGTTGTTCCCACTTACCTTACTAACAATGGCATTGCTCATGAGAAAGTGACGTTAAGGGTGAAGCGATGTGGCGTAGTCACATTCGGCACTGACAACATTTAATTGTTGTAAATGAATACTATCCTATTGTTACTAAATAAAACATTGTTAATGCCTAATGTGGCTACGCCACATCGCTTTTTGTCATGCTAGTACTCAAACTAGGGATAGCCGCTATGTTTGAGTATACCGGGCAAACGAGTGGATTACAGGTTTGATTGCAGATCAAAACCACCTCGTCCGTCGGTTTCTCAGCGGCTTTGCGCCGCTTCAAATCCTTGGACTCGACTATGCGGTAAAGCCGCATCACACTACCTTCATCCTTAACGTCACTTTCTCATGAGCAATGCCATTGTTAGATAGATAAGTGGGAACAACTTATTTTTCCAGTTTAAACTACTTTAAAGCTTACCCCCCGAATTTTTTTCATTGCTTGTTATAAAATAGGCCATTTAGAACCATTCCCAAAATAAATTAACCCTCTTTTCGAAAAAGCCGCGATTCGGAACAATTACCCAGTCAAGCAAGAATCTGTTTACATTTTCATAAAAAAACACTACAAATCGTTCTGATATTTTACTTCCAGAAACTTGAACTTTATCAATGTGCACAATGGAAAAATATTTTTTTCCTCATTTAATGACTTTTGTTGATATATAATGTTATATACATTAAGTCGACCAATGTAGCTGTCAAATTCTCGGAAAGAATCGAGAATTAACAAAGTCACAGAGTATTACAATTAACGTTTCTGGAAGTAGACTTCAGCCAGGCGTTTGCTGGGTGCTAACCTGAGTGTATTAGAAACCTTAAACTTTCACATTGAGCTACCAATTTCAAAAGTGAAGATATATTTTAATATAGAGGGCTAAGCTGAGAGAGACAGACAGGAAGTATTACTGAAGCTGAAAAAATATTTCTAAAATAGTTTTTGTAACATCATTTCTCAAAAATCTGTATATCTGTACATATACGGAAAAAATCTGTATATCTGTACATACAGATTCTTGGTCTGAAAAATCTGTATAAATACAGAATATTCTGTATTTTTGGTAACCCTGTTCCCCTCCACTATTACGTAACAAATTCTTCAAAAATCTTCTTTAATAAAAACATGTTACGTAACGTTCTAGCCTACTCCCCTTCCGCATATGTCACATGCCACAATTTTTCATAGCCCCCCCCCCCCCCCCCCTCCCTTCAAAGGTGTTATGTAATTGTAAAACCTGTTTTAATCCACCTAGCGGTGCAATTATGCCTTTCTTAATCATGAGCAGGAGAATTTTTGAGTTGTTCATATTCATTAAAAACTTTCAAATGCATACATTACATTTTTATTATACACGACATGACAACTATATACAAGAAAAGAAATCATTATTCGAGTTCTAAAATTTTGAATTCGATTTCTGAAATTTCATTTTTTTCTTTGAAAAAAGAATTGAGTTCCGGCTTATATGGGAATTTCATGTGTCCGGACGGTTCAGTCTATATTTCCGGAACCATATAAGCGATCCGTATGAATTTTATGGATATCTGTGGGGATAATATAGGTATTATTTGGGACTAAGTTTGTGAAAATCGGCCCAGCCATTTCCGGGAAACTGATGTGAGTTTGTTAATTTTGAAAGCTGGCCGCTTCTCCCGGGCACTTCCGGAACCGTCTATGGTGGTCAATGTAGTCAACGAATGTTTGGTTGGCCATCGGTGGCCGAGAACTGCAAATTTAAGTTCTTTGTGAGACATTTTAGCGAAATTTTTACCTTTTTTGCTTTCATCGGAGTATCGGGGACGCAACACCTTTCATTTGAGGCTAAGTTAGGTTGAATCGGTTAAGCCACCTCCGAGAAACCGATGTTACTGTTATTCTGCATTTGGATACTTCCTCCGGGGCTTCCGGAACCGATGATAGTGGCCAATGTGGACAAAGAGACTTTGAATGGCTGTTAGTGACCTAATACTACAAATCGAAGCACTTATGGTCACATTTCGGAAATTTTTTCACCCTTATACATTCATTGCAGAATTTGTTAAAATTGGCATTTTCTGCGTGATCGTACTCATCACCCTGTATTTCCCGAACCGGAGGTCGGGTCCATTAGAAATTCAATCACAGCCTATGGGAACGTTGCATCTTTCATTTGGGACTAATGGGATTTTCGATTGATTGACACCGGTGTAGTGGAGTGCACTGAAACTGCACCGTTTTTGCACTTTCTAGCAGAAGTGCAGAAAACTGGGTATGTTCCATTGACACTTCTGCTAGAAAGTGCATAACCAGTGCAATCCACTACACCGGCGTCAATCAATCGAAAATCTCATAAGTTTGTGAAAATCGGTTCAACCATCTCTGAGAAAAGTGAGTGAGATTGTGTTCGCGTCGTTCGCGTACACACACAGACGCACATACACACACAGACATTTGTCGAACTCGACGAACTGAATCGAATGGTATGTCACTCGGCCCTCCGGGCCTTCGTTAAAATGTCGGTTTTCAGAGCAATTGAAATTAGGTTCTTTACTGACACAGCTAACCTCACTTTTCTTGACAGTTCGCTTGTACTGTTTACACGGACTTAGAAAAATTTGTGGACGACTAGATTCTCTCGAAGCAAATCGTAAAGAATTTTTCTAAGTCCATGTAAACAGTACAAGCGTACTGTCAAAAATGAACACTCAGTTCATTTGTGACGTCAGCGTAAAGTATTCAATACCTTTCTATCGAGAAAGGCAAACGATTGTCGCTGGTTGGATTTTCTAGTTTTCAACTGTAAAGCGGACCCTACACGAGCAGAAATATTGACAATAAATCATATATTGATCAATATATTGATTGTGTAAGGTCATCTTGAAAATATTGATTCTGTAGAATTTAAATGGGATTGATGGATTGAAGCAGTTTTGTCAATATATTTATTGACAATATTTCTGTCTCGTGTAGGGTCCGCTTAACGATATTCATTTTTTGTTGTTTAGTTCATTTGCGTTCACGGATGAATTCAATAGTAATTCTTCAAAAGGGCTAATGAGACTTTTGTAAACAAACTTATCTCGCTCATTATTCCGCTACCGAATTGAATTTTATGAAAAATACACATGAATCAACATCTTTACCCTTGGTAGAATCAATTTCAAATGTTTTCTGAGTTGAAATGATAACAAATTAAGAGAAATCAGCAAAACAAAAGTTTGTTTACAAATTTTATTAGCCCTATTCAAAATTTGATGTTGATATGGAATTATCAATGAACACTGACTCATTATACTCGCGCCAACAAGAGTAATGAGTGTTTTAGTTCAATCAACACGTGAATCCCATTATTCGCAACTTAACAGTAAATAAGTAAATATAAATAAATCGCAGTAGCTCATGGAAAAGACATTCAAGTTTTCAAATATACCGGACAATACAATGTACACAATGTATGTACTCACCTTTTATTTCATACGAAAAACATAACTACTTGCAGGTAGGCGTAAAACAAATATCTTGGATGTCAACCGCTTATCAACAACTACACTACATACACATATCGAAGCACTTCTTAACCATTAAGAATCAACTAAAAGTGATTAAATGCATCAATATTTTAAACAAAAAAAATTCGCATCTAGCAAACTTTCCAAGCAACGTTCTTTTGCGAATTTACTTTTATTGACTTTCACCGAGAGCTTGTAAATGTCACGTGAAATATTTCATCTATGGCGGAAGCAGCGTTGCCAACATTTTTTTTAAAAAAACGAACTAATTTTTAATTTAATTAATATTTTTTTTCATTTATGAGGGTAACCAATCAATGTTAGTGGAAGTGAAATTACGTTAACGTTAAAAAATATTTTGTATACCTAAGTTTTCTAATGCAACACATGCACGAGTCTGCTCCAAAATTACTATTCTTGAAAGAATACTGTCAATCGATGTTTTATACGTTTACATAAACTGGAAAATGACTTTACAGCAGGAATTTTCACATTTCAGACCCTTCCATAATAATTTGGACAGTGTTCCAAGCACACATTGAATGTCTGAATATATTTTGGAAACAGTGAAGTTTATTCTAAACTAACCTATCTGACTCGTTCTCATTGTATATGTAGTATGTTTAATGCATGAAACAAACAGTGATTGCCAATCAAAAATGGTACATTAATCGTTATATGGAAGGCTGACTGCATGAAGTATTTTTTTAGTTGTATCATTTTGGGAAATAGACAAACTTTCGGTACAGTTAGGTTACTCCAGACTTAACAAAGAAGCATTAAATGTTAGACAATAGAGTAAACAATAATATACATATTTCGTGAAACTATTCATCTGTAACAGTATTATGGAGTAAGTGGATGATATATCAAGGTTCAAAGTTCGTCAGATCTTCTTGTACTACATATTAATTATTAATTCTTTTGTTTACGTGGTGGTTTCTTGATATTTTTTCTAAGCTCAGCTTTTCTTTGTTTCTCTTCCCCTACTTTCCGTGTTCTTCATTTTCCGCTTTGTGGTATTCTAGTCCTCGGCGCAATGTGAAAACAGTAGGACTACGTCGTTTAAATCGTAATGTTCCTGTTCGTTTGAGTGTTTCAGGCGATTGTAGGAATTCAGCAAGCACTTTTTTTGGCATTACAGCGCAAATTCGTTAGTTGGGTCACGACTGCGCCCCAACTAGCGAATCGTATCCGTTAATTGGGGCAACTGACAGCTGACAAAAATTACCCAAGGGAAATGCTGATTTTTTGTTTTCTTTCATAAAAAACAAGCAAAAATATTTTACAATTCACAAAAGTTGGCTGTTTCCTTCCAGTTTAAAGTTGTTTTTTGTGACAAAGTATGTCATTAGTGTTCTTTTTGCCATCAATTATTTTTTGATAAATTCCTTCACATAAAACAGGAAATGGATACACCGTCGGGAAAAAGCCGTTTAAGCACAAACATACTACGTTGCCACTAGCTAAAAAAGATTGGATAATGTGATTGAATACATCAGAGATGACCTTCAAAAGTTACTAAACTAACGTCTCTGCGACACAAACTAATTGATGCTGAATGGAAGAAGCGAAATATTTAACGCATTTATTTCACTAAAATCATTCCGAAATATGAATTCAAAAAATAAAATTCCATTGAATTTAAAAGTATGATTTTTTCTGGATCGCCACAGAAATCAACCAATGAACCCCTTGAAATCTATGACATTCAAACGTCAATCAGTTTTTGACTTTCAGTTTTGACATAAGAGTGTCTTTTAGTTGGGGCATGCCCCAACTAGCGAACACCCAACTAACGAACAGCCCAACTAGCGAACACCCAACTAACGAATTTGGGCTGTATTTAAATGCACAGTTTATAAAGAAGAGTTGCGCAAAGACTGAAGCAAATCTACCTATCGAACCAGGGTTACCAAAAATACAGAATATTCTGTATTTATACAGATTTTTCAGACCAAGAATCTGTATGTACAGATATACAGATTTTTTCCGTATATGTACAGATATACAGATTTTTGAGAAATGATGTTACAAAAACTATTTTAGAAATATTTTTTCAGCTTCAGTAATACTTCCTGTCTGTCTCTCTCAGCTTAGCCCTCTATATTAAAATATATCTTCACTTTTGAAATTGGTAGCTCAATGTGAAAGTTTAAGGTTTCTAATACACTCAGGTTAGCACCCAGCAAACGCCTGGCTGAAGTCTACTTCCAGAAACGTCAATTGTAATACTCTGTGACTTTGTTAATTCTCGATTCTTTCCGAGAATTTGACAGCTACATTGGTCGACTTAATGTATATAACATTATATATCAACAAAAGTCATTAAATGAGGAAAAAAAATATTTTTCCATTGTGCACATTGATAAAGTTCAAGTTTCTGGAAGTAAAATATCAGAACGATTTGTAGTGTTTTTTATGAAAATGTAAACAGATTCTTGCTTGACTGGGTAATTGTTCCGAATCGCGGCTTTTTCGAAAAGAGGGTTAATTTATTTTGGGAATGGTTCTAAATGGCCTATTTTATAACAAGCAATGAAAAAAATTCGGGGGGTAAGCTTTAAAGTAGTTTAAACTGGAAAAATAAGTTGTTCCCACTTATCTATCTAACAATGGCATTGCTCATGAGAAAGTGACGTTAAGGATGAAGGTAGTGTGATGCGGCTTTACCGCATAGTCGAGTCCAAGGATTTGAAGCGGCGCAAAGCCGCTGAGAAACCGACGGACGAGGTGGTTTTGATCTGCAATCAAACCTGTAATCCACTCGTTTGCCCGGTATACTCAAACATAGCGGCTATCCCTAGTTTGAGTACTAGCATGACAAAAAGCGATGTGGCGTAGCCACATTAGGCATTAACAATGTTTTATTTAGTAACAATAGGATAGTATTCATTTACAACAATTAAATGTTGTCAGTGCCGAATGTGACTACGCCACATCGCTTCACCCTTAACGTCACTTTCTCATGAGCAATGCCATTGTTAGTAAGGTAAGTGGGAACAACTTATTTTTCCAGTTTAAACTACTTTAAAGCTTTCCCCCCGAATTTTTTTCATTGCTTGTTATAAAATAGGCCATTTAGAACCATTTCCAAAAGAAATTAACCCTCTTTTCGAAAAAGCCGCGATTCGGAACAATTACCCTTGACTGATTTAAACCACAAGAATTAATATTTTCGATAGATAATCCAGCAAAAGGTTAAACGACTCAACTGATTCGATACAGATATCGACACAGATTTTTCGAATAGTAAATACAGATGAAAAGATTTTTTAGGACAAAAACACAGATTTAATTTTGGCAACCCTGTATCGAACACTCAAAATGTCTATACCTATCGGACACGAAGAATAACAATGCTCGAATGCGTGGGGAGTATCGTTATTAAGTGATTATAATTATGAGAAAAAATTCAATGACATTATTTCAAACCAGGAATATTTCGCTTAAACATATAATTATTAAAAAATATGAAAAATTTTAGTAAACAAAAAAAAATATTTCAAAGAAATAATTCTTCGAAATATTTTTTTTTGTTTGCTAAAAACATGTTACGTAACGATCTAGCTTACTCCCCCTCGCCCTTATGTCACAGCTTGTCGTTCCCCATCCGCCCCCTCCCTAAGCGCGTTACGTACACGCAACCATAAAATAACCTACAGAATAAGTTCTTTTAACTTAAATTTAGGTATTTTTGAGCTGTGCGTCGCTTTCGCACTTATTAGTGTTGTCAAAAACAAAACGAGAGATTCGACTCAGTCGAGGTCTTCCGTGCAGTAAGGTACTTTTGAGTTGTTTGGGGTATACTCAAAATTAGGTAAATTCAACTTAAAGTAAATTAAACTCAAGGTTGAGTTATTATTTTTGCCGTAGTTAAATGGCAACTACCTTCAACACGGTTTACCTAATTTTACCTTCCTGCACGATACCACGAGATTGAGTCAAAATACTCAATTTTAGGTAGTTTTTTCCGTGGCGTGTAATTTATGAATGGTCCCTTAATGAATCAAGTACAAGTCACCAATCACAAGTACCATAACCAAACGGTGGCCGACCAATCTCGAAAAGGTCTTCAAACTATCAGCCTTGTTCTGCTAAACGACGGATCGCTGGTGAGAATGTGGTTTAATCGAATCACTCTCTCGATTGATTGTCGTTCAATATAGTTCAAGGAATACAAATGATTTTCTAATTGATGATTTGGTTCTATTTATTTTGTTTTTTTTTACATCCAATAAGATATAACGAGTGGACTTATTGAGATAATTTGCACAATTTCTATTATAATATGCCTATCAAAATCCAGCATATCCTAATAAAAAGTTGCTCATTCCTACACAAAATGTGCTTCAATCAGTTTAGTGCATTTCCGGTTATTATGTTCTTTAAAAGTTTAACATATTTGACAATAGTATAATAATATGCGCTTAATATGAAAATGGAAGTAAATCAGTTTGGCAACAACGAAATTCACATAATCATTCTTAGAAATCCGGTACCGAATGGTCCATTTTGCTTTTAATAAATGAAGTTGGAAGCTTATTCATCATTACGCCATGAATGATACACGGTATAATAGTCAAAGTTATGATCGTACCGCCTTCATTTATGAGCTGCGTTATCTCCTTATCTTTAACGCCTATAACATTCTGTCCGTTCACTTCCAGAATTTGGTGTTCAATTAAAAGCCCATTCCGTGCCGCTGACGAACCTTGTACGATGGCAGTTATTTTACCATTGTTGAACTGGAATCCAAGGTGACCTGCAGAGTCTTTGTGGAGCGTAACTGCTCGTTCAAAAGGACGATCTCTAACCACAAGCGAAATGTTATTCTTATCGCTCTTTTTCAACAGCTTGTGGACATCATCAACGGAATATCCAGCAACCAGCGTCCCATTAATCTGAAGGATTTGATCTCCAAATCTAAGACCAGCCATTGCAGCCGGACTGTTCTTAACAACAAGCGCCACAAATACACCTTTATTAATTGATTGTGCGCGAAGTCCGACTTTTTTATCGGGTCCCTTACATAAGATTAACTGAAATGAAAATAACGAATGAAAACTGTGCTAAGGCCATCAATGTTCATTGAATTACCTCACGAATCCCGTTGGTAACTTGTACACGCTGCAATCCGACCGATCCTCCGGAAACAGGCGCTACCATGGTGGCATTGTTTACAACTGCCATCGGTAAAACTTCCGGCTGGTACATTGTGACACGCCCATCACGGTTAAGATACTCTGGCATGTTGGCAGCAATTACTTCACGGCTCAGCTCTAGACCCATATAGTCGGCTAAATCTGGATAATAGAACTCGCCTTTCTTCTCTTTTTCGCTAGTGATAACCGGGCCCGGTGGCAGTTCATTCAGTTGTGGATATGGATTCATTGTGTAAGCTGGAGGAGGATCCTGGTGGTTGTTCATTTGATAATGTGGCTGACTTGCAGCAGCACTCGCAACAGCAGCACTTTGTGATTGTAGGATCTTTCCTACCTGCATGTCCTCGAGAGATGGATACAGAGACATTTTCGGTGATCTGCAAATGCGCGAATTATGATAAAAATTTAGGTAATGTGGAATTAATAACTGCTACGTAACATTACGATTATTTGATAAAAATTTACCATTAAAAACGTTATTGCATAATAAATACAACTACATATTTTTAACGTTTTATTAAAATATATTTAATATATATATATATATATATATATATATATATATATATATATATATATATATATATATATATATATATATATATATATATATATATATATATATATATATATATATATATATATATATATATATATATATATATATATATATATATATATATATATATATATATATATATATATATATATATATATATATATATATATATATATATATATATATAAAATTATAAGCCATAGATACCGTTATAAAATCCTATAGACTAGTTTTATCGGTTTATTACAGTGAAGATATGGCAAGGACGGCAGGCGAACGATAAAACAATCATAAATCGCTGTTATCACCTACTCAATTTCAAACACATAAATAAGGGCTGTGATGAGATTCTAAATTTTCCCAGTTCAATAATAAATACGGGGATGTTAACTTCCTAACATGACTGAACGACTCATGAATCACGATTAGCTACTGAATGGGAATGAATGATAGCAAATTAAAGAAAAAATCTGCATTATAAGCCAACCGGCGCTTTAGCAGTTTGTTGAATGAATCATGACTTTCACACCGTCAGCAAGAAACGCGTAATTTGAAACGGACTGAATTCTTTTCAAGTCGATGCAGGGGATATTAAAATATGTCTACAGAACCTAACATAGGGGTACTCACTCCCAGTATAATTTTTGAGTTTTTGGAAAATAATCAAACATGGCATTAGAAAATTGGACATCAGAATATAAAACAAAAAAAAACAATATAGGTATAAGGTTTAAAAGACAAATATTTCGCTTTAAAAATTAGAACGGTAGTTCAAAAACCTTTTATATCATCTAATAGAACATAAACCAAACTGTAATTTTTACAATACAAGTAAATTAAACTTCATCTTTTGACCTGATACACAATTTAAACAGATTATCGTACTCAATAAATTAACAGGCTGTCATTGTAAATAAACATACAAATACAAAAAAATACATGCTCATCAGTAAATACAAATAGCGGGGAAGACGAAATTCTAAATTTCGCACCCATTAAATAGATATAGACTGCGTATTAAACCTGGTCTCAACCACAGTCTATAGACAGGGCCTTTAGTCTCAACCTAAACAGTACATGAAGCAATCATCTCTTAGAGACAGCCACCTAGAACAAAGGCTCTGATGGAGTTTATAAAAAAAAACCTGACTCCGAATAACACCACAAACCAATATTGCAGTATTTTAACAATCGTAAATACCTGAGTTTCACGTTAGGGTAATTGTATGGTTCCGGAATCTGTGTCAACAGTATTGGGTATCCGACCAACTTTAATTTCACAAACTTCCACTACGTATTTTGGAGATGCCTCTGATGTTAACGATACGATGAATCATAAATATATACTCAAACAAAATTTACACTCAGAAAAAAAGATTTGTATATTTCATAAAATAGATTGAATTCAATAAACTTAACAATAGGTTTAAATATTGACTTTAAAAACCCATTATTGTTTGTTTTTGTTCCTTTTGATAAATATTTCAATAAATGAAAACAAAAATTTTAAAATCTATAGATTATCTATCTGAAAAAATATTTTCAGCATATCCTAATTTAGTCATCTGACAAATGATTCAAAATTTGAATTTGAATGTTCTACAGTTTCCTGCGTGTATATACATGCAGAGATGCCAGGTACTTTTTTCAAATGTCTGCGATAATAATTTTAAAAGTCTGGGAAGAACAAAAAATGTCAGGAAAGCTAGTGTAACCAAAAGCCTTTATATTCAAAAATCTGCAAATATCTGCAACCAAACTAAGAAATCTGCAAATATCTGCAACCAAACTAAAAAATCTGCAAATATCTGCGTCATCGAAAAAATCTGCAGCTTAAATTAAAAGTCTGCCAATTTGCAGACTTGTCTGCAAATCTGGCATCTCTGTATACATGAGCCAAAAAATAATGTCATCAGCCATCGAATGTCAAAGAATATTTATTTATCGTTGAAATATTTCAATTAGGTTTTACACCAACCGACATAACCCAACAAAATGAGTCGGATGAACTTCGTTTGACAATTCTCGGTGGTTTGTTTACATGGGAGTTACGTGAGTGCAAATGCAACAGATGAGCACCCGTTGCACTCGAACTCACGCAACTGACAAAGTAAACAAACCACCGAGAATTGACAAACATGAACTTCATTCATCATGAGTTCATTCGTGTCGTCATCTTGTAGAACTCAATATTAGTTACACTGAACGAAAATCGCCAGCATCTCGTCGAAATAACAGTGGGCTAAATCAAATACAAATCTCGACAAACATATGATTACGGCCTAAAAGCCAACTGTCAAAATCCACTTTGAATGGAAATTCCGGACAAACCGTTACACGCCAATCACAAATGTTGGTAGTAAAAAAAAAGAGAAAAGTTTTCTCTTTCATAAACTGTTATGAACTGTGTTCGACTAGTAACGGTTTGTCCGAAATTTCAATTCAAAGTGGATTTTGACAGTTGGCTTTTAGGCCGTAATCATATGTTTGTCGAGAAATTTGTATTTGGCTAAATCCCACACGCAGAATTTTATTTATGCATCGATAGCATACTTTTCTATCTGCCTCTCGTTTCTTCTGCTGTAAATTGTATGCATTGGATATATTCGGTCTATCCACTCAGAAGTGAAAATGCATAAAAGTCACAGCAGAAGAAAAGAGACGGGAATAGAAAGTATGCTAACTATGCATACTTTTATATCTCAGTGCGATCTGTGACGGGACTAGCCGATAGATGTTTTCTTTTTCTTTTTTCTGTTCATTCCATCGTTCGTCTCACATAGCCTCTCTTTTTGACTCATATAGTTTTAACGGACCAAAGAGAATAGTGAAAGAGATGAAGAGTGAAAATCAGTCAAAACGGCAACACTCCCTTTATGATGATTTCAACACTAGAATTTTGGCAACCGCTTCTACAGGCAGCACTTTAAATGACTCCTATTATATTTTGAAAACAAACCGTATGTCGATCGATGGATTTGTTTATCAAACGATGTGCATTTCGAAACAAAGAGATGAAATAAATCTAAAGCTTATTTTTACTCATACATATACTCTAGAATGCACCTTACAATCACAATTGAACTAAATTCTGACGAAAATTCAAATTTCTTTTTTTGATAGAAGTACAATACTTATCTCCTCCAACTCAGGCATGAGTAATGTTTATTTACATTGCACGATTGGTCTGCTCAATAAGGTATTTTTGGCTTCACACTATTCGTCTCTTTCCCTATTCTCTTTGTAACGGACTGGTTGCATTTGACAGTACCTCCTGACTGTATCTGACGTTCGATTTGTTGCTTTTTGCATGTCTCGTCTCAGATTCCAGTGAACGAAGAGGCGTAGGCGGGTTAAACTAGATACTGGCGATCGGTAGGCTATTGAAACTTTTTTAAACGCTACCAGCCGTAGCTCCCCGTTTACTGTGAAAGTAACGTGAGATTGAGCTATCAAACAATTTCTAGAGCGTTTTTTCATTACATCATATCTAACAGAAACGTCAAACGGAGAAAATCGCGTGCAAAAATTTCCTTGCAACTTTCAAATTTATTTAACAACTAAAGCACACAGAAGGCTATTAATTTTACCATCACCTCTTTATTTACTCAGGATCGTATAAGCATATTACATGTTTTTGCGAAGATAATAGAGATAATTGATAACTATTATTTTATTACATTTTGCCAGTGGCGTAGTAAGAAAATTTTTCGGGGGGGGGGGGGATATGAATTTTTTTATATATTTGAAAAAATGTTCAAAAATATTCTGAGCAGGAGAAAAAAATGTTCAAAAACCAACAACTCAGGGAACGGGTTTGGGTAGTCAAGGTAGGAAAGCTAGCTGTTGGTATAGAATAAATGCTCTTCCTCTACGAGGACAATCTGGGCGGCAAACTTCAGACTGTCTAATTTACTGAGCCCTTCAGTTCCCTTGTGCCATTCAGTATCACTTCCTCGTTGAGCTTCCGACTGGTTCGCGAACTACTCGGTCTAGTTTTCGACGCTAGATCTAGCCTACTCCGACGAAAAGTTCCCCGGCGAGAGAAGTTCGAGCCAACCAGCCAGGTGCTGCGGTCAGTTCGGCGATTCCGGTAGAGTAGGGCATCCGGTTTGCTGGATCCCCGGCGCGACTGGTGGTGTATCGTCGCGGTCCACGCGGTCTCGTTCCCGGCGGTGAATCTGACTGTAAGCTGACGGAGAGGTCCCAGACGAAAGAAGTTCTCCCGATACCGATTCTTATTTGGTTTCAGTACCACAACTTCTTGATCCCTTTGACTCCGTAACCGGTGCCATTTAGCACCGAAACTCCTTTAAGCCATTTAGTTCTCTTCTTGGGCCATTTAGCACTACTTCCTTGATGGTCCATTCAGTCCTCGACTTGTTCGCGAACAACTCGGTCTAGTCCCCGACGATGGACCTGACCTACTCCGACAGAGAATTCCCCGGCGAGAGAAGTTCTCCCGAGATCGAGCTAATCAGTTAGATGCCGAGGACAGTTCGGCGATTCTGGTGAAGCAGGGTATCTGATGCACTGGTGCGCCGATGACCCGCGACTAGTGGTGTCTCGTCGCTGTCTACTCAGTCTATTCCCCAGCGGTGAATCTAGCTTACGCTAACGGAGAGTTCCCTGGCGAAAAAAGTTTTCCCAATATCGATTCTTCTTTGGTTTTCGCTATTTTTCTATCGGAACAACCGGTTGGGTGCCGTGGTCGGTCGGGCGAATCCGCATGGAGCGTGACGTCCGGTTCGCTGGCGTTTCGACGACTCATACTCGCTGCTCTGTTGCAGTCTATTCGACTAGTCCTCGGCGGTGGATCTAGCTTATACCTGCGGAGAGTTCCCTGGCGGTGATTGCTCTCCCGGAACCGTTGTTCGATGTCCATTCCGCTGTAAGACGGTGTCGATCTACATCAGCGGTTCTCAACCTTTTTCTTACCACGGACCCCTTAGATATCACACTGGGTTGCTGTGGACCCCCACAGATAAACATAAATTTTGTATGCTATCAATATGTTATTTTCAATTTGTTAGGAAACAAGATTTGAAATTCAATATGCACTCGGAAAATATATTTCTCTTCGCGGACTCCCAGCAATGACTTCGCGGCCCCCTAGGGGCCCGCGGACCCCAGGTTGAGAATCACTGATCTACATCATATCTCTGTTTACTGCGTTCCACGTCCCTACGTCGCTTGTAATTCTGTAGGCTACATTATCCGGGTTGATGTCCGGTCCTCCCGTTTTAAGTAGCTCCCTGCACGTCCCTTCAAACCTCGGACATTCAAAGACTCTGCTCGGACATTCAAAGACTTCAAACCTCGGACATTCAAAGACGCTCCGGTGTCTCCTCGACGTTCTCACACTCCCGGCACAGTGTTGACGTTGCGTACCCACACCGATGAAGATACTCCTTAAGCATCTGTGGCTCGGTAGGAGCTGTTTCAGGTGGAAGGTTATCTCTCCGTGCTTTCTATTGACCCACGTCGACAGGATTGGATGAGCCGGTTGGTCCACTTTCCTTTCTCCGTATTATCCCATTCCTGCTGCTACGTCACCATCGAATCGATTCTCATCTTCCTCACGTTTCTGACGTTTCATCGATTGTAGCACTTGATATCCTCCGTCAGGGTAATGCAGATGGGAATCATCTCGGCGTCAAGGCATACTGCCTCCGGTACGCAATCGCAACTCGTACGACCAGCAGTCGAAGAGTCCTGTTCAGCTTTTCGCGGTTTCACTTGGTTTTCAGCGCCGCACCCCAAGCAGGAGCCCCATATCGCAGTATCGATGACGAAACACTAGATAAAGACCCGACATTTCGCTTGTGTAATCAACGTGGTTGTTTAAGCTCAATCAGTCGTCGATTATCACTCCCAATTGCTTCAGTGCACGCTTCGATGCATTCACATGCCCTTCGATGGTGATCTGTATCCGCTGAACCGCTTTGCAGTAGCTGTCCAAAAACAAATCCGTCTTGTAGTGAGCTATTTGCAGCCTGACCCGTTCATCCAGCTCTCGATCGCATCTATTGTCTCCGTCACCGACACCTCCATTTCTTCAAGTGTCTCACCGTTATTGACACATCGTCCACGAAACCAACGATTTTCACTTTCCTGGGCAGCCGCAGTGTTAAGACCCCACACTAATAGAATATATTCGTAAATCGCTAGGAATTAATTTCGTACAAACAACTTTCATAAAATATACGAATTTTTCGTACATATGATGAACCGTTCGTAGTTCCATCGAAACTCTTTTATTTTGTATTACGAGTTTTTCGTGAAAACTACAAAATGACTTTCGTTGGCTTATTATGAAACAGCTTCATTCAGCAAACGAGTCGTTCGCTGTTATATAGGAATATCTTTATAATATTTACAAGCACCATTCATCAAATAGTCCACGTCAAAAGAGCAATATGGAGCCATTGTTGATATTCGTCAGATAATTGTTGTTGTCTGACTATTTAGTAGTCGTATCCGTGTCCGCCGGTTGCAGGAAGATTCCTTGAACCTCTTTCGCTTCCAGTTGATTCAGAATCTGGAGCAGTACAGAATCGATTGAGCCGTCGCGAACTGCTCGTTGATTTTGTATTGAACAATTTTGAGTTTTTCTCTGCCGGAGCAATATCGGTGCTGTCAAACATCGATCCTAAAAGATCGAATGCGACCAACGAAATCGTTTGTAATATACATAAACGTTTATTAAAATAAACGAAACATTTCGTTTCTTTCACGAAAAATAATGTCGATAACTTTCGTGCAATGTAAACTAAATAAGTAAAATTTACGAAAACTTTCGTTCATCAAGCGGCCATTTCTTCGTACCACAATAAAATCGATTTGGCAACATCGATTTTTTTAAATAAAAAAACGATTTTGTCAAACATCGATCCCAAAAGAACAATAAGAGGCTAATAAACACGAAAACTTCTAAGATAAACGAAAAAATTTCGTGCGACCAACGAAATCGTTCGTAATATACACAAACGTTTATTAAAATAAAAAAAACATTTCATTTCATTCACGAAAAATAATGTCGTTATCAACGATAACATTCGTGCAGTGTACATACATTAAATGTGTAAAATTTACGAAAGCTTTCGTTCACCATACGGCCATTCTTATTCATAAAATGAACGAAACTTACTATTTACAGGGCACGAAAATACTTCGTTGCAGAAAACGACGCATGAATTCGTGCATTACATGATTCATTATATTCACGAATTTATATTATCAGTGCATCCCATTCCAAAGTGTTGGACAGAGAATGGAGCCCTGAGTAACGCCCGCTGCGACTCGCATCGCCTTCTGCCCTTTTGTTCGTCTGGTATAGCAGTGCTCTACTCTGGAAGTAGCTCTTCAGGATGCCACATTCTTTTATGCCACGCTGCGCATTGGTCTATTCGAGGCTGAATGGCCCGGTGACTTCCGCCATGGTTGGTATTCCATCCGGACCGGGGGTTTTCTTTGATTTTAGTCACATCGACGTGTCTTTGAGCTCGTCGTTAGTCGCCACTCGACTGTGTTACCTCCTTCTTCTTCGCCGTACGGTGTCGGTGACCAGGTATTTGTATCGTGATTCGGGAAGAGACCCTCAACGATTATCTTTAGCTTACCCGGGCATGTTTCAACTGGTGTCGACGAACCCTCGTCTTCGTCATGACGACTCAGTACGCGTCCCCCAGGGATTGACGTTTATTTCTCAGCACAGATACTTATGGCAATTGGCTTGCTAAGCTTGATCTCCCGTTTTAAAGAGTCCCTACCTTCTAGATGCGCTCCTATCTCAGTCTCCGATCTTGCGCTCTGAGCCCGCCTTCTGGCTCTAAGACAAGCAGCGTGTAGCGTACTGAGTTACTCATTTAACCAGTAAGCTGCACGCCGTCTACTGCATGGCCCTAGTTTTCGTGACATTGTAACGTCACAAGCCGTCGAAATCCTTCTTGTTAGCCGTCAGCCGTATCAACGTACTTGATTCCGTTGTTCGCCGAAGTAACTCAACAAAGAGGTTTTCGTTAAAGGCGTTCGTCTTCCACTTTAGCTTGCCGCCCGTCTTTCTTCGTGCTGCAGCAGGGTTCCATTGGCCGATGCGGTAGCGAATCGCCTGGGGGTTTTTATGGGGATACTTCTCTCACACTCTCCAGTCCATGTTCGCCGTCAGTCAAGGACTACAGAATGTGGTGAAATTTCTCTCGGTACCGATATCCGTTTCGTGAACCATTAAGCTCCTAGATCCTCGCTTCGCCGCGATCTACTCGTTATAGTCCTCGGCGGTTGAGCTAGCCTCCACAACGTGCCGAAAGGAAGGTATCGAGCCTGCAGCCAATTTTCACTACAAGGAAATATTTTCACAAGATAACTTTTGCAAATGAAACTTTGAGAATTTCATTTAAAATATTAGGCATTTTTTTGTTCAACATATTCAATTTTCTCAAATTTCTCCAAAATATTTCGGGGGGGGGGGGTTTCGTCCCCAAACCCCCCCCCCCCCCCCCGCTACTACGCCACTGCATTTTGCCGATCACTTTTGCTATTATGCTCTTTTACATATGTGGTCTTGGCAACTCCGTTTGTAGATGGCACATTTTACTGTGACGTTTAGAGAGACGGGCTTGTAGTTGTGATATATTTCATGTGCTGTATTGCAACCGAGAGTGTAGATATGACGTTTGGCATTGGAAAAACATACTACACGGATACGAAAAACTACCTAAAATTGAGTTCCTTTGACTCAATCTCGTGGTATCGTGGGGGAACTTAAAATTAGGTAAACCGTGTTAAAGGTAGTTTCCATTTAACCACGGCAAAAATTACAACTCATTGATAGGTTTTTTATACTCAAATTTAAGTTGAATTTACCTAATTTTGAGTATACCCCAAACAACTCAAAAGTGCCTTCCTCCACGGAAGACCTCGACTGAGTCGAATCTCTCGTTTTGTTTTTGACAACACTAATAAGTGCGAAAGCGACGCACAACTCAAAAGTAAGGCAAAAGAACTTATTCTGCAGGTTGTTTTATTTAACCGTGTAACTACAGTCGACTTGGAGAAACATCACAACGCAAAACATTACATCTACAAATATTAGCAAAGCTTTGGTATACTATATGTGACATTTTGACTTAAGATTAAATTAACATATAAAGAGTTATAATTTTTCTCTATTATTTGTGGACGATAAAGAGTCAATGCTTAGCTTTTATTTGGCATAAAAAAACTCAGTTTGTTTACATTTGTGTAGTTTATACAGTTGACACATAGAAGGTATGTGTGCGCGTGATAACATTAGCATTTCTTCTTCATATGGATTTTAAGTGGTTTGAAGCAAATAGAATTACGGTTGGATTTTTTTCAGTGTATATGAAACGGAACAGTTATGAAATATTTCAGTTGAGATTTTATTCCAAGGCCTCATTTTTGTGTCAGCCGGTTGACTGTCAGTTCTCTCCAGTTTGGCTGTCAAAAAAAGAAAAAAAAATTGCTTGCTCGTTCGCTATTTGCAGCCATCGTCCTATTTCCTGTGTATTTTTGTATCATTTTTCGACCCTAACAATTCCATAAAGAGTCAAAGTTGTAATGAATAGCAAGGAGAGAAATTAGGAGTTTAGTGCATTTGCAAATGAAACTAAGCCAAGATTCTCACAGTGCAATTATCATAACCCGACTGAAACAAACGGTACACTCCTCCATTGCGCACCTCTGAAGAGCGCCTCGTCAAGATGGATGTTCGCATGATCGAAGAAGCGGTTCTGACGTTTTACCAGAGTGGTACTCATAAGCAGGAAGATACACACCAATGGCTCCAACAAATTCAAGAAAGTACGCACGCTTGGTCCTTCTGCTGGGAGCTGATGCAGCTGAACAAATCATCGGAGATTCAGTTCTTCGGTGCAGTAACATTACACTCAAAACTAACTAAACATTGGGCGGAAGTGCCCAAGGAGGCACACAACGAGTTCAAACAAAAGCTGCTGGAGAGTATTATTACGTTTGGCAAAGGTCCGAAGATTGTTCTGAGTCAATTGTGTATTTCGGTAAGTTTGTTTACGACTACTGATTATGATGTAAACGCATAACACTTGTTATGTTATTTTAGTTGAGTGTCTTTATTGTACATATGCTGGAACATCCGACCGTGATCGAAGAGGTAACTGGTATGTTCTTAAATGAGCAACTTGGCTCCTTGTCGAAAAACACACAATTGGAAATCTTGATGTCAGTGCTAGAAGGCATCCCTGACGAGGCGGAATCCGTCCATACACAAATCCCTAGGTCGATGGTTCGTGAAGAACTGAACAAGAAGGCTGAATTTGCTACGGGTACGGTGATAAATTTTCTTAGTGGGAAACTGAACGATGGGCGGTTTGAGGAAAGCGAAATGAATGTGTTAATCAGTGCGACCAAATGTCTCGCGACCTGGCTGAAGTATGGTAACGTGCGGCTGGACGAATGTGAGACGATGGTTCAAGTGTTGTTGAAGATTGTGCACTACTGCTACTGGAAAGAACCCAAGGAGGACGGGTGCATGTTGCAGGAAGACAGCGATTTGGCTGAGACTGCAGTAAAGGTGCTAGTGGTAAGTAGGAAAATAAAACGCATATTGTGGGTTTTTTATTTCTGTTTATTAACAATATAAGGGACAATTTATAAATTACGTAGCGCAAAAATTGCCCAAAATTTACTCTCCCTCCCCCCATGTAACGAGATTTCACAAATTTCTTTATCCCCCTTCCCTATTTCGTAACAAATCCGTTAAACAATTTTTTCTTCGGTTGAAACAAGCCGGTGTAACGCCCTAGCTTACTCCCGCTTCCCTATATGCTGCAACAAGTCAAATTTTGCTGTGGCTTCGTAGGATGGCTTCCCACAACATGCGTCGCATCATTCTTCACGGAATCGACCTCAGACAAATCCAAGGCCGGCGTTCATCTCTTCGACGATGTCCGGTATCCGGATAGGTCACAATACCGCAACTCGTACTCAGCCGCAAATTGATAGCCAAGCGACGGATATACCTTCTGCAATTCCAGCAGCATACTTCCACCAGCCAGCACGAGAGCTGCCAGCTCTCCAGTTCGCCCAAATGAACGTTCAAGCTAGACCGTCATTCCCAGCGGAATTTGGTGATGGCTTCTCGCATCGACCACAGACCATGAATCCAAGACCGGCGTTCATCCCTTCGACGAATCCCGGTATCCAGACCATGAATCCAAGACCGGCGTTCATCCCCTCGACGAATCCCGGTATCCAGACGGGGCACAATACCTTCATTCCAGGTCAGCAATCAACACCGATACGACCTGATCACTCGCAACAAGGTGAAGTAGCGACGATCCCCTACGAGACAGTGTGCGTTCTCAACCGAAGTCAGATTGCGGCGCGTCAGGCGGTTTCAAGAGATCTGCCCGAGTTTGACGGTACATTGGAGGACTGGCCGCTATTCTACGCCATGTTTAACTCGTCTACGCAGATGTGCGGATTCACAAACGAGGAGAACATGTTAAGACTGCGGAAGTGCCTGAAAGGAAAGGCATTGGATGCTGTTAGATGCGAGTTACTTCACCCGTCGAATGTAGCGGATATACTGTCTACACTTAAGATGCTCTTTGGACGATCAGAAGCGATCATTCTATCCATCGTTAAAAGAATCAGAAGTCTTCCATCACCGAACATGGAGAAGCTCGAAACGGTAGTCAATTTTGCATTGACAGTGAAGAACATGATCGCGACGGTCCGAGCGTGTGAAGTTGAAGATTTTATTTTCAACGCGTCTCTCCGGTATGAGCTAGTGGAACGTCTGCCGGCATCCCTGAAGCTGGACTGGGCGAGAATTGCTCGTGGTATCCCAAACCCAAATCTCGCCGACTTCAGTGCATGGTTATATACCGTAGCGGAAGATGCTAGCACGGTGATGCCAACTTCAGGTCATGATCAGCGAAGTCGAAATGTCAAGAAGGACGGGTACCTAAATTTTCATTCGGAATCGGACTCAAGCGACGCGAAACCATCTGAGTTACTCAGTGAACCAATACGGGTTGTAACAGATCCCGAGAAAAACCTGTGTGTGGTGTGCAAGGGCAACTGTTCGACGGTTTCACGGTGTAACAGATTTGAGGGTTTCAGCTACGATTCGAAGTGGGCAACAGTTAAGGAATGCAAGCTATGCCGAAAGTGTCTTCGCAAACACAACGGCTCCTGCAAACAGCAAAAACAATGCGGCATAAATGGGTGCATATACCTGCACCATCCTTTACTCCACAATCAGAATAGCCACCAGGATAAGGCGTCAACATCAAAGCTACCGATGTTTCCTTCTGAACCGAAACACCCGGAACAAAGTTGTAATCTGCATCAAGGACAGTCGGCAGTATTATTTCGCATTCTCCCTGTCATACTGTATGGACCGGAGAAGGAGGTGAAGACTTATGCATTTATCGACGATGGATCCGAGCTAACTTTGATGGAACAAAGCCTGGCAGAAGAGCTTGGTGTCGAAGGACCTAGAAAGCCCCTGTGCTTGAAGTGGACGGGTGGTACGCGGAAGGTAGAGAATAAATCGCAGCAGGTGAATCTACGAATCTCTGGGGCAAGAAGCTCGACGAAGTATGAACTTTCAGGGATTAACACGATCTCCTCTCTACAAATACGACCGCAAACATTGCTAACTTCTGTTCTACAGGAGAAATACGCGCATCTGTCTGGGCTTCCACTTGAGGACTACCACGACGTCAGTCCACGAATTCTAATTGGCTTGGACCATGCCAATCTCGGGTACGGAATGAAGAGTCGCGAAGGTGATCGAAACGAACCGATCGCGGTGAAGACTCGTTTGGGATGGACGGTTTACGGTAACTGCACCGGGAAGGAAGAAATCGGTAATCACGTGAACTTCCACGGCGTCCAAAGGTGCGACTGTACACAGGAGTATGATGATGGCCTGCACAGAATAATGAAATCATACTTTGCGTTGGATAGCATGGGAGTTATCAAACCGAACAAACTTCTCCTCTCTCAGGAAGATCAGCGTGCCCATACGTTGTTAGAGTCCCTCACCCGTTCAACAAACAAGCACTACGAGTGTGGTTTACTCTGGAAATACGATCACGTCCGACTTCCGGACAGCGAAGCGATGGCTTTTAGGCGGTGGAAGTGTCTAGAAACCCGATTGAGCAAGGATCAAATATTAGCAGACTATCTTGAGACGAAGATCCAGGAACACGTCAGTAAGGGCTACGTAAGGAAGTTGACTCCGGAAGAACTACAAGTACGTCATGCACGAATCTGGTACCTTCCTATCTTCGTAGTTGCTAACCCGAACAAACCGGGTAAGTTTCGTCTGGTGTGGGATGCCGCAGCAACCGCTTTCGGCGTTTCCCTAAATTCAGTCCTGTTGAAGGGTCCAGACCAGCTGACTTCGCTTCTTTCAGTACTGATTCGCTTCCGTGAGTTCAAGGTAGCAGTGAGCGGTGACATCAAAGAGATGTTTCACCAAGTTCGAATGCGAGACGAAGATCAGCACTGCCAACGTTTCTTTTGGAAAAATAGCAATGAGTCTGAGCCGAGCGTGTACGTCGTTCAGGTAATGACCTTCGGGGCATGTTGCTCGCCAAGTACTGCGCAACATGTAAAGAACAGCAACGCAAAGCGATTCGAGCAAGAGTACCCAGAAGCAGTGGACGCTATCATCAAGCAGCATTACGTTGATGACATGCTCGTAAGCACGGAGACGGAAGAAGAGGCAGTGAAACTGGCTCAGAATGTGAAAAAGATCCACGAGCAAGCAGGATTTGAAATACGCAACTGGATATCTAACTCTGGTACGGTAATAGCGACATTGAAGGAGGCAACGGCGAAGGAGAAAAATCTTAACATCGGCGACGAAACTACAACAGAAAAGGTGCTCGGAATGTGGTGGAAGACTTCAACCGATTGCTTCACATACAAAGTTTCGTCCCGCTATGATCAAGTTCTGCTATCAGGTTGTCGTCGACCAACGAAACGTGAAGTTCTACGCACACTGATGATGATATATGACCCTTTGGGGTTGATTGCACATCTATTAATGTTCCTGAAGGTTCTTCTTCAGGAAATTTGGAGAACATCGGTCGGCTGGGATGACCAAATCGAAGACGCACAGTTCGAGAAGTGGCTGACATGGCTCGCGGTCTTTCCGAAGATGGGACTGGTGGAAGTTCCACGATGTTACCGGACATTGACAACGGTAAGGGCTAAAGCAGAGATGCACACGTTCGTGGATGCAAGCGAGAACGGCTTTGCAGCGGTCGTATATCTAAGATTCCAAGAACGGGATGCTATCGAATGCTCATTAGTAGGAGCAAAAACTAGAGTAGCACCCCTTAAATTCTTGTCCATCCCAAAGTCCGAACTTCAAGCAGCTCTACTCGGCGTTCGATTAGCGGATACAATACTGGCCTCTCTTTCTATCAAGATCAGCAAGCGATACTTTTGGACAGATTCCAAAGATGTATTATGCTGGTTGAGATCCGTTCATCGCCGATATAGCCAGTTTGTAGCATTCCGCGTCAGTGAAATCTTGGACTCGACCGACGTTAATGATTGGCGATGGATTCCGACGAAACAGAACGTCGCCGATGAAGGAACAAAGTGGACCCGAGTTCCCAATTTATCAACGGCCAGTCGTTGGTTTCGTGGTCCAGAATTGCTTCGACAAGACGGAGACGCCTGGCCCGAAATCCCTAATCTCGGAAAACCGACGACAACAGAGCTTCGTCCGCATCTACTTCTTCATGCACCAACGGTGGACCCGGTCGTTAATCCGCAAAAATGCTCCAAATGGGTTCCACTCCTACGTCGCGTAGCATTCATATTCAGATATATCGGTAACTTGCAGCGATCATCGAGACGAGAACGATGTTTTGCTGGACCGCTGACACAAGCAGAACTGACTAAAGCGGAAAACTATTTGTACCCCCAAGCACAGTCAGAGAATTACGCCGATGAGATCGCAACGTTGACTGAGAGTTACTTCTCGAAAGGAGAGCAAAAAAAGATAATCAGAAATAACCTGCTCTTTCGCGGCGCCTTCCTGGACGAAAACGGTGTTGCTCGCGTCCGGGGTCGAACAAAGGCATGTTTATTCATTGATCGTGATGCTGCTGAACCCATTATTCTTCCTCGGAAACACCACATCACCCTACTGATCATCGCCGACACACACGAGCGCTTCAACCATCAAAACCACGAGACAATCGTCAACGAAGTCTTGCAGCGCTACCGTATTCCTCGGCTGAAAGCAACGTATCATGCAATCCGGAGAAACTGTCAACGATGCAAAAATGATCGAGCGAAACCACAACCTCCAGCGATGGCTGACCTTCCGCAGTCACGTTTGGCTGCATTAAGCCGCCCGTTTACCTACATGGGGGTGGATTATTTCGGTCCAATACTGGTTCTGGTAGGACGACATTCGGAAAAACGGTGGGGGGTTCTCGCCACCTGTCTAACTACTCGCGCCATTCACTTGCAGATAGCTTACACACTGACTACCGACTCTTGTATTATGGCAATTCGAAATGTCATGGCTAGGAGGGGTGTCTCAGCAGTCATCTACAGCGATCGGGGAACTAATTTCCAGTCTACAAGCAAGCTGCTTAAGGCAGCAATCCAGCAGCTCGATCACGACAGACTGGCAAGCGAATTTACATCAAGCCGCACTCAGTGGGCTTTCAACCCACCGGTTTCACCACATATGGGAGGAGCATGGGAACGGTTGATACGTAGTGTGAAGTCTAACTTGGCTAAGCTTCAGCCCAGTAGGCTACCCACCGACGAAGTGCTGCAAAATGCCTTGATCGAAGTCGAGAACGTCGTGAACTCAAGACCACTGACTAGCATTCCCATAGATGACGATGAATCGCCCGTACTAACACCTAACCATTTCTTACTAGGATCAGCAAACGGTTTGAGGTCGTGGGTTCCCTTCGACGACAGCCATGTGTACAGAAAGAACTGTTGGATCCAGTCACAGGTCATGGCAGACAGGTTCTGGAAGCAATGGGTCCACGACTATCTGCCTACGATCACACGAAGAACCAAGTGGTTAACTCCGTCGAAGCCTATTACGGTCGGTGACGTCGTAATAATCGTTGACTCAAAGTTCGAACGAAACTGCTGGCCTAAAGGTAGAGTTATTGCTACGCAACAGGCTCCCGACGGACAGGTACGGCGGGCCACCGTACAAACAGCATCTGGTGGAATCTACGAACGCCCTGCAGTATCGTTAGCGGTACTCGACGTTGGCGTTATAGCGAATACGCTTCCAGATGATCCTTCGCGCATTCTGGGGGGGAGTGTTGACTACGCCCCGTCAACAACTACCGCTTCGTTACCCCCACTAAATGTTGCGCCACTGCACGCCGCACCCGACCTGATGAAAGGATCGGGAGCAACCTGAAGGACGTAAATATAAACAAATCGCCATCGTAAATCTACTCTATACTATATTCTACTGCTATATAAAAATCAAAAGTGAACTAAACTATTGCCTAAATTGAATCTCTGCGTTAAAATTATAAATCTACTACTATTGCTAGTGCTATTGTTAAATCTACTTAGTGAATAACCTAGTAAATAGCAACATAAGCTAGACGAAAACAGTGAAGTAGTGATCATAACCGCGTTCATTTGACTAAAAGCTATTATTGGCATAGGTCATTGTAAGCATTGAGGGTACGATCGTTCGGAATAGACAGTGTTGCCAGAGAATTTTAGCCGAAGCTAGATCGCTAAAAGTATGTAGAAAAGTTGTTGAATTATTGAACACTGAATTAGAAATTACATTTTGCAGGAATTTTATAATTGCATTCTACCACGGAATTAATTGTTTTATTTAGATCCAGCTTCGTTGTCTCCGCAACAAGCCGTCTCAATTGCTAGTGTCGTCGAGAGCGTTCTGGCTTCCAGTACATTCCGTTCTATAGAGCAATTCTAGTCTGGCTGAATGTAGATTTCTCGGAAGCTGGGTCGCCTCCAACCCGCCCCAAAACCTCTTTGGAGTTGAACAACCAATTTCGCTGGTGAAACCCACCAAGAGAGTGGACATGCCTTACGTCAAACGCTAGTTCTAACCTTCCTCTACGCTCTCTTGATTATCACCGACATAATGTTTCCGGATGATGGCATCATCAGTTGCATTCCGGTTTTTCACTTGTGAGGAGAGTGGTGAACACGCTGCCCAAACGTCGCGACATCTATCAGATACACAAAGAATCTGTTGTGCGTGACGGACCTCCCATCGGTCCTTTCACAGCATCGTGTCGATGAAATGCCAGCCACATTGGCTGCGGCATTGCAAAGTGTACGGATTTTTGATGGTTTCTTCAGGTTTAGAACGACACATTCTGTAAGGTACCATGTTATGCATGTATCCCTTCGCCTGATATTCGGAAAGCTGCCGCACATCACTTGCCAATCACTGGGTCTTTCATGATTCGTTCTTTTCGCCACAGCAGTCCCGCCTCGTACCGCTACCCGACACGCTTCGTAGTTTCCTGAAGAATTCGCACGTTGTACTTCCAGAGAGTTGGAACATCTCTCAGCCTCGATGCCCAAACTTTCCTTTAGTGATGGTTGGTTATGGCGTTAGATCCTGGCAATTTGGGTTCGAGTTTCAAGTTCACTCTGCTTCTGCTTTGAGTGTAGCAGGGATTGATGCTGCAGCTGGTTTCCGTCGATCTCATACTACGTGCGAATTCGGCATGGTCACTTTTTCCACGCGCTTCCAATTTATGGCAAAGTCTAAGCTTCTGAATAGTCTAATCAGTACTAAAGATTGTCTATCTGTACCATTTCGCGATACATCTGGCATTCTGGAAGTCATCTCGGCCCAGCAATATTCCTCATCTATTTTAAAGACGTAAATTATATTAAATTAAATTATTAAAAAAAAAGGTTGTACGACTTTCCCCCGAAAACCATTCCCCAGAAACTAAAACACCGAAGTTTTTTCCCCAGAAAGAACCATTCTCCAGAAAACCATTCCGTCGAAAGTACCAATTACCAGAAAACCTTTTCCCAGAAAGTATTTTTGCCCAGAAAACCGTTACCCAGAATGAACAAATACCCAGAAGTTCATACCCCAGAAAAAACCATTTCCCAGAAATTGAGGTATTTTAACTGAAGATGACTTATTTTTTTATTAGTATTAATATTCTGGTTTGGTTTTGTATTATAAGAGCTATTGATAAAATGGTATCTTTTAATGTTGTACCATCGTCCTGGCCGGCAATTAAAACTTCTTTTAATTTTTTGTCTCCTGCATGTTTTTTTACAGCGACGCCGGTTTATCATATCTCCTTGCAGATATCGCATATATTCCGCCGACGTGGACTGCTCTTCCTCTTTGAATGCTTTCACAACCGCATAAAGTTTAAGGGCACTGGTACCTTTTAAGAGTGCATTTAATTGGTTGTGATACCATTCTATTGCGTTTGAGGTATGTCATTGAGGGTGTTGTATCACATGGTCCGTGGTGTTGCATCGCATGTGAAATTCAGGGGAAAATCTGGCCTGTGCCTGTGCGCAGTGTTTTCCAACCCTTCGCTTCCCCAATACCCAAGCCTTCAGGCACATCTTGAGGCTTCAAAAAGTCCAAGGCCTGGGTTTGTCTGAAAGAGATCTGCATTTGCACGCTTTTCAAATAAATTCCAGATAATCCCAATTTTTGGATCCGTTTCCACCAATTTTTCGTTAGGTGGAAAAAGCAACCATATCGCACAGAATTGTGAATAATCCTTGCGATAGCGTTTATCTCAGTTGTTTCGAAATCTGTTAATGCAATCGACGGATTAATTATAATATTGTTGTTGGCTGCTATGGTTTTCATTAGTTCTAGAGCTTTTTTGTAGTTGGATTCTGATTTATCTGGAGGAGCATGTGTACTAAGGGTAGGAACGTTCGTTCAATGCTCAATGTTCCGATTGACCCGCGGATGTCAATTTATGTAGCAGATGAATCAATAAGGACATGACCTGTGATCAACTCGTATGCTCGGTTTATTCAAACATAGGAGTTGACTCCTTCTTTTAAACATGAGGAATTCTTTGAATATGTATGCCAAATTGCCCTCGGAATGAAACTTGTTATCTACTCGTCTGACCGGTTTTCTCAAACATAGGGTTGATTCATTCTTTCCAGCACACTATGGAATAGCTGGAGCAAAAAGTTGGCTAAAATAGGAAAAACATATTCGAACTATCACATTAAAGATTTTTATAACATTCTTCGATGTTTGTTGCACCACGTACCATCGAAATTTCAAGGGGTTCCTCTACTCTCGACGCCTAAAATTGAAATTTTTTGGGAATAATTTGCGAAAGATCTACTGAATAGATCTTGATTTTTTTATTTTTATTTTGTTTCGGCTTTTCAATTTAACTTTAAACGACAAAAACAAACATTTCTGCGACCTTGAAACGTCATTTGTGACATTGATGTTTAAATTACATGGGTCCCGCTTAAGTAAAGTTTCGGCTAATGGGGTTCTCGTCTTCAAAAGTGAAATTCGAAAGCCATTACCATAAAAATGTTTCATTTCTTCTAAAAACTGTCCGTATGCAAATTTGCGTCGCTTTTAATGACGTTTACAGCGCTTTTTCATTAACAAGTGCACGATTTCACAAAATCCTACGTTGCTTGCCATTGTACCAAGAAATCGAGAAAAAAATTTAGTTTGGCTCTAGGCAACCAAAGCTTTGTGCTCAATCATTAACCGTCAATTGGCGATTCTACGTTGAAACCGCTCGCAGATAGCGCTGGAAGGAAAGTGTTGCTGATTTTATTTTGTTCTGTCATAGTGCATATATTTTCTGTAAACATTGGTAAAAAATGACTTTTAAACACCAAATTACCGATCAATTTGTTGATAATTGCTTATAAAAATGGAGGAAAATCATCATTTTATCAGATGATGAGTAAACATCTTGCGAAAAGAGTGTAAAACATAGTGGTTTCTAATATTATTCGCAGAGCTATATGCGCGCTGTTTCGAAATGTAATTTGTTGAGCACCGTAGCCGCCGCAACAGCATTTCCCGTTCGTCCTAAGTTAAGCTACACATTCATGAGATGGTGTAAATTCATGAAACTCTCCAGATCACGCGAGGAAAGAATATATCCGGCTAATAGGAAAGTGTCAGCTTTGTATCATGCACAGCCGATCCTTCTCTCCGATAGCCTTCACTGAATCTCCTACGTAGTTCAAAATATAAAGGAGTTTGACATTGGTACTGATTGGGTCTCGGTTTCGAGTTGGAACTTTATTTATGGAACGATTTTTTATAACCACAATAATACCCCGATTACATTTCGAAGAAATGTATGAGTCAAATAGTTGCAAATGGCTGTACTTTCAGAATAATTGCAAATAAAACTAAATTTCTTACTCGTTTCATTCATATTTTGGCAGTGGTTAGCTTTTTCCGAGAAGATAATGAAGATTTTGTTGTAAGCTACGACTCACTTACGGGTGAAAAAAAGCAAATTGTATCACTTTGCCAGTTCATGAGCTGAATCATAGGTGTCGCATGACTAATTTTGGTTTTGCCGCAAATCGCCAATAGCACGCAAAGCGATAGAGATTTGAGGTGTCCTACTAGGTATTTAACCTAATGGAGCTCTTTTTATGTTTCTAAATCTTCAGGTAATATTACATGTCTTTGCAACTCAAATGTATTATAGAGTTTTGGGATATTTCCGCGGCACGATGCCGCAAATACTGAAAATCGACGATTGTTGAATATTTAACAAACAATAGGGTGGGTGCTCCAATAGCCGTGGTGTACTACTAGTCGCAGTAATAGGCTAAACACTTGATTAAAATGCCAAACGCCGTTAATTATTTCTTGCTTTGTGGTTTGCACTAAACTCGCATGGCAACACAAGTTTTATCATAGAAGTTTGCTAAAAAAACAACTGAAATAATGAGTTTTCCTTGATTTTTGAGCTCCTATGCAGCTATAGTGGGCCAAATGTACCTAGAGTTGCATGCTTCAAAAGTAATCAATGGGTTTTGCATCTATAGGAACCGGAATTAGCAATTGGGCCACTATTGCTACATGCGGAGCAAGCGGTTTTAAATGCAAAAATTGGTTCAAAACCAATTATATTTTTTCTATCAAATTGGAATCTAAAGCTTTCATTTAACATATAATCATCACCCATTCCATCTTTTTTAATGCGTTTAAATTTAAGCGCGATGCGTAAATATTAGAAAAAATGTGAATAGCAAACTTATAACAAGTATTTAAGTACACATGATCTAAATGTAACGAATTGTTTATTGAGAAAATAGAAGAAGAAAAAATTTCGGTAAAATAATTTTCTGGGTTTTGGTACTTTCTGCGGAACAGTTTTCTGGGTTATGGTTCTTTCTGGGTGAAAGTTTTCTGGGCTTTGGTACTTTCTGGGGATTAGTTTTCTGGGAATTAGTACTTTCTGGAATATGTGTTTCTGGGGAAAAAGTTTCGGTATTTTTTCTTCTGGGGAATGGTTTTCGAGGGAATGTTATACAATAAAAAAACCCCTTTCGCCGACAACATGTGATTTTTCGACAAATACGGAATAAAACCGATGCGGAGTTTTTCAGAGTGCACTGAAGAGCTTTAATACGTGGTGTGTTTGAAACAGATGGTTTTATACGTCATTTCCCGAAGTACCACTTCCCGGAAAACTATTTCCCGGAATGTACCATATCCCGGAATATCGTTTCCCGGAATGTACTATTTCCCGAAAAACTATTTCCCGGAATGTATCATTTCCCGGAAAAACCATTTCCCAAAAAATAAAAAAACTCGTACCTCACCGACCAAATTTATTTTTAGAAGACCTACTGTGCAGCTAATTGTGTTCTAGGAGATTTTGTAACGAATGTACTTGAACTGCGTAACCAGCAGCAACTTAAGCGCCACTCTTCGTCAAGAAGAGGTTGCTGCGGCTGTTTGCGAGCCCGGCTGAGGCTCCTATCTAGGGCGGGTTGAAAAGTTGTTCAAACACTTGAAATCACTCAAAAGCTCCCCAAGAGAGGAAAAATCTAAAATTGTTGCAATGGACCAAATTCAAACCTTCGACGAGAGAATATTCAGTGATCATTAACGTAGCGGAATTGATAATCTAAATCTTGAACCAAATTAACGGATGAGCAATTCGATATATTCATCTTCGACTAAGACCTATGCTTCCTACGTGACGTCACTGATATCTTTCTGGTACAGGCTAATTTAAGACTAGGTTTTACAAATTTAAAATAGTTAGGACCTTACGTGCTGGTGCGAAAGCTAAATGTTGCTGACGTTCTGCATGTCGTTCGTTGATAGTATCCTCCGGCGAAACCGCGTTTCATGAGGTGATTCGCGGTTGGGATGACCACGTGTTTGCTGGTATTACTGGTGCAGTTGATCGATGGGAGCGATATGTAGAGGCGTTTTATGTTGAACCGTAGTATACGCAGACAGCTTACGTGTGCTGAATGAGCCGTTTTCGGAGGTATAGCGATGACACTGCTCGACGAGCCGCCGGATGTTCAATTCGCGCACAGATGGCGTGGCGCGCGGTCTATCCGGTGCGATGTTTTGTGTTTTCGGATGGCAGTATGTCGTTGCGCAACTTTGCGCGATGCTTTGGCGATAGACTGATGTGAGACAAGGGGGTGGTGGCGATGCGCTGGCGTCACACGCACTCACGCACGTGGTTTGCGTGAGAAAGGTCTGTTGAAAGGCGCGAGGATAATTCGCGCGCGCTTCCAGATTGGATTTGCAACCCTTAATGACGAGCCACGTGTAGGCAGGCACACTTGTGTCGTTGATCGTCGATTTTGGAACCTGCCAAGGAAAAAAACCCACGTTGAACAGTAGTGGGTTTAATGTTGTTCAACGTGCGTCCCCTTCAATTATCCGAATATACCGACAAAGCGTCAGGTGGCGGCTTACCATATGTCACTGAGCACGTTTCTCATACAGGACTAAGCCTTGGCACTAATCGCCTTTAAACCATCTAAGCTTATTGGCCGTGTCTATTCCACGATACGGCGTGGATTTGGCTCCTTTAGTGAACTGATCGAGATCACAGCTTCCAATCAAAAGGTTCAAGAGAAACGCGATAACTTTGCATGATCTCGAAGCTATTGTCCGCTTTTTACCCGACAACAGTTTTCGAAAGAACGCTACTGATCCTCAATACCATCTCGTTCTAACAGTAAGGTCTCCCATCAGGTTTGCTCAGCCTCCCCTTGTGCTGATTGTTCTGTGTAGTTGCAAAATTAAACCAGCGGGTAGATTTTGCCAAACCTAACGTTCGATTTGAATGAGATCCGAATGGAACTCAAAGGAAAACTCACGCGAAAGGCTTTAGCGATCTCTTTAACCGAACGATAGAGTGCGCATCAGTTGCTGCAAATTAGCTTTGCTACCTATAAGGTGCTTTTAGTGGTAGCGTTAGTTTAGTGCACGCATAAATTGGGTGAATGACTTAAACCTTGCATTCGCCGACGCTAAATTATAAAAATTTTTAAATATTATATTTCAAAATTTTTATACTTGAAATTTAATTATTCTAGTTATTACTTCGAAATTAGTGCAATAACGATTTCTCATTTCGATTTTTTCCAAAGTACGCAAATATCTTCCTATAATCCTATGTACTTTGGCCCCCGAAGTTTTCCTTAGAGTATTCTGATCCTATTCATCTTCTATATCATATACAACTCATTATAAAAGTCCGTCAAACCGCCGCATTCCATCAGAAATATCTGATTATAAAATTCCTCTAGTATCTAACTAACTTCAGATGATTCTGAAAAATCTATGCATTTTACCCCAAATCATAATGACCCAAAAATATTGGAAAATGTTGCTTTCTTCAGCCAAATGAAAGCTCTCTATCACACTACGTTCCACTCACGCCCAAGCTTTCCTACTCAGAATACCTACTTTAGAACATGAAAAGTTGTTTGAAAATATTTTCAATTTTTTTTGATCTTGTGTGGTTATTGTGGTAAAAAAACAAGATAGCGACAAGATTGCAAAACTGTAATTTTAAAGATTTAATCTTTTCGATTCCGCGATGTTAGGAAAATTTATTTAAATTGATCATTATATGCTTACGCTTACGAACGATTTTTGGTTTTGAACCAAAAAGAAACTTGGGAGGATTTAAAAAATCGAGTGGGGAATAAAAAGCACCCAAATGAATGGGCTATCAATGAATTAAATGGGTACCAAAATAGAAACAAATACTTTCCAATTTTCCCACCGCAGGTAGTGAAGGGGTGAATAAATTCCATAAATTCATGACCGTCTAATTCCTGACTAACAGGCCCTATATTTTGCCTCATATTTGTTCAAAATTTTGCGGATTCAGTAAAAATGGTATATTTTCAATTCTTTTACCATTTTGAATCGATTTCTTCGCGTGGTAATCTTCGGTGACACCACTGTAAATTTTTGATTTGAAAATTTTGTTATTGAAATAAAATAATATAACAGAAAATGGAAGGCGAACAGAATACCTAATTGTATATATTATCAATACTGTTCTATCATTTTTAGGTAAAGTCGAAGCGTACAGAAAAACTTCAAACGCGTTTTTTCCAAATCCACTTCAAACCACCAGCTTTGAAATATTCACAGCATATTCTAAATTATTTTGTCCAGCGACGTACGAAGGATTTTAGACACATTCCAGCGTTAGGGGACAACGTTTGCACGCATTATGCAACTGTTAACAGCTTGTCGTTTGAAAAATCCTACGATGTACGCTCAAAACACTTAATTGAATACTTTAGAAGTCCTAACACAACGTTAATGTTATGGGTTCGATATTTTTCAGGTTGTCATTTCATTCTGATATGTGAAAATGTCGCGTTAGGGGACAACAGAGCAAAATATTGATTTTCCAACCTACACTTGTATTTATCAAAAAACTGCTCTATCTCAAACTTCAGAGCATCAATTTGTTCTAGGAATTTGATCATCGATAGTCACAGAACAATACTGTATACTTAGATTTTCGTGCTTTCATGAAATTTTTTTCACGACCGTTGCAAACGCTGCGTTAGGGGACAACACCAAAATTAACAAAACGGTCGCATATGAAGTGTTGTCCCCTAACGCGACCGAAGTGTTTGTTGAAGCTCAAACAAAGCGAAGTATATTACCTCTAGACATGTAAATAACTCAAAACAAAGATTTGAAATGCCAAACTAGATGTATTTCTAGTTTCACCTTGATGTGTATTTGACAAATGATATTTAGAAATTAAATTAATAAGGATTGAGAACAGGCCACACCGCATCCCACAGTGTGGCCCGGTATAGAAGAGATTGTAGACCACAATCGCCACCTTCTAATGGTTCGAAAAAGGTGGTTTCAAGTAGTTTTGGTAAGTTGAATACATTATTGACATCGGAAAATATATTAAATAAAATTAACTGTTTATTAGGGTGACTCAACCATTTTTTATTTTGTTGGCCAAATAAGTTTTTTCAAGCAATTTTAATGCGCTGACTTCGTTTTTTAACATTATAAAATCTTGAAAATAAAATTGACTGTTGATTAGGGCAGATCAAAAAACGTCATTAGGGTGGTTCAATATTTATTTTCTTGTTGCGTTAAAAATAAACAAATGACACTGAAGCAACTGACACTGAAGCAACTCAGCAAAGGTAAGACTGTCAAACGATTATACTCGGTCAAGCAGTTATGATATTTACATATTGTATATAATGTCGCGAAAAACCAGTAATACGGTTGAAGTAAAGATTTCGAAATAGAATATCGTCCTTTCAGTTCAACCTCTGGCGTTTGTTCAAACGTTTCTACTCATAGATCTGCAAGAAGACACTTAATAGTTATGATTGCGGAAATTAATCAAAATGCAGCCGTTTTACGCGATTTTTGGAAAAGAAGGGAAAGACGCAACTTTTGGAAAATTTAGATATATTTCAGTATAAAAAAATTGTTAAAAATCTGCACACAATTGCGGTTTTATGGGTCAGCTGGCCGTCTTGTCACTGAATTATCTAAATGATAGAAAACTGGAGAATTTCGTGAAATTGTATCTTTTATTTTCGAATTCTGAGAAATGCGTATCCTCAATAAAATTTTGACTATAACGTGCTATAAAAACATTAAAAAGATGTGTTAAACTACGATGTTTGGTTCATGTAGAAGAAAATCAATTTCGAAAAAACAAACCGTGGTTTGTTCCAAGTGGTCAATAATTATAAACTATGAAGTCCCGTTCCATTTTTTTTTCAAAAATTTCTCCACGATGATTTAGTTGGAACCGTAAACCTCCGCAATTTTTTTATTTGTTCTGCTCCCAAGCCCAATACGTTGAAAAAATTCGATCAAAAATGTCCATTTTCACTTAAAAGATGCAAATTTTCAAAAATTTCACAAAACTTTGGTTTTAAACTGTGAAGTCCCTAGACTAGATGCTGATGTTTCATGTTATTTTTAGACATATTCCGACAATTTTTTTTTTTTCGATTTTCTACATTTCATGTACTCCCCCCTTTGGATTTTTTCTTATATTATGAAAACAATATTCAAACGCCGCACCCCCTTAATGATGCCCGATTGCGCTAAAACTTGCATAGATTACTTTTTCGATGTAATAAGCATTTTATGTAAGACTTTATTCGAAAATTTAAGATGACCATTTTTATTGATATCTTGCCTCTTGAACACCCCTAGTTCTCCATACAAACTTTGGTTTTAAACTGTGAAGCCCGGTTCCAATTTTTTTTCAAAAATTTCTTCACCAGGAGTTTCCTGGGACCCAAAACTTTCGCCATTTTTTTCGTTCTGTTCCCCGATCGTGTGTTGAACAGTGTTATCCCGTCAATTTGAAAGAATATATAAGCAGGACAAGTGAGTTTTATTCCCTATGACCAAATTCTTCCGTGCGCTCTCATACTTGTTTGGCATATTGCGTTCCATTCCATATCTTTGAACCCTGTTCTGAAATTGTTTAGTTATCCTTAGATAGTTTATCCATTGATAGATGTAATAAAAACTCGATTATTTTGCGATGTTATAAGGTAGGCCTTCCCCTTAATGGTATAACCCCCCCCCCCCCTCTCTTTCCACCCCTTAGGCCACTCATACCACTGCATGGCTGCGCTATTTCTGAAATAGGTTGCTTATATCTTTTATGTCTATATCCTGTTCTGTAGGCTCCCAAAGTATCTCTGCAGAAGGATTTACCGTACTGTAAAGGAAAGCGTTAGGGGACAACACTTCAGTGCACCCCTATGAAAGAACGATTTCAAAGTTTGTTATATACAAATAGCACATTTTTAGAAAGGTATTGATGAGTACTAATAGCTTCTGAAAATATTTCATAGATATCGCGCATTGTTTTTGTGAAAAATTGAAAAAAACATGATTTTTGCGTTAGGGGACAACGCAAAAATGGTCAATTTTTGCCCCCCTTTTATCCGGCAATCCATTCACTCAAAAAATCTGCGTCCAGAGATGAAATCTTTGTACAATATGTATACAATAAAATGGCATTTAAGATTAATTTTATAACGAGCATACCGGTGTGGTACGGGAAAATACATTCAATTATTAAAAACGAGTCCTAAATGTATTACTGGTTTTTATTGACGAGCGTCATAAAATTCTTTTAAAAAATTTCAATATACCTATGATTTGGGAGCCTTAAACCTATACCAACATATTTCAGAACAACTTTTACTTATATTAGCAGATTTATTTTCATGAGGTAAGCGATACAAGTGCGTGGAATGTGTCTTAGTTAATAAATGATGTCTGTTTCAATTTTCTTGGCCATTTTCAGCAAATTTAAGACTAAGAGAAACGAAAGCAATGAAGTTGAAAGACGGATAGATATTCTATAAATGATCGGATGCTGATTTTAATATTTTCAGCGTTTCGCATAAAATTAAAATAGCGAAAAAAATCCTACGTAAGTCAATTGCTATCGTTCTAAGGAATCGAAAAAAAACTAGTTTTTGACACTAGGACAAACATTACAGGAGATAGTATAAATTCTTAACGATCAATTTAGAACGCCTCGAAATGCGGCCATCTTTGAAATTGAAGAGGCAGTGTTTTCCACACCGTTGGCAACATTTTTATTATGCTATATTTCACCCTAAGGAGGAAAATTTGGTAAAAACCAAAATTTCTCACTAGGGTGAAAATTTGTTGGTAAAAACCAGTCTTTGTACAGGAGGGCACAAATCCTTATTTCATACTATGTTGCGTTTCGGCTTCGCCTCTTCAGAAACCGACACTAACGTATTGTCGGAATAGATTAGCGCCGGCTTGACGCAAATCCCTTAAAACTAAAACACACTATGTGTTTCAATCAAACGACTGATCAAACGTGAAGAGGCGAAGCCGAAACGCAACATAGTATGAAATAAGGATTTGTGCCCTCCTGTACAAAGACTGGTTTTTACCAACAAATTTTCACCCTAGTGAGAAATTTTGGTTTTTACCAAATTTTCCTCCTTAGGGTGAAATATAGCATAGTGCTTTCGCATAGGCCTGCTAAGCCAAGACAAGTTTCGGCTTCACTTGTGTCTCATCGGCATAAACAGAACTTCTGCTCGAACGGGACATCACGTTTGATCAGTCGTTTGATTGAAACACATAGTGTGTTTTAGTTTTAAGGGATTTGCGTCAAGCCGGCGCTAATCTATTCCGACAATACGTTAGTGTCGGTTTCTGAAGAGGCGAAGCCGAAACGCAACATAGTATGAACATTTTTATGATAACCAATCAGTACACTAAAAATGCCCTGAATACGTTGTTTGATTTTCACGAAGATTAGGTAAAAGGTAATGAAAAAATAAAACCATTTCCTAAAATTTAGTCATAAATATTCCTGGAACCTTTGAAATTTTATAGATTGTGAATGTATTTGTCTGAGATGCTGCCTTCTTATAAATATGCATTTTTCTTTGGAATTTTGTGTAGAATGTTATTTTAATCTATATGAAGTTTCTCTGAAAATACTCTTGGACTTTCATTGATTTTTATTCTCACTAATATTTGTTTACAGTAACAGTGCATTGAAAACGCCTTCAGTTATTTTAAATTTCACTTCGTATTAAAAATTTCTATGTGAATTAGCCCTCTTTGGAACAATAACAAATCAATGGAAATAATTTTAGAATTTCATTGATTCAAATACAATAAATACAATGAAATGGATTTGCTTTCTTTAAAATTTTCGTAGCATATTTTTCAAATGCTGTTATTTTCTGGACCTTCGATTGATTGATGATGATTTCAAATAAAATTACATATGCATGAGAATTGGTTTTTCAAATTTATTAACATGATCAGCGAGCAAGGACAAGCTGTGAAGGAAAACCAAACAAATATTTGAGTATCAACATAGTTCTAAATGCAAATGTTCTCAATGTACTTCAGATTTCAATAGTATAACAAGTTGCCGAAAAAAGTAAGTTCCGGGAAATGGTACATTCCGGGAAATAGTATTCCGCGAAATGGTACATTCCGTGAAACGATATTCCAGGAAATGGGACATTCCGGGAAATGATATTCCGGGAAGTAGTACATTCCGGGTAATGGCATTCCGGAAAAACGACATACAATCGTGCTAGTCGTGTATCTATCTGTGTATGTGGGCGTCTGAGTATTTGTGACATATGGGTCAGGGAATGGATGCTGAACTGGCTTATATGATGGAATAGTGGGTAATCCTTCTTGGGATTTGTTGGTCACTTTTTACCGGTGTTCAATTCGTGCATTCGATTCGATTCATTCGGATTGGATAAATGAAGGTACGATTAATTTACCGACGCACGTCAATCATCCATTCCCGGCCAGCATAGCATGAGATACTTGTAACGAAATGCAATTGTCGTTAATGGTAAATATATAACATTTTCTGGCATTTAGACGATTCCAAGTAGTTTTATTGCATGGTACATGTGTGTTGTTCAATTAATACTCAATAACAGTACTAACTCTACTTTTTATTTTATTTCATTTTATTTTATTTATTTTCGATCTCATGCGTCATATTCCTCTGATGACCTCTCCGAGTTAATTTTACATAAAAGGGCAACATTGCTGTCAACAATGACTATTCGCTGCCATCAGACGTCGCCAGGTTTTACAAAAATTGAGATGTATTGTCGCGCTTACAATAAAATCTCACATTGCGGGCGTCGGAAAGGCACATCAAATATAGCAGCAGTTGCTCCGCAAGCCGATTTCAGTGGAGCCACTAGACAATGAGCCCGTCGAACATATGCGAACTATAGGAGAGATAATCAGTCTCTATTGCAAATGAATGTACAGGTAGCACACATATCTCAACACGCAACACTTCCCATACACATGTAAACATTCATACATGCAAATATACAAATGCTCGACAGGTAACTGGTCCAAGTGCATTCACTCGTAGGATCTATCATTTCGATGATCGCCTCGATTCTACGAAACCAGTGCACAATCCCAGTAAAGTTCAGCCGGAAATGAACTGGAATTCTGGCTGGTTCCAGTTCGTCCACGGGCTCCAGTAACACAACCGATTCTAACTAGAATCGGTTCTGTCACTGGAGCCGGAATACGAACTGGAACCAGCCAGAATTCCGGTTCATTTTCGGCTGAGCTTAACTGGGATTAAGCTGACACCCAGCAAAGTTCAGCCGGAAATGAACCGGAATTCTGGCTGGTTCCAGTTCGTACACGGGCTCCAGTGACACAACCGATTCTAGTTAGTCAGAATTCCGGTTCATTTCCGGCTGAGCTTAACTGGGCATACCCTCTAAGAACGGTTGGTTTCAAAATCGTCCAATGAAGGACGTTCGTGGGACCAATTTAGACAACGTCCAAATAACTGTTCAACGAACGTCCATCGATGGACCCGTGTTGAACGATTTTGAAACAATTTTTTGGACGTCTCAGTGGGTAAGCTAGTCTCTTCTGGTGAATGCATGTAAAGCACTATTTAGACTCTCGGTGAAAATGAACGTGAACATGTGTTGAATACCTTCCATTGTTCACGGCGGACGACGTCGTGAACAGTTTCATCAGCGAACGATTTCACGCTCACCTGGCAGTTTACAGTTTGTCAGAATGCAATCTGTTATTCGAAGGCGAACGTTCACCGTGCACAGCGATGACATTTATATTCACCACTCCGCATCAATTCCGCCCATCGTCGCGTTTACACTCCCGGTGAACAAGTGAATTCGACAACATTTCAAATGGGCCGATAAACAAAACGTAAACAATTCCGGTTAATACTTACTTCAAATGGACACTAACAAAGCTTTATACATACCTTAAATAAGCCGATTCTGAAGCCTGACTGTTGGCGAAATAATGGATTATCGAAAAGGCACATAAGCTAAATAACTTATTTTGCTTATGTTCCCTTTCACTTCCCCTCAAAAATTAACGGTTGATATACACCAAACAACAAAACACCAAACAACGTCTCGCCGAAAAAAGATTATGGGAGAGGGCACAAAACCAGTGCGATGTTTCAAAAGGGACCAAAACATTTATCTGCAAAAATCGTTCAAAATACAATTTTTGTAATAAATCTGGTATATTATTCGGAAAAAATGGTTAATTTAACACGGCATTGGGTTGTTTGGTCCTTAAATCAAGCTCCTGTTCATAAATGGGAATATAAAGTATGAGGCAATTTTTCAGACGCCATTTTCTCAACATGAGCATATTGTATATAATGCCTTAACAAATGTTGACGTCGAATTATCCACTGCGAACATATTTCACCGTGGAATATTTAAAATGATCGGGGAATATGAATATTGTTGCATTGATTCAATTATATCGAATAATTCAAGCAAACTTATTGAAAAGGACCTATGTGCAAATGAGAGCCTCTCTTTGTTTACTTTCTCTTCCGCTAATAACATGGTCGCATTTGCGTTTGCTGCTTAACTCTTTGCATAATATGCTAGTCGAAATCATGCTCTTCCAGTATGTACTGGAATATTATTGGAAAGATTAATGGTAAAGCCGTGATAATTGAAAGAGAAAGTAAACAAAGAGAGGCTCTCTTTTGCACATAGGTCCCTTTCAAAAAGCACGCGAGAATTGTGCATGGATTCGCTAAGTATATTAAAGTACTATCGTTTAGTTCCAGTTTCATAAATTTCTATGCGCTAATATGTGAGATATTGGAAAAAAACAATTTGGCGCACATCGAGTTCACGTTCATTTTCACCGAGGGTGTAAATAAGCCTTAACTTGGAAGCCCCAGACACGACAGGACGAGACGGACGGATGATGGACTGGACTCGACGGGGCCTAGTTCAGAGTTTTAGGCATTCTTCAATGCACGGCTAGCGACCTCAAAAAAAAACGATTTTGTCTTGCGCGCCAATGCAATGTTTTGATTTCGATGATGAAATACAAAGAAAAAAACAGATACGACGGCAGCCATTTTAGCTGCCACCTTGTGACTCTGTTCAGCATGTCCTTAAATGCTCTTTTTAATTAATATTGGCCCAGCCAAATTCTATATGTACAATCATAAACGAACACCTGCTGCCGGTGTGCTTGAGTCACCGATCGCTGACTACTGTGATCATTGAAAAGTAGTTGTCATTATTACCTATGCACACCTGTGCCAGAGTATCTGTGGTCATAATTATAAACAATCATCATTCTTATGTACACTGCAAAGACAAGTGTTACATACGTATTTTTGTTGACATCCAACAGTGCACTTGACCTATAAATGCTGCTAGCGGTGAATTCTTTTGGATCAACTTTGAAATGTAAGCGTTCAGAACTGTGGGTTGTTTCTTATAAATTATGCAAAAAGATTGACATCCGCGTTTCCCATTTGGGTGGATCGTTTGTATTTGGTTTCAAAATTATAAATGGGGAGTTCTAATATGTATTTTTGGAGTCTGCAAATGACGGCTTGGAAGACCCCTTCTTCCCTCATTGCAGTTTAGTATTTGTATGGTCATTTTATCGACCATCTTCTGCATAAGGAATCATTTAGTTATCTAGCATTGAGGAATGATCGATTGAAATATTTTTTTTGTGTTCATAAAATCTGTTGTTATGTTAAAAAATCTCCTACTCATTAGTCATAATAGAGCACTGGATAAATTGTGATTATTTTTTCCTTGCAGAAAATTATAAGCTCTCAAAACTGCAATGGACACAAGTATTCAGCGACAGTTGTCCGCTACATGCATTTATTCCTGGACGTCTTCGGACCGATTCTAGACATGGAGTGGAAGGAGAACAACGAAAATGAGAATCTAGCATTCGTGATCTACACCCTCTTCCTGTCTACCCTGGAATGCTACTCTTCGGCTATCTTCGCGGGTATTTTGTCGGACAACGAAGAACTCGCCAAAGTGTACGGGAGAACCGTCGATCTTCTGGTCAAATGTACGGACAAACCGGGTACCTATCCGGTCGATGAATCCTGCAGCACGTTGGCTATGGAATTTTGGTACATGCTCCAGGACGAAGTATTTTCGATGCCCAACGATGAGAACAAAACCAAATGTTGGGATGCGATCAAGCCGGTTTACGCTCACATTGTCAAAGTTTTAATACGAAAAAGTCAGTTGCCAAATGAGAAAGCGATGCACAAATGGAACTCCGATGATTTGGAAACGTTTCGATGTTATAGACAAGATATTGGGGATACATTGCTGTCATGCCATGACGTGCTGAACGACATAATGTTAGATGTCCTGTCTGAAGCGTTGGACGAATCCATTCTGTACCTAAACTACGATCCGCAAAATACGGACAGCTGGCCACTACTTGAGGCTACTATCCATGCATACTGTTCGATTGCACAGAAAATAGAGTATGCCGAATACCCGCAGGTGGTAAAGTTACTCAAAGTGTTAAACGATATTCCGTACGAAAAATATAGCGACAAATTGTTGGGAATGGCACTGGAAACTGCCGGAGCTTATAGCGATTGGATCAGTGATAATCCAAAATATTTGCCATCCGCCATCGAACTTTTAGTGAAAGGTCTTAGCTCGACGCAAGCATCGCAAGCTACGCTAGGTTTAAAAGATCTTACCTCAGAGTGCCAAAAAGAAATGGCTCCATTTGCACTTCCTCTGCTGGATGCTTGTCGAGCTGCCTTGCAGGGTGGTCACCTGAAAAATTCGGAAATGATCCGTCTCATGTACACAGTCGGCAACATCATGAGCGTCATCTCGTATGAGAACATCATCCAATACCTCGACATCATGGTTTCGCCCTGTTTCGAAGAACTTCAACAGAACGTGCAGAATCAGGACAAAAGTGATGCTGCCAAAGGTCGGGTAATCCTTCGGCTCGAAATGATCTCGAAACTGTTTTCCTCACTCAACACACGAAAGTTGAACATCACACAACGCACCGAAAAAGATGAAGATCTGCAGCTCGTCCCACCCCAATCACCGCAGCCCGTCCAACCAATTCTGCTAATCCTAGAAAAGACGATGGGTTTGCTGAAAAATCTCTGCACGCTGTGGATTCATGACGAAAGCGTAATAGAAACGTTATGCAAAGCGCTCCAGCAAGCGTTGACCAATCTGATGGACGATATAAAACCGCTGCTCAACGACATGTGTGGCCTGATATTGCTGATCTTCGCTAACAAGTGTGCTCCGTCCGCGGTAGAGATGGCGGGCAATGTAAGTGAAATCGGGTTGTGGGCGCGGCTAGCACACTAATAACAACCACTTCTTATTTTGATTTCAGTTTATTTTGATCTTCTACAATGATCCAGAGAGTCGAGAAAGTATGAAGCAACTATTTTCGGCGATTTTGGAGTATAATTTTGGACAAATGCAGGTAAGATGTCGAGTTGCTTGTTTGGTATAGTAGTTTTAATTTATTATTTAAAAATTATTTCAACTAAGCAATATGACGAGCATCAGAAACTGTCTGATGTAGCGGATCTTATAGAGACGTTCTATCTATTCAACACTCGAATAACGAAGAAGATGGCCATGTGCTACGCTGCTGTGCAAGCAGACTGCATAAAGTTAATAGAATACGGTAAGTGTTTTGCCTAGGTTAATTTAAAGTTTTTTGATTATAATCAATTTCCGGTCTGTTTACAGCCATGAAAAGCATGATGTTACCGGAGACGGGTCCCATCAAGAAGAGCGTTGGATTTTTGTCTGTGTTTATTAAGGAATCTCGCAATTATCCATTGATGATGAATGCCGTTGCGGCACAGGGCGAGAACCTCCTGCGGAATACCTTTTTATGTCTTGGTAACGTTTTGAAGGATATAAGCGAAATATTTAGGAAATAATTGCTTTGCTTCCTTGCAGGTGGTTATACACCGCGAGCACACGTGGATGTTTTTGCAGACATCTTCCTTGCCCTGAACTACAAGTACCCAAGCGATTTTGTTCGCTGGATAAAGGTACTCGAAAAGCCAAACTTCCCCACCTTCTTTGTTAGCGCGACGGACAAGGAACAGTTTATTAAGAAAGTAATCAAGTAAGTCATTGATTGTTTGCTAGTGGATTGTTTCATCTAGAATGCACTTTAATGTTTTGCAGAGAGAAAGTTAATCGACGACTCGTGCAGGAGCATGTGAGGAAATTTGCTGCAATGTGCAGGAATGCTGTGGAGTGGGAGATTGATTTTAGAACAAGCTAATTAGTGTGCTCTCAGCACGATGACAGCGACGCATATGCTAGGTACCCTTTATTGTGATTTAGATTTTAGGTTCGGTATAACGAAAACGAAGTTTAAGCAATGTGTTGAATATGGAGTCAAGAACGAATTTGTTTCGTTTCAACGTCCTCCCCCCAAGTCTCAAGTGATACGTAATATACTTCTTCGACGTAGATGTGCAGCAGCGAATAAAAAGTATGATTTTATTTTATTAAGACGTTTACTGGTATGATCCGAAATGTGTACAACTCGTTGAAGCTCAGCGGAACTACTCGAAGGTGGCTAATATGAATGTCAACTGGGTACTGAAACGATAATGATAATTTTTAGTAGGATGACTTCGTTTCACTGGCTAGTTGTCGATGTAAGGGTAATTAATGTATTACGTATAGCATTCATTAAGGCTCAAGTTACTTTCTTATAACATGCGTAAGAATTGAACATTTGATAATATGCATAAGAAATTGTGTACAGTTATCCCGCCGGTTTATCCATATAAAGCATCTATTAAATTCTAAGAGAAGAAAATGATTCGATTCATTAGATTATCGCGATTCAAATTGTGCAAAATAGTTATCCACTACACTTGGATATTGGCTACGGAGGTGAGCCTTGCTTCTTATCCTGGGGTCTCCCAAGCAACTATGGCGGATAACTAAATTCTTTGCTCTCTACAAAGAATCCTGGAAGGTATCGCGGTGTGATATATATGACACGACTATCTTTGATCGGTCGTTTAGCCTAGTTTGCATACATATCCAGACTCGTTGTTATCCCCCCAGAGGGAGCATCACTGCACATACGAAATGATTATCGACATGTGGTGTGTTTTTCTGTCCTTTATTGAATCAAATTAATTAAACAAGCTTTTTGTGTTTTAATCTTAAGGGCTGTTATAACCGTGTTCTATTTTGTCTGTGAAGTGCTAGCAATGTTTATATAATATGGTTCTTACCAGACTAAGATTGATTATATTACTTCAAAATACAGTGAATTGAAACACACAGAAATCAATTGGGTTCGCCCGCAAAAAAATCTCAACGAGAACTGTCAGAGCTGTTGCTGTGGCGTCGCCTTCTAATCGGGCTGCGGGAACGTCGACGTCGCGGGCTATTGCGTCTAATCGGATCACGACGCCTGTAGCGCATAGGAGATCCGCGCCAACGGGGAGGAGGGCGATTGTTTCTCATTATCGGTGACAGTCGGCGTATCGGGGGTCGAGTTTTCTGAACTAACACCGGTACGGCGGTGATTTCCTGTCCATCGATTTGACCGCCTGCCATATGCTTGAGAGCATTCTCTGCCCCGTCCGGACTAACGAAGTCGATATAGCAGAAGCCGCGTCCAAATGGCTGGAAACGATCAATTGCGAAATCGACGTTGCGAATCTCACCATATGTGCTAAATATTTCAAGAATGTGGTCTTTCACTACATTTCTCGTCAATCGGCCAACGTGTATCCTAGTTGGTCGTGGTGTAACGGAACGTTCCTTCCTTCGGCGCTTGGACGAACCAGATCGTGAGCGACGGCTGCGTGCACCGTCCTTGGCGTTCCGATCTGGTGAAACTGGTTTTGCTTGCTTGTTTTCTTTGTCATTATCTCGCTCCGGGGTACGACGTTCGGTACGCTCCTTAGACTTTGCACGAATCGGCTTAACTTCCTTCGGAGCTTCCTTTGGTGGGCTGGCACTACGCGAGCGAGATTTGGTCGCGGTTTTACGTTTCGGGCGCGAGCGCTCAGCTCCACTACTGGACGATGACGATGAACTTGATGAGGATGAACTGCTGCTGGATGAGCTGGACCGTGAACCAGAACTGCTTCGTGATGAGCTGCTTTCCGAAGAGCTGACCATTGAAAAACAACTCGGTTTATCAAGAAATCTACACAATTGTATAAATAACACTTACCTACTGTCGCTGCTACTGGAAGTGCGCTTCTTGCGTTCTTTTTCACGACCGCGCTGCTTTTTCTCAGCTTTATCAGAATCAGCCGACTCTGAACGGTTTTTAGAGCGAGCCCTGCAGAAGAAACCATTGTTATTTTTCGATATACTGATTCAACGATCGTCTACTTACATTTTAAGCTATAAAAGCGTAAGATTTGAGATGAAAATTTAGTATTTTAAGAGAATTTTGTTAGATTTTATCGCAATGGCAGCTCGATGGTAAATGGCTACAGAAAAAACCATTTTCGGCTGTCAATAAAACGTCAAAATGATTTTGCAACACAAACGACGCCGGCGTCCCGTTACTGAAAGTTTGAAAAATTTCAAATTTAATCAGAAATATTTCAAAGCAGTAACGCCTGGAGCCTACACGGAAAAATAAAACAACCAAAGATAAGTTATGAGTTGTGCGTCACTTTCGTATTTATTTGAAAGCTCAATCCCAATTAAACTCATTCCGGAACCGGTTCGGATTTCTGAATGGAGTCATTATGAATTCCAAATCAAATGCAACAACCGATTCCGACTCAGAATCGGTTGTTGCATTTCATTTGGAATCCATACTGACTCCATTCAGGATTCCGAATCAAATTCCGAATGGGTTGACCGGGATTGAGTTCTTTGCGACCGGTCTCACGAACACTAATGAAGTTTCCTGGTTGAAAACAATCCCATTTACTTTTGCCGTCTTTGTTTATTATTTTCCACCAGCTTGTGATGTAGTATTTGTGTCATGTGGCGTGTACGTACATGAGCCGTAGAAAAGTCTATTCAGATAGGCGCGTAATAGCCGCCTATATACATTCATAGGCAGCTTTTTCCTGGAAGCTTTCGCAAAGTACAGCTGGCAGAAAAATAAACAAACATTGCAAGAGAAGACCCTCTACCAGAGACTAGTCTCTGCCCTCTATATTCATATGCCATAGAGACTAATTATCACTCCTATAGCTCGCTTATGTTCGACTGTCTCATTGTCTAGTGATTCTACTGAAATAGGCTTGCGGAGCAACTGCGGCTATATTTGTTGCACCTTTCAGATGCCCGCAATGTGAGATTTTATTATAGACGCGACAATAATAAAATCTCACATTGCGGGCGTCTGAAAGGTGCATCAAATAAATATAGCCGCAGTTCCTCCGCAAGCCGATTTCAGAGGAGCCACACACCTAATTTGAATTACTGGGTACAGTAAAATTTTGCTGGGGTTTTGAACAGCAAACCGTTCGGTAATCAATTCAGTAAAACAATTCGGTTACCGAACTCTCCGCAATCCGTTCTCTCCAAACGTCAAAAAATACTGGTCAGTCAGCAGTTTCCTCTGAAAATGGCGACTTGACAGATGATTTGCTGTACCTGTTTTGTAAGTTTTTGACGAGGTTCGGTAATGTTGGTACAATTTTGCCGAACAATCAGTCAGTATTTTACTGGATAATGTTTATGTACCGAAAAAAACAGAAGTACTGATAAATTCAGTGAAAAATATTGCGGGTTTCAGCAAATTATTCGAAAAATTACTGAAAATCGCTAAAAAGTGAAAACTTTACCGCAATTTTTTAAACAACTTGCTGATAGCTCCGTAAAAATATCACTTTACTGTTCATGTCGTCAAAAGAAATTACTGAACAACTTTTGGCTGGTTTAGTGTGCACTAGACATGAGACAGTTGAACATATAAGCGAGCTATACCCGCTCGGACGTGCCTGGCAGGATTCCCCCCAGATAGCCGGCAGCGAAATAAAAACTCTGGCAGAATTTCTGGGGGTCTGGCTGGCAGAACGCTGCCCAGCCGGCCGGCTCAAATGCAACAACCGTTTCTGGCAGAATTTTTCGCCTTACGGTTATTAACGATTTTTTCTGCCGGATTTCTGCCAGGCACGCACCGGCCGGACTAGTTTTGCACCGCTTCAGGTTTTGCTTGTATTTTTTCTTAATTTTTTTTTTAAATTTATGTAAATTTATAATAAAAACATGTCTGGAGACATGGAATCCATATTACTTACCTTGTTTGAAACCAAAATCTTTGTTTCTTCCTATTTTTTCATCTGCCAAAACTATCCTTCTTGAAAAAATATAAATAAGGCAAAAATGAAACAACGATAAACAAAACAGAACCGGTGAGGCGAATCTGCCTGCCATAACTGAAAGGAGTATAGCTGAATTCTGGTAGCGCCATTTTGATAATTTTGACAGCTGCCGGAATCCTGACGGATTTTTGCTGGCTGCCCGTTTTTCTTCCAAGCGGGTAGGAGTGATAATCAGTAGGGTGGAACAAAAAATAGATTCCAGCTCCGAGCAACTTTTTAGGTACCATTTGGGTCCTAGAACAACTGTGCAAATTCTTAGCTCGATCGGTGAAACTTTATTTTTGCGCCCACTGTTTAAAGTTTACATGGGATTTTGTATGGGACAGTTAACTTTTACAAAATAATTCCTGCAGGAGTCGCCCATTACTTCCTAAAAATAAATCATTATGTGGCTTGTATAGGAAATTTAACAAAGAAAAAAATCTCGAAAACCACGAAACGATCTGATGCTTGAGAAAAAAGTTATTAAGCAGAAACCGATTGATGATCTGACGATTGATAAAATATTCATTTTTTCTAACACCACTGCTATTGGTTGTCCAATTATACGTAATTTTGCTTTAATCCTCTCTTAACGTATTTAAAACGTTTATCTATACTATTTGGCCACTTCGTAAGGTTTTGAGGGATAAATTGAGGCTTCTTTTGTACATAATAGGAGAAAGTTAAAAATTTGGTATGTAATAAAACCGTCAGAAGCAGTGATGCTATGAAAAGTGAAATTTTCATCAAACTGCAGGGCATCAGTCGGTTTTTGCTTAATAACTTTTTCCACAAGCATCAGATCGTTTTACAGTCTTCTAGACTTTGTTTCCTTGACAAATTTCCTATAAAAATCTGACATCTGTTTATTTTTAGAAGATAACGGGCGACTCTTGGAAGAATTAATTTGCAAAAGACAATTTTCCCATACGAAATCCCATGTAAACCTAGGGCGTGACACTCTTTTATAAAAATATTTCCACTGGTTTTATATTTTTTATACTTCCTTATATTTATTTATATTTGTCTATAAAAATTATAACTGTATTCGAATTGTTAAAAGTTCGAAAAGAAAAATTCGAACAGCCGTTACCATAGTAGTCTTAGCAACGCGTGTGATTAAAAAAAAACAAAGAAAAATGGTCTTGCATCAACAAAAAATGGTAGGTACGCATATAGATTTACACATAGTTCTCTTTTTACCGACGATTCTTTTGTCCCCTCATCTATTAATCAAACCCGGTTTGACGGGAGCTTAAAACCTGTCAAATTTATGCATGGTCCCCTGAAAAAAGAACCATAACCATCACAGCTTAGAACCCGCAAAACAACAACATCATCACCGATTCCGTTACTTAGATTCTGTAGGCAAAACCAGTTAAAGACCACATCCATTATGACAGAAATCATGTAGCAGCCAAAATATGCCTAAATGTTCATTTCTTCAAACGTGAAAGGTAAGACAATGATCCAGCCCATATCTATGGTCAAACGCAAATGACTAGTAATTAACATCAGCAGCTGTAACAACAAGCAAAAACTAAAACTATCCTCACCCAGATTTCCCAGCAGCAGATACAGCAATGGCACGTTCAGGCACAATAGCAACAGTATGCAATGCTACTCCAAGCACCGTAAGCAGGGGGAACCGCTATTCAGTCAGTGCAGCAGCTGCAGCAAGGTGAGTCATTTTTAATTTCGAACGGATCAGTACCTTGTTCAGTACATTGTAGTGCAATAATCCTATCCTTTGAAGAAAAAGATCGCGCTAAAAAATCACATCTGTTTCAGATCGAATTGGCCAAAAATCATTCAACAGCAGTAAGAAGACAACCGGTCAACCACAAACACAACAGCAAGGCGCTCGAAAGGGATTTTTTGTGCTTCAGTTAAATCGTAGCCAGACACAAAAACGCATCTTTGTCAAATCACAATCTTGTTTTCTGTTCTTATACTAAAATAGCTGTATTAACACCGATAATTCAACCATCCCAAGCGAAACAGTCACTATGTCAGCGCCAATCACCAATATTTCACAGCAGCAGCAAATTGAAACTTCACCATCCGACCGGTCGGTAGTAATGCCGTTCTAACGACGGTTCTGCCACAGGTTTTGACGTTAACTCAACAACCGCAACTATGTGACCATTGGTTAACAGCAGCAGCAACAATCACAAACTAGAATTATCATCACCCAGATTTCGCAGCAGCAGATACAGCAACGGTACTTTCAGGCACAACTGCAACAGTGTACAATACAGTTCCAAAAAGCAGAAGCATCACAAGCAAGAGGAACCACTGTAGCAGCCGCAGCAAGCTGATTTTTTATATTTTGGAAAGGATCAGTACATTGTATCGTAATAATCCCAAATATCACGCTCAAAAAATTACATTTCTTCATATCGAATTGGCTAGAATCGCTCAACAACAGTAACAGAAAACAACCGGTCAACTGCACACAATAGCAAGGTTTACAAGAATCCCGGTTTATCTTCAATCATATTTTAACTAAAAAAAATATTTGAAACATGACCGCCAAAGGACGCATCACCGCCTTTTATCACTGCCTGTTTCAGCGCAGCAATTTTATCCAGATCAAAATCTTCTTCCTCGTCATCAATTCTAAAACATTCGGTCATTTGGGACTTTTGATTTCTCTTTCTCCCACAGATAAATCATCGTCGTCTTCATCACCTCAAAGATTATTCGCGAGTGGAACGGGTTTTACTGTAGTCGCTGGAGTAATATTATCAAGGAGCTTTTATTCTTTTATTTAACTCTAAGCACCTTGAATATCATTTTCCAACTGAACATGTATTGTAGGTGTTGCCTTACGTGAACATATGCCAGTACCAAATTAATTTAATCGAATGTAACATATGGGGGGCATTGGTTTTTAATATCAGTTAGCTTGATGCAATCTAGAGCGGATGGAAGATTCGATTTAATGTGTTCAAACGACCTACGATCGACGTCCACTCGGGCGAATTCTTGCCAGCAGAAAGGAAAACCATGTTTGATTGCCTCATATAAATAGCTAGCAATCTATGTCTCTAACAAGCCTCGAAGCTTGGCAATATCCGCCACTGAGCGACACTCTAACCAGAGGTTCCAAGTTGTTTGCTGGGTTGGTGATAACTTACAGTGGGCTCCGCTTCAAATCCCGCTGCATGACAGACAATCCATCACTGCTGTTACAGTACCAGGTGAAAAGTTCAGTTTTTGCTGAATGGAGGACAAAAATTCTTTGCCAAATTTTTGAATCATAATATCAGAGAACTCATCTAACTTGGCATGCTTCATTTCCTCCAAATTCAGCGGTCCAATGGTAGCCATCTGGTGAAGGGCTTGATTCGAAGCAATCACATAGGGCATACATTCGTAAGCGGTGGCCAGTTCGGAGCGCTTTTTCAAGAGAATCTTCACCATATCCTGAATAAAGTCCTGCTTTTGCACAACTGATTGCTCCAGTATACGAGAACCTTTGGCTGGCTTTGAAAGTCCGATGTTGTACATACAGTGCTTGCGCTCGAACATGCGAATAAAAGTAAACTAGTCACATGTATTCCATTCTTGAAAAACATCCTTTTCTTTCAAGCAAAACGGTCAATGCTTTCCACCGGTCCTCATCTCGTGACTTCCCGAGACCGTGACAGGTATTTTCAAGTAATGATCATAGTTTCTTGCTTTTGGAGCCGCGCAGCAGTGCGATCGGCAGCACAATACCTGTATCACCACCTTCGATAGCTTACAACAAATGTTCCATGTCTTTACTAAAATCATAATTATCGCTCTCGTCGATCCCTGATTATCTTCTCGTAGTAGCTCATGTCTTTTGAAATCAGCGCGACTCCAAAACATAATACACTTGGATGGTTGTCCATCCCGGGCAGCTCTATCGCCTTCCTGATAATAACTTTCTAAATCCTTCGACGTACCATAGTGAATGATCAGTCCAACATCCGGTTTGTCGATTCCCATTCCGAAAGCTATCGTAGCCTATAATCTGAATGCAGTCTCGGACAAAGCTTTGGATTACCTCTCGCCTCTGCTTCAGCGAAAGACACGCATGATACGGCTCACAATCAATCCGTTTACTCTTCAACAGCTCCACAATCTCTTCCGTTTGCTTCCAAATCAGGCAGTAGATTATGATACTACCTTCAGTGTTGTTGCTCAAACCTTTGAGAGGATTGTTCTACATTCTGGAAGAGTGGGAATATATTAAGAGTGGTTTGAGAATTAGTATCATTGTTGTACGTACCTGCTGTCCCATGAGCAATTTGACCTCTTTGATTTATTCCGGATATCTTGTTTTATGGCGCAGGTACAAAGGTGTTCCATTTTTAAATTTTAGTTATGCACGTCTTGATATCAACAATGTAAACAAATAAAAGGGACAACTGACATAAATTCACCGCACACTGAGAATAAGTTCGAAAACAAGTTCGAAAGTTATATAAGTATAAGCTGTCTATAAAATTATAATATTCTATAATCGTCTATAAATCTACAAAAACATTATAATTGTATAATAATTTATGAGTTATTGGAAGTGTCACGCCCCTTGATGTAAACTTTAAACCGTGGGTGGCTGTCACGCGCCTGCCTGAATAGATCTTTCATATACTCACATATCAAGCGATTATCCTGCAAGGCACAATATCAAAAACAAAACGAGAGATTCGACTCAGTCGAGGTCTTCCGTGGAATAAGGTACTTTTGAGTTGTTTGGGATATACTCAAAATTAGGTAAATTTAACTTAAATTTAAGTATATTGAACTCAATGTTGAGAATAAAAAAATGTTTCAATGAGTTATAATTTTTGCCGCGGTTAGAGGGAAAGTACGAGGGGCAAGCACTAGCAGGTTTGAGTGCGTCGTATTAAAAATACCAACGTATTTTGAATATAATTAAAATAAATAATGAAAGTATTTAAAAATACTTCTGTTGTACTTAATAAGCTACTTAATATAATTAATGTTGATGTGTACGTACTTAAAATATTTAAAGTACATCCTGACGGTAATAAAAATATTTTGCATATTTCAAGTACGAAGGCGCTGTACTTAAAATCGTTTCAGTAATTAAACTACAATGAATTTGACGCGTACTTTTTTAAATTTTTGCGGCACTTAATGTACTTCATGGTACTTAATGTAACTAATTATGTAAGACTTTTGGTACTGCGAGGTACTGAAGATTTAGTGCTTGCCCCTCGGGAAACTACTTTCAACCCGGTTTACTTAATTTCATCTCATTCCACGATACCCCGAGATTGAGTGAAACGAAATCAATTTTAGGTAATTTTTCGTATGCGTGTAGGGCTGGATGTTGTTGACTCGAATCAAAATTCGCTGAATTGAGTTCTACAAGATGACGACACGAATGAACTCATGATGAATGAAGTTCATGTTTGACAATTCTCGGTGGTTTGTTTACTTTGTCAGTTGCGTGAGTTCGAGTGCAACGGGTGCTCATCTGTTGCATTTGCACTCACGTAACTCCCATGTAAACAAACCACCGAGAATTGTCAAATGAAGTTCATCCGAATCATTTTGTTGGGTTATGTCGGTTGGTGTAAAACCTAATGCTGGGTAGGACGGGACGAACGGAAACGAAAAAACCAAGAGGGTAACAAACCCTTGTAATACTCAGTCATATTTAGAATTTTTGGTACCGAATATCTGAATGGCAATTAGCCGTGTTTTCTACGAATGCGAACATGAAATTCACGATTTCGTTATTTTACTGTAACCAAAAAGATTTGTGTTATATCTGTAACATGACACTAGGAGCAAATCAATTGTGATTTATTTTCAAAAAGTAGCAAAATTAAATGCGTTTCCATCAATATAGAAATCCAAAATGTATTTTGCGCTGTGTACAATGTATTTTGCGTTGCGTGTAAGACGTCAAAACCCTACAAAAAATTAGCCCTACATTCAACAAAACGTCGAACAAAGTGAATCAGGGTAGGACGTTTGTTAAACAAACCTTTCTGGGAGGGAGTGCAAAGTTGATGCAAAAATGAAAATTAAATGCATCTTTTCTAATTTGATGCAAATTTGTTATACATTTCTAGAGTGATCTGCCCCTAGTCACGACATGATGATACTACACACTAAGCCAGCCAAAAGTTGTTCAGTAATTTCTTTTGACAATTTGCTCAGTAAAGTGATATTTTTACGGAGCTGCCAGCAAATTGTTTAAAAATTTGCGGTATAGTTTTCATTTTTTAGCGATTTTCAGTAATTCTTCGAATAATTTGCTGAAACCCGCAATATGTTGTACTGAATTTATCAGCATTCCCGTTTTTTCGGCACATAACATTATCCAGTAAAATACTGACTGATTGTTCGGCAAAATTGTACCAACATTAGCGAACCTCGTCAATAACTTACAAAACAGGTACCGCAAAGCATCTGTCAAGTCGCCATTTTCAGAAGAAATTGCTGACTGACCAGTATTTTTTGACGTTTGGATAGAACGGATTGCGGAGTGTTCGGTAAACGAACTGTTTTACTGAATTAATTACCGAACGGTTTGCTGTTCAAAACCCCAGCAAAATTTTACTGCACCCAGTTATTTAAATTAAGTGTGTATAAATAGCTAGATAAACTCAATTTTTTCCGTCTTGTTTGTTTGACACGGCTCACTACCTTAGCATAAATGAGCTGCGGGTCTTTCATGATTTTTACATTATGTAAAAATTAAAATTAACTTACAAATTGTCCGTCCATAGGGTCTTGTTGATGCAGCTTGTTGCTGCGAGGGGCAAGCATTAAATCTTCAGTACGACGCAGTGCTAAAAGTCCTACTTAATTAGTTACTTTAAGTACTGTTAAGTACCATAAAGTACATTAAGTACCGCCAATATTTAAAAAGCACATGAAAAATTGACTGTAATTTAATTACCGGAATGTTTTCAAGTTCAGATCTTTTGTACCTTAAATACGCAAAATATTTTAAGTACCGCTTTTATGTACTTTAAATACTTTAAGTGTTTGTACAAAGACATTGATTACATTAAGTATCATAAGAAGTAGTTTTAATTTCTTTCAATAGTTACTTTAATTACATTTAAAATACGCAGGTACATTAGCTGCGTCATCGGTACTGCAATCATGATGCTGACCGGTCGAATGTTCTTATTTGTTTGTTGTGCTTGCGGGTCGCTATGGTAAATAAAAGGATCAAATCAAAATGAAGAAGGCTTCATCGGCATTTGATTCTTTATTGGTGGTGCTGGTTGTTAAGTTTTGAGGCATTTGGTGTAATCGTTGTTACTTCGCTGTTGGTAATAGCAGTTGGTTTACGTATTCTCACCACACGAACGCCGCACAGTGGGGCGAAACAGAAAAAAGACGGTCAAAAGTCTCCTGAGTTTCACAGATGTTTTCATGCTTTTATGTCTTCAGGAAAGTTTCCTAGGACTACATTCCACATCTTTTAGGATAAGCACCTTAATTTTTCTTAAGGTGCAAGTGTCACATAAAAAAAATTTTTTTAGCTCGACAACCAAAAATTTTTTTTTTGTGCGGAATCTTGTAGAGCAATTTATTTTGAGCAACTTTGAAGAACATGTCTGCCATCTATATATTTTTCCTTAAGAGATATGTACGTTGCACCTTAAAATCAATTTTTCAACTTTCTCTTCTACAACTTAATTTTTTCTACATTTGTATATTCTAGAAAGTTTTAGACACCGTCAAAACACACAACTTTTCTGAAGACTCCAATGATATATAACATGTGTATCGGGATTTAAATCGATTTTTCTTTAAAAAATACTCTTTTTCATTACAAAATTTCTCAAAATTGTGAAACTCAGCATGATTAGATTCGTCATGTTATGTAGTATTTGTAGGCGAAGTATAACAATCCGGACTTTTCGGGTTTTTTAGTTTTCCTACATTTTTATACTGTATAATGTATGGATATTTCGCAGTATCTATAGAGCGGCGTTAGTAAATCAACACGTAATAATACAGAGTACTAAACCCAATGCAAAATATATCTTCTATTATCAACAATCAACATGTAAAAACAATGAAAGTGTATGAAGCACTTATTATACATTAGAAGTATTTTATATTGAACTAGCCAATACCCGCCGCGTGTTGCTGTGACTTTCAACGAAATAGGAGTAAACACAATTTGTTCCGAAGCGCCATGGTAGATAATCCCCAACCAATAGCACACAAACACGCTCCATAACAAATATCTAATACGTATAAATTTTTAGGGCAATCGGTTAAGCCTTTTGGGAGTCCATAAATCACATACATACAAATATTGACTTTTATATATATAGAAGAAGATGCCTAAAACGATTAATCTTGGAAAGATTACATGGGTATTATCCCTCTCATTCTTCGTTCCAGTTACTCAAAAATCCACATAACGCAAGCTCTGAGAGTGATTCAGAATGATATTTGCTTTGATGTGTGTTTTCTTTTATTTTCAATAATTCACAATAAAATATTCATATTACTAATGCAATAAATAATTGGATTACTGTTAAGCGTGTAATGTTCCCGCGTAAAAAGCAATTTGGTCGTCCTTCTAATGTATAATTAGTGCTTCATACACTTTCATTGTTTTTACATGTTGATTGTTGATAATAGAAGAAATATTTTTCATTGAGTTTAGTATTCTGTATTATTACGTGTTGATTTACTAACGACCGCTCTATAGATACTGTGAAATATCCATGCATTATACAGTATAAAAATGTAGGAAAACTAAAAAACCCGAAAAGTCCGGATTGTTAGACTTTGCTTACGTTTACTACATAACATGGCGAATTTAATCATACTGAGTTTTGGTTCACAAAGTTTCACAATTTTGAGAAATTTTATAATGAAAAAGAGTATTTTTTAAAGAAAAATCGATTTATACCCCGATACACATGTCACACATCATTGGAGTCTTCAGAAAAGTTGTGTGTTTCGACGGTATCTAAAACTTTCTAGAATATACAAATGTAGAAAAAATTAAGTTGTCGAAGAGAATGTTGAAAAATTGATTTTAAGGTGCAACGTACATATCACTATATATAGAAAATATATAGATGGCAAATATGTTCTTCAAAGTTGTTCAAAATAAATTGCTCTACAAGATGCCGCGCAAAAAAAATTAAAGGGTTATGTACAGGACACGACCACGGTGACATTAAAAATGTAGCTTTTTTCAAGAGCGTGCAAATGAATTTTATCTATCACACATATCGACTCACGTTCTTGTTCACTCGCCTGCTTTCATATAAGGGTGTCCCAAAATGACATCATGTTAAAAAAGTCATCGGGCTCACTTCTTAAATGAAAGGTTAGGGTATTAGGACCACTTTCTTCTTCGGAGTGAATTTACTAAAAAGCTTCCTACTGGTGGCGAATTTTGATTTTTTGAAAAATGGGCCGATTTTTGATAAAATTTCAAATTCATGCCTGTTGAAGTGGTCCTGAACTGTCTTAGATTTTTTCAGCATTTTTTAGTTTTTCTGGAGATCCAAACGGAGAAGTTTGATTAGTTAGTTTGTACAAATTTTGAATTATAAGAGCGGCACGGCCATTAAAACTTAGTAAAAAGAGAAATTTTTGGTGCTTTTCAGCATTTTTTCTTCAAAACTGGGTATCTACAAAAATTTAAAAGTATAGAAAACACTTTATATAGTTGAGCCGAATACAGGTGCGTAATTTTGCTGAAGAAAGCGTATAGCTACGGCTAATGAGGCATGAGTTATTTAAGTTTATGTTAGATAATCTTTGACATTTTTAGTAAATCATCAAAAATAATGCTATTCCAAAAAGTAAATCAGTTCAAATGTGCTTTGACCACACATTGTTTTTCGGAAAATAGAAGGAAAATGATGAAAAATGCCGTTTTCTGTACGTCTTTAGTATGTCAGGAAGAGGATTAATAGGTATCTGATGATTTTTTTTTAAGTTAAATTATAAAAATAATGATAACTTTGCTAATGACGCCAAGTCTCTAATTATTATTTGAAGAGTTAATTCTCCATAAATACTTCTAGGAGGAATCTTCAACAAAATAATTGTGTCAAAAGATGCGCTGTATTCTGTTGTAAAACTTTTTCGAGGATATTTGCACCAAATTTGAAATTATGCGATCTAAACAGTAAATATCAGTTTTTCAACACTCACCTCACTCTTCTGCATTTTTCTTCACTTTAACGTTCTTAACGTGGAAATAAGACCTTATATATAAAATGTGAATACACCAATCAATTCAGCCTTCAAATATACGCCATAACTTGCCATTAACTCGACATACTTGTTTAATTTTAGTGATTTTCAAACCCGCTAGGTGGCTATTAGTATACAAAATATTTTAAAAAAAAATCGTCAGATGCTCATAAAAACCGATTCTGATGTACTAGAGACAAGCGAAAAACGCCATTTTTCATCATTTTCTATTTATTTTCCGAAAAATATTATGCGAACTAAGCACACTTAAGTTGCTTTATTTTGTAGAACAGAGTTATTTTTGATGAATATCATAAAATGTCAAAAGGTTATTTAACAAAAACTTAAATAACTCATACCCCATTGGCCGTAGCTATACACTTTCTTCGGCAAAATTACGCCCCTGTATTTGGCTCATCTATATAAAGTGTTTTCTATACTTTTAAAATTTTGTAGATACCCAGTTTTGAAGAAAAAATACTGAAATACACCAAAAATTTCACTTTTTGCTAAGTTTTAATGGCTCTGCCGCTCTTATAATTCAAAATTTGTACAAACTAACTAATCAAACTTCTCCATTTGGATCTCCAGAAAAACTAAAAAATGCTGAAAAAAATCTAAGTTAGTTCAGGACCACTTCAACAGGCATGAATTTGAAATTTTATCAAAAATCGGTCCATTTCTCAAAAAATCAAAATTCGCCACCAGTAGGAAGCGTTTTAGCAAATTCATCCTATTTCATATGTTACAATTTGCTATATACCCTTCCCATCAAAACATAATTTATTGAAGGTCTTTTAACGGTAATCTATTAATTAATCAAGTATCTCACTAGGTGATTGGCATTATTTGGCTGATCCATCTAGTAAAAATAGGCTGGTCTGTCCAGAAAATATATTCAAAAGAAAAGTTCCATATTGAGAGCTTTGATGAGAAAGCCCACGCCCGCAAACGGAAATATAGAGATTCTCCATGAAATATGAAATTTCATTTTCCATTTAAATTTTCAATAATGTACTAATGAACTTAAGTAAACAATCTTAAGTTTAAGTATTTCTTGATCGATTAGTGGTGGAAAAAATGAAATTATTTGATAAATTACTTTGTTATGCAACGTTCGCACTACCAGTTAAAATGGGTTTTTATGCTATCTTGGTGACATTTTTCTTGTTGCTAATTATTAAAACGTGTAACGTAGTGTAAACATTGTATTATTAAACCAATTCTGCAGCGTTTTATGTTATATAGGTGTACAGATTTATTTTAAAATTTAAATTAGTATACCCAACCGTTCTATTTGTTGTATACTTTAAAACGCAATTAGAACTGTGTTTTAAATACATGGGGTAGGACAGATATTCTGACTGGATAAACTGGGAAAAAAATTTAAGTCCATTAACGCTTAAGACATGGCTTGAATTTGAATCGAAAAAGAACACCCGCTCCAACTAAGTTCTGTTTTAAAATTTTCCGTTGTGTGCAGTACGAAACAAAAGTGTTTGAAATTAGAAAACAAAAAGTTCTGCTGGGAATGTGATTGTTTCCGATGCAATTACACTCAGATTTTTCACGCAGGGGATATAGGCCGCGTAAATGAAAACCGCGTAAAATTAAAAAAAAACGAGTTAATGAAAACCGCGTAAATTTCAAAATCCGCGTAAAAAAACCTGAGTGTACTCTCCTATATAAAATACTACGCTGCTGAACAGTGAAATAACTACAGAAGCACGTTGTCAGATGCCTTACTGATAAAAAACATATAACCGAAATATGAAACATGAAAACCAATAGGCTCTTTACCCTACGCAACTACAAAGCGCCGTAAACATGGATTAACAAGTTACAACGCACACGCATGCATAAAAATAAATATATTTTTTTCAAACGCAACACTCTTAAGCAGCACACACCGTATTGAATTAAATCCAAACCACCCCGCCCACCCACTTTGCAAATCATTCTGTGACACCGTGCTGGTACCCGAAAATCCGCACACGGCCACCGCTGCCGAAAATGCATAGCGCCTACCGCTTATTGTAGTGCCCAAACGCTGCAGCCATGATCTTACCCGTTCGACATAAGAACAAAAACTGATTCAAACGGGTACGCGTCACCTCTATTTATAAACTAACCGTATATGGTTTAGTCACTTAGGTGCGAGTGTGTGCAAATGCCAACGTTACCGAAAATCGATCGCTTATTGCATCGCCCGGAGACGATGTTGCTCGGATGGGATAAGAGCAACAACTGATTTAAACGGACATGCGTTGCTTCTATTTATGACTTTTCGTGTTTCATTGAGCAACTAAGCTGCCCTCTCTTGACGGCTGTGTCTGAGAAATCTGCCTCACGAATGGTAATTTTCCCGTTTTTCGTGAACTTTTTAATTTTACCAATTGGGTCATTAAGCTATATATAGTTTTCCGTTCCATTCGATAAATTTTAGGTCCAATATACATAATATAACATGATTTCAAAAAAAATTTCGTTGTAATACGTAAAAACGATTTTTTTGTTTTTTAAAATAAATAAAATGTAAACTTGGCAACCATACATAGGAAAACAGCGGTTGTTTACATCTGGCCTATCAGGACAACACCCAAAATGAAAAAAAAACTATATGCAATGTATGGTGTTTATCAGAGTGTATGTAAGGAGAGTGAAGACAACTGTCATGATTATCCGTCAGTGAAATTCCAAACGAACAAACGACCTGTCAAAATACATGAATTTGACTCGTTTGGAATGACACTGACAAATAATAATTGTTCCAATTTTGACAGTGTCGTCACTCTCCTTATGCACTCAGGTGTTTATGTCAAATAAAAATAACCCTGTGGAAAAACCGAGAAAACATGCCTTATTTTTTCTGACAGGGCATCATTTGTCGTGAAATTCGATATGTCAAACCCTTCCTATAGTGTCAAATCCAGACTGTCAACATATTTCTTTATTTTAAATTTTAATATTATTTTCACGTTTCCTGAGTTGGAAAAAATATTGTTGCAATCACGAAAATCAGCTTTATCGATGTAAGTAATAAAAAACGACTTTTTTTTTCTCATTTAATGACCCAATTTCCAAAAGTCTACTTTTATTGGGGAGATATTAAATTATTACCAATATTTAAGTTAGGTGTTTCTGAATCGGTTGGTGTATGAATGATTAAAATCCATCTAGTAATATCGGAGTTATAAGCGTGCAAACCTTACATAGTTTCGTTACATGGGAAATAGTTTAGATTTTAGAATGACACCTAGCCCAGATAGTGGAGTAAGACATTTTTAATGTCAAAAAAATTGTCATTCTACGTTAGTCCAGTGCATTGGATGTTTATTCAATGAACGCCCGACACTGGGCGTTGCTGTTAAGCTGGCGTAAACGATTATTGTCAAAAAGGGACAATAAAACGTATTACGAACTAAACAATTTAGACCACCATTATGGCAAGTAAAAAGCTGGATACAGGTGCGCATCTGTTCATACAAAGTTGTGAAATGAAAAATTATGAAAACTGGTTTATTTGGCCAATAATTGAGTTTTAAATTAATTTTGGGCCGCTGAATCCATTTCTGCTATCAGTTTTGATATTCAATAATTCTTTTTTTCGACTACTTTTATGAAACTCATTTGAAGGCGTTGGTCGTTAAAGGGTTAATATCTTGGTTAATATACACTTTAATAATAGCAGCCAATCACATCGGATAGCCAAAATGTATTAGAGGAAAACCTCAAACCAAGCAAAATTGAAATGAAAAGTGGTTTACACAGTGAATTTTCCATTTAATAGGGATCTTTAATTTGGAAAAATTGTGTCAGTTTTACATAGGTATTGATAGCGGGTGTCCGTGCGAGTACACTCATATCATTCTTAAACTTTAATTATTCTTTTCTGATTTTTAAATTTAAAAAATCCAAATTAAATTCATCCTACAAACTGACAGTTGTCCTACTAAATGACGTATCTGCAAATATCTCGTTCGCCTCATTGTTAACCGGGACAGCACCCCACTCAGCATGATCTGGTAGTTTTGCTATCCGCTAGCAGCCTGCCATCCCAAGTTTCGTCTGCAAGCTATTGACTTATCCAGCTGCGTTGGTATTGTGCCGTTTTGACGTTTAAATTGGGAGGAAAACAAATCATTTGCACTGCGAATTGGGAGGAAAACAAACCGCTTGTGGGCTTAAGGGGAGGGCGGTAGTATAAAATTGCGAGATCTCAGTGTGCGTATTTTAAACGTCATATATCTCAATGGTAGATCTGATAGGGCAACCTATAAAGTCGTGCAAGTCGCATGGGTTTGGATGTGTTATTGTCCTAAAAGGAAACCACCTAAAAATGTTTTTTTTTCAATAGTTTTGGGCCTAAAAATTGAAATAGGAATGAGATATTAACTCATAATACTAATCTGCATCAGAAAATGCCTTAACTCGCACACCCCTAAAGATCCCTATTGACAAATTTGGTTCTTGTACCCATGTAACATGAACTGGGACGTTTGCTGTGCACTGTAGTTTTTAGTGTATGAAATATTTCACTCTCTTCGGCCTTCTGGGCGCTCAACCCATTTTGGATTTTGATGTGAGAGCAGTCACCCTGTTAATGTTTTCATCAGAGATCTTCAACTGTTCAGCTGTCATCCATCATTTTCTGATAAGCAATTCTTGACAGGACGAGGAACTGAGACCCGGAGCTGCTTTTCCTACGCGTAGGTCATTTCACGAAGAAAACTTCCGATCTGTTATTTGATTTTTAGTAAATTGGTACAGTAGCTTGTATACCCAGTTTAAGCCACAATTTATGGCTAAAATTCTTATCATTGAACCTTTCTATGGAGGCTCTCATAAGCAACTGCTGGATATTGTGCTTCAGCGTGAGTATCAAAGTAATGCCTGACCTAAATTAATAATGTAGATATTTACATTTTTCTCTAGAGCTTCATCCAGCTGAGTACGATTTATTTACGCTGACAGCAAAGAAATGGCACTGGCGTTCGCGGATAGGAGCACTTTATTTCTCCGAAGTTATTCCAAGGGATCACCAGTACAAAACACTGTTTACCAGTTCTGTGTTGAATTTGGCTGAACTGATCGGTCTTCGGCCTGACTTGTCCGTATGTAGGAAAATTGTTTACTTTCATGAAAATCAGCTGAACTATCCTGTACGTGAAATCAAGGAACGAGACTGTCAGTATGGACTGAATCAAATAATGACGTGTCTCAGTGCGGACCAAATTGTGTTCAACTCACAGTACAATATGACTTCCTTTTTGGATAACATTAAAAGCTTTTTAAATATTGCACCCGACCTGAAGTTAAAGAATCTGAAAGAAAAACTTGAACCACGTTGTGAGGTACTGTACTTTCCAATACCTTTCCATATGATTCCAAAGCGTGTGTTTACCAAAAACGAGTAAGATTTATTTTTAACCTCTGTAAGTTCTATATAAATTCGTCTTTCATTTGATTCCAGGAAACCGTTACATTTAATTTGGCCTCATCGCTGGGAGCACGACAAGAATCCACAGTTTCTGACTAACACCCTTCTCGAGCTCAACAAGCGGCAGGTGGATTTTCGCGTATCAATCCTTGGTGAGAGAACGCAATCGATACCGGAATGTTTCGAAAATATTGGTGAACTGTTGAAGGAAAAACTCATCAACTTTGGTTATCTCAGTAAGGATGAATATTATCGAACTCTACTGGATGGAGATGTCGTCATTTCAACAGCCGGTCATGAATTCTATGGAGTCGCTATGTAAGAGTTCAGTAGTTGAAAACTATCTCAAACTAATTGGCATTTTACAGGTTAGAGGCTGCTTATTGTGGTTGTTTGCCCGTCGCACCAAATAAACTGGTATATCCGGAGATTTATCCGGACAATAGTTTATACAATACTTCGAACCAGCTGATCAAAATGCTATATAACTGGTGCAAAAACCGGGCATTGTTTGAGAGGGACCGAGCGATTTTTTACGAAAGCTTCGACTTTGATATGTATTCTTCGGTTAGCATTGTTCCAAAATTCATATCAATAGTCAAAGCGCATATCGCTGCCAGCAATGGGATCTAGGTGAGAAGCGAATCGTAGTTGTAGTCCAACAATGTAGGAAATCTTCCAATTAAATTGATGGCATCTACCATGAGCAAAAAGAAACAGACCATCAGAGTGCAATCTCGCGCCAATTTATACCATAGAGTCTAGGGGCACAAAAACTGTTCATCCTAATCATTAGTGGTAAGAAGTTCAAACCGGATTGCTTCGAAGGAGTATGCATCCATGTGCATTCACGGTTTCAAAAATTATTTTTTGTTATGTTTAAACTTTTTTTACCTAGAACATTGACCCCCAACGGGAGTCGTATAGCGATGCATTTTTAATGATTGTTTCATTGGTTTACAAAGTTTCGAAATTTATTAGATTGTATTGTATATTACAATACGGCAGTCAAGATTTTATTACAAAGTAATTGAAATATTGGGAATCAACACAATTGTAGGTAATTAAAAAATATCATTGTATTAAAACAATATGTTGTTTCATATTCAAAAAGAAAAATCCTTTTTACTCTACTAATTGTTTGGCAAACAAATACACTTGGAAAAAAATATGGCACTCGGCCCTCCGAGTCTTGGCTCAAAAGTCGATTTTTGGAGGGATTGGCATTGCGTTAAAAGTACCCACAAACCACCGTTCATAATTTTTGACAACATATAAATCTCACCCATCACCCATTAATCTCGTCAACTCACCAAAGAGTATCCTGCCACCGTTACCACCGAAACAACCTCTTTCGCACAGATTCTATTGTTTTCAGTACTTGATAAATTCTTCTGTAAATCAATGTCACATGTTTTCACTTATTAGCATTTTTTTAGCAGCGCTCAAAACTTGTCCACACGGGGAATGTGCCATTTCAGTCTACTTATTCTGATTTTTGATATCAGGATGGGATAATTGGTTTTTTGTTTGATAATTTTGATCGGATTTGACGCTTGAAATCACTTCTCTCATGGTGCCAAAAAAAACTTTGCAATTTAGAGATAGTTGTAGAGCGGAGATAAAGTTCGTCACGGTTGACTATTTAGCATAGGAAAATATTTTCAAACTTTGGACTAATCGGGGTATGTATTCAAGAATCAAAACGATATAAGAATATACGGAATTAGCATAGGACTACCTTCCCTACGTATTGTTTGTCTACCTACAGCTATCTTTCGCAAGAAGATAGTATTTCTTATTAACATTTTCATCTTGTGTTTGTTTTTCGTTTTCTCAGCCGGAACGATATACAAATGAGGGTCAATCGTGATCAAAGTCGAGAACAGTTTCTTACCTCCTTATAAACTTAGACTATGAATAGTCAACGCAAGGAAAGTAGAAGCAACTATAGAAAATCAAACCCGCATCCAATGAACTAGATATATTGTGCGTTATATGCGGTTGATGCAAATAATAATCCTTATTTTCGTGAGGGCCGCACCATCATCACTCAAAGATTTGGTAGCATATATTTGAACCCCAGTGCGCTTGATTTGAAGTTTTACTTATCCAAACACGAGTACATATTTTAAATCTTTCAAGCATGGCATTATGGTTATATACATTATCTTAGGAACCAAATAACAGTGATTGGAAATTACCGAATTACTTTGGTACCCTTGCCAATATGGTTGTAATAGAAAAACAAAAGGATTATCAGGAATCTCAATATAGTGGCTCGATTTCCATTTCATGTTATTCAGAGAATGGCTCTTACCATGTCGTCTCATCATTTTTCTGATGGGAAGGGAAGGGAGGAGGAAGAATATGGTAGGGAAATGGGTAATGACAATATGTATAGTACAATCGCAACACAAAATAGTCTGAATTCTTCGCTCCTGAAGGAATAATGGATCCTACTGATAAAGCCTATAGCTCTTTATCACACTGCATTAGAAATAATAACAAATCCTTGAAATTTTACTTCCTGTGTGTATGTTCGTCTGTGTCATTTTTGCAGAGCAGTGATATATCAAACGAGAATTATATACTTGTTCAGTATTCCCAGAATCAATAGGGAGTTGAAAACTGTGACCAATAATAAATATGAAACACAAAGATTTAAAACTAGCACATCATCTCATCTAAAGAGATACGGATTTGATATTTCCGAAAAGTTGCTGGATTCTATTCCATCTAAAACTTTGCCGCGGAAGTCAATATTCTATCTCTTCTATTTTCAAAGTTTGTTTCGGCAGTGATATTCGGAAGATGGTCGTGGGAGGATGCAAAATGCCTGCCTTTTCAGCGGCAGTAATTTTTCTGCCTACATTCTCATTTCTCTTTCATCGCTACTGTCGTTCGCTATTGCAGGACGCCCAGCGCTGTACGGCAGTCTGTAAGCAAAGCAGTAACATGACAAAAAATACTGCCCCCAGTACAGCCACCAGACGCGAGCGGTACAGCTTTTTTTTTTTCTCATTTTATACTTTTTAATATTTTTAATCTATTCAATATTTCCAATCACAAACGACAACAATGAATGCGGTTCATTTATGCCACGACCGGCATTAACGCTTTCGTGTGCGGGCCTCTCCCTTTGACTATGCAGAGAAAAGTGTACAAAGCGAGAGAACAAACTTTACTACGCTACACTCTCACCGAGCAGTCGGAGTACAGCAGCAAAACAAAAATGTATTCTACTGCTGTACGGGAAAATGTACTCGGTTTGGCTACCGTTCTGGCAAGAGCTGTATTTATGCGTCGCTGTAGCGGGCTGTACGGCTTGTGCAAATGTAAATATACCGAAAAAATGTAGTTTACCGGTACCTTTGGCATCCCTGTCATTTCATCTCTATCCAAATAATTCAAATCAATGGTTTGGATACAGTATGACAATAAATAATTGTTGCTTATAATTTGACCGCAAGCATCAGTGGTTTTAGAAAAATTGAATATTTTATTAATCGATAACCGATTTTCTTAATACATTTTTCCGAAAGCATCGTATCGCTTTTTTGTTGAATTTGCCATAGAAACACATACCGATTTATTTTAGGAGGCATTGGGCGGCTACTGGAAGAATTATTTTGTAATAGTCAATTTCCTTATACGAAATCCCACGTAAACCTAAAACCGTGGGCACACCCAAACTGTTTAAGCCATTATTCAGCTAAATTGTTTGATGGGCAGTTACTCTACACAGTAAACTGGATGTATCTAGTGAATCAGTGCTAGTACCAACTGTACCCAATTAAAAAATTGTGAAAAATTGGCCCGGTTTTGAGCGCAGAAACGCTAGATGCGCAGCGCCAGCTTCATACTCAATATATTGGCTTTATATGAGCCAATATTTGGAAAACGCCATAATTCTTGACAAATGAAGAAAACTTAATGATTTTTTGTTACATTTCAGATTCCCCCTAATTTATGCGACCTCTTTGATGAAGGACAAAATTTAAAAAAATCAAACTTCATCTCGAGGGACCAGTACTTACCGGTTTGAGTTCGTCTTATTGAAAATTCTTGCATATCTAGAATGTAATTAAAATTAATAATGAAAGCGTTTAAAACGACTTCTGCTGTACTTTATAGTAAACTTAATGCAATTAAGGGGAAACTTAATGGAACTGCGCGCGGGGCTTTGCCGATTTTTTAAAAATCGCTGGTAAAAAAAATCGAAAAAAGGAATACATACAAAACTCGAGCATCGTCTAAGCTACATTTTAGTATTTTTTAAGTTGCGAAATTTGGTGTTTTGTTTGAATGGTGTACCGGCAAAGCTTTGATTTTCAAATATCTCTTATATTTCCTATGCAAGTACTACTTTTTATTTACATACATTTGTTGAGAATTTTATAAGGAGCATTTCCACCGCTTACATCACATAGAATCGAAGCACCCTTTCGGAGATATGTACATTTTGCCGTACATCAAACCATATTTAGAAAAATCATACTTGCACCGCTGCGGATTAAAAATTTTACACTGTTGCCGTCATTTTACCCATGCTTGGTTGGTGTGCAAACGAAATGAAATCCCACGTGCTCCTGTTGATTTTTAAATTATTCGAAGTCATTTCCCACTAATCAGACCAGTTGACATTGATCATGTTATACATATGTATTTTGAATAAATTGGTTTTTTACAGCAAATGTAAGTAAATTTATGTAAGTTTTATTTTATCCTCGCGGAAGTCGCATTAGTGGTACACTAAACGAGCAGCCGCCGTTGCTCAAAGATGATTTCGCTAGAGTTTCTCAACGTGGTGCAGTCGGGGCACTAGCATGACTGCCGCCGGAAGAATATTATTATGAATTAGAAATGTATGATGTAAATTTTGTAGTAATATAAAAAGCCTCCTAACTAAAATGCATTTAAACAGTGTTTTATTAGAAATGCTACTTCTGCTTTACTACAAATAATCTGTTAACTAAAATAAGTTTTGCAAATGAATTGATAAGGAATATGGATTTAATTTTATCATATGCAGTCTTCAGTTACCCGACGACGCGGATCATTGTTTATTTTATAACAGCAGAAATATGGTTTTCGATAACATGTCTCCAAAATGTAGATTGAAGTTTCTATAAACATTTTGTGCATAGATATTCTTATAACATGTTCTAGACCAACACTGCACAAGTTAGTTGGTGCTTCAGGCATGTCTGACAGGTTCACAGTTTTTTGAAACTGTTTGTAATCTATGACTACGAATGAAACGTATGGAACGAATAAAAATGCAATTAATATATTGAAAATAAATGTAATAAACTTATATAAATTATATCATATTATAAATATGATTGAAGATAATGGTGATATATAAAGAATGTAACAAAATACTGACAATACACATCAGTTTCACACTAAATTTAGGAAAACAATGAAACTTTCGCCAGATTGTTTAGTTTTAGGTATGTATTACCTTCGGGGAACTTTCTTCGAATTTTGTGGTAATTGTATTGATGTTTGTGAATTCAAGGTTTAGGAGTTCATACATCAGATATCAGATCAGATTTTTTTGTTATTGGAAGTGAACCTGCAAAATGCTTTACGAAATTCTAAATCAATTTCATTTAAACTACATTTTATAACTAAGTATTATTTTACTCTTTGAATCCTGTTTGTGTTTGTCATAACTCTAAACTCTAAAAATAGTTAAGATTTGACCCGAAGGGTGATGTGTCATATTCCATTCGACTCACTTCGTCAAGGTCGGAAAATGTCTGTGTATGTATGTATGTATATATGTATGCTTGCACATGTACGTGTGTACCGTAAACCGGGGTGTTTTTGATCATCGGGGTAACTTTGATCACTCAAAACGTTTTTCGTAGATCGCTTATTAAACTAGAATAGTCTACCGTATCATTTTAATTTGAAATGGTTTTTACTCTAAACTTATAAAATGCTGATTTGCTATACATTTTGAGTATATTTTTGGTTTTTGGGTACAAAAACTAAAAAAAAACCGAACGTTACCTGATTTTTACAAAGCTTCGTAAAGTGTCTATTTTTTATAAAACAAATAAATCTCAGATTTGAGCAAGAGTAGTAAATTTCAAGCGAGTTTTAATTTTCCTTTAGATTGGGATGTGCTAAATTTAGTTTTAAGAGTTTGTTTATTTTGAATACATTTTTTGTGAAACTAGTTGGCAATTATTTCAAATTATTTTAAGCTAAAATTCGCAATATTTTTTTATCGTTTAATATTCCAGCGGGTTAAAATAGGTGAAACTTTTTGAATATTGCTAAAGCACTGAAATAAAACAATTTTAGCAGTTTTAAAGGTTTTCAGAATCTTTTATTCTAGTTGGACACAAATTATACGAATTTTCGTTACTCGAATTTTAGAGTACATTGAAATACTTTGTATAATACCAATTATCGTCTCACGGTGTCTTTTTTGACAACTTTATGCAAAAAAATTCAGCGTCTCTGAAACTTCAGGATATGAAAGAATGGGCTTTCCCCTTTCATTTGAAACCAACATCAAAATAATCCGTCGGGGGGTCTAGAGCAACTTTTTTTTAAGTTTTTTCGTGAAAACATTGATTTTACAATAGAACTAGTTCATATTTCTGTCCCTAGATGGTGCTTTAGACATTCGAACAACACTAAATCTGAGAATCTGATAGATATTTTAATTGTCTACAACTTTGTTAACAACTAAAAACCGATTTGAAATTATTCGGAAAGGTTGTTTAATATTTTAACGAAGTCTAAGTTAGTTTCACAGAAACCCTAGTGGTTTGTAAGTCAATTCACACGCCCTTTTTTCATTTGCCAAATACCTGTGTTTAGTTGAACAGTGCATTCAACGGAATTTGAGAGCTTAGAAAGTCTCATCTTTTAGCTGAAAATTATAATTCCAGATTCCACCTGATATAGGGCACCATTAATATTTTTGGGATGAAAAGTCTTAGATAAGTGTTGACCAAACTAGTATGATATTAATATTCTTTTCCAAGATGGTGAGTGATTTCTCCCGCAGAAACAGCTTTTTCAATGATGTATGCCTTCTTTTTCATTTTTTCGATTGTTCTCGGAGATGACTGATAACTATTCTTGCATGAACCTCCTACTTTGTTAGCATTTTCGTATAAAATTCACTTATCCTGAGCTTCAACCTTTATATTTGAACAAACTCAGTAAAACTGTTAACACCATTGCAATATTTCGTGAATTTCATTGCAATGCTTGGTTAAAAACGCTGATTTTCTTTTTCAAAATTAACTTAATATGACAAACAGTGAACAAAAAACTTTGAGTTTTTGGATCAAGATATTTTTTTTGGGATATATTCGTGGATTTGTATGCATATAAGGATTTTCTTGTACTCAAATCATATTTAATTTTCAATACATTTCGCATAATCTAGGATCAATTTATTAACGATTTCACGCATAATTCATAGGAAATGGCCGTAAAATCCAATTGCCACAATATACTTTGCGGAAAAAATTGAATGAATCGTTTCACGCTAACCACTAATTTGGACAGTTACTTCTGTGGTTTGCGTTCAATTATAAACTGTGTGTCCCAACATTTCGTCTTGAACAGAATTATAATAGCTGACTTAAACGATCATAACCTAAATTATGCGACGGCTGGTCCTTTCGAAAACATAAATGTAAGCAAACCCCTGTAACCAAGCAATACCTTCCGATGAATGGTAGTTCCTTCGAACCTATCGGGAAAGATTACAAACTTGAACCAAAAGCACAAATAGTTTTCTGCCTCTGTCAAACATCCTGATTTTCAGAAGGTCAATAGGAATTGTCAACGAAGAAGTTGTAATGAATCTCGTCAAATATTTTCGTGTCAATAAACCCAATTATTTTTTTGGTAGTGAAATAAGTGCGAGAAAATATATTTCCAAACCACTAGGCCTCGTGTGAAACTATTTTAGATATAACTTTGTTAAAATCTTAAACAACTTTTCCGGGTGATTTCAGATCAATTTTTAGTTGTCAACAAACTTGTAGACAATTAAATTTTCTATCAAATTCTCACATTTAGTGTTTTTTGAATGTCTAAAGCACCATCTAGGGACAGGAATATGTACTAGCTCGAGTAGTAAAACCAATATTGTTACGAAAAAAACTTCAAAAAAAGTTGCTCTGGACCCCCCGACGGATCATTTTGATCTTAGTTTTAAATGAAAGGGGAAAGTCCATTATTTCATATTCCGAAGTTTCAGAGATGCTGATTTTTTTTGCATAAAGTTGTTCTAATAAATACACCGTGGTCTATTTAACAATGAGTATCTTTCCATAATTAGTTTAAACAAACATTTGAATGAAAAACATTGACATCAATACCTTATTGTGGGTGAACATGCAGGTTATCAAAGTCACCCCGGAATACGAAAACGTACTTCAACTTGAAATTATTTTCTGGAAAAATAGCTGAAGGTGGACAATTTCAGGTAAAACCATCAAATCCTGTTCTCCATACATCAGTACATGGTTTAAAAATATTAAACTTGAAAAAATGTGTTACGTCTAAAATATGTAATAATTACTTCGAAAAGTGATCAATGTCACCCCGGTTTACGGTACATGGTGTAGAAACTGGATTGCCGTGATATCACAGTGATGCAAAAATTATTGAAATGGGTTCCAAATTACCTGAATTTAGCACTCGCTAATGACTAACCAAATTTTTATGGCCACTTTCGACGGCCGGTTTGTTGGACTTATTTGATTTTGATTATTTTTGCCTTTTTTGTTTTAATGTTATATTTGCATTTTTATACAGAAAGGTTATGCCAACACACTAAAAATTGTCAACCTTATCCTAATTTTTCGTCTAAAATAAGCTATTTGGCGCAGCTATGAGCGTGCAGCGAGGGGTTACCACATATCACCTCCTCCCATTAAACCCATTAAATCTCCCCCATCATACCCTCTCAAACCGCAACCCCATATCATCTTCTTCAGGCCAACCTCCGTTAGACCCACCCCTTCATATTATCAGAGCCTTCACCTACCAGGCATATGGAAAATAACTGCGGCTCGGTTGTAGGTTATTCACTCCACTCATCTACCCACCCTGCATACCAAACTAAGTTAGCAGGAAGACAACATTGAACAAATGGCGATTTAGCTACATAAATATTATATTTATTTGTTTAAAGTGTTTCAGCGTCGGCACGTAACTAATCAAGTTCTTGGCTGATAAGCCATTGTATGTAGGTGCAAAGTGTATTAAGAATATTATAGACATTTCCTCATTGATATTCATACGAAGTGTATAAATATTTTGACATCGGCAGAAGTTGGCTGAATATGTAGTACGAATGCCAGAAAAGGGACAAGCTAAAGTTATGTCCAGTAGGTAACATAGAAGAGGCCGCCACGATGATGATGATGATAAGCATGAAACGGCTTAGGAACCATTGTGCAATGCATTGTTATGAATTAATAAAAACCGTCATCTTTACCTAATAAACCGGGCGTTACGATTTAAAGTGAAAGTATTGCAGATTTCGAGGAGCCTCTTCACCTATCTTCAAATGCGTAGGCACTTCGGTCAAAACATATGATATTTCTTAGACTACCTAATTATTTTCTCAGTCTTATTGAGAACAAAGTGTGTAGTCAGCCAGTTAATCAGTTCTTTTAAAATAAATTAAACCTAGCGAATTCCTTGATTTTTTGAACATGTCAAGGTGCTCTCAGTTTGACCTAGGGTCTACTATACTTCTGTATCAATCAAAAACCTTCTGTTTGAATCACTCCAACCTACGCCCCAGTGGATCACAAAACACACGTTGAGCACCATGCCGTACAAGGTTGCCAAGCCATGAAAAGTATTTTCTGGCTTAAGATGACATCTTCAGCAAAGTTTAATAAAACTGGATTATGCATCAAAACATTTTGACACCTTATATTTCAAAGGTATTCCTATTTCGAGAAATCCTTTTATTATTCAACAATAAAAAAAAATCTGCCAGGTCATATCACAGTTCAATGGTCATAGCTTTTCCAAAGACACCATGTAAATATTTATATGGGTGATTTATATGTATGTGGTACCAGAGCCAGCTTACAATTAATTTTTTGATGGCGTCTCTTTACAACAAATTTTAATTTCTTTTATTTTTTTAGAAAGTTTACATCGGATTGCATTTTTGCAGAACATTGCGTATTATTAATAAAATTGTAATACTAAGAAAAAGTAAATCTTTGATTAGCTGTGCGACTTTTTTCTTAGATTGCTTATTTATTTTGAATGGTCTGTCGAATCATTTATGTTTCAAATTATTTTTTTCTCTAAACTGATAAAATACTGATTTGTCACACTTTTCAAGAATATTGTCCGATGTTTATGTACAATTATATTGTGCAGTTTTTTGTGAGTGCGCCTAAATTGTATATTTTTATTTAATAAACAAATCTTATATTTTAGTAATAGTAAGCGATTCTTCGTCTGCTTTTACCCAACGGAGCTACATTACATTTCCGCAGTTAACTCCAAGTCTTGTTTAATCCATGAAATTCCTCGACCTTTAAACAATGTAGCTGCGTCTTGCGTTTCGTTATTCTCGCCATACATTACACCTCTTAGAACTTATGCGTACTTGAGCCATTTCGCCCCGAACTCCACTCAGATATTCTCCTGCGGAAAATATCGCAAACCGTTTAGCTTCGGTTTCTGTGAGTCATTTAGCTCCTGTTGGCGTGAGCCGTTTAGCTGCTGATTCCATGAGTAATATTCCAGTTTCGAATATTTCCCAGCGATGAAACTACTCTACTCCGACTGCCAGTTCTCCGGCGACGGAATTTTCCTGGGTACCAATGGGCAAGTGAGCTTCCAGCTTCACTTCGATCTACTCGATACAGATCCAGTGGTGGATCCAGCCCGCTCACGAGCTAGATACACCCGATAGAGTGTCGAGATCAGTCCGGCGATTCCAGGTGGAGCGTTGCATCCGGTACGTCGGCGCCTCGACTACCCACAACCGGTCTAATCTACTCCGATGGAGAGTTTCTCGAAGATGGAATTTCTCCCGAACACGAATTGTTGTTTCATGGCGGTTTTCTAGCCGGCAGTACTATTTTGATGACCCCTTCGCCACTTGCAGTGCAGCCTGAAGAGTATAGGCGTCACTACTCTGATGACAGCGTTCAAAGTATGTTCGTCGTGAGACACCTCTTTGATAATAATATGGACTATCACGAAGGACAAGTTCTTTGAATCTATGGACTTCGAAATCTACGTATTCGGGTGCCATCTGCCTATTCACACACTCCGGACAAAGGGGTGATGGATAGTCTGGAGGACCCCTGTCGGCTCGAGAAGGACCTCCCGGTGCCCCAATACATGATGCATCCGTCCGAATCTGTAATCCTTACCGTTGATTCCCGATGCCGGAAATTGAAAGTTTGATATCGTACCCCCCCCCCTCCCTTCCTGTCCACCCCCTCTCCTCTGTCTCTGATACACAGATGTAGGACATCACACTCCATCCCCCTTCTTCCTCTTGAATATCTTCGCAAAACTTATGTGCCCTCCAGTCCTCTAGTTTTAGTTGATCAATATATAATCTCGTTAAGAAATGCCCAACAGTACCAATACTTAAACATAACCCTAATTAATCCCCCCCTAATCTTAATTAAATTGAACCACTCCCTCTAGTTATTTCTAGTTTTAATATGTAAAATTTTAATAATTAATTGGTCGCATAATTGGTATTGAGTGTCCGCCGACGCTGATCACGACACCTTGATTTTTTTCCGGCAGCACTACCTCCGTCTTGTGGTGAGTCACCTGCAACTTGACATCAACCATCCAGATTTCCAAGACGCGTATTGTCTCTACCGTCAACATCTCTACCTCCTCCAGGGTCTCGACGGTTGTTGTCAGGCCAACGTCATCTGCAAAGCCGACGATCTAAATTCATCTGGGCAGTTCCAGTGTTAACATTCCGTTGTACATTATATCCCAGAGCGTGGGCCAAGTGCCCTGAAGAGTATCACCGTGGTCCTAATCGACCTCTGGCCCATGTTCATTTTTCTTAGAGCAATACTCGGTTCTGAAAGTAACTATTCACAACCTTGCACAGATAGTCCGGAACCCGCATGCTGTGCAGCGCAACGGCGATAGCCACCCAGCTGGCACTTCTGAACGCGTTCTTCACGTCGATCGTTAACACGGAACAATAGCGTTTTCCCCTTCTCGTTTGCTTCGGCGCTTTCTCCGCGCTCACGATGACTGTGTCGATGGCGTCCACCGTCGATATCCCTTTCCGGAATCCGAACTGCCTTTGCTATAGTCCATTCTCACTTTCAGCGTAGGTCGTCAGCCTGTTGAGGATGACCCTTTCCAGAAGTTTACCAAGACATCCAGCAGGCATGTTGGCTGATACGATGCTGAATCTCCTTGTGTAGGCATGTAGGCTGATACGATGCTCAATCCCTGGTTTTGCAGCAACACTAGCTTCTGGATCTTCCATCTATCGGCGAAGTAGTCATCGTCTAGGCATTTCTGTAGGACTATCCTGTACTTGTCCGGAAACGCCAGCATAGCGGTCTTCAGTGCCACGTTGGGGATACCGTTTTCGTAACAGGAGCTTTCTTCGCATTCAGCCCTTTTTTCACTATAAGGAGCTCGTCGTTGGAGACTCGATTGTCACCAGATTATCCACTGTTTACATCAACGGCAGCACTAAGGATGCTGAGCCTTTCGTTCAACCAATACACTCGTTGGATTCTCGACCACCAGGGCTTCCAACATGCTGAAACCTCTTGCGTTGATCAGCCTGCTACCCCACTCCACGGCCCAAGCGTTAAAGTATACTAACAACTGGCGTTCGTACGACTAACGAGTCGGTTAGTGCGTCCAGTATCTGATTGTACTGTTCTAGTGTCCATCTCGGAGGAGCATAGCAGCTACAGACGAATACACCGATGATCCTGACGATCACAAAGCCTTCGTGTGTGTTATCCATCATCTCTTGGACAGGGAAACCACCCATTACTTGAATTGCAGCCATCTCTACACTATCCACCACCCAGTTACCGTTATCGGGAGGAACACGGTACACCTCTGAAATAATTGCAACGTCGCCCTTCGTTTCTGTTGTTGACTGACACAACAGTTGCTGTGCTATTTTGCAATGATTGAGGTTAAGCTGGGCTATACCAATCATCATTGGCTTGCCTTCGCTTTTTTGTGCTCTGGACATAAGAAGCATCATTCGTGCAGAGCAAGCACTGATGGTCGAAACACACCTGAAACACCTTTCCGTTTGATTAGTGGCTCTAGGTATCAATTGTAATGTGTATACCGACCATCCTACTTTGATCTTATCGGTCGACATAAGCTGGTTGTCTGTAGCTAGCGGTAAGTGTATCGCTGCTGTCTGAGTGCCACTATATGCCTTCCTTAACCTGATTGGCATCTGCTATTTGTCACGTTACATTGCTCTAGTAGCGCGCTTCTCACTTCGTCTTTCGTTGTGATCTCGTCCAGATTTCTGCATTCGACCACCGCTTCTTGAACTAAAGCTCTCAGATTTGCTTCTCCTTCCACCGCTTCTGCCACAAGTTCCAGATAGGTCGAGCTCTTGATTAATTGATTCTTCTTCAGCTCAAACAGTATCTCGCCTTTCTGAGTGCGTCTGGTTCTTACTACATTGTCCTCCAACTCCTTCAGCTTGAGACCCTTTCTCACCCTTTTTGAGGATCGCAGCGTACGGCACGCCGTCGTTTGCTTTGACGACTAGAGCATCTCTCATACACCTCTCCTGGTGCGGCCGATGGTCTTCTTTCTTCTTTTTATCCATTTCTTGTTGTTTTTCCTCCTCTCTTCTACGGTTTCTATGATTTACTATCTACTCTCAATTTGTCGGCTGTTTCGCTATCTTTTGCCAACCTTGCTCTTTTTACAGAATGGGAATAAACCTGTCAACCTTCGGCGACTCATAGGCTTTACTTCACTATCTCCGTGGTCATCGTTCTCTTTTCAGCGCTTTCAGTACTCTCCAGTAACGGCATTGGTTCGCTACTGTTACGGCAGATTTGATGCTAATCATTTGATCCCTGATCTGTCCGTCACGTCGCTCCTGCTTTTCGCGCATTTGTAGACGTTTATGATTTTTGGCTCAGTTTCGTCACTTTAGCTGGTCTTTTTGGGTAACACACCTGAAACCTTAGCTTTCTTTGGCGACCTATTGCTTTGTCACTGCTCGTGCTTGGTATGGCCTCCCTGGGCTGCTCTCACTGCTGTTGCGGTTGCATATGCAGTTGCCCTTGGTCGTTTTGCTGGGTCGGCGGCCTCGCTAGTTTATTTTTGGTGAACGGGTTCACCACACTTGCTTAGTTAGAATTTTTTTAAATTTTTGTTGTTTTGTTTTCTTCCATGCTTTTTGGGTCACAACTTCAAGCCGCTATCTACGCCCGTAATAAGTAGTCGCCTCATATGATTTCATAGTTAATTTTGCGAACAGTGAAGTCGCATGTAAAGGTTGATGCGGTCTTTCATGGGGTACCGCGTTCAGAGCCGGATCGGCGCTAGTCAGGAACGTTCAACTGAGCCTACTTCCAGCGGGTTTCGGGCGTACTTGGAGACCTGCAAAAGTTTCATCGGGACGGGGGGTAGCTAGTAGCATTACCTCACATGCCGTTTCGGGAAAGTGTATCCATCCTAGGGTAAAAGAATGGCTGTCGTTTGTCGGTCAATTTCGATTAAATCGTTATTCTCAGCCATGTTCTGCCGACAGTGTGCAAAAATTAGGATCTTACTGGAATCGACTATAATGTGCCGGTTAGCACTCCAGTTGGATTATTTATGATAACATCTTTAGCGGAAGAGGCGCCGCTTCGACGGAGCTGCTTTCGGATTTATGTAGCTTTTCACAGAGGTTCTGCAGAGCCCAACATTGTATACCCCATTATGTCCTAACAAGACTCCCCAACTCGCAATAAATCCCGGGGGTGGGGGGTCGTGGCGCCCTGAACTCATGTCCTGAACTCGTTCTGCCCACGTGTATGTATGTGTGCATGTTACTCATTTTTCTTAAAGATGGCTGGACCGATTTGCTCAATCTTAGTCTCATGGAAGGTACAACCTTCCCATCGGCTGCTATTGAACTTTGTGTCGATCGGAATTCCGGTTCCGAGTTAAAGAGTGCGACCACAAAGCAATTTCCATATAAACTGGTACCATTATGCTATTAAAACAACGCAAAACTTCTTGAAATGGCTGCAAAATTACTTGGATTTTCCAGTCTAGATCACTAATGACAAACCACAGTCGATTTGATCACATTGGCCACCTACGACGATTCCTCAGTCCACAGAAGCTGGGATAATTAAGCGGAGATAAAATAAACTGGAAATTGAAGCATCCAATTTGTATTTTTGATGCCAAAGCAGACCAATTGATAATTTCACGATTAGAACGGCGAAGGAGTCACGATGTTTCGGAACGAAATGTAAAACACAATTTTTGCGATTATAAAAAACTGGCGGGTCTTGCGGTTGCGGTCTTTCCCACCTTCTATTTTGTTTGCTACTTTTCTGACTCAATTAATAATCTAGACTGTCTCACCATAAACAATGTGTTCAATAATTATATAACGCACAGAGCGTAAAATCATTTTTTTATGGGTTACTATGTTTTAATTGCCGCAAGGTTCTACTGTATCGATTTTGTTGGCTATTTTCAGCAAATTTGAGACTAAGAGAAACGAAAGCAATGAAATTGAAAGACGGATAGGTATTCTAGAGCGAATCAGTTATAAACTTAGAACGGAAAACTAGAACTAGACAGGCTCATATCGGCATGATCGAAAGGAAAATGTGAAGAATTCTTTGCCTTCTGCAGAGTAGGAGTTGGGCGTTGCACCCAAGTCTACCACATGGTCTATGGTAGAACATAACTCATCATCATGTTTTACCGCCGGCGTCGGCTAATGAGATAGCTAATTCAAAATTATAGTTTTTGTTCCAAGTGTTTCACCGTCGACACGTAGCTCATTACGTTCGTGGCTGGCAAGCTATTGTGTATAGGTGCAAAGTGTACTAAGAATGCAATAGATACTCCCACAATTATATTAATCCCAATCATGGAGTCATGGTTTAGAGAAATAACAAAAGCACAATTGCACAACTAGGTGGATTAAAATAAGTTTTTCACTTGATTATTATCGTGTTCCGGAAATTTTCGTGAAAATGTTTTGGCGCATAAATTATGTGGGCATAAAATATTCTTCCTATTCGTGGTGCGATTAGTACTCAACTTCTTCCACCAGCAGATCATGACGACCAACCTAAGTCTCAAACCGCCGATTACTTTTTAATCCCGAATATTGATTCGTATTTTTGTATAAATATATATGCATTTGAAAGTTTATAATGAACGTGACCAACCGTGAAATCCTAGTACACATGGTTGATAAAGGCACAATTGCAGCATTTTTTTTTAAATTATGAATATGCATGTTTTAAATTATAATCATGATTTACAAAACAAAGCCGACATTGATTCCACATAACAATATTTGTAGTGGTCAGTAGGATCGTAGCACTAGCCCTGCAATTGTTTTGTACACGGTATACTAAGAAGATTGTTGACATAGAATGTCAAGTTCCGCAATGAAATGTAGTACCAGTGCTTTGCTTTATTACAAAATTTAATAGTCAATGATAGTAATTTAAGTAAATCAATACTCCTATTAATACTTATTATGAGAAAATTTAATTAAATTGATGACCATTCGAAAACCTTCATTCTCGAGTTGCGGCCAAACAAATAATTTGCTATGAAATTAGATTTACCCTTCAGTAAACGAAACCCTTTCTGGAAATTATGCAAAGTACTCAGGAGGTCTCAGAAATTAATTCCAGTTTGATAAAAGATAAAATAAAATCAACAATTGTCTGATGATGACTTCGAAGCAAACTTAGGATAATTTCTTTGACATTGTGCGTAACAACCTATACAAAATCATACGAGTACGCATTCATTCTTACCTGATCTATAAATGTTTGAAATTAGCATTTTATTTTGAAAAATGGATTTTTTTTAGAATTTTTTTGTTGGCTCAATACCCAACAATATGATCCAAGCAGCTCAATAAAGGTGCCAGTCTTCCGTGTTTGATTTGAAAAGGATTCAAAGAGTAAAATAATACTTAGAACATGTTTGTTTAAATGAAATTGATTTAGAATTTCGTAGAGCATTTTGCAGGTTCACTTCAAATACCAAAAAAATACATCAGATTTATTTGAAACGGCTCAATGCGTTAGCACAACTGTCTTTTAATTTTTTACAATAAGTAAAAAAATGCTATGAATGTCGGTCTTCCAGATCTTGTTGACGCAGTTTGCTGCTGCGTGTTGAGATCCTTTTCCTTGGCGGTGAAGTCGCTTGGGGTCATTCAGTCTGCCTTCTCTCGCGTTATCGTTCCCGTCTATGTCATCATCGGTACTGCTTTCTTGCTGTTCACGATCAGAGGTTCTTATTTGTTTCTTTTTCTTACGAGTCGCTGTTGTATATCCGTCTTCATCGGTATTTTCTTCTTTATTGGCAATGCTAGTTCTTGGTTTGGGAGCGGTGGTCGTGGTTGTACCTGCATTATAGGTTAATTGGAGCGTTGTTTTTGGTTTATCGGAAGGTGTCGGTGGCTGCTTGTTAGAGTTGGCTGTAGTAGACGGCTTTTGATTAGTTGCTTCCGCGCATGTTTTTCCGCAGTGGGCTGTATGGTCACAGAATTAGCATGTTGGTGTCTGCCCGGGATATGTGATTAGCGTTGTTTGTTTATAGGTCACTCCATCTTTCGGAGATTTGCATTCGATAGTCATGTAAGAAGGTATTGGTTCAGTCACTCGCATCCTCCCAATACGAACGCCGTTAAGAATGCCGGTGAAAAAAATTCTCCAGGTGTCATTCGTAATAGATTCTACTTCTCCATATTGCGACATTATTTGTTTGATGTGATCTTTCTTAGTGCGCGGGGCCAAATCATGGATACGTACGTCCACCATGTCGTTTTCCATATGTACCGGGATCTTGATTCTGGTGTTATTAAACTCGACCTCGTGTTGCATGTTGTTCTTTTCAATGAAGTTTTATGCCTGTGCTAAACTTCTAAACGTGATCAAAACACAATTTTTAACGTGATGTAGCTGAATGTACGTAACTTCAGCGAAATTAAGCTCCATTTTAACTTTAACTAATTGCTCCACTTCCTGAACTGTGGGTCTAACACGAGTTTTATTAAAGTTGATCGAAATCGTGTTATCCCGTAGCACGGGCACTTTTGTTTCATTTGGCAAACTCATTTCACTCCGCAGCCGGAGGTAACAATACAATATTGTTTGTGCACTGATATGATATGGACTGCTTGTGCGATAGGCACCGATCGGCTTGTAGGTAGAATTGACTTTTTCACTTGATGTGAAGACAATCTGATGTATGAACTCCTAAACCTTGAATTCACAAACATCGATACAATCACCAAGAAATACGAAGAAAGTTCCCCGACGGTAATACGGTTTTCCTAAATTTAGTGTGAAACTGATGTGTATTGTCAGTATTTTGTTACATTCTTTATATATCACCATTATCTTCAATCATATTTATAATATGATATAATTTATATAAGTTTATTACATTTATTTTCAATATATTAATTGCATTTTTATTCGTTCCATACGTTTCATTCGTAGTCATAGATTACAAACAGTTTCAAAAAACTGTGAACCTGTCAGACATGCCTGAAGCACCAACTAACTTGTGCAGTGTTGGTCTAGAACATGTTATAAGAATATCTATGCACAAAATGTTTATAGAAACTTCAATCTACATTTTGGAGACATGTTATCGAAAACCATATTTCTGCTGTTATAAAATAAACAATGATCCGCGTCGTCGGGTAACTGAAGACTGCATATGATAAAATTAAATCCATATTCCTTATCAATTCATTTGCAAAACTTATTTTAGTTAACAGATTATTTGTAGTAAAGCAGAAGTAGCATTTCTAATAAAACACTGTTTAAATGCATTTTAGTTAGGAGGCTTTTTATATTACTACAAAATTTACATCATACATTTCTAATTCATAATAATATTCTTCCGGCGGCAGTCATGCTAGTGCCCCGACTGCACCACGTTGAGAAACTCTAGCGAAATCATCTTTGAGCAACGGCGGCTGCTCGTTTAGTGTACCACTAATGCGACTTCCGCGAGGATAAAATAAAACTTACATAAATTTGTAATATTTGCTGTAAAAAACCAATTTATTCAAAATACATATGTATAACATGATCAATGTCAACTGGTCTGATTAGTGGGAAATGACTTCGAATAATTTAAAAATCAACAGGAGCACGTGGGATTTCATTTCGTTTGCACACCAACCAAGCATGGGTAAAATGACGGCAACAGTGTAAAATTTTTAATCCGCAGCGGTGCAAGTATGATTTTTCTAAATATGGTTTGATGTACGGCAAAATGTACATATCTCCGAAAGGGTGCTTCGATTCTATGTGATGTAAGCGGTGGAAATGCTCCTTATAAAATTCTCAACAAATGTATGTAAATAAAAAGTAGTACTTGCATAGGAAATATAAGAGATATTTGAAAATCAAAGCTTTGCCGGTACACCATTCAAACAAAACACCAAATTTCGCAACTTAAAAAATACTAAAATGTAGCTTAGACGATGCTCGAGTTTTGTATGTTTTCCTTTTTTCGAAATTTTTTACCGGCGATTTTTAAAAAATCGGCAAAGCCTCGCGCGCGATTCCATTAAGTTTCCCCTTAACGTCGTTATATAAGTACTTAAAGTATATAAAGGCGGCTCTTAAAATGTTTTGCGTATTTAAAGTACAAATGACCTGTAAAATCTTTTCAGTAATTAAATTACATTGAATTAATCATGTACTTTTCAAATATTGGGGTACTTGATGGTACTAAAAGTAACTAATTACGTACGACTTTCAATACTGTGTCATACTGAAGATTTAATGCTTGCCCCTTGCTTTGTCTACTCAATTTTACATATTTTCATAGATTTCAATGATTATTTTCTAAATTATCGAAATTCTGAACAAATTTAGGATTTGTTGCAGTGTGTACATCCAAGTAGTGCTTTTATGTTTTATCCCATTAGGCATGAATACGTTAGGAGTATGGATGTTAGGCATACGTACGTTCGGCATAATGGACGTTAAGCATACCGCAATAGAATTCAGGCACAAATTATCATGTTGATGGATCCCTTAAAGAGACTCGAAGGTGCTGGAGTCGAGTGGTAAAAGCGTGAATGATTGCATTTTTGTGATATTGTAGAATTACGTTGGAAGCTGCCTAAATTCGATCAATATTTAATTCTATTGTATAAATTTGAAGAAATTTTTGCAAGCAGACCGAACGCTTAGCATGGGAAAACTCATGGAATGAAGAATGATAAATTTTATTATCATCCATTGAACAAATATACAAATACTGTTGCTTCTACAATGTTTTTGCCTTTCTCATATAGAAAGGTTATGCAATCACTCTGAAAAACGTCAACCTAATCCCGGCCCGGAGGTCATATCCCATTCGACTCAGTTCGTCGAGATCGGAAAAAGTCTGTATGTGTGTGTGTATGTGGGTGTATGTGTGTGTATGTGTGTGTATGTGTGTATGTATGTGCGTATGTGTCAAATAATGTCACTCATTTTTCTCAAAGATGGCTGGACCGATTTGCCCAAACTTAGTCTCAAATGAAAGGTGCAACCTTCCCATCGGCTGCTATTGAATTTTGGATCGATCGGAATTCTGGTTCCGGAATTACGGGTTTCAGAGTGCGGCCACACAGAAATTTCTCATATAAACTATAGGAAAAATTAAAAATAGAATTTTTATTTTTGATGCTAAATGTGTTCAAGGTGCATGAAACGTCGAGATTTGATGCAAACTCGAAAAAAAATTTGACGACTATTCACTTTTTTTTTGGATTTTGGCACATTTTTGCCTTTCTCATATAGAAAGGTTATGCAATCACTCTGAAAAACGTCAACCTAACCAATTTTTTTTTTCGACTCGCATAAGGTTTCTGGATTTTAACAGGGGCGTAGTTGATGGTTTACGTAGAGGGGTTACACCCCCCCCCCTCTACTGTTCACTCCCCTCCTTTAAAAATCTCCTTAAATCACCCCTCAGACCACGACCCCATCCAGCCCTCATACCCCTCCCTTTCAACCCCATCATCTTTAAACCACCACTATATCACAAAGCATACCAAATTAAGCTGGGGAGTCGTTCGTTCATGGGACTTTCGCCCTCCTCACATACCCACCCCCGCATGACAAAATGAGTTAGCAAGCAGATAACATTGATCTAATGCTGATTAGGCTAATGGAGTATGATATTTTTTGTTTCAAGTGTTTCACCGTCGACACGTAGCTCATCAAGTTCGTGGCTGGCATGCCATTGTGTATAAGTGCAAAGTGTACTAAGAATGTAATGGACATTTCCACAATTATGTTGAACATAAAAAGCCTCCGTGCCATAGTTTAGAGAAATGAGAAAGGCACAATTGCACCGCTAGATGGATTAAAGCAGGTTTTTTTTATAAATTCTTTAATTCAATGATTATATTCTAGTTTCTATCAAAGATTCTACATACTCAAGAATAAGTAACACTCAAATAGAAATTTTTTTTGACGCGACTAGATTCATTAGGTTTGTTCCATTTAAATACATACAATAAATAATTAATTAAGAAATACATTTAATTTTTTCTATTGGGTTTTTCGCACACAAATTACCAGTGCAGAGATCCTTTCCAGTGGTGGTGGAATTTTTTTTATCTAATAACGTCTGAAGGTCTCTGCTTCCTTTGTTGTTGCTTTCTTCCATATTGTCATCACTACTGTTGTTTTTACGATTTTTTTCTATGGCGTTTTGAAACCGTCTTGTTTGTTGTGTGCAGATTGTTTACAGTTCTGATACACGAAAGACTTATTACGATTACATAGCGTAACCTGAGTACAGGTAGAGTCGAGTTGCTTGGTCATGAAGGAAGGAATACGGTTCAAATTCATCGATTACCTGTTTGTATTTTTCTTAGCCACTTCGCAAGGAATGATGTAATTTTATGTAAGTTTATGTTATGAAATTGAAAATGAGAAAGATTAATTCTCTAAACGAGTAAAATATTTAAAATCAGAGATGTTTTGCTGGTCAAAGCACATCAAGGATTTCTGTCATTCGAATCAACATTTGTCAAGCAGGCACGTAGCCAGAGGGGGGGCTAGGGGGCTAAAGCCCCCCCCGAAATTTTTCAAAAATAAATTTAAAAAACCGGTGACTTTTAACAAAACTTGTTGCTTATTTGGTTTGAACAAATTATTGAGAAAAAGTTAAAGAAGGCTATTTCTAATGGTCACGAAATTCAGTGTGCTTTATGCTTTTGCTCGAGCCAGTGCGAAGCGAACATCAAAAAAGTAACTTTTACATTGTGTGCCTTGTCTGAAGAATACAAGAGACTGTTACTTTAATTGTAGCTGTAATAATCTGTCGAGATTAGTGATTAGCAGAAGCAAGAATTGGTGCTCCAGCCAAATGCGGTGATTATAAAATTATTGATCATTCGCATCCTGAAGGTGTAAATAGAGATTAGACTTTTGGAAACCGGCTCTATCCAGTTCTACCATGGCAGGCATTTAGCGCTCTACAAATTAGTGCAGACGAAACAATTCATTTCGCACAACTTAAAGCACAAGGTTGTGTGTGACAATGCTATAATTAAGATCCTTCTGTATATGGACTATGAGAAAATGAATGTTCCGCTACAAGATCGGATACCGCTTACTCGCAGATTAATGTCACATTTGGGAGAAATGGAATCTATTTGGAAGGGCAATTATTGAGGGCGAAAAGCAAGGAAGATATTCGCGAACATAAAGGCAGCAACTACGATGATGACACGGAAATGTACAATAGCGAGATAGAAATGAACTACTCCCCCCAAGACATAGTTGGTGAGGAAAAAAATATTTCTTCGCCTCGTAAACAGGTTTCCACGTGCAATGGCTAAGCGCTTGCGCGAGATCTGTAGGACAACCACATAAACTCGTTATATTATTTTTATTGTTTACATAAGGAAATATATAAAAGACCCACGACCCAGTTTGTTATTTTTAAATGATAAGTTTTTGAATTGCACACAATTTTGAATTTCTGTATTAGGTCAGTGCACACTGTACACTCTGTTCTCTGTACACTACTCAGCGCTACACAAAAAGTATATCAATTTATCTGAGAACGATTGAGCCGAGAATAGAATTTTCATTTCGCGTCATTTTAACGCAATACCATTTTTATTAACGCTTCATTTCATTGTTACGAGTAATTCGTTCCGTACTAATACACTGTTAATCCGTAAATCCGTGATATTTTCGACAAACGTGCAAAAAAAAATTCTTTTAAAAGTGGACCGGGCAAAAAGTGGTAAAATAATAGGCAATCACGAAGAGGGACTAAAATGTTGGGACTGATTGAATCTATAAGTCAATAAGTTGGGATAACAGTTTCGATTTCATGTCTTAAGTATGTGACAGTCTTTCGTTCCGTTTTTGCTCGTCATGGAATAAAATGAGAGAGATAATCTTAAATAAGGGAGCAAAGAGAGGAAAAAATCAACCAATCTAAATCGACTCAAGATCACTCTTCTATCTTTACTATACACTCAACACGAGTTCTTTCCGAATTGCGCGCTGATCTTCTCATTTCGTCTTCGTTGCGTTAGGTGCAACAACTTTAATTGAAACTTTTTCCCAAATAGTGATAAAACAAACATGTAATCAGACAAACATTACAACTTTCTTCAAGAAATCATACATCTCTTCCAATCTTGATGACGATTGTAAAAAAATCAAGAGCTAATTATTTTTATTCACAAACAAACCTATTACTAAACAGATTAGTGTTCATATTTGTTTAATGAATTGGCAAAGAGTTTTGCAAAAGTTTTACAGGAAACGGATAATTTGCTGTAATTTAAAACAGACAACTCTAAAAGAAAACCTCGGCAAATTAGGTGCAAGTGCGATGTGTTCTCTTCCATGTGTCGGAAGCAAGTGATGCTGAAATTATTATCTATGTTTATAGTCTCTAGGGTGGATGTACCAATAGTCGCATGCTTGAAGAAATTTTTTGATAAAAAATCGATTAATAGACCTATGGGCAATGTTAATACATTATCGTTAAAATATTCCGTTCAGTACGACGGGAGTTGTACATATCCGTTAAACTTATAATGCCACCTTGGTGGTCGATAATTTGGAATAGGCCCCTATATTGAAAGGTTTTACCAGGAATGAAATATGTCCCTATCAAAAGGTAATACTGAGTGGCTCCCCGAATAAGCAGCCACTGGTGCTGAATGAAGATTTCGCTAGAGTTTCTGAAGGTGTTGCATTAAATACAACGGCGCGAGTGTCGGAGGGTTAATGAACATTTTTAGATTTTTAGTTTTTACTAAACTTGAGCAAGCTCGCCTGGTTGCAACTAAAATATTGAACTTGCTGAAATAGCTGAAAGCATTATGGTAAAAAGCGGGAAAATGCCTTAATATATTTTTGTAGAATGTCCCAGCAAAAGTAAAAGAACAAAATAGTCTCGAAAAGATTGACCGAGAGCAGTAAACAAATCACACCTACAAAAGACAACTATCGATTTGATTCGTAACGAGATTAAGAAATAATTTTGAGCGGCCTAAAATATTTACTGCATCGAAAGATTTACTTTGTATGACCAGAACCCAACCATTAAACGAAAGCTTTCAGTCCCTACTTCATAGGAAAAATATAAAGATAACTTAATAAACAATTTATGTATTCAAAACCGCTTGTACCACTATAGGAACACATGTACCAATAGTGGTGCAATCGCTAATTTCGGTTCCTATTGTTGCAAATCCCATTGCTTTCTTATGTGACTTGCAACTATAGGTACACTACATCAACTATAGGTGCAAGGGAGCTCAAAATTCTAAGAAAATCATTTTTTTCAATAGTTATTTGAGCAAATTTCAAGGATAACAGTTTTATTGTCGCATAATTTTAGTGCGATGAATCGATAAAAAAATATTTGTTGGTGGTTGGTACCTTAGTTAGGCGTATAACCCACTACTGCAACTATTGGTACACCTCAACTATAGGAGCACCCACCCTAGTTATTTTGGTGGTGTCATCAATGTTATATTTACCAAATTTTATGTAAATTAGAAGCATTGAGTAATCAGTGCTAAGTAATTTTCTTTCGATTTGTGAATAGATTCTGAGCAGTTTCGCTCAGTAGATTAAATTCTGGGTAGTTTCCATTAGTAGATTAAATCATTGAAATATATATTTGACATTGTCCAAAACCCCACGAATTCCGAAATAAAACCTTCAAATAAATAAATAAAACCAAAATGTTCAAATATAATATTTACTTAATCTAGGTAATCTTCTCAAGTTACAACGGTTTTGCAAGATTGTCAAAAGTCAATAGAGCTAAGGCATTCTTGCTTTGTAGTGAAATCAGTAGTTTTTGCACTCACTTTACATTTTGACTTTTACTATAGTTTTAGGGATCTAGGAAAATCAGTCTACGATATTTTTAATTCATAAGTACAATGATATAAAAAGTACCTAAAAAGAATCAACTTAAATAGATAAAAAGATAGTTATTCTGAGTTGCCTGATAATGTTGTCGAAGATAGTCTTTAACCCATTACCTATGAGAGTCAAATGAAAAAAACATGTGTTTTTTTCAGGATTGTTTTGATTACGACATAATCAGTATCATTTAAATTGAAAATTTCATAAAGTCGAGTTAACGCAAACTTCGGATGAAGTCAAAGAGTTAGTAATAGTAGAAAGAAACCTGATCATGAAAATAGGAGTTGAACCTATTTTCTGCATCTACAAATCCCTGCCTTATCAGAAGATTTGAAGCAAATTTCGACATTCACTTTGTTCGGACATTCTTTGCAACGGTAAACTTTGATTTCACACTGATATATTCCTATTCATGGGGACAACCTTGACGTTGGTTTCGTTCTTCTGATCAGCAAATGCGTGTAAAGTTTCACGACGGGTTTTTGGATATTTTTCTACTGATTCCAATTTAGCGTCTTCTACAAATTGTAAAGGTGTATCGAATGTGTAGCATTTTCAAGCAGCGTAGCATGTAGCGTAGCATTTTCAAGCAGCCCTTAATACTTTGAGCTCTTGACTATTCATTTTTGTAACTAGAGAAATTTCTAACTTGTAAATCAAAAATAATCAAATTTAATTCGTCGATGCACTATAGCCTTTCTTGTAACAGGCAACATATTATTAGAGTTTTTAGTGTCTATTGTCTTATTTTTGGAATTGTTTTCACTAAGAACTTTTCATAATTACGTTCAGTTTCCAGTGATTGTTTCAAGTCATCAGAATTAATACATTTATGCAATAATTTTTAAGCCCCTCCCGAAACAAAATCCTGGCTACGGGCTTGTTGTCAAGGAATTTTTTAAAATTATGTTGAAAAGGTTCCCCTGTAATTTCATGTTCATCTTAAATGGATTGACATTATTGGTGTGCAATGCAATAATAGGGGAACTGGTGGTAAAACGAACATGTTAAGCAAAGTCATTATTTTCTAATAAATTAGTGATTCAGATACAACAATCACTTTGTATGCTTCTTGTTAGACATGTTTTGTACAGAATTGATGAAAATATTTCGACATTAACATATTTTTTCAACCATTATTCTTGATTTCAAAACATGTCCAAAAATGAGACATGTTTATAGAGTGTGGGTAAAATGAACATGTTATGGTGGTAAAATGAACACCCAGTGACAATGCTTTTTTCGTAAAGAATGTCCTGTATGGATGCAATGCGCAATATTGATTTGCATTTTTCGAGCAATGCTGATGTCCAGGCGGGACGTGAGAATTACCGATTTTCAATCTTTTGATATATGAACATATCTACAGACTTGGGGTTATCCATGGCTGTCAAAATTTTTAGGATCTGTTGCAGATCAGTGAAGATATAGCAGCTTGAAGTTCCGACTAATTTTGAGGCTTGGTACTTGGAGTGCTAAGATTGTTCATATTGCCCCCACTACAACCTGTTCATTTTACCCCCTAAGGCATTTTATTTTTAAACAGCCGGGCCGATTGAGCCATTTTGTTATGATGCCTGCTTATTTCGCTGAAATATATGAAATAGCTTGAATTACCATGATGTAACCCCATTTTCAAAAGAAAGTTAAAATTTCACCTTAAAAGACCTTATATTCTACATGCCGAATTTAACATCAGCGATAGATATGAATTCCGATTTTGGTTTTTATCATATTTATATCATATTCGACAGTTTTTTTATCAAAAGAAATGGTTCCAATATCTGTTCTGAAGTTTGTTCTAAATTTAATACATATTGAGTAGATTTGCCTACCTGTTCATTTTAAATCCCCCCCCCCTCCCAAGGTTTATTTTACCCACAGTTCCCCTATCTTAGGTTATACATTTTATGGCACCTATTCAATTTTGAGAAAAATTACCCATTTCTTTTTATCTTTAAGCTATGCATGTTGTTTTTTGTCTCATTTACGTTGTGTGGTATTGAAAATCTAAATACCTAAATAGAGATTAATATTAAATCGAAGATTGCATATCAAGAAGACTGGCAACTCTGTCCAGAATCTGGAGACAGTAACAGCAACGCCCCTTGCGGGTAAAGGTAGTACTTCCCATAGTGATGCACACACACATATACACTTTTACATGAAGCTTCCTGCCTTCCTCCAATAGAGGCGCTGTAACTTCTGTCGCTTCTCGTTTGTATCGGGAAAGGAAAGAAATGTCAGTCTTTGATTAAATCCAGAGGGATCACAGCAAACGTAGCGTTGAAATATGTTTTGTCTAAATATATAACAAACGCTTCTGACCCTGGCTTTATTTATAACAATACGCTTGTATGAAACTTTTCGTATCATTTTTGGTTACATATAGTTATCACATAGCAATTAATAAAATATACAAAAAGAAATTATAGTGTAAAGCACTACACAAGTTACAATTGATGTTTTATAGCACACTACAAGTGCAATTCCAGTTTTATGAGTGGCTTTTAAACTGTTTTAACATCTCGTCGCTGTTGTGCTATCTTATGACAAACGCCATTTTGGGGTAAACTGAGTTAGATATGCCACAATGCTTGTCTAAAAAATCTCTACAAAGTGGCTTTTACAGAATTTTGATATTCTGCTTGGTTATTGCGAGATATAGCGAGAAACGTGCTGAGAAATTTTTAATCTTTTGCTTCAAATGACTGTGTCAGGGGATTCTATTTTTTCTAGATTCCCTGACTCATTTCCTTCAAAATGCATCCCACCGATTGTTTATGGACCAAATGAAGCCAAAGATATGAATAAAAGTTAATAATTGATGATTTTTTTCTATGGAAAATTTTCCATGCACGATTATGACACGCCATACAAATTTTGTCATCAATACACACCTATGACACGTGTGAGACCGACTTTTGTTTACATTTTTAAAGAAAACTCGCAATGTAGTTAACCGATTTTCGTAATATTTAAGAGATTAATGCAGAATAGATAGAAGCATCATTTGTTTTCTTTGAATTCCATATCAACATTTGAATAGGGCTAATAAGATTTGTAAACAAACTTTTGTTTTGCTGATTTCTCCTAATTTGTTATCATTTCAACACAGAAAACATTTGAAAATGATTCTACCAAGGGTAAAGATGTTGTTTCATGTGTATTTTTCATGAAATTCAACTCGGTGGCGGAATAATGAGCGAAATAAGTTTGTTTACAAAAGTCTCATTCGCCCTTTTGAAGAATTACTATTGAGTTGTTTATACCATTTATAAATTTCAAGATATTCAATCTCAAACTTTAAAAATCGTTTTTCTCGAAATGTGCAAAATGGCGCTTGTCATAAGATAGCACAACAGCGACGATCTGTTCACTCATTGAGTACTTACTGGAGGTGTATTCTATGGGGTGTATGGGTATCGCGGTGGAGTGTGAGCGACGGGAGTAAGGGATGTGTGGGCTCGATGGGCTCTACATGTTTTCTATTTCGGTCTTTTTTATTCTGCTGTGATTTTATGCATTTTCTGGAGTGTACTTCTGGTGAGTATTCGGCGAGTGTATGGACCGAGTGTGTCTAATACGTGTAGTTAGCAGCGCGGCAGACGTGGGATGGAAGGAGGGATATGCTGTCGAAGACTGGATGTAGTTCTCCGTGTATTATTGGTAACATAGAAAACTGGCATATTTTTCTATATAGGTATTCTAATTGATATATGAATTACATTATATTCAATTAAATACACTAAATACGTGTCGATTTCTTACCACATATAAGGAATCGAAAGTCTTTTGTATTGTTAAAATCCATTTGATACAAACATTACATTAAGGCGGGGCTGGTTGATGGAACGATTACCTCGGAACACGGTTTGCCCTGTATACGAAATGGACAATCGGAAAATCAATTTTGCTAGCACTTACCCAAATCAAGTTATTCGCATGCATGCATATAAATGCATGCAAACAATTGTAATTTTTCTGTAAACCGTTGCCAGCCAGTGGGAGAAGGCAAAGAGAATAGGAAAAGAGACGAATAGTGTGAAGCCAAAAATACCTTATTGAGCAAACCAATCGTGCAATGTAAATAAACATTACTCATGCCTGAGTTGGAGGAGATAAGTATTGTAAATCTATCAAAAAAAAAAAATATTTGAATTTTCGTCAGAATTTAGTGCAATCGTGATTGTAAGGTGCATTCTAGAGTCTATGTATGAGTAAAAACAAGTTTTAGAATTATTTCATCTCTTTGTTTCGAAATGCACATCGTTTGATAAACAAATCCAACAATCGACAAAAGGTTTGTTTTCAAAATATAATACGAGTCATTTAAAGTGCTGCCTTTGGAAACGGTTGCCAAATTCTAGTGTTGAAATCATCGTAAAGGGAGTGTTGCCGTTTTGACTGATTTTCACTCTGCGTCTCTTTCACTATTCTCTTTGGGAGAAGGGATAGGTTTTACACACATACACACACAATATCCACATAAAGCTAAGCCACAGACTAACAGACATACCACTATGAGGGAATTCCCTAAAAAAATATCGACCCGGCAATTTTCCCAGAACACTAGCTCCACCTTTTATTCACAGTCCCAAACATCATTTGCTGGTGGGTTACCCCTCAGGCTTGGGAACAATTTTGTACTAGTGGTCTACCCCCATATGATTGTTCATATGTCAGTGGCGCCATAATTTAAAATGTGGCCACAGTCCCAACTACAAATATGTTTAAAATGATCGTTAATGAGGGCGAAGCATTGTTTTCGAGTGTTATGTCTGCTAGTCTGTGGCTAAGTGGCATTATTTTTTTTAGATTTTATTTTATTTTTTTGACTTGATAATTTATTATTAACAAAGAAAGTATAGGGAAACTTATTTGTTTTTGGTTGCTACTCTAATTCTCCAAAATCCCTAGATGTATGGATTACACTCCATTTAGTACAGCATTAATTCGTTAGTTTGGGCTCGTAAATTTTACTGTTCCTACTGGAAAGCCATTGGATATCCAAATCTTATGCCAAATTTACAATTTACAGTCCTTTACGGCTTGTTTTTGATAACAAATAGTTAACCAATTGATCCGATGCAGCGACCTAAATGATAAATCTGTGCAGTATCGTCACAGATAACAGACATCCATACTCGAACATATATTAAAAAATGCATTACTTTATACATTCAAAATGCTTGTGTAAACATTTGCACGAATATACATTAAAATACTAGCGTCGCCATGCTAGCTGATCCCAACTAGGGGAATTACTATGGCGGCCACTTTGAAATCTCTATGTGATCAGCTGTCAATTCAGTCATACGCACAGTAGCGCACCTGGTGGAGATATCTCAACTACTTCTTTATACACTGTTCATTTTTGCACAACTTTTACGCTAGAGATGGACGTCTGTTCTTTGTGGTATTGTATTTGTATGTATTTTTTTATTTTCTTTTATGTCTTGACATTTCACTAAGATCTTTTTCGGCTGAACAATGTTTAGCATATTCCAACTAGATACCAACTAATAACTTAATTTTAGCATATCCCAATTAGATGTCAACTGAAACTTATCGGCTATTTTCAAATCTCTATGTGGTCATCTGTGAATTAAGTAAAACTGAGTAGCGCACTTGGTGCTGATACAACAATAGCCTTTAAATAGGCCGTTAGTTTTACACACCTTTCATGCGCGAGATGGACGTCAATTTTCAATGGGATAGCGCTCGAAATATTGTCGCTAATTTTGCTTATTTCCAGCAATAATCACACTAGCCTATTTTGAGCCATATCCAACTGAATGCCCAATTATTATCTCAACGTAAAAAAATGGCATACAAGCTTCTTTTCAGCGACTGTTATTTACAATGTTTTTAGATTGGTTTCCTTTTGTTAGCGTTTCACTGGCGAATCGATGAGTTTAATACACTTTTGGCGCAATAATATCTGAAATGATGTAAAAGATACACATTTATTGTTATACATAATTGACTATTTTATTGATTTGCGGGTTGCGATTTTTTTGATTGTGCCTACTTATAAGCGTTTTCGGTTTCAATGTTAAGTGAAATGTATGAAATGTTCGATGAATCGATTGATAGTTTTTCTGCTTAACAATTTTAAATGGTTTCGGTAGACGCTTTTTTGAGTTTGTTCAAAGACATTTATTGTCTCGAACATCCTACCAAAAATAGACCAAAATAAAACGATACAAATATTTTCTATGCTTAACTGAGAACAATACTCACTTTTTTAATCAGTAAAGCTTTCTTTCAAATTGATTGATTATTTTCTGGCGGTTCCAGCGAAATTCGGCTTTGCGTAAAGAGGCTGAATGAATTGGACCACGTCTACCTGAAGTATTGTCAGTGAAAGGAGGAAGTGATCAGTGTTCTTTTAGTGTTTGTAACATATGGGTTTTGATTATTGATTTATGAATACAAAAAATAAAACTTGCTATGTACAGGAATTTTTAGAGTTGAGAGCGGTGTCCAAGAGTTCAAGCTTTTTTTCGCCCTCGATCGACAATAAAAAATAAAGATGATGAAATAAATGAAAATAATTTTGCTTTTTGAAATGACAAGGCATGATTGAGTCATAAGAACAACTGAAACATGTAATCATTTAATAATTGAAGGAACGAAAATAAAAGTCACAAGAACAGAACATGCTTCGTTAGCTCTTTCATGCCCGACTTTTTTCTAGTGCATAATAGGGTTCCAAAATTATTCTCCTTTTAAAGTCAATAAAAATTAAGGGGTCAAGAGACATGGAAAAACCTATTTTTAATAATGCGCATAATGTGCTTCGCTCCCAGTGCTAGAAGCTGTCCAATTTTTTATTTTCCAATGCTTAATACAATTCTTCTAAAATATTTGCAATAGTCCAATTGATTGAAAAACATAGTGGAAGACAGTCTTAATTGATAGGTTCTATTAGTTGTCAATTATGTTGAAAAACAATGAAGATAGATCAAAATTTCATTTCTTCAATGTAAACTGTCCCTGGCAGCGCTTCTCCATCGGAATTTAATCATACTAACTGCTATCATTTTTTATCTAAAACTAATACATATAACTGGTGTTCAAATGAAAGGTAATAGTCACATTTATAAGCCTGACTTGTTTTTGTGAGTAAATCTTGTCTGAACCAAAAGTTATGGCTTTTTAAAATGATTGTTGTTAAATTCGTTTAAAAAATCCTCAGTATAAAAACCAGAAGAGAAATATATCCATTTCGTACAATGTAGTGACTGAATGTGACTATATATGGATTTTCTTGTGAATGGATTATCTATTTTTAGGCGGTTTTTTACTTGCCGACTCTTTCGAGTGAGAACTTTTTGAGCGATAGTTATACTGACGGATCTTAGTCCGATTTTTCGCTTGAAATTTATGAAGTTCTAATATATATGAAGCGAGATTTACGAAGCATGTTCCGTTCTTGCGACTTTTACTGTTGATTGTTAGTGAAAGTACTATGAAAAATGTCGGATTATGTTTCCAATATTGATGTTATGAAATATAACTCCATTTTGAAATTTAGACACGCAAAGTTAAGCAACTAGTTTTTCCATTATCTCTTCGTCTCTGCAGCACTGTTTTATTCATAATGGACCAATGTTATTTATTGTGCTCTCGTGCTTTCGTCGCAACTCTTTCTTTTGCTCACGAGTTTTCCGCAGCTATCTCGGAGCCTCGCTTAAATTATGAAATGGCTCGACTTTTAAGCCATTCAACTCTTGACTCTTCTCTTGGCCTGTAGTGTATTGGCACTGTATGGGACTCACGATTCACTTTTGTGCCTAACCACTAAAACACTCCGTACTCTTTTTTAATCCTTTATCCCCGAGGAAGGTATTGTTTCGTGAGGGTTTCGTTGTGCTTTCGTCACAGCTCTTTCTTTTGCTCACGAGTTTTTCACAGCGATTTCGGAGCCTCAGTTGATCTATGAAATGACTCGGTCGTTGAGCCACTTAACTTTCGACTCTTCTCTTGCTTTTCAGCTCCATCTATCACATGCCGTGTAGCTGCTGATTTCATCAGCCATTTAGCTAGCTAGTTTTCGTGAGTAATTCAACTCCCAGCCTTATCACGATCTACTCGGATAGTCCCCGGTGGTGAACTCACCCTACTCCGACTGAGAGTTCATCGATGGAAGAATTTTTCCGGATACCGCTTTCTTGGCTCAGTTAGCTTCCAGTTTGATTGAAATCTACTCAGATATTATCCGGCGGTGAAACTACCCTACTCCCACTGTGAGTTCCTCGGCGGCAGAATTTCTCTCGGTACCGATGTCTGTTTCGTAAACCAATTAGCTTCCATCCAATTAGAATCTACCCTACAGTGAATTCTTCGACGGTGAATTTATTCCGATACCGATGCTTGTTTTCGTGAGTGATTTAGCTCCCCGCTTCGTCCCGATCTATTCGAACTAGTCCCCGGCGGTGGATATAGTTTTCTCAACGGGCCAACCAGTAAGTGTCGAGGTCTTTTCAGCGAATCCGGGTGGAACGTAGCTTCCGATTCACTGGCGCCCCAACGACTAGCTGCTGCTGGCTGTGGATCTTGCCTACTCACGAGATAGCCGGTAGGGTGTCGAGGTCAGTGATTCCGGTGGAGCCTTGCGTCCGGTTCGCTGGCGCCCAGGTGACTTGAACCCGGTGCTGCGTCGCGTACTACTCAACTGGTTAAGAGCGGTGGATCTAGTCTCATCCGACAGAGAGTTCCCTGGTGGTGGAATTTTTCCCGAACCCAATTTGTTGTATCACGGCGACTTTCTAGTCGGCGGCGCTGTTCTGTTGGTCCTTTCACTATTTTCTCTGGAGCTCGGAGAGTATACTCGTAACTGCTCTGTTGACCGCGTCCAAGATACGCTCATCGTGGCACATCTTTTCAAGAATATTGTAGATTGTCATGCCGGGCATCCCGAGCCAATTTCTCATGGGTTCAAACACCGTACAACTCCATAAAAAAGACCATGAATATGGTCCGCAACAAATTTTAGAATCATCAATATACCAGGCGGTAAAATGGTCTCAAAAACCCACAAATACACCAGCTTATGTTTATATGGGATCTTCCGGATCATGGTGATGGTGTTTTCATAGGTTGAACCCATTTCAAACACTATCAAAATACGATGCAGTCGGGGTGAATTTGGACCATGAGCAAGGGGAAATTATGAGCTTTTCGTTTGCTCGGGACACCTCTTAGAACTTCTTTGAACTTGGGGCATTCGAAGGCCACGTATTCCAGTATCTTTTGCACGTTCACACACTCCGGGCCAAGGGGTGACGAAGCATGTCCAGACCGATTCATGTACTTCTGGAAGCATCCAGCTCGGACCAAAACTGCGTCGAATGGAAGTCGACCTCTCCATGCTTTCTTGCTGCCACTTAGTCGACGGGTCCGCTCTGACCCCTTGAATTTCGTATATTGCTCTGCTGGTGGCATTCTACGTCCTGATCACGATACGCTAATTTTTTCCGGTTGTTGACCAGCACTACCTCTGTCCTATGGCGAGCTAGGTGCAACTTGACGTCAGCCACGTCAGGTTTCCACGATGCATATTGTCTCAATCGTCGCCTTTTACACTTCCTCGAGGGTCTCGCTGGTTATCGCCAGGACCACGTCATCTGCAAAGCCGACTATCTCGACCCCCTGGGCAGTTCCAGTTTTAGAAATCCGTTATACTTTATATTTCAGAGCATTGGGCCGATTATGGAGCCCTGAGGTACTCGTGACCCTAATCGATCTCTGTCCCATGTTCGTTTCGTAGATCAGTACTCGATTCTAAAAGTAATTTTCCAGAACCTGGCACAATTAGTATGGAATCCGCATTCTGTGGCGATTGCTACACAGCTGGCGCTGTTGAACGCGCTCTACACGTCGATCGTTACCACGGCGCAGTAGCCATTACCCCTTCTTCTATGCCTCGATGCTTGCTCCGCGCTCGCGATGACTGTGCGGATAGCATCTACCGTCGAGATCCCATTCCGGAATCCGAACTGCCTTTCCAATAATCCGTTCTCATTTTCAGCGTAGTTCATCAATCTGTTGTCCCGGAAGTTTATTAAGAGTATCCAACAGGCATATAGGCCGATATGATGCTGGATTTCCTGGTGGCTACCCTGGTTTTGTATGCATGTGCGTATATATGTGTGTGGGTGACCAAAAAGGTCACTTTATTTTCTCAGAGATGGCTGAACCGATTTTCACAAACATAGTCTTGAATGGAAGGTACAACGTTCCCATCGGATACTATTAAATTTCTAATTGATCAAACTTTCAGTTCAGTTATAGGGTGATGAGAACGGTCATGCAGCAATTCCGATTTCAATTTTAGAATTTTTTTTTTCAAAAATGGATTCCGGATGTCCCGGTGAGAGTATCATAATTCAGGATAACAGCCTTATGGGTTTTCTCGGAAATGGCTAGACCTAGATCGGTCTGAACTTAGTTTCAAATGAAATTTGTTGCATCTCCGTGAACTGCTAAATTTCATTCCGATCCGACTTCCGATTCCGGAGTTACGGGTTATGGAGTGTGCTCACATAGAAAATCCCGATTCAAACCAAGACCGCGATGAATGCCAAAAATTTATTTTTTTGTTAACGTGGGTACCAAATTATTCGCATTTGCAGTTCTAGTCCTCGAAGTCTCGTTGGCCATTGACTAAGTTCCCGGAAAATGTGGCATTCTTTCAAAATTAACAAACTCACATCGGTTTCCCGGAGATTGTTGGGCTGATTTTTCATAAACATAGAAACAAATGAAAGTTTTTTATCCTCATAGACGTCTATTAAATTTCGTACGGATCAGTTATATGGTTCCGGAAATATAGACTGCAGATAGGAAAAACTCATATAAACCGGAGCTAATTTTTTTTTTCAAGGATACCACATGAAATTTCAGAAAAAACGAATTCGATGTTTTGTGCGCAATTCCATAACTATTTTAATTATAGGCTTTGACCCTTTGGTTTTTTCACTAATTTTATCTGGTTTTCGGCTAAATTCTTCTCCTTACGGTAAATAGGGTGGCCAGACGCCCTGGTTTCCCAGGACTTGTCCTGGTTTTTAACTGACTGTCCTGGTGTCCTGGGACTTCTAGGAAAATAATTGATTTGTCCTGGTTTTGCTCCCCTAAGCTAAAAAAATGGGTCTTCGCTTGATTTATTTTGGTCACATCGCAAACAAATCGAACCGGTTTCGGACGTGGACCAAACTATGGGTACTATTGAGTTGATGAAACGATACTTATCTGAGTTTCATCTTGGTTTAAATCGTCTTTCAATCCTGAACTCAAAGGATTTCCTAAATAATTTACATCGACGGTTTGGTGACTCTGCTTATTCCCATCTTGCAAGCATCTCTTGCCACTGGCATATTCCCATCTTGCTGGAAATCCGCGAACATGTTTCCAGTCCATGAAAAGGGAAATAAACGAGACGCCAATAACTATCGTGGAATAACTTCATTGAGTGCTGTCTTGGAGTTTTTTGAGCTGACATTATGGAAAATTTTAAGGCTTACAGCATTACCATGGTGATGATCAACATGGCTTCACGCCTGGACGTTTGACAGCGACTAACATTTTGTAACAAACATCCTACAATATCCTACATATTGGAGAGTAAGGAATTTCGCTATCAAGTTAATGTTATTTGCAGCAATCAATCTATCGCTTTTGGTAAATTGAAGCACGATATAACAATCCTTAAAATGCATATATTTCGAATCAATAATAATTTGTGTAGTTTTTTCAATCTTACCCCACGGAACGAGAGATATGGATTGCCAAGGACCCACATTTACTGCAACGTCAACAAACACCCCAAGGAAGGCACCTGGTACTGTTGATATTTCTGTTGTACTTCAATGATGTACATCTACTGCTGAAGACTTCACGACTATCTTTCGCGGATAATCTGAAGATATCACGTCTGATTCGCTCAACTAAAGATTCCACCAGCAACATTTTTTGTTGATTGGTATAGAAAGAACTGCATGTGTGTAAATCTGAAGAAGTGCTCCGTGATTTCACTCACACGCAAGAAGGACCCGGTTGGATTGAACTATATGCAGTAATCAAACGCGAATTTTTGTTCACTATCGAACACCCGGAAAATCCATTAGGCACGTTCGAGGGGGAAGTACCGTCAAATTGACTTTGCATCAGCGGGAAGGCGTGGTCCTCTTACGACTGTCCTGGGTTTTTACTCGCCTAATATGGTCACCCTAAATATAGCACTTGGTCTGACGGAAATGAATTAAAAATATTTGCTGCATTGTTGTTACCTAAGAGTTGGACTCTAGCACTTACCTTTATGAGAAGTTAACATTTTATTTTGGAAAACAAATTGTGCGAAATCAAGATCCGATAAAAGCTTAAGAGCCAGCACTTTAGCATTCATATCGTTCATATTGAAAACATTATACATTAGAAAGCTTTCGAATGTCATACAATTAATATCTAAGCATATATTTGGTCCAATGTTCAGCTTGTCTGGTACTATATACTACATCACATTTCTTTGATTTCGCTGTCGGCTATGTTTCATACCAATGGCAATGGGAAGGCATGGAAAAGAAAATTAAGAAACATAAGAAACAATATTTGCACTATGAACTTATATATTTCTGTCGGAAAATGTTCGCAATAATGAAGCGAATGGAAGATTGATTAACAAATATGAAGGCTCTACAGCTACAGGTGCGTGAAGAATATTTATAACAGTGAGAGGAGTATCATCAATTTGACAAAAATCATGAAAATGTCGATCACAACATTATATATTGACACATTGTAGAATGAGAGTTGTATTATTTTTTTTTCGTAGACTTAATACATATTTGTTGTATAATACAATGCTACTGGTATGTTTTATGCTTTAGTCCTATGCAATATATTCAACAATGTAATAGTGATGTAGCTACACTAATGACGATGAATTTCCAAACTATTTCCAAAAATACGGATGAAATGAGTTGGACGACAGCAATGCTCATGGGTATGAAAAAATGTTCCACTGTTAATGCAACCTTTTCGCAATCCGTTAGAGCGTTACAGTTTAATGTGTTTGAAATTAGAGATAATATTCATACAGTTACATACTTTAAATGCTTGCCCGGAAAACCAGTCGTATCATCTCCATATCTTACAAGTGTTGTCTTTGGACGCGGTAATGATGGCATCTCCGCAATAGTTGAAAGAGCATGAAAACACCTCGCCATCGTGCCCGCCTAACGTTTGCGAACAAATGCCTGTTCCAGAGTTCCATATTCGAGCGGTTTTGTCAGCTGAAGCCGTTAGCAGCAACCCACCCGGTGGACTGAACGAGACTTTTGACACTTCGTCAGTGTGACCAGCCATTATTGTGACCAGCTCGAAACTCCCGGTGACATCCCACACTTTAGCGGTGCAATCGGCACTTGCTGTGGCGAGACGGGTTCCGGTAAAATTGAATGTCACATCTAGAACCTCGTCTTTGTGATTTGCCACCGCTTGACAGCTCTTGAGTTTTCGAACGTCCCAAAGTTTCGCTGTTTTATCAAGTGAACTTGTGGCTATGGATGAGCACTGGAAGTTCCAAATTGCATTACTCAACTCAGCTTCGTGTCCTCTGATGACGGTGGCATGTCTACAAAAATTGAAAAATGTAGTGTTTGCATGAAAACATACGATTGTTGTCTTACTCTTTCATTCGCATATCCCAGACAATGGCAGTTTCGTCGAATGACGCAGTCAGTAACAAGTTCCCATCCTTACTAAAGCGTGCAGATACTACCTCTGCGTTATGATCGCCGAATAGGTGTACTTCCTGACCAGTCTCGGAGTAAAATACGCGTGCCGTGTTATCCATACTGCACGTGACTACTTGTTCGCCTTGATTCGGATTGAACTCGGCTGCAACAATTTCAGCCGTATGACCCCAAAGAGTGTTCAAACAGTTACCCGAGGTAGGATTCCAGATTTTGGCTGTCTTATCGAAAGATCCGGTGAGAATACGGTCACTGGGATGAAGAGAAATAATATTTTAGGTGCTACTTGCTCCTAAATTAGCTTCGCGCTTACCATGTGGGAGAGTTGTACGCAACGGAAAACACTACATTATCGTGTCCTTTCAATACCTTTTCCTCGTCACCGCTTTCTACGTTCCATATGCGGCAGGTTCGATCATAAGAACCAGTGATACACCTGAAAAGATAGTTGATAATATTTAAAACATAATCCACTCTGAGAAATTCGTCTCGTATGTGATATAAAAATGAGTTATATTCCACCTATATAGTCATCTATTACGGGGCCATACTGACTATCTTCTGAGGCCACAGTAGCGTCAAGAATGTCACTTTGATGTTGTTGACATGCTAATCTTTTCTCTTTAGAAGCCTGTTGCAAGCGTTGATCAATTGACATGCGTCTCTCGGATTGCCTTGCGACAATCTGATGGGTCTTTTGGGCAACAAGATACTCCAAATGCATTGAAAATCTTCAAAACTGCAACATTTATTTCAGGATAAGGTCTTGATTGATATTTATCAGTTTTCGGAATATAGTTGGAACTGCATACTCGCGATGCTGCTTATTATGTTGTTTTCGGTTTCAGAATCGAGTCGCTCTAGGTTCGCTATAATATTTACAATACCCATACGAAAGTGACAGCTCCGCGCGAACCTAGAGCAACTCTGATTTAAAAACGAAATAGGCATTATATAAAATTTAACGCTGCAGAACATTGTTTTAGTTTTAAATTGGATCCGGTTTAATTAAATCAAATAAATATAAATTCAATAAACCGAAAAAAAAATTGAAAGTGCAACTCTTTGAGAATATTTTCTCAAAATTTTTCATAGAGATCCGACCAATAGATCAAAAGTTACAGCGCCTTTAAGCGCGCCTCGTCTATCAAGAGTAACTTGAAACTTTAAACTCGATTTTCTCGAAATATTGTTATCCAAAAATGACTTTTCTGTGATCACGATTGCCGAAAAACTACACAACCGATCTTCTTCCATTTTTCAGCTACTCGAAATTAATTTTTCTCGTGTCTTAACGATTATATTTTCGCAAAAATTTCTATTTTGCTGGTAAGAATTTTTTAATGCAATTTTTAGTGCTCAAAACTTCGATTTTTTGGAAAAAACGTTTCCATATGCAGAAAAAAAGATTATTTACTTAACTAATCGTAAGCGTACGAGGAATACTTCTACACCACTACACCCAAAACAAAAATCTCTTGCAATAACTGCAAGTGACAATCACTTGCAAATAATGTTAGCATCGCTTGCAATTTTGCAGTTAATGCCGCTTGCAATTGTTGCGAGCATATAAAATCACTTCATCTCTCGCTATACGTCCATGCATTTCTTCAACCACTGTCAAAGGATTACCATCACATTCACGTACCTATGCTGGTTGGTATAACAATGCAAGGCAAGCTTTTATTTTCCGTCTGCTTTTTATTCATTCCTCACCAACATCATCAAACGCAGTTTTGTGGCTTATTCATTATTCACGAGATAACATCAAATTGCGAGTTTTAACGGTCTCTCAACATGTGGAAAGATAGAACAGTGCATTTAGTCAGTGCTACGATGCGCAAGGACGTGAGTTAAAATCTGGGTGCGTCCTTTACTTTTTTCATTAATCGTGAAATCATCCAAGTGTTCATATACGACTTTTATCCACTCATAATTATCTGAAACCATGGTTGAATGGATTAAGTGTTGGTTAGTGACCTCCCTGGACGGGGCTCATTTTTCAATGCCAGCTGACTTTTTTTCTAACACATGCGTCACCAATACACATACATCGCTAATACTTAGGCAAAATTCGTTTTTTTTCTGTTTCTTACTTTACATGCAAGGAAGCTTCTTGCAATTTTTGCACATTACCAGAACGCTTGCAATTTTCGCTCGTATTTATTGCATTAATGTAAGCGATTCTTACAGGGTCTGTTTTGGGTGTAGAATTTTTAGAGTTTTGGGATTTTAGTTGATCTACTGGAGTTCTATCATGGTAACTGCAAGCGTCTTAAATAAAAAAGGGATTCGGGCAAAAGACCATAACTCCACCAATTTCCAATATTTTTTCAAAAACTCATTCTAGTTTTTGCACTAAAAATGTACTAACGAAAAACCGTAACTTTGTTATAATAAATGCATTGCCACATGCTTTAAATAAATCAAACTTTCCTCAATTTTTTCTCTCATAAAGATATGTAGCCTTTAAGAATTTTGTTACTGTTAAAGGACCAACAAAATTATGCATTAACCAATTGAAGTCCAATCTATTACGTATAGTAGGTGCTAAGAATAAATTAAATCAAATAAAAATTTGAGTGCGCGGGAAGTATTTGTTGTAGAACAGCCGTTTGTTATAATATGACTCCACTTGACAAAGAAAATATTTGTAGTCGTTTTTTCCCTGAAGATAAAGGTGAAATCCTTCGAATCGTCGGCCATTTGATGCAAATTAAATATTTTTGCTAGAATTCCGGGATCAAAAAGCCATTTTTCATTGCGCTAATATTAATACATTCAATTACACAAGTAATAATGCAAAACAGGAATTATGAATGAGTCAATATAGTGTTTAAATTCTTGCTGCAACCAATTTGAAAAGTTAGGGTGGTTAAAGCAATAAACAATGCTTTTGTTTTGATTCAATTTTCTCTTAGTGGTTACAAATTTTTGTCAGGCTGAACAAAATATTTTTTTTTAAATTCAATATTAATTCTTCAAAAGGGCTCATGAGATTTTTGTAAACAAACTTATTTCGCTCAATATTTCGCTGCCAAGTTGAGTTTCATAAAAAAATACACATGAATCAACATCTTTACCATTGGTACAATCAATTTCAAATGCTTTCTGTGTTGAAATTATAACAAATTAAGAGAAATCAGCAAAACAAAGGTTTGTTTACAAATCTTATTAGCCCTATTAAAAAGTTGATACACTGAAAAAAACATAATCATAAGAAATACCATTGACTAAATTTTCCAAATGAATTACACGTTAACATCAACTTCGTTTTGCTTATAGATTTCATTGGTACAAGAATAGGTGAACTCAATTGTTTTACATATAGCAATGTGACTCATTAGCACGGCAATGAACATTCAATGGATACATATGTTGTATTCACGTGGAGTTTGTTTGAATTTAATTTGAAACACCATATGAAATGCTTTTTCATAGATTTTCATGTGAAATTCAAAGGGAAATCATTTCCTTTTCTTTTTAACATGAACACGCACGTGAAAGTGATGTTTAATTGCATATGGTTTTATCCTGTCTATTATTTTCAGTGTATGGAATTAGATATTCTGAAAGTATATACACGGAAAAAATTGTTCCCAAAAGCGTGAATAAAGTGCCATGATTTCTGGAACAACCACGTTTTTACGTTACGAAAACAGGACCAAGGGCAAAAATCATGGTTTTTATAATTATGTTTAATTTCCCTTCAGTATCGCCCGCGTAATGCTTTTATTAGTGGAAATATTTGTTTTTGTTTTGTAAACTTAAGTCATGTTTTCCGCCATGTCATAACTCATGGCTAAGATTCGGAATTCATGAACATAAATGACTCAACTCGTGACTGAAATATCATGATAACGTGAATAGAATATATGAAAATCGTTAGAAAGATCCTTAAATCATGAATATAAATCACATTACTAACACAAAAGTCGTGACTAGTGTTCTGAAATCATGACTAAAATACCACGAAATAGAAATTACGAAAATTGTGATTAAGATCGTGAACCTAAATTGATGAGAAATCACAAAAATCGCGAATAAGCTCCTGCAATCACGAACATCGTTTAACTGTCGTTTGTATATTCCCAATTTGTGAATAAGGATCGCAACAAATACTAAACATGTCCAGGGAACAACCACATTAACCCTATCAAACATTCGAATGTAATGCCTTGTATAGTATATAATCGACGCGAACTAGTTTTTTGGAAACACAAATAGTTTCATGAATATGAGGTTTTTTATTCACAATTTCAGAAACTTGGTCACGGTTTTCGTAAATCCTTCAGTTCACAAAAACGTGATCTTGTTTTCATGAATTTCTGAGCGGATTTTTTTCCGTGTACGTTGAAGAAAATTCTGTTAAAATTGTGAAACGATTCGAACCTTGATTCGTTTCTGCTTCGTACACACACGAACATTCCTCTTTCGCAGCTCATGTCAAATAAGCACTTTGTGAAACAAGATGATCTCTTTTATCAACTTTTTGGTGCAGATGGAAGACCATCCTTTTGTACGACAAATAGAAATATCATCATTCTTTTTGGTGTGGCTTTCGCTTAGTGACAGGATTGCCACATTCATTAAATTTCCTAAAGGTTTTGCAGAAACCATTGGGGATTATTATTTTTAATATTTACTTATATTATGATTCACTAGTAAAGGAAAAGAATTAATAAGTTCAAACTTAATACAAGGTTATTAAAGCAATTTTCTAATCGAATATATATTATATATTCGTCCTAATAAGTACGAAAATCCTATGGAACGATTTGAGCCTTGCCTGCACGACTAATATGAACCAGCAATTCGCCGTCTCGCTTCTGTTCCGCCATCGTCATTTGGAACTGCGAACAAAATCCTTCCAGCGGACACAAATAAACGTTCCCCTTCTGTAGCTCGTGTCAAATGAAAGTTCTAACAGCTATCCTACAAGCAACAGTAGCGATAATCTAACTTTTTTTGCCAGAAGAGCAGGCATGGCAATGAAGGAATTCGGTCTTTTTTTTAACTAAATTTTGCTTTGTTTGCTTGATATTACATAGAATTTGTTTACATTTTTAGAGTTTCAACTTGGTTTTTCAACTATGGTTTTGTTATTTTCACTGACGTGAGTTTCTTTCTGCTTATATGTATAAGTTTTACATTAAAACGTGTAGTTTTGTTCGGAATTTGTTAATTACAATATCCTACCTATCTAGCCTAGCGAAATAGCCCTCTAATGAGCCTGGCATCTGATTCTAATGCACTGTTTTTAATCTTCTCTGAATGTTTGTTAATTTTAGTTTCAAGCAGGTCGATGTTCGCTAGTCGATGAACTTTAGTTGTGCTGGTCCTGGTTGGTAGATTGAGGATCATTTTAAGAAACTGGTTTTGAATCCTTTGTAGCTTCAGGTGGTGGCTTCGGGCGCAGGATTTCCACACATGAGATGCATACAATAGTGTAGGCAGTATTACCTGTTTGTATACGGCTAGTTTATTAACAGTGGACAGCTTAGAGCGACGGTTGATCAACGGATAAAGCCGGCTTAGTAGGATAATGCTCTTGGTCACTGTTTGGTCCACATGAGAGCGAAAGATCATTTTCTTGTCGTAGATTAATCCTAAGTAACGGAATTTCAGAGACCACGGGATATCTACTCCATTTAGTTGGATCTTGGTCGACGGTTCAAGTCGTTGTGTGTTTCGGTGACGAAAAACTATGATTTGTGTTTTGGCCGCATTTATGCATATCTTCCACCTGGTTAGGTACTCATTAAATGTGTCCAGTCCACTCTGTAGCTTTTTAGTCATGCACTTTATTTTTCTGGCGTTGTACAAGATAGCCGTGTCATCCGCGAATAAGCACAGTTCTCCTCCACCGGAAAGAAGAAGAATATCGGAGGTGAACAGGTTGTATAAAATTGGTCCTAAAATGCTTCCCTGAGAAACGCCTGCGCACACGTCGTAGGGGTCCGAGGTTTTACCTAGGATGCAGACTTGCGATCTTGGAGGTAATTTTGTATGATTTTCACAAGGTATGTCGGGAAATTGAACTGGATCAGCTTGTGGATGAGACCGTCATGCCAGACATTGTCAAAAGCTTTTTCAATGTCGAGACAGGCCATGACAGTTGATTTAGAAACCGCCTTATTTTCGGTGATGAAGTTTGACACCCTCTGAAGTTGATGGGTGGGTGAGTGGCCTCGGCGAAAGCCGAATTGCACGTCAAACAAAGTGTTGTTCGTTGCTGCATGTTCAAGTATACGGTCGTGGATGGATCTTTCGAAGGCCTTGCTGAGTGCAGAAAGCAGGCTGATCGGACGATAGCTACTGGGAGTGGTTGGGTCTTTCCCAGGCTTTAGTGTCGGGATGACTTTTGCAAGTTTCCACTGATTTGGAAAATAAGCTAGCTTTAAGCAACGATTAAATATCTGCTATCTCCCCAGGCGGAATGCCGAGCGTTGAAATCTCCCGCAATGATGAATCTACCACCTCGTCTGGTTAGTTTTTGGATGTCGTTTTTAAATCCATCTGACGTGCGAGATTGGTTCGGGCAGTATGGCGCAACGAACACTATTTCCCCTTGGTTGGTACTGATTTCTACTCCAATCGATTCGATAAGCGTCGTTTGAATGCTTGGCAGTGATTTGAACTGCAGTCCTCTTTTGATGGCGATAGCAACTCCTCCCCCAGCAGAAGTGGTTAGATCCAGTCTAATAACGATGTGATCCGGATGCGAGAAATTAGTTCTCGGCTTGAGATGCGTTTCTGTGATAATGGCGATGTCAATATCTTTATTTTTCATGAAGTCCGCCAGTTCGAGTTTCTTGAGTGCCACTGAATGGGCGTTCCAGTTAAGGACTTTGAGAGGCGAGAATTTGACCATGACGATAGTAAAATGTCATCATGACAGCTACTTGTTCTTGGCTGGATCGGCAGGCTTTTGTTTGCCTGTCTAGATCGTGAAGAAGGGGGGGTGGGGGGGTAAGTTTTTCCATCGTAAACAGTTGGCCGGTCGGAGGTTGTTGTGCTACATCTGAGTAGCTTCTGAAACCTGGGGGAGGCTGTTTATGCCCTGCGTTTGGAGCTGACGGTGGGATTTTTTCCAGTCCAAGTGGAGGGAAGGCGAGTTCATCCAGCATCGGTGGTTTTGGCTTGCGGTTCGGCTGTTTTCTGTCCATCGCTGCCTTGCAGATTCGGATGAATTCGATTCGTTTCGGGCATTCCTTGCTGGTAGCTTCGTGTTCTTCTTCGCAGTTCGCACATTTTTTGGGAGTTTCTTCCATTGGGTTACACTGGTCCGTTTTGTGAGAGCCGGCACATAGCATGCAGCGGCTTTTGACGTGGAAATTTTTTGACCCGTGTCGATGGTCGGGTGTTCCCGTGTGAGCGATGGTCGGGTGTACCTTCTGCCGCTTGCTGATAATTCTGTCTGCCTTCCCCCTCGCTCGTGGTTGTGTCCATATCGTCATCGCTAGATTGGCTCTGGTGGTCGCTGTTAGCCTTTTGGTGTTTTTTGTGTTTTCGAGTTACGTTGATATAGCCGTCTTCGTTCTTGTTTATTTCTTCCCTGCGTACGTTAACTGATGGCTTTGAGATGCCGTGAAATATTGTTTGTTCGGCATTCATTTTTAGGCCGGCTATCTTTTGTGTATCAGAAGATGTTGAAAGCTGTTTGGTAGTGGTGGTTGTAGATGAGTTTGCTTTAGTTGTTTTGGTACATGACTTACCGTAGTGTGCCGTCTGATAACAGAACTGGCACGTAGGCGTCTGCCCAGGATATGTGCATAGGGTTCTTTGTATGTAGTCAACACCTCGGGATGATTTGTCCTCGAAAGTCAAGTAAAACGGTATAGGTTGGTACAGCCGCATTCGCACCACCCGAACACCGTTGAGTATGCCAGGGAAAAGTTTCTCCAAGTATCAGTTGTGACGGATTCCACTTCTCCATACTTCGACATGAATCTTTTAATGCAATCCGAATTAGTACGAGGTGCCAGATCATGAAGTTTTATTTCAGTTAGATCGAGATCCATATACACGGGGATCTTGGTTTTGACGTTTTCATATTCAACGTCATGTTGCATATTGTTCTTTGCTACGAATCTTTCTGTCTCGGCTAAGGAGTTGAACGTTATAAGAACTACTTGCCTCGTGTGGTGAAGCTGGACCTCGGTAAGATCAAGTTCCATTTTCACCTTGACCAACTGTTCCACCTCGCGCACTGAAGGTCTAAGACGAGTCTGCGAAAAATCAATCGCGATTGTGTTCTCCCGTAATGGGTGAAATTTATTTTGTGGTGTACTCATTTCACTCACAGTTAGGTGCAACGGAACTTTCCTGTGTCTATATATTACACGTACACGTTAGAGCGGCGCGGCGCGGGTAGTATATTTCTAGAGAAAATTTTCAATAGGACGTAAGGAGAGCCTCTCTTTGTTTACTTTCTCCTTCGTGTATTACGACGTCATTACAACACTTTGCACTAATTTTCCAGTACGTATCGAAAGCCGACGGTTTTTACTAGAATATTATGCAAAGCCTAGAGTAGCAAATGTTGAAATGGCCGTGTTCGGATCAACAATAACACCTCTTTGGCAATCGACGTTTACTATAAGCCGATCAAAGCTAAAATGTATTTTAAATGTTCACTGTTAGCAAATAAGTTTTACTTGTTTTAACAATGTTAGGTTTAAATTTAGAAATAGGCAAATTTTACTCAATAGTTTTACTCACATTTAGTGTTTCTTTAGTCTGATTTTCTCCTCCTCACTACTTCTCCGTACTATCCAAATTTTAACCGTAGTATAAGTTTTATTCTCCGTTCCGAACTTTCCGATGCGAGTTGTGCCTATAGAATTCTTGTTTGTATATAATATCCGAAATTTACATTTTATTTACTTACGTACTAATTAATCGCCTTTGTTTTTACTGGTATGACCGCTAACAATCAACGTTCAGCAAATTAATTTTAATTAGTCTTTCCTATCACTCTCTTTAATCTAACCTCCTTTATTTTTATTATTTACCTTTTTCCGTCCACTGACAACTAAAACATTCTATCACTCTCTATCTCACTCATCTATGTCGTTTGACGTCTTCCTTTCCTTCTGTCAACACACCCTTGTGGCGCATATTTATCTCTTCGCAGCGGCACCCATCTTATTGCAGCGGCATGGCAGTGTTCCCAACAGGCCGAGTAATGGACAGAAGAGAAAGACCCCAAAGAGAATCTCTCATTGTTACTTACGTCCTATTGAAAATTTTCTCTAGATTTGTTTGTATGCTGTTCGCAAGCGGTGTGTTTTTTTGCTTCTGATCTGTACGAGATGAGGAAGCAGATTGACATTCTATGATTATATGGAAGAGCGCTTTGTATTCTTCAACAAGTTCATCGTTATGGAGCTTCTCTCCAAGTGGATCAAATATAGCTGGTCCCGAAATTTAATGTCTTTTTTCTGACGCCTGATCTTATACACCGCCTGCGGTTTTAGTTTGCACTCCTCAAGCTCCTTCTTGAGTTCTTCTGTCAGCATGTCTGGCAGCCCTCGGAGTTGGGACGACAATTTTATAACCATTGGCACACAGACGGATGGTTGCCTTGACGCCATGACTGATGAGGTTGTTTATATCCGTCCGCAGCGTGGGCGGAAAACCCTGAACGTAGAAGGGGGGCATTTTCTCCTTCTTTTCAATTTCCTGGTTGGGCAGACCAGCGAATCTGTTGTTGGCCAGCAGCTTTTTTGTAGCAGCCTTCTCACTTCCGTCGGCATCTGGGTCTAGCTGCCTTTTGGATGTAGCAGACTGCCCTACTCCAGGGCACGTTTTGCCCATTTCTTGGGATGGCACGAAATTCGCAAACAGCTCGAAAAATCAAACACAACTAACAGCTTACAGCAATAGAAACAAGCGCCCAGACTCGGAGCGAGCTAAACACAAACTGAAGGAATTCGGTCAAAAACATTCCTTTTATATCAAGCGATGTAATTTTTTTTTTTTTTTTTTTATTTCGATTATAGAGGTTTTAACCTTAAGGTCATTCGCCTCTTCGGGTTAGAAAAATCTCTTGTGAAAAATTTCTAACCCTATGTGCGGGGTCGGGACTCGAACCCAGGTGCGCTGCGTACAAGGCAATCGATTTACCAACTACGCCACGCCCACCCCAAGCGATGTAATGTGTAGGATACTTATGAATGTGGAGATAATTTCTGTGTTAGGGAAAGTCTTGCGCAAATTTGTGAAAATTGTATATGTTTATCTCTATTTATTCCATATTTACGGATTTTTCAATAATGTGATAATAAAATGCACAGATAAATTTGATAACAATTTTTTACTGGCAATTTTTAGAATCGATTGGTGTTCGAATTATGAAAATTCATCATCAATTAACAAAACGTAAGCGAAAACTTTTTCCAAAAAACATTTCGTGACGCAGTTCGAAATCAGATTTTAGTTTTACACCTAGCCCCAGCCCCATGTAGTAGAGTAAAGCATTTTCAATGCTAAAAGTTATAAGAAACAGTTTGACCCGCTAACACTTAATTCGTTACAAAAAGTTAACACCTAAAGATGGTTAAAGTTCCTGCCAAATTCACATTCTGTACCACTGCGCTAGAATGGTTGGCCCTGGCAGACAGTGTGCTTGAAGCAAAAAGGGCTCGAGAGTTGTCGCTCCGGTTGCTGACAGCGTCAAGATGTACCAACTGATAAGGATTTTCGTTGTACAGCAGCGAACGAAAAGTCCATAATAAATACCCCTATTTTCAAAGTTCAAATTCATCTCTACGGCATAGTGTTGAAAATGATCTCAACCCATGAAAACATCATGGTCCTGTAGATCCCATATAAAACCACACTTTGGTGTATTTATGGGTATCTGAGCCCACGAGAATTGGCTTGGGAGGTGTCTCGCCATGGGAGATATTGAAGTTTCGATTCTGTCAACCCTGGTAGTACTGGTTCCAAACAGTATAGCAATATTCTAGTGTTAAGCGAACTAACGCTCAATAAAACGATTTATAGCATTACGCACTACTCAAGTTTATTGCTATCCGGAAGATGAATCATAAGTGTCTTGATTACTTATCCATCAGGTACGTTGTTTGAATGTTTGTTCCGAATCCAGTATAACTCTAAGATTTTTGACGTGAGAGATTGTTCAAAAATCTGGCATCGGTTGAATCCCGTCACGGTGTCTCTGGTAGAAAATATTTAAACAAAAAAATTAGTATCGCTAAACTTCTCACTAATCGAAAGCTTAGACGCTCCTCTTTCATCTGAGCATAACTTTGAAATGTTCTATCGGGAGGTCTAGAACATTTATTTTTTTAAACATTTGGACGATTATTTTTAGGTAATTTTTCAATTTGGATCTTAAAACAGATATCTACCTTTTAGGAGCTTTAATCAGTGAACACACACTGTCAGAGGAACGGATTTGTAAAGTTAATGAAAACCTTCGAAGACACCATTTAGCCAGTTTTGCGTTGATAATTAGATTTCTTGAAATTCGCAAAACAAACCTTCATTTTTGCCTTTCTCATATAGAAAGGTTATGCAATCACTCTGAAAAACGACAACCTAATCCCGGCCCGGAGGGCCGAGTGTCATATCCCATTCGACTCAGTTCGTCGAGATCGGAAAAAGTCTGTATGTGTGTGTGTATGTGTGTATGTATGTGTGTGTGTATGTATGTGTGTGTGTATGTATGTGCGTATGTGTCAAATAATGTCACTCATTTTTCTCAGAGATGGCTGGACCGATTTGCCCAAACTTAGTCTCAAATGAAAGGTGTAACCTTCCCATCGGCTGCTATTGAATTTTGGATCGATCGGAATTCTGGTTCCGGAATTACGGGTTTCAGAGTACGGCCACACAGAAATTTCTCATAAAAACTATAGGAAAAATTAAAAATAGAATTTTTATTTTTGATGCTAAATGTATTCAAGGTGCATAAAACGTCGAGATTTGATGCAAACACGAAAAAATTTGACGAAGATTCACTTTTTTGGATTTTGCACATTTTTGCCTTTCTCATATAGAAAGGTTATGCAATCACTCTGAAAAACGTCAATCTAATCCCGGCACATCTAATCCGGAGGGCCAAATTTTTTTTTCGACTCGCATAAGGTTTCTGGATTTTAACAGGGGCGTAGTTTATGGTTTACAGAGAGGGGTTACACCCCCCTCTACTGTTCACTCCCCTCCTTTAAAAATCTCCTTACATCACCCCTCAGACCACCACCTCATACCCCTCCCTTTCAACCCCATTATCTTTAAACCACCACTATATTACAAAGCATACCAATTTATGCTGGAGAGTCGTTCGTTCATGGGACTTTCGCCCTCCTCACATACCCACCCCCGCATGACAAAATGAGTTAGTAAGCAGATAACATTGATCTAATGCTGTTTAGGCTAATGGAGTATGATATTTTTTTGTTTCAAGTGTTTCACCGTCGACACCGTAGGACATTTCCACAATTATGTTGAACATAAAAAGCCTCCGTGCCATAGTTTAGAGAAATGAGAAAGGCACAATTGCACCGCTAGGTGGATTAAAACAGGTTTTTTAATATTGTAACGACATTTAGCAAGGGACTGGAAAGTGAAATATTTTTCAAATATTAAGGAAGAGCAAGGAGTAGTAAGTAAGTAAGAAAGTTTTAACGACATTCAATTAGCTAGAGATTACTGGGTAGGGAAAGTTATGAAAATTAGAGCCATAGTACTCAAGTGAGAGCAAGGATGTGAAGTAAACAGATCGGAAAACTAGGAGTGGCAGAGTCATTAGAACAGGTTTAATATCATACGGGCTTAATCTTTGACTTCTGTTAATGAGGGTCGAGCTTAGGCAGTATAACTACGAATCACCCGAGTTCACTAACATGTGTCCTGATAAAGGTAGACGTGTCTATCTTTACCGTGACAACCGACCAGTCCGCATAAAACACATAAGGTTTGAAATATTTTTCAATATTAAGTGCCATAGTGCTCAAGGAAGAGCAAGGATTTGAAGTAAGAAAGTTTAGAGAAAAGCGTGGAGTAGGGTCATATGAGCAAGCTTAGAGTTTCCCGGCTACTTCACTCTTTTTCTTCTGCAACGCGGGAGTCAGGAGCTTTGGCATTAAATGCGATTAACCTGAGTCTGCGGCATGTCCAGACAAGCGTAAAGTCACTTAATGACTTATGCTGTCGGAACCATGACTCCCCGGAATCGCAAGACTGACCTCGGCACCTAACCGACCAGCATCGAGATAACGTTTTCGAGAGGAATTCCAACGTCGGAAAATTTCTCCGTCGGAGTAGATCGGGAATTAGCTCCGGCAGATGCTCGTCGGGGCGCCTGTCAACTGGAAGTCACCCTCCACCCAGATTCGCAGGACCGACCTCGGCATCTGCCCGGGTAGTATCGGTTTCGGAAGATCTTCCACTGCCGGAGAACTCTTCGTCGGAGTAGGAAAGATCCACCTTCGGGGACTATTCCGTTCGTAGCGAATCGCCGGCTTGAATCATCGGGGCGCCAGTGAACCGGACGCAATCCTCCACCGGGAATCGCTGGACTGACCTCGGCATTCTGCCGAACTGCATCTAAAGAAGAATAACGTGTCCGTCAAAGGTTGCAGGAGACATTCTTTCGCCTGATGTAGGCCAGTGAAGCCAATTTTCATCAAAATTAACGCTCATCACCCAATCAAACCTGATAGTAATCCATGGTTTCGATGCACGAATATGTGTACAGACGAAAACCTTCCATGGTAACCTATTTTCAAGTTGCAAACAAATCAGTATCGATGAAATGCGTAACCAAGTTCGCTTGTTTGCATTCCCTCCATTCTTTCATTCCGCGTGATCATTTTTCAATCTGAGTATGCTTCACTATGTTCAAATCTTATCCATTCAGAAGTGAGGCACGAGATCCAGAATATTTTTCGAATTCAATCGAAGTGATTGAGACAGTTTTGACGCTCTTATACATAAGAAGGGCATTTGAAACCTATAGTTACGAGCCTTTATGGTACTAGAACCTCGGATAGTACTATTGATGCCAAAATATCTTCATTTTCATACCCAAAAAAATGCAACGAATGCTATTAATTCATTCATCAAGCATCGAAAGTTATCGATTGCGATGAGAAAATATCCATATTGGACCGATCCTCACTCAATGCTGAGTTGCCTCTGACAACAGGTAGTACAGCATTTATTGACGAATGAAAAGTTCTATTTGGCGCGTTATGTATTTGGATTTTATCGCCTACTACAAATAGGATGACCTGATAAGCAAGGACAATTGGTTCAGTATACAACATTCAACGTTGATATGCATAATTTTAGATCAACAATATTTTCATCAATCACCATCACTGATGTAGACTAGCTCCACCGTCGGGAATTACGCAGAGTAGCACCAAACGCGACAGACCCTGGTCGTTGGGGCACCAGTGAACCGGAAGCCACCCTCCAACCGGAATCGCCAGATCGACCACGGCATCCAGCTGGTCAACGTAGTCATTTCAAATAGAATCGGGGGGATCAGGCAAATGTCGGACTTCTTGGTGGAGTTTAGAGGAATAGGGTTCATAGTTATCTTCTCTGTTCAGAGTCCCTCACTCTGGCACACGACGGACGAAATCGGTTGTATGGTCTAACTACTGAACGTGTGCCGGGTCGGCGTAAAAGCTTTATAACCAAGTAAAAAAATACACGCTCAGAGACTTTTTTTCGATCTCGCCGATCTGAGTCGAATGGTATAAGAGATTCGGCTCTGCGGGCCTCGGCTAAAAAGTTGAAATTCCGACCGATTGCATAAGTTTTATTATGAGAAAGGTAAAAAGGTATTCAGTCATTTTCTGTTTTTATTTTCACTGCATCAAGAATGCTTCGCATATCCTTAACCCAAAGACTAGTAATTTATAACCAAAAATAAAAATATGAACATTTTATGTCTGTTGTTTAAGCATGTGCATTCACGAGGATCTATCTTTCGATAAAAGTCGCTTCAGGTGATGCCCTAGAAATTAAAAGGAAGCTGCATAAAAAGAATCGCATAACTTTGAAAATTCGCATAAAAAACCGCATAACTTTGAAAAACCGCATAAAAAAGGCTTCAGTGTATTCATAAAGGTTAAAAAATGTTAGTATTTTAGATCGACCTACAAATGAGTAAAAGTATCCGAATTATATAAACATAAGTATTTATTTTGCTAAAATAAAAAAGTTCTGGACCCTTTGGAAGAACGACTCAAAATTTGTCTCTTTTAAAAAAAACTAGTTTCCGGATAGTACATCAGTGATATTGATTTGTTTGTGGTAATATTGTTCTACCAGAGACAAAAAATATACCGGGTGAAAATATTATTCAAATTTAAATGCGAATTAACGGGGAATTGGCTAAATGTCGGTCTTTGGTGTCTTCAAAGGTATTTATTAACGTAACAAGTCCCTCCTTCTAATACGGAATATCTAAAGATTAATCCCTCTGAAAGTGAGATATCTTCTGAGAGCTAATCATTGCAACGTTCATTGAAACGCAGTCTTCAAAAATAATCATCAAAGAGTTCAAAAAATTATTGTTCTAGACCCCCTGATAGAACATTTCAAATTTAGCCTCAGATGAAAGAGGAGTATCTAAGCTTTCGATTAGAGAGTACTTCAGCGATACTGATTTTTTTTGTGTAAATATTGTTCTACCAGAGACACCGTGCCGTATCTGTCGAAACATCTTCATTTCGTCGGCGAAGAAAACGCCTAGTTATTTAATATAGACGTCATTAAAATGTAGCGAATAATTAATATAGGATGTAGAGAGAAATAGTCATTATAAAAAGTCCTTAAAGCTGATTTAAAGTTCTTTCCATGTAGGTCGGAACGAAAGCAACAAAGATGTAGTACGTGAACACCGAGTATGTCTAGTATGGATGTTGAAATATTATTATAACATGATTCGAATGCCGATTTATCTGCGTAAATCATGTAAATGTTTAGAGTCAATCGGCAAATTCATCAAGTACATACGAATTTGTAATGACATTACTGAAACCATGACTGAAGATCATGATAAACCACAAATATCTTTACAAATAAAAGCGTTAAACAAGCGTTAAAGCACATGATTTTGCTTCACGGTCCGGTTTCGTATTGTAAAAACGCGATTGTTCCAGAATTCATTAAACGTCATTATCAAGGCTCGTCAAAACCCTACTGCTATAAATAATAGACTCAATACGCTATCTAATATTAGAAAAGTAACCAGCAAAACATGAACACAACAGGAATGTAAATTTTCAAATTTTCAATCAACAACAACTGCCCTGTCCTTTCAATGAAGTGCACAAAATTACAAGTTCAAGCGTGAACAAGGTGCCGAAATGTATTTTATCACGCTATAGTTAATCCATCAGTTCGTTTCGCCAAACATGACATGGCGGGACAGCCAACTGTGTCTATTTCCTATGTTTGTGCAAAGCACTTCCGACCATTCATGAACTTATTTTCAATGCCAATAATGGGTGAGAATGTTCATGCTGCACGAAATCGCACCAACCCTCGACCAATGCAATGTTATAAATAACGATCGATTTGTCTGCAATTCTGTTTTACGATGCGATAGCTTTTAGCTATTGGTTCGATTCTGTGGCTACTACTGAAATCAATAGGTACTCACTTTTTTCCAGATTTGTCGAAGGACACGTTCGTCAGTGGAAGGATGTGCGTTTGTAGGGTTTTGAAGAGGTAGAATTTTGTCTTTACAGGTTCTTTAAGTTTCTTCTGAAGTTTTTCAAGAATCTCTATCAGTTGTGGGAAGATTTCCTGCGTTATTAACGGTTCGGTTGTGGCAATTTGTTTCGTTAGCACCTGGAGGTCGCAGCTGCAAGAGACTTCAATGTTATCTCAGCATTAGAAGAATCAATTCTTTCTTCATTACCTAGGAGTAAGATCTAACAGATCAATTATTTTGGTTTCTTCGACATCTCTTTTCTTATAGTTGAGGGCAATGCCTGTAATTAGAATGAATTTGTTGGAATTGGATTTGTCGCTAAATGTAGTAACTATGGGTGCTCACCTGGTGGGTAATATCGTAGATATATTTTTATTAATCGCATTTTGAAGTATATTTTTTGGCTTACAGTGTTTCAATGTTATAATTATCAAAATTTGGCGCAAATTTTAGCAGAGCGTCCACACTAGATGAGATGGAGCGAACGAATGTGAAGAAATTTGCTGAGAATGTTGGATCGATAGTACTGGAATTAAGTTTATGGAGATCGGGCCCAAAACACGTGCTTTTGTTAGCATGGTTATGGTTACCTTAGAAATTGTGTGCATTGGTTGTTTATTTCAAGACGCCCCACTTGTTGATTTGAATCGACTAAAAGCTATAGTAGTTATGTCGACACACAATTGATATTCGCTCGTTTGTACGTGAAGGGATTCTGAATTGCACGGAAGACCATAGGAGACACTCTATTTCTCTTTGAATTTTTTTGAAAGCTTTTTGAAAACTTCACTCGCAAAATGCGTTGATTTACCCAAGTTTGGTGGAGCAGAGGGTTTGGCGCTTGTCTTATAAGCTGGTCATCGCATATTCGGGTCTCGACCAGGAAGGATTGCATTCGAATTATGTAGCATTTGTCGTATACGTTGAGAATCGGCTGTGATTTTTTTCTTCTATTTTTCTTATTGTAGAAGCACGCTGAGCACGATGCTGTAAATGGCTACAGTATATTTAATAGACATTTTCTAAAGGAAGAAAAGGGAACGTGTTCGTTGTTTATTACTTAACAAGCCAATATCTTGTTCGTTAATGTTTGAATAACTATATACTTAAATTTCAATAGTCTCTCACCCTGAGTGAACTCAAAATAGGCTAATATGAAGCATACTTGTCAATAAGAGGTAATTCTTCATATTGGCTGACATACTCAGTTTTGTTGTATGGGTATTAAACTAATGGCTTCTTTTAGAGCAATAAACTCCTTTCCTGTAATTGCTATGTCATGGACGGAACAAACTGCCGTACAATACCCACCTACTACCTGTAGCAAATTACAGCCGCCGTCATTTGGTCCAGCTCTCATAATCATCAATCGACACCCCGATCCGTCGGTGTGGGTGGATGTTGTGCTACATGCTGTGCCTTTACGTTACATATTGCATCACTTGTGGCTCGTGAGAAAATGAACATCTTGCCCTCTCTATGGCAGCTACGAGCGATGTATGATGTACACAATACTACACTGAATAGAAGAGCGATTATGCGTTCACTGTCAAAACATATCCTTCACGCTTAGGGTCGCGATGTCAATCGAAGCGCATCGTGCAGTGAAATTATGTTGGCGATTCTATGCGAAGGGATTCGAAATATCACTAGGGTGGTTGGTGGACGTTGATACATCGGGCTGCAATAAAGGTTTGCGTAGTATTGGTTTTACTGGCTATTTGCGGTAAATGACGGCATTGAGGAATGATGGATGTGTAACTTACCGATGAATGGGTATACTAGAGGCATTTTAAGTCTGTTTATTTGCTACAGCACATAACGTTTAGTTTGAAGGTGCCTATTTGTTCTATTCTACGTTTAAAATTTCCTAAAGCTAGGATTTTATAATTTAACTCTAGGGTGAACACTAGAATGCCCACAAAAAATTTTTTTTGAAAACTCAATCGGCCCACCCCTGAGTAGACTTCCAGTCCCAATAGGAGTCTCTCTTTTAAATTTGAACTGGTCTAGCTGCTGGACCAACATATTCGAAGACTGTAGGAGATTTTTCGATAATTTACGAAGAGAAAGCGCACTAAGTTGCATTTTCACTGCTAGGTGAAAATGCACCAGCTTATTATTGCAAGCAGGGATGCCAACTGATTTGTTATGTGTTATGTTAGTCTGGACTTGTCTGGATGTCTTACGCTTTATAAAAGGGCTTTATTACCCTGTAATGAGCAGAGCAGTGCATGTTAGAAATAAAATTGGAAAAGTAAATGACAATTTCATCGCAATGATAATTAAAACAACCAATTTTACCGGTGTACAACTTAAAGCAGTTCTTTGTAATCAGCGAATGGCTATGTTTGCAGCCAAATACTGATGAGACGAAGTGGAAATACTACTTCATAATTTTCTATAAGTATTTTGCAGACATTCCCAACATAGTTTGAATCCAACTTAGGGAGAAATATAGCCAAAGCCAATTATGTTTCGATTTCTCCATGAATACATCAGCAATAAGAACTTCTGTGCTTAGGGTAAATTTTTCATAGCCATTCATTTGCTTGTTGTTTTGTTTTGATTTCAAATTTTCTGGAATAAATCTGGACAAATAATCTAAAATCTGGATTGGACGAACAGTAATATGTATGTCTGAGCGACAAGTAACAGTATGAAAAACACGATACATTGAAATCTGAAAAGTTAACATTCCTGACTGCAAGTGAAAATAGGAAAGATAATTTTACTGCTAACAATTTTATCGTAAAATGTAAATCAATCCAACTTCCTCAAGAGAAGTTATTAAACTGTTCATGAAGTTTTGTCTGACTCAATTTTGTATGGTGCCTAACAGCACATGGGGATAAGTCAATAGTCGATTCCTACGAATTTTATTTTTTGCGAAATAATGGTTTGGTTAACGGAATAGTATGTTTAGAAGCATTTTAATACCCAAAATGAGTCATGTTTTAACCACAGAACTTTAGCGCCGTCTATTTTGGACTTTATCTGATGTTGTAGAATTACTCTGGAAGCTGATCAAACTGATCAAAATTTTATTTTGCAGTATATACTTCGAGAAATCTTTGTTCAAATAAACGAAGCAGACCAAATGCTTGTCATACGGAAATTCAGCCTGCATTTATTACCCGACGCGACAACCGATAAATTGCACCTAACTAAAATGGATTCACTCTGTTTGTTAAAAAGCGGAGGTTTTATGTCTGCTGGTGATAAGGTTTGGAATTAAACCTAGCTTCAGGGGGCTTTTCCCTGCTTCAAATAAAATAAATATATAAAACAAAATAACAAAATCAATCTTATTTGTGTTAAAGTATGGATAACGCATGTGGAATTGATAAGAAGAAAATATATGGCTTGAAGAAGAGTTCATGAAAGAAAGAATGATGAATTTGCAGCTTCTACACACTTAGTTTTGTTCTACCGAATCCCAGTTTTTTCGCAACTTTTACCGAGTTTTGCCCAGCACTCAGCTAACGGAGCTTTTACCAAGATGTCAGTAGAAGTGATGTTTTATATATGGCTGAAAATCAGTAAATTAAAGCAACTTTGCTGAACTATCAGTTGAAAATTTTTACTGACTGTCCAGCTGTGCGGAAACTACGGAATTGACATGAGTGTGTATATTGATTATCTCCCATATTATTCAGTTTAATGATTATATTCTTGAGGCCATCAGAGATAACACTGCGCATCTGTCTGATACGAAGCAGAGTTTTTTCGTGTATTGTAAAGAGATACCGAAACAAAAAAGGTATCGGCATAAACGTAACTCCCGTACGCTAATGCTGATACTGTTCATAACAATGCAAGTTTTCGTAACTTAATGCCTGTTCATTATTAGTCTTTATTGTTCAATATTTGGATACAATTGTATTGATAATACATCCAATAAGCTTGAAATGGGCTTCTTTTTTGAAATGGGCTTGAATAAAAACTATTCACATAAATGAAGAAAACATTCAGCTCATCCATAGACAAAATATAAAAAATTCTACACTTGCGAGAAATAAATATCTCGCTTGGTGTTTTCATTTTGCTGCCTCCCAAAGGTATGCAATTGTATACAGCAAAACGTAGTTTTTACCCGAAAAACGAGCATAAAGCTGAAATCTCTACAATAACGAAAGCTTTGCGATTATTTTTATATTTTTTGTGATTTATGCCAATCGTCCATTATGCCTAACGTATATTATGCCAATCATCCATTATGCCTAACGTCCATTATGCCTACCGTACTCATGCCTAACGTATGTATGCCTAACAAACTTATGCCTAACTTATTTATGCCTAACATCGCGCACCCGAATAATTTAGTATGAATAGTATGAATTCGCCAAAAAATAAAGTTCCTTAGAATAGACTACTGCTTCAACAGCATGTGCTGTTAGGCTCCATGTGAAATTGACTCACACATCGCTTCATTAAAAGTTTAATAGTTTCTCCCAAGGAAGTTGTATTGATCTGTAGTCTTCAACAAAGTTGTATGTATGTATTTTAGTAGCAGTAATAAACTGATTTTAACAGTGTTACCACCTAGCGGTGAAAATGCCAGTTGGCTTTCTCAATGTAAATTGTCGAAAAATCCCATATTAACCTCGAACACGTTAGTCCTGTAGCCAGACTTGTCCAATTTGGTTCAAATTTGGAGCAGAGACTCCTGGTGGGACTAAGAATCGATACGGTAATGGTCCGATGGTCATATTAGAGACAAGGGAGCGAGACCGGATAACTATGATCAATGACACCAATGACAGCCTCCAACTGCCGAGAAATCCCAAACGAGGATCTTCAGCCGGCCTCAGATTTCCAATAAAGGCGAACTCAGGGTAAGGGGCCAATGTGCGGGATGGGTAAGATGATGTCAGTACAGCATATTCGCTTTGTTAGGGCTAACGTTGTAGTGATTGTTGAGGATACAGAGCCTGATGGCTGCCTCATACCACTGATGACACGACAAAAAAAGTGTAGAGGGAACTTCTTAAAGAAAGACTGGAGAGAAAAGAGCAATAAATTTAGATATCAATTGATTTATAAACCAGGTAGATAAGGCATATATAGGGAACATGACGACTTACTAGAACATCTCCTGCCAGATCGTTGGGACTTCTTCTTGGGGCCCGAAGGCAATCAATTAACTGCTAACGGCCAGAACAATACTCGATGCACTTACAGACAATGCGTTCGGTATCATGATATCCGTCGCCACAAGCGCAGATACCACTAAATATCTACAAGTTCAATACGTCAGAGTTGCACTTCCAGCGTGTAATGCGTTAGCCTAAGTCGAGACAAATGCGAATGAAATCATATATCATTGAACTGAAGTTTCATTCATACCTCGGGACTGTCCGCAGGTCACCTTATGAGCAATGGATATAAAGTGTTGAAGCAAATTGGTCCTTCACAAATTCCAACTTTTAAAGCATCACCTTAGCTAAAGGGTTCGCCGTCTAGTTACCAAGAATGGAGCAATACAAGGGAACCCAAAACAAGGTAATCTGGATTTTTTCAGATGAAGCACTACTTAATTTTTCCCGTTTTTTACCCAGTCAATACGGAGAGAGCTTTCCATTTTTCATCGAACGAATTACCTCAATGGAACTGAGGCTATTCAAATCAACGAAGTAAATTGTCGATGGCCCCAAGGGTATACTGAAGAGCAGTTAGTCCTGCGGGATAAACTGAAGCAGCGTCACTGAGTTTGTAGGAGGCGGTGAATTTGGATTAAAGATACCGAAGCTAGTAGTATGATCCATCAGTATAAAACATCTTACAGTAGTTGACCTCTCGGAATTTATTATGAAAAATGTGGTCCGGTATTACACGAATCTAATCTTTGGTGGACGTGTCGTAGAAACTTCAACAGTCGACAAACTTCTCAAATTTTTCAATCACATCGACTAAATCGACTCAAGACTTATAATATAGATCGAATGAATGCACCCCAAACGATACTGAATTCATTCGAGTTTGTACGTTTGTATATCTGTAGCGGAGCAAAAACAGAAGCATCCTTATTCCATTACCGACAGTAGCATTGTTTGATACAGCCCAAGTCTCATGAGTGGAGTGATCCTTTGTTGGCACTTCTGTTTCAGGTACCTACATACGTCGGGCCCTATATAGTGCAGCGCCCAGGGTTGATGCTGGCCGCAGGGGCAGCGAAACACTTTACGCCCGAGTGGGTAGAAAGCATAGGGTGAGGGGTCCATTATTAAGGATTTTTTTCCCTTTTCGCAATGCACACGCTTACATTACATTCACATTAAATCACGTTCGTTCATGCAAATGGAATTACGGTACATCGATGTTTTTAAATGTGTGTAGTGCGAGATACATGCGTTGCACATCTAAATTTTTTGAAATTGTTCAAAATTTCGAGTAGGTAATTACCCACTCGGTTATTTTCGAGTGGGTAGTACTACTCATACTACCCACGCTTTCCGCCGGCCCTGGCTGGCCGAAAACTATGGGCGCTGCAATAGTGCTCATGGATGTTTTTTTCTCGTTAACCTTCCGGCACTCGCGCGAATGGCTCCCCGAGCGTGCAGCCGTTGGTGCTGAAAGAAGATTTCGCTCGAGTTTCGGAAGGTGTTGCACAAAATACAACAGCGCGAGCTTCGGAGGATTAACTCGTCGACGAATCGGCGCCGGTAACCACGATTCTTTGCTTTCATCAAACTCATTCTTATACTCTTGATAGCTAGCAAGTGTCCCGTCGTCTCGAAAGGCTTTCTACGCTGCGGCCCTCTTTGCGTATGCGTCTGAGCATCCTTTATCCCACCACGGATTGAGAGAACGTCTTTGTGTGTTTGCGCCGGGTACACGTTTTATTTGAGTTTGAATCGTGACATCGAACATCAAATTTTTACTTTTCCAAGTGAAGTATCCTAGAACTATCCACAGTGCGCGCAGGGATTCCTGGATACTGTAGGTGCCCAATCGCGGTTTTAGGAGGAATAAAGATGAAGGTTATCACCTGCTATCGAGGGAAGGTTAATCTTGTAAAATAAAAGATACACATTAATACTCAATAGCACTCATTTCTAGTCGATTTTTCTATCTAGACGCTTAATATAAAAATCGCACCATATCTTACGCTAAACAAGCTTTATATAATACATATCTCACACTATTAACTATTTTTTTAAAGAATCGATTTTCGGGATAATATTTCTTCAATTCTACTGTAGATCAGTGATCCAATCCGTGACCTTGTTCGATGAATTGGCCATCGAAGGATACGACCACTGCAAGAAGGGGCCATTTGGGAGTGAACTACTCTGAAAATGTTTTTTTTTCTGTGAGCTAACAACAGCGTGAAAAAAACAATTTTTTGCGATTTTTTTTAAAACTTTGCGTGAGGCAAATTTATCAAAACTTTTATACATTATAGTGTATCATTTCAATGGCAAGCTGTAATTTTTCTATGCAAAAATATCGATGACGGAGCTTTTTGTAGAACGTCTCTGGAAAACACATGATTTGCGGTGTTACCTGCCATTCAAAAATTACTTAACCGATTTCTTTCAAACTTTGCATACATATTCTATGTTAAAAATATCTAACCCCTACGATTAGTTTTTGAGATAAGATAATTTTTCATTTAAGGGGATGTTTACTTGTAAAAAGGCGAAATTTTTCGTGAAAAATAGTAATTTTTTTTAAAATGAGTAAAAAAAATCGCAAAAACTCAACGTAGGGGTTAGGTATTTTTTACATAGAATGTGTATGCAAAGGTCGAAAGAAATCGCTTAAGTAGTTTTTGAGTGCAGGTAACACCGCAAAGCATGTTTTTCAAGAGACGTTCAACAAAAAGCTTCGTCACCAAGTCGTTTGTCGATATTTTTGTATAGAAAAATTACAGCATGTTATTGAAATGATACACTATAATGTACAAAAGTTTTGGTCAATTCGCTTTACGCAAAGTTCTAAAAAAATCGCAAAGGAAAATGTTTTTTTTCGCGCTGAAGCCTTAACCCCCCCCCCCCCCCTAAAGGCAATTCACGACCCATCGACATTTTATGAAAAATAAAAAAAGTTGCTAGCAGCAGTTACTTTGTGCGAAAATTGATATAAATTGACTCTCCACACCAAAAATTTTTGCACCCTCATCCTTAGCGCGCAATAAATCATTTGTTAATTTTTTTGTTCTTCGGTAAAAATAATCTATAAACAGCCTCGTGTAGAAACAGCAGCATTAATGCATCATGATGGAATGACTAACAACACATTGCCAATTAATATTGTCACACATCATATACTATTTCTAGTAAGTGCACTGCTTCATAGAACCACCCTAGAGGCAAATTTACCTTAGAATGAGCGCACAAAGAAACGGCAACAGTTTTCAAGTGCGTATAATAATCACCTACTCCGTTCAACAGGATAATCCTCAACCTCTCCAGTTACTTTTAGTGCCAGAAATATTCCCATTTCTCAACACCGCCCCTTTCGTGGCGAACCCTTGGCGAAGAATGGTCGAGCGAGAAATAATAAATTTACGTGATGCGTTCAACGAACAAATAAAATTGGCTTTCTGAAGATAAACCCTCTTACAAATAGCTTTTTGTCGAAAATCCTAGTGTTAAATATAATACTGGTGTAGGCACGTACGAAGTGTACCCCAACCACTGACCACTGAAGGACGATTTCGAAAGGGACGCAGGACCAATGTTCATCACTCATACGGATTCTGTTTTGAGTGTCCAGAGGACTTAAACTGAGTAGATTTGTATGCATGATTTTTCCATTTTCTATCGTATAGTCATGTTTTATTTACACGATATTGTTACTTTTTTGTTGTATTGATACAATCTTTTTCAAGGGGTTTTGCAATAATGGTTTGCTGCATATGTAGATAGATTGATATTATTTGAATATTATAGTGTTTTGTCACAAGTGGATTTCAATGCAGTGGACGATTCAGTAAACATGAGACTACACGATTAGTTTGATTTATATAAATTATCAGCTTATTTATACCAAGTAGTATTTTATGATATCATATAGGATGAAGACTCTATTTTGGTCCTATTAGGGTGGTGACGTACTATTTCATTAATTACAAGGCCTACAATCGATGGAATACATATAAATCGGTATCAGCATCTTTAAATCGTTCCTGAGGACCAATATTATAACGACAATGATCTGATCAGTTATTAATCATATTTGGTATACACCGTACAGACGCCTTTTATAACTATACATTTCTCATTAATAACACAGTGCTCACGGTGTCTCTGGTAGAACAAAATTTAAACAAAAAATCAGTATCGCTTAAGTACTCACTAATCGAAAGCTTACTCCTCTTTCATCTGAGACTAAATTTGAAATGTTCTATCGGGGGTTCCAGAACAATATATTTTTTTAACATTTTGATGATTATTTTTGAAGATTGCGTTTCAATGGATAGCTCTCAGAAGATATCTCACTTTTAGGGGGATGTATCTTTAGACATATCAGAAGAAGGGACTTGTTACGTTAATAAATACTGCTGAAGACACCAATGACCGACATTTAGCCAAATTCGCGTTAATTCAAATTTTAAATTTGAATATTTTTTGGCATATATTTTTGTATCTGGTAGAACAATATTACCACAAACAAATCAATATCGCTGATGTACTCACTGTCCGGAAAAATATTTCTAAAATATTCTAAAAAATATTCCTTCCTAAGTGTCTATAACTTTTTTATTTTGGAAAAAAAAATATCTAAGTTTATATAATATGGATACTATTACTCATTTGTACGTCGATCTAGGGAACTTTTTTTAACATTTATGAATTAAACTTTTTTTAACATTTTATGAATAATTGGTATCAGAAAAAAAAATTTAGTTTATGATGTATTTGCGTTCGTTGAATTCAATTAGTTATGTGTATGTATTGGATAATATTTAAATTTAGATAACTTTTTTTCACAAGCGAGCATCCCTTTGATCGAGAAGTAATTTTTATTTATTTATTTATTTATTCTTATTTTTCATCTGACCTATGTTGGTCTACATGAAATGTAGTTGAATGGGAAAAGCCCATTTCAGGATATACTTCAGAAGCAATCCTCAAATGGGCATAAAAACCCATTATCTTTTCATATATTCAGACCTGATTCACACTACAATAAAATATAATAACATAGTACACAGCATTACATAAATAAAAAATACAAATATTACAAAAAAATGAATCTTAAAATCTAAGTCAACCTTCTTAGTCTATTTTTGAAAACATCACAAGATACAGAAAAGTCAAAATGGCCATAAACACTATTAAAAACATTACACATCGCCCTAATGGGTTCGTTTTGACCGTACTCGGTGCGTTGAAATTCGAGTCTTAAAAAGTTATGCGATCTGAGACTTCTCGGGGAGCACATTGACATTTATTTGTGAGAGAATGTCTGGAGCATCTATTTGGCCAGTTAATATCTTCCCAACAAATACTGCTCTAAATGTGTTCCGCCTTTTGGCTAGGATTTCCATATCGAGCAGACGACCGCGATCGATGTACGGTGGTAGCTCTGTTGGGTTACGCCACGGCAGAGTTCTAAGAGCAAAACGAAGGAATCTTGCCTGCACTGCTTCTATTCGGTTGATCCAAATGCTTGTGTAAGGACACCAAATGGGTGCTGAAGCTTCCAAGACAGATCGCACAAGTGAAAAGTAGAGTGCCCGCAAACAATATGGATCAGTGAACTCTTTGGCGATTCTTATAATGAAACCGAGATTTCATTTGCCTGTGCTGTAACATGAGAGTAATGATTTCTGAATGTCAGTTGTGAGTCCAGAAGTACACCGAGGTCTCTGACTACTGTCATTCTCTCTAGCGATTTCCCGGAAATGGTGTAGTTCCACAGTATTGGATTTTTTCTACGTGTAAAAGATATTATGGAGCATTTGGACACGCTGAGAGCCAGCAAGTTGCGATTACACCAACAACAAAAAGCATCTAAGTGTTTCTGTAGTTCCTTGCAATCTTCTATTGACCGCACAATAAGAAATAGTTTGAGATTATCGGCATATATAAGTCTACACCCAGGAGGTATAACAAAACAAACGTCATTGAAAAACAACGAGAAAAGCAACGGTCCTAGATTGCTCCCTTGAGGCACTCCCGACAAGTTGATGAAACTGTATGACTCGTTATTTCCTAATTTTACACACAGAGAACGATTTACGAGATATGATTTAAGCCACCCTATAAAATAATCCGAAGCGCCCAGCCGCTTCATCTTTGCCAGTAGAAGAGAGTGATCTACACGATCGAATGCAGCCTTGAGATCCGTGTATACAGTATCGACCTGAGATCCAAGTTCAATATTTTTAATACAGAGCGAAGTGAATTGGGCTAGATTAGTAGTTGTCGATCTACCAGGAAAAAAGCCATGTGGTTCTATAAATCTGTTATGTATATTGACTTCAATGATTACAGTGTTTAATTACAGTACATATGTTATAAGAACATTGGACAAATTCCGCGGGTTTGTACACCAGAAGGGTGTTTTTGTTTTGTCCTATTTTGGTATCACAAACTTTTTTTCTCGTTTCGGTAGTGTTTAAACCATTGAAAAATTATGTAATCAAATTTTTGACATTTCTACAATTAGTTGAAAAATATATAGAGAAGTAAGTTGAATTTCACGGAAAAATGGTTTCTGAATTATTAGCTTCTAAAATAAGTTCTATTTCATGAAGCTATTATTGAAATTTTAATCTGTTTAAAGGAATTTGTTCGTTATTGAGTGTAGAATAATAAAACTAGAAAGATTTTTACTCATATTTGACGACTATTTTTTTTGTTGAACTAATAGAAGTTTTGATTGTTTCAGTGTTGTAACGTTACGAAAAATGCAAATTTATTCAGTTTATCAAAGTTACAATTTTGTTCAAATTTGTATTCCGGATTTTCTTTGTATTCAAAAATTCTTTTCCAAAAAGCCTCCAACTTCTTTTATTGGATGTGCGGAACAAAAGTTATAACAGGATACACTTTGCGTTGTAACGTCACGTAAATCAACTTTTATCAGACGCTTAAATGATTTTTCAGATATAGTGTTAAGCTTACTTCGAATGGTTGATTAAAACGCTTTCCAGTTGTTTCATAAACAGGAAATTATACTAGCGTGATATTTATAAATTCAGAATGTATACCCTCAAGTGCTTAAGGGGTTATATACCATCAACACACGCGACGTTACAACGATTTGACCTTCATTCTATAAATCTGTTATAACTTTTTCAAATGAAATCTTTCATCAAACCTAATTATACATTCAGAAAATAAACAAATTTTATATAAGATTCGATCTACCAAACTCGAATGCACTGGGAGAGGTATTTTTAATAAACGATTGTACAACGTCACAGTACATTTCATTAACCCTCCGGCACTCGCGCGAATGGCTCCCCGAATGAGCAACCGCTGGTGCTGGAAAAATATTTCGCTAGAATTTCGGAAGGAATAGAATTTTCAGGCCCAGTATTTGAACGAGTAATTAGAAATAGTTAGCTGAGATAAGGTCCCATGTGTTTTCTAGCCACTTAAACAGAGAGCGACATAGGAGGAGAGAGGAAGAGAGAGAGAATGCGCTTCGTGAATGAGACAGGTATATATGTCAAAGTGTTCATTTGCTATGTTTGCGATTACTTAATTGTCGATAGCACTAGTTCTCATCAGTTTAAAATGAGCTCCTTTTCTTGCGGTACATCACGCTTGACTAGGGGTATACTCAGGAACATAAATTGTGTATCCTTTTTTTGGAGCTAGCGCCAATCCAGCGTTAGCTTAGTCCTGTCACTAAGTTAGTGTCGGATTCTGATGAGACGAAGTCGAAACGCAAAATTCCACAACGAATTTAATCATGAAAATAGATGAAGCCGTTCTCTTGCAATCCGGGACGCCAACTGAACAAAACATGTCGACTTTGCGCATTAATACCACCCAAATTTTAACGAAAAAAAAATCAACATATCTACAATAAAGTCTTCAAAATGGAAAAAAAAATATTTTTCATGGAAACTCGTTTTTTGAACCACGAGCAAAGTTGCAATATGATTTTGTCCGTTTATATGATAATCTCCCCTTAAGCTAATTTGACAATAACTAATTCGCGCTCAATCGTCCATTTTGAGCTATAAAACCTTTTATTTAAATGTTTTACCTATGTTGTCACCTAAAAAACGATAAACGTATTTAGATTTTTTCGAATCGGCTTACCCCTTGCTTAACCAACTCGAAATAAACGCTACACAATTGCTACTCTTTGCAAGCACAAGTCGTTTGGTTGGTCGTTGTCAAGTAGAGTAGGCATCAAAGTCCAACGATACAGCATTGAAAACGTACACGTAAGTTGAGTTTGGATATCCGTCCTTCGCTCGCCCATTGTTAAATATGGGGATGTATTTATGCCTGTCCATCCGATCACAAAATAATACGGTTCCTCTTTGAATGAAGTGTTAAACAAAACACACAACACGTGGTTAAACTCACATAATATATACCGCCAATGCACAAAAGCACGTTGATCCAATGAATATATTTTCCAGCTTCCGAGCTCTCGATTCAGTGCCGTCGATTCGTATATATGAGGGAGGGTATTAGTTTCGCCGGGTGTGGTAATTTCCATGACATTATATCAACCTGAGTTTCAACACAGGACTTTGCGTCAGCCGATCTATGAATTGCACTTCCCGCTTGGAACGGCGCTGATGATCCAGGATGTAATAAAAAACGGGTTGTACGGGTCAATGAAATATTGTACAACAGCGATTAAAGGAATGTTGACAAGGAATTATGATGGGTATTGTCCGTTTCCGCTGTAATTGAATATGAAAAAAAATATTCGAATTTGGTGAAATATATCTTGGTAAATATTCAAACCGATCTTTAGGATAGAAATTGATGCTGATGCAAAAAGTTACAAATAATCATTTTTTCTACTTTTGACAGTTTTTGACGTATAGGGCTTGAGGCAATGTAGAATCAGACCACGATAGCCTAGTGATCAGGGTGGAATACGACAATACATGAGGACGCCCCAGAACTTCTGATTTATTCATTAATTAAAGTACAAGCAAACTTGTTATAATTGCACCAGTCTGCCAAAATAGCTCCCGACTGAGTGATGCTGGCTGATAAATAGAAAGGCATGCATAAATGCAATAGCTAAATTGTCTACTGGTACCAACGCTAGGATTTACCTTCTAGAGTTCAATATTTACTCTGCTCACAGATAGTTGATATTGCTAGATGTAGATGCAGCCCGGCCCGGTTGTTCCATTAGAAAAGACTAGGTCTTGGATACGAATACAAATTTGTCGAAAACGGTACTATTTTTATTGGAAGCGTGATACAATTCAAAAACTGAATCCAATGAGTGTACTTTTGCATTTGTATTGCGTTTTCGCTCTTGTTTTTTATTAAAAAAAAGACGCTCAATCTCTGTTCAAAGACTCGACATCGACATCTTTTATCATTTATCTGTTAGTTTTATTCTAATCAAGCTCGAAAACTGATAATGCCTTCGTTCGAGGATTCGAAAAGAATTTCCCCGATCATATCATTGAAATATCAATGCATTTTCATTTCTCCAAAAAACGGGTAAAACATCTCCAGAAAGAATCTGGACTAATTTTCATGATGAGTTGATTATAACATTATTGTTTTGCGTGAACCCGCCAACACATCTTTCAAGCAATTCCTTCTCGAAAGATCATTAACGCACTAACATAATATAGGGAAACTGCGGGACGGACAGGTCGGGTAAGACGCATGCATGGCTATTTTAGACATATAACTTTTAAAATTCAAATGATTTGTATGTGTACCCTATTATTATGGATAGCTATGAATTATGAAACACTTATGTCGTTTTCGCATGAGACAGAAACTAACTCAGTTTCGGATCAAACTGCGGTCAAACCGTTTGTTTGAGGCCAGTTTCGAACCTAGGTTATGCGCCACTGCACTGAAAACTGGGTTGGGTTCTAACCTGAAATATATTTCAGGTTTGGTCACAACACCACTGTGTTGCGAGAACCCAGCTCAGACACAGTTTTAAGTTGAGGCTTGGAAATCAAAGAAAAGTTTGAAATATAGTTTTCCTGAAGAAAAACTTTTTTTTCGATTTTATGGAGTATTCTCAATGATCTGTCACGTTATAGCCAGAATCTGTCACGTTACACTTTTATTGAATCGTTCTATATTTTTATTGAAGCAAGAATATCGAGACAATCGTACACAAATCACCCTTGATCTGGGAACTGAGTATTAACGGGAAATTTCGTGTGTGCTGTCGTGCGGGGCTACTTTGTATATGTGGGGCTACTTTGCACACTTTAGTTTTTTAATATTTACTAACAGACGCGCTTTTATTAGTTTTATTATATTATAGTTTTATTGACATTTGTAGAGCCATGTCTTTTAAACATATTTCTTAACCCTCAAAAAGGCAAGCGGGTCTCAGAGGCCCGACACGTTACAATTTTTTAGTTACAAAAAATGTGTATGCACTATAAGCTTGCACTTTGATAAGTAGCTTTGAAATCTATAACAAAAATAAAAAATTGTGAAATTTTCATCTATGGAGTGATGCGCAGCTATGTTTGAATTTTTTACATGCACAAAAAGGCAAGCCGGGCCTGGCAGGCCTGGTGGGCATGCAATATTTACTAGGAATACCACGAGTTTTATACATTAATATTTATCTGAAAAAACATTTTGATGAGTTCATCTTCATATTGGCGGGAATTTTTTCATGTTTTGATTGATTTTATCTTTTTACTTTTTCTTATAGGAAAAAAATCTTGAAAGTTTGAGCGAATTCTATACATTTCTTTTATAAGAAATGTACAAATAGCGTAGGGTAGACGTGCCCTTATTCATCTCATTAGTCAAGATGTCACACTATTTTGCTGATAACTCGGCTTACACTAATTGTATTGCGTTAAAATAGGTATCAACATCTTTGCTTCATTCTTAAGAAGCAGATCAATAAAAAATCTGGCTCGGAAAATGTAAAATATTTGCATTGGAGCGAAGCGAAAAGTCTAGTACAACGCACCCTTATTCATCCTACCATTTGAGCTAATGCGTTGAATAGAGATAGCAGACACTGCTCTAACTAATGTGTTCAAATGGGTGGGATGAATAGAGGTGCTAAGATGAATTAGGGCACCGTAACCCTACGATAATGACGTGTGTCATATTTTTTTGGATAAATACTTTTATTTCACCCACTGTGGTCTACTTGACAATTATTTGGATACAACATAACCTAACTCTGGCGTTATTGTTCATTTTTGTTGTCTATTCTTTGTGTTATAGTTGTTGTAATTATTTAAATTGTAGGATCTAAAAGCAACAAAAATTGAAATGGCTATAAGACGATATGCTCATGTTTTCAATCGTCTCAAAGAATCTGAAATAATGGAAGAAATTCGAGCAAATTCAACAGCAGACGATTCCGAAACTGATTTGCAAAGCAAGGAAGAAGATGTGAATGATGTTACTTCCGACGATGAATCTGATGCAGACTCGGACGAAAAATCTGAATATGTACTCCGGTTATGCATCAGAAGAAATTAATAGCAACCCAGAAACATTTATTGATCGTGTTCAAACGAAATGGAGCTCTGAACCAATCGACAGTCAACGTGATCTTCCGAGTACTCACCTTTTGGAAAAATTGACCTTTTTACATCCCTTATACATCGCCTTATACGCTGAAATCGAGATTTGCTGCGTGTTCGTACTCATCATCCTGTAATTCCGGAACCGGAAGTCGGATCAATTAGAAATTCAGCAGCAGCCAATGAGAATGCTGTACCTTTCATTTGAAACCAAGTTTGTAAAAATCGGCAAAGAATTCGCTGAGAAATTGGTATGACATTACATTTTGAAGGATAGTTTTTCATGAGCATTTTGAATTGCAAATCATTTTGAACATTCCTACAACTAAACTATCTACAGAAAAAATTAAATTAAAATTAAATATTGAAAGGTTTTTAAAATATGTTTTAAGTTTTTGTTATAAAATCATTTGTTGTTTCTCCACAATGCAATTATATTTTATGTTTTTTATTTAATTAAATTTTTAACGCGGTATGGTTTTTAGCGTTTGATATTTGAGAGTAACTTATTAAAAGAGCGTATTTTCAATATCAAATATTGTTTAAAAAAAAACATACAGGGTGTTTGGTTCATGGTTAAGAATCTCTCGAGGGATGATTGACTGTCATATTTGGAGAAAAAAATCGTTCTACACATACCATCAAATCTCAACCGTTACTAAGTTATTGAACTTTTTGTGTTAAAAACTTAGTTGTCTTAAAATAGCTCTAACTCAAAAAATATAGTTTGTATTTCAAATCTTTTAAATCCGTTGGATAGGTGAGAAAATTTCCCATTGAAAAAAATCCTCAAATGTTTCAGCTAATGAGGTTAAGTAACCTTTTTACAGTAATTTATTTAAAATTTAACAATTTCGATCGATTTTTCGTTCATTTCGCGAAAATCTTAATAGTTAACATCACCATTTTAATAATTCAAATTGTTAGTCCTGACGAGTTGCATAATTTGTTCTTTGACACGATACACTTATCTTGTCTTGTTTTCATGTGTTTGGGTTATTGAACTTGGATATTTTTGTCTCATATTCACTAAAACTAGCTCTTTTTGAAAAAGTATGGCACTTATTGTACCTTTTCTTATTTTTATTCAAAAGCCAGGAAAATTTTGCAGAGAAAAATGTATTAATACCTTTCAGTTAGGTGAATTTAGTATTCTTTTAGAAGTTAATTAGTTTAAAGTTAATGTTATTATTAGCATTTTCGTTATTTTCTTAAAATAGTAAATAATAAACATCACCATTATTATCATGGAATTAATGCATCTCAACATGTCCTATAATTCTTCCTTTGACTCCATTCAATTATCTCTTTTAGTTTCGAAGCAAAATCATTTTTATCACCTCGTTTCATATGCAAAATCAACGATTTCGAATCCACTACATTTGTGATGAGGCCATGCTGTGTTAACTATTAAATTGCAGCGAAGTGAAAAGCGATAGGTATAAAGTGTTAAATGACAAGTCGTAGAGAATATTAAGAGGAACCAAATGAACAATAGTGATGATAAATTTTGTTGATTAATAATTAGAATAATTACAAAACTCTCCAAAAAACGCTAATTTTGAGTTATTTCACTAGTAAAAAGTCATTTAGTACACTTAACTAAAAGATATCTGTACATACATCGAAAGGAAATTTTCGCAACATTCCAATGAAGCCCTGGTAATAACGATATAAAGCATATTTTTTAGATTAAAGTCTTTTAAGCACTTGCAGATCGATTACAGGTAAAAATTAGAAGGGAAATTACAAGGAAACGAGAAGAGATAGGAATACCATGTTGAAGAACAAATTATAAATCGTCCTCAAACCCATCTTTTGGATAATAGATATTGCTATAATCATAATTCATTATTTTGAGAAAATTAACAAAAACCTCATCAAAAACACCAACTTTGAACTACTTTACAACTAAAAGGTAATTAAAACTAATTAACTGAAAGATATGAGAATATCATTCAATAGAAAACCTTTCCAATGGAACAAAAAGATTTAAAATACGAGGTATACTTTTCGAGTTAGAGGTATTTTGAGATAAATAAGTTTTTTACACAAAAAGTTCAATAACTCTGCAACGGTTGAGATTTGATGGTATGTGTAGAACGATTTTTTTCTCCAAATATGACAGTCAATCACCTCTCGAGAGATTCTTAATCATGAACCAAACACCCTGTAAATCGGAAAATATTTCTTAAGAACATTTTGCTTCGAAATGATATTTAGTATTAACAGTGTGTAAGAAAATTATATTTATGACTGGAAAATATTAGGAAATTCAGAAGCATACTTAACCCTTTCATGCCCAACTTTTTTCTAGTATATGTAGTGTTTTTTCTTAAAAACGGTGTGGTCAAGAAACACGAAAAGCCTTTTTTTTTTTCTAAAAATAGCTGCTTCTATCGCAGTGCTAGAAGCTGTTCAATATTTATCTTTCAATGCTCAATACAATTCTCCTTGAATATTTAAAATTGTCCAGTTGCGTGGAAAATGTAGCCGAAGATTGTCTAAATTGACAAGTTTTATCAGTTTTCAATAATATTGTTACATAACGAAGATATATGAAAAATGCATTTTCTGTCGTCAACGTAAACTGTCTCTGGCAGCACTGCTCCATCGGAATCCAATCAGACTAATTGCAATAACTTCACTTCTAGAGCTGATCATTATAACTGTTAATACTCAAATGAAAGACAAAAGTCACATATATTAGCCTTACTTGTTTTTGTGAGCAAAATCAAAAGTTATAGCTGTTTAACCCTCCGGAAGTCGCGCAAATGACCCACTGAACGAGCACCCGCTGGTGCGCTAAGACGATTCCCCTAGATTTTCAGAGCAACGTGCACTCAGTGCACTAGTGCGACTTCCGGAAGGTTAAAAACGCAAACAACATGGGCATGAATGGGTTAAAGTCGTTGTGAAAAATGCTTTCTTACTAATAACTTCTTAATAATGCAATCACTGTTTCTTCTATTGTTAAGCTTGCGTTACCAAAAAAATCATTGTTTTTTGTAATTGTATTTTTCAAATTTCACCAAAAAATATTCACACAGAAGAATTAATTGCTGTATAAATGACGATTTTCGAACAATATATTTCGAAAGTAGTTTGTTCAATATCTCATACGCCCTTTTTAAATATTACTCTCGAATAAAAATTGTTTGTTTAACAATGCAGCGTGTTTCAGCGTGAAAAAAAACACTTTTCTTTGCGATTTTTTTTAGAACTTTGCGTGAAGAAAATCTATCAAAACTTTTGTACATTATAGTGTATCATTTCAAAAACACGCTGTAATTTTTCTTTACAAAAATATTGAAAAACGACTCGGTGACGAAGCTTTTTGTAGTACGTCTCTGGAAAAAACATGATTTGCGGTGTTACCTGCCATTCAAAAACTACTTAACCGATTTCTTTCAAACTTTGCATACACATTCTAAGTTAAAAATATCTAGACCCTACGTTGAGTATTTGGGATAATTTTTCATTTAAGGGAGTGCTTCCTCATTAAAGCGCGGAATTTTTCGTGCAAAATAGTAATTTTTATTTCAAATGAGTAAAAAAACTAAAAATTTATCTATTATAAAAAATTAAAAATCTTGGCTGGAAAATGTATAATTCTCGTATTTGAGTGAAGAGAAAAGTTGAGTACAACGCACCTTTACTCATCCTACCATTTGAGCAAATATTATAAAATAACAATATGGTTCACTTCTGTATTTCTTAAAAGACGGCACACTGGCGCCACAATGGCACAAAAGGTTACTAGTACACTGTAAATTTGGCAGCCCGTAATGACAATTCTCAGTTCAATACAATACATTATAGTAGAGGTGGCGACATTTCTAGGTTAGGGAGAAAACTTTTGGATTTATTATCTCTCCAGCAGGAGAAAGCTACATTATTTCGTTCTAATGATCATATTTTAACACCCACATGAGATAACGATCATTGCATATTCTGACCAGTTCATTAAGAGGCACAGTTTATAGGAAAAAGGAAACAGAAAAAAATTTCGCTGAAGAAGATGCTCATTCTCTGCTTACATGTATTTGGGATATTTTTTTTCTAACGCAGCTGGAGAAGATTCTGGAAGTTTAAAGCAGTATCCCTAAAATGAAGCTGATGCAAAAACAAATTACACAGATACACCCACGAAATATTCTACACTGAGCTCCAACTATTGATTCCTACGTTGCGCAGGCCTGGCAGCACTTTTTTCCATCTTTTGATTCTTACGTTGCGCAGGTCTGGCAGGATACTTATGGATTCAGATACCAAATACCAACACATTAGGAAATGAACAATTTGCCCACCTTTCTCTTCTATACTTCTTGGGCGCGTTTGACATTTCAATCTACGGCGCACGCTAATCACAGAATGATTATTTATTGCGATTAAGATCCTTTTTCGTCCACAGATGGCATTACATTTATGTCCTTTGTGATTCGTATGGGATTTACAGGAGTGGACTATATTGTTAATATACAATATTTGATTTGAGCTAATGCGTTGAATAGGGATAGCAGACACTGCTATAACTAATGTGTTCAAATGGGATGAATGGAGGTACTGAGATGAATTAGGGCACAGTAAGCCTATGTTTACGTTATACTAATGTTAGTCTTGAAGCTAAACTTTGTAAAATAATGAAAATTGCTTATATTTGCCTCGGACATGACCCAAGGGATTTTCGAATAAATTCAAAGACGGTTGTCTGACCAAATCAATATATACACTATACAGGGACTGCTCTCGAGCCCTGTTCGTCTCGGACTTACTGTGTGCCAGGGTGGATTGCTCTACAATCCTCGGACGCCTCGATCTTCAAGCTCGCGTTCGAGCTCTGCGCAATAACTCTCTTCTGCAAGTCCCGTTCAGGAGAACTAACTATGGGCGCCAGAGCGCTGTTACCGGACTCCAGCGTGTGTTTAACAGTGTGGCGACGGCGTTTGACTTCAACCTGACAAGGAATTCGATAAAAACTAAAATAATTCGTATTCTGAAATGTAATTAGTTTAAGTAACCATCATTGGGGCCAAGGGGTCTGTTGGTACAACAAATAAACAAATAAACAGTCTATGAAAGTAGGAATAATTCTGAATCATTTGCAGGTGGCTTGTTTGAAATTTGTTCAAATTTTTGATAATTACATCCAATTGTGCACCAACATTGATGAGAAACAGAACAACAATGATCGAAAAGCAAAGTTATTGCTTTGAGCATAAAGTTACACCAAGATACATTATTGTGTTATCGGAAAATCCAAGTTGGAAAAGATAGGCAAACTGTATCGATTTTTTGGTTATTTTCGGCAAATTTGAGACTAAGAGAAACGAAAGCAATGAAATTGAAAGACGTATAGGTATTCTAGAGCGAATCAGTTATAAACTTAGAACGGAAAACTATGACTAGGGAAACTAGGACTAGACGATCGAAAGGAAATGTGAAGAATTTTTTGCCTTCTGCTAAGTAGGAGTTGGGCGTTACACCCAAGTCTACCGCATGGTCTATGACAGAACATAACTCATCATCATGTTTTACCGCCGACGCCGAAAGTAACCAACGAAATCGATACAGTAGAAACTTGTGGCAATTAAAACATAGTAATACAAGATCCTCAAAATACACTACGAAAATATTGGAGATCAGTATAATATATCAGATAGTATTTTGTGACCTAAAAATTCGTTTTCGTAATATGTAGCATTAATCTATGCTGTTGCTGAGGAAAAGTTATTATATACTCGTTTGACTAAGCCATAAAAACTATATTAAAAATGTTTTTCGATTTCAATTCGCGTTTCTTTATTTCATCTGGACTGCTTGATACTTCCTGCATATTCTTCTAAATTTTTAAAGGAAAAATATAATTTTTAGAAAAGCTCTTAAATAACTTCACGATTCCAAAGCTTTTTATGATAATGGCTTACATTTAAATCATACGCCTCCTATTCGAAGTTGTGTTTCAGACGAGTGTCTCAGAAAATAGGCAATGTCATCTCTTAATCCAACTGCAACCAAGTAAGTCAATCAAACACCTCACCGACAAGTTCTCCGACCACTTGTATCTAAAACTTGTCTATACTCAAAACGCGGAATTTTGAAAATCCATGTGGAAAACGCAAATCAAAAATCAAAAACTTTGAAAATTCGCTTTCAAAAGTTGAATTACGACGCATAAAAAGGGACTTCAGTGTATAAGCAAATCGACTGTCATTTGTGTAACCGTTAGCGTTCAAAGATTATTGTGAAAGAATATATAACTTACTGTAACATCGTCGTTGTATGCGTACATTGATATCATATTAATCCAATGATAGCACTAGAGGATATAATCTTGATATACTTTCTTGCATTCCTGATCGGTATATCAAAAAAAGAAAACACCGAGAGTAATAAATATCAATATGAGATATAAATTTGATAGCTTTCTGTTATGGTGTTCTGATCGGGTAACTCCGCCAATTATCAATACATTTTTATAAACTTATGCTCGTTTATTTCAATGAAAAATGTACTACCAAAATACTATAAGTTTAATGTAATGAAATTATTGCTTTATGCCTGTACATATATTCAAACTTTATTGATATCTTTCGCACGAAAAGGTATGTAACCCCGTCAAGGCCCTTCCACGGAATATCCGTATAAATCCGGAACCAGCCAACCGGACAGACCACCACACAACCTAAGGAACTAGAATAAATTCCCAATTATTTGCATAGGATTCGGTAGGTTCAAAATTCGTAACACACTTTACTTGGCACTGATGATTTGTATAAGCACGTCAGAATTGTATAAAACCAGTGAAATGAAATCGCTGTTTTATTTTGAAATAGTGATGATAGCTAAAATTTGCAAGATTTTTGCACAAATATTAAAATTGAAGCAATTAGCTATGTTCCACGAAGGATTGTATGCATTTTGTACAGAACAGATAGTTGCGACAGTAATCCTGCTTTTGAAAACATAACGTATATTCCGTCTAGCGAAGCTGTTGGCTCTAAAAGAAATCTAAGATCAACAAAAAAACTCCCATTTATTTCCCTAACTTTGCAGACTTCGTTGCAATTTAATTTACATATTTATCCAAATCCAATAAGGAATATAACATGGCTAAATGATGTCCAGTCATAACGCTCTGATGCAGACGAAATCCATTGTATGACACAGGTCGCATCGGCTCAACACAACGCCGGATGATCAGCGGTCATGACGGTAAAGTCAATTAATTCAACCCCTAGACCGTGCATCAAACAAATGAGATAATAATAAACAGTTTTTATTATCTCCACCCATTCTGGGTGGATAGCACCCCAAAACATGACTACGTGAAAGCTTGCCAACGTGTTTCCGGTTTAAAAACCCCCACCCACGGAAATTGTCAACGCCAAGCCAAACCCACGGACTTTTGCAAGCGCAGGCAGATGCGCGATAATCCGTAATTGATTTTGTCTATCGGCCTGTATGATTTGCGGTATGTGCTCACCGAGTGGAACCACAACGCTGACACTGCTTCTGATTTTGACGAACTGATAAACTGACACGCGGGCGTTCACAAATCGACCGATGTGATCTTATTATCCAGGGGATATGCCAGCCGAGAACGATCCATCGTGTTCTAAAGCTTTGAAACCTATACATTCAGATGACTGTGATACGAGTACAACTCGATGACCCCTTGAGCTACCAGAGGTACACAATCGAAATGCTTCTGGCCTCGGTCTTCGAAGAGCGTAGAAGCATCCTCATCAAACACGCGGCTTCACTTCATCCAGAGAAATCAGTTCCGGTTTTATTTGAATTTAATTATCGCCGCATATGAACAACCAAACGCAACGTTGGTAAAGTTTGCCTGCGGACTTCACTTTCACCTTCTCATAGGCATGGTGTCAGAATTATTCTATTTATTTAGGGCAGGTAAGGTAGCGTGGCAGTTATTTTTGCGATGTTGAAATTTTATTCATCGCCAGCCAAAAGATGATTCAAGGTTACAAAAATAAAACTGGTGCAAAATGTGAGCAAAATTGGACCATTTTAACACGTGCCCCAAAGCGATTGAAGTTTTAAATAGGAAATACAGGTATATTTTCATACGTGTTATACGAAAATTCATACATTTTTTTAAAGTGATCGAAAAATTTTAAAACGTGCTAGAGTTCGAGTACACCATGGAAGGTTTAAAACGGATAGTTTTCGGATTTAAGAATATTGTTTTTCAAAAATGCTCGGATTTTGTGTTTTTTTAAATATTTTTTTCTATTTTTTTCATTCACATAAAATATTTTGAGATCTTTCATAGTTTACTCGAACTCCACCAAATTTTAAAAAAAATTCCGCTACTTTGAAAAAAAGATTTATATTTTCATATAAAAAATACCTGTATTTCCCATAAAAAACTTCAATCGCTTTGGGGCACGTGGTAAAATGCTAAAAACTCCAACATCTCTAATATAACTGCAACAAGGTATAGCAATAATGTTGATTCTGTTGATAGGTTTTTTTAAAGTGACCCAAAACGACGTACCTTTTCGAAGTTGGTTTGACATTTGGGTACAAGGTACGAATGTTGTGACTCTTCCCATTGCTGTACATCTCCCACAATAGTGGATCAATTTTGTGTGGACATTGAAAGGTCCAATATATGTTGATTTTCTCTGCTCATCTAAGAAAGGCCGATATCGTTGCGAATTCGTTCACATTGTCTTAATTTTTAGAGATATAAATATAAGACCTGAAAATCCTGCCAACTTACTCCTACCTCGAGGTACAAGTTGTAGGTTGCCGGTATATATGAAGTAAGTTTGTGATACGCCAAAAAATAAGCAAATTACTCCAAAAAATAAGTAAAATCAAATAGCATATAACAGCATAGTTGGAGTGCGCATGCATCTGTGAAAATTGAAAATATCTATAGCAACTATCATCAAAAAAATCAGAGGAAATCGTTTGAAACCAAATCAGAGAAAAAATTTCTGCCTGAATCACTTGTTTCGATCTTCTGTAACTTGGTCAAATCCCACTAATTTTTGATATGAAAGCTTGTTGCTACAAGAATCCATAGGTTACTTCAATACAACTGCGAAATAAGAACAGCAGATTAGAATTACCTACAGGTAGGTGATGGAATTTAAGTATGTAATGGCAAATGTCGGTCAATATACAGTTTTATTGGAAAGACAGTCAGCACGTTTCATAAAAACTCCTGAAGTAAGTGAGTCTCCTATTGATTGCTTACTTGCTGACGCACAGGTACATATGGCCCCGGGAAAGTTAGCGCTTTTTCCGCGTCCCATATTTTGTTTATAACAACAAAGACCAAACACTGATAAAATTTAGGGATGTAACCAACAGAGAGTGAGGACACTTGATCCTTGGGGATATTTGATTCCCCTTCCATATCGCCTAATCTAAAAACAAAAAGTTATCACAATATAAAAAGAAAATAACATATTTGATAGTTTATGATGTTTAAAAAACAAATCAAATGTATTACATTTGTTTTGGAAAAGTTGTATCATATTTTTGAAAATACAGGTTAAAATTTATCTCGAAGATCTTTTTACGATTTTTTGAACCATTCTATGAGTTCGTCGAACAAATTATTTATGAATATTTTCAACTAAAATTTCTTTATAAGGGCTTTTGTCTAGAAAAACACGTTTTCCGAATTAATACTTACACAGCTTCAACAAAAAAACTAAATTTCGTTGGCCTCATACAACAGGTACCTTTGATCCCTGTAACACTGGATACTCTTGATCCCTATCATTAACTCTCACACACACACACTTCCGAAATGTATAGAAATAGAAATAATCACTTATATAAAGTGCCTGATAGTATGAATTGACTTAAATGTTTGTTTCGCGAACAATTTTTGATATAAGTTATTGAAAGTTGGAAAAGGCATAAAAACAGCACTGATTTATCGCAAATATCTGGCTTCACTTTATACTGGTGTTGAAGCTTGTCGTGTATCTAAAAAGGTAGTCTTATTAGTTATTTTGTCAGGATAGGTGATTAGCTTAACTTTATTTTCTATTTGTCATAGTCTGCTCTGTTTGTTTGGCCCTAGTAGGCAGGGGATCAAGTTACCACACGTTTTTACAAAAACATCATTTTGACATGATTTTCAAAATTGTTCATATTACTGACAGGCTCTGGTATTTGGATTTACATATAATTCACAGCTCTTACAATTTGAATTGACTGCGAAATGAAGATATTTTCATTCAAAAATTTTATTTCATTAAAAAGTTATGTGAAAAAAACAAAAGTGGGATGAAATGTACCCACTCTCATCTACCCGTTTATGCAACGTGTTCTTTTTACAAGATCTATCTAAAAAAAGTGGTAAAAAATGAAAACGGAAAACACCGCCAACTAGCCCCGGTCTCGCTTATATTTTCACTGTTGGTAATTTATATACATAATTTTGTGAGAAAAAATGAAATTACTCAATTTTAAACCAAATAAAAGGAAAATGGGGAATTCAATCCAACTGTTGGTTAGAATAAAATTGCCTTCTGGAAATATCTGCTACTTCGGAATATTTGCATAGTGAACCGAAACGGGACGAAACGTCCCTTAGCAAAACCAAACACATGCGAGCGGTCAATAACCGCTTCATATATCGTTATGGCACCAGAAATATATTAAACATAAAGAATCCATATATGATTATTTCGCTATAAAAGCACTCGTTAAATGCTAGTATAAGACTAATGTTACAATACGTGATTCAGAGATACAAAGGTTCGCTATGTTTACTTCAGGTACACTACCAAAAACAAAACAATCATTCTGAACCCAGCACACAGAAAATAATCAGCAGGGTTTGGTATGCAGCTAATTTGGCGGATTTTGTGCCAAAAGGCATGTCCCACAAAACTGTTCTGAACTTCATCTGATCAAAGCCTATTTGCCTATGATGAAGCACAACCTTCGGAAGACCAAAGGAGTGGCGAAGAACCAAAAGAAAAAATGACGACGAAGTGAAAATAAAACGAGCTAAACGTACCGGAAAGGACTGTACTGTAGTAGAGTGGTCAAAAAAGTTTTTAGTTCGATAATACCCCAACCGATAAACTCTAAGCATGCTCATATGAACCTTTCTACGCTTTTCTAAACTTTCTTCCTTTAACTCCTTGCTCTCCCTTGAGTATTATAGCTCCTATTGAAAAATATACTTCATTTTCCTGTCGCTTGCTAATTGAATGTCGTTAAAAACATAAAAAAGGAAAAAAATATTTTAGATCAATTAATAGTGTCAAGTACGTTATGGAAATGATGTTTTTCTATTTCTATACATTTTGAAAGTGTTTGAGAGAACTAATGATATAGATCAAGAATACCCAGTGTTACAGGGATCAAAGATACCTAATGTAGGAGGTAAACAAAATTCAATTTTTTTGTATGTGTTGTGCAATTTTTTATTCGAAAAACGTGTTTTTCTAGGCAAAAGCCCTTAGAAAGTAATCGCACCTGAAAATATTCATAAATACTTTGTTCGACGATCTCATACAACGGTTCAAAAAATTTGTGAAAAGATCTTCGAGATGCATTTAAACACATATTTTCTAAAATATTATAACTTTTTCTAAACCAAGTGTAATACTTCAGATTTGTTTTTAAACATCTTAAACGACCACATACTTCATTTACTTTTTATATTGTGATAACTTTATGCGTATAGATTAGGAGATATAACCTGGGAATTAAATAAACCCAAGGATCATTCTCCTCTACCCATTGATATATATCATAAATATTCATATTGGAGGTCAAACTTCCTCAATAATGGATTCTTAATAACAATGTTTGATGTAAAACCATGAAATTATTCAATAGAACCCGAAATTAAAAGTGTTTGTAATTTCTACATAAGAAAAGCACCTATGTATATTTTGGTATACAATTTGGTCGCTATATTGAACGCCTTATTTTCTTTACATTTTAGATTGAATTGAGTAATTTTATGATTTTTTACTAAATAATGCTTGTAAAAATCAAAAATTGCATTATCATGGTCATTTTGGCACTTTTTGGCCATTGAGCTGATTATTACAAACCGTAATAATAATTAGTGTAATCAAAACAAATAAAACGAAATGAAATAAATAAAAAAATACAACTTTCTTTGATATATTTTAACGAAATAGAACTTTGTTAATTCAATAAAATAAATGGCAATATTTTCAAGTGGCTTGCGGCAGTGATTGCTATTGGAATTTTAATTAAAGAAACGGTTAAATTTTTTTTGCTCATGTTTTCAAAAATCCGGTTGGGGCACTATCGCGCGAAATTTTTTTGTCCACTCTACTGTACAGACTCTGACGGAGGGTTGCAATCGAAAGTTTCCAGTATTTTACACAAGCTCATTATATAGCTCAACCGACGTATGTCAGCTGAAATAAATACATATACTGAACTACTGTAAAACTTTGGTTTCATTTCGATAACTATAGCCGTACTACCAATAAATCTAAAGTGTTGCAATAATTAACGACTCACCATTTATTGTGTACCAAATCGTGCAAAGAGACGTTCAAGCGTTGAAGGGGGAGAGAGAGAGATCAATGAATTTAATAATCTAATCACTAATTTCAAAAGCGATAGTATTTTTGATTAGGAAAATAAATTATCATAAGGGAGACTAAAATCTGCCTATCGAAATGTTTCAGGAACAGAGCCGATTGTCTGTACCGGGCATCAATCGGTCTTTCCATCCACATACACGTCGTACACGAGCCAGTCAACCTGAAGCCACTTTGCCACAACACCCAAGTCATGACAAGCTTTTCCGAGGCACTATGATTTTGCAAAACCATTACCACAGGTTCTCCTGTGGTGTCGTACTGACAGAACTCGGTCGTTGCTTGTTATACCGCTGCCGTTGGATGGTAAAAATTTAAGCCAGTACGCTTGACTTGTGACCGGTCAGGAGTGAACTTTCGACAAGGCTGCTTCACGCATTGTGCTTCTGATGAAGGTGGGTCTGTGTTTGATGGTATCCGGGAGCCTCTGAAAAGTGACGACTGAGAGCCACATCATAAAGATATCAACATGCCATGTAGGTTCTCTGCACTGACACGGCGGCAAGAAGCTTCAGTATATTCATTATTCTGTCAAAAGCTTGGATTCCTTCTCAGTCCCTCTCGGTGGCATTGAAGGCTTCGCTAAATTTTCGGCTCTTTGGAGGTACGGACTGAAACATTGACTGGCTTACTCGATACAAGGAAAGACGTATGTAAAGTGTACATAGCAGTTTGCTATTTTGCCAAAAAATCAAGCCCAAAAGTTCACTTTACTGTCTACCAATGAAAATCGTACCAGCTGCTGCTCCCGGATGGGCGGAGCCTACGATGGTATGCTTTTCCGAACGCAGAAGCTACAACCGCACTTTACAACATAATCTTATATACCAGTGCGGTAGCAGCGTGCAGGTTGAAAGGATGGTTTTAAACGGGTGGGGGTGGGAGCAAATTCGAACACAACGGAATCTCCAAACAGTAGTGTTTGTGCTTCTTTTGGCCTGGTGGTGTCGATAGACGCACAGAACAGAAATGGCTTGACTGGCCTCTAGCACAGAAAGCGACGTAGTAAAATGTATACACGAGGAATGGTTATGTGGTTCGTTTCGTCCTGGATACGCCGAGGTCTGTGTAACCGGGTCCAGTTTGACTGGACTGCTTGTTTGTTGGTCATGGAGTCGAGAATTAAGGATCATGCTATACATCAAGAAGCTGGAAGGACAATAGAATGGCTGCTAGCTCTGTGAAATTATTATATACTAGGGGTCGACTCCTATGTCGCAGAAGACAATGTAAAAGTTGGCATCCAGGGGAGGACCAGTTCTGTCTCCCATGCATTGTGTGTCGGAATGATACGGTGAGGTCAAGCAGCTAGAAAATCATGTTTTTGGTTTGTGAAGAATTAGGTCGTTAAAGCTGTAAATGAGTTTCATTCTGAGCTATTGTCCTTTCTTGTTTACAGAATTTGGGTTTGTGTGGTTGGTACCGGGCCGGTGGAATAACAGTTTTAAGTGTCAAAAGGAGGATTTAATGATTTCAAATTAGCAATTAGCTGTAGATAAATTTAGGAGAAATAATTGTGTAAACAGTTGCAGTTTTTTGTATAGATACATTGTGTTTTATGCTCTGAAAACATATTTTCGTGTGTGTTTTCTATCTTTTCTACCATCCAAACCCACCAAATGACATTTTAAAGCATTATTTTGGCGTACAGCGATCAAATATGTAAAGTATACGATTTTCAACGATCAGATATCGATGACTACTACTACTACTATCAACTATTTATCAAAGGAATTGTTCGATGATATAAAAATCTGTTTTAACCCTCCTAGCGGTGCCATTGCGCCTGTCTTATTTGTCCATACTACGATTCCATGGCTGGTTATGTTCAATATAATTGTGAAAATGTCTATTACATATTCAATACGATTTGCACATACATACCAACGATCGACAGCTACGAACTTGAGATGCTATGTGTTGACGCTGAAACACTAGAAACCAGTGTCGGACTCCGTCGAAAATTTTCAATTTGTTTAGAAATTTTAAATTTGTTTCAATTTTAGATTCAAGCTCAAAATTATTTCAAACCAAAGTTTTCACTGGTTTTTTATTCCGGATCCACCCTTGCTTGAAACAAAAATATATAATAACTCAATCAGCATTAGCTCAATATTATCTATCGGCTAACTTATTTTATTATGTGTGTGCGTGTGTGTGAAGGGGACCAACCGACCGACACAGCCGAACCACCCCCACCTATCTTGATATGCCTGCTGAGTGAAGGTGCTTGGGATGAGAGAGGGGTTGCACAGCGTTATTAAATTGGCAAAAACGTGATCGAAATTGTTTTGATCAAGAAAAAGCAATTTTCGAACTATAGTGTTTTCAGCAAAGTTTGTCTATAAAATATTCCCTATCTCATTAAAGTATTTTTTTGGTGAAAAATCCCCCTAAAGCTGAGAATCAACTTTTGTTTGACCATTTATGAAAATAATAAAAAACTGTAATGTGGAGTTTTCTATGATACACCCTTAAAAATCACTCTTTTCAAAACAACTTTTCGGGATGATTTTTTAGAATTTCGAAATGTTATAAGATTTTGTCCGGCATAAGTAAATACACAATTTTTATCATACAAGCTTATTTCTATCTTGTATATTTGTGGAGTTATAAAAAGTTTTAGTGCCAAAGATCAACATTTTGGTATGAAAAAACAATTCAATCCGCAAATTTCCGCCGACAAAGTCATATTCATTCGAATCTATAAAGCAAACGCTATCAAATCCCGGAATAACCATTTGTCGAATGCTGTCTCTTGCATGCCAAAACATATATTCAAAAAATGACTATAAAACCCTTTATAAGGCAATTCAAAAATTACATCACACATTTAAGGGTAAAAGGAGGAAGTAGGAAGCATGTTATTACATGTTGGAGAGGTGAGAGAAGGGGGGAGGGGTTAACATAGCTCATCAACTACAAAATGGAATCAAACATTGGAAGTATTTCAATGCTGTTTTAGTTAGGATTGAAATTATAAAAAAATGTCTTCGTCTCCACTTGTGTCCCTTTTGAGTGACTGTGTTGTCACCTGGCCCGACCAAAAGATTTTTTGCATTTCTGCGATAACGGAGTATTGTTCTTCGGTGGAAACCCTCTGATTTATGAAATTAGGTGCTCAGATTCTCCAACAATCGGCGTACTAGATCTGTGTTCGTTTCTACCCTGGAGTACTTTTGAGTATGATCCTCTCTGTAATATCGTAAGCGTTCGTTCATGGATTGCGAAGTTTCTTCTGACAATTGAAGAAAAGGAATTAGGAAAGACGAAATCACTTTGGCCCCATTAATTATGATTTTATGTAGCGATGCTGGCAATCATACAGGTCACCGACAATTTGTGAGGTTTTAAATGCATATTCATCGAAATTTTCACGGTAGATTTCACATGCTGAAAATAATAAATTGTTTTCTTAATATTAACATAAGGAGTAAAAGCATATTTTTATCAGAGGTTAATGTTTCAAGGATTATTTTAAGTGTGGAATGGTCGGTCTTTTGAAATGAACTGATTTATAAGGCATAGCGTTCTAACTATGTGTTGTTTCATTCCTTTTACCAACAGCAAAAAAACTTGGTAAGCTATGTTAACTCCTCTCCCATCCCATCTCTCCGACATGTAACAACATGCTTCATACTTCCTTCTTTTACCCTTAAATGTGTTATGTAATTTTTGAATGGCCTTATCAAAGGGTTTCAAAGTCGTTTTTTGAATAAATGTTTTTGTATTCAAGAGACAGCATGCGATAAATGGTTATCTCGGGATTTGATAGTGTTTGCATTATAGATTCGAATGAATATAACTTTGTCGGCGGAAATTTGCGGATTGAATTGTTATTTCATACCAAAATGTTGCTTTTTTAGCACTAGAACTTTCTATAACTCCACAATAATACAAGATAGAAATAAACATGTATGACAAAAATTGTGTATTTTCTTATGCCGAACAAAAGCCTCGAGCATATTGAAATTTTAAAAAATCTTTCCGAAGTTATTTTGAAAAAAGTGATTTTCAGGGGTGTATCATAGAAAACTCCACAAAATTAAAATCATAAGATAGATACATGAAGAGACTGCAAAGTTGTTTCTTCTGTTTCTTTCTTGACTGCAAGTTTCTGCAAAGCTGCTGAAGAGACTGCATATTTGTTTCTTATTATATTTCCTACAACTTTGCTGAAAAGAGTTTATTATTTTCATAAATGACCAAACAAAAATTTGCTTATCAGTTTTTGGGACATTAATTACCAAATTAATACTTTAATAAGATGGGGAATATTTTATAGACGAACTTTGCTGAAGACACTATAGCTCGAAAATAGATTTTTCGTGGTCAAAACAATTTCGATCACGTTTTTGCCTATTTGGAAACACTCTGTGATGGGGGGAGGTGTTGCCGGGGTGAACTCGATCGAAGGTGGGGGGAGGGGGGTTAGGAAAGGGTGGTGTGTAATGTGTGGAGGGCAGGTAAACCCCTCACCTAGCTACGCCCCTGTTAAAATATAAAAAACCTCTGACTTTTTGTGTTGCGGATTCTCCTCATCAGTACCTAACAGCTGGCTGTGCCGACTGGTCGAGACTGATGTCCCGGTGGTAGAGAAGTTCTGTTTTTACTGATGCGGATAAAAGTGAACCGAAACTTTTATGGCTAGGTACTGACGAGGAGAATCCGAAACACAAAACATCAGACTTAACTTTAGCTTGGTTTGTGCACCAAATTGCATAAATTAGGGGGTTTACCTCAATTTAGCTTCTTTAGGGAGTATAAGCACGAAAACCTATCTTAGTAAAAAAATTTGCTGGGATTAGGTTGGCCATGTTCAGTGTGATTGTATAACTTTTTTATATGACAAAGGCAAGAAAGCGCCAAAGTCCAAAAAAGTTAATTTTTGTCAAAAAAGTTTTTTCGACATTTTATCAAATCTCGACGTTTAATGAATTTTAAATTAATTTGGCATCAAAAATACAAATTCAATTTTTAAATTTTCCTTAAGGGGAACCCTAAAAGGCTGTTAAGACCGTGGGGGTTTTCGGACCCTCTCGATTTCTCAGAAAATCATAATACTTGCTGACTGTCGTACACTCTCGTGGAACCGATATTCGAAACAAAAAAATTTAGACAGCTGAATCTAATTCATTGTTTTTTTAGAAATGAGATATAATGTGCTTTATTTTTTTTTGCCATCCTCAAAACAAAAATCATTATAATGGTAAAACCGTGATTAAAGCAACAAATAAAAGTGAAACAATATCAGGTAAGTGTATTGGAAAACTTGAGGCTCCTATTTTATGGAATTATTTTTGTTTGGGTAAAAATACAGATGTTTTCTAGCCGCTCACAACTTTTGTGCGAAATTAGCGTACGGGGCTATTCGGACACCCTATTCCATCAACCACCGTTCTGCGGATTGCAGCTACGTACACGATTGCACACGCCACAGCAAAGGACATACATGATGCACCAAACGACAGCTCAGACTAACCAGATTAAGTTTGGGTAACGCAATTTATTTTTGCCTTTCTCAATAGAAAGGTATTGCAATTGCTCTGAAAACCGACTTTTTAACGGAGGCCCGGAGGGCCGAGTGACATATACCATTCGATTCAGTTCGTCGAGTTCGGCAAATGTCTGTGTGTGTGTATGTATGTGTGTATGTATGTATGTGTGTGTGTATGTGTGTGTATGTGACCAAAAATGTCACTCATTTTTCTCAGAGATGGCTGAACCGATTTTGACAAACTTAGTCTCAAATGAAAGGTGCAACGTTCCCATAGGCTGCTATTGAATTTCTAATGGATCCGACTTCCGGTTCCGGATTTACAGGGTGATAAGTACGAACACGCAGAAAATGTCGATTTTAATAAATTCTGCAATGAATGTATAAAGGTGAAATTTTTTCCAAAATACGACCACAACTGCTTCGATTTGTAGTATTAGGTCACTAACATCCATTCAAAGTCTATTTGGCCACATTGGCCACCATCCTCGGTTCCGGAAGCCCCGGCGGAAGTATCTAAATTCAGAATAACAGTCACATCGGTTTCTCGGAGATGGCTAGACCGATTCGACTAAACTTGGCCTCAAATGAAAGGTATTGCGTCCCCGTAAATGGCTATTTAATTTCATCCCGATACGACTTCCGGTTCCGGAGTTACAGGTTGTGGCGTGCGATCACATAGCAAATTGTGACTCAAACCGATACTCCGATGAAAGCAAAAAAGGTAAAAATTTCGCTAAAATGTCTCTCAAACAACTTAAATTTGCTGTTCTAGGTCACCGACGGCCAACCAAACTTTCGTTGACTACATTGACCACCATAAACGGTTCCGGAAGTGCCCGAAAAAGCGGCCATCTTTCAAAATTTACGAACTCACATCAGTTTCCCGGAAATGGTTGGGCCGATTTTCACAAACTTAGTCCCAAATGATAGCTATAATATCCCCATAGATGTCTATAAAATTTCGTACGGATCGCTTATATGGTTCCGGAAATATAGACTAAACCGTCCGGTCACATATGAAATTCCCATATAAGCCGGAACTCAAATTTTTTTTTTTCAAAGGGGGGACCTCATGAAATTTCAGAAATCGAATTCGTATTTTTGATGCCAAACATCTTTAAAATGCATGAAACGTCGAGATTTTATGTTATCTCGAAAAATTTTTTTTTTATAAAAATCGACTTTTTGGGACTTTGCCGATTTCGCACCTTTTTTTTCAGTTCAATATTACCATGGCTGTTTTTTCTTTTTCAAAATTTTAGAACTCGAATAATGATTTATTGTCCTGTATATAGTTGTCATGTGATGTATATTAATAAAATGTAATATATGCATTTAAAAGTTTTTAATGAATATAAACAATGCACACATTCTCGTGATTCATGATTGAGAAAGGCACAATTGCACCGCTAGGTGGATTAAAATAGGTTTTTTCGTAAGGAGTTTCTCCAAGAAATATATCCAATTGAAAAAAAAAAACTTTAAAAAAATTGACGGTCTGAATTGCCTCGTAGGGAGGTCCGAATTACCTCTACAATGTAAAACCCGTTTTAATCCACCAAGTGGTGCAATTGTGCCTTTCTCGTTTATCCAAATTACGATTCCATGGCTGGTTATGTTTAATATAATGGTGGAACTGTCTATTAGATATTCAGTGCGATTTAGACATACGTACAATGAATCGACAGCTACGAAGTTGCTATGTGTCGACGCTGAAACACTTGAAACCAGCGGCGGATCCAGGAGGAGGGTTCGGGGGTTTGGACCCCGACAAAAATTTAAACTTGTTAAGACATTTTAAATTAGTCTATCAACTCAAAATCCTTTCAAACCAAATTTTTCACTGGGTTTTCAGACCCACTAGGAAAGTTATTCTAGAGTAATTAGAAAATTTTATTCGCGTGGAGGGGTACTTGATGAGGGAAGGGCTGTTTAGGGAAGGGTGGTGAGTGATGTGGGGAGGTGCCCCTCACCGTATCCCCTTAACTACGACCCTGTTAAAATACAGAAAACCTATATAAGTGAAAAAAGATGGGTGGGTAATGTCAGAGACATAACCGGAGTGAAGTACACTATTTATATGAATATGTAGGTTATCAACGGATTTTTTTTCGGAAAAAGGAAAGACTTCTAATTAATTCTTCATTAAAATAATGGTGGTCCTGAAAAGGACCGTTTATGTTCGCTTTGGCGAATGATGCGCTGGTTTCGATTCTCGTTGGATGCTGCTGACTTCTGCTCTCTATTTCCGGATTGAACTGTTGTCCATGGGTGCGATACTGACATGATTGGTGTAGCTGTAGCGTTATAAACCGTTTATGATTTCTTTCTGCATCGTATAATGAAAATGTTAAATTGCTGGATCAACTAAAGAAAGATGGCGTTTAGTCACAGGTTCTTACATTAATATTTTATTGCGTTTATCACCTGCGTTTCAAAGGTATATGTCTTCATCTCGAGGGCAAAAAATTTTACCGACTTTGTATGGGTTTTGATGAGAAACACCGATTCTTTCCCTCTTAAAATTTGTAAAGTTTCGTTTCGTGGAATTAGAAAGTAGGGAACAGAAAATACTAAAAACCAGTAATATTCTCGCACGCGCCGGTCGAGCGGTAGACGATCAATCAAGGCTCAGATTGACGCTTTCACTAAATCGTTTCTTTTTCATTGTACATTTTAGCGAATCATATATTTGATAGTTACGTCTTTGAATAATCTGGTTAGTTGAACAGTAATCAAGAATTCTATTTAAGCTTATGGAATTTTCAAACAATATCCTCGACAGGATGCTTCTGATTTTCATGTCAGTGGGTTTACGAAAGTATTTCGATCATTACCCAATCCAATTGAATTGACTGATTTTTAGGACAAGTAAATATTAACAAGCTGCATTGTACAACATGTAATCCATCCTCTTAGATTCCATTTCTAGAACAATATGTACCATAGGAAAGATTTCAAATTTTTTCTTTATCACAAATATGTGGTCGTCCTGAAAAGGACGATTGTACAAGGGTTGGTTTAATGCTCAATTTAGGCCTTCTTTTCGGTGCCGCCAGATAGACGAGTATTGCCACTCCAACACATTCGGCGTAGTTTCCTCTCTTCAGCAGAGGATGAATTCGGCCCACAGGAAACTGAAGACCGGCTTCGAGTGGGACGAATATTTGTTTTAACGCACTTTTTCGAAAATCATTGACAGATTTTTATATTTTATGCGAACACAAGCAGAATTTTGATACGCCAACGAAAATTCGAATCACACAATTCAAACCCAATATGCTCACTAAAGAGAAACATCTTGTGGAACAGAAAACGTAAACTAATTCCTCTAATAGATTAGTGGCCCTGAAAAGGGCCTTTTTCATATTGATCCAAATACAATTTAGCTTTTCATCTCTAAAAAAAAAGTTTTATGCGAATTTTCTGAAGTTTAGCCAAGACTTTTTAAGATTCGCCCACATTTATGGATTTTTCATGTTGAAGATAGGGTAAACGTGAAAATTATGTACGTTTCCAAAAAGTCACCTTCCTTCTAGGATCCCACTTGGACCTCCTTCTTTTAATCCTGTATCTTAACGACATTTTCTTTATACTTAAATTCATACAACTTTTTTTACAGCTCTGCAGCCAACATGAAACTCTGTGTGGAAATAACAAATGCAAAGGATTCCAGAATTAAGTCACTGAAGTATTCCAGAATGGAATCAATCTATTCCACACGTGGTTTATCAAAAGACAAGCACAGTTAAAAATGTGTAATTCAATAGCGTTCAAAAAAATCTCATTCCCAGTCAATAGACATATATTTAGGAAACCAACTTGCAAAGCAATGAAAAATTATATCAATTTATTAGTGCCGATATCACTTGATATACTGAGGTAATATCAAAGTGTTCACATTTGCGCGAGATGATAACGTTTGACCACAGATAACAGACGTTTAGGCTAGAACAAAATTTCTTCAAAAACCTGTGTAAACTTTCAAATTAATAAACGATGGAAATCCGTGTTTCACTGTTGCCATCTGCGCAACTGTTTGCTACACGTGTTTGACAGCTGCACTCTAACTGCATTGTATCGATCACTGCGCCATCTGCAAACGTTTGCCAAACGTGTTTCAGTCGTCTAATTTACTCGGAATTTCAGTAGCGGGTATTTACACATGATTCAAATCGAGCTTAAACGTCTGTTATCTCTGGTTTGACATTCAAATTAACGATTCGAGTAACATAATTTTAATTAAATATCTACATCGTAAACATTTGGAATTGTGAAATATGATCGACACAACCGATGAAGTTCCATCTGATGCTACGTGGTAGGTATTTCAAATGAACTCTGCAAAGTTATTAAATGATTGATACCACTTGATACCATGAACATCGCTAATTGCTAAACTAATAAAATCGATTAAATTGAACAAGAATTAGCGTAATATCTTAACAAATAAGGTGACAAGAAATAATCATAGTAGTTAAAAATAGTTCTGTGCCATTCACAAAATCATACAACATACTACAAACTTTATCAGAAGTAACTACAAATATACAAAAAGAAAAACAAATCCATTGTTTCCTAGCTGCCCTGCTATCCTATGAACCCCTATTATTTATTATTTACATATTCAGTGACAAATGATAAAAAAGGGTTCAAAAGCCGTAATAGGATAAAAAGAGTGAAAACAAACTGCTCCCCCCGGTTAAGCAGTCTGTAGTGGCGTTGCTGTGGGGCGTTTATCCGATTTAGCATCATTTTCTCAAGACACGGGGGGACAAGGCCTTTTTGCCTATACAGTACTCCAGTGCGACACAAAAAATTCCTAGTCTGCCTTTGGGGGCGCTATGAAGATGTTGTATGCTAAATGGCATTGGTTGGCCGGCACAAAAGCAGATATTTTTCTACGATGGAGTATCGTTTCGAGAAAATTGTTTCGAAAATGTTTATGGATACTTAGTCATGGTTTCTTGTTACAAAAGGATTTAAATATATTTATTCAAATGGTGGCCTCGTCCGGTTCCCGTTTCTATTGTCGTAGGGGTGCAGCTCTTAGAAGGAGTGTGGGATTAGCCGTAAAGAAAACCGACAGATAAATAACTCCTTTCGGTTTCTCCACTTCCGGCTAAATATTATTGTTGCTTGTGGGAAAGTAAAGTGTGGATAACACTTTTTCAGCTCGACTGTGGTATATCATCCTTTATTTGCGAAAAACAAATATCGAATACAAGATAAATATGTCAAGCAGTGTTGAGATAAAAAAATAAAAAAACGAATGCAGATGTAATTAAGAAGTGAAAAATGCAGTGTTAATAACATCTGAAAATTATCTTCCTTCATTTTCATTGCACAATTGAGTGAGTGACAGTGAATCTCCGGAGGCGCCTCGAGAAAAACTTGTTTTGCGGTGTAAATCATAACTCAAACCCTACTGGACCAATCGTTTATAAATTTTGCGTTGTAATAATTCGAACTAGGAAATCACAGGACTCTCTGTTCGGAGTGCCAACAAAATACGGTCCCAACCATAGCACCAACCCGAATTTCTGACATGTTCTGACCGGATTCTGAATCCCGGATTGGGGACAAAACCAATGTTACACAGAAATTTGAAAAATTCACTATGTTCGCTTAAAATGTGTTCAATATTTTAAATAGTTTCTTTTGCAAAAGTTATCTTCTAAGCATATTCAAGTTCATTGTAGTGAAAGTGGAAGACCTCGGTAACACGGAACGGTTGGCTCGTTGTGGAGGCTAGATCCACCGTCGGAACTACATTGAGTAGATTGCGACGAAGCGGGGAGCTTAAGGGCTCACGAAAACGAGCATCGGTATCGAGAGAAATCCACCGTCGGGGAGCTCAGAGTCAGAGTAGGGTAGATTCACCGCCGAGAACTATCTGAGAGTATCGGGATAACATTGGGACCAAATTGGCTCACGAAACGAACATCGGCACTGAAAGAAATTTCATCGCCGAGCTCTCAGTCGGAATAATGTGAATTCACTATCGGGAACTATCCTAGAAAATCGCGACAAAATAAGGAGCAATCGCTTATGAAAACGGGAGCTAAATGACTTGCGGAAATTTACCGCTGCGGTATATTCGAATGCAATTCTGGGCTAAATGGCTCAAGTACGCAGAGGATCTACACAGCGTAATAGATGGAGCGAATGACGGAAAGCAAGATCAATGTCGGGAACTAAATGGCTCAAAGGTCGAGCCTGGGATAGTGCTGAGTAATGGTGTTTTCGTTTTTTTCTTGGTGCTACACCGGTGTAGTGCAAAAAAAGAGATAGACTGATTACACCCAAGTTTGATGAGTGTTGCACCGACTACACCGGTGTAGTGCAAAGTCAAAAACGAAAACGCCATAAGACCACCTGATACAAGAAGCTGTGCAGAGCAGCAAACGCCAACTACTGGGGCAACGCTTACCGTGTCGTTTTGGTGAAGCTGATGAGTCCAACGACGCCAGCTAAAATGTGGGTTGCCAAACTGATGACAATCGTGGAGGGTATCTTTCCGAAGCACGATCCAACAGCATGACCATCTACAACGTACGTCGATGCAGACGGTGGGAATGTTGATGATAATCGAGTCTCCAACGACGTTGCCCTTACAGTGATAAAAGGGCTGAAAGCGAAGAAAGGTTTCGATCCGGATGATACCCCTTATCGTGGCACTGAAAAGCGCGATCCTGGTGTGTCCAGACGTGGTCAGGACAGTGCTACAGAAATGTCTGGACGAATGCTACTTTTCGGATAGATGGCAGATCCAGAAGTTGCTGTTGCTGCCAAAACCATGGGAGCCACCACGAGATCCAGCATCATATCAGAATTTCGGAAAGGGATTTCTTCTAAGAAACATTGCCAAAGACACGACGGTTTTATACCTTTTATTTGTTTTTTTTTGATACGGTGCAATATTTAAAGGGAAAACCTACTAAAAGCGATTCATTTGGTAATCGCGCATGCTTTGATTGCTTATTTAGAATTGCCACTGTATAGTGTTGCATCAGACTTTGTCAGCAACAAAACTAGTTTATTAGTTTGAATGATTTGTATTCGTAGTAATCGTGACGGTGAGTAATAAACAAATTTCTGTAAGGCGTTTGCTTTTCCTTTCATATAACAATGCAAATTCAACCGCTAAGTCGTACATAGCAAACATAAACAAGGAAACCTATATTGAAGATCCATGCCCTGGTACTACATTCTATTGCAGAACTTGGCGTTCTGCGTTTACAAACTTTGCAGCCGATTTCAGGACAAATGCACCGCCTACTTATACTTAAAATCGTTCCTGGTTAGGATTCGACTATATAGCTCATAACACAGCTCATTACTCTCTGTACCACCGAATAATGCACTGTAGCTAAAAAATCAGTCTAGATAGAAGGCCGATGTCTTCGACAATGTTTTGTAAGAACATTCTCCAAAAATTTGCCGAAGAAAGCATCACTTTATATCTTCAGATCACCGAATATGCTTCGTATAAAAATTTTAGACTGATAAATCATATTCTTTAAATCCAGCTACCAGAGCCATGGATACAACTGGATAGGAGAGATTCGTACAGGTTCTTGTAGCATATTTCTTGTACTTTCAAATGCATACTGTCTGTCCGTTTTTGCCCGTTCGTGAGTAATTTTAGAACAAAGTAGGTAATTTTTGGAACAAAAACGGCAAATATCTCACAAATTGCTCAACATATTAGGATACTTTCTTCATCAAAATTTTGTATTTCATTATTTGTGACAGTTTTGTAAAATATTTCGAACTTCTAAAAAATCTTGAAAATAAGTTATACTGGAAAAATGCTTCTTTCGGTGTTTTCTCTAATAATGCTTCACGGTCTGCCTAAAACCGTTATTAACCGAAATTAATGACAAAAAAATTTCAAAATGATCACACAAAATATGTCCTTCTGAAGCTAGGAATGATTCTGCACCGCACTGTAGTCGAATTGAATTTCAGACGGACAAAATAACGCAATACATCACGACAGACTTAGATATCTGCACCAGATTGTAGGTGTTAGTTCTGCTTTGTCAGGTATAGCCAGGGAGGGTATATAACCCGCTGATGTTACTTATTGTACTGCACCCCCTCAAAATGAACTCCATTTGCAGACAACTGATGGACACAATATGCTTAATTCTACCAACATTTATGTAAACAGTGAACCCGAAGAACATGGTAGTACAATTTCGGTTTACTATGGTAAAAAACAAAGAGTATATATGTTTTTCCGAAGTTGGACATGTTGATGCTGCGCTCGTTGAAAATCCATCTCCTCCGCAGGTGGATACTACCATTGCTATTAACTACCCTCAACGTACACGTATGCTGTCGTCAGATGATAATATGTGTGATCAACTTCGAATGTATTACCAGAACGTGAGAGGACTTCGTACGAAAATCGATGAGCTTGTTTTAGGACCAAATTACACCATCTACCGCAATGATCGTGACCCATCATGTACTGAAAAAACGCAATACAATAGCAGAAAAGTATAAATGAGTGGCGAGGGGACAACTAGAAATTGCGCTCTGCCGCAATAGATACTACTTTCTCAAGGTCTAGTAATGCTTCGCTCGATGGGATCGAATCTAAGATCGGCTGTTTGTCAAAAAGGAAGCTTAAAGAAACTGCTGTATCTCTGAATCAGACGAGCCACTGGTTGATATTGACTCACATCATTCTCCTCTCGCTGTTACACAGCTCTGCCCTCAGCGGACTTCTCTCGATGAGAACATTGAAGAGCGGAGTTTTAATTTTTCAAAAGCCGATATTCTTGGTCTTAACAACTCACTACAGAATATCGACTGGTTGAATCTACTATCACGCAATGACGTTGCTGTAGATAGGGTTTATGAACATTTCGACTTTTCTGTATTCAGTGATGTTTTTAAATATAAGCTTAGACGACTTACTTAGCATATAAGATAAACGTGAAGATTTTTTTAAAGACTGATTGTTATTTAGATAAGATAAATGTAATGTAATGTGAAACTTTGTTAACAATGTGTTTTCTAAAAGATAGTGAGGCTTTTACGCGCATTTGAAGATACATCTTCAAATTGGCTTTTACTCCTCCACAACCCCCTTAAGAAGATTAAATAAATAAAAAAATGCGATTATCAAACCATAATGTTCGTAACAAAAATTTGCTAAAATGAGTAGTTCTCGAGATATTTAAAATTTTGTTATAGCTGCACAATTATTTTGTTTTATTACGACCTTCTCATAAGTAATTCGAATTTCTCCATCAACAACAACAGATTTTTCAAAAGATCTATAAAATTTTCTGTAACTCTCTCCTTGATATCAAGACGATCTTGTAAACACATTCAAAATGTTTCTTTTTTCATTAGGTTTTTGTTGACAAAATATTAAAAAAAAATTAAAAAAATCGTTTTTTGCAATTTAAATTTTAATACAAGTTTTTGTTTTGAGAAAAATACACAACGTTTGTATATTACGATAAACGCCCTGCTACTAGACATTTTTAACCCTAGAACGTCACACTTACTTTTTCTACCTTAGAAATTTGCTTTGGGGTACAAACGTACCCGTCGCGTTTGATCGCGTTTTTTCGCAGGTAAAATGCAAACAAAAGAAATGTTTATTATATCATTTTCTTCGTTTTTCAGTTGCAAAAACAACTGTATAGGTGAAAATATGGAATTTATTGAATTAATGACACATCGTCGCTGTTGTGCTATCTTATTACAAGCACAAATTAGCACATTGCTAGAAAAACGATTTTTAAAGTTTGAGATTGAATTTATTGAAATAAATAGTATAAAAAATCAAAGAAGACAATCAATGCTTCTATCTATTCTGTATTAATCTCTCGAATATTACGAAGATCGATCGACTATGTTGCGAGTTATTACTATAAATGTAAACAAAAGTCGCACTCACACGTGTCATAGGTGTGTATTGATGACAAAATTTGTATGGCGTGTCATAATCATCAATTTTTAACTTTTATTCATATCTTTGGTTTCATTATGTCTATAAACAATCGGTGAGATGCATTTTGAAGGAAATGAGTCATGGAATCTAGAAAAAATAGTTACTTTTGTTAAAATTTTTGTTTGTTGTTTGTTAAAAATAGTTAGTGTTGCCAAATATGCTATATTTCCAGTTTAAAGCATAAACTGCATTTTTCTCACTATTCGTGTATTTTTGTTTTGAAAATGATTATGCCATTGTATTACTCAGATAGTTTTACACATAAAAACATCTTATACATCAAGATAACTTGAACCAATTCCCAGACACAGTCATTTGAAGCAAAAAATTAAAAATCTCTCACCCCGTTTCTCGCCATATCTCAGTAATCAAGCAGAATGTCAAAATTCTGTAAGCACCACTTTGTAGATATTTTTTAGACAAGTGATGTGGCATATCTAACTCAGTTCACCACAAAATGGTAGTAACGACATAACCTGGCTTGAACAAAAAAGTAAAAAAAATCGTGGTTTTGACTTTTTTCCACAAAAATTGCTATTACTTTGCGAATTTTCAATCAATTCAATTTGGAAAAAAATTAAATTTAAATCTAGGATTCAATTTTTAAAGTTGAAGTAATGGCCTAGAAACGGAATAAATGAAATTTCGATGTTTTTGAAAAAGTGCAATTATTTGGGAGTGAAAATTGAAAAATCGGGTTTTTACCACGAAAGCTCTCCCCCCTTTCGTGGTCAAAACCATTATTTTGGAAAACTAACAAAAAAATAAAAATCAGAGTAACAAAAAAAAAATCCTACTTCAAAATTAAAGCAATTTAATTGAATAAATGATTAACAACGATTACATAATACTAATTGTTACTTACGTAGTAAAACAACTGGTATTTAAGCTGGTACTGTCACGATTCACATTTCCACTGACAGCACGAAACCTTAAGAAACGCTAACGGCAACCGTACACTGGGATACAAATGTACCCCACGCCAACTATGACTGCTGCTTCCACGAAGGCCAAAAGCAAACTGGATTTACCACCTTTTCACTAGTAAGAGCTATGAATTCTAAGTTGAATTATGGTTAGGTTCCCAGGTTGGTAAATGCCGAATCACGTCCAAAGATGGCGTGGGGTACATTTATACCCCAGTGCAACGTTCTAGGGTTAAAACTCCCTTGATTTCGTAAAATTTTCTTAAAGGAGGCATATGACACGTATTATAATGAGGCTATTTAGATTTCATATAAAGGTATTTTCATTACTTCAAGAGTTTCTTGCGATGATGAAAATTTGTTCATAACGGGTTGGTTCTGGGTATTGGTACTTTTATACCAATCCTGAAGAGCTTTTGTTGACTGTTACTGGGAATCAAACCAAATTGGCTAAATAAACATTGTTTGCGTTGCTCTTGCGTGTGATACTGAACTGCTCGCTAAATTTGTCTTTGAATTTCATACACTCCAATGTATTGACTTCTGCATGTCGTATAGGTGCAAAGACTGTGATACCATATCAATGTCAAAAATATCAAAAATCTCAATTTCATATGCAACTTTTATTCCGATTCATTTGGTAGCTTAATTTTACAGCGTGATACTATTTTGATTACAATGTTGTTTGATACATTATTATAAGTTGGGATATTGGCATGTATACTACAAATTCACTACATCGTCAACAAAATGCCATATGTTCACTCGTCGATATACGAATATTATAATATTACTACGATTTATTGTTTGCATCCAAAGGATTGTTTGACTAGACTAACATCACTGGAAGGATTTCGCTGCAAACTAAGCGACGAAATAGTACTTGTTGGAATATTGTATACCATAACTATGAAAATAAAAGAACAGTGTCGGATTTCAACTTTCGCTTCTGTAAAATTGATTGCTGCACAAATAATTTTCTCCTATATAGTTATGTACATTTTTACTACACCATTCTCGATGAAGCAACCGAAGATTATATTTGCATTAGAAATTAAAAAATAATACCAATGAAGGCATAATGCTGTTCTCGCAAGCTGTGCTAACAAATATCTTGGATAACAAGAGGAAAGAAAAAAATATCCTGTGAACAGCAGTAAGTCTGACCATAGGATTTTTTTCTCGAGGTGAGCCACTGGCAGATGATTCCGCGTATCTACAGGATTTGATTTTGAGACTGTCGTTTGTTATGTGGCGAAAGCGGTGCTGTTCTTCGCCCACAACGTAACCGGTAGGAGAACGAGACACGTCATTGAGTGAGAACATCCACTGTTCAACGTAATAAAACTCAAACATCCTAGGGCGCTTCGGGGAAACATTTTTTCTCCTGTTGCTGCTCTTGAACATGTTGAACTTTTCCTGCTTTCACCTTTGCAACACATGTCGCGGTGATCGTTTGGCAGGGGAGGTCGATAACTGAGAAGAATGAGAAGATAACATATTTCCTGGGTGTTTTTTTCAAATTAAAAATGTGTATAGGTGGTTTGGCATGAATCGTGTCCCGGGGAGGAATGACTAAGGCTTCGCCAGAGAAGCAACGTTGTTGGCACCAGCTGAGCTGGATTCCAGATCGGTGTATTTCTCCATCTGATACATATCGATCAGAAGACGGGAAATGGGCACGGCACCTATCGTTTCCTTGAAGAACAGAGTCTCGATGGTCGTGGAACGGATCGTTCTCAGCAAGGGCAGTAGTAGCAGTAGACGCCCGAAGCGCGTTGGTTGCCGCGGATAGCGAACTCGTACGTGGTCCGAGAGGACGCATTGAGCTTGGTCCTGTAACATTTCCACCGGTTGGACATCACAAAGCTCGGATGTTTCTATGTGAGGGAGAAAGATAGAAAGAAGTGTTTGCTTTAGTACAACTTAGAAATGGTACCAGGTGTAATAGAAAAATATTCACAACAAATATGGGCTGAAAATTTGCGTTTTTAATCTTTTTAAATTTTTTAGTTCATGTCAAATAGTTTACACTTCATCAATTTAAATAATTACTTGATAGTTTCAACGAGAGGGAAAAGGACACTTATGTGACTTAATAAGAAATAAAATTAAGTTCAAGACATTACCCGCGAAGTTTTTCTCTCTTTATATATATTATTGCTGATACTGAAGGGAGTTGAGCGGATACGTAAGCTCCTATTAGGCATCATTTGGCAGAAAAGAAAAAATATTTTTTCAGCTTAGTGATTAGCTAAGACTTACTTGCTGTGATTACTTCTCTACACGGAAAAATCCGTTCATAAATTCATGAAGAAAAGATCACTATTTCGTGAACCGAACGATTTGCGAAAAGCGTTACCAAGTTCCCGAAATTGTAAATAATAAACCTCGTATTCGTAAAACTATTTGTGTTTCCAAATAACTAGTTCGCCCTCAATATAGACATGCCGTTACATTCGAATGTTTGGTTTAGTTACTGTTGTTGTTCTTGTTCATAATTTGATAATACACAGCCGCCAGTCATATGATATTCATGATTTCATTCGCGATTTTTTTGATTTCTCATCACGTTACCTTACTATTTTATTCATAAGTGTACTATCGGATTCTACTGTCAGACTGGCGTGATCTATGATCATGATATCAGGATCTTAGTAGCAAATTTCGTAATTTCTATTCACGCTATCGTCATATTTTAGGGACCATTCATAAATTACGTAACGCAAAAATTGCCCAAAATTGACCCCCCCCCTCCCCCTATGTAACAAATCGTCACAAATTTTTCCATCCCCCCCTCCCCTGTTACGTAACAAATTCCAAGAAAAATTTTTTTTTCTTCGGCGAAAACATGTTACGTAACGATCTAGTTAACACCCCCTCCCCCCAATGTAACAACTTGTCACAACTTTCCGTACCCCCTCCCCCCCCTAAAAGCGTTACGTAATTTATGAATGGTCCCTTAGTCATGAGTAGAGTGATTCATGTTTATAATTTCAGGATCTTAGTCGCGATTTTTGACAATTTAAGCACGCGTAATGTGATTTATGTTCATGATTTCAGGAACTTTGTCATGTTTTTCGTAATTTCTATTCACGTTATGGTCATGTTTTAGTCATGTTCATGATTTCAGGATCTTAGTGACGATTTTGGACATTTTTGTCAAGAGTTGTGTGATTCATATTCATATCAGAAACTTACGATTTTCGTAATTTCTGTTCACGTTATCGTGATATTTTATTCTAAAGCTTGCTTTCGAATTTTACATGTGGAGTAATGTGGCCCATGTTCATGTTTTCAGCAGTTTTATTCTGTGAAATATATCATGAACACGATTTGGGGTGCTCAACGCAGTTTTTGTTTTCGGTCCAAACATAACACTGAACCTTATCAAAGGAATAACGTACGAAAAAAAATGACGAAAATTCACTTTTTTGGATTTTGTCACATTTTTGCCTTTCTCATATAGAAATGGTATACAATCACTCTGAAAACCGTCAAAGTAATTTAGTTTTGACTGACATAAGATTTCTAGACTTTTAACAGGGGCGTAGTTGAGGGTATACGAAAAGGGGTTACCCCCCTCTACTGTTCACTCCCCTCCCTTTAAAATACCTTTAAACCATTCCTCAGACCACCAACCCATCCAGCCCGTGTACCCCCCCCCCCCCCCCCCTTCCTCTCAACCCGATCATCTTTAAACCACCACTATATCACAAAGCTTACCAAATTAAGCTGGGGAGTCGTTCGTTCGTGGGATTTTCGCTCTCCTCACACACCCAGGCTAATTAAGTATGATATTTTTTTTGTTTCAATCGACACTTAGCTCATCAAGTTCGTGGCTGGCAAACCATTGTGTATAAGTGTAAAAAGTACTTAGAATGTAATGGACATTTCCACAATTATGTTGAACAAAATAAGCCACCGAGCCATAGTTTAGAGAAATGAGAAAGGCACAATTGCACCGCTAGGTGGATTAAAACAGGTTTTTACGTGTAACTGCACTTTTATGGTAGACTATTTCAATATTTATTTATTGAACGGATTAGTTGTAAAACCCTTCACATTCTGCTACCGGATCGGAAAACGTCCTGTTCGTATGTATGTGCGTATGTGTCAAAAATGTGACTAATTTTTCTCAGAGATGGCTGAACCGATTTGCCTTTAGCTTAGTTTCAAATGAAAGGTAAATCCTTGTGTCGATCTGAATTCCGGAGTTTAAGTTTATGAGTGCGACAACACAGAAGTCAGTTCAAATAGTTTTGATACAGGACTTAAACACGAGATTCCCCGATGTTCGATTTGTTTCCTTTTTGTGTGAACTGGAAACATGTACGCTGCTATCCAGCAGGAAGGGAATGTTCCAGTAGTGAGTGATAGCACGAAGACTCGCCTGGTTCACGAAGACCTTTGATGCACTTTAAAAAAAAAAAATCAAGGGAAAAATAGCAGCATTATCGACGAAAATTAGGTTGATGGTGCGTCCTAGGGAAGTAGTTTGAAAGATTTCTTGCGCTTTCTTTTGGGGGTAGTTTCACAAAACGCATATTATAAAAAATACTTCTAAAACTTGTCTGTTTGTTATCTTTGTTTTTCATCGGCTTTATGAGTTTTCACCGATAAAACAGTCGATCCACTGCTTTCGCTGTTTTTAAAATAAACAAATTGAGTTTCGTATAACTTCACTGTTACACTCGAGGACCAATACTCAAATGATACAGTATACACAAGTTTGTATGACATTTACATTTAGAATGTAATACTTCGATTGCAACAAACTTCACGCGATTATGTTAAGAACAGCCCTCTGCTAGGCGGTCATTTTTTCAAGCCAACATCTCCCTTTGTTAAAATTAAAACAACCCAATGCAAGAGCATGGGAGGCATGGATCTAGAAGCGGCTGAGCCCACTGTGACTACTGTCAACGTCTGTACAGTGACGTAGCCAGAAATTTGGTTTGGAGGGGGTTTTGACGAAAATCTTAGATTTTCAAAAATGTTGGCGGGTCTATTGATGACATTTAATCTGTAGGCCGCGATCAACTGGGTGCTACCGTGTTCTGCAGTAATAGCGAAATGGGATGGTGTGAGCGGGCATGGGGGCTATAACCCTACCGTAGGCAGCACTAAATACCTGTCGCAGGTGTCAGTTATGTTGGGTGGCGGACTACGAGACAGGTTAGGCCAAGTTCAAAGAGTGGCCCAAAAACACCACTTTACTAACAATCAAGCAGAAAAGGATGAGCTGAAAATTCGCAACTTCGAAACCGTAGCATTGGAGGAGCTTTGCTAGACGGGGCAGAAGGTGTGGAAATGCGGGGATCGAGCGACGGCACAAGAGCTGGGCAAAATGCGCCAACACGTGATCAAGTGGCAGGTGATCAGCGAAAAGATGTGTGTAGTGTGGATCAAAGGCCATTTCATCGACTAGAGCATTATCAATGTGCACTGACCTCATGAAGCCGAGAAAGATGCATTTTATGAGCAACTGGAGCATGTCTATGATAGCTGCCTATGGCGGAATGTTAAGCTCGTCATCGGTGACATAAACATCCTGATAGGCCGGGGGCATTGTATAAACCGGTTATCGCACATGATAGTCTGTACACCTTATAAATAATGTGCAGAAATTCTCACGATTGATAAGTATATTATGACGAACACCTAAATAGCGAAGCAGTAGACGACAAGAGTATTGCAAGAATCAGCTTGGAGACGCGCGCAGTCGACGACAGATTCCGGATCTACCTAAGATTCATGGAAAAATAGGACGGTTGAACCGCTGGCAATGATCAAACACCTAGTAGAGGAATTGACTAGAGCACTCCACTGGGGGCTTTTGAAGATCTGGAACGAGGAGATTTTACCGAAGTATAGCATGTAGGGAGTACTATGTCCCATCTATAAAAATGGGGGGGGGGGGGGGGGGGGGGGTTATGCATCCAACTAGAAAAATTAATCAACAAAATTATGCCGCTAAATACTAAACCTCCAAAAGCTGATGGTTTCCAAATTATGTAATCTTGGCGCCATTCAATTCGATACCCAAATGAACATCATAAATAGCGAAAAACGTGAAAAATTGTCAATTTTTTTATTACCGATCTTGGCTAGTGGCACTTTTTGTAAATGATAACCCAAAAAAATCAAATTCACATAAAAACCGATTCTGACCTGTTATAGACAAGCGTAAAACGCCATTTTTCATCAATTTCTATGTAGGCGTTTTCATTGAACTATTTTGCTTGATATTTACATGATTTATCAACTATAGGATCCTCACTAAAATATTAGTTACAAGGTCCATTAATTTTTCTTTGGTCGGTTTCAAATTTTTCAGGTGTTTTTGTTGGGTTAAAACATTGAGAACTGATATACAAGTAAAGTTTTCAACTTGTGTAAGAAATAAAACTGTCGCTTTGAAATGACAACAGCAAGTAGCAACTTGCCACTGGCCGACGCTTCGATCGGCCAGCAATCGCTATACAGGACTTGTGTGCAAACTTGGATACAATGGTGACTCACGCATGCATTTTCATTTAAATGTTTACACAGGTTTTTCGGGAATATTTGTTCTAGATTATATGTCTGTTCTCTGTGATTAAAAGTAAACTTTTCCAGCCCGGCGCTCGTTTTATGGCTATCTTGAATTTTTTCTAACATATCGCGGCCAGGCTAATACACATTCTATGTAAATAATACCTAACCCCTACGTTGAGTTTTTTCGGGGTTTTTTACTCATTTAACAAAAATTTGCTATTTTCTACGAAACATTCCGCCTTTTTATGATTCATTGAAAAATTATCTCAAAAACTCAACATAGGGGTTAGGTATATTTTTACATAGAATGTGTTTGCAAAGTTTGAAAGCAATCGGTTAAGTAGTTTTTGAATGGCAGTTAACACCGCAAATCGTATTTTTTTACAAAGATATTCTACATAAAGCTTCGTCACCGACTCTATATTTTTGAAATGAAAAATTGCAGAATGTTATTAAAATGATAAATTATTATGTACAAAAGTTTTGATCAATTCTCTTCACGCAAAGTTCTAAAAAATCGCGAAAAAGTCTGGCCGCTGGTCCCGGTCCATGTGCGAGTGGGTCGATATCTGGGGTCCAGATGGTGTAGTTGTTTCTCTTGCGGTGGCTCTCTATTCGAACAAAGGGCGACGATAAACAAATATGAATGAAAAAACTTTTTAAGCTTATACTCAATGACCTCATCCTCACTTTGGAAGGTTACTTCCGATTTTTACATGGTAATAAAATTTAAGCGGGTCATACGAAGCATGTTCTGGCCTGGCGATTTTTAATTTCGATCACACAAGTGGGAATAAGAAAAGTGAAGTTCTCTCGAAATATTAACCTACGCGGCATGTTACATACCTGGGGAAAACAGTATGACCGCTTTCATACAACCAAGCTCGCTTAGATCCGGAGAAATTTGTCGAAAGCGGCACAAAATTTCCTGCATTGTTTTCATCTCCATCTGCGTGGCTGGATCTTGAGGCAGACGATCCCGTACCTGGGGACTCTCCAGCAGTGCGCTGAGATCCCAGGGAACGCTCCACTGGGCAAAATTGAGCAGAAACAATTCCTTCCAGGACTCCTGCGCCGGGGAGTCAATAAACAATTACAGAATTCGCTTAGTTCAAGGGTAATTAATTAACGACGAGAATATGCGGTATACCTGTAGTAGCAGATGTTGATCATTTTTCGACAACGTTTGGAAGGGAATCAAGCAGCGTACCCATCGGACTGACATGAAGAGTAATCGTGCAGTGGTTTCCTGTGCATTATGATTTTTTAATACAAAAAAGGTTAAAGTGCCATGAAATATTTCTTACCTGCAAAATTTCCCACGTCGGCAATCGCAAGCCGGGGCTGCCAGGTGGTAACGCCGTCGGATGAGGAATTAGCGGAGGAGGAGGTTGTGGGGGCACTGGCCCACTGCCTTCCGAGGGGTTTATCGGGAACATTAAATTATTGTTGTGAATTTGATATTGCAAGAACTCTTGGCATTTATCAGATCCCATAAGAATGTCTAACACACCGTTCTGGGAAAGTGGTGAGGGAAGACTAAGATTACTGGCATTGATTGGAGTTGGGCTAAGAACGCTGGAACCGCAGTCCACCGTGGATGGTTGGGGGCTGGTCATGCTTTCAGATGGAGAATCGACACTGATGGAACTTTTGGAGTTTGTTGGTGAGGGGGGCAATTGTTCCAGAGGTTTGTAGAATCGTTGACCGGACGGTGAAAAGTCGAATGAAGCCAGCCGTGTCTGCTCCATCTTGATGGGATGCAGCAGGTTGGGTGGGATTTGGGAATTGTTGGCAGATGAAAATTCAAATTTGGTTTGTTCTAGTTTTACGTGCGATAGGAGTGTTGGCGGAATGTGATGTCCTAGAGGCGCAAAAGAAAGAGGCTGGGGGTGATGAAGCATGGAATTTTGCTGCATGCCTCCGTGGTGCATGTTGGAAAAGTGTGGCATGTGGCTGTAGGAAGATGTGTTCACAAATGGTCCACCGAGGTGATGTGGGTGGGCTCCATTTTGTTGAAGGTGCTGCAGTTTAGGTTTTCGCGGTCCACGTTCATGCTGCACAGCTGTAAAGAAAATACGAAAAAGCAAAATTTATTTTCACTCGGAAACAACGACAAACCAATTTAATTTAATTTAACCCGCAATGAGAAAATTAGGAATTGTCGAAAAAGTCCCCCTGCGGCAATCGCTCTATAAATCCGAATCATTACGTGGTATATCCGCTGCGACGAGATGATGCATATTTCAAACAGGGTGCCATTAAACGTCAGCTGGAGTATACTTCAATTTGTTAGCAAGGGTTCATGAACGATCAGATACGCCAGCCGCAGCCAGTCTATTAAGAAACGGGGCAATGACGACAGAGGCTAGCGCCACCGGAGGGCAATCTAAAATAAGGAGAAGAGTAACAACCACCAGAGAGCAGTTCCATTAATTGTGATGTGTGAAACTTCGCAGCTTTTATTTTATTTATTTATTATGCTCGTGGGTGGTACTAGCATTGGAATGAAAAACATACGATTCATCATCGATTCGCGTGTAAAAATCTTGAGATGAGGGTAGAAATGGTTTTGTTTTGAAAGATTGTATGAAAAAGGTAAATCGATACGAGAGATAGGGTAGTGTGAATAATTGAGTATGCTTGTTTATCTACCAAGGAGACTAAGTGAACCTAGATTCTTTACATTAAAAATTCTGAATGGAAAAGAGGCTTAATATGTTAATATCTCTATAATATTCGTAGAATAACAAATATTATGTTTTTAAAGTTAAATAACCGTTTCCATTTTTTTCCGAAAAGTAATTTTTCGTCCTAAGTGCGAGGTTTAGGAATAAAAGCTATACAGTAGCATGAACTTTGAAATAGAAGCAGTGGCGTAGTAAGAAAATTTTTCGGGGGAGGGGGGATATGAATATTTTTTGAATATATATATATATATATATATATATATATATATATATATATATATATATATATATATATATATATATATATATATATATATATATATATATATATATATATATATATATATATATATATATATATATATATATATATATATATATATATATATATATATATATATATATATATATATATATATATATATATATATGCATGTATGTATATATGTTTTAGAGAGAAGAAAAAATGTTCAAAAACAACTTCAGCAGGAAAAAACAACAACTCAGGGAACGGGTTTAGGTAGCTACCCGGCGCCTGGTGGTGTTTCGTCGCGGTCTACTCGGTCTAGTTCCCGGTGGTGAATCAGAATGTACGCTGACGGAGAGTTGCCCGGCGAAAGAAATTCTCCCGACACCGATTCTTCTTTGGTTTCTTGAGCCCTTTGGCTCCGTGTCCGGTGATATTTAGAACCGCAACTCCTTTAAGCACTTTGTTTTTTGTTTCTATTTAGCACTACTTCCTTGATGAGTCCTTTAACTCCCCGACTTGTTCGCGAACTTCTCGGTCTAGTCCCTGACCTACTCCGACGGTGAAAGAAGTTCTCCCAATACCGATTCTTCTTTGGTTCTCGCTATATTTCTATCGAAATAACCGGTCGGGGGCCATGGTTGGTCTGGCGATTCCGGATTGAGCGTGGGTCCGGTTCGCGGCGTTTCGACGACCCGTGCTCGGTGCTCTGTTGCAGACTACTCGACTAGTGCTCGGCAGTTGATCTAGCTTATTCCTGCGGAGAGATCCCTGGCGGTGATTGCTCTCCCAAAATCGTTGCTTGACGTTCATCATGCCGTTTCCACGGTAAGATGGTCATGATCTACGTCTGTTGACTGCGTTCCACGTCTTTATATTGCTTGTCATTCTGTAGGCTACATTATCTGGGTTGATGCCCGGTCCTCCCGTTTTAAGTAGCTCCCTGCATGTCGCTTCAAACCTCGGACATTCGAAGCCCACATGCTCCGGTTTCTCCTCGACGTTCTCACACTCCGGGCACAATGGTGACGTTGCGTATCCGAACCGATGAAGATACTTCCTGAAGCATCCGTGGCATGACAGGAGCTGTTTCAGGTGGAAGGTCATCTCTCCGCGCTTTCTATTGATCCACGTTGACAGGTTTGGGATGAGCCGGTAGGTCCACTTTTCTTTCTCCATATTATCCCATTCCTGCTGCCACGTCACCATCGAATCGATTTTCATCATCTTCTTCACGTTTCTTGCGTTTCATTGATTGTAGCACTTGATATCCTCCGCCACGGTGATGCAGATGGGGATCATCTCGGCGATAACGCATAGTGCCTCCGAAGATATTATTCTGTACGCAATCGTACGACCACAAGCCGGAACGCTCCTGTTCAGTTTTTCCAGGTTCCGCTTGGTTTTCAGTGCCGCACCCCAAGTTGGAACCCCATATCGCAGTATCGATGACGAAACACTAGATAACAGACCGACTTTCCGCAGGTGTAATCAACATGGTTGTTAAAGCTCAACCGGTCGTCGATTATCGCTCCCAGTTGCTTCAGTACCCGCTTCGATGCAATCACGTGCGTTTCAACGGTGATCTGTATCCGCTGAACCGCTTTGCAGTTGCTGACCAACAACACATCCGACTTGTAGTAAGCTATTTGCAGCTTGACCCCGTTCATCTAGCTCTCGATCGCACCTATTGTCTCCGTCACCACGTGTCACTGTTAGTGACACGTCGTCGTCGTCTTTTTGCAGCCATTTTTTAAGTAGCTAGCGAAAAAATTTACGTGAACCTATCTTATGTTCCAACTGGGCATTAATGATTTATAGGATATAAAGGAAAATTAATTATAAATTAGCTAATTTCGCGTGTCATACACTAGCTACTCATCGCCAAACTGTAATTTTTTGTTCTTCAACTTTTTCGTGAGGTGGCGTTTTGTGTACGTCATCTGTAAATGAAAATGGCAAATAATCGCGGTCAAAAAAAATGCGGACTGACATGGCCAGGCGATTTAAACAGTTTGACGTTTGACTCAACTCGCCTGTGCTAATTGCCCCTCGGAACAAATGCAATTTGCGAATGCGCTTTAAAGGAAATTTCAATCCATAGACAAATTTTCTGGCGGCTGAAATGGACTTGGTTGTTTTTTGCGTTTTTCTAACATCGCGGTTCATGTTTGGCTTAAAATTGTTTTTTTTTAAAACAATTGGTGTGTTCTCGCTTGTATTTTGTTTGTCTAGTGCACTTCATTTAGCCAACCAATGTGGGAAACTGTGGAATCGTGAGTAAGTATAGTGGAACAAGATCTCTGACCTAAAGTCTTAATGAAAGTCAGATTGTGGTATGTTTTGGTGTGCAATACCAATTTCACCATTGATTCTTTCTATTGGTTGGTGGTGATTACCTAGTATACTGATAAGTTTATGTGAGTAGATAATGAATCCGAAAATAACTATTATTTGTAATTTTCATATTAGGCAATTAAGGGCGATTAAATGGCGCGTTCCGTGGGCGATTTAAGGGCGGGTAGAGCGGCAAAAAAAATGACGGCGGCAAATCGCCCAAATGTTGAATTTGAAATAGCCCCCTAATTGCCAGCAATTTGCTGGGAAATTGAAGGGCAATTAGCGCATCCGAGTTGACAAATAGCACCCCGTTAGCCAGCTATTTGCCCTTTTTGACTGGGGTGTGTAAAGCAAGACTCTTTACTTGGTACCACTATGTATATATATGCAATGCAAGTTGATATTACTGTTATGGTGAGAGGGTAAAGGTCGGGAGGGTTATTACCGACAGGTGCTTCGGATCTCACGAGCTTTTGATGGTCGCCTTTCAGGTTTGATTCCAGAGCGAATACAACATGCGATTTGTTGAAGTCGAACTCCTCAGGGTTCTGTGCGATTCGTTGTCCGTGTATTATTTTGTTCCATATTTCTTATGTTTTCGATAACCTGAGGGTTCACAGTTTTCATGACAAAGGAAATACTAATCTATTGGATCTCCTTTGTCAACATAACGTTTCTAAATTTTCAGCCACCTATAACATGGCATAAGGTGACACACGAACTATTTTATACCGGCGATTAAATTACATTTACTTGTTTTTTGCTTGGCTAAATGTTGTCATTCTGCTGTATGCATTTTGCTGTCGTGGTTGATTTCATTTTATTCCTATGTTAAGCTCCTAATCGTTGGTTTACAATTGGAATCATGCCGATGTTGTTACGTTCTGAACAATTTAGTGTGTAGTTGTCTGTGCGTGGTGTTTCCGAAGAAACGTTTCGAGCCAAACTTTTGATTATAGCTGATCTAAATAGTGTTATCATATTCAAGTACACAACTAAAAGGAAATGATTGGTGCCATTGGAGTTCGACTCAACATAAAAAAATAAAATGTCATGTAATAAGTTAAAAATTAATTTGATGAATTGGCCGATTTTAGTTAGTAAAGTGGCCTTAATGCCTGTTACTAAATAGCCAATTTAAAGTGTTCTTGCACCTGGTGATCCGTCAGTATGAGAGCTCTTTAACTAAAATAAGCAGGGTTTGTAGGATGCACTAGTAATTGAAATCACTAAAAAACAGTACAGTGAACACATTAATAATATATTTACACCATCATGTAGTTTAATCGAACCTCATCATATGTGGCAATATGGGAAGGTATAATATCGATTATTTTTTATTGTATTATTTTTAACTATCTATAAATAAATACGGTTAAGAAACGTTTAAAACCTGTGATTTATTGTGCTTCAAAACTGAACCATTTCTTCTTACTTCATCGTATCCAGTGCTTTTATCGATTGTACCATAGCATAGTGCAATATCATCACTTAGGGTAACAGTTACCTAAGTCATCTCAGCACCTCTATTCATCCCACCCATTCTAACACATTAGTTAAAGCAGTGTCTGCTATCCCTATTCAAACCTTTTTAATCGCAATCCAGTGAGAGTTGGCCGAGTTATCAACAAAATAACATTCTGACTAATGAGATGAATAAGGGGTCTTCTACCCTATGTAGTAGGGAAAGCAACAGATTCCTTCAATGATGACTGGAGGATTTTTTGTATCGATTACAAACTGTACACATAAAGACTCTGGTTAATATGTTATAGTCGAAGAAAATATATACCATGCCTGACTTCTTCAGCGAGCAATGTTGATATATAAATTAAGATGTCTTTTCGTTGATATGTGAAAACCTTCGCAATTTTGTTCGTTAATTCTCGTTATTTTGTGCTTATTATAAGTAATTCATCTCCTTTATCGTGTTAGATAAATCGTTAATCTTGTGTGCGGAGGTTTGGAACCAAACCCAGTTGAGTCGCGAACAAAGTAATCGACTAACAAAGTTTGCTCTGGCTGTCCCCACTCCCTCGATTGCATACAATCAGCGAGTGCGGTGTCCGCCCTGAAGTCATAACTTAAGCAGGTCTCCCTTCTGGTAATTCGTGGTACATGTACAGCCCACTGCCGAGAACCGGTAATGCCAGACAGTTCTGTGTGAATTTTACCCACCACCAGATTACGGTCAGAGCAGCCGTAAACTATCAACAGGTACTAGTTACACTTTACTCTGAGATTTTGACTGAAGTTGAACATTCTGGATGACTTTTTTTATCAATTAATTTATTCTATATGGGGGTCATAGGCCTTAGCGAAGCGGATCTTTGATATGTTTAAAATATGTAGAAAAACATAAATTAAAACAAACATTATTGTCCGTTTGATCTAGTGCTCGCAATTTTTTACTGCGCGCGTAGACCTTTTTTCGCAGAGGAAAAACATTTGTCTGCTCGCCTACTGCATTATGGGGCTATTTAATTCTGATTCCGTTTCTGTGGCCGACTCGCTCTAGGTTCGCTTTTATGCTTACAAATTCCATACAAAAGTAACAGTTCCGTGCGAACCCAGAACGACGCGATTCTAAAAAAGAAAACAGCATAACTCTCTCTTTTTACACGTCCATGTCATCATGGTTAAAGCGATCAAATGGTCTTCCCTGCTTCTTTCACTTACGGATGACCAAGGTAAACTCATCTTATTGTTATTAACTTTCACGCCGTTGTTGCATAGTCAATTTTGGGAGGCATCCTGTTTGAGCAGTTGTCATTATGGCCTGAACAGTGGTGCATAGGATTTTTTAAAATTCACAAAGCCCCCCCCCCCCTTCATACTGTGACAAATGTCAAAGTAATCTCAGATGCCATATTTCACATCATTTGCACAATTTTAGACCCCCGCGCACTTCACTTGAAATTGTTAACCTTGGTGCTATGGAAAAATATGAGGAAAAATATGTTAAATGTTATATAACATACAGTTTATACCTTTTTAAAAAAAACATTCTCAGTATTTCAATGGACAAGTTTTTTTTCTGTAAAGCTACATGAAGTTGGGCTTTTGAGGTATTTTGTCCCAAAAATCCTCTATTTCTTAAAGTTATTCTCGATGCGGCCGATCATACATATTTTGCTGTTATTCTAATGTGAGAATGTCTCAGAAATCGAATCGTACTTTTGCGACCTTTGTGAGAATACGAGAAGTTGTGGTTCTGGGTCAGAATACGAGAAGTTGTCTTTCATTACCGACCGGTTCTCACGGTAAAGAAGGACAAATCTGTCTTTACAAGGAGGCCTGCTAGTGGACTTCAGTGATTCGTAGTTATGCTGCCTAAGCTCGATCCCCATCAGCAGAAGACAAAAGTTAAGCCCGGTATTAAACCTGTTCTAATGACCCTGCCACTTCTAGTTTTCCGATCTGTATATTTCACATCCTTGCTCTCACTTAAGTACTATGGCTCTAAATTTTCATAACTTTCCCTACCCAGTAATCTCTAGCTAATTGAATGTCGTTAATATTTATCAAGATCTCGTGCATATATCTCTAATATGTTTTAATCGAATTTTATTAAATCTGCCCTTTTTAACGTGAAAAAGCCCAAGAAACAAAATATAAGTAGATTTGCTATCGGTAAAATTCAGATGCTTAGAATTATTTGATATTTAGTCTCGATATTACATTTTATCATTAAACAGCACATATCAACTCCATTTAACAATAAATAAATATTTAATTTACTATTTTCAGTATGAAGAATGTTCAGCAATCACATGATAAATGTTTCATTTCCGGAAGAATATAGGAAGTTGGGGTACGAGGGAATTTGATGAAAAAAATGAGGTTTGTAATTTTTCGTACATATAATAAATCGTTCGTAGTTCTACTGAAACACTTTTATTTTTTATTACGAGTTTTTCGTGAAAACCACGAAAGGACTTTTGTTGGCTTAACGAATTCTTAGCTGCTATATGCGAAAGTTTTTATAATATTTACGAGCATTATACGTCATACCGTTAAGGTCAACAGAGGTTCAATGGAGGTAGAATATGGAGTCATTGTTGCTATACGTCAGATAATTGTTGATCATCACGACGGTCTCGGTCTGACTATTTAGTAGCCGTATCCGCATCCTTAGATTTCCTGAACCTCTTTCGGTTGATCCAGAATCCGGAGCACTACGGATTCAGTTGATCCATCGCGAACTACTCTTTGGTTTTGTATGAATAAGTTTGAGTTTTTCTCTGCAGGAGCAATGTCAAAATAATATGCTATTAAATACGAAAAATTCTCTTAGAGGAACGAAATGAGTTCGTGCGACCAACGAGATTATTCGTAATATACAAAAAGGTTTATTAAAATAAACAAAACATTTCGTTTCATTCACGAAAAATACTGTCGTTTTCAACGAATACATTCAAGCAATGTAGACTAAACAAGTACAATTTACGAAAACTTTCGTTCATCAAGCGGTCATTTCTTCATACCACAAAAAATCGATTTTGCCAGATCTGTTTCCTTAATTAAAAAGAATCGGTGTTGTCAAACAAAGATTCCAAAAGATCGAATGAAAAAATAAGAGGATGATAAATACGAAAACTTTTCTAAAATAAACGAAAATAATTCGTGCGACCAACGAAATCGTTCTAAATATACACACACGTTTATTAAAATAAACAAAACATTTCGTTTCATTCACGAAAAATAATGTCGTTATCAACGATAACATTCGTGGAGTGTACATTGAATGTGTAACATTTACGAAAGCTTCAGCAAGCGGCTATTCTTGTACATGATATGAACGAAACCTTCTATTTACAATGCACGAAAATGATTCGTTGCAGAAAACGACGAATGAATTCGTGCATTGGAATTTTAAGATTTTACTAAAACTAAAAGCCTTATAGTCTTTGGAGAAGTTTTTGTAGTCTTTGAGCCCTTTCTTTTTATTGAAACAACAGGTAAGGTGGTTCTAATAAAATTAACTTTTTAATCATTCTAGAGTCAAACGACCTTCAGCGAAGTTGTAGAACGACCAATTTTGGAAAAGTTTACTTCAGACATGTAAGCTCTATCTAACGTACTTTCCAATTCACAACAATTTTTAAAATCGAAGGTTGGGGTCTGCTGAAAAACTGTTTTATTCGAATAACTTTTGCGGAAGTAATTTAAAACTGAAGTAGTCTTCAGACAACTTTAAGGTGAAGATATGTGGAAGCCAGCAACGCACGCCTGTTGCTAGGCACCGACGCGCTTATTTGCATTGAGAAAAAATGGAATTCGCAGTGAAAATTTAAGCGCACAAATGAGAGTTTTCGGACATTTTCTTTCGGTCATCTGCACATTGTCAGAAAATTTGAAGTTTAGTTAGTAAACGATTAAAGTTTCGCGGGTATTTTTTAAGTGGTGTGTGATTAAAGTGCATTTGAAAAAGTGTTCTGAAAATGAGAAGAAGAAAAATAAGAGTATTTCGAAAAGAAACCCCAAGTGAAGAGGGGTGATATTTTCGCACAAAATAAGAGCTACAGATGGAATTCCGTCAAAAACTCGGGTTGATTGCATAGGAAAATGTTCTAGCTTCCTCAAGTAGCAGTTTCGTGGTACACCGGCAAGGTTAGTGTATTGAAAAACGTATTTTTATATTTGCTCATGTCGGATACATGGTTAGGCAGGGGAGAGGGGTGTGTGCAGCTTATAAGCTATGTTGTGGCTCGCATGTATAATGTCCTTAAGGGGTTACATACCTTTTTGTGCGAAAAATGTCTAGAAAGTTTGAATTTAGGTAAAGGCATAAAGAAATAATTTCATTTCATCAAAGTTATAGTATTTTGGTGGTACATTTTTCAGTGAAATAAACAAGTATACGTTTATAAAAATACATTAATAATTGGCGGAATTACGGCTTTTTTCCGAAACCCTTTTTTTTATTTAAGAGGTTTGCGGTGATCTCGGCTGAAGACCAATAGATCACCTAAAATTCCTTAAAAATCTTCTGTTCTTGGTGGATGAAGCGCGCTCGGAAGCGCTCTAACTTTCGATCTATTTCTCGGAACTCTATAAAAATTTAGGAACATATTCGATCTTTTGAAAAATAAAAATATATGTGACCCCTTAAGATTGTTTTAAGGCGAATAATTTGTTTCATGGCACCACGTATCTTACTATTTTCCCTCGAAAGTTATGAGCACTTTTCATCCAAAAATGGGGTTCTTTGGAATAACAATATCAATCACTGGGGCAAACAAAAGATAATTCTTTTTCAACTATAAATAAAATCATGATTAGTATCATTGTTTGCGTATCGTCTTAGGGTGCATGCAGTCGACCTATACGATGAGTCTCGAAGTCCTGTTGTGCGTTCTCCTGCTGAAAAATCGATTTTGGGAACTCTCATTCGATGCGACATCTTGAACCCGGAGGTGATTGAAAATTTCGAACGGCTTGTTGAGTTCAATTCTCAGACCCGTTTAATGTCCCTGTACTTTGACTACATGGCGTAGCATATTAATCCATCTTCTTACAATCCCAACCATGTGCATGTCATAAATGGTTCTGAATCCACTGTTTTCTTCGACACGTCTATGAAAGACGAGATTTGTGGAATTCCGGACCACATACGCCCGCAAGTTGTTTCGAACATTTTATATAATAAATTTCGAAAAATCGACTGTTCTAAGACGTTTTTATACTGACGGATAAAATCTCGAAGGGTCCGATGGCTTCGGAATTTTCAAATAAAAGTTCATCGCCTCCTACAAAAACAGCGACCCTGCTTCAGTTTACGCCGCAGAACTAGCTTCTATTCAGTATAGCCTTGGAGCCATTGAAACATTACTCGCAGACCATTACATCATCGTCTCGGATAACCTCAGTTCCATTGAGGCTATTCGCATCGATGAAACATGGAAAGCACTCCTCGTATTTTTTGGGGAAAATACGGGAGCTACTGAGTGCTTTATCCGACAAATTTTTCCAGATTACCTTGGTATGGGTGTTCCATTCTGGACAATGAGAAGCGGATTCCTAGCTAAGGTAAGTGCTTTAAAAGATGACGTTTATGAAAGACAAATTTGCTTCAACGAATTTTTCAGTATTACTCATTGGAGGACCCTCGAAAGTTGGCAAAATTCGTGGAACAATGGTGAATTAGGAAGGTGGCTACATTCGTTAGTCCCTAAAGTATCGACAAAACCTTGGTTCAAGGGGATGGATGGGGGTTGTGACTTCATTCGTGTGATGTCCCAACTCATGGCAAACCATCACACGCTGGATGCACATCTCCGGCGTATTGGGCTCTTGGATAGTGGTGTCTGCGCTTGGGGCGACGGCTATCACGACATCGAGCACATTGTCTGGGCGTGAACCGAGTACAGTTCCGCTAGGTGTCGGCTAATGGACACCCTCCGGGCCCGAGGAATACCACCCAACATCCCGGTTCGAGATGTACTGGCAAGCCGCAAATTTAACTTCCCCTTTTATTTTTCTTATCATTCTCAGAAGTGCCCTCTTCCGCCTGTAAGAGCAGTAAGAACATCATACGCGCAACTCGAAGTGTTGCCGATCGCATCGCTGTACTACGAAATCGTCTGGAGAAACCTCTGCCGTCTTGAGGGGACCACCCGGTGTCCCAGTGCATGATTCTTCCTGATGAAGGCCACCCTAGTCTGCAATCTATGCCGTTGATCTCCCGATACCTGAAGCTGAAAGTTAATAATTGCGCCCCCTGCCTTCTTTGTACACTCTCCCTCCCTGATTCTTATACCCAGAAGTATCAAACCTACCGACCCCCCTCCCCCCCCCCAAAGATCTTCCCGAAACATTTAGCTCTTCCTGTCTCTTCTAGTTTTAACTATTATTTTACATAATCCCGTTGAAAATGCCCAACTCTACTGCCACATAAAAATAACTCTAATTAACCTTTACAAAATCAATCACGCCCTCTAGTTATTCCTAGTTTTAAAATAGTAAAAATTGTCCCTCTTAGTTAAAAATTATTTGTTCCAATAATCTCCCTACTAAAAATGTCACACCATATTGCCCTAAAAACTAAATGATACTCTAATCTTAAGAAAATTGTATTACCCCGTTGTGTATATGTATAAGATAGCTATAAAATCTCCTTAGTTTCATTTGAAAAAAGTCAATACGTAATCCCTTGTTTTAAGTAATTTAAAATGTAAAACAAAACAAAATTGGCATCTTTAAGGGGTTACATACTTTTTATTTTAGTACAGCTCCATGAAAATATTTTTCCCCAATTTTTATAGAGATCCGAGAAATAGAAAGAAATATTCAAGAAATAGGATCTTGATAACGCAGCAGCAAGCTGCGTGAACAGCATGGAAATGGACAACCATTTTGAAAACTAACTGTTATCATTTTTACATATTATAAAACTCATAATAACCCCACAGCTCAGTTATGCTAACGCATTGAGCCGTGTCAAATAAATAAAAGGAAAAGAAAAGTGGTGTTAGGTATATGATTTTGGTTTGTTATGTTTCGAGAGTATCAAATCTTCCAACTGCTTTGAAAAAATGTAATCGTTCACTTTATACAAATGGCAAATATGATGGAATGATGAACATTAAACAATCTCGCCACGTTACTGCCAAAAGGGCAAAACTTCTTTCGTATCGAGCATCTCAGAGGCGCAAAAGCGAAAAAGTACGACAAAAGTGGAAATAGCGTTAAAAGGGGATTATTGAACTCAAAATGTTGGTTTCTGGCAAAAGCCTCTTTGCCACGGTGTATTTGTCACTGTCCTGACTGGGAATATTTCACGTGCGGCAAACCGACAGGATTGGAACTTTTACTTGGGGTGCCAAAGACGCATTCTGCCAGAAGCAGCTGCCTACAGCTTAGGCGCGAATTATGTTCTTTCTCTGCTCGGCTATCGGTGTGGGTGAAAATTTGAGTGGGTGGCCGTCTTGGTTCTACTGAAGCCGTTCTTCGAACCATAGACGAAAGATCAAAGAAGGCGGTTTTGACTCGCTTTGAGCTTGCTTGTATACGAAAGAAGTAACTAAACGCTTCATTTGAGGCTGTTTGTACAAATATTTCAACTGTGCATGTAATCGCCGAAGTGAAAATGAGCTGGAAAATTTCGTTGCGGTGCACGGTTAGACGATGGAAGCTTCACCAGCTGTGTTTGCTCGCCATAATGTGATTTCGTTTGCACATCTCAGCTTCCGGCGAACCACAGCCAAGGGATTGATTAGTATTCAAAATCGCGTCACTATCTTAATCAGAGCACATTAAGCGTAATCGAAGCGCACACTCGCGGGTGCATAAATGATTTGTAAATATTCTACAATTGTCATCCGTAAGGGAAAATCAAATAGCGAAAATCAGTGGCAAAAGTTGCTTACCGTCTTTGTTCATCGCTGATTGGAAGCACTTGGATAGCCTGCATGCGCGACACTGATTACGATGGGTTTTGTCGACCGGACAGCGCCCTTTTAGTTCGCCTGCTGCTTTGCATGTGTACACCCGGTTCCGGTGTATGCTGCGTTTGAAGAATCCAGAACAACCTAGGCGAAATAGATTTTCCGAAATAGGCATTAGTCTTAGAATAAAAGGAATTATCAAAAAGAAGGGTAGTATGTGAAACTCTACGATGCATGGCATATCGATAGATTGAAAACGAGTTGGCCTTTATATATAATCTTGCATGAACGAATAGTAAACGAACGCTTTGGAGGTATGTGTGTTGCGTTATAGAACATTTTTTTTCAGAAAATCAGTTCAGATGTTTTCGTAAAAATCAACTTCACATTTTTTATAGTTCCAAGAGCTCAATTTTCAGTTTTAAAATTCGAAAATATATTAATACATGTCAAACTAAAACTAAGTGCCAGTGTGTCTCACGAGATAATGCACACATCTAGAAAAAAGTGTCAATTTACATCTCCTGACCATGACATATACGAGCATCAAAAATGACATAGTTTTATGATTGATTTTTGTTTTACATGTCGTTGAATTTTGCGAGTCACGTAATTTTACTCCACATATGGCGTTTGTTTAAAATGTTGAACAGTGTAATTTTATGGCATTGCGCATGGAAAGTACATCTTTCATGTAAAATTAAACAGAAGACGGTGATATTTCGCCATTTCGTCAATTACGGTTTGTTAGATTGTGGCAAGTTTTGAATTACATCAACGATTAAATTCAGATTGTTTGGTGCGCAGATTTTACATTTTTAATCATATAATATTTTGCAATCATATTGGAATATAAATAGAAATGCATGGGTGTTTCAATTAATGTAACTGTATTTTTCAATCAACGTATAAAATTATAACAAAATTATTTGGAAAAAAGTATGTATATTTGCGGGATGGTTTAATTTTACATCCAAATATATGCATGAAAATAAATGTAAAATCGTTAAATATTTTTTCTGTGTAGTTATTTAGGTAGGGCATTGATTGTCCTTCATTCCTTGCATTCAGTCATCGAGGTTTTCCTTAAGAGGTTACGCCACTGTAGAATTTTCAGAAAATCGAAATTTTTTATTGGCCTAAAATGTACCTTAGAGCCATAAAAATGATATGTCAAAATATGAAAGGCGACAATAATAATAAATAACTGTTCAAATTTTCAAAACTGCTTCAACGTTTTATAGGTATGAGTGCATTAATAATTTTTACTGCGCTTTTCTCGAAACCACCGTTTTTGATCCAGCCAGAATGTAACTCAAAGAAATATTTTTTGAGCGTTCTGAAAGTATAGTCAGAATTGTTTTCTCTAGCGACGTACGTAGAATTTTAGTTTATTTTTTACGCATAATTTTTATGAATAAGAATTTTATATTGAAAAATCAAAATATCGATAAAATCCTACGTACGTCGTTTGTAAGGAATCGGACCCTTGGGTCGAGACGCGAAACAATCCAGAGGTGTTTACCTTGATGAGCTACATATCTTCACAACTAGCTTCCAAGGTTTCTTGTTATTCTTGGCGCTATTTGTTCCTATTTATCTGGTCCTATTTAACTTGTACTGAGAGTTTCCCGGCAGCGGAATTTCGGCCGATACCGATTCCCTTTTTCGTAAACCAACTATTTCTCAGGCACTAGGACAGATCACCGGCGGTGATATTTTTCTGTATAATATTATTCCAATCGCTTCCAACTTCGTGTTGTTCGTTTGTTGTTTTCATCCTTAGCTGATACTGCAAGATCGTTTACCAAATTTCTGATGTATTACATTTGGTTTGGAAATGTTGTACAATATTTTAGAAAATATGTGTTTAAATCTATCTCGAAGATTTTTTCACAAATTTTTTGAACGGTTGTATGAGATCGTCGACCTAATTATTTATAAATATTTTCAAGTACGGTTACTTTCTAAGGGCTTTTGCCTAGAAAAACACGTACTTCGAATAAAAAGTTGCACTACACATGCAAAAAAAAAATAAATTTTGTTCCCCTCATACAACAGATATCTTTGATCCCTGTAACACTGGGTATTCTTGGTCCCTATCATTAGTTCTCTCAAACACTTCCGAAATGTATAGAAATAGCAAAACATCATTTTCATAAAAAAGTCAGTTAAACAGTATTGATTTACCGCAAATACTTGTCTCGACTTTCTACGGTGGTTAAAGTTTGTCGTGCATCTAAAAAGGTAGTGTTATTATTTAATTTGTCAGGATAGGTGGTTAGCTGAACTTTCGTATCTATAGGTCATCGTGGGCTTTGTTTCTTTAGCCCTAGTAGGCGGGGGATCAAGTTACCACACGATTTCACAAAAACCTAGTTTTTTCATGATTTTCAAAACTGTTCATTTTACTGACAGGACATAGTTTACCGATTAGCACATTATTCACAGCTCTTACAATTCGAATTAACTACAATATGGCGAATCTTGCAATTGAAATTTTAATTTCATTGAAAAGTTATAAGTGAAAAACAAAAGTGGGATCAAGCGTACCCACTCTCCCCTACCTCGTACGCAGCGCACCTGGGCTCGAGTCCCGACCTCGCACAAAAAATTTTTTTTTAGAAATTTTTCATAAAAGATTTTTCTAACCCGAATAGGCGAATGACCTTAAGGTTAAAACCTCTATAATCGAAATAAAAAAAATAGGAAAACTGACGTTTTTTAACGAGCGGTGCCAATTATATTGCCACCTATTTAAATTTTATTTTATTTTTTTCTTTGTAATTTTTGCCATTCATAAACCAAGTTTTCGGATAAAAGATAGTTACTTTTACAAATTCGCATAACCAACTTATAGGATATAGAGTATTTTTTCAAAATCGAGCTAATTTATTGTCCAGAATCAATCTGAAAGTTTTCACTGTAGCTCCACAAAAAGCAATAAGAAGAGTTGCCGTACTCCTAATAAATAAACATTTGCGTTATCGGAAATTTTTGCGTTGAATTCTGTTGAAAGTATTTTTTTTCGTCGGAGAAATTATATAATTTATTCACATGAAGTTTAAATTTATATTTAAAAATATTTCTGTAAGAAGGTATATTTTTAATTTTATTTAAAGTACAGATTCTGTGGTTAGTTGTAGGAGCATTATTAACGTAGCCATAACCCCAATGAATATGAAACAAATCCAAATCGCGCGATTTTGGTGGCCAGTAGATGTCTCCTTTGTGCAAGTCCACATGCAGTGGCAATCTATCATGGAACCTTCATGTCCCATGTATCATCAGCTGAATAGCAGGTGGCGTCATACTATTGAGAATATACATCGGCCAGAGCCGTGTTAAAACAACTCAGTGCCACTGGGCACTATTAAACTGAGGGGCTCCCATAACTGAACAGCTTTGAAACTGCTCAATACATTCAATGAAAATGATTACGTATCATTTCGCGGAAACGATTAATTTCAGCAAACCATTTTCAACCCGCAAAAAGGCTAGCTAAAATTGTGACTTCAAGAAGCATCGCTCCTAAGACCCAATGAAATCTAAAGCTTCTTTTTGTCATTTTATCAGTGAGAGAATCGAAAGCCCAAAAACGCTCGATCATTTGTATTTCAAATTACAAGTTCATTGAAAGAAGAGAACTGTAACTAGCCGGGCCTCTGAGACCGCTTGCCTTTTTGAGGGTTAACCGAATGTTTCTGAAATGAAACTAATTTTAATGGCAATTGAGATGGTAACAAAACATTTGAAGGTTAGAAATATCAGAGCGAATTTCTCTTAGCTGCATCCGCATAATATAATTCGCCTTTATTTTTTTAACCTTCCGGAAGCCGCGCTAGTGCATTGAGTGCACGCTGCTATGAAAATCTAGCGAAATCGTCTCAGGGCACCAGCAGCTGCTCGTTCAGTGGGCCATAAGCGCGACTTCCGGAGCGTTAAGAGATTTTTTCCAATCCTCGCATTTCTTGTGCAGGATATAAATAATGATTCATTGTTGTATTGTATCCTTTTGTACAAATTATGATAGCATAGCAAAAACGACCGCACTAATCATGGGTGGCTGAAATAATGATTTTTTGTTCATTGCACAACTGGACAATTTCCTTACGTTTTGTACGAATTGTGATTGTTACATATTTCGAATTACTTTTAATGTGGTCAAGGAAGATGTATAAAGCAAACATAGCTATGTACACTTAAAAAATAATAATCCATACATAACTATTCTACATTTTCATAAATCGCAAAAAGAAATTTCAATGCTTTTCCTGTTAAAGTTTGTTTAAAATTTCTTTCAAAGTGAAACATGATCATTTCGCAAATCTATAAATATAAACGGGACAGCTTATTTCAAGACCAATATTTGTATGAAAGATAATCGAATATAAAATTCCGTGGCCCATAATTTGCCTTAGCGATTGTCGTTTATCCGTAAATCGAGGTTAGGAATTGAATATGGGTGAATTGAGTACTTTTTTTTAATTTTTTAATTAGATTTCTTTAGAAACATTTTAGTTGTACTCATGGTTTGATAGTCTGGTAGTCCAATAAAAATCAAATATCAATTATTTTATATCTAACATAAGTTTGGCCCGGTGTATCCATGCGTTAAGGCGGTTCACCTTTTCGACTTTAATATAAGTAGAGAAATGTTCAAATTAAAATAGGTTTAAGTTGGCGTAGCATTTTAGTCAGAACGAAACATTATTTATTCAAAGACAATATGTAATATACATATATAAAAATACATCTATTAGATAGCATAAGCACCATTCTATACGTGCTCAAAACAGAAATCAACGCAAAATTTTCGTTAACGATAACGTTACATTCATCGAAGTGCGTTGACGATGAACGATGAAATTAACGCCAAAATCAACGCCGTTGAATTCAACGGAAAAATTATCGATTCAACGATATTGCGAACCATAATAACAATTATGGTTTCATAGAGCTCTTGAAGCCCTTTTTAAAATTTAGATTGCACTTTCAGTGTGCTATAAAAGAAGAAATGCTACATGGGAGGCTTAATTTGCATGAAGTTACTATAGCACGGTCAAACAAAAGCTGAAAGAGTGAATATAAGTTTATTTCATCGGTCCCAAATCTAACCGTTACAAAGTGTAAGGTTCCTGACCTTCCAGTTCATTTAGCATTTAGGCCACAGAAGGAATGACAGTACTTCTCCTTGATGATACCCTCTAGTGGTGCTCATGGTTATAGTCTTGCTTTCAGCAACGCTCTCATAGCCCGGTAACACAATATTTCAGAAATCCAATCAACAGTGGAACGGTCGATCCTTTTTGTTTCAGTAGTACGTTGCGTCGATTCGAATGCTTCCTCAAAGTCGATGAAGATCGATTTTGCGCATTCTATATTTTTCAGGGCATTTTCAACCGTAACAATTGAATTTCCAGGTTGATAAGCAAACTGTTTATTATTCAGTAATTGCCTGCTTAGAAATTCAGGATGGTTATCAACATATTTGAAAAGTTTAATACAAATTCAACATTATAGGCACAAACAATTTATTTTATTCGCTGTTTTTGGTTAAGGACATTATCGAATAATTTGTTTCATTGCATCACATATCTAACTATTATCGTTGAAAATCTATGAGCACTTTTTTTTGCCAAAAGTGAGCTTCTTTTGAATACCAATATCACTCATTGGGGCAAACAAAAAGGATAATACTTTTTCATCTACATATAAGGTTATAATTGAGCAAAAATCGCGATAACGATTTTGTTTTTAAACTTTCTAAAATTTATTTAAAAAAATCAAGTTCATTTGAAATTAAGCTTGAGCGATTCAGTTCAGTCCTTCGCAATCAAATTCCGAGAACTTTAAACAAACAACATGAACTCCGGACAGCCGTCCATCGGGAGTGTTGCTTCTTATTTACACTTCAATGATCATTCCCAGATTTTTTTTTAAATTTTGTTTAAGTTTCAGCGATAAAATGCCTTGAAACATACTAAATCTATATTCCTTTAAATATTTTTTACAGGTAGTAAACTAGAAAAGGGAAAAAATAAAATAGTCTCGAAAAAATTAATCAAAGGTAGTAAACAAATCGAAACTACAACAGAAAATTCGATTTTCTTGAGATATGAAATAATTTTGAGTGGCCAAAATGAGCAAAAACTGTACCGAAAGCATTACTTTGTATGACGGACACATAAACGGTTCCACGCGCACGTCGTTTCTTCCCTTTCCCTGTCAACTTACGCCCCACAAATCTTCAATAATACAGCCTGGAGCGGAACTGAGTCATACCCCAACCACAACCGCTGTCGGAATGTATGAACTGACAGTGATTTGGGCCAGAACCCGACCCAGCCTCTGCCGACTTTATAAATTAACCATAAGATCGTCTATTTGTTTATTTGTTTATTTTATTTAATACATCAACAGGCACATCAAAGCCCCAATGATGTTGGCCTAAATACTAATCTTATTTCTAATAATCAAGTCTCACATAATAACAATAATCATATAATAATTACAAACAAAGAATAAAAAGGTCAAGTGTTGTTAACGAAATGATTAAACAATATGGAGAAATGTATACGCAGAGTATGTCGAGAAACGTTGAAATCAAATGCTGAAGCTACCTGGTTAAAAATTCGTTGTAGACCAGCAATAGTAGTAGCTCCATACATACTATAATTTGTGCGTCGGAATGGCAGCCGGAACATATTGTTGTTACGTAGTGCTCGAGGTGCGATGTTTATGTTGATTTGTTCCAAAATAGCTGGGGCATCTATACGGCCTTGCAGTGTGTCAGCGATGAACAAAGCTCTTGCGATATTCCTTCGAACATGTAGGGGCTCTAGTTGAATCAGCTGACATCGGTTTTCATAGCTAGGTAGTCGGACAGGATCTCTCCACGGCAATCTACGGAGCGTGAAACGTAAAAAGCGTCGCTGCACACTTTCAATTCTTTCAACGCCATTATTATAGTTCGGGCTCCACACTTCAGGGCAATATTCAAGAATTGATCGGGATAAAGAGCAGTACAGCGATTTGAGACAATAAACATCCGTAAAGTTTTTGGCTATCCTGAATATGCATCCCAGTGCTCGAGACTCTTTACCAACTGCATAGGAGACGTGTTGTTTAAACATAAGTTGAGAATCCAGAATCACTCCCAGATCCTTCACGTGATTGACACGTTTGATTTCTGTCTCTAGTAGACGGTAGTTAAAATAAATCGAATCCTTCTTCCGTGAAAAAGATATTACCGAGCACTTCTTCGAGTTTGCACACATGCGGTTCGTATTGCACCAATCAGCAAGGACTTGAAGCTGCTGTTGGAGAACTCTGCAATATTCAATTGAACGAATTAGGCGAAAAATCTTGAGGTCATCTGCGAAGGAAAATCGTGGAGTCTTCAAAATTACATGTACATCATTGAAGTATATCAGAAACATCAACGGTCCCAAGCGGCTTCCTTGAGGTATTCCAGATGTAGAAGAGAATGTAGGGGCCTGGCATTCTCCTATGACAACCGCTATCTCTCGGTCAGTGAGGTAGGATCGAAACCATTGCAAAATACTACCATTAATTTCAAATCTCTTCATTTTTGCTATTGCGATATCGTGGTTTATCTTGTCAAAAGCGGCAGATAAGTCGGTGTAAACAACGTCGGTTTGAGTGCGATGTTCCATACTCTCTGTTATGAAGGATGTTAAACATAATAGGTTAGACGCAGTTGACCGTCCAGACGTGAAGCCGTGTTGATCGTCACTTAGGTACTGCTTACAGTGAGCCTGAAGAGGTTCCATAATCACAAGTTCGAACAATTTCGAGACAGCACTCAATGAAGTTATTCCACGGTAGGTATTGACGTCTCGCTTATTTCCCTTTTTATGTACTGGGAACATGTTCGCTGATTTCCAGCATGATGGAAAAATACCTCTGTCAATAGATGTTCGAAAGATGTGAAGAAGCGGATTAACTAAAACTTCGATGTGCCTTATCAGAAAAGCGGAGGGGAACCCGTCGGGTCTACAGCTTCCATCCCGGGAATTTATTTCCCGGGAATCCCGGGATTTTTGGATTTCCCAGGATTCCCGATTGCCGGGAAATTGTGTTGTCTTATTCCCGGGATTCGGGAATCCCGGGAAAAAAAATTTTTTAATTTATTTAGGTTCTGCGAAAGAAATTCTGTAGGAAATATCGGGAAAAATTTGGAGTGCGCAGTGAATGCAGATTGTGCTTTTCCAACTGATTTGCAGATCTTTGGACTATATATCTTTAGGCTCGCTGATATGTTTTCATGATTTTTTAGGTATATAGTCCAAGCCTTACTCAAAATACTACTAAAAATGTTGATATTTTCATGCAAAAATGGATTAATTTGCCGGTTAGTGATGCGCACGATATCTCTGCAACCGATGAGCCGATTGATCAGATTTTTTAACAGTTCTTTTAATAGTTTATTTTAATAGTTAGATCTTGAATGAAAGATCTTGAATGAATGCAATCAAAGTAGTAATTGAAATGGCGGTAATTTCTTAAAAAAAATCAATGAGTGTTTGTTTCAAAACTTGGGATGGTTTGTAGTGATATTATGCTTAACGCAAACGCTATTCAAAATAAGGAATGTTTCTAGAACGTCTGTAGAAATATTTGATCGGTTCATCAAATGCATATTTCGTCTAATTTGTTATACCGCCGAATGTCGCTTTCAACGATGAAGGCAGGATTTTTGAAGGGATAAGATCAAGCAATCCAGATACTCGCCCGTAACAGGAAATCGATGGTAGACTTCATCCATCGCTGCACAGTTCGTCCATCATCTGCTTGATTTTGATTCACACTTAATTCGGAATGATGCTGATCCTACTGTGACAGAAGTAGATTCCATATATCACATTTTCTCATTTGATCGGAAATAACTGCACAATACCCTGAAGCAGCTTAATCTTTTCATTCAAGATTACCAAAGAAGGTGCTTTGCATTAAATTGACCCATCGTATCAGAACAACGAATTCCAATTTTGGACAGTAACTCCAGCAGCCGCGTTTAGTATATCGTCCCAATCGTATCCGTGATTACCAAAATTTAGATACATATAACCAAGAAAAATCAAAAGAAGTCGATGTTGCGTAAACTTATTGATGAGTTATCAAATGATTGAATGATGTGTAGGACGCTAAATCGCCTTTTTCTGACAACTGCTTTTAGGACAGATATATATATATATATATATATATATATATATATATATATATATATATATATATATATATATATATATATATATATATATATATATATATATATATATATATATATATATATATATATATATATATATATATATATATATATATATATATATATATATATATATATATATATATATATATATATATATATATATATATATATATATATATATATATATATATATATATATATATATATATATATATATATATATATATATATATATATATATATATATATATATATATATATATATATATATATATATATATATATATATATATATATATATATATATATATATATATATATGCAATCAAACGGGTTTGAAAACTTTTCAATTTATTCTTTTTTTTAAGAAAATCATTCACGTTTTTATATTTCTTCTTTATTCCCGGGATCCCGGGATTTCCCGGGAAATTTATTATTTATTTCCCGAGTCCCGGGAAGCTGAAAACCGTCGGGAAATGGAAGCTCTAGTCGGGTCCCGGATTGAAGGATGACTTAAGTCGACAGGAAGCTCTGGTAATCATCGTTGCGTTGACATCGATAGCACTCAGAGTTTGACCCATAAGTGGAGCTCTGCTAGCAGCGAGTTTGATTTGCTCAATAGTTAATTCCTTATCTGTGAACACGTTCGCGAATTTTTCCAAAAAAGTGCACATATATCTCGTGATGTGGAAGCTGTGTTACCATTGAAAGTCGGCAGTCCAGATTCCTTGCGCTGCTCGTTCACATATTTCCAGAAACGTTTAGGATGCGACTTGAGATTACGCTGAATATTTTACTGATATCGATAGAAACAGTTTTGACTGGCTCGTTTGTACGCATGGTTGAGACTGACGTAATAGTCTCTGAGTGATATTGTACGATACTTGGTAAACATACGCAGGGCAGCTCTCTTGACTCGTTTGCCATGGAGGGCCGGTTCAACCGCCGCAATGTACTCGTTTGCCATGGAGGGCCGGTTTGTCGATGGTGAACTTTCTTCGGAACGAACATGTCAATAACGTACGCCAGAACGTTGGAAAAAGTTTGGACTGCGGATTCGACATCTTCGAGGTCCAAAATATTTTCCCAATCGATGGTGGAAAAAAGGTCTGCGATACTGCGATGGTCGGCTTTACGGAAATCGTAGGTGACAGAAAGTGGTGTAATATCGAAATCATGCACCACAGTGTTATCAATCGTAGCGATCAATGGAGGATGATGCATCACTGGTTTTACTAGAGGAGAGGGCGCCATCACTATTGATGTGGCGGAAACCTGATTGCTGGTAAAACAAAGATCGAGATGGCGGCTATTTTCATTGGCAATAGAATTGATTTGTAGTAACGTGGCTAAGCTATAGCTGTCAAGTAGCCTCACTGCAGCTGGGTGGAGTACGGAATGGTCCGAATCCGGATAAAGGAATCCGTTGCGGGAAGACTTCCATGAAATGCTAGGAAGATTAAAATCTCCTAGTACCATGATCTCATCAACTGCGTTCGCGTCTTCGAGGATAGTAAAAAGTGAGCTGCAGTGTGCTTCAACATATTCGATATCACGAGCGCGGTCGGGTGGAACATACAACGCACACAAGTATAACTTACGGTCGCCAAGATCGATAATCTAAACATTTTCTTTAATTTCTATCAAAGTAGAACACCCGCATTCAAAATAGCAAAATTTCGAATCGAGTCATTCATTAGTCCCCAATGTCAGTTCGGTTTTTCATCTTGCTCAGTTCAGAAGCTAAAAATGCGCCGCCGCTTTGTCTATTTGCAAAAGCAAAAATTGATTCCTTCTACCTAGTGTGTGAAACGTGAACAAACAATGAGTGACAATGCAAAGCAAGAGTATGTCCCGTTGCGGATAAACTGTGTTGCTGGTGACTTCTCTAAATGTCCGGTAAGACCATCGATTCGTGAAGTGGAGCAATTGTTGAAGGTGAACATGAAACTTAACATAGCAGAAGTTAGTGCCGTGCAATTTCATCATTTGCGTCATATGGTACTGATTTCGTTCACAAACATTAGTCAAGCAGAATCATTCGCTTCGCAGAACAACATGAAACACGCCGTCGAATGTAATGACTTTTTATACAGCATCCCAACGTATATTGATAATGACAGTATTGAAATAAACCTACATGACCTGGCACCACGTACTAGTTCCGCCGCTATCAAACAACTCTGTGTGTGTGGACAATCCATTTCCCACTGTCCGGCAGTGCTTTCATGGAGCAAACTTGTCTGCATCTATGTAATGATATATTTGTTTTCATCGATAGATAGTTTGACCTTAGAAATGAAAGGCGATAGGTCTATAGTACATCCACCGACCCATTTCAGGAATACCTGTTCCTACATGTACATTCTGAGGCCGCCTTCATATACAATAAACCCCGCGCGAATACATCCACGTATCAATTGGATATTTGCAATATATTTGCACTTCCAGAATGAAAAATATTTTTGATTCTGGCACGTATTTACAAAAAGGAAAATATTTATGAAGGTAGACAAACATTGAAAAATGACATGAAACGATCTCACCAGCTCTGAATAAATAAATTCATGAAGTATTTTCCTCCATCCGTGAAATTGTTTCATCAGCTTCTCAGGTCCAGGCGGCGCTAAACGGAACAAATGGGCGTATTTTTTCGCGTCTTGCTTCACATACTTCAATGGAAAAGTTGTGACGACAAATTTGTATGCAAAATCACACTTTTGTCGCGATATTTCAACCAACGACTGCGGACCGGGCAGTAACAAACACCAGCACAACTACGATCGGGCCCAGTACCACTAAACCAACTACCATTACCAACATCGAAGTAACAACGATTACACCAAATGTCTCCAAACCAACAACCAACACCAGCAATAAAGAATCAAATACCGATGAAAAAAGATTTACACAAGAAACAAACAAGAACACCCGACCGTGAGCATCATGAATGCAGTACCGAAACGATAAGACGGACCGAATGACTCTCAAGGTGCGGCAGATAACGCACCTCATTTTTCACCATCAAGGAAGAGGATCTCAACACGCAGAAGCAAACTGCGTCAACAAACCCCTATGGATAGTTGAAAGTTAATTTTAATTTTTACACATTGTAAAAATCTTATAAGACCCACGGCTCAGTTATGCTAACGCATTGAGCCGTGTCAAATAAACAAGAAAACAAAATTAGTCTCCAATGTGTTGCAGAATGATATCAGGCGTTGTTGTAACTCACATATTGAAATTGATGTACTGTAATAATATAAATGCTTGCTCTAATCTAGATCATTAGTCCCATGTTAAAGATAAAAAACCAACTCAATTCCATATGATTCTTACCGTCACAGCTGTAGATGCCGTAATGTTTTCCTGAGCTTCTATCTCCGCATACCTTGCATGGAATGTCGAGTAATCTGTCACCTCAATAATAGAGAAAGAAAAAGATACAGATTAAATGTCACCTTAAAAACATAGTTTATTTCGATTTCATTAAATATGAGCGAAAATAATTAATCAAATCTGAATACGTTTGAACTCCTTCGCACAGACTCATCATCCTTACAAGCACCCCTGAAGTCCTAATCTCTGCTAATTTTGTTCTAAATCCCTTCCTCTCGGTTGGTTTCATTTCAACCGACCGAACCAGAACGAAAAAAAAAATTAAACAAAAATAAAGCACTTTTCGGGTCCAACAACCCCTTTCAATTAAAAAAGTACACATCCGTCAAAGAGGGCTTTTTATGTCGCGTTGAAGAGCGCACCGTTTCCGAGGGATCTTTCTTGACTGCGCTCGAGCTGCCTCTAGTATTGCGACACCCGCCGGGAAAGGGTCTACCATTGCTCGGTTGTTGCGAGTGTAATCCTTTTCCGCTGGCCCATTTTCCCGCCTGCTAATTTTTTCCTCATTATTTTCCTATTTCCCACCGGCACAGTAACACGCGCACCGCTTGGAAAATTTCTCAAGCTGCAAAATAGCAACACTCAGAGCAGGCCGTTTGGCAAAGAGGGTAAAAATGGGAAATGCAGAAAGGCGCTAAAGCGAAAAAGTGACAGAGGATTGTTGATCTTTTACGCTCTTTTACTTTTTGGCGCCGGGGAGTATGATTTTTTAGTTACATTTTATTAATTTGTTGAAGGTCTTTTGTTTTAGTGTGTAGAAATAGTCATTCCATGAGTCGTTCGGTATCCTACAATCTATGCCATCGGATATGGTTACGTTGCACCTATCACTATTATAGCTGTGTCACAATCATTGAGAAGACAAAACATCATTTGTATTTCCGTCATAATAAGAATTTCGTTTTCCTTTTATGCTGAAAAATCCATGCCAAAAAATCTCAAAGTGGTTCCCATGTTTTAGGAAAGCCCCGGCGAAACTTGGCACGCAGCTAATCTGTGAAAAGCCGATTTTAAACAATAAACACTTGAGCTTGTTATTTTTGCCTCGGCTTTACGCCGGTTGAAAATTGTCAGCACGTGTCAAATGTCGTTCGAAATGTTGGTTTAGCTGAAAAATGCTTCCTTCCACAATTTATGGATTTCACCCACTTCAGAGCACAAAATAAAAGAGTTTAATTGGGGAGATTGTATACTAGCCCTTTTTTCAATGTTTGCGCGCGTGCTTAATACTGGTTCGCGGCAGTGATACAATATGCTTTTTTGTATCGAAAATAAACATTTGAAAGCCATTTCAAAACGATTTCAATGGTGTACCAACATCGCAAGATAAATAAAATTTTTGATTAAAATTTGTCGATTTTAACACTTTCGTTCCCCCGGTGCTCTCAGTCAGCAGCATCAGTTGTGTCACGGAAGGGTGAAGGATCCTTATTGAACCAAACAAATTGTTCCTATTTGATTGGAACCTAGTTGTATGCGATTGGTAGGCGGCTGAAGTCACGAACTAAAATCATTGAGTTTCAGCTTTTCGCTCTGGAAAAGTCGAATGTTGGTGTGAATTTGTACGTGTGCGAGTATGAAGATAGACAAGGACAATTTCGTGCGATGACCGTTGTAGAATTCATATACCTACATGACATATCTATGTGTTTCATTACGGGTATCGTGGTTTACACAACCCACAAGCATACACCTGAGTAGTTCGTAAAGGGAAAATCAATATGTGCAGCTATATATTGATAATACATATTGTTGACTGTCCATCGGATTTGATCGTGAATGTAAAAAATACGTACAAGTGATAGATGTATTGTGATTCCCTCTATTAAATCTAATAAATCATCCAAATTGCTATGGAACGCTTGGAAGATTGTTTTTCGCTGAAACTGATATTATGCGGTTAGTACCACATAGAAAATGGGGATGCAGCTAATTGGCAATGGATATGAAATTTATCTTCGTAACCCACCTCTGGAAATACAAAATCACAACAAATTCGTTCTAGTTCTCCCGACTATTAACGTGCAAATGAATTATTTGCGTATGCGCTACAAAAAAGAATTCCTATGTAACGAGCTGCAAAGCAAAAAAACTAGCGCGATAAAATATGTATTTTTTGTTTGCAAATAAGATCTATTATTTAGCATACGAAAATTGATTGACGTTTGTAAGAATTATATACGGCAACTGCCAGGAAATTATCCAAGTAGATTCGAATTTTAGTATCTGGACATAAATTATCCGCTTGCGACCAACCAATTTTTTGAAGTATGTATGTAAACCAACCACATTTGTGCTTTAATATCCTCTTATTTGTTCTTGTTATTTCAATTTCTTATATTTCCCGTAAATTCTGTTTCTTCCTTCATATTCTTTACAGTGTTTATTTGCGCGGAGTACCAGGCCCCCACATTAACAACCTCTTCTAAAAAAAACCCACTGATGGTAAAATGGATGTCGACCAAGAATGACCATCAACGACTCCGACTTCCCATTTAAAATCATACACACTGAACTTGGTCGGGGCGAGTAAATTACGTTACTGGTGACAAGTCTTTTATGAAGTACTATCCCGTCTAAATGCTTGCTTATAAAGTTGAGATCTACGGTGTAATCACCGATCCGAGATTCGCATGCGTGGAAGAAGCACTGAAGCATAGAGTTGGCAGTTTCAAGAACCCCTTGCTCTTGTGAGCGAAGATTTTGAGTGGGAAACGCACTGGATGGGACAGAATGGTGTGTCCTTTACAAACAAATTGTAGATGGGACAAATGTTGTTACGGATGACCTTTGGTGGGATTGTGTTGCGTTTAATTACGTTCTCCTCAACAAGGGTCACCTGCCTGTTCGGTTGTTTATACCTCGCGTCGTGCATTGCAGCTTTGCACTAAATACAAGCCAATAAGCCATTGTGCTGAAAAGTGTGCCTACAGTGGGGAGAGTCCAGATGATCTATTACCAAGTCCCGCGTTCTTACAAAAGGCTTAGGTTCTGCAAAAGTTCTGTAGGAAATATCTTGACCGGCAAGCATTTGAAGTGAGTAGTAAATGCAAATTATGCTTTTTCAACTGATTTGCAGATCAATGACTATATATCTTTAAGCTCACAGATATTTTTTCGTGATTTTTTCAGGTAATTCAAGCCTTATTTAAGCATATTTTCATGCAAAAATGAATAAATGAGCCGATTGATCATATTTTTTAACAGTTTATTTTAATAATTGGATGGAGTATGAAATTAGATAATTAGATCTTGAATGAAAGGGTTTGCCAACACAAATTAGTTATGGAACTGGCGTTACTCTCTTAAAAAATCTTTTGGTGTTTGCATCATAAATTGGGATGGTTTGTAGAGAAATCGTGCTTAACGCAAACGCTATTTAAAATAACGAATGTTTCTAGAACATCTGCAGAAATATTTCGTTGGTTCATCGAATGTATAATTCGTCTATTTTTATATCGGAACTGTAATATCCGTTTTATCGTGAATTTTGCATACAATTTGGCATGCCCAGATATTTAAAATTTTTGGATGCATAAAAAGAAATACAGAACGCTGTATCTGTCCAATATCATGCGCATCCACATTCCTTGAATGTCGCATTTAAGGATGCAGGCAGGATTTTTGAAGAGCCCTAAGATCAAGCAATCCAAGTACTCGCCCGTAACAGGAAATCGACGGTAGACTTTATTCATCGCTGCGCAGTTCGTCCATTATCTGCTTGATTTTGATTCATACTTAATTCGGAATCATGCTGATCCAACTGTAACGGAAATGGATTTCATATATCACGTTTTCTCATTTGATCAGGAATAACTGCACACTACCTTGATTTTTTTTACGTGTTACTGTTATAGTGCGTCTCGGTTCGTTGGATGGTAAAGGGGAAGTGCTAGCAACGCTCTCTGCTTGGTTGAATTGTACGGACCAATCAGCGCTGATAATTACCACTTTCACAAAATACATTATTCTCGTTATTTATAGTAATCGTACATTTTACAGAATCAAATACAATATACGTGCACATATTTCCGATCAGGTGGTGCAAAAATATAACGATTTCGATCAGTACAATGGAAGTTATTCGCATTTGAAAACTGGGAAAATATCTCAGAAGACACTTTGAAACGGGACCCCCATATTGAAACGTTATAGAAGTATTCTACTTCAAAAATTAAAAATCAATGATCGCCGTCGATAATAATCGTTTTCATTATTACCACCTGACATCACGGACCTCATAACTTGATACACCTAAAGACGCTGAATCCCTCTGGATAAAGACTCGCAAACTTTATCTTATTCTTATTATTTATCAGTAAGTGTCATTCCAATCGAGCACGAGACCTGTCAAAAGTCTTCAATCCGAAGAAAATTGCTTCGAATCCTTCTGGAACGAGGACCATTGACAGGTCTCGCGCTCGATCGGAATGACACTGACAGATAAATGGTAAACAAACAATTGACGTGTCGAGTCTTTATCCAGAAGGATTCAGTGTCGTTAGATACACCGAGAGTGATTTTGATCTAGTATTCTCGTTTTCAATTTTATGTGCCCGTTGTCACCCATTGCTGTGCTCGCAACGGTAACCAAAATAAAATCGTCACGTGATTGCTACACATTCGCGTGGAAGAAATTTTATTGAAACTTTGTGAACAATTTTCTCTGCGTTAAACGTTTGTCGGCTTTGTTGGCAGCAGAGAAATGCTGTGAAGTTTTCGGTTTCTAGTGTTTTGGCGTCGTTAGTATTAACATGGAGAAGCTACAAGATAAAATATTGAAGGCAATTGAAAAAACAACGGATTAAAGCATAAGTGCATAGTTAGCCGTGGGTGCAATTACATGTACCAGGGGAAGTTAGTTCATGGTAATTCCATTCGACACGTTAGAGCATTGCATGCAGATAAGTTGGAGCTTTTGGAAATTCCTCCGGCAGCAGCTAAAACGAAAATAGAACCAAAAATGGACCCAAAACGCGACTTTTTTTTGAAAAGGCTGGATGTCGTTTACCAGGTAAGGTTTTTCTTATGTAAAAAGGGCTGAAAAATTGATTGCTAGTATTTACAACGACCGCACGGTACGCTTTCATACCCGTTTTGCCCCAATTCTCCTTTTCGTCTGAGTTTATTTTCAAAACTGAATATATAACTCGAAAGAAAGTTGGAAACGGCTGACACAAATTGATATTTCTTATGTAAAAAAGTCCAGAAAATCCATTGAAGATATTTAGAATCATCTCACGAAACGTATACACCCATTTTACCCCAATTCTCCGCAAAACTAAAGTTTGAAGTTAATCCTGGCTTTATATTTCGGTAAAAGGCTATATGCGGCTGATCAAAAGTGATGATTCTTATGTATAAAAATCCAGGTTATCGTTTGAATATAGTTAGACTGGTCGCCCGAAACGTATGTACCCGTTTTACCCCAATTCTTCCCATAACTCAAGTATAAAGTCAAACCAGGCTCTACATTTCAGAAAGAGGCTGAATGCGGTTGATCAAAAGTAGTATTTCTAATGCAAAAAATTCTGGGAAATCGATTGAAGATAGTTAGAATGGCCGCACGAAACATGTGTACCCGTTTTACCTCAAATCTTCCCATATCTCAAGTGGAAAGTTAAACCTGACTGTGCTTCTCGAAAAGGGGCTGAAGGTGGCTGATGAAAAGTAGTAATTCTTATATAGAAAAATCCGGGTAATCGGTTGAAGATAGTTGGAACGGTCGCACGAAACGTTTGTATCCGTTTTACCCCAATTATTTACATAATACAAGCTTGGTGATACACCTTACTCAATATTTCAGAAAGAAGCAGAAAGCGGTTAATCAAAACTAATTTTTTATGCCAAATAATCCAGGAAATTGATTGAAGGTAGTTCAAATGACCGGACAAAACACGTGTATCCGTTTTACCCCAACTTCTTCCCATAGCTCAAGTGTGAGGTTAAACCTGGCTGTACTTCTCGGAAAGAGGCTGAATGCGGCTGATGAAAAATAGTAATTCTTGTGTACAAAACTCCGGCCAATCGATTCGAGATAGTTATAATAACCGCACGAAACGTGTATATCCGTTTTACCCCAATTCTTCCCATAGCTCAAGTGTGAGGTTGAACCTAGCTCTGCTTCTCCGAATGAAGCTGAATGCGGCTGATGAAACGTACATGTAATTCCTATGCAAAAATTTTCGGGAAATCGAATGAAAATAGAATGACCGTACGAAACGTGTATACCTGTTTTACCCCAATTCTTCACATAATGTATGTGTGAAGTTATACCTTACTCATTATTTCAGCAAGAGGCTGTAAGCGGCTCACCAAAGTAGTTTCTCTTGTGTAAATCAGCTTCGGGAATCGATTGAAGATACTTGGAATGACCGCACGAAACGTGTTGACCCGTTTTACCCCAATTCTGTCCCTTACACTTGTGTGTGATTATACTTACCCAACATTTCAGAAACAGGCTGAAATCGGTTGATAATAAGTAATTTTTTATGTTAAATACTTCAGGGAATCAATTGAAGGTAGCTAGAATATCCGCACGAAACATGTTTACCCGTTTTACCCTAAGTTCCTCTGATAACTCAAATATGAAGTTAAACCTGGCTGTACTTCTCCGAAAGAGGCTGACTGCAACTGGTGAAAAATAGTAATTCTTATGAACAAAAAAATCGCGTTCAGCCTGTTTTTGAAATGATGAGTAAGGTATAACTTCACACATACATTACGTGAAGAATTGGGGTAAAACGGGTATACACGTTTCGTGCGGTCATATTAGCTATCTCCAATCGATTCCCCGGAATTTTGTACCTAAGAATAACTACTTTTCATCAGTCGCATTCAGTCTATTCCCGAGAGGTACAGCCAGGTTTAACTTCACATGTGAGCTATAGGAGAAATTTGGGGTAAAACGGGTACACATATTTTGTCCAGTCATTCGAACTATCTTCAATCAATTCCCTGGACTATTTAACATAAAAAAGTTATGCAATAAAAATTGGACTAAACCGTTTTGCGCGTTAAGGGCACAAGACCTAATTTTAATTAAGTTTTGTATTTTTTGTGTTTCGAATTCATCTCGTCAGTAACTAACACCATCTGGGTGTCTAGTTAGACGATGTATCTGAACTAGTACCCAAATTAGCACTAGTTAGACACAAAAAAAAATTCCAAACAGTTCACACGACATATGTGAACGCCTAAAGCCACATGTCCCGAGTGATGTCCCGGGAAGCAAATATAGCTCTGGTTTGCTGACGAGAAAGCGAAGACGAACTCTTGTCTTTTGGTTCTAGAAACCAAACGCCTGGTATTATGCAATAAAAATTGGACTAAACCGTTTTGCGCGTTAAGGGCACAAGACCTAATTTTAATTAAGTTTTGTATTTTTTGTGTTTCGAATTCATCTCGTCAGTAACTAGCACCATCTGGGTGTCTAGTTAGACGATGTATGTGAACTAGTACCCAAATTAGCACTAGTTAGACACAAAAAAAAATTCCAAACAGTTCACACGACATATGTGAACGCCTAAAGCCACATGTCCCGAGTGATGTCCCGGAAAGCAAATATAGCTCTGGTTTGCTGACGAGAAAGCGAAGACGAACTCTGGTCTTTTGGTTCTAGAAACCAAACGCCTGGTATTATGCAATAAAAATTGGACTAAACCGTTTTGCGCGTTAAGGGCACAAGACCTAATTTTAATTAAGTTTTGTATTTTTTGTGTTTCGAATTCATCTCGTCAGTAACTAGCACCATCTGGGTGTCTAGTTAGACGATGTATCTGAACTAGTACCCAAATTAGCACTAGTTAGACACAAAAAAAAATTCCAAACAGTTCACACGACATATGTGAACGCCTAAAGCCACATGTCCCGAGTGATGTCCGGGGAAGCAAATATAGCTCTGGTTTGCTGACGAGAAAGCGAAGACGAACTCTTGTCTTTTGGTTCAAGAAACCAAACGCCTGGTATTATGCAATAAAAATTGGACTAAACTGTTTTGCGCGTTAAGGGAACAAGACCTAATTTTAATTAAGTTTTGTATTTTTTGTGTTTCGAATTCATCTCGTCAGTAACTAGCACCATCTGGGTGTCTAGTTAGACGATGTATCTGAACTAGTACCCAAATTAGCACTAGTTAGACACAAAAAATTCCAAACAGTTCACACGACATATGTGAACGCCTAAAGCCACATGTCCCGAGTGAGGTCCCGGGAAGCAAATTTAGCTCTGGTTTGCTGACGAGAAAGCGAAGACGAACTCTTGTCTTTTGGTTCAAGAAACCAAACGCCTGGTATTATGCAATAAAAATTGGACTAAACCGTTTTGCGCGTTAAGGGCACAAGACCTAATTTTAATTAAGTTTTTTTTTGTGTCTAACTAGTGCTAATTTGGGTACTAGTTCAGATACATCGTCTAACTAGACACCCAGATGGTGCTAGTTACTGACGAGATGAATTAGAAACACAAAAAATACAAAACTTAATTAAAATTAGGTCTTGTGCCCTTAACGCGCAAAACGGTTTAGTCCAATTTTTATTGCATAATGCCAGGCGTTTTGTTTCTTGAACCAAAAGACAAGAGTTCGTCTTCGCTTTCTCGTCAGCAAACCAGAGCTATATTTGCTTCCCGGGACCTCACTCGGGACATGTGGCTTTAGGCGTTCACATATGTCGTGTGAACTGTTTGGAATTTTTTTTGTGTCTAACTAGTGCTAATTTGGGTACTAGTTCAGATACATCGTCTAACTAGACACCCAGATGGTGCTAGTTACTGACGAGATGAATTCGAAACACGAAAAATACAAAACTTAAATAAAAAAGTTATTTTTAATCAGCCGGTTTCAGCCTGTTTCGGAAATAACGAGTAAGACATTACTTCACACATACATTATGTGAATAATTGGGGTAAAACGGATACAAACGTTTCGTGCGGCCATTCCAACTATCTTCAACCGATTCCCCGGATTTTTCTATATAAGAATTACTACTTTTTATCAGCCACCTTCAGCCTCTTTTCGAGAAGCACAGTCAGGTTTAACCTCACACTTGAGCTATGGGAAGAAGTTGGGGTAAAACGGATACACGTGTTTTGTCCGGTCATTTGAACTACCTTCAATCGATTTCCTGGATTATTTGGCATAAAAAAATTAGTTTTGATTAACCGCTTTCTGCTTCTTTCTGAAATATTGAGTAAGGTGTATCACCAAGCTTGTATTATGTAAATAATTGGGGTAAAGCGGGTACAAACGTTTCGTGCGGCCATTCCAACTATCTTCAACCGATTACCCGGATTTTTCTATATAAGAATTACTACTTTTCATCAGCCACCTTCAGCCTCTTTTCGAGAAGCACAGTCAGGTTTAACTTTCCACTTGAGATATGGGAAGATTTGGGGTAAAACGGGTACACATGTTTCGTGCGGCCATTCTAACTATCTTCAATCGATTTCCCAGAATTTTTTGCATTAGAAATACTACTTTTGATCAACCGCATTCAGCCTCTTTCTGAAATGTAAGGCCTGGTTTGACTTTATACTTGAGTTATGGGAAGAATTGGGGTAAAACGGGTACATACGTTTCGGGCGACCAGTCTAACTATATTCAAACGATAACCTGGATTTTTATACATAAGAATCATCACTTTTGATCAGCCGCATATAGCCTTTTACCGAAATATAAAGCCAGGATTAACTTCAAACTTTAGTTTTGCGGAGAATTGGGGTAAAATGGGTGTATACGTTTCGTGAGATGATTCTAAATGTCTTCAATGGATTTTCTGGACTTTTTTACATAAGAAATATCAATTTGTGTCAGCCGTTTCCAACTTTCTTTCGAGTTATATATTCAGTTTTGAAAATAAACTCAAACGAAAAGGAGAATTGGGGTAAAACGGACATGATAGCGTACTTTACGGTCATTTTAAATACCTGAAATCGACTCCCCAGACATTTTTACATAAGAAGTATTCATTATTGATTACAACACTTAGCCTTCTATCAAGCTATTGAGTAAAGTCGCGTTTTTGATACTTTTTTTCCCACTGTGCACCGGCATTGAATGGCGAAATAGCTCCTCCGAAAAGATCAAAGAAGACAAATAATGTCCCCGTCGAGATTGACCGGAAATCTATCATAGAGGGAAGCCTTCAGTTAGCTACAGTGACCGCCTTATCCTTGACCTATCCTGAGTGGACTGGATTTCGAACATAAGTCCAACCTCTGTGGAATTCTATTGGTTTTACCTTGTCTTAGAAAACAAAATTAAAGACATGAGTAAGTGATTTTGTTTATACTGATTGAAACCTATCTTTAACCCATTATATCCTAGCGTATGAAATTTCATACGCAGGACTATCCATCGTTTAACGCGTATATACTGTGGAATTTTGACATCTAACTGCTTTATTATTGCACTAATAGGATCATTACACCGTATACTTGATTGTGAAGTAAAACAGCCGCCAATTTTTGTCATTTTATTTACATTTTTGAGCCGTGTATTGTTGAGGCAAAAGGCGACTGAAAAGTAAGCAAAACATTTAATTGGTGCTAATAATTCCATTATGTGACAAAACGTTGTCACAAGTGTAAAAGAAGTGTTGTCTTTTAAAAAAATCCGAAGAAATATGCGAAACAACTTAAAATTTGTTGTTTTTATTACGAAATTTTTTGCCTGAGATATTTTCAATCTCAAAACTATTTTAAGCGGTGATTTTGTTTTCCCCATAATCTTCGATACATTTTTTCATGGAATTGAGGATATCACTGCATTTGGCTCACTCTTTGAAACCCCTGGGTTATAATGGGTTAAATGTACACAACAGTTTACGTTACCTATCAAAAACATTATTGCTTGATATCGTTGTATTGCTCTTTCCAGCATTTTCAAAACATTGGACGTTTTTTGAGAGATTTTGCGACGCCTTAGAACCGGTGTTCTACCTGATGGTATATCTTCAACGTGAACACGTCCCGTTATCTGCATTCTATACCAAATGGCTCATTTGCCAAGCACAATTAAGCTTACTGAAAACGAACTTGCAGCAAAATTGTTGAAAACCATGCGCGTTTACAAAATTTGATTAACACAAATCATTTCAAGGCTTGTTTGTACATGGAGGTAAGATATTACTTGGGTTCCAATCGTTTTACGGCTGCAGATAAAGCGATAGTTCAGGTATTATACTATTTCATAAATTTGTCTAAGAACATCTGGTGATCTGGAACCCCCCCGAAATATTTTGGAGAATTTTGAAAAAAATCAATATGTTAAACAAAACTATGCCTAAAATTTTAAATTATCTTGTGAAAATATTTCCTTGTAGTGTAAATTGGCTGCAGACTCGACACCAACCCTCCCGCAACTTGACGTTTAGCCTAAGTTGCTTGAAACCACCGTGTTTCGAATGATGTCGCAACCATAGAACGCCGTCTACTAATTGTGATACTGTAAATTTCTATGCGAGAAAATAATTCCGTGACGTCTTTTACGAACTTGTTTTCTTTATTTACATTCGGAAGAGGTAATCAAGATGATCATTTCAAAACAGCGTAATAATTTAATATAAATACAAACAAGTTAATTCGTAATTTTGAAGTTTCATAAAAGGATTACAAAATGTGCCGAATGTAAAATGTAAAATGCATGAATTGATTTGAGTACGCTTCTAGTGTGAACTTTTTCTTCTCCCGTCGCCCTCGAAACATCTTTCGCATATGACAATTTTCGAAAGTTTGTCGTTAATCCTTAAATACATTTAGTTTTGTGATTATCATTTTTCACTTCGCCTTTAACAAGGCGGGATTGACTTCGATTGTTTATTTCTGACAGCATAGCATCTAACTGATAGATGCTGCGACATTTACGGTGCAAAGGTTTCCACGAAATTCAGAAGTGGTGACAGCTCATTTTTTATCGGAGGAAGAAAAACAGTCCAGTACCATTGTGTGTGTTGTTTACATTACAATACAAATATTACTACCTAATACCTTAAGACTAAATGAAGGTGCTCACTAACTAGTATAAGCGCCGCTGGTTTGTATGCTGATGATTCCAAAAAATCATGATTCATTTAAAAATAATGCATCAGAATAAAGATGCATTATTTTTATAACAAAACAACACTAAACCCCCAAAAAGTCTTCAAAACTAATTATTAATTAAGTAAAAAAATCTGAACAAGAAAATTTTCGCTGCGAAGAAGTTTACGCTTTTTTTAGAAATTGCTCTTGAATAAAGTTTGAACCGCCATTTTAGACCCACAGACCCAAAAAAAGTGGTTTCAACGATTTGCGTAGAAGCTGTCAAGTTGTTCCCCCTCTGCTCGACATCTACCTGACGGCACGTTGTGGAGGCTAGCTCAACCACCGAGGACTATAACAAGTAGATCGCGGCGAAGCGAGGAGCTGGGAGCTTATTGGTTCACGAAACGGATATCGGTACCGAGAGAAATTTCGCCACATTCTGTAGTCCTTGACTGATGGCGAACATGGACTGGAGAGTGTGAGAGAAGTATCCCCATAGATACCACCAGGTGATTCTGCAGCACGAAGGAGGACTGGCCGCAAGCTAAAGTGGAAGACGAAAGCCTTTAACGAAAACCTCTTTGTTGAGTTACTTCGGCGAACAACGGAATCAAGTACGTTGATGCGGCAAGAAGGATTGTGACGGCTTGTGACGTTACAATGTCACGAAAACTAGGGCCATGCAGTAGACGGCTTGCAGATTACGGGTTAAATGAGTAGCTCAGTACGCTACACGCTGCTTGTCTTAGATCTAGAAAACGGGCCCAGAGCGTAAGATCGGAGAGTGAGAGAGGAGCACAAGCGACGTTTCGAGAAGGTAGGGACTCTTTAAACGGGAGATCAAGCTTAGCAAGCCAATTGCCATAAGTAGCTGAGCTGAGAAATAAACGCCAATCCCTGGGGGACGCGTACTGAGTCGTCATGACGAAGACGAGGGTCTGCGACACCAGCTGAAATATACCCGGGAAAACCAAAGATAATTGTTGAGGGTCTCTTCCCGAATCACGATTCAACTACCTGGTCACCGACACCATACGACAAAGAAGAAGGAGGTAACACAGCCGAGTGGTAAGTGACTAATGACGAGCTCAAAGAAGCGTCGATGTGACTAAAATCAAAGAAAACCCCCGGTCCGGATGGAATACCAACCGTGGCGCTGAAAGCTGCGATCCTGGCGTATCCGGACATGTTCAGGATGCTACTGCTGAAGTCTTTAGACGATGGTAATCCCCGAAATGAGGAAGGTGCAAAAACTGATGTTGCTGCCAAAGTGTGGGAAGTCACCGAGCCATGCAATCTCGAATAGACGCAGCGTGGCATAAAAGAATGAGCCAGATCCTGAAGAGTTACTTCCAGAGTAGAGCACTGCTGTACCAGACGAACAAACGAGCAATAGGCAATGCGAGTCACAGCGGGCGTTCCTCAGGGCTCCATTCTCTGTCCAACACTTTGGAATGAGATGTACGATGGGGTCTTAACACTGCGGCTTCCCAGGAAAGTGAAAATCGTTGGTTTCGTGGACGATGTGTCACTAACGGTGAGACACTTGCAGAAATGGAGGTGTCGGTGACGGAGACAATGGAACCGCGAAAAGCTGAACAGTACGCTTCGACTGCTGCTCGTACGAGTTGCGATTGTGTACCGGAGGCAGTATGCCTTGTCGCCGAGATGATCCCCATCTACATTACCCTGGCGGAGGATATCAAGTGCTGCAAACAATGAAACGCCAGAAACGTGAGGAAGATGATGAGAATCGATTCGATGGTGACGTGGCAGCAGGAGTGTGACAATACGGAGAAAGGAAAGTGGACCTACCGGCTCATCCAAACCAAGTGTGAGATCGTCGAGGAGACACCGGAGCGTCTTTGAATGTCCGAGGTTTGAAGTCTTTGAATGTCCGAGGGGAGTCTTTGAATGTCCGTTGAGGTTTGAAGTGACGTGCAGGGAGCTACTTAAAACGGGAGGACCGGACATCAACCCGGATAATGTAGCCTACAGAATGACAAGCGACGTAAAGACGTGGAACACAGTAAACAGAGATATGATGTAGATCAGTGATTCTCAACCTGGGGTCCGCGGACCCCTAGGGGGCCGCGAAGTCATGGCTGGGAGTCCGCGAAGAAAAATATATTTTCCGAGTGCATATTGAAATTTCAAGTCATGTTTCCTAACAAATTGAAAATAACATATTGATAGCATACAAAATTGATGTTTATCGCAGCAACCCAGTGTGATATCTAAGGAGTCCGTGGTACGAAAAAGGTTGAAAACCGCTGATGTAGATCATGACCGTCTTACCACCGAATGGACATCGAACAACGATTTCGGGAGAGCAATCACCGCCAGGGAACTCTCCGCAGGAATAAGCTAGATTCACCGCCGAGGACTAGTCGAGTAGACTGCAACAGAGCAGCGAGTATGAGTCGTCGAAACGCCAGCGAACCGGACGTCACGCTCCATGCGGATTCGTCAGACCGACCACGGCACCCCACCGGTTGTTCCGATAGAAAAATAGCGAAAACCTAAGAAGAATCGATATTGGTAGAACTTCTTTCGCCAGGGAACTCTCCGTTAGCGCAAGCTAGATTCACCGCTGGGGACTAGAATGAGTAGACAGCGACGAGACACCACTAGTCGCGGGTCATCGGCGCACCAGTGCATCGGACACCCTGCTTCACCAGAATCGCCGAACTGACCTCGGCACCTAGCTGATTAGCTCGATCTCGGGAGAACTTCTCTCGCCGGGGAATTCTCTGTCGGAGTAGGTCAGATCCATCGTCGGGGACTAGACCGAGTTGTTCGCGAACAAGTCGAGGAGCTGAATGGATCATCAAGGAAGTAGTGCTAAATGGCCCAAGAAGAGGACTAAAGGGCTAAATGGCACCGGTCACGGAGCCAAAGGGCTCAAGAAGTTGTCCTCTCCGTCAGCGTACAGTCAGATTCACCGCCGGGAACGAGACCGCGTAGATCGCAACGATACACCACCAGCTGCGCCGGGGCTCCAGCAAACCGGATGCCCTACTCTACCGGAATCGCCGAACTGACCGCAGCACCTGGCTGGTTGGCTCGCTTTCGAACTTCTCTCGCCGGGGAACTTTTCGTCGGAGTAGGCTAGATCTATCGTCGGGGACTAGACCGAGTAGTTCGCGAACCAGTCGGAAGCTCAACGAAGAAGTGGTACTGAATTGCACAAGGGAACTGAAGGGCTCAGTAAATTAGACAGTCTGAAGTTTGCCGCCCAGATTGTCCTCGTAGGGGAAGATCATTAATTCTATACCAACAGCTAGCTTTCGTACCTTGACTACCCAAACCCGTTCCCTGAGTTGTTGGTTTTGAACATTTTTTTCCTGCTCAGAATGTTTTTGAACATTTTTTCATATATATACAAAAAAATTCATATCCCCCCCGAAAAAATTTCTTACTACGCCACTGATGGTGTGAAAAGCCTATCAACATCATAAGAAATACCATTGACTAAAACTTTCAAATGAATTACACTTGAATATCACATTGTTTTACTTATAGATTTCATTTGCAGAAGAATCAGTGAAATCAATTGTTTTACATGTAGAAATGCACTACATGTTTTTCATGCGAAAGTCATGTGGAAAGTTCAATAGTATGGCAATGATCATTCAATGGATAAATATGTCATATTCATGTGGAATTTGAATTTAATTTGAAACACCACATGAAATGCTTTTTAATTGATTTTCATGTGAAGTTCAAAGGGAAATCATTTCTTTTACTTTTTAACATGAAAACGCACATGAAAGTGATGTTTAATTGCATATGGTTTTATCGCTTCGATTATTTTCAGTGTCCCTAATCTAGAAATGTCGCCACCTCTACTATAATGTATTGTGTTGAACTGAGAATTTTCATTACGTACTGCAAAATTTACAGTGTACTAGTAACCTTTTGTACCATGGTGGCGCCAGTGTGGTATCTTTTAAGAAATGCAGAAGTGAAACATATTGTTATTTTATAATATTTGATAAAATGAGAAAGTCACAATCGCACCACTAGGTGCATTAAAACAGGATTCGGTGATCACGATGGAAGTCCAACTGGTCAACTAAAATCCTAAAACTGAAACATGTTTAATAGTATAGGGACATTCCTAATATTGTAACGTTAAATTAATATTTTATTTCGCTGTATGCGAGAACATCAACATCAAACCCATCAACAAATTTTTGGGCCCTATATAATTTCCTGCATCTTCCGTTATATTTACCTCTAGTTGTTCAATCGCAGCTACTGCAAAATGCCAGACGAATCTGATTGAGCAATGCGCATAATAAAATATCAATATCGCACATCGCTGATAATTTGTGAGATTGATTTTCTCTTTATACGATTTTATGAGAACGTGTGAAAGAAAGACTAATCACGATGATGAGATCGAAGAAGGCGAAATGGATTTCATATTTTCATTGTTTTTCTAAACTTGTCCGTGATTTTGCGGAGAATAAATATCGAGTAAGAATATCAGTAGTAATTTTATGCGTTACCGATTTTTGATTTTTTAATAATTTCCCAACACTGAATGTTTTTAGAAATGAGAGTAGCCCCTTTAACCTTAAATGCATGAAACTCATTTTGCTTTAGACTGGCAACAATTTTGAGTTTTTTTTCGGATTACTAATAATTCGAATGGTAATTGGTGCGAAATATGAGCTTTTTCAGGTAGCTCTAGTTCACTCACAAGAGGATTCAAGTTTCCATAATAATATATATGGAAATTCGGAAATTAAAACATAAAATCCAATAAAAAATTTCACAGCAACGTCAAAACTTACGGTCGCGTACCTTATTTTATAACAAACAGCTTTGTTGTAGATCGTATATTAATTGGAGGTTTCCCTAAAAAGTTATTTAACTTTGCAGACCAACCAATTGTTTTGAAACTTCCTATTCTAAGCATGTGCGAGAAAGAGAGGCAACACATTATTTTATATGAGAATATCTCTTTACGGCAAAATCTGATCAATTTGCAGTATTCGGCAATGTTGCTCCTTACACCTTAAGCTATATATCTTTAGATTTTGGAACGCACAAGATGATACTGGCATTTTGTACTGAATTTAGTGTTTATTTCGCCTATTTTTCATATATTTTCACATACAAACTTGACAACTCTTGTGATTGAACTAGAGTTTTCGAAAAAAGCTTATTTTTGACGAATGGTATGCGAAGCCAATTACCGTTTGATTTAACTGTGTTCCGAAAAAAAAGTCAAAATTGTTGCCGGTCTAATGGATACGTTATTTACCTCTAGTTTAGGCTTTATATCACATACTTCGGTATGTTGCCAAATGGCAGAAAAGTGAAGGCGCTAGCCGATTTATGAGCGTAATCAACCTTCATGAAACTTAGCTGACGCCCCTAATCGCGAAAACATCAACGATAGCAAAATAATACTTTTGTTCACCATTTTTCAGTTTGAGACCACGCGCGTCTCAACCGCACATGCGGCATCTCTCTCGCAATGGCCTTTTTTGAAATATTCGTGGAAATTTGATGAGTTTTTTTCATGACAAAACCATACTTGCGTAATTGATGAAAATGATTTAATCAAATAGGGGTTTACTTTGATGCAGGATTGATTTTTAGAAATGTGCGGCATCTCTCCCAAAATTACCCTATTTCATGCAATATTTGGGCAATATTTCCCCAAATTTTCATTGAAAAATATTGAATATTGCACGAAGAATAAGGAGTCTCCACAGGAACTTCGATTTTTTTGTGATGTGCCTGCATGACGCTGTTTCTCTGACGCCGCTCTGGATTCGTCCTGTCGATTTGAAACGATGTATGTCTTACAATATATGCAATTTGGAGTAAAAATTTTGCACATGTATTATTTGGATATAACCGCAAATTTTATGAAATCGATCTTTTATCGTTCTAGTTGACTGGTCTCTTTTTGCCACCAAAGTAGCACTTTTGATTACTGGGAAGCTTCGAAACGTTGTTTAGTTTGTTTTCATCTGTTAAAAAGTTTGTATTGCCCTTCCATTCCATTGAGTCCTTTACTTTTATTGAGACCAAACATTGCAAACTTATTCTGCATGAATTCCTACAGATATTTTTCCGAGCATTAACGGTGCGGTCGGAAAACCCTTACCGGTCGATCCGGACTGATTGAACACGTTTTCGTTTTGTTATGTTATTCTTCCTATTCGTCCTCCGGAATTACTTCCTGAGAACACTTTCAATGTAATATTAAACTAAATCGATTAGGACACAATTGTTTTAAATTCAAGTCGTATATGATAAGAGTGCAGCTTACGAAAAGTTCAGTTACAAGATTTTTTTCAATCTGGTGCGAGTCTAGTGCTGCATAAGATGATTAAGTAGGAGAGTTTTTTTTTCAACAGCTAATGTTGGTACTACAACAATTAAGGTGAAAGATTAGTACCTGTTCCCATTCTTCGTGGCTGCCACACAAAATTGAAATCCAACGTGGCTAAGTACTTATCAACTATTCTTGATTATTTATAGTTTGAAACATTAGGTAATCACTATTCACAGCACTAACACAATTCTATTGAAGAGCAATTCAAAACGAGCAACTAACTCTATAGTTGTATTTCCAATGACAATTTCATAAACAATCGTGTTAAGGATTGCATTAACAATTGGTTGCAGGGGCACTAAATTCTATCAATTGGTTTCCATTTTCCCACTAACACAACAGCACTAGAATTTATCCGACGCCGAATTGAACTCGTACTCATCGAGGTCTATCTAAGAGCTGTAAGATCCGTGTCACTAGCTTGATAGTTGCTGATAAACTGACTCTGACTGTCCAGATTTCCCGCAACGGCACAGCCAGAAACAGTAGAAGCTGATTACCGACTGATGCTGTATTGACTTCATCACAATTCACATTGGCTACGGTTACCACTGGCATCACCATCGCACTTCAACCGGAACAGCATTCGCTCTGAACACCCCCTTTTAACCCACCTTTCCAGCTAGCAATGAAAGTCCCTTCACGCTGCCATGTCCTTATGTTCTCATCCCACCGTCCCGCCGATTTGGCTCTGACTGGCGCAGCTACACAAAATCCAACACCAGTCAGTCAGTTTTCTATTCCCCCTCACTTACAATCCTATATCACTTCTCTCATTCCACGTGGTGGCTACGAAAAGTCCTTCCACAGACAGCAATCGTGGTAGCTGTCACTGTTCAAGCCAACCGCAGGCTCCAACCGACGAACCAGTCAGCCATGGATCGTGCCAGACCTCTTACGTTTTACCTTTTTTTTACAACCCAACATTGCAACTTTGCAACATATAAATTAGAACATGTGACATCCATGCTGTACATAAGACGAGCAGGCGTGACCAAACAGGGTGAAGTTTCCATGTTGCGATTCCCGACTGGAAAGGACACCATCGCGCTGGAATGGTATACCCGGATGGGCGGAGCCTGTATGTTACTATACGCATTCATTCATTCATTCACAGAACCGAGGCAAGGACATACTTATACAACAGGCTCAATGAATCAGTACATAACACAAATACTACAAGAGAAAGGAGAATATAGTGGATACTGTTTAACATCGCGTGAAAAAGATAGTATGGTGAACACGACGTGCAGAGAGCATGGATCGAAACATTCTGGTCAATTGTTGGCATTACTCTATTGTATTTAAATTCTCTGGTTTACTTCGGAAGGATACACAGTAGATCTTGTTTGAGTCAATCAGATAAATGGTGTTAGGGTATAATGGTTAGTCAAACCAAAGTCATTCCCGAATGTCGAGAATTCGGATAATTGAAGCGCTTAGAACTTAGTCCAACCACGCTAAGAGGTTCAGTTTATTGAAGTTTTGTTTTTTGATTTAAAGAAAAGCGTGATGTTTTCTAACTTTTCACAACATTATATGTATATGTTGCAAGACAAACAGTGAAATTGTCATAAGCTGGCAGTTAAAATGGATGCTGTTTGTTGTTTGTTCTTTCTTTTTATTAGTCCTATGCTATACTTACAACTAAAACATTGCCTTATCACGCAACATTGAATTAGTTGTAGCTAGAATACCCAAACAATGTACATATGTATCAAATTGTTGCGTTGCGTTGTGGCGATGATTTTGGCGGATTGCACACTGACTTCATCATGTTTGACTGCTGATTATCTAATAAGAGTTGCTTAGGAAATGGTAAGTATGAAGTCATACCAATCCGACCCATATTAAAACCTCAACAGCATGATAGCCATCATTGCCGGCCGTCCCCATCTCCATCGTTCACGGGGAAGGGTAGGTAGATGGAAAGTGTTGATGCTCTACCTACTTAACCGAAGGTAGACGATTCATCAGGCTCTTTCATAGGTGTCGCGGAGTTGATATTTTGGAAGGCTATAAGGTCTAGGATTCGCTCCAAGCAAGCGATGCGACCTGTAAAGCATATTTTATTAGGTAGTTGTTTAGTTAGTCTTCGAGAATATGATCACTCGAGATCTTGTTTGGTTTTTGGCTCTTTTTAAACTCTGGGGAGCCGGCTACCGAGAGTCTCCTATGTTATCTAATCAAAAGCAATTTGAACTCCACACAGCCGACCGTGGGAGTATTGCCTAGAAAAGTTAATCTTATCTGCGTAAGGGGATCACTATTTATTGCAACAGTATATAGACAGATTTTTCTATTCTTTCTCTACGATACATTTAATGGGTTGAAAACTACCGAGTGATAATACGTTATACAGACAAAAAATGATGATAGCGCGAGATGTTATAAATCAAGGAAAGTATTTCCTATTATACGTATCGGATGATTTGTAAAATACACTTACACAAGCGATAATAATGACCATTGAAGAGAAATACAAAGGAATTTTAACTAGATACACGGGCTGGTTCGTAATAACGAAACTTGAAATTAAATTCATAAAAACAGACGCGGCGAATTTTCAGTACGTATTGACCCGCGATCATCGATACTAGTCAAATTAAAGTCTTGTTTTGGCTGATTTCCGAACAGCCATTCGTTTTTACGGTAGTGTTTTCTTTATTAGATCTGTTCGCACTCCCTCATTCTGCTTCTAACGGCAGAAGGCTAATAGCAGCCAGTCGTCGCCGGTCTAAGGACCAGGGCCGTCGAGAGCCGCGTCGGGCTCCAAGGCTTGTATTAATGCCGGGCCCTTTGAAACCTAAGCCCTGTAGTTCAGTATGAGTTAGTACCTCTTCAGCCATGGGAAACTCGTGAGTCCTTAGTTTTTATTAGTGTCCGGTTGACTCATATTGCCACATCCATAGAAAGTGTTCCAGAAAGGAGAATTTCGACAGCTTCCTATTCCGTGGTATCCAAATCGGGTAAAATTACCATAGCTTCGAGTTTTTCAATTTGCAGGTACTCGGGAATCATGAATCAGTTGCATCTAGTTCAAATGGCATGTTCCCCATGTTGATCGGAGATTTGTGCCTTGCTATGAATCGTATTTTCATGATTTCGCTGATGGGAAGGATTGAGGAAGTGGTAAAGTTAGGAGTAGTGAATATACCCAAGAGACCACGAAGCATTATTTAATGGCTTTGGATATGTTCTATATTCGCATACAAAACGTATTCTTTACGGCTTCATAGTTCTATAGAGATCATTGAAGCACACTTAATGACGGAAAAGGCGAAGTAGTGTGCCAGGATAGAGCTAGTTCAGAAGCACCTTAATGGCTATCAGCAATGTTAACATAGAGCCGTGTTTTTGAAAAATAACTCTTCCCGTCTTTATCGACGCAACAAAAGGAAAAAATAACTTTCGATAACGTACCGACCATTCCTCTCTTCTTTTGTTTGCAATGCCGACTGTTTAAATTGATGATTTAGTGCCTATAGAAATGGGAGGGGAAAATTTGCATGTATACTTGTTTTAATCCAATTTCTACCTAGATGTTCGATTTAAATTATGCAAACGTCTATTGTGGATTATATTTGCAATTGTATTTTTTCAAAAAATGGTGCAAAATTTGCATTTTGATTTTAAGTTTATTGCATCATCATTTATTACATAAAGGTTTACGAGTTTAGGTGACTATTGGAACGCATATGTATATTTGTTATTGTTCGGTGTCTCAAAGCACTATAAGAAGGTTCTATATTAGCACTTAGAGTTTTCTATAAAAGCTTCATAGCATTTATCTTCAAAATCTTTTTAGCAGGATGTCTATGTTCTGTATGTTGATATAGTGCTAGATTTAATGCTTCACATTTTTGGTGCATTGAAGCATTAACAATACTTGTATACGGATAGTTAGCAATGGAAATGCTATCTTATAGCTTATCTAGAGTTTTAAATTAGTGCTTATGGTTACCTGGGTAACGACGCAAAACAATTAAAACAGAGCATTCTGCACCCCCGGAAGAATGCTGAACGATCTGCAGGTGCTACAATAGCAGGAATAATACTTCCAACCCCCGGAGGGAATTAGAATTTTTGTATTAACGTCAGCGGATATATTTCGTTTTGCGAAACAAACACTTCTGCTTGATTGATGGTCTGGAACATAATCAGTACGCTATGTCTATTATGGTGAAATTGTAGGGTATAAACATTGGCCATCTTTAGCTACAAAACCAATATGTACGGATCTGACAGAAACAAATATTCACTCAACAACAATCACGCCCAGTATCTCCATGCCAACTACCGGCACCACCAGTAAAGAAGCGAACATAGAAGAGGACGGATGCGTTTGTGTGGGCGCTCGTATTTCTGTTTGACGTTCTATTGTTTTCTTCGAAAATACTTTAAATTGGCTTCTCAATATTTTGTAGTGTATTCCGTCGATTCAAACAAAAAAACTCGTTTTGCCTTTCTCATATAAAGAAAGGCTATGCAATCACTGAAAAAAATCGACTTTTCAACCGAGGCCCGGAGGGCCGAGTATCATACACCATTCGATTCAGTTCGTCGAGATCGGCAAATGTCTGTGTGTGTATGTGTGTGTCATTTAAACTCACACAATTTTCTCAGAGATGGCTGGACCGATTTTCGCAAACTTAGTTTCATCTAAAAGGTATAACGCTCCCATAAGCTGCTATTGAATTTTAGTTGATCCGACTTCCGGTTTCGGAGTTACGGGTTGAAGAGTGCGGTCACACATTCCACAACGAATTCTCTACCGATTTTTACAAACTTGATTTCAAATGAAAGATACAGTAATACCATTGACTGCTGCTGAATTTCATTCGGTTCTGACTCTTACTTCCGGAGTTACAGGGGTGTTAGTCAGCATACACTGGAATTTCCCATATAAATCGGTACAATCGTAATACCTTAGAGGCTAAAAACTATTGAAATGGTCACCAAATTACTTCTAATCGCAGATCTAGATCACTGATTGCCAATCAAACATTCTTTGAATATATTGTCCACTATCGACGATTCCGGAAGTCCGGAATTCCGGGCATATTCCACAATTAAAGTCACATCGGTTCTTCGGTGATAACTGAACCGATTTTCTCAAACCAGAAGAATAGAAGTAGAAGTAGAGACCATGGTGCGGATTGATGGTAAGCAACTTACGGTACTGTTCGTCGATTTCCACCTGCAAGAAAGCATCGGGCAAACCGATCTGGCTGAACACCTTACAGTTAGCCAGCTTGGCGAAGATATTGTCCGGTTGGAGCGCAGCGTTCAACCCCCTCGAAATAGTCTCCACAAATTCGAATGAAACCATTGGCTTTACGTACGACGACGATCGGAGCAGCCCACTCCGAATATTTGACCGGGGTGATGCTGTTCAACTTTTCCAGTCGGTCGAATTCCTGGTCAACAGTATTATACATCGCGTACGCAACTGGGCGCTTCGGGCAGAACACTTTTTTTCAGCTCAAACTTCACTTTAGTTTTGCTGCACAAACCGAGCTGATCGCTGAGCACGTTTGAGAAAATCGACTGCAGCGGGTGCCGCAGAAGAGCCTGACACTTGGCAACAGAAGGTGTCCATGGACACGTACCAAAGATTGACACTATAGATCAAATCGGAACCGAGTAGATGAAGCTGTTACTCGGTAACACGGATCAGATCACGTCGTGTACTTTCTCCGATTGTGGCGTCACACTCGAATTCTCCATCGAGCGACAAAATGTTACCGAATGCTGCCTTCGCTTTCACTGTTGCTGGCGATAGCGCAGGACTACCGAGTTTCTGACAACTCTCCCTGCAGATGACGGTGATATCAGATGCAGTGTCAAGATGCAGTCGAATATACGTTTCAGATAGACCAACAAATACAAATCTGCACGCTGCATACATCGACCACCACCACTTTGGCTGAGACGTCTCGCTTCTTACGTTTGCTTCCATGTTTCACGGACTTTGCACTGTCGCAGTATCCTTCACGGTGTTCAACTTGGCCACAATCGGAGCGCTTATGATTGTCGTAACTACAGTCCCGAACGAAATAGATTGCACCGCAAAGCCAACAAGGATAACTTGGCTTCCTGCTTCGGTCACACTCGCCTAATCGCTTCTCACCAGACTTTTGTATCGCTTACACTTGGTTGTATGGTGCCGCAGACTCAATCATCGCACTGTCGTGTTTGAGGTTGTACAGACGCTGACACTCCTCGGAGAGCTGCTCCAATGTAACGTCGTTATTCTCCTCAATTTTTGTGAGGAAACTGGTACAAATCTCGACGTCATTCTCCGATTTTAGACCACACACGTACATCAAGCACTTCTGTGAGCTTTTCCAGTTCAAATTCCACGCAAGCCTTATTTACCGTGCACGCGAACGTCACATGATCCTTAGTGGGATTCTTCGCGATCTGCAGACATCGGTGTCGACGACTTATAACCGACTCTTTAGCTCCAAACAGGCTCTTGTGCTTGTCAACTGTCTGTGCGAATCTAAAATGCTTCGAAAACTTTGATAAAATGAAGCTTGCGTACCTCTCATGCTCTGCTAAGCCCAACTTTCGCATTATAAGACGAACTCGCAGCCATCAGCCATCGCACTCCACTTTCTTTTCTTCCGCGCGGGTGACAAAACGTTGGGTTAGTTTTGTTTATCGGCGAAAAAGTCCCCGACACTTGCTTACGGATCGTCCCTATATCAGGGGAATAAAAAGCGAACGATAACAATTAAAACAAACTATATTTTATCGAACACATTTAAAGCACGGTACAACTTTATATAAGACGTAAACAAACTGAAACTGAAAACCACAAAAACAATTCATTGATGCGTTTATCCAGCATCACACATTGACAGCTGTGCTGCCGAGTTAGAGCCTAGCGCCGAACGGAGTACTAATTAATACACCGCGGTAGGGTTGTCCTCAACAATTGTTTTAACATTTTTTTTGAGATTACCATTTTCGTTTTGCGTGTTTGTTTGATCTAAGAATATTATTTGAATCAGTGTAGTAAGAAAAGTTTTCAGGGGGGTTGTGGATATGAACATTGTTAAAACGCATTCTGAGCAGGAAAAAATGTGCAAAATCCAACAACTTAGGGAACGGGTTTGGGTTGTCACCCAACCCGCTAATACACGGAACCTGATTCCTCCTCGGCATTACTTTACGGCCTTACTTCTGGAAGAGATTTTTTTATGTGCACAGCACACAGTCCTTTCCAACTAGATCATTCTGTAGGGCTACAGCACCCATCCTCGACACACTACCAGTTTTTGATCATCCACACAACGTGGCAATTTCAGTATGGTAGTAGGAAAGCTAGGTGTGGAATTAGTGCTCTTCTCCTACGAGGACAATCTGGGCGTCAAACTTCAGACTGTCCAATTTACTGAGCCCTTCAGGTACCGTGTGCTATTTAGTACCACTTCCTCGTTGAGTTGCCGACTGGTTCGCGAACTACTCGGTCTAGTTCCCGACGATGGGTCCAACCTACTCCGACGATGAGTTCCCCGGCGAGAGAAGTTCGAAAGCAAGCCAACCAGCCAGGTGCCGAGGTCAGTTCGGCGATTCCGGTAGAGTAGGGCTTCCAGTTTGTTGGAACCCTGGCGCGACTGGTGGTGTCTTATCGCGGTCTACGCAGTCTAGTTCCCGGCGGTGAATCTGACTGTACGCTGACGGAGAGTTCCCCGGCGAATGAAGTTCTCCCTATACCAACTCTAATTTTGGTTTCAGTACCACAACTTCTTGAGCCCTTTGGCTCCGTGACCATTTAGCGCCACAACTCCTTTAAGCCATTTAGTTCTCTTCTTGGGTTGTTTAGCATGAGCAATTCAGCTCCTCGACTTGTTCGTGAACTACTCGGTCTAGTCCCAGACCTAACCTACTCCGACAGAGAGTTCCCCGGCGGAAGAAGTTCTCCCGAAACCGAGCCAATCAGCTAGGTGCCGAGGTCAGTTCGATGATTCCGGTGAAGCAGGGCGTCCGGTTCACTGGTGCCCCGATGACCCACGACTGGTGGTGTCTCGTCGCGGTCCACTCAGTCTAGTCCCCAGCAGTGAATTTAGCTTACACTGACGGAGAGTTTCCTGGCAAAAAAGTTGTACCAATACCGATTTTTCTTTGGTTTTCGCTATTTTTCTATCGGAATAACCGGTGGGGTGTCGTGGTCGGTCTGGTGATTCCGGATGGAGCGTGACGTCCGGTTCGCTGGCGTTTCGACGACTCATACTCGGTGCTCTGTTGCAGTATACTCGACTAGTCCTCGGCGGTGGATTTAGTTTATTCCTGCGGAGAGTTCCCTGGCAGTGATTACTCTCCCGAAACCGTCCTGCGTTCCATGTCTTTACGTCGCTTGTCATTCGGTAGGCTACATTATCCGGGTTGATGTCCGGACCTCCCGTTTTAAGTAGCTCCCTACACGTCACTTCAAATCTCGGACTTTCAAAGACCACATGCTCCGGTGTCTCCTCGACGTTCTCACACTCCGGGCACAGTAGTGATGTTGCGTACCCGAACCGATGAAGATACTTCCTGAAGCAGCCGTGGCTCGGTAGGAGCTGTTTCAGGTGGAAGGTAATCTCTCTGTGTTTTCTATTGACCCACGTCGACAGGTTTGGATTAACCGGTAGATCCACTTTCCTTTCTCCGTATTGTCCCATTCCACATTCGATGCAATTACATGCCCTTCGACGGTGATCTGTATCCGCTGAACCGCTTTGCAGCTGCTGACCAAGTACACATCCGTCTTGTGGTGAGCTATTTGCAGCTTGATCCCGTTCATCCAGCTCTCGATTGCATCTATTGTCTCCGTCACCGACATCTCCATTTTTTCTAGTGTCTCACTCATCGTCGTTAGTGACACGTCGTCCACGAAAGCCAAGATTTTCACTTTCCCGGGCAGCCGCAGTGTTAAGAACCCATCGTACATCCCGTTCCAAAGAATTAGACAGAGAATGGAGCCCTGAGGAACACCCGCTGCGACTCGCATTGCCTTATGCTCTTTGTTCGTCTGGTACAGCAGTACTCTACTCTGGAAGTAGCTCTTCAGGATCTGGCTCATTCTTCTGTACAGCGCTGCGGCATTGCAGCTTCAGCACCTTCCTCATTTCGGAGAAATTGCCATCAGACTTCAGCAGTAGCATCCTGAACATGTCCGGAAATGCTACGATCGCAGCTTTCAGCACCACGTTTGATATTCCATCAGGAGCGGAGGTTTTCTTTTATTGTAGTTACATTGACGCTTCTTTGAGCTTGTCGTTAGTCGCTTGCCACTCGGCTGTTATCTCCTTCTCCTTCGCCGTACGGTGTCAGTGACCAGGTTGTTGAATCGTTCTTCGGGAAGAGACCCTCAACGATTATCTTTAGCCTACCAGGGCATATTTCAGCTGGTGTCGACGGGCCCTCATCTTCTTCATGACGACTCAGTACGCGTCCCCCAGGAATTGGATTATATTTCTCAGCACAGCTAGGGTGGGTGCTTCTATAGTTCAGGTATACCAATACTTGCAATAATGAGTTATACGCCTAACTAAGGTACCAACCATCAACAAATATTTTTTTTATCGATTCATCGCACTGAAATTATGCGGCAATAAAACTGTTATCCTTGAAATTTGCACAAATAACTATTGAAAAAAAAATGATTTTCTTACAATTTTGAGCTCCCTTGCACCTATAGTTGATATAGTGTACCTATAGTTGCAAGTCCCATAAGAAAGCAATGAGATTTGCAACAATAGGAACCGAAATTAGCGATTGCACCACTATTGGTACATGTGTTCCTATAGTGGTACAAACGGTTTTGAATACATAAATTAGTTATTAAACCATCTTTATATTTTTCCTATGAAGTAGGGACTGAAAGCTTTCGTTTAATGTATTAACATTGCCCTCAGGTCTATTCATCGATTTTTCATCAAAAGTTTTCCTTAAGCATGCGACTATTGGTACATCCACCCTACTTATCGCAATTGGCTTGCTAAGCTATATCTCCCGTTTTAAAGAGTCGCTACCTTCTCGAAACGTTGCTTGCGCTGCTCTCTCACTCTCCGATCGTGCTCTCTGAGCCCACCTTCTAGCTCTAAGACTAGCAGTGTGTAGCGAACTGAGCTACTCATTTAACCAGTAAGCTGCACGCCGTCTACTGCATGGCTCCAGTTTTCGTGGCATTGTAACGTCACAAGCCGTCACAATCCTTCTTGTTAGATCAGCCGCATCAACGTACTTGATTCCGCTGTTCACCGAAGTAACTCAACAGAGGTTTTTGTTAAAGAATTTCGCCATTCCACTTTAGCTTGCCGGTCGTCCTTCTCCGTGCTGCAGCAGGATTCCATTGGCCGATGAGGTCGCTATTGGGATACTTCTCGCATACTCTCCAGTCCATGTTCGCTGGCAGTTAAGGACTACAGAATATGGCGAATTTTCTCTCGGTACCGATACTCGTTTCGTAAATCAATAAGCTCCCAGTTTTGTCACGATACCAGGAGCCATTTAGCTCCTCGCTTCGTCGCGATCTACTCGTTGTAGTCCTCGGCGTTAGCTCAACTCCACAACGAGCCGACAGGTAGGTGTAGAGGTCTGCCGCCAATTTTCACTACAAGGAAATCTTCTCACAAGATAACTCATGCAATTGGAATTTTGAAAGTTCCATTTAAAATATTAGGTATATTTTTGTTGAACATGTTCAATTTTTTCAAATTTCTTCAAAATATTTGGAGGAGGGCTTGTCCGCAAACCTGTCCCCCGCTACTACGACACTGATTTCAATGAAGTATATTGTTAGACATTTTCTTTCCATTTGGTATTAAAATGTTTCTAAAACTCCCGTGCCACTTGTGGAGTGCATAGTAGTATATACTGTATCTAGTAACAAGGGTCGGACTACTATTTCTTCTATTTACTGCTGTGATCGACACTGTGATCTAGTATTCATCAATAACCAAACTTGATTGTCTGGAGTTGTACATTGAATGAGGATTTGTTACTCCTAGGCATTATCATCTATCGATTCTCTGTTCAATTTCAGCTAGTCCTATAAACTATTTCATATCTGACCAGTAGTTACTCTATATTCACACTGTTTACAAAATTATTCAAACATTAGATATAGTTCCTAGTATGAGGTACCTCAAATTCTCATCGCTGATAAACATTCTTTTAATAAAAACGTAGCCATGTGAAGAACGTTCGCAAGCTACGTTGCTTTAAACAGTTCCATCTTCATAGTTAGTTCGTAGTTCGTGCATCTAATGACTCACTGTGAAACTTTTGCAATTCCTTTCGCTTGGTATGATATTTATGGTTATTAGTGAATACACATTGGACTATATTGCAATCAACAGATAGCGGTTGCCACAGCTCGTTTTATTTGGCAACACTGTGGGTACAAAATTTGGTATAATTGTTTTTATCTGCAGGAATCCATCGGTCATATTTTTTACTTCATTCCACTGAATCCTGCACTTCCAAATGCAGCTTGCTACCAACACGGAAACAATTCAACCAGGGTATAGTTAACAATACTGGGAAGATAGTATATTGGTCTTGTTGTAAAGCTCCGGAGTAAAAGGTTTGTCGCATTCAAATAGCAAGCTACAAATGGTGATATAGACATACATGGATCCGCATAAAACCCGCATAACTTGGAAAATCTTCATAAAAAACAAAACGTATTAAAATCGTATAAAAAGGATTTCAGTATGTATCGAAACAGCGTTTCTAACAGATGTTTAACAAACCGATATTTAACTTTTTTCTGACTACGTGCTTGATACCATACTTTATTGTTCGAATTCATTGTGATAGTACGAAACGATGCAATAAAATGGTTTTCTATTTGTAATTATATTTCGGTTCTAATTAAATCCTTGCGAAAGAGAATGTGGTAGTATGCTAATGACTTGATTTTCTTACAGATATATAGATATCTGAGATTACGCAGTGCAACTTGTGATAATCGCATGCTCGTACAAAGAGAATCAGAGGATTAAAACCATTTGTCAGAATAATTTCACACCTCGCCAGAAAAATAAAACAGATCAAAACGGCATATAAACATTCTCTTTCAACATCACACTGTAACACCCATCGCATTTCGTGAATTTCGCTAAAGTACTGTACGCTCCATTTCATCCTTGCTCGATGGCGACAGAAGTGCTTCACGACGAAGCCAGAGTGAACTCAGCAGGTGGACCGTTTCTCGTGTCCTTCCTGACCGCACTCGACATGGCGTGCTAAATTGATCCGAAACACAACAACCACCATCTCTCCTTGGAACCGTCAGCATCAGCGGAAGAGCATCAAGAGGCTGCCTGATGCGATGACCTATCGCTATACGCTTGTCCACGGCAGCAGCAGCAGCAGCAGCGAACGGAGAGGTGTTCGGGTTCGGATAGCTCCTTGGCCTTAGATTAGAGAACATCCGAAAGTTATAATGTTTGTTTGTTTCAGACAAAAGGTAAGGAATGATTAATTGCGAACATCTGGATTTGGACCCGAGCTCTCGAAATGATCCGGCAGGCGCATTGGTCGTCTTATAGGAGGGTGTTTTTGGTGGGATTTGTAACTGCTGCCAAAGTTGTTGCGGTTGGTTTTATGGTTGTTCATCACGGTAAGCTTTCCTTGTTGCTTTTAATGAGAAAAGTTCTTCTGAATGGTGTCGGAGTGTAGTTCGTCTTTCGTGCCATAGAAAGATAATCATGAATCTTGGCTCATTAGAAGTCTGTGAATAGCAGATTTTACACGTGTTAATTAGAGGTGAATTTCGTTTCTCTTTTTATCTAGTGGATTCTCAAGCAAAGAAAAATCAATTAGGGTGCGAAATTTCTACGTTTTTTGCAGATGATTGAAACATCATTACAGCACATATTTTTTGCTTGTCTGAGGAAACGGTAGAGATGTTTCTCAAATCCTTCATTACCATAAATAAATCAAACCTAACTCAATTAGGAAAATCCTTACAGCAAATATTTTTTTATGCGGGATCATTATGCTGTTGTAGGGTTGTCACGATTCCTTTGTCAGATTTCGTGGAACATTTTGCGGTTCACACTGCAAAATGGCAATCATCTTGCGCCCCAGCCCCAACTAGTAACAATTTATTTGCCCTGACAATTTACTGGCGTCTTTGTTTGAACAGTGGGACTATTTCGAACATAGCTAGCGAAAATGTGCAAGGAAAATCGAATCGAATAGATTTCTATTTTCCCAGTTTGTTATTTTAGTTGCGTCCTTCGTGATTGTTTCTAAAAAATAACTGCCGTACCGTTTGGGACCAAGTGATCCACAACATAATAACATGTTTTTTTTCTTATTGAGTGAACTTGCTCGTTACACAAGTTTCTACCGGAGCACAAGGCATATCGCTGGTGAAACAAAAATTGGTTTTGTCTCATTGTGCAGCACTCTGTTCCTCCATGTACCGATATCATTAGCATTTTCACGCCATCATCTATGAACGGTGTCATGTTGCGATGGCATTGCGGTGCAACATTTTCGGGATTTGTTGTAAGTCCATTAATGGAAGCTCGAATCGGCTCGATGAGTTCACTTTATCATGACGCGAAACACAATATTTTTTACATCGGTATGTTTTCCGTATAATATAACTTAGGAAAAATGTATGCATACTAGAGTGACAGGAAAAAATAACCCCTATTGGCCCACTCCTGATTCGATTCCTAGTCCCACCAGGAGTACTTGCACCAACTTTGAAGCAAATCGGATAAGTCTAGCTACCGGACCCACGTGTCTGAAATTGTATGGGTTTTTCGACAATTTACGTGGAGAAAACCCACTAACTCGCCTAGGCCCCATGCAAAACTGACTCAGACATCACTTTACTAAAAGTTTAATAACTTCTTTTAACAAATCCGGATTCACTAGCAGTCTTCAACAAAGTTGTAGACAATTAAATTATCTTTCTTATTCTCACTAGCAGTGATAATACGATACATACAGTGCCATCTAGCGGCAAAAATGCGAGTTAGTGGGTTTTCTCCATATAAATTGTCGAAAAACCTATACAAACTTCAGGCACGATGGTCCGGTAGCTAGACTTGTCCGATTTGCTTCAAATTTGGTTCAGTTACTCCTGATGGGACTAGGCATCGAATCTGTGGTGGCCCGATTAAGTTTTCAAAAATTCATTATTTTTCTGGGCAGTTTAATGCACACCCATCGTTGTCAGTGTTCCAGATTAATCTGGAATCTTCTCACAACTTAAGAAGTCAGACATTTTGCCAATCATATTTTTCGCTTCTATCTCTAAATTAACATGTCTGACATTTAAAATATTCACAATCAGACAAAGCAGTTTTATTCTTCCTCCCTCTGCTTAAACCCAGAAGTGGTTTATTTGCCTCCAAAATTACCGTGTAAACGATTTGTTCTCTTCCAAATTTACACGTCATGACGTCTTAATACCAACGGAGGTAGACAAGTCTATTATTCAATATTCGAGAAATAAAGCAGTATCGATTTATGCTATGGGGCCGTTCATAAACCACGTAGACTCATGAAGGCGACGGGGGGGAGGGGGGGGGGGGTTCGCAAAAGTCTATGTTTGTCTACGAGTGGGGAGGGGGTTTCTGTAGAAGTCTGCGTAGACTAAGATTTTTTTTGTATTACTAATTTTAAATTGGATTCATGTATTCAACATATCAGTCGATTCAGCTAGATGTATTTATTCAGGCACTTCGAAGCTAGTACCTACACTATTGAGGCGACCACTCAACCCATAGTCCTCGTATTGAAAAGCATTTTTGATCTATGTTCATGTCTGTCCTTAACATTTAAAAAGCTTGAAATAAATATGAATAACACACGTTAAATTTTTATTTGAACATTATAATGTGCTTCTTGGTAATTTCACATTTTCGACAAATAAAAAAAATCGAAACGTCTACGTAGACTTTTGGGACCCCATCTTTGGTAATAGTCTACTTAAGTGTACTAGAGGGGAGGGGGGGGGGGTGTGTCAAAAAAATTGAAATTTCGGTCTACGTGGTTTATGAAGGCCGTTGTTTCAGATAGGAACCATCTGAAACAACGGCCCTTTTAAGAAAATGTTCCTTTTGAGTTTGACCTTTGTATGAAATCTGGAGTGAATCAGGTAGGAATGTTGCCAGAGTTAAAAAAAAGGTCGAAGCTCTTTTTTGACGGCTGAAAATGAACCTGATGCGACTCGTGATGAATAGAAAAAATATTCATTCAAAAATCCATGCTATTCATTCAGTTGAATATCGTACAATAATATTCATTTCACTAATTATCAAGGCAAATGTTTTCAAATGCTGCTAAAGCATATAAAATAACAATTATCATCTCTTACATTGTGCCTGGGCCTACTTTGATGCGTTTGATTCGTTGCTGCACGTTCGCTTCGTGTAATAATCGGAGACATATGAAAATCTGCATGGATGAATGGGTGGTTTGTTCGTTTGACATTTTCAGTTGCGCAACTGAATATTGAAAATGAATTTGGCTGGGTATGATGATGATCAACTTTCATTCAATGAATTTGAATATTTGTAACTCTGAATGTTTCATAGACGAGGACTAAATAAATTTTCAAAATAGGGTAAGGTGGGGCATATCCAACCTAGTAAATGGTTTTGGCTGTAAAATACTCATTTTACATCGGATTAAGTAGTTATACATATATACCAAATAAAAGGTTAGGCTTCTGTGCATTTTTGTGCATACCGTCATCGGGGATTACTTTACGTCACGGTGGCTACTTTGCGCCGAAATTAAAGAATGATACTTGAGCTTCTAGTTCAAATTTAACGTTATATTTTGACAAAAGCAAAACATAGTATTATTCGCTGGTTCAATACAAATATAAAAATTGGATGTAGGTTTAAGATAATACTTGCAAGTAATTGTAGTAGGCGATGAAACTGAAACATGAAATATACGCAAAAACATTGTAAATTATAGCGTTTTCGTTTTTACCTGGACAGACTGATTACACCCAAGTTTGAATGAGTCTAGCACCGACTACACCGGTGTAGTGCACAGTCAAAAACGAAAACGACATTAAATTCTCTTGGAAAAGTGTGATATACTAATCAACTTATTACATAAGAGGATATGGATTACGTAAAATTAACCTGGCAATGTAATGTAATTAATTGTGTTCGTACTTTTGGCCCGTTTTTTATTGTTTGGTAATTGGTGACTATATGTCCATTTTAGGGGCCATGAATAAATGACGTAGAATTTTAGGGGGTATGGGGGGTATACCGAATTTGTGACGAAGTGTGACGTGGGGGATGGTAGGGTCAGAAGTTGTGCAACGTAGCATTAAGTTTGAATTTTTTTAGGACATCAAAACCCATTGATTAGGGAAAACAATTTAATGTTCCTCCACTCTCAAGAGATATAAATTTAAATTCACACAAGTTACTTTTCACGCGGATTTTGATGTGGTAAATTTTAGGATTACTGAAATTGCAAACTCGCAAAAAAAACGAAACATTTTGTATGCGGATTCAACCTGCTACATTAGGTAGCTTATGTTGCTAACTAGTAGACTTAGTTTGGAAGCTGAATTAAATTTTCTCTTTGGATTCGACCAAACAAAATTTAGTAATTTAGATGAACGTATGCTTCTTAGAATCTTGGTACGATTTTCAACTGAGAGAATTTGTCTTCATGCTCCATGCAAAAACAAAACTAACAACACTATATTTGTCATGAACTGGGCTTATGTTGTACGCAATTTGCTGTTATAATGAAAATATTGATAAAAGTCGTCAAACATGTTGTAAGAACATGTATTTAAAAGAATTGAAAACCATATGTATTTTTTCATCCGGATGCCGCGTTGCGCGGCGGGGGGAAGGGGGGTTGGAAAATGCTACGTTGTTCACTAGTGGAAGGTTAGAGTTTTATGACCAAATGCTACGAGAGGGGAGGGAGGGGTCGAAAATCGCCGAAAAAAGCTACGTCATTTGTGTACGGCCCCTTATCTAAAAATTGGACGTTACGCCAAGCTTTACTCAAGTCTATATTACACAATCTGTATGTTTGATCTAAAATTTACTCTTATTTTGGGATTTGGTTCTAATTCAAAAAAGATTTTTATTAGCGTACTACTTTCACAGTTTTGAAAAAAAAAACTATTATCTATAATTTGCAACTAAGCTTGTAATAGCAATTTTTCAAATTAGAAAAAATTCTAACCCTACGTGCGGGGTTTGGAATTTAACCCAGCTGATCTGCGAACATGGTAACCGATTTACCAACTACGCTACGCCCCTGAGTTTTTGTTTTATTCTTGTATTCTTCTAAAACCTTTAAATAGTTCATTTGGCCGATAACGAAAACGAAAAAAAAATTGCGGGCGCTCACTACACAACTATTGTGTAGTGCCCTTGTATTGCTTCAACAGAGGAAGCAGACGCTTCTGGAGATACTCTTTAAAGTAGATCTCCCCGTTTACAGTCCCGGTAGTCACGAACGGCGCCCTTCGTTTGCCATATGAGCAGATCGCTTGCCAAATCATGTATTTATTGGCAAACTTTGAAAGTTTCTGCTTCCTTACTTCCTCCGGAACATCAAACTTGTTCGGGGCTGTGAAGAACAGTAGCCCCAAAAGATGGCGAAAGTCCGCTATGACGCAAGTCTCATCGTCGATGATTAGACAGTAAGGCTTCGACAGCATCTGGGTGTACAGTTTCCTGGCCCGTGACTTTCCCACTGTATTTTGCCGTTTATCACGATCAGAAGCGGATTCAGAAAAAAAAATTCGGGAGGGGTTCGAAATTTTGATTTTAAAATGGACATTATACAATACGTAATATGTAAAAACCTCATTTAACCATATTGGTGGTCGAATGTGGTCTGAAAAGATTTTGAGTTTGAAACTAATATAAAAATCAAATTAATTTAAAAATTTTCAACAAGTTTAAAATTTTCGGGAAGGGCTGAACCCCCAGGACCTACTCTCTGGATCCGCTACTGATCACGATTTGGAGCCTTCTGCACTTTGTACGTATGCAGTCTGTCCCGGACCTTGGCATTCTGAGCTAAAGATTTGGGTAGATTCAACTTTTTGGTCATATCCCTGATTGAAATATTGGGATTCCGTCTAAACACTTTCACTACACGCTTGTGATCCTGATCACTAATAGAACATCCGTTCTGACCGCATTTCTCCTTCCGTTCGATGCTCAGAGTTTGGTAGTAACGTTTAACCACACGACTCGTAACACATAAACCATTAGAGATGCCCATCTAGTTTGTTTAACAAAGTTGCTTAATTTAATTGTTTTATAACTTTGTAGATCATTTGAGTGCCAGCAGCTTAGTCTGCCTAAATACGGCTTAGAGAACAAAGTTCAAACGAGAACATGCGAATTCCTTAAAAAATAATTTTAAGCTTAATCCAAACATAAACCGCTTTGTTAGAGAAACATGAAAACAACCAAGAAAAACGTGAAAATGCCAGAAAATTTTGTGTAACTATTGAAATTGCCTTTAAATCGCATTCGTAAATTGCATTTGTTCCTAGGGACAATTAGCACAAGCGAGAATAAAACGTCAAAATATTACTTGCACCTGACAATGTTAGTTCGCCTTTTTTGTGACGGGGAAGCGATCATTAAAATTTGGTTAAGTTATAAGGAAAGTTCTGCAAAAGATTAGTCTGTCACATCATTTGTAGTTTGGTATTTAAAACTAAAGGACGGTATGGGAGTCTAAACCCCAAAATAATGAGGAGACAATTATTAGGACCTGCGGTTGGTGGGTTGTTGATTCAGTTGAATATCACTAGATTTCAATTAACATTCCTAAGTGCAGTCACGACACTCGTGTTATGTCCCAGACATTACCAACCAATCTTTTTTATTCCTATTTCTATCTCTGAACAAGAGCGAAAGAAAATGTCGCTACGAATGGTTAAGTAGAAATTTGCATGACCGCGGGAAAGCTTTTCTGTTTGACGCACGTTTTGCACCGTCACGGAATGAAAATCTCACCACTTAGCGATTTTATGCTTTTTCACTTAGTGCTACTGTGATTCCCGATGGTAGCTATTAAAATATTATCTTTATTTTGCTGCGCTTGCAATTTCTTTGCTACGAGTTATGAGTGTGCGCCATAGGACTCGAGTTCGCAATAGAATTCAGTTTTGTCAATTAAGATGCTTCATTTTTATACGAGTCATAAAAAAATGATTTCATGTCCCTTTTTAAAAAAATTGCGTTTCATCTATTGGAAGCTTGACACTGCAAGGATCGTACATGTAGCAAAACAAATTTTTTTCGTTCCGTTTTCAGAACAATTCCAACCCTGAATCCACAGCCCTCAAAGGTAACTACAGATAGGACGTAAATATGTTGTCACGTTCTGTTCCATTCATATGACGAAACAGTGATAATGGTTTCTAGATCAGTGATGGTAGAAATACAAAGCATCCATTTCGCTTTTCAATTCCGCCTATCCACGATGAGTGAAAAAATAAAACCCCAACACGGCAAAGATGACAAAATCACAAGCGATGAATATTCAAAATGTTGTATAACAGGCGAATCGGTACCCACTAATGGAAATGTCATCTGGCGCTGAGTGCCTTTCGCAGTCCGTATATGAGGGAGGAGACAACGCACTTCTAATGGAGTGATAAAAAATGATTTTCATAGATGGCACACTTCATGGAGATGCTGTATATCATTTTCCAATCGGGAAGTAGTTCCATTGTAGCGCTGCCTTTCATTTCGGCATAGGCCATGATGAAAAATGATATTCACCTGGAATAAATTTGTCACATAATCATGGGTGCGTGTACCATTCTTGATGGTGAGAAGGTGGTGGAAGGGCGTACTTACTATTATACTGATTATCAGGGTGATGCGAACTCCAACTTTATACATTTTCGAGTGAAAGAGCGGTCCAGGAGGATCGCTTTGAAAAATAATTACACTAGCCCGCATCACAAAGGAGTATTTTCAATTTGTCTAGTCGTAATTTGGCTACCGCATGACATTTCATTGGTCGATTGTTTCGTACTAACACAGGTATTTTTTATGTTGAAAATTCTGATTTTTATTTTAAAATGTTTATGGATTATTCAAAGAAAGGTTAAGTGATTTCCGACGCTCTCATTTTTCATTTAATTTTTCAATCGTAAAAGCTGGGAAAACCATCGGCCAAATCTATTTACTATTTTTGAGCGAAAAAATGGTAACCCGAGCAAATACTCATGGGTTCAAACACCACACAGCCCCTTGAAAATACCTTAAACATGGTCCGTCCCAAAATTCACAACCATCAAGACACCTTAAAATGGTGTCAATAACCCATAAATACACCAACATATGGTATTTTATATGTGAACTACCGGACCATGCTGATGGTGTTTTCATGGGTTGAACCCATTTCAAACACCCATGTCAAACGCCATGAGCACGGGTGTATTATGGGCTTTTCGTTTGCTCGGGAATAGAAAACATAATTGTTAAGGTCTTCTATTCTTCGTTTGCTATTTCATGATTAATTGTAATTTAGTTTAAATGATTTACAATTGGCCTGTGTTAAGGTTCAACTGAGAAAGTTTGGAAAAGCGGTCATCTTGGTAAACAAAAAAAGCAGTTGAACCTTAAGCCAAAAAGGACCAAGCGCCATTTTGAGATACATACTCTAAAAACGCTATTGCATCCGATCTAGTACTAGAAACACCCACATTTATTTTTTTTTTTGGGACACAATTAGCAAATGAAAGAATATAAATGTTAATTAAATTTATTTTTTAGGATGAAAAATACCACAAAAAATTATGGCGCTCAGTTCGGTTTGGCTTAACGCAGGCCAATTGTTCCTTCGCTCTAATGGGTCGTCAAATGGTGTGATAACATGCACAGAACAAAATATTTTGTTATTTTAAATTTATTTTCATGCACATATTAAAAAATTAAAATTAAGTTCCACCACAAATACACACAGCTTGTCGTGCTTTTTTCAACGACATTTATTATAATTTTATACGTTGATTGAAGATTACAGTTTCGTTAAACGGGTACCAATGCACTTTAATGTATTTTTAATCCAATATTGCTGCAAAATAAATGACATGTAACATTACACAAACGAAAGTGTTTTCATGCTCCCTAGTTTCTTTAAAACGGGGCTTATCAATCGATACACCAAAATACCAGATGTTTACCCTCCTAAACTTTAAGGTACCCTTAAAGCAAACGTTCTGACTCAAACCAGGAGTCGAAACGTTGGCGAAGATAACAAACAATCGACGCAATTCGTTTGTGACCGGATTACCGAAACCTTATCTTGATTCCATAACGTCCAGTCGAAGCATTCACATCTATTGATAACATTTGGTCCTTAGACGAAACGATTGGGTGATATCAGCCTTCTGTTGATACTAGCACAATGAGATGGTGCGAACGGATCTAGACGTGAAAACATAACCGTAAAAAACGTTAGTTGATCGAAGATTAGTCCTAATATGACTTTCATCTGATATTCATAGTATCGATCAAGAGTCAAATTTGCGTATATGTATCTAATTTCCATTTTAGTTCCGTTATTGCTGATATACCCTTGCATTACCCAAACAACCAGAAATCGCATAAAGTTGCATGGATTACATCGTACAAAGAACTGTTTAAAATCACTGTCGTATATCTGTATGGGCCGCGTATATATTTTTTCGCATATAATGATATTACATGAACTTATTGCGATTAATATTGCAGAATCGCATAACCATGCAGATGAATTCTTGTTATGTATGCTGAAACTCGTCAGAATTCCTCAAACTGATCAATATACGTGAAATTCATCAATTTCCTTTATCACACTGTATTGTGTAGGTAATACGTCGTACAAACTGATAGTTTATAACGATAAAAGTAATCGTTCGAAGTCACATTTTATGTTGCATCATTGTAGCAATGTGTAAATAAATTCAACCATTCCGAAAGCTGTCACATTTGTAGGATATAGTGAGACATGTAAAATAATGTGTGATTATTTAAATAAAAAACGAATTATAAAAGCTCGAAAAAGTGGGACATATAGCCGGTTATTGCAGCGATATAGAAAAAAATGGAAGGCTGTGAATAATGATACAGTACCAATTGAAATCCCCGAACCTGATGGAAAGCAGAGTACAGAGCTTTCCACTGAAAATCAGCACGAAAAGTTACTCACAGTATCTACGAACATTGATTTACCAGTCATTGCTAATGAAAATCGGGTTGTAATTCAAAATAACTGTAAGAATACTTATTTAAATTCAATATTGCAAGTTTATTCATAAGGCAAACATTTGCAGCTGACAGGACAAATCTTATTGCTGACATTCGGAACTGGTCCACGGAGTTCCACATCACTCAAACCGCAGTGAAATCTATTGTAGGAATCCTCAACTCCCACTTGAATTTGAATCTGCCGAGTGATGCTCGTACTATTATGAGGACCCCTAGAAACATACGCATAGTAGAAATGTCGGGAAATGGACGATATTGGCACCAGGGATTTGAAAACTGCTTAAATAAAGCATTGGAACAGCTTGACCGACCTTTGTCAATATCATTGACTATTAATATTGACGGCTTACCAGTTCACAAAAGTAGTACTAAAAACTTTTGGCCAATTCTCTGCAAGGTACACGAGTTTCTTAAATTCCCCCTATGGCCATAGAAATATATTATGGAACCAGCAAACCCAAAAGTGCTTCTGAATTTCTAAATCCATTTATAGATGAGCTACTACCTATTTTAGAGCATGGGTTGGTGGTTAATGGTAATCATGTTGCAGTCAGAATACGTTGTTTTATTTGTGACTCTCCTGCTCGATCCTTCATCAAAGGTGTGATAAATTTTAACGGTAATCATGGTTGTCTAAAATGCACAACAAAAGGTATATATAGTCATACCGCTAGTACAGTGGTATATCCGCAAACTAACGCTCCACCTCGGACTAATGAGAAGTTTCGGAACAGAGAATATCCCGAGCATCAACGCATTGATACATCATTAATTCGTTTGCCAATAAATATGATTGAAGATGTTATAGTTTCCGATGCCCTCCATTTGTTGGAACTGGGAGTAATGCGAAGCTTATTCAATGGATGGCGAACAGGATCAATGACAAAACGCGCTAAGTGGAGTACAACAGAAAAAGCTGAAATTTCTCAATTTATTGAAAAAATACGGTTTCCGAAAGAAATTCATCGTCGAATGCGACCGATAGAACTAGCATCCCTTTGGAAAGGCTTAGAATACCGTAATTTTCTAAATTATGTTGGTTTAGTAATACTTAAAGATTATTTAACTGAAAAGTACATATCAACATTTTCTCGTTTTGCTTTGCGCGGTTAGAATTTGTTCGTCTGAAACGTACAAACATTTTTTACAGGTTGCCAAGGACTTATTCATCGAATTCATAAATAGTTATAAACATCTTTATGGTTTGGAATTCCTTACAAGTAATGTGCATAATTTGTGTCATGTAGTTGATGAAGTAAGTAGGTTTGGATCTCTATATACTCTATCCGCCTATCCGTTCGAGAACTATCTTCATTCAATCAAGAGAATGCTTCATGCAGGACCACTACCTCTTAATCAAATTGCCAATCGTTTAACGGAACTCACCAATAGTGCAACCTCGATAATTTTTAGTGACACTTGCCAGACAAACACAAGAACTGTTCACGCGGTAGAAAAAACAGAATCCAAAATAACAATAACCCTAACAGATTTCATTTTGAGTACAAACTTTGAAGATAAATGGGTTCTAATGAAAGATTTGTCGATAGTTTGTTTAGAGAACGCTGTGAACGATAGCTTGGATTGGAAGTTAAAAGGTCGTTCAATATTAAATAAGTTTGACTTCTTCGATAAGCCGTTTAAATCATCGTATATTCATATATTTTCAGCAAGTAGAGGAAAATGCAATTTGTCGAAAGAAAAACTATACGACATAAGCTGCATAATGTGCAAACTAGTTGCTATTGAACGAAAAAGAGAAATTGTATTCATTCCTCTTATCCACACACTTGGATAGAAACCTTTGCAATGTCTTTAATCAATTCAATTCGATATTCAGTAATCACTTTTTTATAATTCAATTCAATGAATAGTTAAACCAGCAAAATGTAACAAGTTTTATATAATAAATATTGTTGAAAATATTCAAGAATCTTGTCTTGAATCCGAATCAGCGTCTGAGTCATCCTGGTTAGAATCGCTGGTAATATTATCAATCGTTTCATCATTATAATGATCATTATCAATTGGAACTGTATCTGCCTCGCCTTTCTTGGCCTTTGTACGGCGACACGTAGACTTTCGTAGCTTCTTACTGGACGACCTTGCTTTCGAGTAACGGAAAAGACGATTCTTGCAGAATGACTCCAATTTTATATTCGTATACGTTGGGTCACCAACGCTCACCATCGTGAGAAGCAGTTGCAGAACATTGGCAAATTCACGAAATCCTCGTTTTGACTTGTTTCCTCTGTTAATACCAGTCCAAGTAAAACCATTCCAGAATATTCGTGTAAATAGACAGTCAACAATCAAGTAGCATGCAGAGTCACCCTTTCCGTAGTAAGCAGCCGGTGGAATAATTTTTGTGAAATATTTGATCTGAAACGTGAATCGGAATTTTAGATTTAGAGTTCAAACGATAACGATATAAAATATAATTAAATTTAGTTTCACTAAAAAATTTCGCACTGGGGAGAAATTTTGGTGTTTACCCCATTTTTTCTCCTTAGGGAGAAAATAGCATAGTAAAATTATAGAGCAAAATTCTACACTATAATCAGTATAGATTTATTATATAATACTTACGTAATCATTGAATACTTACTTACTAGCCAACATCTTGTTGAAATTAATCAAGTCGTCTTCGTCGTTTATAAGTATATGCTCCTCAGCTGCCGTTCCTTCTTGTGCTGCAGACTGATCTCTTCTGTCCATATCAAGCATTGTTGCGAGCCGTGGCAAGTTTTTCTCCAAGCAATCTTCCACCACTTGCCGAACCGATGTATTGACTGTGGTAATAATACTTTTACTCATTTGAGCCATTTCATTCCTCATTAGAGTCATTTCATTTTTCAAAGTGGCCACTGTAGCTTCCAATGAACACACTAGATTGCCTGAAATTTTTAAATGCAGAAACGATATTAGTTTAGAGATGGGAAAATACTGAAAATATCCATACCCGATTCTCCAGCTACTCCAGGCTTTTCTGTCGATGGATTTATGTAAATGATGTTATCATCAGACACGAAAACAGACTGAATTTGCTGCATACCCTCTGGAACTTCTAACATGGCTGACGTACACTCGTTTGCTGAAAATATTACGGTAATAACTTGTTAATAAACGTACTCTAACCAGCGTATATCAGATTATTTGTAAATAAGGTCGTTAACTGTTATTTTTTTTATTCATTCACGCATACCAACACTGAAAGGGTATTTCTAGACCTTTTATTCAAAACGACATATCTACAATGAGTGACTCTCTTTGTTCATTTTCTCTTCTGTTAATAATTCGGTCGCTTTAACAACTCTTTGCATAATATGCTAATCAAAACCACCGTCTTTCGATCTGTCTGTAAAATAAGTGAAAAGTGCCGTAAACAGTGTCGTCGTAAACATCGAAATAGAAAGTAAACAAAGAAAGTCACTCATTGTAGATATGCCGTTTTGAATAAAAGCACTAGATTTCTTCAATAAATAGTAGAAAATATTTGCATTGATATATGTAAATAGAACGTACAGTGAAAAATATACAAACGCAGAACAGATATTACAACGCACGCTGTTATGATTCTTACTTGTAGGATGGGCTTCCAGTTTTGATTTCGGTAGAGATTGCGTTTGGCGCGGTGAAACGACAGAACTGCTTGGATTCGGAGGAGTTCGAGAATCAAAATTTTGCAATGGGATTTGAATCATCGGTAGGATTCTAACAGCTTGTGATACAGTCTCAGTTTGTCGTCGACTTTATCCTGTAGCGATGCATCTTCGATTTGTTTTTCATCAATCTGCACGCGGTGCCACTGAACCTGTTTTTGATGTGCCAGAGGGGCGGATATTTCCGACATTTCTACAAACATTGAAATTTATTAAATATCTAACGAATGATTGGTACGAATAAGACCTGCAGCTTACCTTGAATAATCTTATTATAATCTTTGAAGGGACTCGCATCAGTAGCTTTACCCTTACGATGCTTCAACAAATTTCGTTTGTTTTCGATGTCGGACACTTCTTGCTTTAGTAGATCTTCTGCGGCAGCTTCTGCCGCTTGCAGGCTTTTATATTTTCTACCCACTATAACTGGGATTTTCTTTGTAGCACCGTGGTATTCAATCCCTTCCATTCTCAGTTTGTCCAGCTTTTCGTTGGAAGGAAGTTTCGGCCACATTAAAAATCCGCCACGAACCCAGGAAACCGGTACAGCAAGAACACGTAGCTGTTGTTTTTCAAAAAATTGTGCAACAGTAAACATCTGTGAATAAATTAAAATCTTTAGCAAATTTTGTATTTTTTACATATATTTTAAGCTTACCTTTATAGATTTACTGAAATTTTAGATTTTCATGAAATTTGAAGCAACAATTATTGAGGTCTTTTGTTTGGTTTGGCTTCTTTGACATATGAATGCAGGGTTGCCATTGAGCCAGATATATCTGCACAGATAAACTTTTTTAATTTCATTAGACAAAAAGGAAAAAATCCTTTCATTACGTCAGCTTTTTAAATAATATAATTTCTAACGCACAATTTATCAAATACACGAGTTAATTCAATTTAAATCGTGCCTTATCGATAGAATATGTTGATTTTATTAAATTTTGTGAGGGTATATTGGTAAAACAACCTTAAGATACCACACGCACGAATGATTATTGATTACAAATTCAAAATTTATTTAACCAGGTTATGAAATACCCAATTTCGCCAGATAATTTAATCTTGATTAAGCAAAATTCTTCCTAAAAAGAACTGGTAACCCTGCTTTGATGTGAATATGTAAGAAATGTGCTTGCCTGTATAAGATTTCAAATTAACTCGCAATATGAGATATTTTCCTCGCATAAAGTTGCAAATTGTATCACGAATGACATTTGCGAGTAATTTTCGGTTATGCGAAATAATTTGGTTAAATACACGATGAAAGAAGAATGCAATAGCCAAAAATCGGCATTTCTGATAACTAGAAGATATATCAGAGAAGAGAGTGCCGCTTGACGACTAGGAAGTTCAAGGTACGAGTCTGGATGGAAAACTAAATATTTCGGATATATGAGGAATAAATTCAAAAGTAAGGTGTGTGTAGCTTCTCCACGGTAATGACAAAAAAAACCACTATATATACGCGAATGGAGGTCTTAGTGGAATGTATGTAACATAGTGAAAAAAACTACGCCAGGAATAGCAATACGAAATGAACTAATTTAGTTTTTTTTCGTTTTTAGCATTAAAAAAATACGGTTGAAGTCGCATATAATAACAAAAAAAATCGAAATTATAACTGACGAACATCGCATACATTGCTAAAGTAAATCTTTTATAATATTCTTTTGTATCGCAAATAGTAGGTTTTGAAGTCGCAAAGAGTATTTGAATTACTCGACATGTAGTACATAATTCGCATAAAATATTTTTTTACATCTCATACCGTCCAAATTTTTTTCATAATGCATATATATCGCCTCCACTTATGCACGCATATGGCGCATTTGAAGCACCTTGTGCGATTTAATGTTCACGCATTAATGTACGCACAATGCGATCATAGATTGTGATATAAGTGTAAAATGGTTGTCTGGGTAGGTTATCAATGGCTTGTATTTCCCCTCGATAGTCATTATTATCTCTCGTATACACGTATTCTAACAAAAAATCCGATATGAATCAAAGGAAATACTGTCTTTGATCTAGAATATTTCTATCTATCATAATCCATTAGATCGACAACAATTTTGACTTTTTTTCGGAACATTGCTAAATCAAACGGTAATTGACTTCACGTAGCATTTATCAAATATGAGCTTTTCCGAAGACTCTAGTTCACCCACAAGAGTTTTGAAGTTTGTATGTGAAAATATATGAAAAAATAGGCAATAGAAACAATAAATTCAGTACAAAATGCTAGTGTCATCTTGTGCATCCCAAAATCTGCAGATATATAGCTTAAGGTATATGGATCAACATTGCCGAAGACTGCAAATTGATTCGATTTTGCAGTAAAAAGATATTCTCATATAAAGTTATATGTTGCCTCTCTTGCTCGCACATGCTTAAAATAGTAAATTTAAAAAAATCGGTTGGTCTTCAAAGTTAAATAACTTTATCAGAGAACCTCCAATCAATATGCAATTTTTAACAAAGCTGTTCGTTATAAAATAAGCTACGCGACCTTTAGTTTTGAGGTATGCAGAGTTACTGTGGATTTTTTATTTGATTTTAAGTTTTTATTTCCGAGTTTCCATGCATATTACTAAAGAAACTTGAAACCTCTTGTGGGTAAACTAGAGTTATTGGAAAAAGCTCATATTTAGCATATGATCTGCGCATCCAATTACCATTTGAATTAGCAGTGTTCCAAAAAAAGTCAATATTCTTACCGGTCTAATATCCATATTACGTGTTATTCGTAGAGTTGAGATGACGAAGTCTGTCTGAATACTCAATAACGCAGATAAGATTAACTTTTCTATACAATAACCTTACGACTGGTTGTTTAGAGTTTCTTTTTATATTTCGATTATAGAGGTTTTAATCTTGGGGTCATTTGCCTCTTTTTTAGGTTAGAAAAATATCTTTTTGAATAATCTCCAACCCTATGTGCGGGTTTGAAAGTCGAACCCAGGTGAGCTGCGTACAAGGCAAACGAGCATGTTCTCGGAAACTAACAAAGCAACTAGATAATAAGCTATGATTTACAGGTGGCATCGCCTGCTTGGAGCGAATCCTAGACCCCCTTCTAGAGCACCAACTACGCACACCTATGAAAAACTCTAATGAATCGTCATGTTTCCGTTAAGTAGGTATTTTGTGGTAGAATGTAAGTTATAAAATTCCTACAAAAGGTATGCTGTGGTAGAGTGTAAATTATAAAATTCCTACAATAGATTGAAGATTTAGACTTAAGTTCAATAATATCAATTATACTACCAACTTTTAGTAATCCTGCTTCATATAAACTTGTCTAGCAACACTGTATGTTTCAATCGCTGATAGCACAGATAACAGACATACAAATTAGAGCAAACTTTCCAGGAAAACCTCTGTAAACATTAAAATGAAAATGCGTTGAAAAGCACCATCGCATACAGGTTCGCATGGATGGATCACCATTGCATCCAAGGTTGCACGCAACGCCCGGTCAATCGTAGCGCCAGCTAATGACAAGTTGCTACTTTCTAGTGGCATTTCAAAACGAAAGTTTTATTTCTTACACATATTGAAAACTTTTATGTTAGTTCTCAGTGCTTATAGCACAAACTAATGGCAGTTTATCCAAAACAAAAAAAGAAGAATACACCAACCAATAACACCTCACTTTGTATCCTATTTCTAAGCTCAGTTAGTCAGCCTACTATGTTAGGCTCTAATTATGACAGTTCGAATTAGAATAGTATAAGATAATCGTAATAATTTTGCTGGTTTCGCTTTAATTTAGTCCACCCGCGAGTATATCAGATTGATTTACCAAACTATCTACGCTTTGTGTATGTATGTGCCCTCTCTACTGCTACCGATCCCCTGAACGGGTTGGATGGGGCACGCACTATCGCAGTAACATTAAAATCGAGTATACCTAATTCGGTGTAGTGATGGGGCGTAGTCCACACTCCCCTACAGAATTGTCCACAGCACATACGTCTTCATTCATTCAGGGGAATGTCGGTCAGTGGTCAGGAGTTGACAATGTTTTCTACCGTGATCAACGCGTTCTGATGCCCATCGACGGTAGGTAGTTTACTGGGCTGTAGCTTGCTTAAGTTCAGCTTCACGCTGCGGATCTGACGTTCCGAAGTGGGGCGAGCACGACAAATTGAAGGTAAATTCGCTAGCCAGTTTTCCGAATCAAGCTGCTCGATCATCTGCTTGACCATATTGCTAGTAGCTTGGAAACTAGTTCCGCGATCTTTATAGATAACAGCCAGTACTTCCCTCCTAGCCATGATGTTTCGAATTTCCATTACACAGGAGTCGGTAGTCACCTTTTCTCCGAGTGTCGTCCAAGCAAAATCTGTCCGAAATAATCCACCCCCATCAGATGAACGCGGCCAGACGAGAATGTGGAAAATCAGCGACTGGCACTCTCTCCAGATCACATGGTAGGTATTGTAGAACTTCGTTGAGGATTGTGGAATGGTTCTGGTGGCTGAAACATTCGTGAATGCTGGCAATAATTTGCTTGTTGATGCGAAGATTACGGGGAACAATGACGGGTTCAACGAAATTGCATTCCGCAAACGTACAGACTTTTGTTCGACCATGGACATGAGCAACTCCATTCTCTTCTAGGAAGGCGCAATGGAACAGTGGATTGTTCGCAATCATCTTCGTAAACTCAATTATCGCAGAGTGATTCGCAACTACCACGGTGATCTCATCGATATAAACTTCCGACAGCGCTTGGCGGAACAAGTACTCCTCCGCTTTAGCTAGCTACAGCGGTCCAAATACACGATATTCTTGTCTCGTAGAGTGCTGCAAGTTGCGGACGTACCGGAAAACGAAAGCCGTGCTACTCAGAAGAGTAAGTAGATGTGGACTTGTCGGTATGTTGTCGGTTTCTCGAAGCTAGGAATCGGAAGCCAGACGTGTTCGTTTTGTCCAAGAGCTTCCGATCCCCAGAACCAGCAACTGTTCAGCGATAGATTGGGAAGAGGAGTCCACTGCGTCTCTTCAACGGCAACGTTCTGCTTCGTCGGAATTAAACGCCTCTCGCCGGAATTAAACGCCTCTCTCTTCTGTCGACTCTAAAATTTTACTGACGAGAAACGCAACGAATGGGCTATATTCCCTGTTGATCTGATTTCAACCAGCATAACGCGTCCTTAGAATCTGTCCAGAAGTACCGCTTGCTAACCGAAATGGACTAGCGTCGTATCCACCAATCGGACACCGAGTAAGGCCTGTTGCAGCCCGGACTGCTGGATGGATAGGAATTTCAATGGCGCTACTCTCGTTTTCCCTCCAAATAATTGTCAGCCCTTCGTGAAATCGAGGATAGACGACCGCCGCAGTACCATTTTCACTCGCATGTGTGCTTTTCAACCTCCGCTTTAACGGTCGTTGGCGTTCGGAAATCGCGTTACTTGCACAGATCGTACCATCCAAAATTCGGCCAGCCACGTCAACCATTTCTCAACAGGTGCGTAATCAAACCCAATGGATCGTACACCATCATCAGTGTGCGGAGAACTTCGCGTTTGGTTGGCCGCGACTGCCAGAGATCAGAATTTCGTCGTAACGGGACGTTATTTTGGAAGTGAATCTCTGTCATCATATTCCACCACATTCCGAGCACCTTTTCTGTAGTAGCTTCGTCATCGATGTTTAGGTTCTTCTCTTCAAGCGTTGTATGTTTGAAGTTTGGCACGACCGTAGCGTCTCAAATTTCAACCCCAGCTTGCTCGTGAATCATTTTGACTTCCTGTGCGAGCTTCATTGCGTTTTCCTCTGTTGCAGTGCTAACGAGCATATCATCAACGCAGTGCTGCTTGATGATTGCATTGATCGCCTCTTTATGGTCCCGCTCGAATCGTCTTGAGTTCTTGGCGTATTGAAAGTACTCGGTGAACAGCATGCACCTGACCGTCATATATACTGGGCTTCGACTCGTTAGTACCTTTTTAGAAGAAGCGCTGGCAATGTTGGTCTTCGTCTCTCATCCGCACTTGGTATAACATTTCCCTGATGTCCCCGCATACTGCCACTCTTAACTCACGAAAACGGATGTGGACCTTTCAGGAGAACTAATTTAAAAGAACACCATAGCCGGTGGCAACTGCGTCCCACGCTAGGTGAAACTTACCAGGCTTATTTTGGTTCACGTAACCCTTCCTGACACGTTATTCTGCTCTAGAGCCTTGGCTAGTACTGGAACCTTGTTCAAACGATTTTCGAGACATTTCCATCGGTTGAAAGCCATCGCTTCACTGTCCGGAAGTCGAACGTGATCATATCTAGGTCATATCATAGGTGCAGGCCGGATTCGAAGTGGTTAATCAGTGGACGGGTTGGGGATTCTAACAATTAGCCCATTGATCGTCCTGAGAGAGAAGCAGCTTGTTTGGTTTGATGACTTCTATGGTATCCAGAGTGATGTAAGATTTCATCGCTTTATAAAGATCATTATTATTCTCCGGCACATTCTTCCACACCGTGAAAGTTCACGTATTCGCCGGTGTCTCCGTTACTGGTACAATTGCAATTGATCGTCCACCCTAAGCGGGTATTGACGGCGCTCGGTTCGTTTCGCATACCTTCACGACTTTTTATTCTGTGCCCGAGATTGGCGTAATCCAGGTCAATTAGCCTAGCGGTAATCTTCGAGTGGTGGTCCACCCAGGTACGTATACTTCTCCTTCAAACTGGACACCAGTAATGTCAACGGTCGTGTCTGCATCGAAGAGACAATTCCTTCAAGTATCCGTTTTATTCAATGGTATTGATTCAACAAGCTACGATGTACACGACCTCAACACATTATAATAATTCACAAAAGAAGTATTCACGAAAGATTTGCATATACATGCATTTCTACTAAATAACTTTCCGATTGAATGGGGAGGTACGTGATGGAGTCAGTGTGCAATCCGCCAAAATTATCGCTACAACGCAGTGCAACAATTAATCGTCCATTCTTATGACTGTCGGTTTCCAGGTTATTGGCAGCCAGTTGAATAGTATTGGGTGATTCCCGTTTTGTTTTGCTCTCCTAACATTTTAATAACAATTTTCGTGGCAAAGCTCTCGATTTTGCAATCATTTGGAACTACAAAAGGAACTCAAAAAAGGCTGTGATGGAAAAAGGCATATGTACACATAGGCTTTATATAAAATGCTGATGGGCCTATTTTGGTAGCGCAATAGTAGGGGTACTCGATACGAGTTTTCATTGCGCTCAAACACGAGAATTTCACTGTTTTCAGCGCATTTGTGTTATTATCTTGGTTATTAACGACGAAGCAAAGCTGTTGATGCCAATTTGTGCGCATTCCATCGATTGTAGGCCGAATAATCAATGAGTTAGCACCCTCCTTAATATGGTGAAAATAGCCACTTTACCCTATAGCGTTTAGTACCACCGTACCTGGAACCTTGATTCGACACAATTGTAAAACATTGAATAAACTTACTTTTGAAGATCATTGCAAAGAAAATGATTTTCTTTTACAAGTTGATGGTGTTGTTTTAATTTTAAGTAGAATTTTTTTGTCGAATGTATCTGCTAATAAATATTTATCAGTATATTTACCTACCCTATTTGAGCTTACTTTGTAACTAATTTTGAGCATGATATCATCTATTAAAGAAACCGCATCTCTCTCAATTCATGTGACATCGCTTGCCAAATCATTGCCACAATCTGAGGCAAAACAGCTGTTATATCAATTAAAATCTATTAATCGAAACGCAGCTAGAGATCGCATAACTTTGCACACGCATTCATCGCTATCGTTGGTTGTTGTCTTTTGGCGCCTCCATACGCGATCCTAGTGCTCGAGTCATTCTAATAGTTATTCCGTTGCGTTCTCTGTACGCGAAACAGATCAGCACTAAACACCGAGTTAGTAGTTTCGAAGTGTTTGCGTTGACATCTTGTAGAAAGCTTTTTTGGCTAGATGTCGAGCATTTGAATGGGTTTTGCAGAGTGGTAAAAGAGCCTCTTCAAATAGCAACGTTATGTACTGCAAAATTGGTCATATTCACTCTGGAAGTTGTCGCTCATGCTGAGCGTTTAAAATAGATTACTTATATTATTTGAAGTAGCTATGACAACACAAGAAATAGTAACAGTAACAGGCCAATCTTTATCCTGTTACGGAATGTTTAGCTTCTTCTCTGGCAAACTTCGCAACTAATTCTCGACCATAATTTGCACGGTCAGAGCTACTTACCAACTGACACAATGATCCATTAGCCTACCGCAATACTGATATACATTTCGATAATCCGATACTGTCGAATGTAAATTTATTTTGCATAGATCAGGTATAGTGAGTACAGTTGTACACCCATTAACAATAAAGTGTTCTTATTTTGATAACTTCTGCAAAATTTGAATATTCGGGAAGTCCGACGGGTTTTTAGAGCAACACCTGCAACTTTGAAGAAATATTGTGCAATTGATAGTAGTTTTACTAACACCAGCAAAGCTTAGCCAATTTTTATTAAAACATAGGACCGCAAGAATATGTATATCTTAATATCAGAAAAATCGCATTCAGAAAAAATCAACAAATTTCAGGGAATCACAACTAAAGCCAACCCGTGTCGATCATGAACAACATCAATAATTTTTATTGAATCCATTTACTTATTTACTTCATTTTTCATAGTTATCTTTCTATTAATCGACTAATGTTCCACAATTTTTTTTACTTTATCCATGGTTTTCGTTTTCTGCCATATCTTTTTGGTTTCTATTTATTTGTTTTCTCCATTTATTCAATTTTTGAACTCATCCATTTTTGGAATTTTTCCATTTTGTCCATACTTTTACTTGTAACCGTTACTGAATGAACGAGAAATTAAAGTAATTCATGTGCGAGCGCGAGACTTACACTATCCACTCCCTATTACTATGCATGCACACGCTCTCGAAGAACTCATAAATATGTGTCATTCAGCATGAGTTACTTCTATTTCATGTGAGCTCTCTGCTTTTGCCTTTTGTGTGTTTTTCACACTCTTATCGGCTCAATAGATATTAATTCTAACGAAGAGTGGGTACCTATGCTTGATCTCCTCACTTGCGAATTTTATTCCGTGCTGTTCGCTCCCGTATTAAGCACTCTTTCTGGTTCTGCATATTTTTATTATAGCGAAAAGTGTCACATCATTGCCTAGGTGTACCATTTTATTTCTATAGGAATCCCTCGAAAATCTGTCGGAAAATAAATAAAATTGTTACCGATCATCTTTGATTCCGATGAAACTATATGCGTTACACCGGCATGAAAATCTAAACATTTTCCTCAGTAAATGAGATCATTTTGACTCAAGAGCAGTATTTTAAAAGGGCATAGAAATTTTTACAAGCAGCATTTCCACAAAAAATGTTCGATTACCGTATTTTATACAGCCCAACTATATGAGAAAGAGATACAGGGAATGAAAACTTTTGCGCGTAAAAATATGCGCTGAAAATAATATTGGGGCATATTTCACAAAAACAAAAGTTTATGTTAAAAAATTAAAGTACAAGAACACCCATTTTTAATAATTTTTATCTTTTGTCAATGAAAACCTTATGAGAAAAGAAATATTTTAAATGTAATTACGGAATGGAGAAACTATCATTAAGGGGAGGGTGGGGGGGGGGGGGGTCGATGGATAAAGGTTTCAAGGGGAAAAATCTGTGATTTTTTTAGAACTTTGAGTGAAGCCAATTTATCAAAACTTTTGTACATTGTAGTGTATCATTTCAACAACATGCTGTAATTTTTCTATGCATAAATATCGACAAACGAATCGGTGACGAAGCTTTTTGTACAACGTCTCTGTAAAAAACATGATTTGCGGTGTTCCCTTCCATTCAAAAACTACTTAACCGATTTTTTTCAAACTTTGCATGCACATTCTATGTTTAAAATACCTAACCCCAACGTTGAGTTTTTGAGATAAATTTTCAATTAAGGTGATTTTTTTGCGCATTTTAAATAAAAATTGCTATTTTATCTAAAATTGGGGCTACTTTGCGCCAAGCTTTTCTTAAGTCTATATTACACAATCTGTACATTTGATCTAAAATTTACTTTTATTTTGGGATTTGATTCTAATTAAAAGCAGATTTTTATTAGCGTACTAGTTTGACTGTTTTGAAAAATAATAGCATTCGATAATTTGGAAGTTGATATTAATAAAAACGCTATCGTTTCTAGAAATATTTAAACTATGAGTATTGAAGCAATTTGTCGTGGAATGACAGAAAAGCAAGCGGAGAATAGTTCTGCAGTGTAGGCGAATGACTTTATGGTTATAACCTAACTAAAAAACCTGTTTTAATCCACGTAGCGGTGCAATTGTGCCTTTCTCATTTCTCTAAACTATGGCACGGAGGCTTTTTATGTTCAACATAATTGTGGAAATGTCTATTACATTCTTAGTACACTTTGCACTTATATACAATGGCATGCCAGCCACGAACTTGATGAGCTACGTTACGACGGTGAAACACTTGAAACAAAAAAATATCATACTCCATTAGCCTAATCAGCATTAGATCAATGTTATCTGCTTGCTAACTCATTTTGTCATGCGGGGGTGGGTATGTGAGGAGGGCGAAAGTCCCATGAACGAACGACTCCCCAGCTTAAATTGGTATGCTTTGTGATATAGTGGTGGTTTAAAGATGATGGGGTTGAAAGGGAGGGGTATGAGGGCTGGATGGGGTGGTGGTCTGAGGGGTGATTTAAAGAGATTTTTAAAGGAGGGGAGTGAACAGTAGAGGGGGGGGGGGTGTAACCCCTCTCCGTAAACCATCAACTACGCCCCTGTTAAAATCCAGAAACCTTATGCGAGTCGAAAAAAAAATTTGTCGGGATTAGGTTGACGTTTTTCAGAGTGATTGCATAACCTTTCTATATGAGAAAGGCAAAAATGTGCCAAAATCCAAAAAAGTGAATCGTCGTCAAATTTTTTTTTCCAGTTTGCATCAAATCTCGACGTTTCATGCACCTTGAACACATTTAGCATCAAAAATAAAAATTCTATTTTTAATTTTTCCTATAGTTTATATGAGAAATTTCTGTGTGGCCACACTCTGAAACCCGTAATTCCGGAACCAGAATTCCGATCGATCCAAAATTCAATAGCAGCCGATGGGAAGGTTGCACCTTTCATTTGAGACTAAGTTTGGGCAAATCGATCCAGCCATCTCTTAGAAAAATGAGTGACATTATTTGACACGTACGCACATACATACACACACACATACACACACATACATACACACATACACACACACATACAGACTTTTTCCGATCTCGACGAACTGAGTCGAATGGGATATGACACTCGGCCCTCCGGGCCGGGATTAGGTTGACGTTTTTCAGAGTGATTGCATAACCTTTCTATATGAGAAAGGCAAAAAGGTCCTCAGTATATTAGAAATGGATATCTCATTAAAGATAAATAAATTGACCTGATCATTAAATATAAAAGTACCATTCGCGTTTCTGTTGGAAAACCCTTTGCTTTCCGGAACACAATTAAAACTACTTTAAAAAAATACTAAAACAAGGTTGTCTAATTCATAAGGTCAATGAAAAAGTATATCATGAAGATCGGATTTAAAAATCGGGATTTTGAAAATCCCACGACATGGGGAAGAAATCGAAATGAAAAAATATTTCTGATCAGTAATACATTGGTAACACGCAATGTTACTGTTAGAGCAGTTACTGTGCGCAAATTATACTTGCGAGTCATTGTTTTGAAAAACTATTAAAAATAAACAATAAAACAATAAAAATCAGCAAAAATGAGAACGATTATTTTTCTACTTCAAAATTAAATTAAATTAATTGAATAAATGATTAAAAACGATTATATAATACTAATTGTTACTTATGTAATAAAACAACCAGTCTTTAAACTGGTATTGTAACGAATAACATTTTCACTGACAGCACGAAACCTGACGAAACACTAACGGCAATCGTACACTGGGGTACAAATGTACCCCACGCCAACTTTGATACCTGCTTCCACGAAGGCTATAAGCAAACTGGCTATTCCACGTTTTCCTACTCTTACTAGGAACTCTAAATTGTATTATGGTTAGGGTCCCGGGTCAGTAATTACCGAATTATCATCTTCACTCGGCTCCAAAGAAGGGGTGGGGTTAAGGAGACAGCAGAAAAATTGTTTTGTCTTCTGAAATCTATGCAATCACATCACACACATGAGATTAGCTTGGATATTAACAAATATTTCAGATTAGTAGAACATCTTACGACACATTTTAGAAATGAGCAGCAAAATAGAAAAATAGTTGTTAAGGACCATCCATAAATGACGAAGCATTACATGGAGGAGGGGGGAGTTTTGTATTTTGTGATGATGTGTGACGACAGGGGGGTAGGGGGTCTTGTCATGCTACGTAGCTTTTTAAAGGGGAATAACTATCATCGTTTTTTAATTTTTTTTAAATTACAGTCAAGCTACGTAATTACCAGGGGGGTATTTAGAAGTTTGTGACGAAATGCTACGATGGGGGAGGGGGGTGTTGAAAATCGCTCAAAAATGCTACGTCATTTATGGATGATCCCTTAGTCATCACCACGACCACGAAGAGAGATATACAGAGATGGGGGGGGGCGTATGAGGAATGGTAACTGATGGTTAGTGACGTTACATTATTTTTATATATTATACGATATTTTGATTCCTTACAACCTTATTATAAATAAAGCAACTGGTATTTTTTCGCTATGACCAGTACAACCTAAATCTTGCAAGAGAAGTCAAATTTTCTTTAGAATTTTGGACTCAAAAATAAAGCCTCTCTCGGTGCTGCACGTGTATAAAATGAATATAAATTATATGAGAAATCTATTATCTCACTGCTAGGTGGATTACTTTGTGATCTATGTATTAATGTACCACCCAACACTACCTCACGGCTGAACACAATGCTTAATCTAAGGGAATACATCAACTCTGGACAATTTTTCATTTTTAAGTGAACTTGCACATTATGTTGTCCTCGAAAGGAACTTACATATTCATTTTTGAAAAATAGTTTATTTATTACTGCGTAATTCTACAAGATGTTCTCGGAATCAAATTCTTTGAATCACGTAGGTGTGTTTTCATACCCCAATATTCAAAATCGGTTTAGCTTTACCCCCAAAACACTAGTAAAGCAATAGGGGAACTGGTGGTAAAATGAATACGTTAAGCAAAGTCGTGATTTTCTAACTAATTAATGATTGAGATACTACAATCACCTTATATATTTCTTGTTAGGTATGTTTTGTACATATTTGGTGAAAATACTTTGACACAAACACATTTTTTTCAAATAAAATTTTTGATTTCAAAACATGTCCAAAAATGAGACATGTTTATATTGTGTAGGTAAAATGAACATGTGGTGGCGGAAAAATGAACACCTTCTAGTGACCTGCAAAATGTCCTGTGTATGCAATGCTTAGCATAGGGAAGTATTGCATACACACAGGAAAAAACTTGTCACGAAAAAATTGAATTTTCATGGCGTAATATTAACCAATTTGCAATCCTGTGACATGGAAACACATCTACAAACTTGGGGTTATCAATTGGAGTTTAAACTTTTAGGATCTGTTGAAGAACAGTGAAGATATAGCAACTTGAAGTTAGCGTTCCGATTAATTTTGAGGCTTGGTACTTGGAGTGGCAAGACGGCATATAACCCCCACTACAATCCCCCCCCCACCCCTCTAGAAATTTTATTTTCAAACAGCCGTTCCGATTGAGCCATTTTGTCCTGATCTCTGCTTATGGCGGCGAAATATCTGCAAGAGGTTCAATTATTATGACGTAACACCATTTTCAGAATAAAATTAAAATTTCACCTCAAAAGACCTTATATTTTGCATGCCGAATTTAACATCAGCGACAGACATGAATTGGTTTTTATTATATTTATTACACATTCGGCAGATTTTTATCAAAATAAATGGTTTCAATATAATTTGAACACTTGACAGGTAAGGTTTCTGTGAAGTTTGTTCTAAATTTACCAAACATTGACTTGATTGGGCTACCTGTTCATTTTACCCACATTTCCCCTACTCTTCATCAAACGGCCTCTTTTTAGTTATTGAAGTTTGGTAAGTGAGGAATAAATAATAAATGTTTAATATCTTCGCCGCTCGTGAACGGATTTGGACGATCTATGGCTAGTTCGAAAGGTATTTTTATAAGCTTTCTATTTATATTCACTTAGCGTATCCAAAAGTTATTTGCTTAAAACATGTTGTGCTTTGACAAAATCTCCCATATCTCAGAAAGTGCACAAAATATTCAAAAACAAAAATAACAGGCCTTTCATTTGAAACTTTTTCGTTAAGATGGGTTCAGCCGTTGCTGAGATAATTACATAACATTACTGCCCATACACACATACTTACAGACTAGGGTATCCCAAAATGACATCATGTTAAAAAAGTCATCGGGCTCACTTCTTAAATGAAAGGTTAGGGTATCAGGACCACTTTCTTCTTCGGAGTGAATTTGCTAAAACGCTTCCTATTGGTGGCGAATTTTGATTTTTTTTAAAAATGGGCCGATTTTGGGTAAAATTTCAAATTCATGCTTGTTGAAGTGCTTCTGTCTTATATTTTTTCAGCATTTTTTTATTTTTCTGGAGATTCAAATGGAGAAGTTTGGTTAGTTAGTTTGTATAAATTGTGGATTATAAGAGCGGCAGAGCCTTTAAAATTTGGTAAAAAGTTTAATTTTTGGTGTTTTTCATTAGTTTTTCTTCAAAACTAGGTGTCTAAAAAAAATTAAAATACTTCAAATAGTTGAGCCAAATATAGGGGCGTATTTTTGCTGAAGAAAGTGTATAGCTACGGCTAATGGGGTATGAGTTATTTAAGTTTTTGCTAGATAACCTTTCGATATTTTATGCTATTCATAAAAAATAACACTGTTCTACAAAATAAAACAATTTCAGTGTGCTTAGGCCGCATTTTGTTTTTCGCAAAATAGGAGGAAAATGATGAAAAATGGCGTTTTCTTCTTGTCTCTACTACATCAGAATCGGTTTTTATGAGCATTTGACGATTTTTTAAAAATTATTTAGTATATTAACAACCACCTAGTGGGGTTGAAAATCATGAAAATTAAACAAATACGTCGAGTTAGTGGCAAGTTATGGCGTATATTTGTATGCCGAATTGATTAACGTATTCAGATTTTGTATATAAAGTCTCATTTCCATGTTAGGTACCCTAGAGTGACAAAATACAGAAGGGTGGGGTGAATGTTAAAAAAACTGATCTTTACGTTTTAGATTACGCTATTCCGAAATAGTCAATTTTCAAGGCTTTGTATTTTCGAAAAAGTTTTACAACAGAATACAGCGCATCTTCTAGTACAATAGTTTTGGTGAATAAGCCTCCAAGAAGTAATTATGGAGAATTAACTTTTCAGAAAATAATTAAAGATTTGGCATCGTTATTTTTATAATTGATGGTACAACAATTCATGAAATTCTCATTAAACCCGATCCTGACGCACTAAAGACAAACAGAAAACGCCGTTTTAAATCATTTTCCTTCTATTTTCCAAAAAACAATATGTGGCCTAAGTATATTTGAATTGTTTTATTTTTTGGAGCATTATTATTTTTGTTGAATTGCTAAATATGTCGAAGGTTATATAACAAAAACTTATATAACTCATACTCCATTAGCCGTAGCTATACACTTTCTTCAGCAAAACTACGCCCCTATATTTGGCTCAACTATTTGAGGTGTCTTCTATGCTTTTAAAATTTTGTAGATACCCAGTTTTGAAGAAAAACTAATGAAAAACACCAAAAATTAAACTTTTTATCAAGTTTTAAAGGCTCTGCCGCTCTTATAATCCACAATTTGTATAAACTAACTAACCAAACGTCTCCATTTGGATCTGGAGAAAAATAAAAAAATACTGAATAAATCTAAGACAGTTCAGGAGCACTTCAACAAGCATGAATTTGAAATTTTACACAAAATCGGCCCATTTTACAAAAAATCAAAATTCGCCAGTAGTAGGGAGCGTTTTAACAAAATCAAAGCCCGATGACTTTTTTAACATGTCATTTTGGGACACCCTAATACAGACATTGCTCCAATTTGTTGAGCTGAGTCGAATGGTACATGGGACTCGGCTCTCCAGGTCTCGGAAAACGGTTTCAAAGTTTGAGCAAATCCTATACGTTTCTTTTGTAAGAAATGCAAAAAAGAAAATTTTGATCGCCATCCTCTTGAAAAATTCTTACCTACCGTCCAGCTATCCCGTTATTCTAAATCATTCGTTCAAATTATCAACATTTTTTTTTGCTGCTTTGTCAGTTTTGACAGGGCTGGTACCTATGGAGATCTATCTCGCCAAATTATCAACATTTACAACTTAAACATGTCGTTTTTTAAACCAGTGGGGCAGCAGATTGCACTGGTATAGCTTGTTCGAGCAGAGATCATATCCGCTTGAAAGTGCAACACCAGTGCAATCCCCTACCCTAGTGTTTATCAATGAAATAATACGTTGATTATGCTATTTTATGATAATTTCTCAAGAATAATTCACCCCCTAGGACAGCCAAATTAACCCCGGTTGTAAACGTCCGGACAGTCTCGTGCTTTACATAATCAAATTCAATATGTGTTAATGTGTATCTAAATCCAATTCTCAGTTGGGATGCAGTTCCAAACAGAAGAAATAGGAAGCGTTATTCGAATATTACATGTATAAATTGACCCTACCAGATCAGCTAATGAATGAAAAATCTCGAAACATTTGGCCAGAAATTTTAGCTCAACGCAGTGTGTAATCATCAAGCGCCCACACTGAGCTGCTCGAATTTCTAGTAGCATGGAGAACACTTAAAAAGACTAGAAAACTGAGTATATGCGCTTAGAGTAAGCCAGTCGGTGATTGGCTTTCCGAGAGCTAACAGCGTCGATGTGAAGACGAGCGCGAAAAGTAAGTGTGATTTGGAAAGATGGATTTAGAATCAAGTGGTTGTGCAAACATGTGAAAAAGATTATTGATTAAAGTAGTAAATCTAGAAAATGTTAGGAAGTGGATATTAAATCACCGCTGTAAAAATAATTGGAATTTCAATTAAAAAAAGTAATGTTTTTGTTAGAAATTGTGGCTCATGCTTAGGATATATTGTGCTGAGTTGTTCTATTGGTATTAGACTTGGTAAAAGAAAATCAATACTCTACATATTTTTTCTCCGTATATTAAGTTAAACAGGATTATGTAAATCCATCAAGCATTTAGAGATCATTCACTTCCTCTAAAAAAGAGCGTTATCAGCACGAAATTTCTGCCCGTAGAACCCGTTAGTGAAAACCTAGGCCGATAACATCTTGCTTGGGAAACGGGTCCAGTTTGAATTTAGGAACCGAATGCTGCTAGATAAGAAACTTCTTTTGTGACCAAGTGGAAACGAAACAACGACGTCATCTCGTGGTATGAGGAAACATTTCGAAAGTGCCCCAGTGACATGGTTTTCTGCCGTCCCCGTGGTGATAAGGTCAGTTTCTAACAAATTGTGTTCTCTGCTTCGACTGGCTTTTTGCAGTGATATCAATCGACGTGGTACGAAAAATTGGATGGTATGAGAAAAAGGCCCAAAATTTTTATTACCAGTGCGAGTAAAAAGCAACCAGCTTTATTATGCAGTTAATTAAAATGTTTGAAATACGATTGAACGTACGGCAGCAAACAAGATTGGGATCGACTCGACGTACAGTTTTGCCGGTGGAACAACTCGGTGTTTATATAGTAATTATGTTCCTTGCTATTGGTCAATTCAGTGGCAGCGATGCGGTTCTCAGCAAAGGTGAGTTTGCTGGATATACTTACGATGTTATTTTTTTTTATTTATGTTATGTTTGAATAACCTAAACTATTGTCCGGAAAATGCTTGGTTACTTACTAACCAAAAAAAAAAGTTTCTAGGCAATAAAGTATGGTAGCGATCTTAGTTGGTGAAAACTATGAAAATTGACATAAGCAGTATTGTTCTATACCTACTATAAGGCAAATACGATGCGTTTCCCTTAGATACATGCTTATGGGGTGGCATGGTCATCAATGGAATAATGTAGTTGAGACGTAACGAATCTCACAAATATATATTAAGTAAAATTAACTAATACAAATGAATTGCAATGGCTGGTATCTAGAAGGAGGTAAACCATAATTTTCATTTTTTACAGGAAACGGTAAAACGGGACGTCAGCTAGTAGTGGATTTTCCTGAATTAAGTTTAATTTATTGTGTTTCGAATTCATCCCGTCAGTAACTAGCACCAACTAGAAGTCTATTTAGACGATGTATCTAAATCAGTCCCCAATAAATACTAGATAAAGTTAACTAGTGCTAATTTGGGGACTTATTTAGATATATGATCTAATTAGACTCCCAGTCGGTCATAGCTACATACGAGTTGGATTACAAACAAAATTTATCAAACTTAAAAGTTAGGTCTTGTGCCCGTAATGCGCAAATTGTTTAAATTCAATTTTCCCTTTTGGGAATAAATATTACATAGTTACCTGAATATTCAACTTTGATTATTAAAAGCAAAAAAAAACTAAAAATAATTTTCTGATTTCTCAAATTACACTACACGTCGATTACTACAATTGAAAAAATGTAAAAAATATTTTACGGAAAAAATGCTTACTCTCTTCTGGACCATTCAATTGTTTCATCTCTTTGAAAAGACTCCTTTGACTCCTGCATAAATTACACTGAAGCGACGAAATAATGAAAATTTCGTTTTTTTATTGTTTCGGATTCTCCTCGTCAGTAACTAACACTAACTTAATGCTACACACCTAGAAAAAATAGTGTAAATTTACGTCTCCTGACCATGACATATACGAGCATCAAAAATGACTTAGTTTTACGTTTGATTTTAATTTTACATGACGTTTAATTTCGTAAACCATGTAATTTTACTCCACATACAGCGTTTGTTCTGAATGGTAGGAAGTGTAATTTTAAGTCATTGCGCATGTAAAGTATATGTTTCATGTAAAATTAAATGGAACACGGTAATGTTCTGTCATTTCGTAAATTACGGTTTGTTGAATTGTGTCATGTTTGCAATTACGTCAACGATAAAATTCAGATTTTTTTGGTGTGTAGTTAGATGAATCTGAACCAGCACTAAATTGGCACCCGTTAGACACATAAATCCAAAAAGCAACACGGCTCTCGTGAATGCTTAAATAAGTGGCTGGTACCGAGTGTTATCTCCGTAGTAACCGTAGAAGTTCGTGTACGCTGAGGAGGAATATTGAACCGACGCCGTCCTGTGGAATAGGGGAATGACTAGAAGAATCCGAAAGATTAAAAACGCAACTTTTTTGTTAGGTATTGTGTCCTCACGTACAAAAATTTTGGTCTTGCCAAAAAAAACAGCTCTCATTTGGGAAGTTTTGCATAAATGCAAATTGTTTGGAATTTACACCAATATTCATTTCGGATATTGGGATAATGTAATGGTCTTCTGTACGACACGTTTTGTTCCATAATTGATGCAAATATTTTCGTAACCTCTAATAAGACCAAACAAATTAATAAAACATGCATGATTGTTGAAAACTTTTCCGAAAAGGTATCATATTTCAAAAACAAATGTTTGTCTTTGGCAGTGATTCTTGTGAAGGTATTCTTAAAAATAGCCTTTGGAGCATTAGTTATAGCACAGATAACAGACGTTTAGGCTAGAACAAAATTTCTTCGAAAACCTGTGTAAACTTTCAAATTGATAAAAGTTGGAAACCCGTGTTTCACTATTGCCATCTGCGCAACTGTTTGCTACACTTGTTTGACAGCTGCACTCTAACTGCATTGCATCGATCACTGCGCCATCTACAAACGTTTTCCAAACGTGTTTCAGATGTCCGATTTTTTCGGAATTTCAGTTGCGGGTATTTACACACGATTCAAATCGAGCCTAAACGTCTGTTATCTGTGGTTATAGCTTGGATAGAGCTTCCAGGTTTTTATACCGGTTTTGCAGTATTTTTCTTCTACTTTGAAATGCAACCTGAGATATTTGTCCGATTTGCCCGTTGATGTCCGTATTATTTGAGAATACAAATTCGAATTTGAGAATACAAATGCGAAATCTGTTCAATATATTGTGCTACAATGTTCAATAAATTTTATGTAATTCAATAATGGATTTTTTTGAAAGATTCTTCAGGACATTTATTTGGAGACCTAATTATTACCGAAAAAACGACAAATTCTTACCCACCTTCGAACTTGCCTGTTATTCTACATCACGTGTTAAAGATTATCAACAAACACAACTGAGGAGTTATCTAACGTTGTTCTTCATTTAAAAATAATGAGACATTAGATTGCACTAGTATTACATTTTCGAGCAGAGAGCATGTCATGCTTCATTACCACTTGTGCTTGAAAGTGCAACGCCAGTGCCCGCCAGTCCCCTGGTGTTCGTTAATGAAATACGACGGCGATTTTATTAATTGTAGATAATTACTCAAGAATAATTCACCCCCTACGACGGCCAAATTCACCTCTGAGGATGAATTCACCCCGGACTATCTCGTACTTTCCTTTCTCCATTTCTATTACAGGTAACCCTTATATAGTGAAATCCAATCAAGTGGAATATTTTTAACTGTCAACATTCATGGAAAAATATGATAATGAAAAGATATATGAAAATCGAGTTAACATATTTTCTATTGCGATTAGAGCTATATTCACCTGTTAAAACATGTTAAGATAGGTCTAAGGAACAACCTTTGATGATATGTGGGCATGTAGGGCCTATTAAATCAGAGTGTGAGTGATCTTCCTATGGAAACATAGCAAAAACACGATTTTTTATTGGAGATACCTCTAAATAATGTCCAAATTAAGCCATTTTTGGCGAACGTTTTTAAATTCACACCTAGAACGAAAATCTGAGCTGACTGATGTATATTTTAAAACTTTTTCAAAATGTGGAGAGGTCTACTATACATACTATATCCCTATAACTAACATAATTTTCGTGTTTTAAATCACTATATAAAATGATTACAATTTTCATGTTTTAAATCACTTTTAAAATCTATCAAGATTATTCAAAAGTTGATAGACATTGGATCATAAGAACAAGTACCCCGAATCTATTCTAGCTTTACATGGGAAATTTCTCCAAAACTTGTTTTCTAAATGATTCATAAGCGTTGAAACTTGTTAAAGTTCGCACACAGGTTTCAAAAGAAAAAATATTTTCAATATAGAAAACTGCATTTTTAAAAAATTAAGACAGCTGTTTTTAAAATATTAAAAACTTTTGAAGCTGTTCATCAGGCACGTAGCCAGAGGGGGGGCTAGGGGGCTAAAGCCCCCCCCGAAAATTTTCAAAAATAAATTTAAGAAACAACATGTTTTTCGGTGACTCTTAAAAAAATTGTATCTTGTTTGGTTTCAACAAATTAATGCGAGAATTGTGAGGAAGATTGCTATTTCGAACCACCGAAGACAGCGGTCAGGATATCTACTCAGTATGCTGAGTGTGATAAAACAGTTCCCTTCATATTGTGTGACTCGTCGGAAGACAAACGAAACTGTTACTTTAATTCTTGCTGTGGGGATCTGTCGAATGATTGAGTCGCAGAAGCAAGAAGTAGTGCTCCAGCCAAATACGGAGGCTATTGACTTCAGGTCTTTTCGCATAAGATCGATCTTATGCGAAAAGACCTGAAGTCAATAGCCTCCGTATTTGGCTGGAGCAACATTAATGATGTGAAATATTTGCTGAAGGTGATTATGGAGGTTATGCTTACGAACATCGCCTTTAACGAGTTTAACCATGTCAGGCGTTCAGTGCTGATGCCATTTAACAAATTAGCCCAGGCGAAACCAGTCATTTTGCATAACAACTTGTAACATGTGGTTGATCCTCATATATATGGACGATGAGAAAATCAATGCTCGGCTACAAGATCTGATACCACTTACTTGCACCGTGGCTATTAAAAGATTCCTGTCACATTTGGAAAAAATGGTATTCATTATAAAGGACACATCTAGGAAGTATATTAAATGGTGTTTTTGTGGTGAAAATCTAGGTGAACAGACATATTTCCTCCAACCTGACCCTGCACGTAAAAACTGAATGCGATAGTATTATTTTACACATTATATCTTTGCATATACATAGTCTCCAAAACCATTTCCTGAAAAACAAACATTTGCCAAAATTTGGCTGCTGTTCGGATAATATTGACGGCAAAAACTGCGTCTAGTATCTCAAAATCTACGGTCGGCACCATCATTGAGGAAGTCGACACTCGTGACCCGTCAGAAATTCGCGAACATGGACATGGCAGTAACCACTATGATGATAAGGAAGTGTACGAGATAGAAATGAACACCACCGCGACACTGTTGGTTAGGAAAAATATTTCTCAGCCTAGTAAATAGTTCTCCACATGCAATCGCTAGTTGTTCGCACGAGATCTGTAGGACAACCATTTACGTTTTATCACTTTCATTGTTCACATCATGGAAATATATTGAAGACACAAGGCTTCATTTAGCTAATGCATTGAACCGAATAAAATAAACGAAATATATAATAAAATTGCAGAAGTTTTATAGAAAAGTGAGCTCAAAAACTGTCCCAAAATGAGAACTTTATCGCTAATGGTTGTGTCTAACAAAACTCAGATATTATGTTATAGATTAGCCAGAATAAAGTTAGTTAAAGCATAAGCAGATTGAATTTCTGTAATAGGTTAGTGCACTGTACGCTTAGTAGAAACATCAGGCATCTCACTCAAGCGTGCTAGACAAAAACATTTCCGTTAGTTGATGACAATATAGTCGAGAAGACAGTTTTTGTTTTCGCGTCATTTTAATGCAATAGTATTTCTGTTGACACTCAATTTCATTTTATGCGGAGAATGCGGTCCGTATTTAAACATTATTAGTCCGCAAAGTAGTGATATTTTAAACAATCGAAAAATAAGCAAGAAAAATGCCAAAAAATAAACAAGCCAAAAAGTGGTAAAACAGCGGTTTTTCTGAGGTGTTCATCAACCCAAGAATTGTATACCGTCGTATATTACTAATGTTGTTCACATACAGAAACGTACATAGTAGCGGTAGGACTATCTGTTGTGATTTTATCCTTACTTTTCAACGGATGTCAATAGATGCTAAACCACATATTAGTCAATCAATCATAATAAACTTAATGTTGTAAGCAGCAGCATTTCTGTCTCTTTCGATGGTTTCCAATTAATGTCCATGTAAGTCTAAAAACGACGTGACGATACAGTGAACAAACATCAGTAGCCTATCACGGAGAGCGACTAAAATGTTGTAACTAGTTGAGTCTACAGTCAATAAATTGGGATTAATGTTTCGATTTCATGTTTTCGTTTTATTTGTGTTCGTTATGGAATAAAATGAGAGAGATGAGCAGAAATCACGAAGAAAAAGAGAGAAAAAATAATAAATAAATTGAAATCGACCCAAGAGCAGCTGTTCTATATTTTCTGGGCACTCAACTACAGAACAACAGAAATCATCAAAGAAAGTTGGCCTTACACCTACGTTACTCTTCGACAGAGGTGAAGTAAGTGCGATGTATACCCGTCCATATGTCGGAATAAAGAGATGCTGAAATTATTGAGCTTGTTCATATTTATAATATTTCTTTTTTTTTCAATCTAAAATTTTATTTGAAACGGCTCAATGCGTTAGCACAACTGATCCGTGGGTCTTTTAATTTTTTTTACAATAAGTAAAAATAAAAAAATTCTAAGAATGTCGGTCTGCCAGATCTTGTTGACGCAGTTTGCTGCTGCGTGTTGAGATCTTTTTCCTTGGCGGTGAGGCCGCTTGGTGGTCATTCAGTCTGCCTTCTCTCGCGTTATCGTTCCCGTCCATGTCGTCATCGGTACTGCTTTCTTCCTGTTCACGATCAGAGGTTCTTATTTGTTTCTTGTTCTTATGGGTCGCTGTTGTATATCCGTCTTCATCGGTATTTGCTTCTTTATTGGCGATGCTAGTTGTTGGTTTGGGAGCGGTTGTCGTGGTCGTTGTACCTGCATTATTGGGTAATTGAATCGTTGTTTTAGGTTTATCTGAAGGTATCGATGGCTGCTTGTTAGAGTTGGCTGTAGTAGATGAGTTTTGACTAGTTGCTTCGGCGCATGTTTTTCCGTAGTAGGCTGTATAGTTACAGAATTGGCATGTTGGGGTCTGCCCGGGATATGTAATTAGCGTTGTTTGCTTATAGGTCACGCCATCCTTCGGTGATTTGCATTCGATAGTCATGTAAGAAGGTATTGGTTTAGTCACTCGCATTCTCACAATACGAACGCCATTGGGAATGCCGGAGAAAAAATTTCTCCAGGTGTCATTCGTAATAGATTCTACTTCTCCATATTGCGACATGATTTATTTGATGAAATCCTCCTTCGTGCGCGGGGCCAAATCATGGATACGCACGTCCACCATGTCGTTTTCCATATGCACGGGGATCTTGATTCTGGTGTTATTAAATTCGACCTCGTGTTGCATGTTGTTCTTTGCAATAAAGTTTTCGGCCTGTGCTAAGCTTCTAAACGTGATCAAACACAGTTTTTACGTGATGTAGCTGAATGTAGGTAACTTCAGCGAGATTAAGCTCCATTTTCACTTTAACTAATTGTTCCACTTCCTTAACTGTTCGTGTTATCCCGTAGCACAGGCACTTTTGCTTCATTTGGCAAACTCATTTTACTCCGCAGCCGGGGGCAACGATACAATTTGTATGTGCACTGATATAGAACAATAGCTAGCTTGATTCACTGGTGCCTGTAGCCTGCTATAGCGTAGCAATATTTTTTGCTTCTGCTTTTTGCGACATCAGAAGGTAGACCTTCTAGTTCTTTTGGTAATACATTAAACAAATTTCACGTACCGTCAAGTCCCCAGTTACCGTGCGTTTAGGTGGATTTGGCGTGACTTCAAATCCTGTTTTTTTTTTATCAAAATGAAAACCGCCCTCATAGTCACCGTAAAAATACCTATCTAAATACGTCACAATTTAGAAATAATATAAAACTATTACCAACAAAACGAGAATAAGTAGTTGAGGACATTTGTTTGGCACCAGTGCACGTTATATGATCAACTTACGGTGTATTTAAAATTTTGATTCAACTTTAGTTGGAATGTTTCAATAAAACGATGAAACGAAAGGATTTGGGATCTGGATCTCTCCGATGGATTTAGGGAGCTAGTTCTTTAAATTTCGTGATTTTGAAACTGCACGGTGAACGACACATGCATGGCGACTGGCGATTTGAAGGAAAATTAGAAGATATTAGTAATCAGTGTTTTCATTCGATTTGTAGACAATTTTCTTTAATCAATTAAATTGTGGGCAGTTTCCTTCAGTTGATTTAATCATTTAAATTTATATTTTGATCCTATTGATTACCAAAAATCCTTCCTAACTGGGCTTCTAATCTACCCGACCAAGGCTAGTCTTGAAAATAGTTTCATTTAAATAGAATATATCAAAAAATTGTGTTAGCATGATGCCTTGGAACTGGTAATACTCGCAGAACACCAGACAAAGAAAATAGAAGTTGAACCGTCTCTGCGCATCTACAAATCGCTTGCTAAATCAGAAGATTTTGTACGAATTTCGACATTCTCTTCGTTCGAACATTTTATGGATATTTTTCTACTCATTTCGGTTTAGCATCTTCTACGCCTTTTAAAGGTGTAGCTTGGAACACCTAGTGTTTTCCAGCACCGTCAAGCATTGTCATATTCGGTTAGCGCATAAATACTGTGAACTCTAGAATATACTTTGTTGTAACGAGAGTAAGTACTATAACCTTTCTTGTGACAATGAACATATTTTTAGGATTGTCTTTGATTTGGAATTGATTTCATTATGAACTTTTCAAAATTTAATTTAGTTTCTAGTGACTATATCAAATTGTCAGAATTAAAAGCTTTATGCAAATTTTTTTAAGCCCCTCCCGAAACAAAATCCTGGCTACGGGCCTGCTGTTCATTCTAAATATTTGGCTTGCTTCGTATTTTTGTTCCGATACCTTTATGTGACACGGCATTTACGAATGCTTTACACGCTCAATTTTTTTTTATGAAAAAAGACGCCATGATGTCTAAAATAGTAAAATAGATTGGTCGTCCTCGGACTTGTAAAGAATTTACTAATTTGAATTTAGCTTCACGATATTCAGTGCACGACCAAACAACATGCTCAATGTCTTGGTAACCAAGGTTGCATATTTTCATACGCTTGAACGCAAATTTGAGTTCGTCTGCCGGATGGCTAGATTTATGCAAAAGCATTACGCAAAAGAACTATAGCACAAAAGGAAACCGAGAACCGAACTCAAACTCTAGGGAGCAATAGTGTCTACAGAAAGAGAATAAACTAACTCACAGCACAGGTTCATTCAGTTGCCATTCTCTTGAACACAATTTTCGGTTAGGCTGTATTCGCACGAATCTTCCGAGTTTTTTTTATCCCGGGAATGAAATTCGCAAGAATTCAATAAATCGTAGTCGCGCAAGTACCGTTTGATACTGCTTGCCGATCTTGTGCGCGTTGGTTGTAAATACCTAAAATATCGCTACAGTCTGTTCGTTGGGTCTTGTTGACGTCACTTACTGCTGCGTGTTGAGATCCTCTTCCTTGGTGGGGAAATATTAGGTGCGTTGTCTGCCGCACCTTGGGGGTCATTCGGTCCGTCTTCTCTCGTGTTTTCGTTTATGTCCATGTAGTCATCGGTACTGCATTCATGTTGCTCATGGTCGGATGTTCTTATTTGTTGTTTGTGCTATTTTAAATCCTTCTTCATCGGAATTTGATTCCTTATTGGTGGTGTTGGTTGTTGGTTTGGAAACATTTGCTGTAATCTTTGTTACTTCGATGTTGGTAATGGCAGTTGGTTTAGTGGTACTGGGTTCGATCGATAAAGCTGGGGTTAGTGAATGCCCGGTGCGCAATCGTTGGTTTACCAACCGGTTGTGGTTTAGCATACGACGACTGTATACCGGCTTTGGTCGTATCACGAGGAATTTCCTTAGCAGTCTCCGCGCAAGGTTTCCCTTGGTGTAGCGGTTGATCACAATATTGACATGTAGGAATCTGCCCTGGGCACGTGATTAGTGTTCGTTAAGAATATTCAACACCTTGAGGTGATGTGCATGTGAAAGTCAAATAAGAGGGAATAGGTTTTGACGGACGCATTCTCACCACACGAACACTGTTGCGGAGTCTTGGGAAGCGGCCCTCCAAGTATCTTCCGTAACACTATTCACCTCTCCGTATTTTGACATGGTTTTTTGATAACGGAGGAATGAGTACGTGTTGCCAGGTCATGTATCTTTATTGCAATACCGTCAACATCTATATACGTTGGGATACTGTATAAAATGTCAATACATTCGACGACGTGTTTCATGTTGTTCTGGGAAGCGAATGATTCTGCTTTTTTTTTTTTTCAATTTGTTTATTTGATAAGGCACGTATGCGTTAGCTTAAAGGTGCCATTTTTTCATTGTTTTACATTTTGAATTTCTTAAAACTAGGGGGTTACACATTTCAATATTATTTTGTTTTATATAATGAAACTAAAAAAAAAACTTTACAGCTAACTTATACATATAAAAGAGGGTATAATATAATATTCGTAAGATTTGGGGGACGGGTCATTTTGTGTGTTCTTTGTATTGTAATTCACTTTATGATTTTTAGAAGGGAGTTTGTAGGAGAAATTAATTATTAACTAAGCGGAACATTTTACAAGCTTATTAACTAGAAATAACTAGAGAGAGTGGTTCAAGATTAAGGGGAATTAATTAGGGCTATTTTAAAGTAGTGGTACTGTTGTGCATTTCTTAACAAGATTAAATATTGATCAACTAAAACTAGAAGATAGGGGGACACATAAGTTTTGGGAAGATATTCATGGGGAGAAGGGGGTGAAGTCATACATCTGTGTATCAGAGACATGGGAGGGAGGGTGGACAAGGCTGAACGGGGGGGGAGGGGGGGGGGGTGAGATATAAACTTTCAGTTTCCGGCATCAGGAATTAACGGCCAGGATTACAGATTCGAACGGATGCATCAAGTATTGGGACGCCGGGCGGTTTTCCTCGAGTCGGCAGGGGTTCCTCCAGACGATTTCGTAGTACGGCTCAGATACGGATCGGGAACACATCGCGTTGCGCGTGTGATGTTGTACTGTAGATCTCGTGTTGTTGGTTCATTCGACAGATGTTTTGTCTCGTCTTGGAGTCGTATCAAACCATCGCTGGGGTACGGTAGGCGGAAGAGGGCACTTCTGGGAATGATAAGAGAAAAGATAGGGGCATTTAAATTTGGATATTGATGGTTTTGAGGAACGTGTATATAAGGGACATGTAGAGAATATCGCGGCTTGCCAGTACATCTCGAACCGGGACATTGGGTGATCTTCCTCGGGCCCGAAGGGAATCGAATAGTTGAGATCTGGCAGAACAGTACTCGGCGCATGCCCAGGCAACATGTTCGATTTCGTGATAACCGTTGCCACAAGCGCAGATACCGCTATCCACGAGCCCAATACGCCGGAGATGTGCGTCCAGCGTGTAGTGATTGGACATGAGCCGAGACATCACGCGAATGAAATCCCGACCCACATCCATCCCCCTGAACCAAGGTTTCGTCGATACCTTAGGGATTATCGAATGTAGCCACCTTCCCAGTTCACCATTGCTCCATGAAGTTTGCCAACTTTCGAGGGTTCTGTGATGAGTGATACTGAAAAATTCGCTGAAGCTAATTGGTCTTTCATATATGTCACCTTGTAAAGCGCCCGCCTTAGCTAAAGAGTCCGCTTTTTCATTACCTGGAATGGAGCAATGCGAGGGAACCCAAACTAAGGTAATCTTGTACGATTTTACAGACAAAGCACGCAGGCGCTCCCAGATTTTCCCCAGAAAATATGGAATGTGCTTTCTAGGTTTCATTGAACGGAGAGCCTCAATTGAGCTGAGGCTATCCGAGACAATAAAGTAATGATCGGTGGGCAAAGTATCAATGATCCCAAGGGTATACTGAATAGCAGCAAGTTCTGCGACGTAAACTGAAGCAGGATCATTGAGTTTGAATGAGGCGGTGAGGTTTTGATTGAATATACCGAAGCCAGTGGAGCCGTCGAGGCTTGACCCGTCGGTGTAAAACATCTTGTTGCAGTCGACTTCTCGAAATTTACTATGAAAGATGCTTGGGATCACTTGCGGACGTATGTGATCCGGGATTCCACGAATCTCGTCTTTCATGGATGTGTCGAAGAATACAGTTGAATCAGAAGCATGAAAGAGATTGACACGGTTGGGATAGTATGAAGAAGGATTGATATTTTGTGCCATGTAATCGAAGTACAAGGACATAAATCGGGTTTGAGAATTCAGCTCGACAAGCCTTTCGAAATTTGCAGTTACTAACGGGTTCAAGATATCGCATCGGATGAGCAATCGATATGAGAGTTCCCAAAATCGATTTTTCAGCGGAAGGACGCCCGCCAGCACTTCTAAACTCATCGTATGTGTCGAGTGCATGCAACCCAAAGCAATGCGCAAACAACAATATTGGATTCGCTCTAGTTTGATGAAATGTATGTTCGCAGCGGAAACAGAAACTCCCGTACTCCATCACCGACAATATTGTTGTTTGGTACAGCCTGATCAGGTCTTCTGGGTGGGCACCCCACCATGTTCCGGTTATTGTACGGAGAAAGTTGATCCTTTGTTGGCACTTCTGTTTCAGATACCTAATGTGACATCCCCAGGTTCCTTTAGAGTCGAACCAGACCCCGAGATATTTGAAAGTTGAAACCTGAGCAATAGTTTGACCCATTAATTGAAGCTGTAGTTGCGCTGGTTCACGCTTCCTTGAAAATACGACTAGCTCAGTTTTCTCCGTGGAGAACTCGATACCTAGCTGGAGGGCCCAAGCAGACAAATTGTCCAAGGTATCTTGCAATGGTCCTTGCAGATCGATGGCTTTGGGACCTGTAATAGAGACCACACCGTCATCTGCAAGCTGCCTTAGCGTGCAGGAATTGACAAGACATTCGTCAATGTCTTTCACGTAAAAGTTATAGAGAAGGGGACTTAGACATGAGCCCTGGGGAAAACCCATGTAGCTAATTCGTGATGTCGATAAATCACCATGCGAAAAATGCATGTTTTTCAGACAGCAAGTTTAGCAAAAAGTTGTTTAGAGTCGATGAAAGACCATGCTGGTGCAGCTTCTCAGAAAGAATTTTGATAGAAACTGAATCAAAAGCCTTTATATCTAGGAAAACTGATGCCATCTGCTCTTTGCTAGCATAAGCCATTTGAATTTCTGTTGAGAGCAACGCAAGACAATCGTTCGTCCCTTTGCCTTTGCGGAAACCAAATTGTGTATCTGACAGTAAGCCATTTGCTTCAACCCAATTATCGAGGCGAAACAAGATCATTTTCTCGAACAACTTTCGGATACAGGACAGCATCGCAATCGGTCGATACGAGTTGTGGTCGGAGGCTGGTTTTCCTGGTTTTTGAATGGCGATGACCTTCACTTGCCTCCAGTCATGAGGGACAATATTACCCTCAAGAAACTTATTAAATAAATTCAACAAGCGTCTCTTAGCAGAGTCTGGCAGATTCTTTAACAAGTTAAATTTGATTCTGTCTGGCCCTGGGGCTTTATTGTTACATGACAAGAGAGCAAGTGAGAACTCCACCATCGAAAACGGTGTTTCGTTCGCGTTATTGTGAGGGGACGCGGCGCGGTAGATCTTCTGTGCCGGGGCGGAATCCGGACAAACCTTTTTGGCAAAATCGAATATCCAACGGTTTGAATATTCCACGCTCTCATTAGTACTGTTTCGGTTTCGTAAGCGCCGGGCCGTACTCCAAAGAGTGCTCATCGATGTTTCTCTCGTTAGTCCGTCGACGAACCGGCGCCAGTAGCTACGTTTTTTGGCTTTTATCAAACTCTTCATGCGCGTTTCCGCCATCGCGTACTGTCGGTAGCTAGCTGGCAGCCCGTCGTCCCTGAAGGTCTTATACGCAGCGGTCTTCTCCGCGTACACGTCTGAGCACTCTTTGTCCCACCATGGATTGGGAGGACGCCCGCGTGAGTTCGCGTCTGGTATGCGTTTAGTCTGAGCTTGAATCGCGGTATCGAGAATCAAGCCAGCCAGGAACCCGTACTCTTCCTCCGGAGGAAGCTCTTGAGTGCACTCGATTTTGTCGGATATCGCGGACGCGTAACTCTTCCAATCAATATTTCGTGTGAGGTCATACGAAACATTGATTGTATTCGGTGGCCCTGAACCGTTAGAAATATTAATTACGATTGGCAGATGGTCGCTGCCGTGGGGATCAGAGACTACCTTCCACATGCAATCTAACCGCAGCGATGTCGAGCAGTGGGACAGATCTAAGGCGCTCGGTCGCGCTGGAGGGGCAGGAATCCGTGTCATTTCACCCGTATTCAAAATAGTCATATTGAAGTTGTCGCAAAGCTCATGGAGTAGGGTAGATCGATTATCGTCATCAAGGCAACCCCATGCCGTGCCGTGGGAGTTGAAGTCACCTAAAACTAGCCTCGGTGCGGGGAGAAGTTCCGCAATATCGCAAAGCCGTCGGTGGCTAACTAAGGCTCTAGGGGGGATGTAGGTGGAAGCAATGCAAAGGTCTTTGCCTTTTATTCTGGTTTGGCAAGCGACAACTTCAATGCCTGGTGTCGAGGGGAGGTCGATCCGATTGAAAGAATAGCACTTTTTGATCCCCAAAAGTACTCCTCCGTAAGAGTCTTCTCGATCCAAGCGAATAATATTAAAATCGTGGAAGTGTAGGGTTATTTCTGAAGTGAGCCATGTCTCGCATAGGGCAAATGCATCGCATTTCAAATTATTTAGTAAGATTTTAAACGAATCGATTTTCGGGATAATACTTCTGCAATTCCACTGTAGAACAGTGATTAAATCCTTGACCTCGTTCGATGAATTAGCCATCGAAGGATACAATCGCTGAAAGGAGGGGCCATTTCGCAGTGAACTGCATCAAAAATGTTTTTACTGCGGGGAGAAAGCTTATCAAGATACTTTTAAGGGGGTCAGAAATGTTTAACGCTGTAAGAATACGGTCCACAATGTCAGAGAAATTTATTAAGCCAGCGCTGTTTTCTTTCTCTGGCTGAGATATGGGAACACATGGGGTTTTTGATGTTCCTGGAAGTGCTGGGAACTCCTTTTCTGAGCTCAGGTTACTGAGACCGGGAGCGACTTGCTTCGGTTTTGCACCAGTACTTCCTTGAGAAGTTATTTTAGGGGGACCATGAAGAGACACCTTCTGGCCTTTACGACGAAGCTTGGAAGAGGAAATGTTCTTCCTTTTTCTACTACTTCTAGGCACAGCAGAAGATGTTCCCTCCTGGGGTTCATCCCAGTCGCCTTCGTCAGTAGACAAGTTGGTAAAGATGTTCGTAGAGACAGGTGGCGTAGCTATCTTAAGCATTTCCGCAAAAGATCGCTTAGAGCGTCCCTGAAGGGAACGCTTAAGATTTTCCTCGCGCTGTTTGTACGCGGGACATGAAGGGAGATCATGTGGGTTTCCCCCACAGTAGAGACACTTTTCGACATCTCTACCACAGGAATCATCCGCATGATTCCCACCGCATTTCCCACAGCGGGCTTTATTGCTACAATGGGAGGCTGTGTGTCCCAATTGTTTGCAATTAGTACAGTTCATGACCCGCGGCACAAAGAGGCGAACAGGTAGACGAACCTTGTCAAAGAGGAGGTAATTGGGCAGGGCAGAGCCGGCGAAGGTCACCCGATAAGAGTCTGAGTTGACGTATATTTTCTTGCCGTCAGCTGCGACTGATGCTGAATGCAAACGTTTGCATTCCAGTACCTTCACTGGCTTAAGCATGGGGTCTTTGAAACAGCCAGTCCCATATTTTAGCAGGTCCAGGCCCGTAGCCAGGATTTTGTTTCGGGAGGGGCTTAAAAAAATTTGCATAAAGCTTTTAATTCTGACAATTTGATATAGTCACTAGAAACTAAATTAAATTTTGAAAAGTTCATAATGAAATCAATTCCAAATCAAAGACAATCCTAAAAATATGTTCATTGTCACAAGAAAGGTTATAGTACTTACTCTCGTTACAACAAAGTATATTCTAGAGTTCACAGTATTTATGCGCTAACCGAATATGACAATGCTTGACGGTGCTGGAAAACACTAGGTGTTCCAAGCTACACCTTTAAAAGGCGTAGAAGATGCTAAACCGAAATGAGTAGAAAAATATCCATAAAATGTTCGAACGAAGAGAATGTCGAAATTCGTACAAAATCTTCTGATTTAGCAAGCGATTTGTAGATGCGCAGAGACGGTTCAACTTCTATTTTCTTTGTCTGGTGTTCTGCGAGTATTACCAGTTCCAAGGCATCATGCTAACACAATTTTTTGATATATTCTATTTAAATGAAACTATTTTCAAGACTAGCCTTGGTCGGGTAGATTAGAAGCCCAGTTAGGAAGGATTTTTGGTAATCAATAGGATCAAAATATAAATTTAAATGATTAAATCAACTGAAGGAAACTGCCCACAATTTAATTGATTAAAGAAAATTGTCTACAAATCGAATGAAAACACTGATTACTAATATCTTCTAATTTTCCTTCAAATCGCCAGTCGCCATGCATGTGTCGTTCACCGTGCAGTTTCAAAATCACGAAATTTAAAGAACTAGCTCCCTAAATCCATCGGAGAGATCCAGATCCCAAATCCTTTCGTTTCATCGTTTTATTGAAACATTCCAACTAAAGTTGAATCAAAATTTTAAATACACCGTAAGTTGATCATATAACGTGCACTGGTGCCAAACAAATGTCCTCAACTACTTATTCTCGTTTTGTTGGTAATAGTTTTATATTATTTCTAAATTGTGACGTATTTAGATAGGTATTTTTACGGTGACTATGAGGGCGGTTTTCATTTTGATAAAAAAAAAAACAGGATTTGAAGTCACGCCAAATCCACCTAAACGCACGGTAACTGGGGACTTGACGGTACGTGAAATTTGTTTAATGTATTACCAAAAGAACTAGAAGGTCTACCTTCTGATGTCGCAAAAAGCAGAAGCAAAAAATATTGCTACGCTATAGCAGGCTACAGGCACCAGTGAATCAAGCTAGCTATTGTTCTATATCAGTGCACATACAAATTGTATCGTTGCCCCCGGCTGCGGAGTAAAATGAGTTTGCCAAATGAAGCAAAAGTGCCTGTGCTACGGGATAACACGAACAGTTAAGGAAGTGGAACAATTAGTTAAAGTGAAAATGGAGCTTAATCTCGCTGAAGTTACCTACATTCAGCTACATCACGTAAAAACTGTGTTTTGATCACGTTTAGAAGCTTAGCACAGGCCGAAAACTTTATTGCAAAGAACAACATGCAACACGAGGTCGAATTTAATAACACCAGAATCAAGATCCCCGTGCATATGGAAAACGACATGGTGGACGTGCGTATCCATGATTTGGCCCCGCGCACGAAGGAGGATTTCATCAAATAAATCATGTCGCAATATGGAGAAGTAGAATCTATTACGAATGACACCTGGAGAAATTTTTTCTCCGGCATTCCCAATGGCGTTCGTATTGTGAGAATGCGAGTGACTAAACCAATACCTTCTTACATGACTATCGAATGCAAATCACCGAAGGATGGCGTGACCTATAAGCAAACAACGCTAATTACATATCCCGGGCAGACCCCAACATGCCAATTCTGTAACTATACAGCCTACTACGGAAAAACATGCGCCGAAGCAACTAGTCAAAACTCATCTACTACAGCCAACTCTAACAAGCAGCCATCGATACCTTCAGATAAACCTAAAACAACGATTCAATTACCCAATAATGCAGGTACAACGACCACGACAACCGCTCCCAAACCAACAACTAGCATCGCCAATAAAGAAGCAAATACCGATGAAGACGGATATACAACAGCGACCCATAAGAACAAGAAACAAATAAGAACCTCTGATCGTGAACAGGAAGAAAGCAGTACCGATGACGACATGGACGGGAACGATAACGCGAGAGAAGGCAGACTGAATGACCACCAAGCGGCCTCACCGCCAAGGAAAAAGATCTCAACACGCAGCAGCAAACTGCGTCAACAAGATCTGGCAGACCGACATTCTTAGAATTTTTTTATTTTTACTTATTGTAAAAAAAATTAAAAGACCCACGGATCAGTTGTGCTAACGCATTGAGCCGTTTCAAATAAAATTTTAGATTGAAAAAAAAAGAAATATTATAAATATGAACAAGCTCAATAATTTCAGCATCTCTTTATTCCGACATATGGACGGGTATACATCGCACTTACTTCACCTCTGTCGAAGAGTAACGTAGGTGTAAGGCCAACTTTCTTTGATGATTTCTGTTGTTCTGTAGTTGAGTGCCCAGAAAATATAGAACAGCTGCTCTTGGGTCGATTTCAATTTATTTATTATTTTTTCTCTCTTTTTCTTCGTGATTTCTGCTCATCTCTCTCATTTTATTCCATAACGAACACAAATAAAACGAAAACATGAAATCGAAACATTAATCCCAATTTATTGACTGTAGACTCAACTAGTTACAACATTTTAGTCGCTCTCCGTGATAGGCTACTGATGTTTGTTCACTGTATCGTCACGTCGTTTTTAGACTTACATGGACATTAATTGGAAACCATCGAAAGAGACAGAAATGCTGCTGCTTACAACATTAAGTTTATTATGATTGATTGACTAATATGTGGTTTAGCATCTATTGACATCCGTTGAAAAGTAAGGATAAAATCACAACAGATAGTCCTACCGCTACTATGTACGTTTCTGTATGTGAACAACATTAGTAATATACGACGGTATACAATTCTTGGGTTGATGAACACCTCAGAAAAACCGCTGTTTTACCACTTTTTGGCTTGTTTATTTTTTGGCATTTTTCTTGCTTATTTTTCGATTGTTTAAAATATCACTACTTTGCGGACTAATAATGTTTAAATACGGACCGCATTCTCCGCATAAAATGAAATTGAGTGTCAACAGAAATACTATTGCATTAAAATGACGCGAAAACAAAAACTGTCTTCTCGACTATATTGTCATCAACTAACGGAAATGTTTTTGTCTAGCACGCTTGAGTGAGATGCCTGATGTTTCTACTAAGCGTACAGTGCACTAACCTATTACAGAAATTCAATCTGCTTATGCTTTAACTAACTTTATTCTGGCTAATCTATAACATAATATCTGAGTTTTGTTAGACACAACCATTAGCGATAAAGTTCTCATTTTGGGACAGTTTTTGAGCTCACTTTTCTATAAAACTTCTGCAATTTTATTATATATTTCGTTTATTTTATTCGGTTCAATGCATTAGCTAAATGAAGCCTTGTGTCTTCAATATATTTCCATGATGTGAACAATGAAAGTGATAAAACGTAAATGGTTGTCCTACAGATCTCGTGCGAACAACTAGCGATTGCATGTGGAGAACTATTTACTAGGCTGAGAAATATTTTTCCTAACCAACAGTGTCGCGGTGGTGTTCATTTCTATCTCGTACACTTCCTTATCATCATAGTGGTTACTGCCATGTCCATGTTCGCGAATTTCTGACGGGTCACGAGTGTCGACTTCCTCAATGATGGTGCCGACCGTAGATTTTGAGATACTAGACGCAGTTTTTGCCGTCAATATTATCCGAACAGCAGCCAAATTTTGGCAAATGTTTGTTTTTCAGGAAATGGTTTTGGAGACTATGTATATGCAAAGATATAATGTGTAAAATAATACTATCGCATTCAGTTTTTACGTGCAGGGTCAGGTTGGAGGAAATATGTCTGTTCACCTAGATTTTCACCACAAAAACACCATTTAATATACTTCCTAGATGTGTCCTTTATAATGAATACCATTTTTTCCAAATGTGACAGGAATCTTTTAATAGCCACGGTGCAAGTAAGTGGTATCAGATCTTGTAGCCGAGCATTGATTTTCTCATCGTCCATATATATGAGGATCAACCACATGTTACAAGTTGTTATGCAAAATGACTGGTTTCGCCTGGGCTAATTTGTTAAATGGCATCAGCACTGAACGCCTGACATGGTTAAACTCGTTAAAGGCGATGTTCGTAAGCATAACCTCCATAATCACCTTCAGCAAATATTTCACATCATTAATGTTGCTCCAGCCAAATACGGAGGCTATTGACTTCAGGTCTTTTCGCATAAGATCGATCTTATGCGAAAAGACCTGAAGTCAATAGCCTCCGTATTTGGCTGGAGCACTACTTCTTGCTTCTGCGACTCAATCATTCGACAGATCCCCACAGCAAGAATTAAAGTAACAGTTTCGTTTGTCTTCCGACGAGTCACACAATATGAAGGGAACTGTTTTATCACACTCAGCATACTGAGTAGATATCCTGACCGCTGTCTTCGGTGGTTCGAAATAGCAATCTTCCTCACAATTCTCGCATTAATTTGTTGAAACCAAACAAGATACAATTTTTTTAAGAGTCACCGAAAAACATGTTGTTTCTTAAATTTATTTTTGAAAATTTTCGGGGGGGGCTTTAGCCCCCTAGCCCCCCCTCTGGCTACGTGCCTGAGCAGGTCCTCGCAATTCAGACTCGAAACGACCCCACTGACTTCAACCCTGCTAGCTGGAATATACACCCTGTACTCCCTCGTAAAGGGCTCGTAGCCAGCAATATCGTTTGCCTGAGTTGAACTGTTAACCACCACCCGAAGCTTATCAGGGCGAATTTTCGATATTTCTGTCACGGCCGAATACCGATCCGTCAGAACTCGAGAAATCTGCAACAGATTCAAACACTTTTTTTCTTTGGTCCGAAAGAAGATCACAAATGGCCCGGTGGCCGTGCTCGGATATACCTTGAGCCGGGGAGCCGATTTTATTTCGACGTCCATCTCACCTTGAGATGAACCGCCGTCAGGGGAAGTCATTTTTGCACGGGCCTATTGCCCAGTGCACGTTATTAAGACAACCAAGAAGGGGAAACGAAAACTAATACTTAGCTTGTGTATGTAACGGTATCCAGACGGCTTACTAGAAGAACACTCTTTCACTTCACTGACCGGCTAACGGTACTCAGAAACAGAAACACAAAAGAAGGGAAAAATACTGAAACCTCAACTAGGCGTAGAGTGTGCAAATAACCTTGAACGCGGATTAACACTATTTGTCGCTATAGAGTGTACGGACCGATGACAAAAGACTTCTATCTCGACTGAGTGCTCGATAACGAATAAATGATTCTGCTTGACGAATGTTTTTGAACATAATCAGTACCGCATAACGTAAATGATGGCATTGCACCGCATTAACTTCGGCTACGTTGAGCTTCATGTTCAATTTTTGCCTTTGCGATTTCTTGCGTCTGAACTGAGCGCGATGAGAAACCGAACTGATTGTATTCTCAATTACCTGTATAACAATTAAAGTTTTTCAATGGAACACTTTTTAACATTAAATTTCAAATAACTTATTCAAGAAAATTTCTACATCTTATGACTCAAAAAATAGAACGAATAGCCCTAAGGTGAAAACTTCTATAACCGAAACAAAAAAGTGTAAGAGTACAAACTTTGTAGTCAAAAATAAACGCATAACTTATACAAAGTTAGTTACCAGCGCTGTATCTATTGTGTATTTCATCATTTTATTCTTATAATCTAATCTGCAAATTATCACAGACAAAATTAAACAAACAAATTACCTTTTTTTGTATTTTTGAGCAAATATTCGCTCAATAAAACAAGTTTTCTGAATGTCAAAATAAATAATAATGGTGATTCTATAAACAATCTCACACAGTAGCTGGACACGGACAACTCAAACTCTGTGCAAGATTCATTCCGCAATTTTTACCTGAAACAAAAAGTCGAAATACTTCCTTATTTGGAAGAATTTTCTGCACACTATAGACTATTATGGCGATTAAACGTTGAAATTTTAAATATTTTAGTCCTTTTTTATCTTTTCTCATGTAAAGGCTATGTAATCACTCCAAATATCAACTATCCAACAGAGGCCCGGAGGGCCGAATGTCGTATACCGTTCGATTCAGTTCGTCGAGATAGCAAAACGTCTGTGTGATTTTGTATGTGTATATGTATGTTTTTATAGTAAGGCTTGAAAAGCTTCGAAAGCCTGGCCTGTAGTGTATTTGCACTGTGTGTTGCTCAAGACTCACATTCGTGCCTAACCACTAAAAGCAATTGTGGGGGGGGGGGGGTCGCTATGCGTTCGTCGCACCTCTTTCTTCTGCTCTATCTCGGAGCCTCGCTTAGTTCATCGAATGGCTTGACCTATGAGCCTTGATATCACTCTCGATTCTTCTATTACTTCTTGTCTCCATCTATTACGTCGCCGTTTAGCTCTCGTTCCTGTGAGCCGTTTAGGTGCTGATTCCTTGAGCCATTTAACTCATGTTTCCGGGATCCACTCAGCTCCCAGCCTTATCACGATCTACTTGGATAATCCCCAATGGCGAATTCATGCTCCGACTTATAGCTCCCCGACGGAGGAATTTTCCCCGACATCGTTACCCGCTCCCTTGAGCCATTTAGCTCCCAGCTTTATCGAGATCAACTCAGATATTATCCTACTCCGACTGAGAGCTCCCCGACAACGGAATTAATTTCGTTACCGGTTTTTGTTTCGTGAGCCAATTAGCTCCACTTCTGTCGCAGTCTTCCCTATCATGAATTCCCCGGCGGTAGATTGCTCCTGATACCGATGTACGTTTCTGTGAGCCATTAAACTCTCCGCTTCGCCTACTCGGTCCAATCCCCGGCGATGGACAAAGCCTACTCAACTCAGCCAGTAGGCGCTGAGGTCCATTCAGGGATTATGGGTGGAGCGTAGCTTCCGATTCACTGGCGACCCATCGACCCACTGCTAGCTATTCGACGCGGTCTACTCGGTCTAATCCCCGACGGTGGACCTATTCTACACACGGTAGGGTGTCGAGATCGGTCCGGCGATTCCAGTGGAGCCTGACGCCCGGTTCGCTTGCGTCCCGACGACCCGAATCCGGTGTTACGTCGCGTACTACTCAACTGGCCCCCGGCGGTAGACCCAGTCTACACCGTCGGAGTGTTCCCCGGCAGCGGAATTTCGCCCGAAATCCGATTTGTGGATTCACGGCGGCGTTCTAGCCAATGGCGCTACTTTGTTGGTCCTTTCGCCACTTCCTCTTGCCACTCTTGCTACCACTTAGCCAACGAGTCCGCTCGAACCAGTCTCCTTGCATTACGTGCATTTCTCGGCTGGTAGCATTCCACGTCCTCAACCAGAGCGACGTAGATGGGAATCATCCCGACAATTACGACCATTAGATGAAACGTGCTTGTCAACTTCATCCGGTTCCGCTTTGAGTTCAGTTCAGCAGCCCAGGCCGGTACGCCATACCTCAGTATTGAGAATGAGACACCCGCCAGGAGACGTCTCGTACTACCTCTTGCTCCTCTGTAATTCGGCATGATCCTTGCCAATGCGTTAGTTGTCCTCGCAGTCTACTCACATACATAGTCGACATGGCTGTTGTAATTTAACCGATCGTCGACCATTACACCCAGGCGCACGCATCGATGGGATGGATTGTCCCCCGACGCTGATCACAATACGCTGGATATTTTTACGGGTGCTTGTCTTGTGGTGAACCAGCTGCAACTTGACGTCAGCCATCAAGGTTCCCACGATGCCCATTGTCTCTGCCATCAACATCTCCACCTCTTCAAGGGTTATCGTCAGGACAACATCATCTGCAAAGCCGGCGATCTAAACTAACCTGGGCAGTTACAGTGTTAACACTCCGTTGTATATTATATTTCAGAGCGTTGGGCCAAGTATGGAGCCCTGAGGTATTCGGGCCGTGACCCTAATCGACCTTGGCCCCATGTTCGTTTTGTAGACCAATACTCGGTTCTAGAAGTAACTTTTCAGAACCTTATATAGATAGTCCGGAACCCGAATTCTGTGCAGCGCTACGGCGATGGTCCCCCAGTTAGCACTGTTGAACGCGTTCTTCACGTCTATCGTTACCACCGTGCAATGTTTTCTACGTGTTCGCGATGACTGTACGGATGGCGTCCACCGTTAAGATCCCTTTCCGGAACCCGAACTGCCTCTGCGATAGTCCGTTCTCACTTTTAGCGTAGGTCGTCAGCCTGTTGAGGATTACCCTTTCCAAGAGCTTACCAAGAGTATCCAGCAGGCATATAGGCCGATACGATGTTGGATCTCCTGGTGGTTTCCCTGGTTTTGGCAGCAACACCAGCTTCTGGATCTTCCATTTCCATTTATCCGGAAAATAGCCATCGTCCAGGCATTTCTGTAGGACTATCCTGAACATGTTCTGAAACGTCACGATCGCAGTCTGCAGTGCCACGTTGGGGATACCATCCGGTCCGGCAGCCTGCTTCGCTTTCAGCCCTTTTGCCACAATAAGGAGCTTATCGTTGGAAACTCGATTATCAGATGCATTTCCACCGTGTGCATCTGCTATTGGGTCGCACTTCGGGAAAACGCTCTCCACGATAATTTTCAGTTTGTCGGCGTACATTTCGACTGGCGTCACTGGACCCTTGATCCTAGCCGTAACGACACGATAAGCATTGCCCCAGGGGATAGCGTCTACTTATTTTGACAGTTCCTTGTAACAAGTTGTGTGTATGTATGTGTGTATGTACGTGTGTCGAAAAATGTTACTAAATTTTTTCAAAGATTTGCACAAACTTTATTTCAAACGAACGGTATAACGCTCCCATAAGATGCTATTGAACTTTTAGTTGATTCGGACATTATGAATTACGCAGAGCTCAAAATCGCACACTGTCTTGCACCTCGACAAATTCTAATTAGGGTGTGGAGACTATTTTCGCCCTATTTCTATTATCGCCCTACCCATTTGAAGCCGTTAGTTAGAGTAGCGTCTGCCATCTTTATTCAATGCATTGGCCCATATGGTCGGTGTTAAGTCAGATCGGACTAAGTCGCAAAACATAAAAAAATGAGATAATGATAGCACTGGATGAAGAACTTCTTCATCTACATTGGACTTTTGCCAGATTTGAAATATGTGACAGTAAGCAGGAGTTATGGCGAAAACTAATTTCCGATTATAATGTAAAGGATGCTGCGATTCAAACTTTAAACTCGTTTTTCTCGAAATAAATAAATTGTCACTTAGTCCGCTCTGATTTAACACCGACACACCGGTAGTGCGAAAATAGGAGCATTCGATTCGAGTTTTCGTGGTGCTGAAACAGAGGTATTTCCCCATTCTCAGGACAGTTTTGGTATTAAATTGGTTCTTGGCAACGAAGCAAGGATACTGATGCAAATTTATGTGCATTTCATCGACTGTAGACTGCGTAATTGATAGAATAGTGTGGCACCCTCCCTAATGGGGCGAAAATTAAGTCTTTACCCTATTATCCCACATTTTCAAATAAATTAAATTGTAAAGTAAAGAAATTTGTGTTTGAATAAAAAATCAAATTGTTGTGCATCGAGAATTTCAGACGCATGCATTTTGTGCGAGGCACAAATGATAAACGTTTTGGGTTGTTCCGGACTTTTGAGTGGCTGATTCCACCTTGGTTATGTTCTAGTTGGTAGTATCACCCATACTACTAATGTGTTTCACCGCACAGTGGATCCACTCCATACAAAAGCTGGACAAAACCTCAAAAGTAGTTTAAAATGTCTGAAAATATCATCTAAGGGTAATTTTGGTGCGCTGAACTCGATTTTAATTAAATTAGGACGCTAAAATAAAAATCAGACAGCCTAGGGTGGTTCTAAAAGTTTTTTTTTTAATTTTCGCAAAAGTGAATTTTATTAACTTCTCAAAACAGATACTTCGTAAGTGAACATTTTGATTTCCTAGGGTAGTCCTCAGTAACGAGTTAGCTAGGGTGATTCCAATTTATCGAAATCTGGTGAATAAAAAATGATGTAATTTTATACATTCGTTTGTAGATTTTCAGTCCAATCTGAATATCATCGTAGAAAAAATCATCCCTTCATAGCTCTTTAAGAGATAATCCTGATGTACTAATTTATAAACGTATGCCTTTAGAATAGTTGTAAAAAATAGCATATCTTAAGGTGTTTGATAAAATGCCTTAAATTTTTGTTTTATTGGTTTATTTATTTATAGTTATCGCCAAAGCTATTAAAAGATGACAGGTTTATTTGATTATGATGAAGATCTCAAATCATGCCGTACTATGCTCTAATCACAGTTGCTCAGACGATGCATACTGCAGCTAAGCCTCTCAATACTTTTCCATTGATTTTCAATTCCAATGATGATATGAATATCTCTCCTTGTGGGTACTGACTTGGTTTTTCGTACGAAAATATCCTGAGCATACTTTGCATTGTATGTGTATGCTTTGAAATAGAGGCGTGAGCGTTTTGCCTGAAACTCTCGTCAATTTGGAAGTGAATTATTGAGGGAGATTTTGAATTTGATTGTTGATTGTGATAGATTCAATAGGGATTTGAAAATAAATGTTGCATTACTGGCCAATAACTAAAAATCGGGTAAAAAAGAACACTTCCCACACTCACGTGTTTATCTTTCATCGGCCACCAGTAAAGCTAACGACCAATACCTATCAAATAGATAGGATTCATGGAAAGATATAATAATAGTTTCAGTTAGTTTGCCTCGTTGGCTTGTATTTATTTGAATTTTTCTATACTGCAGATAACTGTGAAAATGTAGAAACACGAGTCATAGTTGCAAGACGGTTAAGGCATACTTATATTTCTATTAAGGAAATCGCCCCAAACCCTGAATTTACAAGCAGCGTTCAGAAAAAGAAAGCCACCGGTGAATAATAATGCAAAACTTCATGAAATCAAGAAATACTATGCGTCTCCATGAAAAAACTAATTTTACAAATGTCCGAATATCAACCTTCGGCGCAAGATGGCACTATGATTTTTGAAAACTAGATAAAATTCTACGTCAGTTGTACTAGATGAGATCCTTTAACACGCTTTTACCGATAAAGAGATGACACTCTGAATGTAAATAAGTCCGCGTTGAACAACATAGTTATATTGATTTTATTGGTAACTTTTTAAATACTCATTTCTCAAATAGAAATACACCATTAAATTCCTGAGATGATTTTCTATTAGAAATGCCAATATGTGTTGTTAAATTATCATGGTAGTACCTATTAAAGCGAGATGAATTAGAATGAACAAAAACTTTTTGTAACTCAAATTCTTGCAGATTTTCAAGTCCCTGTACGGTTCAAAAAAATGTGGCACTTATATTTTTCAATCGATTGACTCAAAAATTTGGCGAATACAGCTTTAGGTAATGTACATTTAGGAAAAAATATAAAAGGTATGAAAAGCGACAATAAATTTTGGAGGTTTGACCGACCCGGCCCCACTGTGCACCGGTGTGCTGATATAAAATTTCTTAAACATTCTAATCAATTTATTTAAACTTGTAGCGTATTCATAAAAGTCGTCGAGATACAGTTTTTTCGAAAAAAAAAAATCAATCGGGGGAGGAGCAGGGGTGAAATGTCGTCTCTTCTAAATGGCAACATGCTATGAAACTTGCAAAATTTTAACATAATTGAAAATGATCGATCACAATAGATTCGCGATAATTCGTGGAGTGTCTCTGCTGTAAATTGGAAAACTTTTATTTAGTATGCTTAGGGGAGCCTGACTTGATCCCCGGGGAGACTTGATCCCATCATTGAAACTCAAAGGCGGATCAGAATACATTAATCGAATATACTAGAAAGTTGCGTAGTTTTATCTAAACATAAGTTTCTTTAACACAAAAAAATAAATTGGACATGGATTCGAAAAGTAGGCTTTGCCTCAAGCGGTTGTGAAAATTTTGAGGCTGTCACAATTTTAGATTTTTTAAACCGTAGCTTAAAAAGAATTTTTAAAGGGTCATTTGCGAAAAGTTGAGTGCTAAATTTCATCGTGATGCAGGATTATTTGTTTAATCTTCATGGAAGAAGTAACAGATTTCACTCAAGCTGAAAGAGGAACTTCAAAAGATCCGGTAGGATTACTTCAGTATTTCGATTACCCCGTTGATGGCGGACGGGAAACGCAGTCCGCTCGGCTTGACTGGAAACAGCCGTTTCGAATAAACTTTCGTATCGAAATGGACCACTAATATTGCTAAGTATCTGTACCGTTTTTATTATTTACGACTTTTTATATTGATACCATGTTTAAATAGCGTACGTTATGGCACCGGAAAGAGCAACGACTTGTCGATCTCAGAGTCAGCTTGTTTTTTGGAAGGAGATCCTCATTTGCCCTTGATTCCTCTGTAAGAGTTTATATTACCGTATTCGATCACTACACCGCCATAGTGGGACAAAGTTGGAAAACAATATGTTTTTCGAATTAACGTGTACAATTAATTAACCGACATAGAACTCCATATTTTTGCGATCTTTTTGATAGTGTAGTCGATGGGTTTTTTGAAATTTAGATTTTCATCTATAATTACTCCTATTTAATTTCACTGACACGTTCTAACACATTATTATCCAACTTAAAATTAACCCAATCACCGTTCATTGGGTTTTTCTTAATCAATAAATTTTAGCCAAGAACTCAAACTTCCTAGATCACTATTCAGTTTTTCAGCAGCAGCAGTAGCATTGCCCAACAAACATTAGGAGCTGAACTATAAGACTACGTGTTGATTTAAAGCAGATTAAAGGTTATGTAAGCTGAATAAAACTTTCGCTGAACTATTTAAACATTAACAGTTTATTCAGCCTATTTAAAATCCAGTATTCGCCAGTTCCAACTAGGCTGAACTATACTGCAAATAAATGTAATAGCGACAATATTAAAGCTATTATTCAACCATCTTAATTAGACTGAATTGCGAGTTGAATAAACGATGCTGTTACCAACAATATTACCTTTAATCATTAAGCTGCACTACATGTCTTCAAAAGGTTGTTTCTACCTTTACATTTGCCGTTATACCACCTTTGACTTTTAGCTGAATTATGTGTTTAACAAAGGTAATTGTAACTACTACAAAAATTGGCGCGATTAGCAAATCATGAGGAATGGCAACCGACCTGGGTTCGAGTCCCAACACACACACAATATTTTTTTTTACTATTAAGTGAAGGATTTTTTTATTATTTCGGTATATTCCAATTGAAATGTTTTGCATATATTACAGTTAAGGAGCTATAGATCAATAAATGAATAAAGAAATAAAGAAAGTTTATTTAGTTTTTTTATACCTACTGAGTTTTCACCACGGGAAATACACGATTTACAGTTTTTCAATGTACAAGCTTACCAAATCACACGCGCCCTCGTTTATGTAAATGTAAATGTGAATTTTCGAAACGGTCTGTTTACTTGTGAAACATGAATATTCTCATATTGAACACAAGAGAAACTTTTTGTTCCAACGTCGCTATAAATTTTTGACACCAGCATTGTCACCATGATTTTTTTTTTCTATCCATCGACTTGCAAACAAAGGTACAATGAAATGATTATTCACGCTGGCGAACTTAGTTGATATAAATAAATAAACTATTGAATTCGAACAGCGACGTCCGCTTACCAAAAAAATCACAATGGAAAGAAAATCATTTGGCAGGGAGTGGTAAATAAATTGAGGAGATTGCCACCTTAGAATTATAAATGACTTCAATCCATCATTCAGTTACCACCACTTTCATATAACACCCATTTTACTTATCTAAATGTTTTGTGACAACCATAAATCCTCACCTTGGAAACAAAAACGACTATAATCATCATTTTGGAAATAAATAAATTATCTAATTTAAAATTCCCGAATGTTCTAAAAATTATTAATTAAAAAAATTGAAATAAAAAGTTATCGTAGGTTGGGATTCGAACCCAAGCCAACTTGGTTCACTCAAATCTATAGAAGGCTACTGTAGCCTTTGTACAGACTCTATTCAGCAGCCTAGACTTGTCGGTACATCGGTGAAATCTTAAGCATTCGATGTATGCAAGATTGGTGCAGACAGTAAGGTAAGTGCTTAGTATTCAACAGGTTGCTGGTTCGGATCCAGGTACGTGATATGACTTCCAACAAGGTAATACAATTTTTCTCTAACTGTAACGTAACACTAATAAAAGAATATGGCTTCCAAAGAGATTGATGGCGTGTGTAACTTGAAATAAATGTCTTTTTTAACAATTTTCCTATGATAATTCTCTCAGCTGAATAGCGGTAACGAAAAGGTTTATTGATAAAGCTGTACTGTGGTTTTCTCCAGGCTGTATACGTGCTGAAGAATTGTTCTTTCATGTGTCTTAATCAGACAAGCTGAATAAATTCTCCAAATCCCGGATGTTTAAGGGTGGAATAAACGATATATGATTACACGTATACTTCCAATGTTCAGCTAGAGCTGAATAAAGTAACTGTTAAAACCTTTATAAAACCACGAAATGTTTGTTGGGTGTTGCAGGCAATAAATATCACACAGATTAGGGTACGTAGATCGGTATCTCTAGTCAGAAGATAACAATATTTGCAATGACTTCCTAATTCTGAGGAATTATGTAGTTATTGCTAATATTTCCAGAGCGAGTAAAGGCGCTTTAACCTAGGCTCTTTAGCCAGGGCAAGGTGTAAATACCTCTGTCCCATCCCAAAGGACCAAAGGAGTGACATAAACCTTCTTAGCCAAGTCACTCCCAACGTTTTATCCTAACCCCCTATAATCTGAAACGGTCGGTACGGTTGTCCTCGTTTCTTCCTCATTCAAGTTTCAAAACGATTCGTTGGTTGAATTGTTCACTAAGTGAATAATTCAATTGCCGTATAATATTGAAACATCTTCAAACACAACTCTGCACAGTAGGCCTGGCCGTCTTAATATTTGCGACATATTATAATATGCTTCAAATATTAATTTTGACAAGAAAAACACTAAAGAATAACTGCAGTGTTTTCCAGGATGCTTTTCAATACTGGCTGTGTAAGGGTTAGAATAGAATAGAATAGAATAGAACAAAAAAATAAATTGGACATGTGTTACCGGATTTTTACCGATTTAAAGAAAAGAATCTCAGAAGAACTGAAGAAGATTTATTTTCCAAATTTTCAAACTTTTATACAATTGATAATGTCACCCACTGCATACTATACTTTTGCATACAGAAATACAGGAGAATGTCAATTATATGAATACGCTATGATTGAGCTGATTTTTTTGTTCAACTATATTTGTACTAAAGTTTGCTGAAATAGATGCTATGGGTTCACTTGATCCCTTCAAACTCGTGGAGATTTGATCCCCTTCGCCATGCTTCATACACACTACTGAAAATAACCAAATTCAAACCAGAACAATTGAAGTCATTGTTGCCATAAAATAACAAAAAAACCATCAAAAATGAACGTTTCATCATACAAAAACTTAACTGTAAATGTTTACTACATCATACATAGCAACCATGCATTCCACATTTGACGTTCCTCAACCATAATAACGACAGCTTTCAAATAATTGCACAGAGATTTGGGGAATTCGTAATAAAAATTAGGTGAGAGATGGGTAATATGTAGTAACAAAAATAGTATTATCTAATCACAGCAATTTAATCAATACCACAATACATTTATAACATTGAATGGAGTTAGGTACCTATTTTTGCCCTATTAGGAAGGGTACCACATATTTTTTTTTATTTCGATTATAGAGGTTTTAACCTTAAGGTCATTCGCCTCTTCGGGTTAGAAATATCTCTTATGAAAAATTTCTAACCCTATGTGCGGGGTCGGGACTCGAACCCAAGTGCGCTGCGTACTAGGCAATCGATTTACCAATACGCTACGCCCACCCCCCTGGTACCACATAATTTCATCATTAATTTTATTATTTCAACTTCTTAGCTTTGTTATTAGGAGCCATTTTTTTATTTCGATTATGAAGGTTTAGCCTTAAGGTCATTCGCCTCTTATTAAGAGCCAATATATTAACAAAATTGTCTTGAGAATGGTGAAAATCTTCTGTTTGAGCGCAGCAAAAACTCTAATCGAGTACCCCAATTATCGCAACACCATTTGAGCCAATGCGTTGAGCAAAGATGGCAGACGCTGTTCTAACCAAAGGCTTCAGATGGGTAGGATGATAATAGAAACAGGGTAAAAATAGGCTTATTACCATACATGCTCTTTTAAACACGTTTTCAAAAAATAATCAAGTCTCCCCAAATTAGGGATCGAGTCTCCACTAATCAAAGAATTTTCCATTTTTTTGTTGTTTTCCAAAAATGCTCATATCTCATGTACAGTATAATATTTCCATGTAATTTTTTTATGATTATCAGTCAACCCTAGAAACAATATAAAACTACAAAAAATATATAGTTTTTTTGTCATTCCACGGAATAGGATTGAAAAATAAAAAAGGAGATCAAGTCTCCTCAGTCTCCCCTACATAATATGCTTTAGTTTCTTGTTTATTCTCTGAACGTCCCGTTTTCTCACATTGCAGATGGACTAGTGGATTTGATCGAGGAATTCGGTATTCCAAAGCTACCGTCCGGAGTCACCCCCGTTACTGGCATGTGCAATGAGTCTCGCAATGAGTACCAAACGTACCCAGCGGCAGCATACAACCTCAACGAGAACACTGTGTTAAGCATTGGTACAATGCAGATTTTTCCCAATGGATTTCCCACAGACTTTTCACTGCTAGTAGTTTTGAAAGCGACTCCAAATCTGGTGCGGGTGCCCTTGTTCACGGTGTATTCTTCCGATTCCGAAGAGGTTCTCATGCTAATGGTTGGGATGGAGGTTGCTCTGTACTATCAGGATACTGATGGTCTACCAGAGGATGAGAGTTTGATTAGTTTCGGAGTTAGTATTGATGATCAGCAGTGGCACAGGCTGGGCATCAGCATTAAGGGTGACTCAGTAACTCTCATCTTAGACTGTAGTACCCAAATCACCCGACAGCTAAAGCGAGGTCAAAGGTCGACCATTGCAAATGATGGCTTGCTATTGACTGGTGTGCAATTGAATGAGGATGATGGTTTCTTCACTGTGAGTTTTGCTACTATTTCGAAGGCTTGGTATTTATCAATTATTTCATTTTAGGGTGACATCCAATTGTTTATGATAGCGAATACTCCCGATGAGGCATACAACTTATGTATGAGGTATGCTCCCGACTGTATTGGTTCTGCAAGGGACGGTTCAGTACATATATACAGTTCTCAAGTTCAAACTGGCCAGATTTCGACAAACTTGAATATCTCATCAATATCAAACCATCAAAATTACAACGGTTCAATAAACCACATACAAACAATATCAACAACCAACCAACAAAATGGAAGCCATCGAGAGTTTGTAGACCTGACCGGTGAGGTTGACGGATTGGAAATCATTGGGGAAGATGATGAATACTATAATAATCTGGAATTAGAAGGAGAATCCAAACTCAGTGAGCACCAAAATTACAGTACAAACACCACAAGAGGCTCAGTGAATCGACACCCGATCGAGCAGAATGGAACTGCTGCCGAAACTCGGAACCAATATGGTAGAAAACCAATTCTACCTCTTCCCGATCCAGAATATGACCAGTCAGCAATTAATGGCGTCCTACCTGAAGGAGAAAAACCTATTGATGAATCGGATCGAGATCCAGTAATTGAAGTATTTTCTATTATTGTTTTCAAAACATCGGCTACTAAATCCTTTGCTTTTAGGACACATCTGTTTCTTTTCCCACACTCCCAGCAGCTAACGACAATTCCATTATTATACGAACAGTTGTTGGACCTATAGGCGCCCCGGGGGAACCTGGTCCGAGGGGTGAACCGGGTCGTGATGGTTTGCCTGGGCAAAATGGGCCTCCGGGTCCACCAGGACACGTGTTCATGGTTCCTTTGAGTCAGACTACGAATGAGAAAGGTCCCGACACTCAAGCAGAAGCATTTCGACAAATGCTCTCTCAACACATGATGGCAATGCGTGGAGCTGATGGTCCAATGGGTTTAACTGGTGTCCCTGGGACTGTCGGGATGCCTGGCCCAGAAGGTCCTAAGGGTGAACTGGGGGAAATAGGAGAACCGGTAAGTTTTAGTTGTACTTTGTTAAGAATTGTTCGTGTACCATAACAAAACAACTCATTTTCAGGGTCCACGCGGTCTTCGAGGACCAATAGGTTTGTTGGGGCGGGAAGGTAGACGAGGACGAGCTGGAAGAGATGGCGAAAGGGGATCGATTGGGTTGCAGGGCGCGAAAGGAGAACCTGGCACAATCGGGTTACCAGGATTTCCTGGTGAGAAAGGTGATCGAGGCAGGATTGGAAACGTTGGAGAAAAAGGAGTTCAAGGTCATGAAGGAATGCAAGGCGAGGATGGGCCACCAGGGCTACCAGGCGAGTTTATATAGTTTTTGGAAATTTAACATTCATATGGACATATATCTCGTATAGGACTACCTGGCGAATTGGGTCCACGAGGTTTTACCGGACCAAGAGGCTTTCCAGGTCCAACAGGAAATCCCGGTCTGCCGGGAACAGAAGGTCTACCAGGAGTAAAAGGTAATCCAGGCCCCCAAGGGCAGCCCGGAGCACCAGGGCAAACTGGTGCAACAGGACCAGTAGGACCTCCAGGGCCACAAGGGAATATGGGTCCTCCAGGAATCGCTGGTCCTCATGGTAAACAAGGCCTATCTGGGCTTCCAGGAGCAGATGGAGCACCTGGACGTGAAGGTAGTCCAGGCATTGTGGGCCCTAAGGGTGATATTGGTCCTCAGGGGGTTCAGGTAATTTATGCCAATAAGTTTAGTTAACGAAACGCAGTTCAAATGACTTTCTTATTGACGTAGGGTTCGATAGGGTTTCCTGGTAATCGTGGACCAAAAGGAGACGACGGAGATCGTGGCTCTCCTGGTGATAAGGGTGATAAAGGCGATCGAGGACACGATGGAGAAAAAGGTGACATGGGGTCACCCGGAGAAAGAGGACCATCTGGGCAGCAGGGTACTATTGGTATTGAAGGACCAGAAGGTCCGAAAGGATTTGAAGGGCCTCGGGGCGAACCAGGAGTAATGGGCCTAACTGGTGACAAAGGTAAACAAGGTGTGCAGGGGTTTCCCGGATACGCTGGGCCATCCGGCGATAAAGGTGATAAAGGATCGGTAGGGCTTATCGGGTTAACAGGAGATAAAGGCGAAAGGGTAAGAATTTATTCTCAAGGGGAAGACAAATGTAACTGTAACTCACGTTATTAAAATAGGGCACCACTGGTTTGCAAGGCGAGCGAGGTGAAGTAGGACCAAGGGGTTTTCGTGGACCACGTGGTCGTAGAGGAGCAGACGGAACACCTGGACCAAAAGGGGATACCGGCCAACCAGGTGCTCCTGGTGCTCAAGGTGAAATGGGTACTCAAGGCACGGAAGGTCCCCGTGGATTTATTGGACTACCAGGACCTCCTGGCAGCAATGGCAAGGATGGGCCACATGGAACTCCAGGAGAAAGAGGACCTCCGGTAAGTGTGATAGTAATAACAAATGAATCAACATAAACAATCGATTATTTTAAAGGGTGACAATGGAAATCAAGGCCCGATTGGAGCTCCAGGTGTGATTGGTCCTCAAGGTCCAAATGGGGAGCCAGGTCCTGTAGGTGAACCAGGCATCCCGGGGTTACCTGGTATGCCTGGCGAACCTGGAGTCCCCGGCGATAGTGGAAAAGAAGGGCAGGTGGGACCACCTGGACCTACCGGCAAGAATGGATCTCCGGGAGGACAAGGTTTGCCTGGGTTTCCAGGAGACCGTGGATTGATGGGAATGCCTGTAAGAAAACTATAATTATGAATATTTAAAGTTGAAACGAAAAAATAAATATTCTTACTAGGGTCTTCCTGGACTTAAAGGCGAAATTGGTGTACCGGGTCTTCAAGGATCCGTCGGTGATAAAGGGCAACCTGGAGAACCTGGAAAGGAAGGGCCACCAGGGCCAGAGGGACGACGGGGGCCACCAGGACCTATCGGCCCCGTAGGATTGAAGGGTGAACGAGGTGAAATGGGTTTAATTGGACCAATCGGACGGGACGGTCTGCCTGGACAGCGTGGATTGACTGGTCCTCCAGGACCGCAAGGTCCCCCTGGAGAAGATGGAGACAAGGGAGATATTGGTCCAGCGGGCGAGAAAGGTTTTAAAGGAGGAAAAGGAGAAGCGGTTAGTTAAAATAATATTTACTTTGCTGATGATGCAAGATAAGCTCTCATTTTTCAGGGTCCAGTTGGTTCACAAGGCGCTCAAGGAAGTCGAGGTGAGCCAGGTGCAGTTGGCCCGACAGGAGAGAAAGGACCACCCGGCGAAATGGGCCGTGCAGGTTCCAAAGGCGAAGATGGGCCAACAGGTTTACCAGGCCCCCCTGGGCCAGCTGGAGCGCAGGGGATGCCGGGTCCATCGGGGATCAAAGGTGGCCGTGGAGATGATGGACCAGTTGGTCCAGCAGGTCCGATCGGAACACCTGGTGAACCTGGCAGAAGAGGACCCCGTGGAGCAGACGGCTCTCCAGGAGCAACAGGCCCTGCTGGAGCCCAGGGTATTCATTAATCTTTCGTTTTAATATCTTTATATTAAATTTCTTTTAATTTTAGGACTGACAGGAGAACCCGGAACTCAGGGGCCTCCAGGTCCGCCTGGTCCAGAAGGTAAAGATGGAGAGAAAGGCTTGGTTGGTCCGAAGGGAGAGGAAGGTAAAAGTGGTGCTCCCGGACCTCCTGGAAAGAGAGGACCAGCAGGCCCGGAAGGACCAAAAGGCATGGTTGGTGTGCCTGGTTTCCCAGGTAATCCAGGAGAACCTGGTGTTGTTGGTCCTAAGGGAGAGACTGGAAAGGATGGTGATGATGGAAAACAAGGTGATGCGGGGCAACCAGGCGAGCCAGGCCCTGCTGGTATACCAGGTGAAGTAGGACCACCTGGTAAAATGGGACCCGAGGGCCCGGCAGGGTTACAGGGAACTCCTGGATTACCAGGCGAGAAAGGAGATCGAGGATTACCAGGACCGATTGGAAACATGGGGTTGACCGGGCCTCAAGGTATGCCAGGAGCTCAAGGATTACAAGGACTGAGAGGATCGCCTGGACCTTCGGTAAAACTTAAATCATATAAAAATAACATGTTTTTGTTAAAAAGCTCAATTTTACTTTAGGGAGAAGTTGGTCCTGTAGGAAAGCCTGGTGAAACGGGAGCTCCAGGTAAAACTGGCGAAACTGGCATCAGTGGACAAAAGGGCGATCGAGGTAAACGAGGACCTAAAGGGCATCGTGGTGAACTAGGAATGGTTGGTTTAAAGGGTGATTCTGGTGAGAAAGGAGACAAAGGGATGAAAGGTAACACAGGACCGGAGGGTCCGAAAGGTTCACCAGGCCCGTTAGGTCCAATCGGGTTGAAAGGCAACGATGGTTTGCAGGGTTCACCTGGTGTTGAAGGTCCATTAGGGCCCAAAGGTTCCGAAGGTGTTGCTGGATTAAGAGGTGACCCTGGACCACCGGGTCCTCCAGGACCACCAGGTCCACCAGCTGAAGCCCCATTGATTCCACCGGAGCTGCTCTTCAGAATGGGTGAGCTTTCTATAACAAAAGGAGAAGACAGAATGAAACGTGAGGCAGAGGAAATTCCCGAAGAGGAAGACGATTTCGATGAAGAACTACTCAAGATTGAACCAAAGAAAAAGAAAAAGAAGAAGAAAGTGAAAGATGATATGGGTCCCAAGTTCTTGGATATGTACAGTTCCATCTATTCGATGCGGCAGGAACTGGATCGGATGAGAAAACCTGTTGGTACAAGAGAAAATCCTGGCAGGACATGTCGTGATCTGCACTATGGTCACCCTCAGTTCAAAGACGGTAAGTAAATAAATCAGAAAGGCGGTAACGTTTCTTCCTGACTTATACTTACCTAACAGGTTGGTACTGGATAGATCCAAATTTGGGAATGGCGGATGACGCTGTATACGTATACTGCAACATGACAGCGGAAGGCGAAACGTGCGTCTTTTCTGATCTGCACAGTTCACAGATGCCTAACATACCCTGGCGTAAAGAGAATGACAAGACGGATTGGTACTCTAATCTTAGGGGCGGTTTCAGGGTATTTTGTTTAAAATGTCACCAAAGCAAGCTACGTTAATACACATATTATATTTCAGATATCCTACGAAACAGTCGGTGTCGTTCAGATGACTTTCTTGCGGTTATTATCACAAGCAGCTTATCAGAACTTCACCTACACCTGCATGAACAGCGTAGCTTGGTTTAGCACAGAAGAGGACAACCATGACAATGCCATCCGCTTCCTTGGAGACAACGAAATCGATATAGGATACGAAAATTCCAAACTGCGACCCAATGTGCTTGTTGATGGTTGCAAAACTGGCAAAAGTAAGAGTGAGACCATTTTCGAGATTCGAACCAACAAACTTCAGTATTTGCCCATCATTGACTTCTACCCTGTGGATTATGGTCAACCGCAGCAAGCCTTTGGGTTTCAAGTGGGGCCGGTGTGCTTCAAGTAGCACTGTAAAGTGGTTGTCAAATATAGTTTCAACGAATATGGACAATGAAAGAACGACCCAGGACACTATGAAAGATAATGCCTATGTATAGCTTGACGATATGCTTCTAAGACGTAATGTTATCTATTTTAAGAGATATAATTGCTAGGTTATACACACACATAGCATATAATTAGCATTAATAAGGGGAACTACGCTATTCTTAAATTATAAATGAAACTACAATAGACTGATAACATCATAAGTCAGGAGGGGAATCTACCATCGACTATCATCTTAGTTGTAAATTATGTATGCTAAAAATCACTGCCAAAGACCTGATTTTCAAATTGTTATTGAAATAAAATGAAATCCAAACCATAATTGTTTAATTATTGAATGAAAGATAAAATCAAAGCAAAGCCTTGGTATCACAATCCTGTGTGCGTAATCTCATTTTTCAATTTTAACGGACTGTTGGTTAATAGCATTGTAAGTGCAACGACGGTGGTCACATAAGGAATCCTTTCTGCACAAGACTCGAATTAATATCGACTGGTAAGATCAGGACCGTAGCGTGATCTTCTGGCTCCCTTGGCAGAGTCTCAATTGTTTCCCCCTGGCGACCAACCATTTTTTCGAATTATGTGTGATTTCGACACTATCGCAGAGGCAGTTCGGGTTCCGGAAAGAGATATCGATGTGTGGACGCCATCCGCACAGTCATCGCGAGGGCGGAGAAAGCATTGAAGCAAAAAAGAGAAGGGGTACTCGCTACTGCCCCGTGGTATCGATAGACGTGAAGAACGCGTTCAATGGTGCTGGCTGGGGCGCTGCACAGAATGCGGGTTCCGGACTATCTATGTAAGGTTTTGAAAAGTTACTTCCAGAACCGAGTACTGGTCTACAAAACGAACATAGGGCCGAGGTCGATTAGGGTCACGGCCCGAATACCTCTGGGCTCCATACTTGGCCCAACGCTCTGAAATATAATATACAACGGAGTGTTAACACTGTAACTGTCCAGGGGAGTTGAGATCGACGGCTTTGCAGATGATGTTGTCCTGACGATAACAGGCGAGATCCTTGAGGAGGTGGAGATGTTGACGGCAGAGACAATGGGCATCGTAGAAACCTGGATGGCTGACGTTAAGTTGCAGCTGGCTCACCACAAGACCGAGTTGGTGCTGGTCAGCAACCGTGAAAAATCCAGCGTGTCGAGATCAGCATCGGGGGACAATCCATCCCATCGATGCGTGCGCTGAAGCAGCTGGATGGGATGTTCGACGATCAGTTGAAGTACAACAACCATGTCGACTATGTATGCTATCAGCGAAGAAATGCACGTAATGCAAGGAGACTGGTCCGAGCGGACTCGTTGGCTAAGTGGCAGTAAGAGTGGAACAAAGCGGAGAATGGAAGGTGGAACCACCGATTCATCCCAAATGTGTCTGTTTGGGTACATAGGAAGCAAGGATAGGCAAACTTCCATTTGACGCTGTTTTTGTCCGGGAATGGATGCTTCCGGAAGTAGTAGCATCGGTTTGGACAAGCTGTGTGAACATGCAAGAGACACCGGAACATGTGGTCTTCGAACGCCCTAGGTTCGAAGAAGTCCGAAGGGGTATGCCTGGTATAACAGTGGACACCCCACCGGGTGGCTCGAGAGTAAGCTAGATCCACCGCCGGGGATTAGACCAGGTAGACCGCGTCGAATAGCTAGCAGTGGGTCGTTGGGGCGCCAGTGAACCGAAAGCTACGCTTCACCCTGAATCGCTAGATGGACCTCAGTATCTACTGGCTGGCCTGTTGAGTGGGGGACTACACCGAGTAGAGGAAGTAGGGAGCTAAATGGCTCACAGAAAGGTACATCGGTATCCGGAACAATCTACCGCATGGGAACTCACGGTAGGGTAGATTCGCCGCCCTATACCACCCGGCAGAATCGAGATGAAAAGGGAAGCTAATTGGCTCACGAAACAAACACTGGTACCCAGAGAAATTCCGTTACCGGGACCTCTTGGTATCCGAGTTGATCTCGATGAAGCTTGGAGCTCAATGGCTCAAGAAAGTGGATATCGGTGTCGGGGGATTCCTCCGTCGGGGAACTAACGGTCGAAGTAGGGTGAGTTCACCGTTGGGGACTACCCAGGTAGATCGTGATAAGGCCGGGAGCTGAATGACTCACGGAAACATGAGCTAAATGGCTCAAGGAATCAGTACCTAAACGCCGACGCAATAGATGGAGACAAGAAGCAAGAGAAGAATCGAGAGTTAAATCAAAGCTCATAGGTCGAGCCATTCTTTGGAGCCAAGTGAGGCTCAGAGATAGAGCAGAAGAAAGAGGAGCGACGAAAGCACTACGATCCCCTACCCACGAAGTACTACCTTAACGTAGTGCCGTGGGGAAGAAGTGCGTGAAAAGGATTGTCTTAGTAGTTAGGCACGAACGTAACCATAAGCATTAAGCCATTGCACTATATAGGCTATACATTTGCACTGATGTGGCATTGAAACTCCATTACAGTATTAACAATGCAATAAAGCTCTGTATTGGCATCAATAATGCATAAACAAACAGCGGAAATATAGCAATATGGCTTGCTCTATATGCGCATATAAAGCTGATATAACGCGTACACGCTTCAAGGATCTTTAAAGCATGTAAACTTTACATGTGCATTAGTGCCATTATAGAGCAAATAGAAAGCCAAAAAAAAAATTACGAAAAATGCTGTGGGTTTATTCGTTATGCAACTCTTCTTGAAGATTATATTCGGCATATTTCATTCCAATCGAACATATGCAATATATTCCAGGCAGCAAACGCAGCGCACTTACCGTGAAGGACAAGACAAGGTACCTCAGTTCGAGACTTACTAAAGGTAATTTTCATAAAACATTAATATCATGTGAGAACGAAAACCCATTAAGGATATTCATTACAATGCATCAGAAGAGAGTCAATTGCGGTTTTAAACAGAACATTTTATTTTAAAAATTTTCCTATTTGCTCATCATACCGAAAGTAAATATAAGAAATGGTTTTAAAACCATGGCGGACAATGACAACCAACTGAAGCTTTTTGGGCCCTATTCTCACAGTCACGTCTTTTTGTGACTAGAAGGAAATTTCCTTCTAATCACTAGGTGACGTGATTGTGAGAATAGGGCCCTCTAATAGCATTAGTAGTGCCAATATTAGGCTTTCAAGTTTGATATTTGTACGCTGGTGCTATATAATCGATCTCTGCACAGTAATAGCACTATATTTCGCCTCTTCTGGCATAATACCATCATTATATCAGCATTTAGGGCTTCACGGCTCTTTAAGACTGCAGGGAGTATACGGGTCTTTGAAATATATTAACTTGTGAGATGATACATTCAAACCAAAGATTTTGTGTTTTTTCACTCACGGTTCCTGTATTAGAGCGACGTCTAGACGTTCTTTAATGAACCTTCGAGCAAGAATACTTGAGGTACTTTTTGTGTGATGAAAGTCTACCTGGATGCAAGGCATGCTACTTATTTGACAGTTTCGAGCCGTTGTTTTACGGGACCAAGTCTTCGTTCCCTTTATTGTACTGACGGCTTGTCGCACCTTGTTTACCGCTTGGTAATAGCTGGAACTAGCCGCATAATATCAGCTTGTGTGTATAAGTCGCAAATAACATTTTTGCACTATTTTACGCATTTGCTGATTAAAATGCCTTTGAAATAAATAGCGCATACTCCTGTATGCGACATTAAATCGCCAATAAAAAAGTAAAACTTTAGTAGCTCAACCTCTGCGTAATGTTCGCTTTCTATTCCAGTCGATTCCAGTACAAAGGCAAAGCTAGTGCAACTAATCTTAATACAACGAATCCCATCTACTCGGTGCTTAAGTAATCTGTAAGTAATACATAAGATGCTGTTATCCTATTAATGCTATTATTTCCCCGGCATTGAGCAAAGTTACCTTCTTTGCCTACTTTTGGTACCGTGCACGCATCTTATTTTGTGCACTGCGTATGGAAACAAACTTAGAAATTTCTTAACTGCGTAGTGTACACGGCAGTAGTGAAATTTCTGTATTTTTTCCTGTTGACTCGACTCTCCTTATACCGTCAAATTCATCAAGCATCTCATCACGAACAGTAGTACGTTATTATGGTGTAATAATGTTTTAGTCGAGACTCTGTGCTATCAGTGTTTATGGCACATGTTCAGCATGCTATAATGAAGCTGTCTATCGACGAACACTGTATATCAAGTTCGTTATCGGTCACGGGAAGTAACTTTCTCTATTAAAAATAAATGGCCACCAATCTACTGGTTTTGAATTGAGCCTCATGTTTCTAGTTTTATTGTTTGTGTTTATTGTTGAGTTGTGATACATGCAATTTTGTTTTATTTCTGCCCAACGTGTGGATCACTAACGTGTCACCTGAAGCTACTCAAACGATAGTTCGTTTCGGTTTAATTTTTGTCTATATTTTTATGGTTTGATTTTTTTTTGCTGAACTTTATCTTGGATACGTATTTTCTTAAATTTTCCTACGAAACGTATTAGTTTTTCGTTTCCCGTTTTTCGCTTTAAAAATAGGTTAAGCTTCGATAAAACCATGTCATGATGCTACCAGATTTAGCATATATCGCTATATCAGCTTTGTTTGATGTTCCACACTTTCCGTTTACTTTTTTGAAATACTAGTACCGCGGTCTGCCAATACAATGCGTCAATTTGCAGTTTCTAAAAATCACAACAATTGGTTTCTCTTAAATAAATGTTTTAAAATAATTATTTTTAAATATTTTACACTGTATTTACACAACAAAGATGATGAATCATTTTTCTTCGAATCGTTTGACCGAACTATTCAACTGTACACATAAGAAGAAATTAACTAACCGATTAAAATTGTAGAATAAAATTAATACCAAGGAAAACAAAGTGTTTTGTAAAGTACCTTTTGCGAAACATTTTCGCAATTTCTCGATATCTATTCACAGATGTTTGCTTTGTTAAATTGTATGACTTGCTTTGAGATGTGTATTACTTTGTATTCTAATCGTCACAGCTAGCTGTTGCTTAATTAAGTTAAGGCTAGAATACCTTTGCTTAGAATACACACTCATAATGGCGCAGTGAAACTAAAAAAATAAAACTAAAGACAATAAATAATAATGCTTGATCGGATGAAGGTTTACGTAGTAAATGTTAAACCCTTAAACTCCTAACCGCACTAACAAAGGAAATTATAGACAGACTACCTTTTTCCAACAAAAAATTAGTAACGCCGAGGCGTTTAACAGAACTTAGTAGTTTATTCACATTTTGCTTGCGATACTAGGTGCATATCTCACATCACTTGTTTAATGTAACAACTGGGAAGCATATGCAAAGCACGACACTCGGAGATAATATTGCAGTTCGCGGCTGTGACGAGTGCGGGAATACTTGAACAACGCTGGCCGGCTTTACTGTTGCTACTATCTCGGGTTCTCCATCACCACTTGCTTGAATACTCCGGCCGGCATTCGTGATTTGACCTCGTGGCTGCCAAGGGTCGTTGTTCCGTCGCTGCTGATGTACAGGGCCAGACCGGCGGGGGCTGCAATGTGGGAAGAGAAATGTTAGCGGTTTTGTAAATAACATTCAAAGCTGGAATATCTAATTTGTACCGAAATGGAATAATTATTTGTTCTAACTATGATACACTCACATTCCGATTCCTCCAAATGATCTAGCTTGGTGTTTTTCAGCAACTCGTCAATTATCAAACCGGTATTGACACGGGTTCCTTCCACTCGACCGGAAACGGTCGGTATCGTCCCGCTGTCACTTTCTAGTGCACCTTTCTTTCGACGCTCCGCTGCAGATTTCATCCGATCGAGCGATCCCGTTTCACTCATTGGAATAGAACTGGAACTGGGATTTCTGAAGGATGCAATACCAGGTTGTTGGTCGTATGCATTGTCATTAGGGCAAGAGAAGTAGAGAAAGAAACAAAAGCATGATTAGTTTTATCGGTGGAAGGAGCTAGTAGGCAATATACTAACAAAACTATTTCAACTAGGTATTTATTTCAACAAGTACATGATAGAAATGGTGACTAGGGTGAAGGGGATGTGCTATGATACAATTCCTATTATACATATATTTACATGCAAGACCTAGAAATATTTATGTAATGGACCATGCCGGGTGGTTATTGGATGCGGCCTAAGGTTGGGTAGGAAGCAAGCAATTCAATCGTCTTTTGAAAATACAGGGGTATAGTAGATGTAGTAACATTGTTAGGGGTAGGTTTCAGACAGAATAAGAAGAAAGGTACATAGAGAGACAGATAGAGAGTTCAGAGGGACCAACATGTTAGCACTGGGACGCCTTAAAGCTAGTGACGTAGGCGTAGCAAGGCCTAGCAGTGTGGATGAGCTTCCGCCACCAATGATGCCGGTGTTAGTAGTAGAGCTAGTGCTGGAAAGGCCATTGTTAATTCCGGCGCCAAAAGCGGAATCACAGAACGACGAACACTGTGCGTCGGCCGCCCGGTCGTGTTCAGTGCCGAAGCCAGTAACCGCAGCCATAGACTGGGGGCTGATGGTAACGGTCGACGGTACGGACGGTCCGCTGCCAGGTGCCGCCGCTGATGCCACCGGTGTTACGAGGGTTAGTGAGGTTAATTGACGAGTACTACCATCCAGAAGGCGGCGGTGCAAACCGCTAATGTTCCTAGAGAAGGTGGAAGGATAACATTTATAAAAGTAGATGAGATTTGTGGGTGATAACTGCGTTGATGAGCGCGTGGGTGTCTGGTGTAATCTACGTACTCATCGGTGTATTTCAGCTTGTTCGGTATATTACAATCTGAATAAAGAGCGAAATTAAATTAGCAAATTATTTTAAGAAAGCGTGTATCAAATCGTTTACCCAATACCCAGCAAAATTGCTGAGTAGACACTTTAGAATCTAATGCGAGTGAATTTTTAGGTTGTTTAAATGCAGAACATGCTAGTTGCAGTTGAGAAATCCGTATATAACAAATCCATATTTATCTGCTTCGACTATTTTTGTGCATTCAAGTAGTGCTTTTTTAAATAAATTAAATCAATGAACGGTGACCCTTTCACTCGCACATATCATTATTTCCAAACACAAAGCGTAAGATCAACTCAGTCGAGCTCATTCGTTCAATAAGATATTTTGAAGATGAGCTATACCCAAATTTGGGTAAATTAAGCATCAATTTAGGAATGCTTTAGGTTGAGTAGAAAACATGAATTGTGATTTATGCCGTAGTTTCTTTTTCTTTTTTTTGTTAGGGGAAACTTTGCCACTGCGACCACTATTAAGGTTATCTTTTGTGGCTGGTGCCGTAGTTAAATGGAAACTTCCTTTGATGCGGTTTATCAATGTATTTCTCCTATCGAATGATATCTCAAGATTAATTTAAATGAACTCAAGTTTAGGTAGTTTTTTAATTTTCATGAGTTTCTTTATTATTTAATTTTATGGAATTCAGAAAACATAGAACAAGAGCAAGTTTTGTGACAAAATAACGACCCCGTAACTGAGAAAAATATTTTTATAATGGGCCTTTAAGTGAACGGATTTTAGAAAAATATTGAACTTTCGTACTAACGGGTAGCGCTTCGTCACCAGCCGTTATGTTGTGAAAGAAAATAAGATTTTTAAACTTAACGTCTATGTGTGCGATCAAGCCATCTACCTAATACTGAGGAGACGAAATTGAAACCTTAACTTCCAATGAGGGGCCCTTCTGCACAAAATGGTCTTAACTAATCTGATTATTAGGGAGATATAGCTTTTTCTGGTTCACTGTACTCTTACGGTTCGGTTGTTGTTTTGATCGCTCTAGATTGTTCATCATATTTGACTATTTAACGAAGTTTTATTTATACCATTTTTTGTCAATCGGTTTAGGGTTTTGTGTTTACTGTCGATTTAGTGAAGTTTTAAAGTATTTGCTGCTCGTTTTTGTATTGTGAAAAAACAGCGAAGAAAGCAATTGCTCGAACTTATACTGCTCAGCCACCAAATACCCCCAACTGCAGCGCTACCTAAATCAGATCTGTACGCACTATGTCAACTGCTTACGATCATTGTACAAAGACCGTTAAATCGGACGAGGATTTCATCGAATGCATGGGTTTTTGCAAAACTGTGGTTCATATGCAGCAAGAAAAACAACTAAACAAGTCGCTCTTGAGAATTCGCTCGAAAAACCCAAATTTATTTTGGATATGTAACGAGTGTGTCAAGCTGATGAAATTCGCTCGTTTCCGCGACACAGTCTCTTCTTTTGGTTGTGCTATCACGACTATTTCTGAGAAAACGGTTGACGTCTGTGCAGAACTAAAGGCCGAGTTATCCACAAACAATCAGCAATATCGCGCCTCACTAAAAAGGTCACTAAGGCTTCTACTCCAGTCCGGCCAAAGACCTTCGAACGGCGTATCGAACGCACTTCAGTTAAAGCATTAAATAATTAATAAATATCCTAGTGGACGAAATATCGCCTATGGCTGTTTAAAGTACATAATACCTACATTTAAAAAAAAATGATTAATTCGACACATGGTTTAACTGTACGGGGTAAATTTACTGAACGACTAATCGCGATGCTCTTCTCGACAACTTTAACATACGATATGCCACACTGCTGAGTCATATGAACTGTTACTTGATTCAACACAACGTTGTCTCCCCGAGTAGTGTTGCTGGAGGCATTTTTGTGCCAACATTCCCCGTCTCGTAACGGTGAGTGTTGACCTCAGCTTTGCCCGCCGTTGGCGTCACGTCCAACACTGCTAGCTTTGACACCGGTCGGCGAAATAGTCCACCTGAGGATTGAACGATCGCCTGTCTTATACGACCAACTTGCCCTTTCATTACATCCAACACTCGTCCTCAGATCCATCCATTTGTCCGTGTTTCTTCAATAATTATAACCAGGTCCCCAACTTCGACAGGATTAACTTCACGAAACCACTTTGTACGTTTGGTTAGAGTTGGGAGATATTCATGAATCCACCGCGGCCAGAAGCAATCTAGGTTTCTTTGGATCAAGTCCCAAGAGTTGGGAATGGTACGTCCGTCCGCCGTCGCAACGGCTGGTTTTTTATGCCATTTGAGATCCCCACTTGCTTACACTGGAGAGTCATTTCCGCCCCTCACCTGGGCGCCTTAACTCAGGACCTCTTGGGCCAAGGCCTTATAAACTGCACTGGATTGTGCGCCTCGCTTCAGCACCAAAAGCATTTCGCCTGTATTGGTGCGTCTCACGCTGCGCACGTCTTGCCCGAGGGCCGAGAGGCTTTCAACCGCCCTCATCGACTTTAGGACGGCGGCATATTTGTCCTTGTCGGTCTTAAACCACAAGGTCTCGCCTCTGTCCTTCGCCTTCTTCGCGAGCCGAGGTGCGTCCGGTGTCGGCTTCCTCCTAGTGACCATCGTCCAGGGGTTCACGCCCCCTGTCCCGATTGCGCCGAGTTGCTGGTGTCTTCTTTCAGCCCGGCGGGGTCATTTGCGCCCCAGTTTACCTCAACCAATCGGCGTTTGGCGGTTACACGCCGTTTGGTGTTGTTTTTGCACCCTCGCCTGGTGACTTCCTAGGACGCTTCGTGTTCGATGTCGTCTTGCGCTTGCCCTTGTCCTTCGAGGGGAACTCAGCCACCGCTTCGAGCGACTTGATTGCTCCATAGAAGGGGAAGGCCCCTGTCTGTGTACCTATGTCGGTCTTCTCTCTTCCCTCCCTCTTGGAGGCCACTGTCTGGGTTCCTCTGTCGGACTTCTCTCGACATTGCACCCTTTTGGCGTAAGCCTGCTGTTCCTGTCTTGCGACACGAACTGCCTTCCGGAGCCCCAGAAGGCTCTGTTTCAGATGCTTGCTGATGTTTTGCTTCGCGTTTGTGAACTCGATTATACTATTGAGTTACTCCACCACTTTACGCATCGCGGTTAATGGACCGTCCAGCGCGTTGGTAGGGTTATTTTATACCACTGCTGAGGGGTCACTGGTGCTGTCGGAAACAGCACCCGTCTCTCCACTACCCTCCTCCACTGGGGGGAGACCTCATCAAACCACCTTTAGCAAAGGGGTTCGGCACCTCCGTTTGTTTATTTTTATTATTTTTCACTTCGCTTATTAATCCCACGAGTAGCGCGAGAAATAACGGTCCGCCACGCCAGAGCTCCGCAGTAACGTGGTAAGGGACGGTTACTGTGGGGGTTGCCCAGGTACCCCACAGGCTCCGTTAACGATCGAGCATCTTTTTCAACCCCTCGATCACTCATCCCTCGGCACGGGTCGCTTCACGCCTTGGACTTGGGGTTAAGGCCTTTGTTGCTTTACGTGGTGACCGCGGCCCAGATTATCACAACCGTCCTCCTTTACCCGGGCTTTGGACCTGTAGCTCTGGTTCTCAATAGTTCCAAGTACGTAGGTTATTACAGACATGCTACTATTGAGATCCGTCATTCGCTAGCGGAGTCTGCAAAGCGTCATCGGTAAATCTGCGATCTTGTGGGAGATTGATTATGGCAGCTTTTACGAATCGCACCATTCGCTCCCATGAGCCATCGACGTGTGGGGCGGAGGGAGGAATGAACACCCACTTTGTACACGCGCTAGTGAAAGTTTCGGCTGTTTCAGTTTCTATTCGTTTGACCTGCTCCTTCAGGATATGATCGGCTCCGACAAAGCTCCGTCCGTTGTCAGAATGAATTTCAAGCGGTGCCCCTCTACAGCATACGAATCGGTGGATGCAAGAAATGCATGACTGTGTAGATAACTCGTGGGCTGCTTCCGACATGCACAGCACAAGTTATGCGGCATGTAAATAGTGCAATCCATCTCTTCACATTTGTCCTAACGACTTTCACGTGTATAAGTCCAAATTAGTCCAGGCCTACGAAACTGGAATGACGTACACAAGCGGACAGTCGGTCCGTCGGTAATGGTGCCATCCTCGGTATGACTGGGCGGGCTTTGTGCACCTTGCACCATTGACATCCCCTCGTTTTTTTCATAAGGACACGGAGCCTTGGTATATAAAAAAGTTGTCGCAGCTCATTACACACAGTCTCGTGATTCTCATGGAGACTCTTGCGATGATAATTGTTTATAAGAAGATTCGTAACTTGGTGAGTCTTCGGAAGAATCACAGGATATTTCATACTCCAAGGAACCAGTTCGGCAGCACCTTGCGCTCATTTACTCGTATTACGCCGTCTCCGTCCAGCTTTGGGGTTGCTGTGTAAATATTGCTAGATTTCAAGAGGGTGGCTTGTTCGTCAATAGGCAGATCATTTTTTTTGCGAGGAATACGAGCTCATCGGGGTACACCTCACTTTGCATAAGTTTCCATATCGGGGTACATCTCACTTTGTACAAGTTACCATATCAGGGTTTCACCGTTTTATAGTTCCTTTTGGATCAGTACGATTCTTCGCTCAGTCGCATTCGATCGGCTTTCCCAAATGGTAACTGCTCTTGTTACATATGCCGCCGCTCTTGAAAGGCGACTCCAACTAGAAAAGTGACCAACATCAATCAAAGCTGCCGGGAATATATCTTGGTGAGGAAAATAAGGGCGAATTTCTTCTTTAGTAGGAGGAATAGGTTGCTTCGATCGTGGTCACTTATCCTCCGGCAAATATAAAAAATCAGGTCCAGTATACCAGCGACAGGTTGCATCAAAACAGGGTCCTCCACCCCATTTAGTGGCTTCGTTGGCGACGTTGAATTTACTCGGTACCCATCTCCATTCGCTTTCGCTGGTCATAGTTAAGATTTCCCCTACACGACAAGTAACGAACTGTCTATATGTACGGTGATCGGAACAGATCCAGGGTAGAACCGTGGCTGAATCTGACCACAGAAATCGCTTGCGCATAGGTATTGTATGATTGCCGACGACAAACGTCAGTAGGAAAGCTCCTAACAATGCAGCAATCAATTTTGAACGTGGGATTGAGGCGTGTTTCAATGGGGATTTGGCTGCCACCAAGATGCACTGAAAGGTTTCGTCTGACCGTCTGATCCCGAAAATATACAGCGGCTAAATACGCAACCTTACTTGCATCCAGCAAGACGTGGGCTAGCAATGAGTCATATATAGATTTATTGGCATCTCCGAAATAATATCGAGGGATTCGCAAACGGCTCAACTGCTTCATTAACTCAATCCACTGTTTCAAACGACTAAAGTGGCTATCGCTCACGGGCTCGTCCCAGGTAATTCCTGTGCGCCAAATATCCTGCAGAAGTATCTTCCCGTGCACTAATAACGAGGCAAGCAGTCCTAGAGGGTCGAAAAGGCTCATGGCTGCTTTTAAAACTTGCCTCTTAGTAGGTCTCGCTCCCGCCACCAATATCATCTGGATTCTATCATTGAAGGACGTAGAGAAACTCAAAGTATCGTTTTCCGAGTGCCAAAGCAAGCCTAAAACACGTTCAGTAACGGTACCTTTCCCTGCCGTAAGATGTTTTGCTTCTGCGTTTGAGGTTTCGCCAAGATGATCCAACACTTCTCTGATATTGGACGCCCACTGCCCAGTTGTGGATGTCGAAGCCATCCTTAGAATGGATCAGCCGTACCTCGCTGGCAACGGATTTCGCTTCATCTACTATCTCGAAACTGTTGAGATAATCGTCGACATAGTGACCCTTAACGATTCCTTGCACAGATCTCGGGAACTGGTCAATGAATTCCATTGCATTTTTATTTTTGATGAACTGTCCAGAAGTTGGTGAGCTTGTAGCTCCAAAGGTTGCTATGTTCATCAGATAGATCAAAGGCTTTTCATTTGGATTTTTGGAACCCCGCTCTGATGAAAGATTTCCTTGATATCACTAGATATAAATATTGGCGGAAGCGAAACACTGGATATTGGCGGAAGCGAAACAAAACTGCAAGCGAGGGCGTTACGAGATCGGGTCCCTGAGTTCAGGGAAATGTCATCGTCCCATACTAATCTTACCTTCCCTGGTTTGTTGGGGTTGGTTGCTCCTAGCGGAAGATACCAAACACGTCTTAGATCAACAGCGGCCAGCTCTTCATCGGTGGCATGATGTACGTAACCATTCTCTGTGTACTCTGTAATCTGTCGTTGTATATTCTCTCACAAACGTGAATGTTAAGCAATTCAGACGACTCGCGCACATTTGAGCTTTCCGTAGATCGACCAACCAATTTATCAGCAATCGGACCTTCCTTTCCTTCCCTATATTATATTCCTTGATTATACATCATATTAACATGATTTAATCTGTTCCACAATATTCCGCCACGCCACTCGGTCAGTTTCTGCTTGTCTCCAGCCTCTCAGGTGCCCGCTACTCGCCAAGCTCTGCTCCACTTGGTCCAGCCACCGGGAACGCTGCGCTCCTCTCCGTCTTGTACCTGCCGGGTTGGAGGTGAAAACCAACTTGGTGGGGATGTTGTCCGGCATCCTCACAACATGCCCCGCCCCCCGATCAGAAACACATAACAGAAATATTTCAAAAATTTATCTCGCGGTGTTCCTTGTTATAAATTTCTGTTATTTTAACTACTAACGAGACCAAATTTATAACACAATATGTTACAAAAATTGTGTTCTGTTATAATCTTGTTATTTCATTCTGATCGGGCCACCGTACCCTTCCAGCTTGAGCTACTTTCCGGATACTTGGCTCACCATAGAGTCGCGCAAGTTCGTGGTTCATCCTTCTCCTCCACACGCCATCCTCCTGCACACCATCGAAGATCGTTCTCAGCACCCTTCTTTCGAAGACTTCGAGTGTTTGCAGATCTTCCTCGAGCATTTTCCACGTTTCGTGCCCGCAGAGAACCACCGGTCCAATCAGTGTGTTGTACATGGCGCATTTCGTGCGGTGGTGAAGCTTCCTGGATCTCAAAGTTTTGTGGAACCCATAGTAAGCACGACTTCCAGAGATGATACGCCTTCTGATCTCCCGGCTGGTGTTATTGTCCGCAGTCACCAATGAGCCTAGATAGGTGAACTCGTCAACCACCTCGAACTCGTCGCCGTCGATCGTAATACTACTGCCCAAGCGTTCCCTATCGCGATCGGTTCCGCCAGCTAGCATGTACTTCGTCTTAGACACATTTCGTCCTACTCGTGCTGCTTCGCGCTTCAGTCGGGTATCCCGAGCAAATTCTCATGGGTTCAGGCACCATACAACCCCTTAAAAAGGCCATGAATATGGCCCGTGCCAAGTTTCACAGCCATCAAATGGTCTCAATAAACCATAAATACACCAAAATATGGTTTTTATATGGGATTTACCGGACCATGGTGGTGGTGTTTTTATGGGTTGACCCCTTTTAAAGCACTATAAAAACACCATGCAGTGGGGGTGAAATTGGACCATGACCATGGGGGTATTATTATTCGTTTGCTCGGGATACAGATCTGTAGGATTATTATGTTGTGTCTACCGATTATGTCCCCCTCGTCAGCGAAGCACACGAACTGCCCGGACCTCGTGAAAATCGTGCCCCGCATATTGAACCCCGCTCTTCGCATTACACCTTCCAGCATTATATTGCAAATTTCCTTCCCTAATTATCCTTGGAACGGCCATTGCTAAAAGTCTAGTCTAGTGTCAGCGAAGCATACGAACTGCCCGGACCTCGTGAAAATCGTGCCCCGCATATTGAACCCCGCTCTTCGCATTACACCTTCCAGCGTTATATTGCATATTTCCTTCCCTAATTATCCTTGGAACGGCCAGTGCTAAAACTCGGAGACCAATCAGTAGTTGCGGCTTTGCTGCCTCGTAACTGTGTATTTGCAGACCTTTAAGATGTTCTAATCTTCGCTGTAGCTCCTGGAATCGCAGAGTTTGCGACGGAAGATTTAGGCAGCTTACCGTGCGGGCATTGTTTAGGAGGTAACGTTTCTGTCGGCAGACCTCAGACAGCTCTAGTGTCACTAGCTGCGATTCCTCCTCGGAACGAGTCATGTTTCCCATCCATTCTAAACATAAGGGAACTTTCGGACCTCCCACACCAAGTTGTTCAGTCAGACTCATCTCGACGAGCGTTGTGGATGACCCTTCATCAAGAAAGGCAAACGTGTTCACATCTTTCAACTCCGCGTTAAGGGTTATTGGTACCATCCAGAATAATATTGGCTGCCCACAATGATGGTAGGCTTGATTTTCGGTGGCAGATTTGTTCACTATGGGTGACTCAGAATGCAAATGGAATATGACGAAACTGGCAACCTTTTATTTCGCATCGGTTTGTTACATGGCATGCTCACCGGCCATGTGAATTTAAACAGCAAAGACACAACTTCAATGAAAGTTCCAAAATACACCAAACTTGTCTGAGTTATACCAAAAATCGCTAAACCGGTAGTCGCCATTTTGCATTTCAAAATGGCCTCAGACATTGATCGTTATCATGCGCTTATTAGGCCCGCTCTGCAAATATGAAAAGATTCCATTAGACCGTAAATCGCCATCTTGCTATTCAAAATGGCCTCAGACATCGATATTTGAAGTCACTCGTCAAGCCTGTTCCAAAATCCCCAAATTGATTGGGTTTTAGAGAATTCCGTTAAACCGGAAGTCGCCTTCTTGATTCTCAAAATGGAGTCAGTCAGTAAAATTTGGCGTCTACTTGTTAAGCTCGTTTAAAAAATACACGTATTGATTGGGTTTTTGAGAACTCCTCTGAACCGGAAGTCGCCATGTTGGTTTTCAAAATGGCGTCAGTCATCAATATTTGGCGTCTACTCGTCAAGTCCGTTCTATATTCATAGGGATTTAGAGAATTCCACTGAAGCGGAAGTCGCCAATTTGATTGTCAAAGTGACCTCAGACATCGATATTTGGCGAAACAATTTAAAAAATTTAGTGAGCGAAAGAATATTGAGGATTTCATCTACAAAGTGAGCTAAGTTATCTGTGTGTATGTACACTATTTCAAACTATCTAAATGAGCCCAGTGTGTTGTTGACAATGATTAGGTTCAAATCTCTGTACATATAGTTTTGGAAGATTGATGATTGTATACCACGCAGTAGTGTTCGATCTATTTGAGCATTAAAGAAAAGGCGTAAACTACACGCAGATAGCATGGAAATGCGAATGAGCTTGAATGTTTGCTTTATTCACACGGCTGTTTCGTTCACTCGTTTCCTTACTTCAATCGGGTTGAACTATAGCTATTGCTAATGCTTGTCGACTGATTCGTCTGTCTTTTAATAACTAGTTTCAGAATCACTCGTACTAGTGATCGGAATCTAAATGAAGAAAATAAATAAAAAGAAGAGAATCAAATTTCAGCTCAATTAAATTTTGTTAGGGTTACACTTAGAACGAAAATTAGCTGGAATTAGTTTATTTCTGGTTAAACTGTCTAAAAAAGCTACATCAGCAAAAGCGATTGGCCGTGAATTTTTAGTGAGCAACTACGAACGAAAATGCACATGTGATAAAAAACCACACAACGTAAAATTAACGGAAATGAAAAATACGATCACGACGAATTAAACGTTGATGTTACGGAGCAGATTTTTTTTAACGGACGCCCATTTCTATACTCGATAATAATTTATGAATGACTTCACTTCGCAAAATTTTAAAATAGTGATTTTTCTTAGTAATGTACGATTGTGAAAGAAAAAGTTTCTCATTTATTTGAGCTTTCGGGTGTAGCTTCCATGCGAAGCCATTGTACGTGCAATTTCCCGTTGATGAATGTTTTAAGCGACGAAATATTATAATACATCCTACTGAAGAATAACGCGATTCATTTGTTTCGTTGCTACCATTTTTCCGAGGTATAGTCACAAAACCGATACAAATTCACGACAATGAGTCCCCAAAGAGAACATAATAAATCACTTGACTACTGTTGTTCAGAATACTATCAAAACTTTTGGTAAACTAGCTACAACGACAAAAGCAACATGAAATAAGACAACACAGAGTGAAGGATTGCTATTTGGCAAGAGCTGGTAGAAGTGGCATCCTACAGACTAGACCTTGAGCCGATATGCGCTACACAATTTCTGAACGAGCAAAGTTTCAACTAACAAATGCAGTGCATGTATTGTTCAACTTTGAGTAGTCCTTGGTGGATGAGTTTTAATGAAGAAACTACTTGCCCGGGGGGTAAAACTTTTCATATTTATGAATAGTTGAAAATATTTACGATATACGGTGCGCGATCACGAACAAAGCACCATGCGGCCCCGCTACGTGCTTGTTTAAACTGTGTTGAGCTTATCCTCGCGATAGTACTCGACCAAGTCTTTTGATTTCTTCTATTTGATTGGTTTCAATCAGTGGTTTGGCAGTTTTTTTTATTTTATAATTTATTTGTTAAATATCTAGCAAACTTTTTCAAACTTTTATGTGCAAATGAGAGCTTCTTTCTATTCACGTTCAGTTTCGTTTATTACGGTATCATTAGAAAACTTTCCAATACTTTTCCAGTACTAATCGAAGACCGTGATTGTGAAATAATCGGTGTTAAGTCAGACCGGACTAAGTCGCAAAACATCAAAAATTGAGATAATGATAAAGAATGTCTTCAGCTAAATTTGACTTTTGCCAAATTTGAAATATGTAACATTACGCAAGAATTATGGCGAAAATTAATTTCCAATTATATTGTAAAATATGCGCGATTCAAACTTAAAACTCGTTTTTCTCGAAATCAGTAAATTGTCACTTAGTCCGATCTGACATAACACCGACCAAATAGTGTTCTTCAAATGCTTTTCTTTAGTTTCACAACTTAGCTTCCTAATCATTTATTATTATTTTGTAATTACCATTAAAAATCGATGTCATTGATTTTTGCAAATTTTTGATTTCGAGATTCTGGCTGGCTTCTAGAAAAATTCTTGATCGAGAGCAGTCAACAATTCTGAGAATTTGAAGACAAATGAAAAGTTGTTTTTTATGGATGGCGAACACAGTAGAAAAATATATCTGGGTCATTCCATGCGAAGTGATCAAAAAAAGATGCAAACTTGAAATCGACCTTCACGGATTTGAACGAAATTTGGAGGAATTGTTCATCTAGGGCCAATATATAAAAACCCAATTTTTTGTATCAATTGAACCACCCCTCGGGTCATGGGAGCACCCCCCGTTTTGGAAAATTGCCAAAACCCTTGATTTTCTTTTGATCATATAACCGGTTCTATTTACTCTAGAATCAAACCACAAGATGGCTTTTGAAGAAAATTGTTCAAGGAGTTTAGAAAAAATATTATTTTTTGTCGACAGTGCTGCCAACTATGCAATTTTTTCAGTTAAATATTAAAAGTTAATTTTTCTCTCAATACATATATTTTAATTTTGAAAATTTTAATGCCATCGCGTTCCTCAGACATTTTTACATAAAGAACACTTATCGTCCCAATATAATATGAGCGCATCCTGAGATGTACCGTTTTGAAGGGAAAAACTCCGATTTTCTCATATAAAAATCCATTTTTATTGACCAAAATTGAGAAAATCTTCAAACGGTCATAAAAATCGACCCTGATCTGCTAGAAGCAAACCAAATACGTAGTTTTTCATCATTTCTCGTCTACTTCACGAAAAATTATGTTTGAACTCAGAATACTCAAGTTGGTTTTTTAGTGCTGTGCGCTTGCGATTTTATATGGGAAATTGCGGTTTTTTCTCTTCAAAACGGTGTATCTCAGGATGCGCTCATATTATATTGAGATGATAAGTGTTTTTTATGTAAAAATGTCTGAGGAACGCGATGGAATTAAAATTTTTAAAATTAAAATATATGTATTGAGAGAAAAATCAACTTTTAATATGTAACTGAAAAAATCACATAGTTGGCATCACTGCCGGCAAAAAAATAATATTTTTTCTAGATTCCTTGAACAATTTTCTTCAAAAGCCATCTTGTGGTTTGATTCTAGAGTAAATAGAACCGGATATATGATCAAAAGGAAATCAAGGTCTTTGGCAATTTGCCAAAACGGGGGGTGCTCCCATGACCCGAGGGGTGGTTCAATTGTCACAAAAATTTGGGTTTTTATATATTGGCTCTAGATTAACAATTCCTCCAAATTTTGTTCAAATCCGTGGAGGTCGATTACACGTGCCTTGATCACTTCGCATGGAATGACCCATCTGCAAAGTTTGAAAGAAACCTGTAAATTTCCATTGAATGAGATCTTCCAACCAAGAAGCATCCATCAAATAGAAATAGAAACTTATCCATTGGATTTTGGGTGTAGTTTATGCTGCCAAGTATATTCTTTTCAACCTTCATCGAAGGCCGAGTAATTAACGAAATAGCACGACCTCTTCCTTATAGACACTCATAGCAATAGACCAGCGAAGGTACTGTTATCGAGTCAAACAAACTGTCAAAATCCGGAGCCAAACGAGCACGTCATACAATGCAAACAGCAGAAGTATTGCGATTTAATTTAAAAAAATGTATTTTGTTATTCACTTCATATCCGTATTAGTATTTGACAATGTTATTTAGAAAGATATTAACTATGTTCTACCTAATTGCATAAAAAGCATTTTACTTACGTTCTTTTTCATCAAATTTGTGTTTTTGAAGAAATTGGATATTTTTACTGCTTTGGATTATTTCTTGTTGCTGCCACACGTACAGGTTCTGATTCGTATATTGAACCTCTTGAAAAATTATTATGATAAAAACAGATATTCGAATACAGTCGAGCATTTTTGGGTGATGCCAGTTTAGCTTGCCTGTTTTTCTAAGTGCCAGTTTTACGGTTTTTGCATTCGCGAGTCTATTACTATGAGTGTTTATACTCTTCCATAATAGGACCAAAATTGACCCATTACTCGATGTAACGCAAAATAAAATCGAACTGTATGATTCAGATTTATCGTAGAATTTCTTTGCATTTTAAGAAGAAAAATACGAGAACATGAGTACGAAAGCTGTTACAAATGACTATTTTGTTGTGACAGATTTACGGTTGGGTTTTATATGAATTGAGATGAACCCAACCAGTAAGTACACACCAAACCAGTCGGAAGTTGTTCGGTTATATATTTTTTAAATGTATAGCTTGTTGGGAGAGTTCCTAGTTATTGCCGGAACCCTGGCACTATGTGAGTGTCGGACTCTGATGAGACGAAGCCGAAGCGCAAATTCCATAGTTATAAATAAACTAACGGTGGTGTGCCTTTCACGCGTAAATGTTGTTTTACCCAATTGACACCATAGTGAGGAGAAAATTTTCTCCTTAAGGAGAAACATAGCATAGCCCTAGTAACAATTGTGGTTTTATGATAGTTTTGTAGCCACTGATAAAACTTAGATTACACTTGTAGCGTACTATAAGACTGTAATTGTTACTTGGGAGTGCAAGGTACAGTAACTTGCTTCGTCGAATCAATTTTCGATTTAACTAATTCTCATAATCTTAGAAGAACTCCTTTTCTTGCGAGACATCACGTTTGGTACAAATTGTGTCTCCAATTTTGCATTGATCCGGTCTAAGCTAGTGTCGGATTCTGATGAGAATAAAGAGAAACGAAAATTTCGAAACTAATTCTGCCTATATAAATGGCTTCAAAATGTAAACGTGAATTGTTTCCAAGATGAAAGTTCGATTTATTAATAAACTCATTGGGAGACCGATTTTGTGACCCGTGCCAAAACCCATAATTGAATTCCCGGAAAGTATAGTTGTCTATAATAAGAAAACCGTGTGCCTCAGATGCCAAGACGATCTGGATATATCAGCGGAACTGAACTTTGAATCACATTTTATTTTTGCGGGTTTTACTATATTGCTATATTAAGATCATTGGATCATAAATTCTTAAAAAGTAGTTCGTGTAAAACATCTATTCTTTAGTGTTATTATTTTCTGTATAAACAGTAAAAAAACAGACGAGAAAGCTTCTTTTACTGGTAATCAATCAAATTTATTTTTCAAATAATTGAACGAGCCAGCGTTCCTTAACTTTTGATTGAATAAATTGACCGAGAACCTACTGAAATTTTGCTTACTGAATTTTAAACGTTTGAATATGTAACATTTCGCAGTATTGGATAAATTTTTTTCCATTTCCCATTTCTGAGTATCCGCTTAAGAAAGGTGAAAGTGCTAGCAGATTTATAGGCGTAATCAAGTTTAATGCAATTGAGCTAAAGACATCAAACACGAAACTATCAACGAGAGCTAAAAAATACTTTTGTTCACCATTTTTCAGTTTGGGACCGGCATATAGTGGGAAAAAATGGACCCACAACGCGACTATTTTATGAAAAGGCTGGATGACGTTTATCAGGAAAGGTTTTTTTATGTAAAAAGGTCTGAGAACTTGATTTCCAGTATTTACATTGATCACACGCTACGCTATCATATCCGTTTTGCCTCAATTCCCCTTTTCGTTTGAATTCATTTTCAAAACGGAATATATAACTCGGAAGAAAGTTGAATACAACTGATCAAAATTAGTGTTTCTTATATAAAAAGTCCGGAAAGTCGATAGGAGATAATTAGAATAATCTCACGAAACGTATGCACTCATTTTACCCCAATTCGTCGCACAAGTAAAGTTTGAAGTTAATCCTCATTTTATATTTCGGTAAAAGACTATATGCGGCTGATCAAAAGTGGTAAATTTTATGTATAAAAGTCCAGATTATTGATTGAATATTGTTAGACTAACCGCCCGAAACGTGTGTAGCCGTTTACCACAATTTCTCCAATAACTCAAGAATAAAGCTAAACCTGGCTCTACATTTCGGGAGGCTGAAGGCGGTTGATCAAAAATAATATTTCTTATGCTAAAAATTCTGGGGAATCGATTGAAGATAGTTAGAATGACCGCACGAAACATGTGTATCTGTTTTACCCCAACTCTTCCTATATATGATGTGGGAAGTTAAACCTGGCTGTGCTTTTCGGTAAGAGGCAGAATGCGGTTGATGGAAAGTAGTAATTCTTATGTAGAAAAATCTGGGGAATCGATTGAAAATAGTTCGAATGACCGCACGAAACGTTTGTATCTGTTTTACCCCAGTTCTTCTTACAAGGTATGTGTGGAGCTATACCTGACTTATCATTTCAAAAAGAGGCTGAAAGCGGCTCACCGAATAGTAGTTTTTATTATGTAAAACAGTTCAGGAAATCGATTAAATATACTTGGAATGACCGCACGAAACGTTTACCCGTTTTACCCCAATTATTTCCCATACACCTGTGTGAAATTATACTTACCCCACATTTCAGAAAAAAAGCTGAAAGCGGCTGAGAAAAAGTCATTTTTTATGTTAAATAGCCCAAAGAATCAATTAAATGTAGTTAAAAAGTCCGCACGACAACTGTGTATCCATTTTACCCTAAGTTCGTCTTATAACTCAAGTGGCCTGGTTGTACTTCTCGGAAAGAAGCTGAATGCATTTGATGAAAGTAGTAGTTCTTAAGTACAACAAAATCGCGTTCAGTCTGTTTCTGAAATGAAGTCAAGTTTAACTGAAAACACTTCCTCTCATAGTGGGGTAAAACGGGTCTACACGCTTCGTACGGTCATTCTAACTATTCATCTGTAATCAATGTCTCGGGTTTCCATTAATAAGAAATATTATGTTTGATACACCGCACTCAGTCTTTTTTCTTTAAATGTGGAATAAGAATTAACTTCAAACTTGAGTTCTGGGAACGAGGGTAAAACGGGTACACATGTTTCGCGGTCGTATTCTTTATCTTCAACAGATTCTCTGTACTTTTTTCATAAATTAAAACATTTGATCAGTCACATTCAGCCTCTTTCTGAAATGAAGGGCCAGATCTAACTTCACACTTGAGTTATGAGGAGAATCGGGGTAAAACGGATACACAAGTTTCGTGCGGTCCTTCTAACTATCTTCAATTGATTCCCCGGAATTTTTTCACAAAAATAACTACTTTGGATGAGCTGTATTCGACCTTTTCCTCAAAATGTAGAACTTGGTTTTCAATCATGAATTATAAGAAGAAAACGGGATAAAACGGGTTCACATATTTCGTGCGGCCATTCTAACTATCTGTAATCGATCTCCAGGACCTTTTCACATAAGCAACACAACTATTGATATACTGCATTCAGACTATTTCCTAAATAAACCCATATTTAATTTCCCTCTTGAGTTTGAGAAAAATTGAGGTAAAACGAGTTCGCTAGTTCCGTAAGGTCAATCTAACTATCCTTCACTCTTTTCTTTGACTTTTTTGCATAAGGAACACTACTTTTGATCAACAACATTAAGCCTTGTTTCGAGATGTGAAGTAAAGGAAAACTAAAAAATCAATGTTTGGGGAGAATAGGAGTAAAACGGATTAAAACGTTTTACGTAGCCAATCGTACTATTTTCCTTAAAATCTTTGGTCTTTTTTTCTATAAAAAACACTAACTAGTATTCTTACATGTTATATAGCCAGTAAAAAAGTAGACACTAACAAAAAGGGAAATTAGGGCAAAACGAGCATGAGAGCGTACTTTATGGTCATTTTAGATACCACCAATCGATTCCCCAGACATCTTCACATAAGGCGTATGCATTTTGGATAACAACACTTAGCCTTCTATCAAGCTATTAACCCATTTATGCCCATGTTGTTTGTGGATAACAACGTTTTTGAACAGCTATAACTTTTGATTGAGGCAAGATTTGTTCACAAAACAAGTAAGGCTATTAAATGTGACTATTGCCTTTCATTTGAGTACTAACAGTTACCAGGATCAGCTCTAGAACTGAAGTTATTGCAGTTAGTCTGATTGGATTTCGATGGAGCAGTGCTGCCAGGGACAGTTAACGTTGACGACGAAAAATGATTTTTTCATATATCTTCGTTATGTTGCAATATTATTGAAAACTGATAAAACTTATCAATTCAGAGTGCTTTTGGCTACATTTTCTACGCAAATGAATTATTGTAAATATTCTAGGAGAATTGTTTTGAGCATTGGAAGATAAAAATTGAGCAGCTTCTAGCACTGCGAGGGAAGCACCTATCTTTATGAAAAATGACTTTTAGTGTTACGTAACCGCACCGTTTTTAAGGAAAAATAGTTTTGAAATCCTACATGCACTAGAAAACAGTTGGGCATGAAAGGGTTAAGTAAAGTCGCGCTAATTGACCTTTCCTTTTTAAATGTCCGTGGAAACTTGATATTTTTTCACGAGAAAAACCATTTCAGTGTATTTTAGATACTTGTCGCGATTAATAAAAATGATTGCATCATATATTGTATGGCTTGCTGTGATGTAGGATTGAATATTAGAAATGTGCGGCATCTCTCCCGAAATTACCATAATTAGGGATGAAATAATAAACTCAACAGTGTTGAAATACGAAATCTAATTGCTTTTCATATCCTGGAAAACCAATCTCATATATTCTTACCATCGTATATATCAATAAAACTTTTTCCGATAAATTTCTATTATTGCCAATCTAAAACATAGTGGTACCGGAACTTGACCACCTATTTCGACAGACAAAACCGATTCCTAGTGCACAGGACAATTGTAGGACTACTGCTATTAATAATCCATTTTGAGTAGGGCTCAAACATACGGCGACTGGCTTATGGTACCAGTGCTATAGCCTCTGTACCACCAGACCAGTTCCTAAATAATACAAGCACAATATGGAAAACATAGAATCAATGTGCTTATTTATTGTGATGTAATCCTAACCTAAATGGTGATAGAATAAAGTTAATTTGATTCGACCAAAGAACACAAACATAACAGTCATAACAGCCTCACTTGCTATAGATTTCCTATGCAGGTGGGACTGTTATGCGTATATTGTGAAATTGTAAAATTGGACAAACAATAACACGTAAAGCAGCGAAACACTAAAAAACAACACCGGAACGAGCAATAGAAACAACGCACCAGACAATCAAATTCAACCCGTATAATGTGCATAATCAGAAGCAACGATGTTTGACACATTCATATAGAATTTGAAGCTGCTTGTCACAAGCCCGGAAGGGGAGGCAACGAAAGGTTTGTCATGGGATGGTTGGCGAATGAAAAATTCATAAATAATCGACTAAAGGCAACAACGTCAGCTTTATTAGCCAAAGCACATAAGGAGGTTAGCATGTAATATGCTAACTCTGCTGAATTTCCATCCCAAAACTGTAATTTATTTCTATTCCCAACGCTTCGAAGCAATTCTTCACTCTGTTGCCTTCAGTTTTGATAAATTTCAAACAAAACGAACTAAGATGCGATTTATTGGGTGTTTTGTATTTTTCTCTTTTGCACAAGCCTTTTTGGAGGATAGTAATGAAGGAAAGCAAAATGGATTGTTGTTTTAGTTTTATTTTTTTGGAAACATGATTTGTTCTGTGCAGAAAGCATTACCTATGATTGGCGCGAGAACCGTACTGATTCGACGATGGCGAACTGGGTGCCGTTCTGTTGGTCAGCGTTTTCGTTGGAGATGTTATATGCACTATTTGCGGTGGTCCAGCCGATCCCGCTTTCGTTACGGTTGTGGTATTTTTGACGCTTAACGGAAAATTATTGAACGACGATCGATGTTTGAGCCATTCCAAGTTGACCGATGAAGATTTTCCGATCGGATAGTTGCGGATAATGTTGTAAAAGTTACTGTCGGACTGACGGAATGGGGCCATCGGTTGTGCGGGTCGGACATCTTCTGAAGGGGAGCTTTTACGAAAATTGCGTTCGAATGGCGCTCGCAACTGGTACGAAGCTGAATCTACCACATCACAATCTACATCGAGTTTTCTGGCCGTTCGAAGTTCCACCGGAGATTGATCGTTTTCATCGGGACTGTTGCTCGATGACGAAAATCGTTTCCGGCCTATGTTAGGTGTAAGGAATGGATTAGGATCGATGCGATCTGTGGCGCTTAGAGAGGGAATGGAATTAATTTTGGTCAGTGGCGATGGCGTTTCATCCTCGATACCGATGTATCGCGTATAACCAATACCAGCCTTTTTGCGGTAAATGCCACTGTGGAAGGAATTTCTTATTTGGAACGGTTGGAAACGATGCGCAAGATCAATTCCATTTCTCTGGAAAGTGGTCTTCTTCTCCTCAACGGGAGATGGAGAATTTAGTTCATTCTCCTTCGATACTTGTTTTCTTCTTTGTGCCAGCAAATCTTCGCTTTCGTCGTTTAGATCGGATAGCGATTTCATTTTCGCAAAACTGAACCTTCTCAATTCAAAGTCTTTTTTCAACTTGAGCAGATCAACGGGAGTCGCTCCGAACTCTCGCTCGTAAGCTGAAAGATTTCCCAAAGACTTCATGCGACTTAGATTTTGTTGACCAGGTGTACCATTATATCGATCATTCTGGTTTGTCCCACTGTCCAAATCGATCTCCGGGAAGAATATGTTACTCTTCGTCACCGAGAGATTATTCATACTTTTCATTTTCATCATCCTCGAAAGCGGAATGTCCGATGTGGGCGTTCCAAATTCATCCAACCCGGAATCGGTCCTGTCCTCGCTGGATGCACCCTCGTCCGACATGACAGTAACATCCGGTGTAACGAATATTTCATCTCCCGAGTCCGAGTTAGGACTTTGCGGAATCCTCAGTTTGCTGAGAAGCCGGTGGGCTGTCATAACCTTAGTCGGAGTTCCCTCACTGCTGCTACTGCCACCGCCGTTCACAGTTGCCCCGGTCGCTCCTGGACCAGCGACACTGGTGATGAATTTTTTATTAACATTAGCAAAACGATTACCATTAACTACGGGTGAATAGCTATGCTTTTTCGAAGCATCTTGGCTCTTAGTTTGCAATGACGGACGCAACCTTTGGGAGGTGGGAAGAAAAATAATAAGAGAAAAATAGTAGCAAACAAAGTGATACAGTGAAACAAGATTTAAACAAAGAACTACTGAAAAAGCGAACATTCTGATCGAGTTGAGTAAGGCGCATTCGAAGACTGAGACTGAAGATACAAGGAAAGGCGGTTGGGAAAGTCTAGTTAAATGAGGTGTTGTCGTTGAACCGTGGAAAAGTTGCATGTTATAAATTTATTAATCTACTTACTGTTACTAGCACAATAACACTGTGCGATACCCAAAATCATCCCGCATCCAATATTTTTTTCTAAAAACTGACCTATATAAAAAAACCTTTCCTGGTTTTGTAAAAGTTAGCTCGAATTCCGTTTTAATGGCCAACGGTATTACTGCCCCAGACCACCGACACCAGCGGCACTGTATAGTATGTCTCGGCTGACTGCTTCGACCCTAGGCGTGTTAAAGATTTAATATTAAAACCTTAGTTACAAACTATCATAAATGCAAACTAGCGGCTAGTACTAGTACTATAAAACATTGTATATTCTCCATTTAAACACTAAAAAATTAAAGAATTAGATCACATTTTCAATATTATGAGACTTATATAAAAACATGTCGATTTTTTGTAGTAACTAGACGAAGAAACGTCAAAAATCAAGTGTCAAACAACTATGAGAAGAAATTTTGTTTTTGATTCCAGACTGCTTCGAATTGTTATGGGCAAACATTGCAATTAGTTCTATGCTACAATTCCTAATTCCATATTTTACATCTAAACTTCGGGAATAGTAATTTTTTTGTTTTATACGCCGTTGTCTATTTTCCCGGACGGACATTTTGCCGGTTGGTCATTTTTAAGAAGGTCATTATCCAGACAATCCTGAGTTCCATACTTTACAGTTCCACAAGTGAATTTTGAGATCACATTACTTCATCAGTGTGCTGCGACCGCACATTGTTTTTTTTTTAAATAGAAGGAAAAGGAAGATTAAATAATTTTGGCGATAGGGGACGACATAGCGTAGTTGGTAAATCGATTGCCTTGTACGCAGCTCACCTGAATTCGATTCCCAACCCCGCACATTTTTCCAAAGGAGATTTCTCTAACCCGACAAGAGGCGAATGACCCAAAGGTTTAAACCTCTATAATCAAAATAGAACTGGTGCCAATTTGATACTAGTTTGGATTTATCGTCTAACTTGACGTAAGTTGGTGCTAGTTACTAATGCGATAACTTCGAAGCACAAGAAAGAAATTTTATATCAGCAATTCCCATAGGCGGCTCCAGCCGGATGGTAAAGGGGAGGGGGGGGGGGGCACGCTTTCTTGGAATAATATGTCTGATGCACGATTTGGAAAATGAAATTTCGAATCTTGGAAACGTATTTCCTGGCAGGCGTGGAGTGTGGGGAAAAACACAGAAATTATTTTTGTTCCTTAAGGAATCTTCTAAGGATGGAAAACTTTTTGGTTGAATAGGGGGGGGGGGGTGGCACATGCCCCCTCGTACCTCCCCCTGGAGCCGCCAGTGGCAATTCCCTGAAAAAAAAACTACACGTTGTCTCAGAGTTACGTAATATTCAGTAGAATGTTCCTTATCGAAAACTATAAGACCTGTATTTTGTTTTGTTTCGTCTGGCCCATTCCAAGTTAGACGTAATTTCGTAAATTACTATTAGGAGGATTAATCATCGACCCGATGAGTTGAAAAGGAATTTCGTATCCTCAAAGGCATCGTATTGCTAAGATAATAGTTTCAGCGCAAACAAAAAGTCCCATTTTTCACGCCGGGACCACTGCGCGCTGACTCGATTTTTATTGTAAACCCCTCGTGTCGAAGGGTTTTCATTTTACATCGTGGCCTTGTGAACCATATGAAAGCTACACGAAAACAACCAAAATATGATTCAACCATCAGTAGCGACTGGCTTAAATAGCACGTTCCCCATGTTGATCGGATATTTGTGCCTTGGCAGAATTTGTCTTTCCATCGTTTCCCTGATGGGAAGGATTGTGTATAAGTGAGGTTAGGGATAAGGAAAATAACGAACATAGACAATATGGAAGTGTTCTTCATTCCCAGGAGAATAAAGACACTTCTCGATGAGCGGATATATCAACATCCCCGAGATAACAGAACGACAACATCTCTGAAGAGATACTGTCATTCAAATTCGGCTTACACTGATTTAGGTATATAAACTTTCACCGTAACTTTTTGGAAGCCATAATTCAGTTTATAACCCTTTTTCGCTAGAAATTTCAAAAAAACGGTCGTCGATACTGTAAAAATGCTGCTGTATTTTCTCTGTAAGATAGTGGAAAATATCCAGTTTTGCATGCTGGTGAAACGTGTAAAGTCCACGATTTCAAAGACTTTCGGACGGACCTTCGTGGAATTCTTCAATAGTTTTCACTGTCAACCTCTCAACCTTAATACAACGATTGATCAAAATTTTGCATACATATTGTCTATCTAAACACTAAAAAATCATGACAGTGTTAATTAAATTGGTATCTTCAATATTTGATACACAGGATCCACGGAACGTAGGTAGTAAAGTGGGATCATTATAGACGATATGGGGGCAGAATTCAAAATCTGACCCAGTGTCGTTGATTCCAGGGCTTTGGGCACAGCACAAAAAATTTACATATGGATTCCAAATGTATGATATGTGGTGACAATTAGCACACAAAGGACGCTTGTCCGGTGAACCACAGAAAGTTTCAAATGCGCTAATCCTGAGCAAACGAAAAGCCCATAATACCCCCATGCTCATGGAGTTTAACATGGAAATGGGTTCAACCCATGAAAACACCATCACCATGGTCCGGTAGATCCCATATACAATACCATATGTTGGTATATTTATGGGTTACTGAGGCCATTTTATGGTGTTTTGATGGTTGTGAATTTTGGCGCGGACCATGTTTAAGGTCTTTTCAAGGGGCTATGTGGTGTTTGAACCCATGAGTATTTGCTCGGGATTGTAGCATAAACCATAAATTGAATTTCTGAGCATGTCCTACTCGAGAAAAAATCATAAAATCTCGTTCAAAGAAACAAAAGCAACAAATAAAAAATTTACCTACTTCTTCAAGTGCACTTCAAGAAAACAAGTTTAAACGTTATCCTATATTTCACCCTAAGGAGGAAAAATTCTAATCTATTCCGACAAAAAGTTAGTATCGGTTTCTGATGAGGCGAAGCCGTGTAACAAGTTTAAAAGTGTTAATCCGCTTCAAAATAGAAATACAATTTGTCCACCTATACAAGGATCTATCTCCATCACACCATCCTACAATGATGCGTCGTCTTATGCTCAGTGACAGGTAACACGATGAAAACAACGACGACTACCACGCCTCCAATTTCGTTCTCAAATAACGGTTCCTTCGCTTCAACCGATCTAGGTAGCATTACGGAAGAAAAAAATAATTTCTTGCAGCAATCTATGTTTAAATTGATGACTGCTAAATTCTACCTTAATGTTTGCAGCTTTTCAAACTGGGTGGGAATTTGATAACAAAATTGTAATGAATTTATGATTTAAGCCTAGAATGTTGCACTGGGGTACAAACGTACTCCACGCGTTTGATTGCAATTTTCGTTAATAATGACTATAAATAATCATTTAAATTTATTAAAAGTTCAATAAAAACGCACGAAGACTAATTTTTCCACTTGTTGAGAGTTCATAATGTGCATATAGCCGCAATATCGGTTAATCGCAGAATCAAGCATCGCGGCTTGCCGTCTCTTGACACCATGGTGATCGAGTGTTTAGGTATTGAAGTTGAAATCGATCTTGATATCATTTTTATTGCTGCAACGTATTTGGCTTTTCAATGCACCGGTAAACAAACTAATTTTTTGAAAAGAGACTTAAAGTAAAATTACAAGAAATCGGTGGAAAATCTTTAAAATCGGTGATTTTAACACCAAACCCTGATCCTGGAATTATGCTAAAAACAACTTCGACTATAAACTACTTTTCGATAATTGCTTTGCTGGTTATTATTCAATTTTGTTTCCAAATGGACCTTCGTGCTATTCCTCTCTAAGGAATCCATCAACAATTGATTTGGTTTTGACAGATCACATTTGTAAGGACTTTAGACATGTTGACTTTGATTCTGATCACCTCCTAGTAACTGTCTCGCTTTCTCAAGAAACAGTTTCCAATTAGACTAGTATAGGTTCCGAAAATTCCGGGAATACCGATCCGTTTTTGTACCGAAATACCGGTACTGAATAAAAAATATGTGCGGTATTTTCGGTACTATACAAAACTGTATCCAAAATCTAGAGCTAAAATTTGCCACCATCTCAGAAAACTACCTGGTAATAACGTGGGTCCCATAAGACGCTCATCAATAGAATGACGCGTACGCGTAGTATAGGAGACCCAACTGAATTTTTTTCGTTTTTGAGACTCTGATAATTTGAGCGGGGAGATAAGTGATCGTTCAGTTATGTGTGCTGTCAGACTCTCTATGCATAGACTTATCCAGCTGGGTTGGTATTGTGCTGCTTTGACGTTAAAATTGGAAGGAAACAAAACTTTTACACGGCGAATTGGGAGGCAAACAAACCGCTTCTAGGCCTGAGGGGAAGGCGGTAGTATAAAAATGTGAAATTTCAGCGTGCGTATTTTAAACCTCAGATATCTCAATGCCATTGTTGCGTGCAGTCTACAACTCGAATGCTACTAACTGGAACCTAACTTTACCGTAAAGTTTTATTCTTTGATAGTGATATAATTCATTTCTGATAAAACTTTTTAATGCAGGGACCCATTTTAAAATATTGCCCAGCAAGGTGGTATTATAAGTTTAACAATTAAATATAACTCTCGTCGAGCTGAACAGGTGTTTTAACTATTTGTCGTATTGATTGCAACGATCTTGTATTAATTTCTAAAGTATATACAGCGAATGGAAAATAATGTAAAACATGATTTACATTGTTGCATTAGCAATGAATTGTGCCGAATTGCGCTCGAGATGTGGTACAAGTGAGAATTCAATTTAACAAACTGAGAATACCCTGTTGAAAACAAGTACCAGTTTCGAATTAGAAGAATGCAGCGCTGCTAAAAAGTAATTGAATCAAAGAAGATGTGCAATAAAAATAAAAATCTTCTGCTGAAATGTTTCAAGCTCAGTGACAAAATCCGATCAATAAAATCATGATTTTGAATTTTTAGTTTAGTTATAGAGTGCTTCTTGCTTTTTTGAAAAAAAAAATGGGTTGCCGGTACTTTTCCAGTACTGAGGGTGTCAGTACCGCGCAACCGGTTCTCGCCAAAAAGGGTAGGTACTAGGAATCCTATGTGCAACGGATAAATATATTATTAATCCAATTTAACATTGGACCAAACAAACTGTACGTAATACGATGCTGATGATGCATTTTACTTCCCAACGGATCCACTACTGCCATGATAAAACATTCCACCACTAAATCAAGCGGATAATGAGAGAAGTTGTTTTACTATTGCATACAGTTTCCACGGTTCTTATATGCAGTCTTTATTGTTGTCGTCGTCGTTGTCGTTTGTCGTCATATCGTGGTTGGTGTAGTATCGCACTACTCCCTAGTGAAAATATTATTACTACGACGGCCAATGACAAATGGAAATGATGTGAAAAACAGAAAGATTCTACGCTCTAAATGTGTTGCATGCGTCATAGGTCCTCTAAATGGGAGAGGACACCCGGTCTCCGTGGACCAAAACATGACAATGATGACGTCAATGGGCGACTGATGCAACGCCGATGAGAGTATTACAGGGCAGTTTAACCTACATCTACTTGTCAAATGATACGGGGACCGACCAACGAAGTAAGAGAAAGTAGATTCCTTCTGCTCGAGCCAAGCAGATATATATTTCATATCTTTGAGATGTTTTAATCCTTTTAGTAGATTGAGTTGACGTCAGAGTTAGTGTTCGATCCGTATTTTGTTCGAATCACTGTGCACGCATTTACAGATTAGTGATTTGCCCTTGAGTTATTGCGAGTTATTATCACAGTGATATTAATACGATGAGTATTGTTAGACCAAGGTTAATCATTCGTAGTTAGGATAGAACACATACGCACACACACACAATTGGAACAGCACAGTGAGATGGGTAATCGTTCATTCATCGTGAATAAATAGGATAATATAAGTAATAGGTTGTAGTTGATAGAAAGCGAACATTATTTCCGATTTTCGAACGACGTTTAGCGGGGACACGACAATAGTTAGAGTATCTTCGGGGCGAGGAAAACTTTAAATACATTATAACTGATTATTTGTCAAATACTGCAGACTGCGCATACTTTTTGGTACTCTTTTATTTCCATTTTCTGAAATTTATGCCACTTGGGTCTATTTAGTAGCTTAACTGGATGGAAGATTAACCTCTATTGAACACATTACATATCATTTTAAAATGCGTATTTTCCAAACTGTGAAATGATTTCAAACTCCATGTACTATAACGACCTTCTACCAGACGTGCAATGTTTCTACCAGTAAGACTTCTTTCCGCAAGGTGTAATAGTAAATACTGAAAGTGACGTACCACGCTCAACCCAATTTGTTAGTTTCATACATTCTGGTATTGAATTTGTGCCAACATTTCCTTGGTATGCAGGACTATTGAAGAGCCAGTACAGCTATCCAAATCTTCTTCTTACTTGATTGGCTGTTTATTAAACAAAAGCCGCAAAATGGCGCAGCTAACAACTATATTGCCAGTTAATTTCAAATTTATAGTCGAGTAGACTTCACTTCTTTTGACAAGCGAAAATTTTTGGGCTTTTCTTTACTAATCCTTAGATATCGGAACCATGGAATGATGCATTCTACGCGCTGTAAAATTTCAAAACGACCTTGCTCTAATCATTGGATGCTGGACTGGAACCGATTCTAATGAGTTTTTTTTAATTATGGTGAGCTGTGAAGATACTCAGTATCATATTAACTCACTTATATAGGGGGACCCGGGGAAAGATTAAGAAAGATTAAATATTAAGAAAGTGGGGCATTAATTCGGACCTCCCAGATTTCTCAGAAAATAGTAAGACTTTTGAACTGTCGTGGAACTGCTATTCTAAAATATTAATTTTTACAACTGAATCTAATTTTTAGACAGGAGAAAGAACGTGTTTCAACGTGTTATTTTGGAAAGCGAGGGTTAATTTTTATGGAATGATTTTTGTTTGGGTGAAAACAGAGATATTTTCAAGACGCTAACCACTTTTGTACGAAATGAGCGTACGGGGCTATTCGGATCCTCTATTCCATCAACCACTGTTCAGCGGCTTGCGACTACGCACACGAATGCACACGCCACAGCAAAGAAACTACATGATGCGCCAATCGACAGCTGTGATAACAAGATTAAGTTTTTGGAAGGCAATTTATTTATTTTTCGCTTCTTAAGGAGTTTCTCTAATAAATATTTCATAGGTAAACATAATTCCATTGTAAAAAAAAGTTTTGCAAATTGTCGCTAATGCACCATTATGGCTCCAAAATGTAGCTGAGGTTTCAAACTAACAATAAGGACATTTTTTTCACATCTATCCACCTAAAAGGGAGACTTTCTTAGATATGTACGATTAGCCCCGGGTTCCCCTACTGTTAACCTTGCGGATGCTATTAAATATGATTGAGCCATAGAAATATGATGACTGCAGCCGATTCGTGTGGTATAATGAATTGCTAAAACTGATCTGAAAAGAATTCTTGCAATGAGTGTCCAAGTTCTTGATTTTTTGTTGCTTTTCATCGCTATACGACCATCTAATGATTTTTGGCCGACATAGGCTTGAACAAAGCTCAATATAGGATTAAAATGTTTGTAAATTTTCACTGTAGTCGTAAATATGGAAAAAGATCCCGTAGGGCCTTTAGTAACCCTAAATCGAATTAAATAGAATCTTACCAACATAGATGTCGAAATTCTTGGAATTACTCACGAATTATACAGATTTCCCCAGAAATTCTGTTTCGGAATGACACAATTTATAGAGAAGAATTCTTACTCCGATATTGCATTTAACTCACGACTCTAAGGAATCCTTTCTTCAGAATGATCGCTTCGGGATCATCGCATTGAATGGTTCCATAATAAAAAGTCAACCAATCATTCGTGAATATTTGAGTTTGGATTCCTCAATCATAAACGGCATGGAGTGATGCTGGATGTTTTTATGATGTACTCGGGTGAAAGAGCTGCATTATGTGGAATCATTCACCTGTGCTACAGAACTCCTTAAAGAAGATAATCAACCCCAGTGGGACCTTTGGTTGAATGCTGACAAGGGAAAATTAAAGAGCATCTGTTCTTCATGTTAGGAGCAGCTCTAAAAACGGTCTATCCCGGAGCGGACGACCGAAGAAGATATGAGGTGCGTTGTCTGCCCCATAACGAGGCTTGGTGTCGCAGTCATGCCGAATAAACAATTAAACAACCCCGAAAATCTATTAATAAATACAGGATTCACGGATCAGAAAAGGATACGAAAATGTTCAACGGAAACTGACAGACAGGAGTAGTGCTACGATACGACTGACCACTAAGAATCCTTCCTGGCTGAGGCTCGCACATACGACGAGTGGCTTATAAGTTAGTGTCTTATATCTGAACAGCCAGGCCAGGACAAATGGAGATTTCAGTGAAGGCGCATGAACCACAATATGTACTAAGTATACAAACATAAAGACATAGGACGACTGATCAAACACGGCTGACTCCAATGGACATGCAGCGCGAATGCCGGAGAAGAGACCAGGCAAAGTTACATCCAGCAGACAATATGAACGAGGTTGTCAACTTCAGGACAGAGCCCGTACTTGCGGCAGTATGCAATCGAGAAAGATGCGCGTGAGATAGAATACATACTTCTGAACATAATGGCTCAAATGGCACATTCCCCATGTTGATAATTTTTGCCTTTGCGCCTGCTTGTCAGATGTACAAAAAATGGATCATCTAGAGAGCTCACGTGCCTTTTGGCTTTATAGATGACATCGACAGCATTGGCGTCAATCCCAGAGCATTGGAAGAGACACTTAAACTCTTTAGAAGAGGTAGTTCGAACAGTGTTGCCAGGGAGGACATAGTACGAACATGTCGACAAATTCAAATATATCTCGGAACACTAATGACATGTGAAAACGATGGTAGCCGTGGGATGAAAAGACGTGATGTGGGGGCAAATGGGACTTTTGTATGGTTTACGTAGTCAAAACCGCAGCCAACAGACGCACACTAAGTGTGATCTATACAAATCGGTGATACTCCCTGTTTCGCTGTACGGCATCAGGCATGAGCATTGTAGGAAGCGACCTATCAAGTACTAGGTGTATTTGAGAGAATAGTTCTGCGTTCAATATTTGTCGCTACAGTAGAAAGTGGAGAATGACACAGACGCACGACCCAATCACCCCAATGCACAGTGGGAAAAAAGTATCAACAACGCGATTTTTCTCAATAGCGTGATGGAAAGCTAAGCGCGGTTATCCAAAATATGCACTATCATGCTTGTTTTGTCCTTATTCCCCTTTTTGTGAGTGCTGATTTTTATTACTGGCTATATATCTTGGAAGATAACTGAATGTGGGCTATCGTAGTTAGTGTTTCTTGTGCAAAAAAGTCCAAAGATTCTATAGAACATAGTAGGATTGCCTGCATCAAATTTTTTAATCCGTTTACCTCAATTCTCCCCAAATGTTCGATTTTTAGTTTAACTTTACTCAACAGCTCTGAAGTGGGTCTATTTCCACTGATCAAAAGTAGTGTTTCTTATGCAAAAAAGTACAAGTAACCATGAAGATAGATAGAAAAACCAGCCCGGAATGATTCGAGATAAAATTATAACAGGTTTTACATTAAAGGAAAAGGTCGAATACGGCTCATCCAAAGTAGTTATTATGATGTAAAAAAAGTCCAGGGAATCAATTGAAGATTGATTCCCAGGTCTCAAGTTTGAAGTGATTCATTTAAGAAAAAGGCTGGGTGCGGTATATCAAAAGTAATATTTCATATTTATGAAAACCCGAGAAATTGATTGCAGATAGTTAGAATTAATTAATTTATCCAACTTCTACGCATATCCCGTGTTTTCAGTTAAACCTGACTACATTTCAGCACCAGGCTGAACGCGATTTACGTATGCATCAGAATTAGTACTTTCATCAGCTGCATTCAGCCTCTTTCCGAGTACAGCCAGGTTCAACTTCACACTTGAATTATGGGAAGAATTGGGGTAAAACAGGTACACACGTTTCGTACGGTTATTCAAATTATCTTCAATTCCCTGAATTGTTACATAAGAATTACTACTTTTCATCAGCCGCTCTCAGCCTCATTATGAAACGTTTAGTAGGGGTAGGGTATAACTCCACACTTATATTATGTGAAGAGTTGGGGTAAAACGAATACAGACGTTTCGTGCGATCATTCTAACTATCTCCGATCGATTTCCTGGAACTTTGTACATAAGCATTACTACTTTTCACCAGTCGCATTCGGCCTCTTTCAGAGAAGTAGAGCCAGGTTAAACGTACACACGGTTCTGGTGTTCAGTCTAACTATACACCATAACCGTGTGTACATGTTTTACCCCAATTCCTCCCACAACTCAAGTATAAAGTTAGACCTGGCTTAGCATTTCAGAAAGAGGCTGAATGCGGCTGATCAGAAGTAGTATTTCTTATGCAAAAAAAACTTCAATCTGGACTTTTACACATAAGAATGATCACTTTTGCTCAACCGCATATTTGCCGAAATGTAAAGCCAGGATTAACTTCAAACTTTAGTTGTGCAAAGAATTGGGGTAAAATGGATGCATACGTTTCGAAAGATTAATCTAATTACCTTCAATCGATTATCTGGGATTTTTTTACCTAAGAAATACTAATTTTGCTCAGCCGTATTCAACTTCCTTCCGAGTTATTTATTCAGTCTTGAACATAAACTCAAGCGATAGGGGGAATTAGGGCAAAACGGCCATGATAGCTTACTGTGCAGTTGTTCTACGTAGTAGAAATCAATTTTTCAGACCTTTTTACATAAAAAACACCTTTCTTGGTAAACGTCATCTAGCCATTTCAAATAAAATCGCGTTTTGGGTCCATTTTTTACCTGTGCAATGGGCTGGACATGTAGCGTGAATGCAGAAGAAACCAGCTACGTTCAGCAGACAACTGTCGACTTCAGGACAGAGCCTGTTCTCGCGGTTGTGTGCAATCGAAGAAGATGGGGCATTTAATGACACTGTAAAGAATAAACTATACTTCACAACATAATGACCCTAATGGCACATTCCCCAATTAAATTTACAGGGAACGAAAGTTCAACAAAACACTGCACGGAAGTAGCTAAATGCATCTGTATAGGGATTGCTTTGCATAGGGATCACAGAAAATTGATACTTTTTATTCACCTATATTCATATTCATCATATCTGCCAAGCAAAAAACGCCATTTTGCATAACAACCTAGAACAGGTGGTTGAATGTGATAGCGCTCGTTTATATGGATGATGAGAATTTAAAACACGATTTAGCCCCACTTACTCGCAAAGTTGCCAATAAAAAATTCATGTCGCAATTCGAAGAAGTGGAATCTGTTACGAAAGATACATGAATAAACCACTTATCCCCTACAGTGTTTTGTGATCAGAATGCGGTTAGACACACCCATTTCTTCCTACTTGACCCAGGAATACAAAACAAAATGTAGTAGCATTATCCACGACAAATTAAACATGCCAGCCCAGTGGGCAGACGGCACATTACGAACAAGCCTGGTCAGAAACCGTTAAAGAAAGGTCATCTACGGAAATAAATTTCAACACACAAAATCCAATATCTGAACGCAAACGGTTCGCAGATTTGGGGCTGCAGTTCAGGTAATAATGACAACTGCAAAAGCCTCATCAAGCATCCAAAAACCAACAGCTAGTACCATCAGGGAGATCCACGGCTTCGTTAAGCCACCGCTATGAGCCGTGTCAAATAAGCGAAATAAAAAAAGTATCATCAGGGAGGAATTTACTACCAAAGACGTTGTTTGTAAGGGCAATGAGTTACGTGGAACATCGGATCAGTAATTATGATGATGACATGTACGTGTACGAAAATGAGAGAAACACAATCGACCCGCAAGATTGCAGTTGGCAAGAAAGCAAATATTTCCCCATCGCCAAAAAATGTCTCTCCGAGCAATAACATTAATTTTCATTTTTTATATCTTGTATAAATGTGAAAAGCACACGGCTCGGTTAAGCTAATGCGTCAATAAACGTAATATAAATATATAATATAAAATATGTCATATAAACGAATTAGAAAACATAAACATAAAAGTTTCTTCTCGGACGCGATTTCATGTATCCAATATGTATATATTAAATTGTTTCAAAGGTTTTGGACCGAAAATGTATCTAAACCGATAAAAAATCCTTACCAAAGATATGAGCAAAGATTTATTCAAATCGGAGAGGCTCTAAAGTTTGGCAGATGCGACAAAGGCTCCATACTTTCCCATAGCAAAATTAAAAAAAAAACTGTGATAGAAACTATAACTAAATGCAGATATATTTCCAGTAGAAAATCAGAACGCAGACAAAGAACATGTCATTCGAGTAAATTTTCGATTTGTTGTGGTATGCAACAATTGTAGCAGATTTTTTGTTGTACTGACAATTATCGACGGTTTATTAATGCTTTCGTGATATGTTTTGTTCAAACATTTTCCAGGAGGTCAACGAGAAAAAAGCACCGGATCAGTACGCGCATCATGCAGTAATTTTAGAATAATCGATATTTAACGAAGTATAGAAAATGTGTTCCCTCGAAATAATAACTCAACTGAAATTCATGGAAATGACCAGCATTATCTTTCTTTTAAGCTCAATTATTGTACAAGGACATTTTACCACGATAGCGTTTTTCACACAATACTGGTAGAACAGGGAAAGGAAATATATACACGAGCAGTATACAAAGTGAAAGAACGTGATAACGGGAACTGTTATTTAACTGAATCTACAGAATCATATTTCAGCAGAGCGATTATGGGTTTTGGATTTGCTTTACGCTGATCGTGATTTTATTTGCAACGAAGCACCTGTTCAACTGCGGGTGGAGAGTAGCAGAGCGCCTCGTATGGAAGTAAAATGAGGGTTCGTTAAAGGAAAAAAATTTGGCGCGATTTTTTTACATTTTCTGCTAGAAACGTTTGAACTCTTAACGATACAAGCAATGTTCAGAATTATTTAAAAAGAAGGAAATAAAACGAAAGTGGTGGGCGAACAAAATTGTGTGGGACCTAGCTTGTTCAGTAGATAGTGAGAAAGTATAAACCAAAAGAAAAACGGAATATCAATTTGCACTGTGTCTAGAGATAGAGGAGTTGTAAAACATTTGAACTTGAGCTAAGGAATTGAAAAGTGAGCGACTTGCCTTTGATGTCCAGAGTCGCCTTCGGAGCTTTGCCGCGAATGTTGACTGTGGGAGAAACTACTGTAACCGGAACCTTTGGACATCTAAAAGAAAAGAGAAAACAATGTTATACCGGGAAACAGTCGGGCGCAGTTATATCACAACACCTACTTGACTAGTGTTACTCGAATTGCGGGAGTGACCCAATTCAATACTCCCGGGCACCGTTCCTGCCGCTGCCGTGGTCACTGTTGTGCACGTTACCCCTCCGGTACCCGCTGATCCACTGCCCACTGGACACTGCACACTATTGCCGACGAGGTGCGTTTGTAGGGAGGATAGCGTCGCCTGGGAGGTAGTGGAGTCCAACAACGACGATGGCGGTTCGGAAGATTCAGATATACCGGAATCAGTCACCAGGAAGGACTGCGGATCCAGCTCGATGGATTGTTGGTGATCTGAAAAGAGTTTGTGTGTGCTTATATCGATAACAAAATAATGGCTAATTCTTACCCGCAGTCGCAAACAGAGGCGTTTTCTTCTTGGTTAGCGAATCGAAACCAGACGAGCCAGACGCTATCGATGAATCGTCTTTGGTAGAAACACGGTTGGCAGCTACCGGTGCTACCACCGCGGGTGGACCCCCAACGGATACAGGTTGCAGACCAAGTCCAAGGTTATCCTGGGGGGTCGTTTTCGATTTCGGACTTGGCGAAGGACTGAAAATTGATTGAATCGTATAAACATTTCCGCAAATCTCAACACTTGCAACACTCACACTTTGAACAAAATATCACCCTGAATCATGTGCATACGTATCGACACATTCAGCATGGAGTTATCCTGTCGGTGCCGGGTATCGTAGCCCTCCAGCAGGCATTTGCGGGACGTTAGTCCAGAACCCGCAAATTCGGCTAAATTTAAATCTATAAAACCTAATTTCTGTAACGACCGAACAATAGTTTCGATTAGTTTGCGTCTGTTACTATTGACGTGCATGCTGAGTCCTACCTGGTAACTCCTACCCCCCTTAATCTCCTTCCGCACCGATATTCGCACCGTGCAGGGATCCAGCACCCCGGTTGACGCATTCGATGTCATCTTACAGGGAAACTCAAACTTTTGGCCCCATTTGACTGTATGATTCTTCACCTCCTCTCTGTGGAAGAAAATCGAACAGAAAACGAAAGTCGCATTAGATTAGCTGTCTGGCAAAACGGGTACATTTAAAAAGTAAAGGAACATCGGAAGTGAAAGCTGTTCACCGCGATACCGTGGAATAGATGCACTTGTATGGCAACAGCACGTGCTATTGGAAACCATCGCATCAGGTTGCACCGGGTTCAGGCGTCGAGTAGCGTAGAAATGGCGCGCTTTTTTGCAACATATAAACAGACCTGTCCGCCGCCACTGCATGACTTCACTAGAAAGGGGTACCGTGCAAGTGCACAAGTCGCCAACTGTTGCATGTCTATCGCGGGAAGGTAGGCAATTCCGAAGAAAGACAAACTAATGCGCTCTGCAAGTAGTTGCCAGTATTAAGTGGTTTATAATTTATGTGGTACACAGACGATTCAGTTTCTGCTGACTATTAAAAGCAGCAATGGAGTATTTGATATGTCTAAAGCAGATATGCTGAGGGGGGGGGGGGGCATGTCTGATATATGATGCTTGCTTGGCGAAGGTACAATTCTGTGGGTAGTATATTGCGAAAGTAATCAATCTACGGTCCGTGGTGACAGTATCAGAGGCAGTACAATTCATTCATCTTAACTTGTAAGGTCAATTATAGCGAATTATGGAAATTAACCAAACATAATAACATCTTGGATTGATGAAACTGTGAATAAGCAATACAGAGTAAGGAAACACATTTTGAAATCAGTGTAAGCAGTCAGCTAATAAGTAACTATATACACGAATACAGTGGTGTAACCAGACATTCAGCAGAGGCGTTACCCAAATATTGAATGTTTGGGAATTAGCTTAGCAACTGGAAAAATATATTCCAACAACCATTATTCAAATAACGTATGTGCTAAGAATCTTCTTTTATTGAAACGAGTTAAAAACTATGCAAAATAAAAGCAAACGATTTTCATGGTTTATTCTATTTTTGGCAGACGGGATGTTAGCCATTGCATTATAGAATACATATTTGGGTGTTTTTTAGCTTCATGTTTGTCCACTCGACACGTCGATTGCGAAAACCGGAATTTCACTTTTTTTTACAACATAAAAAAAACAGATTTTTAAATCATATTAAGTCCTTCTTATAATAATAAGTTGGTTAGAACTAATTGTAATAATTATCAACATTTTTTTTCAAGAGTTATTCTGTTGGAGCTGTAGAGCTAAGTTCTCGGAAGGGCTCCCGTCAGAATCACTCACTACAATTGCAGACGAGATGGAAAATGTCACCCACTAAAACACTGCTTAAGGCCAATTTCAGCGGGCCGTGATTCTGAATGTGATAGTCATTGTAAGGTTCAGATATGTGCGATCATAGGGACTTTGCGATCGCATTTATCATAGCGATCGGCTCGAGTACGTTAACGTGTTCGACCGCGTGTGCTTTCGTATGTCTCGTGTGCTAACGTGTATGTAACTTAGCGCGTATAAATTCTATTTTATAATCGTGTGTCCTTTCTCATATTCGCGTGTGTTCATGGATGGTCGCGCGAGGACCATGAATCTAATACTCAATTTTTGGTGTACGGTTCAGATGCTAGAAGTCAGTGAGTTCTTCCATTTCACTAGAGTTCCACGTCATGTCTATTGGAATTGAGCGCCATGTTTATTGGTCCAACTGAAGGCATGAGTCTGGGTTGCCAAGATCGAGGGTAGAGATGTAAATCGATGAAATCGCGTTTGTAAATTGATAGGGGCCAAAACGTTCATTTAATTTCCGGGGTGCTGTGGTGTTGGCGAGATCGCGGGCGTAAACATAAATGGATGATTATGAATGAATCGAATTGAATGCACGAATGAAACATCGGAAAAAGTTACGAACGAATCCTAGGAAGGATTACCAACTATTCTGTTGGTCTTGCATCACTTCGCTGACATAGCTTTCAGACATACTCATCCGAATACATGCACAGATAGACATTAGGGTGGCACAAATTTTAGAATTCAGTCGAACTGATTTAAAACTACTCGCTATACGACCTCATTCAACCATGCAAAATGTTGATTTGATAGGTTGCACTATATTTTAGCACAAGTGGTTTAAAGTTTGTATATGATTTAATATGTATAAACGATCCACATTATTTAATGTTTCGTAGACACGTTCCTATGTATTCTAAAAATATATGCTATGCTAATTTCGGTAGATACGAGTACCGTGTACAACTTCCCCGAAGAGTGTAATAGGCTGTGACTTCTGGTTCAAAAGTTATTCTTTATACTGTGCTTAATTGTGTAAATCGTTGGTGAAAATTGAATTTATCTGGATACTCTGGCTGATACTTCAATCAAGTTAACCGTGATATGCTAGTCATAAACCGAATTAGGCAGCTATCAACATAGGCGGTTTTATAGTTCAGATGCGAGCGTCATAAACAGACAGTCTGAAGGACATGAGTTCGGTTCTTAATTTTAATATTTAATTTTTTTTGCTGCCTGTAAAGCGGGAACGTTATTATGTAGAATTGTTAGTTTCAAATGAAGTAATAAGGGAGATCGTAACCGATATTTCTGAGTGTTGTTTTATTTTAGTAAATTTATGTTCTAACGTTATATTCACGAAGCTACTCCAATCTTAATCCCTGGATGATTTGTTAAGTTTTGGTTAAAATCAAATCGTGCTTCATGGCCGGAGACACTCTTGCTCTCGTATAGTGGCCGATATTGCCCAGCTTACTCAATTAATCTTAAGTTTACGGCTATTGCAGTTCCAATTCCAGCTCCACAGGGATGTGGTGAACATCGGTTGAGCTTCAAAATAACGGGAATCTTTCCCGCTTCTGGCTCGTTTCAATTTTAATTTGCTCAATGTATATTATTGTACAAAAAAAATTATATAAAAATAATTCTATTACACAATTCGATCCCAAGTCCTTCAGATCACATGTTTCGGACGATACCATCTGGACTATATTTCCGCTTTGCACCAACGGTAAAACTGGTGATCACAACAAATACGTCAAGGTTCACTTGATTGAAGGTTCAGATCGCCGGGTAGCCAGAGACAGTACAATTTTCATAACCTTCAAGGCAACGAAAGTTTAATTTTGCAATAACTCATGAACCAGTTGTCATAGCTATGAACTGTCTTTAGAAGAAGTTGTTCTACTTGACTGAATCTATAGAATGTAGCATACAATATATTTTTCAGGTGCACTGCCTATGATCACAAGTCAGTCCCATAAAGATAGGAAATCCCATAGAAAACGGGACAAATATGCGGTCATGGGTAGTGCCCCTGGCGGCATATTTATGAATTTAATGAAAATGTATTATTTTCTCATAGTAAACTCCATACAAACTTAGAATCATTTGTGCTAAAACATGCTCCAACAGATTTGATTCAGATTTGGCGTAGGAGTTCGTTGAAGAATTACGAATTTTTCTAACTTGGTTCTGCGGTATTCAATTTTTTTCATACATCCTCGTGCCACCCTAATAGACATACGACTAGCACATAACAATTGTACACAAGTACTAAAAACTACAATTATTACAACCCCACCACTAATAGGCTTCTACTTTAACATTTCTTTAAATTAAGAAGCCGACCGCTCACAAACACTGCCATTAAGCTGTTGAACATTTTTTTGCAAACACAGCCCACAGAAAAGGTTCATGTCAGTGGAGACGCTTGCTGCCTAAAGTGCTTCCACAAAGAGATCGTAGTCAAAGACTTCACTTTCTACTTCCGCTCGAGAGCTCTCACCCTCTATTTTGACGCTTGGTATCGCTGACCAAAACTGTACCGGATTGCCAGGTGGTCACTATGCGTGTAGTCTTCTAAATCTCTCCAGTTCATGTTTACCACTAATGACGGGCAACAAATGTAACGTAGATGATGGATTCTCGTCCATTTCTGTGAAAAGTTCTGCTAGTGCTCGTTGCATAGCATAACATCCAGTTTGGCTAGAGCTTCCAACAGGCTATACCCTCTTGTGTTGGTATGTCTGCTTCCCTACTCCATTGAAATCTCCTCCGATGACTACCGGTTTTCATCCGGCTAGCTCAACCGTTCATCTAGGGGGTGCGTAGCTGTTACATATAAAGATCCCACATGCACATCGGTTGCATCCTGCGGTCTCATGCAAAGTGTCCTTTCTCCCTACACTTTCTGCAGATACTGGATCTGTCCGGGCCTTTGCAATTTCTCGCCTGGTGACCCAAGCCCATGCATTTGAAGTATCTCTCTATTTGCTTGGAAACTCTAGAGACAGCATTCAGTGAACACACTGACCACCAAACCTTGATTCGGCATTTTTCCAACAATTTATTAGCTACGGTCGTGGAAAGCCGTATAGACACCGTCTGCGTGCCGCCGTACGCCTTCTTCGTCCGGATTACCATTGGTGTATCTCCCAGATCACATTGCACAGTGGTCGGAAACGCCAAAAACGTGAACTTAATTCACTAGAGGCCAAACCATCGAATATATTCACAGGGGGGCTTTGGAGGAATTATTCGTATGAATATTCCCCACAATCTGATAACAAGTGGAATTAGGCATGGCTTACTATGATCGAACTAAAAAAATTAACTTTTTATCCTGACGAGATAGAAAGTTGGTGTCTTCGACAAAGTTTTAGAAATGCTCATAGTAAAGAATTTTGTTGAAGAACTTGAGCTTGTAGGACTAAAGGTTATCGATTTATAAGGCGTTTTCTATGGCAATCCCCTTAAATCTAGTTTTTTTTAATATAACTTTTTTCATTGTGACTTTTCGTGCAAACTATGTTCTAGACAAATGTGTAGGTATCAAAACTACATAATATTGCCGAAGACTGAATGTAAAAATACTCGTTCGTTTAAAAGTTATTGAAGACTTTTACATTTTTTTACACCAACTTCAACTATGTATAAGAAAGAAAGGTGCAAACCAAAATGCACGAACAGGCACTTTTTTCACTGTCTAAACTATGCACAATAAAGGTAAGAAGGTTTGGTGCGTGGCACTCTAGAACCCTATGAATAGGGTAAGTTTACTTTATCATGTTTTTTTACCTTTTCCATACAAAAATCAGCAAAAAAAATTTTTTTTCAATTTTTTCCGTAAAATTTAGTAAATAATGGTATGACATCCTTTTGTAAACATTAAATTCATTATGACATGTCTAACTGGGTATATATCAGTTTAGGATCTCCAATAATATTAAAAACTTCATATTTTTGCTTCCACGCTTATAAAATCTGAAATATTCAGATATATGTGAAAATAATGCTTTTAATTGAATATCAAACCAAGAATTTCAAAAATTGTGGCAAATAAACTTAAAAAATTTTTTTTGTTGATTTTAGTACGGAAATGGTCAAAAAACAAGATAAAGTAAACTTACCCTATTCACAGGCTTCTAGAGTGCCACGCACCAAACATTCTTACCTTTATTGTGCATAGTTTAGACAGTGAAAAAAGTTCCTGATCGTGCATTTTGGTTTGCACCTTTCTTTCTTATACATGGTTGAAGTTGGTGTAAAAAAATGAAAAAGTCTTCAGTAACTTTTAAACGAACGAGTATTTTTACATGTAGTCTTCGGCCATATTATGTAGTTTTGATACCTACACATTTGTCAGGAACATAGTTTGCACGAAAAGTCACAATGAAAAAAGTTATATTAAAAAAAATAGATTTTTGGGGGTTGCCATAGAAAACGCCTTATAAATCGATAACCTTTAGTCCTACAAGCTCAAGTTCTTAAACAAAATTCTTCACTATGAGCATTTCTAAAACTTTGTCGAAGACACCAACTTTCTATCTCGTCAGAATAAAAAGTTAATTTTTTTAGTTCGATCATAGTAAGCCATGCCTAATTTCAATTATTATCAGATTGTGGGGAATATTTATGCGAACAATTCCTCCAAAGACACCCTGTGAATATATTCGATGGTTTGGCCTCTAGTGAATTAAGTTCACGTTTTTGGCGTTTCCGACCACTGTGCATTGTTCCTTCAGCGAGCTTCTCAGTTCATCTCCTGTTGTTATCTCGCCCAGGTTCCTGCACTCAATCACTGTCTCGTGGGCTAGGTCCCTTAAGGTTTCCCTCCTCACCAAGCGACTTTTCAATGAGAGTCTTGAAGGCTACGCTCTTGACTGTCGGGTCTTTCTTCAGATTGAAGAGCATCTCACCTTTCTGAGAATCACGGGTTTTCACCACATTCTACCCTAACTGCTTGAACTCTGACATCTCTCACTTTCCGAAGTAGCTCAGCGTACGTTCTTCCTTCTTTCCTCTTGACGAATAATGCTTCGCTCCTATTTTTTCCCGACTGGGCCTAGGCATATATTTCTTTCCTTTTGTAGTTTTGACTTCGACATTTGTTTTACAACCGTTGGCCAGCCGCTTGCTTGCTTCCAATCGACTTCTTACTCATTCTTCGGTTAATTCTTCTCTTCCTTCGCTCCAGGTTCCTCCCTTTTGCATTTTTCAGAACGTGGGTTCCGAGAACTCTTCGGCGTCTCCTCTGCTTCCTCAGATACTGCTTTCGTTTAGGCTTCGTTAAGCATTTTTTCGGCGTGCTCAGAACACGTCATCCACGCGATCTGCTCTCGTTCGACGATAATCATGGCGGACTTAATGGTCATCACTAGATGCTTAATCTTAGTGTGTTCTTGTCCTTTATGAACTCGTGAAACTCCGCCGTGTTGGTCCGTCCAAGCTGCAGTCCTACTTGGGGTGTGCTATTACCAGTTTTGGGTGTACACGTCTGGTGTGAACTCGAGGTGGACACCTGGTTCGATACTGGCGATCTCGCAAGTCTCCACCTCTTGCGAACACGATCGCCTCTTCGACTGCTGCTGGGATGCAGTCGTCGTAGTTTTTTTTTTGATTTTTTTTTTATCTTTTCTCTCCGTGATTCTCCATTTAGTCGAGTCCCAACTCCGGACCGTTTTCTCCACTCGTTGAACATAGTCGCTTCTCGCGGACGGCGCCGGTTTTTGAGTTTTGAACGCCCCCGGAGACCTGTCAGGGTTTTGTCGGGACTGAGGCAGCCGTTCTGTTAGCCCACTCACCATCCTTCCTTATTCAGGGAGTAGAACAGCACGCCTGTCAGCCCAAAGTCGCCATCCAATTCGTTATCCGTGTCCTATCCGTTGACCTTCACCATGACTAGTATTCTATAACCAGGATACTACTGGTGTCGATCCTGATGTGCCGGTTGGCACGCCGGCTGGGCTAGGGTGCTTCTATTACTAAGATTATAGATTACTAAAACCTTATATCCTAAACCTTATTATATCCTATAAGCAAAAGCGGCACAGACTCGCTTCGTCGGAGTTGTTTTCGGAGTTATGGCTTATGTTATGTTTTAGAGGTTGAGCAGAGCCCACTCCAAACCCCACCATATCCTAGCAATACTCCCCAGCCTAGGTTCTGGGGGGTTACGGCCCCTGAAGTCCTATCCTGCCTGTCGCTGCTACCCCTGTGTGTGCGTATATGTGTGTATGTATTTATGTGTGCGACCAACAAATGCACATCGGTTACTCGGAAATGGCCGAACCGTTTTTCTCATATTTAGTCTCAAATGAAAGGTAAAATATTCCCATAGGCTGCCATTTAATTTCATTTATATCCGACTTCCGGTTCCGGAGTTACGGGTTGAAGAATGCGGTCACGCATGAAACACCAATGCATGTTATCTAAAAGATGCAAAACTTCATCAAATGTCTTCTAAATTGCTTGGATTTATAACCCAATGCCCAATCAAACCCACATTTACCACTTTGGACACTTTTGGTGGAACCGGAAGCTGCGGGAAAGTGGCTAAATTCCTGAATTGAATTCACATCTGCTTCTCAGAAATGTCGGACTCGATTTACTCAAACTTAAACTCAAATGAAAACTACAATATCCCTGTTGATTGCTATTAAATTCTATTGGAAATTGAGTTCTGGTTCCTTTGTTACGGGTTGATGAACGCAGTCACATGCGAAATTCCCATACAAACCGGTATAATCATTATATCTAAATGATGCAAAACTAATTAAAATGAGCTCTAAATTGCTTGAAACTGTTGGTTCAGATTACTAATTGCAAATCAATGTCTCTTTGACCACATTGACCCGAGGAAATGGCCAAGTTCAGATATTAGACTCACAACTGTTTCTCATATATTGCTGACTCGATTCTCAAAATCTCAGTGTTAAATGAACGCTATAGTATTCACATTGATTGTTACCGAATTTTATTTGAACGAAATATTGGTTCCGGAGTTTTGAGTAAAACAATCCGATCACACGTGAATTTCCCATATAAACCTTTTTGCCTTTCGTCTTTAGAATGGTTATGCACTCACTCATAAAATCGACACCTTAACAGAGGCCCGGAGGGCCGAAACTTCTATACAATGTGACCAACAATCCCACATCGGTTACTCGGAGATAACCGAGCCGATGATCCAACATCCAGTTCCAGAGCTACTGCGTGAGAAGTGCGGTCGTACAGTAAATTCCCATATGAACTGGTATGACCATGACATCCAGGTGATGTAAAACTTATTAAAATGGATGTTAAATTACTTATATTTGCAGGCACATAGCCGCTTTGATCACATTGGTACCTAGGAGGGCCTTGATGCTCAGTAGAACTTACCTATGTTCAGAGTTAATTTCACACCTATTCCTCAGAAAATTCTTAGCCGATTTCCACCATCTTTCAAATTCGAAATGATTGATGCAATGCTTCAATTGGCTGCTATTGAAGTTCATCCTGATCTGACTTTCGGTTCCGGAGGTACAGATCTATTGTTTTATTAGAAAAAAATATTATGGCCAATCTATAGTCACCAACTTTCATAAAATGGCTCTTGCGTTTGCTCTCGGTTTACAAACAAATCTGTAGTTCCACACGGTAGCAACAGGGGACCACTACTGTTCGTGCTGTTCTTCAACGATACTGCTTGGTGTTGGATGCAAACTGGTTTCTGCTGATGATTTGAAGTTGTACCTTGTAGTTCGCTCTATAGCCGACTGCATTCGCCTTCAAGAACTTCTAGATACATTCGCTGGTTGAGTTCGTAAAAGTTGGCTCATTGATATCTTTACGAAATGTAACTTTCTAGAGCAGTCCGATGCATTATGACTACTAAATCGAAGGGCAAAAACTGTTAACGATGTTGGTCTCATCCAGTTAAGATGACCTCCAATCTGCATCGGTTAGCTTAAATCTCAGAAACAACTCGATAGCTCGGCTTTTTTCTAAAATCAACAAGTCTTCTGTCGCAGCATATCCCATACAAATAGCGTGTCATTCTTGAGTACCCTCTCTAAGAATATTTCTGAGTGTCTCTAAGAGAGGCTTTTTGCGTTTCATCCAAGAAAACTTCTCGCATTTCATAGACATTCTTCTTTTAGTTTTTGCAAGGTATTCTTGCATTAAAATAATTGCTTCTCAGCTGGTTATTTTTTGGATGTATTAGAGTTTAACAATAGCGGAATATCTCGTCGGCAAACGTTTATTATTTTTGAATATTGCCATCTATCGCAACCACAATAATAACTGATGCGGCTGGAATAAATGTTAAGTTAACTTGAAGTTTCAAGAATTTACCCAGATTAATAAGAGCATATTAGTCGGAGAGCTAACTGCAATAAAAATTCATCTCGGTTGCGGCTACAGCGAAATAAGCGGTACCATCTGTGTTTCTACCGCCCTTTTTAGAATAAGGTTAAAGCTCCTAAAAATAAAGAAGCTTCAATGTGGCATACGAATTATAGTTTTCATTGCAGGTGGCTCTTCAAGCAAATAGTTATCCAATTTCATTACGAGAAACTCAAGCAAAAGCACGGCTTCGAATATCCCACCAGTAATTATGAAATAATTCTATTCGAATGCAACTACATATTTCCCTGTATAGGAATAATTTCTCTATTATGCAAACTCCACTTGCCATTTGGGATCAATAATGCTCACAGTGCACTTGTGGAACACTTTGCACCGCGTGCAGAAGCATCATCCAATAATCAAATCGGCATCTTACCGACCGGCTGGCTGCGAACCCAGAAACTCGAGAGTGCATATGCTTCGAACCATGTCAAGGCGCTACTGCATACAGTTCCAAGTATTCGACCGGCGCACTAGGAGAAGCGAATTGATATAAATTCCTTCGTAAGTGAGCGTAGAAATGAAAACTGTTGCAACCAGATAGGGTTTTATGATACTGATTTTGCGCCTGTAGCGTTTTCGAATGTCAAACGCAAAATTGTGGCCTCAATTTATATGTTTGCTAGATAAACAGAAGATAAGTGTATCATTATCAGCAGAAAGCAGTTCTCCCCGCTAAATTAAAGGTTAAGGCCGGCTCCACGATACTGATAGCGATAGCCTGTGAACCAGATAACTCGTGTGTCCACTTTGTTAGATGAGAAAAGTTCTCAACACGTTTGTGGTGTGTTCTCGTTTCAGCTGTTATCGTTCAAACCTGACTGAACGCCATTTTTCGAGACAGGTTTGCATAAGTCAACAAGTTGTGCGAGTTTCAACGTGAACCTAGCAGCGAGAAATTATATTTTTATCGTTGAGATTAAATTGGATTTACCGTTAATCATGCCCGATTCAATTCTGTGTTCCGTTCTACGACGCTGGAAGGCAAACATTCAGACAGCGTCATGCCTGTGATGGGCTGCATTGACGTCGTTTACGTTTAGAGGGCGAACACATAAATTAGACTAATGAAAAGATAATTTCCAAAGCATGTCTCGTATAGCTAGGGGGAAAATGAAAATTTAATTTGCAACACTAGTGTACCTCATCTATGTGACATGTTTTCGTTTCGATGCCGGTGACGCGGAAAAATGGTATGGCGAAAAGTAGTCCGCTGGAATTAGATCATACAAAATATATTAAGCAATTCTGTTAAAAAAGTGAGCTACAGAACATTTTGAATTGGATTAACATTTATGTTTTTTTTCCTTTTTTATTTCGACTATGTTAGTCACATTTTCTTTTTTACATTTTAACGACATTCAATTAGCTAGAGATTACTGGGTAGGGAAAGTTATGAAAATTAGAGACATAGCACTCGAATGAGCGCAAGGATGTGAAGTAAACAGATCGGAAAACTAGAAGGGTTATTACAACAGGCTTAATATCGTACGGGCTTAATCTTTGTCTTCTGCTAATGAGGGTCGTGCTGGACCCTGCCACTTCTAGTTTTTCGATCTGTTTACTTCACATCCTTGCTCTCACTTAAGTACTATGGCTCTAATTTTCATAACTTTCCCTACCCAGTAATCTCTAGCTATTTGAATGTCGTTAAAATGTAAAAAATTAATATTTATGTCAATTGGAATCGTAAAGCATATTCGAGGAGCACGATCCAATATTATCAAGTCTATATTTAACCTGAGTTCTAATTTTCGAACGTAAGGATGTTACTTCGGCCTTGCATAACCGGATAAATTTGGTATTGAAACTGTGATTTGTTCGAAAGAGTTAATCGATCCGACTACAGTGGGTTGGGTGAGATAAGTTTCAGAAGCCTTCATCCTTGTGACAACCAACTCAGGCCCGAAAAGCTTTTGTTTCCATAAAAAAATAAAACAAAGGAATACTAATAAATATTCTAATCGATGCATCCGGAATTGACGCCGCTTTCCAATCTGCATTTAAAAATTGTGTCCCAAAAAAAGAATTTAAAAAAAATTGTTTTACAATTTTACTCAAGAGTTGGCGTAAAATTGACCTCGCGACGTCGTCAAGCATCAAATAGCTTTTTGGGTCAGCTTTTTGTCGTTGGGTCGTCAGGTTTTGCATCTAGTATAACCATTTGTTCCCTTATAGCTTAAAAACAATTACTTCTATCCAATGTATGAAGAAACAAATGCGACAGGCGTTAAAAAGATTCATATCATTGGAATATGTGTTAGAATCCGTAGCATAAAACTGAATAGGCTGATAATAGTCGTGCGATAATCAGATTCGCAATGTCTAGTCAGTGCCCAGATTTTGTTAGGTCACAACCAGTCCTATAAATTTCGATTAGTTGGATAATACACAAGATTCGTTTTTCGGCTACTTCCGAACATTGCAAACCAGTGCACCAGAAGATAGTATTTTTGCCAATTGCGATTACGATAATATCAAATAATTTATTGCTATTTTTCAAGCATAATTGACGTAATTCAATTATGCTTGAAAAATTATTCATTCCAGTGTGCTTTATCTTCAATTGTTCGGTGACTGAAGGATTTTTTTTAAACCGCGTGGAAAGAAGCAGCTGGAAACATTCAGAACGTCGAGAACTACAGAGGTATCTCACTACTAAACTGTTTCGCAAATGTCGTCCAAAAGCTAGTCAACAATGTTACGTATACAGCTGCAACCCACTTAATCTCGGAATATCAGCATGGATTTGTCATGAAACGATCTACATCTAACCTAATGGCTTATACCTCCTTGTTCTTTCCAGTCATCGAGAATGACCAGCAGGTGACTTCAATTTATATCGACTTTTCAAAGGCCCCACAACATCGCAAACCGGAAACTGCAGCGGCTAGGATTTCTAGCTTTGCTGACTAATTGGTTGCAGTCCAGTCTCTCTGATCGGTCCGCATTTGGTTGGATAAATAATACGCGGTCAAGCATGTTTTATGTACCCAGTGGTATCCCACAAGGCAGTCATCTAAGTCCTCTTATTTTTATCTTATTCATTAATGATCTCTGCAGTTGTATCATGTCTAGAAAACTGATGTTCGCTAATGGTCTTAATATTTTCCGTATCATAGTTACGCTACTCTCGGCTCTATAGTGCGTTAAGAAGACAATGTATGTATTCAACAAGAGTGGTGTATGCTTAACGACATAGAAGTTAATGTCAAAAAGTGCAATGTGAGAAGTTTCGGACGGCTGCAAGCTCTACGCCGCTATGAATATCGCTTACAAGGACGAGTTATAGATGGAGTCGATTCGATTCGTGACCTGGGAGTACTATTTGATTGTAAGCTGAGTTTTTCCGACTATATAACTGCGACAACCGCCAAAGATTTTAGGATGCTAGGTTTTCTAAAACGGAACACTGCAGATTTTGACGATTTCTACGCACTAAAGTCTCTTTACTGTACCCTGATTGAAGTGTTTTGGAGTACGCGGTGGAAGTGTGGGCACCATGTCATACCGTTCAAAATGACCGATTAGAGCGTGTACAAAGATATTTCGCATCATTCGCACTCAGGAAACTTCCATGGAACGATCCCATCAGATTACCGCCATACACAGACAGATGTATGTTACTTGATTTGCAGACTTTCTAGACACGACACATCTTTCTGCAGAGAATTAAAGTATTCGCTTGTTGTCGGGCAATATCGACAGCCCATTTCTGCTGTCGATTATTAGTTTGTCTGGGCTTCTCCGTGCTCTACCTAACTCTACTATGTTATAGAGACCCATTTACCGAACTGTGTATGGTAAAAATAGCCAAATCGGACAGTTGTTTCCGCAAATTTAACAAAATCTGTTATGTACTCGATTTTAACGTGTCCAAACAAAGATATAAGTCAATAATAAGGAACAAAAGAAACATAACGTTAAAATACGTCTGTACAGTAATAACCGAAGATTTTGAAATAAAATAATAAAATGACAACAAATTATTTGATATTTTCGTATTCGAAACCGACAAAAATGCTGCCTTCTGTGCACTGGTTTGCTATGTCCGGAAGTATCCCAAGAGCGAATCTTGTGCATAATCGAACGAAATTGATAGGACTGGTTCAGACCCAACAAAGTCAGTCTCATCTTCCGCTCTAGCTAGGCCATACGTTATCAGAAATACCATAATGATCGCATACCCATGACTGATAAAAAGCATATTAAATGCTAAATTCTTCGGCTTGAGTTCGCTATGAGATTACTAACCTCGATCGTGAAATAGCTTAGACAGATAGGCTTTCTGAGTGCTGTTAGAAATATTTTTTTACTAAAGATTCTCTGTTGAAGCGCTGATTGCATGCCACATAAAATCGCCATTTCCGCTAGGAACACTGTACTACAGTGTATATCAAGCGAATGAGATTGCTTCAATCTGATATCATATCAGTAAACACCAGCACCGGTTAGTGCCTTAAACAAATGGTCGTCAGTTAAATCTTTTTGAACTACAAGAAAGGAAAACATTCTAGTGGGTGAATAGACAACAATGGTTCTAGCTTATGTTAGGCTAGATGGTTGATCCGAATAACGCTTAAGTGGTACTCTTTAGGAGCAACATAACGTATGTGGAATAAAATTTGGACAACGCTTTCAGCATTAAAACAAAAAAGCAACCCTGCGCAAAGCACCATACTAAACGTCATACTCTAGGCACACTCATTTCAAATATCCAGTGTTAATTTCGACACACTAGGAGATACCATGTGAACAAAATGGCAGCGAACGCCCAATCTGGCACTTAGTTATTATGCCAAAAAAATTTTTTGGCGCATTGGAGGATTATGGTATATATTTTGTACAAAAGGCTGATATCCCTCCAAATGTACCACAACTGCGTCCAAATGAGATTTTTCGGGGATAATATGAAGCAGAGAGTAAATACTCATAATTTTCGACCTAAAACTAACAAAAATGATAATCAAAATTAAGAAAGAAATTAAAAATATGCCAACATCAATTTTTTCGACTCCTTTGAAAAAAGTTCCTGCAAACTGTCGTAAAGCTTCTAGAATGAGCTCAAATTTTTTTTCTACATTAAGTTAAAAAGCTGACAAATGTTTTCATATAGAGAGAACATTTAATAAAGGGTTTTCTACAAAAAAATTGCCTTTTGAATTTTGTCCAAATTTTATTCCGCATACGTTAAGATGTTGCTTTATGCTGGTGACAACTGCTATGCGACAGTTTTCGTGACTCCTTGAGGTAGATCTCTCCGTTTACAGTCCCAGTAGTCACGAACGTGGCATTCCGTTATCCACATGAGCAGATCGCTTGCCAAATCATGTATTTATTGACAAACTTTGGAAGTTTCTGCTTCCTTACTTCGCCCGGAACATCAAACTTATACTGGGCTGTAAAGAACAGTAACCCCGAAAGCTGCCGGAAGTCCGCCTTGACGTAAGTCTAATCATCTATGATGAGACAATGAAGCTTCGTGAGCATCCGGGTGTACAGTTTCCGAACCCGTGGCTTTCCTTGCCGTTCTTTACGATTTGGAGCCTTCTGCACTTTATACGTATGTAGTCCTTCCCGGGCCTTGTCTCTCTGAACTTCTTTTATATTTATTAACGTGACTTAAAATTATTTTCATTCGTCAGGCGGCTCTCTGAACGAAATATGTACTTGGATAGATTTAACTTTTTGACCTCATCTCTGCCCGAAGCATTGCGATTCCACTTAAAGTCTTTCACTACATGCTTGTGATCCTGATCACTAATAGAATATCCATTCTGACTGCATGTCTCCGTTCAATATTCAGGGTTTGGTAGCAACGTTTAATCACACGACTCACCGTTGACTGCACGATTCAGAGTTGTTTTCCGATGTTCCGATGAGAGAGATGAAGATTTTCTAGGCGCTTGCGCAAAATAAATTCGCGACGTTGCTTTTCGGGTGACGCCATTTTTTCCAATTTTCGAAAAACTGATTGCGATAAAAAATACAGTGTAAATAATACACTTTAGACTACTTCTACCCAAGTCTTCCAGAGAAAATACCCAATAGGCTATTTTCTACATCGTTTTTTCCGTGATGCAATTTGATATGGGACACCCTTTAGGTCTCATGTTGCGCATTTTTGCAACAAAGCCTTTGTATGCATGTGTTTGAATTCCCTACGATACGCTCGATGGGTCAAATAAGTTACCAAAAACGGTTCGAATTGTCGTAAAATTTGTGAATTTTACTAGTTTCAAGAAACCATTTATGCAGGCATGATTGATAACTATATTCGGCGAGTATATTAACCGCCAATTTCAAATAGGACCACGAAAAATAACCGAAAAAAATGAAAGCATTTGAATGAATTTAGTGACCCAAGGTTAGATAAAAACCGCATTTAGCCAGATAGACTGGGATTTCTAGGACATCATCATATGCAAGGGATAGCATAAGAGTTTGTGCATTGGGTGAGGGTCCCAAGGGTTGCAGGTTCAAATCCTTCTTCTGAAGGGATTTTGTCACATATGCTTTCGCTTCACTCACCGTTTCGATCTGTTTTCCTTGTTGGATACCACCAAAGAAGTCTTACATAAGGTACTGCCACTTACGTCAAAAATCAAAAAAATAATTATTTGTATAATTCGAACGGCGGTTCCGCTCCCGTCATACCCAAGTAATAAATAAGCATTATAACGTAGCCTAATCTCTGCTTTAGAACCACATATAAAGCTGTCTTAAAGAGCTGTGAAGCCCTAAATACTGATATAATGCTGATATTATGCCAGAAAAGGCGAAATATAGTGCTATTACTGTGCAGAGAATGACAGCTCGTTTCTGCAGTGATAATGCTATTATATGGCACCAGCGAACAAATGTCAATTTTGAAAGCCTTACATTGGCAATGATGTTCTGTTTAAAACCTTAATTGTCTCTCTTCTTAAGCATTGTAATGAATATCCTTAATGGGTTTTCATTCTCACATAATATGAATGTTTTACGAAAATTACCTTTAGTCAGTCTCGAACTAAGGTACCTTGCCTCGTCCTTCACGGTAAGTGCGCTGCGTTTGCTCCCTAGACTATATTGCACATGTTCGATTGAAATGAAATATGCCAAGTATAATCTTCAAGAAGAGCTGCATAACAAATAAACCAACGGCATTACAATAGCATTATATCGGCTTTTTATTTGCTCTGTAATGGCACTAAATGCACTTGTAAAGCTTACATGCTTTAAAGATCCTTGAAGCATGTACGCGTTATATCAGCTTTATATACGCATATAGAGCAAGCGATAATGGAGGAACTGGCAACTTTGTTATATTGAGCGGTTGCGAAGTTTAGTGCGCTATTTGTAATATTCGAAATCCCGTGATTTTTTACGATTTGTGCGAAAAATTGTGTAAATTTGTTTGGACTGGATGGTGGTGTTGCTCGATGTAGTGTGGTTTTGCTGGTTATTGGGGTGGATATTGGTTTTTCTAGTGTTCAGTTTAGTGTCAATACCAGTTTTTGGACAGCCATCTTTTTGGGCTCAAAAGAGTGATAATATTCAGGTTGCGTTGTGAAGATTTATGTAGTGGTAATGGTAATACCACACGAAGTTGACATAAAGCAAAGGTTTTCTTTGCACCAATACCACGATTAATACATCGGACAACGGAGTGATGACTGTAGGATGCTGTTCAACCGGTGACAATTTGTGTGTGCTTGTAGGATTGCACGAAGGAAGTATTTTTGATAATTAATATTTATTTCCCATAACATGTATACCTCGGGTGTGCCTCGCGGCCAATAATGTTAGGTTGAAAATTGTACACTTTGGCATCCTTTTGCATTTTTAATGTTGAGATTGAATGTGAACGTGGCGGCCGCCCGGGCGCTGGCGGAATACAGCTTTGCTAGAGATATGTCTGGGGTGGATTCCGGTTGTGCTCGATTGGTTGACCTGTTTTGGCTTCACTCTTTGCGTGGCCGTTCTCGTGTTGTGTTTGTATGGTTCCAAAAACCATTGTCTGTGTATTGGTATTACTATGAAGGAAGATGGGATTATTTTAATCGTGTTTGTATAGGATTAAGCCCGATTTAGGCGATGCATTGGTTTCCGTCATCAGAGAGGAACGTAACTCTTCCGTCAGGATGGGTTGAATGCGTTTCTTGTGAGCCGTGCGTCAATGTCTCCGTTTAACTGCATGTAACCAATACTTTCCGTACCGGTGGCGGAGGCCTGATGTATCGTGTGAATTGTTCTTTACACAACTGCGTTAGTATTTGACGTTTGAGTTGAGAGGTGGGCAGGTCGTTCACACGGAGAATTGGGGGGCAAACATGCTCTCTATTTCTGTTCATTGTGTAGGAATATGCTCTCAATTTGAGAGATGCCCTACCTATGTAGGTGTGTTGATTTTTTACGTCGAGCTTTTTGTTTTATTTCTGAAATGCGAGGCGAGAAGAACAATGCCGTTCATCTTGTTTGTTCTGTCAGGATTATTAATATTTTTGAGGCATATGATTTGACTGTTTATTTCAATGTCTAAGTAAAGTTCTCCTTGTGTGGTTCATCTTTTGGGGGTGATAAGTTAGCATCAGGGATGCCAGGTGCACAGATAAGTTTGTGTAACATCGATTTTCGGTTTTGTGCTCAGAATGTTCAGTTTGCGCAAATCCCTGTTATTGTACACAGATTTGTCAAAAAACACATGACCTTATTTGAGTGGAATGATGACTTCAATCATGTATAAGGTTTGAGAATTGACAATTCGCGAGAGGGATCGGGGACCGGTTGGCAATTACCTTCAGTTATTTCAGCACGAAGAATAAGTGTTTTGCTGTCATATTCAATTCTATCTCATGTCTCCATGCGAGTCTAGGTCTATTGACGAAATTTGGTCCTTAGGCCGGCGACGACAGGGTGCTATTGGCCTTCAGCCGATAGTACCAGAAAGAGAGGGTGCGTGCGAACGGATCTAGCCGAGAAGACAATAACGTAAAAATGAATAGTTGTTCGGAGGTCGGCTCCACTGGGACTTTGATTTGACTGGTATCGATGATCGCGGGTTAATTCGTACTGAAAATTCGCCGCGTCTGTTTTAATGAATCTAATTTCAAGTTCCGTTATTGGTAACAAGCCCGTGCATCAGGTTAACGATCCTCTGTATTTCCCTTCAATGTTCGATATAATCGTTCGTATACGTGTACTGCCGTTGTAAGCATGTTTGTCCCACGTTCTATGGAATACCCTATATACATGAGACAGTTATGCGTAGAACGGCAGTGTATTTCACAAACAATCCGATAAGGAAAATAGGAAATACTTTCGTTGATTTATAACATCTCGAGCTATCATAACTCTTTGTCTGTATAACGGGTTATCACTCGATAGTTTGCAACCCAAAAATATATCGTAGAGAAGGAATAGCGAAATTAGTTTAAATAATATCGTAATAAATAGTGATTCGGCCCATTACGCAGATAAGATTACCTTTTCTAGGCAATACTCCCACGATCGGCTGTGTGGAGTTAAAATTGTTTTTGTTTAGAAAACGTAGGATACTCTCGGTAGCCGGCTACCCAGAGTTTAAAAAGAACCATAAACTAAACAAGATCTTCTTTTTCGAGCGATCGTGTTCTCGAAAACTAACTAAACTACTACCTAATAAACTATGCTTTACAGGTCGCATCACTTGCTTGGAGCGAATCTTAGACCCTATTCCCTTCCAAACCACCAACTCCGCGACACCTATGGAAGAGTCTGATGAACCTTCTGTATAAGATTCCTCATGTTATTCAAACGATCGCCGGGTAAAATCAGCACCGACACGATAGAAACCATGAAAAAAATCATCGCGTGGTTGAATATTATTAAAAAATATAAGCAGTTCTCCTTATAGCCGGCTATCCGGAGTACAAGTTGCTTATTTTACTAATCGTATTAATACAACAAATGATAAATTTCCCAAATTCTCGGCAGCCAGCTGCCAAGAGCAATTATTATATGCTAACGCTATTGGCACACTTACTAACAACTCTCCCCTTCCCGTGGAGATGCAGAGGATTACTCGGTCTCTAGTAGCAACATGTATCGGACTAACATTCCTTCCTTTCCCAGAAGATCTGCATTCGGACGTGGCCGGCGTCGATATCGATCAGCATGCTTGGATCAGAATAGCTTGTACAATGTGGCTCATCATGTTATTCCCAAGCATGTTGTTCCAATGAACATTTTGCAACCTAATTTGGTTCTGGTCAATAACGGAGTAGCAACTACGGGCGATCTCTTATGTTTATGCTTATGCATAAAGAGCAAGCGATAATGCTTTATTTTGGCTGTGCAGTTATGCATTATTGATGCTAATATAGACCTTCATTGCATTGTTAATGCTGTAATGGAGTTTCAATGCAACATTTATTCAAATATATAGCCAATATAGTGCAATAGCTTAATGCTTATGGTTACTTGGGTACTTCTGTTAACTGGGTAAGGAACCAGAAATCGACAGTCTTCATTAGCTCTGTCAGCCACCGAAGTACGAAATTTGACACCAGACGACAATAACAACCCGTGCCTTGCTATCTAGCGAGGAAATTAAATAGATTAAATGTGTTGAGTGGCAGCTGCGATTGTGTATGATCTAGCTTTAAAGGCAGGGTACGATCGCTGTCGCCAATGTGATAACCGTGTATTCTTTCTGAGACGACATCATATCCCAGGGATAGCATATGAAAAAAACGATATAGCGCAAATGTCACATTTGGTCGTACAGCCTCCCCCCTTTTGCATTATTTGTGATCCGAAAGTTGGTCACGGAATTGATTTGAAGTAAGAAAAATGTGACTTTTTTTCAACATTTGTGTGTAGCGTCCAGACCCGTCTTTTCAGTTTTCTTTAACGTGTGCTTGGCGATTGCCCAATACTATTCGATAGGGCAGAAATGCAGTTAATGTTGGGTTGAGTTGGGTTGGGTCCATGTTGACGAAATCCACCTTATAGTCACGGTACCACTGTAGCACTTTGGTTTAGAGTTCACAACTGAAAATTCCCTGCTAGACCGTAAAACAAACTTGGACTTGCAAAGGACATTGTCTCATGCTGTTGTCAGATAAAATTTTTGAGTAGTATAGCTTCCGGTCGCATGTTTTGGAAAATGGATTTTGCTTCATCGTCCTCCTGTTTGGTTGCTTAGAAACACGGAAGGCAAAGCTATCCGCAAACGGATCTTCCGGGCGGTACTATGGCTGGCACCGCATTTAAACGAGATCCCGATACGATAGTCCTATTCCTATTTCCAAAATCAATGAGCGGAACCGTCCACCGACTGGAAACAAGTACTTAGTGCGGAATGAGTTGCCATTGTAGTTTATTTTGTTTTTGTCAAGTTTAGCTTAAGTATTTTCAATTGCTTTTTTTAAACTTTATTCAACTCTCAACGTGCATGTATTAGTTCTGCCTTTCTGCGTGCATTAAAACCGAAAAACATAAATCTATATTCAAATAAAAGTAAATTTAGCTTCGGGCTCCTGGTCGAAGTGCATTTAAAGGAAATTGGCTAAAAATTTTTTTTTAGCGCGTGGAAACAAAAAAAAAAAACGGACAAAGAGGACTTTTTTCAAGCGACCGCCATTTCGTAATCAAAAGTCAAAAAATCGAAAATGTCTTTAAATTTAGAGTAGTTTCATAATCTTCCGTTTGGAAGCGGATAACGAACAAAATATACCAAAAGGAAAATATCTTACAATTGAATATCGAAGCTCACTGGTTCATTCTCGAGTACGGCCATCATCCCCCAGCAGTATTCGTATAAAATACGTAATGTAAATGTTGTAGGAGATTAAAAGGGATTTATACTTCGTTTCTTCGTATCTAACATACAAAAAATATGCTTATATCCCGAATATTACCTCTTTACCAGCAAATCCGAGTAGCAGCAGGGATTAACTGACCAAGCTATCAAGTGTAAATGTGCCACTCAAATTACAGCCAAATCATAATCGTTGACTTCCCAGTCGTTTGCCCAACGTTTGAAGTGTTCACTGTAATTTTTCCTTCGTTTACTTCTATTCATATTTCTCTCAGTGATTTAAATATGTAACGTTCGTATTTGAAAGTCGATGCGAACAGGCGTGACTGGGTTCGTTCGAGAACGGTCGCATTTAGATCAAGGCACTAAAGACGGCACAATACACTACAACTGAGCTTTTCGGATGATGCCGACAAGATATGGAATGATTTGTGTATTAGTTAGCTGGTCGTACGTTCCGTCGTTCTAGTAATTACGTCATCGTTTCGACCGAGCAGGTTTTCAAGCTCCATCATATGCTTCCAAATTGGGCTGTGTGACATACAAGTGAAACGTAATCATACTGCTTAAGAATTTATAAGCACGCTTTCGCTTATCAGAAGGAGCCCAACTCTGTGATTTATTATTGATAAACTGGGTCGTGTGTATCACAAGAGAACCAACGATCGGTTGCTTCCGTATTATACTTTCTTTTGTTCTCATAATGGAAGTTATAAAATCTAGGTTCATTCGCCTATATGCGAGGTTGAGAATTAAATCTATGTTGGTAGCTCTTCCGGCCCAACTAAAAATTTCAATATGAAATATTACAATAGCCAAAGGTGTTCATCGAAGTCAAATATTATATAATGTTTATGAGATGGGAATTAAGTTTCTGTGTCACATAAATAAATTAAATAATGCATCCACCATTTACAAAACATCTCACCCACTGATCTCGTCACGTCACTTTTTCCACTCTTTAACCCTCTCATACGCGCCGTCAGCGAAGGGGACGGCACTGCGGATCACGTTATTACACTCGATGCATAAAACATCGTGGTGCTCAACTGGCCAGCCGATGAATAATAGAACTTGTGCACCATATTCAATCACGCACATCAAAATAGAGGACTTATCGAGAGATACACCCGGTTTGATCGTACATACTTCAGTAATCATGCAGCATAGCATGTGTCATGATGGTAAATTAATGACACAAAACTATTGAGGTTCAAGCCGCGAGGGTGGCTAGAGTTCAAAGCACGGCAGCTATGCTTACGAATCCGCTCGTCGTCACGGTAGCAGACCAGCTACACGTAGCTAGTCACAGCGAGGCTTTGATGATGTGTCTGACGAACCAATTAATTGCAGAAGACCACCACCAGTGAAATGTTCAAAGAGTATTTTATGGTTAACGACAATTTCACGTAACCCGTTATTGCATTTCATTATAGAATGCGACACAGGAAATTAAATTGTAATTGGATATCTTGTGGTGGGCCAGCAGCTGGAGCTTGTCACTACACATTTTTAAAGTTATTCTTTCTAGGAATGTAGGTTTGTAAAGTGTTGAGCCTCTTTTTATCGTACTCTCTTGAAAGAATTCTTCATTAAACCTAATAATCAATTCATGGCATTAGAAGATGCTTTCAAATGCCTAGATTGTATGTAAAGATTTGAAATATCACACGAGATATTTGGTGATTTGGAAGCGCTGCAAACTTCTTGTTTGATCTCAATTTTCTAAGACCAGAAGCTGTTTCACTTTGTGTCTGTACTTGACGACCTCTCATGAGAAAAATTAAAGCTTTACAAGGAAGCTCATCAAAGTCATACTAGTTCTGAGCCAGGCACATATGTCTGCAAAGCAGTGCTTAAAGAGAGTCATTCAAGTGGATTATGCGGACTCTCCCACTGTTCGTGCACTTTTCAGCATAATGGCTCATTGGCTTGTATTTAGTGCAAATCTACCATGCGCCATAGGAGATATAAACAACTGAATAGATAGACGATTCTTATCGATAAAGACATAATTAAACGCATTCCTATACACCATTTGTTTGTGATGGGACATACCATTTTGTCCCGTTCAGTGTGTTTGCCACTTAAAATCTTCGCGCTCTAGAGCAAAGTGTTCTTGAAACAGCCAAATACATGCTACAGTAGATCCATGCTTGACAAACTCGGATCGATGACTACACCGTCGATTTCAACTTCATGAGCGGGCATGTAAACATGGTAGTCCTACAAAAAGGGCTTGTCATCAGTAATGTAATTTGCTTGGCTCGACCGAGTTTAATGTCTATGATTTTAAACGGGAAGTCGGAATCTTTGATGACAATTCTTATTCGACATCCATTTCACCATCAGTTGGGTTCTTTCAAAAGAGTTGATTTATGTGTGGGCCCGGAACCCGGCGCAAATTGATAATGTAAAGAAAAGGAAGGATAAAACAGGATTTATGGGAAAAATAACGAATTGAAAAAAATTAGTCAGAGGATAGTAAAGAAACTGTGGTTAGCTATCTTCACTTGATGTGTGACTGAATGTTACCGCTTCGAAGTGTGTGTCAAATCTTTTATCAGCAATAGATCATAACAGCACTCGCGTGTTCAAAAAGGTGAGTAATGTCTAGGATATAACCGGAACATTGTGACGGCACTTGGATTGGTAATTCGAATCTAAAGGGCGAACACGAAATTATTGCGACACCGAAAATGTCTTGCCAATTTTCTTATAATGTTTAAAATCAAACCAAAATTTTATGGTAGTTTTTTACATATATTTACTTCAAAAATCAAAAGAAAAGTTAATCGATGGAGCCCTGAGTGTAAATTTGAACGCATTTTCGCTTGATGCCCTCCATCAAAGTTTTTACAGTGTCATCCGGCACCAGTTTCTCAGTTTTTTCCATTTTCTTAACATGTCCCTCTCGTCTTTGACTGTCTTCTTGCTCTTCCGAAGTTCCATGAGTGGCATGATGCCAAATCTGGCCAAAATAGCGGAGCTTCGTCGTGCTGCTGCAAGAACGGCAAAAGGCGCTTCTCGAGGCACTCAGATTTGCAGATCTCGCCTTTTACTGTGCTCTTTGTTACGAAAGGCTCACTCCTCAGTCCGCAAGAGCAGATGGCCTGCTAAATGAGATATTTGGAGGCGAACTTCGACATTTTCTTCTTCTTAAATTTGTCGTCAACATAGAACTTGCTCTTGCCTTTGAAAAACTCCAACCCCGGAATTTGCTTAAAATCGGCTTTTATATACGTTTCGTCGTCCATCACACAGCAGCCATATTTTGTCAGCATCTTCTCGTAGAGCTTCCGAGTTTTAACCGTCGATTGTTGCCGCTCATTGCGGTTTGGGAAGTTCTGTACCTTATATGTATGTAGTCCAACTCTCTTCTTTGCATTCTGGACGTAGCTCTGCGACATGCCGATCTTTTTAGCCAAATCACGGCTTGAGACGTTGGGATTTGCTTTAATCATCCGTTCCCTCCGTCTTTTTGTTCTCCGGTCCCGGTTTTCTTCCAGCTCCTTTGCCGTGGTCCAACGTCAACCGCTCCTGGAACCGCTTCAACACTCTGGAGACGGTTGAATGGTGAATGTTTAACATTTTTCCCAACTGCCGGTGCGACAGGTCAGGAAATTCCAGGTGTTTGGAAAGAATTTGTTCTCTCGACTCGGCAAAATTCACCTCCATTTTCATTGAATCGAAATACACGACTTCGAGTTTGACAGCATGTAAACAATACACATCAATGAGAAAGTGTGCAAAATTTGGTTGATTTTTACCCAATGGTAAAAAAGTTATGCCCTGTTGAATGTGTCGCAATAATTTCGTGTTCGCCCTTTAATGATATGTACCGTTATCAACAATCCACCTATCAGGGCATAGCTTCTAAAAAATGTATCCGCAGTATACTGGCCTTCTCATACTGTAGGGTGCCAATATATCTGCCATGCGTTTCGTGCGGTCAGCGAAAATGTGACTCGTGACAACACCAGTTCAATTACTATTTGTGTTACTACGTAAGTAATAATTAGTAATATATAAGCGTTTTCATTCATTTATTCAATTAATTTAATTTAATTTTGAAGCTGAGCCAATGTAATATGCACTTTGGTATAGTTCTCCTTAGTGGGGAAAATTTAGGCAAAAACTTTTTCTCCACTAAGGAGAAAATTGTTTAAAACCACATTTGCACGTAAAGCCCACACCACCCATAACTAAATTAGTTACTGGAGAGGCCTTTCGTGTTCCTCTCATCAGAATCCGACACTAACGTAGTGACAGGACTAAGCTAACTAATCGGAATTCCTTTTCTTGCGGGACATCATGCAGTGTTTTCGTTTTTTGAAGTTAGCGTCAATTCGGCGATAGCTTAGTTGTGTCACTAAGTTAGTGTCGGATTCTGATAAAAGAAACACGAAACGCCTCTCTAATAACTAAGCATGATTCTTGGAAGGGCTCCCCGTCTGCATCACTCACTACAAATGCAGACGAGACGGGAAACGTCACCTACTAAAACACTGCTTAGGGCGAATTGCCAGGCATTGATTCCGAGTGAGATACAGAGTGCACAGTTCAGATATGGGGGCATGGAGACTTCACGATCGCTTGGGAAAGATCGTTTATATGTTCGCGCTTGGGACCGCGTTTATAAACTCGAAAAATCACACATTAGCCGGGTCGCTTTTATGTTTGCCAGATCGCGGTCTCAGGTGTGCCTTGATGATCGCGAGTACATGTTCGCATTTGGGACTAGAATTGTATTATCGCGCAGGTCACGATCGTTTGTATGTTAACGGGTATGATCGCGTGGGCGTTTGTATGTTGCCTTTCTGATGTCCAATTTTGGATGAAACTGGAAACTTGTTATCTACAGTATATAAGCGTATTTTTGGTTCAAACTTTGGGGGTTTCCGAGCTTAAACGATTAATGATAGCGTTCAACGGGCCTTTATATTATTGTGCTTACAATTATTCGAAAGAGCCAACATTTAAACTCTGTTCCAAAAGCGTTTCATATTGGAGAGATCGTGGGTCTTGGTGTGTGTATGTTTGCGATACTTTCTTCAGAATTATTCGATTGATTTGCTGAATTAGTTGCAAAATTAGTTAAGCAGTATGGTACTCGCTTTGTTTTGAACAGGCTACGTTTTACCTCACGGAAACAAACTTTTCGAACTGTCGAATCATGGAATCTTCAACAGTGTAACAGTCTTTAGGACCGATCCCCTTTCGAATGGATTACTGAAATACTGTGTTGTCGGACTGTAACAGGGTCGCTGGGAGGCGAGACTATAACCGTGAACACCATTAGGGGCTGTCCTCAGAGTGGAGTATTGTCACTACTTCTGTGGTCCCTGGTAGTAGACGGACTCCTCAATAAACTGGAAGGATTGGGATTAGAAGTGACGGTTTACATAGACAACATTGTCATTGTCATCACTGTTAGGGACAAGGATGAGTTTAAGACGCACCGTACTCAAGCTGCACTAGGCGTGACATGGCATTAGTGTAAAAGGGACAATATTAGTATATATCCCCATTTACAAGAAAAAGGATTTCCCCATTTACAAGAGACAGGAAAGTCAAACTGGAACCAACTTAATGGAACCATTATCGAATTTGCTACGGAAGTCAAATTTCTTGTAGTAATAATAGATGGTAAACTGCTGTGGAATCTGCATAACAAAAAAATCAGACAAAGTTTAAAAATGCCATTACACTTAGTTATCAGACTTTACACCTTAGTTAACAGACCAATGCTTGAATGGTGTGGTAGCCCAGAGTGGAAAGAAAAAAGGCTTGTCTGGAACTATCAAAGATACGAAGAGTAGTTTGTCTAGCAATCATAGGGTATTTAAATCGGTCCCAATGAAGGAGCATATTAAAATTCTTAAATTTTTCGAGCAACAGTGATGCCCTACAACTCCGTTCTCAATTTAGACAGTTTTATTCAATATGCAAAGAGAAAACTCCTCGTTTTACGTAAACCCGAACTAAAGGTAATCACTGAACTATTAACAGGCCATTGCTCTCTTAGAACTTTCACTGAACTATTAACAGGCCATTGCTCTCTTAGAACTTATTTGGTCAAGCTAGAAATGGTTCAAGAAATTGAGACTTCTTCACGCCACATATTAGGATTCTTTAGGAACCATAACTTGCGGATTAGTTCTACCAGCATTTAAGAAACGCAGCAAAAAAACTTTGTACTTAATTTGGGTTTCTGTTAGGGATTTTCTACAGAGTTAGAATAACAAAAGGCTCTATACGATGAAAATTTTCAAACATTTTTATTCGGAAAAACAGCATTTTTTTGTCTTTTATATTCTACTGTTACCCGAACAGTCTAATCCGGAACAGCGTCGCAGATCTGCTAGATTGAGAATAGCAAGGACAGATTTCTAATTTCCTCTGTCAGAACATGTTCCTTGCCGTTTTTCTGTTCAAGTGAACCCATAATAACTGTCCCTCCTTGTTGACAAAACAACATCGCGTGCATTCCGTACCCACTTGCAAAGCAAGAGAATTGGCTTGTTGTCTATACTAAATCCGCCCACTGATGCGCATACGGGGTTCAATCATTTTGCATGTTTTCCATCAATAAACGACATCAAGCCACACTGAAAATATATATCCGGGCGAATTTATATGGTGAACTAGTCGAATGACATGTTAATAGTAAAGTTCTGTTTACACAATGCGTCAGGCGTCCGTCACCGGTACCTTAAAACCACGGAACGTTAAAATTCAACATCAATGGCATGGAATGCTTTGCCGTACGTAACACATTCAACTTATTCTGATTGAAAGGCGAAGTGAAATAAAACGTTCTCATCCGTTGATAGAAGCTGATGTATCGTGTAAATGGTACTTCACTAACCCGCATGTATACGATTTAATTGCGACATCACGTGACGATTCGTTGTGTCGTTAGGATTACCGTAGTTGGCACTGTAGTTCTCTAACGCGGCACAACACCATCACCCCGCCGTGCTTTGCTTTCCGTCTGTGCACAGTGTTAGTAAATTTATCCTCTACCGTGCGACGACAGCAGGCAACAAACTCTAACTAAAGCTTTAACCGTAACAGAGGGTGGAAATATAATTTCACATTCGTTAACAAATATTGACAACACATGTCTTGAAAAGTTTTACCCTGTTCGTTTGACTCAACACCAAATTCACGAACCTGTTCCAATAATACACCAGTTCACGGTGTTGTTGGTATGCTAAGCTGTAAACAATTTCCTATGCAAACGCCTGATACCGAACGAAATGGCACTCGCCTAGTTGGATGCACCTACATGTACGAGCGTCTAGTAACTAGACTATCAATAACACAGGAAAACATATTTCCTCGCCGTGGATGTGGAGTTCAATGTCTCGCAGGGTTCAACGCGCTTCAGAGTACCAGCAGCGCGCGGCTAGCTTCTAAGAGCCACCTCAACCCAGCAGCACCGTTATATCGCTACGGTGCTTTTCTGAATGGATAGCCAGTCAGCCAAACAGCCCCGCCTGCCAGTGTCGGTGGACATTATGTGAAGGCAGTGGACGGAAACCGGTTCGATAAAACTGGGGACAATTTGGACCTGCTGAATGGTCATCGGTTGGGTCATGTGTGATAAGTAAGTGACCGAACCAGTTGCACGGTGAAAGGGGGTCGCTTTGAAATTGGAAGTTGTTCCACTGTGGACGGCCAGATGGCGAAAAAAGGGTCAACCGAGTTACTTGATATTGACCCTAATTCTTGTTTAGTGGATATGACTGCGAATTGCTAGAAACGGAAACGAACATAAAGACAGTTATGTGCAACTGCACATTTTATGTCGGGTTACGACGCTGACAACTTTTGGTATAAATCATAATGCTTTGCAGAAAATACTGAAGACTAGAACGACAAAAGAGATGAAACGAACATATCTAAAGAAAAAAATGGATTGAAATTGACGAATCTGATAAAATTTTTAGCACTGTTGCCTTCAAAAATATTTTCTATTAGCATCTTTTTTTATTCAGTCGGTTTATTTGAATGGCACGGGACGGTAGTTTGAAGCTGATTTACATTTAAAAGTTCTTGAAACTAGAGCACTATAATTTAAAATGATCTAAAAGCTACAATTAAAGGCAAACAATCAATTTTAGCACATTCTAAAACTAGAAATAGTCACGATTTAATTCCCTGGGAGAATCCGGATTACTTGGCTCTTTCAGTTTCACATGAAATGTACTTATCAATGTGAAAATCAAACCGATACTTCGATGAAAGCAAAAAAGATAAAATTTTTGCCAAAATGGGTGTCAAATAGCTTGCATTTGCAGTTCTTGGTTACTGATGGCCAACCGAGATCTCGTTAACTACATTGACCACCATAGATGGTTCCGGAAGTGCCCGGGAAAGGTGACCATATTTAAAAATTAGCAAACTCACATCAGTTTCCCGGAAACGGTTGGGCCGATTTTCACAAACTTGATAGCTATATTATCCCCACAAATGAAACAAATGATAGCTATATTATCCCCACAGATGTCCATAAAAGTTCGTACGGATCGCTTATATGGTTCCGGAAATATAGACTAAACCGTCCGGTCACATATGAAATTTCCATATAAGCCGGAACTCGAAATCTTTGTTGAAAGGGGGACCCCATGAAATTTCAGAAATCGAATTCGTATTTTTGATGCCAAACATCTTTAAATGCATGAAACGTCGAGATTTTATTTTTGACGATTTCGCACCTCAATAGAAGGGTATTGCAATTGCTCTGAAAACCGACTTTTTTAACGAGGCCAGGAAGGCCGAGTGACATATATCATTCGATTCAGTTCGTCGAGTACGGCAAATGTGTGTGTATGTACGTCTGTGTGTGTGACCAAAACTGTCACTCACTTTTCTCAGAGACGGTTGAACAGACTTAGTCTCAAATGAAAGGTACAACGTTCCCTTCGGCTACTATTGAATTTCTAATGGATCCGACTTCCTAACCTATGTGTGGGGTTGGGAATCGAACTCAGGTAAGCTGCGTACAAGTCAATCTATTTACCAACTACGCTATGCTCGCCCCTAATGCGGCAGAATGCACAAAAGCTTAGATCAATTCGCTTCACCCAAATGCTTGAAAAAACTCGCAAAAAAGTGTTTTTTACGCTGAATCCTTTAATTTAATGCACGATGTATTATTTATTCTGCATGTCTAAGCTAGAAGAAAGAAGTGTATCAACGAAATCGAATGGTTAGTATAAGTCCAATGAATAACCTTTCCAAAGAAACTAGTTTGACTCGAATCGGAATCCTTACTAAAAGATAAATTCATTTGAATAACAGTGATTTGAATACATTTTTTTAGAATTCATCGTATATTTCTCCTTTGAAATTCCGCAAAAAGTTGAACTGTTTTCTTCAGGATTTTACATTTTGAGAAAACTAAATCCTGTGTGCAAATAAAAAGAAAATGTTAAATTATGAAAAATCCAAATTAAATTTTTAGGTATTGTCCAGCTAGGCGACACTGCACAGTGGCTCGGCTTAGAGCAAAAGGTGGACTAGGACGGTTTTATGTAATTTTGGTACGTACAATTCGTTGTTAATATCAAAATACATTAAAAATGAACATTTACTGTTCATTAGGGTGGCTCAAAAATATTTTTTATCGAAATGGTTCATAAATTATTTCAAAAGTAGCTGTCGTGCACTTGATTTGTTTTTTGATATCAAAGCATGTAAAAAACGAAATTCTAACTCATTAGGGTGGCTCAACAATAATTATTTTGATGTAATCGTTCATAAAATTGTTTAATTGTAATGATCGTGCGCTGAATTTGTTTTTAATATTAAAACATGTTAGAAAAAAAATCCCTTCTCATTAGGGTGGCTCAAAAATAATTATTTTGTAGTAGCGTTTAATATTTTTAATAGTAATGTTTGTATACTACATATCTTTTTAATATTAAAACATATTAGAAAAAAAACTCGTTAGGGAGGCTAAAAATGATTATTTTGTCGTTAAGGTTCTTAATTTCTTTTTGTTGATTTTGGTACGCCACATTTATGTTTGTTATTCAAAAGAGCTAATTTCCATCTCATTAGGATGATTCAAATAAGATGATAAAAAACTTTGGAACGTTGAATTTATTTTTGACGTGAATTGATAAACAAAAATAACTTCACTAATTAGAAGTATGGTTTACGCATAATTTTGTTTTGTCATGGTTCGAATTTGTTGCCCATATATCGGGCTATCGTAAGTCTACTCGTAGCTACTAGAAAAGTATTGAAATTATTATGGTCTAATATCACAACACGTCACATGTGATTTATTCAAACAGAATTTATTGTACTTGGGTTATTTTGGGATGCTGAATCGATTTATCTACAAATGGTTGAGCAAACGATCATTTAAACAGATACAGTTTGATTTTATGTTGATAAAAATTCTTATGTTTATTCATATATTTGAAAATTTAAGAATAATTTATTTTAATCTCCGTCCGATTCTGATGATGATTCATCCCATATTTTCTGCTTCACAGAATGGATACTATCGACATCTAAGTAACTACTATTTCCACTCGGCTCCCCCCTATTTGTACACTTGTACAACCTTCGTGGATCATCCTCTCAATATTATTTAAAAGCTATGCATGTCTTCATGTCATTATTCTTGCTTTAGAATAATTATTGAAATTTGATATCGATAATTACCACGCGTCTCCATTAGCAGTTTTTTTTTAATTTTAATTGCTTATCGCAAGTTTTCGCAAAATCACATGAAAGAGAAAATTAAAAGCTTTCGAATGAGTATAGTGCGATAGCGGGCATTCGCGGGCGTCGTAGTTGTTCTGGCTTTAGAAGTGCGTATTTTGTTAATTATCACGACAAACAGCTATTTACACAATTAATAAACAAACTAGTAACACATTTATGGTAATTTTACAATGTAATTTAATCAAACGAATAATTTTGCTAAAGTAACCTATGCCATAAGAACAACTGTTTCTTCGAAAAACTAAAATGACCGGATAAAGTGAGCAAATTATGCGAAAAACCCTGGAGTTGCACCCCTTCTAAATCTGTGAAAAATTCATTTTTCATCCAAATACCAAAAATCTTGCCAAATTGTCTCCACCACATAATACAACATAAAAAAAATTCATGAACATATCGCGTGACCTTCATAACTGAACTTAAGTCCGGGCTCGTCCCCCTGTGCACTGTGCGTCGCACAGAGGAGTAACGGGGGTCGAATCCAGGCCAAAATTATTTACTGCTGCTATTGTTGTTTTTATTCCTCAATATGAACTAAAAATAAACAAGAACTAGTTTTTGAAACAATTTGGTATCTATCCATCTACCAGTGCAGAGCCCAATTTTCTATATCCTTTCGAATACTAGTAATTTCGAGGTGATCTTTGTGAATACATTTGTTTTTCTAGTTGCATAAACAGGTGATTAGTGGAAAAGGGAGAGGAGCAGGCACGCCTGTGTACGTATTCATAGAGATACATTTTTCCAAACATAGTATTTGTCCCATAGTATTTCGGTGTACTTCAAATTAGTAAAAATTTCAATATTGGAATTGTTGGATCGGACAAGATCGAAAGAGCTCGAATGTTTTTTTTTGGAAAGCTGAAATCTTGTTTTGTAATATTGCTTCAGCAACTTTGCTAGATCTCGCCGTATATTGTATACTTTTTTATCATTCAGATTTGGAATAAAATGTTTAAAAAAGGTATTTTTTAAAAAGTTGGTACTATACACAGCAAGTCTACTATTTTCAGTTAGTTTTAGCCTAAAGTTATAAAAGCAATAGTATTGAACTATGTTTGTAATAATATTGTTTTATTTAATACAGTCATTATCACTAGAAAGCGATATTGCTGGATATGGCATCTACGCAAAAATTCTTTGACAATGTTTGACATGCTCCTAATTTTGCGACGCTATACGAAATAAAAAAAAAGAAAAGAAAAATATTTTGGTTATTGACCAAGAATTTGTTCGAGTCTCTCGTGATTTTTTTTCAATGCGACGCACATAGTCGCATTGAAAAAAAATCACGACTTGCTTTTGAGAAATTTCTCCAATCCTAGCAATAAGTACATTTTGGGATACTATTGGCAATTAGATGATGGATATCAGAATAAACTCTAACAATATGAGCACTTTCGAAATAGAATTTTTTTTATTTCGATTATAGAGGTTTTAACCTTAAGGTCATTTGCCTTTTCGGGTTAGAAAAATCTCTTATGAAAAATTGCTAACCTTATGTGCGGAGTCGGGATTCGAACCGAGGTGCGCTGCGTACAAGGAAATCGATTTACCAACTACGCTACGCCCACCCCTTGGGAATAGAATTTAATGGATGACGAAAATCTCACTCTGATGTCATTTTAAAAACCCAAGATGACGGCTTTCAGATGAACGAACTTCTTCATAACCCTACTAATACGTGCATTCTCGGAATTAGATTGATGAGTAGATGAAAAATTTATGTCAGGCGCCATTTTAAAATGCTATATGGATACTATCAGTTGAGCAAGATTGTGAGTTGGGTTCGATAATAACTTCTAAAGGGATTGATAACAGAATTATTTTTTCAGTATTATGTTATGAAAAATCTTCGAAGACGACACTAAACGCGCATTCTCGGAATTAGATTAATGAGTAGATGACAACAATTGATGTCGGGCGTCATTTTAAAATGCTATATGGATACTATCAGTTAAGCAAGATTGTGAGTTGGGTTAGATAATGACTTCTAAAAGGATTGATAACAGAATTATTCTTTCAGTATTATGTTATAAAAAATCTTCGAAGACGACACAATATGCAGAGTTGGCGGTTTCGAAATTATGTCATTTTGACCATAAAAAAACTGTTGTTGAACATTTATTTCAGTGCGAACTCAGCACACTCAAGTTGTTTTTTTGTCGAACAGTGTTATTCTTCTATGAATGAGAACATTTGGTTACAATTTTGGAAAAAATAATGAGCTTGAGCTTGTGCGACCACCCCTGGCTGCTAACTCTGTTATCGATCTGGACTAGCTGACGTTGTACAGGGAATCAGTAGATAATTATGCTTGGGGTACCGAAATATCTTTCAACGTGCTACTCCTGGTAATCCTAAAGTTTTTATTGTTTATAAATACCGGCACCGACCAGGCTCAAACGTAGATCGCGGTAGGAAAGTGAAGGAATGTTAGTCCGATACTTACTTTTGTTAGAGGCCATATATACTACTGCACACTCCACAAGTATCACGGGAGGAGGATATTTGTTAGTAAGTAAGAAGTTGGATTCTACTTCTTCATGATCGACGCCAGAGAGGTGACTCCACTATCTGGACTAGATATCGATCCATCAACTCATGGACCGGGAACCAACGGAATTTCCTTCCGAAGGAAGACGTGACCAAAGATTTTTTCACCTCAGAAAAATCTCAACGACCTCGGCTGGGATTGTACCCAAACCAACTGGAATGAGAGGTGGTCACGCTTACCACTCAACCAGCGGCGCCGTCATTATGATTTTGAAAAAAATAACATAAAAGCAGTATACTACGCGAACTGTGTGCCTGAGCGAGATGCTAGATTACGCTTCGTTGCTGAAAGGTGTATGGATTTTATCATCGGAGTTGGTTAAGTTACTCAAACGCAATAATTTCTATGAATAATCATAAGTTATGTCTGTTTTCTGTTTCTATTTGCCAAATCATCAAACTCCTGAAACTCATTACATTCTAGCATGGAACATGGACGATGGCGTTCGTGTTGCATTCGAATTTATTCATGTTTTATAGTGATTGGCGTTGATGGGCCGTCGTATCTAAACTCAAAGAACCTACTATTGTTGTGCATTCATAGAAACATGTTTATCATCGTCCATCCCGCGAGGATAACGATTTTAATTGATTCTCCTCACTGAGAGATTTCACAATAATGTTAAATGTTACCAAAATGCTCCGTGCAGTCCGAAAATTATTTACGTTTAAGCGCAATGATATAAAAGCTGGGAAGTATAGCGAATAATAAAACATAATTAACACAAATGCAAAACAACCGCTACCATTCCAAGCTATTGTAAAATTAATTTCAGTACCTTGATTATTTGGCAAATAAAAACAAAGGACACAATCAACTTGAATAAAAACATTCTTTCATTTGGTGAGATAATAAATGAGACAATAGCTCTCTACTAAATTGAATGTATCTCGTCACCGCGGTTAACACGCTGATGACATTCCCCAATGACATCATACTTTGTCAATAAGCATCAGTAATGCACATTTGCATCTTTCACACCCAAGCACGCATTGTGAAGGCGTCGATGTCTGTATAGTGAACTCTTCCTATACATCTGTTTACAGGCACTTTGTAAATATGTATAAAACAAAACAATCGCCTTCAAGGGTCACCCCCTATCGATGCCAGTCAGATACCTATGTACTGTGCTTCGTTCGGCTATGACACAATCCGTCTATTTATTGACTCAAGATACGACTTGAACTGATGCAAAATCTACATTAAGGAAATTGCTGCCATCGCTGTGAACGAACTACAGCGCACTAAAATATCGGGTTGACATACTGACACAAACCGGCCTAGCCCCTTCCTTGTTTTGTTACAGTTTCAATCCGGCAGCAAACCAGCGTGAACTGGCTTTTGCCATCCGCCGACTTTACGGTGCAACCGTGCGTCGATTCATTAGTCGAAATACCGTGGCACTGACAGTTGATAAACCGCGCACGCTTTTCTAAGGTCATCCGGCGTTCTTGAATATTTTTGCATACGCTGATTGCATGCTACAGTGGGCTTCGCCACCAACCGGAACCAGCGGTGAATATGCAACTCCAGTGGTGGTAAATATAAATAGGTATATTCCTCATCATGTACTTAACAGCCATATGACTTGTGCGCTGCCATGAACTTGAACCTGTATTGGGTGGGGAGCTTCGGCATTTTTTTCTCCGTAGCACCTGTTTGAGATTTGCACTACTCATATCGTACGAGTGCCAGTACCTGGCATCCAGCAGGAGCGTGCACGCAACAAAAATCGCAGTTTAAAGTTCATTAGCATTTTCTGACGACCAGACGAAAGCTTACCTGCGGAAAGAAGAAAAAAGATGCATAGAGTTAGATTTTGCTGGGGCTGATGTGGGAGAGGTTTTTATCGTATCTAACCGAAAGAACAAAACAAAAAGTAGGGGAACTATGCCTAAGATATCTTAAGAGTCAAAGTTCTTTGACGAATATTTCACCCCGTTTAGATTGAAAAAAAAAATCGATTATTTAAATTTTATAAATCGAAGGCTGAAAGTGTCTAAAACATGTTGGAAAAATATTTTTTTGATCCGTGAATTATTTCCATCGTTATACGGCTTTGGATGGACCTATACCTGAGCGTCGCCGGGCGGTCAGAAACAAGTTCGCCGAGCGCTCTAAATTTTATTTTTTTTAAATCTTCTCTAAAACACTTGTTTTGATCAAAATTTCATGAACATTATTCAAGATCACCACCAAATATCCTTATATTCAAAGTTTCATTGATATTAATAAATATTTCACTTTTTAAGTCCGCCATTTTGAATTTTTTATATTGACCTTAAATTCGTTGATAAATATTTTGTTCATTTAGTTCCCCATATTCGATTCGCCATTTTGAATTTTCCAAATCTAACCTCAACCTTAGGAACCTATAAATTCACTTAATCTTAGACATATAGATCGAGTAGCTTGAATTGTACACGAAAACTGTTTTCAATCTTTGACACGCGTTTTTGATCATTACCGATTTTTTACAGCCGGCCAAAGTGGGCAATTAATGCGAAAAAACGATACGTTATTTTCAAATGGCCGCCATTTTGTTTCTCTAACGAATTTTTTCAATGTTTTTTAGGTTTGGGTGCCTCTATAGAATGTAATCTTCAAGATCGTTTTGGTTTTCTACTTGTAGACGACGAATTGCGACCTATATCGTGCTCGCAGATTAGGTCGGTTTAAGATACCTTTTGTTGGAGCCTCCATTTTGGATGCCATTTTGCCTTGCATTCGAAAATTTGGATTTTATAGACGAAACATTAATAAACATTTTGCAGGATAGCGCACTTGTGCAAGTCATTTTACTTCTTCATAAAAAGTTATCGAACATTTTTATACAATTATATGAAAGGATCCCCTTAAACCTAGAATTTTTTTCGAGAGTTGTCCTACTGGAGCTGTAGAGCTAGGTTCTCGGAAGGACTCCCTGTCAGAATCACACACTACATTTACGAATGACACAGGTAATGGCGCTCACTAAAACACTGCTCTAGGCCAATTGCAGTGGGCGGTGATTCTGGATGTCATATTCATTGTATGGTTCACGGCGATCGCGTGAATCAACGCGAAGGACTCGAGCAATTGTACGTTAACTTGTTCGGTCGCGTGTGCGTTTGTATGTCGCGTGTGCTAACGTGTATGCAACTTCGCGTGTAGGAGTTCTATATTTAAACCGTTTGCCTTTCGCAGATTCGCGTGTGTTCTAGAACGACCGCGCGCGGACCGTGAATCTGATACTTAATTTTTTGTGTACGGTTCAGATTCTAGAATAAAGTGGATTCTTCCATATCACTAGAGTTCCCAGTCATGTCGCCATGGAACGTGTTGTCTAGTGGATATGAGCTTTATTTTTTGATTGGTATAACTGAGAGTATGGACTTAAGTTGCTAGAATTGAGGGTAAAGATTTCTGGACGTGACCCATTCATGATCGCGCGCGTTTGCGGGTTCGTGTTTGACACCGCGTTTGTAACCTCGTAAGTACTAAAACGTTCACATTGTTACCGGTGTGGTTTAAAGTTTGCGCGATAGCGAACGTAGGTGTGCGTAAATGATCGCGAAGAGTTTAAGCCTTCGTATGTTGACGTATTTGTTGCGTGTGCTCGCGTGTATGTGACTTCGCGTGAAAAAATTTGATTTTGTAATCCTATGGCCATTCACATATTCGCGTGTGTTCTTGGATGGTCACGCGGACCGTCATTCTGATGTTTAGTTTTTGGTGTACGGATCATATTCTGACAGGGAGTGAGTTACTCCATATCCCCATGGCGACATGGCCGGAGTTCCCGGTCATGTCGCCATGGAACCAGTGAATATGAGAGCTTTCTTTTTAATTGATTCAATTGAAGGCATGACCTAGACTTCTGGAATCGAGGATAGACTTCCGGACGTGACCGAATTATGACCGCGGGTCCGGGGGCTGTAGGTTCACGCTTGAGACTGCGTTTGAATGTTTATAAGTGCTAAGACGTTCATATTATCATCGGGATTATTATCATGTCTGCGAGAACGCGGGTGTAGGTTGCGTGGATGATCGCGAAGGGCTCAAGCATTTGTATGTTTGTTTGCTTGTCGCATGTATTAGATGTGAGTATAAATTCGTCGCAATGGAACGTGTAGTTTAGTGGATATGAACATCATCTTTTTGATTGGTCCACCTGAAGGAATCGGACTTAGGGTACTAGGACCGAGAATAGAGGTTTCCGGACGAAACCGATCTATGATCGCGCGAACACGGGCATTTGGAGGTTCACTCTTGACACCATGTCTGTGAATTTATAAATGCTACACCGTTCACTTAGTTACCGGGGTGTTATCCTGTTTGCGAGATCGTGGGTGTGGTTGTGCGTGGATGATCGCGAAGGACTCGAGCGTTTGTATGTAACGTTTTTGTCGCGTGTGTTAGTGTGTATGTAGCTTTGCGTGAACACATTATTTTTATAAGCATGTTCGTGTGTTCTTTTATGATCGTGTCTAGTTTTTATTTCTATTGGTCCAACTAAAGGCATGGGTTTGGGATGCTAGGATCAAGGGCAGAGACTTTCGGACGTGACCGATTCATGATTGCGCGAGCGGTGAATTGATTCTAGAAACCGCGTTAGTAAATTTTGAGGTGCAAATGGTCACTTAATTACCGGGGTGTTTGAATGTTGACGAGATCGCGTGCGTTCGCATTTGTGACCAGGTTTGTGTTATCGCGAAGGCCACTTTTGTTCGTTTGGAATGAGAGATTGTGAGTGTATATGAGAGAATAAGCAATTTGTGTTAGTGAGTGTTAGCATGGATTTAATTTAAAATATAGCAATAAAAGAAGGGTGCTTCTAGAGAGAATAAGACCCTAAACCCACATTGTATATTATTTGACCATGACAGTAGATAATAAAGGTCATCACAACGTACCTTAACTAAAAAGAAAATAAACGAATCCCAAGTTTCTGTGATATAATTACTGTAATACTGCTTTGGTGGAAAAGCCCCCGGACAGTATCATGCCGAGGAGAAAATGACATGCGGAAAAAAATGTTCCCAACATCTTGAACAAAGTGAAATATCGTGTGTTTTATAATTATATTCAATTTCCCTTCAGTAACGCCAGCATAACACTTTTATTAGTGGAAATATTTATTTTTGTTTTGTGAACCTCAGTCACGGTTTGTGCCATGGTATTACTAACCCGATTTTCTGTACATAAACAAGTTCACAACTTTATGAACTTTATTCATAAAGCCAAAGGATCATGATGTTAGTTCACAAAAAGAAAATATTCTTGATATTTTCTCGTGAACTATTTCGCGAAACTCGAAATTTTATTCATTAATCCATTATTGAACAAATTCATGATTCCCAATATATTAATTCCGATGCAATATCGGTGCTCGTGAAATAGTTCACAAAATCATGAATTCTTAATCTGGTTGTGAACTGGTTCATGATTCCTTGTACAATAGTCACGACTGACCATTCGTACTCGTGAAATAGTTCACAAAATGAATAAATATTATTCATGTATTCGTTAGCTGGCTCATGAATACTAGTATAATAGTCACGACTTACCATTCGTGCTTGTATAATAGTTCTCAAAATCATCAAATATTATTCGTGTATTCGTGAATCGGTTCATGATTCCTAATATAATAGTCACGATCCAATATCCGTGCTCGTGATAGTTCATAAAATAATGAAATATTACAGATGTATTCGTAAACTGGTTCCTGATTCCTAATATAATTCGTCACGAATCAAAATTCGTGCTCGTGAAATAGTTCACACAATCATGAAATATGATTCATATATTTGTGAACTGATTTATTTTCATGTAATATGGTAATGATATTTTCACGTGAACTATATCACAAAATTTGGACTATTATTCGTGGAATCATTTTTGTTCCATGCACTTTTTCATTAAATATCCAGCTGCTGTGTGATGTCTGGACAAAAAACGAAAACAGCGCTGAGCACCCCGAATCGTGTTCGTGATAAAATTCACAGAACAAGCTACCGCAAATCAGACACATTTTAATGATCTAGTTCATATTGTCACGTTACTTTGAGTAAAAAAAACCTATAGTAACCAAAAAATAACAGATAGCGATAAGGCGAAGAGAATTTACGAATACCATGATAAAACTGCTAATATCATAGTCACATTAGAGGAAATCCACGAAGGTCCGTCCGAAAATCTTTGAAATCGGGAGCATCTTAGATTTCGATGAAACTTTACACTTTTCACCGGCGTGGATATAGCAATTTTTTAAAATGGCGTAAAAGTTTCTGCATGTAGCATTTTCGAAAAATAATGTTCGAATACCGTATTTTATACAAAAATCGGAAGGCAAACAGAGATGAATAGCAACAAGTTCATTGATGCTAATCGTCGACAGGTTTGTAGTGGTGATCTTACGTGGCTTTTCTTTTGTCGGTTCTCACGGTAAAGCAGGACAAGTATGTCTTTACCAGGAGGCTTGTTGGTGGACTTGAGTGATTCGTAGTCATGCTGCCTAAGATCGACCCCCATCAATAGAAGACACAAGTAAAGCCCGTAAGATATTAAGAGGTTATATACAAAGTTGTGGCGAAAAATTGGGCTAAGTTTGTCATTTTTTAAAGCGTTTTGTGCAAATTTTATTTGAAAAAACGAAAAACAGATCGTTGGTAGCACTATCTAAAATAGAAAAACAAGTTGAATTAAAAAAAAATATTCAAGGTTGACGGAGTTATGAGCGATCCCCCAAAGCGTGTTTTTGGTAGAGGTTTGCGGTGAACGCTCTCCAAGCCGAACTGCCCAACTGAAATCCAAAAACTAAAAAGATTATTGAAGAAAAATGTATTTTGGTGTACTTGAACGGATCGATTTCGCAATAAAAAGTTTTTCTTGCAAATAAAACATGTTGACCCAAAATTGAGTTTTATAGTGTTCAAAATTTTGAACGAAAATTCATTGCGAAGAATCAAAATTTTTTTGATGAAAAAGAAAACTTCAAACACAAACATTTGAGGAAGAACCGGCGCGCTGCAAACGACTGTAATTTAAAATCTAGTGCTCCCATCTGGATGAAATTTCGCACAGATATTCTCCTAAGTATGTACTTTTAGAATGTTCAATAATTTTTTTCGATTTTTTGAGTTGCAACTTTGTATATAATCCCTTAAGCCTGTTCTAATGACCTTGCCATTTCTAGTTTTCCGATCTATTTACTTCACATCTTTGCTCTCAATTGAGTACTATGGCTCTAAATTTTCATAACTTTCCCTACCCAGTAATCTCTAGCTAATTGAACGTCGTTAAAATATAAAAATGAAAATGTGATTACATATTGTCGAAAAAAAAGGAAAAAAAAATAAAACTTTTTTTACTGTCGAAAATGGAAATTCAGGTCCTCCTTGGGCACAGTTCCCCTATACAGTATATGATTACAAAACCAAATTATTGTTGCAAAAACTTCTGTATTTCAGGGCGAACGTGCGTGCTTGAAGCTTCAATTAATTAAAATGAGATAACAAATATTTGAAGTATCACAACAGGACTGAGAAAAATGAAAAAAGCTAATAAATCATTCACGATTTACGTCACTGACGTGAAGTATTCTTAACGACAATGTTTAATTGGGTCATTAAATGAAGAATATAATGCTTTTAGTTTATCTGTAGCATACCTCGATAGAGATTCACTTTCTTAACGAAATTTTTATTCTTGTAACTTTTAAAATATCAGAACGATTTTTAATCGTATTTCGTACAAAAATTTAAACAGATCATTGCTTGCACAACTTACGTTACTTGACACTAATTTCAGTCACAGCTAAAAACGACGTTAAAAACGGAATGACTTGAAAAATTCGCATATAAAAGTGACAACGAAATGGAAAAAAACTTCAGTGTAGACGATTTGGTATCTTTAACGTCAACACTACTGGAAAATACCGAACAGAACATGATTTGCGAACCCTATTCATGGGTGCTGGTGCTGATGCTTTAGTAATTTAGACAATTTCTCATTAGTCCGCAGTACGTTGGGCCGAATGGTTCATTGCACCAAACTCTTCATTTTTTAGCCGAATATTTATAATGTCTAATGGGGTATAAAACCGAATCGATTAGTATGAATTATAATATATTTATAAGCAAATGTAGTCTAGGTTGGGACGGATTTGTTTAGAGGCTGATATCTTGTTTCCATGACAATATTTTTTAGCATGTAGTACACCATTTTGAAGATATATTATGTGGCTTAATGTCTGCGTATGGAAGATGTATACTTGCAATTTTAAATAAGACTCTGGGCCAATTTTCTGCATGACGGCAAAATGGCAAAAAATGTGTCGTATAGGTGGGACACTTCAAACAATTTAAGTAATTTAAGAGATTTTTAACTTTAAAGCATCATATTTATTTTTAGGTTAATATTTATCTGTTAATTGTTTTTTAGAATAAGAATAAGTAACTGAAAGACTTATTTACTTCCATTTGATAAAGTTAATCTGACTCACAGTTTTTACGTGAAAAACTTGTACGTAATCTTGTACGCATGCGTATTTGCATGGTGTCCCAACCTATTTTTCGAAGTAAAAAAAATCCAATGAAGCAAACGCAAAACTCTGATCGGTAATAACATTTCAGTTAGCAGCACTTTAAAATTATTTATTTAATTAAATTAATCAGCACAACAAAAGATTTTTCGCTCGTTTTTTAACACTGCTCAGGGCAGCTGGGCGAAAAAGAAACTATAACTTCAACTTGGCATCAAAAGTGAGCTATGACCGAGTCTAGCATGTGCTAAAAATAACAGATGGCAACACTGCATAGGAACGAAAATATCGAGCTGTCCCAACCTATACGACGATCCCTTATTAAGTATAATATATTGAAAATCACGTACTTCATGTGTTTAAAAGGTCAGAATCTAATCAGTATGAAACATTTAGACCAATATTCAAAACGATTCTGTTCAGGCATTCCTTCCGAAGATTCGAACACATCACTGGGTTCTATTCCAGTAAAGTACAGCTTATTGTTCTTTGAAGAAAATATGATTAATTAAAAACAAACAATGCAGCAATTTCTCGACAAGCGTAAATATTATGGTTAATCCAAGCAAAGGCACGATGAAAGCATGCCGCAGTAAACTATGACCAAAGCTATTTTTCACGCTCCAGTCCAATTAGGCGAAGCCATTACTCATGCCGAAAAACCAATATGCCTAGGAGATATAAACTAGCTCTTCCCGGAGGCGATGAATTGTGTTATGTGAACGAATTCACGAAGCTAAACACTAACGTATTCAAAGAGGCCTGCCACTTGATACGTTCGTATAAGTGTAAACATGCCACTAGCTCAAACTGTGAAATCCAACAAAACAACAACCAAAGTATTCGGTGTCATTGCGGTTAGTTTCACACGCCAGACGAATGAATGTTCTTACTTTGCCCAACGGGATTGCGCATTTTTGATTATCAAAACCTATGCGACTCACTGCTCACTATACCGAGGCATGAGTTGAACGTGGCAACATTTGTCCACATGTTTGCATATGGTATAGACCATGGCCCTGTGGGAAATACAGTTTTCAACCAAAAATGGAGCAAGTATCACTCATCATTATGCTGTTTCGGGTAGGCGATCCGCAGCGTAATGATGCGCTTGAGCCATTTTCATAGCACATGTATTAAGCGAAATAATGATTCAATGGCATAATAGCTGATAATAAAGAATTTAGTGGATTTTGTGGCAGATGGGATTCCCGGATTGTTGTGCTATGATAAGTAGTTAACGGATTCCTGGCTTGCAGATACTACCAGTATTAAATATTATTTGGATAAGATGAACAAAAACAAAAATATTCAATATTCGAAAGATATTACTGTTAATCTTTATTTTGAAGATTATAACCGATTTACCAATCAATCAAAAGTGTTAAAGTTCAACAATCAGCAATACGATTTTAATAACCTTTCCAGTATTTCAGAATCGAAAATGTCTTTTATGGCAAAAAGAAAAGACAAATCTTAAAACTATGACATCTTCTCAGATACAACAGATCTCTATCTTTGGTTTGGATCTTAAGTACTATCGACAATTTTCCCATATAGAAGCGGGCATAGTGTAGTTGATAAATCGATTGCCTTCAACTCCGAACATAGGGTTAGAGATTTTACTAAAGCACTTTTTCTAAGCCGAAAAAAGAGGCGAATTGCTTCTTAGGATAATCAAAATAAAAATAAAGAAAAGATCCCACATAATTTTTCCGAGTCAACCAACTTTGTATCTATTCTAATTGAAAAGAACTTCCTATCAAAATCACTCGCTACAATTGCAGATAGGATGGAACGGTTCAGAAGGAAGAGAAATTGAGTCCCCAACAACACTAGAGTCTCCGGCTACGGCGCCCTGTAGCTAGTTGTTTAGTGTATGTGAGTTTCTTTTATAGTCCAACCGCAGGCGTTGACCAAGGTTTCTAGAACCGCGGTTCGGGACAGCCGGACGTGGGAGATTCATAATCGCACGAGACCGGGTGGTCTATGTTCACACTTGAAACCGCGTTTATAAATTCGTAAGTTCTAACACGTAGACACAATCGCCGGGGCGCTTTTATGTAACTCTGCGAGATCGCGGGCGTAGGTGCCAATGATCGCGATTATATGTTTTCGTTCGTGACTAGATTTGTATTATTGTGAATGGCACGAGTCGAATGTGTCTTATAGGTTTTTTCTAGCGTGCAAGAATATGTTTGTGTACCGTGTAGCCGCTTGCATCGTGCCCGGGCGGGTTCGATTCATGATCGCGCTTGCAATTTCGTTAATTCAAACAAGTTGACTTAATGGCGGGAGCATTTGTATCATTTCGTGATCGTGGGCATATGTGTGCGTTAGAGATGGTCGGGTTCGGGTTTTTGTACCCGAAACCCGGACCCGACCCGAACCCGACGGGTTTCGGGTCGGGTTCGGTTTCTGTAAATTTAAGCTTCTCGGGTTCGGGTTGGGTTCCGGGTTTTCAAATTTGAAATTCTCGGGTTCGGGTCGGGTCCGGGTTTATGAAATTTTGGACTTTCGCGCTCGGGTCGGGTTCGGGTTTTTCAAATTAGAAATTATCGGGGTCGGGTCGGGTTCGGGTTTTGAACGAAACAACCCATCCATTTCATGACACTGTTTGCGTCTATACACAAAACGCAGTCTTTTTTGTAGTAGTGAATTATACTTCGTAATACGAATGGATGACGCATATAACCGTACCAAATGTTAGCACCTCTGAATCGCTAGAATTCGTCGTATTTTCTGGTGCTCAAATATTGTATTTTTTCATTCTTGTCGAATGTGTCTTATAGGTTGCTAGCGAACTAAACTAAAAGAACTAAAATCGCTCTAGTATGTCTAATTTTTATTAAATTTATAATTAAATTGGATAGTTTTATTCTAAAATCATTCGTAAAGTAACCTGTTTAAAAATATTCGTGTTTTGGCTATTTAATTAGGTAATATTTCATTTTGTGTAGAACAAGTCTTTAAAATACGTCAAAATTATCTTTCTTCCTTCATATTGCTATAACTCCGGTAGTTTCAAATCGATTTTGACCATTTCTACGACGTTGTAAAACTTATTAAATTTCCTTTTGAACAATTTTTTTCAAAAACCGGTCAAAAAGTATATTTATTCCGATGCTTTTTTAAAAGCAAACGCCAAAACAAACGTTAAAAATACAGCAATATGCAGTAACAGAGATGAAACAGGAAGGCGTCGAAGGAATAGGTAGAGCCGGTGCATTGTACGTGTATATAAAGTAAGTATGTTCCAGAGCCTGGGCTGCAGAAGATAACGATTCGAATGATGCGTCTTGCATAGTATATACAAATCATATTCATGAATGTGTTTTGACTCTTTCATCCGCAAAAGCAAAAATTACGATACCGATCCAAACGCATTTTCTAGTTGCTTTGCTATAGTGCTTTGTTATACCAAATAACAGATACTATTATTCAGCAGAGTTGAAACTTATACAATTTTACACAAGTTTCTCGCTTACTATGTATCGATATTTTGCTTTTAAAAAAATATATATTTTTTTTTTGAATTATGTACACATGAAAAAACACTAACGCTAACGGTTTTGTAGGGTACATTTGTACCCCAAACAAACTTTAAGCAAGCATTGTTAAATTGGTTAAATCAAACAAATAGGTTGTACCTGCCTTCACGGAAGTTAAATAATCAAATTGGTTTGTGATAAAGATTTCTTGCAATTCTTGCAATAAACTGTAACGGAAAAATAAGGATTTGGACTCATAAATTTGGTGGTACTTTGGTGTCATTATGGCGGCTCAAATTTAAAAAGGGCACATTATTTTTTTAAAAGCAGATAGTTTAGGCCAAATTTATTTTCTAGAAACTGTCTTTGTTCCATCAGACCTAAACCTAGCTTCACTTCCGCCAGGTTTCGTTGTTCATGACACTCATATGGTGATGGGATAATAGCACCATTATCAAATCAGTGGTACATATATGATACAAGCACTTTCTGTCAGATTGTTCCCGGGCTGAGCTGTTGCATGATCCGGATTCCTTCATGAAAATACATCAATTTCCACGAACTTAACGAAATGATCGCAAAAATTTTGTGTGTTCTGTTGATTTTTAAGTTTGGAGTCGTTCCGAGAGCTCCATTGGAGATGTCGAAGCATCTCTATTGGCGCGCATACCGTATAATCTGAAGCATAAAATAACGTCAGAAAATGATTGATACCCTTCGATACAGGTTTGACCGTTCCAACCAGTAACGTGGGTGACATCATGTAAACTGTCGAATACGAATTGACAATTGCCATAGCTTAATTTAATACATGTAATAAAATATACGAAACTGCCTTGCAGGAATGGTTTCTGATAAAAAATCAGAAATTTTGGTTAATTACGACGGGCAAGGTTGTTGGAAACTGTGACCATTAAGCTTTCTGTTTCCCCATGAGTTGGCCGCCGATTTAACTTAATTTCCGGTTAAGATATCAATGATTTATCAAGTTTCTCAGCACGTTACAAATTTAACGTTCAATAATAGTAAATATAAATGCGGATTCTACTCGGTAGTGATTTGTTTTTCCATATGCAGATATAACTCAATGCGTATGGTGCTACTTCAGATTCGAGTGATTCTACTATACTTAGATGAGTCAAGGGTCCAGCTCGGGTATCTAGAATTAAAAATCTTCGAGATCTTTGGTTGATTCTCCGTATTAGCAAGTTGGATTCGGATCGGGGTTCTCAAATTTCAAATTTTCGGGTTCGGATCGGGTTTTCAAATTTTAAAATTCTCGGGTCGGGTCGGGTTCGGGTTTTACAAAATTTTCATTCTCGGGTACGGGTCGGGTTCGGGTTTTTAAGTTTTAAAATGTTCGGGCTCGGGTCGGGTTCGGGTTTTTCAAATTTTATAAATTCGGGCTCGGGGCGGGTTCGGGTTTTCAAATTTTGATGCGCTCGGGTTCGGGTCGGGTTCGGGTTCGAAAAAATTGAAACCCGACCATCTCTAGTGTGCGTGAATGGTCGCCTTTGCGAGCTGGTTTGCATTATCGTGAAGGAATCGAACGTTTGTATGTTATCATGCGCGTAATTTTTATCGCGTTGGCATTTATACAGCTGCGTGTGCTAGCGCGATAGTAATTTCGGATGTACTGATAAATTTTTATAATCTTGTGGTCGTTTACATCTTCCCGTCAGCCTTTGCGTTTCCGCGCAAGTGTCTAGAGTGACAGTGGGTGTTTATGAGAGAGTATGCATGATTGCATGTGTATGTTTGAAACAAGAACATGATCGACGAACGCGCGCCACGTAAACTACAATATATCAGAGAATCGCATTAGGGGCCGTACACAAATGACGTTTTTTGGCGATTTTTGACCCCTCCCTCCCCCCTCGTAACGTTTAGTCACAAAATTCTAACCTCCCCCTCGTAAATAACGTAGCATTTACCTACCCCCTCCCCCTCGTCCCAGCGCCCGTGTGATGAAAAAAAAATTACATATGTTATTCAATTATTTTAAATACATGTCCTTTCAAAATGTTTGACGACTTTTAGCAACATTTTCATTATAACAGCAAATTGCGTGCAAAATAAGCCCATTTCATGACAAATATAGTGTTGATAGTTTTGTTTTGAATTTTATATGTCAAGGGGAGCATGAAGACAAGTTCTCTCAGTTCACAATCGTACTGCTGCCAATGATTCTAAGAACCATACGTTCATCTAAATTACTAAATTGTTTACTCTAAACAACGGGTTTTAAACTTAATGCTACGTCACACAACTTCTGACCCTACCCTCCCCCTCGTCACGCATTCGTCATAAATTTGGTATACCCTTCCTACTCCCCAAAATGCTACGTCATTTATGCATGGCCCCTTAGATATTGTGACAATCATACATAGCACATCAATAAGATAATAGAAATGAAAGGTGAGAAACTAAAAAAACAGAACTTGCCATTGTTCAGAGTAAATTCCACACCTATTCCTCAGAAAATTCTTATCCAATTTCCTCCATTCATCAAATTTGAAATGATTGGTTCAATGCTTCAATCGGCTGCTATTAAATTGCATCCCGATCTGACTTTCAGTTCCGGAGATATAGGTCGGTTAGTGCGGCCACATAGGAATTTCCCATATACCTATACCACCATAATAATTTCTTTTTACTTCTCATATAGAAAGGTTTTGCCATTACTCTGAAAATCGTCAACCTAATCCAAGCCAATTTTCTTTTTATTTAAATAGATATACTGGATTTTATAAGGGGTTTGTAGTGGAGGGTTACTCCCGCACATATCGCACAACCTCAAAAACCGTTGAAGTTGACAAACAACTCAAATACTTCAGCTGCAAACATTTAGAAACAGTAGAAGTTTTTGTCGAAAATGAAATATTTGTGAGTTGTACACGGCTGGTGGATGAATCAGTTTGTGTCGTTACCTGCTATCCAACTATTTTCATTTCTGATGGTTAGAAACTAACATACACAACGAAACACCGTATTTTAAAACACCCAACCGAAGCCAATTCGTGATTGGTTACCGCCAATTTCGCCGGCTCCGTGGACTGACTTTAATAATTAGTTTGTACAGCATCGTGTTAGTGTCGAGAGCCAGTTGGAATAAAAACCTCCCACCCAGAGAACGTTTTCTTTGGAAAATTAATTAGCCTATATCAGTGCTATCAAACCATCAACCAAGAATTAATCTTTTTCTTCGCCACCTATTATTTTTATTTCCGTCGAAATTAGCATACACAAACACACACACACACACACACACACACTCACACACGGAAAAAAATAATTTGACTAAAGACTTTCTGATTGGTTCCCGCTACTTAGACGCACCGAACAGCAACTGTTTTTGCTCGAAGCTTGAAACTTGCACTCTTTGACGATGGAAGTAAACTGATTTCATTCGATGGTCAGCCCATTTGGTTTCGAACGTAAACTGAACTGAGCGCAAAACCAGGGGTCGTGGGCAAGTGTGTTACATGCATGCTGACTGCATCACACATACGCTCGCTATGTCTGAATGTGATAAAGGAGAAAAGGTGAAGGGAAAACCAAAACCCTGCTCCAGTTTCCTGTAGGCCGAATCAAGAATCAGCTGAGAAAGGGTTACTACGCCGGAGCTAGTTTGCGACCGTAATGGAAAATCTTGCTGCGAAATATTGGAGCTGCCAGCCCGTGGAAACAAAAACACCAGGATTATCCCCCGTCAGCTACAGCTGATCATTCGAAATGGCGAAAAGCTGAACAAATCACTCTGTTTCCCAACATCCATACCGTTCCGCTGCCAAAGCAGACCGGAAAAATTAAGTTTTTCTTTTTAGTAGGTGGACAAAGAATGCCGAGAAAACTAGACGTGGGTAATATCCGGTAGTGGTGTTAACGTAGGACTATTCGTTGGCGTATCATATTATTAAAATTCTGCTTGTATATCTTTCCAACGGATAAATTTATACATTAAGTTTTATTCATCATGTTCAGTAAAATTCTCCGCATAATTTCAATAAGAGTATATAGTTTTTGGTGAATTTCTGTCGATAAAAATTAAGGAATTGACTAAACTGATAGTCGTACCGTTTGAAAACACGACTTACCGTGGATTCGACCATTTCACAGTGTTTTTAAATCATTTTCGTGCTCAAAATTAATAGCGTCTAAACCGTTAGGAGAAGTACTTGCCTTTATAATTGCACATCTACAGGAATATATTGTTCAGTGATCCATTCACTTAAAAGTGATATACGAAATTTATTAGCTAAACTAATTAAGATAGAAACATTGTGTCTTCGGCAAAGTTGTTGAAAATATTAATACAAAAGAAATTTCTCAAAACACTATATATTAAACTTTAATAGTTTTCGAGTTATGTTATAAGGCAGACCTCTCAAAATTAGTTTTTTCATGACTTTTTTAGTGATTCTCCTACGTTTTTCGAGTCTTCTACAAAGTTTTTTGTGGTGTTGAATCGTATATTTTTGCTCAACAAAGAAACTTTCTATCTGTTGTATTTAAATAGATATTCCAAATTTTGCGGGTAACTTCCACCTTAAATAACCCGGTCCTAGGATTTTGCAAATAAAAAATGTCCGAAAGTTAATATAGACAGGGTTTAGTTATTTGATATAAATTGCTGTGCATATAAATTGTGACCCTATGGTATTATGTGACATTCTTAGGATGTACGGCACGGTTATGCGAAATTGCAGATGCCAAACTGGTTATCTTTGAAGAAGCCTTAATGCGGGGTTGAAAAAAAATCACTGAACTGTGCGTAATAAGCCACGACCAGCGAAGGAAAAAGTGCAAAAGCAAAAGAACCAGCACCACCGCCGATCGAATTAACGAAGGCATTGCACAGCAGATGGCGCAAACGCCCCCTATGGCCATGAAGATGCAGATCGGTTTCGGCGTCTCGTGAGCAGCTCTGGTGTACAGTTGATCTTATTGAACCAAAGCTGCTTACACATACGCTCGTTTCCCAATGTTTGAATTTGTGACTCCGCATATATGTATGTGCCATGAAACGTGCAAGAAACAAACTGGTTTAGCCACTCGGTAATATTCACCAATGATGCAAGGTTGTCTTCAAGGCTGCCCGGTGCGGTGGTCGGGTTTTATGCTGTGTATTTATTTTTCCACACTCGTGTATGTAGAGCTCCAACGCGTGTAAGTAATCAGTGTTTGACTGGGTTCATGAAAAATCTGCAAGCTTGCATAGGTCGAAAAATCCATGTCAGGTGGTTTGCAATTAACCAGCGTCGGTGGCCACTTCCGTTTACGGTTCTAAGAATTATGTTGCAATGAAGGTATCTAAATAGCTTTTAGACGAAATGCACACAGAATAGAGTGCATTAGAAATCGAGAGCATGTTCATTATTTGCAGTCAGTGGTATACATTTCAAATGCATCTATGTGTTAATTCGGATTACAGTAGATTTATAAATGGGAGTACATATTTCGATAAAACAAATGGCTACGCACACAGTTTGAGGTTTTTACAATATTTGCGCACCTGCAAAACGACTGAATACACGAGACTTTAAAATGAGAAAAGTTCAAGATTTCAAGATTTTTACTTGGTTAAAAGCCACACCATTCATTTTAATCTTCAAACACAGTAGCAAAGGTAAGCTTAACATAGTTTGACAGAAACAGTATGGAGGTTTGATACACTTGGTCCTACCCTAACCGACGCCAATTATGCAATGATTGTTGGCAAAACGTGTTATGTGCGTGGTATTCTATACAAACACCACACCTAAACTGGGTTAGGGAAGCAAAAAATGTGCCGTTCAAACGATATCACATGCTATAATAGTCACGTATTAACACATTTTTTCCGTAACCGTAATCTATTTTAACGGAACTCTCCTCAGCTGCTAATCCTTCCTGCGAAATATTTTTCTGCTGGTCTGCCTTCCACACATTTACGATTTCGATATTTCAAACGAAGAAACCACACACACAGTGGGCTACTTAAGGTAGCCTCCAAATAGAAAAAGAAAAACCAAGATTCAGACGATTTCAAGGAACAAATGAAAATGAATCTGATTGCAAAACTCGGTCGTCCATCTCACGTTGAGTTCAATAATTGTTAGTGGAACAAATGCAATCAGGATAAGATTGAGATTAGTTAAATAATGACAGTGATTCAGGTGCACCTTACAGAGAGTAGTCTTTTGCGGTCGTAATTCCATGTTTTGACTACGGTACCCAATCATAGTAAGGTTACTGACAGTGTTTTGGGGCTTGTTTGTACTTTATTATTACTTCTACTTGTGTGAATCTGTGTTTTAGATCAGTTTGCACTACTTAGTTACTGTAGTCGTGTATTATTCTCCGTTTCAGGTATAATACTTTGGAAGTGCGAACATGTACCCTAGTATTGTCGTTCACTGCAAATACAGTCAGCCGACGGCATGGCGTTTGTTGCGTGTTGTGTCTGTCGGCCTAAATCAAAACGCCGAATCAAAGTCGTCACAAATCAAGTCAGACTCCCTATGATCTTACCATACACGTCGAGGATGCAAAAATAAACAAAAGAAGAAAACTATTTCTGTACGCGATACAAACTAATACATAATCTCACCGCGTGCGATTTACACAGCAAAAAGCATAGTGTAAACAAACGTGGTTTAACATTCCAACATGAACGAAACTCTAAAGTTCCCTGCTTTTGGCAACGTTGGCATAATTAACGTCATTCTTGACGATGAAGCACATTTCCAGCGGCACCAACGCGTGATGTTGTTTCATCGAATCGGCACCAAACCTACAACCGGAAAATCGTACGCATTTCGAGTGGAAAATTGCGTACCGATGTCGAACGTAGACTTCGCAAAATTCTTCTTAATATATGAGTTTATTTCAATATATCTACTTGCTTTCAATGTGCAGTGGATGGTGTGGGTTGGAAATTAGTTCATGTAATATTTTGTAAAACAGAGCACAACGAAACAATGCTCTCAGTAATGGAACATAAACATGAAGTTAATTATCAAGTTTATTAGAAGTAAGTTTAACATTTAATTGCTTCTTTTACTTATTTTACACATGATGTAAAACTAGACTTTTAACCCGGTCATTTCCAACTTGTTTATAAAAATTGGCATTAAGAGGTTAATAATGATTACCCTGTAGCAAAAAGAATCTATTTTTTGTGTCTAGGGAGATGGATGAGGGTCGAAATATCATTTGCGTGACGTTCCAGCTGATGTTTAATCACTACACGTTAGATGCGTCTTTTCCGCGGATTGAACTTATCGTGAGCGATCTCTGTGCTTGTGGTGATGGCTATCACAACATTGCGCATGTTGTCTGGACGCGCGTGGAATATTGTAGTGTCAGGTCTCTGTTATTAAACCCCCTTCGAGTCAGTCAAGAAAGTCACGATCTCCTCTAGATGTCGCTTATCTATCGATTTAAAACGATCACTTTTCACGTTATATTCATAACTTTTATATTATTCTTAGAAGTTCCCAGAGCTGCGTTTGTGGTGCCGACCCACATCGGATCTCAACTATGTTATCGTGATCATCCTCATCACTCAGTCTGTATTTACTGAAGATGAGAGCGACCTGAAGATTTGAATTTTTACCAGAATGTTACAAGTTTGATGTTCTTTCTTTCTCTGTCATCGTTGTCCGTGCTCTCCGCTCTGTCCCTGATGCTGTTGAGTGTTGTTACTTAGATGAATAAAAAAAGTCGAACTGTATTCCTGGCCTTAACAATAAAAAAATCCCTAATTGCCCCCAGCCACAACCCTTAATCTTACTGAAAATTCAATTGATTCCTCATGCATGCTGAGCTGTATTCCTAATTCTAAGAGAGTATCGAAAGTGTCCCCTTAACCTTTAAACCCTTCAAGCCCATGTTGTTTATAAATATCAACGATTATAAATTTGTATTTGTAATGCTAATACCTGAGACAATTATCTTCATTTCAACACCAACAGTTATAAGTACTACCCGTACAACTGGAGTTATTGCAATTAGCATCATTGTATTCCGTAGAACCAGTACAGCAGGGACAGTTTTAATTAATAGCGAAAAATGAAGTTTTGGTACATCTTCGTTAATCTGTAATTTTAGTGAAAACTAATAGAACCTAACCGCCTACGACTATCACTTCCATGCAATTAGACTATTGTAAATATTTTAGATAAATTGTATTCAGCATCGGAAGGTAAAAATTGAATATCTTTAAGCACTACGAAAGAATAACCTATCTTGATCAAAATAGGTTTTTTTGTGATTCTTATCAGTTTCAGGGAAAAATTGTTTAGAATGTGGGTTGGCATGAAAGGGTTAAAGGTAGTTTCAAGATAATCAACCTCTAATTTTCAGGAAATAAAAAAATTAAATGTGAAAATTGGCACCATCAAGCTAACGTATTGTTCCCCGAAACTCATAACAAAAAACTAACAAAACTATAGCTCCCGTAGATACTTTGTTGCAATTTCCTGTTATTAGTTTAGTTTTTTTCTTTAATTTTTTTTAATTTTCATTTATTTTTTTGAGGGCTTTTTAGGGCTATATGGAAAGACAACAACAAACGCAAATGGTCTGTTAGACTGACGGTTCTCTGATAGAGGGACGTGCTGGTGCTGGTGTCTACTGTCGTGAAATGAGATTGGAACAATCTCACTCACTAGGTAGATACTGTACTGTATTCTAAGCAGAAATCTTTGCGATTATGTGCGGGGTACAATCGGCCCTTCACCTGAGTTTATCCGGCAGACTTATAAACTTCTGCTCCAATAGCCAGCCTGCAATCAAGGCTCTTAGCTCAGACAAATCCCGGTCCAAGCTAGTGATCGTGTGCCGAACCCAAATTGAAGAACTAAGCATTGTCAACACTATCTACCTTGTCTGGGTGCCCGGACATTGCGGTATTACTGGAAATGAATGGGCTGACGAATTGGCTAGGGAAGGTTCAGCGATTGACTTCGTTGGTCCTGAGCCCGCGCTGCCAATTTCGACAAGTTGGATAAGGGAAAAAATACGGTCCTGGGTTTCGTCCGAGCACCGCAATTATTGAAGAAATCTACAAACGTGTCGCCAAACAAAGGCGTTTCTAGAACAACCGTGCCCGGTGATTTCGAAAAATCTCCTACATTTTTCGAAGTTCCACTGCGGCATGCTGACCATTGCTTTAACCGGCCACTGCAAACTCAATTATCACATGGCAATTATTCAGCGCGCTTTTTCATGTGATCTTTGTGAATCCGACTACGGAACCTCATATCATCTGATATGCAACTGTCCAGCGGTAGCGCAATTGCGATTTCGGGTCTTCAGCCGTCCTTATATAGACGAAACCATGTTTGGTCGACTGAAACTCAGAGACATACTAAAGTTTCTTGTCCAATGTGGTAAAGAGCTTTAGGCTTATTCGCAGGCAAGTTGAACTACTTGTGAGCTTAACTTACCTGTTGTTTATTTTTGTTTTGTGCTGTTATTTTTCCCACCCTTCCAATTCTACTTCTCCACACCTCCTTGTCCTTTCCTTCCGCTCAGAATATGATGAAAACACACGGCAAGGCACAAATCCCCGACTACATACGGGGAACGTGCCACTTAAGCCAATATATTCTGATTCCTGATAGCTCCCGTAGATACTTTGTTGCAATTTTCTGTTATTAGATTAGTTTTTTCTTTAATTTTTTTTTGAGTTTGATTTATATATAGAGGAATTCCACGAAGATCCGTCCGAAAATCTTTAAAATCGTGAACCGACCATCTTAGATTCCAATGAAACTTTACACGTTTCACCGTCATGCAAGACTAAATATGTTCCACAGGTAATAAGATTATTTTGACTCAAGAGCAACTTTTCAAAAGGGCGTAAACGTTTCTACGTGTATGAATTTCAAAATTTGACATCAAGTTCGATTACTGTATTTTATACAGCAAAACTATCTGAGAACAAGTTACAGGGAATGAATACTTCTATCCGAAAAAATATACACTGAAAAAAATGTTGTATCAAAAATTTATGATAAAAATTAAAATTGCGAAAAAACCCATTTTTTAAATTATTTATATTTTGTTACCAAAAACGTAAAGAGAAAAGAAACATTTTGAATGTGATTGCATGGTGGAGAAAAAATCGGTAAAAAAGTTTTCCTAACAATAACTTCGTACATGTTTTTAAATTTCATACTAATAGACATACAAAATTGTAATTCTATTACAGAATATAATTCTAAGCACCATTTAAAATCAAAATGCATTTAACAAAAATCTTCCAAAATGCGATAGTTTTCGAGATATTTGAAATTTTGCTCCTTCAAAAACAATTAATTCGTGTAATTATGCTCTTTTTAAAAGTTATTCGCGTTACCCCATCAAAAATTGTCAAAAATTTAATGTTTATCGTTTTAAAGACGTAAAAGCAACTTTTTTAGTGTATTTGGATCCTGGAGAAGCTTTCAATAAAAAAGTTTGCCTAGCAACAACTTTTGACATTTTTTTATAATTCTTACTATTTGCAGTCAAAAATACAATTTTCTTTTTGAATACGATTCTAAACGCCAGTTTAAATCGAAATGCTCTTAACAAAAATTTTCTAAAATGTAGTAGTTCCCGAGATATTTTAACTTTTGTTTTAACAACACAATTATTTTGTTTTATTACGACCTTTTCATAAGTTAGTCGCGTTTCTCCATCAACAATAATAGGTTTTTCAAAAGGCCCGTAAACTTTCCTGCAACTTTCTCTTTGACATCAAGGCGATATTGTGAAACATTTTAAAGTTACATGAAAACAACCAACATATGATTCAGCTATATAGTTTAATCACAGACCCTATGGTTGAAATATATTTTGGTTGCTTTCATGTAACTTTCAAATGGTTTACAATATCGCCTTGATGTCAAAGAGAAAGTTGCACGAATGTTTACGGGCCTTTTGAAAAACCTATCATTGTTGATGGAGAAACGCGACTAACTTATGAAAAGGTCGTAATAAAACAAAATAATTATGTTGTTAAAACAAAAGTTAAAATATCTCGAGAACTACTACATTTTAGAAAATTTTTGTTAAGAGCATTTCGATTTAAAATGACGTTTAGAATCATATTCAAAAAGAAAATTGTATTTTTGACTGCAAATAGTAAGAATTATAAAAAAATGTCAAAACTTGTTGTTAGGAAAACTTTTTTATTGAAAGCTTCTCCATGATCCAAATACACTAAAAAGGTTGCTTTTACGTCTTTAAAACGATAAACATTAAATTTTTGACATTTTTTGATGGGGTAACGCGAATAACTTTTAAAAAGAGCATAATTACACGAATTGTTTGTGAAGTAGCAAAATTTCAAATATCTCGAAAACTATCGCATTTTGGAAGATTTTTGTTAAATGCATTTTGATTTTAAATGGTGCTTAGAATTATGTTCTGTAATAAAATTACAATTTTGTATGTCAATTTGTATGAAATTTAAAAGCATGTACGAAGTTATTGTTAGAAAAACTTTTTCACCGATTTTTTCTCCATCATGCAACCACAATCAAAATGTTTCTTTTCTCTTTAGGTTTTTGGTAACAAAATATAAATAATTTATAAAAATGGATTTTTTCGCAATTTAAATTTTTATCATAAATTTTTGTTTTTTTTTTGAAAAATGACAACATTTTTTTCAGTGTATATTTTTTCGGATAGAAGTATTCTTTCCCTGTAACTTGTTCTCAGATAGTTTTGCTGTATAAAATACAGTAATCGAACTTGATGTCAAATTTTGAAATTCATACACGTAGAAACGTTTACGCCCTTTTGAAAAATTACTCTTGTATCAAAATATTCCAATTGCCAGAGAATATCATGGAGATTCATACAGCGAACACACCTGCAAAGTTTCGTTCGAATCGACGATGGTCATATTTTGCGGTCGGCCGGTTTCTCATGGAATCCCTTTATACAGGGTTTAGAAAGCCAATTATTGAGAAGAAATTGTGTTTACAGGTGCTGGTCATTACCCTGATCAGCATACCGTTATGGTGTTCCAAAATATAATAGAGGTTCCTCGAAACCACTAGACATGAACCATTTGTATGACCACAAATTTGTAGATTGTGCCATTAGTTGCAGCGCTCAGATGAATACTTTTTCGTTGGTTCAGGACTAACGAAGTCAACTTCTGCCAATTCAGGCCATTTCGTCAAAGTCAGCCCATTCGTTTTCAGTAACATGGGAACACCCATACAAGGTTAATAGTCTTTACAGTGCTGTATTACTATTTTCAGATGCGTTCAACAAAAAACTTCCTCACCGGGTTGTTTGACGATATTTTTGCATAGAAAAATTAAAGAATGTTATTGAAAGTGTTTTTGCACGCTGAAACCCTTACTCATGGGGGAGGATATCCTTAAGTGAAGAATTCTAAAATAAATGTTTGAAACCAATTTTTTTACGACCAAGATCACCATATTTCGTAGCCACCTACTTTAGAGGTTCAATGTCTTAGAAGAAGTTATACAGTATAGTACAGAGCATCTCTTGAAAAAAAATTGGTGATTAATCCTCCTGAAAATAATTATGGAAAATAAAATCAAAACATTATTTAGAGGCTTGGTATCTTCGGAGACGTTGTTGATAATGACATTAAAAACAACTTTTTTGATGACACAAAAATCTTCAAATGCTCATAAAAACCGATCCTGACGTACTAGAAACAAACAGAAAACGCCATTTTCCATCATTTTTGTTCTTCTTTCCGCGAATCATTATGTGGACTCAGTACACTCAAGATTTTCTGTTTTGTCCAGCAGTCTCATTTTAAGACCCTTTAATCACATTCATTGATCCCTGAAGTGTTTTGTTTGTTTTGGTAAACAGTGTTTAGAAAAATGACATAAGACATATGAAACATGGTTAAAAGATATGGCTCTACAAATGTATAATAAAACTAATAAAAGTGCGTCTGTTAGAAAATATTGAAAAACTAAAGCTTAGCTTAGTTGACCGCCCGTGAGTTTCCCGTGATTGATCAAAGCTTGTTGAAATATCATCATACTAAACGTGCAACCTAAAGAGACTAAGATTATAGTATGATCAATAACGCCCATGCAGGTCAATTCTGGGATGGGAAGGAATGTTACTTCAACACTTGTGACTATTATGACCGAGGAATTCTCTGTATCATCCACAAGTGTCGCAAGATAGGATTGGTGTTAGTTGGAAGGGAAATGAATCAGGATATATCTTGGTACATATTGTGACTCACGTGCTTTGTCTTTTCATTTTAGATCAAAGTTTTCAGGTGGGCAACCTACAGTAGAAATATGAATGCCGTTCGAATAGGAATTTTAATATTTATTCTTCCGCGGGGCGTTACATAAAAGGAGCTGCGTGGAATAAAAAAGAGATATCTATTCATCTATAGACATTATAATCTTAGCAATATGTACGCAAGTCACTCGCGATCAATTTTCCAGAATTTGAATTTAAGTAATTTGAACTCCGAACAGCCGACCATCGGAAGTTTTGTCTATTATTAACACCTCAATGATCATTTCCAAAGTTTGCAGTACAAAGCAAGCGTACAAAAGTATAAAAGATATCTCAAATGAATGTGAAGAAACTCACTGCGAAGTGGTAATGACAAGTTGGCATCTCCACTCTCCCTATCAGACACGTTTCCATACTTGGGTTAAATACCACATTGCAAACGACATGTTTATTATGCGTAATAAATATAATAAACACAACGACAAGGGCTATTGATTCATCGACAAGAATAAACGAGAGAGAAGAGCAATACTAACAAAGACCGACTACCATATGAGCGGTTCAAACTCGAAAGAGTGACGCAGAGTACTGCCCTGGATAATTTTGAAGAAAGGACCAGGAGTGCGATTTTACGAAGCTTTTGCTTCTGATGGCCCTACATTTTCTGACAGAGTAAAATTCTGGAGTGTTGAAATGTTTACCACTGTTTAGGAAAGCAAAAGTAGTACAAAGCTAGTGTCAGACATTCATGAGACCTCAAGAACTCACTTTTGGAGGTATTTATCAATGTAGATTTGTCGATAGACGCTTCCAGATTTAATAAAAACTGGCATATTTTGACACATCTACAGTTCACTTGCCATACAAATAATTTTTTATGTAACTCGACAGCTTCATCTTAGGCCGATTTAATAAATTTTCTGCATGAAAGTTTATTTATTAAATATGGTTTTTAAACCAAAGCTTACCTTGGTGTGGAAGAGCCAGTATATTAATATATGCTGTTACTTAGTGTAGAATTAGACTTCATCCTTTACGGCTATTGCCTACCGGATACCACACGGCTTTCAAAAAATATTGAAAAACTAAAATGTGCAAAGTAGCACCACATATCCAAAGTAGCTCCGCATGACGGTAGCGATATTGAGTGTATGGAGCAGATGGAGAACGAGCCGTTATATTTTCGCGCTTTAGACCGCGTTTTGTACATTCGGAAGGGCTAGAACGTTGATTTAATACAAGGTTAATACCATTCTTGCAACATCGCGGGCATAGGTATGCGTGGAAGGTCGCGATTGCATGTTCGCACTTGTGACCAGGTTTGTATTATCGGGCAACTCCCTAACGTTTTTATGTTGATGGGTATGACTGTGTGATCATTGATATGTCGTGTGTATATACATAACTTTGCATGTACAATTTTGTGTGTATAACCGTTTGGATAATTCGTATAACTTCAAAATGTTCGTGCGGACCGTGATTCTAAAACCTAATGTTGAGTGTGCGGTTCAGAAGCTATGAGAGAGTGAGCTCCCCCGTATCACCAGTGTATTTGGTTATCACACATTGAAATTTACTATCTACTGTTTTGCCTATGATCGTCTATTTATCCCATTTCCTATGGAATTTCCTATCTTTATAGAATTTATTTGCGATCATAGGCGGTGTAGTGTACACAAAAATATTTTTTGAGATTGGTGCTAGAATCGAGGGTTGATGCTTTCGGACATGACTGATTTATAATCACGTGGAAACGGGCGTATACTGTATATCGCTTGAGATCTCCTAACTACCGAGGCGTTGATACGATTGCGAGATCGTAGGTGTAGGTATACGTGAATGATCACGTTTTTAATCGAGTTTGTATTATCGCTAAAGGCTCGAGCGTTTATTTGTTATTATGCGCGTTCTTTTTATCGCGTGGGTGTTTGTTTGACGCGTGTACTGCCGCTTTTATCAATTTGCGTGCACTAATTCGTTTCTATAACCGTGTGGTCGTTTGCATGTTCCCAGTGCTATTCATTGTTCGTGCGAGCGTGTAATGGGAATCAAATTTGTCGCCGAGAAAGAAACAAAGCAAACAAAGAAACTACAGATTAATTCGGCATTTATTCAGTAAAGTTTCGATGGACGTACAACTTGTATACAACTATATATTAGAGGAAGACATTAGACATTGTGACAATTATGTGCAGAACGGTAATACGATAATAAAAATGAAAGGTGAGAAATGCGAGAAATACAGCTCTTGACAAATATACATTAGTACTCCGAACCGAACACCGCACAAACAGTGCAAATAGCCCAATAGCCCATCCCTGTTTCCACGATACATTATCATCGAAAGTTACTTCGTACATCAACAGGGTGAAATAGGTTCATCACCCTATATAAGAATGAATGTTTTTTTGCTCAATTATTCAGTTAATAATATCTACAGCAACAACAGAACCGTAACACTGTTATTAACGTACAGAAAATTACTTTTAAATTTACGCATATTCATTTTGATATGGGTTGATACCCTTCCGATTAATCTGAACTCGAACAGCAATGCCGCGAAAATCTACTGAGTTTCTATAGCTCATATTAGTGAAATATTACTTCTCAGTCCAATTATCCACTGAGCGGATTGTTTTGCGTGTAGCGAACAAGTCGATGACATGCGGCGGGGTTTGCTTCTGTTCCCACCGCTGCGCCAGCCAAGTGCTGAAGCCATTTCCACAAATGCGAAACGGAAAAATTGTATGTTTGGTAAATCGCCCAAACATCGTGTTCCTTCTTGTACACCAACCTATGGCTAGGAATTTCGTTCCGCGTCGGTTTTTCCTCATAATATACTAAAAATACTCATCCTAGTAAAAAAAAGTGGTCCGAAACATTCATTTGCGCCTTGCATTCGATTCGCGTGCGCTCATCGACAGCCGAGGTGGTATAGAGCATCAAGTGGTGTATAAAGAGCACATTCCACTGGTGAAATTAGTGTCAAGTTGGTAGCATATTTTATGGTGTTTTCGAACTTGTTCTTCTCCCATCGGCTGATTGGAAGATTGATGGCCTGCGTATCTGCGGTGAAGCGAAGTTTGAAAAAGAAATGCTGCGCAAATGTTAGATTGGGCGGAGTTCTTCGAATGATAGTTTATAGTACTCTGTCAATCGTTTCGTCGAGAAGACTAGACTAGACTTAGAGAAGAGATGAAAGAACAGAGTGACTAGTTGAGATTGACAATTATGTCGATTTATTGTATCTTAAAATATTTTCAGAGGGTTGTATGATGTATTGTTATGACATTCTATGATTATTTTATCTTTTTCGTATCGCTACAACCTTGTTGCAAAAATCCGCATCTTACGTGACTTTTTCTATAAAATAATGTTCTCTTCAGTTTCACTTCAATGTTTCCTTTTAACTCGCTGGTTATTCAATGTATTCACATGCTATTGTTGCAAACAATCAAACGATGCTTATTACGCTGATTGTTCATATTAGATTGTAGTTCCGGACGGTTCGTGATATCTTTCACAAGAAATGAGTATATCTAGCTCTATCTTTTCACCCGAATGAGCTTAAAATAAACAGTTTAAGAAATCACACCACGAGTAATTAAAAACTATTAAGCAAGGACGGATGAATTTAAAGAAACGTCGCAGAGCAACGGAGTAGTACTTACTGATATCAATTTAAAATTTGACCGCCTAACTAGGGCTGACTCTGTCTTCTAGCTGTATTATAAATTTACATCATTTTAACGGTTGTTTAATGGAGAGTACCTCACATACGTAGCCATTGGTTCAGAATAAGGAATATTCGAGATGGTATTATGCAGCAATTAATAATTCGAAATTTCGGTTGTCATAGTGAAATCAGCTTAGCCGTAATTGCCGAACATTTATCAAGATTAAATCCGTTTCTGGAGACAGAATGTGGCTGTGGGTGCCAGCCACACATAACAATGAATTGGCATCAGCGTAAAACCGCTCGAGTAAGTCCGGTCACGTGTATCCAAGCTCAATCTTATTGTTATGGTTACATCGCGTCTGCTGGCGAAGGCGGGCTATTAAAGTCGATTTATCAAGCACGTACGTATGTACTAACATATATACAAACACTATATTTATAAACCGGACAGTCGAGTATGTAAGTGTTTCGCGTGGTTCTCCACACTGCATTGAATGGATCACTATAAAGCTGTCGATTATTCCGCCAACTGAGGAGGGCGGATCAGAGCGGTTCAAGGGTGATTATGAAGGTGTGCGCGGATTAACAAGGTCGTAATGGACGGATAATTACCAGCAATTTGGGAGTATGATGAGCTGATTGATACAGCTTCGTGTATAATGTTAAAGACGTCAATTTGCTGTGAGCAAGAACAGTAGAAACTCGATTCTGATTGTCAGGCAATTGAGTGAATTCCGTAACAATGACGAGAAATTTGCGATTAATGACCGCATTCAAGTGTATAATCATAGTGAATCTTTATTTCTAGCCCATATTTTTTTAAAGTAAAGGTAAGCTTTGGTAGCTACGTTTCATTGCAGAACCTTCTGTTTGGACAGACTTTGCAGTCGTTTCTAAGTATACGGAACAGTAATACGGTCCTACAGTTTACAAAGAACCTTTCATGAATGAGGTTCGAACATACGACGAGTTTCGTTTATGAAATCACCGGCTTATTCTCTAAACCGCCGGATCTGGGTAAAATATGCGTAGATATTAATAGATGAGAAAGAATTCACGGTAGCTTTACGGCGCTATTGAAGCAGCTTCTAAAAACTTAGATAGCACTTGTAATGTACTTAAAAACGTTAAATGCCACTAGGGAAGCATATTTGATGACGAAATGAGACGTTTCGGGACAACGGCAGTTTCTCCGTCAATTCTCACTATTTTTCACAATCACATAACATGTTCTATTGGATTTTCTTTAGCAGATTTAAGACTAAAACTGTGTACTTTAAAAAATACGATAGAAGTCTTCAATATATTTGTTTCGTTCCTAAGAACCAGTGTCCAGTATAATAATAAAAATAGCTTAAAAATGGTAAAGCACTCGAGTTTGAGCGAAACAAAAAATCAAATCGATTGCCTCAATATTTCCCAAGAAACTTCTCTCAAAGCGCTGAACAAAGATGGCAGTAGCTGCTTCAATCAACGGCTTTAGAAGAGTAGGATAATATTAGGAATATTGCGAACATAAGCACATTACCCTATAACCGCTTGACGTCATCTTTGTCTTGAATAATGATCAGCACAGAAAAATAAAAAAAAATATGAGAAAGTATTGTTCAGTATTGCTCGAAGCGACCATATCTCCAGAAAACTAACCCAATCCAATTGGTGTATGGTAGTTTTATCACAGTAGGACTAGCCAAATCCGCACATAGGGATAGAAATTTTTTTAATCTGAAACAAGAGCCGATTGACCCTAAGGTTAAAACCTCTATAATAAAAAGTGAAAGAAAAAAAAGAAAAGAGTGTTTTAGAACACTTGAAGATTCATCCATGAAACTACATTTATAATAAGAGCAATTGAGCCGTTGCGTTTATCACCGGATTGTTTTCATGTTTGTATGTGTGTATTCGTAAGAGCTATCACGTCATTTAGTCGCTGGGGCGATTTTATGTTTGTGTGATCGCGAGCAAAGGTTTGCGTTGTGATAGCGACGGCATATTTGTATTTGTGATTAGGTTAGTATTATGGCGACGGCTGAAGCGTTTGTATGTTAACATAGGTGGCGACTGCGTTGGCGTTTGTATGTTACGTATATGTAGCTTCGTTTGATTGAAATCGTTTGTATTACCGTGTGACCACTTGCATATTTGCGTAGCGCCTAGAATACACGAGTGGACCGCTATTGTAATGTTTAATTTTAACTCTTGGAACACTTCGCTGAAAACAGATATCGTCGAAAAGGAATAAGTTTCTTAGAGTGGTATAACTGGAGCTGTAGAGCTTGGTTCTCTAAAGGGCTCCCTGTCAAAAGCGCTCACTACAATTTTAGACGAGACGGGAAATATTGGCCACACTGCTTAAGGCCGATTGTAGTGGGCCGTTATTGTGATTTAAGTATACGGTTCAGATTTGTGGGCGCAGGGACTTCATGATCGCGTGGGAATCAGCGTTTATTTTTTGGCGTTTGAGACAGCGTTGATCATATTATGTGTTATAGCGTTTACTATATCATCGACGCGTTTTTGAGTTTGCGAAATTTTTGCCGTAGTTGAGCGTAGATGATCGCGACTACATGTTCGCCTTTGTGTATCATCACAAAGGGCTTGAGTGTGTGCATGTAACTTTGCGTGTATAATTTGGATTTTATGAACGTGTGGTCATCCGCATATTCGTGTGTGTTCTAGAATGATCGCGCGGGTTGGGAATCAAATACTTAATTTTCAGAAAACGGTTCAGATGCTAGAGGAGAATGAGCTCCCCCATATCACTAGAGTTTCCGGTCATGTTGCCGTGGAATGTGTTGTATAGTGTGTACAAGTCATTATTTATTGGTTGGTCTTACTGAAGATTTATACCTAGGCTGCTAGGATCGAGGGTGGGGATTTCCGAGGGCGACCAACTAATGATCGCCCGAACAGGGGCATTGGACCGCGTTTATAACCTGAGAAACATCATTTGTCGATTAATAGTTTCCACAACATAATTCGTTGAAACCGCGGCCAACAATTGTTGCATGTACTGCTTGAAAAATTTATAATTTTTTGAATTTATATTTCTATGTTTGCGATATCGCGAGCCTAGTTGTGCGAGGATTATCGTTAACGATTCGAGCGATTATATGTTGACGTGTTGATCTCCTAGGTCTTTGGATTTCGATGTCTAGTGTATATTAGGGTGTCCCAAAATGACATCATGTTAAAAAAGTCATCGGGCTCACTTCTTAAATGAAAGGTAAGGGTATTAGGACCACTTTCTTCTTGGGAGTGAGTTTGCTAAAACGCTTCCTACTGGTAGCGAATTTAGATTTTTTGAAAAATGGGCCGATTTTGGATAAAATTTTAAATTTATGCCTGTTGACCACTTCAACAGGCATAAATTTGAAATTTTGAACTGTCTTAGATTTTTTTCAGCATTTTTTATTTTCCTGGAGATCCAAACGGAGAAGTTTGGTTAGTTAGTTTGTACAAATTTTGAATTATAAGAGCGGCAGAGCCATTAAAACTTAGCAAAAAGTGAAATTTTTAGAGCTTTTCAGTATTTTTTCTTGAAAACTGGGTATCTACAAATGTTTAAAAGTACAGAAAACACTTTATATAGTTGAGCCGAATACAGGGGCATAATTTTGTTAAAGAAAATGTATAGCTACGGCCAATGGGGTATAACTTATTTAAGTTTTTGTTAAATAACCTTTTGACATTTTATGATATTCATAAAAAATAACACTGTTCTACAAAATAAAACAACTTAAGTGGTACATCAGAATCGGTTTCTATGAGCATTTGACAATTTTTTAAAAATTATTTTGTATACTAATAGCAACCTAGCGGGTTTGAAAATCACTCAAATTAAACAAATATGTCGAGTTAATGGCAAGTTACGGCGTATATTGGAAGGCTGAATTGATTGGCGTATTTACATTTTGTATATAAAGTCTTATTTTCATGTTAGGAACTTTGAAGTGGAGAAAAATGCAGAAGAGTGAGGTGAGTGTTGAAAAACTGATATTTACTGTTTTTTACCAAATTTTCCTTCTTAGGGTGAAATATAGCATAGTGCTTTCGCATAGGCCTGCTAAGCCAAGACAAGTTTCGGCTTCACTTGTGTCCCATCGGCATAAACAGAACTTCTGCTCGAACGGGACATCACGTTTGATCAGTCGTTTGATTGAAACACATAGTGTGTTTTAGTTTTAAGGGATTTGCGTCAAGCCGGCGCTAATCTATTCCGACAATGTATTAGTGTCGGTGTCTGATGAGGCGAAGCCGAAACGCAACATAGTATGAAATAAGGATTTGTGCCCTCCTGTACAAAGACTGGTTTTTACCAACAAATTTTCACCCTAGTGAGAAATTTTGGTTTTTACCAAATTTTCCTTCTTAGAGTGAAATATAGCATAGTTCTTTCGCATAGGCCTGCTAAGCCAAGACAAGTTTCGGCTTCACTTGTGTCTCATCGGCATAAACAGAACTTCTGCTCGAACGGGACATCACGTTTGATCAGTCGTTTGATTGAAACACATAGTGTGTTTTAGTTTTAAGGGATTTGCGTCAAGCCGGCGCTAATCTATTCCGACAATGTGTTAGTGTCGGTTTCTGATGAGGCGAAGCCGAAACGCAACATAGTATGATATTTACTGTTTAGATCACATAATTCAGAAATAGTCAAATTTGGGGCAAATATCCTCGAAAAAGTTTTACAACAGAATACAGCGCATCTTCTGACACAATTGTTTTGTTGAAGATGCCTCCTAGAAGTAATTATGGAGAATTAACTCTTCAAAAAATAATTAGAGACTTGGCGTCATTAGCAAAGTTATCATTATTTTTATAATTTAAGTTACAAAAAAATCATCAGATGCTCATTGAACCTCGTCCTGACATACTAAAGACGTACAGAAAACGTCATTTTTCATCATTTTCCTTCTATTTTTCGAAAAACAATGTGTGTTCAAAGCACATTTGAACAGATTTACTTTTTGGAACAGCATTATTTTTGATAAATTGCTAAAAATGTCAAAGGCTATCTAACAAAAACTTAAATAACTCATACCCCATTAGCCGCAGCTATACACTTTCTTCAGCAAAATTACGCCCCTGAATTCGGCTCAACTATATAAAGTGTTTTCTGTACTTTTAAAATTTTGTAGATACCCAGTTTTGAAGAAAAAATACTGAAAAGCACCAAAAATTTCACTCTTATAATTCAAAATTTGTACAAACTAACTAACCAAACTTCTCTGTTTGGATCTCCAGAAAAATAAAAAATTCTGAAAAAATCTAAGACAGTTCAGGACCACTTCAACAGGCATAAATTTGAAATTTTATCCAAAATCGGCCCATTTTTCAAAAAATCAAAATTCGCCACCAGTAGGAAGCGTTTTAGCAAACTCACTCCGAAGAAGAAAGTGGTCCGAATACCCTAACCTTTCATTTAAGAAGTGAGCCCGATGACTTTTTTAACATGATGTCATTTTGGGACATCCTAGTGTATATGTAACTTTGGGTGTATAAATTCGATTGTATAATCGCGTTGTCATGGCATATTCGTCTGGATTCTTCAATATGCGCGCCGACCGCGAGTCTGACGATTAATTTTGAGTGTACGGCTCAGATGTTAAGCAGAGACCTAGTATGCTAGAACCGAGGCGAAGGTCTTTTGGACGTGACCGATTCATGATTGCGTAGGGAATGCGCGTTTGTATAATCGCACGAGACACCGTGTTTATAAATTGTGTTAAATTGTTCACTTGAACACAAGGGTGTTTTTATGTTTGCCAGATTGCCGGTGTAGTTTTGCATAGGTGATCGCAATTGCGTGGTCGAGTTTGTTAACAGGTTTGCATTATCGCGCTAGAATCGAACGATTGTATGTTAACGGCTTTAATCATGTGGCGTGTGTGTCGCTTGTATTTAGCTTCGCGTGTTTGAATATCCGTCTAATCGCTTACATAGTTATGTTGAATTTGAGTGTACGGTGTAGATCTAGAAGGAATGAGTTCCCACATATTACTAAAGTATACAACCTTGGCGCCCTGAGATTTCCAGTGTACATGTTTTTTCGAGACCAAGATTCAAGGCATATACCTAGGCTGCTAGTACCAAATGCAAAGGCTTTTGGAGGTGACCGATTCATGTTGGCGTGGGAACGGGCTTTGGTATATTCGCACTTCAGACGGTGTTTATAGTTTTGTAAGTGTTATCTTAAGGACTTGAATACCGAGGCGTTTTCATGTATACGTTTGTATACGTGTGTGCAGATAATCGAGACTGCATGATCGCATGCATGGCCATTATTGCAAAGGACACGAGCGTTTCTATGTTAACGTGTTGATTGAGTGGGCTTTTGAATGTTAGCGCGAGCCGCCATTCTGATTTTTATTTTGAGCATACGATTCAAATGAAGGAAGAAAGTTAACTCTCCCATCTCACTGAGCTCTTTGACAATGGCGCTCTGAGACTTGTTTTCTAGTATATAAGTTCCATATTTTAGAGTGGGAGCTCCGGGTTTTTGGGTTTCTTTTTGAATTGTTGTAGCTATAAAGAGAATGTTAGTATGTTCAAGCAATTTCAACATAATAATGCCACAGTTGGACAATATACCTATAAACTGTCATGGGGAAATACTGAAAATTGAGCGAGTAACAGTGAAGTAACAGCGAGTAACAGTGAAATAACAGTGACGATAGTTTGATTTGCGGTGTACATCATAATTCAAAATCCAATGGACCAAGTCTTTTGAAATTTTTCACAATTCTTCTTCACATATAAGTACTTCATTTTAATTGCAACTCAAACAAAATATTACGAATAATGATTCATAGTATGCTCTCATAGCTAGCATAGCTATGGATTTTAAGTTATGGAGTACTCCGAATTTTTTCGAGATGCCTCCTGAAGATTCATTGTCACCCGCTCAATTTTCAATATTTGGCAGCGAAATTTTAGAAAAATATTCATAAAATGTTGCTTTATTGTATGGAAATGGCTGAATAGACTAATACTCGTAGTATTGCAGAGTAAATTTTTTAAGAACGATATTTTTCCATTCAAAATACCTTACCCCAACCCCTTTAACCACCAGGACGTTTATATGTTTGCAAGATCGTGGGTATAGGTAAGTGTTTGCGACCGGGTGTATTATCACGAAAGCCGTTTATATGTTTGCAAGATCGTGGGCATAGGTAAGTGTTTGCGACCGGGTGTATTATCGCGAAAGGCCCGAGCATTTGTATGCATATATGCGCGTTCTTTTAATCGCGTGAGCATTTGCATTGTATTTCATTTACATACTCTACATACATATCGTCGAGCTGGAATATGTTATATACATAATTATCATGTACGTCCAAGCTAGCTAACAAAAATATTTTGACTTAACGATCTCACTGTGCAAAACACGAAACATTCCAAAATACAAATTGCGATATAGAGAAGTTCTTTCCGTTGAAACGAAGACCGGAAGGAGGTGACATTCTCAATTGCGTTCATTTGCTACGGATACAATTCTTCAAGTTTGTGCCATCGTTGGGCGCAAAACACCCTTTATGCTCGGAAGACACTATGCACATAAAAAAACTACAAGGGGCAGCCCTATGGGGTTGCACGAGCTGTAGACGTAGGACTATACTTCTTAGTGTGAAATATTTATTACCTTAGTATATTTATAGTAATAATAAATCAAACATATTTCTTACGTATGGTTTAATCACAACCAATCAACATCGAATATTACATATTGAACCAAAACTTCTTGGTTATCAGGTCATTTCATTTGTAGTAGGTGATCGAATCCGATTAAACTTATTTAAGAAGATCTGAAGAAAGAATGCAGAAAACTGTGACCGAACTAATATCTGGAACTAGATCTTTATAGCATAAGATTAGCTTGTAAAAACTTTTCGATTGTGTGTGGTAAAAAAACCCGGACCAGTGAAAAATAATCAATCAAATCAAATTTTAGACAATATAATCACATTTCATGTATAGGCCAAGCATTCTAGTTATATTTTGCAATTATTGTAACTTTCCTAAAGTACGCATACAAATATAGTGAATGCAGTGGTCTTAATCATAAATCGAAACTATAAATATACAAGAATCGAAAACAAATTTATATATGGACAAGATGCGTTTTTGCAACGGTTTTTCAAGTGGCAGTGTATTCATTCTTAAATAGGCTTTGTAGTATGTACCTTAGAGTGACAGGAAAAAAATGACCCCTATCGGTCCACCCCTGATTCGATTTCTAGTCCCACCAGGAGAACTTGCACTAAATTTGAAGCAAATCGGACAAGTCTAGTTACCGGACCAACGTGCCTGAAGTTTGTATGGGATTTTTCGACAATTTACATGGAGAAAACCCACTAACTCGCATTTTAGCCGCTAGGTGGCACTGTATGCATCGTATTATCACTGTAAGGGAAAACAAGAAAGATAATTTAATGGTCTACAGCTTTTTTGAAGACTGCTAGTGAATCCGGCTTTGTTAAAAGAAGTTATTAAACTTTTAACGAAGTGATGTCTGAGTCAGTTTTGCAGGGGGCCTAGCAGTGCATGGTTGTGTATCTGTAATCGATTCCCACAAACTATGCAAATTTAGTGCAAGTACTCCTGATGGGACTAGGAATCGAATCAGGGGTGGGCCAATTGCGTTTTCAAAAATTCATTATTTTCCTGGGCAGTCTAATGTACCTTTTAGTAGAATCAAAATACTATAGGCTGAGTGGAAATGAATCACGTGATGGGGAAATGAATCAATGAATTGATCGAACGTAAATAATAAACTTTCGTTGTGCAATTTAGTAACAAATTAGATCTACCTACCTACACATTCGCCTCAAACATTAAACCCAAGCGCACAAAATGAATGAACGCTAATGATGATGGGTAGAGCGAAAGAGACAACTTACCACACTATGTTAACCGTGTTTGCAAATGGAGCTCGCATGTACAAACTATTTTGTGTACGAATAATTATACATCAAAGTGTGCTGGAAACGAGAACAACACAAAAGATAGCATAGTGTTTGAACGGAGAAGCTCAGTCGCGTTCACTGGGTAGCGTACCTCCACAGGCAGTATAACGGACTTCTAACTCAGCTACACTGGCTCTGAAAACACACAGCGCAGTAATCTGCTTCGCCTGCTGTTCAACAGGCAACTGAGCTGCTCTGGCGAAATCCGTCCGTTTAAATAGTCGATGATGACGTCATTCATAGAAGCGTAGCGCGCTAGGTACACAAATCTGTCGTGCTGGACTAGGGAAGCGCTATCTTCTGTGTGTAAATGTGCGATATTTTGACTAGGTTGTTCATTATTTAAATTTTTAATGCCATGATATCAAAAATCTTTGGGTTTATCTATTGGAATCTATTCTTAGAAGTATTTCGGGGCGATATGCGCAAAAAAATTGAAAATTTATCGTGAGGTGGCTGAATTATATGCGTTTAAAATTGGACCACTTTTCGTTACATACCATTTTTGTAGAATTTGCAACGTGCGCCCCTATATCGAAAACAAAGACGTAGTCCTACGTCAAAATAAAATTGCTACGTACCAATTCCGAAAAAGATTTGGCCGGTCGAATAGAAGGGGCGGTGACATTTGCTTATAGGAGATATTGGGGGTCGATAGGTCTATTGGTAGGTATTGGGGCGGTGGCGGTGATCACGATACTGTTGGGAATTTGTGATGACATCATTACAGTTCCTCGATGGTGGAGTGGTTAACATACCCAACTAGAGACTGGGGGATCGCAGGTTCGATTCCTTCTTGAGGACATATCTTTTCTCAGTGTGTCCAATAAAAAGGTAAATTTTTCACCGTATCTTCATTCTCACCGTACTGGCAATTCTTTCTCTGTCTATTTTACATTGGACACGTTCATAAAAACCTTGAACAATTATGGGTCTTCCGATAATAAGTGTCGTGTCGTCTTTATCTATTCAATCACTATTATGATGCCTTTGAATCTCATTTGTTCCGTAATATTTGTTGTTTGTTTTTTTTTTATTTTTTTATTCATTTCGTTTATTTGATAGGCACAAATGCGTTAGCTTGGCGGTGCCAAATACTTTTGTTTTTACATTTTGGATATCTTAAAACTAGGAGGTTACAATGTTGAAATATTTTTTTTTACAAAGGAAAAGAAAATTTACAGCTATCTTAAGACTAGAAATAAGATTCAATATACAAGAGAGGGCCAAAAGATTTTTTTATGAAAAAATTTAAAACAAGGGATTCACTTTGATATACAAGAGGGGGAGTAATAGTATTTTATGAAATATTTTACGGTTATCTTAAAACTAACAATATAGTTTAGTACACAAAAGGGGGAACAAATATTTATGAGAAATTTCACAGAAATCTTAAAACTAGGGATTCAATTCTATTTACAAGATGGAGGACAAGAGTTTCAATAAAGAGTAAAAATTATAGCTATCTTAAAACTAGGAATACAGAATACTAATTTGAATTTTTTTAACTAAAACTTATGCTTGGTCAAGATATTCAGAGGGTGGCTTATTTCCGCATCAATGTAGCAGCAGTTGTATCAAGGACAGGGGAGAGACAGGGAAAGAAGAGCAAAACTTGCAACTTTCGCTCGAACCGGGGGGTGGGGGGGATCAGCGAAACAAATTTGCGCCTCAGTCTAGTAAGTCGTCGAGTACCGGATTGGCGGATGGTATTCTTCGGACCGCGGGGAATCCTTCAAAAGTCATCGGACCTCGAGTCGCTCTCGCTTCAGTTTCCTTCTATGCAGGCGTAGTGGTAAGGGCGACGGCGGTTACATAGTGGCACTCTGGAGCTGATCGGTTCCACAAGGCAGAAGGAAACTCTAAAAACGAGAAATAAAAGAGAGGGGCTAAATTGGGATATTTATCGTTTTTATGAAGGTATAAATAAGGGACATATAGGGGAAATCACGAGTTGCCAGCATATCTCGGACTGGTACATTGGGTGGTCTACCTCGGGCCCGAAGGGATTCCTTTAACTGAGACCTGGCGTCACAATACCCGGCGCATACCCAGACAACGTGTTCGATGTCGTGATAGCCCTCGTCACAAGCGCACAGACTACTCTCCGCAAGCCCAATACGCCGCAAATGCGCATCCATGGTGTAGTGATTGGACATAAGTCGGGACATTACACGAATAAAATCCCGACCCACATCCATCCCCCCGAACCAAGGCTTCGTTGATACCTTTGGGATAATCGAATGAAGCCATCGTCCAAGTTCCCCATTGCTCCACGAGGTTTGCCAACTGTTGAGCGTCCTCTGACGACAAATACTAAAAAATTCGTTGAAGCAGATTGGTCTTTCGTATATGTCACCATTTAATGCGCCCACCTTTGCTAATGAGTCGGCCTTTTCATTGCCCGGGATAGAACAATGAGAGGGGACCCAAACAAAGGTAATCTGATAAGATTTTTCAGATAACGTACACAAGGACTCCTGTATTTTCCCCAGAAAATACGGTAATTGCTTTTTAGGCTTCACCGCACGAAGAGCCTCGATAGAGCTGAGGCTGTCCGAAACGATGAAGTAGTGATCTGTGGGCAGAGTGTCGATGATCCCAAGGGTGTACTGAATTGCAGCTAACTCTGCGACGTAAACTGAAGCGGGATCATTGAGCTTGAATGAGGCGGTGATAGTATTGTTGAAGATACCGAAGCCAGTGGACCCATCGAGATTTGATCCGTCAGTGTAAAACATTTTGTCGCAGTCGACTTCTCGGAATTTATTATAAAATATATTGGGGATCACCTGCGGGCGTATATGGTCCGGGATTCCACGAATCTCTTCCTTCATGGATGTGTCGAAGAATACAGTAGAATCAGAAGTATCTAGGAAACGGACACGGTTGGGAGTATATGAAGAAGGATTAATGCTCTGTGCCATGTAGTCGAAGTACAAGGCCATAAATCGGGTTTGAGAATTAAGCTCGACGAGCCTCTCGAAGTTTTCAATCACCAACGGGTTCATAATGTCGCATCGGATGAGCAATCGATATGAGAGTTCCCAAAATCGATTTTTTAGCGGAAGAACGCCCGCCAGCACTTCGAGACTCATCGTATGGGTCGAGTGCATGCAACCCAAGGCAATGCGCAAGCAACGGTACTGGATTCTCTCCAGTTTGATGAAGTGTATGTTCGCAGCGGAGCGGAAACAGAAACACCCGTACTCCATCACCGACAATATCGTTGTTTGGTACAACCTGATCAGGTCTCCTGGGTGAGCACCCCACCATGTTCCAGTTATTGTTCGGAGAAAATTGATCCTTTGTTGGCATTTCTGTTTCAGATACCTAATGTGACATCCCCAGGTACCTTTAGAGTCGAACCAGACCCCGAGATATTTAAATGTGAAAACCTGGTTGATCGTTGCACCCATTAATAGAAGCTGGAGTTGCGCCGGCTCACGCTTCCTAGAAAAAACAACCAACTCAGTTTTCTCCGTGGAGAACTCAATACCCAGCTGAAGAGCCCAAGCAGACAAATTGTCCAAGGTATTTTGTAATGGTCCTTGCAAGTCGGCAGCTTTGGGCCCTGTAACAGAGACCACGCCGTCGTCTGCAAGTTGCCTTAGCGTGCATGAATTGGCAAGACAATCGTCAATGTCATTCACGTAGAAATTGTAGAGCAGGGGACTTAGACATGAGCCCTGGGGAAGACCCATGTAGCTAAATCGCGATGTTGTTAAATCGCCATGCGAAAAGTGCATGTGCTTTTCAGACAACAGGTTTAGCAAAAAGTTATTTAAAATTGGTGAAAGACCATGCTGGTGCAGCTTCTCTGACAGAATGTTGATAGAAACTGAGTCAAAAGCCCCCTTAATATCCAAGAAGACTGATGCCATCTGCTCTTTGTTAGCATAGGCCATTTGGATTTCTGTAGAAAGCAACGCAAGGCAATCGTTCGTCCCTTTGCCTTTGCGGAAGCCAAATTGTGTATCTGACAGTAAGCCATTTGCTTCAACCCAATTGTCGAGGCGAAACAAGATCATTTTCTCGAATAACTTCCGAATACAGGACAGCATTGCAATCGGCCGATACGAGTTGTGGTCGGAGGCTGGTTTTCCTGGTTTTTGGATGGCGATGACCTTCACTTGCCTCCATTCATAAGGGACAATGTTACCCTCAAGAAACTTGTTAAATAAATTCAACAAGCGCCTTTTTGCAGTGTCAGGCAGATTCTTCAGCAAGTTGAATTTGATTCTGTCTAACCCTGGGGCGTTATTGTTGCACGATAAGAGAGCAAGTGAGAACTCCACCATCGAAAACGGTGTTTCGTTCACGGTATCGTGAGGAGACGCGGCGCGGCACGTTTTCTGTACCGGGACAGAGTCCGGACAGATCTTCTTGGCGAAAGCGAATATCCAACGGTTTGAATATTCCACGTTCTCGTTGGTACTATTACGGTTACGCATACGTCGAGCCGTACCCCAAAGAGTGCTCATCGCTGTTTCTCTCGTTAACCCGTCGACGAACCGGCGCCAATAACTGCGTTTTTTGGCTTTCATTAGACTCTTCATTCGCCTTTCTAACGACGCGTACTGTTGATAGCTAGCGGGTAACCCGTCTTCCCGGAAGGCCTTATATGCAGTGGACTTTTCCGCGTACAGCTCTGAGCACTCTTTATCCCACCACAGGGTGGGAGACCGTCCATGGGTATTCGCGCTGGGTACTGGTTTAGTCTGAGCTTGATTCGCACTGTCGAGAATCAAGCCAGCCAAAAACCTGTACTTTTCCTCCGGAGGAAGTTCTTGAGTGGATTCGATTTTAACGGATATCGCGGTCGCGTAACTCTTCCAATCAATGTTCCGTGTGAGGTCATACGAGACATTGATTGTTTCCGATGGTCTTGAACCGTTAGCAATTGAAATCACGATAGGCAAATGATCGCTACCGTGGGGATCAGGGATCACCTTCCACCTGCAATCTAACTGTAGCGATGTCGAGCATAGCGATAAATCCAACGCGCTTGCGCGTGCTGGTGGTGTAGGAATCCGCGTCATTTCTCCCGTGTTTAAGATGGTCATGTTGAAATTGTCGCAAAGATCTTGGATTAATGTTGATCTATTATCATCATGAAGACAGCCCCATACCGTACCGTGCGAGTTAAAGTCTCCCAGAACTAGCCGCGGTGCCGGTAAGGATTCCGTGATATTACAAAGCGTTCGGTGCCCTACCGAGGCTCTAGGAGGAATGTAGATGGAAGCAATGCAAAGGTCTTTACCTTTGATTAAAACTTGACAAGCGACAATTTCAATGCCTGGTGTCGAAGGGAGGTTAATTTGGTTGAAAGAATAGCACTTTTTGATCCCCAAAAGTACTCCTCCATAGGGGTTTTCTCGATCCAGACGAATTATATTAAAGTCGTGGAAGTTGAGATTTATATCGGAAGTTAACCAAGTTTCACATAATGCGAAAGCATCACATTTTAAACTATTTAGTAAAAATTTAAAGGAATCGATTTTCGGGAGGATACTTCTGCTGTTCCACTGTAGAACAGTGATCGAATCGGTGACCTCGTTCGATGACTTAGCCATCGAAGGATACGATCGCTGCAAGGAGGGGCCATTTAGTAGTCAACTGCTTCAAAAATGTTTGCACTATAGGAAGAAAACGTATCAGAAGGCTTTTAAGAGGATCAGTAACATTGAAAGCTGTGAAAATTAAGTCCACTATGTCAGAAAATTTCATTAGTCCGCTACTGGACTGAGTATCTGTTTGGGGTTTTGGATGTCCCTGGAAGTGGTGGGTACTCCTTGTTAGAATTAATATTTCCAAGTCCTGGAGCAAATTGCTTCGGCTTTTGTGCATCACTTCCGTTGGATTTATTGGTTGTAGATGGCGCACTCTGAGTGGACGACACCTTGGCACCCTTACGAGGCAATGTAGGGGAGGCTGGATTTCTCCTCTTCCTGGATTCCCCTGGGTTAACCAAAGATGTTCCCTCTCGTGGGTCGTCAGATTCTTGCTCAGCGTTAGCCAAACCAGCATAGGGATTTTCGGACAGGACAGATGGCGAAGCATTCTTTAGCATTTCTGCATAAGAACGCCTTGAGCGTTCCTTAAGGGAGCGCTTAATTTTATCCCCGCGCTGCTTGTACGCAGGACATGATTTAAGAGCATGTGAAGGACCCCCGCAGCAAATACACTTTTCAGTTTCTTTGTCGCAAGAGTCATCCTCATGCTCTCCTTCGCATTTGCCGCATCGTTTCTTATTTCCACAATATGTGGCTGTGTGGCCCAACTGCTTGCAATTGCTGCAGTTCATGACCCGCGGTACGAACAGGCGAACTGGTAGGCGAACCTTGTCAAGGAGGATGTAGTTGGGAAGAGAGGACCCGGCGAATGTCACCCGAATCGAGCCTGATAGAGAGTAGGTAGTCTTACCTCCCTCGGTGTTTGCGGTATACAATTGTTTGCATTCCAAGATCTTAATCTGTTCAAGTGAGGGGTCCTTAAAGCAGCCAACCCCGTGCTCCAACAGTTCTTCGCATTTCAGGCCCGGTTCGGACACTACACCATCGATTTCACAGGCCACACAAGGCACGTACGCTTTAAATTCCCGCGTAAAGCGCTCACAGCAAGCAATCGCGTTTGCCTGGCCGAGATCACTCACTAGAACACGTATCTTGTTTGCCCGAACACGTGTTATCTGAGTTACGGCCGGGTAATTAGCAGTCAGATCTCGAGAAAGTTTTAATATATTAACCGGTTTCTCTCCGGTCCGAAAATATACCACCCATGGCCCAGAGGAACCTTCTGGGTACTGCTTTATACGGGGAGCAATGCGAGTATTAGGGGGATCAGGGACTTCCATGATTACATCAGATGGTATTTCGCCCTCGGCCATTTAAGCACGAGGGCAGAGCGTTATATAAACGGGAATGTGTCTTATTATTTGATTACAAGGTAGAGTAAAAGTAGGGAAAAGGAAAGAAAGCAAACGAGGAAAAAAATAAAGCAAAACTTATCTGCAAACAACGTCGATTGTTCCGCACCAGCGAAAACAATGTACTGGATTTACTGCCGGCACCAGCAGAATGGCAGCTAACGAACGAACAAAGGATGACCTTGAATCACTGAAATTTACACACCGAACACCACTGTGAAATATAACGATCCGTTCCGTTCAAAGGTTGGGAGACGTATGATTTGTTGTTTGTTGTTGAAGTTGTAATGTTTAATTATCCATATTATGCTGAGAGTAGCACTGAAATGTATCATTACGATGTTTGTTATCTATTGGTACCAATGATTGTATATCTGCTACAGAGTGAGTTTGAAACAAAAATACAACCGGCATTTCTCTGCCCGAAACAAATAAATACAAGTGATATCAAAGATCAACGACCTTTCCGTCATTTGGCAGGCTACTATGACCCCGGAGAATGGACGTGATTTCTGCTCTATTGATTAATTTATTGATGAGAATTGAGCCGTTTAGTAAATGTAAAAAACATTTTCCCTCTGATCGAAAGGTGACGAAGAGCCAAGGCTGAATCCGTGTGCAAGTAACATGATTGTTCTCGAGATAGAACAGCAATCCGACAAACATCATTGAAAAACTATTCATCCCGATCGTCCGTGGTCAGTGCCAGCTAAACAGTTTTATTTGCAGCAGAACTGCACAAAAATCAAATTCGCATATCACTGCCTAGACCAGCAATTCAATGAGAAAGCCTAGCTCCAGCCTAGCACTGTAGTACCCGGACTGGTGGGGAAGTCCAACAGAGTTCAACCCCCGGGCGGTTACTAGATATGACAGCGAAATTATGATTATTGGCCAATAAAATTACCATTCCACATACGCGCACCAGAAGGAGGTGAAACCCATCAAATTTGTTTGGCCTGACATTGTTTTTTATATTCGAAGCTAACTCAATTAAAGTTGATTGTGTGCAATAAATATTAAATCAATTTTACCATTCTATACAGACTGGCGACGCCATGCTGTTCCTTCCGTCGCTGCGAGATTCGTCCCAGTATGCTGCTGGAAGTAAATTTCTGCACCATCCGACTGTTTCGATATGTTGTTTAACTATTCATTTGAAGCACCCCAGCAGGATTTGAGTCTGTTAACAATGCAACTGAATAGAACAACGTACAGAACGTCTATCGGTGCTTATGGGGAGTGCTGCCCTGGATTAACAGAACCTACACGCAAACGAACAAAGAATTCGTTTACAGCGTCGTTAATGGAAAGTGAATCGGAGCAATTTCAATGCTTCCATAGAGTTGCACGTAGCATGAAATACCGGTTGCACTTGGTTTGCCATATTAACCGAATGGAAAAGAAAATAACTTTTCTGATCATGTTCGAGCTTCCCAGTCTAGCGCTTGCACATGCACAAATCCATACGGACTCGAGAATGTTCGCAGTTTTTTTGCGTATGTAATTAACCATAGAGTTGTTCAAAAACCAATGTATGTTTGCTTTGAAAAAAAGTGAAGCCAACTGGTTTTCCGTAATTAGTAGATGCATATTACCTTAGGTAGTCTATGCCACGTTTGGCATTGTTATCAAGATCTGGTTCAAATTTGTGCCGTCAATGTTTTATGCCTCTCAGCGGGAAGAACAGTTCGTGGAATCCGTGCTCCATTAAAAACGAATCGCGACCGGATCGAAAACGCTACTTGTACTAATTCGCGAAACAATAATTCATGTTTATGGTGGAAACGTCGAAATAGAAATCAACGCGTCGTTCGCAGTACATACGTGATCGTGGAGAAAATGGTTGGATTAAACCGTAAGACGGATATGCCGATGCTGATGAAGTATGACTGAATCCCTAATTTAGGCACAGCACTCAGAGAATAGGGTAGGCAGTCATTCGTGGGCAAATGTAGTCTGTAGGTAGTCTTTGAATTGGTGCCGAATATATAGAAAAAAATCAATCAAATGCAACTTACATCACTGACATTTTAAAACAAAGTTAATATTTGGTCAAGAAAATGTCAATAGCATGACGTTTTGGTGTTTCATAACCGGAAGAAAAAAGAGACTATAACTACTTGAGGTCACATGCCGCTGTTAACACTGATGATTTGTTATCTCGCTCTTACATATGTTAGACCCATTAGTTTGACACATATTGCCCCGGATACACACATATCAAAGTAATGGGATACAATATTCTAGAGCAAGACCCCATATTTCAGTCTGTGAATACATGGAGACAGTAGCGCTTTGCTCCCTCTAGTACAGTGGTTTTCAACCGGGGGTGAATTCACCCCCAGGGGTAAATTAGACTATTGTAGGGGGTGAATTATGTCGGAACTTTGTCTTTATATACAATTTCAGTGTCAAGACTGAGAGTGCTTAGAAACAGGTTTCTAATTGGAAAATTATGATTTTCATCTAATCGAAAAAAAAATCTGAGAGGGTAATGATGGTAAACAATTTTCAGAAAGGGGTACATCATAAGGATCAATATGCGGAAAGGGGTACATGGAACGAAAAAGGTTGAAAACCACTGCTCTAGTAGATATAATCTCTTTTGCCCCAATCGTCATTCTTCATTTAATTATGTATCTAATTTGGGTGGTCTCGACAGAAACAAAGATCACATCGACGTAGCGATAAAATTGCTGGTAAATTTCAAGTTATGTACATTGAGATAGGGATATATCGAGATAGAGAAAATATCGAGAAACGGAGGATTTTATAATCGATAATAAGAAACAATTTGAGGTCGTCAGCGTATATAAGTCTGCAATTACATAGAAAATATCATTGAATAGCAAGAGGCTCGAGATTGCTTCCTTGAGGAACATCTGACATGTTGATGAAACTATGAATCATTTCCAAGCTTCACAAATAGAGGATGATTGACGAAGTATGATTTGTAACCGCTCGGTTACAAATAATACATATTTCTAAGTTAAGATGCAATTTTGTTTAATCTGGTGGAAGGTTTAATACCGATGTAAATAATAATATATAAAAAAAATAAAACCAAACCCTATCAGCCTTGTGGGTACAACTTCAGTGGGCGGAATTTGGGAAATCTGGCAGGAGTCAGCTACGAGGGTGGTTGGCTGCATTGGGATGGGTTGGTACAAGAAGGAACAGAAGGAAATTGGAATGAGGAGGTTCGTAGTAGCTGCACGACGGGAAGCCGGTCTCTTGGGTTTCAACCACGAAAGCGAGTGGATCAAAATAAAAGTTATTCAAGTGATTGTTGTTAACTAGAAGTGGTGAAACCGGCTTGCTTAGCCCTGGTCGCCGGTCTGACTGAAGTCGCCGGCTAATTATCAAGGACCAGCGAAGAGTTTGCCTGTCTCGCCCTGATCAGTGCTACTGCTGATACGGCTAACCGTAAAAGAGATAGCAGGCCGTCGTCGCGGGTTTCATCGACCGTGTATCGTTAATCGCTCCTCCCGCTAAACGTCAAGGACGACCGCGTGGCTTGAGGGCCCGCCGCAACAGAAAGATTGACACCAGGGACGATCTGCCCTATCGCCATCACCAGAGATTATCGCCAGTGCACCACCACGCCCTACCCTGCCCATCCGCCCGCCGCCACAAATTTGGAAGCTGAACAAATTAATTGAGTAAGTTAATAAATCTAGAAAAAATTAAATTCAATTCACACCCTTCGACCAGATCCGAAAACCCTCCCACAACAATATACGACCCTGGGACCCGAGGACCAAAAAGAGGCCTGCCGTGCCCACCCCGGAACGTCCATACCAGGCGTTGGGGCTTAAGCGGGTTCCCTTCAGGAACCGCAACGTCCATCCTCGGGGGCTGAGAGCAGCCGCGATCCCGTAAACGGTAACAGATTGAAGACATACGGTAAAGTCATGTCTTTTCTCTCTTATAAATTTCCTGAAGGCCGCACATTTTTTGTGGTTTCCGAAAAACTATTTTAAAGTTTGAGTCTTCTTAACAATTTGTAGGACTTATCCGAAATTTGTTAAATGCGTCGCTCCTAAAACTTGTAGAGATTCCCTGAAAATCTTACACTTCACTAAGTTGACAAGGCATTTTCAAAACACTTTGCAGGAGCTTGTAAAACAGCACTTTCATGCAAATTTTCTTCAAATTCATTATGATTCTATTGAGGTTTGAAGGACTTTCGTAAATATTATAGAACTTTTTAGAACTACCTACTATTTCGCAGGAAAACATTAGGTTATATTTTTTTTTTCTTTTTTATGTCGACTATGTTAGTCACATTTTCTTTTTTATTTTTTAACGACATTCAATTAGCTAGAGATTACAGGGTAGGGAATGTTCTGAAAATTAAAGCCATAGTACTCAAGTAAGAGCAAGGATATGCCACTTCTAGTTTTTCGATCTGTATACTTCACATCCTTGCTCTTACTTGAGTACTATGGCTCTAATTTTCATAACTTTACCTACCCAGTAATCTCTAGCTAATTGAATGTCGTTAAAATGTAAAAAATATTATATAATATTAACATCTTAGTGAATTTCCAGAAATTTTAAAGATTTCTCTAGATCGTAGAATTGTTTCGAATTTCGTACGATATTTCTGAAGTTCGCAGAATCCTGTATTCCCTTCTAGCGTTCAGGGCATGCCATAGAAAAACTTTTTAATTTGAACTTCGCCGAATATCGTAAAAGTTGAAAAATCCGCGGAAGTTCATAGAACTTTCAATTTCATTGGAAGTACTTAAATCTTGTAAGTTTCTTCTAACTTTTTGATGCATTTAAGACTTGCTAGAACTTCAAAAAACTTCATCGAGTTGTGTAGAACTTTCTGAAGTTCATAGAACTAACATGCCATTTAAAGAACTTAGTAAGGGCAGTATGGTTCAATTTCATCGTGGCCAATGGCTATCTGGAGCACCTATTTTGCACGACAGAATATAAGGAATCACACCTACAGATACCCAAATGCAAAATTTGCAGATAAATTGACCATGGTTTGATAAAAGCTTGACATTTCGCCGATGTCATTGATGTCAGGGCCTTCCGAGGACCGAGCGTCGTCTCAAATCGTTATCTAGTAGTGTAGAAGATTGATATCCAATATAATCGGTACCATGAGTGCGAGAATTATGTGACTGAATCGTCTGGGAATGTTGTCAAGGAACATACTAGAAAATTCGACAAACGAATCGAAGATCGTTCAACAAGCAATAATCTGAACGAAGCGTGACAGCAGGTCCATGATGGGGTCAACAGCTACAAAAGTGTTGGATACCACAAGTGGGGACCAGCTCGATTTTGAGAACCAGATTTATGGACGAGAAAATCCAGAGCAGAAGCCAAACGCTTGCAGCCGATACACATGAGCCAAGAACAACCGAAAAAAAAATTCCTACGGCGTTAGAAATGTGGGTACGATGAAAAGGTGCTCACTGATGCAGAGCGAGGTTTTGTCAAGAACAACGCGCCAAAATGTTCTAGAAAGCATGAAGAGGAAAAGCAATCCGAAGTCGGTCATGAGCATGAGTCATGAGTTTCTATTGAACGGACAAACGCATAGAGACAGCACAAACAGAATGAGGATTAGGGATGATGCACGAGCAGTAGGATTAGACGAAGTGTCAAAGGATATTCGGGAGTTTGACCGTTGAGAAGGACGGAATCCAGGCCTAGAAGTCGAGAGTCCCCGGCTGTGCGAAATATTCCACTGCGTGATCGTTACGATCTGGTTGAAAAAGGTGTCTTTGGAATGATTTGATGGACTCAATGCCACCTATAAGGTACTCTCCCGCGTTCTGTTGAGCAGATTGCGTTCGTTGGCTGAATCCTTTGTCGTCGAACACCAAATCGGTTAACGAGACGGATGATCAATGGTAGCTCGGATGTTTACTTTGCGTTAAATGCTGAAGAAACACCGGCAATGTTTCTTGCGAATTCACCAGCATTTTGAGGATTTCAAGGCGATACTCAGAGACAAGAAACAAACTGTGGTAGAAAACATGGCTTTCCTATAAAGCCGGTTAAGCTAATTCCCATTACGTTGGATAGGTCAAAATTCCGCTTCAAACTAGACGGACTCGTTTGTGACGTTCAATGGATAGAAGCAGGACGGTGTATGCACTAATCTACTGTTCTATATAGCGCTCGAAAGATACAAAATTCTGATATGCAAAACAACGGAATCTTCATCATGGAAATTCACATACTTCTTGGATTCGTGGACCACAACGGCATCATAGTCGTTGATCGCAGAGTAGTGGAAGAAGTGTTTGTGTTTGAGGCACAAATCCCCGACTATGTACGGGGAACGTGCCATTTGAGCCAATATATTCTGATTCCTATAGGGTTTTACGTTTCTACGTGTTGTGGCTACGAATAGAACTTTCTATGGTTTGTACAGGCAACCAAAGTTCCGTAACTTACAGCCCACAAACTAGCTCTATACACATCGATGATACTTCCTGTTGTTCCATATACATCCATGAGACATGAGCAGTGAAGTAAGCAGATTATCGAGTGCTCGGTATGTTTGAGAGAAGAATTCTGCCTTTAATATTCGACGACATAGTAGAAAATGGAGAATAGCGCCATGCTTATAATTGAGGTTTTATGTTAGTTTTATAGCCACTCATAAAACTTAGTGTTACGATGAGCAGCAACTGGTTCAGGTTAATGACGGTTCCTTTTCTTTCAGCCGATTTGTTATCACGGTGTTAATCAGCTAAATATATGTCATTCATTAAATCTTTTCAGTTTTCTAAGTTGATTATCACTTACAACTTTTTAGTGCCAAAATAATTTCGTTTGACATCCGAAAGCTGTTAAAACACGGCAGACTACAATGGGCTGGATATGTATCGCGAATGCTGGAGAAGAGACCAGATAAAGTTATGCTCAACAGAAAACCTGGGAGAGATCGTCGACTTCGGGGCAGACCCATACTCGCTGTTTGTGTGCATGCGGGTGGCGTTCAAGGACTCTGGAATATAATCCTGAAGTTTGAAAGTCGTACTGAAAGTAATTGTTAAAAAAAAATCCGAAACATGACCATGTATCGCGGCTTTCCATTCCCTTTTTGGCATTCGGATAAGTTTGAAGGGCAGACTAAGAAATTTGTCTAAAAATATAACAGAACAAACAAACGGGCGTTCGTAGTTTCCATGGATTTCAGGGTCATTCGTCTTTTTAGGGTAAGAAAAATGTGTAATCATATGTGCGGCATTGGGAATACAATCTAAGTGAACTACGTGCAACGTCATCGATTTACCAACTATACAATGCTTGACCGCTTAATGGAATATTTTATTATGATGTTTGATTTTACTACACACCTAGAAAAGATAGTGTAAATTTACGTCTCCTGACCCTGACATATACGAGCATCAAAAATGACTTAGTTTTACGTTTGATTTTAATTTTACATGACGTTTAATTTCGTAAATCATGTAATTTTACTCCACATACAGCATTTGTTCTGAATGGTAGGAAGTGTAATTTTATGTTATTGCGCATGTAAAGTATATGTTTCATGTAAAATTAAACGGAACACGGCAATGTTCCGTCATTTCGTAAATTACGGTTTGTTGAATTGTGTCATGTTTGAAATTACGTCAACAATAAAATTCAGATTTTTTTGGAGTTAACGATTTTTTTTACAATTTAGATTTTGAAAGAATGTAGCGAAAAGACGTTCTCTTTTCCACTAGGAGTTGTAGATTAATAGAACACATAAACTGGCGTTGATTAATCCAACGCGGTACACACCTAGAAAATATCGTGTAAATTTACGTCTCCTGACCCTGACATATACGAGCATCAAAAATGACTTAGTTTTACGTTTGATTCCAATTTTACATGACATTGAATTTCGTAAAGCACGTAATTTTACTTTACATATGGCGTTGTTCTGAATGGTAGTAAGTGTAATTTTATGTCATTGAGCATGTAAAATATATGTTTCATGTAAAATTAAACGGAACACGGTTATTTTTCGTCAATTAGTGAATTACGGCTTGTTAAATTGTGTCATGTTTGCAATTACGTCAACGATAAAATTCAGAATTTTTTGGTGTGTATGTTCAAATCTGTGTATAACATTAACCACCAAAAAGGCAAGCTAAATTTGTGACTTCAAGCAGCATTGCCCCTAAGACACAAGGAAATCAAAAACTTCTTTTTCGTCGTTTTATCAGTGAGAGAATCGAAAACCCAAAACCGTTCGATCATTTGTATTTCAAATTACAAGTTCATTGAATCTAGAGAACTGTAACTAGCCGGGCCTCTGAGACCCCTTGCCTTTTTGAGGGTTATAATGAATCAATTAGCGTTTTTAGTTTTGATGGTAGCTTTTAGACAATAATTGAAAATGACCTAAATGGTAAGTTGAAAAAAGGGCCTGTAATTTTAAGTTCATTTGATCCAGGTTTGTTAGAAACAAAGCAAAAATGATCATACTGTTTGAAAAGCGATTCGTTGGTTATAGGTTGAGTAAAAGGTGGAATAGTGTGACACCCTAATTAATGTGAAAAAATAGGCACAACCCAGAGAAAAACCTTGGTTTCGGAAATTGACCTTCTAATTTGACAGACTATTCACAGTAGAACAATTTGATCAATTTCCTAACTCATCTGTGCAAACACGTAACGTTTAAGATTCAAAAAAAAAATAAACCATTCAATATAGGGCTAGGTGTTATATCCACCAAATTAGCGTTTCTTTGGCAATTTGAGATCCCGCTCGACTATGACCAGCAGTATGCCGCGGCGGTATATATCGTCGTCACGATTTACTCACCTATTGCTGTGCTCCTGAAATGATCCACCGTCCAGCAGTCGAATTTTCGCGAACAATACCGCATTCAGGAACGGCACCTCCACCAACTCTTCCAGGTGCAGTTCCACCGTAAACTTATATTTTTTCTTCTTCATCATAAATGCCATTCCTGGGGCTCCCGGCCCTATCAGTGTCATTCACTCTGGCAACAATTAATTTACCCAGCTTCCACCCACTAGAATGGAGATAATTAGGGATCACTACGTTCCACCTCAGATCAGACAAACCACTTTGCACAGATCAGCATCGACTTCTTCTATGTTTAACAACAAAATGCCTTGATTGCTGTATTTTCGTGGAAACGTTTCACACACGATCGGGGGTGGCCCTGGAACCGCAGCAGCTGCTGTCGTCGTCGCAAACAACAGATGGCTTATGCTTCTTCTTCGGTGCGGTGCTAGCTGCACTTGGTGTAATTATCATTTCACCTCACCAATCATAATCACCGAACGAGACACAGGTAAACAACGGCAATAAAAACCGAATCGTAACACTGCTTCTCTTATCTTCATTAACATTTCCGACTGCTGATTCACCAGGGACGGAATGGTAGGCGAAGTTGGCCACATAATACCATTTTCCTCACTTTCCGGCGGATTCCTTCCGTTTTTTTGCACACGGCTGAGTGCTGTTACGGCAGACGTTTTACATATTTTGCACTACTATTTTCCAAAACCATCAACAGTAAATCCAAACTGGCTATTCCCTTGTTTAAGAATGGGTTAAGATGAATCAAAACTGCGGTGTCTTCGAGGCTTTGCTCGCGATCCTTGTATTAGTGATATTTTTTATCTGGAAATGAAGAAAGGAGATTGTCAGAACAAACAAATTAACGGGTTTTAGCTTACAGCGTTTTAACAATAATTATATGCTTTTTTATAATGCAATTTTTTGCCGATCTGCTCCCAACGGTTGTAAACTTTTAAGCATTATTGCAACAGTAATCAACAGCCGGTTTATTTTAAAACTAGCCGCAGCAAGTTATGGTTATGTATATACATTTATAGACTAAAGTACCAATGAAAAAGACCAGCTTGAATTTGAACACCAACGGTCACGATTACGGACTTCCGCAAAAATTGTTAAGGGTGTAACTTATCAGATTTGAAAAAAAAATCTAAGGAAGATATATTTTGGGAACATTAGAACATTTTGATGCTAAATAACTTAAAAATCTTTGATTTGAATAAAGATGTCATACGACAGATGTCAATTATTTTCCTCTTGACAACATTTTCAGAATTAATATTTCAAAATTTAACCACGTTGCAGCACTCTTAAATTTTGTCCGATTGATCCAAATTTTCATAGGGATTTTTCACGGTTGACTTGAAAAACTCGAAGGTTACTATTTCATCTATTATACAAAGATGCTGTAGGCAATAAAAATACACTAAGGTTTTTTTTACACGCTTTTTTTTGCGCGGTTTTTTTACACGGCTTTTTTACACGGTTTTCGCAATTAGCACGGTTTTTTTGCACGGTTTTCGCAATTAACACGGTTTTTCGCAAAAATATTCTAAGTCCTTTTAAAGGCAAAAGACTTAGACGATTTCTCAACAATTTTTTTTGCACGGGTTTCGCAAAAATGTTCTAAGTCCTTTTGGAGGCAAAAAACTTAGACGATTTTTGATCAATTTTTTTTTTGCGCGGATTTCGCAATTAACACGGTTTTAGCAAAAATCCTTATGAAGGCAAAAGACTTAGACGGTTTTTGACCAAGTTTTTTTTGCACGGATTTTGAAATTTACACAATTTCGAAGATTTTTGAAAAAGTGGAAGTGATTGCTTTTGGAACAGCATTAACGAGTAGATGCCAAATGTTCATGCCTGAGGCCATTTAGAAAACCAAGATGGCGACTTCCGGTTCAGTGGAATTCTCTGAAACCCCATCAATATGGCTATTTTTGGAACGGGATTGATGAGTGGACGTCAGATATCGATGTTTAAGGCCATTTTGAAAACCAAGATGGCGACTTCCGGTTCAGTGGAATTCTCTGAAACCCCATCAATATGGGTATTTTTGGAACGAAATTGATGAGTGAACGTCAGATATCGATGTTTAAGGCCATTTTGAAAACCAAGAAGGCGATTTCCGGTCCAGTGGAAGTCTCTGAAACCCCATCAATATGGGTATTTTTGGAACGGGATTGATGAGTGGACGTCAGATATCGATGGCCATATTGAAAACCAAGATGGCGACTTCTGATTCGGTGGAATTCTCTGAAACCCCATCAATATGGATATTTTTGGAACGGGATTGATGAGTGGACGTCAGATATCGATGTTTAAGGCCATTTTAAAAACCAAGAAGGCGACTTCCGATTCAGTGGAATTCTCTATAACCCAATCAGCATGCATATTTTCAGAGCGGGCCTAATAGAGCGCATGATAGAGATCAGTGTCAGAGGCCATTTGGAAAACCAAGATGGCGACTTCAGGTTCATTGGAATTCTCTAAAATCGAATCAATATGAGTATTTTTGGAATGGAATTGACGAATAGACGCTAGATATCGATGTCTGGTGCCATATTGAAATTCAAGATGGCGTCTTCCGGTTCTGTGGAATTCTCCAAAGCCCAATCAATATGAGTATTTTTGGAACGGGATTGACGAGTAGGTGCCAAATATCAATGTCTGAGACCATTTCGAAAATCAAGATGGCTACTTCGGTTTAGTTAAATTTTCTATTACCACAACAATGTGAGAATTTTTGTAATAGCGTTCATGAATAGATACCGGATGTCAATTCCGGAAGTCATGTTTTCATCTAAGATGGTGACTTCTATTTTAGTGCCAAGACGATGTTTTAAATATAAAGACACGCGGCGAGAAAAACAGTAAATTTGACTGCACGGTTTTACAAATTATTTGTCTGCTAGTTTTGGCAACCAGGAATATTGTGTAAACAGCGAGTGACTTGTAGTTTTAATGAATGCTTGGCGAATTCCTTTTTTGAAATATTTCCCACAATACTCAATCATGTAATTTGGAAACGCATTGATTTACGTTACTGAGCCTGTCTACATGTTTTTCGTTGCACTAGAAAAAATATATCGAGGATGCAGGATGCAGACATGCATTTCTTTTCATTTCAATCTCGATACTCCCCACGAATTACTTCCTAAATCCGCCATATTTGTTTACATTGCTAGTTAGGAACCGTTGTTTTGGGTTCGATTGGAACTTTTGGCTTCAGTCTTCGCGCATCTCTATAAGCATCACCTCTGCTTTAGTGTACATCTCATTCATCTTAAGGGGGCGTCTGGTGTAGTGTGCAAAAAATCGACTTCTTTTTTATCCGCTTAATTGTTAGTATTGAGCCTCTAAAATAGTCTCCCGCAATCTCGGTGACCACGCTGAACTTCTTTTGTTTTAAACAGCCATACATTCCTCGCGCGTATTTGCTGTGACACACGCAGATTTCAATCTATCGGCAACAATTTTCTTAAGACTGACAGCGATAAAAATACAGTGTGAACAATACACTTTAAACTACTTCCACCCATTTTTTTAAGAGAAAATACCAAATGGATTGTTTTCCACGTCATTTTTTCCGAGATGCAATTTGATATGGAGTATCCTTTAATAGCGTTTTTTCGAAACCGCATTTTTCAAATTGGTGAACACGATAACTCAAAAACTAATCAAAGAATTGACTTGATTTTTTTTATGAAAATGCACAATATGTGTAGCCTGTCGGTGAACCACAGAAAACAGAATGAAAAAATTGTTCTCTCTATTATTTTGAAGAAAAGTGCACGAATTTTACAGAAAAATATGAGATTTTTCGGTTTACATGAAACCATTTTCCTAAACTCGAACTTTTTTTTGGGTTCATCGAGTAACTACAAGTCTAAGCTTTACAAATTTTACTTAATTTCCTGTGTCAAACAATTTTATCAAGAGTCATCGTGTTAGCCGCGGCGCTCCTCGACGTGGAAATGGTTGGACGTCTACTCTTGGAACGCTCGTATGTGTGGCTCTGCGTGGCTGCCGACCCTATTCTGCGCGGCGTGTGACGTGAGACGACTAATCTCACCTCACTCTACGTGACCTCACCCAATTCTGAAGAGTCACTTCGGGATGCAAAATGCCTACCTTTTCTGCGGCTGTAATTTTTCTGACTACATTCTCATTTCTCTCTCGATGCTGCTGTCTTTCGCTAATGCAGGACGCACAGCGCTGTACGGCTGCCTGTGTGCAAAGCAGTAACATGACAAAAAACCACTGTCCCCAGTACAGCCACCAGACGCGAGCGGTACAGCTTCTCTTTCCTTATTTTACATTTTTTAATATTTTCAATCTTTTTAATATTTTTATTCAAAATTGACGACAATGAGTGCGACTTATTTACGCCACGGCCGGCATCAACGCTTTCGTGTGCGGGCCTCTCCCTTTGACTATGCAGAGAAAAATGTACAAAGCGAGAGAACAAACTTTACTACGCCACACTCTCACCGAGCAGTCGGAGTACAGCAGCAAAACAAAAATGTATTCTACTGCTGTACGGGAAAATGTACTCGGTGTGGCTACCGCTCTGGCAAGAGCTGTAGTGATGAGTCGCTGTAGCGGGCTGTACGGCTTGTGCAAATGTAAATATACTGAAAAAAATGTAGTTTGTCGGTACCGTTGGCATCCCTGGACGTGAGACTCCCATTTAACCGCAATGAGGAATCTCACCTCACCCGAGTCGACTCTCAGAATCGGGTGAGAAAAGTCACGTAAAGTGGGGTGAGTTTCGTCGTCTCACGTCACATGCCGCGCAGAATAAGGCCGTGCAAATATTTTTTTCGTACAGAATAAACGTACAAATTTAAAGCTTAACATTACATAAAAGATGCATTGTTCCCTTGCCTTCAAAATCGTAAAACAAAATAACTTTCGGTTTGAGCACTTTACACCAGACGCCCCCCTTAATAATACAGCGAAGACCTGATTTTATTATTTCCCCCTGATTATGTCAGCTTTTTGATTCGACTTTGAGTCTCGCATGAAGATTCGCTCGATAAGCTCTAGCAGACGAACCAACTCAAATTCGAGTAAATCCATTCATGAGCACATTTTTCTTATCTTATAAATGCAAAATATACAAAAATAAATGTATCTTTTTGTTTTACGCTGGATATTTATACTAAATAATCAGAACCATCTTGGGTGTTACAATGACGCCAGACCTCTGGCAACTGCATATTTGTCAATCCAGTTCCAAAACACTCCATGTTGTGAGTTATACAGAATATCGCTAAGCCGATAGTCTCAATGTTGTATTTCAAAATGGCCTCAGACATTGATCTCTATCATGCGCTCATTAGGCCCGCTCGGAAAATATGCATACTGATTGGGTTATTGAAAATTTTGTTAGACCGGAAGTCGTCATCTTGGTATTCCAAATGGCCTCAGGCATCGATATTTGGTGCCTACTCGTTAACACTGTACCGAAAACAACCATATTGTTAAAGTGTGGGACAAAAGGAAACCTCAAGATCCGACGTTTCCACTTTTCCAAAAACCTAAGGAATTGGAAAAAGCAAAAACCGTGCTACTTGCATAATCCGTGCAAAAAAACCTGTTCAAAAATCGTCTAAGTCTTTTGCCTTCAAAAGGACTTAGAACATTTTTGATAAAACTCCGAAATCATCCCTTTTCCTAAAATCGTCTAAGTCTTTTGCATTGAATGTAACGCGGTTTTCTTTGCACGATTTTCGGAATTAACGCGGTTTTTTTTGCACGGTTTTCTGAATTAACGCGGTTTTTTTTACACGAATTTCGCAATTAACGCTGTTTTTTTTTGCACGGTTTTTTTTTCACACGGTACGTATCCCCCGTGTAAAAAAAACCTTAGTGTATTTGTTTTATTCTTTGGAGTCAAAATCAATTAATTAATTTTATTTATTTCATTCAGTTTATTCATCCATATTATTTTATTATTATTGTTTGTAATTTTATTTATTTTATTCATTTTAGTCATATTATTAATTTTGCTCATTTTAATAATTGCATTACTTATATCATTTGATTGATCTATTTTATATTTTTATACAATTAATTCATTTTAATACATTTTTCTCTTCATTCATTTTATTATTTATCTTCATTTAAATCACTGCATTTATCGTTCATTTCATTCGATCTCTTCATTTTATTCATATTTTTATCGGGATGATCTTATGGCCGTGAGATGGTCAAATCGATACACAAATTGAGGTTGATATATGTTGACCATAATAATTACTATAGTCACTCTGAGTGAAATTTACAAACATAAACCTATTGGAGAATATATTTCACATTACTTGAGGTACAAAACGAGAAACAGCATCACATGTGTAATACAAACGGAGAAAAAGGGACTCAGCCAACTAGCTCAGCGCTCTTTATTAATATTTGCAGTATGCAGCTTAATAGAAGGCATTTCATAAAAGTATTCGATCCGAAATGCTTGTGAACGTTGTACTTTTGGAAATTTCTACTCGCCAAGTTGAATCCTCCTGCTAAAATACAAAAAAGGGTTCAAGCGATTTTCACCCAAATTATTATCAATGAGCTGCCAAGTTTAAGTTTCTGGAGCGATTACATAATATCAAACTGATTTCTTTTTTTAGAGTTGTCCTACTGGAGCTGTAGAGCTAGGTTCTCGGAAGGGTTCCCTGTCAGAATCACTCACAATTGCAGAAGAAATGGGAAATAGCACCCACTAAAACACTGTTTAACCCTCCCGAAGTCGCGCGACTGAACGAGCAATCGCTGCTAGATTTTCAGAGCCGCGTGCACTCAGTGCGACTGTCGGAAGGTTAAGGTCAATAGCAGCGGGCCGGGATTGTGATCAGATTATAAGTGCTACTAAATCATCGGGGTGTTTGCGAAATCTAGGACGTAGTTGTGCGTGGATGATCGCGATTGCACGTGCGTCTTTGTGTATCATATCGAAGGATTCGGGTATTTGTAAGTTATCATGTTCAATCGCGCCGGCGTTGGTATGTCACTTATAAATTCGATTTTATAACGATTTGGCTTATTAGCTTGTGCTATACGGTTCAGATGCTAGAACAGGGTGAGTTCTACCATATCATTAGATCAATAGGTCAAATCGCCATGGAACGACTTGCTGTCTTGATGATATGAGCGTTTGTTTTTGTGATTGATCCAACTGAAAGCATGGATCTAGGCTACTAGGATCGAGAGTAGGGACTTCCGGGCGTAACCAATTCATGATCTCACAGATACGGGCGTTTGTAGGTTCACTCTTGAGACCGCGTTTGTAAATTTTTAAGTGCTAAAACGTTTATCTCTTCACCGGGGTGTTATCCTGTTTTCTAGATCGCGAGCATAGGTGTGCGTTGATATTCGCGAAAGGTTCGAGCGTTTGTATGTCAACGTGTTTGTCGCATAAACTAGTGTGTGTATTACTTCGCGTACATAAATTATATTTTATAACTGTGTGGTCATTTGCATATTCGCGTGTATTCTGGAATAATTCGGCGCGGATCGTAAGTCTGATGCTTAATTTTTAATGTATGGTTCAAATTCTAGAAAACAGTATCAGTCCCATATCACTTGAGTTTCCTGGCATGTCGCCAGGGAACGTACAGTCTAGTGGATATGAGCGTCATTTTTTGTTGGTCCAACTGAAGGCATGAAGCTAGGCCGCTAGGACCGAAGGAAGAGATTTTTTATCGCGCAAAAATGAGATCGTGTTTATAACTTTATCAATGCCAAAACATTCACTTAATCACCGGGGCATCTCACATACACAGATAGACATACGACTAGCACATAACAATTGTACACCTATTCCTAAAAACTGCAATTAATACTACACTAACACTAATAAGTTTTTACTTTTACATTTCTTTGATGGCTGACCGTTAGTTTTGATTTTGATACAGTGTATGAAAAAATACAAAACATGAAAAAGCCCTTAAACCCTCTCGGTCTTCTCAATGCATATATATATATATATATATATATATATATATATATATATATATATATATATATATATATATATATATATATATATATATATATATATCGATACGCAATGCAATAACCATTTTAAAGCAATTGTAATTGATGACGTAAATTTAGGGGAGCAAACTATTTGCAACATAAGAGCAAACTTTTGTTCTTTCAAAACACTGTCACCATAGTCTGAACTACTGCGTATAAAAATCGTATTTTTGTGTAGTTCAATAAAAATTCCAATATGCACTTCAAAAACATAATCTTGGAAGAGGCATAGAGTGGCATGGTGGTAGTTGAAAATAATAATATATCTTATTTGAGAAATCAAAGTATTGAATCTCATACAGCCGGCTATCGATAGTAACACACAACAATAACAATCTCAATTCTGAACAACCAATAAAAAATAATCAACTATATTTCACATTGGATTCAAAATAAACAAAAATCTGTTTATCTGTTACAATACTCCCGGAATAAAATCCAGGTACGATTCAATAACTAATCAAAATTAATATCGAAATGGACTACTTCAGCAAAGGTTATGATCACGCGTTTTTTAACCAACTCAGTTTGATTGCTTAAAGCAACAGCAGCTTTAGTAGAACCACGGTACTCGGAAGGAGCAATCAAAACATTAAACGTTTTACTGAACGCCCAAAACCACCGTGCACATGCAACGAATCATTAATTTTGACTATTCTATTCAAACGTGTCTTCCCATCGCCGTCAGCGGCACATGTATCCTACGCACCTCAGACTGTTATGTACCGAACGATTCATGGAACTGGTGTTAAATTGTTATGTTGGTACAAAAAATGCACCAATGTTTAGATAGGTCTGCACTTACCGTTGAATCGTAACTAGCGGTTGAGGCAGTGGGCAACGACCTGCAAACAACCTGCTTGCTGGTCGGAAATATGTACTTGCCTTGTTGGTTTCCACGACCTGATTTGGTAATTTGCTTATCGAACATATGAGGGCTGGCCGTGATATCAGCATTACAATCGTTGTAAAGGTTGTATCTGGCTCCGAAAACATATACTTATCTCAGCAAAAAAAGTTTGACCTCGTAACCTCTGTGGCAGTTCCTATTTGGTTTAAACTGATAAGTGCAAAGCTTTGAAGGCTATGTGAAAATGGAACACTTCGATAGCCATCTGGAGCAGAGTATTAATGTTTGAACTAGGAATGTTCACAGGCAAGAAAATTGAGAAAAAATTAGGAAATGCAATAATAAGGTTATTTAGGGGGTACGAGACGAGCAAAACGTCAAGGTGGGCGAATGAATGAAATCCAGCAAATTTTTTGAACATTTCTAGCCTCATTATAATCTCTGAAGCGTTTACTATTTAATATTTCAATTTATAAGCTTCAAACAGCCTCGTCTTACCATAAAATTCACACGGTTCAGAGCACATCCACTTTTCTCTCTGAACTGCTAGCCCCAGCCAAGCTTCTATATATGCTTCCGCTGGAAGCAGGTTAAAATTCAAGGATACATTGCAGCATTGGTCAAAAGTGAAAACGAGTACCCAGCGAGACAACGATATCGCCACAATGCGTCCATCAGCGGAGGTCACATGATCACTCACTAATACATCGCTTACATTGTTGGAATACATTTCTGTGCTATGTATATTCGGATAGCTCAGGATTTTATCGCTGCACGTGAAAGTAGTAAAAGTGCAGGGATTGGCTGGCAGTGTCACGTTCTCTTCAGTGGAATTTGGATTAGCTTATTTTATTACTTACTATTCGCTTCTATTCAATAAATCAATGAATCAGGAGTGTGTCGACGGCAAATTTAGTATGGAAAAAATCATTCAACCAATAGTTTTAGGAACGGAAGCAGATAGTAGAGTGAGTATCGTGATCGTTGTCTTCAGTGGTTGAAAACTATAAAATGTCCACGCTATTGGGTGCTCTCGTCGCTGCTAGCTGTTTTAGGCACACTGGTTCAATGGAACAATTATGCAGTTTATGTCCGTTACTCTGAAAGGATATATTTGAAAATCTACTAAAAATAGGTTTCGTACAAACAGATTTCTTAAAATATTTGTACATATGATGAATCATTCATAGTTCTCCATGTAATACTGCGTTCACACTGTGAGTTAAAACGCGTTTTAACGCTATCTTGATGACATTTTTCTTGTTGCTAATTATTATAACGTGTTTTAACTCTTTAGTGTGAACATAGTATAACGTTTTTATTACGAGCTTTTCATCAATACCACGAAACGACTTTCGTGGGCTGATTATCTACGAATCGATTTTGTTAGTCAAACGATTTATTTGATAAAATATATGATCCAATTTAATCGAAAATCTGTTAGGAATAGATTTCGTACAATCAATGTTCGTAAAATATACGAATTGTTTATATGTATTGAAGTTTTTAATCAAATTACGAATTGTTTGATGAAATGTGCGAAAAAAATCATGATATACACGCAGTTGCCATTTTTTCAATTCGTGAAATGAACGAAACTATTTACAGTTCATAAAAATACTACGTTGTAGAAAATAACGAAAGAACTCGTGTATTGTAGATCATTTTCGTTCTATTTACGATGTTTTTTCTGTGTATTGTTGGCTGCTTCAGCAAACTTTCTGATAATCTGATTTTCATAGAGGCTGACTGTTGACTGAGTGTGATTAAACCATCGCAACGGGTCATAAAAGAAGGAATACAACAAGAAAAGTCATATTGCCGCCATACACACTATATTTCAGACAAGCAAAAAAAAAACTTTTATTCTTATAAATGTTGAATTGTTGTTATTTGAATTCAGTTTACTAACACTGCCATTTTTACGCAATGAATCTGAATAGAGATGCGTTCTATTATATCGAAATGCATCTTCATCTAACGAAATAATAAGTGACAATTATGCAATTTGGCTAAACCTTAAATCGTATAAATCAATCTTTCAGTTACGTCAAAAAAATCGTACAGTTATATTGAAAAAAGGGGGAAATCTCAGCCCAATTTCAAATGATACCTATTTTGTGCAAAATAACCATACAAAGTTACTTAACCCTTCGGAATTCGCGTGAATGACTCATGGAACAAGCAATCGCAGGTACTCAACAACGATTTTATAAAGAATCATTATACTCTGACAGTGTGTTACCAATCCGATTGATTAGTTGGTGCGAAATCCCTCGGAGATATTCACGATTGATAAACTGGCTAGTCTTCTTTTTACCCAAAACATAAGTAATTAAACGGATTTTGCACTACGATCTAAGTGTACAGAAAAACCAGTTTCCACTGCTTACATCTTGACTATGTGAACAAAAATAATGGGCAATGTTTTGCCTTTCTCATATAAAGCAAGGCAATGCAATCACTCTAAAAATTAATTCGAGTCCCTGAGGGCGGAGTGTCATACACCACGCCTTGTCCGGCCAGAAGACGTACTTAAACTTCGCATGATGCTCCTTTAAGAACGGCAGAAGAATTTTCTCAAGACGCTCCTCCTGGTAACCTTATTGATTGATGGCCAGACCGCTCGGCTTGGACCACGGCTTTGAAATCCCTCTATCCGGCGATGTATAGCATAATTTTTTTATAATTTATGCTTAAACGTATATTTTACTTCGGGGGGTGTAGCCGACTTGTCGCTGCAATAGTAGCTGTCGCTTCCTGTAATGTGGGTCTTCGAGAGCGGAAAGTAACTATCGTCGTCCCGCGGTCTTTCTTCGTCATCCACCGGCATGTATCTGTTCGTCCGTGTACTCGGGGGACCGAGTCTTCTTTCGGCCGGTTTCACGTTTTTGTTGTCAAACAGCGTTTTCAACGTTTCCTTCTTCTTCTTCGTCATTATCTCAACCGGACGGCCGCTACCGACTTTCCGCTCCACACCCAGGAATGCTAGGATCCGATAAACTGTACTCACGAGCACGTTTTCTTTTTTTTCACGATGGCCATGCGTTTCGTAAAACCGTACTACACGCTCGCGGAGTGCTTGCAGTTTCGACGCCATCTTCGATTGAACTGACAGCATCCGAGCGAAAAGAAACATGCCACCCATTTCTAGGGAGCCCAGAGAGCAATTCTCTTGAAGAGAAAAAAAAATATACTACGTTCACACTACGAGTTAAAACGTGTTTTAACGCTATCTTGATGACATTTTTCTTGTTGCCAATTATTATAACGTGTTTTAACTCTGTAGTGTGAACATAGTATTACGCTCTTTACTTTAATTACAGAAAGGTATTGAAATCATACTAATTTTTATTGAACACTCGTTACTCCGACTGAGAGCTCCCCGGCAACGGAATTTCTCTAGGTACCGGTGTTTGTTTCGTGAGCCAATTAGCTCCCCATTTCGTCACGATTCTGTCAGGTAGTCCACAGCGGCGAATCACCCCTACCACGAGTTCCCCGGCGGTAGATTGCTTCCGATATCGATTTTCGTTTTTGTGAGCCATTTAGCTAATGCTTCGTCCGATCTACTCGATCTAGTCGCCGGCGGTGGACCTAGCCTACTCAACGGAACGTAAGTGCTGTGGTCCATCCAGCGATTCTGGGTAGAGCGTAGCTGTCGAAAAAATGTAATAAGTGTATTGTAAGATATGTATGTATACTGTTGAAAATTGCATTATTCAGCCATTTAAAAATTTCACCATTGCCCAATTTGATTACGGAGAATCATGCAAATTTGCATGTGAATCAAGAATGTACACGACAATTATGCAAGCTGCATTCTGGGTTTAAGAGAAATAGTTTCATAACAAATTGATTTGAAACAATTTTTAGTACCACGAGCATAATTCAAAATGACTTTCAGTTCAACTCTGTTCGCGTTGCATGGAAACAAAATTTCTTTTGAAGTTGTACAACTTTTTTGTTATTTGATTATTTTAAAATAATTCTAAATCAAGGATATTCAGGAATATGGCCAACCATTGAATAGTTTACATATGTGAGAGATTGTTTACAGCTAAATAGTCAAAGACGAGCTTCCAACGACGTTATCTTCCATTTATTCGAATACCTCGCAGCCAGTTTATTACTGCAGGACTATGATTCATTCTTCACTGTAGTATAAATATGATTGCGACCAATTCGCTGGTGTACTAGAGTATAATTGTTATTAGATAAGATTAGCACGGGACATGACTGATTACCGAAGAATAATTGGAATGGAAGTACAAATGATTCATCATGCACCGAAATACAAGTTCAGTGTTACAATCATTACTTCAGTAAGAAGAGGGCATTGACCATTTCTAATTTACATGCGCAGTATAATGTAACATACTCGGTTCGGCAAAGTTTATGCCGGCATCGTTTTCCGGAAGGTTAATTTGTGCACGGTGTATTTATTAGAACAATTAGAAATTCGCGAAATATTGCAATGGTGCGTTAAAAGTTTCATTGAGTTTGTTCAAATGTAAAGGTTGAAGTTCAGGACAAGTATTTTATACGAAGATGCTAACAAAGTAGGAGATTCATGTAAGAATAGTTATCAGTCATCCCTGAGAACAATCGAAAAAATGAAAAAGATGGCATACATAATTGAAAAGGCTGTTTCTGCGGGAGGAATCACTTACCATCATGAAAAATAATATTAATATCATACTAGTTTGGTCAACACTTATCTAAAACTTCTCATCCCAAAAATATGAATGGTGCCCTGTATCAGGGAATTATAATTTTCAGTTAAAAGATGACATTCCAAGCTCTCATATTCCGCTGAATTCACTATTGAACTAAACACAACTATTTGGCAAATAAAAAAAGTGCTTGTGAATTAACAAACCACTAGGTCTTCTGTGAAACTAACTTAGACTTAGAATTCGTTAAAATTTTACACTACTATTCGGTATAATTTCAAATCAGTTTTTAGTTGGTAACAAAGTTGTAGACAATTAAATAATCTATCAGATTCTCACTTTTAGTGTTGTTCGAATGTCTAAAACACCATCTAGGGGCAGAAACATGAACTAGTTCTATTGTAAAATCTATGTTTTCACGAAAAAAAACTTCAAAAAAAAGTTGCTCTAGACCCCCCGACGGATTATTTTGATTTTGGTTTCAAATGAAAGGGGGAAGCCCATTCTTTCATATCCATAAGTTTCAGAGATGCTGAATTTTTTTGCATAAAGTTGTTAAAAAAAGACACCGTGTGTGAGCTTTCTACGCGAATTTAAAATGTGTGAAAGGAACTGCCATCTAAATCATATAAAAAGTGTATGGTTCAAATGACGCCAGGTTACGGTGGCTAGTTTCCAGTTAGGATGTAACGAGGAAAAATAAATTATCTGATCCAAATAAATACATAAAACTACCGTTAACCGATGTTCTGATATACCCACAAAGGTATCGTCATAATCTTTTATGGTCTCACATATGTTAATAAAATCCCTAGCAAGTATTAGATCCGCACGTGTGATGAGTTGAGCAGGTACTCGTGTGTATATTTCAACGCAACTCTATATGTAACGCAACACGTATTACTTTCGGGCGACGACGATCCATAACGCAATAAAAAGGTTCGTATGTGTGCTTTAGTATGTTAAGATGTAGATAAACAAATATATATGAATATTTAATTTATCTTTTCAGGTTAGTGCTAGGAACGAATCTACCCACACTCGCATTACAGTCCCATATGCAGTATGTCTCAAAATTGTCAATGAAACCAAGTTTTAATAATTGTGACTGCCGATGACAGATCGTCGGGGCACCTGAGAACCGGAAGTCATCCTCCATCCGATTGCAGGACTATATAGGTGACGAATAACGTTTATTTTTACTGTACTTCACAAAATCACTGTAACAATCTGGAGTTTACTCAGTAAAACACGAAAAAATACTAAATCATGTTTGTCTCGTATGATAAGTACCCGCATATCAATCCCATGCTAATTACAAATCAGTTGAATGCATTTCCTTCTGCTATGATGTCTGTATGTATATAGGGTAGCATAGTTATTTTTATGCCACAGGTATATTATTGTAGAGTAAAATAACAAATTAAAACAATATACACTTACACTTACACTTTACGCGGTTTTTTTGCGCGGTATTTTTTACGCGGATTTTGATATTTACGCGGTTTTCATTTACGCGGATTTTGAAATTTACGCGGTATCCGTTAACGAGGTTGCCATTAACTACGCCAATTTTTACTACTCATAAACCAAATTTTCTTTTTTTTTCTTTTTTTTCGAGAGTTGTCCTACTGGAGCTGCAGAGCTAGGTTCTCGGAAGGGCTCCCCGTCAGAATCACACACTACAATTTGCAGATGAGACAGGCAATGTCGCCCAATAAAACACTGCATTAGGCCAATTGTAGCGGGCCGTGATTCTGAATGTGATATTCATTGTACGGTTCAGGTATGTGCGGACGTAGGGACTCGCGATCGCATGTATCATCGCGAAGGGTTCGAGCATTTGTACGTTAACGTGTTCGATCGCGTGTGCGTTTGTATGTCGCGTGTGCTAACGTGTATGTAACCTCGCGTATATAAAATCTATTTTATAACCGTGTGCATTTCGCATATTCGCGTGTGTTCTTTGGATAATCGTGCGCGGACCGTGAATCTAATACTTTATATTTGGTGTACGGCTCAGATGCTAAATGAAAGTGAGATCTTACATATCACGAGTTCCCGGCGATGTCGCCGTAGAGCGTGTGGTCTAGTGGATATGAGCTTTATTTTTTTGATTGGTCCAACTGAATGTATGGACCTAAATTACTAGAATGAAGGCTAAAGATTTCCGGACGTGACCGATTCATGATCGCGCGCGTTTGCGGATTCGCGTTCGTAACTTCGTAAGTACTAAAACGTTCACATAATTACCGGAGTGTTATCAAGTTTGCGCGATAGCGGGTATAGGTGTGCATAGATGATCGCGAAGGGCTTAAGCGTTCGTATGTTGACGTGTTTGTCGCGTGTGCTCGCGTGTATGTGATTTCGCGTGTATAAATTCGATTTTGAAACCCTGCGGCCATTCATATATTCGCGGACCGTCATTCTGATATTTAGTTTGGTGTACGGATCACATTCTGACAGGGAGTAAGTTATCGCATATCACTAGAGTTCCCGGTCATGTCACCATGGAACGTTTTGTCTAGTGGATATGGGAGCAATTTTTTTTTAATTCTTCAATTTTATTTATTTTTTTTTTAAATTAACATGGACCTAGACTGTTGGTACCGAGGATAGAGACTTCCGGACGATTCCGATTCATGATGGCGCGAACGCGGGAGTTTGTAGATTAACGCTTGAGATCGCGTTGGTAAGTTTATGAGCGCTGAGACGTTAACCTTATCACCGGGGTATAATCATGCTTGCGAGTTGGTGGGCGTAGGTTGTTTAGAAAATCGCGAGGGGTTCTAACGTTTGTACGCTAACGTGATTTTCTAACATATTTGCGTGTGTTGTGTGTTCTTGAATGGTCGCGCGAACCGTGAGTCTGATGTTAAATTTTCGGTGTGCGGCCAGAATTCTGGCAGAGAGTGGGATCCCTTATATCGATAAGCTTCCCGGTTATGTCGCCATGAGACGTGCCGCCGAATAGGTATGAGCGTATTTGCCCAATTGGTCCAGCTGAAGGCATGGACCCAGGCTTCTGGGATCAAGGGTAGACCTCCGGACGTGACCGATTCGTAATCGCGCGCGCGAGGACATTTTTGTAGGTTCCCGCTTGAGACCGCGTTTGAGAATGTGTGAGTGTTAAGATGTTGGCTATCACCATCTTTGCTGACCCAGCTGAAGGCGAGAGTAGAATGGCAGTATAGGATTCGAAAAGAAGAGTTATAAGACAATATATGAGAGACACAATAGATAAAACAGGTACAAGATACAGCTAAAGTTATGATCATAACATGAAAGACATACATTAGTACTTCAAACACTACTAATACTTGAATACCCAACCACCACACATAGCACATCCTTTCTCAATTATCTATTTGTTACTAGTTGATTGCTGTTTATGAGCGGGTGAATAGAAGAAAGATAAAGAACAGAAAAAAGGCTCCTATCAGCCCTCCTGGCCTCCTCGATACACCACTATCGAGGCGTATTGTAATCAACATCTTGAAGCGGGTTTCTTATATTAATAAAATCTTGCGTCATAATGATTGGTGGATTATTGACATAAGAACTAATTAACCTCTAGTAGTAGCACTTGGTGCAAATAGAAACCAAAAAGAGCGAAGGGTCCTTATATTTAGATAATTCTATTTAGTCTATTGTGGCCTGATGATGTTTACAATACCGTCAATCCTCCGGCGAGAGGGATAAAGAAATAGATATTAATAGATAATAGAATAGATAAGATAATAGATAACACAGAAATAGATATTACATGCATCTAAACTACTTTTAGGTGTTTGGTGATGTGGTTCACGTGGATTGGATTTCTTCAAAAACTACGTGTTTCAGTTTATTAAGTTGATCTAGTTGAGCATTAACTAGTGGCTGAACAGTATGTTTAAGAGAAGGTTCCATCCATAAGAGATTGTCATCTCTGTTTCTGAAAACAGTGAATCCTATTCGTTATAAACGAGTGTTACTCGCCATCTTCACGAGCCAGAGCGACAGAGGGATTTAAGAGATAAAAACACCCACCTTCAGTCTGATCATCTCTTATAGATGACAGTCCATCGATCCGAATCGAATGACCCGATCACTATGCTCAAGATCAAATGAGTCCCCGAACAACCGAACCAGCATGTTCCCCTATTTGAAAGTAGAAACATCCATATCAGCCGCCCGCCAAAACACTCGATCGAATGATTATTAGTCATGAGATTCAGAGGTCAATGAACCAGCACTCGCTCGGATCTCTCACTCTTATCGACCAAGCAAGAGTACGCGCCCATTAGGCTCATCACCCAAGCCCTGGGACTACTCATAAACCAAATTTTCGGATTAAAAATAGTTGTTTTTACAAATTTGCATCACCAACTTATAGGGTCTAGAGTATTTAATAGAGCTAATTTTATTGTCAAAAAGGAAATCGCCGCATTTTTTCAATAAACTCTTCACCAATCTGACAATTTTCACTGTATCTCAATAAAAAGTAATAAGAAGAGTTGCCAGACTTCTAATAAGTAGATTTCATAAGATTGGAACACTTCTCACTTAATATTCCTGCATTATGGACGAATCGAAAAGGTGGCAATATAGTTGCCACCGCCTTATAAAGGGTTAATTGAACCTAACCATTTCGCAAGAAAATTATTAGCGGGAATCGGCTACTGATGCTGCACCATGTGCTGTTAGACCCCATGCAAAACTAACTCAGACATCACTTCATTAAAAGTTTAATAACTTCTCTTTAGCACATTGGGTTGATTTACAGTATTAGATAAAGTTGTGAGCAATAAAATTATCTTTCTAACTTTCGCGATAAACTGATGCATAAAGCGCCATCCTAGTGATGAAAACGCAAATTAGTACATGTAAATGTCGAAAAATCCCATAAGAATTTGTAGCACGTTAGTCCGGTAGCTAGACTTGTCTGATTTGGGTTAAATTTGAAGTAGATACTCCTGGTGGGACTAGGAATCGACTGAGGAGAGGCCTGACGGGGTTCACTCTAATACTCACGTTACGTTCTTTTTAAACTTTGTCAAATAAAATTTCGACCTCTTCAGATATGCAGAATGTTATTTGACAGGAATCGGTTCCTCTAAAGTCGGTTTCTGGTTTCCTCAGATGCAATCTCACCAAGGAATATGAAGAAGTCTACATATTAATCTGACGGTATCCTATTCTGATTTCTTCCGAAAGCTTGTCCAGGATTCTGAGGGGATTCTGTTCATATTTCAGATGAAATTCAACTCAGGATTATGATAAAGGCCAAGAATTCAAGAATTCTGATAAAAATTCAGGATTCTGACGACATTCTACTCAGGATTTCAATGTAATCGTTCTCAAGATTTTGATGAAATCCCTGTACTTTGATGTTAACCCTTAAACCTCTGATATATACAGTTAAAATATCGAGCTGGATTCCATAAGGTCAAAATTCTGAGCAGCGTCCCATTACAATGTTAAAGGGGATAGTGTCTGAATTGTGAATACGATTACGTTTAAATGGTGAACAGATTTCCGGTGAACTTTTTCACCAGAAAATCTTCTATTTTTTATCAGAAAATCTTCAAGATTCAATTTAGAGCATGAATAATCTAAATCCTAAACTAATCATTATCATCAGGACGATTTTATCATGACAAGAATTCAATCATCACTTTCAGAAGCTTATATTCAGAATCCTACTAAGGATACATCTAGGGTTGTGGTACCGGTAATACCGGTACCGAAAATCCCGGGAATACCGACCCATTTTTGGTACCGTAATACCGGTACTGAACAAAAGCCAGTACCGGTATTTTCGGTACTATACAATTTTTTATGACAAATATGTTAACTCTGCAGGGGGATCTGTTTTGAAATATCGGTCTGCAAGATAACGTTTAATTATATTAATTTGCCTTCTAGATAAATCGTTGAGATAACACCTTTGTGTGGGAATGAGGTGGGGTCATCATCATAATAATTCTAGAAGTTAAAGTTTTATTAGCGACATTCTGATTGGTTTCCATTATTCACTGGGTGGCGCGTAATAAGACTATGGTCTAAGTCATGCCTGTATTTGGTTTGCTCTTAAACCTTTATCTATAATAGAACGAACAGCGATTTAGTAGCTAACAGTTTTAGACTTGGTGAACTGCTTCAAATGGGGCGATTTGTAATTATTGGTGATCGGAAAATTCAGCAAAACTCCATAGTTTACAGGAAAGCAAAGAGCCTGGATATGCGTTAGAGAATAGTAGGCAAACGACATAAAGGTTGAAACCAATTTTCAGAAAAGCAAGAGAGGAAATGCAATTAACCTGCTCGGATTTACTGTTGTTAATAGGGTTTCATACATTTACCATCTGTTCAAGTCGACGAAAGTCGCACCACTTAGTAGTTATTGATTTCAAAGTGGCCTAGATTTCGAAATAAAAGAAGGTACCCTATATGAAAAATATTTTCTGTGAAATGAGTCTTGCCATTCCGAAGCAATTTAAAACAATAAACATGTTCTTTGATCAGCAAAAATCAATCATCTGAGAATAAGATCATCAGTTTGAGCATTCAATTTCAGTTTGAAGCTTTCTTCGAATTTTTTAAAAAAAATATTCGAGTACCGGTACTTTACCGGTACTGGGGGCTTCAGTACCGTAGTACCGGTTCTCGCCAAAAAGGGTCGGTACTGCGAACCCTAGATACATCACGAATCCATCTGAATCCTGAGCAGCATACCATCCGAATCCTAGGTAGGATTCCACAGAATCTTCAGATGAATAACAGATCTTAACTTCGGCTAAGCAGTCTCTTATGGATCAAAACGAATTATGTTATGATTATTCCGACGTTTCGATGCAGGGTTCGCATCATCTTCAGGGGACACTGTATATTCAAGAAAATTTGTTTTACATAAATGAAAAAGCCTATCACATTTATCATTTAAATAAAACACATTTTCTTGAATATGCGGTGTCCCCTGAAGATGATGCGAACCCTGCATCGAAACGTCGGAATAATCATAACATAATTCGTTTTAATCCATAAGAGATTGCTTAGCCGAAGTTAAGATCTGTTTGAGTACGTTACAGTCGAATTCTTCAATCGATAAATCTTGAGATGAATGTCACCAGAATTTTGAGAGGAATTCCATCGCAATTCTGATCAGTAAACCGTAGAATTATGGATTAGAAATCAATCGGAACTTTGAGAGGGATACTACTGAAAGAGATTTTAATTACTCTAAAAAGAAGCGAATGACCTTGAGGTTAAAACCCCTGTAACCGAAATAAAAAAAATAGATTTCTAAGAGAGCACCTGAATCCGGTTTCAGAGTGACCTAATTCGGTAAATTGATTCTTTTCGACTGTGGAAATTGTAAGAACGGGGAATGTTTTCGGCAGTGCAGTCACGTAAGAATTTGCGTCGATTCTAACTTATCTTCGCCGACGTTTCGATCCGTGGTTGGGATCTTCTTCAGGGTCTAATTTATTGCGGAAAATAACTGTTGTATTACATGTATTACACAAATAAACATAAAAACATAATGTTCGCGAAGTGCTACTCACTCGACAATATTCGACAATGTCACGGTTCGTTTTGCATACAGGAAACTGTCAGGTCTGAGAGGGTTAACATCGGGTGTTTTCACTATGGGACATATAATAGTTTGAGGGATCGCATAGTATGGATTTTGGTAGCAACGAGACAGTATAACTTACGGAGTTTACTCATCGAGTTTGTCGGTCTAAAATCGATTTTAAAATCGCTCCAGTTGAATAAAATAATTCCCTGAGAACTCGCACTTGGTCACTATAAGCAGTAGTAATGGTTTGAATCTATTTTGGGTGGGTATTTGTGGTGTTTACTTGTTGGAGAGCGATCGTGTTTCGAGTATCGATCTCTCTCATTTTTCTAATGAAATCCAGGATGTTTGCGTAGGCGCTGTTTAGGTTGTCGGTGTCTGTACGGCGGTTGACTGTGTGGGGAGTAGTCGAGATGTGACACATCTCTAAGATCGGGAGAGCACTGGATTTGAAGCTGGTGTCAATGATTGTGGGGTTTTTTAGATCGAAACGATGTTGGTGTGAGATGCAATGTTCCATGAGAGCGGTTCTCTCTTTTAGCTCATGTATTTCATTATCGTCATATTTTTGACCATCTGCTAGTCTCTGATCTAATTTGTTTATCAGAGATTGGTGTCCGTACATACGTGTTTTTAACTGTTTTCGTGACATTCCGATATAGTATTGGTCACAGTTAAAACATGCTATTTTGTAAATAAAGTTGTTTTTCTGCACCTGAAGGAGGGGATCTTTGGCTGTGGGTAGCAGGGATTTGACTGTGTACCTGTTGCTTGGTGCTGTTTTTAGGTTAGGTATGTTGCGATGTAATGTTTTCCTGATCATTTGGGTCAGTCCATGGATGAAAGGTATAGGTTTGTATATGGTTGGTTCTGACTGCGAGACTTCATTGATATTATTGTTCGGTGATTGATGTAGCATGCGATTGATGAACTTTATGGGGTAGTCATTGCGTATGAGATGATCGGTGATGACTATATTTTGTTGATCAATGCTGCGAACAGTGCTAAGTTGACGGACCCGGTTGATGTAATTGGTGGTTAACCCGACTTTCTGATCCATCGGGTGAAATGAATTGAAATTTAAAAGTCGTCCGGATGATATTGGTTTGGCATACCAATTAGTTTTTATAGTGTTGTCATCCATTCGTATGACCGGGAGATCCAAAAATGGTAGTTTTCCTGCTTGTTCGACTTCACACGTAAATTGAATGTGTTTATTATAATTGTTGAAGATGTCTAGTATTTCTTGTAATTTATTTTTGTGGATGAGTAAGAAAAGGTCATCAACGTATTTTCTGATATGTTCGGGAGGGATATTAGCAATTTTAATAACGGTTGAGATCAAGTTCTCCAAGATAATTCGGTAATTGTTAAAACGACTCGCAGTATTTAATTTTTTTTCTGATCAAGGAGTTAAGAAAATTTCCAAAGTAGTTCAAAATCCTAATGTGGGAAAGGATTTACCGCGTCAACACCCCTCCTCACCCTACTAAAACATACATGGTAAGTTTTCCGAAGACGCCATACATACACAATTAGAAAAAATGAAAATTATATTTGAGGTGAACAAAATGGTGAAATATTTAGATGTCCGATAATAGGTTTTTACATGATCTGACAGGTAAAATAAAATATAGCGTCTCTTTTTATGTAAAAATTGATTGAATCAACTAGGTAAAAAACGTTTTTCCATGTTTTTGATGTGAATCTACATGTTTTTGATGTAAATCTACAAGAATATTTTATATACAAAAATAAATAAAAAAATATCTTAGATAATCCTAGAATAATTTGTAGGTTGTTGATTAGAAAAAAATATTTCCCGAGAATTCCAGGCGCATTATTCTAGCAGCGATTACGAAATGTTATAGATAAAAACTAGACTGAAACAGTTAGGAAGTTCACATTGCTCTGCTACTTGTAAACAACAACTTACATACCGTCGTGAAGAGGCTCTATGAAATGGGTATTTAAACTTATAGTGGCCGAGCGGTAACGGGCCAAATAAGCCCATTGAATAGAAGAAAGCAGCGGCCAATTGCTTTTTATTGACACACAAAAAGTGTCGTTAAAATAAAATTGTTTCTTGAAAGAGCGCGATTAGTGCAACAATTATGACTATGTTTTGACTCTTTATTTCAGGCGAACAACAGCCCTGGATTAATCCAACTTGGGTTCTCCGGAAATGGATCGATAAAAGATGACCGAAAATGTGGACTCTAAGTAGCTTTTATGCATTAAATTACACGATAAAGAAATGGGATTGTATTTTCCTAATTCCTTCTTATCTAGATTCTAGCGGATAATTCCGAAAGCGTGTACCGTCACAGTGTCATATTCCAGGCACGTAAAGGTAATTTAAGGCAATCTTTTCCAGCTTGGCATCGATTTTTTTACAGATTTTTTTGTATCTTTTGTCATTCTACCCATTTTAAACCGTTGGTTAGAGTAGCGTCTGCCATTTTTGTTCGCATCGGTTCCAATGTAGTGCGATAATTGGGGTACATATTCGATTCGAGTTTTCGTTGCGCTTAAACAGGAGCATTTCATCATTCTCAGGCAATTTTTTTTTTCTCAGGAACGATGCAAAAATGCTGATGGCAATATTTAAGCATTCCATTGATTGTAGGCTGTGTCATCAATAAAATAGTACGGCACCTTCCTTAACCTTCCGGCAGTCGCGCTAGTGCACTGATTGCACGCTGCTCTGGAAAGCTAGCGAAATCGTCTTAGAGCATCAGCGGCTGCTCTTTCAGTGGGCCGTATACGCGACTTCCGGATGGTTAATAAGTCCAAAATAAACACTTTATCCTGGATAGCTAATGTTTGAGTTTATGAAATATGAAACAAAAATCCGGCATGTAGGATAATGACACTTTTTTGGCCCTGCTTGTATCATCACACCACCCATTTGAAGCCGTTGGTCAGACATCGTCTGCCATCTTCGTTCAACGCGTTGGCTCAAATGATAGTGCGATTGCGAAATTCAATTCAAATTTTCGTTGTGCTCAAAGGCTCATCACACTCACGCCATTTTCCTGATTATAATGATAAACTAAACAAAGATTCTGTTGCCAATTTAAACGCATTTCCTCCAGTGTAGGCCGTGTAATTGATTGAAGAAATAGTGAGGGCCTCTCTAATAGGGCCAAAATAGGCTTTTTACCCTGTGCCTTTTGTACATAATTCCTCACTAATAATAGCATCCTTTAGTAAACATACCCTGTAAACAAAATGCATGCTCGTCATTCCACGCACGGGTAAAATCTACAGTTTGATCCTTCTGAAAATACGCCCAATATGGCACTGCGCGGTTTTCTGTGCAATCACGGTACTCTGCGTAACCATGACCCAGTTCTAGTCCACCACAGCAATCGGAAATGAACGAACAAACAATTTCACTTAATTCGCGACCAGAACCATAACACGCGACCAGAACCAGTTTGGGGCGGAAAATCAACCGCGAAAAATCGCCAAAGGGAATTTTTCCTTTGGACCACTCCGGACGTATTTTAGTGTTTCCGAGTAGCGATCCGCTCGCGACAGCAAGTGCGCAACCACTCAAGAGCATATGTATGCATGAGGGAGACGGGGGCCGCAAGGAAAGTCAGCTGCTAAATAAACAAATAAATCACCAGACATTCGATAGGGTGCCGCCACCATGGAGACAGTGGATCGAGTCACACGAACACATGCGTACGCACAAACAGTACAAGCGCAGTTTGGATAAAAGTTGGTCGACAATTGTTATCCAACTAAAATAAGATATTAGATTAATTGCTTTAGAATCGGAACAATAAGTATGTTCATTCTATTTTGAATTGCACTTTCACTAATATGGATGTTTAGAGCATTAACCGACCGAATTTATTTCCGTCAGTTTCCGTAATTTCCATTTCTATTAGTGAATTTGTGTTCTGTTAGTCTATTTGTTATTTTCGTTAGTCTATTTATATACAATATTTTGATAACACATTTTCTAACTATCAGGTTTAAGATAGTCTTATCTTTACTTCATTGCATGTCGATTTGGGGAAAACTGGCGGAATAGTATGTGTTATCACTTTATCAGCATTCATACCGATAATCCAGGAAGTATTTTGTTATCGGTTTAACCAAGTAACAACTACGCACGAGGGTCAGCAGGTTGATTTCGTTGTCGTTTGTGAAGTTCAGTTTAAAGCTGAGAAGAGATTCACGAAAAGTTTTCCTCCCTTGTACTTTTTTTTTTCTCATTCTCTTTATTTAGGTTCATTTTCGAGCTGGCTGATAAAATTTGTACGTGAACACAGCATTATGCGTGAAATGCTTCTGATACAAATACAAGTCCGTGTGCGTAGAATAATGTTATTAAGGCTAATAATTTTTTGGCGACTAAGAACGAAAAAAATATGGTGCAGATTTTTGTTTCCAGGGAGAATGAATCACTATTCTATAAAAATAATAACTTTAGTTAGCTGAGATCGCATCGGAAAGTAGAATGAAAATGACGAAAAGTGATTTTTTTCCTTTATCTCTAGTAAATCAGCATCGTTTTTGTGAGTATTTTAAGACAATATATATTATAACAAGAGCCTAATTACATTGGGTATCTAAGGTTTTGTCCTCTAGTTATGCACTTCTAATTTTTAACGGTCCGCATTACATCATTCGATGAAATTATACAGCGTGTTTTCCAATGAACTAATTATGGTAATTATCCTCCCTAGAGATAGTTATAAAAAATTAACAATTCAAAAAATCTAGCTCGAAACTTGGTGTCTTCAGCAAAGTTGTTGAGAATTTCATTTGAAAATGATGACAAGTTGAGCCTACCAATTTCAACTTTTCTTTTTCAACTTTGTTTGTCTACTGAGTGGATGGATCATGTGATGTAAAGCAGCCATTTTATGTTGGTAATAATGATTCAACATATTCGGTATTACTAGGTTTATTATATATTCAAAAAGTCCAGAAATGTAATATGTCATCTTTCTTCTTGTTCATGTATGAACCCCTTTAGTTTGCACTTCGAATCCGCACGAAATACTCAATTAATTTCCTCTGTGCAAACTACCTCGTTTATTAGAAGATCTCGCGTCGCCTTTTCATAGGCCACGATAAATAGGCAAATTTCGGCAATTATTCCTGAAGCAATGAAGAGACGAATCACGATCTTGTTGAATGGGAAGTACTAGTTGTGAAGCATAAAAATTAATTTTTTCAAGTAATTTTATCAAAATATGGCGGTTGAGCAGCATTTTCCACATATAAAAGGGGAAATGAAACGCATCTTAAACGATCAATATTGTTTCTTTTCGGTACACATCGCCCTCAGAGCTAGCATAGAAACAAAATTCAGTTTGCTGAACGAATGACGAGGGAAACAAACCAAACATTTCATTCATCGCGCCGGACATGAATTGAATCTCGTTTTCTTTCAAGTTCACGCAGGTATGTCAATTTTTTTAGCTCTGCGTGAAATATTTGAAGCCGTGTATTCAAGCAAACGAGGAGACATCGATGAAAATATTACGAAACCAATTAATTAGTAATCGCATTCGACTTCGTCTCATCAGAATCCGACAATAACTTAGGACTAAGCTACTGCCGGATTGTGCCTTTCACGCGCAAAGGTGGTGTTTAGCAATTTTCTCCTTAGTAGAGAAAAAAAAGTTTTTACCTAAATTTTTCTCCACTGAGGAGAAATATAGTATAGTACGAAATCATTTCCAACCAAAACACGAATAGTTTTTGTCAAACTAATAACTTTGTTATTTATGCACGGATTTTCGTCTGTTTATTACTAAAGACCCGATTTTATCGGCCCCCGATTTTATCAGCTTCGCATAAAAATTGATAGTTGAAAGTTTGATTATCTCTAGCAGACGAATTCTATTTGAATTCAAGTAAATCCTTTCTTGAAGATAGTTTTCTTAGAGATCCGAAATAAGCGAAAAAAATTTTTTTTGCTCTGTCAAACCCCCTTAAGGAAAATTTAAGGTAAATAATCAGAAAAGGTTATGAGGTTATATCTAGGGACTAAAGAAGCATATTTTGAGATCTTCGGTTTCTTAAAAAGAAAGAATAATATATCTCCCGATTTTATCAATGTCACCGTTTTATCAACCTAAAATTCACCAAGGGACTGATACAAAACTGGTCTTTACTGTATTGTTTTTGTATTTCAGTAGCACACTATTGAAGAACAAACAAAAATGAATAGATCTCGGAAAACATGAATACTCTCATACATCAGTCAATCCATCCCGGGCAAAACCGTCAATAGGGAGCACCTAAGCAACTTAATCATATGCGGAAGGCTATTTATAGAGGTACCGCGTGTTCGTTTACGTCAGTCGCTGCTCGATTTTCGCACGAGCAGGACCTGGACAATAATGTCCGAACGTTGCGATTAGTGGGACATGTCAGTGAAAGCATGGCAAACTTTGCATAGACGAACTCATTCGTGTAGATACACGTGATGTGTTTTTGGCACTAAGACATCTGGCATGCTTCTGTATCTTTGAAGCACAGGCAAACTTAATTGGGTTTGCGCCTACTGAAGTGCGTGGGTGTGTTGAAGATGTTGGTGGGTGAGCGGGGGTTTATGTTAGAGCAGTTTCAGAATTGATTTTTGATTTAAAAAGGTTAAACTAAGGCGATCTTTCGTAGTCATCCTAAAAGTAAAGCCATCTGACGAAGAGAAAACATCGATTAGTTTTTATCCGAGGTTTGCAAGCATTAGTATTTTATGTTCTTCAAATTCCGTAGGACCTATATAGGAGGTTCAAAGTAAAACTGGAACGGAGAAAATCACGTTTTGTTTTATTATTTCAAACATTAAAACTGGTATACGCTGCCGTTTTCTTTGTTGCTTCATTTGAAAGATGTTTGGAACTTCTGTGGTACAGTTCTAGATTCATAATTGTGACAGTTCTATAATATAAAACTGAAAATTTCGAATCTAGAACTTTAGCATTAAGATGTGACTTTTTACTACAACGCGATAGTTTTGTAAGATATTATGTAAAAAGCCGTGACAATAGAAAATTTATGAAAAAAAATGAAAATGGAATGGAATTATGGTAAATTTCATTGGAAAATAATATTTCATATTTCGTTGCAAAACGAAATATTTAATTTAGAGAGGGCTTACCCTCAGTAGAGCGCTGAGTGAATCGATTATATTTCACAAAGTTGCTAAGTGTAATCGATTAATGGTAAGAGATAATTGATTAATTGAAATAATCGATTAGATTAAAAGCATAGCAGAGAGAACAGTGCACAAGAATTTATAATGTAGCTTTTGTCAGAGGACAAATAGTAAATTAGGTTTACGGGAAGGGGGTATAACAAATTGTAACATATGGAATCGGGGAGTAAGCTAGCATGTGCCGTAACCTGTTTTTACTGAAGACACGCACGCTCTTGAAAAAGTTGCATCTTCAATGTCACCGTGGTTGTTTCCTGTGCACAACCCTTTGATTTTTTCTCACCGTATAGTAAGTAGTATTTCCGGTCGCGAATTGTTTCATGGGTGCTTGAAGATACACTACCTGAAAGAAAGAAAAAAAAATGATGTTACTAAAATAATATTGAGCAATGAGTAGCTTTGGCTATTCATTAATTAATTTATTTATTCTTATATTCATGAAATGTTTCTTAAATAGGAAAAGCTCATTTCAGGATATACTTCAGAAGCAATCCTAAAATAGGCGTAAAAACCTATCATCTTTTCGTATTTTTCACACCTGATTACAATGGTTCTACACTACAATTAAACACGATCACATACAAATATTACAAAAATTGAATCTTAAGATCTAAGTCAACCTTCATAGACTATTTTTGAAACACTACAAGACACAGAAAAATCAAATTTGTCATAAACACTTTTAACCTTCCGGCAGTCACGCACTGAGTGCACGCTACTCTGAAAATCTAGCGAAATCGTCTTAGGGCACCTGTGGCTCCTCGTTCAGCGCGACTTCCGGAGGGTTAAAATATTACACATCGCCCAAATGGGTTCATACTGACCGTACTCGGTGGGCTGAAACTCGAGTCTTAAGAACTTATGCGATCTGAGATTTTTATTTGTGAGAGAATATCTGGAGCATCTATTTGGCCAGTTGATACCTTCCCAAAAACTAGTGCTTTAAATGTGTTCCGCAGAGAAAAACCGAGGGATCTTGCCTGCACTGCTTCTATTCGGTTGACCCAAATGCTCGTATAAGGGCACCAAATGGGTACTGATACTTCTAGGACATATCGAACAAGTGCAAAATAGAGTGCCCGCAAACAATCTGTATCAGTGAACTCTTTGGCGATTCTTATAATGAAGCCGAGATTTCTATTTGCCTGTGCTATAACATGAGAGTAATGATTTCTGAATGTCAGTTATAAGTCAGTTGATAACCGTCATTCTCTCTAGCGATTTCCCTGAGATGGAGTAGTTCCAGAATATTGGATTTTTTTCTGTGTGAAAAAGATATTATGGAACACTTGGACACGCTAAGAGACAGCAAGTTGCGGTTACACCATTTACAAAAAGCATCTAAGTGTCGCTGTAGTTCCATGCAATCTTCTATCGACCGCACAATGAGAACTAGTTTGAAATCATCAGCGTAGATAAGTTTACACCCTGGAGATATAACATGTCAAATGTCATTGAAAAACAACAAAAAAGCAATGGTCCTAGATTGCTACCTCGGTGCACTCCCGACAAGTTGATGAAGCTGGATGATTTCTAATTTTACAGATAGACGAGATATACCACCCTATAAAATTTGATAAAGCGCACAGCCGCTTTATCTTGGCCAGTACAAGAGAGAGAGAGAGAGAGAGAGAGAGAGAGAGAGAGAGAGAGAGAGAGAGAGAGAGAGAGAGAGAGAGAGAGAGAGAGAGAGAGAGAGAGATCGAATGCAGCCAGTGCAGATCCGTATACACATACAATTGATAAAATCAGAATAGCACCATTGTCTTCTGGTCTTCTGAATATTCCTTCGTGCTAAATAACTAGAACAATTCTTCTGACCAAAGAGAGATTGATTAATGTTATGCCGTTGTCGTTTGCGGTTAACCTCTTCCTCCTGATAATTGTACGACAAAATACATCCTTTCTTCCTGGCATCTTCGAAGCTGGGTTTTACATATTCACTGCAAAATTTATATGAAGTCAGTTCTATTTTCTGATTTTTCCATTTTCATCAAACTCATGTCACTAGTTTCTATCGAACAGTATAGTAGCTCAAAAGCAGTAGTTCGCACACATTTGGCATGGTGCAGAAAAAATCGTATTTTAAGGGTCGCAGTCTAAATCAATCGGACACACAGCACAGTTTCAAATTCCCGACGAAACTAATTTATTCAAGACGTCGTAAACACAGCACCCTGACGCCAACCACCTAGCGAGAAAATCCAATTATTGCTATTGCTGCACATTAAACATACCAAATCAGTGAACCGACTAATTAACGGGCAGCATTGGTTCGGCGATCGACAAACGCCCGAAAAAAAAACAATCACGAGGTGTGCGAGAATCGAAGAAGGTCAATGAAAAGGGAAATAATAAACAATCATGCAGTAGTAGTAGTAGTAGTAGTAGTAGGTAGTACCATTATAGTAGCAGCGGTATCAGCAGCAGAAACGAGAAAAATGTAACCAACAATTGATCGAAACCAAACAAATTTTTTCCGACCTTGGTTTTCGGAACGCGCGGTCGGTCGCTAACGTTTCCGATTTACTTGGTGTTCGTATTGCATGTTTAACACAATTCAGAGGAACGGAAGTACCGCAGTTTATTGTTGAGGTATCAGTTGAACTGGATTCACATAGCTCCGAAAAAATCGGACAGTGACAAGAATTGAAAATTCTCGATTTCATGCAGAGATCTCTATTAGGCGTTTGATTTTACGATTCCCAATAGTGGTTTTCTTTTCAATCCGAAATGTCACATCCAGCTCTATTATTATCCTTGACGATGAAACTATTGTATTGCAAACAACAACACTGAACATGTGCATTCTAGTTGCCAGCCATCAGACACAGTGCATACGGTAACCGATCACGCGCCGCTATGGACGTCGGGGTGACCGAACCGTTTCCGTGGAAAATCAGAACCGAAAAAAATCAGTTTTTACCAGCGAACTCCAAGGTAAAATATTGATTTGGACAAACACACTCGGTCAGGTCAGCCGCTGTACAACTGTACAATACCTATAGACAACGAAAAAAAAAGTGTATGAAAACATGCAACGTGCTTTTACATTGTTGCCCAAAATGAAACGACCAGCTTATGAACCGTGGTATTGCTCCTCAGGAGGGTTTAAACAATCGACAGGAAGGAACACACAATCAACACCAGTGTAAAACAAAAGGTCGAATGCAATGGTCGAAAAATGCAGCAGCTGTCCAGTATTATTTATGGTCCCATGGCGAGGAATTCTTGACGGTCAACCACAGTCCTTGTTCGGTGGTCGTGAGCTGGTGAAATGCCGAAAATTGTCCAACCGCAGAAAAAATCAATTCTTACGAAAACCGTTCAGAGTCAGGTGCTTCTGTGGCAGAACGGTGTTTATACTGCATATGCTTTGATCCGAATGTTTTGGACAGTGGATTACAAATAACTCTTCATAAAATATTAGCTTCATACTACTGGGATGATTAGATGTTATAAATCAGCTGCAGCAGTTTTTGAAGTAAAACTAAAGTTACTAGAAAAACTTTTATGAGTCGTTTGATGTAGTTGAGCATATATTTGTAAAGCAATGAGATGAATCCAATTGGCGAGGAAGTTTTAATTAGAAAATGAAAATATTACTGGTGTTATTCGTATACTGCATTTGAAACTGCTACTACTGTTTCGACAGACTTCGCAGCGTACAAGACTGATGCAAGGTGCGATATTTGAAATCACGCATTTAGAACTCAACCTTTACTGCAAACACTGAGATACACACTCGAGAGGTACTCTAATTTCCGTTCTTCCAGTCATTAGTTGAGTATGTTGGCCACTTCACCAACAAGATATTGTGATGACGTCATCATACATTCCTCACAGTTTCACAATAACCACTTCTCTACGCATCCAAGATACAACTAGTAGAAACTCATCAATTCTCTGTTTGCTTTGATTGATTCTTCACTTTCACATTGTCGCTTTTCGGTTAGTCTCAAGCACCGAGAATGAAATTTATATCGCATTTTATTTCTTTTATTTAGTGATTTTATTTTTTTAGTGTTCATTCCTCCTTGACCCCTATTCAGGTTATCATTATTAGTTATTCCTGTTTGCTTTACGATTTACCAAATACCCGAAATTAGTGTAGCTAAAGTCGAGTTTTTTCAATATTTCTTTTAATTGATACGGCTCATTGCGCTAGCTCGATGTAGTCGTGGATCTTTCATATATTTAAAATATATGAAAATTAAAATTAAAAAAAAATGAAATTTAGTGTCTGTCACACTCCAAAAAAATACGAATTTTATCGTTGACGTAATTGCAAACAGACTATTTTTCTTAGAGGGAAATCATTTGTTTTCTCGCTACCTGGGGGTCATTGGATTCTCTTTTGTTGTTCTTCCTTCTTGTACTCTCAGGCAAGACTAACAGCCATAACTTTCTCTCAACAGTTTAAACGATCATTTTAAACATATTTTTGATTGAGATTGTCGTCACATACAGCATGAGGGTATGGGACTGTGTATAAAAGGTGGCGCTAGTATTCTGAAATTTAGTTTTATGTTGTTGATATTATTACTTGTACCATAATTTCATAATTGGGAACTGTTAGAAGAAAAGCAGAAAAAGCAGCCTTGCCGTATGTTTTCATAATTTCCTGAGCGGAAGGAAAGGAGAAGAAGGTGTGGGGAAGTAGAATTAGAAGGGTGGGAAAATAACAGCACAAAAACAAAAACAAACAGCAGATAAGTTAATCCCGCAAGTAGTTCAACTCGCCTGCGTGTAAGCCCAAAGCTCTTTACCACATTGGATAAGAAACTTTAGTATGTCTCTGAGTTTCAGTCGTCCAAACATGGTGTCTTTTATGTGAGGACTGCCGAAAACTTGAAATTGCAATTGCGCTACTACTGGACAGTTGCATATCAGATGATATGAGACTCCATAATCGGATTCACAAAGATCACATGAAAAAGACTCAGCGCGCTGAATAGTTGCCATGTGATAATTGAGTTTGCAGTGGCCGGTTTAGGCCCTGGTCAGCATGCCGCAGTGGAGCTTCGAAAAATGTAATTTTTCGAAATCACTGGGCACGATACCCGAGCAAATACTCATGGGTTCAAACACCACATAGCCCCTTGAAAAGACCTTAAACATGGTCCGTGCCAAAATTCACAACCATCAAGACACTATAAAATGGTCTCAATAACCCATAAATACACCAACATATGGTATTTTATATGGGATTTACCGGACCATGGTGACGGTGTTTTCATGGGTTAAACCCATTTCAAACACCCATGACAAACCCCATGAACATGGGGGTATTATGGGCTTTTCGTTTACTCGGGTAGTTCTAGAAACGCCTTTGTTTGGCGACACGTTTGTAGATTTCTCCAATAATTACGGTGCTCTGACGAAGCCCACGATCGTATTTTTTCCCTTTTCCAACTGGTCGAAATTGACAGGGCTGGCTCAGGGCCAACGAAGTCAATCGCTGAACCTTCCCTAGCCAATTCGTCAGCCCATTCATTTCCAGTAATACGGGAATGTCCGAGCAACCAGAAAGGGTAGATAGTGTTGACAATGCTTAGTTCTTCGATTTGGGTTCGGCACGCGATCACTAGCTTGGTCCGTGATTTGTGTGAGCTAAGGGCCTTGATTGCAACCTGACTATCGGAACAGAAGTTTATAACTTGGCCGGACAAACTCAGTTGAAGGGCCGATTGTACCCCGCACATAATCGCAAAGATTTCTGCTTGGAATACAGTACAGTGTCTACCTAGTATGTGAGATTGTTCCAATCTCATTTCACGACAGTAGACACCAGCACCAGCACGTCTCTCCATCAGAGAGTGTCAGTGTAACAGACCACTTGCATATAGCAATATAGCCAGACAGCCACTCCTCTAGAGAGGGAATCTTCACATGGAATGTCCTGTAAGGAAAACTACATGTGAGTGTAATATCGCTGGGAGCAAGAATATCTTCACCCCATGTAAGCATTTGTGACCACAATTGTGTATGACTGGTAGCAAGATCAACATGGTTACTGTTCCAAAGCCCAGTAACCTGCAGTCTGTATGCACATGATAGTGCTTCTTGTTTGAGGTGTAATGGTTTGATATTTAGTCAACGCCATGAGCGCCATCCTTTGCAGATGGTTTAGCTTTGACTGAACTATCACCACCTCTCCCCTCTCCCACCACACAAGGCATCCGTAAGACAGTATTGGACGTACAATTATCGTGTAAATCTAATTGATGTATTTGGGTTTGACACCCCAGGTCTTTTCAAAAGCTCGTCTGCACTGCCCGAAGGCCATGCACGCTTTTTGACTCTGAACTCAATGTGAGCAGACCAATTCAGCTTTAAATCCAATTGCATTTCGTGCAGTGGATATTCAACTGAACTAACTTTCCTGATGCGATGATGGATTATCCGTTCCAAAGTTGTCAGAAGAGAAGAACTTAAACTGATAGACCTAAAACACTCGGCTTCTTCATAGCTTGAGCGCCCCCTTTGGAAATAAATCGAACACTTGTAATCTTCAAAAAGTCCAATGCGTAATTGCGCACTTTACTATAATATATCGTCTGATCTCAGAACTGACACGTACGTACTGATCTGTGATATATGCAGAAAGTGGTTTGGCAATGGTTAAAATTTAGCTTAATCTAATTTGCTCTGAAGGGGAAAACAGCCTAGTGACACATTGGCTTTCTAGCCAACAACATTTCGATTTCATTAGGATCTTATCGGCAAACCAGAACTTCGGTATTTCCAGGACGTCAGTCCCAACAACTCGTTTACAAGTAGTGTAACTTATTTTGGATTAAAAAACGGTCTGTCAGCTACGGATGGGTCGAAATCGGAACACAAATTACGACTTGATTTGATCATATCATAAGTACGCCATGCTAGATCGTGTATCCGTACCATGATTCTCACAAACATCCACGTGTTGTTTAGCAACATAATCTTTTTTTATTTTCTCTTGTGTTCCAAATGCTTGATATGATGAAACTGGATAAGACTGAAAGTCAATAACCACCGTACTTTTTGCTTCTGTGGCTCATCGACACATCAGGAATAAAAGTATCGGTTTCATTTGTTCTTCAGACAATCCTCACAAGTTTCAAGTCACTGTTTTTGTCGTTCGCTTCACGTGTCGACCCAGCCGGGTGCTACTATAAACATGCCCGTTCAAGTACGTACATCGGATCACTATTCATTGCAACAGTATTCAGACAATTTTCGTTATTTCTTCTCTACGAAATATTTATTGGGTTGAAAACCTCTGAGCGACACGAAATATAAATAAATAGTTATGATAGCGCGAAATGTTATAAATCAAGGAAAATATGTCGGAATCTCCATTCCGGATTGTTTGTAAAATACGCGTATACAAGCGAAAATAACGACCATTGAAATTAGATCCATAAATGAAAACGCGAATGAAACATAAATGTATGTATTGACCCGTGAACATCGATACTATTCAGCAAATTATATTACATTCTGTAATAAAATTACTGTTTTGTATGTCAGTTAGTATGAAATTTAAAAACATGTATAAAGTTATTGTTAGAAAAAAAAAACTGTTTTACCGATAAGTTCTCCATCACACACATTCAAAATGTTTCTTTTATCTTTAGGTTTTTGATAAAATATAAAAAATTTAAGAAATGTTTGGGTTTTCTTGCAATTTAAATTTTTAACATAAGCTTTTGTTTTTGTGAAAAATGACCTGTAATTCGTTCTCAGATAGTTTTGTTGTATAAAATAGGATAATCGAACAAAATAATTTTGAATTTAATGCACGTACAAACGTCTACGCCTTGAGTCAAAATAATCTTATTGATTGTGGAAAATGTTTAGTCTTCCATGCCTGTGAAACCTGTAAAGTTTCATCGGAATATAAGATAGTCAGTCACGTTTTCGGAGATTTTCGGACAGATCTTCGTGGAATTCCTTTTATGTATTGATTTTTCAGGGTGAGCACAATCGGGTACAAAAAGTGACCCACAATCGGGTATTTCCAATGGCAGCATATTTTTCTTTCGCTCAATAATTGCACAAAATTGTTTTCTTGTGCAATAAACTTTATTTCTAACACTAAGTTTATGCATTTTCTTTCGATGATAATGCGCAAAATATCACTGAAATTTAAAACTACTTTTATGCTCATTTTTCAGCACTGTACTTAGCGGAAAGATATCTTCTGATCGCAGTGCAGTCAAAGTATTAACATGTGAAGCCGTGCAAAGTTTTACAGCGCTAGCAAAACGCACACGTCTAAAATGGCAACCGGATCCGCCCTGCAAACGAGGGAACTACTTTACAGTTAACCAGTCACAATATGTACTTCTCGTTCCGGCCGTGACGATTGTAAATATCGAGATGACATTGGGTGATTTCGGTGAATTCTTTTCGACGTTCCTTTACTGCTGCGGTGGACTTTAAACACTGCAAAATCCGACCTGTCATTTCAGTAGTGGAGTGTTTGCTGAAGAGTTAAATAACTATTGACAAAGCAAAAGCAAAGAAGAAACTTTTATTGCACCTAACAACATGATATACGTTGCTGAGTACGATAATGTCAGATTCAAGATTCCGGTGTATACGGAACATAATGAATTCTTAGTATAACTGTTTCGGAATACACCATTTGCAAATCCATTTCAATTTCCTACATTAAATGAAAATTATTGTTTTATTCCGGGCATCTATCCGCAATAATTCAGATGTCGCTTTAATCATGTGTTAAATTTAACAGCATCGAAAAAATCTTGAAACGCAACGACTTACATTCCGTTACGCTGAAAAATATTTAACTATAAAGGACATGAACGCTTTCCCATTATTTGCAAAACGAGTCTTTACACTTCCGCTTTCCCATCAAAACAAATATAAATTCACATGAAAGAACATCATCTGCAAAATTGCACTCGCAGTAAATTATCCAGCGAAGGCTAACAACTGGTAATAAATAGTTTCACATCAAACATTTCACTGTCACGAACCGAATTTGATGGTAGATGAAAATAAAATTTCTACTAACAGCAATCAGTTCAAACATTTGCAATAATTGTTTCCTTTAGCCTAAAGTTTCTTTACGATATTTTTTTCTAATTTATGTTTTAGTTAGGAGGCACTGATGATTCTTTCCTGGTATGTGTCAGTGTAAAATTCGATATATTTGAGGCGATGCACGGTTAGTATTAGTTTAATCCCAGCCGAGGTCGATAAGATTTTCTGATGTGAAAAGCCAATATTTAGGGTCCTCACGGTAAAGCCATCTCCCGTAGCGAAATTTCGGAATTCAGCATAGCGCTAATAAATAGTTCCCCAATAATAATAGCTTCAAAAGCATTTGAAGAATGCAGCTCCCCATTCATATAATATTCTAATATCATTATTACCCTAGTAACAATGGAGGTTTTATGGCACTCTTGAAGCCCTTCATAAAACTTAGAATGCATTTGTAGTGTGCTATAAAATTATAAACGCTGCTTGGGTATTTATTAACAAATAAATGAATTGAAGGTTTTTGACACCTTTTCGTATAACTTCGATACTTGGAGCAACAAAGACGATAACACTTCCAACCAAATCAGGAAGGAACGATTTTCACATCGAGCATTGCAAATCTCTATTGGCAAAGCAAAAAATTGCATTAGAAAAAGTTCACTTTACGATTGTTCATCGAAGATTACAGGACTGCTAGAAATGAAAGAAAGAAAAACCACCTACTCACCGTTCACGCTAATATCCCGAGCTTAACAAACGAGCCAGGAAGTGTAATAATTCGTTGTTTACGATAAATCAAGTTCACGGAAGCAACTCCCCCGCACACGCGTTTTCTCTACAAATCACGAACCAGCTAGATAAGTTCAAGCACACGGTAGCAAAAGGGTAGTTAGCGTAGCTGATAAGCGCGGAAATCCTTTTCTCCACCGCAGCAGTTCAACGCCGTTACATTGAAACAGAGGGGAAACACCGTTCTTACGTAACCAAGGGAGCGCCCTCGCACCGTTTGTTTCGCCAATTCGCCGATAAACAAAACAGACAGAGTCCTTTCATATTAAGTACCCTCGTCGTTCATTCATGATTTCCCCAGCACAACACGACCTAGTTATGGTAAGGAGGAACCGAACACGCTCCACGACCGAAATGCACCGCTAGAACTAGAAGACTGAACCTCGGGTATCGCGGCCTCGCAGACGCAAACTGTCGGTAGCCTGACTGGCACATTACATAAAAGCTCGAAACACGAAGCCAAACAAAACGAATTTTTCAATCAAAACAACGCACATGCGCCCTGTCCATCCCTGGTAGTGTCTATGTGTTCGCAGTGTCGGATATGGTTCGAGGCGCGGCGGCTTGAATGAACAAGGAAACCCGGAAAACTCAGTTTCGTCTGATGAAACAAGAATGGGCGAGCAGTGGATGGATATGGGCAAGGATGTATGGCCGTGTAGAACACGGCCCCACCTCAACGAAAATTCGTTTACGTCGTTTGTTCCGTTAGCTTCAGACCCTTCTTTCCTGTTACTTGCATCCACAAACGGCTTTGGCCTTGCAGATGCAACCGTGGTTGGTGAGCCCAAAAAAAACCGAAAGAAACTACCGACATGACCCTTACCCAGTTGGCCGACAGCAAAGCGTGTTACCAGGTTCCTTTGTGTCGGTACAGTCCACGGTGGAGGCAATGGCGAATGTCGCGAAAGAAAATTGTATTTTCACGAGCATTTTTATTATATATATTAAAACGACAAGACACGATACAAAGCTTCTGAGCGGACGAAGGGTGGCACAGTTTAATACGGAGATGTCGATCATTTTGAAGAGGACACATGGCACGGAAATATTTTTCTGTGAGCTTTTTCACTGATAGGAAAAAGTGTCATTTGGGTAAATGAAGAAAAAAGGACTCTTTGAATACCGTTTCTATAATGAATAAAATTGGAATGACTGGTTGTTTTTTGTTTGCCAGTAATGAGGAAAATGCATGTGAAACAACAGTGAGTTAGTCATGCTGAATAAATGGCTTGTGAAGGGCGCTACGGGAAATGGTCAAGGATGCAAAAAAGTGGAATAATTCCATTACTTTCTTTTACCCCATTGTATTCACAAGGGGTGAGTAATGAACCGCTCGTTATTTTAAGATAAACGCTTGAAATTTTAGAATTCAACTCATTAAATAGACAATGTAGTTGTTTGTAAGTAAGTTAGCAAACAATCCTTCACGTCGTGCTAGAAAGAAAGTTTAATACCTGGATGCGAGAGTTTCTGGCATCGTATCTTGGTTCCAAACCGTGAGATCCCACCACCACAACAAGAATACCCCTTCCAGGAATCGCAAAAAAAAAATCAATAACATTGCTCCGATTAACACAAAATGAAAAAAATCGAACCCTCCGGAGCTTGATTCAATGTCATTGACGTTCAAATTTCTGCAACTAGGTTACTCAAATGCAGTGAGCTGCCGATGGATACAACAACATGAAGAACATGAGATTTCTTGATGATTGTTCCGCTTCATTGCACATCAGATTTTCGTATCGCACCTTCAAGCGCTGCGTTCAACAATAGATTAGAGAGTGCATCCGGCTATTTTGATGCTGGATTTAGACCCATACAGGGTCATGCGAATAATCTTAATGAGTTTGGCGGAAAACCATATTCAAGTAATATCCTCCACAGTTCGATTCGTTTCACTGAATCACACGCCGTTTGGAAACCTACAAACAGAAAGTTCTACTCTCGGATGTCAACCAGGATTTGTCGCATCATCTAGTCCGTCGTTGGTCGTCCTTTTCGAAGCCCGCTTTAATATTTGCCGACAAAGTATGAAGTCAATGGGTGCAATCAGGGGCGGATCCAGAAAAAAAAATCGGGAAGGGTCCGAAATTTCGGTTTTAAAATGAACATTGTACACTTCGTAATACATAATAAGTTCATTTAATGAATATCAGGTTTGTTGGTCAAATTTGGTTTGGAATGATTTTGGGTTTGAAACAAGGGGCGAGTCGCTTAGAACAATGTGCCATACACACTGTATCACCTACGATAACACGATGTAAGATTAAGATTCACAGTAAGACACGCTCATTTCATTCGTTGCCACAATGTGCGGCACAATGAGGCACACTTCTGACAACTCAAAAACTGTCAACAAAGTGTAGTTAAATAGTCATAGCAACCATTGCTTTTGTTTTAATGAACACCGTGGCACATTGCGGCACAAGCTACCACGCTGTTTATTTGTGAGCACAATTCGATTTGTGCTAAGCGACTCACCCCTTGGTTTGAAACTAATATAAAATTTAAACTAATTCAAAATTTCTCAACTAGTAAAAAAATTTCGGAGGTGGTCCCTCCCCCTGGATCCGCCACTGGGTGCAGTTGGTTAAATAGTACACAGGAGTGTACCTTATGAGAAATATTGAGGATCGTTATGCAGTAATAGTTGTTACACCCGAGTTTATGATCATTCTTTGGGGTAAATGATCTTATCCAACCAGTACAAAGGCATCTCTTGTTCGCCCCAGATCCCATCAAAGTTGTGAATCATTTCGTATAGCTGACCACTCCCGATTTTTAAAAGTTCAGTTGATATTCCCTCCTTCCTAACGGCCTTGTCGTTTTTCAGTTCTCGAATAGCATTTTGCGCTTCGTCTAGCGAAAGTGGACCCATAGCTTCTCCATCATTCCCAATCATCAATCATGTTGGTATTTTCTGTACTCGTTTGTCCGTTCAATAGGAAGTCAAAGTGTTTTTAGCACCTGGTAACCATTCCCGGTCATTAATTATGGCTGACGAAGGGCTGATTTTTTCTCCACATATTGTTGATCGCATTATAAAACTTTCGCTCATCGTTCCTTGCTAAATTTCCGTCTGCCTCAGCGAGTAACTTTTCGTCGTAACCACGTTTCTTACGCCGATGAAGCTGCCCTCAGTTCACTATATCGTTCCCTGTTCTGCCCTGCAGTTAGACGATGCAAACGTTCGGCTCCTAAGCTGGCTTTTCTTGTCCGTTGCTTTTTGGAATACAGCATCGACCGAGCCGCTGATTTCCACGTGTGGTACCCAACATTTTGTGGCTCCTGATCTGACCGCCTCATGGACCTACTGTTATACTTTATTCAGGTTATCTCATGTTGGCCAATCTTCTATTCATTCGTCGAGCTTTATGGCATATTGCTTGACAACACCATTGGTCGACATCATCAACACGCAGATACGGTGACTGCTGCTTATCAATACAATATCCAACGAAACCCATTTCATGTGCTGCCTACCAGTAGATGTGATACTTGAATGAGGTATCCGTAGTTGGGTTTACTGCGTGACATTCTCGTTCTGCTGTGCCGTGCTATCGAATTTTCGGAATGGCTGCAATTTCCACCTTTACTTTTTACAGGTCATGGGCAAGTATAGCGGCTTTCGGAGGCTCCAGCAGTGTTTTGTCTTTCCAAGTACCATGCATTGTCGTGTCATTTACCGACATCCATCATGTATCTATTATTACATTTTTCGAGGTTGTTAATTGTTCGATATACCGCCTTACAAGCACTGCAATATTTAGCCTCGTGATGGGGCCACGCATCTGCATCATTTCTCACTACATATCGCTTATCGCAAGGAAGCCATCTCGACCCACTAACCTTTCTCCTCTACTATAATGACGAGAATTTTAAATTACAAGAACCCACCTTTTTTCTTGCCGACGACATGTAGGTTTTTCAACAGAAACGGGAACCGATGCCGAATTTCTTCAGAAAGCTGGAGAGCTTTAGCGCGTGGTTTAATCCAAACACACCAGCGTTTGAAACCTGTCCATTCGTAAGAATGTTCGCAGTCCAGTTGATTTCTCGAAAATGTAGGAATGCATATGCGTTCAATATTAGAAATGAATAACCACAATCGTGGATCGACACCGACAAGCTAACGCATTTGTGCCTATCAAATAAACGAACTGAAAACAAGCAATCGTGGAGCTCCGGGGTACGTGTCATACAGCTGAGTTACAGAAAATATCATTCCAAAAAACTTTGCCGAAGACACAATTTGTCTTTTTCTAGTTTTACTTGAAATATGAAACATTTTTCGTGGACAAATTAAAAAAAAAAAATTATTCCTCGAGTTTCAACTGATTTCTAAAAATGAGCTTAAGCTTGGGCCGACCACCCCTGGCCGCTACTCCGTTATCGATCTGGGCTAGTTGAAGTTGCACAGGGAATAAGAAGATAGTTATGCTTGGGAGTAGCGAAACATCTTTCAATGTGCAACTCCTGGTAATCCTAAATTGTTTATTGATCAATACCGGAGCTGGCCAGGCCCTGACGTAGTTCGCGAGAGGAAAGTGAAGGTTCGTCCGATACTTGCTTTTGCTAGAGGCCGAATATACTACTGCGCACTCCACAAGTATCACGGTAGGAGGATATTTGTTAGTAAGTATAGAAGTTGGATTCTACTTCTTCATGACCGACGCCAGAGAGGTGACTCCACTATCTGGACTAGATATCGATCCATCAACTCATGGACCGGAAACCGACGGCTTTACTTCCCTTCCGAAGGAAGACGTGACCACAGATTTTTCACCTCATAAAAATCTCAACGACCTCGGCTGGGATTGAGCCCAGACCAACTGGAATGAGTGGCGGTCATGCTTACCACTCAACCACCGGCGCCGTCGTGATGATTCATTACAATGAAAGATAAATTTTGTGAATATAATAGTCACTAGGTTATGAAACTAAAATGTTATTACTGATTCAACCGAAATATTTTTTTTCACTTAGGTACGATTTGAAATATTTTTACACCAAATTACACGACAAAATAAATTGAAATAGAATCGATCAAGTGTGAGTTATTAAAAATATTAAACTTTTTTGCAGAAATTCGCAAATGCATGAATTACTTGCGAATTAATGTATATTTTCTAGGAATTAATCTGAAAAATCGGGTTTATAGCCATACCCGTACTTAAATATCGATCTCGATTGATTCTTGCATGGCCATTATACTCATTTAAATCTTGAATTGGACTTTTTTTGGTGTTGTCTTACTGAAGCTGTAGAACTGAGCCATCAGTGGGACTCCTGTCAGAATCACTCACTACAATTGCAGACGAGAGAGGAAATGTCTCCCACTAAACACTGCTTAAGGCCAATTGCAGCGGGCCGTGATTCTGATTTGAGATGCACGGCTCAGATGTGCGGGCGTTAGGACTTTACGATCACTTGGGAATGAGGGTATATTTCTGGAGAAAATTTAAATTAGGACGTAAGAAACATTGAGAGCCTCGCTTTGTTTACTATCTCTTTCGATTATTACGTCGTCACTATAACACTTTGCACTAATTTCCAGTACATATCAGAAGTCGACGGTTTTTATTAGAATATTGTGCACAAAGTTTAGTCGTTACTGTCGAAGCGACCGAGCAATGACCAGAAGATAAATACCCCAAAGAGATTCGCTAATTGTTATTCCCGTCCTAATCTAAATTTTCTCAGCGGCGGCGTTCACTAAATCACCGTGGCGTTTTTATGTTTTCGAAATCTTGCGCGTAGTTGTGCTTGGAAGATCGCGACAGCGTGTTCGTCTTTGTGTATCATGGCGGGGCTCGAGCGTTTGTATGTTAACGTGGTCAATCACGTGGACTCTTGCCTGTCGCGTGTGACAGTGTGTATGCCACTTCGAGTGTATAATTTCGATTTCGTAACTGTCTGCATAGAGTAGACTTCCGAGCGTGACCGACTCATGATGGCTAGAGAACGGGCGTTTGTAGGTTCACGTTTTGGAATGCATTTGTAAATTCAATAGTATCAAACCGGGGTGTTATCAAATTTACGAGATCGCGGACGCAGGTTTGCATTCTTGTTTTGCGAAGGGCTCAAGCGTTTGTATGTTAACGTGTTTGTCGTGTGTGAAAGCGCGTATGTGACTTCGCGTGTATAAGTTCGCTTTTGTAATCGTGAGGTCATTCGCCTATTCGAGTGTGTTTTTGAATGATAGTGCGGACCGTGAATTTGATACTTAATTTTCAGTGTGCCGTTCAGATTCTAGAAGAGGAGAGTGAAGTCCTCCATATCACTAACATTCCCAGCCATGTCGTGATGAATTTATTGTCTAGTGGACATGACCGTTATATTTTTGTTTTTGGTTCAACTGAATGTATGGACCTAGGTTGCTAGGACCAAGGGTAGAGACTTGCGTAAGTACTCGATTCAAAATCGCACGAGAAGGGGTGTTTGTAAGTTCACTTTTAAGACCGAAGTTGTAAATTTATGAGTGCTAAAACGTTCACTTCACCTCTTATACTAAGTTTGCGAGATCGCGAGCGTTGGTATGCGTGATTGCTGCTCGCGAAGGGCTCAAGCGTTTGTATGTATTATTCGCGTATGTAAATTCGACTCTGTAACCGTGTGGTCATTTGCATATTCGCATGTGTTCCTGGATGACCGCGCGGACCGTGAATGATACTTAAAGGGTGTCCGTATCACGGAAAAAAAACTGTTTACAAAATTACCTAGTGGACCGATCCTTTTCAAACTATCAGTCAAAAAATAGAACAGTTTCCGGGCCTTCAAACTTTACCACCGTATGTTACCGTTCGTGACGAATTGGCTCTCTGAACGAAAGACTTGGATAATTCAACGTTTCGGCCACATCCCTGACCGAAGCTTTGGGATTTCGCCTAAACACTTCCATTACAAGCTTGTGATCCTGATCACTAATATAACATCCATTCTGACAGTATTTCTCCTTTCGTTCGATGCTTAGACTTTGGTAGTAACGTTGAATTACATGTCTAACCGTTAACTGCACGATTCCGAGTTGTTTTTCGATATCCCGATGAGTTGAGGATTTTCCAGGTGCTTACGCAAAATCAATTCGCGACGTTGCTTTTCGGGTGGCGGCATTTCTTCCAATTTTCGAAAAACAGACAGCTATGAAAATACAGTGTAAACAATATACTCTAAACTACTTCTACACAAATTTTCAAGAGAAAATACCCAATGGGTTATTTCATACACGGTTTTCCGTGATTCAATTTGATGTGGGACTCCTTTAATTTCCAGTGTGCGGTTCGGATACTAGAAGAGAATGCGTTCCCGGTCATGTTGTCTATTTTTTTTATCCAACTGAATGCATGGGCCTAGGTTTCTAGAACCGAGGGCAGAAACTTCGAGACGTGACCGACTCATGATCGCGCTAACATGGGCATTTGTAGGTTCACGTTTGAGACTGCGTTTTGTAAATTTATAAGTGCTAAACAGTTCACTTTATCGCTAGGGTGATATCATGTTTGTGAGATCACGGGCATAAGTAAGCGTGGATGATCGCGAAAGACTGTCAAAGATCATCAGGCATATTGTCATGATCAGGTGTCCTGGCATGGGACACCCAAGTTCAAAAGTGTCCCAAACCAGGGCTCATCGCCAAGCCCAGTGCACCTCTAGAGAGAACTTGGCCCTAAACCCACTTTGTACATTATTTCAACTATGGTATAAGTGGGTACTAAAAGTCGCCAAGTTAAGTACTAAATTTGATCACAATGTAGCTTAACTAAAGAGTAAGTAGTCATAGCCAAAGTTTCTATGTGATATAATGACTGTAATATTGCTTTAGTGTAAAAGCTCCTGGACCACACTAAGGTACAGTTCATGCCGAGCGATTTAAATCTTAAAATGGACTTCAGATAATTTTTTTTTAATTTTTGGTAGTTTTTGCAGAATTTGAACTAAACTCAAGCTACCCCAAAAATCCAAAAATCATTCCATTTTGAAATTTAAATATTTAGGTGCGTGAACCCGTTTCTACATCTCAAAGAATATGCTATATTATGCAGTAATTTGTATGTAATTCATGCATCTGTAAATTTCTCCAAGAACGCTAAATATTTCATACTTTTTATTCAGAAAATTTGCATTTATTTATATTCAGGAAACATGTATGGTTCAATATAATAAATCATTTTGTAGAGCATTTCAAATCAGTTGTAACTCACGGAAAAAGGTTTTTTAAATTTTTTGACGAAAAAAGTTTCATATTTCAATCAAAAAAAGAAAAAGACACCTAGTGTCTTCAGCAAAGTTTTTTGGAATGATATTTTCTTAAATTTTGCCAAAGATCCTGAATATGAACTTATTGAAAAAATAGATTTCAGATTTTACTGCTAGGTGGATTAATCATTGATATGTTAACGCCAAGTGCACGGGCTTTTTTGTACTGAAACTTTTTCCAAGACACCTCATCGTTGAAATGCAAAACTCGCGAGATAATAACTTTTAGTCAGTTTTTCGCAGTTCTGTGCCACTGTGGCGTTGGTGAAATCTATTTATATTATTTCGATGCCTACATATTATTTTGCTCATACCAAATAGAGTAGACGAGCCCCTATCCATCTGATTAGTCAGAATGTCGCACTATTTCGTGATTAGTATACGCTTAAATACGTATCAACATCTTTGAGCCGTTCCATAGAAGTTAATCAAAAATCTGACTCGCGGATGAATGAGGCGAAAAGATGAGTCCATCGCGTCCTTATTCATCCGAGCAGACACTGCAATCACTAATATGTTCGAATGGGTGGTATGAATAGAAGTGCTACGATGAATTAGGTGACAGCCACCCTACACACTAGAATTAATACATATTAATTATTTTTCATTTTGGATGTTAATATGTTACACGTTTCGGTGAATGCAATCGGACGAAGTTTATTGTAAAATGACCTCACAATGTGTCGTTATGAACAGACATTTTTGAAATGGGTTGTTGGATGTATAACAGAGCTATTACCTTCCATTTATAGGGTTAAAAATAAGTACTTCTATTGTTACAAACGAATATTTCAATGAATAGATGCAGTAAAGTTGCTTCACTAAGCTTTTGATTTGCATTATTCATCATTGAAGTTAACACGGCAAAAGAAGCCAGAAGCAGATTTAATCGAGTTTATCGATTTATTTTTCTCACGAGCGCCAGAAACTTCCTGTCACTCGTGAATATTGATCTGTAAACTAGAAAAACACAAACATATGAAATGCTAATCGCTTACAAGGGTATACTAACCAAGCCCTTCGCCACATCGGAGCCCGTGTTGGAGCATGGTAATTTCCTACTACGCCTCTGAAAACGGAAACCAAAACCAATGTCGGATGTTTTCAATGTCAATCTACCGGAAACTACAGGCGAGTGTGTTCCTTACACACGAACACGGTCCATGGTATCATGTGTTACTCCGGTCGCTCCATTTTCAATGCAAATAGCTATTATTGTTTGTTAGCCATGTGTCTGGCAAACGACGCACCACTACGGAGCTGAAAGCTAATCCGATTGATATTACTCTCCAGCTCCAGTAATATTGTATGGGCATTCCACAACGCGTGAATACACTTGAACGTGGGGGGATCCGAAAGACTCGACTATAGTTTTACAGTCACTGTTCCATGATGGATGATGTTTGCACTGACATTATTTGAACAGCTTCTGCAATAGTCATTATCGGGTGCTTTTTAAAAAGACAGCCGCTGAGTAGCATACAGTTAGCACTCAAGCAGTACGATGGAATGCTAAGTTCGACTGAAAACGCGATCAAAAACTAGTGATAACATGTAGGTGGGACACCTACACAAATACGATCCTGACTGTAGCTCCCAAGTCTGTCATTTCCATCTTCATTTTAGCCATCATCAACCACACTCCGCCTCTGATAATCTAAAGCCAGCAAGCGACTTTGCACTTGTTGTTCAACGAATGGAAGAAGCGTGGAAATTGTCGGCAGACAAAGTCAATCTGCCTGGCTTCTGGTGCAATGCGGCGCAACAAAGTAGAGGGGGCGGTGAGTAAAAGATAGTGGAAAATTATGTCTATACGGACGAGAAAAACTCAAGTTTTGATTTTAATGATGGCCAGGCGAAAGTGAATTGGAACAAGAAAAAGAAAAATAGTAAGACGAATCAAGAGGAGAGACCCGGAGTGCGCCAGTTTTGAACGGGACAAAGGAGTTCGCCGCGAATGATGATGGGATCCATTTCGGTAGCGAGTTTTTGCCATGGGAACGGATATGTTCTTGGAAATGGCAAATTTGGTCGTTGACCTATTTCCTCAGACAGTGTCGCACGTCACTACTAGCTGAGAATACAAATAAAGTCATGACTGTTGGAAGGAACAATGTTGAAACATCACCGAACTTGTTAACGAAGACGTTTATTTTAATGGTTATTTGTGAGCTAAGGATTGGAGCATTGCATGAAAATGTAAACCTCACATTTTTGGCAGTTCCGAGAGCTTGTTTACATTGATTTAGAATTTTTTTGATTCCACCCAAAAAAAACAAAGCAAATGTGTAGTATAGAGGTAAAATAAGCATGCGCCACCGCAAAATGGCAAGTTTTGTCTTACTGCCAGTCATACGTAGTCTTGATTATAATTGTTTGAAAGGAAAATGAGTCTACTTTGACACTATTAGGGATGGTTCCGAACAATTTCGCAAATTACTCGACATTCTATCGATGAAATACCTATAACTTGGTTTCAATACACTTGCTTCGTTCCTTAGAACCAGTATAACATTAAAAGGGGCTGAAAATAGTGAAATACTAGTATCAAACAAAACGAAAATTTGATTCGAGTGCTCCATTTTCCGCTCTTCCATTCAAGCCATTGCGTTGAACAAAGATGGCAGACGAGACGCAATGGCTTCATATGAGTAGGGCGATAATATTAATAGGGTGAAAACAGGCCCATTATCCTAGCACATATTAGAGTGAAAAAACTGTCATTAGTTCATGAAAAATATTAATAATATGCGGAGTTAAGGACCATTCCCCAAAACTTACTGTTTTTATGAGGCTTGCAGTAAATTGTACACTTCATTTAATCAAAGTTCGGAACAACAGTAGTAGTAATTAAATTGTTTGAATGAGGGGACACAAAAGTTCAACATTCAGTGAAACAAAAAGTTTTAAATAGATAAAATAGACATGCTTTTTTGACGCCCTGAGAGATTCAAGCGTTACGATCCTGCTCGAATTTTAACAATATTTTCCGATGGACAAGGCTACTTAAAAAAAACTCGTTCTTAAATATATGAATAAAATAACTATTCTGCTGCTATGTGAAAAATGATCGTTAATTAGAGGTACTGATTTAATTTACTGATAAATATCTGGCATCATTGACCCGAAAAGTATGTATCATTAATTTTAACCATTACCGTTTGAGGTTAAATTTGTTGCTAATTGATCGATTGATGTGTCCTATGTTGGTTTGGTTAAGTGTTGGTAACATATTTTCCCCTGTACCCAAAAATTCATATTAGCACGCGAAACACATGACGACGCGATGACGAATGAGTCGCTGAATCACTCGATGGCACAAGAAATTTGTTTGTTTTCTCCATTAGGAAATATTAAATATAATTAGGGAGGTCTTCAAAAGATAAACCGGCACGACCTATTGGAACATAACAATGTGTCGGGTGATCGTTGAGTCTTTTAGAAAAGATAGTAGCTTATACGTGAGTATTTATCGGTTAATTACATTTTACGTTATAGATACTACTATTTGCAGTGAACTGGATAGAAACAACAAGCATTATATTTGGACATTTTTTCAATAACACACGTCGATCAGCTCTAACAGTTGTCAATATTAAATACAAAATTTAATTTCAATAGTGTTGTTTCGATGGTTTTCCTACTGGAGGTGTACAGCTACATTCTCGGAAGGGCTCCCTACAACTCAGAATTACTCGCTACAACTGCAGACGAGATGGGAAATGTCACCCACTAAACACTGCGTACGGCCAACTGCAGCGGGCCGTGATTCTGAATGTGATATTCATTGTACGGTTCAGATATGTGCGGGCGTACGGATTTCGCGAGCGCGTGGATCATCGCGAAGGGCTCGAGCACGTGCATCATTGCGAGGAGCTCGAGCGTTTGCACGTTAACGTGTTCGATCGCGTGTGCGTTTGTATGTTGCGTGTGCTAACGTGTATGTACCTGCCCGTGTGTAAATTCTATTTTATGACCCTATGTCTACTCGAATATTCGCGCGTGTTCTTGGCGGATCGTGCGCGGCCTTAATTTTCGGTGTACGGTTCAAATAGTAGAAGAAAGTGAGTTCTTACCTACTACTAGAGTTCCCGGTCATGTCGCCATGGAACGTGTTGTCTAGTGGATGTGAACGTTGTTTTTAGTTGGTCCAACTGAATGTATGGACCTTAGTTGCTAGGTGGTAAATATTTCCGGACGTGACCGATACATTATTGCATGAACACGGGCGTTTGTAGATTCGCGTTTGAGACAGCGTTTGTACCTTCGTAAGTACTAAAGCGTTCACCTTATTGTCGGGGTGTTATAAAGTTAGCGCGATTGCAGAAGTAGTTGTGCGTGGAGGATCGCGAGGGGCTTAAGCGTTTGTATGTAAACATGTTTGTCGCGTGTGCTCGTGTGTATACATCCGACTTTGTAACAGTGTAGTCATTCACATATACGCGTGTGTTCTTGGATGGTAGCGCCGACCGCCATTCTGATATTTAGGTTTCGGTGTACAATTCAGATTCTGACAGGGAGTGAGTCACCCCTATCACCAGTGTTCCCGGTCATGTTGCCATAGAACGTATTATGAGTTATTTTTCCTTAATTTTTTTTTTGATTTTTAATAATTCGTCCAATTGAATGCATGGTCCAAGACGACTTTCACCTTATCACCAGGGTGTTATCATATTGGCAAGATCGCGGGTGTCTTTCAATTATTCCACAAAAAATGATGATCTAAAAGGGCTCAAGCATCTGTATGTTAACGTATTTGTTGCGTGTATTTGACTTCGTGTGCATAAGTTCAATTTTGTAACTGTGTGACCATTCGCGTATTCACGTGTGTTCTTGGATGATCGCGCGGACCATAAATCTCATACTAAATTTTTAGTGTGTGGTTCAGATGCTAGGAGGGAGTGGACAGACCTAGGTTGCTGGGACTGAGGGTAAAGGCTTCCGGACGTCATCGATTAGTGATCGCGCGTACGCGGACGTTAGTAGGTTCGCGATTGAACCCGCGTTTGTAAATGTATAGGCGCTAAGACGTTCACCCTATCACCGAGGTGCCCTCATCCTTACGCAGCCTTTGTTAGGTATTATTTCAATAGGGTTTGAGCTTTTACTCTTTTTATTTTCTGTTAATTGTTCGTGGATTTCTATTGCTGCTTTTTCGTGCTTGCTGTCCAACTGTCGTGGTATATCTAGATTGCTGAGGTCTGCTGTAAATATCGTCACCTGCCAAGACGCGAAATGATCCAGAGGTGCTTACCTTAATGACGTACATGTCTTTACAACTATCTTCCAGAGTTTCTTATCATTCTTGGTGCTACTTATTCCTATTTATCTGACCCTATTTAGCTGGTGCTGAGAGTTTCCCGGAAGCAGAATTTCTACTGATACCGATTCCCGTTTTCGTAACCCACTCACAGGCAGTAGGACAGATCACCGGCGGTGTTATTATGTTTGCGAGATCGCAGGCGTAGGTTGCTTGTGTGATCACGAGGGGTTCAAACGTTTGTATGGCGTGTGTTCTGGAAAGGTCGCACGAACCGTGAGAATGACATTTAATTTTCGGGGCACGGTTCAGATTCTACTAGAGAGTGGATTCCCCCATATCGGTACAGTTCCCGGTCAGCTGAAGGCATGGGCCTAGGCTTCAAGGATCGAGTATAGACTTTCGGAAGTGACCGATTCGTAATCAAGTGCGCACGGGCATCCCGCTTGAGACCGCTTTTAAGAATTTATGAGATCGCAGGCGTAGGTATGCGTAGGTGTTCGCGAAGAGCTCAAACGTTTGTATGTTAACGTGTTTTTCGCATGTGATAGCGTGTAGGTATGTAACTTTATTATATACATTCGATTTTGTGACCGTGGTACCATTCACATATTCGCGTGTGTTCTTGAATGATCGCTAGGGCCGTGAATCTGATACTAAATTTTTAGTGTGCGTTCAGATGCTAGAAGGGAGTGAGTTCTCTCATATCAACTAGAGGTCCCAGTTACGTCACGATGTTATCTGGTGGATATGGTGGATATCGGCTGCGCTTGCTTCCTTGTACCGTACCACGTTATGTCGGGTAGCTGACACCAGGATTGTGCTTCTGTCGACGTTCTTCTCGTCAGCCAACCTCTGACAATCCACATCGAACCAACCAGCCCTCGGTCGTCTTTGCGCAGTGCCTATCACTTCTCGTGCTGTTGTGCTCACCGCTCCATGCAGTGATTCACATAGATCGTTGATTTTACCACTCACGTTGATTTCACTAATCCGTTCATCTAGCTTTCGGCGGTATTCGGATCATACTTACTGACAACGAGATAGTGATCAGAGTCAATGCTCCGACCTCTTAATATCCGCACATCGATAACATCCTAGAAATGCCGTCCATCCAGCAAAACATGGTATCTCTGGTTGCAAATTTCGCCGTTTAAGTGTCTCTAGGCGTGCTTTCGGATATTATTTTGTGCAAAGGAGGTGCTACTGATGACCATCTCTCTGGCGGCAGCGAAATTCACTAGCCGCAGACCGTCGTCGTTGGTAGTGGAGTGAAGGCTCTCCCTATCGAATATGGGACGGAAAAGTCCTCTCTACCGACCTGAGCATTAGCATCTCCGATAACGACTTTCACGTCATGCTTTGGGCACTCTCCATACGCTTTGTCAAGACTCTCATAAAACGCGTCCTACAGGTCATCGGATTTCTCGTTTGTCAGCGCACATATGTTGATTAGGCAATAGATGAGAGATGTAATAGATTAACCAGCTGCAGGATACAGCTAAAATTACAGTCGTCACGTGACAAATATACATTAGTACTTCTCAAACGCTACTAATATTGGAATAGCCAACCACCACAACCGGCATACACTTTCTTATTTATCTATTTCTTTCTTGGTTGATTGTTGATTGTGAGCTGGTGAAGAGAGAACAAATATAGAACTAAAAATAGGCTCACATCAGCCCTCCCGGCCTCCGCGATACACCACCATTGAGGCGTAATCAACATCTTGAAGCAGGCTTCTTATATAAATCAAATCCTGAGTAGTCGTAATAAAGGGTGGATTATTAACATGATAACTAATTAACCTCTAGTAGTAAAACTTGGTGAAAATAGAAACTAAAAAGTGCCAAGGTCCTTATATTTAGATAACTCTATTGAATCTATGTTTACAATACCGTCAGTCCCATGAATCTGCGAGAGGGATGTTTGAAAATATAAAATGGAAATAAAAAAAAAATTTCTATGGCATTGCTCATCGATGGCGATATGTCCAAATATTACTCCACCATTCTTTGATTCCATTCCACTAATTTCAAGATACAGGCCATTACAAATATTTTTTAAAAATTATGTCACCCCCCCTTCAAAATCGCTGAAAAAAATCAGGGGGCAAATAATTTTTTTGAATTAACCAGAATTCAAAAAATTGTCACGTTTTATAGAACAACAATAGCTTCCATAGAGTTTTGCTTTTCGTAACTGAAAACTATTATGGTAGTTTTAGAAATTACCATCCCATGATAATTTTTATTTTGACCATTCTCGGGTAAATGTGAAGTTTAAATGAGATCATCGATCCAGTCCAACACCAAATGAAACGTTTGCTGGTCGCAGAAGGAAGGACCCATCTGTGTATTATCAAACAAACATCCCGAGCAGGGTCTGATAACAAATTGAGAACTAAACTTGATGTTGTGATGTAGTAGGGAATGATTGCTCAGGTTGTTATCATTTTGGTCGTTTTAACGGTTAAAAGATCAAAATCGAAAGCAGAAAAATTGCACTATGACATCAAACAGAAAACTATTCATGCTATCAGTGAAAGCAAATTGAAAACTCATTGAGATGGTGAAATATTTCATTGATAACAAAATAAGTAATCAATTTGATGAAATAGAAACAAACATTTTTTTCTAAAAATGTAAGCACATCAAAATGAGATCAAAATATGATGTTATATCTGAAAAAGTTTAAACTGATATCAAAATAAGATTTCAATTTGATGCTTGATATCAAAATATGTTGTCTATTTGCTGTAATTTTGATGTTGGACTTTGCTCGGGATCTCATGGAAAGGCTAATACAGACCGACTTCTGAATCGATTCCATTTTAAACGCAACAGTCGATAGAGACAGAATCGATTGTTGCATTCGAAAATAATTTCGATACGGAAACAATCTGAATTCAAATCAAACTCCTGGAGATTTATATGTGTTTCAATATTCAATATACATGAGCTTTACCGAAAGGTTTTTGACATTTAAAAATTTCATATGGGATCGTAGTATTCATACCGTATATCCGCAGCCATATGTGCGATTCTTATGAACTTGATCAGATCAAAATCTGCTACTAAACCTTCCATTTAAGGCTAAGCTTGTGAAAATCGAATAAGCCGTTTTCCAAGAACTCGAAGAGACATTAATTCTGAAATATTCCAAGAACCAGAAACATGCGAAATTTTCGAGATAGACGCTGGAATCAAAAGAACTTTGTCTGGCCATCAGCGATCAAGAATGCTCTAGCAAAACTAAATATAGATCTTACAAATAATGGTATCATCGGCACTTACCGCAGGAAGAACCGGGAATCCATTATCGATGTCAATTTTTGTAGCCTTGGAGTAACCGGAAAGATGGACTGAAAAGTGTGCGAGGATATATCCACAGCGACCACCAAGCGATTTGGTACAGCATTGATAACAGGACTATGAACTACACATGAATATGAATATGTAGGAGATATATAAACGAGTGAAGATGGAAAACAGCGATTTTTCACAGGAACGTGTCCGTCGAAGAACTTGAATTTAAGGGTATCCTCTTCAACCTAAATGCGAACGAGTTCACGGCACTACTAACAAAGGCGTGTAATGCGACCATACCAAGGGATGGGAAACTGAGAAACGGTCGCCGGGTGCAATACGACGATTATCGATCTACGTATAAGTTGCATCCGAGCTTGGAGAAGAAGTCGGAGATCACTTCGGTTTCTCATCTCGCTCAGTTCAGAAGCTAGAAATCGCTCCGCTGCAATAGCAGGGCAAGTAATCAAATTTATCCGCGCGACGCTTGGCAAAAATTGATTCCTTCTGCCTAGTGTGTGATACGTGAACAAACAATGAGTGCTAATGCCAAGCAAAAGTATATCACGATGCAGGCAAACTGTGTTGCTGTTGACTACACGAAATATCCGGTAATACCATCAATTCATGAAGGGGAGCAAATGTTGAAGGTGAACTTGAAGTTCAACGTAGCTTGCGGTACTTTATGCGGTGCAATTCCACCATTTACGTCATGCGGTACTGAATATGTTAAAAAATATTAGTCAATCAGAATCATTCGCCTCCCAGAACAACATGAAACACATCATCGAATGTAATAACATTTTATACAGTATCCCAACGTATATAGATGTTGACAGCATTGAAATAAAGATACATGACCTGGCACCACGTACTAGTTCCTTCGCTATCAAACAAATCCTGTCAAAATACGGAGAGGTGAATAGTGTTAAGGAAGATAGTTGGAGGAACTACTTCCCAAGACTCCGCAACGGAGTTCGTGTGGTGAGAATGCGTCCGACAAAACCTATTCCCTCTTACTTGACTTTCACATGCAAATCACCTCATGGTGTTGAATATTCTCAACGAACACTAGTCACGCACCCAGGACAGATTCCTACCTGTCAATATTGTGATCATCCGCTACACCACGGGAAACCTTGCGCAGAGACTGCTAAAGAAATTCCACCTGATACGACCAAAGCCGGTATACAATCATCGTATGTTAAACCACAACCAGTTGGTAAACTAAAGGCTGCAGACCGGAAATTCACAAACACCCAACAACGATCGGCCCCAGTACCACTAAACCAACTGCCGTTACCAACATCGAAGTAACAACGATTACAGCAAATGTTTCCAAACCAACAACCAACACCACCAATAAGGAATCTAATACCGATGAAGAAGGATTTACAATAGCGACCCGTAAGCACAAACAACAAATAAGAACATCCGACGATGAGCAAGATGAATGCAGTACCGATGATGACATGGACGTAAACGAAAACGCGAGAGAAGACGGACCAAATGACCCCCAAGGTGCGCTCCACGGCTCAGTTGTGCTCACGCATTGTGCCGTGTCAAATATATTTAAAATTAAAAAAGAAGTCAGAAAGCTCGAGGGAAGCGAGCTGCAAGAACCGCGCTCAACAAAGCAGTCAAGCTGTACAAGATTGCCACAAAGCCAACGCGAATTTCCTTAGGAGAGACCTACAAAGTTGGCATAACAAAGATAAAAGGCTCAGTTGCACCACCTGAAAGGTGCCCGGAAAAGATGGAGGTCACCATCGAAAGGTTTTCCCCCACAACATGAATCTATTTACGCTGTACAGTGAGGAGGATGATCACAAAGATGAAGATCGATTTACCAACAAACAGCTTATCGAGATGGCGAAAGCCATAAAAGTGAAGCGATACATAAGAGCCCGGATATGTTCAAAACGATCCGATAATTGGAAGCGACAAAAGCTGATGTTGCTTCCGATGCCGGGACAACATGGAAATCTTTCAGCGTAGTCAATATATCCCTTGGTAATGTTAGAGAGAAGGAGTAATCCTGAACAAGCTAACGAAGTACGCGGACCGTGAGAACGGCATCTCATGTAATTCGGCTTCCTTATAGGCAGGTCTACAATGAAATCTATCCAAACGGTTGTGGGAGCTGTGGAGACAGCAGAGATAAGGATTTCGTGGTGGTTCCCTTAGGCGTGAAGAATGCTTCAATAGTACTAGATGGGAGGCAATCGCCCATTCGCAGTACAGCATGAGTAACTCTGCAGGATATTATAGAGCTACTTTCAGTACCGAACACTGATCTACGAGACAGACAAGGGGGAATCACAACTACAACTGACGTTCCTCGACTCGACGCTGTGGAACGCAGTGTACGATGGAGTATTGAAGCTGAACCTTCCCAGAGATATAACGATTTTCGGCTTTACGGATGATGTGGTGTTCCAAGTAATCGGACAATCGCTAGAAGAGGAGACACTCGACACGGAGACGATTGCCCATCATAAAACAGAGTTGGTGAAGACTAGCAGCCGAAAGACAGCGCGGTCGGAAAATATATCATCGACTTGAACTTTTAAAGTCACGACGATTATGTTAAGGGGAAGGCTGTGAGAGCAACCACAGCTTTGCTTGAGGCGCCAGTGTACTGGGCACCACGAACCAGCGGAAATCGCTGGACCGAAGCATGTGAGCAGACTAGTTTCACCGTCAGGGACAAGATCGAGTAGATCGAGTGAAGCACCAGCGGTGGGTCGTCGAGTTTTCAACGAACCGGAAGCAGCGAACCAGAAGCTACGCTCCATCCGGTATCGCCGAACCGTCCTCGCCAAGTACTGGTTGGCCCTTTGAGTAGGATTTATGGACTATGCGAGTAGATTGCGACAAAACTGGGAGCTAAATGACTCGCGCAACAGGCATCGGTATCGGGAGAACTTCCGACGAGGAATTGAGATGGCTCGCGAAAACAGGAACTAAATGGTTCACAGAAACGGGTGCCAAATGGCTAACGGAAGTTCACCACTGCGATTAGCCGGATATGTGTTCGGAGCTAAACCGCTCTAATGTATCATTTTGTCTTAAGACTGAATCAGCCTCCCCACGATATAACGCTTCGATGCAGTCTCGTGGAACAAAAGGAAGGAAGAAAAGTGAGGACTGTTAGTAGTGGTTAGGCACAAAAGTGAGTCCCACCTAGGGCCAATGCAGTTTTGAAGCTATTTAACCATACTATAAAACATACAGACGTTTTCAGATATCGACGAACTGAATCTAGTGGTATATGACACTCGACACTCCGGGTGTAGCTTAAAAAGTCGAGTTTCAGAGTGATTGCACAGTCTTCCTTATATGAAAAACCTTTGACCGATTTTCATGCCTTGTGTGTACAGTCGGTCCTTATGCCGCCACAACGGAACGAAAACTATTCAAGCAACCAAAAGTTAATACCTTAATGTACTCTTAAATGTTTACATTAAGTTCATAGAGAACTTTCAAGCTTTTATTGGGAATTTAGAAATTGCACTGTTCGGAAAATTATTTAAAACGAAAACTTTAGCATCCCTTTCCTATGTGAACTTTTGATTGATTCAGTAATGTTTGCTTGAATTTTTCTAGTAAAACAAATAGCTCAACCCCGCTATACGAAATCACCCTGCGGAAACGTCCACGAGAACAATCGAAAGAAAATGTAAAAAGAAAAAAAATATGTGTTTATTAAAATAAATATTTATTTTTTGTTTGCCCCCCCCTTCAGAAAAAAATTTGTACTTGGACATAATTTTTAAAAAAGATTTGTAATGGCCTTGCTTTTAGATTTTTCCTTTAATTTTTTTTTAAAAGCGCTATCGAATAAAAATAACTGAAAATGTAGTTGTTCACGTAATCCCATTCGTGCATAATCAAATTATTTTGCTGGCTTTTCATCGTCACTCATTCCATCGTTGAACCAATAAACAGCCATAATTACTTGAAATGACCCAATTCGTTTCAAGATTCTTATGGGAACCGATTGACCGACACAAGAATGCACAACAATCCAACAGTAAAACGTGGAATCTATTCGATCGTGTCTAGCAAGCGAAAGCCGTAACTTAGTTTCGAGAAGAAAACACAGAAGAGTGGCGGATAGAGTGCTTGCTGATAGAAGAAGTATGTATACCCATTTAACTGTTTCTTGTTGCCAAAACAGTCGAAGAAAGACGAAACAATTGGAACAAAGCGAAGAAAAAAAGTAGAGCTTCTGTACACTCTATTCTGCGAGAAGATACGGCAATAGTATAAGTCGAATTCGACAACTGGTTTCGATTGTGCGAGAAAAGAAGATAAAGCCAGAGCACTTCGCCAAAATTAAAGTTTGAGAAACAACACCAACCGACGAAAAGTATAGAGGAAAAAAAGTAAACAAATGCAACACCTGAAACAGACAATAACCTTTGAAATGCGAGCGAAGTGAGGCGGGAGCTCCGGCAAGACGGTTACATAAACAGGTCTGTTGCTGCCGTCGACTTGTTTGTGGCCAATAAAGTGATTGGTGCACCAACACCTTTGTTTCTTCACAAAATAAGAAATGTGCAAAAATTGCACTGAAGATGCGTTTTTTTCGGTTCGTTAAACCAATAACCGACTATTTAGCAAAATCCAAATTATAGCGGCAATTTGGGCCAGGCTGGTTCAACTCACAATAGACTGTTGGTCAGTCAGTTGGTGCTGGTAATCTATGGAAAATGTGAAATGTGCGATATATACTGCATTTCGCCCATTGGTAGAACAACTTGTCATTTGTTAGCATGTTTTACATTTCTTATAAAAGAAATGTATAAAATTCGCTCAAACTTTCAAGATTTTTTCCGAGGCCCGGAGGGCCGAGTCTTATATACCAATCGACTCAGCTCGACGATTTGGGACAATGTCTGTGTGTGTGTGTGTGTGTGTCTGTCTGTGTGTGTGTGTGTATGTAACGGACAAATTCTCATTCGTGTTTCTCAGCAATGGCTGAACCGATCTTATCCAAACCAATTTTAAATGAAAGAACTAAAAAACAGTATGAACGCTATTAATTTGTTTTTGATTCTGATGTTTAGTTTTTAAGATATGAATGTTTGAATGCGTAAAAATGGCGTTTTTTGCAGTTTTTTTTAAATTATCTGCCGGAATTGACAATATAGATTAACAATTTATATGTTTTTAGACAGCTTAAACGAATACCTTTCGAACAAGCTATAGATTGTTGAAATCGGACTATTATCAAAAGAGATATTAAACATTAAATGCGGACGAAAGATTTCTATCATTTCCCATTGCCAGAAATATCACCAAAAACATGTAATCTATTATTAACGCCAAAACGGCTTATTTTAGGTCAATAGTATCTTCGGAGAATTTAATGGAGGTAATATGCTCTTTCCTTTGGTATTGTGCTTTTGCTGATTAATCCCCCTATGAGTGAGATATTTTCACAAATTTTCTTGGAAGCGATTATAACGAAATGATGCCTTCAGCAAATTTGTAGCTCTTACTTTTGCGCATAACTTTACTGAAGACTTCAAATATCTATTTTGAATACTTTAAAAGTTATGGCTTGTTGTTTGTGGATTACTCTTCGTCGCCTATTTATTGTTCAATATAGTAATAATCCATTGAAATAAGCCAAACATTATTTCGATAAATCGAATTTTGTATTTCATTTTTCTATCTGCAACCGCTAGAAATAATCACCGAACACTTCCAAGCTGTCTGGAAGGAACTTGATAACTTATCAGTACAAAAATGTTCATTTGTGCGAACCTTCTGACTGCAATTTTTCTAACTTATGACCATCGGATCGATCTGAAACCTTTCGGAAAATGAAAAGCGAAATAAATAACTCTAAGCAACGGCGTAGCCAAGAGAAGGTTTTAACACCATACAGCCCCCCCCCCACCACACAAAAAAAAATATTGGATTGGAGTTGAAAATTTATTGATGCAAACTGATTTAATTCAGTATTACAATAACATTATCTGATCCGTAGATTGATAACCTGTTGTTGTAAACATCATGAGGACTTTTGATAAATTGTCGGAATGGGGTCCTGATATGTAACTGATCTATTGGTCTTGATTTCACAGTTGTCTAATAGCATCAATATCAAATTCATGCCTGAAAACATTCCAATAGAAAATTCCAGAGTTCTGTAATCAATCATAATCCTCAGATTTCTTTTCAAATTTTCAGCTTTTTTCCTACACAATATTACGAAAGCTTATTACACAATTTTTCCTAATAGGTTTGTGAAAATTATAAACTATTTGAAATTTTTAAATAGTTTTATTTTTTATTTAACCGTGATTTTTTAATAAATAGTGATCATCGCTTCACAACGTAGTCTATTTTTCATGGTTTGCGGTGAGCACGAACTCTCGAATTGCTGAACTGAAAATTATGGAATAGAAATTAATTTTTAGTATTCTTTACAGACCCGCTGGTGCCCTAAGACGATTTCGCTAGATTTTTAGAGCACTGTGCACTAGACTGCCCGGAAAAATGATGAATTTTTAAAAACTCAATCGGCCCACCCCTGAGTCGATTCCTAGTCCCACCAGGAGTACTTGTACCAAATTTGAAGCAACTACCGGACCAACGTGCCTGAACGTTTATATTGGATTTTTCAACAATTTACATGGAGAAAACTCACTAGCTCGTATTTTCGCCGTTAGGTGGCACTGTATACATCGTATTATCACTGTAAGTGAAAATAAGAAAGATATTTTAATTATCTACAACTTTGTCGAAGACTGCTAGTAAATCCGGCTATGTTAAAAGAAGTTATTAAACTTTTAACGAAGTGATGTCTGAGTCAGTTTTGCATAGGGCCTAGCAGTGCATGGTTGTGTATCAGTACTCGACTCCCGCGAACTATATATTTTTGTGAAATAATGGTTAGATTTAGCCGAATAGTATGTTCACAAGAATTATAGTAAATAATACGAGTTATGTTTTGGTTAGAAAATTTTAGTTCCACCTGTGACCGCATAGAGGGCGCCACTACTAACTTTTCATAGAAGAAAGATAGAGTATCAAGATGTTCAGAAGAAATACTGAAAAATGCCTGTTCTATAACTTTGTAGAAGACACCAAATTTCTATCTCTCTCCGTTGAAAAGTTAGTGTAGGCGCCCTCTATGCGGTAACAGGTGGAACTAAAATTTTCTAATCAAAGCATGACTCGTATTATTTACTATAATTCTTCTGAACATACCATTGAGCTAAACCTAACGATTATTTCACAAAAATGTTTAGTTCGTGTGAATCGAGTACTGATACACAATCATGCAATATTAGGCCCCATGCAAAACTGACTCAGACATCACTTCGTTGAGGACATTATACATGCGAGCCACAACATAGCTGCTACGCCGCACACACCCCTCTCCCCTGCCTAACCATGTATCTGACATAAGCAAATATAAAAATACGTTTTTCAACACACTAACCTTGCTGGTGTGCCACGATACTGCTACTTAAGGAAGCTAGAACATTTTCCTATACAATCAATCCGAGTTTTTGACGGAATTCCATCTGTAGCTTCTATTTTGTGCGAAAATATTACCCCTCTTCACTTGGGGTTTCTTTTCGAAACACTTCTTCTCGTTTTTATTGCACTTTTTCAAATGCACTTTATTCACACACCACTGCAAAAACACTCACGAAACTTTAATCGTTTACTAACAAAACTTCAAATTTTCTGCCAATGTGCAGATGACCAAAGGAAAATGTTCGGAAACTCTCATTTGTGCGTTTGAATTTTCACTTCAGATTTCAGTTTTTCTCAATGTAAACAAGCGAGTCGGTGCCTAGCAACGTGGCTTCCACATATCTCCACCTTAAAAGTTTAATAACTTCTTTTAACAAAGTCGGATTCACTTGCAGTCTTCGACGAAGTTGTAGACAATTCAATTATCCTTCTTATTTTCACTTACAGTGATAATACGATGCATACAGTGCCACCTAGCGGCGAAAATGCGTGCTGGTGGGTTTTCTCCATGTAAATTGTTGAAAATTCCCATACAAATTTCAAGCCCGTTGGTCCGGTAGTTAGACTTGTCCGATTTGCTTCAAATTTGGTGCAAGTACTCCTGGTGGGACTAGGAATCGACGCAGAGGTGGGCCGATAGGGGTCATTTTTTTCCTGTCACCCTACTGTGCACCCAGTGCATTAACGCAAGTGACGGAAGGTTATCGAAAAGTTTCGTGAAAATGAAAGTTCCAGTAATGATGATGATTTTCCCAAACGATTCGTTTTCGTGAGGTTTTTATTTGTTCTTTGGCATTAGGATTAGCGATAATAATTCAAATCAAGAATACTACTGGGAAGTCACCTTTAGAAAAAGTCGATGTCGAAGTAAAATTTGAAACTATGCACGCATGTACTTCAGAGATAGCGTGATATCAGGAGCTGCGATTTCATTTCAACGCTTTTTTGTGAAAAGGGCGATACTTACAAATGTAAACATAGGGCTTTTTTCTTACATGCGAATGAGGGCTTTGAAACGCAACAAATTAACCTAAAAAATTTGATTCTACGATATTGCTTTCTTAAACTACAGCAAAAAAATACAACGGGCGAAACTGTATTTTTGTTTGTTTATTTTAAGTTTCGCCCTCCACGCTCCATGCAAACTAACAGGGCGATACTTTTTTGCTAGCAGTTTAGAGGCGAAACTGTTATTTTCGTATTTTTTAGGATTATCAAACTGATACCAGCTGTAAATAGTAACAATGATCTCTATTGAAAAAACCCGGACGAAATCGGTGGTGTAAAACGGTAGTTATTGTAAAAAAACGTAAGGGCGATACTTCAATGCTGATAGATGGGACCGAAAAAGTAAACAATCGCCAAAGGGGCGATACTATCATTTTGTCAATTTCAATAGCAAAAACAAATTTTAATTTAATAATTTCAAATACTTTATGAAGTTTTGGGTTTCGATCACTGAATCATGCAAGCTAGGATGTCAAAAAACACAATAGTTCTTAAATGGGAAATAAAACCAAGTCTGGAAATATTCACTGTTGATTTTCTTTGAATGGTATCACTGCTAGTATCACCCTTTTCAAGAAAAAGCGTTGATTTCTTAGTTCTCAGTCGCGTTGGAAATTTGAGTAAAATATAAACTTCAAATCGATTAAAAAAAATCGTTTTTTTGTTTCAGTACAATATATAACCCCTTTAGGAAAATTCAGTTTTCCCACCACAATATAGATATTTTATTAACAGAGCATTAACAATAATTCGTTGGTATGTCTATTTTATGGGCCATTTTTTCGCTTTCCCAATGATTTGGTTTGAGATTTCTAGCACTGATGTTGTCCTATGCTGATTTGAGCGATTCTCTGAGTCCTGCCACTATCGCATGTAGTATGTGTTATCAAAAACATCGCGAAGCATCAAGTTCTAAATGCTCTCAAACGATATAATATCCGAAGAGAGTGATAAGAGTTATAAGAAATGTCTCATCACACTGTTAGGTGGATTAAACACGTTTTTTTATATTGTAACGACATATAATTAGCAAGGGACTGGAAGGTGAAGTATTTTTTCAAATATTAAGAGCCATAGTACTCAAGGGAGAGCAAGGATTTGAAGTAAGAAAGTTTAGAAAAGCGTGGAGTAGGGTCAATGAACAAGCTTAGAGTTTCCCGGTTACTTAGCTTTTTGTCTTCTGCAGCGCAGTAGTCAGGATCTTTTGGCATTAAATGCGAATCACCTGAGTCTGCGGCATGTCCGGACAAGCGTAAAGTCAATTTAATGACCTATGCTGTCGGAGCCGACATGTTTCAGCATGTTTCAGCGACTTAATAATTGTGAGTACATGCTAAAACTGCTTCGATTTGTTCATGCTAAAGAAACGCTAATAAACGCCAATCATTCCATAAACGAACAATGAAAGTACTTTTCTTGAATCAAAATTTGAGTAAACTATACTTTAAACGTTTTCGTATATTTAGCATTAAAATAAACTTCGATGACCCAGATTGTTTGTTTAATGAGAGTCATTCTTATACAAACTATTTCAAGCGAATTTTACAATTTATGTGTTTTTTTCATGCGAAAACTTGAATCTGTTCCGATAATCCGCTTATAATTAACTCTATAATCATTTGATAAATACAGATGTTTTTCATTCTGATTGAATAGTAAAAATATTGACATCGTCCATTGTTCCGGCACGCCCTTCCACTGATACATTTCCAACAAAGCAAAACACCCGCCGATTAATCAGCAAATTGGCATTGATCTATATTCCAACGAATCAACCCACATGACCATTAGCGTCTCTATTTATACCATCCTATAAATCGCAGCGAGCGTCATTTCGCCTACCAGAAAAATTTCGATAACATTTACATATCCATTTATATAGTCATACCACAACAGAGTTGCATTCCATGTGGCTTTCGAGGCCCGACAAATCCAGCCACTGCACCATTTCATATCAACGGAGTCCATCAGTCCAGATTGGAAAGGCCTAGATAGATGTAGTAGCTTTTACGGGGCAATACAACTAGACTAAAAAGCTACTCTCCTTTCTCCCTTTATCTATACGCGTTTCTTCTATCACATGTGACATCATTTACAAAACGGAACAGAATATACCGACTTATTGACCCGTTCCGGAATCGATAAAAAAATCATCGTATACAGCCAGGGCTGCTCCGGTCGGGCATGGCCTATATTTGTTCGACTTCGGAGTGAGTGTCACGTGCTTAGCTCTCTAGGGCTCAAATGACCGATCGAAGTTTCTTCATTCATTCTCCTCTGTTGATATTTGAATGATAGGCGCTTTTCTCGTACAGATGTGGAAAGCGTGGTGAAAACATGATACGATGACTGCATAAGGGGCTGTTCATAAATGACGTATGCAAACATTTGACATCCTTTCTTATTCGTAAACATGAATCGAGTTAATCTTAAAAGTGCCCAAAATGTCTGCGTATGCGTAGACCGTTCGATTCTTTTTAATTTGTTTGAGGGGGTTGTGAGGGTTTCAGCGTGAAAAAAGCACGTTTTTCGCGAATGTTTGTTTTAGAAATTCGAGTGAAGCTTGTACGTACTTTTGTACGTTATAATGTATCATTTCAATAACATTCTGTAATTTTTCTTTGCAAAAATATCGAAAAGCGACTCAGTGACAAAGCTTTTTGTAGAATGTCTCTGCAAAAAACACGATATGCTGTGTTAAGGTTCAACTGAGAACGCCTAAATAAGCGACCGTCTTGGGAAACAAAAATTGCAGTTGGAAAAATCTTCATGAAAATGAATTAATGTATTCTGGGCATCCGTAGAGTATTACTGATTGATTTTCAAGAAGATTTTGGCAACGGTGCGAGAAAAAACTGCTTTTTATTTCGATTATAGAGGTTTTAACCTTAAAGTCATTCGCCTCTTTGGGTTAGAAAAATCTCTTATGAAAAATTTCTAACCCTATGTGCGAGGTCCGGACTCGAACCCAAGTGAGCTGCGTACAAGGCAATCGATTTACCAACTACGCTATGCCCGCCCTCAACTGCTTTTCTCTTTTTCCAAGATGGCTACTCTTCCAAGCTTTCTTAGTTGAACCTTAACTAGCATTCACAAACTACTTAATCGATTTATTTCAAACTATGCACACATTCCATGTATAAAATACCTAACGCCTACGTTGAGTTTTCGGGATAATTTTTCGATTAACCCTTTGCGACGCGATTTTTTTTTAATTGTTAGTACTGTTATTTTTAACTTGATATACACGGTAAAAATGAACACGTCAGATCCAAATGCATTTGCACTTGAATCAGATCATCCTCCATCGCTAGCAATTGAAGTGATTTGGTATTGATTTTCTAATAATTCATAACTAGTACCAAAGTGATCTGATCTTTAAGAACTATTCAATTCACACCTTTAAATTGAAATGTATATCTGTTGAATTCGCACTACTGTATAAATCTACTGAATTTAAATGGATCCGCTTTTGTTTTAAATGTCTAAGCGCGAGCACGCTAACATCTCTTACAAACAAGCAAAAAGTAGATAACTTGCAACATGCCAAGAGTATTCTGGAGCTTAAGTATTATGCAGGATTTGTTGTAGTCAAATCTTTTATGCAGTTACTTATTTTCAGGCAAAGGAATCGAACGAAATACATAGACAGATCGTATGAAAAACGTATAGGCTTTTGAGCATTATCCATCAGCAGCAGTATGCAAAGCATTCTAACTTGAAGTGATTTACTGTTGATTTCGTTGTGCTTTGATATGATCTATTCTAAAGGATTAGCACATCACATTGTAATGTTTGTATAAGTAGTGCGAATTCAACAGTAAATCACTTTACATCTACGTGAGAATTTTTTACCGTGTAGGTTTTCGGGGTCGCTGATTGATTCTGAGGTCTAAAATGTAAAATTTAAAATGGCGACAGTGCTTGGCTCAATTTCATGTCTTTTACAGGGTGCGCCATCTGGATGTATCCTATTTCAACATTGAACAACTCCGCCATTTTCCAGCCGGTTGTGACAGATAAACACAATTCTGAAACGTCATTTAGTGCCATTTTAGCTTTTAGAGTCGATTTACACCAAAAGAACGCGCTGTTAGCTTGGACCGGAGTGTGCTCCAAAACAAACATCGGTCCTTATTTTTTCAAAGAGGAAGAGACCACGACGGCGCACGCTACCGTTAGATTTTGGCGCACTTTGTCTGTCCACAAAGGCAGAAAAAAGGCATGAAAAGGGGGAATCGGAATGGCCTTCGTCGCTGTTGTGCTCTCTTAGGACAAACACAGTTTTGTGGTAAACTGAGTTAGATATATCACATTACTTGTCTGAAAAATCTCTACACAGTGGCGTTTTCAAAATTTCGAAATTCTACTCGGTTACGTAGATATAGCGATGAGAAATTATGAGTTTTTTGCTTCAAATCACTGTATCTAGGGATTTGCTCAAGTTATATTGAAGTTTTAGATAGTTTTATGTGTAAAAATGTCTGAGGAACACAATCGCTTAAAAAAATTTCAAAAGTAAAATACACGAGTTGTGAGAAAAACACAGTTTAAGTTTTAAACTAGAAATATAGCATATTTGGCAACACTGTAACTAAAAACAACTATTTTTTCTAGATTCTCTGACTCATTTCCTCCAAAATGCATCTCACCAGTTGTTTATAGACAAAAGAAAGCTATGAATAAAAATTAAAAATTGATGATTTTTTTCTATGGAAAATTTTCCGTGCACGATTATGACATGTCATACAAATTTCGGTATCATCTATGACACGTGTGAGTGCGACTTTTGTTTACATTCATAGTAACGACGCTGAATCTCTCTGGATAAAGACTCGACACGTCTATCGATTGTTTACCATTTATCTGTCAGTGTCATTCCAATCGAGCACGAGACCTGTCAATGACCCTCGTTCCAGGATTCGAAGCGATTTTATTCGGATTGAAGGCTTTTGACAGGTCTCGTGCTCGATTGGAATGACACTTACAGATAAATAATAAAAATAAGATAGAGATGCCGAGTCTTTATCCAGAAGGATTCAGCGTCTTTAATTCATAGTAAAAACTCTCAACATAGTCAACCGATCTTCGTGATATTTGAGAGATTCATACAGAATAGATAGAAGCAACAATTGTCTTCTTTGGATTGTTTATACCATTTATAAGTTTCAAGATATTCAATCTCAAACTTTAAAAATCGTTTTTCTCGAAATGTGCTAAATGGTGCTTGTCATAAGATAGCACAACAGCTACGACTTGACGAACTCAAAGCTAATATACGAGCTGAAATTGCTGCGATTAAGCTGTCCAATGTCATGCAAAATGCCTATAAAAGAACTGCTTTTTGTATATCAAATGGGGGTGGTCATTTAATCAATTTTTTGTATTTTGTGATGATGTGTGACGACAGGGGAGTAGGAGGTCATGTCATGCTACGTAGCTTTTTTAAAGGGGAATAGAATAGAATTTAAAAAAAAAATTACCGTGACAAGGGGGGGGGGGCAGAGTTACCGTCAAGCTTCGTAATTACCAGGGGGAGTATTAAGAGGTTTGTGACGAAATGCTACGATGGGGGAGGGGGTGTTAAAAATCACTCAAAAAATGCTACGTCATTTATGGATCATCCCTAAATGGCATAAAATATCCTAAAAAAAACTTGTTTATACTTGTGAAAATCGGCTGAAAAATGGCGGAGTTGTTCAATGTTGTTCTGATTCTGACGTCGAAAATGTAAAATTCAAAATGGCGTATCCAATATGGCGTCTGTGCTTGGATAAATTACATTTTTTAAAACGACTTACAAGGGGATTTTAGGGTCGTTGATTTTTATTCTGACTTTAGAATTGTCAAATTAAAAATGGCGGATCTAATATAGCGACTGGGTTTGGCAAAATTTCATGTTTTTTAACACCTTTAACGTCTGCTTGGGGTTTTTTGGGGTTGCTGATCACGATGGTAAATTTGTAAAAAAGGGTTGCCATTTTGTAGGCGCCATTTTGAATTTTCGAATTCAAACGTCAGAATAGTAATCAGCGCCCTCGAAAATCAGTAATCGTAAATCGAGTTTTATGCTCATTGCAACAAAATTCGCAATTTTCGTAAAAATGGCTGCCATTCTGAAATTTATCAGAATCGTAATCAGCTACTTCAAAAACCACTTAATCTGTTTTATGCTAGTTGAGAAGTTATCCCTGTCTCTCAGTATCTTTTATAGACCAACATAATAATAAACTCCATTTTCGCATATCTTGATATATTTTTTTTCGAAAAAACTACGAAATATTCTGCAAAAAATACATTATTTAGTTCAATACTTGAGATATTCGCAAAAAAAATTTTTAGATCTCTAGGTATTTTAGTTGACACAGCCGAATTTAATGTAAAAAACGAGATTTTCGAGTTTTAATTTTTTATAACCTTTAAGTAATCAACAAATTTACATCTTTTTTGTGCTAGTTGTACTCCTTACATCACCAAGAGTTGATTAAAAGAAGGAATCCGTATTGATATGTCAACGCTAACTAGAAATCTAATAAAAAATTAGGAGAAGTAGGTGGGACGTATACGTCCCACTGCGTTGCATAGGGTTCAAGAGTTTTTTTTTACTCATTTGAAATAAAGATTGCTATTTTTCAGGAAAATTAAAAATTCAAAAAACAACTTAATTGAAAAATTATCTCGAATATTCAACGTAGGGGTTAGCTATTTTATACATAGAATGTGTATGCAAATGGCGTATTTATGGCTAATGGGACACACCCCGCGAAGGCAAATCTCGTAGTTTTTTAGTTGTTTTAGAGTTGTTGAGTTTGAGTTTTTTTAGACACTTAACGCTCTCCCCTTTCTCGAATCTACATAGTTTATGAAAGACCCCTTAATGGTATCTGCAATCTAGGTGCGTGCATTCGAAACATTAGAAGGAAGCAATCGTTCAAATTAAAAGTATGTACATTAAGAGATAAAATCTCATTGATGGGGGTGTCGGGCTTGTACATATTTACGACCTTGATCTGTGACAATTAAGTTTAGTTACAAGTTAAATGATTCGTTGTTCGGCGTAAAAAATGACTGTCATATCCTGCTATATGGAATAAATACACAAATATTATATTAACTTTTACTTATCATAACTGATTTAGGTCCCAGCTTGTATAATAGATACAGAAAACACATTACTGTACATGTAGCGAGTATCAGGACATGGCACGTACGGGAATGTAAGGATACGCAATAGATTGTTTTGTTCAACTGTTCTGCTCTTCAAGATAGGTGCGGTCGTTCATGCTATTTATTGTTTTCATTACAGTTCCTGACCATATCATTATACTTCTTTTTTTGAGTGTTCCTAGTGGAACTGTAGAGCTTGGTTTTCGAAACGGTTCCCTGCCACAATCATTCTTTACAATTGCAAACAAGACGGAAAATGTCAACCACCAAAATACTACTAAAAGCCAATTGCAGCAGGCCGTGATTGTGATGTTGAGTGTACAGTTCAGATGAGCGGGTATAGGAACTTTACGATCGTTTGGGAATGAGCGTTTATTTGTTGGCGCTTCAGACCGCGTCGATCAGATTATTAGTGCTCTAGCGTTCGTGAAATCATCGGAGTTTTTGTGTGTGCGAAATCTTAGACGTAGTTGTGCGTGGATACTCGCGATTGCATGGTCGTCTTTAAGTATCATCGCAAAGGACTCGAGTATTTGTATGCCAACGTGCGCGATCGCGTGGGCGTTTGACATACAAACGTGTGCTAGCGTATATGGAACTTCGCGTGTATAAATGCGTTTTTAGACCCGTGTAGTCATTTGCATATTCGAGCGTGTTCTCGCATAATCGCTCGGACCGTGAATTTCATACTTAATTTTCAGTGTACGGTTCAGATGCTAGAAGAGTAGGTTCCTTCATATCACTAGAGTTCCCGGTCATGACGCGTGTTGTCTAGTGGATACGAGCTTCATTTTTTTAATTGGTTCAACTGAAAGCAGGAGACAGCTAGGACCGAGGGTGGAAACTACCGGATGTGATCGAATCATGATTGAGCGAACGCGGGCGTTTATAGGTTCACACTTGAGACCACGTTTGTAAGTTTTTTGTAATTACAAAACCATTCAAACTTTATCACCGTGGTATTATTATGGTTGCGATGCCGTGGGCGTAGATGTGTGTGGATGATTGCAAAGGGCTCGAGCGTTTGTATGTTAACGTGTTTGTTTACGTAAGTAACTTCGCTGGTATAAATTTACTTGTAAAGTCGTGTCGTCGTTTGTATATTTTTCATGTTCACACGGCCGAGATTCCAATAAACTTTTATTTATTTATTATTTTAGGGTGGTGAAATTGAAGGTAGGTACCGAAGCTTCCGAACGCGCGTGAACCGTGATCGTATGGGTGTTAGTGTTTGTAAAATCGCAGTCGAGAACCGGTTTATAAATTTCTAGCAGGTTGACTTTATCAGCAAGGCATTTTTTTTTTGGCGAAATCGCAGGATGTACGATAGGACACCAATAAAAACGATCATCCTGAATTTTCTAAATGGACTCAAGATAAAAGCTTAAAGGGATCCTCTTATATAATTGTGACAAAAACCTAATGTTCAATAATTTTTTTGAAGCAGTAAAATGACTTAGACATGTGCGCTATTCTGCAAAATGTTTATTAAGGTTTCATATATTAAATAAAAATTTTCGAGTGTAACATGTCCAAAATGGCGGCTTTCTCGGAACAAGATTTTTCGAATCTGCGGGCATTCTCGTTTTTGAACCATTCAACCAATCAACTTCGGGTTTTGCCAGCCTAAAAGAAGGCAACATTGTCGGGCGCTGTAACCTACAAAATCGGAATATTTTGATCATTAACGATTTTTTACAGCCGACCAAAGTGGAAAAATCATGCGAAAAAACGATACTTTATTTCGAGTGGTCGCCCTTTTGTTTCTATTTTGATTTTTTTCATGTTTTTTATGTTGGGGCGCCTCTACGGAATGTAATCTTCAAGATCGTTTTGGTTTGCCGCTTGTGGACGACGAATTGCGACCTGTATCGCAGATAAGATCGGTTTTCAAAACACCTTTTGCTGAAGCTGCCGTTTTGGACGCCATTTTCGACACCTTAGACTCGAAAATTTTTATTTTATGAATGAAACCCTAATAAACATATTGCAGAATAGCGCACATATCTAAGTCATTTTACTTCTTCAAAAAACCCCTTAAACATCCCGAGTCCCGTCGTGTAACCGGAGCCTAATATGATAGGATCAAGCGACCCGCAATCCGATCGAACTCAAAAAGTACTCACGAATCACCAGAAATCTGGTACGCATCCTTAGCTCCGGTAATACGCATCCTCACCCCTATTGCACCTCCAAACCCAAATTTCCAATCCAGAGGTGGCATTGTAAAATGGCGTAATGCTTCCATCTAGCATGTCTGGTGTGAATAATATTGCTTGCCTCACCTCCAATAATTTTGAAACTGCCTTTATTCGGAATATGTCCACTCGCTTATCTGTTACGGGTACCAAATTGAATACCCCGTATGGTATTCCCTACCAATGCTCGTGGGCTTTCTTATCCACATCTGTCTCACTCTCCAATGATTTGCATTTTGGAATATTCAGAGAGCTAAGGGAAATATTGTTCATTGGGGTTAGCAGAGATTCACCTCATTGGTAACAAGGCCACATAATTGTTTTCCACTAAACTTTATTCAAATAACGTGCGGACAATTCCTGCTCGTTTCTGTTACTGACTCCGTTAAGCAGTTCGATGATCGAATGATGCTTACTTCTACTTATTCAAACTTTTATACCATGGCGAACAGCTATAAGCACCCCACCACCCAATACCGATTGCTATTGAGAGCATTGCAGTCCGATCTGGAGATAGCTGCAAATAGCTGTCCACTGATAGTACACCACAATGCAATTGCATATCCGAAACAGCTGCCGATCGCTGACTACAAAATACTGGAAGCGAAGAATAAATCATACTAGAAGTATTCGAAGCAGATGTACATATACTGCAGTTATAAGCATATTTGTCCCATGTTCTATGGGATTCCCTATATACATGGGACAATTATACGTAGAACGGCAGTATACTTTTCATGCCTTACTTTTTTCTGGCATATGTTGGGTTCAAAAAACTATTTTTCCTTAAAATGGTAGTGGTCAAGAAACATGAAAAACTTGCTTAGACTGCAGATAGGTACTATTCTTCCAGTGCTCGAAGCTGCTCCATTTTTACAAATATAATTGTACTAAAATCCATTTTCACTATTTTTGCTAAGTACAATTCTCCTAGAATTTTTACAATAGTCCAATTTGTTTGAAAAGGTAGTCGAAAATAGTTGAAATTTATAGGTTTTGTCAGTATTCAGTTTTCATATTGCAAGGCAACAAAAATGCATCAAAATTTCATTTTTCACCATTACCTTAAACTGTCCCTGACAGCACTGCTCCATCACACTAATTGTTATAACTTCCGCTATACGGATAATACCCACAACACTTGTTGCTCAATTGAAAGATAACAGTCACAGTTATTAGTCTTACTTCTTTTTGTAAAAAAAAATCTTGCCTAAATCAAAAGTTATAGATGTTTAAATCGTTTTTGTCTATAAACAACATGGGCATGAATGGGTTATAAATTCATTGGGTCTTTTCATCCATCCCGCGCCCAAGACCGGGATAACTGATAATCGCTAAACTAACGAAAATTAACCATGATGTAACAGCAAACGGTGACGAAATTATGATGAATTAATAACGAAGTGGAAGTGCACGGAAAAATCATGGAAGCGAAAACCATGCAGCTTAGACAGAGGCGACGCGTCGGTACGTTCAACCTGTTCATTGAACAGGTAGGAACAATCAAACGACCCAAATCCAATTTTGAGTTAACATTACAGCAGTAGCCCGCAAACTATTTTCAATGAAAGTAATAATCTTTAAACCTTGAAGTTCGACAATTTGATCCGAACGATAAATGAACGTAGCGTCTCGAGAGAGTAGAATTCATAAATTTTCTGCTTCTTGTAATTGACGTAAAACATATCGTATTAATTAGACAACTTCAATCCTTCCACTACAACCACTGAGAACTAACATACAAGTAAAGTTTTCAATTTGTGCAAGAAATAAAACTGTCGCTTTGAAATGACAACAGCGAGTAGCAACTTGCCACTGGTCAGCGCTTCGGTCGGCCAGCAATCGCTATACGGGACTTGTGTGCAAACTTGGATACAATGGTGATTCACGCATGCGAACCTGTATGCGATGGTGATTTTCAATGTATTTTCATTTAAATGTTTACACAGATTTTTCGGGAAAGTTTGTTCTAACTTATATGTCTGTTCTCTGTGCTACAACTGCGAGCACCCAAACAGCAATATGTATAAATCCTTAAAACACAAAGCATTCCGGAATTCGCTAGAAATTTTGAGAATAAAACCCAGCACTCGAATTGCTTTGTCAATTGTCGCTAATAAATGATTAGTATAAGCTAGAATAACGCCAAGTTCTTTTACGTGGTCGGCGCGTTGCAGCTGTGTTCCAGCAATGTCCCTTGAATTTCGCCATTGTAGAGCATCCTAGACTGAACATCCGTTCTCTTCGTATTAACAAAAGTTCAGAGAAGGGCTTCGTCATAAGTTTTGTTGGATGCGGTTTACATATCCCTTGTACAGCAATTTATTGTAACTGCGATATTCATTACTGGCTATTGCGAAAAAACACTTGAGAATAGGACGTCGCACAGAGGAGTAACTAGAACAAATTCTTGGCCAATAACCAAAAATTTTTTTTCGATTTTTTTGTTTCTTTTTTTTACATACCTAAGAGCCTACTGTATAACGTGACAAAATTAGGACTATATCAAAAATTGTTAATTTTTTTTTTGTATGTATGCCCAATGGTGATATTTTAAGGGATATTTAAATCGTTTTCATTATATATTCAGCAAAATCGCTTTCTAGTGTATTAAATAAGACAATATTATTACAAACGTAGTTCAACACAACCGTTTGTTTGACTTCAGCTTAAAACTAACTAGAAAAAGTAGACTTGCTGTGTATTACATCAACTTTAAAAAAATACCTTTTTTATACATTTTATTCCAAATTTGAATGATAAAATAGTTACATTATACGGCTAGATCCGGCAAAGCTGCTGAAGCAGTATTACAAAACAAGATTTCAGCTATACTATAGCGTCCCTTTTCTATAGCTTTCAGTGGGAAAGGGAGAAGAAAAGGGACGCTATAGCTATAGCGTCCCTTTTCTTCTCCCTTTCCCACTGATCAAATGTTTATGCAACTGGAAAAACAAATGTATTCACAAAGATCACCTAGCAATTACTAGCATTCGAAAGGATATAGAAAATTGGCCTCTCCATTGGTAGGTGGCTAGATGCCAAATTGTTCCAAAAACTAGTAATTGTCTATTTTTAGTTCATATTAAGGCATAATGACAACAATTGCAGCAGTAAATAATTTTGGCCAAGATTCGACCCTAATTACTCCTCTGTGCGTCGTCGATTTGTGTACGCACGTCGTGCACGTATGTAGAGATACTGCCGATGATGAGCTGGATTCTAGGCTTGGAGGATCCCTACAATGCATCTTCATGCCCAATCGGAACAACTGATGTCACCAAGTCTGATTTGTGGCGGGGGATGGAAGGCTTCCATAGTACCAACAGTGTAGCATGTCCCTCGCATGTTCGTTAGGGGACTAGGTAAAATAAGCGGATTACGTGTTTTTTTCTGAATTTGGAAGGTCGGCGGACATAATCTTTCCTGGATATACCTATCAGAATTAGGATCCTGAACAATTGAGTTCATGGACCGTTTGGGTACATAGCTATCAATTGCATAGCTCAATACATTCGAAAAAAAAATCTGGACTAGAAGGCCATCATTGCCGAGGATAAAATATGAACAGAAAAAGCAGACCGATACTGGTCATGATTAACGACCGGGACGGAAATTTGTTGACGGATCGTACAGGAGTGGCTGCCAGAAAAAAGAAGCATTACTGTGCCGTGCGATCTACCCATGCTAGACCAAGAGCGAAAGTCTATAAAACCGATAAGGCCGTTATGAAGGACAGAATCCCGACCGAATTTATAAAAGTTTGGAGTGGCCGGTTATACAAAGTAATCGGTAGGAATCGGATCGGGATAGAAGGGGAAATGTCCCTGGACGGAAAGGAAGGGCTCATTTGTTTTATCTAGAAAAAAATCACATACTCGAGTGTAATAACTATCGAGGCATAACGATCTTCAATACTGCTTATAATGCACCCTACCGCGTTTTATTTGGCAAACCGCACCCATTGACCGAAACTTTTGACGGCGAATACCTAAATGGGTTTCGAGTATGACGATCAACAATGGACCAGATTATTATCCTGCGACAAATTCTGGATAAATCCTGAGAATACAACTGGTGGACTCATCATCTGATAATGGATTTCAAGGCGGCATATGATCCAGTTAAACGAAATGAACTGTAGCAGATAATGCTTGAACAGTACTTTTCAACAAAACTGTTTGAGCGGATTCGTATGACAAATTGAAACAGCCGATACACTCTGTAATCACATAGCACTCGAAGGCATGGCTGCCAAATTATTTTAATTGAAAATCTGTATTGTCCTGGTTACACGTTCAAGAGTTCAAGACATCATTTATAATAAACAAAAATGTTAAAAAACGAAGTTAAAATGAGAACCTCAAAATAGCTTCCACAGCTCAATAAAATAATCCCCCTGACACACGCCTCGATCGCTTTTTAATATAATTTAATATGAAAAGTGTTACGAGAGGATTAACAAAAAAAAATATTGAAGAATTAGCCAAGGTTAAAAAACGTTTGAATTTGCCCTTTTTTAAAATTCAAGACAAAACTGTATTGTGCTTCAGAGATCTGTATCATGTATGTAAATAAATGGCATCTCTGCTCGAAGGTACGATAGATAGGTCTGATGTATTAAGGAACCACCATAACACAATCTCAATCGGAACCATCATCACAATCATCTAATATGCTTCTTGACTTCGCAGATGCCATAGATATCATTACCGTTGGTTCCTAGGTGGCAATGGGATGGAGTACGGAACGAATGTGTTCACAAAGTTATATATCCTGACGCACTGGATAACGATGTTAGCCGCGAAGTGAAAATCCGTGTTAGGGTTACGAGTAGACTATGGTTTGTGAAGTCAGCTAGTCTCGAAGCCTACAGTTTGGAAGAATTCTGTATTCAAAACTCCGTAGCACAAAAGAAAAGGGTGTACTCATCACACAGTCGAATGATTAGAAATCGACTAATGTGGGTCAGCATAGCAGAATAAATCAGAATTGAAGCACTGGATCCGATGAGGTAGATAGTAAATCATACCAAGAAAAAGTCATTGAAGGTCTTTTAAAGTACAATATCCTTTTTTGGCAATATAACCGACGCTAAACTTTAAATTTCCTACTAAATTCTGTGTTCTGATTTATACTACACAGTAGCTGAGTAGCCGCACACTATTTTCGTCGTCCATACAAAACAAAACTTAGGGCTTTGAGCATATTTGTACCTGGAACTTATAGTTTTTCTCTACATGTGAGGTTCAAACCTGTTAGAGCAGCAAAAAAGATCCATATTGTGCTCGATTCAAAATTTCGAAACTAAAATAATAGAATTAATTGGCATTAATACTATGCACTATTCTAAGCGGTTATAAATCGAATGCAGAGAAGCGTTTTTCCTAACGTTAAAATAGGAAGGCAACCCAACCTACGTATGCAATTCCGAAATCAAACCAGTACAGCTTAAATACTGTACTAAAAGGACAGTCGAAAACGCGAAGAACACCATTTTCCACCGAAAAGGCCAATTCCTGCAGGTACATACCGGTTTTTCGTGATGTCATTCGTTATAATTACCGCGAGCCGTTCAGTGTTTCTCGTCATCGTTTGCACACTCGATTTAACTGGCTGTTTTGACGTAGTCACACTGAGCTACTTGTCACATATATAAATGTATAATTGTTCCGTTGCTATCAGCAACGCGTCGCCGTGGATATGCAAGTTTTTATGGCGTGTACGCGATCCTCGTGTAATTATCGGGCGAACCAGCAATTAGTTGAACGCTTGCCTTGATTCCAGTTTGATACGGTTGCTTGCTGCACGAGCACAGCTTCAACCGAACGATTTGCGTAGCGTGTGATATGTTTCTTATGCCACAGTGATACGAGACAACAATTTGAAGGACATAAAAATGATCTACTACCCTTGAAGAACGTGTTGAGCAATACAGAGTGAAATACCGTGCCTACTGCGATCGCCGAATCTGATATACATACATACCAAAATGGTTGAATAAGATCATTTCGGTTCTTCTAGACAGCAGCGGCGAATGAGGCGATTGTTGTCGACCAGGATGGGCAATTCCCGCAGCTGGAAGAAGTCAGTAATGGAGCGAAATTGAAAGCGAATTTATTCGAAGCGTTCCTTCATTTCTCTTGTGGCAATTCGCGGTGATGCTTTTTTCTTTCCCATCTAGTTTGGCAAATTAATGCCGGAGGTTTACCGGTTGGACGGTTTAATGATGGCGCGATTTGCTGATTTTGCTGCGTGCCGATGTTTTAAACCAATCGAACGCAGCGACAAGTGACCGGTTAATTGAGATCTTCATTTGTAATTCTTCTCGATTTGTGTAGGTGTTTTGTGGCGGTGATTAAATATGCGCGTTATGTAATATACGTTCGTTAACACATGCACCCTTCAGCTGCCCTTCCATTTTAGATAACAATAGTCGTAAAATAGTTGTCGAAGATCTTAGAACAGCCGAACATTTGCTAATAACTTTTTAATATTTTCTTTTAAAAGGGTTTGTTGGCTATTCTTATCACATTTTTGTGCCATTCAAAGTTCGGTGTAATCAGTTCATTCATTTGTACACCACATCAGAAGAGAACAAAATAAAATTGAAAACACAATTTCCAGCGGTGCTCTCCCTGTCGTTAAATGTAATATTCCTCTATGAACTAGGATTTCAGTATATGTAAAAAAATAAAACTTCATATCAATTTGTCAAATCACTTGACGCAGAAGTAGTTCACCCCGAACACTTACCTTTCAGTCTAAGATGTAAGTGTTGACATCCGGATGAACTGAGCTGCTAATTCCGTCAACATCGAAACACTGTCACAAAAGTACACTTTGAGCAATAATTAGCTAAATCTCATGTCAATCGATAGCATAGAAAAAAAAAATTCAAACTGCGTTTATATTCCACCTCTATCAGCACATTCTCTGTTGACGGATGACCGAAAAAGCAAAATTTAATTCACTAATCGTTAACACAAAGCATCGCATCGGCCTCCAAACGGGAATACCTTTTTTTATATTTTTCAATTTCGGTTGCTACCTTGCCCCCAGGGCCAGTCACCGTAGCGTACTAGAGCCACCCGAAACACAACGGAACAAAAACGGCAGCAGCCGTAGAAGCACCCAGAACAGAGAGATCACCTCATCAACGCCAGCCAGCAATCATTCAGTACAAAAACCCTTCACCCTGAACTACCCGCGGCCGTCAACCCACAAGCACAGGCCAATGATTGGTAGCAAAATTGCATCCGAACTCCAACGCACCATAAATTTTTCACTCGACCTCTTGCCTGTTGACCGTGGAGGGTCTTTGTTTTCATTCACACACGGATTCTATTTACCTCACTATTGGAAATCCACCACAATGAACACAACAACGGATGAGAAGAGATCGAATAAAATCCGTATAATGTTACGTTTCCACGTTAAATAAATCCATCCACACACGCACTAACTACGATGATCGCACAACGATTGAAGAAAATCACGGAGCACGAAGTTTTTCCTCTGATGACTGCGGCCGTTTCAACTATCTGATGGTCGCAAACGCGAGTCAGCGAAAATGGTTTGCTGGCTGTGTGCGTGATTTGTGAAATAATAAGAATTTATCGTTTTTCAGTCAATATTGTGACAACTATTCACGCGTGTTTTTGAGAAGGGCAAATAAACAGAATCAATTAAAGAGAGAAAATCGGGTTTGTTTGAAATCTGTTTCAATTTGTTTTTTTAATTCTATTATAGAGGTTTTGACCTTAAGGTCATTCGCCTCTTCGGACTAGAAAAATCTCTTATGAAAAATTTCTAACCCTATGTGCGGGGTCGGGACTCGAACCCAGGTGCGCTGCGTACAAGGCAATCGCTTTACCAACTACGCTACGCCCACCCCCTATATCTTGTTTCAATTTATTTGAAAAACAGAGCGAAATTTTTTGAAATAATTTACGTATACTTTGGGCATTATTATATATTTGATTGTATACAATTGTAAGTAAGTATTTTACACGACTGGAACAACGTTGATTGGACTAGTTTTGCCTACACATTGAACAAACTCTAACGAGCGATAAATGCTTACTCAAAAATGGGTCGCTATAACACTAGTTTACAAATTTTGGATTAATTGCATGAAGTTAAGAAAAAAGGTGTTTTCTAAGTCAATTTTGGGTCGCTGAGCACGAAAATCATATCCATTTTCTTTTTTGAAGAACCGTTTTTGTGATATTTTGAAAAAGGTGTTTTTGAGCGCTTTTTGCAGTTTTTGGTCAATATCTCAAGAAGAAATCTTCCGATTGACATAAGCGACTTACCATTCGAAAGGTATTGATGTGCCCATTTCAAAAATGTATAACATGCTGGGATAAAATGCCAACAATTTAGAGCTAAGAGCAATCAAAATCAAAAAATGTGGTGTTTGGTAAAATTACTAATTTTTAGTTGATTTTTCATAAAAAAAATAAATCTGCAAAAAAATCTTTTAAAATCTTATGTGACAGACAAACTTCTCACGTGACTTTTAAGCCTAAGATCACGAAAATCCAACAATAACTGGTGATGTTATTAAGCACCGAGTGAAAATTGCTCTGTTTTTCACATATCTCTTTTGGTCTTAAATAAGATTACACTAGTTTACAAGAAAAATGAAGTTACGAGAAAAAGTGTTTTCTAGATTAATTTTGGGTCGCTGAATACGAAAGTAATACTCTTCTCTTTCAAAGAAGTTCGAGTTTAAAAAAAACGTTTTTCTTTTGCTCCCGCTTTTTTGTTTTTGCTCTATTTTTTATTACAGGAAAACAATTTTTCATATTTTCAGAATCTAATGTGACAGCTTTTAACAATTTTAAGGTAATCGCGATAAGCTAAGAAGAACGGTGTTTCCTCAGTTAATTTTGGATCGCTGAATACGAAAACCAAGTCCTTTTTTTCAAAGAAGCATTTTCAAGATTTCTTTGAAAAAGGTGTTTTTGGGCACTATTTTAGTTATTTGTCAATATCTTGTTCAAATAGGATCCGATCGAAACAGTTCGAAAGGTATTGATGAACCCTTTTTGAAAATGTATAATATGCGTAGATGAAATCTCGACAAACATATGATTACGGCTTAAAAGCCAACTGTCAAAATTCTCTTTGAAAGGAAATTTCAGACAAACTATTACCCGCCAATCACAGATATTTAAAGTAAACAAAAGAAAAAAGTTTTCTCTTGCATTAACTGCTATGAACTGCGTTTAGCCAGTAACGGTTTGTCCGGAATTTCCTTTCAAAGATATTTTGACAGTTGGCTTTTATGCCGTAATTGTATGTTTTTCGAGAAATGTACATTTATTGTGATTACAATCGACCAAAGTAAAAAAGTCTAATGTTCGACCTTTTTTTAAAAAAAATGCATATTTCTAGTAATTTTTGTATAATAAATCAAGGACTGAACAGAAATCTTTCAGAATCTAATGAGATAAATAATCTTTTTGCATAAATTTTAATCATATGGTCACAAAGTCGGATAAAAAATGTAGATGGTATGAAGCACTGAGTGAAAATTGTAACTTTTTATTTTTCGCACAATCATACTTTCGGCTGAAATAATCTTCTATACTTGATAGTTATTGTTTGTGTTGTGTACTGTCTTCTCGAGCTTGCATCCATCCATCCTGCGGTATTTGAATGATTTTGGATATTTCATTGTACAACTAAGTGCACTTTTTAAAATGTGGAAATATCGTTGGAAAAGTTTTGTTTTGTCTGTGGTGAGTACATATTTTACGAATTAAAGGAATTTTCGCCTTCTGCTTCAACAGGCTTCACAGCAGATTCTCAGTTCACAGAATATTACGTGGCTAGTGCTACGATCCCACTGAGACTCCTTCCTGATAGGGACTCGAATATTTTACTGGCTTATGAGACCAGTGCTACCCCTCTAAACCGCCGCACCAGGGCAGGGTCCGCTAAAATCATAAAATTTCTATTTCGTTCAATGTGCCATAGCATCAACATTTTCCATCCGATATTAGTGATATTAGGCTTAAAATTAACGTAAACATATTATCTGTCATCTTAGATTCTGAAAGGTCCGAAAAAAAATTGTTCTTGGTAAAAAAAAATCATTTAAAAATGAGTAACTTTTGAAAATGGTCAAAAATGTACTTTTTTAAAACTTTGGTCGCTTACAGCACTAATAATTTTACATATGATCGCACATATTATATTTTTTGGAAAGGGCATTTCGGCACCTTTCAACCTGCATATTGACTAAATTAATTGAATGATTTTGACACGAAATATTGACTAAAAACTACAAAAAGTGCTCAAAAACGAGTTTTTTGAGAACATCACAAAATCGCTTTTTTGAACAAAAAAATGAATATTATTTTCGTGTTCAAAGACCCAAAATTAGTCTAAAAAATACTTTTTCTTGAAGCTTCATTTTTCTTGTAAACTAGTGTAATCACAACGTTTATACTACAGACACTTTATACACAGACTAGCGAAGTGTCAAAATTGCAGCCAAACGGACTGTCAAAAAGTGCAGCTAAACGAGCATGAGGGTTTTGAGAGGGAAATTACAAGAGAAAGCCCATGCAAAGCTTATGGGAGCTTCCGTGATGCCAGAATACGTTCATGGTTGCTAGTTTTACTTTTTTTCTCTCCGCAAGTCTATTATGTAAAGTGTCTGTAGTTTTTACCACCGTTATCACGCCCTATTGACTTGAACATTTCTCGACAAACATGATTACGGCATAAAAGCCAATTGCCAAATTCTCTTTGAACGGAAATTCCGGACAAGCTGTTACTGGCCGAACAGAGTTAACAGCAATAGTTAATGAAAGAGAGATAACTTTAACCTTTTGTTTACTACCAACATCTGTGATTGGTGAACGGTTTGTCCGAAATGTTCCCTGAAAGTGAATTTTGACAGTTGGCCTTGTGGGGAATAAAGCCTAGATATGCATTTAATTTCCATTTTTACGAGCCAAACCAAAAAGCATTAAGTGTTGGTGCAATTATATTTAATTTCAAGCTTAATGAATATCAGCATTGAACTTCTCTTCTATATTTGTATTTGTCCACTAACCATATTCTTTGATTAAATAAATCTCTCTCTAAGAACGGGGAATGTGACTGAAACGAATGAAACTAATACGATTCCCAAACTTACATCGTTTTAATGGTTTCCTTAAACGCCGAATACATCGCCGCATATTAAGCAAACGAGCACGAAAATGTCCGCAAATTGCTTTCGAGAAAATTGCCAACGCTCGCCTTCCGACCGGCTAGTCCATGTATGCATATAAGAATAGCGGTAGGCCTAGCGAGAGCAATATTCTGATGAGTGGAAGTGTTGCAAGCGCCCGAAGCTGGGATCGGTATAATGACTTACCCATGTATGTGTGTAGTCCAACTGTCTGATTAGCAAAAGAGTTTTAAGAGTCGTTCTTCATTCACTTGTCTAAAGCGGACCCTACACGAGTAGATATATTGGCATTAAACCAATTATCAATTATTGATCAATATATTGATCGTGTAAGAACATTATGAAAATATTGGTTCTGTAGAATTCAAGTGGGATTGACGGATTGAAGCAGTCTTGTCAATATTTTTATTGACAATGTTTCTGTCTCGTGTAGTTTCCGCTTAATTTTTCCGCAGATAACAAGCGTAAATCGAGCTCCCAAAATTCACGATAGGCTTATTCGCCGTAATCATATGTTTGTCGAGACTTGTCGTGTTTCAATAAAAGAGACTATAACTACTAGAGGGAGCAATGCGCTACTGTCTCCATGTATTCACGGACTGAAACATGGTCTCGCTCCAATGTACTGGATACTAAGGTGTGGCAATGCTGTATTGCTCTCTCGCTCAATTTCTGTAACTTTATTACGTAATAAAGTTCAACTCCATATATTTTCCATATATCCGCTGTCCACGTGCTTTACAGAGATCGAGCGAGAGAGCAATAGCATTGCCACACCTTAGTATCAACCTCATTGGTCTCGCTCTAGCATATTGTATCTCATTACAATGACAGGTGTAAACCCGTGAACTATGTGTCAAACTAATGGGCTTAGCATATGTAAGAGCGAGATGATAAATTTTCAGTGTTAACAGCGACATGCGACCTCTAGTAGTTATAATCTCTTTTGTGTCAATACAAAGCTCTTCCCCGGATAGAATTTTATATACCATTTACCCTACAAACAATCAAAAAACAATAAATATTAAAGCCATTCTTTTTCCACATTGTTCGACGCAAAGTTCTCGCAGTAGATATACAATATTTCATGTATCAATCAATTTTATTGTTTTCATGAAAAAATGCCCAGTAAAAAATCGATTTTTTTAATGTTAAGGTGCAACACCCCTCCACCATTTTTAACTGTAAAAGTCGATTTTACATTGAAATTTACTGTACAAACATTAATGTTTATTGCTTTTGTATTGTAGCATAGCACTTACCGTAGATTATTGTAAAATTACTGTACTGCTACAGTAAAAATCATGGTATTGTTAGTGTACATTTCGATTCGGGTAGTGAGGATTACCCATTTTTGATTGTTCAACTAGGGGCAGATCACTTGTGATGCATTTTTAAAAATTAGCGAAATTAAATGCATTTATTTCCATCAAAACAGAAATTCATAATGCATTTTGAGTTGCGTGTAAGACGTCAAAACCCTACGAAAAAACTAGCCCTACATTCCACAAAACGTCGAATAAAGTGGATCAGCGTAGGACGTTTTTTGAACAAACTTTTCTGCGAGGGAGCGCAAAGTTGATGCAAAAATGGAAATTAAATGCATTTTTTCTAATTTGATGCAATTTTTTTATACATTCCTACAGTGATTTGCCCCTAGTTGTTCAACTTTTTAGTTAATTATCCAATTCAACTAAAAGCGCACCTACTCTTAGAAATTAAAATATTCAGGGTGGATCGGCCGAATATGTTCCATGAAATGTACAGTAGAGGAAGAGAGGCCGATAGAAAAATGTACTATATACTTATCCAGCTGCATTGGTTTTGGGCCGTTTTGACGTTTGAATTGGGAGGAAAACAAATCGTTCACATGGCGAATTGGGAGGAAAACAAACCGCTTCTGGGCTTAAGGGAGGGCTGTAGTATAAAAATGCAAGATCTCAGTGTGCGTATTTTAAACGTCGAATATCTCAATAGATTTCCAAATTAAGTTCTCATAACCGCATAAATAAGTTCTGATTTAAGAGATTCTGCTTCAGATCTCATGAAGTAACTTCATAAAAGCAGTGATTGTCAGTCTCTTTTTAGTTTTTAAAGAAAGTGCGTTCCAGCTAAGGGCTCAGTACACTTTTTGGCTGCTTGTGGTGTTGGTTCATTGGAATAAGAAGTGACGAGCTACACTCCGTGAAACATTTTCGTAAATATGAGGGTGCGATTCGAATAACCCCTATGCATCAAACAGTTGATGCGAAATTAATAGTGCTATATGTGGTTGCAACGTGGTGGTTACGTCCAAAAATGGTAACCAAGTAATCCAAAAGGCGGGTTAAACTAGATGCTGGCGATCGGTTGGCTATTGAAACTTTGTTCTAGGCTACCTGCCGTAACTTGCCGTTTACTGTAAAAGTAGAGAAGGAATGCTGCAGAATCACTTCTCCATAATATTGTACATAAAGCGGACTCCAGCTTTAAAACATTGTAGTAGTATTGTTCCTTCAGCTGGATCTTTCTGGGAATATTAAAGTGTTGTCCAATAATAGCATTTGTGAAGGTGTTTTTCATGAAAATCAATCTTGGGTGATTGATACGTGATTGATATTGTGACTATAATATGTATACCTTTTAGCCGAAAACTTACGCCGTTAATTCACAGAAACTCACAACGTACACATGCCCTGTTTTCGCATCGGATATCTAACATTGCGTAAAGCATTATTATATGGTGAGTAGTATTGTTGGTTGGGTTAGTGAGTTGTTAATAATAACAGGAATTTTTATTTCTTTAGATACAAGAAACGGTCACCTGGAATAACCAAAGATTGCTTAAGCATTTTGAGAAACAGTGGAGCTGGGTATGGTTAAAAGAAGTAGCACTAACTGCCTTGACCTGATTCAAAGTATGTACTACCAGGTTGGTCAGTGATTATTGTTCCTACCTTGTTTTAATTTGTCTTTTTGTGAATGGAGAGCAACTCTGAGGAATTCTGAGTAATTTTGCGCAAAACGAGTTCCTCAGATCAAAGCTGTCTTACCCATCGAATTATTCCTAGTTTAATATAGTTGTAAAATGTTCCACCTAGTTTATAATTGCTCCAATAACCTCCCTGCTGTATACGTATAAAATCACGGCGTTCCTAAAACCGTTATTAACAAAAAATGACCATGAATTTGTCATACGGAATTTGAAAGATACAATATCCAAGCATCTTCTCAGTGAATTTCAAATTGATCCATCGATAGATTCGAGAGAAATTGCAATTTGAAGTTTTATGACACGTTTCATAAGGCTACCAGCAAACACCCACGGGTTTGGTCCTATCTTTATAAACAAAAAAATATTTGTCTACTTATTTGGTACTTAGCATTCGGTACTTTAAAAAGCTTTGCAGTGATAATACATATAGTTGAGAATAATTATATTGTCTATTGTTTGAAGTAGGCAACTCTATTCTATATTCTTCTTAATGAAAATTAACGATGAAACGTCTACTTGTTCAATAATGAAAAAATAATTAGAATCGGTCAACAAACCATTGATTAATGGCCTTTTGAAGTAAACATTCCGACTATTATCCATTTTTTAAATGAAGTAGCACAACCCTATTTTCATATTTTTTCAGCGCACCACATAAATAACACCTTTTGTACATTATATTTATGTAATTAAATGGTAAAGTTTCCCTTTAAAAAACGCGACACGTATAAACAATCTAAATAGTCAATGAACAAACATGGATTCACGCTTGAAGTCTGGTAGAAAACCCATCTATGACCGCATACCACATCCAAACCGTTATAAATTTCGATTCCTTCAATGAAAAAATTATTTCAAACTTGCAGGGGATATACTTGATTACTATATCTTTCGAATGCCATGTACTAAATAAGTATACAAATATTTTTTTGTTTATAGAGGTAGGACCAAACCCGTAGGTGTTTGCTGGTAGTCTTATGGAACGTGTCATAATACTTCAAATCGCAATTTCTCTCGAATCTCTCGATGGATCATTTTGAAATTCACTGAGAAAATGCTTGGATACTGTATCTTTCGAATGCCGTATGACAAATTTATGGTCATATTTTTTGTTAATAACCATGAATACCGTTGATAATCAAATTGGGACAAATCGGTGGAACTAGAACGTCTCTCAATCATGTTCGTTAAATTTTATAATACTTTAATAAAATGTACGTGGAATTATGCTATGAACGATTTAAATGTGCTCAGAATACTTTTTAAAACATAAAATAGCATAAAATACGTAATAGGAGACACCCTAAAAACATTTAAAGTGTTGCTAAGGGCCAAAAGCTACACAGGGAAAATAAGGGGCCAATAATCTTTTTTGAGCAAAAATCTGTTCAAATCAAGTAAAATCTCCAGAAATTATTCCATGTTATAAAAATGTAGATCAGAATACAACGAATGTGCATTGTTTTAACAAAATTCGCCTCGTTTTGAAATAGCAGATTAAAAAGTATTAGCAAAATTTCAAACCCATTTTACTCGATTCAGTCACTTGTTCACACGGTTAAATAAAACAACCTGCAGAATAAGTTCTTTTAACTTACTTTTGAGTTGTGCGTCGCTTTCGCACTTATTAGTGTTGTCAAAAACAAAACGAGAGATTCGACTCAGTCGAGGTCTTCCGTGGACAGCGATGCCAGATTTACAGACATGTCTGTATTTTACAGACTTTTGATGTCTCCTACAGACGTAGCCAGAGATCTACAGACTTTTAAAATGGTAATAGTGTTTAGTAAAATTGCACTAGAATAACTATTTTCGAATACGAGTGATTCCTTTACAATAGAATTCTACTTTCAATCTATTTTTAAAGTAAAAGTTTAGCGTAACTACAATTTACACAACCATCTACAGACTTTTACAGACATTTTAGTTATTTTTCTACAGACATTTCAAAAAAACATGTGGCATCGCTGTCCGTGGAGGAAGGTACTTTTGAGTTGTTTGGGGTACACTCAAAATTAGGTAAATTCAACTTAACTTAATTTCACGATACCACGAGATTGAGTCAAAGGAATTCAATTTTAGGTAGTTTTTCGTTTCCGTGCAGTGTCTCTTTTAAAAAAAGGCGAGAAATAATAAATAAATTGTAATCCCCTTGTTTCAAGATATTCGAAATGTAAAACAAAGAAATTAGCACCTTTAAGGTAACGCAGACGTGCGTTATAAAATAAACAAATTGAAAAAATAGTGCATGGCTTGAAATTAATTTTGATTCGGTTTAAACTCATTTTCATTTGCTTTATCTAACCGTGTAATAGCGAAACGATCAGATCGATATAATATCAGAAATCTTCAGAATCCATCTCTGCGCTTTTTACTTTGACATTCCTGATGAAAAAACAAGAAAGAGAAACGTCATGCTTCTAAAAAAGCATAACTGCATAACAAAACATTCCAGTTTCACCACGTCAAGCGTAATTTTTTTATCAGCTGGCTTGTCGTAGGTTTTTCTTTCTTCCAGATTTGAATAAACCAAAGATTAGTGCACTATTCATACGGATATGTACGTTAGAGATTGTTAATTGGTAACAAATCAATATGTGTTGCGTATTCGATGATCCATCACCAAACTTGATCGGAATTCGGAAACGATCGCAATCAGGTGGTGAAAGAACGGGATCAAAAAAATGGCGCAACCGAATGAGTGGCTTTCATTATTTCGTCATCTTCGTCAGTGGGTCGTTGGTTTCGGGAATGATGTTTGCGCTATTGAACTATAACCCCAATTATCGGTCATTGCCCGCCCGAGCCGCACCGCATCATCTTCCAGATGGTAGGTTTCTTCAGATTGCCGATGAGGCTAAGGTTTTGGAGCCATACCTGTCAGCGGTTAAGTTACCCGGAGGATTCGATAGTACTAGTGGCGGAAAGTATAACAGAAATGAGCAGCATGATACAAACGAACAGGAAGCGCTTAGTTCGTTGAAAATGGCAACGGAAATGAAGTTGGTGGGGAAGGACGATAAGGCACTTCGACTATTCCAGCATGCACTGGCATTGTCGCCCAAGCATCCGGAGGTGCTAACAAAGTATGGCGAGTTTTTGGAACACAACCAGCAGGACGTACTAACCGCTGATCATTACTATTACCAAGCTTTGACGGTAAATCCTTCCTATTCGGAGGCGTTAGTGAATCGCCAAAGGACTGCTCGCATAGTCGAACATTTGGATCAGAAACGTTTCGAACGGTTAGATGAAAAGCGGGATGCACTTTCCTCCGTGCACGCTATGAATGCCGCACTAAAGCGAGCGGAAAAGGAAGCTTATATCCAGCATATCTACCATTCGGTGGGGATTGAAGGGAACACGATGAGTTTGGCTCAAACCCGGTCAATTCTGGAGACAAAAATGGCAGTAGACGGGAAGAGCATCGATGAGCACAATGAGATTCTTGGGCTGGATGCTGCGATGAAGTACATCAATGCAACCCTGGTTAACAAGTGAGTATTTTTTCTGCAAAAACTTTCGTGGAATAAGATTGTGTATTTGCCAGAAACGATTTTATAACTATGAAGGACATATTGGAGATCCACCGAAGAGTTTTGGGCCACGTCGATCCAATCGAGGGAGGCGAATTTCGGCGTACCCAGGTTTACGTCGGAGGTCACGTTCCACCTGGTCCGGGTGATCTGTCGATTCTGATGAACCGTTTCGAAAACTGGCTCAATTCGGAACAATCTTTTCTGCTTCATCCGGTAAAGTATGCTGCTATGGCTCACTACAAACTGGTTCACATTCACCCGTTCAGTGACGGAAACGGCAGAACGTCCCGGTTGCTGATGAACACACTGCTGATGCGTGCCGGTTATCCACCGGTGATCATCCAGAAGCAACACCGACACAAGTACTATGACCATCTACAGATTGCTAACGATGGTGACATTCGACCGTTCGTGCGGTTTATCGCGGACTGCACCGAACGGACGCTGGATCTTTATCTCTGGGCTACCAGCGATCTGTCCAATCCGATTCCGCTGCTGGCGCAGGAGAGTATGGCGCAAGGTGTGCCTCTGATCAATGGTTTCGAAGAAACGAGTACTACGGAAGGTAGTGGCGCCGGGGATACCATACGGATAGGAATCATTTGGTGAGTTTAGGATTGATTTGAACTATTCCGATTGATTATTGTCTGCTCGTTTCGCAGATGTTTGCTTGCATCGGTGCTCATCATCGCGCTAGTGATACTGCTGCTACATCAGAGGCCTCGTCCGATGGTGATGCTGGTCGTAGTCTAAGATCGAATGTTCCTTTCACAGAAGGTTATGCCAAAGCCGCGAACGTCGAGGTGAGTAGTAGCTAGAGAGTGTTGGGTTTTGTTTGTTATAACTTTTAGCTTTTAACTTGAGTCCTTTGTGGCAGAAAATCTTTTATGAATTGTTGTTTATGTTTAGATTATTAACATGTATGAAAAATATAATACTAGTGTATTTTGCAGAAAAAAATGAAAGGTTTATCGATAAAAAGTGTATGTGTGGCAAGATTTGTAACTGTAAATAAAATATGAGATCATTGAATATGCTGTTCGAGTGAGAGGCGAGATTGAGTTGTAAATAACATTTCTCTTAGCTAGATATTTCTCCTAAGTGCCAGAAAGATTGTCTACAAAAAATCGAATAAACAATTATCAGTTTATTCTAAATATTTCTGCAACTGATTGGAAATTCTGCACAAACGCTATTTCACTAAAAGTTGTTCTGATGACCAATACGGTTGATATATTTAGTTGTACAGGATAGTGTTCCACTATTTTTATCTCACCTGAAGTACTTTGTGCTCTAGTAATAATGTGCTTTTGATCGAAGCGGAAAAGATAATGGAGACGCCTAGTTTGTATCAACGACATGGATTTTATTAGGTTCATCACTTGCTGAAGTTATCGCTCCTATTATTGAAAAATCTTCCGCAATTTTTGATTCTAGAAACATTTCAGCTTCATTATTATTTTCTATTTTTCGGGGTTTTCAATCTTTGGTTTTAAAAAATTTAACGGTGATATATATGTTTGAATTCCAGATTAGTGAACGATTTCTTATAATCACAACTCTCTGCATGTGTCTACCAGGAGTTTACTTGTGTTAAACAATAAACTTTGTATAATAATGTATATGTTGTAAATTGTTACTAAACTAATGCGAGAAATGCGCACAGAATTTATAAAATAAAGATTTGTACCGACTAGGTTAATTTATATTTTTTTGCTTATCAGGTTAGCATACAGGGTAAGTCCACTTATTTAATTGCTATATAACAGGATTGATAATTTATGATTTGGATTCTATCTGTGATTTTAAAATAGTTTTATAAATTATGAAAAACAAGTTGCATGCAAGAACAAAAATGTCATTAATGATTATTGTAAAGAAAGAAATTCCCATGTCCCAAATTACACGTAACTTACAGGTTGGGTAGAACGGTGGAAGATTGGAGTATATCTCGTTGCGTTTTTGATGTTTAAAAGTTTCTTAAACTTCCAAATTTTTTAAGGGAGACACCTCTGCTCTAGGAGCAGAAATATTTTTTAAGAAAGAGAAAGAAACAACTTAGTTTAGTTGGGGGGAAGGGAAGGAATTGCTTCTCTAATCTTCCGGTCATGACATCACATGCTTTGGTATTCTTAGTATGTATAACAAACATGAAGATGTGACACGAGGCGCCAAGAGCGCACTAAAATCCTATCAATCCTATATTTCATTGGATTTGTCTGCTCTAAATATATCACCAGGGGACTATTCATAAATGATATCGGGTATTAACAATAGGGGAAGAGCATCACGTAACGAGATAAAAACTAAAAATGAATTTTAGACGTATCAACGGATCAGGAATAAAAAAACGAAGAACATTGTTTATGAATGGCCCCCAAACAAAGAATATTCCATAACGAATATCACGTAACATCGGTGACAGAGCATTGGGATCAAGGCTAAGTTCCCCCTGGGTCGTACAAAACTGAGAAGCAACATCAATTTAGGCATAGGTAGCAGACGTCCATTTATTCTCATTTTGTTGTTTTGTCTTTTCATTTGTTTCTCTTGCTACAATATATGCAACTCGGTGCAAGAGAACGTGACGGCCAAGGAAACAGAAAGCCAATAGCCCAAACAGATCAGGAACAGGAAGGAGGACTACGAACAAGGAAACAAACAACAGATGAGAAATCGTTTACTTGTTTATTATAAATACGATACTAATCACAATTATTTTGCTTTTCTTGTTTCGTTTCAGCAAACCAAAATCTAGACGGACTAGCACATACGAACAGTTAGGCTTTGCAGGTTCTCATCTTGACAGAGTCTAGATGGGCGGATGAACGTCTGCTGAGATATGACAATGACAATGACACTGTATGAGATGGCGCTGGGCCTGTGGCCTTCGACTGGCATGGTCCATTCTCATTGATTCGGAAGTCTTCTTAGCTGGTTGGTAGATAACCTAATATTATTGTTATTATTCCAGAAAATTGATACACCGAAAATTGAAAGAAAAACAGTAAATCTAGCAACCATGAATGTAAACTGGCATCATGGAAGCTCCCATAAGCTTTGCACGGGCTTCCTCTTTGTAAGTAGAGGTTTGTCCACTACTCGGGTTCTTAATTGTCCGGCGGACCCTTCCTTTCAGGGCGGCCTAGGTGCTCCTACCGGAATTTCTGATTTTCGTATAATAACAAACAAAAAAACAAAACAAATAAACTAAATTTACCGACTTTTATTCTCCTCTCCTCTGTTTCACTGCCGGTGAAACTAATCAGCTACTTTTGGTGATGGCGGAAGGCGAAGGTTTATCCGACCGGCCGGGACTCCGATGGCCGTGTTCTCCCACAGGTACCGTTGGCTGCTATCGCAGCAGTCCTTTACAATTAGCCAGGGAGGTGAGCAAGGCTCTTTTGTTGGAACCTCCCTAGCGACGGGGCGATTAATCGCCGGGTCCACTCACTCCCCGTGAATGGCCCTGGTAGATACCGCAGTAAACTACCTCAGGTGGATCCGTTGTCCTACCTGCTTCGCCGCCTCTGCGATTAACTGGGGAGGAGAGCTATGCTCGTTCGGCTGATCCTCCACAGTGAGGGCGGCGTGGGTCCTTGGTAATTAGCCGGGGAAGCGAGTGGCTCCTTTGCGTTTAGCTTCTGATAACCGGCGACCCAACACCACAAAACACTATGGTAACCGAACCACGACCGACACTTTTCGATGGGATTACTTGCCATCGCACGCGCGCACTTAACTCTCGGTCCAGTGGCGGGAAACTGTCCCGGAAAAACACTATTTACGGACGTCTGTTCTACGCTGTGGTTCGTCACTTTCTAAAAACTCGATGGCCGCTTTCCTCACTCGACCCAAAACAAACACCAAACACAACGTTCATGGACTATTATTGAAACGAAATTTACATCAAAAACATGAACGAGCATAATGAACAGCGGTGAGTTATGTTGCAATAACAATACACTCTACGGAGAGAGTACACACAAATAGGTGTATTTCCACCCAGTGCTAAATTGCTACCCTGAAGGGTTACATCTTGTACATCCCCTCTCAAAACCCTCATGCTCGTTTGGGTGCACTTTTTGACAGTCCGTTTGGCTGCAATTTTTGACACTTCGCTAGTCTGTGTATAAAGTGTCTGTACTGCACACTAGCGGAACCCGGTGACATCGATTGGGTTCAATGCGAAGAATGTCAGTACATTTCGCGTTGTCAACCAAGAGGTGGCGAACGTTACTTAATGTTGACCGCGATGCTCTCCGCAAAGCGCTCGGCGTCTTAAAGTTCCAGAAACTACGGCTAAGAAGCGCGGAAAGAAGTCCGCCCCGAATAGCGATGTAGTGTAAACCAGTTCGCTGAGTAGAGTTTTGTACACATTTTCTGCATTCTCAGGGCTTTCTTGAAGCTTTTTATCTATTCCAGTAAGATCCTAATTGTGCCATACTGGCGGCAGAGCACGGATTTGAATAAGGATTTCATTGAAATTGAACCACGGACCAACAACCGCCAGTCACGCCATTCCACTACCCTAATAAGCATGAGTGACACTTTCCCGAAGCGGCGAATGGGCTAATAGTATCAGCTGCCCCCGTCCCGTCAAAACTTTGGTAGGTCTCCAAGTACGTTCGGAACCCAGCACCTTAACCAGTGGCAATAGGCTCAGTTGAACGTTCCTGGCTAGCGCTGATCCGGCTTTGAACGTGGTACCCCATGAAGGACTGTTTCAACCCACGCATGCGACCTCACTGATTGCAAAGGTAACCATAGGATTATATCGAGGTGACGACTTGCTACAAGCGTAGACAGCGGCTTGGAGTTGGAACCCAAAAGACGTGGAAGGAGACAAAAAAATCAAAAATTGAAAAAAAAAAAAACGAAGCAAATATGGAAGCGAGGTCATCGACTCAGTAAAACGACCAAGTGCAACAGTAAATACAGCCGCAACAGCAGCAGCGAACGCAACCCAGGCAAGCCATGCCTATTGGGCTGAGCTAGCAGGTTAAATAATAACTCGAATTTGCAACTCCTCAATCGACAGACCAACGACTCCTTGCCATTGATCTCGAAACCAGGTGGCTGCTTCATGTAAAGCTCTTCTTCGATTTTCCCATAAGGATAGGCTATCTTCACGTCAAAATGCTTCAGAATTAGTTACTTTTCACTTGCTACTGCCAAGAGTGTTCTCAGCGTCGGTTTGCTTGGTGACAGGAGCGAATACTCTGTCGTAGTCTTGTCCAAACTTCTGACTGAAGCCCTGAGCCACCAACCGCGCCTTATATTTAACCACCTCACCTGCAGCATTCCGCTTTATTTTGTATACCCAACGACCTCCAACAGATTTCCTGCCCTCGGGTAGCTTCACGAGATCCCACGTACCATTTGCTTTGTGAGATTCTATTTCAGCTTCCATGGCACTTCTCCGTTCAGTATACTCCAGTCACTGCGTCCTTGAAACTTGCTGGTTCCTTCGGGTCGGGAAGGGATACATCGTCTACAAAAAAATCTCTTCGATTAGCCTTCTCGATGCAATACCTTTATTCGACCGCGACGAACGTCGTAAAATTTCATCCAGAGGGAAACCAAGAAGGGGTGAACTCGCTTCAGACACACTCTCGCTAAAGGAAGTACATAGGCTTGGACTCGACTCCTCCCGTTCCTCAGACACAAGGTCGTCATTCGTGACAACCGGCGATGTGCCCGAACTCGACGTTTGTTTCGAAGTGGATTCTAGAAACAACACCATCATCCTGTCCTCTACCTGTTCAGCAGATGTTTGCCTCTTCAGCGACCCCTGCTGTATAGTCGACGAGGAATGCTCTGACTCAGCATCTGAAAGATCTCGTATCTGCTTCGAGTCACTTGAATCACCAGACTCCAAAAATTTGACATCCCGGCTAGACTAGAGAGACATCCCAGCGCCGCGCGACTTAATCTTCGTTCTATCGGCTAGACAAACTTCTAGCTGCTTTGCAGTGCTTACGTCTTTCAAAAGATACATGTGATTGGCTATGCGAAACGTAGCGCCGGAGTCCAAGTACCACCGGTTTGCGCTAGAGTTCGTCGCGGCCATCACACACATCTCCATTCCATCCGACACCTCAGCAGCCAGGTTCGCCTTTTCATCCATCGATTTTTTCTTCTCATACCGCTCTCTTACTACCTTTGGACAGTCACGTCGAAAATGTCCCTCTTCCTGACAGTTGTGACATATAAGTTTCTTCTTTTTTTCTCCGTCGTTTTAGATTTTACACTTTTCATTACTTTCTCGCCGTGCATACCCCTGCCGTTGCAGTCGAGCCGACGTCGCCACTCTTCCCGCAGCTTGCTGTTGACGAAATTAACGGTTAGTTGACTTTTCGGCTTATTTTTAGTCGCATTAATCAAGCTACCATACGATAGCGGGAGGCTCGACAAAATCAGCCCCATGAAAACTCGATCCTTCTCCAATCACCTCCAAACGATTTTGTAAATCGGTCATCTCGTTCAGGTGTTCGGAAAGATCGCCTTCTTCCGACAGGCGCAGGGAACACAGCTTGCGCAACACACGAAGTGTCATCGACAAGAACGATGCCTCGTGAATTTGTTTCAACGAATCCCACATCTCCTTTGCCATCTGCTTCCGGGTGATGTGAACTAGTCTACTGTCCTTCACAGCCAAGCCGAACATTGCGCGAGTTTTCCCATCTTTCGAGAACCAATCGGCCGCCGGCTCATCAGGCTTTGTATCCGTCACAAAAGTCAACAGTTCCTCCTTCACAAGAAGTAGTTCCAGCTGGAACTTCCAGATCGAGTAGTTCTGGTCCTTCAGCTTCTCCAACGAAACTTTTGTGTCCACCATTTTGTTTACTCGCGAGGAAAAATTCGTTCCGATAAAACAGAATAATTGTCTATAATTTGTACAAATTCCGTATTAGACTGGGCCCATAACCGATAGGGCTGAGCAAGCAGGTTAAATAATAAGACGAATTTGGTTTAATTAAATAATAGTTTTGATTGTACACTCGGCAATATATTATTACAGAATGGCCAAAAAAATCGAACAATCGCAGTAGACGGTGCGAATGCACGCCGAAATATTTTTCACACTCTCTCGATTCTTTAGTTTGAAGCGGCCCTATACGAGACAAGAATATTGTCAATAAAAATATTGACAAGACTGCTCCAATACGTCAATCCCATCTAAATTCTACAGAATCAATATTTTCAAAATGTGCTCACACGATCAATATATTGATCAATAATTGTTTCCGATCGTGGAGCTGGCTCCGTTTTAGACCTGACTGAGCAGCAGTTGGAAGAGGAACAGCTAGCAATGGAAATGGCCTTTGCAAGGCAGATCGAGTTGCGGAAACAGCGTCTTACTCAGCAGCAGCCTTGGATCGAGAGGCGGATGAAGCTAGAGTGGGAGATGCGCGAGCAGGAGATACAGGCGTAGCGTAAAATGGAGCAGCGGCAACTACAGCATGAGCAGAAAACAATTGACTGTCAATTGGCCGCAGAACGTGAATTCTCGAAGAAGCGGAAAGCTATTCGGAAACATCTCGACGACAGCATTAATAAGGTCAACGCGTTGAAGGGCAGTAATCAGTAAATGTTTATACTGATAGCTCGGAAAAGTCCTATTCGTTTGCTGATTTTCAGCGAAGTATTTCCCAAATTTCAGCAAACAATTGTAGCTTTTATTGAGATCTCAGTGAAAAACGGCTTTGCCGAGTGCTCGGCTATTCAAATTTCGGCAAAAGTTGCAAAAAAATGCTAAAAAATTTAGAGTGAAGGATATCGGCAGACGGCTGATAAACTCGCGTGTCCGAAGAAGGTCGACAATCAGGTGCCGTTAGATGAATCGTTCGTTGTCGAAGCCGGCCAATTCGAGCGAAGTGATAAAGATGTGAGTGACGGTGAAGTTTCGGAGGTCCCGCCAGGGCAGGAAAATTTCGAAAAATGAATTGATTGCTGTTCGAAGCTTCACGAAGCACCTTCTCAAGCATACCACATGCAATCGATGAGTTTGACACAATCGCTGCGAACATTTAGGGGTAAAACTTATCTCTGCTCGGACGCAGCGAGCTTCGCATCTAGTTCGCTCTTTACAATGTTCGAAAAAGTTCACATTAACCTTAGAAGCACATATCGTCGAACACGAGGTAAGCTCTTGGCTCGTGGTTTTTGCGTTTTTGGAACATTTCCACAGAGTTTCGAAGCGATATTCGGTGAACACATATAAAGCGAATGCCTCGTTTATTTGAGAATCGCGAACATCGAAGTTTTATATCGCTTCAAGCATCAGCATCATGAGGCCACCGCGAACATGTTCGCTACGTGACTATCTGTCTTAAAATCATAAACTGTAAATCTTATTTTGAGTATAAATAAAATGGATTATTTTAAGATTATAATTTAGGATTTAGGGATTAGGTGCGTCGTATACCTTACCAATTTATGAGCCACGAGTTTGAATGAGCGTAGTGGTAGTGAAATTCAAATTCTTTTTTTCGGAATACAATTATGTTTACTAGCTACTTTGATTGCAAACTCGTCTTTTCTTCTTCAATCGGAGTATATTTCCCCTGCCAAGGAGTTTAGGTGAAGATGTATAAAGTATGTTTAAGGGGGTAAGGGTTTCAGCGTGAAAAAATGTTTTTTGGTGAAATGACTCGTTTGGATGAAATGATACATTATAATGTACAAAAGTTTTGATCAATTCGCTTCGCCCAAATTTCTAAAAAAATCGCAAATAATTGTTTTTAACGCTAAAACCATTACCCCTCTCTTAATAATCTCCCTATCTAAAACAAATTCTTCCTAAAAAGAACAATTTTCGGATGGAATCTCACTGCTGACGTCCGAGTTCAGTTAGACGGCGAACTTCAGTTATTTGCATCCACTGAGGGGTAGTTAGGCGTAGTCCGTTGGCCTTTGTTTTCCACTTGTTGCGGTTTCTAACGTTCTTGCGCAACATTCCTAAATCGGCTAGTCATATTCACTCAATAATATGCGATGATTTGGGTGTTAAACGTTATTTTTAATTTTACCAAATGAATTTATTAACAAATACCTACATACTTGAATCCATTATTATTGTCATTAATTGAATTATAATTTCTTGGCATCTGTACCAAACCAAGAGGAAAGCTTCCAAATGATTTTTATAATATTGTTTTATAAGTTTATTGGTTGATTACCTAATCACAAGAGACCAAATATTTATTTTCAAACATTTTCGACAGAATCTGTTCACTTAATAAATGAAGTGTCAAACTTATTACATGTTCCACTTTTATGAAATTTATTTCCTGACTCCTGTACATGTGTTTTGTGATAAATAATGAGAATGATATTCCAACTTGTTTGTATTGTATTTGTTAACTAATTACTGATGGAGAAACGCAAAGAACTTACAAACAATGTTCTAGTGATTTTTTTTTGTTGGAAATCCAAAAACAATTCTGAAAAGGACAAAATTTGGTTTATCTTCTCCATGATGTAATCTTCCCTTATTTGACTTTTACTAATAAAAAATAAAAGAAAGAAATCTTTAGGGCCCCCCGTATTTTTTTTTTTTTTGAATCAGTTATAGCCGAAATGCTTTATGTAAGGGAAATCTCGGAAAATGAGAAGCGAAATAAATAACTCCAAGTAGAATGAAAGTCGTTCTAAACTCGAACTTTTTCGAATACTGTCTTTCCATTATTATTCGCTTTTTGTCGCATTCCATATTTTGATATATTATTTTGAAGACCCATATTTAAGATCAATACAATAGTAATTCTTCAAAAGGGCTAATGAGACTTTTGTAAACAAACTTATTTCGCTAATTTTTCCGCTACAGAGTTGAATTTTATGAAAAATACACATGAATCAACATCTTTGCCCTTGGTAGAATCGATTTCAAATGTTTTCTGTGTTGAAATGATAACAAATTAAGAGAAATCAGCAAAACAAAAGTTTGTTCACAAATCTTATTAGCCCTATTCAAATGTTGATATGGAATAATAAAATCAATCAAGATCAATTTCGATTTTTTTTAATTTTGCGGTGGTGTAATCCCTTAAGTGGTTGATTTAACGGCTTCTTTCAAAATTTATCGAACCTACTCCCATTCGTTCATTCGTTAGAGTAGTTTATGTTAAAGAGAGTGTACTAAATTAATAGGAACACTTAAATTTAGGAAGTTATGACCCTCGCTCCACAATGCAGTTTGCGACAGAATTGCTCAACTGAAAATTATTAAATGAAATGAATGAAAACAAACATTAGACTATAGCATTTTGTACGCATGCACTTCAGAGGTCCAAGGGTTACAATTTCTGTTCTAGTTCTCGGATCTACATCACATTTTTTTCGATTTTTTGGCCCAGTTCTCAAGGGAAATCCAGTTTTTAACTTTTTGCATACATATTGCATTGAATGAAGAACTTAGATAATGTATTCATAAAGTATTAGTAATAATTCGATTATCCGTTCATTTTAAAAGGCTATTTTCTATAACTTTACAACTGATTTAATTTCACTTTCAAAATTTCTCGAAATATCATGTTCTAAAAGTTTTCAACCGATATAATATTCGAAAATAGTTATAAAAATGTCTCATCACACTGGTAGATGGATTCAAAGCGTTTTTTTAAATAAGTGCACTAAAAAACATGCGCCCTTCTAAAACATACTTCTGAATCAAAATGGTTTTACTGTTAGTCGAAAACAAGATTTACAAAACGACCAGAACTGCCAAATATGAATCGGGAATGGTCGAGTTTATTGACATTCCCTATTTATTTCTAGGATTCATCATACACATCATGACGTTATTTATTTAGCTGATAATCGATTTTTTCCTTTGAATGGATGTCGATATCTTTATCCTCAAGAAACTGATATAACTGGATCCTCAAGAAACTGACATAGTAACATGACTAAGATAAGCGAGCCACTCAATACGTTGTGTACATTGTGTTTAACTTCATTTTCTAGCCCTAATTTATTTCATTTGAAAATTTATCCCCGCCCTGTCACGAAATCTTGATTTTATCCCTACTGGTAATATATCAGTAGGGTATCTTAAATAAACTTGTTACGTCACTTTTCAGTTAACCCCAGCATCCATAAGCTACACATTGTCACAATTATTTTTCACCTATTCCACCCTTAATACAAGGCCTCTGTCTAGAATATACTTTTTTTTGCATAACTAGTAGGTAGGTATTTGAATAAAGAAAACTAATATCGTCCGGCGAACATGTTAGCGATGGCCCTCGCGATGCTAAATTAAAATAATCCTTCGGTGTTCGCGATTCTGAAATACTTCGAGGTAGTCTTTCTTTTGTGTTCGCGAACATCGCTTCGAAGCTCCGTGTAATTGTTTCAAAAATATCGATCACACGAACCAAGAGCTTAGCTCGTGTTCGTCGAAAGCTACGCAAAAGCTTTTACATATCTTTCCGAACATCAATGAAATAAACAAGAAGCTTCCTTTGTCCTCGCCGAAGAGCATGCAAAAGTATCGCCCAAATGTCCGCAATTACGATGGTAAGCGATTGTGATGCGAAGCTTGTGAATACGAACCAGTAACGCAAAGCTTCGCGCTTTGAAAGTATTCGAACATAGGTTCGGTTCGAATATTTCCTGCCCTGGGTCCCGCCTGTGACGCTTTATATTTCTTCTCGAAAGGAATCACCCCAAAGGCGATGCACGCAACTTTTTTTTTTTTTTTTATTCAAATCGTTTATTTGATAAGGCACGTTGCGTTAGCTTAAAGGTGCCAATTTTGTTTTGTTTTACATTTTAAATTGCTTAAAACTAGGGGATTACATATTGATTTTTAAAAAATGAAACTAATGCGATTTTATAGCTATCTTATATATCTACACAAGGGGATAATATTGTTTTCGTAAGATTAGGGGGGTCATTTAGTTTTTGTGGCAATATGGTTTGACATTTTTATCAGTGAGATTATTGGAGCAAATAATGTTTAATTAAGGGGGACAATTTTTTACGACTAACTTAAAACTAGGAATAACTAGAGGGCATGATTGAATTTTGTAAAGATTCGTAATTATAGTTATTTTTGTGGGTAGTAGAGTTGGGCAATTTCAACGAGATTATATAATATAATAGTTAAAACTAGAAGAGACAAGAAGAGCTAAAAGCTTCGTGATGATATTGGGGGGGGGGGGGGGGGTAGGGGTGTTACTTCTGGGTATAAGAGTCAGGGGAGGGAGGGTAGACAAAGATGGCAGGGAGAGAAAATTATTTCAGTTTCAGGCATCGTGAGATCAACGGATGGATTACAAACTCGGGTGGCCTTCATCAGGGGAATCATGTACTGGGACGCCGGGTGGTCCTCCTCAAGATGGCAGGGGTTTTTCCAGACGATTTCGTAGTACGGCTCAGATGTGGATCGGCTACATTTCGAGTTAAGCGTGTTATGTTCGTGCCGTAGGTCCCGTGTTTGTTGGCTCATTCGATACAGATGGTTTGATACAGGTGGAAGAGCGTTCTGAGAATGATAAGGAGATAACAAGGGGCAGTTAGACTTGTATATTGATGGTTTTCACAAAGGTGTATATAAGGGACATATAGAGAACATCGCGGCTTGCCAGCACATCTCGAACCGGGACGTTGGTTGGTCTTCCTCGGGCCCGCAGGGTATCCATTAGCCGAGACCTAGCGGAACTGTACTCGGTGCACGCCCAGACAATGTGCTCGATGTCGTGATAGCCGTCGCCACAAGCGCAGATACCACTATCCACGAGCCCAATTCGCCGGAGATGTGCATCCAGCGTGTAATGGTTTGCCATGAGTCGGGACATCACACGAATGAAGTCACGACCCACATCCATCCCCTTGAACCAAGGTTTCGTCGATACCTTAGGGATTATCGAATGTAGCCACCTTCCCAGATCTCCACTGCTCCACGAAGTTTGCCAACTTTCGAGGGTTCTCTGATGAGTAGTACTGAAAAATTCGCTGAAGCAAATTGGTCTTTCGTAAACGTCTCCTTCTAAGGCACCCACCTTAGCTAAGGAGTCTGCCTTCTCATTGCCCGGAATGGAGCAATGAGAAGGGACCCATACCAAGGTAATCTGGAAAGAGTTGTCAGATAATGCACTCAGTAGCTCCCGTATTTTCCCCAAAAAATACGAGGAGTGCTTGCCTTGTTTCATCGAGCGAATAGCGTCAATGGAACTGAGGCTATCCGAAACGATGAAGTAATGGTCTGCGGGTAATGTTTCAATGACTCCAAGGGTATACTGAATGGCAGCTAGTTCTGCGGCGTAAACTGAAGCAGGGTCACTGAGTTTGTAGGAGGCGGTGAACTTTTGATTGAAAATACCGAAGCCAGTGGATCCTTCGAGGTTTGATCCGTCAGTATAAAACATCTTAGAACAGTCGACTTCTCGGAATTTATTATAAAAAATGTTTGGAACCACTTGTGGGCGTATGTGGTCCGGAATTCCAATAATCTCATCTTTCATGGATGTGTCGAAGAAAACAGTAGATTCAGAAGTATTTATGAAATGCACACGGTTGGGATTGTAAGAAGAAGGGTTAATATTCTGCGCCATGTAGTCAAAGTACAGGGACATGAAACGGGTCTGAGAATTGAGCTCAACAAGCCTTTCGAAATTTTCAATCACGACCGGGTTCAAGATATCGCATCGAATGAGCAATCGATATGAGAGTTCCCAAAATCGATTTTTCAACGGGAGAACGCCCGACAGCACTTCGAGACTCATCGTATGGGTCGACTGCATGCACCCTAAGGCGATACGCAAACAACGATACTGAATTCTTTCGAGTTTGATGAAATGTATGTTCGCGGCGGAGCGAAAGCAGAAGCATCCGTATTCCATTACCGACAGTATCGTTGTTTGATACAACCTAATTAGGTCTCCTGGGTGGGCACCCCACCATGTTCCGGTTATTGTACGAAGAAAGTTGATCCTTTGTTGGCATTTCTGTTTCAGATACCGAATATGGCATCCCCAAGTACCTTTCGAGTCGAACCAGACCCCTAGATATTTTACTGTGAAGACCTGAGCGATAGTTTGACCCATTAATAGAAGCTGTAGTTGTGCTGGTTCACGCTTCCTTGAAAATACAACTAGCTCAGTTTTCTCCGTGGAGAATTCGATACCCAGCTTAATAGCCCAAGCAGACAAATTGTCCAGGGTATTCTGTAATGGTCCTTGTAGATCGACAGCTTTGGGTCCCGTAACAGACACCACGCCATCGTCTGCAAGTTGCCTTAACGTGCAGGAATTGTCAAGACATTTATCAATGTCGTTGACATAGAAATTGTATAAAAGGGGGCTTAGACATGAGCCCTGGGGAAGGCCCATGTAGCTAAATCGTGATGTCGATAAGTCACCATGCGAAAAATGCATGTGCTTTTCCGACAACAAGTTTAGTAAAAAGTTGTTTAAAGTCGCTGAAAGACCATGCTGGTGCAGCTTCTCTGAAAGAATGTTGATCGAAACTGAATCAAAAGCCCCCTTAATATCTAGGAACACTGATGCCATCTGCTCTTTGTTAGCATAGGCCATTTGAATTTCAGTTGAGAGCAACGCAAGACAATCGTTCGTCCCTTTGCCTTTGCGAAAGCCAAATTGTGTATCTGACAGTAAGCCATTTGCTTCGACCCAATTGTCGAGGCGGGATAGGATCATTTTCTCGAACAACTTCCGGATACAGGATAGCATTGCGATCGGACGGTACGAATTGTGGTCGGAGGCTGGTTTTCCTGGTTTTTGGATGGCGATGACCTTCACTTGTCTCCAATCGAGTGGGACAATGTTAGCCTCGAGAAACTTATTAAATAAGTTCAACAAGCGTCTCTTGGCAGAGTCAGGCAGATTCTTCAACAAGTTGAATTTGATTCTGTCTGGCCCCGGAGCTTTATTGTTACACGACAAGAGAGCAAGTGAGAACTCCACCATCGAAAAAGGTGTTTCGTTCGCGCTATCGTGAGGAGACGCGGCGCGGTAAATCTTCTGTGCCGGGGCGGAATCCGGACAAACCTTCTTGGCGAAATCGAATATCCAACGGTTTGAATATTCCACGCTCTCATTAGTACTGTTTCGATTTCGCATACGTCGGGCTGTTCCCCAAAGAGTGCTCATCGATGTTTCTCTCGTTAGTCCGTCGACGAACCGGCGCCAATAATCGCGTTTTTTGGCTTTCATCAAACTCTTCATTCGCTTGTCTAACGTCGCGTACTGTCGAAAACTGGCGGGTAACCCGTCGTTCCGGAAGGTCTTAAACGCGGCGGCCTTCTCTGCGTACACGTCTGAGCACTCTTTATCCCACCAAGGATTGGGAGAACGTTTTTGTATGTTCGCGCCGGGTACTGGCCTAGTCTGAGCTTGATTCGCGCTGTCGAGAATCAAGCCAGCCAAAAAGCTGTACTCTTCCTCCGGAGGAAGTTCTTGGGTAGATTCGATGTTGTCGGATATCGCGGCAGCATAGCTCTTCCAATCGATATTTCGTGTGAGGTCATACGAAATATTGATTGATTTCAATGGCCTTGAACCGTTATTGATTGAGACTACAATCGGCAGATGGTCGCTGCCGTGGGGATCAGAAATTACCTTCCACGTGCAATTTAACCGCAGCGATGTTGAGCAAAGGGACAAGTCTAAGGCGCTCGGGCGCGCTGGAGGAGCAGGAATCCGTGTCATTTCACCCGTGTTTAAAATTGTCAAATTGAAGTTATCGCAAAGATCCTGAATTAAGGAAGACCGGTTATCATCATAGAGGCAACCCCATGCTGTACCGTGAGAGTTAAAGTCTCCTAAAACTAGTCGCGGTGCTGGCAGGGATTCTAAGATGTCTTGTAGCCGTCGGTGCCCAACCGCGGTGTTGGGGGGAATATATATGGAAGCTATGCAAAGGCTTTTGCCTTTGGTTGTTACTTGACAAGCGACAACTTCAATACCTGTTATCGAGGGAAGGTTAATTCTGTAGAAGGAATAGCACTTTTTGATCCCCAAAAGCACTCCTCCATAGGGGGTGTCTCGATCCAGGCGAATAATATTAAAGTCGTGGAAGTTGAGTTCTATGTCGGAAGTTAACCAAGTTTCACATAATGCAAATGCATCGCAACTCAAATTATTTATTAAAATTTTGAAGGAATCGATTTTCGGGATGATACTTCTGCAATTCCACTGTAGAACAGTGATCAAATCCGTGACCTCGTTCGATGAGTTAGCCATCGAAGGATACAATCGCTGAGAGGAGGGGCCATTTAGCAGTCAACTGCTTCAAAAATGTTCTCACTGTAGGGAGAAAAGCTAATATAAGACTTTTAATTGGATCAGTAATATTGAAAGTTTTTATTATCCAGTCCACTATGTCCGAGAGTTTTATAATTCCAGTGCTGTGATTACTCTCGAACTGAAACAAAGGAACACTTGGGATTTTTGATGTTCCTGGAAGTGCTGGGAACTCCTTCTCTGAGCTTAATCCTCCGAGACCAGGAGCTAATTGCTTCGGTTTGGTTGCAACACTTCCAATAGATGTGACTTTCGGAGCCCCCTCAAGGGACACCTTCTGGCCTTTACAAGGAACTTTACGAGAGGAAGTGTTCCTCCTCTTCCTATAAATTCTAGGCACCCTCGTAGATGTTCCCTCTTGTGGGTTACCAGCCTCGCCCTCGTCAGGAGGCAAGTGAGTATAGATGTTTGCTGAGGATGGTGGCGTAGCATTCTTTAACATTTCTGCGAAAGAATGTTTGGATCGTCCCGCAAGGGAACGTTTCAGTTTATCCCCGCGTAGTTTGTACGCGGGACATGCCGAGATATCATGCAGACTCTCCGCACAGTAAGGACACTTTTCGGCTTGCTTACTGCACGAATCATCTAGATGATTCTCCCCGCATTTTCCACAGCGGGCCTTGTTGCTACAATGGGTGGCTGTGTGACCCAGTTGTTTACACTTTGTGCAATTCATGACCCGCGGCACAAACAGACGCACAGGCAGACGAACCTTGTGCAAGAGGACGAAATTTGGCAAAGCGGTACCAGCGAAGGTCACCCGATAAGAGTTTGATTGGGGGTACGTTTTTGAACCATCCCCCGCAACTACTACTGAGTGCAAACGTTTGCACTCAAGTATTTTAACTGGCTGAAGTAAGCGGTCTCTGAATCGGCCAACCCCGTACTTCAGCAGATCCTCGCACGTCAAACTTTCATCGGTTACAACGCCTTCGGATTGTACTCTTACAGCCGGAATATACACGTTATAATCCCGCGTAAAGTGCTCACAGCAAGCAATATCGTTTGCCTGCTTTGAGTTGGCTAGCAACACCCTTATCTTGTCCGAGCGGACCTTTGAAATTTCGGTCACAGCCGAGAACCGTTCCGTCAGGTCTCTAGAAATCTGAAGAAGATTCAGTGATTTAGTCTTGGGCCGAAAGAAGACCACAAATGGACCAGTTGAGAGTTCTGGATAGCATTTGGGCCGGGGGGGAGCCTTAGAAGTTGAACCCGATTCAACTTCCATTTGACCATCCGGAGAGGGAACCATAGAAAACGTCAACGCACGGGGTCAGCGCCCGCGCAGACGGAAGAAAGCAATAAATGTGTTACAAAAGACAAAAACCACTTAGCTTTAAACTGGTGTCCAACGACGAACCGATCCAGCTTATACAGCTGGCTATTGTTTAATCCTCACACGCGAACAAAAGACTGAGGACCGAACCGAACTGGCAAAATAACCTTGAATGCGGATTAAAACTATTCTTTATCGCCTCACACAGCACTACGGACTAGAAAAAACAACCTCTGTCTCGATGGAGAGCTCGAAAACGAATCTACTACTTGGGGATGCACGCAACTTACCTAGTTTAATGTCGGTTCGCAAATGGGGAGAATATGAACACACTTAAGTCGTGTGTCTCTATTCTCAATTCGTTCCGGGCTGCCAACACTCGACAGATTCTTTCTCAAAGCTTTCCTTCTTCGGACATTGGCACCATCTATATCTCACACCGCCCAGTAGATGCAGTCGCAACAGTCTTCAAACTATGCGGAGAAGGAAACGGGCCGGGGTGTATCATTGGTCGTATCACAAAAGAACAGCTAGGTGCCCGCAAAGCGGTCTCTCAAAATCTTCCTAGGTTTAAAGCGGAAGCAGAAGTTTAGCCTTGTTTATCAGCAGCTTCGAGTACAGTCGTGATTCGCTGGTTGGACACTTTTTAACTGGACCGCTTTTTAGTTGGACCTCCGCTAATTGGACCATTGTCCAACTAAAAAGCATCTGAACGTCAAAATCTCATGTCAAATTGACTTTGACAATCTATCTAACAATCTTTTGCTGCCGGATTCTGTTCCGAATGTGATCAGGGATCTTCGAAATCTGTTTGGAGGTCCGGAGAAGCTGCTCAGAACGTTGCTGTCGAAGGTGAGGAACGTGCCGTCACCGAGAGCTGATCGATTGGAGACGTTCATCAGCTTCGAGAGAACGGTGAAACAGTTATGCGACCACCTTGAAGCGTCGGGACTCTGTGACCACCTAAACAATCCGATGCTGGCGCAGGAGTTAGTTGACAAGTTGCCACCGAGATACAAATTGGAGTGGGTCCGGTACAAGTGCGGGAAGGTGTGCAGTCCGTTGTGTATGTTCACGAATTTCACAAATAACATCGTTTCGGATGTATCGGAGGTAACGGAGTTCTTGGCGATGAGCGCGAGCCTTCACGGTTGGAGGAAGGAAATTCCCGACAGAAGGAGAATCTGGTCCGCGTCATGAAGATGGACGAATCTTCATGACGCGGACCAGATTTCTGATGAAATTCGAAGAGAGACAGTAACTAAGCCGTGCAGGATCTGTAAATCATCCGTTATCTCATCTCATCGGATGAACATTACCGCCAGGTTGAGAGAGGTTGAGCGACAAAACCTGTGTGGTCTTTGTTTGAACAAGCACGGAAACAGTAGATGCACCTCGAAGATTCGATGCTTGACGCATAACTGTCGTGGAGCCCATCATCCCCTTTTGCATCAAGTGCGGGAATCGGTGCGGCTGCCAAAGGTAGAGTGCAATGCTGCCGAAAAGGCAGATAGTGCGGTGATGCCGGTGACGCTTTACGTGGGCAAACGGCAGTTCGATACTACTGCGTTTTTCGACGAAGGGTTGTGGGCTACGTTGGTATATGATGTGGTGGCTAGGCGGCTGAAAGCGGAAGGTACTCTAGAGCCGTTGATAGTGACGTGGATGGGCAATATCAACCGCTTTGAGAACGATTCGAGGATGGTCGAATTGAAGATATCGCCGAAGGGTTCGAAGGAGAAGTTTCCGCTGTACAACACTCGAACGGTATCAGAGTCGGTGCTGCCGAAGCAGAACCCACGATTCGCAGATGTGGTTAAAAATATTCCCATCTAGCTGACGTTCGGGTGACAGATTACCCATTGGGAATGCCGAGAATCCTATTCGGGCTAGACAACGTCCACTTATTTGCGCCGTTAGAGTCACGGGTCGGTAAGCCGAATAAACCGATTTGCCGTGTGATCGAATATTGGCTGGACAGTGTGTGGTACGGAGAGCCGAAGACCGAGTGCGCGCACTTACCTGAATCTGCACTCGATTGTTCCAGCAAGTAATCAAGATCTCCATGACATGATAAGAGAACAATCCATGCTAGATGAGACAGCGATTGTGACGTTCGCTGTACCGGAGACCGTGGTGGAGAAAAGAGCTCGAGAGATGCTGTTGAGAACATTGATCTCATGGGCAAAGCATTTAAGATTTAATACGATGACACTTGAAAATTAAATATTTCTTCAAAAGAAAGTGTACAATTTTTATAATTATAAGCAAAACATTTACGATGTAATAAGAGACACTTGAAATTTAATTGCGATGGCAGTCGACCACGTCATGGGATGGTACACTTAATTTACAAGCGTAATTTTATTAGAGAGCAAATGAAAAGCTTTTAAATTTTCAGTGCGACTTGAACCTTAAACTTTATTTGTCGAATCTCTTCGATACAAAGTGTAGGTCGTCAAACGGTGAGATAACATAGTCTTCACTAAAGGGATTGGAATGGCAAGGAGGCGCCATGTTCCGTTTAGAGTTTCAATTTGGTTGTAGAAGCTTATAGCTGAGTTCGGATTCAGGAGGGAGCATGTCGTTTCTTTGTTTTTTTTATCTCTTTAGTTCTCACAAGTTTCCTATCTCATGCCTCCACGCGTGTCTAAGTCTATTGATGACATTTGGTCCTTAGACCGGCGACGATTGGGTGTTATCAGCCTTCTGTCGATAGTAGCAGAATGAGGGGATGCGAACAGATATAATCAAGGAAACAGTACCGTAAAAATGAATATCTCATCGGAAATCAGCCGCAACAAGGCTTCAATCTGACTAGTATCGATGATCGCGGGTCAATACGTACTGAAAATTCGCCGCGTCTGTTTTTATGAATTTAATTTCAAGTTCCATTATTGCTAACCAGCCCGCGTATCAGGTTAACAATTCATTGTATTTCTCTTCAATGGTCGTTATTATCGCTTGTATACGTGTATTTTACAAATCATCCGATACGTAAAATAGGAAATACATACCTTGATTTATAACATCTTGCGCTATCATAACTCTTTGTCTGTATAACGTTTTGTCACTCGGTAGTTTTGAACGAAATAAATATATCGTAGAGAAGAAGTAGCGAATTCTGTATAAATACCGTTACAATAGATAGTGATCAGGCCCATTACGCAGATAAGATTTGCTTTTCTAGGCAATACTCCTATGGTCGGCTGTGTGGAGGTCAAATTGCTTTTGTTTAGGAAACATAAGATACTCTCAGTAGCCGGCTGTCCAGAGTTTAAAAAGAACCAAAAACTAAACAAGATCTTTTCTTTTTCGAGTGATCGTGTACTCGAAGACTAACAAAACAACTCCATAAAAAATATTCTTTACAGGTCGCATCGCTTGCTTGGAGCGAATCCTAGACGTTATACCCTTCCAAACTACCAACTCCGCGACACCTATGGAAGAGTCTAATGAATCGTCTACCTTCCATTAAGTAGGTGGAGCATCAACACTTTCCGTCTACCTTATCCTTTATCCTTCCCCGTGAACGATGGAGATGGGGCGGCCGGCAATGATGGCTATCATGTTTTGAGGTTTTAATATGGGTCGGATTGGTGTGAATTCCTACTTACCACTTCCTACGAAACTCTTATTAGATAATCAGCAGTCATACATGATGAAGTCAGTGTGCAATACGCCACAATCATCGTCACAACGCAACGCAACGCAACGAAACTCTTCGATAAAAAGTGTAGATTATTTACAGTGTAGGCTATGCGCCACTGAACTGAAAACCGGATTGGTTTCTAACCTGAAATATAATTTGGATTCACTCACACCACCGCTCTTTTGCGAGAACCCAACTCATTTCCAATTAAAGCGTTTATTTGAAGCAACTAACCTGGTTAGTTTCTAGGTTCTCAATCGAAAACGACATCAGTGAGCATCTCAATTCTTGACACACTGAAACAATACATAAAGACAAATATCCGATGGGAATGTTAGGATAACAAGTTGAAATTTATGGTTTAGTGCTTAAGAACGAGTCACCTTCTGCTGTGATATTCTACCAAGATTTAATGAAACATCCACATTTGATGAAACTTTTACTTTTTTCAAATCTTCAAATACCGGCGTACAAGTCTTTCGTATTTTTAACATGCTTCATTGGCTAACACCAATGGTTGGCACTTTCAATACGATGTTTCCTCGAATCCGATTTGTTATCTTTCGATAATATAGTCAAACTAACAGAATGCTTCGCTGGTAAACAAACCGTGAATTGCTAAATATCACTTCAGCTGCGATGCTAGAGCCAATTCTTAAACTAATCGGATATTATTTTCTATACATGCTTAAGATTTAAAATCAATTGAATGGAATGTCATGTGGTTTCCACTGCACATGGCCGGCAATGGTGGTGAGTATATAAAGTTTAGCCCAAACTTGTGTGTGTGTGTGTGTCGTAAATCGTATTTAATTGAGGTGTAATTTGAAGGGCCGCAAAACCAAGTTTTTTGTAAGGTACTCTAGTTAACTATGTAATTTAACGTGTTTCTTGTATTGTACTTTTTAACGCCCCTCCGTCTTGTGGAGAGGGCTTATTTCAATCGAGTTATTTGTATTGTTTTTTTTTCTTCGTAGTTTTAATCAATTTTCGGAATGACTAATTACAAATATTTTATTCTTAGATGAATAGTAACTACTACTAAATGGTTCGCATTAACCCTCCAGATTCGATAGTCACATTTTGTGTGAGATTAAAAGTACATAGTAAACGGACATCCTTGCAAAAAGGGCACACAAATATTTAGCATGTTTCAGTACAAATGGTCGCTGAAATTCACCTTGACAATTCAGTGATTGCTTCCATGGTGGGTGGTTTCGACGTGTTGCTTGCGATTGCATGTCGCTGTACAAATTATTAGAACGGAAATAAAGTAGGCCTTGGAAGAATCGAGCTATATCCTGAAAACGTCGATTCGGTTGACTACTGACTCTGGAGGGTCAAACTGAATTGCAGTTAACTCTCCTTTTGTGTTGGCTTCCAAGACGATAATTTTGGAACATTTTTTTGTTGTATTTTACATGTTATTTTTTGACAAAAACCTTTTTGTTGCTGAGTACCTTCAAAAGAGTTTCGTGTCTCTTTCTTAGTATTTAGTAATAAAAACTCATATACAGTGACGGTAAATCAAATCGGTGCACTAAATATGCGTCTGAATGACAAGGATATAGTGTGTGGAACACAATAATTTTCTGTTCGATTACTATATAATCTTGGTATATTTTGCAATAGCTAAAAATCCATGCTAACTTAAACATACAGGTTTCTTACTAAATAGAGTGGCGAGTAAACTTCCTACCGGAGAAAAGTGGTGCTTTTTAAGCAATAATACTTTATCGAACGGCTACGAAACGTCACCGAAGGGCAACATTTTCGGTTTGTTTGTGAAATATGATTTCTGACAAGTCTTTCATGCAATATTTGACGATCGAAAATTGGGTAATTGTTCTACTGGTTATATAGGGATCAATTAGAATCTTGCTTTGATGTGTGATGTCGCTTTGCGAGCGTAGATCTTTGTTTTGTTGAAGAAATGATACTTATGTAACTTTAATAACAATACTAGTTTGATTTGCTGTTTATTCGATATGGATGAGAATGCAAATTCTGTAATACTTGTAATCCACTTGGGCTGCACTATTACTGGATAAGGTATAGGTATTATCTTTTCTTCGTTTCTTTGTTACTGCTAGTAGACTGCATCTACGTTCAAGCGAGCCACAGCGGTTGTACTCTATTCCGTGTAAATCCGGGGGAATCTCACACCCACCACGAATTGTTCAGTTTTACTTTTCTCCTTGTTTGGTTTAGTGTGGGACACGATATAATGCAATATATACTTGTTATGCGAGGGTTCGTTGCTTGCTGTTTCCAATCTCAGGTTATTCATGAATTATTTAGCTTACAGACAAACTGACATAACACTAAGTTCGCATTGACTTACTTTGTATCGTTACATATGCCAGCATAAATACCAAGGTATCACTTACTAGATTTTAACTATTCAGCGATCGACACATTATGGGAAGGATAGTTTTTGAAATACTGCTTAATACGTGAGTGATAAAAAAACTGAGTGTTATGTCTTTTTTGTCTGTGATTTTTGTTCTACTTCAATCAAGCAGAGGTTCAAAAGGCGTTTACCACGTTAGTACTAGTAGTTTTCGTATCGGTAATTCACTGGGGTAACTTTTAATGAATTGGTGCTTAGAAACAAATAATATCATTGAATAGGAGTGTCATGAAAAATGTCACTGCATTTTGGTATGCATGAAAATTATAAATAATATATTTAGCTTAACCTAACTAACTAGTCGATGAGAGGAATGCATTTTTTGGTGTTTACTAAAACTTACGACCACGTGAAATTTTTTCATGTTTTAAGAAATGCCAGCTTATTTCTGCAAACCGCGATTGTAAAAGTGGCCTACTTAGTTTTTAACGCGATTTTCTAGTTTTCCCACGAGTGGTGAACTGATTTATTAGAGCCCAGCTGGTAGGTGGATATTATCGAAAAATACTGTGTAAATGCACGAAACCATGACTAAACCGAGTATTGTGAGTACCTACAGCAGTGACAAGGGAGTGTGTGAAAAATGAAAGCACTTGGCTGTTCAGTTGAGAAAACTATACAAATTCGCTTTGCTTGCCACTATCTGAAAAGCAAAGGATTCAAATTCAACAAACCTGACTTATATTCAACGAACTTTCACCATATTGACGCTTTGAACTTGCTTTAAATTCGATCGGTAATAAAACTGTAACTAAAACTTGAAAGATGCTTATTTGATTGCAATGGATTTTGCGTTTTGACCATAGTTTACAGTAAAAATAAATATCAACAGCTAGAGCATCTTGACTTATGAAAAGCTAAAAAAAAATTGTTTCCATTTATTTTCATTTTAACCCTGCCTACTATGATTGGAATTGGGTTAAAACGAAATTCAATTTTATGTTGATAGGAAATCAGGACGAATATTACAATTTTACATATTATATTAGCAGATCAATTTACACGGTTCGGGCCACGTGAAGGAAGATGCAGGAGATTAATATGTGATCAATTCAGAAATACCTTCGTGATACGATATACACCGAGACAAAATGACTATTGAATTCCATAAGAATCGCTTATGATTTTGCGCCACAAGTATCCCATATGAAAATCATAAGTTTGACTTATGACTCGGAGGAGAAAATGGCCATCGAGTCACTTAGGGTTTTCATAAGTAATGCTAATGAAATTTTTAAGCCGTTCTTGTACCTTTCATAGGAATGTGCTTATGGAAATCATCAAATTAGTTCGAGAAAATATTAATTCAGCATCACGTTTTTTTTTTCATTTTATGGCATATCTTTATTATTTAATTGAATTAATTTTACATGAATAAAAAGTGCTTAACCTAAATTTGATGTTTGGATGCGTGTGTGATGTACCTCATTATAGTTCCAAAAAGCTGTAAAATGAATGGAAATGAAATCTTGAAAGTTGGTGTCAATTCCATACTTTTTTTGTGAAAGTCATGTTAAATATGGAACAATGAGAAAGAAAAGAATATTTACTTACATTTCATTGCCATAAAATTGCAAAGAAACCTCAGTTTCAATGCACTTTTAAAAATGCCTGTTTCTCTAATTTCACAGATTTCGTATGGTGAAATTATGACATTTGCACAATAATACGGTTATGAACATCATTACATGCGCCTATTAATTCCATAGGACGAACTTATGAAATTCATAAGCGCTCAATGGAATCAAAATTGTGCACCTTCATAAGTTGCGACTTATGAAATTCTTAAGTAGGTTTGCCTCAGTGTACTCATCAAAAACTTCGTTAATGTAACCTTAAATCAATGATGATTATTTGGTATAGACTTATCCAGCTGCGTTAGTATTGTACCGTTTTGACGTTTAAATTGGGAGGAAAACAAATCATTTGCACTGCGAATTGGGAGGAAAACAAACCGCTTGTGGGCTTAAGGGGAGGGCGGTAGTATAAAAATGCGAGATCTCGGTGTGCGTATTTTAAACGTCAAATATCTCAATGGGGGACTTCATCGCATATGTACTATGACAAATCTCAACGATAGTTTTATGAATGTACACTAACGGGTGTTCAATAAAAAATGAGAATTTTTTCAGTCATGTAGTTAAAAAACAAACAAAAAAATTTCAACGAATTCAGCATTTTTTATTAAAAAAATAATGTTCATTCTTCAAACAAACGTCAATGAATATTAAAGAAGGGGCTCTGGTCAGCCGTACGACGCAACCAACCCAGGGACAACTTGACAGATAGTGCTTGTTTCTGATTTGATGGTGGCGCTAGTATGCCTTCTTTGTACGATTACTACGAACAACGAAACAAAAAAGTTTCAAGAGAAAAGCGTGTTTCGTTACGTGTGTTATGAACGTCGTCAATGCGGCTAGAACAACATTTAGTAAAAGCTTATTCCAAAATGTGGATAAAGAAAAATATTGTTAGAGAATAAATTTTTCCCTCACTGGAAACCGTCAGCAAAGTTACATAAATCTTATTATAAATTTAGCCGGAAGTCGTTGTTTTTAACAACCTGCTCGCTTCCTTCGGAAATTTTTTTTTTGGTTTTCTTATTGTGTGAAGTTTGTAGTCGGTAAATAATTGGTGCTTTTTTCTCGTGAAATATAAATGAAAAACATTTTGGCCAATGAAAGTAAATCACCAAGCTTCGACATCTTGTTTCAAATTCATTAAGAACGTCAAGAATTCTAGTACTTTGATCGGGAAAATAAACAATATATGTAGGATTTTCTACCTATTTAGCAAAATTCGTTTTGAATAGAATTTGTGTGCTTTTATCAGAATTCTGGCAGCAAACCGGTAGCATTCGGCTTCAGCAAGAATGCTGCCAGGAATGTACAATTTTGTTCGACTCCTGCCAGAGTTTTGTTCGACTTTTGCAATTATTCCGTCCGGCAGATATTGCGATGGTGTTGGTACGGATCCCTTCAGAATTATTCTGGCATTTTACTCCAGTCTGATAGAAACCTAACGGAATGGCATCTACCGGAGCATTTTATGCCTGGTGGAATGTTTATTCGATCCGGAAGATTTTCGGAAATTAAGTGGAAGTGGCATTATTTTGAAAGTCATCTTCTTGTATTTCCGAAAATCGAATTAATTTTATTCTGGATTTTTTAAATTCAAAATGGAATATATATTTCTGTTTATGAATGGCGGAATGAGAACAGCTTCTAATTTGAACAGCGAAATAAATTTGATGATAGAAACACTTAAATTGTTTATTTTTTACAGATATGGATAATAATAAATGGGATGCGCCTTTTTCAAATTTTGCTCCTTTCGAGCCGCCATGACATCACCAAATCACCACAAAATTTGCTTATGAGTTCAATATATGGGAGCTAAGACAAGACATGACAATAGAGGGGGTCGATTTTGTTCCAATTTTACGTCAGAATGTTCCAGCTCCTGATTGGTTGATTCTGACTTTTTGCACCCTAAGAGCATGTTCAGGAGAGTTTCAGTTTTAGATTTATAATTTTGACAGTTCTATAATATAAAACTGGAAATTTTAAAACTGGAACTTTCTGTCCCCATCAGCAGTTTTAGCGGGTGTTCTATTCAGTTTAAAATTCATGTCTCGCCATGCCTTCAGCGTTACTGCATTCAAATTTATTTTTCCCCAGTCTATCGGTTCTAAGTGTCTCTGCTGAAAACTTTGCATGTATTTAAAACACAGTTTTAAACGTGTTTTAAAATCAGCAACAAATAGAACGGCGTCGTATAACAGTTTTAAATTTTGAAACAAAACTGTTCGAAATAATAAAACAAAACGCTCTGCTGGGGATGTGAATGTTTCAGTTCCAGTTCTACTTTGAAACTCCTATATAAAATAAAACACTCCTGAACATGCCCGAAGAGAATGTAGATTCATAATTTTGACAGTTCTATAATATGAAACAGAAAATTTTAAAACTGGAACTTGTTGCCCCCAGCAGTAGTTTTAGCGGGTGTTCTATTCGGTTTAAAATTTACGTCTCACCATGCCTTCAGCGTTACTGCATTCAAATTTATTTTTCCCCAGTCCATCGGGTCTAAGTGTCTGTGCTGAAAACTTTGCATGTATTTAAAACACAGTTCTAAACGTGTTTTAAAATCATCAACAAATAGAACGGCGTCGTATAACAGTTTTAAATTTTGAAACAAAACTGTTCGAAATTATAAAACAAAACGCTCTGCTGGGGATGTGAATGTTTCAGTTCCAGTTCTACTTTGAAACTCCTATATAAAATAAAACGCTCCTGAACATGCCCTTAGCATTGTTACTGCAGGGATAGCTAAATGATGTTTGGCAGTGTAGCTATATTGATAGAAAAATAATGTAATTACTTTTGACAAATAATATTATTATCGTTAGAAGAGTAAAAATGAATAAATGAATCTAAAATGTCAGAAAATGGTTTCATCAAACCTTACTAAAAACTCATGACATGGAAAAACGATGCCCTTTATTAATATAATGGATTCAAGATACAAAATATTGCAGGCATAAAATAAATCAACAAGAATCCATTTTCATTTTAAAAATAGCAACACTGTGCGGAAGATTTCGGCAGGGTGGAAATCTGCGAAAAGAAGAATGTCGAATGACGCCTTGTCAGACCAGAAGACGTATTGTGGTTATCACTGGAAATAACCAAAAATAGCGAAAAAACAAGATAGCGACAAGATTGCGAAACCGCCATCTTTAAGATTTAACCTTTTCAATCCCGCAAGGCTACAAAAATGTAATTTGAATTGATTTTTATATAAAGTGTTGGTGAGCGACTATTGGTCTTGAACCAAGGAAAAACTTAGGAGGATGCAAAGGAATCGAGTTAGGAAACAAAAAGGCACACTAAACAATAAATTATATGGGTACCAAAAACTATTAACAAATAATTTCCGATTTTTCGCTCAGCAGGTAGTGAAGAGGTGAATAAATCCATGAACTGTCAATTCATGACCATCCGATACCTGACCAACAGGGCTTATATATTGCTAGATGTTTGTTCTAAACTCGGCGGATGGAGCTAACAGGGTATATTTTCAATTCTTTCGCTATTTGGAATTGATTCCGTCGCATGCTAATCTTCGGTGATGATGCTTCTTTGAGAAAAGCAGAAGAACCACGGCTTTGAAATCCCTCCGTCCGATATGATGTTGTACAGCATAACTTTTTTTTTAAATTTATGCTCAAACTTTTGGAAGATTTTCGACTGTGCGACAATGAGCCACCCCTCCTCGGCGAAGGTGATATTGAGTCGACCGAACCGAGAAAATCGACACGACAAACGAAAGGTATTCCATCTGCACGATATCGTGAGGTCACTGGCGTGACGAAGCATACAAGCGAAGAGCCCCAAAGCTACTCCGAAGCAATTGCAGGCCCCGATGCGGCCGTTTGGTAGGTTGCGATGCAGAAGGAGATACAAGCTCTCCAAGAAAACGACACGTGGGCTCTTCCCTCTACCACCGGATCGCAAAGCGGTAGGTTGTAAATGGATGTATAAAAGGAGAGAAAATGAAAACGGACAAGTAGTACCATACAAGGCGAGATTAGTCGCGTAAGGATTCTCCAAAAAATTCGGCCAGGACTATGAGGTTTACGCCCCTGTCGTCCGTTAAATAACCCTTCTGACAATACTCACACTGGCCGGCAAGCAACAAATGCTGGTCAAGCACCTGGATATAAAGAGTGCTTACTTGTACGCAGACCTGCAAAAGGACATGTATATGAGACGATTCGGACACGTTGAAGCAAAGCCGTCGAAAGTACCAATCGATCCAGAATATTTCAAGCAAAAGGAGGAGAGTGAGTTGCCTACAAACACGTCGTACCGTAGTTTGGTAGGGAGTTTGCTTTACATCGCGACCGTACATCTGCGTGGCTGTCTCACTGGCAAGAAAAGTCACAAACCCGACTAACCGAGATTGGACCGAAGCAAAGAGAGTTTTTGGATACCTCAAGGCTAAGAAAAAGCATCGTCTGCGCCTAGGTTCTGTATCAGGTGAAACGGAATGTTTGGTCGACGCCGACTGGGCCGGCGACGAAAGTGACAGGATATAACACTCTGGATTTCTTCTTAAATTCGGTGGAGGCCTCATCGATTGGGGAACGCGAAACCAATCGTTCGTCGCCCTATCCTTTACGGAAGCCGAATTCGTTGCTCTGGCGGATGGCTGTCAGCAGCTCATGTAGTACCGGAAGATACTCAACGACCTGCAACAAGCACTGCGCAATCCGATCGTCATATAGGAAGACATCCAGTCGTGCATAAAGAGAGTGGAGTCGGAGCGCCTCGAAAGGCATTCTAAGCACATATACACAAAATACGCCTATACTAAGCATCTACAACAACAGCGGGTAATCGAACTCGGCAACATGCCAACCGAGCGCATGGAGGCGGATCTCATGACGAAGCCGTTAGATAGAATCAAACTGGAGAGGCACCGAACTGCTATCGGTGTCAAGGAGCCAATCGAGACTTCGAACTGACAGCGTTGAGGAGGAGTGACGGACTAAACAACCATGTAGCACCGTAGCCAATCCAAACTCTATGATTTTACTCAGTGTATATTATTACTCATCCGTCATTACTCACTTGAAAAAGAAGCACGTAGTCTCTTTTTACTCTAGCCTAACCGCTACTCTGCATTAACCGGTGACCAGACCATGTCTGCTACCACTACCGGCAGCAGATGAGCAGGAAGCTAGTAATCAGCTGTAAGAACCAACTGAACTCGTGCAATCGTAGGGTGGTTCGGGATGTTTGGTTGCTATATCATTCCCCTGTATAACCAACGCTACCAAAATTGCGGTGTAACAGCTAGTACCCGGCGCATGCAAAGGTTATCTCGTGTGAACCTTTTTCTTGTAGTGACCTTGACACCTACCGGTCGGCTCGTTGTGGAGGCTGGGTTTACCGCCGAAGACTACAACGAGTAGATCGCGGCGAAGCTGGGAGCTAAATGGCTCCTGGCACCGTGACAAAACTGGGAGCTTATTGCTTTACGAAACGGACAACGGTACCGAGAGAAATTCCGCTACATTCTGTGGTCTTTGACTAAAGGCGAACATGGACTGGAGAGTGTGCGAGAAGTATCCCCATAGCGACCACCAGGCGATTGGCTATCGTATCGATCAATGGAACCCTGGTGCAGCACGAAGAAGGACAACCGGAAAGCTAAAGTGGAAGACGAAAGTTTTTAACAAAAACCTTTAACATTGAGTCACTTCGGCGAACAGCGGAATCAAGTACGTTGATGCTGCTGATCTAATAAGAAGGAATTTGACGACTTGTGAGCATGGGAAAAATCGCATCGTGAACCGATCGTTCGCGCTTCGCAAGCAAGCTTTCTTCAGTTGTGATGCATTCTGTTAGCTTCGAAAATGATACTTAGCAACCTGTCGTTACGGACACATGCGATTCAAAGCTATAACAACCAACGAAGAAGCACATCAGTTGTGTTTTAATTCTTTCCTTCCCCAACGCGGATGGCTTCGTTCGCGAAGCTCTTCTCGAGCGGTTCGCGGTTTGCATAGGATTTTCATTATACAGTTTTATTTCATTTTCATATTCGCACAATATAATTAATACTTGGAAAACCATATACCATTTTAAAACTAGCTGATAATCAATGATTTTAAAAATTTACAACAATGCACTGCTAACAAATAGGCCGCAAGGAACTTCAGTACATCAAATTGCTAGTAGTGTATCACAAAACTACCCATAACGCGATCTGTCAGAAAAAAATCCAGTGCAAAAATAGGTACTATGTTTTAATCATGCATGAAGAAACCTTCTTGAGCTTCGCGAAGCTACGAGACAAACATTCACGAGCGAAGAATTGACGCTGCTTTTAAATTTTTTAAGCTTCACTTTTGATTCGCAGTTTGCCCATCTAGTGACCTGCTCTGAAGTTATTAGACTTCTCCCTTCGTGCGTTGATTATGGTTAATTAGTGAGCACAAAATTTTGACTACTTTGTGATCCACAGTTAGCAACAGTCGCGCGAGTGAACGAATTTTCCCATGCCTGCTTGTGACGTTACAATGCCACGAAAACTGGAGCCATGCACTAGACGGTGTGCAGCTTACCGGTTATATGAGTAGCTCAGTACGTTACACTCTGCTTGTCTTAGAGCCAGAAGGCGGGCTCAGAGAGTAAGATCGGAGAGTGAGAGAGAAGCGCAAGCGACGTTTCGAGAAGCTAGGGTGCTTTAAAAAGCTTAGTAAACCAGTTTGCCATAAGTAGCTGCGCTGAGAAGTAGACGCCAATCCATACGAAACGAGTACTGAGTCGTCATAGCGAAGATGAGGGCCCGTCGATGAAATATGCACGGGTAAGCTAAAGATAACCGTTAAGGGTATCTTCCCGAAGCACGATCCAACTACCTTGTCACCGACCCCGTACGACAAAGAAGAAAGAGCAAACACAACCAAGTGGCAAGAGACTAACGACGAGCTCAAAGAAGCGTCGATGCGACTAAAATCAAAAAAGCCCCCAGTCCGAATGGAATACGAAACGTGGCGCTGAAAGCTGTGATCCTGGCATATCAGGACATGTTCAGAATGCTACTGCAGAAGTGTTTAGATTATGGAAATTTCCCCGAAATGTGGAAGGTGCAGAAGCTGGTATTACTGCCAAAGTCAGGGAAGTCACCTGGCCATCCAGCCTCGTATGGGCCGATGCCGCAGCGCTGCATAGAAGAATGAACCAAATCCTGAAGAGCTGCTTCCCGAGTAGAGTACTGGTGTTTGAGACGAACTAAGGGCAGAGGTCGTAGCGGGCGTTCCTTAGGACTCCATTCTCGCTCCAACTCTTTGGAACGGTATATACGATGGGGTCTTAACACTGCAGCTGCCCGGGAAAGTGAAAATCGAGAGCTGGTTGATGACCCCGAGTTGCAAATAGCTCACCAAACTTGGAAACTTGGAGGTATCGGTGAGGGGACAATAGACGCGATCGAGAGCTGGATGAACGGGGTCAAGCTGCAAATAGCTCACCATAAGACGAATGTGTCGTTGGTCAACAACTGCAAAGCAGTTCAGTGGATACAAATCACCGCCGAAGAGCACGCAATTGCATCGAAACGTGCCCTGAAGTAATTAGGAGTGGTAATTGACGATCGATTGAGCTTTAGCAACCACGTTGATTACACCTACGAAAAGTCGTTCTGTAATCTAGTGTTTCGTCATCGATACCGTGATATGGGGTTCTAACCTGGGGTGCGGCATTGAAAACCAAGCGGAACCTCGAAAAGCAGAACAGGACGATTGCGGACAGAATAATATCTTCGGAGGCAGTATGCGTTATCGCCCAGATGATCCCTATCTGCATCACCCTGGCGGAGGATATTGAGTGCTACGATCAATGAAACGCAAGAAACGTGAAGAAGATGATGAGAATCGGTTCGATGATGACCTGGCAGCAGAAATGGGACAATACGGAGATAGGAAAGTGGACTTAGCGGTTCATCTCAAACCTGTCGACGTGAGTCAATAGAAAGCACGGAGAAATGACATTCGAAGAGACATCAGAGCGTGTGGTCTTCGGATATCCGAGGTTTAAAGCGACGTGCAGGGGGCTACTTAAAAGAAGAGGACCGGGCATCAATCTGGATAATGTACAGAATGACAAGCGATATAAAGACGTGGAACGCAGTAAATACAGTTATGATATAGATCATGACCGTCTTACAGCGGAAATGGCGTGATGACCGTCGACCGCTGCTAGACACCACCAGTCCCGGGTTATCGGGGCCCCAGTGAACCAGACCTGCTTTATCGATATCGCCGAACTGATCTCAGCACCTAGCTGATTGGCTCGGTTTCATGAGAACTTCTCTTGCCGGGGAACTCTCCGTCGGAGTAGGTCAGGCCTATCGTCGGGGACTAGACCGAGAAGTTCGCGAACAAGTCGGGGAGTTGAATAGCTCATCAAGGAAGTAGTGCTAAATGGCACAAGAAGGGAACTAATGGACTTGAAGAAGTTGCGGTGCTATCGCAGACGGTGCTCCGTCAGTGTACAGTAAGATTCACCGCCGAGAACTAGACTGAGTAGACCGCGACGAGACACTACCAGTCGTGCCGGGGCTCAAGCAAACCAGACGCACTAATCCACCGGAATCGTTGGCACCTGGCTGGTGGGCTCGCTTTCGAACTTCTCTCGCCGGGGAATTCTTCGTCGAAGTAGGCTAAATTCATCATCGGGGACTAGACCGAGTAGTTAGTGAACAATTCGGAAGCTCAGCGAGGAAGTGATACTTAGTGGCACAAGGGAACCGATAGGCTCAGTAAATTAGACAGCCTGAAGTTTGCCGCCCAGATTGTCCTCGTAGGGGAAGAGCGCTAATTCTCGACCCACAGCCAGCTTTTCTAGTACCATACAGAAACTGTCACGTTGTGTTGATGGTCGAATACTGGTGGTTTGTGAATTTGACATGAGATGAGTTGGACAATGGTCCAACTAGTGGAGGTCCGACTAAAAAGCGGTCCAGTTAAAAAATGTCCAACCAGCGAATCACGACCGTAAATAAAATGTTGTAAGCCACGAAACAGTAACTTTTCAATCCACTCCGTATGAATTTATCGTCTAACTCGGTTGAAGTCACTCAAAGTTGTAGCAATGCACTGTTACGTCTTTCTCTGTACGGCAGTGGCGTAGTAAGAAAATTTTTCGGGGGGGGGGGATATGAATTTTTTTATATATTTGAAAAAATGTTCAAAAATATTCTGAGCAGGAGAAAAAAATGTTCAAAAACCAACAACTCAGGGAACGGGTTTGGGTAGTCAAGGTAGGAAAGCTAGCTGTTGGTATAGAATAAATGCTCTTCCTCTACGAGGACAATCTGGGCGGCAAACTTCAGACTGTCTAATTTACTGAGCCCTTCAGTTCCCTTGTGCCATTCAGTACCACTTCCTCGTTGAGCTTCCGACTGGTTCGCGAACTACTTGGTCTAGTCTCCGACGATAGATCTAGCCTACTCCAACGAAAAGTTCCCCGGCGAGAGAAGTTCGAGCCAACCAGCCAGGTGCTGCGGTCAGTTCGGCGATTCCGGTAGAATAGGGCATCCGGTTTGCTGGAGCCCCGGCGCGACTGGTGGTGTATCGTCGCGGTCTACACGGTCTCGTTCCCGGCGGTGAATCTGACTGTAAGCTGACGGATAGGTCCCAGACGAAAGAAGTTCTCCCGATACCGATTCTTATTTGGTTTCAGTACCACAACTTCTTGATCCCTTTGACTCCGTAACCGGTGCCATTTAGCACCGCAACTCCTTTAAGCCATTTAGTTCTCCTCTTGGGCCATTTAGCACTACTTCCTTGATGGTCCATTCAGTCCTCGACTTGTTCGCGAACAACTCGGTCTAGTCCCCGACGATGGACCTGACCTACTCCGACAGAGAATTCCCCGGCGAGAGAAGTTCTCCCGAGATCGAGCTAATCAGCTAGATGCCGAGGTCAGTTCGGCGATTCTGGTGAAGCAGGGTATCTGATGCACTGGTGCGCCGATGACCCGCGACTAGTGGTGTCTCGTCGCTGTCTACTCAGTCTAGTCCCCAGCGGTGAATCTAGCTTACGCTAACGGAGAGTTCCCTGGCGAAAAAAGTTTTCCCAATATCGATTCTTCTTTGGTTTTCGCTATTTTTCTATCGGAACAACCGGTGGGGTGCCGTGGTCGGTCGGGCGAATCCGCATGGAGCGTGACGTCCGGTTCGCTGGTGTTTCGACGACTCATACTCGCTGCTCTGTTGCAGTCTATTCGACTAGTCCTCGGCGGTGGATCTAGCTTATACCTGCGGAGAGTTCCCTGGCGGTGATTGCCCGAACCGAAACCGTTGTTCGATGTCCATTCCGCTGTAAGACGGTGTCGATCTACATCAGCGGTTCTCAACCTTTTTCTTACCACGGACCCCTTAGATATCACACTGGGTTGCTGTGGACCCCCACAGATAAACATAAATTTTGTATGCTATCAATATGTTATTTTCAATTTGTTAGGAAACAAGATTTGAAATTCAATATGCACTCGGAAAATATATTTATCTTCGCGGACTCCCAGCAATGACTTCGCGGCCCCCTAGGGGCCCGCGGACCCCAGGTTGAGAATCACGGATCTACATCATATCTCTGTTTACTGCGTTCCACGTCCCTACGTCGCTTGTAATTCTGTAGGCTACATTATCCGGGTTGATGTCCGGTTCTCCCGTTTTAAGTAGCTCCCTGCACGTCCCTTCAAACCACCGGACATTCAAAGACTCTGCTCGGACATTCAAAGACTTCAAACCTCGGACATTCAAAGACGCTCCGGTGTCTCCTCGACGTTCTCACACTCCCGGCACAGTGTTGACGTTGCGTACCCACACCGATGAAGATACTCCTTAAGCATCTGTGGCTCGGTAGGAGCTGTTTCAGGTGGAAGGTTATCTCTCCGTGCTTTCTATTGACCCACGTCGACAGGATTGGATAAGCCGGTTGGTCCACTTTCCTTTCTCCGTATTATCCCATTCCTGCGGCTACGTCACCATCGAATCGATTCTCATCATCTTCCTAACGTTTCTGACGTTTCATCGATTGTAGCACTTGATATCCTCCGTCAGGGTAATGCAGATGGGAATCATCTCGGCGTCAAGGCATACTGCCTCCGGTACGCAATCGCAACTCGTACGACCAGCAGTCGAAGAGTCCTGTTCAGCTTTCCCCGTTTTCTGTTGGTTTTCAGCGCCGCACCCCAAGCAGGAGCCCCATATCGCAGTATCGATGACGAAACACTAGATAAAGACTCGACATTTCGCATGTGTAATCAACGTGGTTGTTTAAGCTCAATTAGTCGTCGATTATCACTCCAAATTGCTGCAGTGCACGCTTCGATGCATTCACATGCTCTTCGATGGTGATCTGTATCCGCTGAACCGCTTTGCAGTAGCTGTCCAACAACAAATCCGTCTTGTAGTGAGCTATTTGCAGCCTGACCCGTTCATCCAGCTCTCGATCGCATCTATTGTCTCCGTCACCGACACCTCCATTTCTTCAAGTGGGTCACCGTTATTGACACATCGTCCACGAAACCAACGATTTTCACTTTCCTGGGCAGCCGCAGTGTTAAGACCCCACACTAATAGAATATATTCGTAAATCGCTAGGAATTAATTTCGTACAAACAACTTTCATAAAATATACGAATTTTTCGTACATATGATGAACCGTTCGTAGTTCCATCGAAACTCTTTTATTTTGTATTACGAGTTTTTCGTGAAAACTACGAAATGACTTTCGTTGGCTTATTATGAAACAGCTTCATTCAGCAAACGAGTCGTTCGCTGTTATATACGAATATCTTTATAATATTTACGAGCACCATTCATCAAACAGTCCACGTCAAAAGAGCAATATGGAGCCATTGTTGATATTCGTCAGATAATTGTTGTTGTCTGACTATTTAGTAGTCGTATCCGTGTCCGCCGGTTGCAGGAAGATTCCTTGAACCTCTTTCGCTTCCAGTTGATTCAGAATCTGGAGCAGTACAGAATCGATTGAGCCGTCGCGAACTGCTCGTTGATTTTGTTTGAACAATTTTGAGTTTTTCTCTGCCGGAGCAATATCGGTGCTGTCAAACATCGATCCTAAAAGATCGAATGCGACCAACGAAATCGTTTGTAATATACATAAACGTTTATTAAAATAAACGAAACATTTCGTTTCTTTCACGAAAAATAATGTCGATAACTTTCGTGCAATGTAAACTAAATAAGAAAAATTTACGAAAACTTTCGTTCATCAAGCGGCCATTTCTTCGTACCACAATAAAATCGATTTGGCAACATCGATTTTTTTAAATAAAAAAACGATTTTGTCAAACATCGATCCCAAAAGAACAATAAGAGGCTAATAAATACGAAAACTTCTAAGATAAACGAATAAATTTCGTGCGACCAACGAAATCGTTCGTAATATACACAAACGTTTATTAAAATAAAAAAACATTTCATTTCATTCTCGAAAAATAATGTCGTTATCAACGATAACATTCGTGCAGTGTACATACATTAAATGTGTAAAATTTAAGAAAGCTTTCGTTCACCATACGGCCATTCTTATTCATAAAATGAACGAAACTTACTATTTACAGGGCACGAAAATACTTCGTTGCAGAAAACGACGCATGAATTCGTGCATTACATGATTCATTATATTCACGAATTTATATTATCAGTGCATCCCATTCCAAAGTGTTGGACAGAGAATGGAGCCCTGAGTAACGCTCGCTGCGACTCGCATCGCCTTCTGCCCTTTTGTTCGTCTGGTATAGCAGTGCTCTACTCTGGAAGTAGCTCTTCAGGATGCCACATTCTTTTATGCCACGCTGCGCATTGGTCTATTCGAGGCTGAATGGCCCGGTGACTTCCGCCATGGTTGGTATTCCATCCGGACCGGGGGTTTTCTTTGATTTTAGTCACATCGACGTGTCTTTGAGCTCGTCGTTAGTCACTTGCCACTCGACTGTGTTACCTCCTTCTTCTTCGCCGTACGGTGTCGGTGACCAGGTATTTGTATCGTGATTCGGGAAGAGACCCTCAACGATTATCTTTAGCTTACCCGGGCATGTTTCAACTGGTGTCGACGAACCCTCGTCTTCATCATGACGACTCAGTACGCGTCCCCCAGGGATTGACGTTTATTTCTCAGCACAGATACTTATGGCAATTGGCTTGCTAAGCTTGATCTCCCGTTTTAAAGAGTCCCTACCTTCTAGATGCGCTCCGATCTTGCGCTCTGAGCCCGCCTTCTGGCTCTAAGACAAGCAGCGTGTAGCGTATTGAGTTACTCATTTAACCAGTAAGCTGCACGCCGTCTACTGCATGGCCCTAGTTTTCGTGACATTGTAACGTCACAAGCTGTCGCAATCCTTCTTGTTAGCCGTCAGCCGTATCAACGTACTTGATTCCGTTGTTCGCCGAAGTAACTCAACAAAGAGGTTTTCGTTAAAGGCGTTCGTCTTCCACTTTAGCTTGCCGCCCGTCTTTCTTCATGCTGCAGCAGGGTTCCATTGGCCGATGCGGTAGCGAATCGCCTGGGGGTCTCTATGGGGATACTTCTCTCACTCTCTCCAGTCCATGTTCGCCGTCAGTCAAGGACTACAGAATGTGGCGAAATTTCTCTCGGTACCGATATCCGTTTCGTGAACCATTAAGCTCCTAGATCCTCGCTTCGCCACGATCTACTCGTTATAGTCCTCGGCGCTTGAGCTAGCCTCCACAACGTGCCGAAAGGAAGGTATCGAGTCTGCAGCCAATTTTCACTACAAGGAAATATTTTCACAAGATAACTTTTGCAAATGAAACTTTGAGAATTTCATTTAAAATATTAGGCATTTTTTTGTTCAACATATTCAATTTTCTCAAATTTCTCCAAAATATTTCGGGGGGGGTTTCGTCCCCAAACCCCCCCCCCCCCCGCTACTACGCCACTGCTGTACAGGACTCCAATATACACGGACTCTAGACTTATCCAACTGCGTTGGTATTGTGTCGTTTTGACGTTTGAATTGGGAGGAAAACAAACCGTTTCTGAGCTTACAGGGTATAAAAATGCGAGATCGCAGTGTGCGTATTTTAAATTCAGATATCTCACTAGTAAACATTATTACTAGCGTTTACAAGTTTACCTAAGTATAAACATGTCGAAGTGTTGCAAGTTACCTCACTGTTGCAAGTTACCCCGTTTGACGGTATCCTAAAAAACAAAGTCTGGTGAAATCTCGAATGGTCTAATGCATTCCTTAACATATGATTTTTCAAATGCCATAATTGAAATATTTCCAGTTAATCTAGAAATGTTCGGATAAATCGGAAGCCACGACAACAGACTTTTCTACACCCAGTCTAATAAACAGAATAAAAACAATGCAGAATAATACACTTGTTGCGGAACTTAAATGTATTTAAAGTGAGGTGGGCAGTTTACGTCAAAGATATATGGGCAGTGAAGTAAAAGCTATTGCTAAAGCGAACGACCATCTTTGTGAATCGGTACCGATCAAATTCATTTTACAGCCCATTGAGAACCCTCAAAAGATTGATCTTCTTAGATAATTTAAAATGCAAATGTCTACCGTAAGTGAAATAATCATGAAAATCAATCAGCATTTTTTACAATTTTCTGATTAAACTAATTTTTTGAGAATACGGCGAGTAAAAGCTAGTGCCTTTTGCAATTTTCAGCATCCTCGGATTCAAGAATTGGGCCTAAATTTCAATAAGTTGGATGATTTTCTGAGAGCTTCAAAGAGTCCAAAGTAACCCCTCGAGAACGGTATCCTGAGATTGGATACGTTAGCAAGTTTCAAATTAATACTGGTTCTATTCTGTCTGCGTTCGTGTACAAAAGATCTTAGTAAATTATTTTTATAGTTGGTACAAACGAGCCTTTTCATTCATTAACTTAAAGTCATGCATTTGCATAAATCCTGCTCATTCACAATATCCTACCAATTTGACCGATTTTTCTGCTGTGGGTCGTATGATAATTCTCGTTTGCAATCAAAATGTAAATGCTGTTCGGCGACGAGCATATGAGCGAGCTTAGAGTTTTGTTTTTATATCTTCCTTCTTCTAACTTCAAGAGCCTGTCGGCTGACGACAATGATCTAATTCTGGCTAAAATTCAAAACTGTGTACAAAATAACTCTCCTTCCGCTAAACGATCTACGTAAAATTCTATTATCAATTTATATAATTTATTACTTCACTAAACAACGCTTCTGTTTTGTTTTTCCTCGTTTAATCTATATCTTGAATCAAAGGTTGCAGATGCTAGTGTTCAACAATGACTCTCCAGAGAATTACTTGAGCTAGAGCGACCCGCCCGTCACGGTGTGTTGTGGCGACGAACGGTGGCTCTCATTATGCTTGTGATGAAGTGGACCATTATTGACTTTTCCACCCACCTGCCGCTGCTGGTCGGTTAGCGGCCGTGGCTCTCGAACCGCACGGCTGCTGCCCGTCGTCGGTCAATCACTTGAGATCGATGACGGTCGACGGGTTGAGGAACTGCTCCCGCTGAGATTCCTCCATCGCCGAGAGTGTTCGCGTAATGGAGCTTACCTTCTCTCGGCTGGTCTTACGGGTGCTGCCGCTGCTGGCGGAACTGTCCATTTCCGGGAGGCAGACCCGCGCGTACAGCCACACCCGGAGACAGTAGAGACAGTAGCAGATGAAGTGGACGACAAAGACGAAGAACACCCCCAGCGCGCATATCACAATCGATTTGCCTGGCTTCTGCCAGTCGAGCATTTTGTAGATGCTCGACTCGTTGTGCCTGGAAGGAGAATGGAACGGAAAGATAAGATACGGTTGGTATTAGCACTCGGTTGGTGGTAAATAATTCTGTTTTTGGCTGCAGTTAGTGGTAATGGCGAAATGTGGTTTAGGGTCTGTGTGTGTGATTGTTATCACACGTTCGTGCTCTTGGGCACTCGTTTACCTGGACCAAAATTATGAATAATTTTCTCATGCATATGATTATACTTAACACAATAATTGAGTTTTGAATTGTAAAACTAGAATACTGACAAAGGTTTTTGTGGAGAAAAAAATTGGTGGGGCCGCTTGGTTGGTTGTATGTGAACAAAACACCAAATATCCCCATTATCGTAAATGTGTAAATGCGCATTTATTGTAGCGGTTTGCCGATTCAAACATAACCGAACCTGAGTAACTGTACTGTCTTTGCATTGGAAACACATTTGAAGAGGGTAACGAAGTCAGTGGGTGAGTCTACTCAAGCAACGTTTCAAAATGGAATTGAAGTAGAAGACTATAAATACATAAGCTTACTGCACTGGTTTCCTATTTTAATAGCATTATGTAAGCTTGTTAGGTAGTGTTGTGGAACGAAGATTAAAGCATAATACCATTTAATGCATGGGGGCGTGTTCTACTTTGATACGGTACTGTAGAGATGCTATTTGAACTCAGCCCACTCAATGACGATTTGGCATTTAATGTGCAGTCACTAGGCGTCCAATTTAACTTATCTCTTTTTGATCAATTCAAATTTTAATAACTTCAAGAAATGATATGCATATAGTACGTAGGAGATAGTCGGAGAAGCTGGTTATTTTGCGACAATTTATGACGAAGTTGGGAGGGGAGGTTTGTGTGCTCTTCTCGGATTTTGATACGAGTAGGTAGGAATGTAGGTAGGAAAGTACGTGAACGTCATATATTCAGCAATCAGTTGATGGTCAATCAATTATGGGTAATTTTATTTTAGGTAATGGTGAATTAATAATTATATTTTATTGATCTTCAGCTATTAGTTGAAAATTGTATGCATACTTTCAGTACCATCTTTCCGCATGGGCTCACCGGGCCTGGGATTTTGGCGATGGATTTAAATCCTTACTAACCTCTGTCTTCGAAAAAAGGTACACTCGAATATTTGTAACTCTTCAGTGCGTTGCTAAAATGACAGAAATTTGAATTGAAAGTGATTTACTTTTCAAAGTCTAACTGGCATTGCTTTATCATCAATACATCATATCAATGAATCGGTAGCAAAGCAGTTCGGAATCGCACAATGATTCGTATTCCATGTGATCAAACCATCAAAAAGCACCAGACAACCAAGCAGAGTTATACTAACGGCAGGAAACGCACCACAGTGAGGCCAGGATAACATTGAACCAATTCAACCGTTGCACGAACATTTCAGTTTAAGTTTCAGTTTATTTTGAGCAAAACCAAGGAACTATATAAAGTTCGAAAGGGATTGAGCCGTAGCGACAAACAGAACACGATGGCCAACAAATCTCGGACAAATCTACAAAAGTAAACCCCTCTAAATTCTACTCTTCCACTATGCCTGGACTCTCTTAAACTGGTACCGAACCAATAATGTTATTTTCGACCTAAAAGAGGTTAATTTTCAAACATTCTAGAACTTCGTCTCATTGTGCTCAAAAGGAGCGACCCCATTCTTTTTGTCAAAAATAATAATATTTTTTTTCCTGATAATAAGAAACCTTGTGATCCTGAAATAAAATGATTTAAATTTTTCAATGCAGTTAACATATGTTAAATTAAAAACCTCACTTTACGGTCAAACGAGGAACGCAATAATATGTGAGCAATTTCTCTTACGGAGGATGGCTTGAATTAAACTTAGACACGCTGTGTTAAACATCAGTCAGGTCAATTAGTTAAACAACAGTCAGGTCAATTAGTTAACCACTAAGTCGCTATCTATAAAATGTGAGTTGGTAGTCTATTATTATTATTAAAAATGTATCATTTAGTTCATTTTCTACATGCGTCTTCCCAAGCCGGTCATAATAAACGAGTATACAAGACGCCTATTGAATTATTTAACAAAAAAAACCTACCTCGACAAAAAATTCGTACTGAAAGGGATTTGGCCAAGAGCCGTTTTTTCTATTCCTACAGCGTGGATGGAACATGAATGGACCTCTAGGCGATATGCGCGCTTAGAATCAACATTATACCGAATGATTTCAAAGGTGGCAAGACTCCGTGAAGTGGAAAGTTCAATGAATGAGAATATGTGGCTTTTTCTGAAGTTGGATGTCGACTCTGACCAGTTTCATCACACCAGAAATATTGTATTGCTCAAAATCAAGAAGTTCTAAACAAATCTAAACGGAACAATGTTACTGCCAGGCATTGTAATTCTCTCTCACTCACGCGAGAAGAAGCTTATCCGATGTCCAACTTTTCCGAGATAAGATGAATCGCAAAATTTTCCGTCTCCACAAATAGCGTGAGAAATAATTTTCCGGATAAAATGTATTTGATTTTTTCCTTCTCACCGGAGAAGGTGATAATATTTTAATTTCGTGGAAATCAATAAAAGCGTCAAAATATACATTTAATTTCAAAGAAAGGGGGCAAAGAAGTACGATAGACTTGTTTTTTTCGTGTTTTGGGACAGTGACAGCAAAGCAGCGAGCGCAAAAAGGATACCGTGATTAACTCATTCGCACATTCTCCGGCGGTTTTATTTATCCGGAGAAATAACACGTTGTATTCATCCGGAGAAGTTGTGTGAGTGCCAATAACTTTTCGTATGAAAATGTGAGTTTTTGTTGTCGCAGTAGCAAATTATCTGGACGCATTTACTAATATGAGCGATAAATGCAATGCCTGGTTACTGCGTACTATTTTAATTCTCGTATTTTCAAAGCTTAAAACTAGTTATCTTAACATTTAAATTTATTGTTTGCATTTTTGGACCTATCAGCGTAATCAAGGTGGTAATACGCAAATCATAAGAATTAGAAACGTTATACCCAATTTATTATGCATGCTCAGATGGTGTACTTGACTATTATTTCTTGGCCAATACATTTCCAATTTCAGTTAGTTCAGTTCGAAGCAAAACACATCATTTCTTGTAGATTAGGCATTCTTTAGCATTAGATCTATAAGAAGAGAAGAACTTCGAAAAAATAACAAAAAAAATGCGTTCAAAAAATGACCAACAAAACATTCTTTCTTTATTTTGTCAGCATTGTGAGAATTAGAATGTGTCATGCTTTATTTTACTTAATTTCCTAAAATATTTACGTTTGCCCGTATACGACGTTTGGCAACTATAGTCTCTATGTTAAAATGCACAGATTGAACATGTGATACCCGTATTATTAGGCTGTTCGCTCACGAGGCGACAGGACACACGCCACAAAAATATTCACTATGGATTTTGTTCTACCTATTTCAACGCTGTTGCTGTTGCCGCGTTGGAATAGGTAGGACAAATTCCATGGTGAATATTTTTGTGGCATGTGTCTTGTCGCCTCGTGTGCGTAGAGCTTTAAGTGCCCAATAAATAAGAAATTTCGCACTTTGTTTACGAAAGCCACCTGAACTTATCACGGAATACAAAGATTTTTTTAACTGATCAAGCCAACGTTCAAATGGTGGACGGTAAACTCGTCATACTTCAGCATATTTCACCATTGGCTACAGCACTCTTCATTCTCGAACAACGTCATGCAACTATGAAGGTCAGATTACCACATGTTAATTCTTTCAGGTTTCTGCTATATTATGCAACTGCTATTAAGAGAAACGTAACACAATATTTCATTATTTTTAACGTTCAAATGTCCTTTTATCTTTCCAATGGCTTTTACAATAAATTTGGTGTGGTGTGACTAACGCACCATGGCGAATGGTTTCTGTGGTCTATATTGGTCCTCTTCCAAAAAGCAAACATAGCAACCAACACTTGCTTGTCGTCCTCGATGTCTTCAGCAAGTGGGTGCGCGACGTTTGGCATAAATACGTTAGACATAAGTACGTTAGGCATACATACGTTAGGCATAAGTACATTGGGCATAATGGACGTTAGGTATAATGGATGATTGGCATAATATACCTTAGGCATAAAGGACGATAGGCCTAATTTACAAAAATGTAAAAGTAATAGCAAGGCTTTCATTATTATAGATATATCAATCCTACACTTGTTTTTTCGGGTTTAACGAGAGACTCGAGACGAGAAATGAAAAATACCATGCGACATATTTATACCTTGCAAGTGTAGGGTTTTTTTCAATTTTTTCCGAGATAAAGAAGGTATCCCTTGATTTAAACACAAGCACATTTCAAGCCTTATTTTCTTATATGTATAACCAATACAGTTACACCCAAATATTTAAATAGCCAAATAATGAATAAATATTAAGTTTTGGACTCTATGGAAACTTGTACTGTTATGTACAGCATCAGCCTTAGACTAAAGATTTTACGTTTGTGACGACATACCTTTTTCGTTTCGGTACCTCGTCACAGTACACAAATAAACTCCCCCACGTATCAGACAGTTTCCGTAGTTCTATTTTGATGGCCTCAAGAATATAATCATTGAACTTAATAATATAGGAGATAATCAATATTGAAGCTGCAATATTCTTATATTCGTTGAACAAGTAATAAAATGCATCATTCTTTCTTTCATGAGCTGTTCTTGAAAAGCACATATTTTCTTCTTGGACAATTGCACCATACATGTATGTAAGAGTTAATATAAGTTTATGTGTGTTATTCATACCTTAAGGGGTTTTATACAAAGTTGTGGCGATAAAATGAGCTAAGTTCGTGATTTTTTAGAGGGTTTTCTGCAAATTTTATTTGAAAAAGCGAAAGACAGTTCGTTAGAAGTACTATCAAAGATAGAAAAAACAAGCTGAGTTTTTTTTACAAAATTCAAAACTTTTTGAGCGACTTGGCGGAATGTCACCGTTAATCTTCTTAAATCCTCCGTTCATTTCTACTATATTAATATTAATGAAAAACAATTGCTTGTCACCATCAATCAGATACTAGTAGTCTTCTGCAGTATTCATATCAGTCTAAATTTGTTTGAAATTAATAGGTTGTACGTACAGAAACTAACGCAAGCTGAGTTTTTCGCATACCACGCATTCGATCTGCTTATTTTATTTGAGTTCAGATTTTTTCAAGTATATACAGTAGAATAAAATGTTGATTGATTTTTTTCAGCTCCCAGAGTAATTCTACCACATATAAAAAGTTCATACATTTACGTTCTTATCGTTCTAGGCCATCACCGCCAAAAATTAATTTTCTTGAAGTGATAATTTATGCCTAACGTCCATTATGCCAATCGTCCATTATGCCTAACGTCCATTATGCCAAACGTACTATGTCAAACGTCCGTATGCCTAATGGGGTACACCCCTCGATGTCTTCAGCAAGTACGTCATGTTAACCCCCGTTCACAAAATCGCTAGTACGTCATTCTGTACAATACTGTGCGAACAGTGATTCAATCGCCATGGCAGACCAGAAATTCTGCTGAGCGACAATGCTGGGATGTCCACATCACTGATGTGGAGCGCATCCTAAATACTACCGTTCATTCCTCCACTGGATTTAGTCCTCATTTCATTATACGCGGGTGTGAACTAGCATCTGCCGATGACAGGTTTTCCGGTGAAGATGGCCTAGAAACAAGACACCAGCAGTTAGAAAAAATCCGAGAGATTCTGGTAAAAAAATTGGCAAAAGCAAGCGAGGGCATTCGACACCAATACAACTTGCGACATCGTTAGTTCGCCAAACATTTTGAAGACGGTAACATGGTTTACCGTCGAAACATGAAATTGTCGAATGCACTCGAGTCTTACAATGCTAAACTCGGGCCACAATACTTACCGGCAAAAAATTGACTCCAAAAAGGGTGCATCTTCCTACGAGCTAGCGGATTCATCAGGTAAAATCCTCGGAGTTTGAGCAGTAAAAAAAAAATCTGTGTCATCTGTGGATTGACGGTATGCTTTCATATGGATTAGTTTTTCAAAAGCAGTCGTCAGTTCCCGATGACAACACCACCACGGACTTCAGTCCGAACAAATTATTTTTATGTCCTCTCTATTAAATTCTAGGAAGATCAAACCTGCCGCTAGAAGGTTCTTCAACAAATTTTTGCAATTTTTTCGAGCCATACTCGCGCAGCGTGGTAAACAAACATCCGCATAACTTATGCTCTGGCACCGGTGGGGTAGAATTTTTCACTTTAAGAACAACAGATACAAACAAGAACCCGAGTATTGGGCAACCCCTACTTTCACTCTTGGGCTGTGGAGTGGAGTAGCAGGCTGACAAACGCAAGAGGTTTCAGCTTTTTGGAAACCCTGGCGAAGTTGCATGTAAAGCTGTGCAATGATGGTTCCGTTAGTAGATACCGTAAAGACGATCGGAAATGAACACGAAATGGCGAGTTGGTGAGCAGTACACAGGCGATCCACTACACCATTGGTCGGCGAAATTGCATTATAACGTGGAGAGTAAGGACTGCCGTGCGAAAATTGAAAATAAAGGACTTCGACAAAGACCAGCATCGCTCCAATTCCGAATAACGAGGAGCTGTCGAAAACATTAGCAAGGTGACATAACAATACCGAGGAAAATTGAGCTGAGAATATGCTGGCGGCCGGCGTATTAGTTGGACGAAATGCTGAGCATCCTCCTTACTGCCTAGCCAATAGCTAGACGACGAGTTCAGAGAGCAAGATCTGAGGCAGTCAAAGAAGAGTGTAAGGTGGCATTCCGGGCGGCTGGGCTCGCTCTTAAACGTGAGATAGTGCTTATTGAGTCCACCTGTTACAAGGAGCCGCGCAGAGCAGTAGATCTTAACTCCTGGGGCAACACTTACCGTATCGTGAAGCACGACCCAACCGTATGGCCAACTATACCGTACGTTGCAGTGACGGAAATACTGGTGACAATCGAGTCTCCCACGACGAGGTCTTTATAGTAGCGATAGCGAAGAAAGTTCTCAGTCCGCACGGTACCTCCAACGTGGCATTGAGGACCGCGATTCTGGCGTTCCTGGAGATGTTGAGAATAGTTCTACAAAAATTCCTGGACAAAGACTACTTCCTGTATAGATGGAAGATCCAGAAGCTGGTATTGCTGTCCAAACCAGGGAAGCCACCAGGAGATCCAGCATCGTCTATAGTCTAATGGATACTCTTGGTAAACTTCTGGAAAGGATCATCTCCAACAGGATGATGAACTACGCTGAAAGTGAGAACAGACTATCGTAGAGGCAGTTCGTGAACGCGGAGAAAGTATTGAAGCTAAGGAGAAGAGGTAATCGCTACTGTGCCCTGGTTACGATCGACGGGAAAAACTAGTTCAATAGCGCCAGCTGGCTGGCTATTGCCGCCGTGCTGCACAGAATGCGGGTCCCGGACTATTTGTGCAACGTTTTGAAAAGCTACTTTCAGAACCTTGCACAAACGAGCCGAAAATAGGGCAGAGGTGAATTAGGGTCATGGCGGGAGTATCTTAGGGCTCCTCAATCGGCCCAATGCTTTGGAATATAATGTACAACGAAGTGTTAACACTGGAACTGACTAGGAGAATTGAAATCGCCGGGTTTGCAGATCACGTTGTGTTGACGATAACCGGCGAGACAAACTTGAGATTTGAGGAGGTGGAAATGGTGACGCAGCGACAAGAGGCATCGTGGAAGCTTGGATGGCTGACGCCAAGTTGCAGCTTGCCCAGCTTAAGTCGGAGGTAGTGCTGGTCAGCAACCGTAAAAAATCTAGCGCGTTGTGATCAGCGTTGGGGGCAACTCCTTGTTTAATCTCCAATTTTTATGATTTTGGTTCAGAGCTCCTTCTAGCTGATAAATTTGGCGGACGCTCAAGAGAAAAATTTAAGCCTTTGCAAAGAATCTCATCTGCATATGGTTTTAATGGGCAGTAAAAGATGTTCCCATATTGGAATTATAAGAGTCACACTCTTCCTGAGCCAAGAGAGCATAATTATTTGTTGTGGTGTGTGCGAAACTCTTTTTAGGATTTCTACAACAGAGTACTTAGTGCATCATTTGAGGAAACGCTTTATATTCCTCGGGAGCGGGCCATGGTAATAGACAGTGTGGACTCACTCCACTAAATGCATCCCCAGTGTAAGAGTCTCATGATTCTCTGTGCAATTATCATACTGAGCCTTATTGCTACAATAATCCAAATCAACCGAACAGGCCGACGATCCTTTTCGTAAAAGTTGCCAAAGGTCACCCGAAACGAGTTTGAACAGATACATCATGTTGTCCCGTCCAGTGCGATTGGCATTCAAAATCCTTGCTTCGCATGAAAAACTCGGGTCGGTGATTACACCGTCGATCTCAACTTTGTGAGCGGGCATGTGGACGCGGTAGTTCCTAATAAAAGGTTTATCGTCAATAACATCATTTGTTCGCTTTATATAGAATATCACATTTCTGAGCTTATCTAGTCGAACATTCGAGATATCTGTCTCGGCTGAATATTTTTGGGTTACATTTTTCGAGATCACTAGCGGAATATCTTTGTTCCGAAAAAAGATCTGATATGTTCCAACCCAGCTTAATTTATATGGTTGTAAACGGAAAATAGGAATCTATCAGGATGAATCCTGTTTGACAACTATTTTACTGTCAACTAGTCAAAAATGGTATAAATTGCGGGAGCTTCAACAAATTGAAAGACATGTAAAAAGTAGAATAAGGCAAAAATGAAGTCTTCACTTGATGGTTGGCTGGATGCTATAAATTTTCATCATTAGATTTTACCACCGTTGCGTACTGTTTTCAGTTCTATGTTTTTAACGGATTCGTTCTAGAGTATTTATCCGTCTTTTATACATTATACATCTTTAGGTATCTTTCGTTTCTCTTAGTCATCAATTTGCCGAAAATAACCAACAAATTCGATAGAGTAGAACTTTATTCACTTGATTTAGAATTGGTTTGGTTTTTGGATGAAAAGAAACAACGAAGCTTCGTACATTCAAATAGTTTGAACAAATCTTCCTAAAGCAGACCACCCCGTTCACTAACGCCTAGAGAGTGTATGAAACAGCACTAGTCGCGAATTAGGACAAAAATAACAGATCAAAATTATCAATACTCCCTAAACAGTTACTCCCTTAATAGTATCTGCAGTGCATATCGCGATACATTCGTATTATAACATTGTATCTGCTATACTTTACAATCAAGCAATGATTTTCTAGCCTAAAGAAAACCAACCATCGACCTTCATATTAAAGCCCACGCAATCAATAACCTGGGAGCACTTTAACAGCATCATACCAGAATTCCCCATACACAGTTCAGTGGAAAGTCTTAACTTTAACTACAAAAGACCCAACCCATCCCCTTCAGCCTACGATGTTTACCAATCCATGGTTTTGCGCAACGATAGCCATTCTCTTTCCTTTGGATCCCGTCATATAGTCGTCAGTGACGGTTAGATTTTCCTTGCTGCTGGTCTGAGCATGCCAACTGTTTACGATTCGGAACAATGGTGAAATCTTGCGTTAATGTCCTACGATGTCTTTGTTCCGGGTGGGCATTCTCTGGAGATTGTGAATAGTATGTTAGAATCCTTAGGTATATCCTCCATTTCGGACCGAAGCATCGTTCGACTGTTTCGGTTTGATTTCCTACTTATTGGGGCTTACGATATGTCTCAAGGCATGGTAGCATACTGAAGCACGAGGCAATTTTTTTTTGCGGGTGTAGAAAGTCTCTGAAATTTTGTTTTTATGTACCAATCTTCTTAATTGAAATTATATAGTATCAACTATGAGTATACGCCGACGAATGTGTTTGCTCGAAATAACTTTTTTCATCGCAAAAAACGTTCATTTCAAATGGATAAATGGAAAATAATATTTACTCAAGAGCGTAAAGTGTTTTATTCACTAATAGGTGAATAAATCGAAGTTGAATGACATTTGGCTCAGAATTGTCTATTTATGTCATTTGAAAAATAAAAAAATACTCGGAAGGCAAAGTAATTATTGGAACATTTTCATTCAGCTGCTGCCGCATTCCAATTCGGGATGTAATTAAATCCCGAAATCCGCACCGATTCTAAGAAGAGCTTCTTTTATAAATGGAATACTTCTTGGAAAAAATGAGATGGAAATACATCTCAAACCTTAATTGGTGTAGTATACGACTAAGTCTCTGTGTTATATGTAAATCAGATCTCATTAATGGTTAATGAAATTGAAAATTATTGTAAAGCTAGCTAGTTCGAAACCAGTTTCGATGTTTGGATATGTTTGCTTTTTGAGATATGGGTGAGTTTGCCTAAAAACGACATGTTTTAAGCACATAGCTTTCGAACAAAGTAATTTAGTCACACTGTGTAATTTAAATTGAAATATGATTAAATTTATGATTTAAAAGATTATAATAACACCTTTCCAAGAAGCTATAAATTGTCAAAATACATTCACAAACGGTGGAGATATTAAACATTTTATATTTTTGTTCATCACTTACCAATTTACAATAACCAAAAGCGAATCCGTTACATAAAGAGTATTGCTTTACTGGTCTTTTAGGGGCGAAACTAAACCGATTTTGACTATCGGCGTATCAAAACATATTTACGTGATTTAAGCAACTCGGATTCATTCATTTGTTTAGTTCAACATCAATTTCATGATAACACTGAATCAACAATTTGCCTCCACAATACTCGATTTGTAGCTGCAGCTCTCCAACGTCGGTTACGCCCCACACTCGCCAAATCACGTTCCACCTGGTCCGCCCATCGTACTCTCTGCGCTCCTCGCCTTCTTGTACCAACCGGATCATTAGCGAACACCATCTTTGCAGGATTGTAGTCCGGCATTCTTGCAACATGCCCTGCCCACCGTATCCTTTCAGCTTTGGATACTGGGCTCGCCATAGAGTACAGCGAGCTCGTGGTTTATCCTTCGCCGCCACACACCGTTCTCCTGCACACCGCCGAAGATCGTCCTTAGCACCCGTCGCTCGAAAACTCCTAGCGTTTGCAGGTCCTCCTCGAGCATGGGCCTAGTCTCGTGCCCGTAGAGAGCCACCGGTCTTATAAACGTTTTGTATATGGTGCATTTGGTGCGGGGGTGAATCTTTCTTGACCGCAGTTTCTTCTGGAGCCCATAGTAGGCCCGACTTCCACTGATGATGCGTCTTCGGATTTCACGGCTCACATTATTGTCAGCCGTCAATAAGGATCCTAGGTAGAAAAAATCCTCCACTACCTCGAAGGTATCCCCGTCGATCGTAACGCTGTTCCCTAGCCGGATCCTGTCGTTTTCGGTTCCGCCTACCAGCATATACTTTGTTTTGGACGCATTTACCACCAGTCCGACCCTCGCTGTTTCGCGTTTCAGGCGGGTGTAGAGGTCTGTCACCGTTCCAAATGTTCGGGCCATAATGTCCATGTCGTCCGCGAGGCCTACAAATTGGCCGGATTTCGTGAAGATTGTGCCCCGGCTGTTGAGCCCGGCTCGTCGCATCACACCTTCCAGAGCGATGTTGAACACGAGAGTCCATCACCTTGTCTCAGTCCCCGTCGAGATTCGAATGGACTGGAAAGTTCACCCGAAATCCTTACGCTGTTTTGTACACCGTCCATCGTTGCTTTGATCAGTCGAGTCAGCTTCCCGAGAAAGCTGTTTTCGTCCATGATTTTGCATAGCTCTACGCGGCCGATACTGTCGTATGCCGCCTTGAAGTCGATGAACAGGTGATGAGTTGGGACCTGGCATTCACGGCATTTCTGGAGGATTTGCCGTACGGTGAAGATCTGGCCATCTATGAAGCCGGCTTGATAACTTCCCACGAACTCATTTCCTTTAGGTGATAGACGACGGAAGGTGATCTGGGATAGCACTTAGTAGGCGGCATTCAAAATGGAGATCGCTCGGAAGTTCTCACACTCCAAATGGTCGCCTTTCTTGTGAATCGGGCAGACCACTCCTTCTTTCCACTCCTCCGGTAGCTGTTCAGTTTCCCAGATCCTGACTATTAACCGGTGCAGACAAGTGGACAACTTTTCCGGGCTCAACTTGATGAGTTCTGCTGCGATACCATCTTTGCAAGCTTCTTTATTGTTCTTGAGCTGTTGGATGGAATCCTTAACTTCCCTCAACGTGGGAGTTGGTTCATTCCCGTCCTCAACTGCACTGACGTAGTCAAATCCTCCGTTGCCTTGGTCATCTGTACCTACATTCTCCTCACCGTTCAGGTGCTCGTCGAAGTGCTGCTTCCACCTTTCGATCACCTCACGGTTGTCCGTCAGCAGGCTTCCGTCCTCATCCCTACATATTTCGGCTTGCGGCACGAAGCCTTTGCGGGATGCGTTGAGCTTCTGGTAGAACTTTCGTGTATCTTAAGAGCGGCACAGCAGTTCCATTTCCTCGCACTCCGCTTCTTCCAGGCGGCGTTTTTTTTTTCTCCCGGAAGAGGCGTGTCTGCTGCCTCCGCTTCTGTTTGTATCGTTCCACATTCTGTCGGGTTCCATGCTGCAGCATGACTGCTCGCGCTGCATTCTTCTCCTCCAAAACCGCTCTGCACTCCTCGTCGAACCAATCGTTCCGTCGTCTCCGTTCCTCGTACCCGACAATGTCCTCAGCTACGTTGTTGATGGCTGCTTTTACTGTTCTTCAGCAGTCCTCTAGAGGGGCCACGTCGTGCTCTCTCTCGTCCGGTAACGCTGCCTCGAGGTGCTGCGCGTAGACAGTGGCGAAATCTAGTTGCTTCAGATCGTGCCGAGGCGGCCGTCGGTACCGTACATGATTAATGACGGATAGTTTTGGGCGTAATTTAACCATCATCAGGTAATGGTCAGAGTCGATGTTAGCGCCACGATAGGCCCTGACGTCGATAATGTCGGAGAAGTGCCGTCCATCTATCAGGACATGGTCGATTTGCCATTCCGTCTGTAGCGGTGATCTCCAGGTATAACGATAAGGGAGGCTGTGCTGGAAGATTCGATTCAGAAAACATTTTGTGAATTCACGCGCTAATGAATGTAAAATATCCGAAATCGTCATAGCACAGTATAGATCCCGCCGCACTTGCAATGTATCGAGTCCAATAAGCAAACCCCAGCTTTCGTAACTTGGCAGCTGGTGAGGATTGCTCCAAGGCAATCGACGAAGGGCAAACCGAACAAATCTGCGCTGTACTGTCTCAATTCGATGGACACCGTTGTGATAATGAGGGTTCCACACAACTGAATGTGTCGATCGAACGAGTGAGCAGTTGAGAGATTTCAAGCCGTAAATGTCTGAAAAGTGCTTAGATATCATTATGAACCCCAAACAGCGTGATGCCTTTGCGACAATATAGCTGATATGCTGTTTAAACGTCAGTGTTGTTCATCGAGAAAAACTCCGAGTATTCGAATTGAATTGGCGTTTTTTTCCTCGAGAACGTAATGACCGTACATTTCTTGGCGTTTAGGGTCATTCGGTTGATCTTGCACCATTCCGCAAAGGTTACCAGTTGGCGCTGAAGGAAAGCTGCATCATCAGTATTCCGGATTCTATGGTATAATTTGATTCCGGTAAATCAGTATTCCGGATTCTATGGTATAACGTCGGCGAAAGACAACCGTGGTCCTTCTAAACAAAAGTTGACGTCATTGAAATACAGAAGAAAAATCTGCCTTGCGGAATACCAGATGAAGCGAAGAACTCTTCGGATACACAATCACCTATCTTGACTGCTAGACGACGATCACTGAGATACGATTGCATCTAACGGCGAATATTAGTACCAAAGCCAAGTCCATCCAACTTTGCCACTGCAATAGCGTGATTAATCTTGTCAAAAGCAGCTGAAAGGTCCGTGTAGATAACGTCAGTTTGAAAGCCGTCCGACATGGTATCTGTAACATATGTTGTGAACGACAGAAGACTCGTAGATGTTGAACGTTTCGACATAAATCCATGCTGAGTCTCGGAGATATACTGTTTGCAGTGGCAATACCACGGTAGTTGTCAACTACCTTTTTATCACCTTTTTTGTGAACTGGAAACGTGAAGGAGGATTTCCAGAGTTCGGGAAATAGTCCGGTTGTTAGCGACAATTGAAACAGATGACAAAGAGGTTCAATTAGATCGGCAGAGCATTTTTTAGAATAATAGTTTTTTTAGAATAATCTGGGCCTGCCGAGGTTGAAGCCTTCATTTTGCCAATCGCCAGTTGTACCATATTATTGTCGATATTGATCGAGTTCTAAGACTGGTATGATTGAGGTACATTGAGAGCCGCGCGTGAAACCTGGGTCGGTGTCAGTTTCTCGTTGGAGAAAACACTTGCGAACATTTCAGAGAATAGTTGGCAAATCTCCTGTAATCTAGAATGTAATGCTATTATAGTCGGCTTGTCTAAAGTTATAGCTGACGGTGTCAGAAGCATTGTAGTCATGCTTCACTCGAATCGCTTCAAGCACTATATGCTGGGGAGGGTGGTGTCTAACAATCTTTACCAGGGAGAACGGTGCTGCGCTAATTTTTAGCGCGTAGTCAGATTTACTCGAAAAAACGAGATCAAGTGATCTGTTGTTCTCGTTCACCACATTATTCGTTTGGCGCAGCAGATTTAGACTGTAGCATTCAAGCAAATTGGTGATACCAGCATGAAAACATGACAATTCGGGATCAGCGAACATAAATCCGTCAGAAGCAGAGCGCCATTTTACTCCGGAGAAATTGAAATCACCAACAATCAGGATCTCACCAACCGGGCTTGCTTGAGCGGAAATCCGTTCCAGTGACTCAGTATGTGAATCAATCAATGTCAAATCGCGAGTGCGGTCCGGTGGAAGATAAACCACGCAAAGAAAAAGTGCGTAGCCAGCCAGTTTGATTCGCACCCACACCTGCGCGACACAGACCCCCAATGTATCCTCAATCAGTTGCGCTTTCAATCGACGATGGATAGCCACAAGTACCCCGCCGCCGGTAGCCTTAAGACTGTTGCGTGAGCTGCAATCAGTACGGAAAACATCGTAGTTGGCACCAAATGCTTGCACTGACAGAGTGCTATCGCTAAGCCACGTCTCTGTGAGGGCGATTATGTCGAAGCATTCATCCGAACTTGCTACCAAATAATCGTCGATTCCGGAATTCATACCACCGGCATTCTGGTAATATATTTGTAGGTTTGAATGCCGCGATTGATTGCCGTTGGTATGTACGTTCACTACAAAGATAAGAGGGGAAACTTTTCCAAAGTTAAGGTGTTTGACCCTTGCATTATGCATTGCGATCCACCGTGAGTGTGATGGATGTTTGATGGTATATAAATACACAGATTGTCATATAATCCTCCTAATAGTGAGGTAAAAGCTTTTTCATACATACTTCATATTATACTCGCAGCATCATCGAGAGTAACTGTTTTTTTGAATCCACGATTAATAGTGAAGCATTGAAACACACATGATATAACTATCTATCTTCTCCATATTACCACGAAGCCGTTGGTTAGAGTAGCATCTACCATCTTAGTTCAACACATAGGCTCAAATAGTAGTGCGATTATTGGGGCATTCGTTTCGAGTTTTCATTGCGCTTAAACAGATGACTTTCACCATTCTAAGCCCGTCATACTTTTCTTATGAATGATTTGTTATGATCGAACATACTTATTTGTAGAAAAATAAAACTTGTATTACATGTTCATTCCTCAAAATCAGTTTATATGTCGAGTCCAGAGACACTTTCGATGGCCACCTGCTTAACAAGAATTTAAATACTTATTCTGATAGTTTGAACCATTTCCTTTTCATGGTACTGGTTTGTATAGGCCTATTGATCCATCCATCTCCTGCTAGAGAATTCCAAACAAAACAATTCGAAAGCTTTAAGGATAACTGAATGCACGGTTTTTGTGCTATCGACAATGAAATAATCCTATGCACTCCCTTCTATTTATTTCTATGAGACAAAATGTTTTCAGTCAGGTTTGTATTAAATCTTTCCATAGTGCTATGGCCATTTGACACACAAAAATATTTTTTTTCTGGCACACGAAAAGCCAACAAATTGAACGTTTCAGTATCATAATAAATAATTTAGGTCCACCAACAAAGTAGAAAAGCCAGATAAGGGACCATTCATACATTACGTAACGCGTTTAGGGGAGGGGGAGGGTGACATGTGACATGTTGTGACATATGGGGTAGAGGGAGTAAGCTAGATCGTTACGTAACATGATTTTACTGAACAAAAAATTTTTTCGAAGAATTTGTCACGAAATAGGGGAGGGGGGGATAGAGAAATTTGTGACAATTTGTTACATGGTGGGAGCGGGGAGTCAATTTTGGGCAATTTTCGCGTTACGTAATTTATGAATAGTCCCTAATCCAAAACGACGCCACCAAGAAAATTAGAACGAAAACGAAAAGGTGAAAACAAAAAAGAAGAAAAACTGTAGAAAGTGCAGTATATATTAATTAGCCATTTTTCAAATAATGGGACAAATTCACTAACATATCAAAACATTCCAAAACATTGGTTCTCAAATTCGCACAATTTCATTTTTTTCATTTACCAACTACGCTACGCCCACCCCAAAAATGAAAGAGTTAATTTCATCCATATTATTCATTTATTAATTATTTTTTTTATTATTTTTATTATTATTATTATTATTATTATTATTATTATTATTATTATTATTATTATTATTATTATTATTATTATTATTATTATTATTATTATTATTATTATTATTATTATTATTATTATTATTATTATTATTATTATTATTATTATTATTATTATTATTATTATTATTATTATTATTATTATTATTATTATTATTATTATTATTATTATTATTATTATTATTATTATTATTTATTTCATTAATATTGTGCATTTTATTAGACTTGACTAGGGGTTTGCTCAGGAACACAAATTGTGTCTCCGTTTTTTGAGCTCCGGCGTTTGCTTAGTCCGTTAACTAAGTAAATGTTGGATACTGACGAGACGCAAGGATAGTCGAAACGCAAATTCCATAACTAATTTAATTATAATTATTTATTTTATTAATTTGATTTAAATTATTCATTTCACGCATTACATAAACTTGATAACTTTCTTTTTTTTGCTCTATTAATTTTTTAATTAATTTCAGTTTATTGATTTTTTTTAATTTATTCAGTTTATTCGATTTTTTTTGGTGCATTACTCAAAAATGTGTTCATCTCATTTTTAATTGGGTGCCAAGTTCGCGTGAATTCTGCAAAGCTATGAGTGATCCAACGGTGATATGTGTAAGAAATGTCTCATTTCACTGTTGGGTGGATCTAATTGTTTTTACTATGTATCATATTACTGCTGAAAAAAGGTATATAGTTTTTGCTAAATTTCTTTTAATCCTCAAAAGGGCAAGCTAAAATTGTGGCTTTAAGAAGATCGTTTCTACCCAAGGAAATCAAAAGTCTCTTTTTTGTCATTTTACTAGTGAAAGAATCGAAAGCCCGAAAACGCTCGATTTTTACTTCAACTTACAAGTTCATTGAAGCTGACGTAAATAGTCGGGTTTTTTGAGGGTTAGTGAAAATATCTCGTGCTAATGAAAATAAAAAGTTTCCTGGGTTTCCCGGACCCCGGGAATCATTAAGCATATATTTCCGGGATTCGAGATAATAATTTACCGGGACAAACCATCCCCCTTTCCTCCTACTAGAAATAGGGTGACCATACGTCCTGGTTTCCCAGGACATGTCCTGGTTTTGCATTGATTGTCCTGGTGTCCTGGGAAGTCGAGGAAAATGTTTGATTTGTCCTGGTTTTTCTCCTGGAAGCCTAATATATTTCTATTTATTCCTAGGGGCAGATCACTCTAAAAATATATAACAAATTTTCATCAAATTAGGAAAAATGCATTTAATTTAATTTCCAACTTTGCACTCCCTCGCAAAAAATTTTGTTTAACAAACGTCCTACGCTGATTCACTTTGTTCGACGTTTTGTTGAATGTAGGGCTGATTTTTTGTAGGGTTTTGACGTCTTACACGCAACGCAAAATACATTGCACGCAACGCAAAATACATTACGAATTTCTATTTTGATGGAAAGAAATGCATTTAATTTAGCTGATTTTTAAAAATGCATCACAAGTGATCTGCCCCTAGATTTATTCAGTCTTCGCTTTTCACTATGCTCCAGATCGTAGTTACGACCGACCGCAACCATAACTACAACGTATACTCATCCTCCATCGAATTGCGACAAACAAAACTTAATACAGTCGAATATCCCCATTGTACCTTCCGATGGTTTTTTTATCTCTCAAGAGTGCCTCGTCAACATCGATGAAACAATGGTTACCAGCGCTTCTTCTCGGCTCAAATCGCCTTCAATCCGGGACTCGAAGAATTCCCTTTGGTACCTCTGAAAAGACACATCGGCGTTTTGGTGCTTCTGCTTCTACTTGTGTTCACTGGCTAGTGGCTTTTTTCATCTAACTGGAAAACCATTCCATAAAAAGAAAAATATCAACCATCGTGGAAAAATTTCATTGAGTGCTCTCTCGAGCTGGGGATCATGGAATTACTACAGGGTTGATACCAGTACCTATTCAGTTGCTCTGCTTGTTAACAGTGCAGTAAATCAAACGAACGTTTCTACCTAAAGTCTGCTGTCTATGTGCACCATGCCAGTATTATAAACAAGCAAAGCAATCGAATAGTAAAATTCGTCCCAACCCAGTGTGAACAATAAAGCACTGTTACTTTCATCGGTGCGATATCGATCATTCATTTTAAGATGTTTGAAACTCAACAGCAAAATTCAACAGCAAATTTGCAAATGCAGTTCAGACTAACGGAAGTCGTCGTTATACAAGCCCACCACACTCTCGTTACTGATAACGATTAAAACTTTGGCCATAACGAAAAGCTACGCTATGGAAGACAACATGCAATACGTCATTGAGCATGATAATGTTTAACGCTATCTTGATGACATTTTTCTTGTTGCTATTTATTATAACGTGTTTTAACTCTGCAGTGTGAACATAGTATTAGGACCAAGATACCCGTATATGTTGACAATGATAAGATTGATATGCGTCTGCACGATTTACACCTTGGTACTATTAATAAATTTATTACAACCATCATGTCGGAATACGCAAGATTTAGGTTTGAAACCAGGAGAAAATTTTTCTAGGTATTTTCAACGTTGTTTCTTTTGTGAAAATGCGAGTGACGGAACCTATTCCGTCATATGTGAACTTTCAAATCAAAGCAAAACGCCTGACCAAATCTCAAATCACGCAGTGCACATATGAAGGACAGACCCCTGCGTGCCCTACGTTGTTACACAAGAAGACACACTACGAGAAACCATGTACACAAACCTCTAACGAAGCAAAAAAAACTGTAAGTATACCCATCACACAGCCCTTCATCAACATCAACTAAATCACAAACCACCGGAGTTGCAGCTCAGGCATCAACGAATACTGCAACAACAGAACCTACGCACAGCGTGTCCGATCATTGTGATGCGCCTACTACTTCCCAATCAGCTGCTAGCACCACCGATAATACAGTAAATAACAAAGAACAGGGATACGCGATCGTGACCCGTAGGCCCCACAAACAACTCAAACCAGGTAATCGTGAAAGCCCATAGCACATTAACAGCGAGGATAGCATGAACGAAAACGATAAACCGAGAGAAAGCGGACTAAGTGATCTATAAGCAACAAGAGGCAATGAAATAAATCGATCTTCAAGAAGAAATAAGATCTTTACGCAAAGTAACAAAGCGCGTACACAAGATCCGATGGATACACAATAAAATTCGATTTTTTTTTATTTCGAGGTTTTAACCTTAAGGTCATTCGCCTCTTCGGGTTAGAAAAATCTCTTATGAAAATTTCTAACCCTATGTGCGGGGTCAGGGCTCGAATCCAGGTGTGCTGCGTACAAGGCAATCGATTTACCAACTACGCTACCGCTTCGATTTATTTATTTTTATTTACATATTGATAATATTAAAAGATCCACGGCTCAGATGATGCATTGAGGCGTGGCAATGTCGATTGAGAGGTAGCGGTGGGAAGCAGTACTCTTTCCACTGTCCTGGTTTTTTACTCGACTGATATGGTCACCCTATACTAGAAACCATCCTCCTTTCTGAAATGAAAACGAATCGATTTTTTAAGAATATAATCGTAATTTCCATAAATAATATTTGTTTGCAAAGCCTTTCATTGAAGAATTAGCTTTTAAAAAAAGAAAGAAATGCCAAAACATTAAATCAATCAGTTCGGAGATATGACGTGCACCACTAACGCTACTGTAAAGAAATATTTCGCAGCAATAGTCGATTAATTTGTTGACGTTGACATGAAAACATGAATATCCTTTAATTAGTACACACAGAAAAAAAATATTGGTAAAAGTAAAAGTGTTCCGCTCTTAGCAAGAACAACCAACGCCTACTATTAGATTGAAAGTAAAAATTTTAAATTAATCAGGTAGAATAATCAAAATAAAAGTTTTCCCTTTAAGCTAATGAAGAATAGTAATCAAAATAAATTTTTTTTAAACTAATACTTCGTTCACACTACGAGTTAAAACGTGTTTTGACGCTATCTTGATGACATTTTCCTTGTTACTAATTATTATAACATGTTTTAACTCTGTAGTGTGAACATGGTGTAAGAGTATGCATTAGTTGTTATTAGCTAAGAGTGAACAACTCTTATTTTTACCAACATTTTTCTGTGTCCAGTTAATTGAGTGAGGTTTGGACTATATAGCTTAAAAATCCTATTGATCTGATAATTTGTTGAAAAAAATGTAATTTACAATTACTACCTACTCCATGTCTTTGCCGATCGAAATATTGTCTGCAGTTAGTCTTTTGGAATTTAAAAAAATTTCCGGGATTCCCGAATCCCGGGAAAGAGAAAACAGAATTTCCCGGAAAGCTCTATTTCTGTGATAGTGGAACAATAATCCTAATAGGATTATCCACAACCCAAGCAGATTACTTGGCTTTCGATGATATGGCATACATCCCCAGCCGACATGGTTGAAATAATTTGAGCCAACAATGTTTCCATTTTCAATCACAACTTCTCTTCAGTGACAGGCATTCAATGCAGCTGTCATGTTCCTATGCTTCACTTTCACGTTCAAGCGGTTTACAGCCGAATGGAAACTGAACTCAAGTTAATTGAATTAAATTCTCATTTGTCTCTAGGAAGCAGATAATGAAACACACAGCTAGGACCAGCTCAATGTGTCAAGGTCGAATGAATTCGGTTTGTTATTGGCACTAATGAAAACGAACTGCCTTCGTGGGAACGAACTATGAGGGAAGAAACGTTGGATGTAGATGGCAATGAACCAATGGGAAAAGCCCAATGCAATAAGCAATAGGTTCTAACTTTCAGGATCCGAGTGGCATCAATGAAATCTGTGTATAGGACAATCACCATCACTGAATATTTTAGCGTTCACTCTCGGCAAATGAATTGGACTCAGGGTGACATGACAGATTCCCTGATGCAACAACCAACGGTAGCTTGTTCGGATGCACTTTGGAACCTTGAATGATTCAAGGTGCATAGCTCAATGGTAATGAAAGTTACACTGCAAAAATAGTGAAATTTTGACGATATGTTTATTCATTCGATTGTAACTATACACAACTTTTAACAAAAATTTGATTGAAAATCGTGTTAAAATCCATGCACCTAATTAAGTTATTGAATATTATCCTTTTATTCAAATGATATTATCTTTCTTAACTTTATCGGTATTTTAGATGCATCTGTTTTTCAATTAACGAATCTGTAGTTATCGCCCACCCACAATTATAACAATTTGTAACGGTGCAAACTATATTTTGTATATTTGGTACCGAAGCTGATGCACAGTCTCACAACTCTGCTCGCTTAGTTATGCGATGCCGAGAACGCCAACCGTTTTTAATGTGACTCTGGTGTCGTATTATTTGAAAGCACATAGTTGACAATCGATTTTATTTTATAGTGGGGTCAGCCTCCCAGAAAACTGGCAAACGAATGGCAATTTGCCAAATATAACCTTCATTTTTTTATTTTGTTTGAAAACTACTCGCGAAATAAAACAAACGTCTAATCATTGCTGTTAGAGTCAGTATAAGATTGAATTCGTTTAGTGGAAATTTAATGTTATTGTACTTCACGTGATTTGGTACTAGAACATGTGGAAAGCTACTATGAATGACCGCCTGGTCGTAAATTTATTAATATTTGCATTTGACCTCCTTCCTGAGAAGAATATGAAAGCAGATCATTTTATTTCAAACACAAAACGATTCAAATTAAACAACACTATCCAATGGAGCTGAAAATTAATTTGGCTCGTGCATGTTTAACACGCTCCACCGAAGCTACGATAAATTGTTCCAACATTTCGCGGGTTGCGAGGTGATATTTTTAGCATTATTGGTGGTCTTTTGTTGAACCTTCATAGTCCGTCAAATGCCAATGCCATGATGGTTGGTTGTGAAATTTTCGGAGCCTGCATAAACGAGCATATTACCTGTCGGTCCCGCCGGCCAGATAGTATATGACCGAGAAAAGCGCATATGCCACACCGATCCCGGTTGTCCAGTAGGCATGGTTGAGCCTGATCGGGTGTCCCACAATGGTCAAATCGATTAGCATTATGACGGAGTTGAGCACATGTACCATCAGATTGACGGCGTCCACGCGGTGTATTTCTGGAATGATACAGGCAGAGAGTTAGAATGGGTTCGGTTGACAATTTACATTTGACGGAATAAAATGCGATCTACATATCGTGAATATGTTATGAACTCTGGAACAAGGAACACAACAGTAAACCAAAGTTATGTGTTTGGTAACTGTGTTCCGTGTTATTCCCGTAAAACCATATATAACTCATAGAACTCTTGTTTTGTAAAACATGTGGAATTAGTGAAACTTGTGTGTGTGTGTTCTTCAGTGGACATCGTATAGAATACTTAAAAACAGAATTTACTATCTAAACTGTTAAAAATTCTAATAGCTAAGTCATGATTAGAATTGATGACATTAAAATTTAAAAAAATGAGGTTTCGTTGAATTTTCCGCAGAGTTGTTTTGATCATTAACTGTACAGTGTTTAGTAGAGCGATAAGAAAAAAATACCTGACCCTATGGGGCCACCCCTGAATCGTTTCCAGATCCACCAGGAATGTCTGCTCCAAACTTGAGCTAAATCGGACAAGTCTGGCTACCAGACCAACGTGTACGAAGTTTGTATGGGATTTTTCAACAATTTACATGACAAGTCCTGAAGTAACAGGACGAAAAATGTTTAAATCATCTGTGTAGAATAGTTGTACAAATTTAATACGAGTGCAGATGTCGTGTATGAATAAAACGAAAATTAGCGACCCTAGGTGACTTCCTTGAGGGATTCCGGTTGGCATACCAAGCAAGTTAGAATGTGGCGAACCAATTCTAACGATAGCACTGCTACTAGACGTATAGTTTTAGATGTGCATTGTTGTGTGGTACTTTATCAAATGGTTTTGAAAAATTCAAAATATATTGCATCGGTTTGTTGACAGCGGAGACTAAGATGCTAGTGTACGTCATCAAATTTGAAGTGGTCGAGCATTGTTTTACAATCCGTGCAAACATTCGTCAATTATGTCAGACGCAGTAGCCTACATCTCATTGTAAACTATCTTTTCAATGACTTTAACCAAACAGCGATATTTCTCTGTAGTTTTCATCATCATGAGTCTCCTTCAGCTTTGTAAATTGCAATTAAAGGATGTCCCACTTCAAATTGCATCATGGAATAAACGCTGTAGAAAAGAACCGATTGGTTAGAAGTAGTTTAGAATGTATTTATATACTGTATTTTATCGCTGTCAGTTTTTCGAAAATTGGAAAAATGGCCGTACAAAGTGCAGAAGGCTCCAAATCGGAACGAGCGGCAAAATACGGTGGAAAAATCATGGGCCCGAAAACCGTACACCCAGATGCTAACGATACCTCATTTTCCCATCATGGATGATGAGACTTACGTCAAGGCGGACTTCCGACAGCTTCCAGGGCTAGTGTTCTTCACCGCCTAGCACAAGTTTGATGTTCCGGGGGAAGTAAGGAAGCAGCAACTTTCAAAGTTTGCCAATAAATACATGATTTAGCAAACGATCTGCTCGTGTGGCAAACGGAGTGCGCCGTTCTTGGCTACCGGGACTATAAACGGGAGGATCTACCTCAAGCAGCAGCGTAGCGTCTGCTTCCTCTCTTGAATCAACACGAGGGCCCTACGACCTTCTGGCCGGCTCTAGCTTTGTGTCACTATTCAAATGTTGTCCTGGAGTGGGACGAAGCCAACGGAGTCACTTTCGTACCCAAGGACAACGCACCGGAACTAATTCCCATCGAAAAAAAACTGGGCGATTAAGAAGCAGGCATTAAGGAAGCATCCCAAGGAGGTCGAATCTGAGGAACGCATGAAGAAAAAGTGGGTTTCCGTACAGAAGAAGCTGCAGCCAGATGTTATACAGAACCTAATGAGCATAAGCATATGGTGCGAGCGTACGGTTATGGTATTGAAGTTGAATGAAATAAAAAAGCCAAAAGCTTATTTATTTATAGGTTATATTGGAAAGGATCGGTCCACTAGGTAATTTATTAATTCTTTGTCAAGTTAGCTTTTGTCCTTATGCTAATTATACTGTAGAGTGGATGTTTGTAATCTGTTAGCACAAAGGATGAGGAGGTTGTATGTCTGCTGGATAGACGGTTTGAATGAAACCTAGCTCCAGGGGGCTTTCCCTGCCACAAATAAAATAATACAATGAAGCTGTTTGGATTTAGTGTCTAACTGGTGCCAATTTGGTGTTAGTTTGAATACATCTTTTAACTATCAGTATCGCTTAACAAAGCGCGCGAATAATGATAACACAACAATCGGAAATTTATTTAATTGTGAGCGGAAAAAGAAACCAAAATATAATTGTCGTTTTATTTGCTGTATAAATATAAATAAAATCGACACACGATTAATAATACTTGTAGTGCGAAATTTCCAATTACACAGGTATTAGCATATCTATTTCGACAAACATCTTGATACACTAAAGGTTATCGCTTTTCATTATATTGCATTATTTTGCCGGTATAAAGCAACTAGGAATAATAAATTCGATCACATACCGTTTCATTCAATTAATCATAGGAAATACTCCCGACTATCAGCAGCCCGGAGCTGGTGTTGATTTTTTTTACAAACCTATCATATCCAAATTAACACAACAAACGCTAAGTTTACCGTAAATTCTCGGCACCCGGCTGCCCAGAGCAATAAACACATGATACCACGTCCGAGAGTTTCACATATCGTGTCATTTCTCAAGGTGAATCCAGATTTGTGTGACGCTTTACCCCACCCCACTAACAAAAGCTCCTTTCCGTGGCAAATGTGAAGACGCAGGGGTAAATATACACGGTGTCCATAACAACGTTAGTTACACTAACATTCCTTTCCTTCCCGATGACTATAAGGACGAGGAAAGTATCGTTATTGGCATTTCAAAGTATAGAATTCTCGAAACATAATCCTTAATGTTTCTCAAAGCAATTTCACTTGTTCTGGTCAATCACGGACTAGCAACTAGGAACTGTACGGTCATCATGCTTATGCTCATGCTCATATAGAACTGAAACGTGTCAATCGATTTTTCAAGTATTTTTTCTGCAAGCCTGACAATTGCGCACATATGTATTTGATATGGCATTTTCGATCTCTTGCCATATTGTACACAAACGCTTCCGCGTAAAAGTACATTAACGGTCCGAATGACTCCAAATCTGGCCTAATGCGGATAATACGTTTTATATCTATTTTTGCAATACAATTTATATTTTACCTTATATAAAAACTGTGAAATGGGAAGTTCTCTTTCATATGTGAAACTTTATAATTAATATACTATATGGAGTAGGAACTGGTCCAAATCAACCTAAAATTGATTGAGGCTATAATAAGTAACATCTGTGTAAATCGATTGGTCCGGATATATTTGTAAGAAACAGAAAGTTTAAATCGATATTTGAAACGTAAAAAATTTTTTGTCTGAAAGGACGAATTAACAATTTCTCAATATTTTTTTTCGGTAAAACGTATCGTAGATGATAGCATCAGAATTGCAGGATTTTCCTTCGAGCAATTTCGTGAGTTATTTCTACTGTTTCATCGCTAAAAAGTATTTTCTGTCAACTCTAAATGTTATTAGTCTAGGAGTAATTAATATTGGGGACAAGATGGTCGAGTAGGAATACATGAAATATATAGAGTCAAGTAGGTCAGTTTCCTTTGGCGAGCTCGCGCGATGATTCTTTTGCACTGATTTAGAAAACAAGCACTTGCTGGAAAGGTTATACATCTGGTAACGATTTAGCAATAATGATTGTACGCTTGGCTAAATATTTTTCAAGCTAAATCTATTAAGGTGACGGCACTTTTTGTTTGACGCTTTTAAAAAACTCCCTTGACATTTTTTTACATTGATTATATGTACTGTACTGAGGACGAAAGACAATGAGTTTTCGCTGAACAACACACGAAAAATTAAACGACAACGTAACTACTACAGCCGATCCACGGAAACAGCCGAGATGGCAGTCGTTAACGATGATCTCTACCGTGTATTTAATTCATGTAACATGAGCGACCTCTGCCATAACATAGCAAAGATAAGGCTTTATACCTATTGTATCCCCATACCTATTTGACCCTATTCTACTCTAGCTATATATATATATATATATATATATATATATATATATATATATATATACACGAAACACACGATCAAAATAAAAAAAATGCAAGTTTTTTGACAATCACGTTTTATTACTATTTTTTATAGGGAACGCGCTGATGACCAAATTCGATTTGCAGTATGTATGTATATAAGTTGAAAATAAATGGCTTCAAAACCAATGCAAATTTCCTCGCCGGTAGTTTGTTTTTTTTTTGTATGGGAATCCATTGTACCCTGAATACAATACAATTGGACAAACGTTTATCTCCAACATTTTATGTAAACTGCAAAACACGCGCTTCAACTGTTTAATGAACGGTAGTGAGAGCATATGTAATTATTAAATTTAATTTCCTTTCGTTTATGTTTATGGTAGGACTCGATGCGTGCTTTTGTGGAGGGTACGATTTAACAGAGCACCGTACGCTGCAGAAAAAAGTGCTTCTATTAAGTCAAATGTGGAGTTAAATAAGATGTTTCGCATCGTTATCGGTGTTGATAGCACCTTTTATTTTAAGCAAACTTGTTATGAGTTTAAATACAAACAATGCGGCATTGCTCTTGGTTGCAGTTAGTGAACTACAGAATAAAATACAACAGAATACAACTTTCGCAGACTACCTAATATTTTTCAGAATATTTATATGAATAAAGTAAAAAACCGGGGTCTTCTACTCTCACGGTTTCAAAAAATCGATGTTTTTATCTTAATTTAATTTCAATCTATATGTAACTGAGAATACGTCACAGAAAGGATTTGGTGAAAATCATATTCCTTGACATGTTTCTAGGAACCCATCTCCGGCCGTTTCTGAGATACTAAGGGCGGTGCACCTCGATGGCGCTTGTCTATGGAAAGATCATTGTTTAAAGAATTCACCGGTCTTCTCTTGAAGGTTTATGTATATGTGAGCGTCTGTGAAAGGTTTCTTGTTGTTTTGGGGCGAGAAAATCGAACGGAAGAAAATAAACTGAAGAAAGAATACGAAGGTATCGGTGGGAAAGGAAAGGTAATGTTGACGGACAAATCAATCGGCGAGCTAGCAAAATTTTATGGGCTGGCGATTCGAAGAAACTCAAATTCTGTAGAACATATGCGAAATGCAATCTGGACTTCCCTCGAACACTGCTCGTCATCGAACGAAAATCCCCAACACTCAAAGTGTTCACTCGGCAAGGACAGTTGGTGCAAGTGACGTCAGACCGAAGCAAAAGCAACTTTAGAAACTTTCGAACATGTCAGGATCAACAAAAGTCTATCATATAATGATTTATTAGAAAGATGCTTAGGAGTTCACACCCAAAACATCAATGGGTTTCTGAATAGTGGAATCCGTGCTTTAGCGCCATAACACTTGCACAAATTCTTATTTGGCCGTCAGCATCTTCAACCAAGGATTTTCATCGATATTACAAGCCATGGAAGTGATGGGAATTACGTTGGGAACTGAAGCTGAAAGATGTGCTATTCGACTGGACGGTGAACGTATCACTCGCTCTGAACGCAAAGTGGGTGTCGCGGAAAAACACGCCGGAATTCAAAAGGGAGTAAAATGTGCACAACCAAGAATATTTTGGGGTGAGTAAGGTGAACTCTACGGCCCCGGTATGGCAGATTAGCTAGTAATGTACTACAATCGAGTTATAAGCCGTACCTTATTTTTGAACGCGTTTTCTCGAAAGTAGTGTTTTTTGAGCGGTCAAGTAAGACTTTTTATAGAAGTACCGATTTCAATATTTTTTCTCCAATTGTTCAGAAAACATTCTGCTATTTTTTTCCGAGAGGGATTTGCAAAATGTCAACTTGTTCAATTTTTATGGCTTCTAATAGGCCAAAAAATAAAGTAAATATTGGAAATTTTCACAAATCGTTACATAAATTTTACAAATTATAAAATAAAAAATTCATCTCAGGAAAACATAGCCAACGTGACTATGATGATAAAAACATGAGTTTTCTGATTACAGATAATCCAATTTGCCAAAACTTTACATAAGCGGGACCCATGCAGTTTCAACATCAATGTTATCAATGAAGTTTCAAGATCGCAAGAAATTTTTCTTTTCGTCTTCAAAAGTAAAATAAAAAGGTCAAAACATGTATCTTCAAAATAAAAAATAAGCTTTACAATTTATTTCCAAAAAAGTGCTCAATTTCAGACCTCGCGAGTAGAAAACCCTCTTGACCGAACTAGTCCGATACTATTCATCACATGTCGTCACTGTTGTGCTATCTTATGACAAGCGCTATTCAGCACTTTTTTAGATAAACGATTTTTAAAGTTTGAGATTGGAGCTTTTCGGAGAAGGAAATCGTTGCTACTATCTTTTCTGTAGTAATCTCTCGATTTATACGAAGAACGGTTGACTATATTGACAGTTCTTGCTTAAAATGTAAACCAAAGTTTCTCGCATACGTGTCATAAGTGTGTATTGATGATAAAATATGACTTGTCACAAATGTGCACAGAAGATTTCATATAAAGAACTGATTTGTAAAATTATGCGTTATAGATCACTATGTCCAATGGTATACTTTTCCATGCGGTAGCAGCAATATCAGGTTACAAAATGATGGTATTGAAACACAAAATTTTCACAATTTTCCCTCTTTTATTCGGGAAAACAATAAATAAAAGTTGATTTAATTGACAATTTAGAGACAATATATATCAAGCAATGTTATTGTTGACAGGCGACTAGACGAAAAAAATATTCATCTTGCATAATCCATCATTATATTTCGGCATACTTTCCAAAACTAGTGGAAATCTCAAAAAAAAAATTGTTCAGTAATCCTGAAAACACAAGCCAAGCCAACAATTTCCAAAAAAAAGCTATGGTAGGAAAAGTTTTGCTCCCAAGACAAGAATCTAAACCTAGAAGCTAATGATATTATGGTTGATCTGCATAGGAACTACGTATGCATCAGAGAAATCTGTAGCCTTGCTATAAGCTTTTTGGATTTCAGCATGCCAACAAGCTAAGATTGTTGTCTGTGTTTTCTTTGTCACGAGGTAGCACAACTCAATCACTCGAGAAATTGACGCTTGTCATAATCGTGTTTCGCTATATCTCAGTAACCCCGCAGAATTTCAAAATTCTGAAAACGCAGAGATTTTAAAATTTAGTACGTGGCATATCTAACTCAGTTCACTCCAAAATGGCTTTTGTCAAAAGCTAGCACAACAGCGACGATGTAACATGATATTGTTGGTGTTCCTGGAAGCTTTGGAAACTCTTTGTTTCTTCTCAATTGTCTAAGACCAGCACCTGCTTCGGATTTGTGGCAGAGCTTTCTTTTGCTGTTAAATTTGGCGGCCTTTCAAGAGAAAGAAAAAAAAATTGTTATAAAGACCAATATTCTTGTAATTAGTGCAACACTGCATATGTGACGCGCGGCACAAACAACCGATAATGCAGACGATCTTTGTCGAGCAAGACGCAAAGCAGTCTCGCTCGGTGCGATTGTCACTCAAAATATTCGCTCACTGGAGCAAGGGGTTATTAAAACAGCCAATCCCGTCCTTAAGTATGCATGTCAAGTTCAAATCGATAACTACACCATCGATCTCAACTTCGTGAGCGGGTATGTAAACGAGTTGGTTCGTCATGAATGTATTGTCGCCAATAAAATCATTTGTTTGCTTTAGACAAAATATCACAATTCTGAGCTTATCTAGGCGAACTTTCGAGATATCTGGCATAGCGTCTTGCGAAATACTAGCATACTGTGCGGACTATCTTTGACCTGAAAAATGATCGAATATGGTCGAACTCAGTTAATGTGTTTGATTTTAAGTGGAAGCTCAAAGTCTGACGTTCGACATCCATTTTAGGATCTTTTGGGTCAATTCAGGATAGTTTATTTATGCACGGACCTAAAGCCAGACGCAAAGTGAAAACTGAAGAATAGGAAGGAAGAGACAGAAATCATGGAAGATATAACTTGAAGAACAATCTGAGTTTGACAGTTAAGGAATAACTATCTTCACGCGATATATGATTGGGTGCAACCTATTTGATTAGAAACTGGAACGAAGAATGTGTAAAAAACTTTATCAGCAATAGATCATAAAAGCATTTTTGTTCCACTTGCTTGTGCAAAAGACGGTCCTTGGACTGACAATTTAAATCTTATGATAGCCACCGTAATCTACAATTCACCAATCAATTCAAAGTTCCTAAAATTGTCTCCCCAGTATATTTGATATATAGTAGAGTGCCAATATTTATGGTCTTCCTGAAATTTCAAACCGGACACACCTCAAAAGTTTTTGTACCTCGAAAAAAAGACCCCATGCAACATTTGAGCGTAATCGAAAAACAATGTCATGAAGCGTCGAAATCTGGTGTAATGTTGAAAACAATGCCTTTGTGGTACAAAAAAAATCTTGAATTGAGATGGGACTTGAGTTTGGAAATGCAGCTTTTATTTTTTTTGTGAGTCAAGCGTTTTAGAAATCCATAAAATATCAAAATCTGGTGTCAATTAAAAAAAAACAATTTTCAGTTTAAAAATAAAAATACCAGGGAGGCAACTTTTGTCAAAGCAATTTTTTACGAGAACATACAAGATCCGTTGTTTCATACATATATAAGACATTTGGCATATAAGTTTAATTAAAAGCATTCTTTTCAAACCCAAGTATCAACCCAAATCCAGAATTTTCGAAGTTCCATTAAAAAATTGAGGGTGGTATTAGAGTTTTTTCCATTTTTTTGTTAACGACCTATTTAGTCAATTTGTCAACTGAGTGCCACATTACTTATCTGAAAAATCTCTACAAAGTGGCATTTTCAGAATTTTGAATTTCGGGAACGTGCCATTTGAGCCAATATATTCTGAAGATATAGCGAAAAACATGATGATAAATGATTAGTTTTTTGCGTCAAATCACTATATCTTCAGATTTGCTCAAGTTATATTAAAGTTTTAGATGTTTTTATACGTAAAAATGTCTGAGTAACACAATGGCATAAAAATTTTCAAAAAAAAAATACACGAGTTGCGAGAAAAACACAGTTTAAGTTTTAAACTGGAAATATAGCATATTTGGCAACACTGCAAACAAAAGTTACTATTTTTTCTAGATTCCCTGATTCATTTCCTTCAAAATGCCTCTAACCGATTTTTTATAGACCAAATTAAACCAAAGATATGAATAGAAGTTTTGTCATCAATACACACTTATGACACGTGTGAGTGCGACTTTTGTTTACATTTTTAGTAAAAAAACCCGCAATGCAGTTCACCGATCTTCGTAATGTTTGGGAGATTAATACAGAATAGATAGAAGCATCAATTGTCTTCTCTGAAAAGATTCTGACTCCTGCGGTGGCAGACAAAGGGTTAAGTCGCCGGGAAACTCTAAGCTTGCGCAGATGACCCTATCCACGCCTTTCTAAGCTTTCTTCCTTCAACTCTTTGCTCTCCCTTGAGTACTATGGCTGTTAATATTGAAAAAAAATATACTTCACCTTCCAGTCCCTTGCTAATTAAATGCCGTAACAACAGTGGTATTAGAGCTTGACGATTCATTACATCCTAAGCATCATAAATTCGAATTCAGGTTTTGACTATTCTAAGGGTCATTTCTAGACCAACATGAGAAAAGGGTCCAAATGAGAGTCTCTTTTTGTTTACTCTCTCTTCCGTCAATAACTCGGCCGCTTCTACGTTTGCTCCTTAACGCTTATCATAATATGCTAGACGACATCTGAGTCTTCCAATATTTATTTAAAGTTTTATGCTCACACCATAATAATCGAAAGAGAAAGTAAACACAGAGAGACTCTCATTTGGACTTCTGCCCTTTTCACATGTTGGTCTAGATTTTTTTGTGATTTTTCAAGGGTGGAAATTATTTCACTTTGGTCGTTTTGCGCAACCCCTTAATCGTGTCCGATTGAGCTAAACATTTGCAAAGAGCCTTTTTTCGAGGTGCTAATGCTGTTGAGGTGCGTCTGGTTATTAAATTCGATGATCACCTTTTTTCCATACATGCCACTGGCACCCTAATATACAGTCTTCTGAATAGATGCTCCCTCCGTCGCCTTCAAACACCTAGCGTCAACTGATTTCATAAATATGCAGTAAAAGATTTGTAGCTGGAATTTATATGAAGTGAACGACAGTCAAACATGAATTAAGTAGGGATAGCCGTGCCATTTCCATGTACACGAATTATTGTTTGAAGGTCGAACTGTAAAAGAAAGCCAAAGTAAACACCAAAGAGGCGCCAAACTGAGACTCCGCCAAGGGCTCTGTGAAAACATTGAAATTCCCACGATTCAGTCAAGTTAACGTGGCCATACCAAATAGACGATATTATTGAAAGAAATCAGCATTAGTGAACTATATTGATAAAATATATTCTCAAATAATCTCTTGTGTGCAATTTGCGAGAAATATAGTAATCGTTGAGAAGAATTTCTAATTTATCTTGTTTGTATTCATTCTATATATTATAATTAATAACACAGAATTGGGATTTGAATCTAAATTGAACACAATGATAAGTCCAATTCAATCTGACCCAGACATACATTTGCGATTGATACTAAAGCGTAGAGTAAAATGAAGATCTCGGTAATTGGAAACTGGAAATAATGTGTGTACAACCCATCCCACACCGCTTTCTATCCTCACAATCGAGTCAATGTCAGCTTTCTCATTAAACGCCTACACACTTACCAGGATCGTACACGAACGTCCAATAGACTAATGTGACAATAAATGAGTACACCGTGGCGATGGTGTACACAACCCAGTAGACAGCATGAAGCCGGCTCTCCCTTGCTACATGAATGTTCCACTCTGAAAGAAAATAAAACACAGGAAACAAGAGCTTTACAGTGAGAAGAAAACCACATTTTATCACATGACAATTTCTGTCGATGTGTGAACAGGAACTTTCTGCTCTCCACCATTCATCCAACCGTATAGCAAATGACCCTTGGGCATGCGGATTACGTTATCATTCAACGAAGGTCGATGCAACGGCCTTTCTTCCTGAACGCTGGTGGGAGCTAGAAAGACATGTACATGCACACAACCATCCAACCAAGCCACACACATTCGACCATGCTCGAGAAACTCGGAAAGATATTTACCAAACTCATTCCGGTCAATCATCAACCCTTTGGTAACGATGATTGCCGCTAGCCAGGCCTGGAAGGCACACGCTATCAGTGCCCAGTGTGTCAGGTAGATCCACCATTTGGCGTAATGGTGCTCCAGCATCGGTTCCGATCGGCCTATGTCCAGCAGTGAACAGGCCAGCACGGCCAGGAACAGTATGGCCACGATTAGCCGATACATCAGGTAGCATATTCCGACCTGGGTGTTGCTTTGCCACTGTAAAGAGACCGAAAGAAGGACGAAGATGAAAAAAGTGTGTATATGTATTTTGGGTTGCATAGGGTGTTGCGACAAAAGGATCCCATTTGAAACCAAACTGCAGAAATGTTGTTCACTAATAGTTTAATAGGGTTTTTGATGAAACTTTTATAATACATTTCACACAGGAGCGCACAAATAATTAAATTAAAGCCTACGATTCCCATGAATGCAAGCATGACGTAAACGACACTTTGGTTGAACTTTATTTTTCCATATGGGTCATTCCGAGCGAAACGATCGAAAGCAAACGCAAGTTTAAAATCGGACCTGAACGGATTTGAACCAATTTTGGAAGAATTGATAAATATAAAAAATAGAACTTTTTTGTGTCTATGGAATCAACCGCGTCCTGTTTTGACATATTGTCAAAAATCTTGGGAGTCTTTTGATCATATCTCCGGTACTATTTACTCTAGAATCACTCCGCGAGATGTTTTTTTTGAAGAAAAAATTAGTTTGAAGCGGTAGTGTTACGTATTTTTTTCTAGATTGCTTGAATATTTTTTTTAGATATCTCGCGGATTGATCCTAGCGTAAATAGTACCGGGGATAAATTCATAAGAAAATAAAGGTTTTTGATAATTTGTCAAAGCACCCGTGATTCCATGGAACGAGGTTGGTGGTTCATTCGTCACAAAAATTTGAGTTTTTATTTGTTGGTCCTAAATGCATAATTCCTTCAATATTGTTCCAATTCCGTGAACTTTGAAACATGAAAAATACAGTTGAATTCCTGAAAAAATGTTTTCGATGGCGTTTACGTACCATTTGCGTAAAAGGGCAGCACGGTGTTCTTCCCGTCAGCCTTGAGCTCTACACCCTATTCGATTGTATACACCCAGTTGGGACATGGAACACTGGAATGTACAGGTGGTTGATTTATTAATGACTCCACCGGGCTGGGATGTTTGTGGTTTGGTATGTTTTGAAACAGCTAGGATATGCTAGGAATGCAGTAGTGAGCTGCAGCAGTTCAATACTGTTGTTCCCTCGATGAAAGTAGTTTGGAATGACATTTGGTCTGAATATGGAGCGATTATTGTTTCGTAAAAATCGACATTGCCTTCATTTCCGATTAAAGTACGGATTATGTGGTTAGTGTATTTTCATATTGAATTAGTACATTAAATCGCTTTCCCTCATTGTATTATTCAACAATTATATTTTCCCGGCACGAAGTTATTGTTTTTAATGACCGCAAACATAGTACTCGTTTCGAAATGAACTCTATTATAAATGGGTTACATTAATCTTCCTGATATTTCTGTGCCAATCATTCCCAGCGTACTTTGCCATGATTGAAGTGCACTGTTCACATACCCGTGACGTATGAACGTTACACTGATAAATTTCGCTATATTTAAACTGTAATTTCTTGCATTTTGTAACAGAATATAATTTTAGTAAGAACACTTGAATCAAAAATGTCTACAGTTTTCAGGCATGAAAAAACACGCTGCAAAAAAACTATGAATCGCAACATGAACCAACAAATGCGGGTCGATAATATTTTTGGAATTAATAATTTGTTGTTTCTACGGGATAACACTATTCCGATTAACTTCATGAAACTCGTGTTAGACCTAAAGTTTAAGTGGTGGAACAACGAGAAAAAGCTAAAGAGCTTAATCTCGTGCACTATATTCAACTACACCACGTTAAAAACTGTGTTTTGATTACGTTTAGAAGTTTTTCCCAGGCAAATAATTTCATTGCGGATACACCCCTATCTCCATATTCTCTATCTCGATTCCTCTCTATCTTGATCATTTCGTAAGTCCCTTCAGATTGGTCGTGAAAAATTCTCCGTATCTCGATGTACCTAGCTTGAAGTTTGCCTGCGCTTTTCTCTTGTAGATGTGAACTTTTCTTTTGTCGGGACATCATAGCGAAATGAAGATTGACGATTGCGGCGTTTAGCCTGATAACTATCTGCTTGGGCGTGTGTTTAGTAGAGTGTATGCCAGATAAGGTATAATTATCTTTAAAAGGTATACAGACTTTTTGAGGTACACCCTAGGCACATCACATGAACGAAGGCGTTATGTTGTCAAAAACTTTATAGTTCTCAACTGCTTACCACCTTGCGGCCACTGAACGAATTTCCGAGAGCGCGAATTTAAAAATTTAGTTCCACAAACATATCTCATCACCTTCGCAAATGGTTAGTAGGAAGTGGTGAAAAATCTCGACAACTAGGTCGAAAAATAATAACCCACCGAGCTTTATATGTGGGACAAAAGAGGCCTCACCTAGACTGATAGGGAAAATGAGATGAAATCGAATTGAAACAGCATCCAATACTTCACGTATTGTTTAAAGGCCAGTTTTGGGGCCTTTTGCGGGACGTTGATGGATCATTTGTGAGTAAATCGTCAAGTAAAGCAGTTTAAAAGTCGATTAGCTTGACACTAACCATTGTCTCCCGCCAAAGGCGCCAATGTAAAGGAATGCAGAAACCTTGATTTGCATTATCCAATAAGAAAAGCTAAATCATAAAATAAGTCAGGATGAGTGTGACATTTCCAGACACTCACTAACTTACTGTTCGAATGTATAAATACCAAAGGGGCGCGAAACTGAGGCTCCACTAGGGTTGCCACCTCTGGTGACGCGTTGACCCGGAGATTTTTCCTGACCTGAGGGTGGAGTTTAAACCAAAGCAAAGCAAAAAGTGGAATCAAAGCGATTGCACGATATTCTAGACTTTAAGCTGTTTTGTACACGAGGCGATAGGACGCACGCTACAAAAAAAATTCACTATGGATTTTGTTCTACCTTTTGCTGTTGTTGTAGGAATAGATAGAACAACATTCATTGTGATGTATCTATTTTTTTGTCGTGTGTTCTGTCACCTCGTGTGCTTTAGTCGCTTTTTATTACCTAATGTGCGAAAAAGGAGACAAGTATATACTTTTTCTTTCCTTCTGTAATATGTCATGAAATTTAGTCCCGGTTGATTGGAAAATTACCTCACAATGATCTCGTCTATAGTCGAAATAAATCTGTAAACTTCTCATGTTTCTGAACGGTTTTGTCAATTTTATTAAGTGTAGAATTTCTCTTTCCCGGCTAAGTGCAAAGAGTACAAAAGCACCAACCACTCTCGCTGTGGAGGATAAGTCGAACGAGCATTGCTCTAATGCACAACTAACAGGAGAAGAAGAAGCACTCTGTGGTCTCGGAAACTCGTCACCAGATATTCCATCAAAGGGGCAAAATTTACCTCCATAGCCAACAGCTGGGGCTCGCTGCATGAGCAGCAACAACACCGGAAGAACTCGTTTTATGTTGACCTAGCCACTTAGATTAGAACAAACACGGCATCCCTTGATGCAGCTGCAGATAGCACCACCAATAACGAAGTGATTTCGTAAAATTGCAGGAAAATAATTAATTGTAGCATACAGCGAAATATTATTTTCCTTGAACTGTAATAAATTTGATTTGTTTTTCATTTTCGTTGTTTTGTGTGCGAAATTATAAATATTTGGTGGACTCTTCTGAACCAGAAAAATAGTAAATGCACTATACTTACACTTTTTAAATGTTTTGCAAAGAATCAACTAAAACTCAAAAAAGTTGAACTATCAATCTTTCCACAAAACCAGAGAAATTCATGTAAAACCCGGAGGCCCAGAGATCTCTTCGGAAAACCGGAGGCTCCGAGTAAAACCCGGAGGGCTGGCAATCCTAGGCTCCACCAAAGGCATTAGGAGAGCCCGCTACGGCCTTGTCCGCCCCATTCATATTTATTCAAAATAAATATCAATGTTCTTAAATCTAAAGTGGATGGAAGAATAAATAACGAAACTGTTTGAGTTAAAAAATCGTGTCAATTCTAGAGCTTTTATTCAAAACGACATATCTACATTGAGTGACTCTCTTTGTTTAGTTTTTCTTCTGTTAATATTTCGGTCGCTTTAACATTTATCCCTCAACTCTTTGCAATATGCTAGTCAAAACCACCGCTTTTCGATCTGTACTGTAAAATAAGGGAAAAGTGCTATAAAGAAACCGCAAAAATCGAAAGAGAAAGTAAACAAAGAGTTTTGAATAAAAGCTCTAGAATTATTGTTAACTTTATCGCTTGTTTTCACTGTTTTATAGCTACACTAATGGAACAGAAATGTGCTCGTGGGCCGTAGACTAAGCTACCTCCTTAAAGCTGTAGCAAAGATCGTGAAGTAAGCTAAAGCGATTACCTGCAAATAAACAACCCCTGCCGTATTTTCTTCAGTGCCGGGAGGAGCGCCGTAATATCACAAAGTTTCCAGTGCCCAACCAGTCCGTCACTAAGTTAAATCTCTGGTTGAAATGTTGAGCAACTTGGGATTTTTTGTGTTCCTGAAAGCGATGTTTGATCTCAAACTTTAACAACCAAGAGCTGGTTTGTTTGATTTTATGTCAGCGCTTCCTCGGACTGTTTTATTTAGTGTCCCGTCAAGAGAAAATTTTTAGTGTTCACAAGCAATTTCATCTGCCTATATCTTTTGTGGGCAGTTACAGATGTACCCACATGAGGATCGTCGAAATCGCACTTTTCCTAAGCCAAAAGAGCATAAATATTGGTCGAGGTGAGTGGCGAAGTTCTCTGTAGTATTTCTGTAAAAGTGACTCTCTGCGCAATAACTCCACCAGTCCTTATTGCTACAAGACCTATTTGCTTGTATTTAGTGCAAACCTTGTCGATGAAGCGTCTGCCTGCTTGACTGTTTGTACCGGTTTGTAAGGAGTGTCCCGTCTTTATCAGCTAAGCAGGTCATCCGATATGAGCTTAATCTTCCGGCAGTCGCGCTAGTGCACTGAGTGCACGTTGCTCTGAAATGCCGGAGGGTTAAAGAGACATACAATTTTGTCCCGTCCTGTGCGATTGCCATTAAAAATCTTCACTCAGTGAGGAAAGAGCAACTGGAATCGGTGACCGCACCGTCGCTCTCAATTATGTGAACGGACATATAGCCCATCAAAAAATACTTGTCGGCAGTAATGTCCTTTGCTTATTTTAGACAGGATATCGCCATTCTGAGCTCATTTGGGCGAACTTGTCAGATATCTTTCATGATTAAATATTCAGTTTTTTTTTCAAAATTTAGTCGCCATTTAGTAATTTATTTCTAAATTTAGCCGCCTTCAAATACCTAATGTCGACTGATTTCACGAATATACGGATTAAAATTTTCTACTGAAATTTATATGAAAGGAGCTACAGTCAAATACGAAAGAGCTTCGATCGATTCCTGATGTTTTTTACACGTTTATCACCAACGGAAATTAATTTTGGTGATGGAACAAATATTGGAATAAATTCTGCGGATTATTGTATGATAGAGGCGGCAGGAATTCTCTAATGAATCGTCTGCGCAGTGTACTTCCTTGCATGCACAGTCTCCCGGAAAAATATTCCATCCGTTGCCTTCAAACACAGCCCTCAAGTGGTGATTTTTCATCCCTTTGGTTTTAACAAAAAAATCGGTCACAACGGCTATCTGCACGTTATATTGTCAGTATTAAGTCAGACCTCAGTCAGTCAGACTAAGTGACAAAATCTTGATTTCGAGAAAAACCAGTTTAAAGTTTGAATCGCAGCATCCTTTACATTATAATTGGAAATAATTTTTCGCCATAATTCTTGTTTATTGTTACATATTTAACATCTGACAAAAGTTGGATGTAGCTGACGAAATGCTTTATCCAGCGCTATCATTTTCTCATTTTTTATGTTTTGCGACTTAGTCCGGTCTGACTTAACACCGACCATATATCCTCATGAAATTGAAAAATTCATTATCGCGCTTTTTTAATGAACGGAATCTCCAATTTAAAAAAAAAAAAACTTAAATGATTATTTCAAATTATTATTAAATTTTAAGCTCATGACAATTTTGTTTACAAATTCCCATCCAGTTTGATAATCTTCAAGCATGGAGGTAGAATTTAGCATTGAAACATTGATGGCTGCGATTAATTCAGTTTCTCCGTAGTGCTATCTAGATCCATTGAAGCAAAGGAAGCGTTGTGAGGAGATGAAGTTGGGGCGCAGTAGCCACACCAAAATTTTATTATCGATTTCAGCAAAATTTCGCTGAATTGCATGGTGCGGAAAGCGCAGCAATTTGACTATAATCGGTTTGACAAATTACCTGTGATGAAAATTCAGTGGTTGAAATTATAAGATTTACAGTAATCCAGCCAGAAATACTGACAAATTGGCAGTTACGCTGTCAGTTTGACAATTTCAATTGCTGATTTTCAGCTAAGTGAATCTGTCAAATAGGATGGATTAAACTTGCCGAACTTTCGGTATCTTGGATTGCTGAGCCTTTCAGCTGTTGGGAATGCAGTAGAATTTTGCTGTCACCGGCTAGGAGGTTGATAACAGTCTATTATCTTTCTCTGAACAAAACCAGCCTAGAGGCCGTGTGACATCTGGTGGGTTGAAGTATCTTAACCAAGAAATGATCCACTGGGTTCCTGCTCCCATGTCGTAAGAGGCGACATAAAACAGGAGTTTTCAAGTCAAGATGTTTCTCCGTGTCGAGAACTGAATGGCTGGCAGGACTAAAATGTTCCAATCGCGCACAGAGTGTCATGGGAGAATTTCTGACATTTTTCTTACTCCTAACCTTACCACATCCCCAATCCTTTCCATCAGGGAAATGATGAAAAAGCAGATCATGACAAAGCACTAATATCAGATCAATATGGGGGATGTTCCATTTGAGCCAGTCGCTACTGATTCCTGATTCCTGAAGGCTGATAGCGCAATGGCCGGATTTACAGTAATCTAGTCCGAAATACTGAGAATTTGGCAGTTACACTGTCACTGTGGCGATATTAATTGCTGATTTTCAGCTAAGTGAATCTGTCAAATAGGATGGATTCAACTTGCCGAACTTTCCGCATCTTGGATTGCTAAGCCTTTCAGCTGTTGGGAATTTTTTTGACACCTGGCGAAAAAGAAATTGGTGCATACAAACCAACTTTAAAATGCAAAATATTTTACTGCTCCTTTCCAGCAACAAGATTTGATAACCCAAGTAACAATTTAGGTTTTATAGCACTCTTGAAGCTTAGATTACACTTGTAGTGTGCTATAAAACTTCAAATATTACTTCAGGAGAGTTCAGCTTGCGAATTTTTGTTTAACTGATTTTCAGTAAAACCCATTATTTTCCGAAAATCAGCAAATCGATAGTTCAACAAATTTTGACAATTTTGAATTGCTCAACTACCAGCAAATTATTTCTTGCTGGTATTTCGGCTGATATTCGGCAATCAAAATTTGTTTTAATTTTGGAATATGCCCGAGACCAGGAGCTTCCGGAATTGTCGATAGTGGAGTGGAGATACTTCAAAGAATCTTTAATTGCCTATTAGTGATCCAGATCTGCGAAGCGAAACAATTCGATGTCCAATTCAGTAGATTTTAAACCTCTGAGGTAGTACGATTTTACCGGTTTGTCAGGGAAATTCCTGTGTGACAATACTTAGTTTGTTAATTTTGAAAAATGGCCTTTTATCCGCCTTTTATGGCTGTCAATGTGACTAATGAGACTTTGGAAGAGAAGGGGAGTTTTTGATGAGGAGTGCAACCAACCGCATGCTACACCTTTCATTTGAAAATCGGTTCTGTTAACATCGAAAAACCAAAGTGATTTTAAATCTGGAATATGCCCGAGCCCTAAAATTTCCGGAATTGTTGATAGTGGACAATAACTGCAAATTGACCATTTGGATCTAGATATTCGAATCGAAGTAATTTGATGTCCCTTTCAGTAGATTTTTAAACTCAGAGGTATTACGATTTTACGGATTATATGGGAAATTCCTGTGTGACCGTACTAATCAACCTATTACTCCAGAACCAAAAGATGGATCTTAATAAAATTCAATAGCAGTTAATAGTCATATCTTTCATTTGAAATCAAGTTTGTGAAAATCGGTCAAGAATTCGCTAAGAAATAGAAGGGACATTACTTTGGAATTTGGCAAGTTCCCCGGGGGCATCAAGAACCATCGCAGGCGGTCAATATGGTAAAAGCTGCTTCGATTGGTCATTAGTGTTCTAGACCCGCAAAACCAAGTAATGTTGCATACATTTTAATATGTATTGCATCATTTGACCATCATGCTGGTACCAATTTATATGGAAAATTGCAGTGTGACCGCACTCTTCAACTCGTAACTCCGGAACCGGCATTCCGATCAAAAAAATATGCAACGGCCAATCGGAAGGTTGTGCCTTTTATTATAGACTAAGTTTGTACAAATTGTTTCAGCCATCTCAGTCCAGCAACCTCGAATGGTCTGAAGACGACCTTTATTATTGTGCTATTATATCGTTCTACGGCTTTCTTCATTTAAAAATAAAATATTAGTTTTCTTGGGATATACAAAAAACTTTTTGCTAAAAGCTTTTGCACAATTGAACTGCGATTCGGTATATTACGGCAGATAGAATGCGTTTGACGTTTCATTTTTTCTCTTTTTCTCTCGCCAGTACTAAACTACTGCATCACGGGATGAAAATATTGCAGCCAACTACACAAACAGCACTGAATTGGCATCCGAATTTGATGATAGTTTTTTTCGCGCAACTACACCAAACTGCACTCCGCATAACGTGGTGTGGTCCCGCAGGCATTCGAATGGTGCTGCGATCGATATGCGGTGAGTTTTTGCGTGCAAAAACAAAACTGTATCTACACTGCAGCATCCCATCCCGTATGTGACGATCGAATCGAGTTCATTATGTCGAGTGTGATTTGGCGCGCGGCCCGCCCGTTTCGAAGAAATACTTTTGCTTGGTGAGAGGAAAAACTGCGATCAATAATTCAAATCGGATACTGCAAGCAAGTCAAGGATTTGCTGGATTATTGTGTTTGATGTATCTGTTTGTGAACGCAAAGTATGGCGAAAAAAGGCTGAGTATAGATAGCATTAGCGAATCAATACGTCTTTTGTAGAGATTGATTTCAGTAGGGGAATTATGGTTAAAACCGACACCTTAAGCTTAACACTTTTTCTAAGTTGCCACAAAACCAATAAAATTATAATTTTAATGCACAATTCTTCTTCAGAAAATTCTTAACAAGACTTAATTTTTTCAGCGCCTCGAAAAATTAATTTAACTTGGAAAACAAAGTGACTTGTTGTAGGCACTGCGGGTAAAACCGACACCCTATAGGGGTAAGATCGACACCCCCTTTAACCCTTGTGAAGGCAAGCTAAAATCCTAACATTAAAGGGCAAGCCGGGCCTCTCAGGCCTGTCTAAATTCAAACTCCTTTTTGCCGTTCTCATATAGAAAGGTTATGCAATTGGTCGAAATTTCGACCAAATCTCTTATATCATTCGACTCAGTTCGTCGAGATCGTAAAATGTCTGTATGTGTGTGTATGTTTGTATGTATGTATGGATGTATGTATGTGGCAAACAATCTCACCGATTTTTCTCAGAGGTGGCTGGACCGATTTGTACAAATTTAGTCTCAAATGAAAGGTACAGCCTTCCCATCGGTCGCCATTGATTTTTTTTTTATTGATCCGACTTTCGGTTCTGGAGTTACGTGTTGAAGAGTACAATCATGCAGCAAATTTCCATAGAAACTGATACCACCATGATGTCCAAATGATACAATATATATTAAAATATGTGCAACATTACTTGGCTTTGCATGTCTAGATCATTAATGACCCACCGAAGGCACTTCGACCACATTGGCCAACTATGGCGATTCTTGATGCCCCGGGGGAGCTTACCAAGTTCCTAAGATAATGTCATACCTATTTCTCAGCGAATTCTTTACAGATTTTTACAAACTTGGTTTCAAATGAAAGGTACAGCGTTCCCATTGGCCGCTGTTGAATTTCTAATTGATTCGACTTCCGGTTCCGGAATTACAGGATGATGAGTACGAACACGCAGCAAATCCCGATTTCAGCGTATAAGGCGATGGATGTAAAAAGGTCAATTTTTTTTTCAAAAGGTGAGTACTCGGAAGATCACGTCGAATGTCGATTGGTTCTGAGCTCCATTTCGTTTGAACACGACTAATAAATGTTTCTGATTTGCTATTAATTTCTTCTGATGCATAACCGGAATACCTACATATTCAGATTTTTCTTCCGAGTCTGCATCAGATTCATCGACGGAAGCAATATCATTCACACATTCTTCCTCGCTTTTCAAATCAGTTTCGGAATCGTCTGCTGTTGAATTTGCTCGAATTTCTTCCATTATTTCAGATTTTTTTGAGACGATTGAAAACATGTGCATATCATCTTATAGCCATTTTAACTTTTTGTTGCTTTTAGATCCTACAATTTGAATAATTACGACAACTATAACACAAAGAATAGACAACAAAAATAGACAATAACGACAGAGTTAGGTTATGTAGTATCCAAATAATTGTCAAGTAGACCACAGTGGGTGAAATAAAAGTATTTACCCAAAAAAATATGACACACGTCATTATCGTATGCTATTTTTACATTTCCTATAAAAGAAATGTATAGAATTCGCTCAAACTTTCAAGATTTTTTTTCTTATAAGAAAAGGTAAAAAGATAAAATCAATAAAAACATGAAAAAATTCCTGCTAATATGAAGCTGAACTCATCAAAATGTTTTTTTCAGATAAATATTAATGTATAAAACCCGTGGTATTCCTAGTAAATATTGCATGCACACGAGGCCTGCCAGGCCCGGCTTGCCTTTTTGTGCATGTAAAATATTCAAACATGGGAAAATTACAGTTCATAACTTTTTTTTAAAGAAAATAAAATTAATATTTGAATGGAGATTTCTGTTTCTTGAAAAATACGATAAATTGGGATTTTGGGACACTTTGTCATCAAAATCTACTATTTTAATAACCTTTTTGCTCTATGCTGCAAATTATACATGTTTTGCAGTTTGCATAACGTGAAACAATCTCAGGAATCGAACGGATCCTTTGCGACATTTGTTCGAATACGAGAATTTGGGGTTCTAGGGCAGTTTGTCATCCATATTTAATTTAACGTTTCCTCGAGCATATATTTCTATTATGTTTCAATCAATTTTTATAAAATATACCTTGTAGAATGCGGATTTTTTAAAATTTCGATTGTAAAAGTTTTAATCTTGAGTTAGAAAAATATTTTTTAGAATAGTCTCTAACCTTATGTGCGCAGTTGGGGTTTGCAGGGCCGTCAAGAGTCGCGTCGGGCCCCAAGGCTTGTATTACTGCAGGGCCCTTTTAAAACTAAGTCCTCTAGTTCATCATGAGTTAGTACCTCTTCAGCCATAGGAAACTCGTGAGTCCGTGGCTTCTATTAGCCTCCGGTTGACTCATATTGCCACATCCACAGATAACGTGCCAGACAGGTGAATTTCGACAGCTTCTTATTCCGTGGTATCCAAATCGGGAAAAGTGCCATAATTACGAGTTTTTCAATTTGCGGGTACTCTGGTGTCTGGTGTACATAACGATTAACAACATAATTAGAGGTGCACGGTGCTAATTCGTGTATTCGTACCTGGTTTGTACCATCGCCTATATATATGGAGGTACTGGATTCATGTTGCCACATTTTGTTTCGCGAAATAAACGCTCCTGCTTGATTGATGGTCTTGAACATAATCAGCACGCTATGTCTAACATGGTGAAATTGTAGGATATAAACTTGGCCATCTTTAGCTGTATTTATACTTTTAACAATAGATCTTAAGGTATGTCTCGAAATGTAAACAGAAATACAGTTTGATCACAATAGGCCGGATCAACAACTGGACTGCAGTCTTCTAGCCTTCCAGTCTTCCAGTCCTCCAGGACTCCAGTCCTCCAGTCTTCCAGTCTTGCAGTCTTCCAATCTTCCCGTCTTTCAGTATTCGAGTCTTCCTGTCTTACAGTCTTCCAGGCCAGTTCCAGTCTTCATTCAAGTTTGTTATGAATACATACCAAATTCGTTACTGATACTTATTGCATGTATCAGGCAACTAGCATTTGGGAAATGGGATTCTGACATGATTATGACTTTCATTGGCTTAGTTTTCGATAAAAATACACTGAAAAAAATCAGTTTGTGCGAGGAAAAGTGTTTGTAAAATAACTTTTTCCTTGAAAGAGTCCAAGTTAAATTTTTGACGGTAGGTAGGGAACATAATTACCTATCTTGGAACAAAGATTCATTCAAAGCAAAGATGTTTTTTTTTGTACATCGACTTTAAATTGTTAAAATCGATTTTTTTCAGTGTAGGACATTTTTTTTGTAGGATTTGTCATTTTTAGACTATAGTCATTTGAAAAAAAAAAATGGTAAAAAAGACCCTTTTCAAAAGACAGTCTAGATCATTTTTGGTAAAACAAAGTATGCAAAGTGGCTTTTTGTGACAAAGTCTTCATGTACAGAAAGTTTCATTAAAATCTGAGAGGGTGCTGCCAACTATGAATACGATTTAGCGCGGAATTCGTCGGTTTTGATATCCTGTGCAGAGTCGAAAAATGTTTTTTTCGTTTACCAAAATCCGACGAAAATGACGAGCGAGCGATGCTACTTTCTAAACCACTAGAACATTACGAAACCGAAAATGAGACAACGGCCTACGACAAAGCATGCGGGTAAATTCAATTTCATTATTTCCTCCACACATTCGTTTTCGCTTCGAAATTGAGAACGACATTAGTCTCTTCGATATTGCACATAGCGCTGGCCAAACGAAAAGAAACTAGTAACGATATTGATTTGTCGTTGTTCGATTTGGGAGAATAACAAGCTAGCGATGATATTGGACGACTGAAGGGGCAGTGGTGTGCGTATTTCCTGTGTTTGCGGCGTTCTAGTTGCATTTTATGATGCACATTGCTATAATTTCATTTAATGAAAATTAAAATAAAAATCAAAATTACTGATTTGAAATTAAAACGAGATTGAATTTTCGTATTGTCATAGGAAAACGAAAGTCACTACTTCTGCTACTCGCATCCATAGAATCGAAAGAAGAAGGGGCGTTGGCTTTATTGTTTCGCTTTGTGTGAATTTAGTAACGAAGGAGGCAGCAAAAAGACGAAGGTGAATTCAGTGAATTTCATCGTTCATTGAATGGGTATGAGAATTTTCGGCCCTGATCCTGTGAGAAAAGGACCCGAAAACAATATAAACACAGGGCGCAGAAATAAGACTCAAAGTTAGGGCATTGCAAAAATATTTTTTTTGAATTCTCAAATGCCCCCCCTCTCATATTGTGACAAATGTCAATGTAAGCTCAGATGCCAAATTTCACATCATTTGGACAATTCTAGACCCCCGCCCACTTCGCTTGAAATTTTTATACTTGGTGCTATGGGAAAAAGTGGAGGAAAATATATTAAATGCTATAACTTTTGAAGTAGCAATCAGAAAATTACAATTTATACCTCTTTTTAAAGGAAATAACGTTAGTACTGGAATGGAGATATTCCTTTTTCTATTAAAACACGGGAAAGTGGGGTACTGGGTCATTTTGACCCCAAAATCCCTCATTTTTTTGAATTTTTCTGCTCCGTTGTGCAAACCATACATATTTTGCAGTTTTTCTAATGTAACAAAATCTCAGAAATCGTACGGAACCTTTTAGACCTTTGGCCGAATACGAGAAGTTGGGGTTATAGGGCCTTTTATCATTTATATTAAGTTTTATCATTTTCTCGTGCATATATCTCTATTATTCTTCATTCAATTTTCATAAATTGTACCTTGTTCAACGTGGAAAATCCTAAGAAACAAAATAAAAACAGATTCGTTACCGGTAAAATTCAGAAACATCAAATTATCTGACATATAGTCTCGATTTCACATTTTTATCATAAAATCGCACACATTAACTCCATTTAACAACAAAATTCTTATTTAATTTATTATTTATAGTGAGAAATGTGCTTAGGAATCACATGAGAAAAGTTTCATACCTGGAAAAATAGGTGAAGTTGAGGTATTAGGACATTTAATGAAAAAAATGTGGTTTGTAGAGTTAATGTCAAAAAATTCCATGTTTTTGAATTTTAACGCAAACAAATCTATTTTTGTTGTATTTCTAAGAATTTTCCACGTTTAACAAGGTACAATTTATTAAAATTGAATGAAGAATAATATAGATATATGCACGAGAAAATGATAAAATTTAACATAAATGACAAAAGGCCCTATAACCCCAACTTCTCGTATTCGGACAAAGGTCAAAAAGATTCCGTTTGACTTCTGAGATTTTTTTTCACATTAGAAAAACTGCAAAATATGTATGGTTCGCACCACGGAGCAGAAAAATTAAAAAAATAGGGGATTTTGGGGCCAATATGACCCAATACCCGACAATCCCGTATTTTTCTAGGAACAGGAATATCTTCATTCCAATACTAAGGTTATTTCCTTTAAAAAGAGGTATAAATTGTAATTTTCTGATTGCTATTTCAAAAGTTATAGCATTTAATATATTTTTCCTCCACATTTTCCCATAGCGCCAATTTCAAAAATTTCAAGCGAAGTGGGCGGGGGTCTAGAATTGTCCAAATGATGTGAAATTTGACATCTGAGCTTACTTTGACATTTATCACAATATGAGAGGGGGGGGGGGGGCTTTGAGAAATCAAAAAAAAAAACCACCATCAAAGAAGCGAACGTAGAAGAGGATAGATGCGTTTGTTTGTGCGCTCACATTCCTATTGGACGCTCTATTGCTTTCTTCAAAAATGCTTTGAATTGACCTCTCAATATTGTAGTGTATCCCGTCGATTCAAGCAATAAAACTCGTTTTTTAACTAGTACGCAAAGTAGACAACTTTCTTAAGAACGTTTGTTTTAACAAATGTCAACTATCAAATGAAGTTTTCATTTTTTATGCTTTCATCATATAACAATTTAATAAGGCGAATGATTACAAAGAAATTACTGTTACTATTTTTGTTGGCCTTCTATGAATACCGAATGTGTTCGCCCATCTTCCGGGTAAAAACGCGGGCTCCCGAATACGTCTCGGGCCCCAGGGCAATTGCCCTGGCTGACCCCCCCCCCCCACCGCTGTCATATCGGGCCTGGAGGTTTGAACCCAGGTAAGCTTCATACAAGGCAATAGACTTACTAGCTACGGTCGAAAAACCCCTGTAGGCGAGGGCTGGACCAAAAAAGGCCAGTGGAACGTCGGATAGCACACAGCCTGTGACTAGGCGTCGGTACACCGAAGAATGAGCAACATTCGCTGCATTCAAGTGAACTTCCACCATGCAAAAGGTGCCACAAGCGTCCTAGTCCGGAGGTCCACCAAAGAGCGCCGAAATATCGCTCTTCTACAGGAGCCATGGGCAAATGAGCACAAAATCTTTAGTTTAAATCCCTACAAGAGCTGCAGTTTTGATAATACCCCGCGACGAAAAACAAATATATTTAAAGTCGGTTCTCACAGTAAAGAGGGACAAGTCTGTCTTTGCCAGGAGGCATGCTGTTGGACTTGAGTGATTCGTAGTTATGCTGCTTAAGCTCGATCCCTATCAGCAGAAGACAAAAGTTAAGCCCATAAGATATGAGTACTATGGCTTTAAATTTTCTTAACTTTCCCTACCCAGTAATATGTAGCTATTTGAATGTCGTCAAAATGTAAAAAAAAAAAATTTAACCCATTCATGCCCATGTTGTTTGTGGACAACAACGTTTTTGAACAGCTATAACTTTTGTTTGAGGCAAGATTCTTTCACAAAAGTAAAGTAAGGCTAATAAATGTGACTATCGCCTTTCATTTGAGTATTAACGATTACAAGGATCAGCTCTAGAACTAAAGTTATTGCAATTAGTTTTTTTTTTTTGGATTTCGATGGAGCTGTGCTGCCAGGGACAGTTTACGTTGATGACGCAAAATTATTATTGAAAACTGTCAAACTTGGTAATTTAGACTTTCTTTTGCTAAGTTTTCCAGGTAAGCGAACTATTGTAAATATTCCAGAAGAATTTTATTGAGCATTGGAAGGTAAAAATGGAGCAGCTTCTAGCACTGCGCGGGAAGCACCTATCTTTATGAGAAAAGGCTTTTCGTGTTTCTTGACACCACAGTTTTCAAGGAAAAATATTTTTGAAACCCTACCTGCACTAGAAACAAGTTGGGCATGAAAGGGTTAAAGTCAGGTCAATAAAATAAATCAGACAGAAGAAGACTGATATACCATAGAGAAGGAATGTGAAGATTAGTTTATCTCGATTTAATTGTCCCCCTGGCACTGTGATATACGGTACAACAGATTTATTCACGATTGTCATGTGTTTATAGCTATTTATTAAACACATGACTATATTCATTGGTTTATGTGCATGCATACAGATAGTCTGATGAGTATTCGATTCCGGGGCACACATTATCGAACGATATCGAATTATTGGCCCCGAAATGGAACAGGCAAGCGTACATGTACACACAGTCGAATGTAATCGATAATGTTGTGTCTACCGGTTGGTGTTTCCGGCGAATTCTGGGATTGGTATAAATTAAAGGAGTGTTTGCTGTAAGCGGATATGAATAAATCTGAAATCCAAATAATATCAAACCAGATCTAGAGGGGATGCAATTGAATTACGTTTGATATCGGTACGAGTTTCGCATGCATTCTGCTTTTCTCGTTAGCCGGAAGCACCTGTATGGTGAGGGAATTGCTGAGTTTCCAAATTTCAAATAAATTAATTCATTATTTCATATTTTCATCACTAGTTTACAGCGAATTTTTTCATTTATTTTCGTATCTAAAAATAGTTTTCCTGTGGGATTTGGGCCACTGACCATGAAAGTCGTAACATTAATTGCAAGTGTTTGTTTTTCAAAGCAAAAATTTATCGATGGATTACCATTAATATCGCCTAATTGTTTGTTTCAGTATGAGCTTCCGAAAAAAATAGAAGCCCAACCTTATTTGGTGTTTTTTTAAACTCCTGAGCTTTGTGTAAATATGATACCAACGTTTGCAATTCATTTTCATTAAAACATGAACAAATCCGGTAACAAGATCACAAGGTCTTTTAAAAAATTTCACTTGACGTCTTTTAAAAAATTTCGATAATAAAATGAAGAAAATGGTAGATATTTTTCAATTACGATTTTCGATTTTGTTCAGTGGACCAAAATCCTTAGGAAAATCAAATTTTGGTACGAAAAGAACCCAGCTTTTTTGGAACCAGTGTTATCGATTCATAGATCAATCGACAGTGCTATTACTACTCACCTGACACAGATAGAAGTGATGCCGCTGGACGTGATGCGGAGAATGGGTCGAGTCGGGGAAACAGCTTCGCCATATTTTGGTCACCATGATTCTGGAAATAAACAGCAAACAGGTACAACAATCAATACATGCACAGAAATGAATAGGGAATCTTTTTTTGGTTTCAAGGATGTTGACTGTTGAGCTTATTTAAGCATTGTTATGTTGACACAGTAGTGTACGAGATAGAAGTGAACGACCACCAAGACGCTGGTGGTTAGGAAAAATATCTCCCAGCTTATTACACAGGTCTCCACGGGCAATCGCTAGTCACTCGCACGAGATCTGTTAGACAACCATTAACGTTTCATCATTTTGATTGTTTACATCATCGAAATATATTAAAGACCAAGGGCTTCATTTAGCTAATGCATTGTCCAGCATAAGAGCCTCCTCCATCATTGTAGATTTTTCGAATACAGAAACGATTAAGCTCGAAACAATTGAAAGGATAGTTTTCTGCATTTAAGTGGACCGCATATAAACTTTTATGACAGAACTGTAGTAGAATACACTGAGTGCTGTAAATTCAAATGAATTTTTTATTTCAATTTTTTTTTCGTTTATTTTCCGTTGGTCTCTGTCCGCACTGAGTGCCAGTTTCTGTCACCTTCGCCAGAGAGGTGTTTCCACAACCAGATATCTGGTCATCAACACATGAACCGGGACCAACGGTCCTACTTCCCTTGCAAAGGAAGACGTGACACAGATTCACCTCAGAAAATCTCACCGACATCGGCTGGGATTTAACTCAGACCCACTGGGCTAAGTGGCAGTCAGGTTTACCATCATCTACCGGCGCAGTTTATGATCAAAATTTGGTCAAACAAGAATGCATGTAAATTGATTGTTTTTTATTAAAAAAGCGTTTTTTTTATTAGCTCAATTAGTATAAAGTACAGAAAGATATTCAGTTAAACCTTCGATTAAGCGTCTTTTAACAACTGCCATGAAATTCTATTCAGCCACCTCGTACCCTTTGTTCACCACAGCCAGTTTATTTAAACAGTTATGGGTCTTCTTCAGGTTCCACTTGACGATCGATTGAGCCGAGTCCTAGTGTATAGGGAGCGTTATTATCCTTTTGCACCACCTGAACGTTGTTGGCGGCATACCATTACATGTCCTTTTTCCGTAATGACAGAACCCAACGTCTGGCCAAAATAGCATAGAACTATCGAGTTGCTTCATAAATTTCCCGGTTGAAGGTCTCGGTTGCAATGATACTATCACTTTTCAACCACAGGTACAAAAAGCCTACCGAATCAGATATTTCTGTGCGAACTTCGACAGCTTCAAATGTTTGAAAACATCGGCCACTTTTCCCATCGGTTGGCATTATGCTGGTGGCAGTTGATTTGGCTACTTTTGAAGATTTCGCTAACTCAGCGTGCAAGTGAACTTCGGATTCAGGCGACACGCGAGAAAAATTTCGCTGTGTTGCTCTTCTTGCTTGAACGACACTTTTATAAGTGGAGAGCAAATGTCAAAATTGTAAATTAGGGTTTTTCAGATTTTTTTGAATATCGTGCAAAGAAAAGCTTCAAGCTTCAGTCCACCAAATTTTGATCGAAAACCTTTTAAATATCCCCACGAAATTTTTAGTGATTTTAAAAGGAGCCGATTTACCAAAAATGCATATTTATCCATGTGTTGGTATTGCATGGATTTTTTCGAATCTTTGTCTAGTTTCACCTACAAATTAGGCCAAGTCGGTGGGCTACAACATTATCAGCTTCAGAAAATACAGTATCTCATTTGCTCAATAGTGTAGCTGACTTTTTCCGTTTTCGGGAAAAACTGATTTTTGCGCGTCCCTCATTTATGTATTTGGCACAAAACAGAAAAAGAACGTTCAATGGAGGTAGAATTTACAGAGAGAAAAAACAAAAAAAAGTGACGAATTGACTTAGAAAGTGTAACCTAAATCATAATAGAAAGTTGGCCTTGTGACTACGTTACTCTTCGGCATAGAGGAAGTAAGGGTAAGTAAGTAAGGGTGTATTCCCTTCCATATGACGGAATCAAGAGCTGATGAAACTATTGAGCTTGTTCATATTTATAGTTTCTAGTTATTTTGGAGGTGTCATCAATGATACATTTAACAGATTTTACGTAGATTAGAAAATATTAGTAATCAGTGTTAAGCGATTTTCATTCTATTTGTGAGCAATTTTCTTTAATAGATTAAATTCTGGGTAGTTTGCCTTTAGTTGATTAAATCATTAAAATAGTCTTGAAAATAGCTTTATTTGAATAGAATATATTAATTTCGTTCCAACATTTTATGGATATTTTTCGACTCATTCCGATTTAGCGTCTTCTACACCTTTTTAATGTGTTACTATGTTTTAATTGCCGCAAGGTTCTACTGTATCGATTTTGTTGGCTATTTTCGGCAAATTTGAGACTAAGAGAAACGAAAGCAATGAAATCGAAAGACGGATAGGTATTCTAAAGCGAATCAGTTATAAACTTAGAACGGAAAACTAGGACTAGGCAGGCTCATATGGACATGATCGAAAGGAAATGTGAAGAATTCTTTGCCTTCTGCTAAATAGGAGTTGGGCGTTGCACCCAAGTCTACCGCATGGTCTATGGTAGAACATAATTCATCATCATCGCAGGCGTCGGCGGTAAAACATGATGATGAGTTATGTTCTACCATAAATCATGCGGTAGACTTGGGTGACACCCAACTCCTACTTAGCAGAAGGCAAAGAATTCTTCACATTTCCTTTCGATCATGTCCATATGAGCCTGCCTAGTCCTAGTTTTCCGTTCTAAGTTTATAACTGATTCGCTTTAGAATACCTATCCGTCTTTCAATTTCATTGCTTTCGTTTCTCTTAGTCTCAAATTTGCCGAAAATAATCAACAAAATCGATACCTTTTAAATGTGTAGCAACTTGCACGGTCAAGGATTGTCATATTCGGTTAGCGGATAAATACTGTGAACTCTACAATATCAATTGATGCAACCAGAGTGAATTGTAACTTGTAAATGAATAATAAAAAGCAAATTCAACATCAATAATTCGTTGATGTACTATAGCCTTTCTTGTGACAAAGTACATGTTTTTGTTTTAGATTTGGAATTGTTTTCACTAAGAACTTTTCAAAATTTCACTTAGTTTCTAGTGACTATATCAAGGGCCTGGAAAAAAACCATCTTCTACTCTATACATGATTCGACCGTCAAAAATCCTTTAAAGGTTGCAGGAATGGATGACATTATACAACAGTATGCTTTATGCATACACAACCGATCGAAAGTACTTAGATACTTTATATTGATGGTTCTGCCCAAAAAGGCTGACTTGTCTATGGGCATTTTATGGATTTTTCTGATATATTTTTTGGGCAAGTGGTGCCGAATGCAAAGGGTTGCGATCAATATTTTTTTTCGGTCCCATTTTTCATAGCCGTATGCTAGTAGTGTATGACATATTTACTTTTTAATTTCTATTTTCGGTGCACTCACTTCGGAACTCAGATTACACAACCTCAGTTTAAATACTACCGATGGGACAAATGGAAATTCTCCTGATGCAGACTGGTGGAAAACAATGTGAAAAAATATTCGGCTAAAAAAACGTTCATACTCAACTTTGATGGCCATAAATCCGTCCATTGGCGACATGACTCCATCTACGCACTGCAGCCGATATTTCATTTTGCAGGGCACATCTATTCAATGACTGGCCATAGGCACGCGTCCTTGTGGTTCACTTTTTTACCGTTTTCTGCCAACAGCCGACTTGCTGCAAGCCGACAGCCACAGTCAGGTCTTGGCTGTACAGAATCTACATTTCCCGTACGGTATTGTTTCAAATTTTCCAAAAAAAAAAAACGCAGACTGCAGATTTATATGGCTCGTGAACGGGGCTGACAGTATGATTCCATCGACGACAGAATTGGACTGCAATGTGTGCGAGAGGAATTTATTATCCAAACTCCAAGCTTGCTCTATTCATCTAGCGGTTATTTTTATGTGGGAGGAAATTGATATCCCCATATCCCTCCACTTTGTGTGGTTCTGTGGGCTTCCCGTAAGTGCTCCGGAGACAATAACGACACGGATGAACGATAATAGTGGTTTTAGTATGCGGTATCGTTTCGGTCAGTCTTTCGTTCAGTTTAAAATGTCGGTTCTGAGGAACTATGGTATACAGTATGCGCCATAAAAGAAATCTTTAGAATACAAACAAATGCAATTATATCTTGAGTATTGATAGAATATGTAAGGTTTTAAGACGTCCTGGTTTCCCATGACATGTCCTGGTTTTTTAACACTTTGTCTTACTGAAAATTTGAGGAAAACTCTTGAGTTGTTTTTGGTTTTCTCCTTTAAGCTTATTTTTTCACTGCGTTTTTGCTTTATTATGTCTGGTCCCGGCCGGTAAGTTAAAAGTAGGCTAAATCGCCTGCGAGTAAGCCTAAAGTGCTTTACCACATAGGGTAAATAGTTGGTCAAATAAAAGTGTAGTTTAAACTTTAATTTGACCAACGTTAGTATTTTGCGACTCACCGTTTATATTTGAAGAGAACATAATTATTACAACCGTAAATATGCAGATTCACCCTCTGTTAACCTGTTAATCCACTCAGATGCAAAATTAAGCCCAATCCGAATTGTGTTCCTAAAGCTATGTCAATTCCATTACTGAACGAAATTGCATTTCTTTTTAAATTTATAACTTTTTACACTTTTTATGAAGTCGAAGCTATACGCAAATAATATTTTTTTTGTCCCATATAGCCTCATCTTAATTTTAAAACTTTTGGCAAACACAAGAAATTGAACCCTTATGTTTCCTAGAGGAAAAAAATGGATGTGCCAATTTATGCACAAGGGCACAATACCTATTTTAGAGAAGTTGGATTTGAACATTTCGTGTTCCACTCGTCAGCAGTCTTCCCATATGCACATCGCACACAATGTTCGCTCTGGTTCTGTGCTCATATTAAACCCACACTTCGTGTACGAACTCAAACACGCTGTTTCGTACCTAAACACGTGCACATGTTCGCCTGCACAACTGAACCCCATGTACGTACACGGTGTGCGTACACATCGGTTCGTGGCATCAGTTTTCTCTTTCTCACTCTCATCGTCACTAGCGCTGACTCTTTTTGCCATGTGCGAATCGTTCTTGTGTACGCACCCGGTGTACGTACACGGATGTTTGAACTAGAGTTTGCACATCGTTCGCTTGAGTTCGATGTTCGAGGCGAACTTGTACATCGAGACGAAGCATGTTTGAAGTTGAACGCGTGCTCGAAATTTTGTAGACAGGTACAAAATTGTCCATGTTCATGGGAAGTCTGCTCGTCAGTAACTGACTTCAACTATCTGCCAGTCAGAAGATAAATCCAAACTGACACCGATTTGGTGCAGGTAGACATTAAATTAAAACTTGGTCTTGGTTAGCGAAGCACAGATGCGTTGGGTCGCTGACGAGTATTTGGAAATGAACTTTTGTCTTTTGGCATTCCAGTTAAACGCCAATTTAGTGTTAATTTGGATATATCGATTAACTGGCAACTTTGGTATCTGTTACCAAAGTTGGTAACTACCAACCTTGGTATCTGTTACCGGCGAGTGGAAATACATCCTTTCGGAAAAAGGTTACACACTTACAGGCCTTTGTCTCTAATGACAAAAGACAAGAGTTCGTTTCTTTACACTCATCAGTGACCCAGAGCTTCAGTGCTTGGCTAACCAAGACATCATTACAATAGGCCCCCCTTAAAGACATGCAGTTGCTTCAGGCGTTCACACATACCGTGTACGCACCATACTCTGTGCAGTTAAGAAATTTCTAAGTTTGTTTCAATACAAAAAAATAGAAAAAAAAAGTGTTAACGTTTCTTAAAATTTATTTTTATGGTAGAGTTTTAACCACTTTATTCATAGAAATTATAAGTAAGAAAAAGAATAGACCATAAAAATATATAATTTAAATGATGATTCGTTATCTTGTTACTAACTTTGCGCACAAAATTTACATTGTTCCTAACTTTGCGCGGATAGTGCCTAACTTTGCGCATGTTTTAAAAAGCACGATGGTCTTAATAGAATCGATTTATTTTGTTCGTACAGTAAATAGATAAGAAATGTTGGATAGAAATGCAACACGAACGGACAGTAAGTTTCAAATGGTGTTACAATAATGGACTTTTTCTGCTTGGCGTAATGTACATTGCCATATGTGATTTCAGGCAAACATCATAAATGGCGGATTTCATGCAATACATTCGCCGCACGGCTGCATTATATCTGCTTGGTAACGGGGCGTTTAGAGCTATTTCAGCCGGTAGTCGCTGTTTGTAAGGAAACAGTACAAGAGTTGGTACCAGATTTCCCGCTGTATTTACCGCAAATAATGTAGTTTAGGCTTCTTTCTCCGAATTCGCATAGTTTTTGCTATTGTGCACGTTTTTTCCCCAGTTCACGCGAATACTATACCTCTCTGTTTAGAAGCAAATGAGGATGGGTGATTTGTCCATATTTAACACACGGACAAGATTACTTGCGATGTGGTGCAATTTATTTGCATCGAACTACCAATGAATACGATCAAACCATGCTTGAATTTTTGGTTCCATTACACTTGTCCGTTGCTTCTGTGATAGCGCACTAGTAGGGATTCGCCGAGATATATTGGGATGTGGCCTAAGAAACAATTTCAACCACTTCCGACCGGGAATACCATCGCTAAACGGATTGTTTCCGTCTGATAAGCTGAACGTATACGCTACGAATGTCCTTAGTCGTTGCTGATCAATCGGAAAACCAACCTTTGCGCTATCGATTGTCCAATTGATAATGAATTTCCACTTTCGATAAAACATGCGGTCTTCCCGGATTTCAAAAAGCTTGTTTTGCTTTCAAATTTAAGCGAATTTTGCTTTCAGGAACTTTACATGCAGTCGCTGCCCGACGGATAGAGTGATTGTTTCTAACAAGATCGACAGGGTTTTCCACTAGCACAAACGAGTAGGGCTTACATACCATCCCGAATTGCTACAAGTGCGCAGAAATAAGAACACGGTGTAAATAACGGTTCCAAACATTGTGCATCACTTTTTATCGGTTCAATAGTAGATAAAATGAAAACTGTACCATAATATACTTGAATGTTACCTATACTGCTCAATCACTGAAAAATTAGTCGGAAAAAAAAATTATTTTTTCAAAAAAATGCTTATTTAATGTTCGGACCCTTCTTAGTACCAGTGTTAAGACGCATAAAATTTTTACATTTTAGCATGTGATGATCGCTTTGTTCATTTATTGACCTTACATGAATGATTTTTCATGGTAAACAAATATAGTCAAGTATTAGCAATAAGTAGGGTAAGGTGGGGCAAATCCGACCTAGTAAATGGTTATGGCTGTAAAATGCTCATTTTACATCGGATCAAGTCGTTTTATATACCAAATTAAAGGTTATACTCCTGGGCAACTTTCTGTATATAGCATTTGGATATTATTTGGATAATGGGAATATCTTGAGATACAAGCGTTTTACAAAAATGTTCATTTTTGCTGTTTTCAAAAATGGTGGGGTAAACCCGACCCCCTATGTTTTTGGTTGATTTAGTGCAGATATTACTCAAATTTTATGGTTTTTCAATGATAAATCAATGAATGTTGTGTTATTGAATTGTAACATGAAGAAAATGGAGTTCAATGTCAATCTTGGAATGCTAAAATCACGAGTAGTAGCACGTAATGATATTCTCATGTGCATCGGAGTAATTGCTCGACGAATACTATAATCATCTCGTTTTTGTGTCTTTCGTTCGTAATTATGAACCATTTTACATAAAAATAATAAATAATAACAATAAAAATATATTTCAATTTGATAAATAAAAATTTTCTTAGCAAAAAAGCGGTCGGATTTACCCCAATATTTAGAGGTCGGATTTGCCCCACCGCGTCATTTTTCATTACGATGCAATTAAAAAAATACGAAAAAGGTTGAACTAAATTCATCTATGCACTTTGTAGGACTTAAATCAAAGAATTTAAATCCACTTACATTTATTATGCAATCACTTTAACAATCAGAAATATCCTGTAGTCAATGGTGCATAAAAGTCAAATCAAAAGTTGTAAAAACACACTTTTTGTCGTATGAGCATCTAAATGTAGACTAATAAAATGCTGTCATACCACCATTATGATTATTTTCGATGCTCTACACGACAACATTGATATTAGTTCGCGTAGTGTTTCTGATTTTCGGTAACAGAGGGAGGTCGGGTTTACCCAACGGTCGGATTTGCCCCACCTTACCCTAAATAGATTTTTTGGCATAGTTGAAATTTTCGGAAATTTGCTGTGCCATGGTTTATTATCGTGATGATAAGAAAGTGCGCAGAGTTTGGAGCTGCACAAAGTTAGGTGCGTGCACGGTACTTGAGTAAAAAAACAAGAAATTACTCAAATTAATTTAAATCTAAACAATTTTTTCGCAAGAAACGAATTGATATAATATGGTGACCGTATTGAATAACCAAAATATGCATAGGAGCATTTCTTATGGACAAATAGCCCAACTCTTTTCATTTGCTTTTGAATTCAGTAATTTTATGTGTTTTGACCAAATTTTGCTTACAATTTAAAATACAGTGATAATAGAAGGCTGAAAATAATTTGTTCCCCCAACTCTATTCTAGTTAGGCGTCTAGTATAAAGTGCTCAAACTGAAAGTTATTTTGTTTTGCGATTTTGAAGAAAAGGCAACTATGGATCTTTTGTACAATGTTAAGATCTGTTTATACATTCATTGTGCAAAAAAAAATTCCGTCACGCTGAGCCACACATAGGGGAATTGTGGGAAAAACCGACACTGTGGGTAAAACCGACACCCCACAACTTTTCCTAGAAATCAAATTTTTATTCATTTCATTATGATACAATATTATTAGTACGTTTATTTAGAGCATTTGAAGAAAAATTGGATTTACGTTAGTGCGCCGAATGTCATAAAAATTAACAAAACATTCGACAGCAGCGTTCATACTCGTCTGGATGTAAACTTTCGTTGGTAGATTTTAAGGTTTTAACCGAACGAAAGCTTTTCAAATCACCCCATTTTTCAGTACCTATTATTATCGGCCTTTCCTATGATCAACTAGGTGCATTGAAGACGAGTTTGAAAAATTCAATATTTTTAATTGCTTTCATAAAAAATGTGCGCTGTTGGGGTAAAACCGACACCCTTTGGTTAGGGTAAAACCGACACCCTGTTAAGATGGTTGTGTATAGTTGCGATTCATTTCAAAATACTGGGGATCTTTGTGACACTTCAATTAGCCTATTAGAACACTATAGTATTAGCAGAAATACACAGAAATACTTTTATTGTGTTTATTTCTTGTAAGTCTCTTTAAAAATCAAAAATTGGAATTTTTGCTTATCTGATTCTAACGAAGCTTTTGCTATTTCTGCAAAAAGGTCATCAAAACGAATTTCTAGTGTTCTCTTGGTTTGTCATAGACGAATTTTATCACAATGAGACAATGATATTATGTATACTCCAATAGATCGTTGATGATCAGAGTCCGAAAAATCAAATCTGAAAAAGATAGTTTTACTAAGAAGTGTGTGTGTGTCACTTATAAGTGAATGAATCCAATTAGCAGAACGTAGAACGCTTGAAAATCTTCTCTTATGAAATAAAATGACACTGGAGGTTGCAATGATGTGCGCAAGGATTATTTGGAAATACTCATATCAATAAATAATCCTATAGCATAAAATACTCTTATTTATAGTACTACGCTTTCGAACTTTCTTCCCCTCACAGCAATAAAAAGCACATATTTGCATCATACATACTCACACTTTATTAATCAAGCATATATCTCATTTTTAATAAAGATAAAGATTTTAATAAAGTGGAGAGAAAATAAATTAAAGGGGGTGTCGATCTTACCCCTATGGGGTGTCGGTTTTACCCGCAGTGCTTACAAAAAGTCACTTTGTTTTCCAAGTTTTACAAACAATATTTTTTAATGAAATTAATTTTTTGAAGCGCTGAAAAAATTAAGTCTTGTTAAGAATTTTCTGAAGAAGAATCTACATAAAAATTATAATTTTATTGGTTTTGTGGCAACTTAGAAAAAGTGTTAAGTTTAAGGTGTCGGTTTTAACCATAATTCCCCTACGAGCGTTCCAAGAATAGACGTTCATAAATTTCCACGTCTAGGTGCGCCGCGGCGAACACGATAACTCTTGATAAAATTGCGCACTTTTCTTCAAAATAATAGGGGGACAAAAAAAATTATTCAGTTTTTTGGATTCATCGACAAGTTACACATATTTTGAAGTTCATAAAAAAAACAAGTTAATTCGTTTATTGCTTTTTGAGTTATCGTGTTTGAAATACGCGGTTTTGAGAAAAACGGTATTAAAGGGTGTTCCACATCAAATATCATCACAGAAAAAACGCTGTAGAAAATAACCCATTTTCTGTATTGTTTACACTGTATTTTTATCGCCGCTTTTCGAAAATTATTGCTGGTAGATTGAAATCTGCGTGTGAAATAGCAAATACGCGCGAGGAATATATGGCTGTTTAAAACAAAAGAAGTTCAGCGTGGCTAAGACTGCGGGAGACTATTCTAGAGGCTCAATACTAATAATTAAGCGGATAAAAAAGAAGTCGATTTTTTTGGCCACTACAATAGGCGCCCCCTTATAGATTTATTATTGAGGAAGTATGTATATTTATGATACATATCAATAAATATTGATGTAATACATGTTTTTATGCGTGGGTATTTAGATCGATTGAAAAATTTTGTGACAAAAACTCAAAAAATGCTCAAAGTTGACATTTTTAATACTTTTGAACCATTATGCGGATTATAACAAACTAAGTTAGCATGAATGAAGTTTACATAAATAATACTTAATCCTCTGCTGCCCAACCCCACCTATTGGCGGGTTACAAGAAAATCGCTATAGTATTTTCAAAACACTATTGTATGTTGTCACCACTATGAAAACCACTTCACAATATTCCCAACTATCATACAAATATATTGTCTGCATTTTGAAATTACTATGTTGAATATATTCAACGTTCAAAGTTGAAATTTTAAAGAAAACGAGAAAAAAATTGTGTATGGCAGTGTAATTTTGTTAAAAAATGTTTAAATTTGTTTATCCTTTTAAAGAAAATATTTTTAAGTTGCTAACTTGTAGTACTTTTCTGTAACTGTGAAATTCTAATATGAACGACGTGGAAATAAGAGTTATTAGCAATACAATCTTGACTCGTCAAGTGGCAGTGTTGGAGATTTTTGAGAGTTAAATAAAAATTGCATAGTTTTCGTGAGCTGGAAATATATTTTTCGGTTTTCTCATTATAAAAACAATCTACAATAGCTTTTTTAAGCAAAACAAAAATTTGGGCAGCAGAAGGTTGGGGCATTATCGCAGCTTTTTATTCCTTAGGACCGCTACATAGTGGTTTTTTTCGTTGGAAACGTGAGAAAAATAATTCACTCGAAAACGGTAAAGCGTACAGCACTGATGTCTTCTGGGATGTTTTAGGAGTTTCCAAGACCTTTATTTTGATGTACGGTTATAATGATTAATCCTCCTTGAAGTGAGATTTTTTTTTTCAAACTATGAAAAACAAGATGAAGAATTCAGAAATGTTAAAGAGCTTATTTTGCGAGAATCTTGATTGAAAACTAAAAATCTCTATTTATAGTCCACTCGAAGCTATTGGCCCTTGTTTGTGAATGATCCTTTAAAAACTTTTTTTCAATATAATTTCTTAAATATCTTAGATAAAGCTTTAGTATGTTTCAGAAAGTTGTTTGTCTTATCAAGATACATATCTTTCCAGAAGAGATCATCAGTCTATCTCTTGCAACTTAGATGTTATGGGGCAATTTTTAGTAAAATTGGAGAAAGTTTTTAAAGTAACTACTTTTAAACGGGAAAAAACGGACAGCCAGGTGTAGTTGTAATTAAAAAACTCAGTAAAGTTCACTTGTCTCCGGTTATCTCCAGTAGAGTTATAGGCGATTTGAAGAAACTATTGTTTTTCAAAAAGTTTCCAATATCTTCTTAAATACTCGAGATAAGGAAAAATAGGCGTTAATAAAAATTGTTTATTTAGACGATTGGAATAACTTCGTAGAATATATGAAACCCGCAGGAATGATAACTGAAAAGACATTTAAAAAAAATATGGGGTCATCCAAATGGTCGGTGTTAAGTCAGACCGAAATAAGTCGCAAAACAAAAAAAATGAGATAATGCTGGCACTGGATAAAAAATTTCTTCAGCTACATTCGGTTTTTGCCAGATTTGGAATATGTAACAATAAACAAGAATTATGGTAAAAATAAATTTACAATTATAACGTCATCTTTACCCCCGATAACATGAGCTATACTTTGGTGCACATTTTTTGCTCCATAGCTATGAGAGCCAAGAGAAACACATTCTCTCATTGCTGAATCCTCTTGCATGTGACAGAGCAAAGCTTTATTAGATGCTCTATTGTTACCTCATAATAGTCTAGTAGAGCTACGGAGATAAATTTCTCAGTTGGCAGATGAGAATAAAATGCTTTCCTCTTTACCCCCAAGGGAATCAAAACTAGTTCACTTTAAATCAGCGTTCGAATAATTTGCTTGACTTTGATGATAAGTATTAATTCTTGTTTTACGTTCTGGGAACAGTAAAAATGTTTGAATTAGGCAGCTTTCAGTTCAAAATCGAATAATAATACAGGGTATTGAGACTATTTTCATCCTATTCATATTATAACCCTACTCATTTGAAGTCTTTGGTTAGAGCAACTTTTGTGATCTTTCTTCATCTCATTGTCTCAAATAGGGTAGGGTGAAAATTAAACACGAGTATAACACAATTTTCCGCCGTAATTCAATATTTGAAAAAATAAAATCAGCGTTTTCTTCAAATCATTCTCAAAAGCATGTTTAATAAAAAGTGGGCTAATATTAGTCTAATGCTCATATATACATAAGTTAGCTCCCTCGAATGTACATAGATTTGTTACGCACTTAATTTGAATTATTGGGTACCGTAAAATCGTACTGGGGGTTTGAACAGCAATCCTTCGGTAATCAAATGATTAAAACAAATAAAACAAAAGTTGACAAACATATAATTACGGCGTGAAAACCAACTGTAAAAATTCTCTTTGAAGGGAAATTCCGAACGAACCGTTGCTGGCCGAACACAGTTCATAGCACATAAAGAAAGAGAAAACTTTTCTCTTTTGTTTACTATCAACATCTGTGTTTGGAGAGTAACCGTTTGTCCACTTGTTTGCACACAAGTTAATTTTGACAGTTGGCTTATAAGCTAAAGGCGCCGAAAAGTTAAACTTTTCGTAATGTTTTAAATCAATTGTTGATCTCCTTAAAATTATCATTTTTCTGTGTAAACCTTAATAAAGGATTTATTTGACATAAAATATCGCCATTCTGTTATTTTCGAGAGCATATTATTTTATTGGCATTTTTTCAAACTTGCTCTTTCTGTAACTGAGCATCGGAAGAGGAACACACCCTCTTAAATTGGGCAAGGAATAATACTTTCGCCCCACCTGCGTGGTAGAGATATATGTGGGAACGCGCAATTTTTTTTCTAGATTCTCGAAAGCGTGCTCGCTCGCTTTAGGTAGAAGCTAGTACATAACACTAAGGCGTCTTACAGAGAAAATGAGGAGGGGATTTCGTGTATTCAGCAAAGATAGCAATTTCTACAACTTTCCTCAAGACGTGTATTCAGCAGAGATATTCGTGAAAGCAATCTCTACAACTTTCTTCAAGACGTTAGCTCATTTATTTTACCAACAAAAAATTTAGCTAAAAATCTCACTTATAGCAGGATTAATCACGAAAATCATAGCAGTAAATTACAAACCTTGCTATTTTCGATGAGTAGTCCGATAACACTATTGACGTAAACTCAACCGTTTCCACGTTAACAACCACACATTATTTTTCAAAAATTGTCAAATTACTTCGAAAATACACGAGATAAACCATTGTTGTAATGTAGAAAGTTATCCATTTTGATAATTCAAACCTTTTTACAGAACATACTAAACTTTTCAGAATGATATTTTAAAAGATTTATTAATGAATTGGATTTAATGTGATCATCCACAAACAACCAGCAATAATGTTGAAGATATTTAAGATAAAGACTTTATGTCTTCAGCAAAGTTATTGGCAAAAGTTTGCTCTACAACTTTTCCGAAAACAATATTTTAATATATGCTCTTGCAAGAAAATTGGTAATTATATCTCACTTTTAGGGAGATTGATCATTAAAATAACGATACCATATGAAAGGGCTTGTAATGTTCACAAAGTCTTCCGAAGACATCATTGACCCAAATTTAGCGATTTAAGTGTAATTAATAGATCGCAAGATTTTGGCAAAAAAACACTGTGCGCTCTAGTATACATATTCGGATTTGGGAAGTTGGCGAAAATATTGGATTTTGAGAAGTTACAGAATATTGAATCAAGCATTTACAATCTAAATATTAATTGGGGTTTATTGTACGGCTGAGTGTATGACAAAATGAGAACAATATATTTTTTGCAACTAAAAGGCTTTTACTCAAAAATTAGTAAAAATTGTTTGATAGTTCAATATGATGTCTGATCGAAGTAGGTCATCTCTATCCGACATCGGTACTACATCATTCCGACTACTTTCACCTACTTTTACTCTTTTTTGACAAGGTACGGTTTTTGTCGGAAACGCGTCAAATCTACTCATTTGTGAAAAAACCATACCTTGTCAAAAATTAGTAAAAGTTGGTGAGGTTATTCGGAATGATGTAGTACCGATGTCGGATGGAGATGACCTACTTCAATCAGACGTCATATTAATCTTTCAAACAAATTTTACTCATTTTTGAGTGAAAGCGATTTAGTTGAAATGAGTAGCTGAGGATAAGCGTGTTATCTATTATGGCGCATACTGTAGAATGCATCGTCCGCTCGGAAGTTCAACAGGTTGGAATAATTAGCCAGACCCCACATATTTTCCAAATGGTTATGAGTTCGTCTGACGAATGGGTATATCGAAAGCATGATTGGAATTCTTGTACAATTTGTTGCTCAAGTGGCAAAGCGTTCTCTGATTTCCTTCGAACAATGCGACTGGAAAAGAAGCATCTACTTGAGATTCCTGTCGACACATTTGTAAACTGCTGTTTGGGAAAAGAATAAAGAATACAGATATACTCAGCAGAAAATTGACTCTTGTAGCGAGTAGTTGGAATCCAGTAGCTACTCCCTTCGGCATCCCAACTCCTGCTGCTGTACAGCAGAAGTGCATTTATGAAACTAGGGTGATGAGCCTATTTGCGCCATGTTTCTATTATCACCCTACCCATTTGAAGCCGTTGGTTAGAGCAGTGTCTGCCATCTTTGTTCAACGCATTGAGTCAAATGGTAGCGCAACAATAGGGGCACTCGATTCGAGTTTTCATTGTGCTCAAACACGAGAATTTTACTATTTTCAACGCATTTGTGTTATTATATTGTTTCTTAACAACGAAGCAAAGCGGTTGATGTCAATTTTTACGCATTCCATTGATTGCAAGGCAAGAAATTACCGAATTAGTGAGGCACCTTGCTTAGTATGGTGAAAATAGGCTCATCACCCTATATTGTAGCACATCTATGTTAAACGAGAATCATCGAAATCTATCGAACAATGCATCATCGATACGAATGTTCCGTTCATATCGTCGCTGTTGTGCTATCTTATGACAAGCGCCATTTAGCTCATTTCGAGAAAAACGATTTTTAAAGTTTGAGATTGAATATCTTGAAAATTATAAATGGTATAAACAATTCAATGAAGACAATTGATGCTTCTATCTATTCTTTATAAATCTCTCAAATATTATGAGGATCGGTTGACTATGTTGCGAGTTTTGACTATAAATGTAAACAAAAGTCGCACTCACACGTGTCATAGGTGTGTATAGATGACAAAATTTGTATGGCTTGTCATAACCGTGCATGGAAAATTTTCCATAGAAAAAAATCATCAATTTTTAACTTTTATTCATATGTTTGGTTTAGTTTGGCCTATAAACAATCGGTGGGATGCATTTTAAAGGAAATGAGTCAGAGAATCTAGCAAAAATAGTTATTTTTGGTTACAGTGTTGCCAAATATGTTATATTTCCAGTTTAAAACTAAAATTACATTTTTCTCACAATTCGTGTAATTTTGTTTTGAAAATTATTATGCCATTGTGTTCTTTAGAGAGTTTTACACATAAAAACATCTTATATATCAAGATACCTTGAGGTAATCCTTAGACACAGTCATTTGAAGCAAAAAATTCAAAATTTCTCATCATGTTTTTTGCTATATCTCAGTAACCAAGCAGAATATCAAAATTCTGAAAACGCCACTTTGTACAGATTTTTTAGACACGTGATGTGGCATATCTAACTCAGTTTACCCCAAAATGGCGTTTGTCATAAGATAGCACAACAGCGACGATATAGAACACAGGCTCTTTTCAGCATGCTGAAAATAAGTACTATATTTTGCAGCAGATGTAGGAGTACTTTCGATGTCATACAATATCCTTGCTAGCAGAAACAAAATATCGTTCGGAAAACTTTGTCATACAGGTCGTGCATGAAGCTGCAATATATTTATAGTATGTTAAGCAAAAAGTTGCCAAATGAAGAAGTTTTCATTTAATTTCTCCATCAATACAACTCCGTTAGAAACGTTTGTGCCATTTTTATTAGAATTTATGTGTATTGGTTTGCAGTATAACTGGTTGATACTGTTAATTATTTATTTCAACAAAGTACTGCAATTTTTCATCTCTTTTGTTTAGAGAGATTGCAAAACTCATGCAGGTGAGATTTGATTTGATAGGAAATTAATTTTATTTTATTTATATTTCTGCATCTGACCCAAATTTGTCTATATGAAGTTAACTTCCTCTGGCAAGAGAAAGCTCGTTTCGTTGATGGATATTTCTCAAAAGCTCGTAAAAAACTCCGTCTTTTAAATGATTGGGGCACATAGATGTTTAACAATAACGCAAAAAATAGAATACATTCAATAGCACATAATAAAAGTTTAATTTCAATGCAACAAACTTTGCAATCATATCTTACGAACTAAGTCAATTGCTTATGTTTATGTTTAAATACAACACTGGATACATATAAGTCTAATAATTCATGAAAGTTATTAAATACATCATACACGTTCAATACGCTGAAAGTCCAAGATATCCCATGATGGTATGCTCCTGGAAGGCACATTAACATTAACCCGTAGCATAATATATGGAGCATCAATTAAACCAACTAGAAGATTCTTAACGAAAAAGAAATATACTATTCAGTATTCCCTTCTCAGGTGAGTATCTTGCTTTAAATGACGACTCGTCCGCAGAATATACCAACTCGCCCGGAATTTGCCGCAGACGGTTTGCGGTTGTACTACCGAAATATCAGAGGATTAAGGACGAAAAACGAGAACGTGAAGTTGGATCTTGTTGAAGGCGACTACGATATTTACGTTTTTTCATAAATTTGGCATAGTGATCGCATTACATCGTTGTAGTTCTTCGGGGATGGTTACGCGGTGTATCGTGCGGATCGAAGCGATAATAGTATTTACGGTCGCGGTGGAGGAGTTTTGATTGCTGTGTCGAGCTTTTTACATTCCTCCAGAAAAACGACTTGACTGCAGCAATACTCAGCTCCATCTAGACTTTGTAGAATAAACTTTTTATCAGGAAGGCCTTTCGTTTATACGAAGAGGAAAGAAACTGATATTCGGTCTAGGATGGATCACAATGAAGAAGTGTCGATTGATGCACCATCTGCTATCTGCAATTCCCGTTGAAGTAGAGAACATGTATATATTAACTATTTCAGAATTATTGGCTCTCTCTGTGATCCGGAAAACTTAATAGTCTTATGATCCAGGGTTAAGTATCTTGTCTTAAGCAGTTATGAAAAAATGTTTCGATATTTTAGTGATTCCACTGGCACACCTATTTAATGTCACTGCAGCAGCAAAAATGATTGGTGATGTTTTTTTCTCGGTGGCATGTTGTTAAGTAAGTACTAAAAGTGGGGTATGTGTTATTTTCGAAACGAAAAAGAGGCCCGGAAGACCTTTTTACATTTCTTACAAAAGGAAAACATGGGATTTGCTCAAACTTTGACTACTTTTTCAGAAACTCAGGAATGGCTGAACCGATCTTTATGAAACTGGTTACAAATGAAAGGCTTAACGTGACAATTTAACACTATTATTTTTGATTTTCGATATGTTGTTTTCTTTCTGAGATATGGGTGATTTTGTCAAAACACAACATGTCTTAAGCAAATAATTTTCGATAGCTATAGATTGTCAAAATCTGTTCATGGCAGAGATATTAAACATTTTGTATTTTTATTCCTCGCTTACCAATTTCCACCAACTAGAAATGAGACCGTTACATACAGAATATTGCTTTAATGGTGTTTTAGGTGGAAAACTAAACCGATTTTGAATATTAGGGTATGAAAACACATCTACGTGATTCAAGGAATTTAATTCTGAACACATTTTTTGAATTAATTAAATAATAAACTATTTCTCTAAAATAAATATGTAAATTTACTTCAAACACAAAACAATGTGCAAGTTCACTTTAAAGTGAAAATTTGTCTAGTGTTGACATATTTACCGGTTGTATAAAGCATTGCGTTCAGTCGTGAGGTAGATGGGGTAGTATATGAACAAACAGACCACCAATCAAACCACCTGGTAGTGGGGTAATTAATTTCTCATATAACTCATATTCATTTTATACTCGTGGCATCTCCGAGAGCAACTGTATATTTACATCCTAAACTTTTAATGAAAATTTGACTTCTTTTGCAAGACTTTGGTTGTATTGGTCATGGTGAAAAAGTTACCAGTTGCAGTATTTATAAACATCTCTGTTATAGAATCAAAATATCGCATGATATATAAGAATAATATCGTGGCTTTAACCATTCCTCACACGTCTCTCCCAAACCTTTCACTCTCCCTTTTTCTTTTTTCTCTCTCCATCTCTCTCTCTATCTTTCTCTCTTTCCGATACTGAGTTGTACTAAAAACTCAAAAGAGTTTCTTTCATGAGCAATGTGCGTAAAAACATGTTTATTTGTAAATAATTAGGACTTGTTATTTCAAGAAAGTTCATGTTTCAAAAGCAGTTTTATGAATAGACACTTTAAATGGCCAAAGCAAGTCCAAGAATTCTTAATGTGATAGTTTGAACCCTTTCTGTTTCGTGGTATTGGTTTTTATAGGACCATTTAATTCATATTTTCGGATCGAGAATTCCGAATGAAACAATTCACAGACTATAGAGATCACTGGAAAGGAACTACACTGCTTTTGTACTACAGTGAAAATCCGTTTTTATCAACCCTCAATTTTGTCAACTTTTTGACCCGATTTCGTCAGCCAGCCAGGGTTATGAGGGTATATATATATATATATATATATATATATATATATATATATATATATATATATATATATATATATATATATATATATATATATATATATATATATATATATATATATATATATATATATATATATATATATATATATATATATATATATATATATATATATATATATATATATATATATATATATATATATATATATATATATATATATATAATATAAACCGAAGCTGTTATAATATAATATGTTGAATATTATAACAGCTTCGGTTTATTAAAGAAAATAAATAAATATATTTTGTTATTGCCCCCATTTTGTCAACTAAAAATACACCAAAGGGGCTGATAAAAACGGGTCTTCGGTGTATCGACAACAATATAATCGCCAACATAGCCGAGACACTTCACACTTCACTTCAATGCAAAGGAATACTTTGAAATATCTACCAGTTTCATTCACGTGGTAAGAATGCACGTGTGACCTTATCGTGGTTTACTGTTTCCGAATACGCGTTAAAATACTAGACCTGAAAATTCTATTCTGTACAAAACCCTTTTTTCCAGAAGTCTGTGACCAAAAGGACATTTTTGAATTCCAAAACAAATAGAGCATTGCAGTGTTCTAATAACTAATTATGATCCTCCAATAATGTAGAAACACCAGATAATCTTGACCAACGCTGGCAAGAAAAGAAGAACGAAAAAGAAAAGATCAAACTAAAAAGGATGAAAACACTATGAAGTTTTGTATATTTATTAGCCATTTTTCAAATGATGTGAGTTTCACAAGCAAATTCGTACAATTCGTTTTATTCATTTACTTTATTTTTTTTTTTTAAATTTCATTCTTTATACTCATTTTTTTAGTTTTATTCATTTTGAATATGTGGCTTATTTTGAATAAATGGTCATTTCCTTTTTATCATTTTTTTCATTCAGCATTTTTATTCATATTTTTTCATTTGGGTTCATCCAATTTATTTTTTTAATTAATTCTTTGGATTCATTCTGATCATGCGCTTTGTTGATGTCCATTTAACTTATTTTGTTCACTGTTTTAATTTTATGCATTATATTTATTTGTGCAAGTTCATATATTTTATTCAGTTTCTTCGTTTTAATAATCTGACTATTTTTTGCAGTCATTCATGTTATTCATTTCATCCAAAATTATTAATTTGGCACAATTTCATTTAATCTATTATTTTAAAACCTTTTTAGCGTCGTTTAATGTTTTATTTTAATCATTTAATTCTTTTATTAAGTTTTGTTCTTCCTCTTTTTATTATTGTAGCAATTCTATTCATTTTGTTTACTATTTTATAATATTCATTTTATTGATTTTATTAATGTTATACATATTATTCATTGTATTTTTTATTTATTCTATTCATTTCTTTTATTTTTTGTTCATTTATTTTATTCGGTTTGTTGTTGAGTAATTCCTTTTATTCATTTCATCCAATTTGTTAGTCGATTTATTAATTTTAATAGGTTGATTTTTATTAATCATTTCTCTCATTTTATTATTTTGCTGACCTTTTCTTACTTTTTTTTATAAATATAATTCTTACGACTACGACTGACTACGAAATGAATAATACATAAAATTGTCTCCTTCGCGACCTTTTGGAACATTATTAGGTGTTGCACGAAATTGGAGCAGGTCACTGTAGTAGTTGTCAAATTTGGTCAATTATAACACGCATGCATTGCATTTATCGCTCATATGAGTAAATGCGTCCGGATAATTTGCTACTGCGACAATAAAAACTCTTATTTTCACACAAAACTTATTGGCACTCACACAACTTCTCCGGATAAATACAACGTATTATTATTTCTCCGGATAAATAAAACCGCCGGAGAATGAGCGAATGAGTTTATCACGGTATCCCTTTTGCGCTCACTGTCTTACTATTGCTATTCCAAAACACGAAAAAATAAGTCTGCCGTATTTCTTTACCGTTTTTCTTTGAAATTAAGTGCATATTTTGACGCTTACATTCATTTTCATGAAATTAAAATATTATCACCTTCTCCGGTGAGAAGGAAAAAATAAATTTTATCCGGATAATTATTCTCACGCTACTTGTGGAGACGGAGAATTTTGCGACTCATCTTATCTCGGAAAAGTTGGACATAGGATAAGCCTCTTCTCGCGTGAGTGAGAGAGAATTACAATGCCTGATAACACGATATAATTTTATGTTTTATGTTTTCAGAGAGCTAGTAAAGGCGCTATAACTCAGGCTCACTATCCAAGGCAGAGCTAAATACCTCTGTCCTATCCCAGGAACTCAGGACTAAAGGAGAGACATTAATCCACTGAGCCAATTCACGCTTAACGATTTATCAAACCCACACCAAATGGAAACGGTCGGTACGGTTGTCTACGTTTCTTCCTTATTCAAGGCTCAAAATAATTCGTTATTTAAATTCTCCATTAAATGAATAATTTTATCAAAGTATAATTTTGAATCATCTACATTTTGCACACTGCACAGTCGGCCTGGCTGCTTTAATGATTGTGTCACGAATTTTATGTGCCATAAACATTAATATTGATAAGAAAAATTGTAGGCGAACGTCTGAAATTTTCCAGGATCCCTACATGTATTGGCTGTGTGTCACGAATTTTATGTGCCATAAACATTAATATTGATAAGAAAAATTGTAGGCGAACGTCTGAAATTTTCCAGGATCCCTACATGTATTGGCTGTGTATGTGTACATTAGACTAGACTGGACTAGACGAGACCTTTTTTTTACTTTCTTTTTTAAATTTTGTTTGTTTTATTGATTTTCTTTAGTATATTCGAGGTTTTATTCGTGTAGGACTCGAAACTTTTCATCTCACCTCTAGTTGGTTGCTTATTTCACATGAGAGATATGTGTAAGAAATGTCTCATCTCACTGCTAGTTGGATTAAATCGGTTTTTCATGTTGTTATTAGCAATTCATGAAAAAAATAAACAAGAATGAAACTTTTCAGATCAGAAAAAATACAATGAATCTATATCTCTTGATGATTGTATTGTCGATTTAATCATTAAAATCGGTTAATTGGGTCGCCTGCAATAAATTTTCGAAACCAAGCGAGCTAAAAACTTTAAATGGTAATATTTTTGTCTTATTGTTTTATATCTTGTTGATATATTGTTCAACTCTACAGAATCATGTTACGTAATCAGTTCAAAGAAACTACCGTTTCCACATTTTTAACAAATAATCTATTGTAGAATATCTCAATTGCCCTATTAAGTGCCACTTTGGATGGTTGTTGAAATAGAGCAAAATTGTCATGTATGCTACGACGGAGTCTTCTGTGATAGATGGATAGGTTCTGCATTGGAATGCTACGCTTTGTTAAATATTTATTTTATTTCTTTTGCAATCCTACTATAATGTCCAGCGGGGTATCCCATGTGAACATGAAATATATGCGGATGAAACGGTTTTATATAATTGCCCCTGGGGTTTAAATTTGAATAGAGAATGACTCCAACCATGTATCCGGCAGCATGTGAAACAGAAATGCCAAGACATTTCCACATAGATTCGCATAGCGCAACTGCAATGGTTAGTTAAAATCTCACTATCTCCACATACGACCAACCTTTTTGCCTTTCTCATATAGAAAGGTTATGCAATCACTCTGAAAAACGTCAACCTAATCCCGGCCCGGAGGGCCGAGTGTCATCTCCCATTCGACTCAGTTCGTCGAGATAGGAAAAAGTTTGTATGTGTGTGTGTATGTGTGTATGTATGTGTGTGTGTATGTGTGTGTATGTTTGTGTATGTGTGTGTATGTATGTATGTGCGTATGTGTCAAATAATGTCACTCATTTTTCTCAGAGATGGCTGGACCGATTTGCCCAAACTTAGTCTCAAATGAAAGGTGCAACCTTCCCATCGGCTGCTATTGAATTTTGGATCGATCGGAATTCTAGTTCCGGAATTACGGGTTTCAGAGTGCGGCCACACAGAAATTTCTCATAAAAACTATAGGAAAAATTAAAAATAGAATTTTTATTTTTGATGCTAAATGTATACAAGGTGCATAAAACGTCGAGATTTGATGCAAACACGAAAAAAATTTGACGAAGATTCACTTTTTTGGATTTTGCACATTTTTGCCTTTCTCATATAGAAAGGTTATGCAATCACTCTGAAAAACGTCAACCTAATCCCGGCCAAATTTTTTTTTCGACTCGCATAAGGTTTCTGGATTTTAACAGGGGCGTAGTTGATGGTTTACGGAGAGGGGTTACACTCCCCCTCTACTGTTCACTCCCCTCCTTTAAAAGTCTCCTTAAATCACCCCTCAGACCACCACCTCATACCCTTCCCTTTCAACGCCATCATCTTTAAACCACCACTATATCACAAAGCATACCAATTTAAGCTGGGGAGTCGTTCGTTCATGGGACTTTTGCCCGCCTCACATACCCATCCCCGCATGACAAAATGAGTTAGCAAGCAGATAACATTGATCTAATGCTGATTAGGCTAATGGAGTATGATATTTTTTTGTTTCAAGTGTTTCACCGTCGACACGTAGCTCATCAAGTTCGTGGCTGGCATGCCATTTAGTATAAGTGCAAAGTGTACTAAGAATGTAATGGACATTTCCACAATTATGTTGAACATAAAAAGCCTCCGTGCCATAGTTTAGAGAAATGAGAAAGGCACAATTGCACCGCTAGGTGGATTAAAACAGGTTTTTTTTGTCATCATTGCAAACTGCTTCAGTAAACACGACTCCACAAGAGCACACACTTGTGCTCGACAAAAAGATACTCTAAATAGTTAGGACCTTGTTATACACTCACAGCCAGTTCCTGTTCCTGTTCGTTCAGTACACACGTTGCATTACCGCTCGCTTGTCACGAAGTTCACGGAAAAGACCAGTGCGGCAAAAAAAACGAAGTTAAAAGTCTACTCGTCGGTGGCATCAATGCCCTGTCGTAGCCGTCTCCCTCCATTCAGCATTCACAAAAACCTCATTGCACTTGAAAACACGGCGACAAAATGAGAAAAGAAATAGGTACCTAGCTGTATGTCATTTTGTGACTTCCGGGCATTATACTACTCTAAAGATTATGGCGGCCGCAGCGTCGCAAGGAGCGAAGAGGGTTCTTTTGTTTATCGTTGGATCAGAACCCTAAAGGCATGGCCTTGTCCGTTTGTCGTTTCCTAAATGTCGGAAAACTTTATCTTAACGAAACTATGCGAGTATGCTTTGGATATGTTGCACATTGGCACATTATACAATGTTAGAGGATATGCAGTCCGGGAAATGCAATAAATAGAGTAGATTGAGTAGAATTTTATGCGATTTTAGCCGTGTAGTATCTATTGTATAGATTGGGAAAGAGTGATACTGAGGAAATTAATACAAAGTAGGAGAAAATTAATTCAGTATTACATTCAACTGAAACGGTTGCTTTACACAAAAATTTCTCGCTCTATTTGCTCGACATGACCAAATTCCAGTCCGGCAAGAGACGTCATATATCTAACAGTGGAAGTGCAAATGGCGTAGCAAGTATATTTTCGATGATTTTTTGTCTTGAATGTTCTGTTTCACTATTCCGACGGTGCTTACAGTCCACTTTAATGGCCAACCAGTTAAAGTTAAGCTGTTTTTGGCTTCTGCTACCTAAGGGTAAACGCCAAGACAGCAATTTGGTTTTCGTTTTGCTTCTAGCTGACCCAAGCTTATATATTTTTTTATTATATAGAATCTAAAGTAGCACGAGTGCAAAGATATATACTTTTATAACGATGGCAATTTCTAAGATGCACTACGTCTACAGATTTCTCTAACCGTCTTTTCGTTTTACCACCATTGCTGCGTTTCGCATGAAATTTTAAATAAAACAACCAGCATCTCAAATTAGGTTGACCTCGACATTTGTGAGAGGTAGCACAAATAGGGGAGATCCGTTCACTGTAATTAGTGGTTATTCAAATTTTCGAGGCGATCTGAGCTTTAGAACTGAAATTACAGCTCTCAATGGCACACATGGGTATTTTAAAGGGTGTTACGACCAACAATTGGTCAATTTCAACTTGAACAATGAAGCTGTATGTTCTGCAGCGTTTGCCAGACCCGATGAGAGGGGGAGGCAGCCAGGGCAATTGGCCTGGGGCCCGGATCGTATTTGGGGGCCCGCGATTTTACTTGAAAGATTAGCGAACACGTCCGGTATTCATAGAAGATAAAAAAATAGCAATAGTAATTTCTTTGTGATCATTCGCCTTAATGAATTCTTATATGATGAAAACGTATAAAACTGAAAACTTGATTTGATAGTTGACACAAATACAAATATGTATTTAATTTGTATTTGGTTGACATTTGTTAAAACAAACTTTCTTAAGGGAGTTCTCTACTTTGCGTACAAGTTTCAAAAAAACGAGTTTCATTGCTTGAACAGACGGAATAAACTACAAAGTATTGCGAAGCCAATTTCAAGTATTTTCGAAGAAAGCAATAGAGCGTGAAATAGAAATGCGAGCGCACGGAAAAACGCATCCGACCTCTTATACGTTCGCTTTTTGCTGTTTTGAAAATATACTATCTACTGCCCGTAAGAAAACATCAGTCTTCGTAATGTTTGATGCATTTCCAACGAGATTGGTCAAATATAAAGACAAATCGAGCTGGATCAGAAATTCAGAAAGACTGGTTATTACCTGATTAACTGTAAATAAAATAAAGTTGAAAAATGAGGCCACAGACCACAACGTCTGCACGTTCATTTATTCATTTTATTTTGTTTCCTTGCAATTTTTACCACTCTTAAACCAAATTTTCGGATTAAAATTAGTTTTTACAAATTTGCATCACCAACTTATAGGGTCTCGAGTATTTTAATCAAAATCGAGCTAATTTTATTGTCCAAAAGGAGATCGCCGCATTAAAAAAAACTCTTCGCCAATCTGACATTTTTCACTGTATCTTAATAAAAAGTAATAATTCTGCTTACAACAATAGCTAAAAACTGCTATATCAATCCGTGTATTGCTTTGTCTGCACAGTAGAAGCAAAATGTCGTGTTCCAAACCACTATGGCCAATGTTTACACCCTACAATTTCACCATGTTAGACAAGCGTGCTGATTATGTTCCAGACCATCAATCAAGCAGAAGTGTTTGTTTCGCGAAACGAAATATATCCGCTCACTGTTAAAATAAAAATTCAAAATTCCTCCGGCGGTTGGAAGTATTATTCCTGCTATTGTAACACCTGCAGATCGTTCAGAGGTCCAGAATGCTCTGCTTTAATTGTTTTGTGTCGTTACCCAAGTAACCCTAAGCACTAATTTAAAATTCTAGATAAGCTACCCAAGCAACCAGAAGTTCGGAAGATACTTAAAAAGCACACTTTAAAGTTCACATAAAGTTCTTAGCTAACTTTCAAGCTGCTTAAGCTTTAATGGAAATTGAAAGCTGCTTAAGCCGCTATTAGTACACAAAACGTATCGCAAAATTACTTAAAACGGGAAGCTTATGCAGCTCCCTTTTACGCACTTTTGGTTGCTTGGGTATAAGTTAGCATTTCCATCGCCAACTAGCCGTAAACAAGTATTTAATGCTTCAATGACCCTAAAATGTAAAATATTAAATCTAGCACTATATTGACATACAGAACATAGACATCGTGCTAAAAAGCTTTTGAAGATAAATGCTATGAAGCTTTTATAGAAAACTCTAATTACTAATATAGAATCTTCTCATAGTGCTTTGAGACACCGAACATTATTTAATATACGTATGCGTTCCAATAATCACCTAAACTCGTATGCCTTCATGTAATAAATGATGATACAATAAACTTAAAATCAAAATGCAAATTCTGCACGATTTTTCGAAAAAATATACTTGCAAATATAATCTACAATAGACGTTTGCGTAATTTCAACCAACATCTAGGTAGAGTTTGGATTAAACCAAGTATACATGCAAATCTTCTCACATATCAGTGGTCAAACACAGATACCAAATTGAGACGAGGTTTTCGACTGCGGATCGAATCCCATTTCTTTAGGCACTAATTCGTCAATTTAAACAGTCTGTTTTTCAAACAAAAGAAGAGAAAGGGTGGGTGGGGATTCATGGCAAGGTCCAAGTCTCCGATCAACATGGGGAACGTGCCGTTTGAGCTAGACGCTACTGCTTCCTGAGTAATTTTAACAAATCAAAAGAAAATTTTTTTAACATAACTCAGTCTCTTCGTCCAGCAAAAGCTCAAAATAACCGTGTTTCTGTAGGCGCAAATTCAGTTGAGTCCGCCCGTGCTTTAGAAATAACTACAGCATGTTGTCAAATACCTTAGTGATAAAAAACGTTTCACCTATTTCCGAAAGATGAAACATGTGTGCCAATAAACCCGATCAGAATGAAATAACAAGATTATAAATAGCATAGCATAGCATAGCAAAAACGACCGTACTCATCATGGGTGGCTGATGCAGTGAAATTTTTTTATACGACCGTATAGCTAACTGCACACCTGGCCATGTCCTTACGATCGCTAAAGGGATGGAAATGTTAGTTAAATACCTACTTACAAAGGGTGTCGGGCCATTAGGCCGAAAGCCGTTGGGCCGAGTGCTGCAAGGCCGAACGCCATTAGGCCGAATGGGTCATAAAGCCGAATGTCATTAGGCCGAATGGGTCATTAGGCCGAACGCCCTTCGGCCGAATGGGTCATTAAGCCGAATGGGTCATTAGGCCGAATGGGTCATTAGGCCGAATGGGTCATTAGCCCGAATTGGTCATTAGGCCGAATGGGTCGTTAGGCCGAATGAGGCAGTAGGGCCGAATGGCTCATTAGGCCGTATGTACCATTGCGCTGAATGGCATTTGATTAAAAGCATCGTTTCAGAGACTAATTGAGATGACGGGTTCACGAGTTTCCCATGGCTAAAAAGTCATGTTGTACTAGACGGTCCCACGAAATGTCAAACAGAAAACGCGTTGATAATCAAAGGTGCTTGGCTTTTCTTTGGAGAGTGCTGTATATTCCTTAACATCGGTTGTGATGGGTTTATTTATAAGTATTTTATTTAGAAACAGTTTTTTAAATTTGCTGATTGCGGATACCAAAACGTATTCATTAGCATTGCATGTCTCATCCGGAACATTAAGATACACAAGCCGTATTTCATAAGATCAAAAATTGAGTGTATGTCATAACGTCCGAAAAATTAAAGTTGCAACCCAAATTGTTTCCGATGTTTACAACGTACCCCTAGTGCGTCGTAAGGTCTCTCTGGCACAATGACGCATATTCGCTATCAGTTTTAATGTTAGCAAGCGCCTCAAAACATCTCGTCATAAAATTTCTTTACGAGTACAAGTGGAACCTCCCTTCGAGTACTTAATTCCCTCACGCTTCACCAATTTTTTGACGATTTTCCTAGTCCATTTAACGAGCTACTTTCTCCCAATCTCGGTGGAGTTGCATGATTTAAAAATCTTTACGCATTTTTGCTCGTAAAAAATAACAGTTGCATGTAGCAACGATCCTTGAAACGAACTTAGCAACGAACAATAATCAATTGCTACCAGCTTTACGAGCCAGATGGAAAATTCGATCATCAAATTTGTTTGTCAAGGTCGCAAAAACTGAAGGGACCGTTCTTTCTTCTTTACTTCAAAAGATCTAGTATACGATGTACCATGGAATTTGGAGTACTTCTTTGTGAGTTGGTAGTCTCGATTAACCTCTGATCGTTAGCTAGTTAGTCTCCGCAGCGCTGTCTTCCTATATACCCTCCGTCTTTTTGATCTGTATATTCCAATGTATTGAATTATCAAGAACAATAAACCAGGTCGAAACGTGGCATAGCCAGTCGAAACTTGTTGGAGCACCGCATGTGGGAACATTGACGAACTTCATCTGGACAGAAAGCTGGTAGTGTGTGGCCGAATGTGTTCCTTGTTGGAGAAAGAACCGCACAGAGGAATGAATACGCTCAGAAGAATGAACGACTCCGCAAAGTCGTTAAAAATTTTAATACCTATGCAATTAATGAATATATTATTGCTTTTGTAGCAATCATTCCCGAAATAAAATATACGATGTTAACTGCAATCAGATGGAGTCCAACGTGGTTCTATAAGTTTTAGCTAAACATTCCCTAGAAAATATAATGTCGAAGAGTTTTCCCTAGAAAATACAATTACCAAACAAAACCATTCTGATTATAATATCAATATCCGGAAATAATTTCTCAGAATGTACCGTTCACCAGAAAATCAACCCCAATTACCAATGATTGATATTTCAAAATAAAATCCCATTTATAAAAAGCATAGGTAATAAAAGAAAATTAAAATAAAAAAATCAGTTTAACTTAATATAACCACTAGCCATAACTATTGTTCGGTTGTTACACTGCTCTAGCGCATGCGGCCTAGCCGCATAACGGAGGACAAGGACGAGGTGGCCGCCGACCCGCCATCGGAAGCGGCGGCCTCTCGCAAGCAAACCAGTGATCCACTCGTTTGCCCGGATTACTCAAACATAGGGGCTTTTTTTAGTTTAGGTCCGACGGAGCGGAGCGATGTCGGACAACACTTCACATAAAGCGATGTGGCGTAGCCACATTATGCGTCGCTTTCATTTATTTGTTCCATTACAGCAACGAGAAAGGTGTTGTAAATATTCTAAAACTAATCCAGACGTCCGAAGATTGTAGGGCAATCCACTCTGGCAGAGAGTACGTCCGAGACGAACAAGGCTCGAGGGCAGTCCCTCTGAATGTTGAGTGTATCGAGGTGTATTAGCTGGCAATGGTTTCCATAGCTCGGCAGCTGAAATCTGTTTCGCCATGGGAGATGCCGAAGGGCGAAGCGTATGAACCTGCGTTGAACAGCCTCGATTCTGTCAATCCCGTTCTGATAGTACGGATTTCGAACAGCCGAACAATATTCTAACGTTGAGCGGACCAACGCGCAGTAAAGCGATTTAAGATAATATACGTCCCTGAAGTTTTTCGCTATTCGGAAGATGAACCCAAGCTGTCGTGATGCCTTATCCACGATGTATGAAGTATGTGCTTTGAATGTTAGTGCCGAATCCATGATGACTCCGAGATCTTTGATGTGAGAGTGTCTTGGAATACTCGAGTCGAAGAAATGGTAGTTAAACTGAGTCGGATGGCGTTTCCGCGTGAATGTAACGATTGAGTATTTGCTCGGGTTTAAAACCATTCTTTTTAGATTACACCACGTACTAAAGCTGTCCTGCTCCCTCTGAAGAAGCTCGGTATCGGTTTTATCCCGTATTTGTTGAAAAAATTTCATGTCGTCGGCGAAAGAAAGGCGGGGTCCTTGTAATGTGAAATTGACGTCATTAAAGTAGAGGAGGAATATTACTGGACCGAGATGGCTTCCTTGTGGTATGCCGGATGTAGCGAAGAATGGTGCAGATAGACAGTCCTTAATGCTGATTTGGAGTTGCCTTCCATCGAGGTAGGAACGAAACCAGCGCAGGAGTTGTCCATGAATGTCGAGTTTGTCCAGCTTCGCTATTGCGATATCATGGTTGATTTTGTCGAAGGCCGCAGATAGATCCATGTAAATAGCATCGGTTTGCAATCCGTCGGCGAATCCATCCATTACATATGTTGTGAACGAGAGCAGGTTTGTTGTCGTCGATCGTCTAGGCATGAAATCGTGTTGGTTAGCTACAATGTAGTGATTGCAGTGAAAGAAAATAGGATCTAACACAACCAGCTTGAACAGTTTGGTTAAACACGAGATTCCCCGATAATTGTCAATGTTCGATTTGTTTCCTTTTTTATGAACTGGAAACATGTGCGCGGCTTTCCAGCAGGAAGGGAATATACCAGTAGTGAGTGATAGCTCGAAGACTCGCCGAAGTGGTTCAAGAAGCCCGCTGATGCACTTTTTGACAAAAATGCAGGGAACAGCATCTGGACCCGGGGAACAAGATGCTTTCAGTTTGGCATTTGCTGCAAGAATGGCAGCACTATCGACACAAATTCGGTTGATGGTTCGTCCTAGAGAAGGAGTTAAATTGGTGGCGGCAGCGACTTGTTGTGGTGGCAGGCCCTCGTTGGAAAAAACGCTTGAAAATTTGTCGGAGAACAGTTGGCAAATTTCCTTAGTGTCGGTGCCTAAAACTCCATTTAACGACATACAAGTTGGTAAACCGGATTCTTTTCGCTGCTCGTTAACATACTACCAGAACGACTTGGGCTTGGATTTCAGTTGACGCTCGACGTTTCGCTGATGTCTAAAAAAGGAACGTCTGCTTTGCTGTTTGTATTCGTGGTTGAGTTGAAAGTGCTGATTTCGTAATGCAAGTGTCTTATGCTATATTACTTTTACATTTTGCTACTATTTTCGCAATTTGTACAAGGCTTTAATTATAAGTTCTTCAATAAACTTGAGCTACTTGCACGCCAAGTTAGCGAAATCGTTAAAAAAACCAAAATAACTGTCACTAGCTTAATGGCGACCGGGAGGAATAGTGGCCGATATTTTTAAGCATATGAAGCTGTTTACACAGAAATATCTGATTTACTAGACTTTCTGTACCTGTGGTTTGAAAAGTGACATTTTCATTGCATCCGAAATTTACGTGAGAGTGCATGACAAAATATCTGCTACCTTTAATGAAGCAACACGACTATTCCATGCTGTTTTGGCCGGATTTTGAAATTTGCCATGGTATTACGCCTACAAGGTTCAGGTGGCACCCGAGAACAAGAACCCTCCCAACACACTAAAGCTTGGCCCACCATCAAGCGGATCCTGAAGAAGACCCAAACTGTTTAAGTAAACTGGCTATGGCAAATAAAGTTGACGAGGTGGCTCTACAGAATGTGATGGCAGTAATTAAAAGACGCTTAACCAAAAGTTTTGCTGAATATTTTTCTGTATTTTATTCTAATTGAACCTATTGAAAAAATGTTTTAATAAAAAATTATGCATTGTTATTTTACCAAATTTTAATAATAGACGACGCCGGTGGTTGAGTGGTAAGTGTGACCGCCACTCACCCCAGAGGGTCTGAGTTCAATCCCAGCAGAGATCGTTGATATTTTGAAAACTTTGTGTCATGTCATTCTTCGCAAGGGAAGTAGAGTTGTTGGTCCCGGTCCATGTGTTGATGAACCGATATCTGGTTGTAGAGTCACCTCTCTGACGTCGGTGACAGGCACTCAGTGCGGACAAAGACCGACAGAAAATAAACGAAACAGAAAATTAACCGTAACACCCTTTGAAATGAAAAAAAAAATCATTGGAATTAGCTGCACTAAATGTATTCTCCTAAAAGTTTTCAAAAACTTTTATGCACAATACGTAATAGAAGATAACTTTTTTTTCCTATATATTTCGAGCTTAACAGTTTCTGTGTTCGAAATATTTACAATGATGGAAAGGGTCCTTATGCTGAGCCCCCGGGCCTCCTTTACACATAGCAGAACTAATCGCTTAGCATGAAAAAACTGGATTAATCGATTAATCTAAATAATCGGACATCCTTATCCACTAGCTTGTGTTTTCAGCATTAGGTGGAATCTGCAAACTAGAGTTAGTAAGATAACTTTATTGCCTGTGATGGGAAGTGATGTTTGTGTTAGTATTGCATGGCGCATAACTATAAACATTCGTTTCCATTTCCAGAGTTATCACCGATTAAAAAATAATTAATTACACGCAGTTTAAACTACGGTACAGGATGAATGAAATAATGCTGTGCAGAAAATATTTGTCATTGAGTAAATATTTGATATAGTCTAGTTCAACAGATCGAACAACCCGTTATGACTATCTATTGATGTTTTTATTTGAACATGATAGAAAAAAATAGCAGAAACATCATTCGAATTTATTATGAGCTGCTATAGTAGCGTGAATGATTTGGAAAAACCCAAATGTTGTCCTTGTTCTAGTTTTTGAACGGCAGTCGATCTTGGATGTGAATGGATTTTTCAGATACATTAGTAGTTATGATGAATTGTGATTCTGGTCTCTCGGTGCAGCCGAATGCAGCACAAATCTCTATATACAGGTTGCTTCGCTTCGGATGTAGAATGTAGGGAGATTTTTATTGCTTCCCGTGTCCGTCGGACAAAGAATGACCAGTTTGCAATCCCGCGGAAGTTGCAGTTGCTATTTTCCGATGAGAATGTTTCAACTTCACTGCTGATACCAAGCTGCATTGGTGGTGGTGGTGAAATCAATCAAGCCATACATTTGGATCTACCACGAACAACACGTGACCCCCGCGCCGATGAGAGTTCAGCTCGCGATGTCACCTCGAGGGGTAATTGAATAACGGCAATCACATCGACATAATTTAATTGATCCAATAGCTGGCATCGTGTGCTTCTTACTGGAGCACGTTATGTTGAGGTCTCCCAGGCCTCCCATTCGAAGCAAACTGTTTCGATGTGTGTATTTCTACGGTTTGGTGTGATCCCCCACTATCGGAATAGGCAGTAGAAGTGCAATATGTGCGAACCATTTCAGCTGTTTGCTTTTGTCATGACGTCAATTTATTGGCAATATGTGCTTGATAAACGGTACCCACCCGGCTGTCTGCTATCGCATGAACGACGTCTGCTGCCACAAATAAATTACAATTGAGTTTGATTTACTATGCTTCTCTTATTGTACTCTACCTGATCATGTATGGGAACCAATTTATTTGTCTGTCTAAAGGATCAAGTATTCGCTGCAGGTTGCAGCTCTGCAGTCCTGCTATTTCCTATCAGACAAAAATCTCCTTGTCGTTCCGAAGCTCTCCGTGGTCTCACGCATATTGTCAGGTTTTTCAACGCTCGTTCGTATCATAATGTGAAATGAATTGAGTGAACTTTGAATCAGGGCACGTCTACGCGCACAGAACGAGAGACGATAAATCTCAATTTGGTTCAATTTTTGGAAGCTCTTTTCGGAGCTTGTGTAGTATCACTTTTATTGATAGTCGAGAATATTTTTCGGTGTATAGGACTAGAGGTCAGTCTGTTGGGAGGCAACGACAATTGGGTGCAGTTTATTTCTAAAGATTTGTTGAAATTCACTGCAGATGCATTTGGATCATCGCAAATCGGTTTTTTTACTAATTGACTATGTTTTAATAGCATTGCCATCATAGTTGTTGTATTTGGCTTTTGTAGTTTTATATTTTTTCAGAATTAAACATATGTATAACTTTTTTCGTAGAGAATTTTTACTATGATATACTGAATAAATCTATTGTTAAGTTAATCTTCCGGAAGTCGCGCTAGTGCACTGAGTGCACGCTACTCTGAAAATCTAGCGAAATCGTCTTAGCGCACCAGCGGCTGCTCGTTCAGTGGGCTATTTGCGCGACTTCCGGAGGGTTAAGAATGAAATTGAAGTTTGAAGATAATATAGAGATAAACACTATAAAGTCTATCCAAAGCGACAATTTAGGAGGAAACCTTTCATCCCAAAGTGTAGCATAGCTCGGTGCAAACAGTTAATCGAGGCAAGATTCCGGAAGTACAGAAACTATGATTTACTGATGAAGATGAATAATGATTTTATACTCTAGATGCAGCAGTGCTGGCAGAAATGAACTGCCCTTGTTTTATGGTTATAACATTTTTATTTACAGAAATGGAACATTAATACATTTTGACAACATGTTTTGTTTTCCGTATCTTTTTTCAACCCAGTTTTTATTTTCAAAAAATCTTAGTGAGTTCTTATTTTAATAGCTGCAGAAATTGCCCTCAAACGGGGTAACTTGCAACACTTCCACATGTTTCTGTTCGTATAAGAACGCTAATAATAATGTTTACAATTTAGCACTATAGCTGTCAATGTTAGCATATGTTAAAAGATGATCATGTACTACCAGCCATTGTTTTCGGTTTCTTTAGCGCGACAGAGTAATCTTCTTTATTTCGAGATTAGGATAGGCCGGGCTAGGATAGGCTGCGCTAGAATAGGCCGGGATAAGCCGGACAAGGATTGCCCTCTGCTACAGCTAACAGGAGAAGTAAACTGAAGTAGACAGGAAAGCGATAACGTCTGGGAAGCACGCTGCACTCGGTTATTCATCATCACTGTCGCTAGGAAGGTTGCAACAAAAGAACAAAGCTTTCCCCTCTGGTCAGCAGTTAATGGCCGCTGCAAGTGTCGCCAGCATTAACGCCAGAAGAAAAAAAAAATTGTTTGAAACAAACAAATTCAGTTAAAATTATTCATCGTCTCAATAGACCTGGAGAAATTGGTGTAAATCTCGGAGGCCTGAAGATCGTCTCCAAAAACCGGAGTCTCCTGGTCAAACCCGGAGGGGTGGCAACTCTATCAACTACCCATGTGGGGAAACATGCAATAGTATTTTGTCTTATTCCTATTATGCCTTGAACCTGCTGGCTGATTGAGTGTTCTAAATAACAGTTTGTATAGAATTACAAATCGCATTTTAAAGGTTTAACTTACAACTAGAATATAAAAATTCTCCGTAAATACCAACTTGCTTCTCTAGGAGCACTAGAAAATGCTCTATTTATATCTTCCTACACACAAATTAATATGTTTTATCTGTTTTCAATGATATTTTAAGACAGTAAAGATATAATATAATTTAGTTTTAGCCGTTTACTGAAACAATCCCTGGCAGCACTGTTCCAATGGAATCTAATCACGGCAATTGCGATAATCTTAGTTCTATGAATAATACTTGCAACTATTAGTTCTGATATAAAGGGTTAAAGCACCAATACTTTTGTGAGCAAATCTGGAATAAATCTAATGTAACAGCTGTTCGAAAATATTGTTTGTAAACAACACGGGCACGAATTTTAAGTTAACAAAAATTAATTTTTTATATTTTAACGACATTTAATTAGCAAGGGACTGGAAGGTGTGAAATATTTTTCAATATTAAGAGCCACAGTAGGGTCTAGGGAGAGGGTCAATGAGCAAGCTTAGAGTTTCCCGGCTACTTAACTCTTTGTCTTCTGCAACGCAGGAGTCAGGATCTTTTGGCATTAAATGCGAATCACCTGAGTCTGCGGCATGTCCGGACAAGCTTAAAGGCACTTTAATGACTTATGCTGTCGTAACTCTAAGCTTGCTCTTATGACCCTACTCCATGCTTTTCTAAACTTTCTTGCTTCAAATCCTTGTTCTTCTTTGAGTACTATGGCTCTTAATATTGCACAACATTTCACACCTTCCAGTCCCTTGCTAATTAAATGTCGTTACAATATAAAAACCTGTTTTAATCCACCTAGTGGTGCAATTGTGCCTTTCTCATTTATCCATACTATGATTCCATGGCTGGTTATGTTTAATACAATGATGGAAATGTATATTACATATTCAGTACGATTTGCACATACATACAATGGATCGACAGCCAAGATCTTGAGATACTATGTGTCGACACTGAAACATCGCTTGAAACCAGCGGCGGATCAATGAGGAAGATGAGGAAGGTGGTCCGGACCTTGCTGAAAATTTTCAACTTGTTAAGAAATTTTAAACTAGTTATAGATTTAAAGTAGCAACCCCTCGTTGCTTATTCCTACCTATGCCTTTATAGGTCAAAAAAATTTTGGCTTATAAAGGCATAGGGAGGAGGGGATAAGGTTGACGATGTTTAGAGTGATTGCATAACCTTTCTATATGAGAAAGGCAAAAATATGCCAAAGTCCAAAAAAGTCAATTTTTACCAAAAAAATTTTTTTCCAGATTTCATCAAATCTCCACGTTTCAATAGCAGCCGATGGGAAAGTTGTACCTTTCATTTGAGACTAAGTTTGTGCAAATCGGTTCAGCAATCTCTAAGAAACAGGGGTGATATTTTTTTCCACATACACACATCCACACATACATACACACAGACATTTTCCGATCTCGACGAACTGAGTTGAAGGGCATATGACATTCGGGCCTCCGAGACGGGATTAGGTTGACGATTTTAGAGCTATTGCATAACCTTTCTATACGAAAAAGGCAAAACACGCAGGGAACGAAAAGACAAAGTCTACACTAATTTAACATAAGAACGAAATACATGACGCCATTTTACAAAGCGCGGACTGACTTCACCGTCGGAACCAGGTGCTGAAAAATTACACTTTCCTGGGTGGCAGAAATGGACAATGCTCAAACTTCACTGGCTATACGCGCCACGGACACCACCCGGGAACCTGAAATAGGAACGAACACCGGTAACACGAAATTATCCCGAAAAAAGCTAAAGTATTACGGATCCGAAAAGTGCAAAACCGTTCTCTTGAGCAGTGCTATCAAATTACAAAATGAGGAAGAGGCAAATGAGGTGAAAAATCATAAAACGGCGAAAGGAAATGTTTTTTCAGAAGCTTTGTCTGGACTTGTACTTCAAAATTACTGCTTTGGTGTCTTCGTCGTCGCCAGAGTGTGAAATTGAAGCTGTGAACTCCGGCTAACGTGGTTGTTAAGCTGTGCATTTTTTTGCACTTCTTTTCCTTCTCTTTTTCGATTATCTGTTTTAACAACACCTTAAATTATCATATTGGTACCTCACGCGAAATATCTGACACGCTTTCATTGGTGATGAGAACTTCCCTTAACACGAGCACTTAATGTTTCGAAAGGAAACTAGAATTGCTTAGAGGCTAATCGAACACTGGCGCCATCTTGTACAGAGACAACTACTTACTACTAGAGGCGATTACTTACTATTAATTTAGCTTGCGGCTTGGCGTTGGGACCCAACAAGCATAAAAGAGAACAAAAATAACAAAAAAAAGAAAATCATCAGCAGCCCAGAGAGATCATACCGAGCACGATTGCCGATAATCCACTAGGACGCCAAGAGAAACTAAGGTTTCAGGTGCGCATGCCGAAATCAAGAATTACCCAAGAAGATCAGCAGACTTAGTGATGAAGCTAATGCAAAAAAAACCGAAGCGCTTTACGAGTACGCGAAAAGTAGGGACAATGTGTTCGGACAGATCAGGAATCTAGTGATTGGTATAAAATCCGCCGCAGCAGTAGCCGAATGCGAACAGATGATGTTGCTGGACAGAGCTGAAAAGGAGGAAGGAAGCAAAGAAGCATAAGAAGGTTGGTGAAGGACAGCGAAACGGCCAACAAATGGAAAATTAATGGCGATCCGGAGAAAACGTAGGAGAGAGTAAGAAAGACAGATGTCAAGGAAGGACAGAACAAAAAGAAGATACAAAACTTTAGTTTGCGCTAGGATATGCAGAGGGGAGACGCTCTTTTCTTCAAAGCGAATGACGGCGTGACTTACGCTGCGATCCTCAAAAGGGTAAAAGAGTATCCCAAGCTGAAGGAGCTGGAGGAGAACGTATTAAGGACTGGGTGCACTCAGAAAGGCGGGATGCTGTTTGAGATGAAGAAGGATTCATTGATCAAGAGCTCAACCTATCGGGAACTCGTGGTGTAGTAGCGGTGGGAGGAGAAACGAACTTGAGAGTTTAACTTCAGGAAACAGTGGTCGAAAGCAGGTATCTGAACGAGATCACAACGAACGATGAAGTGAGGAGCGCGTTATTAGAGCAATGTAACCTGGAATAAGAGCAAATGTCAATCAGGTTGAGGAAGGCGTAGGAATACACTTCACGCCAACCGCAGCCAACAAGCTATGTCGACCGGTAAGATCAAAGTCGGATGGTCGGGGTGCTCGTTACGACTGATCTCTGGAGCCACTAAACAAACAGCGGGGTGCCCGCGTTTCGGGCATTAGGTAAGAAACTACAAAGGCTTAGACAGATCTAATCTGTGCAGAAGATTTAGGTATAAAGAACACATCACTAGAGACTGCATGAAGCAACCAAGGTGCATGATCTGCAAACTGGAGGACCGAACCTACCACCCGACGGGCGGCTTCAGGCGAAGGCAAGCCAAAAACGATGGAGATAACCCAGCTAAAGCTCAATCATTGCGACATTGCACAGCAACTGTTGTGACAGTCAACAACAGAAACGAAGTGCGACGTTGCAATTATTGCAGGGCCGCATCGTGTTCCTCACGACAACGGTAAATGGGTGGTGGATAACGCAGGGATGGCTACAATCCAAGTAATGGGCGGTTTTCCTGTCCAAGATGTGGTGGATAACACACACGAAGGATTCGTGATCGTCAGGATCAACGGCATATTCGTCTGTAGCTGCTACGCTCCCCCAAGATGGACACCAGAGCAGTACAATCGGATACTGGACGCACCAACCGACTCGTTAGTCGGACAAACGCCGGTTGTTGTAGGAGGAAGGGGGGCATCAGGCTGATCAACGTAAGAGGTTTCAGCGTGTTGGAAGCGCTGACCGAGCTTGATGTAACGAAGGTTCCGGTAGCACTTTTCATAAAGATGGTCGAGAAACCATCATCGACGTAACATTGTTCAGTTCGTTGCTAATGAGAACATGAATCGGCGAGTTAGTGAGTAGTACACACATAGCAAAACATTTGGCTTTCCTTAAAAAGCCAATGCAAGATGCACTATGCGACCAGAGCCACTTTTAAACTTGATATAGTACAGAGGAAGTCTATCTGCAACAAAGAGTTACGTATACGCTAATACCTGGGGCAAGGTTTACTGTGTCGTGTTGGCTGAAATGTGCGCTGACGATCTCTCCTCGGAGCACAACCCAACCGCGGGGTCGCCTACACCATACGTCGATACAGACGGTAGAAATGGCAAAGACGCGATCCTGGCGCACAGTGGGACCTATCCAAAAAAGGTGGGACAAAACCTATTTGAGGCCTTAGATGTCATTTTAGAGCCAGCATTTCTTCGTAGGATATGTTCACAATATTATTCTGCAACTTTTTAAATGGAATATTTTGTTGTTGGACTAAAGTAGAGTACCCGAGCAAAAATTTTTTTTTCAAAAAATTGTTTTAGAGGGTCGATGTCTTCGACAAAGTTGTAGAATACTATGTTTTGAATAACTTCTTCTAAGATACCACAGACATCAGGCCTAAATTTGAGGCAAAATTGTTGTTTTTTGAAAATATGATCAAAAAATCAGTTTTTCGATATTTCCATGCTAAAAACCTTAATTGATTAATTTAATATGTTCTACAAACTTGCAAGTAACACTAAAATACAACTTTTTGTTGAAGAAACTAATAACCTAAAATCAATATTTTGGCTTCTAAAACTATTTTTCATACAAATTTACTCTATTTTCATCAAAGATTTATGTTTTTAGGTGCACTTTTGTGCAGCCAAACTTTGGCTATTCCAATACTCTATTATTCGTAGAATAAAATTAATACTACATAGAAACAGGATATAGTTGGACGCGTTGTTTGGGTGACCATTCATGTACGACGGTTTATAACATAAAATGTGCTTATATTATTTTTAATTTATATACATTTTTAGATATTAACAAAATCTTACATTTTGTACGCACTTACAAGCATATATAACATATTGAGTTGATCAATTACGGTTACAATATGAAAAAGTGAAAAAATAATATAAATTTTGAATTTCAACTGCCAAAAAACAACGATTTCTGCTCAAAAAATAAATAAATGGTATTTTCAACAGAATTGTTCCAAATACAATATTTGACAACTTTGCTGAAGACCTCAACCATTTAAACAAAATTTGATTTATTTAGTTCGGGATTTCTACTTTAGTTTAACCAATAAGGTTAGTTCTACAAATTCATAAAAGTAGAATAATATCTATTTGAGGCCTTAGATATTATAGAACCTAAGTGTGTGGAAAAAAAATCACAATATAATTGTATCATTTCTATTTTTTTAGATGGTTGAGGACTTCCGCAAAGTTGTATAATATTCAATTTCGAACATTTTTATTAAAAATACCTTATACATACTGTAGATTTATTTTTTAATCCGAAATCGTTGTTCTTTGGCAGTTTAAATTCAAAATTTATATTATTTTTTCACTTTTTCATATTGTAATCTTAATTGATCAACTCATTATGTTCTACATGCTTGTAAGTGCGTACAAAATATAAGATTTTGTTAATAACTAATAATGTATATAAATTAAAAATAATATAAGCACATTTTATGTTATAAACCGGCGTACATGAATGGTCACCCAAACAACGCGTCCAACTATATCCTGTTTCTATGTTGTATTAATTTAATTCTACGAATAATAGAGTATCGGAATAGCCAAAGTTTGGCTGCACAAAAGTGCACCTAAAAACATAAATCTTTGATGAAAATAGAGTAAATTTGTATGAAAAATAGTTTTAGAAGCCAAAATATTGATTTTAGGTTATTAGTTCCTTCAACAAAAAGTTGTATTTTAGTGTTACCTGCAAGTTTGTAGAACATATTAAATTAATCAATTAAGGTTTTTAGCATGGAAATATCGAAAAACTGATTTTTTGATCATATTTTCAGAAAACAACAATTTCGCCTCAAATTTGAGGTCTGATGTCTGTGGTATCTTAGAAGAAGTTATTCAAAACATAATATTCTACAACTTTGTCGAAGACATCGACCCTCTAAAACAATTTTTTGAAAAATAAAATTTTCGCTCTGGTACTCTACTTTAGTCCAACAACAAAATATTCTATTTAAAAAGTTGCAGAATAATATTGTGAACATATCATACGAATATCATGCTGGTTCTAAAATGACATCTAAGGCCTCAAATAGGTTTTGTCCCACCTGTTTTAGATTGGTCCCACTGTGTGGCGTTGCTACAGAAATGTCTGATCGCTGGAAGGTCCAGAAGCTGATGTTGCTACCAAAATCAGGGAAGCCGTCAGGAGATCCACAATCGTCTCGGCCTATATTCTTGCTGGATAATTTAGGAAAACTTCGGGAGAGGGTCAACATGCTGATGACTACGCTGAAAATGAGAACGGAGTATCGTAGAGCCATTTCGCATTCCGGATAGGGACTTCGACAGTGGGTGCTACCCACCCAGTCATCGCGAGCCCAGAGAAAGCATCAAAGCAAACGAGGAATATTCGTTACTGTGCCGGAGTATTCGAGCACTGGCCTACGAAACTACCATGGAGCAGATATCGATTAGAATTTCAGCCGGAATACTGCAGGGCCCCAGACTTGGTTTAACTCTATGCAACGCTGAATTAATATTGGTGGTGTCTAGGGAAGTTGAGATCGTCGGCTTTGCAAATTAGGAGGAAAAAGGCATCATGGAGACTTGGATGGTTGATATCAAGATGCAGCTGGCTCATCACAAGACGGAGGTAGTGCTGATCAGCAACGGTAAAAAAATCCATCGTGTCGTGATCAGTGTCGGTGGATACACAATTCCATCGATGCGTGTGCTGAAGCACCTGGGTGTAATGGTCAACGATCGGTTAAATTACAACAGCCACGTCGACTATGTTAGAAGGGTGCGAGGACAACTAATGCAAGTGTAAATGGACGAAATTGACGAGCACGTTTCACCTAATGGTGAATCATGTTGCGAGCACGTACAGAACCATATCGTCGGTGACAGTATGCGCCATTGCCGGGATGATCCTCATCTGTATCACTCTGTCTGTGAATGTGAAATGCTACCAGCGGAGGAATGCACGAAATGCAAGGAGACTTTTCAGAGCGAATTTGTTGGCTAAGTGATAGCAAGAGTGGGACAACGCAGAGAGAGAAAGGTGGACACACTGACTCAACCAAAATGTGGCGGTGTGGGTGGGTGTTCGGGAACGGATGTTTCCGGAAGTACCCGCATCGATTGGGTAATGCTTCGTCACACCTTTACCCGGAGTGTGTGAATGTGCAAGAGATATCGGAACAGTTGATCTTCGACTACCCTAGGTTCGAAAAAAATCGAATGTGTATGCCCGACATGACAGTCGACAATTTCATCGAAGAGATGTGCCACGACGAAATTGGGATGCTGTCATTAGAATAGTGACGAGGAAGTGGCGATCGGGAGAAATTTTGTCGCCGGGGAACTCTCCGTCGGGGTTGGATAGATCCACCGCCGGGGAACCAGTTGAGAAGTACGCGACGTAGCACTGGGTTTGGGTCATCGGGCGACACCGAACTGAACGCCAGGCTAAACTGGAATCGCACGACTGACCTCAGCATACTACCCGTGGAGGAGGCTGTAGAGCAGCAGAAGAATCAGTTTCGGTAGTACTTTTTCCGCCGGGGAACTCTCCGTCAGTGTAATCCAACTTCATCGCCGGGGACTGGCGATGAGTGGCGTGTGAAGATGTAGTGGTTTAAGATCGTCGGGCGCCAGCATTCCGGAAGCCACTGGCCAGCATTCCGGTGCAGAGAGATGCTATCTCTAAGTGCAGATAATGGCGTACAAGAGATGTGAAAAGTAGAGTTGTCGCGCAGACCCTAGTGGAAATACAGAGGAAATGGAGAAAAGATCAACGAACTAATAACCAGAGTTAATTGTTTGAATAAATGCACCTAACCGATCGATATATAGTAGGCTAGATCCACCGTCGGGGAATTGTTCGAGTAGTTCGCGTCGATACATCGGTTGTGGGTCATCGGGGCGCCAGAGTACGGGATGCCACCCTCCTCCTCGAATCGCCGGGTCGTCTTCTATACCCTACTGAGTAGCTGCTGAGGAGACTAGGACACCACCGGGGACTAGCGGGTAGGACACGTTCAACAGCCAACGCCAGTGAACCGGAAGCAACGCTCCACCCGGAATCGTTGGACAGACCTGGGCACCTATCGGCTGGTCCATTGAGTAGGTTAGGTCCACCGCAGGGGACTAGAGCGAGTAGATTGCGGCGAGGCGGGGAGCTAATGCCGCGCGAAAACGAGCAACGGTATCGGGAGAAATCTACCGCCCGGGAATGTACAGTCGCGTAGATTTACCACCGGAGAATGAGTGTATCGTGACAAAGCTGGGAGCTGTTTGGCTCACAAAACGGACATCGGTACCGATAGATGTTTCGTCGCTGGTGAACTCTCAGTCGGAGTAGGGTTAGTTCGTGGACTATCCGAGTAGATCGCGGTAAAGTCGGGAACTAAACGGTTCGCGGTAACTGACATACGGAAAACCTGAGGTAAACCAAAGTTAACCAGTTTGTGATTATTTACCGATGGGGAATATCCGAGTGGAGTTTGACGTTAAATAGCTCAATTATGCAGAGGATGTAAACGGCGTAATAGATGGAGAATATCACAGAAAGTAAGAGAAGCCGGGAGCCAAATGGATCAATGGATTCATGGGCCAATTTTTGTTAAGACGGTTTTCGCGATCTCGTACCAGTTTATTTTTATGACATAAAGTTTTAATTGGACCAATGTACATTTCACAATTCACACACCGATTAAGCAAAAACAGTTGCTAGTGTCACCCAAAGCAAGATATATTAAAGATCCACAATTGGTTCAATTAATCTTTGGCACTAATGAAAACTTAGATATTTGGCATATCAATTTTACTTAAAGATATCCCGAAACAACCTGTGTCTCTAGCGAACAAACACAAGAAAACTGAGAAACGTTAAACTTTAGCGCAAGTTTGAATAGTGTAACAGCCGGTGTTCCGTATTGGGCCATGTCCCCTATAGAATGTAACTCTCAAAACCGCTCTGCATACCGTAGGACGATAAGACCACCATTAAAGCCGACATCAGACAAATGCGGGGACATGAATACTATATCACCACCTTTCAGTTGACTTTACCTAAGAGAGTGTGGAAGAAAAAGCTGTCGCAATTCGTAAAAAAAGTCCTGGTCCGAAAGCAATCTGCGGATGTGGCAAAATGAGTTAGTCTTTCATCACATATAGCACCGAATAGTGTAGATCGCTCATATAAGTGCAAAAAAGAATCACACATAGAAGATGGCAAACCACCCTATCCGCCATGTCACACCTTGAAATTCATTTACCGAACATCAACTCGCCTCACCTTCTGCCGGTGCTAGCCTGAAATGGCAAGAGAGCACACAAAAAAAGCAAAACATATTATTTTTATAAGTTTCTGTAGAGAACTTTTTTCGTACGAAATGCGAATAAATTGAATTTATGTTTCTACTGTTCTGGCGTCATAAACTTTAACCAGAAAAGCTTTTTATGGGCGTCACAAGAGAGTGTGGAAATTTTAATTTCCACAGTATTATACGGAAAATTGAGCTGAAATTTTGAAAAGCAATTGCATACTGTAAAGTGCACGTGTGCATAACGATGGGTACTTTTCATTAAATTTTCCCATATGAGTAATTACAACGCTTGTTGATATATTCTGTTTTATTGCATAGCAACCACATCGATGCACGGATCGTGTTGCAAAAATCTCATTAGATACCAACTAGGAGCATGACTCGGCCCTCAACATTCCGATCCGGGATTTCCACACATTTTCCCATCGAGAAAGCAGAACCGTTCAAGGTGACGTTCTTCGAATCTGCTGAATGGTGGGAAAATTAATCACAGCGTAGAGAATGGGACCGGCTGGAGATTGGAATTGAACGGGTAAGAAACGTGCTTGCTCACATTTCGTGGAACAGGATGGTGACCGGCAAAAACAGCAGCTCACTTGCACGTATCTAAGTAATGGAAGTGAAAACTAGTTCAAGTGGTTCGATTTTCTTTTTTTTTGGCAAATAACTATGTGCCATCTCAATGTTGTACCCGTTTTTGGCTTTACTGTGAAACATATGAAGTGCATTCGGAAAGCGTGAGTTGCTATACCTAGTAAGTCTGCCATTAATGCCGTCGAATGAGAGCAGAACACGCTGAGAATGCAGAAAAACGCCTAATGGTGTCAAGGCAATAGAGACAAAGGAAACGCAAGCGACTTTGAAGCGTTTCAGAAATCGTCATTCGGACAAACAAAAAAGGGAGGGGTCTGTACAAGACGATGCGAAGAAAAAATCGAAGAATGATCATGAAAATGAGTTAAGCAAGTGGCTGAAATTTTATCCAAAACTACTAGTTGAAACCAAAAATGCAGAAGAAATGGAAGGAGATACCCAGGCCTCGTTGGAGACAAATAGAGGGCAATACGTTGATTGTCGGGGTGGAGGGAAGAGCTCCTTTGGATTGTGAGGGTCGATCCGGAGTTAATCAAGTTGGTGTAAATGTGGTGAAAACTCGCTGTACACTGAAAGGTGATGTTCTTCGAACTAAGCTTGGCTTATTTATCTGATCTGTGGACGAAGCATCAAAGTAATCTCTGTGTCGGTGTGGGTGCATAAGAAGCATGGTGAGGTGAACTTCCATTTGGGGCAGTTTATGTCCTGGCACGGATACTTCCGCAAGTACCCGCATCGGTTTGGACATGCTTCGTCACCCCTTTGCCCGGATTGGGTGAACGTGCAAGAGACACCAGAACATATGGTTTTCGAATGTCCTAAGTTCGAAGAAGTTCGAAGGGGTATGCCTGGTGAGACAGCTGACAATATCTTTGTAGAGATGTGCCACGACGAGCATATCTGGCATGCTGTCAGCAGACTAGTTACGTGTATACTCGAAACTACAAATCGGGTCTCGGGACAAATTACAGCGCCGGGAATTTTCCGCCGGTGTAGATTTGGTCCACCACCGGGAACCAGTACATCGCGTCGATCGCGTGCTAGCAGTGAGTCGTTGGGGCGCCAGTGATCCGGAAGATACGCTCCAACCGGAACCACTTGACAAACCTCTGCACCTACCGGCTGGTCCGTTGAGTTGGCTTGTTCCATCACCGGGAACTAGATCGTGACGCGGGGAGCTAAATGGCTCACGAATATCGGTATTGGGAGAACTCTACCGCCGGGAAATTCACTGTAGGGTAGATTCGCCTCCTTGTACTATCCAACCATATCGTAACAAAAATGGTAGCCAATTGGCTGAACTATCGATCGGAGTAGGGTCAGTTCACTGTCGGGGGCTATCCGAGTAGATCGTGATAAGTCTGGGAGCTGAATGGCTTACGGAAACAGGAGCCAAATAACTCAAGGAATCAGCCAATAAACGACTAACGGGGACGAGATCTAAATGGTGACGTAATAAATGGAGACAAAAAGCAAGAGAAGAGTCGAAAGTTAAAGCAATGTTCAAAGGTCGAGCCATTTTATGAACCAAGTGAGGCTCCGAGATAAAGTAGAGGAAAGAGGTGCGACAAAAGCCCCCCCCCCCCCCGAAGTAATACATTGATATAGTTCCATGGGGACGAAGGGCGGAAAAAGAGTAAGGAGTATTTGTAGTGGTTAGACATGAAAGTGAGTCGTGAGTACCACACAGTACCGATATACTACAAGCCAGGCTTTTGAAGTTTTTTAAACCTTACTATAAGAAAATACACGTAGACATTTTGCGATCTGGACGAACTGAATCGAATGATATATGAAACTCGGCTATCCAAGCCTCGATTGGATAGTCAATGTTTGGAATGATTGCACAACCCTTCTGTATACGAGAAAGATAAAAAAAAACTAAGTGTGCTGTTGCAATCATTGCGGAACCAATAACAGTTGCTGGTCCAAGGATAAATTATGAATTGCTTTAATACATAATTTGGAGAAAGATCGCATACATGAAGCGGCTCCAACTCATACGAAGATATCGTGACATAATAATGGGATTCCCACGGTTGTTGGTACATTGAGTTTACCAAAAAACTGTAGTCATTGGAGAGTTGAATACGTAGGCGGTGGAAGCTGATGTACCAACACAAGGCAGTATAGACTGCTAGCAGCTCTACCTAAGCTGGCTGCTAAGGCATCATCGACTTTAGTCGTTGGCGGTAAACATGAATTGATCAGTCGGTGACCATCTGTCAATCCGGTATGGCTTTGGTCAACGAAATCACGCGATAAAACAGGGTTCGAGTACCTACAAGCGGAAGTGAAAGTCTTTTGACAATGATTTCTTTATAGAAGCACTTCGTGCAGAGGATGATTCCTCAGACCGGAATGCGTATTCGTTAACAAAAATTGTAGCGGTTAAAGAAAACGGTAGAATCCTACGTACCGTGATCAAAACAGACCACGCTAGCCCAATTCACTTCGTAGTGCATTAAAAAATCGAAGATTGATCACTGGTAGACACTGTATACACTGATCCTTAAGCTGCTTTCGATCGTATAAACCACTCTTTTCTTCTGGCAAAGTTCAAGTGGCAGGGCGCTCCATCAAATTTTACAGGGTGGCTTAAATCGTGTCTCGTAGATCGTTTTCTGTCAGTGAAATTTGGAAGTATCGAGTCATATAGGTTCATCAACTTATCGGGTGTACCTCAAGGGAGCAATCTCGGACCGTTGCTTTTTCTTCATTCCTCAATGACGTTTACTGTGTTATACTCTCAGGGTGTAATCTTATGTATGCTGACGATCTCAAAATATTTCTCACTGTGCGGTCAATATCGAACTTTAGCTGAGACCATGCATTGCATCCCAGTCAAAAAGGGCAAGTTGCTGGCTAACGGGGGGCTATTTGCAAACTCGGATGCGCTAATTGCCCTTCAATTTGCCAGCAAATTGCTGGCAACTAGGGGGCTATTTCAAATGCAACATTTGGGCGATTTGCCGCCGTCATTTATTAGCCGCTCTACCCGCCCTTAAAGCGCCCCCAAATCGCCCAGGGAACGCGCCATTTAATCGCCCCTAATTGCCTAATATGAAAATAACAAATATTACTTATTTTCGGATTAATTATGTACTCACATAAACTTATCACTACACTAGATAACCACCACCAAACTATAGAAAGAATCAATGGTGAAATTGTCATTGCACACCAAAACTTACCACAATCTGACTTTTATTAAGAGTTTAGGTCAGATATCTTGTTCCACTATATTTACACACGATTCCACAATTTCCCACATTCGTTGGCTAAATGAAGTGCACTAGATAAATAAAATACAAGCGATAACAAGCCAATCGTTTAAGAAACTATTTTAAGCTTAAGCCAAACATGAACCGCCATGTTTGAAATACGCAAAAACAACTAAGTCCTTTTCTCTTCGGGCCCGAGGTAGACCACCCAATGTCCCAGTCCGAGATATGCTGGCAAATCGTGATTTCCCCTATATGTCCCTTATTTATACTTTCATAAAAACGATAAATATCCCAATTTAGCCCCTCTCTTTTATTTCTCGTTTTTAGAAGTTTCCTCCTGCTTTGTGGATCCGATCAGCTCCAGAGTGCCACTATGTAACCGCCGTCGCCCTTACCACTACGCCTGCGTAGAAGGAAACTGAAGCGAGAGCGACTCGAGGTCCGATGACTTTTGAAGGATTCCCCGCGGGTCCGAAGAATACCATCCGCCTATCCGACCTACTAGACGGAGGCGCTAATTTGTTTCGCTGATCTCCCGTTTGCCCGAAAGTTGCAAGTTTTGCTCTTTTCTCCCGGTCACCATCTACGCCTTATCTCCCCTGTTCTTGATACAACTACTTCTACACCGATTTTGGAAATGACCAAGCATAAGTCTCCGATAAAAAATCAAATTTGTATTCCGTATTCCTAGTTTTAAGATAGTTGTAATTTCTACACTTTGTTAAAACTATTATCCCCCATCTTGTAAATAGAATTGTATCCCTAGTTTTAAAACACCTATGAAATTTTTCATAAATATTTGTTCCCCCTTTTGTGTACCAAACTATATTGTTAGTTTTAAGAGAACTGTAAATATTATCTAAAAACGATTACTATTGAATTCCTCGTTTTAAAATTTTTCATAAAAAATCTTTTGCCCCATCTCTTGTATATAGAATCTTTTTTCTAGTCTTAAGATAGCTTTTTCTCTTTTATAAAAAAAAATATTTCTACATTGTAAGCTCCTAGTTTTAAGATATTCAAAATGTAAAAACAAAAGAATTTGGCACCGCCAAGCTAACGCATTTGTGCCTATCAAAAAAACGAAATGAATAAAAAAATAAGTTCTTTTCAGCCGCCAGAAAATTTGTCTAAGTATTGAAATTGCCTTTAAATCGCATTCGCAAATTGCATTTGTTCCTAGGGGCAATTAGCACAGGCGAGTTGAGTTAAACGTCAAACTGTTTAAATCGCCTGACCGTTAGAGTGACAGGAAAAAAATGACCCCTATCGGCCCATGCCTGAGTCGATTCCTAGTTCCACCAGGAGTACTTGCTCCAAATTTGAAGCAAATCGGACAAGTCTAGCTACCGGACCAACGTGCCTGAAGTTTGTATGGGATTTTTCGACAATTTACATGGAGAAAACCCACTAACTCGCATTTTCGCCGCTAGGTGGCACTATATGCATTATATTATCACTGAGAGCGAAAATAAGAAAGATAATTTAATTGCCTACAAATTTGTTGAAGACTGCTAGTCAATCCGGCTTTGGTAAAAGAAGTTATTAAACTTTTAACGAAGTGATGTCTGAGTCAGTTTTGTATAGGGCCTAGCAGTGCATGATTGTGGATCAGTACTTGATTCGCACGAACAAAACATTTTTGTGAAATAATGGTTAGGTTTAGGTCAATAGTATGTTCGGAAGATTTATAGTAAGTAATACGAGTCATGTTTTGGTTAGAAAATTTTAGTTCCACATTTTACCGCATAGAGGGCGCCAATACTAACTTTTTAACGGAAAGAGATAGAGATTAGGTGTCTTCCACAAAGTTGTAGAACAAGCATTTTTAAATAATTCTTCCGAACGTCTCGATATTCTATCTCACTCCTATGAAAAGTTAGTATTTGCGCCCTCTATGCGGTTACAGGTGGAACTAAAATTTTCTAACCAAAACATAACTCGTATTATGTACTACAATTCTTGTGAATATACTATTCAGCTAAATGTAACCATTATCTCACAAAAATGTATAGTTGGTGGTAATCGAGTACCGATCCACAACTATGCGCTGCTAGGCCCCATGCAAAACTGACTCAGACATCACTTCGTTAAAAGTTTAATAACTTCTTTTCGAAGGCCGGATTGACTAACAGTCTTCGACAAAGTTGTAGGCAATTAAATTATTTTTCTTATTTTCACTGACAGTGATAATACGATGCATATAGTGCCTCCTATCGGCGAAAATGCGAGTTAGTGGGTTTTCTCCATGTAAATTGTCGAAAAATCCCATGCAAACTTCAGGCAAGTTGGTCCGGTAGCTAGACTTGTCCGATTTGCTTCAAATTTGGAGCAAGTACTCCTGGTGGGACTAGAAATCGACTCAGGGGCGGGCCGATTGAGTTTTCAAAAATTCGTTATTTTTCTGGGCACTCTACTGACCATGTTCGTCGGCATTTTTTTTGGACCGGGATAACTTTTAAAGACTCGACTTTCAGTGCTCCGAGTACCCAGTCAAAAAGGGCAAGTTGCTGGCTAACGGGGGGCTATTTGCCAACTCGGATGCGCTAATTGCCTTTCAAGTTGGCAGCAAATTGCTGGCAATTAGGGGGCTATTTTAAATGCAACATTTGGGCGATTATGCCGCCGTCATTTTTTGGCCGTCCTACCCGCCCTTAAATCGCCCAGGGAACGCGCCATTTAATCGCCCTTAATTGCCTAATATGAAAATTACAAATAATACTTAATTTCGGATTCATTATCTACTCACATAAACTTATCAGTACATTAGGTAATCACCACCAAACTATAGGAAGAATCAATGGTGAAATTGGTATTGCACATCAAAACTTACCACAATCTGACTTTCATTAAGACTTTACGTCAGAGATCTTGTTCCACTATCCTTACACACGATTCTACAATTTCTTACATTCGTTGGCTAAATGAAGTGCACTAGACAAACAAAATACAAGCGAGAATACGCCAATTGTTTAAAAAAACAATTTTAAGCTTAAGCCAAACATGAACCGCCATGTTTAAAAAGCGCAAAAAACTACCAAGTCCATTTCAGCCGCCAGAAATTTTGTCTAAGTGTTGAAATTGCCTTTAAATTGCATTCTCAAATTGCATTTGTTCCTAGGGGCAATTAGCCCAGGCGAGTTGAGTCAAACGTCAAACTGTTTTTGACCGGGTATGGTCTGAATGCACCCATCAGGGCGATGTGTAATGTCTTTATAGTGTGTATAAACAGATTATTTTTTTTTTATTTCTGGTGATGTATGTAAAAATCAGCGATGCCACATGTTTTTGTGAAATGTATGTAGAAGAATAATTAAAATGTCTGTAAAAGTCTGTAGATGGTTGTGTAAATCCTATTTACACTAGGTTATTACTTTAAAAGTAACTTGAAATTAGTAAACTATTGTGAAGGAATCATTCGTATTCGGATCAAATTATTCTAGCGCGATTTTGTTAAACATTGTTGCTCTTTTAAAAGTCTGTAGATTTCTGATTACGTCTGTAGGAGACCATCAAAAGTCTGTAAAATACAGACATGTCTGTAAATCTGGCATCGCTGGCAAAATAGACTTTGAAGATTGACGTAGTTTATAAGATTAGGTTTAAATATTTTCATAATTATGTTGTAATTCTATATACCATGTAATTTTGTTAAATTTCAATGTGAGCTCATTAGACTGTGCACGATGACGAAGTCGACATAAATTGACTTTTTCTGTGAGCCGTGTTTACCAATATTGCTTTACAGTTTAATGGTAGTCGGCGTGCACAGTCTACTTGTAATCCGGTGAACGGCGACAATTAGCCACGCAGACGAACCACTACGAAACTTTAAATGCCTGTTATCTATGCCATTTTAAAATGTGTTCGATGTTGTTCAAACTTGCAACTTGGAGCGATTTGTAAGATTGCTATTCTTTTATCAATCTGCTGTGGAGCAAAAACATGAATCTCTCACAGCTCCACTGTCTATGATATCGTAGGATAAATATAAGAACTTGGTATTATCTTTGCCAAGTACTCCAGCAGCATATTCAGATGAAAAGTTAACATGTAGAGAGTTTACATAGCATTTTTGAGTAGGGTAGACCTTTGCTTGTTTTAACTTATTTTCAAAGATCAGACATTTTTTTCTCGAACAAAAAAGCTGATTGTTGAAAAATCTACAAAAGTTCGTGTTTGTGCTATTATTCGTGCTGCTGCTCGTTTTCGCGAGAAGATCCAGATGACATGCACACGCACATTAGGATGTTTCTTGGACGAAACAAAATATTCAGAATATAAAAAAATCTTAGAATCACTCAGAAAAAATAATAAAAAAATAAACATGAACAACGTAGCGAAGTATTTTGCTGTCTGAAAATAGGATTTTAGTTGTTCTGTTCAGTGTAATAAATTATTGTGACTCTTTTTATGTAAAACTCAAAATGAATAAATTAGGGAAAGGCACACAACTCACATGCAAGACGAAAAGTTTCAAGATTTTTTTAGCTGGTCATTATCAAAATGCACAACACAAAATTAATTTTCCAACACCTAAATGCAACCTATGACAATGTACCTAATTATATATAGAATATTCGATCGACTATTCAGTGCTGTAATTGATAGCACCCTAACCGTTACTTCCGCATCGGCTACTAAATGGTGGAATGGGGTGCGAAAAGAGAAGGAAGGTAGCCCTACAATATATATATATATATATATATATATATATATATATATATATATATATATATATATATATATATATATATATATATATATATACGTACGGAGAGGCTATGTGTACTGGAAATCATGCGATATGCTCAACAGAACGTCTGGTGTGTCAGCAGATGGGGTATTTTCACACGCCTCCACGATATGACACCAGTGCCAGCGTGGGTAGCGTTTCAGTGGGCGGAAGGTTGGTTGGAAAATTTTCAATGCTACTTACGTTCGTTTCTATGTTCACTTGGTCATCCTTTTTGTAAGGTATCTGGGCAGTGTAAGCTGGGCCTAGCTAAAATGCTTAAAACAAGTGACAGCTTAATTGCGTTCTTGTGTGAAGAAGAGCCTCTGACTTATACAGGACAATACATGGTGTTAGCTCGCCCCGTTGTACCGTTTGTTAGCTTGGCTGTAAAACGTGACGGGCCTGTATTTAATAATCAGACCGGTGTACCTGATGCATACCAGTGGAAGGTAATTAGGAACGCTGAGGTGCACGCCATACCTCATGCATATACACGAGAAAGGAAGGAAGGAAGCTGCTAGGAAAAACTATGTTAATCTTTCATCACTTACCTTCAAGCCTTGGTCTATCGTAAGGTACTGTGGCTCAAGTTTATGGTGGGAAAGTTGCTGGGATGGGTTTATTTTGTACGAGGGGCATTAGAAACAGACGTGGCTTGAGAATGGATTTATAAACGTATTATTTCAACATTCGGAAAGGTGAAGTAACTAAGGCTGGCATGAAAAATTATACAATAGGAACATGTTTGAGAATAAATAAAACACATTAACAATTTATTCCTTCCAGTGGGTATATAGAATACATAGTCGCAAACTACACTGAAAAATATGTTCTTTTTTCAAATTCTCTAACAACTTGCCATTAATTCAGAACTTTCGATTTTGAAATGAATATTATACAATACATAATACGTAATAACATCATTATAAGGGGTATAGTGTTGTGTTGAGAAGCGGGGAAAAGTTGAAATTTTTGTGATGGTATGTAGCCATACTTTATTGAATACTTGGTATACGTCCAACGTAGCACAATGTCTAATTTGCAAAATCCACATGAGAACATAAAAAAATCAGTGGCGTAGCCAGGGGGGGGGGGGGGGTTTGGGGGTTAAACCCCCCCCCCCCCAAACCAAAATTAATTGGATTGAAAAAAAATTGATGCTGACGAATTTAATTTAATATTCCACAAAATATTTTTGGAAAAATATTCTCTGATCACTACATTGAGAACTGTGTTTAAAGCGTCATGAGAACTTTTGGAAAATTATGGGAAAGGGATCTTATAACTTATCTCTTAGCCAAAATCCCATAGTTGTCAACTTACTTCAATGTAAAATAAAAAACTGTCTGAATTATTATGAGCTCATTTTTGGAAAGATGCTTCAAAATATGGATTAGAGATAATTTTTCGAATGGGAATCTAAATTTGAATAGGTTGATTGCATATAAAACATAAGCTTGTTTACCAAAAACTTACATACATTTCAACATTTGCTGAAAATGTATTTTTTTAGATTGTGTAGAGTTTAGACAACAATTCAATATGGTTAACAACAAGAATAACATTTCAGAAACTAGTTGAAAGCTGATGTAATTTTGTCTCTAGCAGGTCAGGATCGGTTTTATGAGCATTGGATTTTTGTTGTATTATCAACTATATGAATAGCCTCTTAGCAGGATGCAATGAATGGCGTACTAAAATTTTGTGTGCTACGTACTAGTACTGCAAGTTGTGAGGTTGACTAATGAAGAAAAGTAAAATTAATGCTCGATAAATTTTTAACGGTCACGATCACATTCATTTGAAACTGCCAAATTTCGATGTTAAGTAACATTGAAGAATTTCAAAACGTAAAACTGTTCATCTGCTGATAGAATAATTTTGACGGTTAATCCTCCTAGAAGTAATTATAGACAAGAATTACTCTTCATCCAAATTTGGGTCGAGACTTAATGTCTCCAGCAAAGTTTTCGAAAGTGCTATTTCAAACAACTTTGTCAAAGACATAAATATCCCACATATTCAGAGTATCGAAATATAGTAGTAGAAAACCTTTACAACAAGCTATTCTGAAATTACTGTATTTGATAAATCTCTTCTGCGGTAATTAAATAATAAATTCACATTGCGTTCAAGGTGCCTTTGAAGCTTACAAAAAAATAAGAGAACTGGATATAAAACAAATAATTCCCAGATATTAAAAGGACTCAAAAACACAAAAAGTGATTCCATTTTCAGGAGCTAGTATCAATTCGGCGCAAGCTTAGTCCGCTCACCATGTTAGTGTCGGATTCTGATGAATTCGAAACGCAAGTTTCAGTTCCATCCATCCATAATTTAGTTATAGGTTTTGTGTTCTCAACTCGCAACGATTGTTTCAAACAATTTTATCCGTAGCGCAGAAAAAAATAGTTTTCACCTAAATTTTTCTTCACTAAGAAGAAATATAGCAGGCCCAGTCCATTTAAATCCCTATATGTTGAATTCATGTAGCCTTCATATTTTCAACAAAATTGTTTGAAATGACATTATCAAAAACTATGAGAGTTAATCACTAAAATTTCTATATCAAAGCAGGCGCTGTTTTATGTTGATAACTTCCCGAAGTTGTCAAACCTTCAAAGTCAAGGATTATTATATTAGGTGATCTTGAACGTTGAAAATATTTTAGATCATTTATCCCACTTTAAAAGATCGCAATTTTTGACTTCATTGACATATTATACAAGAAAATAATCTATAGAGGTTTGAAAACTGTTCCATGTTGATCCTTCTTGTTCGTAGACTGGAACGACATCTGTTAGACTACTTATGTTTTTGAGTTTTCAATAATTTATCAAACTCATATTAAATTTTAGCATTTTTTCAAAAAAATTGCGATTTTCATCAAAACCCCCTCCAAACCAAATTTCTGGCTACGCCACTGAAAAAAATCAATAATTTTCGATATTATAACAATTTCTCCAAAAAGGCGAGGTTTTCCGTGATTCCTTGAACGATTAATTAAAAAAAAATTTCGCGGGCCGGAATAATTTTTTCAAGAAAAGCCACTATTGTTACCTGAAAAAATTGTTTAAAAAATCATAATGTTGATCCGAAAATATAGACAAAAAATGGAATCGTTGAAGAACACGGCAGTTTCATTACGAACAATTCAAGAAAAGAAAATGGGATTGGTTGAGAACTTTTTCAGAAATCATAGTCACCGCGAAGACCCCTTCCCTTCGATCAGCTCCTGATTATTACAAATTATTACTGCCAAACGTTACAAGTATATTCAAATATCTGAAAAATTCATTCGGTATATGTTGGTCGTGGGATGTTCACAGTTATTGTGTGATTCCTCATCCATAAGTTTTTATATTTGTGGATTTCATTGTAAATTGAAACAAAATTATTGCCGGTTTTGAAAGTTTGTATGTACTTTAAAAATTATTCCTCAAAATTTCATAAGGATCGAAGAATATTTGAAAGTGTTCCTTTAGATACAAAAATGACGGGATTACCGGCGAAATAATCGAAGACGGACCACGCAACGTGCTTGCAGGTTCATGAGTCGGTCAGCCCAACAGTAATAAATGTGTTGAGATAAATGTTGTCACGAGGTAATCATCGAAAGAGCTGGTTAAATTATATGTCAACCTCTCATTAGGTATACGATTCGCGAGGTGGAACAATTATTAAAAGCGATCGTTATTCTTATGCGAAACTGACGCCGGAAAAATAAGTGTAACCGTAACAGCGGGCGTTCCACAGGGTTCCATACTGGGTCCAACTCTTTGGAATGCTATGTACGATGGAGTTCTAAAGCTGAGCCTCCCCAGGGGTGTGAAGATTGTCGGTTTTGCGGACGACATGGTGCTCTCAGTGATCGGCGAATCACTAGAGGAAGTAGAAGTACTCGCAAGGGAGGCGATAGATGTTGTGGAAGACTGGATGTGCGAGAAGAAGCGCATGGTCTATGGTAGAACATAACTCATCATCATGTTGACGCCGGCGTGCAACTTGGGTGCAACGCCCAACTCCTACTTAGCAGAAAGCAAAGAATTCTTCACATTTCCTTTCGATCATGTCCATATGAGCCTGCCTAGTCCTAGTTTTCCGTTCTAAGTTTATAACTGATTCGCTCTAGAATACCTATCCGTCTTTCAATTTCATTGCTTTCGTTTCTCTTAGTCTCAAATTTGCCGAAAATAGCCAACAAAATCGATTCAATAGAACCTGGCGGCAATTAAAACATAGTAACATGAAGACAGATAAAGTAGACCACTAGGCGTGAGCGGAGTAGGCTAGATCCACCGTTGGGGACTAGACTAATTTGCCACCTAAACGACCAGCATCGAGATAACGGTTTCGAGAGAAATTTCAACGTCGGGAAATTTCTCAGTCGGAGTAGGCTAGGCCCACCGCCGGGGACTAGTTGGAATAGATCGAGAAGTATCACCGGCAAATGGTCGTCGGGGCGCCTGTGTGACCTACCTCGGCATCTGCCCGGGCAGCATCAGTTTCGGAAGATCTTCCACTGTCGGGGAACTCTTCGTCGGAGTAGGAAAGATCCACCGTTGGGGACTATTCCGAGTAGTCCGTAGCGAATCACCGGCTTGAATCGTTGGGGTACCAGTAAACCGTACGCAATCCTCCCCCCAGAATCGCTGGTCTGACCTCGGCATTCTGCCGGTCTGTATTGGAGGAAGAATAACGCGTTCGTTAACGGTTGCAGGAGAATTCTTTCGTCGGGGAACTCATGTCGTGCAGGACTGATATGGCGGTTATGAGACCAGCGAAATCTAGCACGGCCAGCTAGACCTGGAATCAATCGAAGTGCATTAGCAGGCCTCCCCCCGAAGTAAAGATTTCATATGGAATCCGGGGGATCAGGCAAATGTCGGACTCCTTGGTGGAGTTTAGAGGAGTAGAGTTCAGAGTTATCTTCTCTGTTTAGAGTCCCTAACTCGATGGACGAAGCCGATAGTATAATCTAACTACTGAATGTGTGCTGAGTCGGCGTAAAAGATTTACCAACAAATTAAAAAAAAAACACACACACAATTAATTTCTGCACCAAATGATTCTTTTTATTGCAATAATTTCCAGTAAAAATAATTTGACTTTCAGACGAATTGAGTAAGGTTAGAGATATTTTGATATCACGGAAGAAGAAATTAATCACAAAAAGTTTTTAGATATAAATTCAGTAATATTATGTTTGGTGTATATTAAAAACAGCTTTATTGAATCGTCGAACAAATTAAATTTTGTAAAAAAATTGTGAAAAGTTGCCTGCAACATTACGAATAAATAAATGAAGCGTCATAATCGTGTAACCTGACATACTACATTTGTGAGTTTTCTGTGCCTCAGTGTTATTAATTGTGTTAAATACTTATCTTACTCCCGTTGGTATCGAAAATAGTTGCTCCCCGAATTAGTTTCCTGCACGGTGTTGCGTAAGTTTGCAAAATTATCGCGAGAAATCGAAATTTTGCTGAAATTGTGATATTGTTTACATCGTCGCGACTTGTGTGTAATTCCCCACAAAAAGTATACGGGCTCGCTTCGCCATCTGTACGTGAATAGCGGAAAGTGTTTCCCATATTCTAATGTGGCGCACAGCGAGCCGAGATCGAAAAAGCCGGACATAGGGCGGGTTGAAAGCAACCATGAGTTCGAATTGCAAGTCATGCGACTCTCCCGTTAATGGGATTGAGATAATTGCATACCAGAGGCCGTTGCGGATCGGTTTTCCACCGCGCTTGTATTCCTAATATGCAGAGTTCCGCACTAGACTTGTTGTCTAACTTCAACAATAACCTGTACTGGTTGTGTGACGACTGTGTTTGTTGTTTCCATAAATGGGCACAGTAATCAGATTCCGCTGCTCCTATCGAGGAAACAAAAAAGCTATATGAGGCAGTAGATTATCTAAACGCGGTCGTCTCAAATCTCTCGAGCTGCATTGAGACTTACCCTAGTAACAATTGAGGTTTTATGGTAGTTTGATAGCTTCCTATAAAACTTAGTTTACTACACTTGTAGCGTGCCATAAAACTTCAATTGTTACTTGGGTCCTTTCCAGCAAATTCTGGTTCTGTAGCTCAAAGGGGGCTGTTTGTCAAGCGAAGTCCGGGGGACTGGCCCATTCCAAAACGAAGTCGCGAGAATAATGCAAAAATTCGTGCCACTGCCGCCGCTGTCAGTGATACTAGAGCCATTCAGCTAGAAATCAGAACAGTTGGGGATGAACGTTCTGGGTTTATCTGAGCCACCACTTCCTGAGCCATACAGTTGAGGAAATTGTTGCTATGACCCAAGAATGCCTCGGAATAAGCGACACACCCAAAGCGATCTTGTTGGTCAAGAAAGATACCGATCTCACGAAACTCAATTTCGTTTCGTTCCGAATTGAGCTTCCGAGCGAACTAAAGGACACAGCACTCAAAGCGTCTACTTGGCCTACAGGAGTACTCGTTCAGGAATTTTATTTCGACCAGCCAAAGCAGGATAGATTTCGCTAATAGGATAGCGGGATGCACCGCGGCTCGTATTATGAAAACCCTCGATCCCCCGCCACAGCCCAGCTATTGCAGCCAACGTCCACCAGTCGTCCCGGTCCTGTGTGCGGGAGTGGAGAAAGGGTCTTCCAAACTTCCTTCTGCAGCAAGTAGGATGGACCTTTAAGAATAATTCAAGCGCTGAAATATTCCCCGATTCCAGTTCTCCGTTAAATGCGTCGTATCAGCACCAGATACCGTGCTTCCTGCCAGCAAACCGCAGCTGTTTACGAGAGGCACCTAGTCCAGCTGCATTGCATACATCCCACGTAATCTCGTCTCATCGGTCACCGGGACGCACACTTATCGCCAACCTTAGTCTCCCCACCGCAGTCCAGCCCTTCCTGCCAGCAACCAGCAGCCGTCCCGGTCCTGTGGTGGAGATGGGATATGGGGTCTTCCGCAAACCTACCTCAGGCAAGTACAATCCATCTGTGAAATCCTCCTTGCCTCAAAGCTCTTCGATTTCCAGCCTTGGTCAACGAAGGGATAAGTTTCTGCTATACTACCAAAATGCTGGTGGCATCAATTCAATTGTTGTGCAATACCGCCTTGCAGTCTCCGATAAGAGTTTTGACATCATCGTCTTCGTCGAAACATGGTTGAACAATGACACGCTTTGCAGCCCTAGCAATAGCCGAAAACCCACTCGAAGTGGCGTATTAGTTGCAGTTAATACCAGCTTGAAGGTAAGAAGAACATTTCTTGCTTTTGTCCAGAGCAGGTTTGGACGATTATCGAGCTTGGCGAACGTAAGTTGTACTTGTGTGCGTTTTATGTTCCACGCGACCACGCTCGTCATATCGAGTATATTGAAGCACACAGCAGATCAGTTTTTACTATCCTCGAAGCTGCTAACGCTTTTGATGAGATCATGGTATTAGGAGATTTTAATATTCCTAGCATGAAGTCTTCCCGCAATGGATTTCTTTATCCGGATTCGGACCATTCCGTTTTCCATCCAGATGCAGTGAGTGTACTTGGCAACTATAGCTCCGCCACGTTACTACAAATCAATTCTATTGCCAATGAGAATAGACTTATCCAGCTGCGTTGGTATTGTGCCGTTTTGACGTTTAAATTGGGAGGAAAACAAATCATTTGCACTGCGAATTGGGAGGAAAACAAACCGCTTGTGGGCTTAAGGGGAGGGCGGTAGTATAAAATTGCGAGATCTCAGTGTGCGTATTTTAAACGTCATATATCTCAATAGTCGCCATCTCTAACTTTGTGTCGCCAGCGATCAGGTTTCCGCCACATCAATAGTGATGGGTCCCTCTCCTATAGTAAAACCAGTGGCATATCATCCTCCATTGATCACCATGATTGACAGCTCTGTGGTCTATTGACAAATCGGCCCTCCATGGCAAACGAGTACGCTGCGACGGCTGGAGTCTGTCAAGAGAGCTGCCCTAAGGAAATTTACCAAGTATCGCACAATATCACTCAGAGACTACTACATCAGTCTCAATCATGCGTCCAAACGAGCCAGTGTTTCTATCGAGATCAGCAAAATATTCAGCGTAATCTTAAACCGCATCCTAAACATTTCTGGACATTTGGAACGAGCAGCGCAAAGAATCTGGACTGCCGTCGTCTATGACTTTCTATGCCGTCGTCTATGACTTTCAATGGGAGGCATTAACTATTGAGAAAATCGAACTCGCAGTTAGCAGAGCTCCACTTGTGGGCCAAACTCTGGGTGCTGTCGATGTCAATGCAACGATGGTTACCAGAGCTTCTTCTCAACTTAAGTCATCATTAAATCCGTGACCCGACGAGTTCCTTTCTGAAAAGGCACATCGAAGTTTTAGTTACTCCTCTTCTTCAGATCTTCAGAGCATCAATAATTTACCGTGGAATAACTTCATTGAGTACTGTCTCGAAGTTGCTCGAGCTGGTGTTTATGGAACCTCTTCAGGCTCAGTGTAAGCAGTACCTAAATGACGATCAATATTTATCATGAAAATCAATATTTATTATATTTAACATCCTTCATACCAGAGTTTAACATCCAACAGAACAGAGAGAGTCGCGCTCAAATCAACGTCGTTTACACCGAGTTATCTGTCGCTATTGATAAGATATATCACGATATTGCATTAGCAAAAATGGAGAGATTTGGAATAAATGGTAGGGTTTTGCAGTGGTTTCGATCCAACCTCACAGACCGAGAGATAGCGGTTGTCATAGGAGATTGTCAGGTCTCCATATTCACTTCTACATCAGGAATACCTCAAGTAAGCCACTTGAGACCGTTGAAGTTTCTGATATACTTCAATGATGTACACCTAATTCTGAAGACTCCATGATTGTTCTTTGCGGATGATCTCAAGAGTTTTCGCCTAATTCGATCAATTATTGAATATTGTAGATTTCTCCAACAGCTGCTTCATGTCTTGTATGTAAGTAAACCCAAAGAAGTGCTCGGTAATATCATTTTCACGGAAGAAGGATTCGATCTATTTTAACTACCGTCTGCTAGAAACAGAAATCAATCGGGTCAGTCGCGTAAAGGACCTGGGAGTGATTCTAGATTCTCAACTTACGTTTAAACAACGCGTCTCCTATGCAGTTGGTAAGGCGTCTCAAGCACTGGGATGCATCTTCAGGATAGCCAAAAACTTTACGGATGTTTAAATCGCAAATCGCTGTACTGTTCTTTATCCCGATCAATCCTAGAATATTGCCCTGAAGTGTGGAGCCCAAAAAAATAAAATAACGGCGTTAATAAAAGAAACCGTACATCGCCGCTTTTTACGTTTCGCGCTCCGTAGACTGCCATGGAGAGATTTTCTAGACTTTTTAATCGATCTGTTAATTACATTTAACCATTTTTATCGTCTTTTGTGAATTATTGTTATTTTCGTTATTTTTTATATGACTTGAATGTTAGAAATAACATTTTTATTAAGACCAACACCATTGGGGCTTTGGTATGCTTGTTGGTGTATAAGGCCAATAAAGAAGCGAAGAACTGAAGAGCTCCGAGCATTACAGTAAGATTCCGTTATTGGCATTTCCGATTTTGGCATGCTCCCAATTTGGCACACTCCGATTTTGGCAACAAATGGGTTCCGTTTTTGGCAACATTCTTATTGTACATAATAAGTCTTTTAAAAATGTGCAATATATATTTTTTTGAATCAATTGACATTACATTTGACTTTGTTTCCAAACATGGGAGTCATATTAACCCTCAAAGGCGCAAATCTTTTTTTTTTTTTAAATTTTGTTAAAATTGTCTCAATACATTGCTGTGATATTTTTAAGATGATTTTCGCAATGTTATTTTAAAACAGCTTTATGCATTTAAGGGTTAACTATATTTTACACTATATATGTCGTATTTAATGATTACAATAAGTATTGAAATGTATTATTTATGTATATTTAGTTACAGTGTAACTAGTGTCTGACGGAATTAAATTTTATACTAAGACCTCTAGAGCCTGAGATTTTAAGAGTCAAGTACAAAGGAATGCGCAACACTGCATAATAAGATTAGTTCTGAAGAAAATTTTCAATTGAACCTTAGTTACATTCTCTTTTGATTAATTCGACGTCACTACAAAACTTGGCATTAAATTTTCAGTACAAATCGAAAGCTAGTGCGTCTCAAAGCCGAATACAAAACTGCTGGCTCCCAAATAATTTGTTTCAGCTTTATGATGTCTTTGGTAAATTTGTTAGTTTTTTTTCGATTTTTTCAAATGAATGGAATTAGGGTGGCCCTTGTGGTTAGGGTGTTCAAAGTATCGACTGTTCAGATGTGTGAAGTTTACCTGCGCAATGCCATACAATATAATAACACAAAAAATTGAAGCAAGTTTGCTGAATAAACAAGGCTATCTATAATGGTTGATTTATTATGATTTATTTTTAACATTTGAGGTAGGGTGGCTCTTGAAAAATCGGGTTGCTTATATTATCTTTTGATGTGTTATTTTTTCGCAAATGCATTGTTCTAGAGATTTTAGGAGCACATTTTTACCGTAGCACTGATGTTTCAATCCCTTTTGTTTGGACAGTTGCAAGTGATTTTTACCACAAAAATGGTTTTCTTCAAACCTAAATATGTTCAAGCATTGCAATTTGATTTTCAATCTATCAATTCAATATGAAAGACAAACGATTGGTTAGCTACGGTGAGTTGATAAATTTATTTATTTTTTAAAAGAGCAGTGTTTTTTTAACCAAATTGTTCATTAGTTTTCAGAAAGAAGAGATAACACAGCCCCAGGAGCGAAATCAACACTACCATGCAGTGAATTGTTTGAGTTTTGACGTCCAGTGGGCCGAAGAAAAGCGATTCGAATTAAAAAATATGTTACACCTCCGTCATGAGGGGCATTGCACTCGAGAAATGCGCGAAGATTGCGCACAGTGTCGCCTAGCCGTACAAGACCTTTTTTCATGATATAAAATTTTTCTCTGTCTGTAAACAAGTTAAATAGAGTCTTCCCAAAATATAAAGTCTTGAGGACAAAAGATAGATTTCTTACAGAATGTCAACGGTGAAATTGATGATCAATGCTCGAAAAAACTGTGTTCAAATCTATGATATTTAAATGAATATATCGTTTTAGTTAAGATTTCGATTAGGTTCGAACTGATTTCATTAGTAAAGTTATTCGCTGGACGTATATTCGCCATTCGATTTAGTCAGTACAAGGCTTTCTTCTCACTCACTCTTTTTGAAGAACAAATAATAAATCGTGTTTTAAATTAAAATTATAATGTTAAAAGTGGTTGTACTTTTTTCGAAACAGTTCGGAAAAATCGCTTGTGGTTCAAGACTCTTGACAATTAGTCTACTTTTCGAAAATAAATGATTGGTTTTGCCCCTCTGTTACGAGATATAAAAAAGGTGATTTTTCATGATATGTCTGAAGGTTTCTGATTACCCAGAGTTCGCTATATAATTTATAAAAGTCTCTTAGCATTATCAACAATTGAAAAAATGTGTATTTTGCTAAAAGTTCACTAAACCAATTTTTTTGAAAATGAATTGTAAGATAAGAATTTTGAGGAATTCATATTTGGTGTTAATAAAAAATAAACACCAAATATGAATTCAGCGACGTAAAATTACCCCAATTTTCATCAAATTCGAACCCCTTTTGAGGTTTTGTTCACTTTTGTATGGAAAGTTATCACTGCGCAACGACTGAATTTGATAAAACATGAATAAAATTGAATTTTCTTATTTTTTTCTTTCATTTCATTCCATTTCGCACATGATTAAAAATCCTTGAAACATTTTTGAAGTCGTAGATTGTAAATCCAAACTTTAAAAATAAGGTTCCATTTTTGGAACGGTTCCGGTTTTGGCAACTAAAAAAAATAAAATTGGTACCAAAAACGGAATCCTACTGTACTTTAAAAAGAACTTTCAAATGTGACATATACCATAGAACCAATTTTTTTCTTGAGTCTGAATGCTTGAATATTTCAAATATAACACAAACTATACCAAATTAATCATCGGATAAAACAAAAATTTGACAGAAATTATGTCAAATATACATACAAGAATCCAAAATCATTACCTGAAGCAGGAAGGTTTGGTTTCGTTGTGCGAACACGCACAACTTTGCTGCTCCTGATATTCCAACGTGATGCTGTTGTCTGTTCGTCCTGTGGGTAAATGATGCTGTGGCGGGCTTTGGCGCTCCAATCACTACCGAGTGCCAACACACAACAGCCCGAAGGATAAATTTGACACTATCGCCGGTTGGTACGGTACACGCAAATGTGATAAATTTGACCACCGAAAAGCTCCTGTAATCCGGTTTGTTTCAGCCCGCGCACTTTTCACCGATGGCTAATCCAACGGGATTGCTCAGCTTGCGGAATCATTTTATCTCGCGTCAATTCACGGTATTACCAACGTGGGCGCTTAAAACCTTTTGATTTAATTGTAACACTTTTTTGTGCCGTGGCACTCCGCTATATCACACTATTTGCATTGATGAGTATTACTGGTGAAAAAAGTACACTTGTCGTTTTCGCTATTATATCACTAATAAAAGAAGGGCATGTATATGCTAATGTTACACACAAACGAATAATTGTTCTGTGGGATATAATGCGATGAAACGGAAATAAAAATGGACAGATAACACATGCTGATCCTTCCCGAAAAGTAGTTTGCTTTTTATTGTAGGTTGGAAATGTGTTTGTTTCGGTTTACAGGATTACCTGACACATAATTTAGCATGTTGACATGATTGCGGAATTGTTTCGTTATCCCCATTCAGAATAAAAAAATACGATTACCTTTCCATGTTTCAGGAAAATATCCTGTTGCATATTTAAGGTCTAGTACTTGTGGATTGTTCGAAGTTTAACTAAACAGAAGAAAACTTCTATAAAACGTAATGTCAATGAGGTAACTTGAGCTCACAAAATAAATAGTTATTTTCTCCAAGGATAGGTCTTCTGCTGACCTTGTTCAATAGGTAGAATTTACACTCTTCAATTTATCTCTTGAACGATATGGGTAGAACATTCAGCTGGAAGGCAATGGACCGAGCATAGTATCAGTAATTGACAGTCATCCGATTTGGTTTCCCATCGCATACGATTACGGGAAAACAAGCAAGCTCTTATTGACTATTATTGAACAGTTCAGGTCTTTAGCTCAACATGCGTGCGGATGAAGCTGCATTCATTGCTATTGTACCCGTAGTTAAGTGACTCACGATAGAATCGTTACGATAGAGATGTTTCCTGTTCAATTAAAGATGTGCATTGATATGTCAATTGCGTTGAATTTCCGCAATAATTTGTTCAAAGTTAGGTTTAGTTAACCCTGTCATACCCTTATTTTTTTCTAGAGCACATACGGTTTCAAAACATTTTCCCTTAAGACTGTTGAGGTCACATTAGGCAGAAAAGTATTTGTTTTAGAAGACACTGGGTTAGAAAACAATAGCATATCTTTGACTTTCAACTCTCTGTACATAGGTTCATTTTTGTAGGGGAAGCAAGGCATTTGGATTGCATAATTGCATATATATGATATGAAGTTCCGTAATCGGATTCACAAAGATCACACAAATAATACTTAGCACGCTTAATAGTAGCCATGTAATAATTGAGTATGCAATGTCCGTTCAGTGGCCTGACTAGAGTGCTGCAATTGTGCTTGGAAAAATGTAGACTCACATTCGGCAGAAAAGTTTTTTTTTTAACTAAAGTTTGCAAGCATGAGCGAAGCTTGTGCTTTATCCAACAATCGAGAGTGGTAGAACTGGTTCTGGACCAACGAAGTCAGTTGCAGCGCCAGCTTCAGCCAAATCGTCCGCCCATTCATTTCCAGTATTACCGGAATTACCAGTAACAGATAAAAGGCAGATAGCATTTGAAATACTAAGTTCTTCGTATTGAATTCGACATGCGATTTCTTATTACGAACTCGAATCTGCCGAAGTGCTTTCACGGCAGCCTGATTGTCAGAGCAAAAAAAAGATTCTTTTACAACAAATTAAAACTGTTGAAGGGTTCATTGTACGCCACACAGAAACGCGAAGAAATACGGTATAACATCTACCAAGCGAATGAGATTGGTTTTATCTTATTTCACGACAATAGACATCAGCACCGGCTCGGCCCTCCAGCAAAGAACTGTCAGTATAACAAACTTCGTATTCGAAAACTAGGTGTGAGTGTAAGGTATACTCAGTGTATCTTTCATTGTAGGAAACGAAATTACTATGTTTTTGTACTATCTGATCGGAAATATGTACACGTATATTGTATTTTATTCCGAAAAATGTGTGTTATTCAGTTCGTATTCCGTTGTACCGATTGGAACAGCTCGTTATCGATAGCTTTAATACATAATATTTATATCGGGTCACGTAAAGCATTTAATAGGTTCCTTTTCTTTCCAATTTCCCGTTACCAAAATTTGTTTTCCACAAAATTCTATCATACATATACCGCTGTGCACAAAAATGGACAAACACAGCAAATACTGAAATAATTGACCATTTTCCGCATTGATAATTTAACAAGCATTTAAGAAAAATAGTAAATACAGAAATAAGTGTGCTTTTTGCAATAATAAACGGACATATTCATTATTATCGATTTTAAGAATGAACAAATAAAAAAGATGGTCATGTCAGAGACAAAATCTATTTGAAGTTGAATACATTTGTATCATTTGGATATCAGGTAACCTGTAGGTTTAAAAGATGAGGAGGTTTTAGGCCTGCTGGAGATCGAGCTAAAACAAAACTCAGCTCCAGCGGGCTTTTCCCTGCTCGCAAATAAACAAAAACAAATACGCTTTTGGCTGTTAATATAGGGTTGAATGCTTTTTATTGATTTTCGATAGTTTTGTGCGCCGTTGAAGTTTTCGGGATTTGTGAATGGATTGTCGAAGAAATTGTGTTCCGAAATTCTGGAAATTTCTGTGCATCTATTTTCACTTGTCATCACCACTGCCAACACGTCCGATTTTTCTGTCCAAAGTGACATTTGCTGGTGAATAGCAACACATCTCTGCTCGAGAGTGCTCAACCGGCATTGCGTACAAGTTTGCAAGTGCTCGAACGTGTTCAACCTACATCGCGTGCAAATACAAGACACACGAATTTAGCATACCCGCTAGTCGTTATTCCATTTCTCGGAAGCATGAACTAGTTGCTCGAGAGTCGTTAATGACTCTGACCGCTCGTGGGTACTACGGAAACTCGTTCCATATGATATGTGTTAAAGTGGATTATGATATTAGAGATGTCTTAGGAACCCATCGACGAAACTTATTTTGGGTGTGTAACGGCTGCGTTGACCTGTTTTCAAGCGACTACAAAATCTCTTCACGTTCTTACGTGAACCCAATGCCTGGCGACAATTCTCTAAAATCCTTAAAGGACGACATTGCTGATTTGAAAGACGTCGTTAAAGCTCTCTCGGTTAAAGTTGAGTCGAAATTGTTATCTCCAAACGTAAATACGCCTTGGAATATGATTGCTGGTGCAATCCTGTTCCAAATACACCTAAGCGCAAGTGTGAAGATGACCAGCTAAGAATCAAAATCACTAATATTCGAGGAGCTAAGGCTGCCGATAAACGAAACGATAAGAACAGTCATACCACCTGAGGAGCTGTTATGGGTTAACTGGTCAGCATTTGACCCCAGCACGACGAATAATGAAGTTTCGACCCAAGTGAAAGAATGCCTGGGTGAGGATATATAACCAAGGATAGTTCGTCTAATTCCTAACATCAAAGATATTACATATCTGAGCTATATAACATTTAAGATCTGTGTTCGTAAATTATATAGGGGTAAGGCCCTCTCCAAATAAACATGACCAGAAAACATCTGCTTTCGTGAATTTATGAATAACTCAACAAGTTAACGACCAATTTTCAGGATTGCTGCAGAGAGGAATTCATCTGGTGGTGGTCTGTAACTCAACGCTGTACCGGAAAAACTCGTCCTTTCCAACTTTATTTTTCTCGTGAATCAATACACCTGACAAACTCCTTCTGTGTCAGGTAAAGCCAAAGAGGGTACATGTCCTTTCGAAGCAATTCTAGATTCTACACACCCTCAAAACAAATCTCAATTGCAGTCTGTCGACAAACACAATTGAACCAACTAGATGACGAAGTCGCGCTACCAGCCAGCGACCAGCATACACGTCCCGGCCCTGCGTTCGGAGGTCGTGAGGGGGTATTCCGAACTCACTTCTTAGGCGAGAAATTTGCTTCAAATGATGTCCGTCTACTACCAGAACGTACATGGAATGAGAACAAAAACGCAACTCTTTTTGCTTGCGCTTACTTCCTGCGACTACGACAATATCGTTCTCACCGGAACCTAGCTTCGTGATGATTTATTAAACGCCGAGCTAACAACGAACTATGCAATCTACCGATTCGATCGCAACTCTTCTACCAGTCATCTACCTCGCGGAGGTGGTATTGTTATAGCGATAAAGAAACATCTAACTGGGACTGGGACTGCATCAACGGAACAAGAGATGTCCATCACAGAAACGTTGGTCGTTGGTGGCTTGTATAAAATCTGCTCTTTTAGCAACGTGAATGGGCGGACCCTGGATTTAGTTTTCGGTGATGACACGTACGTGTTCGAACTGATGGAGCCTCCGAAATCTATACCTCCTAGAGTGACCTCGCTGAGCAGAGCGTTGGTACCAGCAACCCGGCGCGACCGGGGCAGGGGGGCGTTAACCCCTGGACGCTGGTCACCAGGAAGAAGCCGGCACCAACACCGGAGGTACCGCGGCCCGCGAAGAAGGCCAAGGACAGAGGCGAGGCCTTGTGGTTAAAAACCGACAAGGACAAATACGTCGACGTACTAAAGTTGATGAAGGCGGCCGAAAGCCTTTCGGCCCTTGGGTAAGATGTGCGTAGCGTGAGACGCACCAACACGGGAGAAATGCTTCTGGTGCTGAAGCGAGGCGCACAATCTAGTGCGGTGTACAAGGCCTTGGCCCAAGGGGTCCTTGGTGAAGGCGCCCAAGTCAGGTCGCTAGGGGCGGAAATAACTCTCCAGTGCAAGCATCTGGACGAGTTCACGACCGCAGAAGATGTCGTCGCAGCCGTTAAGGAACAATGCGACGTCACAATCGAGCAGGCCTCTGTGCGCTTTAGAGAGGGACCCTCTGGCACCCAAGTAGCCTACCACAGACTACTGAAGGCGGATGCCAAAAAGGTAACCGAGAAAGGTAAGCTAAAGATCGGCTGGTCGGTATGCCCAATTAGCATACCCCAGCCGCCTTCAGTGGATGGGTGCTATCGGTGCCTTGAGTCTGGCCACAAAGCGTACGAGTGCAAGAACATAGACAGGAGCAAACTATGTCGTCGCTGCGGCGAGGAGGGGCATAAGGAGCGGGGTTGCACTAAGGCGCACAAGTGCCTTATCTGCACCGCTAAGAAGCAAGCCCATAAACATGCTATGGGCAGTAGAGTGGGACATGGTTATATGAAAAAAATAAAATTTCGCTCCGAGTAACTTTTTGGGTCCCATTTAGCTCCCAGAACAACTCTGCAAATTTTTAGCTCGATCGGTGAAACTATATTTTTGCGCCCACGGTTTAAAGTTTACATGGGATTTTATATGGGAAAATTGTCTTTTGCAAATTAATTCTTCCAAGGGTCGCCCGTTATCTCCTAAAAATAAACAGATGTCTGATTTTTATAGAAAATTTGTCAAGGAAACAAAGTCTAGAAGACTGCAAAACGATCTGATGCTTGTGGAAAAAGTTATTAAGTAAAAACCGATTGATGCCCTGAAGATTGATGAAAATTTCACTTTTCATAGCATCACTGCCTCTGACGGTGTTATTATATACAAAATTTTTAACCTTCTCTTATTATGTACAAAAGAAGCCTCAATTTATCCCTCGAAACATTGCGAAGTGGCCAAATAGTATAGTTTATCTATTTAGATACGTTAAGAGAGGATTAAAACAAAAGTGCGTATAATTGGACAACCAACAGCAGTGGTGCTAGAAAAAATGAATATTTTATCAATCGTCAGAGCATCAATCGGTTTCTGCTTAATAACTTTTGTCTGAAGCATCAGATCGTTTCGTGGTTTTCGAGACTTTTTTTCTTTGTTAAATTTCCTATACAAACCACATAACGATTTATTTTTAGGAAGTAATGGGCGACTCCTGGAGGAATTATTTTGTAAAAGTTAACTTTCCCATACAAAATCCCATGTAAACTTTAAACAGTGAGCGCAAAAATATAGTTTCACCGATCGAGCTAAGAATTGGCACAGTTGTTCTGGGACCCAAATGGTACCTAAAAAGTTGCTCGGAGCTGGAATCTATTTTTTGTCCCACCCTAATGGGCAGACCTTCGTGTCCCTTCGGTGAGGCAAATAAGAAGAAGCCGTGAACATCACACAGCTAAATCTTAACCATTGTGCAGCAGCCCAACAGCTGCTGTGGCAGTCGGTCTCGGAGTCGAGGACAGATGTCGCCCTCTTATCAGACCCATACAGCATCCCTGCCGGCAACGGCAATTGGGTGTCGGACAGGTCTGGAATGGTGGCAATCTGTACAACGGGACGGTTCCCGGTTCAAGAGGTAATGCACTCCTCCGCCGAGGGTGTTGCGATTGCCAAGATCAATGGTGTGTTCTATTGCAGCTGCTACGCTCCACCAAGGTGGCCAATAGAACAGTTCAACCAGATGATCGACAGGCTCTCGTCGGACCTAGTGGACCGGAAACCGGTAGTCATAGCGGGAGACTTTAACGCTTGGGCAGTGGAGTGGGGCAGCCGCTGTACAAATAGCAGGGGTCAAACGCTAATGGAAGCGCTTGCGAAACTCGATACTGTGCTAGCTAATAATGGCTCCGCTAGTACATTTCGTAGAAACGGAGTGGAGGCGTGGATTGACGTAACATTTGCCAGCCCGAGTCTGGCTCCAGACATGGAATGGAGGGTAGACGAAGGCTACATCCATAGCGATCATTTAGAAATCCACTTTAGGATCAACTATGGTGTGCAGCATCCGAGGGCGGGAGATCTCTGTCAGGTACGCGGGTGGAAGGCCAATCACTTCGACAGCGAAGCTTTCACCGCGGCCCTGGGACTGGAGGCCAACACCGACAGTCTAAGCGGGGATGCGCTGGTAGCTGTTCTATCACGCGCGTGCGACGCCACTATGCCGAGAAAAACACTGCCAAGAAACGGCAGATGCCCGGTATACTGGTGGAGTGCCGAGATTGCAGCTCTACAGTCAGCCTGCCTCAGAGCTAAACGTAGGATGCAAAGAGCTCGCACCGAGGATGCAAGAGAGAACCGCCGTGAAGTGTTTCGAGCTGCGAAATTGGCCCTTAACAAGGCCATTAAAAGCAGCAAGAGAGCGTGTTTCGACAACCTGTGTGAGAGTGCCAACGCGAATCCGTGGGGTTACGCCTACAGGATTGTGATGGCCAAGACCAAAGGGGGCTCCTCACCCCCAGAACGGTCTCCGGACCGGTTGGCAACGATTATCGAAGTACTCTTCCCGTTTCGAGCCACAAGCCCCTGGATACCTGCACTACGAGACAGTGCGGGCACGGCCGAAATGGTGGCTCCAGTGACGAATGAAGAACTACTCGCAGTGGCTAAATCCCTAGCAAAGAACAAAGCTCCAGGGCCGGATGGAGTTCCAAACAACGCTGTCAAGGCAGCGATCATAGCGAACCCGAACATGTTCAGGCTAGCTATGCAGAGATGCCTTGACGAGTGCCGTTTCCCCGATAGATGGAAAAGGCAGAAATTGGTGCTGTTGCCGAAGCCCGGGAAGCCGCCAGGCGACCCATCGGCGTACAGACCAATCTGTCTGATCGACACGACTAGCAAACTGCTTGAGAGGATCATCCTCAACAGGCTAACCCCGTACGCGGAAGGTACGGACGGTCTGTCAAGCAACCAGTTTGGCTTTCGGAAGGGTAAGTCCACAGTGGACGCTCTCAACTCAGTGATAAATACTGCCGAGATAGCGATCCAACGGAAAAGGCGAGATATTCGATACTGTGCGTTAGTGACACTTGACGTGAAGAACGCATTCAACAGCGCAAGCTGGGATGCCATCGCGCTCTCGTTACACCGGCTTAGCCTACCGGTGGGTCTGTACCGGATCCTGGAAAGTTACTTCCAGAACCGCGTATTGCTATACGAGACCGATGCCGGTCAGAAAAGGGTTCCGATTACCGCCGGAGTCCCGCAGGGCTCGATCCTAGGCCCGGTGCTATGGAAGCTCATGTATGATGGGGTTTTAAGACTGAAGTTCCCTTCTGGGGTCAAGATCGTCGGCTTTGCTGACGACGTAACCTTGGAGGTCTACGGGGAGTCAATTCCTGAGGTAGAACTAACCGCAGAACATGCGATCAGCACGGTGGAGGAATGGATGAGCGCGAGAGGCCTGGAGCTCGCTCATCATAAGACGGAGGTAGTTATCGTCAACAACCGCAAGTCGGCACAACATGCAGTTATCCATGTGGGAGAAGTCGCGATCACTTCGCAGCGAAGTCTGAAGTCTCTCGGAGTCATTATAGACGACAAGCTGACCTTCGGCAGCCATGTCGACTATACATGCAAGAGAGCGTCGACTGCCGTTGTGGCTCTATCGAGAATGAGGTCCAACAGCTCAAAGGTGTGCGCCAGTAGACGTAGGTTACTGGCAGGCGTTGCCGTATCTATCCTCAGGTACGGCGGCCCGTCATGGTCAAGAGTACTGAGGGTTACCAGTTACCTACAGAAACTGGAGAGCACCTACCGCGTGATGTGCCTCAGAGTGATATCTGCCTACCGCACGGTATCACACGATGCATCCTGCGTGATAGCGAGCATGATGCCAGTCGGGCTGGTCATTCGGGAAGATGAGGAGTGCTTCGAGCTACGTGGAAATAGGGGAACCCGCGAGCGCACCAGGGTGACCTCGGTCACCAGATGGCAGCGGGAGTGGGACAACTCCTCGAAAGGTAGGTGGACCCACCGGCTGATACCTAGCATATCGAGCTGGGTGGGAAGACCCCATGGGGAAGTTCACTTTCACTTGACACAATTCCTGTCAGGCCATGGCTGTTTCCGACAGTACCTCCACAGGTTCGGGCACGTGGAGGTCCCAGTCTGCCCGGACTGCCCAGGTGTAGACGAAACTGCCGAACACATACTGTTCGTATGTCATCGGTTCGACGTCGTAAGAAGAGCAATGCTTGACGTCTGTGGCTGTGGCTGCTACCATCCAGATTGCCTGTAGGCTACAGGTAATCTGACGAACCGAGCAACAGACGACGGGCACGGCTAACTAGTGATTGGTTAGCTGGAGCGAAAAAGACCAAGCGCACAAAAGGGAGTGAATGGTCTGTTAATGCCGAGGCAGGTTTGGCGCAGCGACTGGCAACCGCGTAAGGGGTAAACCCAGCCACCCCGAAGCAAGACAGAAGAGTGAGTGTATAAGCGTATAAGTGGACTGCCTCATGCCAAGACGGGAGGGTCGTAGCGTAGTATGTTGGGACTTAGCTATCGATGCCTCATGGCGTGGCAGAGGAGTGAAAGGGTGAGCATCCAATTCAGTCTCACACGGAATGTTAAGGGTGAGCACAAAAGTCAGCCTCACATGGTATGGTAGAGGCTAGCACAAAAATAAGCCTAGCAAGGAATGAAAAAGGTGAGCACACAAGTCAGCCTCGCATGGTATGTCAGAAGTGGGACCTAAGAAAAATGTCCCACATGGGATGTCAGGAGGAGTGACAGAGGTACAATAGAGTGGCACGATCGAGAGTGAATCAGGTGATAGGGTGAGCACCCAAGTCAGCCTCACATGGTATGGGTGGGGCGAGCACAAAAGTAAGCCTAGCAAGGAATGAGTAAGGTGAGCATACAAGTCAGCCTCGCAAGGAACGAAAAAGGTGAGCACAAAAGTCAGCCTCATGTAGAGTGTTTGAGAGTGAATCAAGGTGCGATAGAGAGAGCACCCAAGTAAGCCTCATACAGGACGTATGAACGGGTGAGTGAGAGTGAATGAGTACAGTAAGTACAGCCATCCCCCCAGAAGTAATACCGAGAGGTAGTTCCTGGGAGGAACGATGGCGGAGCCCAATGGAGTTTAGTCGGTATTAATGGCAGCGTCACCATTCGAGCCCGACACGCCCCCAGTGCACCCCGTGCGGTAGATTGGACCCTACCAATAGCATGTGTACTGGGATTGGACGTAAAGGTCTTCTCCATTGTAAAAAAAAATGTAAGGTGACTAGTTTCGGACGCTTGGCAAATATAAGTCATTACGAATATACCCTTCAAGCCTGTGTCATCGAGAGGGTGGATTCTATTCGTGACTTGAGAGTGTTGTTCGACAGAAAACTTCGTTTCGCTAATCACGTCAGTGCAACAACAGCGAACGTTTATGTAACATTGGGGCTTCTAAAACGGAAGACAGTCGATTTTGTGGATTTCTATGCACTGAAATTTTTATACTGCGCACTGATCCGAAGCACTCTGCAGTATGCTGTACAAGTATGAGTGTATATTCCATTGATATATTCGCAAACAAGCTTTGAGCTTGTTACAATTTCTGATATGTTATTTTGGAGCTATGAATGGTTTCAAAATCTATTTTGAGAACCATCTAGATATTATACTATGTCACCAAAAACCAAAATTGTATGCCATGAATCTTCTAACGTTCTATGAAATTTAGGTAATATTGTGATATCATTCCAAATGCCATGAACTACATTGTTAAAATCACGATAGAATATTATGCAACATTTCTCTGCGGTATTTTCATACGACAACGAATATAGCTCCCACTATTAGTCTTATCACGAGCTCCATCCTTCAGCGTGTACCGTTTGGCGACAGCAGGGTAGTTCTCGTTTCACTCAGTTTTACTTCCATTTTGCGTAGCCTTATCCTGCAGCCAATCTAATAGGAATGACTTCCGCCTTGATTGCAATTTCCGTGGGTACTATGAGATTTATTCTTACTCTGAAAGCTATGAATATTTTGATCGTGAAAGAAAAAGTAGATTTTCAATCTCCGGCAGCCCATGCCATAAAATTTGCGGTTTGCGAAACAGATGTGTAGCATTCGAAGTCGAGTATAATTTAATGACTACCGCAACTATACTCGATTATAGAATGTGGCTTTTTTTTACTTCACCATGTTCAATACCCTTCGTTACCGAGTCGTTAGCGATAGTGGCATCACAGGGTCTCCGGAATTGAAGCCTTATGCTCGTATGGCCATGCACTTCCAACACGTTCAACCCTTGCGCACTGTCTATGCCATATTAATGCTGAACCATAAATCTCTTTTAAACATATACGAATTTTGGGGCTTCCCTTACAACTTGCAGCGAAGAGACGGTTCCATTCTATGGGGTGGGTGGGTGTCTGTGTGTGCATGTGTGCGGAGCTGCACTGACCGAGATATTTCGCGGTTCCGGTAGAATGGATCCCTCGCAGAAAGCTTGGTAGGTGGCGGTGTTCAGTGCATCTGTGTTAACATTTGCGGATGCATTACGCGGACGAATTTTGCACCACGCCGAAAGGAATTTGAACGCCATCGACACAAGCGCGTTGTGTATCGTATTGGGTTGACATATTTCGGGATTACACGGGATAGGGCGGCAATAAAATACTCCAATTAGGATAAGTGCCCGTGTAATTAAAATGGATTAGCACTTGACGGCACTGTTGTATTTCGTGTGTCTCGTGCAAATTAAAGTTGACTGTTCGTGGACGGAGGATATTGTGAATGAAATGGTATCGCATAGCGCATAGTTTAAAATCACAAGCGAGTTTCGAAAGTACAGCACATTGAAAAAATCATGTGGGTCGAAAACGACCCATTATAGCGTTTAAGGGTTAAGTGTGATAATGAAATTTTCGAAATTGTCTGAGTGGTTTCTTTTCTCAAATTACATGTCTTTAAATCATTCGAGGTTCACTTTCCAGAGGCTTCATTAAGCATATTGTATATATGGAATAAACGATATACATAAATTACGATCTACCGCCAGCGAAGCTTCCTGCCGAGAAAGCTCATTTTACATGGCTTTTAAGACTTCGGAAAACTTAATTAAACCATGATTAGCAGATTGTTTGAAGACTGCTTTCGCAGCACATTAATCAAGCAATCAGTATATTTTTCTCAAACTTCGAGGAAACAAAAGTTTAAAACTAGATTATTTATCACTATGTTTGCCCTCCTGGCAGGTAGGTACGCGTTCCACAACGCAGCGCTAGGTTGATGCATCACCAACGGGTCACAGCCTTGGCCTGGATTTGCAATGTTAATTAAGGAACTTTTCCCTCGCTCTCTCTCGCGGAGCCTAGGTGTTTCTTCCCGCGGGGAATGAACAGAGTTAGTCTGCCAGTCAGTTCCAGTAGCAGCAGAACTAACAGGCCCCAAAGTGCTTTCAAATCATCACCTTTATGACAGGTGGAGAAAGTTCCTTTCCCTTCATTCGTGTGTTTTGTGCTGTATTGTGTAGCTGTGTACTTTCGCAAGTAAGTACTTTCAGAAGGGCTGTTCGCTCTTTTCTGATGTTTAGAATTCTCTCAAGTATGACAGAGCGTTTCAGTGCTCATGTAACATGAATGTAGCGAGTGAATATACTTCCTGTTTGTTCCGCCGGTAGGATTTCGTAACAGGTTCTGCAGCTAAAGCCGAACAATTGCAAAATATTGCGCTAGCCTATTGTGATGCTTAATACTCTTGCTAGGTTATGTTTCCATTGCTGGGAATTTTGATGGAATAGCACCGGTGAATCCTTTTAATTTTTTTCAGCGTATAGAACTATTATAAAACTAATGCTACGCTTCCTCATTGACACCGCCAGATTTATTCCCGGGAAACTTTTCGAAGTATGCTTCAAATAACGTTGCAAGAAAAGTAAGCAAATCTTGCACTTTTCCTTAACTTTTAAAACCTATTTTTTATTAAGATTGATATTTTTTCTTGTGAAATGCCTTGAAAATATAAAACAAGCTCATGATTGAAAATATATAAACAATTTTTTTTTATCTTGCTTTTACTGTCTTACGGATATATATTGAAAAGCTAACCAAAATCACTAGTAACTGAGTAAGATGTAATTTGGCGGTGGTGGTGTGCATGATATTCATCCATTTTTTTAAATCTGTTATTCACTCGCACTTACGGGTTAAGGCCCAAAATAATTCCGAAAATTTGAATATGGTTTACAGTAGGACGAACGTCTTTCCTTACATCTGAACCAGGGTTGTTAATACGATACATTTTTCACGATAATTTATCGGCGTTACTCGTTAACGATAATGTATCGTCATCGGAAACTCCGTTAACGATAATGTATCGTCGCCTTCATCGTCATCGTCGATAATTGTATCGTCGTTTTCATCGTCATCGTCGGTTCATCGGTTATCGCGATACATTTTGCGTTACTTTCCCATTTATTGGAGTTGAAGTTGATCCGGTTAACTTTCAATTGTTTAGAAATAAATACCTATTCAAGGACATGTTGTTGGCAGTTGAAAATCAATAGTTTTGGACATTTTATATGCACAGCGAGGTCCAACGATGCGTCAAAATGAAATAATTTAAATTTTTCGGGAAAGTGTATTATATTGAAGGGAAAGTTGTTGGCAATTGAAAATCAATAATTTTGGACATTTCAATACGCAGAAGGGTCCGACGATGTGTCAAAATTGAATTTTTCAACTTTTCCAGTAAGTTTGTGCACAGAAGAGTCCCAGGTGCACAGTGTTTCCAAGCGGCAAAAAGGTGGTCAAAATTGTTTTGACCACGAAGAAAATAAATTTTGAGCTATTGTGTAAAAAGTAATTTATAGCACGCAAAATTGTAGTGTATTGAAAAAAACTTCTAAACCACTATTAGTAGGCCATTCACAAATTACACTACACATTTTAGTGGTGTGGTGATCAACAGATTTTATTATAATTTTAATTTAAACTAGAATATTTCCCTCCGTTTCTTCTCTACACTATGTAACAAGATGCTTCATTCTTCCTTCTTTTACCCTTAAATATGTAGTGTAATTTATGAACAGCCTCATAATAGAGTTTTAGTCGGTTTTTTGAATACAGTGAAGACCCGTTTTTATCAGCCCCTTGGCGAATTTTAGGCTGATAAAACGATGACATTGGCAAAATCGGCACATATTTTTACTGGTTCTGAAGAGACGAAGTCGAAACGCAAACACCTGGACTAACATATTTTTTCTTTCTTTTTAATAAATCGGAGCGGTTAAAATATTTTTCTTTAGTCCCTCGACAAAGCCTCATAACCCGTTCTGATCATTTAGTAAAAATTTCCCTTTTTGTATATTTTGCATCTCTAAGATAAGAAAACTATGCTAAAGAAAGAATTTACTCGAATTTGCCTTGAACGTAGGTTAGAGCCCACCAAACGATTTTGATAGTGTTTGTTTTGCTTTTTGGACACAACATTCGATAACTTCTAAGTTGTAAGAGATACAAATAAACTTACATTACAAAAATTCTGTATTTTCTTATGCTGAACAAAATCTTGGAACATTTTGAAATTCTACAAAATTATCAGGAAAACTATTTTTAAAAAAGCAATTTTCAGGGGAATATCAAAGAAATCTCCACAAATGTAATTTAAAATCGACAGATAGACACATAGTCTCTTCAGCGAAGTTAATACTTAAGATATTGTCAACAACTTTTCCAAAGAAAGTTATTTTTTTATTTTCATAAATGATTAAACAAAAACTTGCTGCTCAGCTTTAGAGGGATTAATCACCCAACTAATACTTTTTAAATGCAAAAAAATATAAATAAACTTTGCTGAAGACACTATAGCTAAAAATGTTTTTCGTGGTTCAAAGAATTTATTTCACCTTTTTGCCACTTTAGAAACACTGTGCACTGGTGGATTCTCCTGTGAATTGAAAATGTCCAAAACTATCGATTTTCAACTGCCAACAACCTGCCCTTCAATAAAAAAAGTTCGCGAAAAGTTGAAAAAATTTCTATTTTGACGCACCGACGGTACATTGAAAATGCCCAAAACTATTGATTTTCACTTACCAATAACTTCTTCAATATAATAAACTTTCCCTAAAAGTTGAAAAAATCCATTTTGACACATCGTCGAACCCCCTGTGTATTGATAATGTCCAAAACTATTGATTGTAAACTGCCAATAACTTTCCCTTCAATATAAAACTCTCCCGAAAAGTTGACAAAAAATTCCATTTTGACTCATCGTCGGACCCCCCTGTGCATAGAAAATGTCCAAAAATATTGATTTTCAACTGCCAACAACATGTCCTCCAATAGTTATTCATTTCAAAACAATTGAAAGTTGACCGCATCAACTTCAACTCCAATAAACGGGAAAGTAACGCAAAATGTATCGCGATAACCACCGATGAATTATCGACGATGACGATGGATCCGACGATAAATTATCGTTAACGGAGTTTCCGATGACGTTGACGGGTGGTTAACGTTATCGACGAAGACGATTAATTATCGATTAACAACCCTGATCTGAACCGAAGCGTTATGTACACTTTGAACCTTTATAAAATTACTTTACATGCAAATTCCCAGTAATATACCCCTCACCCTATGCTTATCAGACTAGACTCTCGGGCTAAAAGTGAGATATCACATTTTCCATTAGTAATACCAACTATGGGAACTGGGAGGGACCATCGGGGTATCCGATTGAAACGATTTGGACAGGGAGTGTGAAAATGCCAACTTTCAATTACTAACATTTCGTGGATAGCGGAAAAACTCTTATAGACCATTTGATGGCGTTTTGATGGTCGTGTAACTTGGCACGGACCATATTAACCCATTCATTACCATGTTGTTTGTGGACAACAACGTTTTTAAGCAGCTATAACTTTTGATTGAGGCAAGATTTGCTCACAAAAACAAGTAAGGCTAATAAATGTGACTATTGGTTTTCATTTGAGTGTGAACAGTTACAAGGATCAGCTCTAGAACTGAAGTTATTGCAGTCAGTCTGATTGAACTCCGATGGAGCAGTGCTGCCAGGGACAGTTTACGTTGACGACGGAAAATGAATTTTTCATATAACTTTGTTAAGTTGCAATATTAGTGAAAACTGATAAAAATTATCAATTTAGATTATTTTTGGCTACGTTTTCCACGCAGTTGGACTATTGTAAATATTCTAGGAGAATTGTAGTGAGCATTGGAAGGTAAAAATTGAGCAGCTTCTAGCACTGCCATGGAAGGACCTACCTTTATGAAAAAGGGTTTTTCGAGTTTCTTGACCTCACCGCTCTCAAGAAAAAATAGTTTTGAAACCCTACATGCACTAGAAAAAAATTGGGCATGAAAGGGTTAATGGTCTTTTCAAGGGGTTGTATGGTGTTTGAACCCATGAGATTTCACTCGGGATGGAAGAAGTCATTACCCGTGAGTAAACGAAATGTTCTGTGGACACCTTCTTCCTATTTGACCGTTCATGCAGTGTCTAGACTCTAGCTCATTATGTTTCATGAGTCGTGATGTACGAGTAAGGCTTTGCAATAAAACGGTTGTTTCGCCACAATAGGCGACGGTACTACATAATACATCGTAGATTATGTCAGTATGGCTTAAAAAATAGTCTACAATTTGAAGTGATTCAAGGTTTTATTTTATAGTATATCACCATTCTTTGTGAACATCGAAAATTGACAGAAATGTAGTCAAAACTCACAATTTCTGTATGGATGGCCAGACAGTCTGTACAATAAGAACGGCTGTTTTATAAAATGAAATACGTTCGTTTAAAGACATCTTCGTGTTGAAATCGTCAAGACATATTTTAAAAAGTTAAATCAAGCCTAAAGACGGAAGAACCACAATCTTGTCGCCGTTTTTGAAGGCAATCTTTGTGGTAATTTTCCTGCCCTAGTTCATTATCCCGGTTGTAACATAAACCCGACTTCGTTTGCCGCAACTGTAAATTCCTTGACAGACCACAAAAATCCTGGCCAAATTCGAATTACTTTTTGCTTGTATTTTTCGGCGACATTAAATTTATCTCTGGCGATAAATATCACACCGGGGGTGATGGGAATATTAGGATAATAAATTTACCCTGCGTTTCGACTTCGTCTCACCAGAACCTGACACTAACTTAATCCGGCGCTAGCTTTGTCCTCCCACTAAATTAGTGTCGCATTCTGATGAGACGAAGTCGAGACGCAAATTCAATAACCAATTTAGTTACAGGTTTTGTGTTCTTCGTGTGCAAAGATGGTTTTAAACAATTTTCTCCTCAGTGAAAAAAAAATGTTTTTACCTAAGCTATCTCCTTTAAAGAGAAATAAAGCGTAGTTAAAATTTTCCAGTTATGTTAATTTTTAGAAAAAAATCTAACTCATTTACTCAACTAGACAACGAAATGTCATCAAATTTACAAATTAGTTTAATGTGTGATGTTCAACACGTTATACTATATTTCATCAAAATTTGGTTATTCTGCGTCGTTCAGAGAAGGATTAGTGGTGTAATTTTTACTTGAAAAGAATTAACAGTTAGAAACCCAAAAAATCTGATGATAGTATGAATCAACAAAAATCAAAATAGGCTGCTATGGTTCTCGTATTTTGTCCGCATTTGATATACCAAAAGGTGTTATACTTCAGCATTAGACTTCTAAAGTAGTAATGTTTGCCCATCTCTCAATAAGGATAGGCATTTATTGACATATAACAGCAAATGGAAAAGACGTTTTAATATTTACGCAGGATGTAAATGATGTTTTAACCAAACGCAGTACAAAGAACTCTTTACTGGCCTGGACAAGAGAGTTCGAATGGTGGTAAATCCCTACTCCATTATTCCTTCTTCTTGACCAAGAAACTCTTCATCTTCAAACAACGCAATGTAACTAAGAAGGAAAAATTACTGTTGCTAATTCTGTCAATTAAATGGATGCTATTAACCCTCCGGCACTCGCGCCGTTGAATTTGTGCAACTCCTTCTGAAAGAGGTTAAGAGAAACGTAACGCATATTGCTACACGGGGAAAAGTGTTCCCAAATTCGTGAATAAAATACCATGAATTCGGGAATAATCACGTTTTTACGTTACGAAAACAAGACCATGATAAAATATCACGTTTTTCGCAATCATGTTTAATTTTTCCTCCGTAACACCTTGATAATTCCTATATTTCTGATGAATTGTGAATGTGCATCATGTTTCCTACATTACCAAATACGTAATTTTGTCCATAAACTATTATACGAAACTCGAAATATTCAACATGGATTTATCCCAAAAAGATCAACCTCCACGAATCTCGCTCAGTTTGCTTCATTCTGCTTGCGTAACATGGACGCTGGTGCTCAGATTGACACTGTATATGCCGACTTGAAATCAGCATTTGACAGAGTTGATCACGCAATACTTCTGGAACGGTTGAAATTAATAGGAGTGTCTTCTGATCTGATTCGTTGGCTCGAATCATATCTGAGAGATCGAACACTTGTAGTAAAAATTGGATGTGTGTTCTCTGCCCCATTTTCGAACAACTTGGGTGTTCCTCAAGGAAGTAATTTGGGCCCACTCTTATTCACACTCTTTATCAATGATCTAGCTACAGTATTACCACCGGGTTGCCGTATATTCTACGCTGATGATGTTAAATTATACATGATCGTCAAGTGCATCAGGGATTGCTTAGCTTTACAACAGCTCTTGGACACTTTCAATGACTGGTGCTCCTTAAACTTGCTTACAATTAGTATTCATAAATGCAGTTTTATATCGTATCATCGCAAGCACAAACCAATTTCATACGACTACTGTATTGGAGAACAGCATCTTGAGCGTGTACTACAAGTGTGTGACTTTGGAGTCACTTTGGATTCTGTACTCACTTTCCGACCTCATTTCGACTATATTATTAACAAGGCAAACCGCCAGATGGGATTCATGTTTAAAATTTCTAATGAATTTAATGACCCTCTCTGTCTCCGTTCACTTTACTGCGCATTGGTACGGTCAATATTGGAATCTAACTCCGTAATATGGTGTCCGTATCAAGCAACATGGATAGCAAGAATTGAAGCAATTCAATGAAAATTCGTACGTTATGCACTAAGGCGCCTTCCGTGCCAGGACCCTATTAATCTCCCGCCATACGAAGACCGCTGTAGATTATTAGGTCTGCACACGCTTGAAGCGAGAAGGAGAGTAGCCCAAGCTGTTTTTGTCGCTAATGTTCTGCTAAGAGAGCTAGATACGCTGGAATTGTTGGGTCAACTCCACATCTATGCACCGGAACGTGTACTCCGTCACCGAAGCTTTTTGCTGTTGGAACACAGGAACTTCTTGTATGGTAGCCATGATCCAATTCGCTTCATGTCTGCCACATTCAACGAAGTGTTTGCGGATTTCGATTTCAACGTGTCATCTACTACCTTCGAAAACCGGCTATTAAGTAGTTTCTGACTTATTAGATATTTCCTGACGACATTTTAATCTGTATTTTTATTTGCTGCTTTTGTTTATATTCTTTTTACATTGTTTATTTTACTGTATTAGTTTGTTTTTGTTATATTTAATTCTGTATTTATTGTTAAGTTCTGTATTGTGTATTCATTTGAAAAGATATGGGGTTTTTATGCCAATTTGAGTATAGTTAATGTTTTACTCAAATTGGCTTTTCCCCATCCCTTCATATTCATTAAGACCAACTAGGTCAGATGAAAATAAATAAATAAATAAATAAATTATTCGTGTGCCCATCTCTGCCTCAGTTCCCGATTCATAGTATATTGGTTATGATTTATAATTCCTGTTCGTGAAATTTTTCACAAAATTTTGTGATGCCGTCTTTCATGCAATTTTATTCATGCACTGTTAGAAAAAATGAAAATTACATATTTTTCTGTCTGATACTACGATTCTACATCTTCTTATATGTAAAATTAAGCTTTGTGATTTTTTTGATGTAAAATTCAGGCTGAATGACCTATGAAAAGCCGAACAACTCACATTTTTACACGTAATTAAAAGTAAATTTATGTGAATTGGAACGATCCTTTAATGTGCATTTGGCAAGATGTAAAGTTACAAGATTTTTTTTTCTGTGTGGTCGAACTTGAACTATTTCACGAAACTTGTAAAATTATTCACGGGCTCACGCACATATTGTGCGTTTTAGTGCATGGTTGCAGGTAAATTATTTCACAAAATTCGGAATATTATTCATGGATTCACGAGGTTGTTCACATATTGGCAAATTTGTGCATATTAAACACGGATTCGCGCACTTGTTCACATATTATGCAATGTAGGACATGATAGCACGTGAACTATTTCACGAAACTCACAATATTATTGATGAATTCACGAACTAGTTCACATATTGTGCATTTTTGTACATGGTAGTACGTAAATTATTTGACGAAAGTCGAAACATCATTCAAGGATTGACGAACTAGTTCACATATTGTGCAATGTAGGACATGATCGCACGTGAACTATTTCACGAAACTCGGAATAATAGTCGTGGATTCACGGACTAGGTCACATATTGAGCAATTTAGGACATGGTCGCACGTGAACTATTTCACGAAACTCAGAATACTATTCACGGATACACGAATTAGTTCACAATACATGCAAGTAGTTCCTGATTCATGGTTCAACATTCGTTCTCGTAAAGTAGTTCACAAAATCACAGAAATCGTGACTAAGTTCCTGCAATCATGAATATGAGTCACGTTATTCTTTGTGAAAATGCGATGGCCAGCACAAGAACACAATGTCGGGATAACGCGAAGAAAAGTTACTGTAAATGGTTCGCTTCCTAAAACCATGATATGAGTTCACTTCGTGTGAAAGTCTGATAATAAATTCATGAACACAATATCACGATAACGTATAGAGAAATTTCAGAAATCGTGACTAAGTTCCTGAAATCATGAATATGAGTCACGTTATTCCTTGTGAAAATTCGATGGCCAGCACAAGAGCACAATGTCACGATAAAGCGAAGAGAATCTACAAAAATCGTGATTCAGTTCCTAAAATCAAGATATGAGTTCACTACGTGTAAAAGTCTTTTCGTAAATTCGTAATTCACAGTATCACGATAACATACAGAGAAATTGCGGAAATCGTGACTAACCTCTTGAAATCATGAATATGAGTTACTTCAATCCTTGTGAAAATCCGATGACCAGCCCAATAACACAATGTTGCGATAACACGAAGAGAAATTACTGAAATCGTGATTCAGTTCTTAAAACCATTATATAAGTTCACTTCCTGTGAAAGTCTGTTCGTAAATTCATGAACACTTGACTAAGTTCCTGAAATCGTGAATATGAGTCACGTTGATTATCTGAATAAAAGATTACGATATCGTAATATTAAATTACGTAAATCTTGACTAAGAGTTACTGAGTTCGCGGGACGTCCTTATAAAATCATGAACCCGCTTCTTTATGAATGATGCAGCATAAGCATTCAGGATTCAAACCAAACATATGAGGATACCGCCATTATTTTTTTGGCGTGAACTAGTTTTATGAAAACATAAATTATTTCATGAATTCGAAGTTTCAGAGTCATGATTTCAGGAACTTGGTTACGATTTCCGTAAATCGGTCAGTTCACGAAATCGTGATTTTTTGTTCATGAATTTATGAACGGATTTTTTTTCCGCGTAGCTTTCAATTGTTTTCTCATCTATTCAATGCCATGTCCCATTTAGGAACCAAAGAAGTAAAATACACTCAGGTTTTTATGCTATTTTTGCGCTGTATTTTTTTACGCGAATTTTAAAATTTACGCGGTTTTTATTTAGGCGGATTTTGAAATTTACGCGGCTTTCATTAACGCGGATTTTGAAATTTACGCGGTTTTCATTTACGCGACCGCATAAAAAAACTGAGTGTACTGATATGCTTATTTCATCTCTGTGATGTGACGCATAATTATATTCATCGAATGTAACTCTGTGTGCGTCTGTTCAACTATAGGGCCGCTTCGTTCAATAGTACCCAGGGGCCTCGAGGGGTCTTAAGATGGCCCTGGTTGAAATTTAATTTTGAAAGCGTTGGTGTACGTATTATCGAGGTATATCTTAAAACCCGTTGAAAGAAGACAATAGTAATTTTGCACCGATCATATAGGGGAAAATGGGGTAAAACCCCTGGGACAAAATGCACCCGTTGCTTACATCGAAAATTGCTAAAAATTTCTAGTTGTTCTAGACTCTCCAAATTATTTTGCAATCGGTTGCAAATGAAAGGGAAAACTCCTTTCTTTCGTATCTTGAAGTTTCGCGGATGTCGAATTTTTTTTTAATAAAGTTGTTGGACAAAAACACCGTGATTAGCAATGATCCGTTGCTTCAACGATTTTACAGACATCTTCGACTTCGTCATTAGTACTGCACAGTGTCGAAACCGATTTTTGCTACTTTAGGTTAATGATGTATAGTTTGGTTATAGTACATCAGTTGGACTTAAATTGTTTACATGCAAATACAAATTAATTTCCTATAGCTGAGTTAAGATCATATTTCATCGGAGGTGCGTTTTACACCATCTTACCCTACGTTCTACGCACGCTGCATAACCAATTGAAAATTTTGGATTGATAAGGAACCTGGACATTTTCAGATTTAAATATTATGTTTGTTGTCCTGATTACAATAATAGAATTACACAAATGGACTATTTGTCACAGTTGTATTAATTTTTTCACCTAGAATAATAATAATAGTTGATATCCCAAGAGTGTATGTCTGAAAAATGCACACACCCCATTGTATGACGTGCTGCATTTCAAGGTTGCAATCCTTTCAAGGACGCCGTGTCATTGAAGGTGACAGGTTCCATTTTCATCCCACGCTTTATTAATGAAGAGAAACCTTTCCCATGCGATAAGTGTTTTCAACAGCAGTCGACTCCTGGGACCATGTTTGCACATTTGCAATTATTCCATTCCTCTGTAATTGCTACTATTGCATTATAGTCGCACTTTTCCTTATGCGCTTTCCAGGAGCAAATTTTCGGCTGGCTCAGTGTAGTGTGTCTAATTGCCAGCAGCACAATCACACAAACACGAACAAACCTACAGCTCAGTTCCCCCATCCGTTTCAATGTCATTCTTCCAGCACCCATTCGGTAGAGCTAGTTTTTCCTGGAATGAATTCATGCGTCATTCGGAGTGAGGCACAAATGCAAGCGCGAAGCACGGTAATCCGCAAGATGGGAATGTACGGTAATGTATTCGCCAGGGTTTGCAGTCGGAAACAGAGCGGGAAAGACGGCAGATTGGTACCGAAGTACACTCTAGTCGCTTTTTACGCGGGGAATACGTACCATGTAAATTTAAAACCGCGAAGAAACCGTTCAAAATCAAGTCATAAAAATGCACGAAGCTATAAATGTCGAAAACCCCGTATAAAAAACAATTCGTTGTACGTTAGAGAAAAGGGGAAATGGATAATATTCGCAAAACACCTGCTGAGCAATTGGTGATTGAAGATTGCAAAAATAAAACAGAAGAGGGTAAAACCGATCGAAAGAGGAAAGGTGGATAGAATAAAATAAGCAAAAGTAAATTAACATACGTACCTAAATAAAACCTCACGAATACTGCAAAACGAACAAAAGAACGGAAATGAGGGAGGTTGATGTTGATGATGCTGGTCGCAAATGCACTGTCCAAAATTCGCAAAAATAACCGAAAAATGGTTCAACAGAAACGGAGCACTTTTTCACTCGACCGACCACCGGGAATCACTTTAAATTTGTCACGGTAATTTCATTCAACAACCGCCTGCCTGACCACCGTTTAGCTCTAGTTTCGACACCGATACTGTTCGGAGACCTATGATTGTTCGGAAGCGTGATGGTGATTGATAAATTGCGAAAGTGACCGCAACGGTGATCTATGCTCTCGGTGTATCTTCTCCGGACCGTGGCACAATCAGCACTGACCAGACGAGCGATATCACCGAATAAACCGACTGTGGACTTTTCTCTGGTTCCGCAAGTGAATGCCAGAGTAAGGTTTCTTTTTGCACAAAAACAATTAAAATCAATTTAATAGACACCGGTGCGAGGTCGGTAGTTCTTGGTCTCAGTTATTGCAGGTTAGCACTGGCCAAAATCTAGTTTGGGATTGTTGATTAGTGGATAATGTTAACCTTACTTGGAATTATTTTTGGATTAAAAATATTTTTTTATATTTTCCTACATCCGTAAGCCGCACCCACGACGGTAAGTGCTTTAAACTATACGCGAACCCGGTATGCAATAGATCAGCTGCAATGTTTACGGTAGCCGGCTTCGGACTACATTTTTGTTTCATTTCTCTTTTGTGGGTGAGTTTCTCTCTATGCTTTTCGCCGGCTTCAAATGTTTCCAATATCTGGTGCTATCGGGCTACAACGATGATGAAATTTGACGTGTTAATTGGTTCCACCTAGGGAGTATTGTTCGAGCATGAGTTGGTTCTACTAGTGTTCTGAAAAATGCTGCGAATTCATCAAACACGCTTGATCTTATTTGTTTACTCTGTGCCCTGATTTGATTTAAAGTTTATGTTGATAGAAGCCCATACGTCATGCTATTATCGCAAGATAAGGTGTTAGTATGACAATAATGGAATTAACCCTTTCAGCCCCAAACTTTACCGCACAAAAGGTTTTAAAACAATTTTTCTTGAGTATGTTGAGATCAAGAAACACGAAAAACCTACTTTGATCAAGATGTGTTTCTCTGGCAGTGCTAGAATACAATTCTCCTAGAATTTTGACTATGGCCCAATTGCATGGAAAAGATAACTGAAGACAGCCGAAATTGATAGGTATTAACAGTTTTCAATAATATTGTAAGACAACGAAGATATATCAAAATATCATTTTTCCCCTTTAACTGAAACTGTCTCTGGCAGCACTGCTCCGGCGGAATCCAATAAGGTTTATTGCAATAACTTCAGTTATACGGATAATACAATTTTAAGTGCCCAAATGAAAGGTTATAGTCCCATTTATTAGTTTTATTTGCTCTTGAGAGCACCTTTACACTTGTTCACATAATGTATTGAAATGTGCATAGAATATTGTGGATTTTATATTCTGAAGAATTTTGTAATATGAAGAACTGGAACGTGACGTTGTTCATACGCTCTTGGGGAAAATACGAAATGCCTAGTAGTACTTAATTTATACATGATATGGAGGTGTCTTCTCGGTTGTTCGTTAGATACATCTCAACCTGATAAGTGAACACAGTTCCAATCTCAAAAGAAAATGATTTAATTGAATTTTCATTGAAATAAAACTAAGGAACAATATCCGATTTGTGTGTAAACTTGATAGGTAATATCATTCATTTTTGGTTTGTGCAGGTTTAGTTCTTGCAAAAAAAATCGATACGATTCACGGGGTTTCTGTCTCGCGTGACTCTTTAGACGGTGATTTTTACTGACACATTTCAATTCAAACATGAGTATGAATATTTTCACTGAAACCAGAGAAAATTTCGAAACATATTGATTGTTTGTTAAAACTTTGGTTTATATTCGTCGAATTCTATTGCCTAATGAGTAAACAAGAGACAAGTATGCATTTTCCATTTTTTTTTCATCAGGATAATGATCTGATTAAAAAATAGAATCACCCTACCCAATTTTGACAATAATAGAAAAATATTGTAAATTGCAATATTTTTTCATGAAAACGAAACTATATTTTTAATATTGCCCACCGTGAAAATAGTTTAAATATATCACAAAGGGTCAATTCATTTAAAACAAAATTTTCAATACAACTTTTTCAGTTTTCTTTTTTTTCCAATCTATCTTCTATTATTCAAAAGATATAAGTACTTATTATATCAAAAATATATTTTTGAAATCAATTTCATCAAATTTAAAAAAAAATATCGCGTTCACCATCTTTTGCTCACTTTTAGTTTTAGCTCTAATCATGACCTTAGTTATAGTTGAAAAAGTATTATCTTTTGTTTGCCCCAATGAGTGAAATTGTTATTGCAAAGTACCTCATTTTTGGCGAAAAAGTGTTCATAACTTTTCAGCGAAAATAGTAAGATATGTGCCATACCATGAACCAAATTATTCCTCCTAAAACAATCTTAAAGTTGTCTGAGGACTACAGGTCGGACTCGATTATCCGGGGATTCGATTATCCGTGATTCGATTATCCGGGGAAAATGATTCGATTATCCGGGTGTTTTGAAAAAAATCAAATTTCAACTATAATGTCTAATTATAGTGCTAATTCGATCATTGCAGTCAATAGAACGTTTTTTTCGGGCAATTGGGGGGTCTAGGGTTAACCTCCTCTCAAATTTTAACCTACCTCAAAAATAGCTTATATATGGGTTATTCCGCGCAAAGTGACCTAAAAAAACAAAACTTGGAATCGACCATCATGGATTGGAACCAGTTTTGAAGAAATTGTTCATTTAGAGATAATATATAATAACCTAAATTGTTGTGTCGTTTAAACAGCCCCTTAGTTAGAGCTTCCATTTCCCGACGGTTTTCAGCTTCCCGGGATTCGGGAAATAAATAATAAATTTCCCGGGAAATCCCGGGATCCCGGGAATTCAGAAGAAAAATGAAAAGGTGAATGATTTTCTTGAAAAAAAAAGAATACATTGAAAAGTTTTCAAACCCATTTGATTGCATGTATATCTGTCCTAGAAGCAGTTGTCAGAAAACGGCGATTTGGTGTCCTACAAATCATTCAATCATTTGATATCTCGTCAATAAGTTTACGCAACATCAACTTCTTTTGATGATTTTTCTTGGCTATATGTGTAACCTAAATTTTGGTAATTACGATTACAATTGGACGATATACTAAGCGCAGCTGCTGGAGTTACTGGCCAAAATTGGAATTCGTTGTTCTTCTGATACGATGGAATGTGATCAATTTAATGCAAAGCACCTTCTTTGGTAATCTTGAATGAAAAGATTGAGCTGCTTCAGTGTATTGTGCAGTTATTTCTGATCAAATGAGAAAATGTGATATAAGGTATCCATTTCCGTCGCAGTAGGACCAGCAGCATTCCGAATTAAGTGTGAATCAAAATCTACCATCGATTTCCTGTTACGGGCGAGTATCTGGATTGCTTTATCTTATCCCTTCAAAAATCCTGCCAGCATCCTTGAAATCGACATTCAAAGAGTTTGGATGCGCATGATATTGGACAGCTACAGCGTTATGCATTTCTTTTCATGCATCCAAATTTACAGATATTACAGTTACGGTATAACAAATTAGACGAAATATGCATTCGATGAACCGATAAAATAATTCTGCAGACGTTCTAGAAACATTTCTTATTTTAAATAGCGTGTGCGTTAAGCATGATATCACTACAAACCATCCCAAGTTTTGAAACAAACCCTCTTTGATTTTTTAAGAAATTACCGCTATTTCAATTACTAATTTGATTGCAAGCCCTTTGATTCAAGATATAATTATTAAAATAAGCTATTAAAAGCACTGTAAAAAAAATCTGATTAATCAGCTCAACGGTTGCAGAGATATCTCATCACTAACGCTACTGTAAGGAAATGCTTTGGTACAACGTCCGGCAAATTAATCCATTTTTGCATGAAAATATCAACATTTTTAGCAGTGTTTTGAGTAAGGCTTGGACTATATACATAAAAAAAATCACGAAAACATATCAGCGAGCCTAAGGATATTTAGTCCATTGATTTGCAAATCAGTTGGAAAAGCACAATCTGCATTCATTGCTCACTCCAAATATTTGCCGGTAAAGATATTTCCTACAGAATTTCTTTCGCAGAACCGAAGCCTTTTGGAATAAATTAAAAATTGTTCGAATCCCGGGAATGAGAAAACCCAATTTCCCGGGAATCGGGAATCCCGGGAAATCCAAAAATCCCGGGATTCCCGGGAAATAAATTCCCGGGATGGAAGCTCTACCCTTAGTCCATGGGAACACTCTTAACTGTTATGTGTCCGACGCGGTACCCGGATACTTTTTTAGGTTACAAATAATGAAATTCCGATGTTTTATCCATAGCTGGAAATTGATATTTTGTGACATCTTAGAACTTCACTAAGTCAAGCTTTTGGGATAATAATGTTTTTGATATAGTAAGAAGGGAGTGAGGAGGGGCTCCTGAATTTTTTAGGCCGACGTGGATACCCGGGTACCCCCAAAACTGAAAAGCCAATAACTAAGGTAATTTCCAACCGATTTTGATGCTTTTGGTTGTTTTGGATTCAAGAACTCATCCACTTTTAAACTTGGTAAAAATGAATCGGGTTATTCCAACCGGTTCCCGGGAATCCGGATTTCCGGAAGCATGTTTCAGTGCTTGGATACTATTTGTGAATTTCAATGGAATACTAGCAATATGGGTATCAAAATTCTTGGCACAGCATCAATAGGCTGCACCTCGTGATATTGGAACCATTTGGTGATTTCACCCCGAAACAGACATACCGGAGCAGGCTCCCGTAGGGCCGTGAATGGCCATTCCTTTCCAATTCCATTTTTCAAACTACCATAGGATCCCGCAACAATAAATAACAGAAGAGTTTCGATACTCATTTTGCTAGGGCATCATTTAAATTTACAAATCATACCCAAGTACTGGAACATTACTCCGGAAAATCTGGATTACCAAGAACCAGATCCATTCATTGGGTTCAATGTTACAGAATCCAAAAGTGGACGAGTTCTTGAATCTAAAACATCTAAAAGTGTCAAAATCGGTTAAAGGAAGCCATAGTTGTGAGCATTTTAATTTGTGGGTACCCTGGTACCCTCGTTGGCCTGTTATAGGTGTTTTTTTGTTGGACACATAACGGTTAATTTCAACAAATTGTTTAAAAAATGTTTTTCTTCGGATTATATCTCTGGTACTGTTTGCACTAGAATCATTCAGCGAGATATTTTTTTTAAGATTTGTTTAGGGATTTCAAATAAAATGAAAAGTTTTTAATGCCAATATTGCCAAATATGCAACTTTTTAATTTTACACTAAAAGTACATTTTTCTCGTAATACATCGGTTACTATAGGCCACATAAAACGTCATTATACCTACATTGCTCGGTCGGTTTCTGGCTATCTCTTGGGATAATGATGACATGCTTCTCAGGAGTCTGTTTGGGATACTTTTCAAGATTCTGATCGAAGTTTTCTTAGCATCCCAATGGAATCTATTTCAGAACTTCAATTTAATATTTATCCGTATTTCGACGGTTTTTTCTTTAAATTTTGATGCAGGATTCTAGAGAAAAACTTCTTAAATGTCTAGTGGAATCTTTCTCAAGATAGAATTCCGCTGAAGATTATGCTTTATTCCAGATACTGACAGAATCATGGTCCTATTATCATTGGAATCCGGTGTAATGTCCTGATGAATATCCTGCTTTGAATTCCAGTGGATTTTGACACAAACAATATTGCTCTTCTCCCATTATCCCCTTCCATAAGTGATTTCTTCTCAGAATTCCAATAGAATCTTTAACCCGTTCGTGCCCTTCTGGTTGATGAACAACCATGTTTCTATATGGCTATAACTTTTGGTTTACACAACGTCAAGCAAGGCTAATAACTGTGACTAAGATCTTGCATTTGAACACTAAAAGTTATAAATATTAACATTAGAACAGAAGTTATTACAATTAATCTGATTGGGTTCCGCTGAAGCAGTGCTGCCAGGGGTAATTTCTGTTAATGGCGAAAATGAAATTTTGGAATATTTTCTTAGCCTGGGAATATTATTAAAAACTGCTAAAACTTTCTAATTTAGATTGCCCTCAATTACCTTTTTTATGCAATTGCACTAGATCGGAAGGTAAATATTGAGCAGCTGCAAAAGAAGCACCTATCTTTCTTAAACCAGCTTTTTCGTGTTTCTTGACGCCAACAGTTTTAATGAAAAATAGTTTTGGGACCCTATACGTGGTAGAAAAAAGTTGGTCAAGAAACGGTTAACGAGATTATGAAAGAGATCCGGCCGTCACTGGAGGTGATTTCAATTCTAGGGTAGCTCAAGCAAAGATGGATGAGGCTATGTAAAGAGGGCGCCAGCAGTACTTCTCGCTGAGGCGCTCGGGAACCTGGTAGTCCTTCGCTAGTGACAAGTATGAGTGGGACAGTTTGCGAAGACTACACGCGTAGTTATTACCTGACAATCCAGTATTGGTCAACTAAATGATGCTACAAGGACAAGGACAAGGATCTCTTTGTGGGTGCGCAACACGCACTCTTCTGATTAGAATTACTAGACATGTTAGCTGTGCTATGTGACACTCCACGTAAATTAAACTGGAGCCAAGAAACAGACGACAGACGAGTTTACTTACTAACTTTATTTTTTCTGGTATTCGAGTAATCGAATCAGTTACCACGGAAAATCTAAGCCCTTGGTAATCGAGTTTGACTTGTATTGCAAAAGACACACCTTATTAAAAAGTTTATCTTAGAATTCTTGTACAAATAGCTATAAACAACTGATACATATCGTTAACTCGCTACCAATATGAATAATAAATGAAAACCAACTGAAAATGCATATCACACCCTGAAAGTCTGAAAAATCTACTAGGGCCAAAATAGGTACATTTACCATAATAGGAAAATTTGCCCTGGTCATTTTATTTCAAATTTCTTCTCGAATGAAACTTAAATTCATGAAATAACGCAAAAAAAAGTTTGAATCGATTATCCGGGGTGAGATTTTTTTCAAATCCCCGGATAATCGAGTCCGACCTGTACTTCAGTTTTAAATCAATACCGCAAAAGTTATTGGAATAAAACTGCTTTTCTAAGAAACACTAAGAAACACCCTAACCTTTGATTTTAAATTTGTTGTAAAATGGAAAGTATGATAGATAGAGCTTACATGCCTTCAGAAATTTTTTCCTAAAATTTGTCGTTCTACAACTTTGCTGAATGTCGTTTTAAGATCTTAGTAAAATTAGAACCATCCCAAATGTTGTTTTAACAAAAGGAAGGGGCTCATAAACTACGAAAATGACAAGTTATTTAGTGTTAGTAAAATCTTAAAACTCTTGCTAAATTTGCATTCTGGACCACTGTGCATCGTGTTCCTCAGGCGTTTTACACAGAAAAACGAGTTTAGTCTAACAGTGTGATGAGACATTTCTTATAGCACTTATCACTCTACTCGGATATTATACCTATCGATTGAGAACATTTACAACATGATGTTTCACGATATTATGATAACCTATACTACTGAGATAGTGGTAGGCCTCAGAGAAATGCTCAAATCAATATCTTCGGATATGATATCGATCATATTAGCATGGGACAACATCTTTGCGAAAAATAACGGTAAAAGGTAAAACGAAAAAAATGCCCTTTGCAATAGGCAAACAATCCACTTAATACTATTACTTTGTGAATAAAATATAAAAGTTCTTCATTCAATGCATTATGTATGGAAAAACTGAATTTTTTTAGGGACTATATATGTGCATACTAAAAAAATTGAAAAAAAAATATTGCGTATATTTGAAGTGGATATCATTACAGGTCGGACTCGATTATCTGTGGATTTCAAAAAAATCTCACCCCGGATAATCGAATCAAACTTTTTTTGTGTTATTTTATGACTTTAAGCTTTATTCGCGAAGAAATTAGAAATAAAATGATCAGGGTTAATTTTCGTATTATGGTAAATGTAAATGTACCTATTATGGCCCTAGTCGATTTTTCAGAATTTCAAGTTGTGATTTGTATTTTCAGTTGGTTCTATGTTCATACAGGCTGGGCATAACGGTTATACAGGTAAGTAGTTGTCTCAGCTTGGAATGGTTGTTTTAGCCCGGACGCAACTACCTGAACCCGCACACCCAGGTTGCTTTACGCGGTTTTTACGAGGTTTTTTTGAGCGGATTTTCCAATTAACGCGGTTTTTTTTGCGCGGATTTTCCAATTAACGCGGTTTTTGCAAAGTCCTTTTGAATGCAAAAGACTTAGACTCTTTTCTAAAAAAAATTCTAAGTCCTTTTAAATGCAAAGAACTTAGAAGAATTTTGGCAGCTTTTATTTTGCGCGGATTTCGCAATTAACACGGTTTTTGCAAAAAATATTATAGGTCTTTTTGAATGCAAAAGACTTTGAAGATTTTCGGAAAGATGGAAGAGACGGGTCTGGAAGATTCCTTATGGCCCGCACCCCAACAATATGGGTATTTTCGGAATGGACTTGAATAGTAGGTGCCAGAAATTGATTTTTGACGCCATTTTAAAATCAAAGATGGCGACTTTCGGTTTAGTGAAATTCGCTATAACTCAATCAATATGGGTTTTTTTCGGAATGGTCGTGAAGAGTAGGTGCCAGAAATTGATTTTTAACGCCATTTTGTAATCCAACGTGACGACTTCCGGTTTAGCGAAATGCTCTGTAACCTAATCAATATGGGTATTTTCGGAATGGTCTTGACGAGTATGTGCCAGAAATAAATAAATCTGCACTTTCCCCGCAAGGTTTTCCATGAAAATTGATTTTTGGCGCCATTTTCAAATCCCATATGGCGACTTCCGGCTTAGCGAGTTTCTCTAGAAATCAATCAACATGAGTATTTTCGGAATGGTTTTGACGAGTAGCAGACAAACGGTTGGCGTCATAGTAAAATTCTAGGTGGCGACTTCAGGTTTACCGAAATTCTCGCATGAAAAATTTGGGTAGGTACGCATCACCCTCGACCTCATTTTGGTTTTACCTAGTTTTTCTTTATAAACATTTCAATAAAGGAATGATTTTGATTGACATTTTTTTCAATACATGTATACTGAAAGTTGAAAGTATTGTCGAAAATTGTAAAAATCATTCTATTTCGGATTTAGTCAATTATATAGTAAAATTCCAATTATTAACAAATGTAATATGCAATATGATAATTATTCGTCTTTTGAGATTCTAAACCAGATCTCGAATAAGTATGAAGTTTTTTTTGTAGTGCTGGCTGACTAAGTAGAAAAGAAATAAAAATTATTCCTTTCATCTAAAATTGAAATCATCAATATTACCAACAATCCTTAAATTGCTTTGGCTATTTCGTCAGTTTATAAAAAGATAACATTATGAGAAACATAACTCTATATTATATTTACGTGTGAATTACTGGCATACGGAGTATTTCAACAATTTAATTCCATACCTTCATCCGTCGGTCGGTGAAACAAAACGTTTGAAATATCCTATGTTGTATTTTAGGATGAAGCAGTTTAATTCAACAATGAGATTAGTTGAATTCCAGTCATTTGTGTCTTGGCTGAAAAGGTAGTGTAGCGGCATATGCAATTGTGTCTGAACTAAAACAAGCGTTACAAGCTAAGACAAGCTTTTCAAGCTTCAGCTCAGGTAGGCTTTTTAAGTTTTGTGCTAGGCTGAAACGTTCAAAAAATATTCGCGGAACTATATCTTGAGAAGGATTCGTCCAGACCACTAAGAAGCTTTTCTTTAGAATCCTGCATCACAAGAATGCTAGGCAAATGTCGACCACAATCCTAGAAAGTATTCAAACAGAATTCTGAGAAGAATGGCATCATCATCCTAAGAGATTGCCAGAAACCGACTGAGCAGGGTAGTTATAATGACAATTTATGTGTAAAAAGACATACAATAACTGATATGTGTATTGCGAGAAAAATGTATTTTTAGTTTAAAAATAAAAGGTTGCATTTTTGGCAACAATGCCGTTAAAAACTAGTACTTTTTTCTAGATTCCTTGAACAAATCCTTCGAAAATCATCTTTCTGATTCATTCCAGTGCAAACAGTACCAGAGAAATAACCAGAAAAAAAAACAATTACAACATTTTTTTTACATTTTAACAACATTAGCTAGAGATTACTAGGTAGTGAAAGTTATGAAAATTTAGAGCCATAGTACTCAGGTGAGAGCAAGAATGTGAAGTATACAGATCGGAAAACTAGAGGTGGCAGGGTCATTAGAACAGGCTTAATATCTTACGGGCTTAACTTTTGTCTTCTGCTGATTAGGGCGAGCTTAGGCAGCATAACTACGAATCACTCGAGTTCATCAGCATGTCTCTTGGCAAGGACAGACTTGTCCCTCTCTACCGTGATAACCGACAAAAGAAAAATCACGTAAGATGACCGGCATATCTAACTCAGTTTACCCCAAAATGGCGTTTGTCATAAAATAGCAGAGCAATGACAATTTAGCATCAAAGCAAGAGGAGCAACAGAGCAAAATTTTATTCGCACATCGAGAAAATACGAACTACTCGCTCGTCAAGTTAGCGAAACTGTTGGCCTACCCGAACAAATTGAAAAACACATAATTCCCTCCTGCTCATGGTCCAAATTCACCTTCATTGCATGGTGTTTTGCTAGTGTTTGAAATTGGTTCAACCCATGAAAACAATATTGTCAGAAAGATCCCATAAAAACCATATTCGGGTTCATTCATAGGTATTGGTTTTCGATCCCATTTTATGGTGTTTTGGTGGTTGTGAAATTTGGCACGGATCATATTCGTAGTATTTTTATGGGGTTTGGTGTTTGAACCCATGAGAATTTGCTCGGGTAATCAATGATAGTAAACGTTATATAGGTGTTCTGTAAACGTTTGTCGACAATTGGGAGAACTGGGTAGGAGGGGAATCGAAAACTAGAAGTCGCAAAAATGAAGAAAAGAGTGGCCAGTAGTTTTAAGCGGAACCCCAACTTCTTCGTTTAAGATGTCGCAAGCAAGCAGGGAGTGTCGTCTACAACTATGCACCGAGTTGATATTCGAAACCGGACTGTCGATTTAGCGGTGACTCGGAACCATCGTCACGAAAACTGGATATAGTGGAAGATACTACACCGGCCATAACACTGTCAGGCTTTCGTCAGGCCTAGAAAAAGCAAACGTTTCTTTCGGAGGGATGTTTCCCTCATAGATTTGTTTGTTAATAATCCCAGATATGATGAAGAGCTGAATCGATTTGCCACATCCGCAGATGGCTTGCCAAACAAAGATTTTATGGCCTATCTCGAAAACTTTTATTTTACTTACTGCACAGCTTCCTTGCTTGAATTTTCGCAACAAATACACACACCAAAAAGTATGAATTTTATCGTTTAGGTGAACATGGGGAGACTTGACCCGGTTTTCAGCTAAAACTGCATACATCGCTAAAAAGCCTTCAATCCCCCAAAAATCATCCAGATATAATGCGCAAAGTTATTGCGCGTCTTCATGATTTTTTGCAGAATTTTTAATTTAATTTTTGAAAAGTTACAAAAGTTTTTCTGTGATCGTTTTTTCTGGTCGTCTCCCCATTGCGGGGAGACTTGACCAAGGCGTGGGGAGACTTGACCAAGAGAATTTTGAAAAATCATAACAAAAAATAATGACATAAGACATACTGTAATTATTTTTTTCCCTATTGTCGAGATCCTTAAGTAGCAGTAAAAATATAAAAGAGTTGCATTTGACAAATTTTGATTTTTTTAAATGCATTTCTTATTAAGGATTAACAAAAAATAATGACATAAGACATACTGTAATTATTTTTTTCCCTATTGTCGAGATCCTTAAGTAGCAGTAAAAATATAAAAGAGTTGCATTTGACAAATTTTGATTTTTTTAAATGCATTTCTTATTAAGGATTAACTGTACTGCTTGCATTGCATGTCCACACGTCACGAAATCAGTCCTACTATTGCTAACTTTGCTTACAAATTTTAAAATATAAAGACTTATGTTTGGGGTGAGATTTTTTTATGGCGTGATTAACATTAACAGTAGATACCAAAGCAAAATAAATATTAGGAATTTTGTATCTTTCTTCAGCTGATCGCCACTTGGTCAAGTCTCCTCATAAAATCTTGGTCAAGTCTCCCCAACATTAGTTATTGCGTTCAATTTCATGCGAATTCTAGTAATAACTATTCCAATGTTCCAGTTTATGTAAAATCATTTCACTGCTTCACAAGGATTAAGATGGTATATTAGTCCTTTAATAGTAATTAGTAGTCGAGTAGATATGTCCATACAAAGTTTGATAAAAAATTACATCATTTATTGCAAATTTATTAATCACGTAATATTTTCTGCAAGGAAAGGATTTTTTACTCCAAACTTTCAAAATTACCTTAAGGGATCGAAACAAGTATAAAAATATTTTTGAAAAAAAATTAAGAATCGAATAGAAGACACCATAGCCGAAAATAGAATTTTGCGCTTGGTCAAGTCTCCCCATGTTCCCCTACATAATTGCAAATTTGACACAATTTAACAACCCGTAATTCACGAAATGACGAAACATAACCATTTATTTTACATGCGCAATGACATAAAAATTACACTTACTGCCATCCAGAATAAACGCTATATCTGCATTAAAAATACGTGATTTACGAAATTCAACATCATGTAAAATTAAAATCAAACGTAAAACTAAGTCATTTTTGATGCTGGTATATGTCAGGCCCTGCATATGATTACCATTACCAATTACCATTTGAATTTGCAGTGCTCCCAAAATCGTTGCCGGTCTAATGTCAGGGTCAGGAGACGTAAATTTACACGATTTTTACCTTTCTCACATAGAAAGGTTATGCAATCACTCTGAAAATTGGCATCCTAATTCAGTTTGCCGAGATCGGAAAATGTTTGAATGTGTGTGTATGTATGTGCGTATGTGTCAAAAATGTCACTCATTTTTCTCAGAGATGGCCAAACTTAGTCTTAAATGAAAGGTAAAACCTTACCATCGGCTGCTATTGAATTTTGTATCGATCAGAACTCCGGTTCCAGGGTTACGGGTTTAAGAATGCGGCCACACAGAAATGTCTCATATAAAATAGGAAAATTCAAAAATAATTTTTTTTAATGCCAAGTGTGTTTAAGGTGCATGAAACTCGAGATTTGATGCAAACTCGTAAAAAAATTGACGAAAATTCACTTTTTTGGATTTTGGCACATTTTTGCCTTTCTCATATAGAAAGATTATGCAATCACTCTGAAATCGTTAATCTAATCCCGGCCTAATTTAGATGAGACTGGCATAAAGTTTCAGGATTTTAACATGAGCGTAGTTAGGGGTGTGGTAGAGGTGTTACCCCCCGACTGTTCAAACCCCCCCCCCCCCCCGCCCCCTTTAAACCACCATTAAATCACCCCTCAGACCACCACCCCATCTAACCCTTATACCCCTCCCCTTCTCGACCCCATCATCTTTAAACCACCACTATATCACAAGGCATACCAAATTAAGCTGAGGAGTCGTTCGTTCGTGGGTTATCTCCCTCCTCATACACCCACCCTCGCATGCCAAAATTAGTTAGCAAAAAGATAACATTGAACTAATGCTGATTAGGCTAATTAAGTATGATTTTTTTTTGTTTCAAGTGTTTCACCGTCGACACGTAGCTCATCAAGTTCGTGGCCATTGTGAATTAATACTGATTTTGGTTTTACATTCGAGCCGCTCTAGTTTCGCTCCAATGTTTACAAAATCTGTGTAAAAGTGACAGTTTCGAGCGAACCTAGAGCGGATCTGATCTTAAAACGAAATCAGCATAAGATTGTAATAGACAGGTTATTGAACATAACCTGCCACCGAGCCATAGTGAGAAATGAGAAAGGCACAATTGCACCACTAGGTGGATTAAAACAGGTTTTTCTAGGTGTTCAAGCTTTACTATGAACAGTGTCATCAACAAAAGTTTTTCAGTTTTTTGTAGGCAAAATAACGCACACCTCCCATTGAACTACCTTATCCTTTTGCAGGAACTACTGTCCAAAATTCTAACCTATGTGGCTAAATTCACTGTCAAGGAAGATCGATCGTGTCAGACGAGGACGAGTTTACATTTTCTTGGAAAATCAATTTAAAATTACTATATTGGGAAAGATGAGCTTTATTGGTTTATATAATAAAAGGAGAATTTTCTTCTACATTTAATGACCCATATTCTAGAATCTGGACGTTTGAAATTGTCGCTGGTGGACAATATATTCAAAGAATCTTCGATTGGCTATCAGTTATCTAACCTGCGAATCGAAGTAATTTGATGCCTTTTTCAATAAATTTTTAACCTCTGTAAGAAATTTTTATGTGATCGAAATAAAGAAACCGTAAATTCGGAACCAAAAATCTGAACTGAATGAAATTAAATTGCAGTCAATGGGAGTATAGTTTTTTTAAATTTAAAATCGAATTTGTAAAAATCGATCGCAGAGAAATAGGTGTAACAATAACGGGGGCATCAAGAAGCGTCATAGGTAGGCAATGAGGTCAAAGCTGCTTTGATTGGTCATAAGTGACCTTGACACGTAAATCCAAGCAATGTTGCCCCCATTTTAACATCTATTACATCATTTGGACATCAGGGTGGAAATTTGTCGTGCGGCCGCATTATTCAACCCGTGACTCTGGAACCGTATGTTGGCTCAACTAAGAAATCAATTGCAGCTTATGAGCGTTATACCGTTAATCTGAAACTAAGTTTGTACAAATAGGTTCAGGGAAACTTGTGTGATTTTAAATGATACTTGCACACATACAAAATTTGGCGATCCTGACGAACTCGGTTGGAAAGTCGATTTTAGTCATGATTGCATAGCTTTTCTTTAGATGAGAAAGGCAGACAATGATTCTCTTTGAAATTTGAGTTTCGTTGCAGGTGCAAGGAAGCTCGAATTTTAAAGAGAGTCATCATAGTTGAACAAATGTACCGTAAACCGGGGTGACTTTGATCTTCTGGGTGACTTTGATCACTCGAAACTTTTTTCGTAGATCGCATATTAAACCAGAATAGTCTATCAAATCATTTCAATTTGAAATGATGTTTACTCTAAACTTACAAAATACTGATTTGTTATACTTTTTGAGTATATTGTTCGGTTTTTGGGTACAAAAACTACAAAAAAAATGAAATTTGACTTCACCTTGTTTTTACGAAGCTTCGTAAAGTATCCATTTTTTATAAAACAAATAAATCACAGATTTGAGTAAGAATAATAAATTACAAGCGAGTTTTTATTTTCCTTTAGATTGGGATATACTAAATTTAGTTTTAAGAGTTTGTTTGTTTTAAATATACTTTTTTGTGAAACTAGTTAGCAATTATTTCAAATTATTTTAACCTAAAATTCGTAACATTTTTTTATACTTCAATATTCCAACGTGTTCAAATGGATGAAACTGTTTGTACATTGATAATACACTGAAACAAAACAATTTTAGCAGTTTTAAAGGTTTTCAGCATCTTTAATTCTAGTTGGAAACAAATTATACGAATTTTGGTTACTCGAATTTCACAGTACATTGAAATACTTTGTCCAATACCAATTAACATCTATTCAACAATGAGTATCTTACCAGAATTAGTTTAAACAAATATTTGAATGAAAAACATTGACATCAATAACTTAATGTGGGTGAACATGCAGGTTATCAAAGTCGCCCCGGAACACGAAAACGGACTTCAACTTGAAATCATTTTTGAAAAAATAGCTGTAAGCGGACAATTTTAGGTGAAACCATCCAATCTTGTTCTCCATACATCAGTACATGATTTAAAAATATTGAACTTGAAAAAAATGTGTTGCGTCTAAAGATATGCAATGATTACTTCGAAAAGTGATCAATGTCACCCCGGTTTACGGTACTTATAGACGAATTTCGCGCCAACCCGAACAAATGTTGGCAGCACTCTCTCCGATTTTAATGAAACTTTCTGTACATGAGAACTTTGTCACAAAAAGCCATTTTGCATACTTTGTTTTTCCAAAAATGATCTAGACTGTCTTTTGAAAAGGGCTAAACTTTTTTTACCAAATTTTTTCAAATGGCTATAGTATAAAAATCCTACAAAAAATGTTGTAGGAGTGATTTTTACAAAATTAGTCAAATTTTTGAAAAAAAATATTGAAAAAATTCTTTATTGACTCCCACACTGAAAAAAATCGATTTGAAAAATTTAAAGTCAATTTACAAAAAACCCGTTTTTGATTTGGATGAAATTTTGTTGCAAGACAGGTTATTATGTTCCTTACCTACCGTCAAAAATTCAAGTTGGGCACTTTCAAGGAAAAAAAAGTCATTTGAAAAAAAACTTTTCCTTGTCCAAACTGAATTTTTTTTCAGTGTATTTCTATCGAAAACTAAACCAATGAAAGTTATAATCATCTCAGGATCCATTTTCCCAGCTGCTAGGTGTCTGATACATGCAAAAAGTATCAGTAACGAATTTGGTATAACATAACAAACTTGAATGAAGACTGGAAGACTGGAAGATTGGAAGATCGGAAGATCGGAAGACTGGAAGATTGGAAGACTAAAGGACTGGAATACTGTAAGACTGGAGGACTGGAAGACAAGAAGACTTGAATATTGCACTTCATTTGTTCCCCTCAAAACTGATAAATTTAATGAAACAATTGATAAACTTTTCTAAAATTTATGTTTTGTCTGATAGAACAGCAGCACAATATAAAAATAAGAAAAACTTTGCAAGCTTGTGTAGATTCCAGTCAAAGTATGAGTTAAGCGCAGAATGGCATTTTGTTGCAGCATCCCATGGAAAAGGACCCTGTGATGCAATTTGTGGCACTCTCAAGCGAATGAGCCAGTCTAGCTCGCGACTATGGAAATACCGTAACAAGTCCCAGAGTTATATAACTGGGCAGTTGAACAAACTAATAAAAATTTCACCGAACAGTACAACAGAATGTCAGAAGAACTCTAAAAGCTGTATAATAACTCCAAAGCAATATCTGGAACTCAAAAATTCCACAGTTTTGTGCCTATTCCTGGGGGCAAAGTATAGACGAAAAGGTATTCCAATTCAGAAGATGAAACAAAAATATTTTCCTTGTATAGAAAGAATACAAAATAGCATGCATGAAGACAGTTTTAAGACAAATGTAATATATAAAAATAAATAAATAATTATGTAAAATTCAATACATAATGTTGTGGTGGTTATTTATTTCTCTGGTTCTACCTCAGCACTAAACAAGAAAATAAAAAAGGGATAATGGAATATTTTATTAACGACATAAACTCTTTCCAATGGGATTCTTGATTAAGGGGTTACATACTTTTTAGCGATAAAAATATCAAGAAAGTTTGAATGTACGTAAAGAAATAACGCAATTATTTCATTACATCGAACTAATAATATTTTGGTAGTACATTTTTCAATAAAATAAACAAGCATAAGGTTATAAAAATAAATTGATAATTGTCGGAGTTATGGCTTTTTCCCCGAAACTTTTTTTTTTATTTAAGAGGTTTGCGGTGATCACTATTGGAGACCAATAGTCATCTAAAATCCCAAAACTCAAAAAATTCCATTAGTATATGAGTATTCCTCGTACCTTAACGATTAGTTGAATAAATAATAATTTTTTCCTGCATTGGAAAACTTTTTTATTAAAAAATCGCTGTTTTAAGCTCTAAAAATTGTATAAAAAATTCTTATCCATGAAACAAAAATTTATGAATAAAAAAGGAAGCTTTAAAGTACGAGAAAAATTAAGTACGATCAATTGAAAATAAATTTCTTAATTTGATCTTAAATTGATTGAGTAGTTTTTCGGCAATCGTGATCACGGAAAAATCATTTTTAGTAAAACGACATTTCGAGATAATCGAGTTTAAAATTTCAAATTTCCACTGCTATTGGTAGACGAAGCGCGTTTGGAAGCGCTGTAACTTTCGATCTATTTCTCAGATCTTTATAACAGTTTGTGAAAACATTCTCAAGGAATTGTACTTTCAGATAAAGTAATAAAAAAATTCGATTTCATGAAAAATGAAAAAGTAGTTTACTACTTAATAAAAGTGGTAAACTAGGTTGCTAAATTAGACAATATCTTCTCACAAACTGAGTTTTGTTGGATTCTGAGATGATTATGACTTTCATTGGTTTAGATTTCGATAAAAATACGCTGAAGAAAAAAATTCAGTTTGGACAAGGAAAAGTTTTTTTTCAAATAACTTTTTTTCCTTAAAAGTTTAACCAACTTGAATTCCTGACGGTAGGTAGGGAACATAATTATCTATCTTGGAACAAAATTTCATCCAAATCAAAAATGTTTTTTTTTGTAAATCGACTTTAAATTTTTAAAATCGATTTTTTTTCAGTGTAGGAGTCAATGTAGAATTTTTTTAATATTTTTATTCGAAAATTTGACTAATTTTGTGAAAACCACTCCGACAACATTTTTTTGTAGGATTTGTCATTTTTAGACTACAGCCATTTAAAAAATTGGTAAAAAAGAGTCCTTTTCAAAAGACAGTCTAGATCATTTTTGGAAAAACAAAGTATGTAAAGTGGCTTTTTGTGACAAAGTCTTCATATACAGAAAGTTTCATTAGAATCTGAGAGGGTGCTGCAAACTCTGAATGCGATTTGTCGCGAAATTCGTCCCATAAAAAAACAATGGGATTTGCAACTAGGGACCATTCATAAATTACGTAACGCAAAAATTGGCCAAAATTGACTCCCCCTTCCCCCCATGTAACAAATTGTCACAAATTTCTTCATCCATGTCACAACTTGATGTACCCCCCCCCCCCTAAAAGCGTTACGTAATTTATGAATGGTCCCCTATCAGAATTGAAATTAGCAATTGTACCACTATTGGAATTGTGTTCCAATAGTGGTGAAAGTGGTTTTAAAATATTCTAGCGCTTTTTAGCTTCTGATTGTAGAATGTCTCAAAACAGAATGTGGGCTAAAAATAACGACCTTGAGAAGAATGTACTGGAAGCAAAGAATTATGTTATATGATTTTTTTATGAAAAAAATAAATACTTTCGTGGTATTTTTCTGTCCTAAACACATGTTACTAAATCAGGTGAGTGTGTTAATGGAATAAATATAATGAAATTCACTCGATGATTTACGCTTTTAGATAGGAGAAATCACAAAGTTTCATTACGTTTTTGTGTTCAAATCAAAAAATAAAAATAAGTCTCCTTTCGCTTATAATAAAATTACCATACATATTTTGAGATAATTTTGTTTGCAGTTTGGCTCAATCAGCATTCACATCGTTTCCAGAAACAAATATTTTGTTCAATGATGAACCATTAAAACAACTTTCTAGCCAGTAGCGGTCTGTCAGCCGGGAGAAAGTTGCATCCTACTTCCGGTCGCTTGTTAGCAAAATGGTAAAAAAGGAAGCTGTATCACGCCGCGGCGCTCGGTTCTGCTTGGTTGGTGCGCTATTCAAACCAAACTTGCACCCATTGGAAAACTAAACTGAACTAGTTTCCAAGGACTTATGCAGAGGAAATTTAAATGGCACATTGAAATTTATTACTTTTCTGTACTGCTCAATATGCTGCAGCGTGCACTTTTGCAATTTATTTGACTTTTATTGTAATCATGTATCTAAATGTGAGCCTTGGTCAGACAAAAACATACAATATTTAGGGGTACGCTCTCAGTAAGCAATATCAATATCGTGTCCTTAAAGTTTTCGGTTGGCAATATACCGTGGAAAATCTCTTCGAACGTATAGTCCACACCCTTTGTCACGTTACGCGAATGTGCCAAAAAGGCCGTACGTACTGTTTTATGCTCACTCGAGAACTACCTACTCAGTTATGCATTAGATATTAAACTTTTACGTATATAGCCCCGAATTTTCTTTGCTCGAATGAAGCTTGTTACCGCTTGTACCAGCAGTGCATACGTAATTGTAAGACTTCTTCTCGTAATGAAGCCCACTCAATCAGCTGTGGTTGGTATGGGAGAGAGAGTGTGCGATTATCAACTAAACAGAGATGATTAATTAAGCTGACAATGATTTAATGTTACTAAATGATATTATAAGGAAACGCCACTTCTTAGCATCAACGTTCACTGCCGACGAACTGGAACAGTATTTCAAGCCGTGAAATTAGCCTGGAGTTTTTCAAGTGTGTTCCGCTTATTCCTTGGACGCGCACGCATATGGGTGGGGATAACGGCTCACATCTCGCGCACCAAAATGCGGACGTAAATCTATCAATCACAACGATTCACACTACATTACACATTACCGGCACGTGCTTGAACCTTTTTTTATTCCCGTTCACAATTGCACCAGGTGATTTTTTTTATGTGCATGCAAAAGAAAACCACTTCACCATGACACTTTCTTCTTCGCCGAGGTCAAAGGGGCGTGAAACTTCGGCGACCGGCAGGCTGCCAGAATCCGAAATTTGGTCGAGGTATGCGATGATATAACGCTTATTGACTTTTTCACTGTCACCGCCCGTTTTTCCCGTACACCAGGATAATATGTGCGAAGGTTCGACCGTAGCTCCTAGGGAAACTCACCACCCCGTGCACCACCAGGATATCGGTCAACCAGCAGAGCAGCTGCAGCTGTGGGAACGATCGACCGAAAAAAAACGGGAGTAACTTCTGTGCTGATATATGGCTGGTGCTGTGTTCTGGAGAGAATGAAATCCGGTCCGACAATGAGCCACTCAGCTGAGCTCTAACTTTGCTTGGCTGGAGCGAACTGCCACGAGTATCAAACCGTCACCGATGAAAGTTTGTTTTAGTCTGAGCAGCCGGTGGATGGTTCTGACGTTTAGGTCCCCTTGCGTATTCGGGCTTGAGTGGTTGCTGTTTGTTGGAGCTTTCCCGAGCGAACGGCACTCCTGATGGTTCCATTGAGTGGAGCCCAATTTCGACAGGGATGATCAGATATTCCTTGGATGGTTTATAAATTTAAAATTTTATTGTCTATGAAGAAGTATTGAAGTACAGCTTTGAACTGATACGTATTTTTATTTCTTTTTTACGTGAATCGTGATTTTTGAATATGCACAGAAACCTCAATTTACGAGCTCATTTTAATGTAAGGGGACCCGGGGTTATTAAAACCATTTGGGGTAATTGAGACCCCCTCGATTACTTAGAAAATCGTAAGACTTTCTGACTGTCGTACATATTCGTGGAAGCGCCATTCTGTAACATTAATTTTTTAGCCATCATCAAAGCAAAAATCATTACAATGGCAAAAATCGTGATGAAAGTAACAAATGAAAGTGACAAAGATAACTGGTAAGTATTTTGGAATGCTTGAAGCTTCTACGTTATGGAATGATTTTTGTTAGGGTGAAAACGCAAATATTTTCAAGACGCTTACCACTTTTGTGCGAAATGACCATACAGGGTTATTCAAATCGCCAATTCCATCAATCACCGTTCAGCGACTTGCGTCGGCGCACACGATGGTCGCGCCATAGCAAAGAAAATACATGATGCGCTAATCGACAGCTGCGAATACCCAGATTTTTTTAAAAGTAGAATACTTCTAACGTTAAAATATGGGGGTCCCGTTTCAAAGTTTCTGCTGAGGTATTTTCCCAGTCTTCAATGCGAATAACTTCCGTTGAACTGATCGAAATCGCTATATTTTTGTACTATCTGATCGGAAATATGTGCACGTATATTGTATTTGATTCAGTTAAATGTACGATTACTATACAACGAGAATGATGTATTTTGTGAAAATGGTAATTATCTGCGCTGATTGGTCCTTACAATTCAACCAAGCAGCGAGCGTTGCTAGGACTGCCCCCTTACCATCCAATGAACTGCGACTCACGTATAAAAACTGCACATAAGAAAAAAAAACAGTTTGGTTTCTGACCTCGTAGTAATTGCGTTTCATCAACTCAAAGCGAAATATTCCATGACTGCCGTCAGGCATCATTTCAATGATGTAAAGGCGCGCCAGTTGCATGTATGATGTAGGGTTCGCCGCGGTATTTACTACACCCGCACCGCAAAAATTGCGGTGCGGTGAGACACTTTTTTTCCCGCGGATGCGGTGCGAGCTTTTACCGCGCGGTATTGCCACAAACGCACTTCAAAAAATAATTGATAAAGTCTGCAGTCTGCATTTAAAAGTGAATTAAAACTATGACTTTTACCATTTGAGAAGGACGCAACTAGATTAATTTTATGAACGAATGCTTAGCAATGTCATTATTAGGAACATCTCTTTGTCTGAACGTTCGAGTTTTATTTATTACCCTACGATAGAGAAACATGATAAACATTTAATTGCTCTAATTTCCATAGACTTGACAATGATTTGAAAAGAAATCCGAATATAATCTGTATTCGACCTATTGCTACTTGATTTTTTTACATTTTAGTCATTCAAATATGATAAAACATACTGTTACTAAGTAATAAAATCTATAAACTGTGTCCAATATAATTTGGCACCATTATTTTTACGACATATTTTGAAAACTATTCATTTTATACTTCAAAGAAAAATTTTACAAACGAACCTTTTCAAACACATAAAACGCAAAATCCAATAATTGAAAAACAATTGAATTTTACTGTCAAATCCAATTACAAAATGCTTCATTTCTCCTGATTCCTCTTGGCAATCGAGGAATTATGAATCGTTTTCGATAACATTTTCTCAACTGTGAATTTTGATTAATTTGGAGAACTTAGAGATGAACTAATGATACGACTTAAAAACAATCCAAAGAATGTAATTATCATCATCAAACCAAACGAATTTGGAAAAAATAATTTCGTGTGCGTCCATATCCATAATATTTTTCAGTTTGGAGAATTTTGTAACTTTTTGAATGTAAAGCTTTCGAAGTTAGTGTAGGGCATTGCGATTTTTTTGTTTTTCTCAAAGTCTTCCTTAAGCTCTTCCTTCATATTGTGACAAGTGTGAAAGTTAGCCCAGATGCCAAATTTTGCATAGTTTGGACAGTTTTTGAATTGAAAATTTATCTCGAAACTTTAACGTAGGGGTTAGGTATTTTTACATAGAATCTGTATACAAAGTTTGAAAGAAATCGGTTAAATAGTTTTTGAATGGTAGGTAACACCGCAAATCATGTTTTTCCAGAGACGCTCTACAAAAAGCTTCGTCACCGAGTCATTTTTCGATATTTTTGCATGGAAAAATAACAGCATGTTATCGAAATGATACACTATAATGTACAAAAGTTTTGATCAATTCGCTTCACGCAAAGTTTAAAAAAATCGAGAAAAAGTGTTTTTTTTTTCACGCCAAAACCCGTACCCCTCTTAATAAAACTTGCTAAGTTGAATATTTTCATAAATGTTACATTCTGAGAAGTCCGTCAAAGATAATTTTCATGTAAATAAGAATAACATGTTGCTATATATGGCTATACAAAACAAATGATAAAATACATAAAATACATGATTTTTACCGCATTACCGCGCGGTGCGGTGCGGTAAATGCAATGCGGTTGCGGTAAGCGGTGCGGTTTTATTATTTTCTTGCGGTTGCGGTGCGGACTATCCATTTACCGCCCACATCCGCACCGCGACGAACCCTAGTATGATGACATACGACAGCAAAAACGGAATGCTCTTTCTTTCGGAGCTAAATAAACGAATTTCAAGTGTTCGCTGGCGGTGGGGCGGTTGGGTGAGAAAGATCCCGCTCTCTTGCTCTTTCAATTATGTGTGACGTTCTCAAATAAGTTCACCACGGCGCGCTCCACAGTGCATTGCGGTGGGTGTATATAGTGGAGTGTACATTGGTGTGTGCTCTTTGGTTAGTTTTCTTCTGGCAAGCGGTAGTGCGGGTGCGATTGACGATTTGATCAGTACTGGTTGTAGCGTTGTGTGAAGAAGATTATTTTGGTTTATTTAATACTGCTATAAGTTTCTGCTGACGGTTTGATACTCGGGGCAAACTGGATAAACGTTTCACATATCATCGTATATGCTGATATAAACACAGTTCTATAACGATCCGTAGACCAGATTAATTGTATAACATGTGCATAACGGGATTTTCATTTTGCTTATTTTGATTGCGAATTTCACTGCTCAACAAGTGAAATGCTACGTTAAAAGTAATGTCCTGGTACTACATTCGTTGTTGGTTATTATCATACGTGACAATTGCAGGGTTATTGCGTAGAAACTGGTTGGTTAAGGTTAGAACATATTTTATTTTATTTCGAGATAATAGATTTTAACCAGTGAGCAATATTCCTATTACTCCAAAAGGTCTGCCAACCTTTGAGTGACAATGAATACCAAGAAATTTGGTCTTTCGTAAAGGTCCCCAAATCTCAAGCCTATACAGAATTGCAGTTAATTCTATAAGGTTAACTGTAGCAGTATCATTGAGCTTGAATGACATTGTCATTGAAGAAACCGGAGTCCATCGAGATGTGATCGATGTGATATATCAACAAATGTCTCGAGACACTAAAAGTAATCGCTTCAATTAAATATATGCAACACTTCCGACTGTCGGCTGCCCGAAGCTGAAGTTGCTAATTTGCAAATTGAGCATTTCAAAATTAATTCTATTAACGACAAATCGATAGTAAATTCTCGGCAGCAGGCTGCCCAGAGAAATAAAAACATGATAACACTACTGAAAGTTGCATAGATCGTATCACTGATCAAGGTGAATCCAGATGTGTATGTATCTTTACCCTATGTAATTACCAAAAACTCCTTCCCGTGGAAAAAGTGGAGATGCAGAGGTATACACGGTCTCTATAACAACGTTTGTTACAATAACATCCCATCCCTTCCCCGATAACTGTGAGGACGTGGCCGCCGCCGTTATTGGCATTTTAAAGTATAGAGCTCTTGAAATGTGCACATTGAGGATGGATAGCTACTACCAGGCCCCATTCGTTGATTCTCTGTGCAATTCACGGAGTAGCAACTACGAATTGTATGGCCATCAAGCTCATGCTCATGCTCAACACTCGATTAATATTGTTTTTCTATTTTGCTAATATTTGTTTTCTCTCCATAAAAAACTTTCAAAAAAAATTCAATTGAGGCATTTTCTTGTTATTTACCATGACGCGTTACAGTTATATCAGTAAGTCCAGATCAATAACGAAATTACAACCATGGGCGGTCGTATGAGCTAAGTATAAAGTACAACAACACTTCCATTATAAATAAGAAGTAAACACTCCCGATGGCCGGTTGCGTGATTAAAATTTTCGGAAATCATCTTGTGGTCTTACTACCCAATTCTTGAACGATTATAGATATTAGATTAGCTCATAGTTAGCAATATCCCACAGTCGGCTGTTTGGAGTTCAAATTGCTGTAGTATAGGGAAAAAGTAAATAACTCTCGAAGGCCGGCTATCTAGATGTTAACCTTCCGGCAGTCGCGCTAGTGTACTGAGTGCACGCTGCTCTGAGAATCTAGCGAAATACGTGTACTCGGAGACTAACTATCCCACCACATAAAACATATGCATTTCGTGGTCGCATTGCCTGCTTGTGGCAAACCCTAGACCTATACCGGTGCTTTAATCCAACTCCGTAATACCTATGGATGCTTCGCTGAGTCGGTGGCCTTCCTTAAGTAGTCATTACGTCATAAGTTCCTATCCTTTCCTAAGTTTCGGTGAAGATGGTCGTGGCCGGCAATCATAATTCTAATGCTATTGGACTACTGAACTCAAAAGAGATAAAGTTCATTCCCGATCATTTATCGCATAAGCAAGATGAGTTAAACTATCTATAGGCAACATGATAATCGATAGTATGCACTAGAGTGCCCCTAAAAATAATGAATTTTTGAAAACTCAAACGGCCCACCCCTGAGTCGATTCCTAGTCCCACCAGTACTTGTTCCAAATTTGAATCAAATCGGACAAGCCTAGCTGCCAGACCAACGTGCCTGAAATTTGTATGGGAGTTTTCGACAGTTTACATGGAGAAAACCCACTAGCGCGCATTTTCGCCGCTTGGCGGCACTGTATGCATAGTATTATCACTGTAAGTAAAAATAAGAAAGACCATTTAATTGCCTACAACTTTGTCGAAGACTGCTAGTAAATCCGACTTTGTTAAAAGAAGTTATTAAACTTTTAGCGAAGTGATGTCTGAGTCAGTTTTGCATGGGGCCTAGCAATGCATGGTTGTGTATCGGTACTCGATTCCCACCAACTATACATTTTTGTGAGATAATGGTTTGATTTAGCTGAATAATATGTTCAGATGAATTGTAGTACATAATGCGAGTTATGTTTTGGTTGGCAAATTTTAGTTCCACTTGTGCCCGCATAGAGGGCGCCTGCACTAACTTTTCATAGAAGTGAGATAGAGTATCCAGATGTTCGGAAGAATTATATAAAAATGCTTGTTCTACAACTTTGTGGAACACACTTAATCTCTATCTCTTTCCGTTGAAAAGTTAGTGTAGGCGCCCCCTATACGGTAAAATGTGGGACTAAAATTTTCTAACCAAAACATGACTCGTATTACTTACTATAAATCTTTTGAACATACTATTGACCTAAACCTAACCATTATCTCACAAAATGGTATAGTTGGTGGGAATCAACCATGCACTGCTAGGTCCCATGCAAAACTGACTCAGACATCACTTCGTGAAAAGTTTAATAACTTCTTTTAACAAAACCGAATTCACTAGCAGTCTTCGACAAAGTTGTAGACAATTAAATGATGTTTCTTATTTTTACTTACAGTGATAATATGATGCATAGAGTGCCGCCTAGCGGCGAAAATGCGAATTAGTGGATTTTCTCCAAGTAAATTGTCGAAAAATCCCATACAAACTTCAGGCACGTTGGTCCGATAGCTAGACTTGTCCGATTTGCTTCAAATTTGAAGAAAGTACTCCTGGTGGGACTAGGAATCGACCCAGGTATGGGCCGATGGGGGTCATTTTTTTCTGTCACTCTAGTATGCACTCTACGAATAGCACCGTGCTTCGCAAATCAACGCCTTCTTATGCTATCCTTAGGGTATTATGACGTTCCAGGGAGAACACATGATCATCGCATTGGAGACAGTGATCATTTCACTGCCTTTAGGGCGAGATCACACGCAACCACCGCTACCACCCGACACCCTCGATCTATTTGATTCCCCCGCTTGATGCCAACGCCCGGGTTTTAATTATCGTCTGATGGCTGATTTTAGTTCATTATCCATCGTGAGTGACAAATAATGTTAATTTCTGGTCCCTTGCCTAGTAAACAGAGGTTAAACGGTAGCGAACTCGCTGTTCGAATACCCTATTTAAGACTTTTTTGGTGGTATGCGCAGGAAAACAGATCGAAATGGTAAGTTAAACAAAAGCAATTATATGAATAAAAAACCCCTAGAAGCAGGCTTCGAACCTGCAACCCTTGGAACTCCCTTTTCAATGCACAAATGTTGCATAACATTAGACTTTCCTATAGATTATGATAAAATTGCTGTACTATAACGTGACCAGATGTTTTCACGACGAATGCGGGACGCGCTCAAGAAACCTGTTAAAAATGTACGTTTCCCAGTGGCACAATTTGCGTAAGGATTCATGATCTGGCTCATATTAGGAAACAAAAATGCCCCCCTGACAATCAGAATAAATTGGCTCAAATTGCTCATCCCCCACGTTGTTTGTAGATTGAGCTGTACGACTCATAACTTTTATAAGAGTTTTGTGCAATACGGGTACTTTGGAATAAAAGCTAGCATTTTGGAAAATGTGTGACACTTTCTGGGACGTTTTAGAATGCGAAACAAGACCTTGAATTAGTAGCTTACCCCGGTATCACCAGAGCAGAGCTAAGATTTGATTTTCGTTTTGGTGCCCTGGAAAATACTTGTAGGAAGCTATTGAACTAGCATCCGAAATTAGCAAAATATTAAACTCAACTATAATATCCGACACAGTACCATCTATTGAATTGAACACTCCCACCTACCAGGACTTTCGTGCGGCACTCATAGTTTTCACTCACTTTCTGCGCTGTGAGCCCGATTCCTGCTGCAGATTTCCTGCTTTTCGCATTTTGAGAGCCCGAAGGTTTTGCACATGCCACAATCGGAGTGGAAAACTTCATAAAAAGCGAGAGAGAAAGACCGAGAGAAAGAGAGTGCTTCTGGAAAATTTCCCGTGAGGCACTTGGTCGATTCTCGCTACTTCCGTGTCATCGCGCCGGGCAGAAATATGTACCCACGGTGGAAGCAAGTATAAAACAACGGATTAGACGTCCAACGATGCGGGATTTTGGATCCAGCGTTTAGCTTATCCTGTATACATAGGTATATCTAACAGTTCATGGTTCTCCGCTAGGTTGGAGTATTGTATCTTTTTTCTCAATTCTGCCTCTGCCAGTACTTTATACTTCACTGAATCTTTTTGTGATCTTTTCAATTATTACTACGGAATTATTTTGCTCTCCCGTGACTGGCTAGGGCAGGCATGGATGTTAAAGCTATGTAGTCGGTTTTAGGAAAGCCAGCAAATGGAAATTCCTCTCGTAATAGAAGCACAGCTGCCTGTACCTACCGAATGGAGAAATAAATTTAATATGTCGAAAGTTTTCGCCATTCAGGATGTGGTTTCCGTACTAGTTAGTTCGGGGAGAGTAATTTATTTTGTATAACCCGAATGCCAGTCTAAACATTAAACTGGGTCCCAATATTTACTCAATTTTTATATAGTTGTTTTACTGTGGGTTTGTTTCTGTTGTAAAAAAAAAAGTTTACCAACGAAACGAGGGTAACGAGAGAATGAATAATTAATTGGCTTAGTTTGGTTACTTACTAGAGTCATGTATTTGGTGAGCGTAACGGATATATTTAGAGATCTTCGTATGCAGTAATGTGGGTGTGGATGAATAGTTAACTGGACCACATTTCGTCGCTGTTGTGCTATCTTATGACAAACGCCATTTTAGGGTAAACTGAGTTAGATATGCAACATTACTAATCTAAAAATTCTCTACAAAATGGCGTTTTCGAAATTTTGAAATTTTGCTTGGTTACTGAGGTATAGCGAAAAAAGTGATGAGAAATTGTCAGTTTTTTGCTTTAATTCACTGTATCTTGGGATTCGCTTAAGTAATGTAGAAGTTTTAGATGTTTTACATTTCTTATAAAAGAAATGTATAGAATTCGCTCAAACTTTCAAGATTTTTTCCGAGGCCCGGAGGGCCGAGTCTTATATACCAATCGACTCAGCTCGACGATTTGGGACAATGTCTGTGTGTGTGTGTCTGTGTGTGTGTGTGTGTGTATGTAACGGACAAATTCTCATTCGTGTTTCTCAGCAATGGCTGAACCGATCTTATCCAAACCAATTTTAAATGAAAGAACTAAAAAACAGTATGAACGCTATTAATTTGTTTTTGATTCTGATGTTTAGTTTTTAAGATATAAATGTTTGAATGCGTAAAAATGGCGTTTTTTGCAGTTTTTTTAAATTATCTGCAGAAATTGACAATATAGATTACCAATTTATATGTTTTTAGACAGCTTAAACGAATACCTTTCGAACAAGCTATAGATTGTTGAAATCGGACTATTATCAAAAGAGATATTTAACATTAAATGCGGACGAAAGATTTTTATCATTTCCCATTGCCAGAAATATGACCAAAAACATGTAATCTATTATTAACGCCAAAACGGCTTATTTTAGGTCAATTGTATCTTCGGAGAATTTAATGGAGGTAATATACCCTTTCTTTTGGTATTGTGCTTTTGCTGATTAATCCCCCTATGAGTGAGATATTTTCTCAAATTTTCTTGGAAGTGATTATAACGAAATGATGCCTTCAGCAAATTTGTAGCTCTTACTTTTGCGAATAACTTTACTGAAGACTTCAAATATCTATTTTGAATACTTTAAAAGTTATGGCTTGTTGTTTGTGGATTACTCTTCGTCGCCTATTTATTGTTCAATATAGTAATGATCCATTGAAATAAGCCAAACATTATTTCGATAAATCGAATTTTGTATTTCATTTTTCTATCTACAACCACTAGAAATAATCACCGAACACTTCCAAGTTGTCTGGAAGGAACTTGATAACTTATCAGTGCAAAAATGTACATTTATGCGAACCTTCTGACTGCAATTTTTCTAACTTATGACCATCGGATAGATCTGAAACCTTTCGGAAAATGAAAAGCGAAATAAATAACTCCAAGCAACGGCGTAGCCAAAAGAAGGTTTTGGGGTTTAACACCATACAGCCCCCCCCCCCACACCAAAAAAAAAAATTGGATTGGAGTTGAAAATTTATTGATGCAGACTGATTCAATTCAATATTACAATAACATTATCTGATCCGTAGATTGATATTCTGTTGTTGTAAACATCATGAGGACTTTTGATAAATTGTCGGAATGGGGTCCTGATATGTAACTGATCTATTGATCTTGATTTCACAGTTGTCTAATAGCATCAATATCAAATTCCTGCCTGAAAACATTCCAATAGAAAATTCCAGAGTTCTGTAATCAATCATAATCCTCAGATTTATTTTCAAATTTTCAGCTTTTTTCCTACACAATATTACGAAAGCTTATTAAACAATTTTTCCTAATAAGTTTGTGAAAATTATAAACTATTTGAAATTTTTTAATAGTTTTATTTTTTATTCAACCGTGATTTTTTAATAAATAGTGACCATCGCTTCACAACGTAGTCTATTTTTCATGGCTTGCGGTGAGCACGATCTCTCGAATTGCTGAACTGAAAAGTATGGAATAGAAATTAATATTTAGTATTCTTTACAAACCCGCTGGTGCCCTAAGACGATTTCGCTAGATTTTTAAAGCACTATGCACTAGGCTGCCCAGAAAAATGATGAATTTTTGAAAACTCAATCGGCCCACCCCTGAGTCGATTCCTAGTCCCACCAGGAGTACTTGTACCAAATTTGAAGCAAATCGGACAAGTCTAACTACCGGACCAACGTGCCTGAAGTTTATATTGGATTTTTCAACAATTTACATGAAGAAAACTCACTAGATCGTATTTTCGCCGCTAGGGGGCACTGTATACATTGTATTATCACTGTAAGTGAAAATAAGAAAGATATTTTAATTATCTACAACTTAGTCGAAGACTGCTAGTAAATCCGGCTATGTTAAAAGAAGTTATTAAACTTTTAACGAAGTGATGTCTGAGTCAGTTTTGCATGGGGCCTAGCAGTGCATGGTTGTGTATCAGTACTCGAGTCCCGCGAACTATATATTTTTGTGAAATAATGGTTAGATTTAGCCGAATAGTATGTTTACAAGAATTATAGTAAATAATACGAGTTATGTTTTGGTTAGAAAATTTTAGTTCCACCTGTGACCGCATAGAGGGCGCCACTACTAACTTTTCATAGAAGAGAGATAGAGTATCAAGATGTTCAGAAGAAATACTGAAAAATGCCTGTTCTATAACTTTGTAGAAGACACCAAATTTCTATCTCTCTCCGTTGAAAAGTTAGTGTTGGCGCCCTCTATGCGGTAACAGGTGGAACTAAAGTTTTCTAATCAAAGCATGACTCGTATTATTTACTATAATTCTTCTGAACATACCATTGAGCTAAACCCAACGATTATTTCACAAAAATGTTTAGTTCGTGTGAATCGAGTACTGATACACAACCACGCACTATCAGGCCCCATGCAAAACTGACTCAGACATCACTTCATTAAAAGTTTAATAACTTCTTTTAACAAAGTCGGATTTACTTGCAGTCTTCGACTAAGTTGTAGACAATTCAATTATCCTTCTTATTTTCACTTACAGTGATAATACGATGCATACAGTGCCACCTAGCGGCGAAAATGTGTGCTGGTGGGTTTTCTCTATGTAAATTATTGAAAATTCCCATACAAACTTCAGGCCCGTTGGTGCGGTAGTTGGACTTGTCCGATTTGCTTCAAATTTGGTGCAAGTACTCCTGGTGGGACTAGGAATCGACGCAGAGGTGGGCCGATAGGGGTCATTTTTTCCTGTCACCCTACTGTGCACCCAGTGCATTAACGCAAGTGACGGAAGGTTATCGAAAAGTTTCGTGAAAATGAAAATTCCACTAATGATGATGATTTTCCCAAACGGTTCGTTTTCGTGTGGTTTTTATTTGTTCTTTTGCATTAGGATTAGCGATAATAATTCAAATCAAGAATACTACTGGGAAGTCACCTTTAGAAAAAGTCGATGTCGAAGTAAAATTTGAAACTATTCACGCATGTACTTCAGAGATAGCGTGATATCAGGAGCTGCGATTTCATTTCAACGCTTTTTTGTGAAAAGGGCGGTACTTACAAATGTAAACATAGATACATGCGAATGAGGGCTTTGAAACGCAACAAATTAACCTAAAAGTTTGGATTCTACGATACTGCTTTCTTAAACTACAGCAAAAAGTACAACAGGCGAAACTGTATTTTTGTTTGTTTATTTAAAGTTTCGCCCTCCACGCTCCATGCAAACAAACAGGGCGATACTTTTTTTGCTAGCAGTTTAGAGGCGAAACTGTTATTTTCGTATTTTTTAGGATTATCAAACTGATACCAGCTGTAAATAGTAACAATGATCTCTATTGAAAAAACCCGGTGGTGTAAAACGGTAGTTATTGTAAAAAACGTAAGGGCGATACTTCAATGCTGATAGATGGGACCGAAAAAGTAAACAATCGCCAAAGGGGCAATACTATCATTTTGTCAATTTCAATAGCAAAAACAAATTTTAATTTAATAATTTCAAATACTTTATGAAGTTTTGGGTTTCGATCACTGAATCATGCAATCTAGAATGTAAAAATATACAATAGTTCTTAAATAGGAAATAAAACCAAGTCTGGAAATATACACTGTTGATTTTCTTTGAATGGTATCACTGCTAGTATCGCCCTTTTCAAGAAAAAGCGTTGATTTCTTAGTTCTCAGTCGCGTTGGAAATTTGAGTAAAATATAAACTTCGAATCGATTCAAAAAAATTCGTTTTTTTTGTTTCAGTACAATATATAACCCCTTTAGGAAAATACAGTTTTCCCACCACAATATAGATATTTTATTAACAGAGCATTAACAATAATTCGTTGGTATGTCTATTTTATGGGCCATTTTTTCGCTTTCCCATTGATTTGGTTTGAGATTCCTAGCACTGATGTTGTCCTGTGCTGATTTGAGCGATTCTCTGAGTCCTGCCACTATCCCATGTAGTATGTGTTATCAAAAACATCGCGAAGCATCAAGTTCTAAATGCTCTCAAACGATATAATATCCGAAGAGTGATAAGAGTTATAAGAAATGTCTCATCACACTGTTAGGTGGATTAAACACGTTTTTATATGTAAAAATGTCTAAGGAACACAATGGCATAATAATTTTTAAAATAAAAATAAATGTATTGCGAGAAATATGCAGTTTTATTTTAAAATTGGCAATATTTCATGTTTGGCAACACTGTAATTAAAAATTACTATTTTTCTAGATTGCTTGCTCAATTTCCTTCAAAATGCATCTCATCAATTGTTTCTAGGCCGAATAAAGCCGAAGATATTAATAAAAGTTAATAATTGATGCTTTTTTTTCTATGGAAAATTTTCCATGCACAATTATTACACGCCATACAAATTTTGCCATCAATACACGCCTACGACACGTGTGAGTGCGACTTTTGTTTACATTTATAGTGAAAACTCGCAACATAGTCAACCGAACTTCGTGATATTTGAGAGTTTAATACAGAATAGATTGAAGCATTAATTGTCGTCTTTGAATTGTTTTTACCATTTATAAGTTTCAAGATATTCAATCTCAAACTTTAAAAATCATTTTTCTCGAAATGTGCTAAATGGCGCTTGTCATAAGATAGCACAACAGCGACGATTTGTAGTCACTGACTACTAGTCAGTAATTTGAGAGTCTATAGAATTTCTCGGATAATGACTACACGATTTTTGCAGTTGTTTGTGATAACATACACCAAATCCTGATTTCATTTTCACAATTTTTTTTTGCACTATTGCATTCAACCGATTGTTTTTCTTAATAACACTTCACTTAGCTTGTATAGGCACACAAATCTATTGCGATCACGGTTCGTGATATTAATTTATAATTATTGCGTAGCATTTGAAGTATTACACAACATCTTAATGCAATTCTATAAATCATTGTCTAACTATTGCACTAATTAAGCATTTTACTAAATGTATACTTCTGCAATTATGCACAAAGCAAAATTATGGGGTTAAGGTTTAAGACACTTTAAGAGTATGCTTCTGTATAGAAATCGTGTTAGTATGCGCGTAGTAATAATATGTTCAGCTTCGATTCATAGAAAACCTTCAGTGAAATGTCGCAATTCATTTGAAAAACGCTATACAAACTATGCTAAAACTCAAAAAAATTATAAAAACAAACGAAACCTAAAATTGCAATTCAATTCACTGTGCGTTCACTCTAGAATTTTTGATGAATTTATTTTTAACACTCAGGGCCTTCTTAAGACAACTCGGAACCCCTGGGCACTACTGAACGAATGAGCCTCTGTAGTTGAACAGAATTTTTCGTACTTCTTTATGCGTTTAAGGATATTTTAGTAAACAATGCTCTCGGTTATGTATAACTGCGGGAATATCACAGTATCTATTATATATGTCATGAAATGCCATTCTTCCTTGGTAGATAGTACATTACTCGTTTATAAATCTACCTCTGACTGAAGTATGACTTTCTGAAACATAAAATACTGGAACAATTCACATTTTTTTTTTGATTATTCTTGGTTTATATTATCTTCAGATTTTTAGGGTTTCCCACTCTTTATGCTGTCTTCGAAAATATTGCACCACAAGTCTTTCTCGGAATCACGCAGAATAACCATATTTAGTCCAGTTTGTCTTCACATCTCGCCCTGAGCAGAAGCAAAAAATCGTCCCGCGCAAGTGAAACAGTCAATTCTACCTAAAAATCAATCGGTCCCTATCACACAAGCAGTCCATATAACAATAGCCTATACCTACTGTGCGATTTAGTGATGAGTGACGGTGCCCAGCAAAAAGCAACCCAGCTGCGGTTGAACTGTGTTGCTGTTGATTTTTCGAAATGCCCCGCAAGACCAGCCATTCGGGAAGTGGAACAGTTATTAAAAGTGCAGATGAAACTCAATCTGGCTGAAGTGAAAACCCTACAAATGCATCATATCAAACATTGCGTGCTGATTTCGTTCAACAACATTAACCAAGCTGAGTCATTCGCCTCGCGAAACAACATGCAGCACACCGCCGAATGCGGCAATGTTAAATATAGCATTCCCGTATACATCGAGAACGGCGCTGTAGAAGTTCGTGTCCATGATTTGGCTACGCGTACCCCTGACGGCGCGATTAAAAAATGCTTGCAAAAATACGGAGAAGTAGACTCCGTTACACATGAGACTTGGAGGAATTTTTTCCCGGGCATCCCTAACGGTGTTCGTGTGGTGAGAATGCGTGTGACCAAGCCAATTCCCTCATACATAACCGTCACAGCGTTAGGAAGTGACGATGTTCTCATTCATCAAACATCACTAGTCACGTACCCAGGGCAAATTCCTACGTGCCAGTTCTGCACGAAGAAGCTGCACCTCGGAAAACCTTGCGTAGAAACTGTTAAGGAAAACTCAAATCCAACTGAAATCAGCACACAACCATCTTACGCTAAACCACTAACAGCTGCAAAACCAACATCTATGGATCAAGCACCAACAACCAGCAACAACAACAACGAAACGAATGCCGATAACGAACATACTAAAACGACCCTTAAGAGTAAAACACAAACTGGAACATCCGACTGCGAGCAGCAGGAAAGTAGTACGGATGAGGACATGGACGTGAACGATAACGCGAAAGACAAACGAAATGAACCTCAACTTGCAGTGGACAACACTGGCAATATTTCGCCCCCTAGAAAAAGGATCTCAACACGCAGCAGAAAGCTGCGCCTGAACGAGACCAAAAATTTAACGTAGCTGTTTTTTTATTTATTGTAAAAAAACAAACAATCGGCCTCGTCGAGCTACCGCATTTGGGCCTAAATAAATTAATTATAAAAAAACCATATTTAGTTGAAATTAAGTTTAACGTGTAATGTTCATATTCTGTAAATGTAACAATGTACAAATGTAAATGCAAAGTTTTATAAATTTGGTGAGTTTTCTTTCTATTAACATAACCGGAAAATTTAGCCTAGCGAACACAAAAACCCAAATTTATGTTAAAAATATAAATTGCAAAAAGATCCCATTTTTTAATTTTTTAGATTTTGTCAACAGAAATCAATAGAGAAAAGAAACATTTTGAATGTGGTTGAATGATGCAGAAATTATTGGTAAAAAAGTTTTTCTAACAACAACTTTATACATGCTTGTAAATTTTATACTAATTGACAAGAATAAGGGTGATAAACAACTATAATTTTATTACAGAATATAACTCTAAGTATCATTTTAAATCAAAATTCATTTAACAAAAATTTTCTAAAATGCGATAGTTTTAGACATATTTGGAATTTTGCGCCAGCAAAAACAATTAATTCGTGTAATTATTTTAAAAGTTATTCACGTTACCTTATAAAAAATGTCAACTAACAAATGTCTATTGTTTTATAGACTTTTAGAGAAACTTTTACAGTGTATTTGGATCATGGAGAACGTTTCAATATAAACGTTTTCCAAATAACAACTTTTGACATATTTTTATCATTCATACTATTTGCAGTCAAAAATACAATTTTTGAATAAGATTTAAAATTTACCATTTAAAATCAAAATGCTTATAACAAAAATTCTCTGAAATGTGATAGATCTTAAGATATTTTAAACTTTGTTTTAACAACATAACTATTTTATTTTATTTATTTTTCATAAGTTATTCGCGTTTCTACATCGACAGCAATGGATTTTTCGAGAGGCCCATAACATTTTCTGTAACTTTCTTTTTGATATCAAGGCGATATTGTAAACCATTTCAAAGCTACATGAAAGCAATCAACATATAATTCAACTATATAGTTTAATCATCAGACCCTATGGTTAAATAATATTTTGTTTGGTTTCGTATACCTTTCACATGGTTTTCAATATCGCTTTGATTTTTTTATATAACTAAGTTTATTTAGGCCCAAATAATTATCGCCTTGATGTCAAACGAGAAGTTTCAGAAAATTTTATGCGCCTTTTGAAAAATCTATTGTTTTTGATGGGCAAATGCGAATAACTTATGAAAATGTCATAATTAAATAAAATAATTGTGTTGTTAAAACAAAATTTAAAATATTTCGGGCACTACTACATTTCAGAAAATTTTTGCTAAAGGCATTTTGATTTAAAATTACATTTAGAATCATATTCAAAACAAAATTGAATTTTTAGCTGCAAGTAGTATGAATTATAAAAATATGTCCGAAGTTGTTGTTAGCAAAAAATTTTTATTGAAGGCTTCTCCATAATTCAAGTACACTGAAAAAGTTTCTTTTCCGTCTTTAAAGCGCTAAACATTAGACTGCTGTCATTTTTTGATGGGGTAACGCAAATAACTTTTAAAAAAGGGCATAATTACATAAAAATTGTTCATGCTGGAGCAAAAATCCAAAAGTTGTATTTCAATTAGTATGACAATTAAAAATATGTATAATGTTATTGTTAGAAATACTTTTTTACCGATAAGTTCTCCATCATGCGATCACATTCAAAATGTTTCTTTTCTCTTTACATTCTTGTTGACAAAATTAAAAAAACCGGGTTTTTACAATTTAAATTTTTAATTTACAGTTTTGTTTTTGTGAAAAGTGACGCAATATATTTTTCAGTGCATATTTTTTCGTATAGAAGTATTCATTCCCAGTAACTCATTCTCAAGTAGTTTTTCTGTATCAAATAGAATAATCGAACAAAAGTTTTTTGGGAATTATTGCACGTAAAAACGTCCAAGCCTAATCCTAACCAAGGTCGTTGAGATTTTTTGAGGTGGAAAATCTGAGTTCACTTCTTCCTTCTGAAGGCAAGTACAGCCGTTGGTCTCAATACATGTGTTTATGGGCCGATATCTAGGGCTCAGATGGTGAAGTCATCTCTCTGACATCGGTGATAGGAACTCAGTGCGGACAGAAGCCGACGGAAAATAAAATAGAAAAAAGAAGTAAAATATCGAGACCTCGACCAAAATCTAACAGACAATGACAAAACTGAAAATATTTGAGCTGTTAGCCTCCCCCTCGTAATGGAAAGGGCTGCGCATGCCTATGCTGGTGGGTATGTACAAAGTAATATATAATTTTCCCTTTCAAAATGAGCCTAAGTCAGTTTTGTGAAAACATGCTATAAACAGTCAAATAAAAAATAATTGCCAATGGAGACGCATGATTATTACTGATATTAATTTCGAATAATCACTTTATAGATAAAATAACGACAAGAATACTAGCACACTTTGGAAATAAAATTGATAGGATGATTTACGAGGGTTTCATTGATGAACAAAAGGGAGGAGCTGAGTGGAAAAAGTGATTTCTTAGTTTGTGAAAGTAACAGATTGTTTGAAATTCAGTGAATATTTCTACGTCATTGAATGTTTCTGGAACTTTTTTATTATAATGTCTGCAGTAACTGTCTCGTTTAGTAAACACGGCTGAGCTCATGCTTTCTCAATACTAGTCATTTGGTAATACTGGTTTGATCAGATATTGTATTGCATTAATTTATCTTAAGCATAAGCGATATAGCCCGATCAAAATAAAATCATTTCTGAATGAACCACACAGGCAAACGATGACTCCTAAAATACGAATTATATAAAATATGAAATAAGCGCTTTAGATTTATTTGAACCATTATGAAAAAATATTCATTAACCACCATACTGATAAGCGAATGTTTTTATTTCAAGGAAGCCATAAATATACTCAGCGTTCCTAAAATTTTTAAACATATCTTATTTGACCATAATAATTTATAAAGTACCATATTGAAATGAAATTTATTCGCTTCGAATTAAAAAAAATTCAGCGTGCTGTGATCATTATTGAAAAAATATTGTGACCCGTACAGATGAAATACTTATTTTTGAGCCACCCTTATAAGTAGCAAAGTTAATTTCAAATATATTTAAATATGGAATTCGGAGCGCAAACAGCACCTTAAAAATATGAACCATCACGTAAAATAAATATTTTTGAGCCACCCTAAAGAATGATATTGGATTTTTCTGGTGATTTTCTATTCCAAATAAGATTCAGTGCAGGTGAACCAGCTCAAAGCTGAAATCCTCTAAAATAAAGATATAAAAAAAAGATTCAGTGCAGAAAAATTACTAAACAAAAATTCTAAGAACAGTTTAGAATAAGCATCTTTGAGCCACCCTAATGAATAAATGAATGTATATTTTCAAGATAATATAATATCAAAAACGAATTCAGCGTACCAAAGTTACACAAAAACAGTTTATTTGAACTGAAACGACAAAGTTTTGACTTTAGTCCGTTGTCGAAACGCTGGAATGGTTGAGCAGCGGTTACATATGCATAAACGATTTGGGGTACGTCTTAACATGGTCCAATTTCAGTCAAATTTTGCACATTTTTCCAAACTTGGTTGATTTTATGAACAGCGATGAGCGAAATTCCAACATTGCAAAAAAACTGCCACTCTAAATTACAATAATTAATAATAATATAGATTTCGATTATAACGACTCATTTGAAAAGTGTAATAGCTAACCCTCTTGTTTAAGTTCAGTAAAACAGCTCCTGCGAACAACCTTCGCTATGATTAGAACAAAGATAATCGAGATATTGCCCAATCGCACGAGATCAAAGCCCATCATCTGCAGCTACGTGAGCGCACTTCATGATCCCGCAAGTACGTTCTTCACTTAATCAAACTCAATTTTCTACGATTTTTCACAGCTCGAACAACGTGAAAACCGATGATGAATGGCGGAGCTCTCTTCGTTCAAACTGCGCTGTAGCGGTAGGTAGATGGTGAAGTTTTTCTACAATTCGTGACCGAGATGGTAATGCTAGTGACAGAGTGATTGACACATAGTGCAGACTGGCAGCCGGGATGGCCCACTCGCCACTGTGTTGCGTTGGAAGGGTTTAACTCAGCAAAACAAAAAACCATCGCTACCGCATTGTTCTTGATCTAATGGCGAAAGGTTGTCGTATGTCCAATGTGTATTCATGAATGTAGCTTGTTTTATTGGAATGTCGGATGTAATCGTATCAATTTAGTTTTTGACAGTACACCATTAACCATACTTTAAAGAATTTATACGTAGAGTCAAGTAAGTTTAAATACGTAAAATTATTCCTCGGACACGTTAAGAAATCATCTTAAACAGTTTTTTAGATAATTGTTACTGTTGCTGTTACAACAATGGCTTACATTTAGTTTCAATCATGCGGCATTCACGCTACTGCACTAATGCATCACGTGATGTAATTCCAGTAAAAGGTGCTCTTCGTGTAGGAAGCTGTTAACGCCACTGAGTGTCGATTCCTCATTTTAAATAGAAGGTGTTGGGAGTTGTGAGACATGTCAATCTTTTCGTCAATGTAAAACGTAAATAATTTGCAGCTACTGTATACTGTTGAATGTGATTATTGAAACAAACTTACTCTTTGTAGGTGCTTATTACATAAACTTGCGTTTCTAGAATTTCTGTAATTAATAATTCATTTATTCAAAAAAAAAAGTTTTTTTGCTCGTTTGCGTTTGCTTCGAATTTGCTACCTATTCAAATGTTAATTAGTGCAAAACATTCATTGGGCAATTTGGTTTCCATGCAGAAAATATAGTGTGGTGGCAGCGTGGTAATTCCACAAATGAAACGACACATCCATGTGATAGTAATTCAACCATACCACTATGACCGGTTCACATATATATCTGAGGGCTGTAAATATTTTCACAGATTTATCGTACGGTTGGGGTTTTTTAATACGGTGACGATCGAAAGTATTCTCTGGCTTTCGATGACTAAATTGCGTGATTAGGAATCTTCCGTTATGTTTCATCTAGCTAAATGGGTTCGCATCTTCACTAAATCGCTTAGCATTCTAATTTTTCTTAAGGGAATACCATCATTTTGAATAAGAAAAAAAGAATATAAAAGTTTGTTTTAGGGCGGGTAATTTATTTCAAGCAATAACATATTTAACTGCAATCGTCGAATAGTAATGAGCAATTTATCATCAAGAATGAGGCTTAAAGGGCCGAGTTTCTTATACCATGTGATCAGTCCCGGATAAACGAGAACAATAAATGGATTATTTGTATTATTGTTTTTCCACAATTTGTCATATTGTGATTCGACAATAAACCCACCATACCATAAATTGTTTCTGTCATTTGGGGTATTGTTTTCAGTGGGATAACCATTTGGGGAATATGGCGTTAGGTTATGTTGCTGTTGATATACTAATAAACTGTTGATGATTACGAATGACCATGATTGTAAGAGCTGAGTAATTACGGAGCATACCGTATATGTTTGGAACTTCAATTCAAATTTTCCCTTAATTTTCCTTGAATTGGTTTAAGAGGAGGTTTGCGAGCCTTTCGGTGATGGTGAGCCGTGTGTTTGATACAATACATTCATATATAATATATAAACCGTTGAATCTGGTTGGTTAGGCAAATCGAGAATCTGGATGATGCATCCGTTATTAGAATTGACCATCTCTCCTCGTCTTGACAGGTGTAGCAACTTCCGGAAGCTGTATACTTACGTTGTTAAAAAGACTCGTGATGGATACGCAAAATGTAATACATTTACATTGATCCATTTAAGAAAAAGGTATAAGCTCGGGTATTAGAGGAGGATTTGAAATTCTTGAGTTGCTAGGACTGCAATACATGGTGTTAGCCCTTCTTTAGAAGTCCATCCTAAATTCGTGAAGCTCCTTCCTACTAACAGAACTTCTTACACGGCAGTGTTACGATGTGATATATTTTGCCATATACGAAATTTGATTATGATTAGTTTTACCATTTTGCTGAATGTGCTTCTTAACAAATTGTTACTATAGATGAAATGTGAATTAATCTAATCGACCTTCGCTGAGTAAAACATTATTGACAGCCTTGTGGATTCATTTCACCTTTCACAGAAAGGTTTAGATTTTGGCCAAAAACGAAAGCTGTACGCCAAAAATTAAATTTGGAATTTCTTTTATCCAACCTAAATAATCTGATTTCCACTTGGTAAATTATTATTTTTTCCCAATAAATATGTGCAATAAACAATGATTCGTTATTTCATTTTAACAACACATTCAATTCAATATAAAGGATTACTGAAAACTGTAACCAAACGATTCGACTTGAGGTGAACATTATGGTAATCTTGTATGGAAATTGTAACGATACACGTTTTTCTTTAAAACAAACCTTACAGAACCATATGAAAACGACTACCATCATTGTGACTTCAATTCAAATCGTTTCGATATTTTTTGTAATAATCTTGCGGAAGCACCTCAATTCTTCTCTAACATACAATATTATATTATAACCATTCCCTATATTGTAACAATAACTCGTATCTTCATTCTATAATTTCATATAATTTTACAGGAAAACGCATTTATCGTAATATCATAAATAGATCCTAACGTGTGTGGTTACCATAGCACTTATGATTTTTGTATAATATAGAGGATTCCAGATAAAGTTTTTATTTATGCGGGTTTTCAGTTGGTTTTCATTAAATATTCATATTGGTAACGAGTTAACGGTATGTATCAGTTGTTTATAGCTATTTGTGTAAGAATTCTTACATAAACTTTTTAATAAGGTGTGTCTTTTGCAATACAGTTCAAACTCGATTACTCAAAAGCTTCAATTTTCCAAGGTAAATGATTCGATTACTCGAGCACCAGAAAAATAAAGTTAGTAAGTAAACTGGGGGTCGCACAGAGGAGTAACTGGGGTCGAATCCTGGCCAAAACTATTTATTGCAGCTATTGCTGTTATTATGCCTTAATATGAACTAAAATAGAAAATAACTGGTTTTTGGGACTATTTGGCATCTATCCACCTATTAGTGCAGGGTCAATTTTCTAGATCCTTCCGAATACTAGTATTTTCGACGTAATCTTTGTGAATACATTCGTTTTTCCTGCTGCATGAATAGTTGGCCAGTGGAAAAGGAAGAAGAAAAGGGATATCTGTGCACATATTTATAAAGATTTATTTTTCCAAACATAGTATTTGACCCTAGAGCATTTTGGCGAACCACAGATTAGTAAAAATATCAATATTTTCAAATCGCTTGGAATTTGTGGATCGGAAAAGATCGGAAGAGATTGAATGTTTTTTGGATAGCCGGAATCTTGTTTTGTAATGCTGTTTCAGCAACTTTGCCGGATCTTGCCGTATAATGAAGTTACATTATATCATTCAAATTTGGAATAAATTGTTTAAAAAAGGTGTTTTTAAAGCTGGTCCAATACATAGCAACACTACTATTTTCGGTTATTTTTAAGCTGAGGTTATACAAATAGATGTGTGCAATTACGTTTGTTATAATATTGTCTTATTTAATACAGTCATCATCATTTGAAAGCGATTTTGCTGGATATATAATAAAAATTCTATACATTTCTTTTATAAGAAATGTAAAAATGATTAAAAACCCTTAAAATATCACCATTTTGCATCCATGCAAAAATTCTTTAGTAATTTTTGGCATACTCTTTATTTTGCCACAAAATGCAGTATGCTTTTAGGTATCTAAAAAAATTTAACTAATTAAAAAATCGAAAAAAAAAATTTTTTTTTGGTTATTAGCCAAGTATTTGTTCTAGTTACTCCTCTGTGGGTAGTCTTATTCTTAGCTCCAGTTTAATTTGCGTGGTGGTGTTACACATCATAGCTAACATGTTTTTAACCCTCACTCTAGTTAGAAGAGTGCGTGTTGCGCCCCCACAAAGAGATCCTTGTCCTTGTCCTTGTAGCATCATTTAGTTGACCAATGTCAGGATTGTCAGGTAATAACTGCGCGTGTAGTCTTCTCCTTATACTTGTCAATAGCGAAGGACTACCAAGTTACGTAGATGATGGGTTCCCGGCCGCCTCAGCGAGAAGTACTGCTGGCGGCCTCTTTACATAGCCTATCATTCATCTTTGCTTGAGCTACCCAAGAATTGAAATCACCTCCAGTGACGGCCGGGAATCTTTTCAGAATTTCGTTAACCATTTCTTGTCCAGCTTTTTTCTACCGCGTATAGGGTCCCAAAACTATTTTTCCTTGAGAACTGTTGGCGTCAAGACACACGAAAAACCTGGTTTAATAAAGATAGGGGCTTCTTTTGCACTGCTAGAAGCACCTATCGAAATATTTACCTTCCGATCTAGTTCAACTGTATGAAAAAGGTAATTGAGGGAAATCTAAATTAGAAAGTTTTAGCAGTTATCAATAATATTGCCAGGCTAGGAAATTATTCCAAAATTTCATTTTCACCATTAACTGAAACTATCCCTGGCAGCACTGCTTCAGCGGAACCCAATCAGATTAATTGTAATAATTTTTGTTCTACTGATAATATTGATAACTTTTAGTGCTCAAATGAAAGATCTTAGTCGCTTTTATTAGCCTTACTTGTCGTTGTGTAAACCAAAAGTTATAATCATTTAGAAACGTGGTTGTTTATCAACAAGAAGGGATGAGGGGGTTAAAGATGCCATTGGAATTCTGACCAGGATTCAATTGTTGAAGGGGATAATGGGAGAAGAGCAATACTGTGTCAAAGTCCACTGGAATTCAGAGCAGGATATTTACACCGGATTTCAATGAAAATAGGACCATGATTCTATCAGTATCTGGAATAAATCATAATCTTCAGCGTAATTCTAGATAACCAGAAACCAACCAAGCAATGTAGATATAATGATATTTTATGTGCAGTAACCGATATGTGTATTACGAGAAAATGTACTTTTAGTGTAAAATTAAAAGCTTAGATATTTGGCAATACTGGCATTAAAAACTATGAAAAATTATCTCGCCGATTGATCCTAATGCAAACAGTGCTAGAGATATAATCCGAAGAAAAACAATTTTTTAAACAATTTGTTAAAATTATGAGTGTTCCCATGGACTGAAGGGCTGTTCAAACGACACAACAATTTAGGTTATTATATATTAGCTTTAAATGAACAATTTCTTCAAAACTGGTTCCAATACATGAAGGTCGATTCCAAGTTTTGGTTTTTTTAGGTTACTTTGTGCGGAGTAACCCGTATATAAGCTATTTTTGAGGTGGGTCAAAATTTGAGAGGAGGTTAGTCCTACACCCCCCAATTGTTCAAAAAAAAATTTCCATTGACAGCAATAATCGAATTAGCATTATAATAAGACTATAATGTTGAAATTTGATTTTTTTTTAAAAACACCCGGATAATCGAATCATTTTCCCCGAATAATCGAATCAAGGATAATGGAATCCCCGGATAATCGAGTCCGACCTGTAGTGTGTTTTTATTATTATACTGACCATGTTAACCATAGGTTACTATAATGCAACAATAACACTTATTGTGAAAACATGAATGATCAATTTAGTAGAAGCGTGCAAAAACTATTTTATCGACGTTGTCAAAAGGATAGGCAAAAGTAAATAACCTTACAATAGTCTAATCCACGATGACGTCATCAGTTTTAACTTTGACAGTAGCTGCGGGTGGAACTGTGCTCGATGTTTTTCTTCTTCTTGTGTTGTGTTTATTTTTGTTTGAAAATTGACAATCACTGCTTTTGTTTACCAAACTGTATTTGGATAGTTGTGATTTTTATTTAAAAAGACTCATGACTGTGTAGTAGGTGACTGTAAGTCGACTGAAAAGACGTTTGAAGTTCGTTTGTGTTAATTCCTGCTGTAGGTAAAGCAGCGGAACTGTGATACATATCGATTGGGTACTCTCACATAAGCTGTTTAGATTCTGAGAGCAACGATGTCCCTGAAAACATGAAAATGTACAATCTTCGTGTAGAAGATTGTAGCGATAGAAAAAAGCGGATTTCATGATAATGCAATACAAGCCAGCTCTAAGAGCGGTACACATTATTTTTCTGCTAGGGGCTTTTTCGAAGATCTGAAAAATCATCGAACTAGAAAAAGGTACATCGTGATGCATGAAAATCGCAACTCTCCACCAAATTATCAAAAAATTAGTTCAGACAGATTCCCAATGCGGTCAACTGCATCCGGGTGCTTTTCTTTTTCATGTAAAAGAAATCGGACCTTAGTTTATTTAGTCACTATTTTTGAGTAATTATTCTCTGGCAAGAATCTGAGTATGTTTAACAAGATTTGTTTTCATTTCAGATGAAACACCAAATGTAGAGAATTCAAAAACGGATCATTCCAAGTCCATTCCGATGAAAATCGCGAGTGTCGATTATTAAAACAACGATATCGTTTGCAATTGGCACGGTTGCAACAACGTGCTGACTTTCTAGAAACGATACTACGATAATTAAAACGACGGGTTATTGGCTGAAAAATGACTGGTATTAGCAAATATTCAACGCATTTACAATTTTGTAGAAAGTAGCCAAACCTTACTGTGTAATGACAAAGAATGAAGTGATCGTAATGATATTGCAAAATCTTCTAAGTAACGTTTCATTTGATTATTATTATTACTCCGTGTGTGCTACAACAATTTCGAAGTATTTTTACCGAACAATATTCGCAATATACGAGTGCTTAAAGTATGCAATCGAAATTAGTACAAAGAGACGGTCGAATCCTAAAGCTAAAGATCATCAAAGCGCTTACAAACTTATGCAAACTACAAAATTTCTAATCGGCCCGGCAGCAAATGGAATGCTTGTGTTTATCTGTTGCTTATACGGGACGATGCTCTGATCAGTTCATCATCAAAAAAGTCCGAATTTCTCGATATTCTCGAATGCAGCTGATATAGTTCTTGCTGACAAAGGATTTGATATCCCCCATATAATCACATCTAAAGAAACTACTTCCTTATTAAAGGGGCTAAATTAAATCCGTTAAATATTGATAGAGGTAAATGAATCACGTCGCTTAGAGTTCACGTGAATAATTTGTGTTCTGAAATTCAAATTTACTTCTCTTAAAGGAACTATTCAAGTCGACTCATGGAAATGGAATTAATGCCGTTGATTTGATTGTATGTTTGGCTTGTATTTTAGGTATTTTTTTATTCCTTGCCATTGCAATAAAGCGTCGAAGACTTCTAATGGGATTTTTGGTTGATGTGCACCGGTGTAGTGGAGTGCACTGGTTTTGCGCTTTCTAGCAGAAGTGTCAATGGAACATACCCAGTTTTCTACACTTCTGCTAGAAATTGCGAAAATGGTGCAAAACCAGTGCACTCCATTACACCAGTGTCAATCAATCGAAAATCCCATAAGTGTAGCAAGTGCGTTTCGATAACAACCCAGTAAAGTTTAGCCGGAATCCTACCTGTTTCTAACTCGCACTCCGGCTCCAGTGTCCTTGGTGTCGGAATACTATTTAGAACCAGGTTTATTTTTCGGTATAAATTACTGGGAAATACTATGAAGCTCCAGATCAAGCCATTCGGAATTTGATTCGGAATCCTAAATCGATGCAGTATGGCATCCAGCTCAAATGCAACAATCAACTCCGAAACTGGGATAAATCCTCAAGAAAATACAATTCAGAGGTTCTCTTTTCACTATCCAGAAAACCTTGACTTACTGGACACAACTTTCCGGAGGCACTATCTTCCCAAATGTTCAGTCTCGCATCAAGTCAAACCATTTTAACCCGTAAGGTTTAGATTGTTGCAATGTAGCTGAAAACCATACAGGACCCACTCAGGATTCCGATCACCGGGTGCCATTGAACTTTGAAACCATTGAACGATAAGTGACATTTATAACTATTTTTTTCAAATCCGTCTGTCCGTCGACTGTGCATGCAAATTTGCCAAGGAGCAGATTATGGCATTCAAATGGGAGCAAGCAACACCATGGCAGTGTGAGGTCCGGACATTTTCTCGTTCATCCGCATTGAATAGATCGCTTGAACAAAGAATTTTCGAATGTTTTCTATAACTATAGAACTAGTAAGTGAAACTATTTTATTGGTTAAACTTACTTTTCCCACAACCACCTATTTTCCTCTACTATCATGTCTTCGACTGTATGTACAAACCAGTTTAATTTTTATTGTACAGAGACACAATCTCATTTTCGTACACCGCTGTGCGGAATGCTTATATGCATTTTACAAGTAAAAAATTAGTTCACGTGACATTTTATTTATGTGGAAATAGTTTACTAGACAGCATAAGGAAGATACAATAATTATCTTTGTACTACAAATGCTCATTTTTTCACAAAAAATCATAATTCTAAAGATAGTCTAATATACACGCAATCTCATATTCGTACAGTACACATATTTTTTTCAAAAATTAATTGAAATTTCTATAATAAATATTCAATGTGGTGCCTTTTTTTTGTAATTACAGTTTTCAATCGTATTGGAATGCTAACCACTAGTTTTTGTGTGCATTCAACTTAAATTTTATCCCATTCTTCTAAATAGTAGTTTCTAAGATCATTCTCATTATAATCCGGATAGTTTTACACTTTTTAACCAAATACTCCCATTTATTTTTCTAATCAGTTAATAAACGGGGTGCAGCGAGAGAATCCATAACATTTAAACAATTATAAATTTATTCTAAACGTTTTTTGCACGCCTTATGCTTTAGGTTCTTCTCCTGATCGAATTTCCGATGTCCACCATTTTTTAGTAAAAGTACCATTTTACGTAAGCTTTGCTTTAAAATTTATTTTAAGACATTCATATTAAAATACGCATTCTGATCCATCGTTCCATCAATGAAGACCAAATTTCTAGCACTTCTAGTGGACATATAATACCCCATACAATAACTGCACTGTCCCTGCGCTTAGCTGCTGTTACAAGACTATTACGTCCAGGTCTGAGTTCGATTTTCTCCACCCAAAACAACAGCCATTTGAGTCAAAGATGTTGAATTTGGACTCGTAGACAAAGTTTAACATCTTTCCAATATTCCAATAAAGTTGTTTAGTGTATAAAAAATCAATTCTTTGTTCTTCTCATTGATGAACAGCTTCTTGCTCAGAACACAGGCATTGTAATTGTCCGTTCTCCGTACATTACGAGCCGTACCAGAGTAGACTTATACTAAAATGCTACGATTCAATTTATTTACCATATATATAACATTAATTACTCGATTTTCCCAAACTTTTCTAATTAAAAATCGTTTATCCCTCATCGTAAATTTTTTACAGATCAAGTTTTTCGCTATATCTGTTCTGCATTTCGCCACATCAAAGTTTTTAACAACATGTTAAATAGTTGGAGGCAACCTTTGAACAATTTCAAAGATTTTATGAAGTGATTTAGCTTCATTTTGGTGAGTAATAATTAGTTTCCGTCCCATAATGGCAGTTAATTTACGTTTTTTTAACCATTACGTTAATTTGAGGGAATTTCTTAAACTAGTCTTGAGAAAACTGTGCCAATGAACACTTTTCTGTAGTCATAAAATCTATTTTTCAAAGTAAAATAAAAAAAAAATTCTAAAAATAACAGGTCTTAAATTACAAATTAAATGACTTTTCAAAAGTGTACGAATATGAAATTGTGCCTTTTTCACACCAAGTAATGATTTTTTTATGTGTAGTGTACGAAAACTTGCACACTTTAGACTACAAATGATACGAAAATGACAGATGATGATTCTACTACCCTATTTACAAAACAATACCTATATTAAATAGCGCAAACGTTTGTGAAACAATATTAAACATATACACTAGAGGTGTACAAATATGAGATTGTGTCACTGTAGCTATCCAAACTACGTTTTTTATTATATTGCCAGTATACGACGAAAGTTTATTAAAAAGTCAACAACAAGTCAGTCGTCACAGATGTTGATAGCTCGCATAGTCGAAATACAACATAGTATGGATCAATGTTTCTAATAACTTTTGTTTTATTGATGTACCATGATGTATCAATCGATAAATAAACTTCTGGTTAGCTATTGTTAGATTTTACACATCGGAGGACAAAGAGGTACCAAGAACCGTAATATTGATTTCACTCACAAATGACAAAATGCTCTAAATAAAAACTCTAACCAAAGCTACTCTTCGTTGACTTGATATTCAGTGCAAACTAGCAGATTATCGCATTTAATAAGATTACAAAATTTTATTAAATTACGAAGAATCACTACAAATCGTATTAACCAAATGTAAACAATCGAACAAAACGTTGGTTGCAGTGTAAAATGTACCCAACAAGCAAAAATAACAGCTGTCATTCCACCCGCAGCAAACGTCAAAACGGCCGGGAAGTTGAAATCGTGGATTGGACTATGTTGATGTTTTGCGCATAGTTTATCACATTTGTAATGCTCGCGTGTGGTTTCAACTCTATCGATATTAAATATTTGGGATTTGATTACCTGCCAACTGGAAAGTGTCGAGTTGAATGTTGACATCAGTGGTATTGCCGCTTTATCCAACTGAACTATTTCCGCTATCGAGCAAAGAACACAATTTGCTTCATATTATTGTGGGCTCTTCCCACCATCTCGAGCTGAGCAAATCGGAGTTAGCTAGTACCAATAATTATGAGTGGTATAATGAGAAACCATGACCATAGAAGAATAAAAACATACCATATCGCATATGGGTGAAACTAC